>NC_080544.1:62993210-65840710 GCF_028640845.1 Ahaetulla prasina | reverse complement strand
CGGCGGCGGCAGGGGCCTTGGACCGCGTCGTGCCTTTGCGGCCTCTGACCCGGTGCCGGTCTCGACCGGCTCCTTGGTATTCCGAGGAGTTGAGAGAGATGAAGCGCTGGAAAAGACGCCTAGAGAGTAATTGGAGGGCCAGCCGTTCTGAACCTGATCGAACACTAGTAAGGTCTCATATTCAGACCTACCTAGTGGCGATAGGATCGGCGAAACGTGAGTATTTCTCCGCTCTTATTGCGTCAGCAGATAACCGCCCAGCAGCCTTGTTTAGGGTGACCCCCTACCTTCTTACTCAGGGAGTTAGGGAAGACCCCTTGCAAGGCCGTGCTGAGGACTTTGGACAATATCTGCACGATAAAATCGCTCAGATTCGGGATGGGCTGGACACAGATTGGGTAGTCTCAGATGGGATGATGGAGGCGGCTCTTGAGGCTGTCATCTGGGAGGAGTTTGATACTGTGGCTTCCGATGACATGGACAGGATACTGAGGAGGCTGAATGCAACCACATGTTTATTGGACCCGTGTCCCTCCTGGTTGGTACTGGCCACACAGGAGGTTACACGAGGCTGGCTCCAGGGAATTGTTAATGCTTCTCTGAGAGGGGGTGTCTTCCCTACAGCCTTGAAAGAGGCTGTGGTAAGACCCCTCCTCAAGAATCCCTCCCTGGATCCAGCTGTTTTATCGAACTACTGTCCAGTCTCCAACCTTCGTTTTGTGGCGAAGGTTGTTGAGAGTGTGGTAGCGCATCAGCTCCCTCAGTACCTGGATGAAACTGTCTATCTGGACCCGTTCCAGTCCGGCTTCCGGCCTGGGTACAGCACTGAAACGGCTTTGGTCGCGTTGGTGGATGATCTCTGGAGGGCCCGGGGCAGAGGCTGTTCTTCTGTCCTGGTCCTATTAGATCTTTCAGCGGCTTTTGATACCATCGACCATGGTATCTTGCTGCGGCGGCTAGAGGGGCTGGGAGTGGGGGGCACCGTTTTTCGGTGGTTCTCCTCCTTCCTCTCTGACTGGTTGCAGACGGTGTTGGCAGGGGGGCAGAGATCGACCGCGAGGCGCCTCTTATGTGGGGTGCCCCAGGGGTCGGTTCTCTCGCCTCTCCTGTTCAATATCTATATGAAGCAACTGGGCGAGATCATCCGTGGTTTTGGGGTGTGATGTCATCTGTACGCTGATGATGCGCAGTTGTACATTTCCACTCCCAACCACCCCAGCGAAGCCGTTGAGGTGATGTCCCGTTGTCTGGAGGCCGTGCGGGTCTGGATGGGGAAAAACAGGCTTCGACTCAACCCCGCCAAGACTGAGTGGCTGTGGATGCCGGCGTCCCGGTATAATCAGCTGAGGCCATCGCTGTCTGTGGGGGACGAGTCATTGGCCCCCACAGAGAAGGTCAGCAATCTGGGCGTCCTTCTGGATGCACGACTGTCATTGGAAGAGCATTTGACGGCCGTCGCAAGAGGAGCTTTTTACCAGGTCCGCCTGATACGCCAGTTGCGTCCTTTCTTGCACCGGGATTCCTTGTGCACAGTCACTCACGCCCTTGTCACTTCTCGTCTGGACTATTGCAATGCTCTCTACATGGGCCTTCCCTTGAAGAGCACCCGAAGACGCCAATTAGTTCAGAATGCGGCCGCGCAGGTGATAGAGGGAGCGACTCGTTGCTCCCATATAACACCTCTCCTGCGCAGGCTGCACTGGCTTCCGGTGGTCTTTCGGGTGCATTTCAAGGTGTTAGTTACCACCTTCAAAGCGCTCCATGGCATAGGACCGGGTTACTTATGGGACTGCCTGCTGCTACCGGCGACCTCCCATCGACCAGTGCACTCCCATAGGGAGGTTCTCCTCAGGGTGCTGTCGGCCAGTCAATGTCAGCTGGCGGCGCCCAGGGGGAGGGCCTTCTCTGTGGGGGCACCAACCCTCTGGAACAAGTTACCACCAGGTATCCATCAACTCCCTGATCTTCGGACCTTTCGACGTGAGCTGAAAACATTTTTGTTTCACCGTGCAGGACTGGCCTAGTGGGGTTTTAATAAGGGGTTTTATTGGTTTTAAGTTCTTCAACCAACTCTAAATTTTCCTTTTAAACTGGTTCTAAAAATTGTACTAACTGTCTTTACTTTGGCTGTAAACCGCCCTGAGTCCTTTGGGAGAAGGGCGGTATAGAAATTGAAACAATCAATCAATCAATCAATCAATCAATTTATATTTATATATATTTATAAGTAGGTCTTTGGTCATTCGGGTTTTCTCCCACGTAAAATTGGAAGTGTCTTGGCGACGTTTCGACGAAGTCTCATTCGTCATCTTCAGGCTTCAGCTTCGTGCTTCTGGGAGCAATGTGTGATCGCAGCTGTTTCCTCCTTTTAACTGCTAGTGGGGGTTTGAACTGATTGGGTGGGAGCTTGGCTGTGCTCTGATTGGATGGGGGTTTTTTTGTGCTCTGATTGGCTGGGGCTGTGTCCTGTTTGGGTGGGGGCTTGGTTGTGCTCAGATTGGTCTGAGTTGCAGGGGGATTTGAGCTGGTGAGCTGAATTGCTGTTGTTTGGCTTTGTGTTCGTGGTCGTGCTACATCTTCATAGTGGGTGTCTGTCTGCTGCATGTATGGATTGGAGGGATTTGAAATGGCTAATGTTGAAGCTGCAGTCTGGCTTTTGGTCCTTGGTCGTGCTTCATCATCAGTGTGGGTTTGGGTCTGCTTTCTGGGTGGATGTGTGGTGGTGACATCCTGTGTGGACCTCGTGAGTGTGGGTCTGGTGTTAGGGACTCGTTTGTCAATAAGGGCGGGTTTCCAAATGGCTGGTAGGCGGGAGGTATCATCTCATTTGTTCATGCTGTGTGGGCATTTTTCTATCTCAATGGTTTCTCTGATTATTCTGTTGTTAAAGTGTTCAGTTTTGGCGACAGTTCTGGTCTTTTTAAAGTCAATATCATGTCCTGTGGCTTTAAGATGTTGGACCAGGGAAGAACTTGGTTCCTCTTTTTTGACTGAGTTCTTGTGTTCTTCAATGCGTGCACTTATTCTTCTGTTGGTTTGTCCGATGTATGTGATGGGACAGGCAGTGCATGGGATTTCATATACTCCTTGATTTTCTAACTCAATTTTGTCTTTGGGGTTTCTTAGGATGGTGGATATTTTTCGGTTTGTGCAGAATGCTGTCTTGATGTTGTGTTTGTAGAGGATCTTGCTGATTCTGTCTGTGGTGCCTTTTATATATGGGAGGAGGGCTGTGCCGTTTTCTTGTTCTCTGTCTTGGATTTTAGTGGGGGGTTCTTTTTGGATTAGCTTGGTAATCTTATTTCTTTGGAATCCATTGGATGTTAGTACGTTAGTGAGAGTGTGTAGTTCGGTTTTAAGGTGTTGTTCGTCAGCTAAGCGTGTTTGTGTGGGAAGCTTCTCCTAGAAGCACGAAGCTGTAAACACGTAGCCTGAAGATGACGAATGGATTTCGTCGAAACATCGCCAAGACACTTCCAATTTTACGCGGGAGAAAACCCGAATAACCGAAGACCTACATATATATATGTGTATATATATATACACATACACCTTTTTAAAAATGTTTTATTAGTTTTTTATTTTTAAATATACATCAATATCAATACACGAACAGTATAATTGTTCTGGGTATAATTCATTTTGATACAAATATCAATAATGATAATCATAATTATTATATTAATCAAACATATAATCCTAGTATTAATATACATGGTTTTTAAAAAGTAGTTATTCAATATTTAAATATTCCATTTTAATACTAATAATGTTGTAAGCATACATAGTAACACCAACTTTCCCCCTCTAATCTTTTCCATCAAATTATTACTTATATTCTTATTTAAAAAGAAAAAAACATTATATCTGCTAATATTCCCCTTATTTCTTTTCTACCTCTATTCTAACTTCTAATCAGATCACTATTGCTAATTCTAATATTAATACACATTTAAATAAGGCATAGCGCTTCATTATTTAGTTGCTGAAAGTCACAACACGCCGTTCAAGTACCAGTCTTCCTGTTAAACATATCTTATAACACCTTTTTTCAACCTCCAATCTTTCCATCTAACTATTGCTTCATATGAAAGTGTGTGTTCTTATTTCTACCTCTATTTAAATTTCTAATCAGACCATCATTATGTTAGAAAAAAAGAATACACACACACACACACACACACACACACACACACACACAAACACACATATATAATTTTCTATCCATCATCTCTCGCCCGTTTTAATATTTCAATTCTTATTCGTCTTTTGCCTTGCTTCCATAATCCTCTCTTGGATCTTTATCTCTATCAATATCTGTATCTTCACCATTTAGACTGAATATTTCTCCCATCTCTATCTTCCTAAAATGCCAGGTCTCCAGAATATCTACCCAAGCCCCTATCTCCCATTCAAAAGTATCTTCCTGGTTATCCGATTTCATTTTTTAAATCTCTTAAAATGCTTTTCCCTTGGTTTATTTCATCAGTCATTATTATTTTTATCAGCTTTTTCCCATCCTCTTGCTTTGTTTGCTGGTTTGTCCGTTCTGTCTTTTCTTCCGTTCTTTCTGCTATCTCCTCTCTTTCCTGGACTCTTTGATCTTCATTCATCATCAGTTGTAGCATATTTTCTATTTTCCCATTATGTACTTTATCTCTCTGATTCTTTTTCATAGTACCCCTAATGCTTTGAAACATCAACGCCATTTCTCTTGCAATCTCACTCCTTTCCCCCGATGGAGCATCTTATCTTAATTTAATAAGTCCTGCTCTTACTCAAGTCCAAAAGCAATATATTCCAATCCAATGTTACTCCTGAGAAAGTTCAGTAATCATAGCACTTTATATCTCAGGATTATTAATCAATTCTATTTAAGTAGTCCAGGAAGCTTCCGCAGGTCAAAAATCACTTTGCTTTACTTAAAAGTCTTCCTTATTCTCATAATAGAGTCTCCAATAATCATAAAGTAAGTAGTTATAGAACAGTAGGAACAGGCAGCTCCCTTGCAGGCCGGTGCACCTGGGTGGAGGAGCTGCTCCGGGATGACCAAAGGGCCAGTCCTATGACTACCAAAGCTCTGGAATATGGGATTGAATTTCCCACCAATGTCAGCAAGCCACAGTCAGTCTGCCCATCTTCGTTTTCCTTCCCTCAGTTTGACCAAGCTTCTTGAGAGAAGGAACACAAAAGAGGTTTCCAGGCTGTGTGCCTGGACCAGGCACTTTCTTTCAGGCCTTCCACTTGGAGGCCTCGCGAAAGCAGAGAGGTAGGCCCAAAAGGCGTCAGAGCCTTCCCCCCCCAATGGTCCACGGGATTTAAATGTCAGGCCTGGAAACCATATTAGACTTTAGGGTTCCAGGCGCTGCCACATTTTCCCCTGAGGGGAGGAAGGGGGGCTGAGGGGTATGGTAACATTCTTCAAGCGGTCAAGGTCGGATGGTGTTCACATCTGCAGGAAGAGTGGCAAGAAGATATTCGAATGAACTGGAAGAACGTGGGACCATGTGACCATCAAAGGGGTCAGGGGGGTGGGACTCTTGGGGTTTGTATAACTGGGAAAAGAATCCGGAAATTCAGTTTTGGAATTTCACTCATCGTGTGCCAGTTTCCTCATGCTAGTAAAGAACTCTGGAAAACAATGGCTTCTGAGTTTTTTTTAATGCAGAAGAGGTTTTTCTGGAACCTTGACATTAAAACTGTGAACTTAGTGGTCCCTGAGGTCCAAAAGGTTGGGGACCCCTGCTCCAGATGAATGTTATTTATTTGTCTCATCAAAAAGTTTTTCTAAACTTGTAGGGGTCTGATATATTCCATTCACCAGTAGATGGCGCCTTCAGTTTAGTTTAGGTTTCAACGTTGTTTCAAGTCTTATAGATTTAACTAATCCAAATTTAGTTCAGTTTATGAAAGCAAAGTCAAGTAAATTCAAGTAGATAGTCCAGCATTTTTAATGCCTTTCCAAAACAATGCCTGCCCAATTTTCTATGTTTTAAAAGGTATTTAGCTTTTCTCCCCTTAGTTTCTTTCTTTTAGGTCTAGGATTTTTCTGTCTATGGTAGTTTGCCGCTTTAAAAAATAGTTCTAAGAGTGTCTTTTCCTGGGATTTCCTTTCTTTTTTTCTTTAAAGTTAGGGTCTAAATAAAAAGGAATCTTCTCACTCAGCTCCAATCACTGTTCATCTGCACCTCTCCTGCACATTTCTTTGTTGCCTCAGATGTCCCAGCTTCATGGCAGCCATGATGGCTGCCTCTTCTCAAGAGAGAGAGAAAAGAAGCCCTGAGTCTAGCAGGAGAGTGCTGCTCTCCCCGAACTACAGGGCACCCCTCTTCATCACCTCTACAGGGTGGCTTTAACTCCTTTCGGAGCCCTCCAACAGGGACAACTCTGCGTGGGAGCATGGAGACCTGCTCCTCATATCCGATACCGCTGCGATGTCAGCCAGAAGTCTGGGAATATATATATATATATATTCCTAATGTTCTCAGTGATCCTTAGTTATGCTAAAAAGAAGTATCCAAATTGAAAAATTAGTGTAATACAAATATAATTCAAGAAGTGCATCAATGTATAAATAAAGCAATGAACTATCTTTGGTCATAATGATGGAGAATGTACTATTAGCATAAAATATTGCTGCTGAATGGAAATTCTACTATGTTAAAACATACTTACTGAAGTATAAGCGTGACTAATCGAATGGCTTCTACTGCAACATCATATTCTTTATCAAGTGTCATTGATACAATGCGATCCTGAAATGATAGAATGTAACATGTTTCCAGAAGAAACTGGAATCATAATAAGCAACCCCTCTATTTATTGCATGTGACGTTTCTTCTTCCAAAACAATACATGAAATATTCCTATATAATGTATTACATGAATAATGCTAAAAAAATCTTATACATGGCAGAAGAAATAAAAAACATCATAGGTCATGTTCACATAACCAAAGGTGTATGTTACTCAGTATTCAGTATGAGATTATTAAAAAATAAATACTTTACAATATATCCTATAAACTTTCTGTGTAGATTTTACATAATGATCTTAGCAAATGAAGAACCCCTTGTCTAATAATCACATGGATTATATTTTCTCTACAGTTTTTAAGTTGGTCTTTTAATTTTAATAATTAAATTAATACAGATTTGTTTTAGTTATACTACATTATGTTAGATTTTAATTTGCAATGTATTATGCTTTAGCTCCAAGCCTGAAAGAATGCTTAGGGGCTATTGCATGTATGTACCTGGCTGACTTATGGGCACTTCCTTAAATAAACTTCATTGTTTCTTGGTTTTACATAATTGCCACTCAATTCCAGGAAAATAAATATATAAATTGGTTCCATTAATGCACCAATGTATGCTACAAAACACCCTTACTGTATGTCAATGTCTACTTAACTCCAAAATGTATTTTTCTAGATTTCAGAGTCCTACGCTTTATTGTGTTGATTTTTTAATTAATTCTTATATATACTGCTGTTGTCACTATATTGAGTGTCCCTCTCAGCTGGGGATGTAAGATACACATGGTAGTACTAATATTATAATTTTATATCACTTTTAAAAAACCAGAATGTTTTAAAAGATAACATATATATTATAAATTTAATATTAATTTTTTTCTAATACAAATAAAGTGAGCAGTTAAGATCGCTCTATGTAAATTTAAAATATAATCCCACATTAATCAAGTTAATTAGAATTTATTTGTCTTTTAACTCTATGTAAAAACAGATAACAAGGGCTTTGTAGTTATCGCTCTCCCCCTTAAAATTGGACATTTCACAGATTTCCTTGCCAAATATATGAACAAGATCTCTTTGAGCTCAACAGTTTTAGTTATAGTGAAAGAAAAATTTAAACTAACATAGTTCTTTAAAAGTAATTAGCTGTGTTTTTGAACAAGGTAGCCATTTGCTTTATCCCACAGTACTATAGATATAAATAGATATAAAAAGGTTAGGACAGAAGTGCAGTCTAATGCGGAACATAATTAATGAAGCAACCAAGCATTTTTGGGAAGCAAGAAAACTGTTTGTTTCCATAATTCAGGGTAACACCACTCAAACATTTCTTTTTTAGAATCGTAGATTGTGCCACATGAAGCATATCCTTCTTACCTGAATCAATATTCAGTTTTTATTTCAAATGAAATTATACAAACCACATTAAAGAGCTGGTAATCTAAACTATTCACTGTTATAAGACATATAATAATATTTCGTCTTCAGAATTAATACAAAAAAGAATTATCAAGGGAGCTTACGTAGATGTAGATATATTCTGTATGTATATATTTATATTCGCATGTGCATGTGGCATATTGGCTACAAAAAAAGACTATACTTTTATTAGGGTATCATAAGTTTACAAAATTTTCTACAAGCTCTCAAGTTGCCAAGATTTTTTAAAATAAGGCAATATAATTTTTAAAAAGTTGGAAAAATGTAAATAAATGTCTATGGAGATTCTCAGTCATCCAGGTCATGGTTGTACCAAAGGTGCTTTTTTCGAGAGGCAACTGGACTTTCTTATTTTTCTTTGAAGACGAATCCTTCCATTCCTTACCATCGAGTCAGAGCTGAAGAAGCTTCTTGGATGAGACGCGAAACGTCTTCAAAGAAAAACCAGAAAGTCTAGTTGCCTCTTGAAAAAAGCACATTTGGGAAAAATGTAAGTAGTGTTTAAGCCACATCTGAAACAAATTATAGTGTGGAATATGTCTATAGTAATGCTAATTCCACCCCGAACCACCCCAACGAAGCTGTCGAAGTGCTGTCCCGGTGTCTGGAAGCTGTACGGGTCTGGATGGGGAGAAACAGACTCAAGCTCAATCCCTCCAAGACGGAGTGGCTGGCTGTGGGGGGCGAGTTATTGGCCCCAACGGAGAGGGTGCGCAACTTGGGTGTCCTCTTGGATGGGCGACTGTCGTTTGACGATCATTTGGCGGCCGTCTCCAAGAGGGCCTTCCACCAAGTGCGCTTGGTGCGCCAGTTGCGCCCCTTTCTTGACCGGGATGCCTTATGCACGGTCACTCATGCCCTTGTCACTTCCCGCTTGGACTATTGCAATGCTCTCTACATGGGGCTGCCCTTGAAGTGCACCCGGAGGCTGCAACTAGTCCAGAATGCAGCTGCGCGGGTAATAGTGGGGGCAACTCGTTGCTCCCATGTAACACCAATCCTGCGCAGCTTGCACTGGCTTCCTGTGGTCTTTCGGGTGCGCTTCAAGATTTTGGTTACCACCTTTAAAGCGCTCCATGGCTTAGGACCCGGGTACTTACGGGACCGCCTGCTGTTACCTTGTGCCTCCCACCGACCCGTACGCTCACACAGAGAGGGCCTTCTCAGGGTGCCGTCCGCCAAGCAATGTCGGCTGGCGGCCCCCAGGGGAAGGGCCTTCTCTGTTGGAGCTCCTACGCTCTGGAATGAACTTCCCCCCGGTTTACGTCAATTGCCTGATCTTCGGACCTTTCGGCGTGAGCTGAAAACGCACCTATTTATTCAAGCGGGACTGGATTGAAATTTTATTGGGGTATTTATGTTTTAAGATTTTAAATGGTTTTAAAATTTCGGCCACATTATAATATTTCTTTTTAACCTCTTTTTAATGTTTATATATTGAATTTTTACTTGGCTGAGTCCTCCGGGAGAAGGGCGGTATAAAAATCGAAATAAATAAATAAATAAATAAATAAATAATTTTAGCCCTACTATGAAAATGTTAGGTTGTATTAGGATTCTTCCAAAATTTACTAAAATGAACCTTTTCTCTATGGAATAATGGTTTTCACATATTTAATGCAAGTATGAGTTTATAAATTTTCATGGTCCTGAATCATTATAGAGGACAGAAATTCATTAATCAGTGGAAAACAAATACAAATACTTACATAGGACCACAAAATTACTTATAAAGAGGCTCCTGTCTCCACAAGTTCAAATAAAAGAACCCCAGCTGTAGATGGTTTCTTGTTAGAGTTAATAACAAAAACAAACAAAGGAAAGGGTAGGAAATGACAGGCCAAAAACATTTAAAGAAAGCACAATTTCAACTGATCACATCTTCTATACAGCTACTAATTTATTTTTCAGACTTGTGCCTGCATACTCCTAGCAAAGCCAGACAGAGTTTAGTTTATGTCATTACAGCAATTCACATCTATATATTTGATCACTGATAATTGTTATTTATATGGTTTATAAGCTTTAGAAATCTATCAATGTATCAAAAAAAACGTATTTCACATTTGCATGTGCCATGTATATTTGCCATGTATCAAATATGCCATGTATTTGTCAAAACATATTGGTTATATTTTAAAAAGATTTACTGCCATAAAATGTTCTTTTCACCAACCAGAATGATCACTTATATTTAAGTTAACTTCTTAGCATTTTATAACTCTTACCCTTACCTTAAATCTATTTGTAAATAGCTCCAATTTGGGGAACAATTCTCTGTTGGTATACAAACTCTGCAAAGCTTTCAGACATTTCAACCTCACTTCACCTTGCTAAATTTAAAAAAAAAAATTAAATTTACTTTGTATAATAAAATACAGTAGAAAAGCATGTATCAGCATTTTAATAAATCATTTTCAGTAATATTTTGTAACACAAAATTATCTTTTATATTTATTGGTTGTCTTTTTATTAAATATTTTGAATAATTTGCAACAGTAGAACACAACAAGCCTTTACAGTGATAGTATGTGTCTGAAAATAACATCATCACCAACAACAATTTTGGATTGGATTCAGAAAAGGTTTTATTCCCACTACACTGGCTTTCAAATTTTTATATTTTAATATAAACAAGTAAACCTTTGAACAAAATTTTCCTTGCATACTTCTGTCAGCTGCTAAAGTCATAATTTTAAAACAATAAGGAAAATTAATAGGGATAAAAAGGCAGCAATATTACTTTCCAAATAGCTGATTTGGCATAGTATGATAAGCTACTTATTTTAAACGAATAGAAATAAAGTCCCCTTTCTTATTTTGGATTTAAAAAGGAGACAAAATCTTCAATGAAATCCCCCCACCCACACACACAAAAGAGCTGAATCATCTAGGAAAAGTGATTTGACACACAGAGATAGTACTGTCCAAATTGTCTTGTCTGCTGATCAAGATTTAGGACTTTAATTGGACTATAAATAACCTCAGCAGAAAGCAACATCATAGGTTTTCAGATCAGTACTATAATCTGAAAGAAAAATATTATTTAAGTTCTTTCAAAAAGTATTACACCTTTTATAGAGAACAAATTATAAACAAGTACAATTTTTAGTTGCACTAACAATTAAATATTTGTTTCTGTTTATCAAGGACTGTTGACTACAGACAGGAATAATGTAGTTCCTTTTAATGTAGCAACATTGATATTTTGATATTTTGTTTAAATAGGATGAATAGATATACACAAAATGCATTATTTCAGATGTATGAAGATGTTTCCATATATTGAATAAGGGGCAGGGGGGGAGGAAAGCAGACAGAAGAATTAGCAGCAGACATAAGCTTATCAATAATGATTATATATAAATGCACCCAAAATGGATTTGATAGACTATATCTTGTTGAAAAGGTATGAGAAAGCAATATTCTCTTTCACATCAAAAATGAAAATAGCATATTTACAGCAATGCAGCACTTACTCTGTCATGAAGTGTCCAACCAACATATTTTAAATAACTATCATTCAGGAAGGCATCACTGTACATTTTCATCCACACTCCAATTTCTTCAATACAAACAGCTCTAATCTCAGCAATAGCATCACTATAAAAAAACAATGGTGAAAATGTATTGTTTAATTTTGTGCAAAGAATTACAGTAATGCAATGCTTATTTTTTTCTTAGCATTTTTCTCCCTTAAATGATACTGGCATTTGTCTTTTATTGTCTCTAATGCTAATCAGCAAGGACAGTTTTAAACCAGTTATTTCAAGCAGGTGATTTAAAGTATACAAGAATGAAGAATTTACAGTTATATAAAGTACTTGTACCCTTTTCTCAAATGTACAGCGGGCAATCCATAAGTCCTATGTCAGAGCATTTCCCCCCAAAAATCCATATTTTCTGTGAAGTTTTAAGCATATCCCTCAATCTCCATATCCTGCTGTTCCAGAAGCAGTATACATAACATTCCCTGCTCAAACTTTCTCCACAATAGCAACTTGGGGGGGGGGGGGAGAGCATCCTGGGTTAAGAGAAAATGATTGGCCCAAAGCCGATGATGTTTCCATGACAATGGGTGGATTTGAACCTGGGACTCCCTGATTTAAAACACATAGTTTAAACAATTTTACTACATAGTCTCATAAAATGTCAATTCCTGGAGTTTTTATTTCATCTATTTGATAAATATTAAGCAGGACAGGGAAAAATATTATTTTTGACTGCTAATAAGGGTTCACAATGTCTTTTTACTCACTTACCGGTATCTATGGACAAATATTCCTTTAAAAATGGAATTCATCATATTTTCAATTTCATCCTGATTTTCTTGCAACTGAAATACAATTAAATATGCTTACTTTAATTCTTTTATTTAAACACATAAATAAATTACTCCCCTGGGGCACATCAACACAGTTAATAAAAAATTTTCGTAATCAAGACTGACTGTAAACATGAAATACATTATTCATCACCTTTTTTTTTTTTACATTTATATCCCGCCCTTCTCCGAAGACTCAGGGCGGCTTACATTGTAGGAAGTTAGCACCCACCACTCTCCTAGAAGAATGAAATGTTCTAGGAAATATTAAAAAGATTATACCTCCCTGGATGAGAAAAGGAGAAACAGGCTCTTGGAAAGCAGCCCCCACCTTTGTTAGTAGCCCCAGAAAGACTGGTGCCAACCTATCTACAAGACAAAGACTGGGCCATCTTGTCTACAAAAGACCTTCAGCTTCAGGGTGATAGGATTAGCTGTCATTCAAGATCCAAACCAGGACAAAGCCATTAAGCCATAATAGGAATTGCCCAAAGCCCCTTCATTACATCACCCAGCAAGATTCAACCAAGCCTGGGACTCAAGACAACCTACAAAGTTACCCCTGCATGGCCCCATGGGATTCTGACAACTAATCAGAATACATTTCTTTCACAGGAACAGGAAGCAAGTTCAAAGCCCAAGAGAGGGTATAAATCTCTCTCTCTTTCTCACCCATGTGCTCGATTGCCCAGGACCTCAAACCACGTGGTCCTGTCCACCATTTAACCATCTTTCCAAACAGCTTCCATGTTTCCAGTCTCTTTCTCCCCACTTGGAACTGAACCCAGATGGACATTTCTTCCAACAACCTAAATATCACGGCTACAGTTTAAATTCATTTTTAAAAATATTTTATTGAAAATGTTAATTACAATAGTAAAAGAAAATATGAGCTAACCTCAAAAAGAAGAGAGAGTAAAGGAAAAAGGGGAAAAGTTATGTAGAATGAAAAAGAAAAGAATTTTTTTAAAAAAAAAAGTAACTTCCAATTTTCATCGTAATTGGACAAACTAGATAATTCATCACTTCCCTATAAATTATATATTTTTCCCATGACCCATATTTTATCCATATGCAAGTCTATAAATCATCATGCCCAACTCTGAATTATCTATGGTATTTTGGCTATTTAGATCTTTTTTTCTGTCTGCATCCATCACTTGCTCTCCTCCCCATCCCTCCCAGTAAAAAATAATCAGTGATCCAAATCAATAATTTTGAACTAATGACCTCAATAGCTTATTTATAAGAATTTTAAATATTCAAATATATTTTAAGATTCAAAAGAACATAAAACTTCAAACAAAAAATAATTAAATATTATTTTAAAGAAAATGTAAGTTTATTTCACTATAAAAAGATACATAGCTTTAGTTTATCAGAATTGGAAAAAGTTAATATGCATTATTTTGCATATGGCATTTTATAATATTGCCACACTAAAAGTCAAGTGTTATCTGAAATGTTAATAGCATTTATAGCTGTTGAACCTGCCTTCTATTGAATTTGTGAAATGGAATTTTTTAGATGATAGATACAATGCTTTTTCTGTTAAATTTGCAGATTAAAGATTATATCTTCCATTTCATAACATTCTTTATTACAGATTACAAAAAAAACCTTTCTTCCATATATGACAGAAAACACTCCATTTTCATGTGGCCCCTTTTCAGTAAAACTCCCAGTGGGGACAGTGAAATTCAACAGAAAATCACCAATGCCAACTTGCTCTTCTTTCAATTTTTGGGTAGAAACTAAAGATAATATTGGGTAGAGTTAAATAACTGATTAATAATTGGGGCAATATCTCAAAATGGAAAAAGAGATACTTAGATCCTACCCAATTACATCATTATACTATTTGTCGATTATATCCTAGATAACTTGATAGAATATTTAATTTAATTTGAGAAATGCATTAAGGGACCATTTCCACTACATCTTGCATTCTACAACCTCATTCAAAGGAAACTATTTGACACAATCTTTCATTCCATCAATGTCATACTGTGAAGTATTTGAAAGGTCAGCTCACGGGTTGTAAACATATAATTGTGTGGGTTTTTCCCCCTCCCGTTCAATAGTGCATGAACTTGGCAAATCCATAAGTGATTTGTCCTAGGATCTCAGACAAACTTCTTGCCTGAGGCCTCCCTACTGGCTTTGTGCTTAAGGCAGAACTAGACTCCTGGTCCCCAAGTTTCTAGCCTGATTCCTGAAATACTACACCATACTGACTATCATCATGTAGTACATCCTGGTAATGGATGTGATAAGTATTTGAGATGAAATGATTTCTTAACTATTTCACTGTACCTGCCCCATCAAATCAACCCAAAGCTTTGGAATAGCAATATCTGGGGGGTTATTCCAAAGCTAAAATCTAGCATTCTATACACAGGGAACCAGCCAAAATATAACTCAAAATGACTTGAACAAAGGTATTCAGTAATACTCTCCAATATCCCTGCATCTTCCTCTCCTCTTGCCTGATCTATGCACACATATTTGTGTATTGCTCATGTAAAATATTTAACGAAAATGTAAACGGGTGAAGGATAATATTTTGGTAACCAAGACAGACTATGATTACCGTATTTTTTGGAGTATAAGACGTTCCGGAGTATAAAACGCACATTAGTTTTTGGGGAAGAAAACAAGGAAAAAAAATCTGCCTCTACCTACCAGCATCCATCAGTATTCATCTGGCTAGCGTCCTTGAAGCAAGAAGCAAACAACCTGGTCAGCTTCAGCACCTTATCTCAGTGGGATTCAGCACGAGCAGCTGATTGAAGGTGGGATCAGCCTTCAGGAATACAGCCAATCAGCTGTTCCAGGCTGCAGAGATTGCAACAGCCCATTGCTGCCTCCATCTGTCGCATTTTTGCCCTTCACATGCATGCCCTGTTTTTGGTCTCCACGTGTCACATTTTCTGCTGGTTCTAGGTGGCGGGGATTGCCGCCGCCACCAATCCCCACCGCTTGGAACTGGACGAAAATGCAACGCAAAGAGGCCAAAAACGAGGCATGCAGAGGCTGGAAACATGGCACGTGGAGGCAGGGATGGGCAGCGATGTGCTTTGTCATTCCCCACAGCCTGGAACAGGTCTAAAATGGAGCATGCGGAGGCCAAAAACACGATGCATCGAGGCCGAAAACATCTGAAGGGTGGGGGCTGGCAGGTTGGTGGGGCTTCAACAACATTCAGTGTATAAGACGCACCACAATTTTCACCCACTTTTGAGGGGGTGTGTGTGTCTTGTACTCTGAAATGTACAGTAATTACTATCTTATCCTTAAAGACCTGGCTGTTCTCCTAAGCCTTGAGATTGAATAGATGGAACCTTTTGTTAGATATATTTGTCACATACTGCATATGTTTCAATGTTAGTTCTCTGGATTTGCTATTTGTTTATTTTCCTTGCTGCACTTTTTATTTATCCTATTATATGCACGTTTTTATATTGCTCACTGTCTAGGGATGGTTTGGAATTGAGCACTGCCCAAGTCCAATTAAATGCATAAATTTTTCCCTAAACTAAACAAAATGAAAGAAAAACTACAAAACAAAGTTCACTGTAATTATGCTGAGTAAATAAAAAATTCTTATTTTAAAATGGTAACACTGAACTGTTTAGACGAGTGTTTACCTATCTGAAGTGTTATGTCAATATGTAAAATGTTGAAAGTCTAAATTATTAATATATTATAACTTAATGAACTACATATCATGCAGCGTTATACCATCTAATTACAAGGATTTTTTAATTCTTATTCGCTACAAAAAGGCTGCAGTATTTCTGTTAAATATTAACCAATATGGAATGATACAAGAATAATTTATTTTAATGATGCTTGAAAACTGATCGAATTTCATTTATATTAAAGTGACAGTTTATATGCAAAATTCAATTGCAGTTTTATAGTTTTGGGCTTTCTGGTTTGAACTGTAAAGATAGTACGAATTGTATCTTTTCTGAATTGCTTTTTAAAGGTGAAAAACTGTGACAGTCATTCTGAACAGCCATTTACCTCTTTCCGTTTTTGAAGAAGCAGCTCCAGTCTTTCATTAGCTCTTTTACCAATCATTTTGTTTCTTTCAGCTTCATACTGTCTTTGTGTATTATCCTGATGAATACTCAGGTTTAAGGCAACATTCACAAGAGCAGTCATAAGCTTCATAGCTAGGAAAAATACAAATAAAACCAGTTCTTCTTTTCCATGCTCAAATGCATCTTTGACACTGCTTAATACTAACTAGAAGCCGAAGTTTCTGATCTATTTGTGTTGAGGTAAAATACAGATGTTACTTTCAGAATCTGTAATTATGCCTTACTCATAACAGTATATTAATGAACTTAAATTCAAGATAAAACCTCTTGGCAAATCCTATGTATAATATTAGAAGCGTTGCAGTTTTCCTCAGATCCATTATGGAAATCAGAGATTGCTTATTATTGACTGCGAAGTAGTTCAGTATGTAATCCTCTAAACTTATATCCAATAGTTCTGACGGCAAAAACCACACAGAATTTTCTAATATGGATCCCATTAAAAATGTAGTCATTAGTAACAGATAATAAAGATATTAGTACTGTTCAGGATTCATCAGAATCCATGCAGGCCTTTAGTTTACGCAAGTCCTAATTGCATCTATACAACCTGCATTTCTGCTTTATCCTAGGTTTTGACAGAGAGCTATACTCAAATTCAAGGAAATATGAGTACTGTAAAGCATTCTAAAGCCTCCGATTGCCATGCATGGATGAGAGAGAAAGAAATGGATGGTGCTGCACGTACAACTTTCTTCTCTATTCAATCTGCCTAACTAAATATGGCTATTGTTATTTTACATTCTGATCATCAGCAATTCTTTTCCAGAATAAATCTAACCATTAATTTCAACGGATATTAACAAGATTAGGAACATTTATTCCTTGCAGAGCAATTATTTCATTTTTTGAAAAAAAGTGAGAGTGGGAGAAAAAAAGAAATATATTTCTTTGAACGCAATGGAGCAAATATTCATTTGGGCTTCCTCACAAAATAAAGGACAAGTTGACTTCATCCAAATTACTTTCATTTAAAATTTAATTAAATTTATATTATTTTACATTTTACATTCATTTCATGAGATCCAATCCAATTTACCTTATTTGCGGAGTGTTGGCATTTGTAGTAATTTATATAATTTGCATTACACAAAATATATTTATATGCAATAGACATTAAGAAATAACAGACAAACCATCTCCCCGAGTGGTACACCAGTAACAGACTAGTCCTCTACCAAATTAAAACAAAGTATGTTTATATATTAAAAAGTTTCCTCAGTTTGTTTGTACAATTTCATATCAAAAATGTAATGCAGGACATATTTATAAAGAGAGGCATTAAGTTTATGGCTTTTGTAATTCTTTTGTAGAAAAATGGATTAAAAATAAATTACATGCAAAAAAATTTTTTACAACACCTCCCCCCCCCAACCAGTTGATTCAAGCATATGTGCAAGCGTAACTGTTTCAAACCAGAACAATTATACATTCTTTCTGAACAATTCACATACGAAAATATATATTTATATCCTCTGAATAATATGCTCCAAAGATAATAAAATATCAATAACTATACACAGATTTATCATAATGTAATTATTATTTTGTATGCTGTATCTTTAAAATATACCTACCAGCAAGTGTACTGGTATGTCTGAAAGCTCGAACCTGCGAATCTGACAAACCAGTCAGCAATGAGATCACTGTGTCCATCATATATTCATCATAGATGATGCTATATTGACATTGTCGTATTAGTACTCCTATGAATTCACAAAAATTTGATCTGAATTTTTTCCACTGTGGCCCAGGCATTGTAAGTGGATAATCGCCACTGTCCTGCAGAAAGACCAAGCAAATACTATCTCAAAAAAAAGATTCTGAAGGTTCTGTCACTTCTTTTCTAATTAAAATATGAAGTTTTAGTGCAGCTTAAATTTTATCTGAATGATCAAAAACATGGTAATTTCAAATAAAGCTACATTGTGCTGATAATTAGGAAAATAAAAGTGATGAACACAAGGCTTATTTTTTAAAACACAAAGGCAAATGGAGAGATGTGCAAAATATTATATATGAAACAACTTCTGGTGGTCTGTATCCAGAACATAACATGCTTCTCTGTGTGAAATTTGTATTTCAGATAGAAGTATTCCAGTATAGGAAAAACAGAAAATGGCATTGCAATCAACAATAGCAAAGGAAACAGAGAAAGGAAGGCAGTGGAAATGTTTGGGAAGGGCAAGTGAGCTAACTGGATATGTTATGTTTGACTTCAAGGGTGGAGTTGTCAAAGAGTTAAGGAAACATTGATGTCACACCATCCTGACCCTTGAATTCAAGTGTGGCATATACAACCAGTCTATCTGACCCTCCCTCTGATGTTCCGCAATACACTCTATATGGAGGTACCTATTCAGGTCATAGGGCAATATTGGCGAACCTTACGCGTTCTCGTGTGCCAGGTTGTGTGCCGTAACTGGCACGCAAAACTGTCCCATGCCGAATGTGCGGCCTCGCCGGCTCCTGTCGCGTTCCTGTGCTCAAACGCACGCCGGGCATGCGTGATGGACCTCTGCACTTCCGGGGGCCGCCAGCACCATGCGTGCAACGGCCAGCTGGCCGGCTCACGTTTGAGCGAAGGAACATGATGAGGAGCTGGCGAGGCCACGCATTCGGCACGGGATGGTTTTGCATGCCACTTCTGGCACACGTGCCATAGAAAGCAGTAGCCCAATTAGTAGCTCACATTTGTTACTTATAAAGCCCCACATAGCTCAATAAAAAGGTAATTGAAGGATCTTTTACATAACAGAAATAGATCCAACTGATTTATGTCTTGGAAAAATATGTGGGCAATTCAAATTAGTTAATTTCACAAGGAAAAAAATATAGTAAAGTACAAGAGGATACTTGGTCACAGAAATGCTTTGAAATTTACCAGAATCTGGCAGGGAACAATCAATGTTAGGATTTAAAGAGATGGGTAAAAACAGTAAATGGTTAGATTTGTTTAGAAGAACGCTGGACTGATATTAGGACTTAAGGGTCTTCAGAGCTGAACATTAAAGAAGTGCTTTGGAGCATGCCAGAGCACTTGTGTAGTAGCTGTCTCTATATCTTTAAATAAAATATGACTTCCTTTGATCATATTTGAACTATGGAGAGCAGCTGCATAATCCCAGGAAAAGACATGATGATAATGTTATGCATTCAGTCTTGTCCAACTCTTGGAGATTCTGTGGGCCAGGTCTCTCCATATCTTCCAATCTTGCACTACTTCTTTGAGTTGTTCTATGCTCTGGCTGGTGTCAGCTTTGATGGTGGGAAAAAACATAGCTGTTTTAAATATTTGCAAAGAGGTGCTATGTAAGAACCTTCATGTGTTTTAAAGCACCAATTTGCACTCAAACTGGAAGCAAAGTATTGCCTCAACAGATAGGAGAAAATCATAAGAAAATGGAAATCAGATACAACATTATTATCAGGATGGCAAGGGTAAGATTCACAAGTGTTTCACAAAGAAAGAGAGAAAATATATCCTATATTTAGAAATATCGTCAAGGGAGAAAAAAAGTTTGATGATTAGCTGAATATTCTGAATCGCGAAGGAAAAAGAGACAAAAAATTCATGTCTGATTAAATAGTTGACAATGACAAATAAGCAATAATCTGTGGCGATGGACAGTAAAAAAGAGAGTGATCTGTGATGTTTGATTTTGGACATGTGAGCTTCAGACAACTCTGAAATTTTCAAGCAAATTTATCAGAAAAGCACTTGAACGTAAAACACTGCCTGAGTGAGAGACAGAATTGAATATATCAGCATTTATTTTTATTTTAAAAAATTAGGTTACCCAGGAATAATTTGTCTGGATGTGGGTACCCTCAAATATTTCAGAACTGTAATATTAATGCTGAAACAACAATAATAAAATATATTCATAAATAAAACCAATACTTCATCAACTTAAAGAAAAAACCATCAACACAGATAAAGGAATAACAGTAGATAACCAGATAAAACAGGTACCAAAAGACAGAAGAGAATTATTTTCAGTGGGATATTGATAGAAGAATGATAACTGATAGGAATAAACTGCATCCTAATAGTTCCAGTAAGATGCCAAATTGGGATCTACCAAACAGCCTACTATGGATATACCACCCACAGTGCTTAACTTGTTTTTTGCCAAATTTCCCAAGTCCTCTGCAAGCAAGCAAATCAACTTCCCGATAAGAAAGGACTAGCCGTTTCCTTAAGATTATTGCTTGAAAATGAGAGAAGTCTGTGTCAGAAAAGTAAAAAGAAGATAGCAATAAGAGAGAGAATGGATAGTTGGCCCACCATGTGCTTTTAGCCCTCTTCACCACTGGCATATGTCATCTGACAGATCTTTTGAAATAAAATCCTTGCTAGAACAAAATAAAATCCTTGGTAGAACAAAACTTGCCCACTTCTGCAATAGAACAATAAGGTAGTATTTGATATGTTATTCTACAAAAATATACACTTTAGTCTCCGAGGATATGGATGGTACCTCAATGAGTTATTTTAAAAACAAATTTTAAAACAGTGGCAGGGGCTTCTTTAAGATAAGACAAGATAAGCAACTTTGATGAATGGTCACAGAGTGCATCTATCAAAACAAAATATAGGTGTCTTCTTGCAATCTATGTATGTTTACTGAAAAATAAATAAGCTAACTATATAGGGTTTCCTGCCTAAGCAGGGGGTTGGACTAGAAGACCTCCAAGGTTCCTTCCAACTCTGTTATTCTATTCTATTCTATTCTATTCTATTCTATTCTATTCTATTCTATTCTATTCTATTCTATTCAAAAATTAATGAGACTATACTAAATCTTACACATTACATCATTAAAGTTATTTTCAAAATATTTGAATTAATTTGTGTTCATAACTTTCAGTTTATCATGTAAGAAAATATTGCAATTATGATACAATAAATACCTATCTTATGTACCAAATACGTAGCCTGCAATTTTAATTATAGAACTCATTGATACATTCTTTAATTGCTATCAGAATAGAATAAAATAATTTATTGTCACTTTGAATGTACACTGATCGGCATACATTAAAATGAAATTTAATTGCATACAACTCTAAGGTTTCTTCAAAATAGTGCTTGAATTTCCTTTCCTGCTCCTACATTTTGTTCCTCTTTTAATATTTTACAGAAAAGTATTTATGTTGTGGAGTGCAATACAGGGTTAGGGTATAGTGAAACTAATTTAATTTCAAGCAATTTCAAAAAACCTACTGAAATTTAAGTTTAAATATTTGTTACTGAAATCAGTCTGACATTAAAGTTCTGTGCCAGTCAATAAATGTGGATAACAATTGCTCACCTCTCTTTAAGAGTTCATTCCTTTTTCTTTTTTTACTTACAAGTATGTATAATTATGTTTTCATACAATATACCTCCTTAAATAATTTGATCACACAATAACATTCTCTATGTGTCCAATTTTAGTGAAGCTTAAAATGTATTTTGCGTATGTCCAGTACCTCATCAAATTCTTCAGTCATTTTCCTGATAATTTCTGCATTTTGCATGTTTCTAAACATTTCAATCCGCACAGTTCCTGAAATAAAGTAAATATAAACGTATTTTATAATATAATAAATATATCTTTATTTTGAACACACACAAGCATGTTAAAGAACATAATGGCAAATGAGTAAATATATAGGATTTTCTTTCTCTATTTACATTTAGCAGTCGATTATAAAATTTGATGTTATTGCTGTTTTTCTAGAACAGATTAATAGCTCCTGACCAAAGAGCAGATAGCAGCTGTGGCCAGGAGGCCTTTGTAAATCTATTTTTGTGTGCCAATTGTATTCATTCCTGATCCATGCCTTAATAACACTGCCCTTGAAGACTACCTGAAAACTTTATTTGATCGAGAATGTAACAATGTGGATATGACAAGAATTGCTTGAGTTAAGTGAAAACACTTTTGTTACAGAGTGCAGTAAATTATATTGTGGAATTATTTGTTTTATTTAGCAAATAGATTATTTCCCATCTTAATCACGTAACTCTTGTGGCTTAAACAGATAAAAATAAAAAGATGATAAAAAGTATAAAAATAAGAGTAAATTATGTTAATGATAAGTACAAAAAAGGAATTTTGGTGCAATGATGAAATGAAAGACACTGTGGATGAGAAAAAATGTGTAAAATGTATAAAAATATATTAAATGGATAAAAATGAATGTGATATGAGTATGTAAGATAGCTACAAAAATATAGGAATGAAATAATCCATTGTTTTAAGGAATGTTTATTATGATGTAAGAACTTTCTTATTGAATACTGATAACCCTGATAGGCAGAGGATGCTGTGTTTTTGGCTAAGAATAAATTGTAGGGAATTTTGTGTGCCTTGCACAATTATGTAGATTGAATATGTATGCACTGCAAAAAGGAGTGATTCTTTTCCATTTTATTTTCTCTGTCAAACTTGATTGCAAATTATGGGAAATTAGAACAAATAGACAAATATATGTTGCTGATAAAACATTTACAATGATAGGAAAATGAACGAATATTAAGATGTGAAAATATTGGCAGAAAGGTGGTAAATCTGTTCTATTTGTCAAGAGAAGCAAAAATAACTGCACGTGATTCCAGCCAATCTGTCATATTGATGTGAAAGATAAGAATGTCAGAAGAAACAAAAATGGAGTGAGAATAAATTGCTTAAGAAATATTTAATAACAAATTCAAAGCTATAGTTAGGAATAAATGGTACTACAAGTCATCCTCAACTTATTTGCTTAGTTACTGCTTGAAGTCACCATGGCACTAGAAAAAGTGATTTATAACTGTTTTTTACACTTATGATCATTATAGCATCCTTGTGGTCACAGGTTTATGACAGTTGCAGTGTCCTAGAGTCATGGGATCACCTTTTTCAATCTTCTGACAAGCAAAGCCAGACTCACTTAACAACCATATTACTAACTTAACAACCGCAGTGATTCAGTGTTCACTTAACTCTCTTGCAAAGCAGTGGAGATTTTGTAAATAAATGTGGAAAACAAACTAAAGCTTGGGAAAACCAAAAGTTGGGGTTAACCTTTTTTGACTATATCAGCAGGGGAGAAAAAAGATGAAAAGTTATATGGCTTAACCGCTAACAGAGGTAGGATAATCCTGGTAGGACTGAAACAGCTGATAAAAGGAGACAGTACTAATTGTCAAAATTCTGTAATAAATTATTAAAAAAAAGTTTTGTGAACAAAATTTCTAATTTATGAAAATTAGTCATGCCAGATCAACCTCATTGTTTTTATAGCCAATTTAGTTGACCATGAAAATGTAAGACACATAACATATCCTGATTTCAGTATAAGTGTTTGACAGTTTTCCTGAAAATTTAAGTAGGCTGGATCATACTACCATTAGATGGACGCAGAGCTGGCTGAACAATTATACCACCAATTGAGCCACCATCAATGGCTCTTCAGCATCCAATGGGAAACAGAGTATTGCATGGTTCCATTTTAGGCAATATGCTGTTAAACATATTTTTACATGATTTGGGAGAGGGGTAATAAAATAGGATTATATAATTTGCAGATGACACAGTGGTAGGGGAATAGCAGACACCTAAAAGAACAGATGACACAGCCTCCAGGTACCAGGATAAGATGGTTATGGCATTGCTTAATTTGCAAATGGTAGAGATTTACAACTGGATATCATCAGCATGTTTCACCCCAAGGAAACAAAAGTGTTTATCCCATAGACTCATGTAGATGTTAAAAAGGAAAGGAGAAAGCACCAAACTCTGTAGCACCCTACCTAGTAGTAGAGGCTGAGTGCGGGACCTCTCCTACCCAATCATCTTTGACTGGAATCGACCCTGAGGGAAAGGGGTGAACCAGCTGAATACTGTGCCACCCATCTCCAGTCCTCGGAGCTGATCCAGAAGGATACCATAGTCAACAGTATTGAAAGTCACCAAAAGGACAAGTTTAGCTTTGTCCAATATAGTGGGGTCCAGAGAAATCTTTTTAAGAAGAAGCAAATCATAGTCTCTTTAAGAGGCGAAGGAATAACCCCCTCACTCAAAGAAGAATTAACACTACCAGAACGCACTAACATTCCTCAGGCTACTTTAACTAGCCAGGAGGGACATGGATCTAAAAAGCAGGTGGTTGTAGTCACAGTCCTAAGAACCCTGTTCACTTCCTCAGGTCCAACAGGTTCAAACCAGATAACCAGGCAAGACTCTTCCCTAGGCATCTCCTCTGGACCTGTGACAGCCAGTATCCAACTGGGAATGAAACTGAGTGACATTATCTGACAGATGTTATGCAAATTCTTCTGCATGCCCCTGTAAGAGGATTGTAATGCCCCTTACCCAGAGGGCTCATGTCACCCAAAACAGGACTGTGGATGCATTAAGGATGAAATACTAGTGCTTCATTGCCCTTGCTGCCACAAGATAGGCCTTAATAGCAGCTCTAACCTGCACTTGGTGGAGTCTGTTGAGCACCAATGGAACTCAAGTCTCTTCTCCCATTTCTTCTCTCTCCTCTGTAAACCACAGAGGGTGACAGGATCCTCAAGAGGAAAGAATTTACACAGGTACAATCCAATCTAAGGTCTCAGCTGCCCCAAGCGGCAACTAAAGCCTCAGATGGACCATATGGCAAACCAAAACGGATAGCCTCCAACTCCCTCTGAAGTGGTTCAGGGTCCATCAGTTTCTGGAGGTGGACCAATCTAATGATCCGACTTCTATGCAGTAGGAGGTGACACCAGAGGAACCCTTGGCAATCAAGGAGAGAAATGTCCATGAAAAAAGAAATACCAAAAGCTCCCCCAGTTTCAGATTACATTGCCAATAATTTGAAAGAACATCAAATCTGAAGGGTGAATATTATCTTGAATTGAGCTTGAATGACCTAAAATAGGACCATGGCTAAGATAGGACCATAAACTCCCAAGCCACCTCAGATTCCACTCAGAAGCAAAGCAGTCCCCCAGAACTGTAATCCTGGGGAACTCCACTGCCAATCAAGAAATGGTGTCAAGGAACTCAGGCAAGGAAGATTGCTATACAACAGCGAAGTTGGTACAAGAGCAACAATCTCCACTGATCCCTATAGCCCAACTTAAGAAACAGGATCTCACAACTAGTGTCCTGCAAAGCAGGGCTCTGGAACACCTTAAGAATTTCCTTAATAACAAACAACATACCCTGACTCCTGCCCTGGAATCTGGTTGAAACTCAGCTGGGCAGTTTCGGAAAGGGCAACCCCCGCTTTCAGAACTCAGCCAGGTCTTGGTAACACATGCTAGGTCAGCCTTCGTCCACAATCAAATCACAGATGAGGGGAGCCTAATTACAAATCAACCTGACATTCAGTAGGAGCAACCAGAGGCAAGGGTTGCATAAAAGTGGCAAGAAAACTTTTTAAGTAACATTTTATGTGATTTTTTTCTAAAAAAATATTTTATTTGCATTATGATTTCCCAACTTTTCCCTTCCCCAGGTCCATTTCTTTTTCGATTATTACAGGTACAATCTCTACATAGTAAAAGTTAAGCATGACATCTTTCTGCAAATTGGAATATATATTATATAGTTTTCTGGAGATTCAAAAACAGAAAATAACAAAATGAAAGGTACAAAAATTTAGATACACTTTCTATCAGTCTTTTTAACATATCTTTGGCGGAAATTAAGTTTCCAAGAATTGCCTATAAAGTCTAGTCGTGACTGACTCTAGGGAGTGCTGCTCATTTCCTATTCTCAGCCAAAGTGTCTGAGAGACACTTTCATACATTCCAATAGCTGAGAGTGTCTGAGACACACTTTCGTCATCATGTGGCCAACCTTAAAATACAGACCGCAGTTACCTTCCTGCTGAAGCAGTACCTATTTATCTATTTCATTTGCGTGCTTTTGAACGCTATTTGGCAAGTAACGGGAGCTCATCTTGTCGTACAGCACTCAAGTCTCAAATTCGAGTTGGCTGTTGGCTTTCCAGCTAACTAACTGAAAGCCCAGCATCTTAACTGCTGAACCATCAATAATCTTTTAATTCTTGCTTTTGGAATCTTCTCCCATTTTCCTAATTCAGAAATATTTTAGATTTCTTTGTACATAACTAACTTTGTGACTTAGTCAATACACACGTAGGATAAATGAGTAAATCATAGTTTATTTTAAGGTAGTATATTATAACTGAAATCACAGACACCACTAGCTTCCTGGATGCAATGGATACACACGTGGCAAAAAGGAGGAGAAGTAGTAGTTGTTGTTGATTGGCTTGTTCTGGATTTCTTTACCAAAGAAATACAAAAACCACTAACTAAGCAATAGAGGGGGATCCCCAAAATTCTCTTGTACAGATAAGAATTACTGAGTATAGGATTATATGACAACTAGGGGTTTTATTTTTTGCTTTTATATATTCAAAAATTAGATTTATTTAATTTCAATATTCTCCTATATATTAGATTGGAACTGGTGGATGAAACTTTTTCAAAGTTATTTTCTTTGCACTTAGATTTGCATTTGGATAAAAGCAGGGGTGAAATGTATAATTTGTTACTACCGGTTCTGTGGGCATGGCTTGGTGGTGGTGGGGGTAATGTGACTGGGTGGGCGTGGCCAACTTTTTTAAAAAAAAACTTTTAAAAGCATTTTTTCAACAACCTCTTCGGCCGCTCAGCTGGAATCGCCAGAGGAAAAAACGCTTTTAAAGGGTTTTGACAATCCCAACTGAGTTGCCTGATCGCCAGAATCTTTTAAAAGCTTTTTTTTTACAACCTCTTCGGCCGAAGAGCTTGTAGAAAAAATGCTTTTAAAGGGTTTTGACGATCTCAGCTGAGCCACGTGATCATCAGAGGCTTTTTTTTTTTACTTTTAAAAGCATTTTTTCGGCCAAAGAAAAAAAGCTTTTAAAAGAAAAAATAACTCTTTTGATCGCACGGCTCAGCTGGGGCAGGTGGGGGGCAAGGATTTTTGCTACTGGTTCTCCGAACCACCCGCTGCCATCGCTACTAGATCGGGCAATCCGGTCCGAACCGGGAGCATTTCACTCCTGGATAAAAGGTTACTCTAAATAAACTTGCTTGGAACATAGGCTGAGATGTATATCTACATAATTGTAACAAAAGGCTGTATTCTTTGCAACTTATTTCCACAGACAATATTAATTCATTAATATTAATTTCTGAGTAAGTTTACAGAAAGGGACGTGGTAGCTCAGTGGCTAACGCTGAGCTTGTCGATCAGAAAGTCGGCAGTTCAGCGGTTCAAACCCTTAGCGCCGCATAACGGTGTGAGCTCCCATTACTTGTCCCAGCTTCTGCCAACCTAGCAGTTCGAAAGCATGTAAAAAATGCAAATAGAAAAATAGGGACCACTTTGATGGGAAGGTAACATCGTTCCATGCGCCTTCGGCGTTCAGTCATGCTGGCCACATGGCCACGAAGATGTCTTCAGACAGCGCTGGCTCATCGGCTTACAAATGGAAATGAGCACCGCCCCTAGATCTGGAAACGACTAGCACGAATGTGCGAGGGAACCTTTACTTTACCATAAGTTTACTGAGCTACTTGTGAGGCTAATTTACTTCAGTGAAATGACTTTTGTTGTATATTATATTAGGTAATATTATGACAGTTGTTAAGATACTCTAGGAAGCAAGACAAACCAGAAATAAGGGAAAGTGAAGAAAGGGACCACGAAACTAAAATTACATTGATTTGTTTCTAACAGAAAAGACTACGGATCAAGTTTAAATGACAAAGCAGAAATGGCAAAGGCACTGTAAAGAGGTTAAGATGAATTTATGGGAAAATTTGTAAAAAATAAATAAATAAATACAGATTTTCTATATTTGGTCTTATTTTGATCTTGCCATGTTTATACCTACTTTGTTTAGAAAATTGCATCTCCAAAATTAATGGAAGAACTATTTATAAATATCATTTCAAATACTGAATATCAATTAACATATTTAGATTAATCCTGGTTCATTATTTAGAGTCAAACGCTGCAACATATTTTAACAAAGATTATCTGCATTTCAAAGCTAGGGCAGCACAGTGATCTTTTCTTACATTTAAAAAGTGTCCTAATTTTAGTTCTAACAAATGTATCCTTCATATCGGGATATATAATATGGTTACAGAATACATTGTGAAAGGATATGTTGGATGTTATATTAGAAATTACTAGTTCATAATTCCTGCAACAATAATATGTTACTTTTAAAAAAGTCTTTCCATTTTAAAATGTAGGGATGACATCACAGAAGTGTTTCTTTTCCCTAATGTTCTTCAAATACTGTCATTTTATTTATTTTATTGCACATATAATTTTTAGACTTTTGAAGCAGTCATTTTTTAATTATAAACAAGTTTTCTAATCCACATTATACATGTAAGGAATACATAAAACCAGAGTAGTTTTATAATACTTTTATGCCTTTTACCTCGGCATCCTGAACAGTGGATGAAGAAGTTGATTAAATCCAGCAATGCTATATCCCTGTCTTGCTTATACAATTCAATCCAGTCATCTACCACGGACTGTCAAAGAGAAAGAACAGTCAAATATTCAAGACAAAATCAACGCTCCATCATACTACATATAAATAACACTCAATTTTCACCAGTAATTTCAAATATTTGTTAAATCTCATTCTGTGATTTATTAAATATATCATAGACAAACAGCCAAGAGTAAAACAGGAGTTTATTACCACAATTTCTGAAAAATCCTGACTGAGTAGGAAAATAAATGTCATAAAATAGTACCTTCAACAATCTTCTGTAGCAATGTGTTTCAAAAAGATGACATAATTAACTGAGGTGAATGGTTCTTTTAAAATCAGTACACAGATAGTCCTTCAACTTACAATCATTTGTTCAGTGATCATTTGAAATTATAGTGCTGAACAAAAAGATTTATGACCTATACCTCAAGTTATGGCTGTTGCAGTTTATGCAGGTTATGCCCCCCTGCAGACATTCGATCAAAATTTGGATGCTTGGAAATCTGCTCACACTTATGACTTACATATTCCCTCATCTGGTTGTCTCCCTCCCCAATCTGTGCCTATTTGGGTCTTACCCTCCTGTCTTGCTGGGCAGCAAACAAACCCAAAACTTTACTTATGTGTTGCAAGAGAAGCTAGGTCCTAAAATGAGTCAGACAAATGGCAAAGGAGAAAAAGGGAGAAGCTGGCTTACTGGGGTTGGTAGCTGACCTATCTTTTAGCCCCTTGCAACCAGAAGATGGGGAGACAACTAGCACTGACCAGGGCTTAGTGTTCCATCCATTGATGGTGTTTGCAAAAGAATGAAGCTAGCTGGCAATTGAGAGACTGCAGGCCTCTCCTAGTTCTTGCTTGACTTTGGAAATGAAGGAAGCCAAAAGAAAAAAAAACTTTGCAAAGGCAGCAAGGGTTCAGCATGTGAAGATATGGCTGATGCTGAGCCCTAAAGGGAGTCAGATAGGCAACAAAAAGTTGAGTCTCACAGCCATTGCCAAGTATTTTGTTTGGCTCTCCACAAAAACCACTTTCTGAAGGATTTTGCTTCCTTCATCCTCCTCCTTTTTAAATTAAATTCTTAGGATATTCTTTTTCTCTACTCTTCAGCCTGCCAATCACTCATCAAGCTAAGTCATTTACAGATTTTGTCACCCACTTTCCAGCATGTATAGTAAATTTAACAAATTAAGTTAAATTTACTTGAGAAGCAATCAAGGCTTCTCATGGCTTGTTTGGAATCCTTGGAGTCTCTTCAACACTGGAATGGAGCACTTGGCTCTAATCTAGGGGACTCTTCCCCTGCTGGGCTGTTTTTTGTTTTGCAAAAACTTTTTGCTGCTTGCCTGCCTTCTTTTCAGACCCAGCTGAATTGTAAGCCTCCCAGGGCTCTCCAGCCAAGCACTTTGTATTCTGATTAATGACCTGTGCAGTCACTTAACAATCACACTTCAGAAAGCCAGGATGCTGTTGTGAAGTCAAGTCAGGTCACCTGGTAACTTGACTTACAACCATAATTTGGGGTTCAACTGTAATTGTAAACCAAGGACTATCAGTACCTAAACTATACTAGATGTTATGTGCTTTGCAATACAACCAGTCCTCTACTGACAACCATTCATTCAGCAACAATTCATATTTATGATAGTGCCTAAAAATGAACTTCTGACCCATACCTGAAGCCACTGTAGCACCCCCATACTCACGTGATCAAAATTCAGGCCCTTAGAAGCCCACCCATACTAATGACTATAAGGGGCATTGCAAATCTCCCACCCTCCTATCTCCCCTTCAATCCTCCAATCTATGCATGCCCCATTACTTCTCAAATAGTGCACCTGTTCTCACAAGACCTTAGGAAAACCAGGCATTTCTGGTAGGAACTTGAGAATGGGACATATAATTTGGATAAGGAATGGGGCATGCAGCTTAGAGAATGGTGCAAGGTGGCCTGGTGTAGCTAGGAGCTGCCTTGCATATAGCCAGACGTGTTTCTTGAGCAGCAGAAGAAAAACAGTTAAGATCAGCTGGGTGCAGCTGAGGCTTCTATGGGCAGCTGTTGGTTTGTGCTAATCTGCATGCGGCCTGCACTGGGTCTCCTATGGCTTCTTTTATCTTCCTCCAGCACCTCAAGCTCCTTACCTGGGGCTCCCTCTGCTTAATAACACACAAATCTGAGTTAACAATGGTAGCTGAGAGTAGAAAGATGGAGGTTACTCAGTGACACAGTGACAAGACATTTTGCTTTACAACTGCATCATTTAGGAATGAGTACCAATTGTGGTCATAAATCAACAACTACCTATACTAGATTGTCCCTTGAATTAATCAAAGGCTTCAGATAAATATAGTTGGCAATATCTTGCGGCTAGGTATTAATTCTCCAGGTAAACCAATGCTGGAGAGGCAAGGTGAGGATCGAAGAATGTGTAGAGGTCTGTGACTATGAGTGAGGCATGGTGGGACTCGAAAAGGAGAGGGGAAGGTGTGTGAGAAAGGTGTGCCAGGTGTGTACAGGGAGAGAGTATGTGGGAGTGCACAAAGGTGCGGGGGAGGTGTGGTAAGATTTGGGGAGAGTGTGCAGGGATGTGTGTGAGGGAGACATGGCAAAGTTTATGGAGGGTGCATCAGTGGCAGGGGAGAAAAGGCGATTCTCGGGTAGAGGCACAAGAGAGACATGACAAGAGTCAGTGAGATGATGTGGCAAAACTAAGAGCGGGTATACAGGGCTATCTAAATAGGGGAGAAGACAAGGAAAGGCTTAGGGAGGGTAGGTGGTGGTGCACAAGTGGCTGGTGTGACATGAGTGCAGAGAGGCTGGGCAGGGTGCACAAGTGAAGGAAACTTACACCAGAGATTTGCTTTCTGGGGAAGCCAGCAGGGAAGTTCACAAATGGCATTCATGTGATCAGCACTGGAACCAACTTTAAGTGCAAACCAGTTGCCAAGAAACCAGCTTACAATCACCTGACCACAGGGATACTGGGACAGCCAACATTCAAAGGACCATTCGTTCAGTACCATCTTAATTTCAAAAAATCATGTTTTCATGTGTTTTATAGTTTTAATATGTCATTTTAACTTTTGATTGGGAGCTGCCCAGAGTTGATTAAAAGATGAAGGAGGGAGGCTATATACGCTTTAAATAAATAAGTTGCTGAATGAGCAGCCCTACGTCAAGGACTACCCTATAAAGCAGAATTCTAGTACTGTATGGTGTCCTGACCTAGCGTGACCCAAAGAAGTAAACGCTCTACTATTGCTATTTGGTGAGGCATCAGACCTTGCTTTAAATGTGAAGATGGCATCTGCTCTTTGGAGCTCTCACTTTACTAAAGTATCATTACAGCACCAACAGCAAATAGATTTGCAACTCTCAAATAAGAAATCTTTCCAATGCTATGATACAACTAACACAACATTTAGTCCAAGGTCTGCACAGTAAGGTGACTTTTGTTTTGAATCTACTGAAAAAAGTGGGTAGACAAATGGGCACTGCAATAACTGAAAGTAATCATTTATTATGGACAGTTTTCATGCATTTTTCAAAAAAGCTGCATTTAATAAGTTAATCAAAATTGCTGTAGTCCTTTTTCTGGCAACTGAACTTTCTAGTTTTTCTTTGAAGACGTTTCGCTTTTCCTCCTCTTCTTGAAAGCTTCTTGGATGAGAAGCAAAACATCTTCAAAGAAAAACCAGAAACTCCAGTTGTCTCTTGAAAAAGCACCTTTAGGACTACCGTGATCTGGATGACTGAGAATCTCCATAGACAAAAGACCAATTGTCACCATGTTTAACGATATTTTTGCAACTTTAAACATGTTTAATCATATAATTCCTTAATACATATTTTCAAGTATTTCTTCTCTCACTGTTTATCATTTCCTGATCAACTTACTAAATCTCATTGCCTCACAGAAAATATGACAATTTTACTGATGTTTTTGGGGAGGAGAAGCAACCATATTACCACATTGTCAGTATAACTCTTAACAATCAACTTGAAGCCAGGAATCCAGACTTCAATAAGTGACCGTATCCATGATAATTTGAGGAAAGGATTTATTTGCCTTTCTAAATCCCCAACCTTTACACCCATATTGTTCATCCCTCTTTGAGGGATGTGTATGGTTATAGGTTCCTATAATGTAACCATTAAAGATCATCCCCCATTGCCTTTCTTTTCAGATCTGCTGGCTGGCTTCAGGAGACACTCATTTTCAAAATTGGAGTTGCTTACAATTAAATCAGAATGAAAGAAGGCCATGCATATTTAATTTCATTTGATATGAGATATGGCAATTTTTAATACAAAGTAATACCTTTTGCTTAATTGTGGGAAGATCCTTTTCAGACTCAAGTATGAAATATTTTCTGATATGTGTAAATATTTGTGTACATATTGATCTTTTTCAGAAGGTCCATGTCAGCATAAGACTCTTGTCAAATATATGTTACAGTGACTCTGTAAACATAGAATTTTTGCTAAATTGGAAAAGTGAGATTATTTGGTCTCTTACTGGATTTCTACAGAAGGAATACAAATGGATTTCATTGATTTCTACAGAAGGAATACAAATGGATTTCATTATAGATTCATTAATCTATAAATTAAGGGTGTCTAGCATTTCTGAGCTTCACAAATTCTTATAAAAAGGTCATCTCTAGTTTTCATCCTTACTGAAGTGTCCTTGTACAGGACACAAGGATTTCTCAAAGAAAGAACACATGTTCAAATGGTGTAATGAAGAGCAAGCAGTTTCAGAAGGTGAAAGTCCTCTTCTATTTAGTTGTTGCTAAAACATGGAGATCACTCCCATCCTTTTGTGATGCAAACAGATGCCTCAGATTTTACATTAGGAACTGTTCTCCTTGCAGCAAAAGAGATCTCCTGCTGTGTGTATTGTATTCCTAATTGCTTTTCCCAGCTGAACAGAACTAAGATAATAAAGAATTGTTTGCAATAAAAATTGTGTTCTAGCTGTGGCAGCACAGATTACAAGAATTTGGAAAATTTTGCAGAAGGCATACACTTTGCAAAATACCTCATCCGTTCAGATGGATACAACTGATCTTCCATTTCAGTTTTTATATCATTTATATGCCTGCCTCACGAAATAAATTACCAGCTGCACTATAACATAAACTGAACATCAATTTCCATACTTATCCCACCCTATATAATCCTGCAGCCAAGCAACTGTGCCTTCCCCAAATTACATTCTCCGAAAGACTTAAGGACAGGGAAACAGGTTGTAGATCTGTTATATTGAATTACGGGTAGCGTGCAAGACCAGGAAGCATATGTTAAGGCTCAGATGGATGACCTTCAGTAGATCACTGAGTCTTCACCTTTCTATATAAATGATGGGTGGTTGTTCCATAATGAACATTTATCTATTCTCTTCTCTTTAAGGGGAGAGGTATTCTATCTATGTCGTGAAGGATGTTTCATGTTGTCATATATGTTGCCAGGTAAAGATTGTTTAGGGAAAATTGGTTGGTTTGCTTCTCCAATTGTATCACGGGATTCAATTTCACTAGATTTTATCACCCTCATTTCCCATTTTCAGGGATTTATATCCATTTTGTGGTAGTGGGTTTATTATACTAAATGGCTCATTTCATTCCATATAGGCCTTCTCTTGCCTCAGGTAACTGCAACTTTATTTTAGACCATGCTTTCAGTTAAAAGGACTTTTACAGAAAATGAATTAATTATGATTCACAGGGGAATTAATTATGGAATAGATAAAACCTACAAATCAATCGTAGTTGGCTACTGAGTAGTCCACATTTTCTTGGAGTCAGAGAATAACATACTTTTGAAAACATAAAAAGCTCAGATGGATGACACTGCAAATATAGTGATAAAGAATCCTCTTTGCCACCATTAACATCCCAGAGTAGGATTGCAAATAGGCTCACTTGACTGACTATATTCAGTTAGATCTGTTTGCTATCACATGTGTTTCATTCATCATCGCACTCATTTCATCACCCAAGCTTTTGGTAAAACAGGAATGCTGTTTTCATTCTGCTAAAACAAAAAATAATACTAAGAAGCATTTCCGTCAACTATCCAGCCAATTTTTCCATGCAGGAACAAAACATATTCAAAGAAATCACCATCAAGAGGACAAGGAAAAAATGCAAAAGAATGAAAGCCATTACAATCCTTTGGTCTTCCAGCAGATCACTTTGTCTATGATAACACATAAATATGGGTGTGGGTATGCATGCACACACACATACAGATGCTGAGTTTTATCATGCCATTCAAATTTTCATCTAACATTTATAGCATGTTCATTTATTGGATTTCTGTGGCATCCCACCAAGAAATCTTTTGCATAAACTTGGCATTAAAGGTAGGATATAAAATACAGTTAACACAAGTTCCCAGAGGCAACAATTATTTTACCTGCATAGCACTTTTGCCCATCTTCACAACATCAAACAAAGTAACAGGATCCCCTTCTCCATTCTGCTGAGGATGGCCATTAGCTCTTCCTCGACCTGTTCCTCTAATTCCAGTTTCAGAGCGAAACTTCTCTCCTGGAGTCTTTCGAGGCTTCTTATTGGCAGACTGGGAGATAGAAGATCAGGAGAGACAACCTTGAGACTCTTACATTATTCTTAATATATTATGCTTTTACAAATGCTAGTTTTAAAGAACAGTAAAAAATTCTGTTTCAAGTCTCAACATATAAATCAACAGATTTCAATACAATTTTATATTTTATTTCCTAAAATATAAAAAATAGTTTTTAAAAAGAAATTCAAAGCATTGAAAAAAATGGTGTAATCCAAAATTTAACAGAGGCACTAAATGAGTAATAGAGGTATAAAATTTTTGTATGGGAGGAGGGAATTACAGTTTACAAGATTTACCGTTTTTTTCGGAGCATAAGACGCACTTCCCCTACCCCAAAAGTGGGTGAAAATTTCAGTGTCTTATAGACCGAATGTGGGCCCGTTTTTGGGCTCCCAAACCATACACGTGTCACATTTTTGCCCTACCCAGCCTCCAAAAGCACTCTGCAGTGCTCTGCATGGCCCATTTTCGCCAAAAATGGGTGCGTTTTTGGGTTCCCCAGCCCGCAGAAGCACTTTGTGGTGCTTTGCATGGCCCATTTTTGGGCTCCCGAACCCACCGCACATAGCATTTTCGCCCTCCCCGGCCCCCAGAAGCACTCTGCAGTGCTCCGCATGGCCATTTTGCAAAAAAAAAATGGGCCTGTTTTTGGCTCCCGAACCCTCCGTGTGTCACGTTTTCATCCTCCCCACCCCGCAGAAGCATTTTGCAATGCTCCGCATGGCCCGTTTCTCCCGAACCCTTTGCATGTCATGTTTTCACCCTCCCCAGCCCCCAGAAGCACTCTGCAGGCCAAAAATGGGCGTGTTTTTGGTGAAAACGGGATGTGCAACAGTTTGGAGACCTGCAAAGGGCTTCTGGGGGCCAGGGAGGGTGAAAATGGGACGTGCAGAGGCCAAAAACTATTTTTTTTCTTATTTTCTTCCTTTAAATCTAGGTGTGTCTTATAGTCCAGTGCGTCTTATAGTCCAAAAAATACGGTACTTAACATTTAGTTAAAAGGCTCTAATGTTAGTTCGCACACACACTGCAACTCCAACATTCTTTGAGAAAGAAAACCTCATAGCCATGCCTAGTCCAAGTGAACAGGTAGGTAAAATTAGTTCTAAGCTCTGTAAATCAACTGCTGACTCATATCCAGAATAAAAAATCACACTAACAAATGGATAGCAAGTAGGTAACTACAAAGGTAAAACTGCATGTGGGATTCTGAAAAAAAATCAAATAATTTTAGCTATCAGCTTCTCCTTGTTCTCAAAACAAAAAATGTTGGTTTAGCTTAGGATCAGTCCAATCTGGCAGGTTAAGTAGAGATGTGTAATATTCTGATGCCAAGTTGGAAATTTCCGGGGAAAGTGGCAGGATTGAGACAGTTAAAATGATTCATCTTGCATACAAATAATCCAAACATGCCTAAATATACATGGATGTGATACGGTTACTGTGAATAGTTAAGTGATGGTTTATGTAACAAACATATCTTTCATTGTAATGTGTTAGTTGACTTGGTAAATAATGACTGTAATAGAGATTGAGGGGAAACAAAGCAGAAAGTGCTGGGAAAATTGAGAAATTAAAGATACTGAGAGAAGTTCGAAAGATCTGATTCATCTGGGCACTCAATGTGAACTATTGAGAGCATGGTATCCCTAAACACTGACCAATTCAAATGTGAATCGCAAAAGCAATCAGGGAAAGTCAGGAAAATGGGTCATAACCACCACTAAACATTCAAGTGGTAATGAAAAGAGCACAGTAACAAAGCTAGTTGAATTGCTGCTGAATTTCAGGATTTTGGCCAGTTGTGGCTGAAGTTTATGAACAGAAGGCAGGAATTCGTTGACTGTGACAAAGCAGAGCGTATGATATGCTGCAGCTACTATTGCTTACTTCTTGTTATACCAGAAATCATTATTAAGAAACTGTGGAGAAACAGATGAGCCAAAGATGATTATATTAAATTGAGAGCCAGTTTGGTCAAGTTGTTAAGGGACTAGGCTAGAAAGTAGAAGACTGAGTTCGTCCTGCTTTAGCCATGAAAGCCAGCTGTGGGTGTCTTTGGGCCAGTTCTCCTCTTCCAGGCCACCTCAAATGTTTGTTGCTGTAAGGAACAAAGGCAGCAGCTTCCAGATACTTTTCAAAGGTAGCCCCATGTACAGCACATTGAAGTAGCCCAAATGAGAGACAACCAAGACGTAAATGACTGAGAAAGGATTCCCAAGCAGGAAAGGGTACAATTGGTGCACAAAGTTCAGCAAAGGCCTTCCTAGGCATGGTTGACACCTGCTCCTACAGCAGGAGTCATGAATCCAGGAGAAGTCTCAAATCACACATATGATTCACCTGGTGTTGTGAAATCCCATCCAAGACCAAAGATGGCAAGCACCAAGATATACTGTAGAGATTTGAGGACTTCTCTACAGTAACTGCCATGCTCTGGAACACATTACCTCAAAAGTTACATTAAGCCCTCTCCTTTATATTTCACAAGACAGTATAAACAATACCGTTTTACACTTTCTTCTGTCTTGCCTGTATTTGTTTATGTTGGATATGTATCAAAGTTATCATTTTTATTTTTTAATTTTGTGTTTTGTTCATGCTTTGATCTCCAACCAATCTTAATTAATGAGATTTACAAATACTATAAACAAATGAATTAACTGTCTAGTAAAATCAATTATATTAACATGTATATATGATTGGTCCTGAGCCAGCTGCCTAATTACTATAATTACTGTACGTCTTACATTTCCTGCACCTGTATCAGCAGCAAAAAATATATAACACATATAACAGTTGTAATTTGTAGTAATATACAGTTGTAACATTAAAATTTCAGGAATACATAAAACAGCAGAGAAATAACTTATTTAAGCCAAATACTAGTAATAGGTTTTACTAGAAACCTATTTACCTGCATATAACAGATGAAAAATGGGAATAACTATTGAGTAGCTTTCTGTATAATCAGGCATGGACTTCATTCTGAATCAGTGGAAGTTTTCAAGCATTCTTCAAAAGCAACTTCATGTATGAACTGCAACTAAAGTATGTTCCATGTTACTGTACTGATATCACTGCTGACTATGATCTTCCTGATTCAGGACTGAATAAAGGAATAGTCTGACCTACATTAAGTTATAGATTATGAGCATCCTAAGCACGGTTAATATACAAATATTGTAAAAGGGCTACTATGATCATGCCTCCAAAGTAACCAATGAATAGCCAGCAAGTTCCAGCAGAAACCTACAGCCAAATTAGTGCTAGACAAGATAGCAAAGATCAGGGTTCTGATCCTATCAAGTAATTTCCACACAAGGTAATCCTGTTAATCAGTCATAATTCAAGGCATATAATACTAACCAATCACATATGTTCACAGAAATAAGTTAGTCTCAAGCAGACTAGCAAAAATGCTGAAGTAATTACTGTAAAGTATTATTGTTTCATGAAACCATTCCCATTCTATTTGCTGGAGTGCTTTAAGATACTGTATGCCTCAATATACAAAAGCAAAATACTGTCTCAATGCCTCCAATGAAAGCCTTAATGAAAATAAGCTGATTGCACAAAAAACCACCCCATCAGCACTGATAGACAAGCCACCAGAATATAAACTGACAGCAAACTGCACTCCTTCCAAGCACTCATAATGTTACTTAGTTTAGGTAATGAAACTTTTGCAAGAAAATGAGCAAGCTGAGAGCACCAATGACCCCTCATGTCAATCCTGAGCTACAAATACTCTCCTTTATTAATACTACTAGAAGCATATTACACAGGACTATGAGTTTTGCCTTGGTTTGTACAGAGCTATCTTCCAGGATCACATTCTCCCATTAGACAACCCTAATTAAATTAACCTAGGAAAAATGCTGCACTTTAATGGTTTATTTAACTGCATCCCATTAAGGAATAGCTACCAATCATGAAGCACAGCCTACCAATGACATGCTAAATCTTCTGTACATGTTATTTGTCAAAGACTGAAAAACCATGGATTTTATCAATCATCTGACATAATACACTACTGATAAACTTCTTTTATTTAGTTGGGTCACAAGTGATGTATTGGACTATGGAAGTCTGATGAAACAGACTTCTAAACATAGAGAGATGTATAATTAATGGGAACAAGGGAAAAAAACTAAATATTTATTTGCAAGAGACAGAAGATAGTTGGTCTTCACTTATCAACTGCCTCATTCAGCAACTATTTAAAGTTATGATGATTCTGAAAAAGAAAGCTTATGGCTCCTAACAACCACCCCAGTGTCTCCACAGGTATGCAATCACCATTTTGCAATCTTCATAGCTGGCTTCCAACAAGCAAAGTCAATGGAGAAGCTGGCAGGAAATTGCTAATGATCTGATGTTGCATTTAATGAGTTGTGAATTCCTTAATGATCACAGCAAAACTGATGTTATGTCACGTGTGGACAGACCACATTTCATTCATTCACGTTGTGATGGTATTGCTGGTTCCAATAGTGATCGGCAAGTCCTAAGAGGACTATAAGGGGCGTGCATAAGAGCACAAAAGTGCCTACCGTTCCTATCCTATTGTTCCCTTTCATTATATCAAATTAATATAGTTGTTCCATACTTTTGTTTATATATATGTTTATATGATGTATTGTTGTTTTATGTTGATGTTTGTGTATACTGTTGTGACAAAATAAAAAAAAGTGAAAACTACCTGTACAAACAAGAACTTTTTCTGAACAAAGGTAAACATTGGAATCATTAATTATTATAAGTGCATGGATTTAGATGGAATACATTTTCCACCAAGCTGTTAAAATTATAGAGTTCTTGGTGCTTTCTGAATTTGGTTCTTTGCTTTCATTACCCTACTGGGTAACATTGTCAGTGCTAGTGCATGGAGTTTCCTGCCTATTTATTTATAGTAGCTTGTCCTGCCAGTTTAGTGGCAGTGTGGTTTCCTCCTAATGGTTCCTTGATTGGAATATTATTTTCTGCCTGATTGCCCCATTTTGATCCTTGTTTATTAGTGTTGGCTGCTAGGAGGAGTTTATTCTAGTTTTTATTTCCTAAGTTTTTTATTGTCTCTTTTGAATGGTGTGCAAATGTGGTTTATCTCTATGTACCGTATATACTCGAATATAAGCCGATCCGAGTATAAGCCGAGGTCCCCAATTTTACCCCAAAAACTGGGGTAAACTGGGGACTCGAGTATAAGCCGAGGGTGGGAAATGAGGCACCTACCGGTTGGGGAAACCCTCCCTCCCTCAGCTGAGAAGGCTGGCGGCTCCCCCGCCCCGCCCTCTCACTGCACCGGCAGGGCTTCAGTCCGGTAAAATGTGAAAAAAAGAAGAAAAAAAAACTCGAGTATAAGCCGTATATACTCGAGTATAAGCCGAGGGGCTTAAAAAAAAAAAAACCTAGAGTATAAGCCGTATAGACCCGAGTATAAGCCGAGGGGACGTTTTTCAGCACAAAAAACGTGCTGAAAAACTCGGCTTATACTCGAGTATATACGGTATTTATTCTTCCACTGTTTAAATTTTTACTTCAATACAGGAAAACATCTCACCTTTTAATATATCTAGCAATAGAGTTTCTGTACATATAAAGTACAAATATTTATCTAATAAGGTGGTTGTATGTATTTAATTTTACAGCGATGAGTACGGTGTGCTATCATAGGAAAGAAGAGCATGATTAATGATTTTTTTCTAAAGAAATTTCTGCTCCATATCCGATTTAAAGATTAAGCAGCAAGATGGGGAAGCAGTGCCTTTGAAACTGCTCATTGACAATTGGATATCTGACCTTTGGACCATGTATGCATTTGATCAGACCATTTCCAACTGAAGTGACAAATAACGTATTTGATTCAAATTACAATACACAACAATTTGATTTAAAAGACTCCCATGCAGCAGACTGTGAATACAATAAAAAGTTGTCCACAATTCCTCTTGGAATAAGAGAAGTTTACAGTATCCAAAATAGTTCAGATGGAGCAATAACATTCTCCTTAATTTATCACATTCATACTCTGTACAATCACATCTCCCACTTAAAAAAATTGCAAGTGACCCAAACATTTAAATAAAATTTCTATGCCATGAACTACAACCATAAAACAAACAAATGAATAACTAAAAACAACTATGTTGTCCTGTCTCTCTCAATAGGCCATCTGGGATGGTTCACTTTTGAGTGTTTATTGAAGGCTAGGACATTGGGGCATAATTTAATTTATAAGAGGAAATCTTCCATAAAACAGGTGTTGTTATTACTAATAAGCATTTCTTTTATGGAAAGGACCTATGAGCTTCCATCTGAGCCCCAACCCAATACCTTGCAGAGGTGACAGATTATCAACAGTTTCTCCTGGAATGCACAGTCAAATTGGTCCTGCAAGTATCTTAGTGTCAAGCTATGCAGGGCTTTGTAACAAAACAACCAGTACTTTATTGCAGCTGGAAGCCAACAGGTATCCAATGGAAGACTTGGACTACAGGTGTAGTATCTTCAAAGTAATGTGTGCCAACTACTAGTTGGGTTGCTGCACATGTGAAATTCAGCCAGTGCGCCCAAATTGTTAGTAAATTGCTTAGGAAGTTGGAGAACCATTTAAAATAAAGTGCAAGGGAGATTTTTTCCTCTCTCTCTCCTCCTTCAGTTAATAGCTTCACTTCACACTTGCAGCTGGAATGCAGCAGATACACGCTGAATCAAGTCAATAAACAACAGAAACTGACAGGATTAGGGAAGGGAAACCCATCAATCACCCATCTAGGGATGGGACTAACCTCTTCCCTTCAGGATGAAGGACAAGATTACAAACATTTTCATTATAAAGAGTATTAAGTAACACTTCTGTGATCAGCTGATATTCCCTGGAGTTTCACAAGACCTTTTATAGCTGCTGCAGTGTTGGCTACTTTTTGTTTCTTCCTGGGGGAAAAGTTACAGGAGGGGATAATGATGAAGCTTGATCATGCTGGCTGTGAACTTAATCCATGTGTGGTCCAGCCAGCTGTATTGCTTCTGTTGTGAAGCACCCAATTTATAACATAGAGAACATAGAATAATAGAGTTGGAAGGGTTAATGGCTTTTGGCAGCACGTCCAGGCCTTCAATTAGCCTGCGCATCTGCTCTTGGTTTCCTTCTCAGCTGCTGTGTTTGTTTTGGGGTTGACTTTTTTAAAAAAGAGGAGTGGCGGTTTTAAGTTTTCTGCATTGTTTTAGGGGTTCCTGGAACTGTGCTTTTGGTGTGTACTTCCCTCACTCTTTTTGAAAGACTCTAGTGATGGAGCACCTACAACTTCTGAAGGCAAGCTATTCCATTGGTTGATTGGTCTCACCCTTAGGAAATGTCTCCTTAGTCCTAGGTTGCTTCTCTCTTTGGTTAATTTCCATCCATTGTTTCTTGTGCCTTTTGGTGCTTTGGAAAATAGATTGACTCCCTCATTTTTGTAGAAGCCCGTCAAATTTCCTGACAGAATAATTAATCAGTGGAACAACTTGCCTCCAGAAGTTGTAAATGCTCCAATACTGGAAGTTTTTAAGAAGAGATTGGATGATCATTTGTCTGAAGTGGTGTAGGGTTTCCTGCCTAAGCAGGGTGTTGGACTGGAAGATTTCCAAGGTCCTTTCCAACTCTATTATTCTATTCTATTCTAAATATTGGAACAGTGCTATTTTATTGTGCTATTTTATTGTGAGTTGGACTAAGAAATTTCCTAGGAGACCGATAAAGTTGGCCACGACCACCCAGTCACATGACCCATTTCCCACAGAAAACACCAGGAGCCACAAAACCTGGGCAGGTGTTGCTGGGGGGGTTAATGTGACTGGGTGGGAGTGGGAGTGACATTGGGTTGACTACGCCTGCCCACCCAGTCACATGACCACCAAGGCATGCCCACAGAACCGGTAGGGAAAATTTTTTGATTTCACAACTGGGTTGCGGTATCCTGGGCCAACTGAAATTTCTCAATGGTCTTCAAACATAGTGGTTTTCAGCAGAACACATTGCATCAGATGTGGGGTAAGAAGGCTTGTTTTCTCTTTTGTTTAGGTGTGTGTGACATGCAATAGAGTCAAGGCAATTTCCAAATTTTAACACGCCAAGCCCAAAAGGTTGCCATCAATTTTCTAGGGTATGGCTAAGTGCAGCAAAAGCTACCAAAACACACAATATGGCACAACTAGGGAAGAATCTTTATTACAGTTTAGCTACTTGAAGCAACTGATTGCTGTCTACCAATGTAAGGGTACTAACTTCTCAAACCAAATCCTCTTGTACCAAAACCCCAGAGTGTGCTCCATCTCAAATTCTACCTCTAGTCAACATGTGGATGTTAGCCTGAAACCAGTTCATTTCCAGTATAACTGGAAAAATGAAAGGAGAGACCAAATACAGTTGTTGAAGAAATTCTTGGTGGTTAGACCACAGTGAATTGTACTGACTAACTGTACTCCTGGAGCATAAGAACTAGCCATCAGTTATTCCAAGGCAGAAAGTCTTAACAGATAAGGCATATCTGCAAACAATACAGGATTCAATTCAGTTTCCAGTAGCATTAATGAAAATATGAACAATGAGCATATACTTGGATTTTGCTGCTTGCATTGGCAATGTCACTGGAATATTTAAAAGTTAATGAGTAGTACTATTAATTTGGGCTCTGCTTACTTCCCAGTTACCCTGGGAGATGGGGCTGCATTATTTACTGCCATACCTGATTGGGAAAATGCCTCTTTACAATGATGGTAGTTTGCTGCTGCTGGGAGGATGGGGCTCACTCATCCGTACCTCAGTTAGATTCTGCACAATATAAACAAACTCTATGCATTCTGGTTTAACATCTCTTCGGCAATAGAGAAACAGATTTTTTCTATTTCCCAGCCGCATAAATACAACTTATGAAGTTATCAATGTATGGGAAAAGGTGAAGGCATAAAAAAGTGAAACCAAACATTTCCATTTCTGTCTACACTTGTTTGCAGTTGTTCTATTTATGACAAAGAAGATAAATATAATCGTTTCTGGGATGTTTTGACAAAGTAGTTAATCTTTTATTTAACTAGACAAGGCCTCTCTAAATAAGTCAATCAAGCTGTCCGATTCCAGTTCACACCTTATGCCAACAGTTGAATTCTGTAATGCAGGTAGTCCTTGAAGTTACAACAGTTCACTTAGCAACTATTCAAAATTACAAGAACTCTTGTAAAGTGCTTATGACCCAGTCCCAGAATTATGAATGTTACAGCACTACAGCAGTCATTTGTCCTTACCACTGATCACAAAGACACTGAAACAGACCTCTTGCCTATTCCCCCCCCACCCCACATTCTGCCCTGCCAGGTCTCCACAGGTATTGGGCCTTTTTAGCTAATCCACCGGGTTCCACATGCTCATCCCCACCCTGTGATTGCTCACTTAACTTTCAAAGATCTCCAGAGTTCCAGAACAGGCTTGGCAACATGGCGGAAAGTGGCCATCTTTTTTTTAGTTGCTAGATCACACATTCTTACACATGCTTGTTTTTGTGCAGAAGACAAAACTGTAAGAACATAAGATTGATCATGTCCTTGCAGGTCTCACCTAAGTAGTGTCTCAGGGGCACTATGCATGCTGCCGAGCGGCTGGTTCTAGTGAGCTGCTTCACGGATTGTGGCGCAAAGGTGGCAGCAACAGCCAATCAATGCAGGGCATTTTTCACGTTGGTTTTGGTAGGAGGAGGAGGCAGGACTGCAGAGCTATTGGGTGGCCAGCCAGGATGGCAGCGGGAAAGCTGAGCCAGAGCAGTGGTGCCACTGCTGGGGACACATGAGTTCCTCACAGCAAACCAGATCAGTGCAGCCACTAGGTGCTGCACCTGGGAACCAAGCACTGTCGGCACGTATCCGCCTCCTGCAGTGTCCTGGGTGTCAGAGCCCAGGACGCACTCCCAAGTGGTGCTCAGCAAGTAAGGGGTGTGGAGCAGCTAGTGCACCAAGTTCTCCATCTCTCCATGGCGAATTGGCAAAGTACAGGTGCCAAACCTCCATCTTCCTCCAATCTCAGATGGAAGCTGTTGCTGAGAGCCAAAACCAATCTCAGAAGGAAGCTGTTGCTGAGAGCTCTGCTGCTGGGTATTTAACAGGATGAGGACTGATTAACAGAGACTGGGAAAAGGGGTATTGGTCCTACCTGATACACCCATTCTCATTATGTTCGACAGGAGGAGCCAGGAGGGGTTATTCTAGGCACTCTATGGATTGAGTTGAATTTTCTGAGATTCTGCCTTCCTCGTGATATTCCTGAGTTTGACAACGAAGATGAAGCGAATGTAAATCCATCTGAAAGAAACAGAAAAAGCTTCCCACCCCTCTGGAGTCAGACCAGACAGGCAAAAGAGTGGGGCTGGCCCCTCCTGTCGAACACAACGAGAAAGGGTGTATCAGGTAGGACCAACACCCCTTCTCCATAGTGTATTGATGGGAGGTGCCAGGATGGGACATACCAAAGCTTGGCAGTTCTACAGGTGGGAACTGTTCTGGGCCGACGACGCTGCCTCCTTATGGACCCACTGCAGGACCTGCCTCAGCAGAAGCGTAAGAGTCAAGTCTGTAATGGCGGATGAACATTCATGTTGCTGCTCTACAAATCTCCTCCACCAAAGCCTAGGTAGCCCAGGCCACGTTCATGGCCTCTACATGTGGAATGTGCTGTTATCCCCTGAGGCACCAGGAGAGCCTGTAGCTCATAAGCACAGGCTATATATATGCCCTAAGTCAACACCTTACCGTGGAAAGGGTCACCCTGTGGCCCAGAGTTGACAGTTGAAAGGAGACGAACAGGGATTCAGTCTTCCTAATGGAAGCGGTCCTCGAGATGTAAATACAGAGGGCCCTCCTAACGTCCAGCATATGCCAGGTCTGCTCCAAGGCATGCTGAGGCCTTGGACAGAAATCAGGAAGATCAACTGCTGTGCTCAGTGAAACAATGAGTTGACCTTTGGAAGGAAGGCAGGGTCCAGCCACAGGACCACCCGTTTGGGTGAAAAATACAAAGGTCCTTCCTCACCAATAATGCCACCAACTCCGATAACCGTCTGGCAGACGTAATGGCCACAAGGAAAGTAACCTTACACGAAAGACGAAGATTGGCCTCCTGCAAAGTTTCAAATGGTGCCTTGGTAAGGGTCTGTAATACCCTGATTAAGCCCCAGGTGGGAAAGCGGTGCACTGTTGAAGGTTGCAAATTAGAAGCCCCTCGCAGAAAGTCTTGTACCCTCGAGTGGTGAGAGAGGGAGCCCCAGTCCCCAAAGTTCAAGACAGAGGCCAGGGCAGCCACCTGCCTACGCAAAGTGTTAGGGGATAGCCCCTTTTTCAGGCCCTCTTGCAAGAACTCCAACACCTCTGCCACGGAAACTGAAATAGGATCCAAATGTCCCTTGGCACACCAATTCATAAAGGTTGTCCAGGTTGCATTGAAGGCTGCCAGGATCATCTGTATGACCCTGGTGGAGAATTTCTCCTGTCTTAGGAGCCTCCACTCAACCGCCAAATAGCCAACTGGAGCCACTGAGGGTCGGGATGGAGCACGGGCCCTTGGATGAGGGAGACTCTCTCCAGCGGAATCCTCCAGGGTCTGGTGACCAACAGGCCAACCAGGTCAGCAAACTACGGCCACCTGGGCCAATGGGGGGCCACTAACAGTACCTCTGCCCTCTCTGATAACACTTTCCTGATGACAGCTGGGATCAGGGGTAGGGGTGGGAAGGCATATAAGAGCCCCCTTGGCCAAGGGCATCTCAAAGCATCCACCCCCTCTGCTCCTGGGTTAGGGAACCGGGAAAGGAATCGGGGAATGTGAGTGTTCGTTGGAGAGGGAAAGAAATCGACCACCAGATGGCCGAACTGGTCTGTGAGTTCTGCAAACAATCTGATATGGCGCCTTCACTCCAATGGATCTACGGTGGCTTGACTCAGCCCCAATCGGCTATCACGTTGGCCATCCTGGCAATAGGCTTCCGCCTCCTTCAGGATGGACCTTGAGCAAGTCCCCCCTTGCCGGTTGAAGGCATATCCTGCGACTCCGCCAGTCGGGGTAAAGGTCGCCTCAGGAGTCTTACGTGACACCCCCGAGGGGCCAGGCTAGTCAGGTTGGTCCACCAGAGCTTCAGGTGACCAGGCTGAAGCAGCTCCTGACTGGGCAACCTTGCTGCAATGCCACATCAGGGTATTGGTGCACTATGTGGCGTTCTGCTCTAATGTTGCTGGAATGGCCTGTGTAAAGGCCCCTGCAGTAACCTTTGCAAATTCCTTGTCCAAGCCCTTCTGCCATGTCTTAGCAGTCCGTTCCTCTGCCTTGGAGGATCCCTTATGCGCCCTGGCCTTGGCCCGTATCTTGGCAGCCGCTTCCACGCTCGCTGTCCTTGGCTTGGTAGGGGCTCTGCCCACCTTATGAGGCTGAGGACACCATGTGCTCCCAACCGAAAAATTGGAGTGCTCACCACTATCCTCCATCCTACTGGTGGCTGGCCAAGTTCCCAAGGCAGTGAAGTCTGTGACAGGCCTGTCCAGGCCTTATCGAGGATCTGTTCCAAAGGAGTGGGTTGGTCCCCTTACCCTGCTCCAGAATAAGGCCGAGTATCAAATGGGGCTCTATAAGCTTGCTGATTAATGACAGGGCCCGACTAGGAAATTCTGGCCTGAAGTGGATCCCACGTCGAAGAAAGGCATCCAAAATAGCTGCTTGTCTTCACAAAATGGCCACCTGTTATAGTAGAAGGAGAAGTGCAGGCCTCGATAGGGCCTCAGCAGAAGCAGGCCCCTTGCTGGATCAGCCTTGAGAGCCCGTGGTCAGGGCTCCATCCGCCAGCGTGGAGAGCCCAACACACACTTGGGCAGCTCAAGGAAGCCAGGGGAGCAAAGCCACCCGGACTCAAGCCCTTCGGGCCAAAGCGCACCAAAAGGAGGGAAATTAAAACTCCTCTGACCTTGTGCAATCCTGAGGGGACCGTGCCAGGCTGAATGAGACTAGCGCGGTCCCAATGGCCCCTGCTGTCTTCTGTGCTCCACGCACCCGGCTCACTTCAAATATACAGCCGACACCCAGGCTGCAAGAGGCTGGTGTGGCCAAAATGCTCTGGCTGCAGTCAGCGGCGAGGGAACATGTCCGCTGCACAGCTGACCGTGCAAAAAGGCGAAAACTCTGAAAACACCTAATGCAGCACAATTGGAGCTGGGAAGCCCCACCAAGGCTCCAGGAGGCTGGCTGGTTCCAGGAGATCCCTTGTTCAATCAGCCGCTGCGGAGACCTGCCGCAAGTTGGGGCTCAAGCCCTCTACACAGCCCTTCCAAAGGCAATCAAGCCGGTAGTGGGTGGTGGGTGGGAGGGGCTTTTCTTAAAGCGTAATGTGTTTGCTATTGTGTGTTTCATAAACTCTAAAGGCTATTAGAAACATATTTTTGCTGATATCTTAAAGCCTTTTTGGCGGTGGGGGACAAAGGCATCTTTATTATTTTTTCCTTTCTTCTATGGAGGCAAAAAAGTGGCTGCAAAATCTACCACTTAATATCACGATATCATCCCAGGCTGTCTTAGTAGATATGAAAAATCATGGTGTTGATAGACCTTTACAAATGTGTAAAACAATCGATATCTACTGACAGCTTACATCGTGGGTGTCAAACTCATGGTAGTGTCACGTTACATATCAGGACGTTTGTCCCCTTCACTAAACTGGGCATGGCCAGCGCGTGATGCATCCAGCCCATGGGCTGGGAGTTTGACAGCCCTGGCTTACATCAAAGCTCAAATTTAAAATAATTGAAAACATTTTCTAACTGTTCTTATGCATAGTTACTTCCACATTAGCATCTGTAACTATAATCTTATACTGTAACTATACTATAACTATAACTATAATCCAATTTTATTCCCAAACAGTAATTCTTCATTTAATTTAACTAAGAGGTACCTAAAATCACTTAATGTTTGTAATTTTAGCTGCAAAATAATGCTAAATAAACATGATGGCTATGTACATTTTAAAAAAACTGGCAACGTATAAACAGAATTTGTTCTCTAAACAAGAATTTGAAGAAATACCATATCTTGTTCTATTTTATTATTGAAATAGTAGCTGTATACTCCTATCTTAAATAGTAATGTCAAAATTAAACTGCTGCCAACTTAAATGAGCCAACAAGTAATAAACTGGTACCTGAAACAAGTAATTCTTGCTGAATCCTTTGCAAGCATGACTATGGAAAATAGTAAAAATAGAAAAAGCAAAACACCAATTCACCATATATTGCTTATCTTACCATCTTCTGAAATAATGACAGAATTTAATAAAATACAAGCAACATATAAAGGTTGAGATTACAATTATGTGTTACAGGATTCTTAGACCTTGAATGGAAAGAAGAGGATTGATTTCCAGCAAATTGATTTGCACTCTCATATTTCAATGAAAATGAACAATACTGTTAACATAGTGTACAAAACATAATAAAAGCATAATAGAAATAGTATGAATCATTGGCAAATATAATATGAATTTTAAAAATAGTATAACAAAATCTTTGAAAGAGAATATATCCTTCATCCCAACAGCTAAGCAAGGTGGATTTTCCGCAAATCATCAATATGAGTACTTTTTCTACAAGGTGGGCACTTTTGTACAAGGGATGTAAGGATTACCATGCATGTGCTCAATTTACTAATTTGAAAGCAACATTATCAATTTGCAAAGAACTTCCAGGTATATGAACTGTAGATCTGAGATGCATACCAATCCACCATGGTTAGATCACTATATTTCAAAATAATTTAATGTAAGCTGGGATAGAGAAGTAGACCAGGCATTTTTCACTTGGGCAATCAGTACATTTAGGCTATGACTAAATATATTTATTTTTATTATAATTTACTAGTTGCCAACTCTGGTGTACTCTGGGGAATGTACGAAACTGGAGAAATATAAAAACAACCAAAAATATTGAATCAGACAGCTCAGACTAAAATATTCTAATAGACAGCAAAAACAACAAAATAGGGCCATTCAACAAATAATAAATATCAACCATAGGCTTACGACCAGAGTCAGTTTTCAAAGCTTTCCAGAACCCCAAGACAGAGGATACTATCCTCATGTCTGGGGTTTTGCTGTTACAGAGGATGGGGGCCACAACAAAGACATGTGCTTCTTAGGTCCTACATGATGGCAATGTTTAGTGGATAGAACCTGCAGCTTACCTTTTCTGAACAGGCAGAAACAGAATTTCTTACCACAGGTCTGGAAATGATCCTGTGGTCCAACCTCCCAAGTAGGAAGTGGGTCACCCTAAACGAAACCACCATGTAACTAGTAGTAACAGTCATAATAACGGTGGATATTTCACCACCCTTATAGACATGGCCTAGACCTGAATATGGATTCTTACTTGTATTCAGTCCAGTTCACACATGCTCTTTCTCCAGTGACACTTTAGGCATTGCTTCTGGTGTTTCATCTCTTGGAGCTCTTTGGAAAACCAAGGAGAACCCCAATTCGCCACACAGGATGAATCCAGTCCAGGGCCCTTGTCACATGCCTATTTGAGGCTTACATAAGGCCACAGCTAAAGTGCCTGACAGCTCCTTGGGCAAAACCTGTATGTATGTATGTATGTATGTATGTACGTACGCACATATCTGTGTGTGGATGGAACATCACTATGTAATATTAATTCAACCAAATCTATGTAAGCAGGAGTCTACTACACGTGACAGGACCTGAAGTGCAGATGTACAAACAGGCCTCAGAGACATAATCAGATAATACATAGTGACAGGGTGTAAGACACAGGCAGGAAAGCATATACTGAATGGTACAACCAAGTAGTGTCATTGTGTCCAGGAAGATCTGTACAATGAATAGGCTGACCCTTTCAAGTCCAGATGGGAAATTCCACAGAAGGTTGTAGAGAATAATAGGATTAAAATCCAGTGGGATTTCCAGAACCAAATGGACAGGAAAGTATTAGCCAATCAACCAGACATCATGATAGTAGACAAGGACCAGAAGAAAGTGATGGTGATAGATGTAGGGTGCCAAGTGAGAGCAATATCAGGAAGAAAGTATGAAAATCTGGAGAAGTATCAGGGCCTGAGGACCCAAGACTGAGGAAGATACATACCACCCAAAGAAGTGAGAAGGAAATTTGCTGGCTTTCGCCTTTAAAGCCCTTCATGGTTTTGGGCTGGGACCATGTTACTTATGGAACCATCTATCCCCAGTTGTTTCTACCCATCCTATCTGATCTGACAGGAAGGGTTATTGTCAGCTAGGGAGTATTGGCTGATGAGGCCCAAAAGAAGAGCCTTTTCTGCCATGGTACCCACCCTTTGGAATATCATTAGATTGGCCCCATTTCCTGCTAACTTTTTTTTAAGGCCACATATATATGTCCACTCATATGTACACAAAAACACACAATTTTGTTTCTGAAGAATCTAATGTTCCTGTCAGGCAAGAAGATTATAGAGACACATTTAAAGTGATTTATCTGCAGGAAAAATCCACTAGGTTTCATATGCCCATAAACTGTGTAGCAGTAAAACATTAATAAGCATATCAGTATCTGTTTGCCCATGAAGATGCTGGGGGGAGGGGGAAATTATCATACTGGGAAACCTGCCAAAAATGTAGAAAAAAGGAAGCTAAAGAAACAGAAATATAACTTAGGGCAAAAATTTAAAGCAGCAAGGGAAGAATAAAATTAAAGGCTTAGCTGTTTTTACTGGAGTGTCAGGTTCTGCACACTTTACAGATTGATTACCTAGTGGTTCTTTTTTAAACTCAGAGTTAGGGCCAAATACAGCTCCTCTGGGAATGCATTCTGCAGCACTGGAATTAGGCGGAAGATCCTTTCGTGCATGTCAGATAAATAAACCTCTGGTAGTGAAGGTATTTTCAGAAATAAAAGATGCCAGATCTTTTTACAGATCTTGAGCCACTTTGTAACAGGAAAGAATTCCTCAGAATAATAGGCCTTATATCTCTTAGGATATCCTAAAGATCAACATTAAATTATGCCTGGTAAACAAGTCAATTAAGTGCAGAGCTTTTAGACAACACCATCAAGTTTCATCACCATTATCATAATCTGGAAAAGCACTCAGAATCCTGGTGGGTTTATAAAATGATAACATACAATAGAAAATCCACAGTAAATAAAATTGATTACAGTAAAAAAATCATGATAAGAAATAAACAATCACTATAACACCAGAAAAACTCCAAACTCGTTGAATCTATTAAGAATAGCAGTTACAAAAAGCAAACAAAAAATTAAACACTATAACAATGACAAAAAAATTACATTCCAAAAGCTCAGTGGAAAAGTTCAGACTTCACTAGCTCTGAGACGATCATTATTGGCACTGTTCCAAAGAAGTATGATCGAAAAGTAAGGCTTTCCAATTTCAGCCTTCTGGGCACTACCAGGAGCTACTCCTAGATGGATCTTCTGAGACAGTTTAATACCTAAATACTGACTAAGAAGAGTACAGACAATCCATTTCCTTTAGAGTGTTCTGCAACTATATGATTCCCCCTCAAAAAGGAATAGATAGCTGACAATTTTGTTGACTTTTAAAAAGATGAAACTGAAGTTTCAAGACTTCTGGCACTGACATCTACAGAGAAGCATTAACCAAATTCAGTAAGTCACATAAACTCATCCAAGAGCCAGGAGGAGCATGGATCAAATACATAAGTGATATGGGTCATGCCACAGAAAATCCTACTTAATTCTTCAATTTACAGGCCAAAAGGAGCTCCAGATAACGAAGTCTGACAACACTCTAGTCACATCTGATTCTTTCTAGGAGTCAAAACTCTGCAAATCCAAGTACCATCACAGAGGCTAAACATGTGATCTTGGTCCATGTCTCCAAGGAAATAATTTACTAGTGTAAACAATCATTTGTCAACAAGCCATCAACATATCGTACTTTTCGGAGTTTAAGACGCACTTTCTCCCCAAAAAGTGGATGAAAATTGAGGTGCATCTTATACATCAAATGTTGCCGAAGCCCCGCCCACCACCACCCTTCAGCTGTCTGTCATCTGCACCTCTGTAACAGTCTGATTTGGTTCTGCAACTCAACAAGACAGACACAGACTTCAGATGATAATTAGAACTGCAGAAAAAAAAATACTTCCAACCTGCCTCACAAGTCAAAAAGAGCGCTGTGAAAATATTTACAGACCCCTCACATCCTGGACATCAACAGTTTCAACTCCTATTCACAAAATGACATTATAGAGCACTGCACATCAGAACAAATAGATCCAAGAACAGTTTTTCCCCAAATGCCATTACTCTGCTAAACAAATAATTCCCTCAACACTGTCAAAATATTTACTAAGTCTGCACTGCTATTAATTTTCTCATCATTCCTATCACCTATCTCCCTCTTATGACTGACTGTATGACTAACTTGTTGCTTGTATCCTTACGATTTATATTGTTTCCTAATATGATTTGATTGCTTATTTATACCTTATGACTATCATTAAGTGTTGTACCTTATGATTCTTAAGAAACGTATCTTTTCTTTTATGCACATTGAGAGCATATGCACCAAGTCAAATTCCTTGTGTCCAATGACACTTGGCCAATGAAGAATTCTATTCTATTCTATTCTATTCTATTCTATTTATTCTATTCTATTCTATTCCTATTCTATTAGTACACTAGCCATCCATAAAGTGCCCCCCAAAATCACCACCTGTGAACCTAATAAGAGTTGAAGATCAAGGATTATTTCCATATAGTGAACTTGTTATTTTAGGAGGAGTACAACCCCATTCAAAGAAAGAAATTTTCCAAATTTATTTTTCTACATGCCAGAATATCTCTCCTTCTCTGGATTTAATTTTGGGTATTTTTCTCCATCTAGCCCATTATTAAACTGACACCAATGAAACTGATTGCTTCCAAGCGTGATAAAAAGTAACAGATGACATCCCCCACCAAACTGCAAATGATATTCCTCTGTGTAGTAACCAGATGACAGAAGACAATGAATTCAGTGTATGCAAGAAGAGGCCATAAAGGAAAAGATTAAAGAGAGTCCATCTTAACTGATATGTTATAAACTTGTCTGAGGATCTACATTTATAGTTTTTCAAATTATGTTTTTACCTCTAGCATTAAATATACGTTTCTCTATTGCATAATGTTCTCATTGTTGAATTTGCCAAGAATTATATGAGGTTTTATATTTGCCAGCAATTTTATATATCTGCCAAAGAACATAATGGACAAGGAGGAACATTAGTTTCATTACACCCCGTAGTAGCTAAACATTAATCCTTCAGGACATTGTTACAGGATCACACAAAGGAAGTCAAATGATGCCACTAGCCAATGGTATTAGAAGCTCTTCAGAGGACCAGAAACTTAAGAGCTATATTCCTTTGTTCCAAGCAACTATAGTAGTCTTAGTATGACATCCTGGCTGAAAACCTGTTTGAAATCAGTCCCGATATTCAGTATCATTCAAGTGCATCTGAAATTGAAATTGCTTTTAGATAATTTTTTGAGAAATGCATTATTTAAGAGTTGCTATTTATGTAAAAGGAACTGTCCCCGGGTGGGGTGGCAGAAAAAGTCCATGTAATGGTCTGTCCCATCCCCAATAAATACATGCACCTCTTGTATATATCTGTATGCCATATTCTACACACAACTCCAAAGAATTATTTAAATGTTTAAATATTTCTTTACATATTTAAAGAGAAAGTAATAATTTAAGAACTCATTAAAATTAATTGCCTGTAAACTAATATATTTCACTTCTGAATTAAACTGATCTCTATCTGCCTATAACACCCATTCTTTCAAACTCAAATTACTGTCACACAGGCAAAGAATGTATTTCTTCCAGAAGCAGAAATGGCTCAATAAAAGAAAAAGAACCGCTTGGGATTCTGAAGGACACATGCACCTACATGAAGGCTCTGAATGGCAGCTGAAGCAGATTGATATACAGTGTATATAAAGTCTACACAACCCTGTTAAAGTGCCAGATTTTTGAGATGTAAAAAAAATTTCTGAACATTTCTCCTGATACCTTCCAGTAATGAGATCCTTTTGATGCTTTGTAAGCTCTTTGCAGACCATGGAAGAGGCAACTGAGTAATGTCAGAAAAAATCCTATTAGAACAGCTGAACTTTATATGGTCTTGATCGGAGTCACTTTAATTGATGGCAAGTATGTACTGACTGTTATTTTAACATCAGCTTGAATGTGATTGGTTAATTCTGAACACCACATCGCTATTTATAAGAAAATGTGCAAGCCTATGCAGCCACATTATTGTACGTTTATTATTTTCCGCCCTACAAGATTTCCGTTTTTTTTTTCAATTGACAGCTTATATGTTATATTTAAGATAAAAAAAATCTTTTTTATCTTGGTCTGATTTTTTTTTACATCTCAAATACCTGGCATTTTAACGGGTGTGTACACTTTTTATATCTTAGTGGGTAGTGGTAAGAGGCTAGTTTTGACGTGGTGCAAATATCTATTCCTCCTTTTGAATGAGAAATAGAAGGGATAATTTATCAAAGCCACTCAATATGTACAGGTTAGCAGGGGTATTGGTATATTTAGGCTTCTTAATACTCTAGGTGAAAGGTTAGTTGATACATATATGAGAGGTAATGGGGTTATTGATTTATTATTTAGATTTTTATCCTGTCATTATTTTATACGTAACTCAATAGTAATAGCAATAGAATTATATACCACTCAAGATAGCAAACATACGTAATACTCTTTCCTCCTTCTATTTTCCCCACAATAGGAACCCTGTGAGGTAGGTTGGGCTAGACTGAGTGATTGACCGAAAGTCACCCAGCTGACTGTCATGCTTAAGATGGGACTAGAATTCAAACTCCTGGTTTCTAGGCTATCACCTTAAGGTAGAGCCAACAGTAAGCCAATTGGATAATAAGATATGTGAGGTGGCCTTTTATTCTGGGGGATGATGTGAAGGCGGGGGAGGGTTATGTCTGAGAGGAGAGGTGCAGGCAGTAACATCACAGCATTGTGGTAGATAAGGGACAAGAAGAGACATGGTGGTAAGTAGGGCTGGCTTCGGAGGAATGATATCTTGGTATATTATACTATTCATGGTCACTACTACCACATAGCTCTAACTCTAATCACGGAAGAACTTCACAATGATGGCAGGATATGGTTTTTGTTTCAGGGCAGCACCAACATGATCAGGGGTTGAGCTGTTACTCCCAGTCTCTTGCATGGTCAATCACTTTCTGTTGGCCTTAAAGTACTCTGCAACACCTTCCTATTGCACAGGAAGAATAACTTTTTTATCAATCTATGTAGTTGATTGATAGAAACTGTTAGGTTTCCGAGACAACTTTGGGCTGTACCTAAAGCTCTGATGCATGGCTTGATTCATGATTCAGACCTTGCTCACTTCTTGGAACAAAGAAATGGCAACTGCCTTGGGATAGATTTTGCCTGGCTGATTCTTACATGGATCCTAGAAAGTTCTCTAATTTCAGAGGTGGTAAGAGATAAACTAGCAGTACATATGCCTATAGCACTACTGGAAGAAAGGAGAGAATAATATCAATCAAAGATGGGTAAAAGCTTTTATGGATAGTTTTTGATTTACAGCTGCAATTGGCACCAGATCCTCTGTCACTAAGTGATGTGGTCATTGAGCTGCACCCATTTTGCCACAGTCATCAAGCAAATTATCACAGTTGTTAATGAATCCTTCTTCCCCCACTGACTTTGTGTGTCAGAAGCCAGCTGGGAAGACTGCAAATAGTGATCATGTAATCCTGTGATGCTGCAACCATTATAAATGCATGCTGGGTGCCAGATGCCCAAATTGTGATCACGTGATCACAGGGACACTGCAACAGTTGTTAAGTGCAAGGCCAGCCATACCCCACTTATTTCAAGCCATTGCAAATGGTTGCTAAACAAATGGTTGTAAGTCAGGGACTACCTATGTTAAGAATTATCTAATGGTGATAAGAGCAGCAAAACACAATTATTTTCATCAGCAGAAGCTCTTAATGTTTCTGCTGATGGCCATCAAGGTGATCCAGTACTTCCTAGTAGACTGTTTTGAGGAAAACCTGAGAACATGAGATTATTTGGGGCATATATCAGATAAAGTCACTCTGATCTGCTCTGAGTTGAACTCTTATTCTGCGTGTCTTTTTGAATTGGCTAAGGCATACTCCAGCATAGTTATTTGGTAAGAGATTACATTTATTGGTTTATTTATTTATTTATTTATTTTTCATATTTATATACCGCCCTATCTCCCTAGGGACTCAGGGCGGTTATCAAGGAAGTGGGGAGAATACTCAAACCTATAAGTGCAGTCACTGTGGACTGAATCTATGTTCCTTCTGGATGGTGAGCCCCGTATGGTGTGTGCTTACACATAGATGGCAAGCATCCTCGAGGGAGTTTTACCTGCTCTTAAAAGAATGGTGGACCAGTCCTACACATTACAGATTCCCTGTTTTAGGTAAGGCCATTAAGTAGGTGGGTAGCCCGCACAATTAAAGCACTCTGAGTAAAGCAGATATCTGGACCCTTGTCAGTTTGGATTCTCATCGGGATATTGCAGATGGACTGTGGTAGGATCAGAAACGGAGGATACATCCATTCCAGCCCTCAATGATCTCTCAATAGCCTGCAATAGCACTTAGCCTTACCATCGATCATATTATCTTTGAGTTTTTTTGTTATTTTACAGTGAATGATGTTAGCATTACTAGATTTAGCTGTATTTCATTTCCTTTTCTCTTGATGTATGACAGAACACATTATCAAAATATTGCTACAAATGAAACAAGGCTGCTTTCCCCTTGGCACAAAACAGCCACTATTTCTTGATATCAAGAGTAAATGTTCCAATGTTTAACTACCTACAGCAACAAGATTGTTGTTTACAACCCTTATTAAACACTTTTGAAATATTCGGTATACATGAAATTAGGTAACATCAGAAACACGTAAAATAGGTAATGTAACAGAAAAAATGAAGTCTTACTGCAAAAAAAGAAGAAGTATTCTTTGATTTCTAATAGATCTAACTGTTTGAACCCAAAAAGAGACAACCTAGTATAGGGGCGTCAAACTCAAGGCTCGGGGGCTGGATACAGTCCATGGAATGCTTAGATCTGGCCTGTGGGGACACCCTGAAAACAGCAAAGGACCGGTCCCCAGTGCCTCTGCCAGTGAAAACGGAGCTCGGGAAGGTTAGTTACAGGAGGCCGTCGCAGCCGAAAATGGAGAACACGAGCCCATTTTCGCTGGCAGAGCATTCAGGCCACCACAGGCGCTCCCGACACGAGTGATGTCAAGCTGGCCATGCCCACCCTGGCCACTCCCATCCTGCCCCCCCAAGGTCAAAAACAACCCTGATTCAGCCCTCAATGAATTTGAGTTTGACACCCCTGACCTAGCAGCCAGTATTTATGAGAAACTGTTGTCATCCTTGGAGTTTTCTTTCTATACTGTAGTTAGACATGTTCTATTAAATTTTGGATCTCAAAATAAATTACCTATGAGCATTCTCTCTCCATTTAAATAGTTATACTGTAGAGGACATGATGGACATAAAACATATGGACATGATGGAAGTAAGATAAACAAATGGTTTGTAATGATATAAAAGTAATGTGGAGTGTACTACTGTAGATTTAATCAGATTTCCTTTTCTTTACTCTTATATCCTGCTTTTTATTTCTTAGCTTAATTACAATTTACTGTTTTAATCTGCTTTGCAGAAATTGCTTATCCTGAAAACTAAAAGTGATTTTGTAGTGTGTATATATGTAGCAGTAAATGTCAAGGATGATTTCTTCTTTTAAATTGGAGGGGGAAAAATCCTAATTCTATAAATTTATAGTTCCAATCTGTTTGAAAGTTCGAAACTATGAAGGTGTGAGACAGAGTATAAATTTTTGCTATATGCAGGTGATGTTATGCTTTAGAAATAAAGTAGAAATTTATATTCTTAAATTTTTTTCCTCAAGCTTGGTAGCACACATGATCATTCTATATAATGGGATGAATTAGTTTATTATGAATAATTTTGACATGTTTAGAAATCGGTATTTTAGATTATGTTCTCTTTTATTTATAAAGTTTTTATAAAAAACTTAAGTTTTCTCAACTGGTGAGTCCTCAATTTCAATTCAAATAAAAGAAAGCCTGGACAGGTGTCTATAATTTCCTTGAGCAGTTGTGATAAAACAAATATTACAGATAAATTTACCTCTGAACTTTACATATATTTAATGAGTTGTTCTAATTTTTATTCTTTCACATTACTTTAGTTGTACTTCTGAGTCATAGATTTTGCTTTACAGGTAGTTGCAGGAACCAGAACTTTCAGAAAAGTTCAAACTAATTCATTGAAATTCTAACCAGCAGGACTGCTTTCACGTATCAGAAATTGTTTGGAAGAAGTGTAATGGAACTTGCAAAAGCATAAAGGTAAAGGTAAAGGTTCCCCTTGCATATACGTGCTAGTCGTTGCCAACTCTAGGAGGCGGTGCTCATCTCCGTTTCAAAGCCGAAGAGCCAGCACTGTCTGAAGACGTCTCCACGGTCATGTAGCCGGCATGACTCAACGCCAAAGGTGCTCGGAATGCTGTTACCTTCCCACCAAAGGTGGTCCCTATTTTTTCTACTTGCATTTTTACGTGCTTTTGAAACTGCTAGGTTGACAGAAGCTGGGGCAAGTAACAGGAGCTCACCCTGTTACATGGCAGCACTAGGGATTTGAACCACCGAGCTGCCAACCTAAAGCTTGAAAAGAAAGCTATACATATTTTAAAGAATAGCAGGTACTATGCTTGTCTAAGATCTAAATGAGAGGTGGGTTTCAGCAGTTCTGACCGGTAGCAGAAATTTTAAGTAGTTCGGAGAACTGGCCCCGCCCCCCATCTATTCTCTGCCTCCGAAATCCCAGCTGATGGGGAGGAAGTGAGGAGTTTGCAGTAACCTTCCCCTGGATTGGGGAGGGGATGGAGTTTTTACAGTATCCTTCCCCTACCACGCCCCCAAGCCACACCCACCAAGCCTTGCCATGCCCACCAAGCCACATCCACAGAACCAGTAGTAAAAAAATTTGAAACCCACCACTGATCTAAATCCCTTTTTACAAATAATTTTCAAAACATGCACAGCCCCACTAGCATATATGTTCTTTCTTCAGGAATCAGTATCAATTCCTGCATTAATGTTATAAAATAAGTATGGAAATTACTTGGTCATAGATATAATTTGACCTTTAGACTATGAATAGCTCATATCACGGAATAATTTTTTTAAAATATAGTAGTGGGAGAATCTGTTTGGGGAAAATTGTATTATTCCATGTATTGTTACTTTGGGCTGAGTTCTGACAGAACGTTTATAATTTATGAAGAATTTAAACAGTGTCTCATTTATTCAACATATTTCTTGATAGCTCTTTTAATGAAACTTCCGTTACTTAATGATGCTATAGCTGCTTCTGATATTCCATACTTGGTAGAGATTTTGGAAAAATAAGTAGAGTTCTAAGCCTGTAATTTGTTTTTATAAGATGAAGAAATTTGATAAAAATTTATAGCCTGAATGTCTTATTTCAAGAAGCAACAGAAGATTGTTTTTAAAATCTAAAAACATTTTACATTTTTATTTACTTATTATTACCTTAACAAGAATAAGGCTTTAAAAAGTACTTACCGTATATACTCGAATATAAGCCGATCCGAGTATAAGCCGAGGTCCCCAATTTTACCCCAAAAACTGGGGTAAACTGGGGACTCGAGTATAAGCCGAGGGTGGGAAATGAGGCACCTACGGTTGAAACCCTCCTCCTCAGCTGAGAAGGCTGGCGGCTCCCCGCCCGCCTCTCACTGCACCGCAGGGCTTCCGTCCGTAAAATGTGAAAAAGAAAAAAACTCGAGTATAAGCCGTATATACTCGAGTATAAGCGAGGGCTTTAAAAACAAACAACTCAGTATAAGCCGTATAGACCAGTATAAGCCGAGGGCGTTTTCAGCACAAAAGCGTGCTGAAAACTCGGCTTATACTCGAGTATAAGCCGTATATACTCGAGTATAAGCCGAGGGGCTTTAAAAAAACAAACAACTCGAGTATAAGCCGTATAGACCCGAGTATAAGCCGAGGGGACGTTTTTCAGCACAAAAAACGTGCTGAAAAACTCGGCTTATACTCGAGTATATACGGTAGTAAGAATTGGTTATAATTAATTTCCTGTCAGAAATGCAATTCAAGCGTAGAAATATTCACTTACATGATTTGGCCTTGCCTTTCCCTGCCATTCCCACATTTGGATTACCTCCATAAGCCTGTTACTGTGAATTTAGACTACTAAGTAATATGGACATACATATCCTTATTGGCTATAATCTCCATTATTTGAAATCTATTGAGGATTGTGAAATTTTAACATATAGAGGATGATTTTTGTTATTATTATATAACACTTTACAGAAGAATTACAATGTAACACTGGCAGAACAAGAAACCACCTGATTTGGAGCACTGATAATGTGTTGCTTATTAACATATGAACTGAGGAGCTACTATATTTTGTTTTGGGTTTGTTTATTTAATAAAGAGTTAAAGAAGACGGCTTTTAAGCAATTTCATCAAACTTCTTGATTTTTTTTAATGATAAAAAACAATTAAATCCTCATTTTCAAAAGTGCATATTGTATCAGATCATTAATACAATTTCATACAAACATATACATCTGATATTTATTTAAAAAAGAATCAGTCATCACAAATCAGTTACAGGAGAGGCGGCAAGGGGCTGGAATAGAGATTGACCTTTCTCCATACTGTTTTCCTTTACAACTCCCAAGATACGAATGAGTTATATATTGATATTTTAGCCCTGACCTACCTCATAATACATGGGGCTTATGATGTTGCTCACTACTGGGCAAAAACAATAACCAGTAAATAATTTTTTAAAATGGAATGTGAAAAGTCAATTCTTTGTTAACTGTTGTAATAATAAATAATGCTGGCATGCTACTTGTACAATACACAGCACAAGTCTTCAAATTGGTAGCAGCATCAACAACTGCTAATGTGTGAATTAAGAAAATGAAATGGTACAATCTTAACAGGTATTCAGAGGAAAAAAATAGCATACTGGAGGTCTACCAGGGCGACCACGTTTTCTTTTCCCCTTCAGTTGCGTTTCTTCCAATTCACTACCAACATCTGAATGTGCAGTAGTTTCATTTGTAGAATCCCTGAAAGAAAATATCAATTAAAAATAAATTAGTAAGCATAAGTAGATAAAAAAATAAAAGCAGTAATATTTAGTGCTAATACGGGTCTGGATGGGGAGAAACAGACTCAGGCTCAATCCCTCCAAGATGGAGTGGCTGTGGATGCCGGCACCCCGGTACAGTCAGCTGCAGCCACAGCTGACTGTTGGGGGCGAGTTAGTGGCCCCAAAGGAGGTGGTTCGCAACTTGGGTGTCCTCCTGGATGGACGGCTGTCCTTTGATGAACATCTGGCGGCCGTCTCCAGGAAGGCTTTCTACCAAGTTCGCTTGGTTCGCCAGTTGCGTCCCTTCCTTGACAGGGAGGCCTTATGCACAGTCACTCATGCTCTGGTCACGTCTTGGTTGGATTACGGCAATGCTCTCTACATGGGGCTGCCCTTGAGGTGCACCCGGAGGCTACAGTTAGTCCAGAATGCGGCTGCGTGAGTAGTAACGGGAGCCGCTCGCGGCTCCCATGTAACATCACTGCTGCGTAGTCTGCACTGGCTTCCTGTGGTCTTTCGGGTGCGCTTCAAGATTCTGGTTACCACCTTCAAAGCGCTCCATGGCTTAGGACCCGGGTACTTACGAGACCGCCTGCTGTTACCCTATTCCTCCCACCGACCCGTACGCTCTCACAGAGAAGGTCTCCTCAGGGTGCCGTCCGCCAAACAGTGTCGGCTGGCGGCCCCTAGGAGTAGGGCCTACTCTGTTGGAGCATCGACGCTCTGGAATGAACTTCCCCCTGGCCTACGTCAAGTGCCTGATCTTCGGACCTTCCGTCGTGAGCTAAAAACATATTTATTTATTCAAGCGGGACTGGCATAATGGTTTTAATAGTTTTAATCTTAAACTGGGGTTTTTATTGGGTTTTTAAATTCTTTTATAATTTTAAATTTAAACTTTAATTATCAGCCTTTTGTAATTTGCTAGGTTTTAATTGTTGGTTTTAATTGTATATGTATTGTGTTTTATCTTTGGCTGTACACCGCCCTGAGTCCTTCGGGAGAAGGGCGGTATAAAATTTTTATTATTATTATTATTATTATTATTATTATTATTATTATTATTATTATTATTATTAATAATAATAATAATGACAGACATTATAAATTGAAACTTAGTTCAGTAAATTGAAACTACTGATTACATGCTCTCAAATTCTCTCCATTCATAAAATTACTAATATGAAGACCGTATAGTCAGCAGTTCTATTACGTTATCTTGCTGAATTTTAATATCCAGTAACCATAATCACTGACCATAATGCCTTGACTTCAAGAGAATTGGAATCCAACATCTGGAGAGCTACAAATTTCAAGACCTGAATCTAAGCAAATAAAAGATCTGTAAATGGATTATTTATTAATTGATTTAATTAATTATTAGATTAATAATGATTTGACTATCATCCTAGAGATATTTTTTAAGACATTTATGTAGCTGGCCATCTTATATCAAACTCTCAGAGACCCCCATCAACAATTAAACATCATCAATAAAAAACATAATACATATGTAATAAAAGCAAAACTTCAAAAAAAAACAAAGTGCAGTTGCCTCTTGAAAAAGCACCTTTGGGACACCCATGACCTGGATGACAGAGAATCTCCATAGACATTTAATGTACACATGGCTTACCGTGCAGTGTTCCATTAACAACTTCAAGTGATTTAGTTGTTACAATACGTTGCATGAGATATAATATGTTTTATAAATTTCTTTATTTTTATTTGTTAAAGAAATCTATATAGTTGTCCATGTAAATGATTCCGGTGACCTACAATATTTAAAAAATCCACCATATAAATCCACCATTAAAAAAATCTATCTGTTACCTCCATGTCAGCAACAACATAATCAAATCATCTAGTTAACATATAACATATAACAACAGAGTTGGAAGGGACCTTGGAGGCCTTCTAGTCCAACCCCCTGCCCAGGCAGGAAACCCTACACCATCTCAGTCAGATGGTTATCCAACATTTTCTTAAAAATTTCCAGTGTTGGAGCATTCACAACTTCTGAAGGCAAGTCGTTCCACTTATTAATTGTTCTAACTGTCAGGAAATTTCTCCTTAGTTCTAAGTTACTTCTTTCTTTGATTTCTTTAGTTGATGGGCTTTGTCTCCATTTGTGGCCTATTGACAAAACTATGATTATAGGACCTTTTGGAAAAGCAATAGACTAGCAGGCAACATATTTTTTTTACAAGAAATATTTCTTTGGATGGTTTGATCCAGCTATTATGGTACTACTTCCCTTAGCAGATCCATTTTAGCACAAGTTGCATAGAATTGCGAGAATTAGTTGCCTTATACAACAGCTGGCAGATCAATGTACTAATTTTGTGATGCACGTACTAATTTTTATATGCAAAGACATTTATACTCTTCCTTATCATTTTCTCTGTTAATAAAAAAAAGAATTGGTTTTATATACAGGAAGTCCTTGCTTATGACTTAGCAATTGTTTGAGGTGCCCCCAAAACTACTTACAACCCAGCTCCAATGCATAACACACACACACACACACACACACACACACACACACACACACACTGGAAAATAAACTGGTCCCTGGTTCCAGAAAAGTTGGGGGCCACTGCCATAATATAGTAGTTCTAAAAGTAGCAAGTGGAATCCCTTGAAACATTAGTTAAAGAGGACTTAAAGGAAATATATATCTGTAATCCTGGATAGCTGCTGTCAGATTAAAGATTTTTTAGTTAAATGACCTCATAGGAGGAAAGTAGAAGCTTTCTAATATCTATATATATTTGCAGTACCATTAATAGAAGGTGTATACTTAAAGGACTTTCCCTAACCCACTTCTATAGAAAACAAAAACAATACACATTACATATTTCTTAATGACTTTTGATTGGTATTTCTATACATATATACAAAACCTGTCAAATTCAGCAAGAAAAGTGTGTGTGCATGAACGAATGCATCTGTGGAACTTGCTTTAGCTTTGAATCTTTTCACATTTTTATTTTTGGTTCTTATTTTCTTGGTAAAAGATTTGTTATTTTTTTAATGTTATATAAACGGAAAGTAACTATTTGCTTGTGACAAGTTGTAAATGCCATCTCCATCTCTAAAAGAACCGCACTGTTATTATGATTTGAAAATGAAATCACTCCATCACTCTGCTAAACAAATTATTTCCTCAATTATTTCCTATTTACAAAATCTACATTACTTCTCATCATTCCCATCACCAATCTCTTTCCACTTATGACTGTATGACTGTAACTTTGTTGCTGGTAATCCTTATGATTTATATTGATATTGATTGTTCCTGATCCCTATGCTTATCATTAAGTGTTGTATCATTAAGTGTTAAATTGTACCCAATGACCATCATTTGTGTTGTAAATGTTGTCCCTTGATGAAGGTATCTTTTCTTTTATGTACACTGAGAGCATATGCACCAAGACAAATTCCTTGTGTGTCCAACCTCACTTGGCCAATAAAAATTCTATTCTATTCTATTCTATTCTATTCTACTAAAACTTCTATATATATTATTTTTGAAAGGCTCATATATGATAGGAATGAAACCCCCAACAGGAAGTCCAGCATTTATTGTATATGGCATAGGGCCAGAATATGTGTGGAGCCTAAGGCCATCTACTTCATCTTATCAAATCTGATTGGGTGGGCACTGTCCTTAGCACTGTAATAGCACTGAGGTGGATGAGAGGATTTAACAAGGATGTTGAAAGTTTAACTTTGGTTTTTAATATTTATGGTTCTCATCCAAGAAACTTCTTCAGCTTCTTGGGACAATCATGACTGGATGACTGAGAATCTCCACAGACATTTAGCTATGTACAGAGCTGAAGAAGCTTTTTGGATGAGAAGTGAAACATCTTCAAAGAAAAACAAGAAAGTCTAGTTAGCTTTGAAAAAGCACTTTTAGGACATGTTCACATTACTTTTTTTTGTCATCAGTCTCTTCTCCAGATTTAAAACTTCCTTAAGTTTTGCTGATGCATTTTCAAACTTATTTTTATGAAGATAAAGGTGAAAAATATCAAGATGAGGTTAGAAATGGAAACAGTTTTCAGTGTCTAGTAATATTTTCTGCAAAATTGCATACATTGGTCTATTACAAAGCAATGTCCCCTCTGGGTTCTGTATCAGATGAATGGGAAAAATTTTATGCAAAAGAACCAGACACAAGCTTGACATCAGAACTCCAAACAAGGGCAAAGCACTATCAGAAGCTTTCACTCTACTAGAACACTCTGCTATAGACCTCAAAGTGATCATTTTGGAGAAGCAAAACTTTTAACAGCGAATTTGACCACATATATTAAGGTCTCAACAAATAACTTTTTAACACATTACAATAATTAATACCTAAGGTAAGCCATTTTACATATAACCTTATTTCCACAATCAATCTATCTTGCCCCATACCAATCTGTATCAAGGTAATCATTCTATGCATCTGACAGTGAATTGCAGCTCACAATTTTTAAAAAAATAAAATTTAGTAGCCAGAAAATATGTTACCAACTCTTTTCTGATCAAAGGTTTTATATATTTTGATAGAAATTATAATAAGCATATTACAGAACGTTTACATAAGCTTCTGGGAGCAATGTGTGATTGCAGCTGTTTCTTCCTTTTAACTGCTAGTGGGGTTTGAACTGATTGGGTGGGAGCTTGGCTGTGCTCTGATTGGATGAGGGGTTTTTTGTGCTCTGATTGGCTGGGGGTGTGTCCTGTTTGGGTGGCGGCTTCGTTGTGCTCAGATTAGTTTGAGTTGCAGGGGGATTTGAGCTGGTGAGCTGCATTGCTGTTGTTTGGCTTCATGGTCGTGGTCGTGGTCGTGCTACATCTTCATGGTGGGTGTCAGTCTGTTGCATGTATGGATTGGAGGGGTTTGAAATGGCTAATGTTGCAGCTCTGGCTTCTGGTCCTTGGTCGTGCTTCATCATCAGTGTGGGTTTGGGTCTGCTTTCTGGATGGATGTGTGGTGGTGACATCCTGTGTGGACCTCGTGAGTGTGGGTCTGGTGTCATTCCTCGTGTTAGGGACTCGTTTGTCAATAAGGGCGGGTTTCCAAATGGCTGGTAGGCGGGAGGTATAATCTCATTTGTTCATGCTGTGTGGGCGTTCTTCTATCTCGATGGCTTCTCTGATTATTCTGTTGTTAAAGTGTTCAGTTTTGGCGATAGTTCTGGTCTTTTTAAAGTCAATATCATGTCCTGTGGCTTTAAGGTGTTGGACCAGGGAAGAACTTGGTTCCTCTTTTTTGACTGAGTTCTTGTGTTCTTCAATGCGTGCACTTATTCTTCTGTTGGTTTGTCCGATGTATGTAGTGGGGCAGGCGGTGCATGGGATTTCATATACTCCTTGATTTTCCAACTCAATTTTGTCTTTGGGGTTTTTTAGGATGGTGGATATTTTTCGGTTTGTGCAGAATGCTGTCTTGATGTTGTGTTTGTGGAGGATCTTGCTGATTCTGTCTGTGGTGCCTTTTATATATGGGAGGAGGGCTATGCCGTTTTCTTGTTCTCTGTCTTGGATTTTAGTGGGGGTTTCTTTTTGGATTAGATTGGTAATCTTATTTCTTTGGAATCCATTGGATGTTAGTACGTTAGTGAGAGTGTATAGTTCGGTTTTTAGGTGTTGTTCGTCAGCTAAGCGTTTTTTTCTGGAGATGAGTGTCTTGGCTACGGAGTTGATTTGTGCTGGGTGATGGTGTGAGAGTGCGTGCAAATAGCGGTTTGTGTGTGTTTTCTTCTGGTAGATGGTGTGTCCTAGGGAGCCATTGGGTTTCCTGTAGACTAAGACATCTAGGAAGGGAAGTTGGTTGTTAACTTCTGTTTCCATGGTGAACTGTATTTTGGGGTGTAGGCTATTGGTGTGTGAGGAAGTTGTCAGGTTTTTCTTTCCCGTGTGGCCAGATTATGAAGGTGTCGTCTACGTATCTGAGCCAGAGTTTGGGTTTGTGATCAGATTTTTCTAGAGCTTGGGTTTCAAAGTGTTCCATGTAGAGGTTGGCAATGACAGGTGAGAGGGGTGATCCCATGGGTGCGCCTTCTATTTGTTTGTATTTTTGTCCGTTATAGATGAAGTATGTGTTGGATAGGCAGTGGTTGGTCAGATCTAGGATGTGCTGGGGGGGGAGGGATTATATTTGTTTTGGATAGCTGTCAAGGCTTCTTTGATTGGCACTTGGGTGAAGAGGGATATGACATCAAAGCTCACGAGTAGGTCGCTGGGCTGTAAGTTTTGTTTCTTTATGATCTCTATGAACTGGAATGAGTTTTTTACGTGTGAAGCGATGGATTCTGCATAGGGCTGTAGTTGTTTGGCGAGAAATTTGGCTAGGTTTTGTAGAGGTGAGCCTATGGAGCTGACTATGGGTCAAAGCCACTGTGGTTAAAGCCACAGGACACGATATTGACTTTAAAAAGACCAGAACTATCGCCAAAACTGAACACTTTAACAACAGAATAATCAGAGAAGCCATCGAGATAGAAAAACGCCCACACAGCATGAACAAACGAGATGATACCTCCCGCCTACCAGCCATTTGGAAACCCGCCCTTATTGACAAACGAGTCCCTAACACAAGGAATGACACCAGACCCACACTCACGAGGTCCACACAGGATGTCACCACCACACATCCACTCAGAAAGCAGACCCAAACCCAAACCCACACTGATCATGAAGCACGACCAAGAACCAGAAGCCAGACTGCAGCTGCAACATTAGCCATTTCAAACCCCTCCAATCCATACATGCAGCAGACTGACACCCACTATGAAGATGTAGCATGACCACGAACACAAAGCCAAACAACAGCTATGCAGCTCACCAGCTCAAATCCCCCTGCAACTCAGACTAATCTGAGCACAACGAAGCACCCACCCAAACAGGACACACCCCCAGCCAATCAGAGCACAAAAAACCTCAATCCAATCAGAGCACAGCCAAGCTCCCACCCAATCAGTTCAAACCCCCACTAGCAGTTAAAAAGGAAGAAACAACTGCAATCACACATTGCTCCCAGAAGCATGAAGCTGAAGCCTGAAGATGACGAATGAGACTTCGTCGAAACGTCGCCAAGACACTTCCAATTTTACGCGGGATAAAACCCGAATAACCAAAGACCTACATACAAACACCCGCGAAAACCTCAGAAAACATATATATAGAGAGGGGGGGAGAGGGAAAGGGAAAGGGAGAGGGGGGATTAGATAGATAGATAGATAGATAAGATCGATAGATAGATAGACAGACAGACAGACAGACAGACAGACAGACATAGATAAAATATGTTTGTGATTTTATTGTGAGGCTTAAAAGTGATACTGTTAAAATATACATGTAAAAAGAACGTGGATTTGTTGGTTCTTGTTGGTTCCTCATTTTATGACCAGAATTGTGCCCAGAATTACAGTAGTAAGCTATTACAATTTTAAGCTGAACCATCATGTAACCACATTCAAGTTACCACCTTTTTTTTACAGTGATCATTAATCAAATGCCATAGTGGTTAAATCAATTTATTCTGCCAAATAGGCATCTCCCCCTCCCCCAGAGAACTGAAATGTCAGAATCTGGCAAAAAGCACCGCAAATGATGGCTATGTGTGGGATGGTATGAATAGTAATAAAGATTCCCGCCAGGGTGGGTTCCAATTTTTTTTTACTATCGGTTCTGCGGGCGTGGCTTGATTGGTGGGCATGGCTTGGTGGTCATGTGACACATCTAGTCTGGGAGGAAGTGATCGGACGAGCTCCAGAGCAGCAGCAGTGGTGGGAGAAGGAAAAAATCAGCGTGTCCCCCAAAGCCAAGTGCGCCAGGCCCAAAAGGCGAGTGAGCCTCACCATTTCCCCTCGACTTTTCAGGTGAGCATGGTGAGTCTCCCTCCTTCCGCCACCAGCATTAGCAAAGTAGATTTTCCACGCGCTTCCAAAGGAAAGGCTGAAAGCGGCCGACCCTTCAGGGAGATGCTGCAACCACTATGCTAGAACTAAGTTGGGTAGTGGCGGCGGCAGCAGCAGGAGACGATAGCGGTAGGCACGGCAGGAGAGGGCAGTGGCGAAGGGGAGGGCGAAGCTGCCCCTCTACTGTCTCCACCGCAGTTGCAAAAAGGGGCAACTTCAGGAGCTGCTGACCAGTGAAAAAGGGGCTTCCCAGCCTGGCAAGCTTTGTAGCATGCGGCTGCTGCGAAGCTTACAAAACTGCCCCGTCCCATCCCAACCATGGCTACAAAAGGGGTGGCTTTGGGAGCCGCTGGCCAGTGAAAAGGGGGCTGCCTGGCTGGGCAGGCTTTGTAGCACGTGGCTGTTGCGAAGGTTACAAGGCTGCCCCCGTCCCATCCTGTCCCCACTGCGGCAGCAAAAGTGGTGGTTTTGGGAGCTGCTAGTTGGTGGGAAAGGGGCTGCCTGTCCTGGACAGCTTTGTAGCCACATGGCATCCCCCGAGGCTGAGGACGCCAAGCCCAAAAGGCGAGTGAGCTTTGCTATGTCCCCCTGAGGCGGTTCTTCGGCTGAGTGCAGTGGGTCTTCCTCCCCCTGTTACCAGGGTCAGCCTTACCTTCTAGATCTTCCATGCACCTCCCTAGGAAAGGCAGTGGCAGCAGGAGACGGTAGTGGTGGCCTCGGCAGGAGAGGGCAATGGCGGTGGGGAGGGCAAAGCCAGTGGCCAGGCAAGCTGACACCCCCAGATCCCACCGCAGCAAATTTGGGAGCTGCTGGCAGGTAGGGAGGGGGCCACCTGGCCTGGGAAGCTTTGCAGCCATGGAAAAAGCTGCTGCCATTGCCATGTTCTTCACGCATACGTATCCCATTGGACTTGCAAGGTAATGGGATGTGCGTGTGTGAAGAACAAGGTGGCCATGAACATGGCAGGCGGGGCAAGTGAGTGGGGGACTGGTTCAGGGGCATGGCCAGCCAGCCATTACTACCGGTTCTGCGACCATCGACAAATTTTTATACCGGTTCTCCCAAACCGGTGTGAACCAGGAGCAACCCACCACTGATTCCCGCCCTCTGGAACATCATGCCTTCCGAGATAAAAGCCATGCTTTTAGTCTTCTGAAAGAGCCTGAAGACCTGGCTCTGGCAACTGCTCTGGGGCACCAATGGGGGTGTATCATCAATCTGGAGGTAGTTAATGGATTAAGATTAGAACCCACCTCCTCCCTGTATGAATCTTGCTCCCTTACTTCCCATCTTTGGGAGAGAGAGGGAGGGAGGGAGGGAGGGAGAGAGGGAGGAGAGTGTAGTGAGGGCATTGAAACTCCAAAGCAATTGCAAGTAGCAAGTAGCTCTGGGAAGAGAGTGTTATTTAAATCCAAAATGAAACAATATGAAAAATTCACTTCCATAATCCAACAAGGGGCTATGAGATAAATCAGCATTCAGCCATATGTTTAATAGTTAAAAATGTAGGTCAAGACAAAAGCTTCAAAACATGATGTTAAAACCAGGGTATGCCTAAAGAAATGACAATTGGAAAAGGTGAAAACCAGACCCTCTGACTGGGTTTACCAAGAATTGCAATCCTCTGGATTCTATTCCCAAGCAAGTACACAGACATCTGAGGGTCATTATGTCATTATTCAAAGTTACTCCAGTTGAAGACCTGAAGAGCATGCTGCCAAAGAATCAGCTTTGACAACAAAGTTAGCTATTTGTCAGCAGGAAGGGGAAAAAACACCCCATCTCTCAGTGTGCCATTTTCTTCATACCCCAAATTTCACTGTAAATATATGAAGAATACTGAATAGGTTCAGAAGTAGGGAAATGCCAAGAAAGTTAGATGGAGCTGATATCCTGAAAAAGTGAGAGGAGAGAAATTCAAAAATTAAAAGTAGTGCAATATGTATGTATCATTGTATGGGCATGGTGAAAGCAAGTACAGGTTTACAAAGATTGAAAAATATGGAAAGGTATAGATATACAGATATAAACAAGATTTAATTATATTTTATTTTTTCCATGATTTATTTTTTCTTACCACTATTTACTGTTTACCAATGCTTTCCATGATATTTCTTACACTGAAGAAAAATGGCATGAAGGATATTAGGTATGGACGTATGCAGAACCATTTGAAGTTACGTTGAATTGAAATTTTGCTGCATGGAATTCAACGGCATGAACACTTTTCCCTTTGGTAGTGAAAGTGATTGGATTTTATTTATATTTCTACTGATTTCTATTTAAGAATTTGGTATTTCATTTATTCTTAAAATAATTTTGCTGTTTTACTCTATTTTAGTATATATCTCTGGTCTTTTTCTTTTTTCTTTTAAAAGAAACAGGAACTACTCCCCTTTTTTATTTATTGTCCACTGTGGGAATTATTATCTGTTTCTTTCGTTTTTACTTTGTTACGGAACATTTATTCTCTTTGTCCTTGAGATGAAATTGCTTATGTTTTGCTGAGGAAGTTTGGTCATAAAAGGAATTGGAACTATATTAAAATTACAGCAGTAATAAATGAAACTCTGAACACTATACACTATACTTTCTTTATAATGCCCCCCCAAAAAACCCATGTTTTTCAATTTACAAATCAGATTTGCAATTGGGTGGACCAGAATTTAATTTGTCATTAATAGATTTAATATAATATAATATAACAACAGAGTTGGAAGGGACCTTGGAGGCCTTCTAGTCCAACCCCCTGCCCAGGCAGGAAACCCTACACCATCTCAGTCAGATGGCTATCCAACATTTTCTTAAAAATTTCCAATGTTGGAGCATTCACAACTTCTGCATTTGAAAGAGAGGTTTTGTTTGAGAATTGTAGATAGCTGATGGACTGAATCTTCTTAGGAAAGCTGAAGGAAATTGTGAGATAGACTTATTATATGCAATAAGAAAACAACTGTTAAGGGATGCTTTGATTTGATTTGTGAGAAAACCTATTGAACAGCAAGTGATGCAAAGGACTCTCACTAAAACCTATGACTTTGAGGAGTGAGATGCAACTATTTGGAAACAACCCAGTTATAATTTCAAGAGAAAGTTTTATTATCAAGAATCAATCAAGGATATTCGATCCTGGATAGATTATGATTGCAATGGGTTCTTGGGAGAAAAAGTGGCCGGAGAGGGAACAACTTGTGAACTTCCCTGTCAATTTTCCTATTGATTTTGTTTCTGGGAAGCTAGCAGGGAAGATTGCAAATTGTGATTACGTGATCATGGGACACAGCTGTTATAAGTGCACCAGTCATGGATTGCTTGCCCAAATCGGGAAAACCGGTAGCGGCGGCAGGAGGCTCCACCTAGATTGCACGTGCACGTGCCCACAAGCGAACTGGTAGCAGCGGGATTTGAAACCCACTACTGAAGTGAAGTTGGTTGCCAAGCACCTAGATCATGATCATGTGACCATGGGGATGCTAAGATAGCCAGAACTTTAAGGATTGGTTATAAGTATCATTTGTTCAGCACCATCCTAATTCCAAATGCTTGCTGAATGAGCAGTCATTAACCAAAAACTACTTATACTAATCACTCACTCTTCTTTCAAATCTATATTAATTCATTATCCCTTTTTTTGTCTCCATCCTTGTTTTACCAGATCCATTTCTTACATTACCCATTCTCAGTGTATTAAACTTAATTATACATTATTTCTTATATACTTAACTCTCACTTTTATATAACAATTTTGGCAGAAGCAAACTGTTATACACAGCTTTTATTCTTTAAACAAATACTCAATAATCACAACAGACCATGTACTGTACACTAGATTTCTATAATCGTTTATATGATACCATTTGTAATAATCTATAACAATCAATGTAGAAATTTATTCTTCCACATGAAATAACTTCAACGCCATATTTACATAAGATATTTCATAATTTAAACCCAGCTATGTTTTCACACACTAATACAAAAAGTTTACATTTGTAGATTTCTTAATGATCTGCTGAAAAACAAATTTTGACCTGTAAGTTTCCTGTCCAGATTAAAGTCACAATACATTTCCCAAATTTATATAACACTACTTGTATCTTTCAGTTAAAATTCTACCAAACAGCCTCCAAAATATATTTTAACAAACAATCTCAAACACATTTAGCAGCAATTATCTTGTTAGCAATTCATTTGTACAACAGAACAGTAACAGTAACAGTAAAAGCTTTTCAGTCATGAACAAATGCAAAACATTAAATAATTCATTATAACCACTCTGTATAATAACTATTTTTACAACTGTACACTGACACTGGATACTCAAGCAGCTTTACCATAAGTGTCTTTGCACTTACGTATTTTCTTCAATCAATTTTAGCTGAAAATTAACATTTATAACATATACTTTGAATTGTACCTCTTTACTGTTATTATAATACTGGTAAAAGTGTCTAAAACACTTCTTCCAGTACTCACTTTACTCTGCTAGAGTAGGCTTCTTTACACTTTTTCATCCATTTCCTTTTTCATTTTTATCTAATTAATTTTGCATTTTATCTAGCTCTTTTAATTGCAGCCATTTCTTGCTGTGTTTTCCTCCCTCTACACCATTATTTCATCCCCATTTTTTGAAGCACTCATTCTATGTTCTCTTTCCTCTCCATTACAACCCCTTTTAATTTCCTAGGTATCTTTTTAATGCTTCATATTAGCATAAATCCACACACTTCAGTGGTACTCTATAACCTAATTCTTTTCATGCTATTCCACACCGTTCCAAGAGATTGCAACATCCTTTTTCCTCATGTCCATCCTTTTATTCATCTGGATGAAAATTTACTATTAATTTAAATGTAACACATAACTTTTCTTTTTGCTAATATTCCTTTTTCACTTTTGCTTTATTTTGTATTTCTGCCATGTCCATTTTTTGTAAGATTCACTCTTGCCTATCCTACATTCAGAACCTATTTTGCTTGTATTTTTCACGAATCCTTTTAACTTAACATAACAATCAAATTAGTTATGTTTTTATATTCCCTTTTATATTCCTTTGCCATGCACACACATAGACTTACATTTACAATATGTAAACAGGAAGAAACAGGCATTTTTCTAAGCAGATATTCACCAAACCATCAACATTCTCACTCATTCTTGGAGCTCCAGATCTTTCTTCAGTCTCTCATTTTCATCCATCCATTCCTATTGCCTGACAGAATAACTTTTCCTACATGTCCCATATGTTCAGAATGTTGCATAATTTCCCCCATAACTCATTAATGGTTCTTTCACTATCATACTTCACTGAAGCATAACACTATCATACTTCACTGAAGCTCTGGAATGAACTCCCCCCTGGCCTACGTCAAGTGCCTGATCTTCGGACCTTCCGTCGTGAGCTAAAAACATACTTATTTATTCAAGCGGGACTGGCATAGTAGTTTGATTTTAAATTGGGGTTTTATTAATATTTTAAATATTTTAAATTTTAATTTTAATTATCAGCCGTTTTCGTAATTTTGCTATATTTTAATTCGTTTTTAACTGTACATATTCTGTATTTTATTTCTGGCTGTACACCGCCCTGAGTCCTTCGGGAGAAGGGCGGTATAAAAATTTAATAAATAAATAAATAAATAAATAAACATGCAACTATCACAAACCTATGAATTTCTACTTTTATAGACACAACAATGTAATGATGCCAGTTGACACTGCAACCATAAACTTTAGCTTTCTGATCATAATTAAAACCTGCATGTTTATTTTCCTGCCTGCATTCAGCATTTATTCCAATCTATTTATCTTCCTTTCCTTTCTCTTAATTTCACAAACATGGAATATATGTATTTTCATGTCAGTGTATTTGTTAATTCTCATTTTTCCCCATTTACATCATTTATTGCAATATCCTGTATTCATCTGCCTTTTTCAGCAGATCAAACAGGGCCCTCTCCTTCCAGGTTCCAAGCCTACAATATTATATGATTGCCATTTGATGGTGCTTTGGAAGGGGGCTATTTCCAATAGATTCGCCCACACTTTGGAACTCCCTTCCCATAGAGATTCAGTCAGCCCCATCCTTTCTGGGCTTTAGGAAATCTGTCAACCCATCTGTTCTGTCTAGCACAGGAGGAGGGGAGGCTCAGACTGAAAATCGGATTCACAAGAGCACGTTTCTGGTTTTCCTTCCTGATTTAACTTTTTTATGTACATTGGATATAAAAAGTCTATGCAACCCTGTCGAAACGCCAGGTTTTTGAGAGGTAAAAAAAAATCAGATCAAGATAAATCACTTTAGAATTCCTCCCATCTTTATCACATAAGTTGTATTACAATTCTTTGAAAATAAACTAAAATCTTTTAAGGGGAAAATAGCAATAAAAACGTACAATAATGTGCTTACGTAAGTAGACATACCCTTAAACTAATACTTTGTTGAAGCACCTTTTGATTTTATGATAGCATTCAGTCTTTTGGGGTAAAAGCCTCTCAGCATGGCACATCTTGCCTTGGGAATCTTTGCCCACTCTTCCTTCTGTAAATGCTCCAAATCTGTCAGACTGAGAGGGCATCTCCTGTGCACAGCCTGCTTTAGGTCATCCCACAGATTTTCAATTGGATTCAGATCCAGACTCTGGCTGAGCCATTCCAAAACTTTGATCTTCTTCTGGTGAAACAATTTTTTGGTTGATTTGGAGGCATGCTTTGGGTTGTTGCATTGAAAGGTGAAAATCCTTTTCATCTTCAGCATTTTAGCAGAAGCTTGAAAGTTTTGTGCCAAAACTGACTGATATTTGGAACTGTTTCTAATTCCTTCCACCTTGACTAATGCACCAGTTCCAGCTGCAGTAAAGCAGCCCCAAAGCACAATGCTGCTACCACCATGCTACACTGTGGGCATGGTGCACTTTTCATGATGTGTGATGTCATTTTTGCACCAAACATACTTTTTGGAAGTATGGCCAAAACGTTCTGGTCTCATCAGATCACAACACATTTTTCCATGTGCTTTTGTCAGACTTGATGCAGGTTTTTGCAAAATGAAACTGGGCTTGGAAGTTTTTCTTTATAAGAAAAGGGTTCTGTCTTGCCACCCTATGTCACAGTCCAGACATATGAAGAATAGAGGAGATTGTTATCACATACAGTACATGACCATAGCTTTCGGCAGCTCCTTTTATGTTGCTATATGCCTTTTGGAGACTTCTCAGTTTTCTTCTTGTTTTTTTCACCAATTTTGAGGGATATTCAGTTCTTGGTGCTGTCACTGTTGTGCAGTATTTTCTTCATTTGTTGCTGACTGTCTTCACTGTGTTCTATGGTATATCCCAGTAATGGCGAACCTTTTCGGCACCAAGTGCCCAAACCGAAATGCACACGCACGTGCATGCATGTGTGTGTGCGTATATGCTGGAGTAGCAGAAACCCAAAAACCAGCTGGTCTTTGGATTTCTGGGGCGGACGAAGACCAGCTAGCCAGTGCGCTTATGCATGCCAAAGACCAGGTGGCCAGTGCGTGCATGCACACCGGCCAGATAGTCTTCAGGTTTCTGGTGCTCCGGCGCACACCAAGACCAGCTGGCCAGTGCGCATGTGCGTGGCAGAACCCAAGGGGCAGCTGGCGACAGTGCGTGTGCCCAGAGAGGGCTCTGCGTGTCACATCTGCCACGTGTGCCATAGGTTCGCCATCATGGGTATATCAAATGCCTTGGAGATTTTTTTGTATCATTCTCCTTACATTCTCCTTACTGAGAACTTTCAACAATGAGATCCCTTTAATTAATTAATTAATTAATACTAGATCCCAGGACTTTTTTCCACCATCAAGCTAAAATGCTAATGACCATCTTGAGCTGGTAGAGAACAATACTAGCAATAACAGTTAACTAATAACATTTTATTTTATTTATATCTCACCTTTATTTTTTTTACACATTAACTGCAGACAGTGAACATATTCAACACTTTCCTCCTATTTTCTTCACAACAACCACCCTGTGAAGTGAGTTGGGCTGAGAGTTTTGTAATCTTTGCAATCTTTGCTTTTGCTGTAAGACTGAGTAAATGACAGAAAAATGCCTAATGCTTCCCTTTTTGGTTTTAGTAAATCAAGCCTTTGCATAATACTTTTTTTATAAAATACCAAATGAAGTGACTAGATGATTAGCTTTAATTGTACCTGTGCATATGAAGACTCTTCGCAAAAAATAAGGACAAATTCTAATCACTTTGGTGTATTTTCATCAGAATGCTATATGTGCAACCAAAACCCAGTTTTACCCAACATATGGTCACATTACGCTATGCGAAAAAAGATGCATTACCTTGCAAACTGGCATAAACTCATCTATATTACAGTACCCTATTAACTAGGAGGCACATGTACTTTGTACTGTCCTAAAACATTTGGGATATTTTTTATTTAAAATCCATGAATGATTGTAAATTAGCATAGCAATTATACACAATAGCAATCATATTATTACAAATGTAACAGTATGAAAAATTTTGAAGTGGTCAAAAGGACACTTAGTCATTGTTCAATTGCTTAAATGAAATATGAAATTGTGTTTAACAGTGTCTGCTGACCAAAATAATGTATACTGCCTACTTCTCCCTTCTAGAGCCATGTGGGGGTTCCTACATCTTTTGTGTATATCAATGCCTCTTCTTTCAGTGAAGGGTGAATGCCGGTCTTATTATAGTCCTAGTGGACCAGGGGTGAAATGCTCCTGGTTCGGACAGGATCGCCCGATCCGGTAGCGATAGCGGCAGGTGATTCGGCGAATCGGTAGCAAAAATCCCGGCCCCCCCAGCCCCAGCTGAGCCACGCGATCATCAGAGGTGTTTTTTTTACTTTTGAAAGCATTTTTTCCTCTGCCGAAAAAAGCTTTTAAAAGTAAAATAAAAACCTCTGATGATCGCGCGGCTCAGGTGGGTGCTAGGCAAAAAAAAAAAAGGGGGGGGGGAGTCCCTTTTTCTTCCCAGCAGGCTCCCTGAAGCCTGAAGCCTGCTGGAAGGAAAAACGGAACCCCCTCACCCATTTTTTGGTATGGCTAGCAGGCTTCAGGTAGGCTGGGAGGAAAAATGGGGTATGTGGAGGGGGTCATTGAGAGAGAGAGAGAGAGAGAGAGGGAGGGAGGGAGGGAGGGAGGGAGGGAGGGAGGAGGGAGGCAAGGAAGGAAGGAAGGAAGGAAGGAAGGAAGGAAGGAAGGAAGGAAGGAAGGAAGGAAGGAAGGAAGGAAGGAAGGAAGGAAGGAAGGAGGAGAGGAAGGAAGGGGTACAAACTTGGCACTAGATGCAGCTTCAGAGGATAATCCAGGGCTGGAAGGGACCTGGAGGTCATCTAGTTCAGGGGTCTCCAACCTTGGTCACTTTAAGACTTGTGGACAAGTCTTAAAGCAAAGCTGGCTGAGGAACTCTGGGAGTTGAAGTCCACAAGTCTTAAAGTGGCCAAAATTTGAGACCTCTGATCTAGTCCAACCCTGCTCCAGCAGGACATTGTTTCTGTCTTTTGATCCTCCAATCACGTAGCCACGCCCACCCAGACACATGATACCCCCCCACCAAGTCACGCCCACAGAACCGGTAGCAAAAAAATTTAGATTTTACCCCTGCTATAGGCCACTTCAATTCATTGATCCTAGGTGGCGTGCAACTTCCCAAAATGTGTAATTCTACTATCACCAACGAACAGAGTGCTTTACAGCACAGAGTTCTATGTATATTCAAGGCTTTACATACAGAAATCATTATTCAAATTTCAACCTGGAAATCCAGGGGCGGAAGCATGCTGGAGGTTATAAAATTTATAGTCTTAACATTTAAGACAATATACATTCCCAATAAGGTGTCATTGTTACTTTATACTTTTTAAATTGTTGTTTGCTAGTCAGAGTCACAACCTGAGATTAGAGGCTATTTAAATTTAAATAAAAAAAAACAATCCTTGCTTAATGACCACCACAATTAGGGCTGGTAACTCCATCACTATGAGGAAAAACATATGACCATGATGGGCTTATGACCTCATTTTCTATTCAGTTTTTAAGCACAGAGCTGTGGTCATTAAATTAAGTATCATGCAACTTTATTTCCACCTTCTCTACTGAGCTCAAATGGGGATCGTATGACTATAGGATGCTACAACTATCATAAATGTACTCCAGTTGCAAAGCACCCAAATGATGATCATATGACAATTCTAAAGGCAACTGAACACAAAAGATTTTTGTGTTTTTGGTTATTTTACACTGTCATAACTTCAAATTGTTGCTAAATAAGGCAACTAATATGTGAGAATTACCTGAATGATTAGAGTTAGGATAAAACAGCTATTCTAAAAATTATATGAAGCACTTTACATCAGAAGGTATGTATCACAGAACTCATTATACTCATGCAGATAACTATGAATTTCAAGATTCAAGAAACCATATTGGCCCAAAAATTCAGACCCCTTCACTTTCATCAATTTTGTTATGCTGCAGCCTGATTCTACAGTTGCTGAAATTCATTTTTTTTCCTCATTAATCTACACTCCATATCCCATAATTACAAAGTAAAAACAGAATTTTAGAAATGTGTGTAAATTAATGACAAAAATAATGATTTTCAATAACTGTAGAATCAGGCTGCAGCATAACAAAATTGACAAAAGTGAGGGAGGAGTGAATATTTTCTGAATGCACTGCACATACATTTTGAGCCTTGCATTTCAAAAAAATAAAGCTTTAATGTTTCTACAAAAGTCTTTTGAAAAAGAAGAAGAGGTTTTCCTTGCAAATAATTCACTTTTAAAATAGAAATTTTCTTAGATTATTCAGTAATGTAGTAACATAATCACTTGGTTAGGATCGAGCCAGAAGATATAAGAAAACAGGTATGTTGGGATAATCTAGAATAATGGAAAAAAGATGAAAGAAAGGATGGCGAAGTAGGGAAAAGGGATAAATTGTCTGTGCCTGATTAAACATGGTAAACATGATAAATTAAAGAAGATGGCTAAATGCATTAATATGCTACTCCAATAGGAGTACTTTGTGTCTGAAAAGTAGAGAAGAGATACATTATGAGTACTTTTTGAAATAGTGCATTTTAAATTATATGGAAAGCCTGAAGAGGTTTTATGAAAAAAAAAATGAGGAAAAAAATGAAGAGCCTGAGAGGGACTTGAGGTATGATATATATAAAAACTGAAAAGCAACAGCATTTATCCCAAAGGTGCTTTTTCAAGAGGCAACTGGACTTTCTGGTTTTTCTTTGAAAAAGTTTCGCTTCTCATCCAAGAACCTTCTTCAGCTCTGACTGGATGGTAGGGAATGGAAGGAGTCAACTTCAAAGAAAAACCAGAAAGTCCAGTTGCCTCTTGAAAAAGCACTCTTGGGACAACCATGACCTGGATGACTGAGAATCTCCATAGACAACAGCATTTACAAATTCAAAGAGAATTTAGAAAACAAGAAATGCTGACTGTATTTGGATTAGAGATGTACCCTAAATGTTTTGAGATATCCATCTATCCATCCTCTTTCTGAAAGGAGGTACCAGAATTAAGTTCAGCATTGTCTTCTTTAGAATATATACGAATTTTAGATTATTAATACTAACTCAGAACATTACTTACTAAAATGTTTTGAAATAAATATACCAACAAATTGAATTAAGCTGCTGGTGACTATATCTATGCAGTTTTCTTTGCAATGTTTTAGATGCAGTTTGCCACTATCTTCTTTTGAGATATTTATATATATTTAGATATTTGAGGCTCCGTTTTAATACAATTTATCATTAAAAAAGTCAAAGCATTTATGATTATTTTTAATCTAGCCAATCGTTTTGGAATTCGAATTTGCCTCCCATCCATGATGCAGCCTTAACTTTGGTTACCATCTGAGATTAGTCAAGGTCAGCCAGGCATTGCTACTAGCTTAGTTTATCTACACATAGTCATAGGTTATTCACTAAAATCACTTGGTTGTCCAATATTTGATGGTGCAGACATAGTTTCACTGATTTTATTTCTCTTCTTAGTTAAATATTCATTGATCAATTAAGATTAAAAAGTAAAAAAACATGCATATGAAATAGATGCAAAGTCTGCTTCATCAAAATAAAGAGTCAAAATCAGATAGTCATAAAATTTGTCATTTTAAAAAGAAAAGTTCCTAAATTACCTGCAAGACAGAGAAATTTTTTTCCAAATTTTAGTGTTGCCTGTTTATCTAACATGCCTCATTCGCTTTGCACCATTGCTCTGTTCAGCTGAATTATACCATCCCCTGATATAAGGTACAGCCAATTATCCATACATTTATTGCACACCTCTACAATAAAATATTTTTGTATATCTTTATCTTAGGAAGAAAAGTTATAGCAATAATCCTTTCTTGACATCTTGGTCATTCTATCACATGGAGAATTCAGTCATTACTGACTGCTGCCCTGGAATTGCAAAACTCATTTTGGCCTCATCCACAGCAATTCTGACCTCATCCAGTGGTCAAAGAAAGAAGTATAAATGGCTATTCAACTAACAGTTCCAGGAAGAGAACACCCTGCTTAAAATGTATATAAATGCCAGCAAAGTAATAATCACATCTTCCTAGTCTTGAAGAAATAACTTTCTGTCCTTTCTTTCTCCCTTGTATATTTTCTCTTTTTAGACTACAAGGCAGAGGGGCAAACTCTTTATATTTTACAGTTATTGTGAGCCAGCTGAAATTCAGTACTAGCGCACCGATGCAGACACAGACACACAGAGCTTAGAACAAAGATTTCTAATGAAAATATGAAGGAACTGCAAGAAAGGCATGGAGTACTTATAGTCTACACTGAAAGAATGAGAACATTTTCACCAGCAATACACATTATTTTATTCATATTCATTTTAATTTTCTTTCTGCGGGCTAAAATAGATATAAACAATTACTGAAATAATCAAATAATTCAAAATAATAGCAATTTAAATGAACAATGTCTACAGAATTGATTATGGGCTTTTTAATGCAATAATGACATTTTTAAATGGTAAGAGGAAATATTTGCTTATTAAGTCTTCGGAACAAGAACATTCTAGTTGTAGAATGTACGTCTTAAATTCTCTCACAAAGAAGACAATGTATCATCTCAAATTATAACCAAACACTGGCACAATACTGACAATGGGGGATGACCATGTCATCTGAAAGAAAATTTTCTCTGCCAAGAATCATAGGTCAAAAAAATTCTTATCCTACCTTTGAAAAAATTCAATTGTCAGAATACAGAAGAAAGAACAATGTGTTTTGCTATCCTAGATCTAATCCTTACATAAATGTTGAATCACTTAAAAAAGTGAAAGCAACTGAAAGTGACATCCTTTAGTTTGAGATATTCAGAATATTACTTATAAAAAGTAAAAAGAGAAAAAGAAATAAAGAAATATCTGGCTTGTATACTAGATTTCATAGGAGCATATTTTAATGAAAGGCAGGTCAGAAGCAATGCCTTGAAATCTGAAAGTGGTAATTATCTTGGAAAGATGGAAAATCCTGGAAAAAACAAAAACTAAAGGTTCAATTGCAAACAATTCTTAAGAGAACAAAAAATGGGAGACATAAAAATGTATCAATTGTTGAAAAAAGAAAAGAGGCATTTAAGCAAAGAAAAAAGGGGTGGTGGTAATCAGAAACGGAAACTGTAGGGTGTGCTAAAATTCAGAATGAACTGAATCTTGTAATAATGCTCAATACAAGAAAAAGGCTTTTGGGGGGTATATTAGAAACAAAAGAAACGGCAAAAAGACTTTAATCTCTTTTGTGAGGAAAAAAATGTGAACTACAATGGAGAGAAGGATGAACATCTTAACTTGTATTTTATGTCTGTCTCTTCTCAGAAAGAAAACAAAACCTTAGCTAGCCATCATTGTGCCACTAGTGGAAGGAGGGAGCTGTAGTTCAGGATAAACAATGAGAGGGTGAAAGAACTGAGTTAATTTCAACAAGTTCAAGTCTTCGGGGTCAGATGAATGACATTCAGCACACTGAAGAAAATAATTAAAATTAATGCAGAACAGTAATCTTTCAGAATTTCTGGAGAAGTGGTAAGATTCCTGAAAACTGCAAGGATTCAAGAAACTACAGATTTGTCACCTTGACACCTATATTGGGCAAATAATCATCCTCGAGAAGATTATTGAACATGTGTTTCTTAGCACTTGGATAGGAATGTAGCAATTGACAAGAACTAGCATACATCATTTGAGACTAATCTGATCTTTTGTTTTTTACAAGAGTGAAAAGCTTAATAAACAAGGGTGAGCATGCTGTATCTTGCATTCAGCAAACCATCTGACAAAGTCTCTTAATATCCTTATTCATAAAATGATAAAATATTATCTAAGTCAGGGGTCCCCAAACCCCAGTCCATGGAGCGGCACATGCCAGAAACTGGTCCATGCAAACAAGCGAAGTCCCATCCTTGGCATGCAGGCAGCATGCAAAACTATGCCCACCTCTGATCTGCAGAAAAACCTCTTCCCCGAACTGGCCCCGGAGCCCAAAATGTTGGGGGCCACTGATCTAGATGATACAACTACTAAATAACTTAACATTAACTGAATTATCACTCAAAATATGTTCATAAATGGCTTAAAATCACTTGGAGAAAAAAATTGAGTGGTGTGCCACAGGACTTCATCTTGAGCAATGTATTGTTCAACATTTTAATGGATGAAGGGGTTGAAGAAATGATTATTAATTTTTCAGATGATAGAAACATAAACCCCAGTGGCTAATTAATGCACAGAGGCTAAAAGATTACAAATACAATTTAACAACGGGCCAAAATGAATGGGTGAAATTTAATGAGTAATGTAAAGTCTTGTATCATAGGAGGAAAAAATGAGAAAAAAAGGCACTAGTTTCGGATCATGGATAGTTTGGCTTTGCAAAAGTACAAATGAAAAATAACGTAATGTTCTTTCAGTAACAAGTTCCTGCCATCAACTCTTGGCAAAATAGAGGTCTTCCAATTTTAGCAGCAAATCAACTCCTTTATCACCTTTACTTATTTTATGTAAATAGAAAACTACTGTTTGATTTTCCTTATAGTATGAACTTTCCTAGTCATATCCCACACATGAAATTTACACTACCAGAAATTTGAAACACACTGTATATACAATGCAATAAATTTCTGCTTGCCTAGAACAAAAGACACAGAAGATGAAAAAGTGATCTTCAAAGAAAATAATGCCAGTGCAAGGTTAGCATATACATTGTACAGTATGTTCTAACAGCAAGGTAATTGACAATCATATTAAACAGAATACCAACCACATTAAACAGATTCATCAGCTTTTTTCGCTAACTAGTTCTGCTTTTTTTGCCCTTAGCAATTACTTTACTAATCTTATACCAGTTTTTTTTATTAAAATTTATGGAAATCTGTACTTCAGAAAATGAAAAATACGAGATGGGAAAGTATCTGTCTAGCACGGAATTTCATTAAAATTCAACTAACTGAATATGAATCTAATTATGAAAATGTCAACTTGACAGAATTCAAAATTAGCATAATGTAACTAACCATTGTCCAGCTGATGTATTGTATATTTAAACTGGTGAGTTCTAGTCCTCACTTAGGCATGAAGTTAGCTGGATGATTCAGGGATGGTCACTCTTTCTCAGCTCAGGGAAGAAGGCAATGGCAAACACTGCTGAAAATGCTTCGAAGAAAAATGGGGGACTTGCCCAGGTAGACATCAAGAATCAACACTGAGTTGAAAAGACAAAAACAAAACAAAACAATCTCCCCCCACCCCAAAAAAAAAACCCTAGGCCCTGGTGATTTGTTTATGTCCAATTTGTCTATAAGGCCTACCATTTCTTCCCTCATTGCCTTTTATTTATTTGTAAAATTTACCAGCTGCCCATCTTATCAACAGCAACTTTGAGCAGCTTACAATATTATATGGCTCAAATTCATCCAATTTACTTCCTGGAACAGGATCTACTTGAAATATATAGTGGGGAATAAGAAGGTGTGGCATCCAGTGTCCTGTTTGACTTTTAAATTGTTTGACTCTTTTATTCGATTGATTTACTTTGTAAAACTCCTAGAGCAGTCTGGGAAATGTAGCTGAAAGGGATCAAGACATAGAAGGAATGGCAGAACCTAGGGACAGAGTTAAAAGAGGGATCAGCATACAATCCCTATGTAGCTACACACGGACTAAGGTCATCTCCCCACACACACACACACCCAGAATTCCATTGACCCTTACCTAACTACAAGCAGGTGCTGACACTTAGTTGAGAATATTCCTGTGCATACGCTTTAACAATAAATCAGTTTAATTAGATCTTCATGTGTGAACCCCGTCTTACGTGCCAGACAGAAAATGCCAAGGCCACATAATGATCTTTATGTTGTAAGCAGATTTAGATACTATTTGGTCTAATTATGTCTGGCTGTAATTCTTTAAATTGTCCCTGTAGGGGTTAACCTGTTCCTTTATGTTGCTGCACAGTCTTATGTAGAAATATACTTTTAACTACTAAATATTTATTTATTTACCAACTGATATAGAGATGCTTCATAAGTTAAGTTTGCCCTGCAGGTCTTTCAGTTCTGGAACAGATGGCTGGTTCTGTGGTCTGAATCCACTGGGGATTAAACATGTGCAATGACTGTATGATTAGAGAACTGCTATCTGGATTATGAGGCAAAAATTCTAATACTACTTCTCTTCTTTGCTTTTTTTGTTACTTTTGCTGTTGATATTAGTTTAATCGACATTCTACATTTAGAATTCAACCCCCCACCTCCCATTTTCCATCTTAGCAATTTTTTTTATTATTCCATTTGGGTAGGATAGTTTTGGCTTGGTTTTTTTGCTTGTCAAGTTTTTATGTATTTCTCAATTACAAAATATTTATTTTTCTCAACACAATAGACTCCTTTACTATTATCAGTTTTACATGCGTATTTTCTCCTAATATGGCACTGACTGTGATGTGCTAGTGACATTTATTCTTTCTATGCTTTTATCTGTAAACAATGGAAACGATTGTAGATTCTCTCTCTTATTTTTGTGCATTTCAGATTCATGTTTCCAGGGATCCTTGCAGTATCCACATAGACAGTATGTACTGAGTATACTACTATGGTTCATGCTACTGAAACTGAAAGCAAATTACTTTCAGACCAACTTATGTAAGAGTTCTAAATTTGTAATGCAAAAACAGGATTTCTTTCAATAATTTTTTATATAAGCCAGGAACAAACTCTAATCAATATTGTAGAAGGGAAAAGCAATTGTGATTTGTTTTAATATTAGTTTTCTCCAAGTGCTCAGATGAAATGGGAAAAAAGGCAAGCAAGAAAGGAATAAACCAGGATACCAGTTTTAAAAATACTAAAACCTTTAAAATAAGACACAATTCATTACTCACTTACCTATAGTTTTGCTGTTAAAAAAACCCTTTCATGCAATACATTTTTAATCAAATAAAGGCAGAAACAAACTACTGAATCCAGCTTTAGTAAATCATATAACTAGAAACAGAATAATTCTGAGAGTTTTTATACATATTTTCTATAAATCTGGGAAATCTGGACCTGGGATAGGCAAATGTGGATGTTTGATTATGTTACAGGTATCATTACAAGATATAAGCTGTTCCAAGTAAAGCTGTCTTCTGCAATTCACTGATGATGCATTTGTTAATGTTCAAGTGCTGCTTCAGTTTTTTGGGGATTGTATCCAAGCTATTCGTATTCGTATTACCTTTGCTTTCTTTTACGAAAAGTTGTTCTATTTCTATTTGCAGGTCTTTGTATTTTGTTATTGTCTCCAGTTCTTTAATTTCTATTCTGCTGTTTCCAGGTGCTGTCACATTTATTATCTAGAATTTTTTATCTTTCTTATTGACAATTGTTAAACCCGGGGTATTAAACCCAGCAGGTTTAAATTCTATCAGTTTGAATTCTAAAGTCCCAGAGCACTTTAGCATCTTCATTTTCTATCACTTTCTCTATTTTAATGAATTCACCAGTTCTTGCTTGCCAGCAAATGATATTTCTTGCAGATTTTCCAATGCACCATTGTTGCTACTTTTTCATCCCATTGTTGTCAGCCAACAGTCTTAACTATACTATAGCCCATTTTTCACCAGATGCCTAGGAAGTCCAACACCCTACTGCTGTCCTTGATGACCCTCATAACAACTGAGCCAGTATGTGTTTCTGTAATTTACATCTCACCATATTTTTTATGGCAGAAACACTGTTTGTCTGACTCATCTGATGAGACCTGTCCAATATATATATCATCATCCTCATAGCACACAAGTCCCACAACTACAGCAAGGTGAGATTTGTTTTTTAAAGGCTGTCCACTGTCTATCTAGTTTTATATTTTAATTTTATTAAGATTTTTGGGGTTTTGCCCAGAGTCCATTTGAAATGGAAAGGTCAGCAAATCATCATTATCATTTTAGGCATTCCCATCAAAACATGTATTTTACCATCTCAATAAAAATGCTTATTAGCTGAAATGATAAGCAAGTTAAAGATGTTACTAATTATTACTATTTTTCCAAATTCTTCCCAGTAAGTGACACACATTCAGATTAAGTTCAATGTGCATGTAGTATTAAATATCAGATTCTATTACTTAGCACAGTATCCTACAGATACTAATTTGAAGTTGAATTAACTCTTAATAACATTTGCTTTATCACAATTAAAGTGGCGTTGATCCTACCTGAACACTCCTTCGCATGGCGCTGCGAGAGAGAATCCAGGAATGGGTGTTGCTCTTTCTTCTAACTGGAAACCGAGCCTGTCATCATTTTTTGATGACGCTTCCTTGCCTGGTGACCTCTCCAGTTTGGCGAAGGCGTAGCGATGATGAGCCTTGAAATCTGAAAACATTAGCCCCTCCTGGACTTTGGACCAGACAGCCACCAGGGTGAGTCTGGATTCTCTCTCCCAGTGCCATGAGAAGGAGCATTTAGGTAGGATCAACACCCCTTTTCCATTGCACTGGGGAGAGAGAATCCAGGAATGGGGCTTACCAAAACTGGCCTGATATGGGTGGGAAGCAGTCTGGTCCTCAGTACCCCCTTCAGTATGGACACTCTGGAGGACTCACCGTCAAAGGGCCGCTTCAGCCAAAGCGAAGGTGTCCAACTTGTAATGTCTGATGAAGGGTGATGGAGAGGACCATGTCGCTGCTTGGCAGACCTCCTCAATTGAAGCCTGCATCACCCACTCCTGATGGAATGGGCTGTGACATTCCGAGGCATCGGTAGAGTCTGAAGCTTGTAGGCCTTGGCAATGCATGCCCAAATCCACCATCCCACGGTCAATGGAGTGACCTTTTGTCCCAACGTCGAGGGCTGGAAAGAAACAAAGAGGGACTTTGTCCTCCTCAGGGGGGGAGTCCTTTTAACAGAAATGTGGAGAGCCCTCCTCACATCCAGAGTGTGCCATTTCGTCTCTGGGGTGTGTTTTGCCCCAGACAGAAGTCAGGCAGAATCAGTTCTTGGGCCCTATGGAACCAGGAATTCACCTTGGGGACAAAGGAGGGTCCAACCACAGGACCATCCTGTCAGGGTGTAATATGCATGTCTTTCTTCACAGAAAGGGCTGCCAGTTCTGAAATCCACCTGGCTGATGTAATGGCCACAAGGAAGGCCACTTTACATGTAACATAATAGCAGAGTTGGAAGGGACCTTGGAGGTCTTCTAGTCCAACCCCCTGCCCAGGCAGGAAACCCTACACCATTTCAGACAAATGGCTATCCAACATTTTCTTAAAAATTTCTAGTGTTGGAGCATTCACAACTTCTGCAGGCAAGTTGTTCCACTTATTGATTGTTCTAACTATCAGGAAATTTCTCCTTAGTTCTAAGTTGCTTCTTGTCCTGCCTTCAGGTGCTTTGGAGAATAGCTTGGCTCCCTCTTCTTTGTGGCAGCCCCTGAGATATTGGAATACTGCTATCATGTCTCCCCTAGTCCTTCTTTTTATTAAACTAGACATACCCAGTTCCTGCAACCATTCTTCATATGTTTTAGTCTCCAGTCCCCTAATCATCTTTGTTACTCTTCTCTGCACTCTTTCTAGAGTCTCAGTATCTTTTTTACATCGTGGCGACCAAAACTGAATGAAGTATTCCAAGTGTGGCCTTACCAAGGCATTATAAAGTGGCATTAACACTTCACGTGATCTTGATTCTATCCCTCTGTTTATGCAGCCCAGAACTGTGTTGGCTTTTTTGGCAGCTGCTGCACACTGCTGGCTCATATCCAAATGGTTGTCCACTAGGACTCCAAGATCCCTCTCACAGTTACTACTGTTGAGCAAGGTACCACATATACGGTACCTGTGCATTTTGGTTTTTTTGTCTAAATACAGAACCTTACTTTTTTCACTGTTGAATTTCATTTTGTCAGATAGCGCCCAATGTTCAAGTCTGTCAAGATCCTTCTGTATCTTGAGCCTATCTTCTGGAGTGTTGGCTAGCTGATCTAAGTAGCTTGAAGGGTCCCCTGGTAAGGACATTCAAAACCTTCATCAGATCCCAGGTAGGGTATCTGTGGATCACAGGGAGCCTCAAGTTCATAGTACCTTGAGGAACCTGCGTACGGTAGGATTTTAGTGAAAGACTCGAAACTCCCACATGACAAGACTGAAGACAGTGCTGCCATATGTCTTCAGATAGTATTAGGTTGTCCAATCCTTCCTGGAGGAACTCCAGGTTTTCAGCCATGGACACCCAAGACGGATCAGTGTTCTTCCTGGAGCACTAGGTGCAAAAGGCTCTCTAGGTAGCATCATATACCCTGTTGGTGGATGGCCTCCTAGAGGCCTGGATGGTCCCGATGACCCTAGAGGAAAGGTTGACTTGACTCAGGACCCTCCACTCAAACGCCAGAACTGGAGCTACTGTAGATCCGGATGGATCAGGGCCCCCTAGCTGAGGGAGATCCTGTCCTGAGGGCCAGGCCAACAGGTTGACCAGGTCAGCAAACCATGATCTCCTGGGGCAATGGGGATGCCCTTTCCGTCAACACCCTCCTGATCACCCTGGAATTAGTGGGAGGGGAGGAAAGGTGTATAGAAGCCCCTGCGGCCAGGGAGAGTGGAGGGCATTGACCCCCTCCACCCCCGGTGATGCAAACCTGCTGAAGAAGCTTGGCACTTGAGCATTGCCTGGTGTCGCAAATAGTCTGGGACTGAAGCACGGAAGCGCTCTGTTCATTTCTGAAACAGGGTGGGGTGCAGATGCCATTCTGTATGGTCCACTGTCGCTCTGCTGAGGCAGTCCTCCTGCACATTCCACACCCCTGAAATATGTTCTGCCCTTATGGACAGAAGGTGTGTCTCTGGCCAGAGGCCCAGATGTTCAGCCTCCTGCATGAGGGACCTTGAGTGGGTACTCCCTTGGCGGTTGATGTGGGCCTTGGTGGCCACGTTGTCTATTAATACCAGAATGTGTTGCCCAGTCACAGTACTCTGGAAATGCCCAAGAGCCAGGTGTACTTCCCTGAGCTCCAGCCAATTGATATTGTGGCTCAGGTTTGTCTGAGTCCACCGGCCTTGGGCTATCAATGACTGGAGATGGGCCGCCCCAGCCGAAGAGGCTGATGTCCCTCGTGATGTTCAGACGGTCGGGCTGTTTAAACAGGCAACTCCTGTCAATGGCCTCGGACATCCAACATTGGAAGGACTGCAGTTCCTTCTGTGGAACCCTGACCTTGACAGTTAAATGCTGCTGGCCTTTTGGTAAGGCAGGAGGAACCATTGTAGAATTCTGGCATGTAGACGTGCCCATGATACAATGGAAATATAGGACATCATTTTGCCCAGGAGTTGGGACAGGAGAGTCAGAGATACTGTACCTTCGTTCTGGATGGGCCTCGTTAAGGTCTGCAAGCTGTCTCATCTCTCTGGTGAAAGGGAGACCATGAACAGCAAAGTGTCTATGATCGCCCCCAGATGGAGCAACCAGGTGGGTTGGAGAGAAATGGTTTTTCTTGGTGTTGATTGAAAAGCCATGGTCCTGGAGTACCATGATCGTTGTTTGTAAATCCTCCTCTGCCTGGGGCTCGGAGAAGGATTGGATCAAGATGTCGTTCAGGTAACACTGGATCCTGATCAGTAGAGCCCGCAGGTGGGCCGCCAATGCTGCAAACATCTTTGTGAATACCCTTGATGCTGATGATAGGCCAAAGGGTACTGTTTTGTATTGGTTGTGTTTGTCTGCATAAGAGAACTGGAGGTATTGCAGGTGAGAAGGCAGGATAGGTACATGCAGTTATACTTCCATCAAGTCTATGGAGGTGAGGAAGTCACCCCTTCAGATGCTCTCTAGAATTGAATGGAGGGACTGCATCTTGAAACGTTTGTAGGTGAGGTATTCGTTTAGCCTCTTCAAATCTAGAATTGCTCTCAACCTCCCCACCCCCAGTTCTTTGGGATCACGAACAAGATCGAATAAAAACCCTGCCCTATTTGGCCCTGAGGGACCGGTTGGATGGCCTAGATATCCAGGATACTGAATAGCTGTCTTCATCAGGCCTCTTTTCGTTGCGTCTCTTGATACAGAGTAGTGGACAAAGAAATGTGGGGGTGCAGAGAGAAACTTGAGTGCTAAACCAAACCTCACCGTGTTGAGTACCCAACTGTCTAATCTTGTAGCCTCCCAATGATGTGCATAGAGGCTGAGTTGTCCACCAATGGGAGGATCGGCCTTGCAGTCATCGAGAGTGGCGATAGGGACAACTTCCTGCTCCACAAAAGGGCCACTTATTTTGAAATAGTTGGCGGTTCCGAAATGCAGGCCTATCTGGTTGTCTGTCTTTCCCGCCGGGGTATGGTCTCTGGGACTGGTGGTAGTTGAGTCCTGTGTCCGGAGCCTGAAAGGACTACCTCCAGAAATAAGGTGAGGGACGTCGGTCCCCCCGTCGGTAAATGGAACACATGGTCTTACCCCTGTCCTTGTAATCGACAAGGATGGGTTCCAGGGCCTCCCCGAACAACTTGCTTCCCATAAAAGGAGATGCCAGCTTCCACTTGTTCTTATTGTCAGCTTGCCAATGGTGAAGCCATATCAAGCGACAAGCTGTTACAGAAGATGCAATAGATCTGGATGCGAATTTTAATGCAGAGTGGCATCGATTGAGAAATTAGCGGCAGCCACCAATTTATTTATGTCTTGGTGAAGCCTGACATCCTCTGAGGCAACCCTCGCTTGCATCTGGTGAAGCCAGAGCAAGGAGGTCCGGTTGAAAAAGGATCCGGATGTAGTGGCGTTTACCGCCCAGGCTGCCGCCTGGTGAGCTCTGCGAAGAGCCAATTCTGCCTTCTTGTCATCTGCCTTGAGGCAGTCCATGGCATCGGTAGGCAGGAGCACAGTTGATTGCAAGGCTGCCACCGGACTCTCTACAGTTGGCATTTGCAATACCTCTGAGAGGTCTACAACCACATTATACAGTCTCTTTTCATTCCAGCCAGGGGAGGCCCCGCCCTTGGATGAGCCCATTGCCTCTGGACAACGTCCAGAAAGAGTTTGGACAATGGAATGACCTCGTTCTCAACAGTCGGCTCAGAAAAGAGCGTATGACCGGTATCCATTGTACTTGGATCTGTCTCAGAGACTGGTTCAGATCCTAGATTGGTTACAGTCTTAGCTTCATGTAACAAGAACTTGAATAGATCAGGCCTAAAAAGGCCTGTGAAAAGCAATAGGTCTGGGGCCATCCCCTCATCCTCTAAAAAAGCCATAAAGTCATCCTCCTCACCAGAGGAGTCCCCGGTCCAAATGGAATGGGCTTGGAAGGGAAGGCTCTGATATTCTAACCAGAGTCCCTGTGCCATGGGTGGCAAGTGCTGGGCCCAGTACTGCTGAAAACTTGGAGGAGGTTGACTTCTTTGCTGCAGACCTGCAGCTATTCCCTGCATTATTGCCTGGGAAATAATCATTTGTAAATGGTCAGCCAGTTTTGACCCATTTTCCCCTTGGCGGAGCCCTGCCACAGTTGGGGTAAAGGTGGCCTCAGATGCTGGCCTTGACCTCAAAAGAGGAATTTGACCGTCTATTCCTGTGTCTGACAGGGTGGAAGCTACAATAGAAAAAGCCTAATTTCTCTCCTTGATTCTCTATGAATAGAAGAAAGCATCTCTCTAGCGCCATCTGGTGACCAGGCACAATAGTGAATAGGCTGCAAGAGGCTTGTATCTTTACAAAATCCCAATGGTCATTCTTCTGATGGGCGGGGCATGACAGCTCCTCCTGAATGAGGGCTTCCGGCACTCTGACTCTTTGCAGCCTTTTAGGCTTTGGCCAGCTCCCATTCAATGGCTTTTGGGGCCTCTGGTCATTTTTTTCAGCCATCCTCGAGCCTCTGACGCTTGCAGAGGCTGCCTTATGGCTCTGGCCTCTTGCTTGCTTTCCAGCCAATCCTCAGATGAAGAAGCTCTGGCTGCAGCTTGGGGAAGCAATAGGTAAAGCCCTACTGTCCCCTTCCTGAGGTTTTTGACTGGTAGAAGGCAACGAAGTAGCCATTTTCCACCGCGTTGATGCAGATCCGACCCACAATGGGTAACAGCTGCCATGGCTTGCCTGCATGCCGATCACACTAGGCACTACCAGTATGTCCAGGCGAATCTGGATAGGGACTGAGTCCCCTCCGCTGACCGTGCAGGCAATGCCAGGGGCCACGGCCAGGGGTGAAATGCTCCCGGTTTGGACTGACTCACCCGATCCGGTAGCGATGGCAACGGGTGGTTCGGAGAACCGGTAGCAAAAATCCCTGGCACCGCCCCCTGCCTCTGCTGAGCCGTACCATCATCAGAGATTTTTTTTTTACTTTTAAAAGCAGTTTTTCTTCAGCCGAAAACATGCCTTTAAAAGTAAAAAAAAAGCCTTTGAGGATCCCACGGCTCAGCTGAGATCGTCAGAACCCTTTAAAAGTTTTTTTTTAACAACCTCTCTAAAGGTTTTAAAAGGTTCCTCTGGCAATGCCAGCTGAGTTCCTCATCACCAGAACCTTAAAAAACATGTTTTCTACAAGCTCTTCAGCCAAAGAGCTTGTAGAAAACCTCCTTTTAAGAGGTTCTGGGCTGCAACGAAGCACTTATCTTAAACTGCTCCTTTACGGCTGGGAAAGCCATGCTTTACAGCAGTTGCATCAGGTAGCAACTAAATCTGCCTGCCTGAAATCTATCTCAGTCAGCAACTCAATTTGCCTGCTTTGCTGGCTGAGGAACTCTGGGAATTGAAGTCCACAAACCTTAAAGTTACTAAGGTTGGAGACCCCTGATCTAAAAAATATACATAAAATAAAATAATAAAATAAAATATTCGTGCAGCTTTCTGAGATTTGGTGTGTTTCTGTAGTGTTTCACTCTAACTACACAAACACACAAAATCTCACAAAGCTGTATGTGGCATTTTGTGTGTGTGTGGGGGGGTCAGTTGTGTTGTGTTGTGTGTGTGTAAAGTGTGAAAGTTGGTTTTTGAGCTTTTTGTGGCTGTGTGAGGTTCCTGCATGTTGCAGGGGCCATTTTGGGTGACGTGCAGCTGCTTTTACATTGTGTGTGAGTCAGTTGTGTTGTGTTGTGTTGTGTTGTATTGTGTGTAAAGTGTAAAAGTTGGTTTTTGAACTTTTTGTGGCTGTGCGAGGTTCCTGCTTGTTGCAGGGGCCATTTTGGATGAAGTGCAGCTGCTTTTACATTATGTGTGAGTCAGTTGTGTTGTGTTGTGTTTGTGTAAAGTGTGAAAGTTGTTTTTTGGTACCTCTTATTGTTTTGTATACTTTATTATTTTTATTATTTATTGTTATTGGCCGCGCCCACTCAGTCATCTGACCACCAAGCCACACCCACCAATTAAGCCACGCCCACAGAACTGGTAGGGAAAATTTTTAGATTTCACCCCTGGCCACAGCTCATGTTTGAAGCCAATTCAAACAGAATCCTTTCTCCACCTGAGGCAGGAATGGCAGAGATCTCGGCTTTGCAATAGCTGGAGAGGTTGCTAACCAGCGGACCGGTTAGCTGTCCTGATCGCTTCAGCGATTCCCGATCAATTTTTCCCCTTCTGCTCACAGTTCAGAGAGAATCCAGGAATCAATGTTGATAAGCAGTTGTTTAGAATGTCTCTTCTGGGTGAAGACTGAGCCAAACTGGGTAGGTCACCAGGCAAGGAGGCGTCACCAAAAAATGATGACAGGCTCGGTCTCCAGGCAGAAGAGAGAGCGACACCCATTCCTAGATTCTCTCTCCCCAGCGCAATGGAGAATATATCCATTTTTACTTTTGTTTAAAACTCTTCACAGAAAAGTCATGAGCAGTAGCAATATTTTACTAATAGCTACATTTTAATAAAGCTTTATAAAATCAACTCACGTCTAGTGAGATTCATAATCCTGCCAACAGTTTTGACATTTTAAGTTTCAGTCTCTCTATAATAATCTATTTAAATTAAGAGCATCTAAATATTTAAGATACTTTTAATTTATTTTGAATGATTTCATACTTTATAGTAAAAGGTACAATATAAACAATAAGAATAAGAATATTAGATATTTATAATGTAGCATAATAAAAATCGAGCAACTGAATAAACATTTGGTTTATTTCCAGGCGTATAGCTACCAAATGTCTACGTTATTTATTTATTTTTGCTTCACCCTGTTTTGACAACCAGTTCCATCCATTTAACATTCCTAAATCTACTTACAAAAAAGCCACAATGTTTTTTTATTAGGAATAATTCCAGAAAACATAAATGAAGAAAATCACAGTTCACCAAGCTATATATTGACAGCTACAAGAACAAATCAGGCACAACATTGGGGAAAATTAAACTTTTGCAATGATACAAGATTGGAGTATATGTAGCAATGGCAAACCTGACATATTCATTCAAATAGAAGCCTAATTATTGTAAATTCAAGCAGGAATGACTCCCTTATATATGATACATTATTCAACAAGGCAAATTCAGACAATTCAAATACAGTTTTTAGGAAAACAATAATCAAATCAATCAAAAACAGTAATGAAATTAAACAGATACAATTAATAACCTCCAATGTTTAGTGTGATCAGCAGTTGGGGAAATAAATGAAGGGAATGGAAGTATCAAAAGTTTTCTTTCATGATATTTTTACTTATATTTTGCTAGCAATTGTTTATATTCTACATTGCTTCCCTATCTTATTATCTTCAGTATTATGCAATTTCTATTTAAATAATATTTATGAAATAACAATTTCAGCTAATTTCAGACTAGAAAAAACTCACAATATATTTATTAAAATTCAGATCTATTTTTGGTGATCTATTAAGCATTAACTTTTTCTCCCCAATGATAGCATATTTCTGATACATAACTGTATCTTTTTACTTTTACAGAATGACCTCAGAAGATAATTGTCTTAACTCAATAAAATACTGCTTTATTGATTCTTAGAACTTTATTCTAAAGTTATACTTAAGAGTTTCCCTAAAAACAGTTTTTCAGGATATATTTTCTGTATGTATATCTGTATGAGGGGATACAACTACCAAAAACATTCATTTCAAAAATCAGCATGCAGATTGTGCTCATATTAAGATAGTTTTTAAAAGAGATTCCATTACTGGAATAAGAAAAAGGACATTTAAAGGGAAATTTGAATATCATTTTTACATTTCCCAAAATTAATTTCAACCACATAGTGCTTATAAAACTGTAATCAAATATATGTTATAGCAAATCCCTTATTTTTTCACAAGGATATCCTTGATGACCAGTAATTTACCATATGGATTGCTGTGATTTAATTATAAAATTAATACTCACTGTAACACTGGTAACTCTGAAGTAATCATTTTGTTGCGCACTATGACCTGCTAATGTAACCAAAAAGATATCTTGTAGAGGTATCTATCTGTCAATGTCTTCGTAACTGTTTTCAAATCCAATCTATAAATAAAACAAAAAATAATTAAACACAGTTCTGAAGTTAAAGATAAGATCCAAAACAACCAAAATTTAAAAAATTCAAGCCAATTTAGATTACATTCCAGTCAAACAATGTAATTATAAATTATAGTCATGTGAAAAAGAAGATACACCCTCTTAGAATTTTACAGTTTTACATATCAGGACATAGTAAAAATTAACTGGTTCTTAGTAGTTCTTAAAACAACCTCAGATGAACAACACATGACATATTGCACCATGTCATCATTTATTTTACGAAAAGAAAGACAAAATGGAGAAGCCATGTGTGAAAAACTAAGTATACCCTTACTGCTTCCATAGGTATGAAGAGGTTAAGTAGCAACCAGGTACTGATAATCAAGTTCAACTGATCATCAGCAAATGTGACTACCTCTATAAAAGTTGAAGTTTTGATGTTTGCCGGTCTCCAGCATTGAGGTGTGTGTTAACACAATGCCAAAAGGTAAAGACATCTTGGAGAAGCAATCACTGCTGACCAACAATCTGGAAAGGGTTATAGGCCAATTTAAAGTGCATTATTCTATAATGAAGAAGATTATTCATAAGTGGAAAACATTCAAGACAGTTGCCAATCTTTCCAGAAGTGTACATCTCAGCAAATTCACCCGAAGCTCAAACCATGCAATGCTCAAAGAAATTGCATAACTTCCAAGAGTTACTTCTCAGACTCTACAGGCCTCAGAGTTAGCATGCTATATGTCAAAGTTCATGACAGTAAATCAGAAAAAGACTAAACCAGTATGGTTTGTTTGGAAGAGTTGCCAAGAGAAATCCTCATCTCTCTAAAAAGAACATGGCAGCATGGTTTGATTTGCAAGGTTGCATCTGAACAAATCACAAGATTTCTGGAACACTGTCCTTTGGTCCCATGAGACCAAAGTGGAGAAGTTTGGCCATAATACACAGTGCTACGTTTGACGAAAACCAAGCACAGCATATCAGCACAAACATCTTATACCAACTGTCAAGCATGGTGGTAGGGTAATGATTTGGGCTTTTTTTGCAGCCACAGGACCTGGGCATCTTGCAGTCATTGAGTCAACCATGAACAACTCTGTATACCAAGGTATTCTAGAGTCAAATATGATGCCATCTGTCCGACAGCTAAAGCTTTGCCAACAATGGGTCACGCAACAGGACAATGATCCCAAGCACACCACCAAATCTACAACACATTAGAGGAGTTGCACTGGCCCAGTCAATATCCAGGGAACTGTGCAAATGCCTACAAACCTCAACAAACTGAATCAATGTTGTAAAGAAGAATGGGCTAAAATTCCCCTATAACAATGTGAAAAACTGATAAAGTCATACAGAAAACTATTACTTTAAGTTATTGCTGCTAAAGGGGGTTCAAGCAATTGAACATACATAGTTTTTCACACATGGCATCTCCAATTTGTCTTTCTTTTTGTAAAATAAATGATGACATGGTGCAATTTGTCATGTGTTGTTCATCTGAAGTTGTATTTACCTATTTTTAAAAACTGCTAAGAACCAGATGAGTATATCGTTATACATAAAACCACAGGACTCAAAGTGGGTGTACTTTCTCTTTCACATGACTGTACATCAGTATAACATAACTTAGACATTATTTCATGTGCAACTATTTAATTCATTTATCATTCCCCACCTGTCTATTCAGTTACAGCACTGAAGATGGCTAACAGTTAGTTAAATGTAGAATCTAACACCACCATCACCTGCCAAAGAAATAAGTTAAAAGCTATACAAACATTAATAATTAAAAGCATGACAAAGGAAATGAGTAATGCTTGTTCTCCTAAAGGAAAAAAAACACAACTGGGGTCAAATACAACTCCCAAGAGAATGCCCTGGTCAGTTTTGGAGTAGTATATGTATGGAGTAGAAGAGAGTACAGAAGCCAGGTGAGTCACAGAACACCAAAAATTGTGTATGTTACTGCATTCTGGATCTGTTGCAGCTTCTGGATGATCTTCAAAGGCAGACCCATGTAAACCTTTTGGGTTTTGCGGCCCAGAGGGGGATAGTTTCACGAGAGAAGCAGGCAAGCCCACATGTACACACAGCTCCATTTGTGCGAGTTTGTGGGCAGGCACATCCACCTCTCGCACAAATGGAGTGCACATACGTTCAGCTGCTTCTCGCGCAAGTGGGGATGGTATGTCCAGGTCCTCAGCCACCATTTCTGTGGCCTGGTTCCAAACTAATCAAGGACCGATAGTGGGCCACGACCTGGGGATTGTAGTCCCCTGGACTAAGGCATGCGTGACTGTGACTAAGGCTACCCAGTTCAAGGATAACCCTATCACCAGCTCTCTAAGCAGGAGCCATAAGTCCAAATGGACCCCCAAACTGCACACCAGATTTGTAGAAAAGAATGTTACCCAACCAGAGTAAGGGGTGTCAACTCTCCTGACAACCAGGGGGAGGGGAATCACTCTGTCTTGCTAGGGTTGACTCACGACTGGTTTCTCTCCATCCAGGCCCTTACAGCCTTCAGGCACTGATTATTTCCTTATGTCTGTTCTTTAGAATATAGAAAAGGACCAGAAGCATAATATACACATAAAAAGAAACAATATTTTTTTAAAAAAACAACAAAACATTTTAAGAAAAAGATCTAGAAGGAATAGCAAAAATCCACTCAGTAATAATTGAGTAGGCTTGGTGTATACAGAATAATTACTGGTGGAAACTAATGAGGAAAGAGAATGGATTGATGTATCTGCAATTCTGAAAAAAGGAACACTCAACACTATAATATGCATAAAATAATTCTACACTTTATATCATTGAAACAATTATAGAAAGTTCAGAAATATAAATAAATTGCACTCCCCAGAAAAGTGGGGTTAGGGACAGAGAAAGGATGGATTTGCTTGCTTGATATCTTTTCTTCTTGTCTAGCAAAGACATCTCTCTTACAGCAGGATAACTAAACTTTTGCCCAGCTTTTCTCATAGGTTGTTCTAGGCTCTCCAGCCTCAACCAAGTTTTGTCAGTCCATGTATCATTAGTGACACTTCAGATAAAATGCCCACTGGACCCTTGGGGAGGGGAGATTGTACCTGGAAGGAAGCACTGTTTGATGTGAGATCTCAAGAAGTGACTGCATGGTATAACCAAGTAAGCCCTATTGAGCTGGACCAAATTATACATATTCCAGCCTAACTGTGGCCTAGCAACCTCAATTCCTACAAAGTATTTTTTTTTTTTTGTGGGCTGCAAAAATTGCTTTAAAAGTGTAATTTACAGCTCACTGGCTGTAAATTTGAGATCTCTGTTACATCTAACAGCAGGTATCATAACTAATTTCTGCCTTATTGGAAATGAACAAGGAATGTCAGTTCCCTCATCCTCCAAACATAACATAACCAGAACTTTTTGAATTTTGGATAATCTAATTCAAAAGAGATCTTTAAGGGGACTCTTTAAAGAAAAAAAAAGCAGCAACAGAATATGCAAGCTAAATGAAGATAAAATGGATTTTTAATTATTAATAAAATATTCAAAGACTAGGAATACGTATAATTGTTATTATCTGACATTCCAATTACAACCCATATACCCATATATAACCCATATAACAATTCTGCTAATCTACAATTTATCAGAAACCAATGCTATCACACTGAAATTATAGTAATTTCTTTTGTTTGCAGTATGAATTCTACTTGGAACTAACCATCTATTTTATAGCTTTTATATTTCTCTTTTCTTCATCAGGCATATTAGTGTGCATTAACAGCCAGATCATATATATACAACATTGCTTGTGACCTACTAGAAAGTTGCTATAGCAACCACTGCTTTCAGCAATACATGTTATGCATTTTAAGTACCATCAGAGTGAGTATAACATGCCTGTCATTAACCAACATAGCTTATAATAGCTCAAAACGAAATATTCACCAAAAGGAAGTATAGTTTGCAGATAGTAAAATCTAACTTAAATCTAACTTAAATTATCTTAAGAATATCTAACCTAGAATAAAAAATAAAACAATTTATAGAATATAAAAGCCACTTGTGATTGAATATCAACTAGTAATGAAATCAGAAACTGCAGGTAAAAAGCTTGAATTTGAACTCTTAAAGGAAAATAACTACAATGGTAGTATACTACAAATAATAGTAAATTGTAATTTAATACTTATTGACAAATATGAATTAGTTCACACAAGGTCATTCATATACAACAGTAAATACACACAAGGAAGAATTAGCCTCTATAAATTGTTAGGCTTACATGTTCACTTTTCCCATGTGACCAACAAACAGAATAATACTAGGCATTTGTGCATTCTAGCACATTCCAGGCTTCCTTAATAAAACTCTAGTTTATTAAACTATAAGAACAACCTAATATTTGTAGTTGGCTATACGTAGTAATATTTTTGCTAACCATGAGAAAGGAGATAGAAGAAGCTGTGTTCAAGCTTGACATCTCACATAGAACCATTTCTATATATAATCATAAATAATTTAAAAATATAAACATGTTAATTAGTACTATAATAGGAGTTGGCATTTTACTGCCACAATTACATTTTAAAACTGCCAAATTGTTGCCATTTAACAACTGCTCAAAATGAATCTTAAGCCCACTTTCTAGTTCCAAGGAAACTGATGCACCTAATTTTTCCATGTCTAGGAAGAACAATGAGGATCCTTAATACTCTTTGGTTGCTTTCTTACAGATGTTTCATTACCCAGACTAGATAACATCATCTGTGGGGGAATAGAGTTTGCTCTATTATATTATAGTGCAGAGGTGTCAAACTCACGGCAACACGTGACTTATCAGGATTTCCCCCCCACCTTCACTAAACTGGACGTGGGCGTGGCCAGCATGACACGCAGGCCATGAGCTTGACAGCCCTTTTATAGTGGCTTGCCCTGTCAGTATCAATAGCAGTGGTGTTTGGGCCACTTACTGTTTCGCTTGTTTGGCAGTTCCTTGATTGGAGTATTGTTGACTTCTTGATTGTTGCTCTTACGTTAATCTTGGTATTATTCTATGCCAATAATGATGTTGATTGCTGGTGGGGAGGTGTTTTGGTCTTTCTGTTCTCTTTTTGGTTTGTTGATTGTCTGTTTAGGACAGTATATAGATGTTTTTGTCTATGTGATTACTGATAGCCAATTTGTCAGAATGCCAGGCTTTTTGGAATTCTCTAATGTTTTAGGAGTTGATTTGGTCTAGGATGCTCACAGCTTCCCAATTGAAACTATGGTTAATCTGTCCATATGTTGTAAAAATAAAGAGTTTTCATCATGTTTTCTGACAGCTAGTTGGTGCTCATTAATGCCCTGTCAGTATCAATAGCAAGGCTTCTAAGGCTTCAGGCATTTGGGCCTTCCAGTGACAAGGTTCTTCAACTTTTAGTACTGTCCCAATATGGACCTGGTGCACAATTGGGGGTATTTATCAGGCCCAGAGAACCAAGAACTACACCTGGAGTTGCATCTGAGTAATTTCTTATTGTTTACCTACGAAAGAATCTTACAAGACTAAAGCAATTATCTGCATGACTATAGTTATTTCTTGCAAACTGCAGGGGAGGGGTTCCCATCTTATTTTTTCCCTGCCTACCAGACATTCCAAGCTGTGCTGTCTGTTAGCCCTTTCTTTTTGCCACTCCACCGAGTTCTCTTGGTTTCACAACTCTTGCTAGAGCAGATGGCAGCCTGGTTAGGAGGGCCTCTGCACAGCTTCAGGTGTTGCACCAGTTGTATTCATTCCTGAACTGGGAGGCTTTGCTCAGAGTCATCATGCCCTCATGACCTCTCATTTGGATTATTGCAATGCTGTGATGGAATGTAGTCTAGAGGCTTCCCAGAGGGCAAAGAGGCAGAGGAGTTTGGAAAGTCTAGTAGGCAGGATGAGGGTTAAGGTGGCCTCTCAGTTGGTAAGATTGTATCTATAGTTATGCAAATACTGGCTTTAGTCTGGCAAGATTCTGTCTGTCTGTTATGTTGACTGGCGGCCCCCAGGGGGAGGGCCTTCTCTGTGGGGGCTCCTACTCTGTGGAACGAGCTTCCCCCTGGACTTCGACAATTACCTGACCTTAGGACCTTTCGCCGCGAACTTAAAACCTATTTATTTCGTATGGCTGGACTGGCTTGATTTTTAAAATTTTAATTTAATTTAATGGGTTTTAAATTTTTGTAATTTTATGGGTGTAATTTGTATTTTAATTTTTTTGACAAATTGAATAAGTTTTTTAAGGGTTGTTTTTTAATATTGTATGTGTCTGTGTTTGTATTTTATTTGGTTGTTCACCGCCCTGAGTCCTTCGGGAGAAGGGCGGTATAAAAATTAAAATATTATTATTATTAATTATAATTATAATTATTATTATTATTATTATTATTATGTAGGTGAAGAATAATGAAGAAACTACACAGGAGTAACTCCATGTGTTACTCCTTGGAATTTGCCATCAATCTTCCTAGTAAGGAGGAAAAGTTTAAGAATGACAACGGATCTGCAAGAAGCATTCTCCCCCCTCAGTTTCAGACTACATTCCACCACAAACATGGGGCTGCCCCTAAAAAGCACTTGGAAACTTCAACTTGTGCAAAATACCTGGGGCCTCAAGTGTACAAAGGGCCCCATTTTCTGCTTATATTGACACTTAGGATGGCATTAGAATGAATAATGGAGTGAAACAAGGTTGCATCTTGGCCCCTACATTATTTAACATCTATATTCATGATCCTCGAGATGAAACTACTTCAGGTTGCGGGCCATTGTCTAACACTGGGTAAAAGGAATGTTTGTTCTTTGTTATATGCAGATGAAGCTATTCTTCTTTCCTTTATTAGATTGGGCCTGGAATACCTTCTTGAGGCACTATGTAAGTATTGCTGAGAAGATCAATTATCCAGAGTCCTAAGCTATCTTCCAAATTCTGTTATTCTTTTGGAAACTGGGTAATATCTCAGGGGCTGCCACAGAGAAGTGGGAGTTGGGCTGTTCTCCAGAGCACCTGAGGGTAGAACAAGAAGCAATGGGTGGAAACTGATCAAGGAAAGAAGCAACTTAGAACTAAGGAGAAATTTCCTGACAGTTAGAACAATTAATCAGTGGAACGACTTGCCTGCAGAAGTTGTGAATGCTCCAACACTGGAAATTTTTAAGAAAATGTTGGATAACCATCTGACTGAGATGGTGTAGGGTTTCCTGCCTGGGCAGGGGGTTGGACTAGAAGGCCTCCAAGGTCCCTTCCAACTCTGATGTTATGTTATGTTATGTAATGCCCTTCGATAACAAAAGTTTGGTTAAGCATTGTTAAGGGTAATCTGGGTTCACAACCAAGGTGGTGGACTGTTGAGCAGAGTACCCTACGCATGAAAACGACTGAGACTGGTTGTATACAATAACAGTCACTTGCAGACAAACTGAACTGGGGTTTGATATTCCTTTACTTTTAGGGAAAAGGTAAAGACATAGTCCAAAAACAATCCAGGTCATACACATATAAAGCCAGTCAGGGATGTTACAAATATCAAGTCTTCTTACCAACATAGACTTGCACAACAAACAAGATCTTCTTTCAGTTCGGCAAAATACAGTTCAATACACAACAGTCAATAAATGTTGAGAAATCAGTAACTAGCCATGATCAAGCAACGATCATAAAGCTCAAATATACAGTTGCAGCATATCAGCAGGTAACAATGCTGTAGCGTCCCTGTAGATTTCCCATAAGCCATAATTTAGTTTTCCTTTTATACATTGGCTACAGAGCTCAGCCAATCAGGAAGCTTGCATGATGCAGCACAGTCTTAAAGCAATAGCATGCCTTTTTACAAACATACATAGTTAATTTATATATTGCCTGGCCAACTAGTTAGGCAAATAACAATTTCCTGACAAGCATTATAAAGTTTTCATTACAGATGTTTTTTAAAACAAGGAAGGAAATCCCAAATAAATCCTTTGTCGATATGTGGTTCAAACAAGTAACTCAAACGATTACCGTATATACTCGAGTATAAGCCGAGTTTTTCAGCACATTTTTTGTGCTGAAAAACGTCCCCTCGGCTTATACTCGGGTCTATACGGCTTATACTCAAGTTTTGTTTTTTAAGCCTCGGCTTATACTCGAGTATATACGGCTTATACCGAGTTTTTTTTCTTTTCACATTTTACGGACTGAAGCCCTGCCGGTGCAGTGAGAGGGCGGGCAGGGAGCCGCCAGCCTTCTCAGCTGAGGGAGGAGGGTTTCAACCGTAGGTGCCTCATTTCCCACCCTCGGCTTATACTCGAGTCCCCAGTTTACCCCAGTTTTTGGGGTAAAATTGGGGACCTCGGCTTATACTCGGATCGGCTTATATTCGAGTATATACGGTAATCAAAATTGCACTGATAGAGATTATTTATTTTCTAGGGATATGACATTAGCAATTCATTGTATCAAAGACAAATCAGTACATGAATTAATAGCTAAAATCAAAGTATCATGTTCTTCTGCAACATTTGAAAATGGAACGTTGTACCTACCTGAACATTCTTTCTATGTGCGCTGTGTGAGAGTCCAAAGCAATGGGTGATAACCTTGTCTGATTGGCCAGAGATTGAGTTGTAATTTGTTTAGACATGCCTTCTCCTTCCTGTTTAGCTCCAGTTTGTTAACGATGGTCTGGATCTGGAGAAGATGTAACCTGTAACGATAAAAAACATACTCTCCCAGACCTTGGGTCCCTTTAGAAAAGTAGGGAGGGGTTGGACTCTCATGCAGCGCACATAGAAAGAATGTTCAGGTAGGTATAATGTTCCTTCTCCTGTGTGCTGCTTAGAGAATCCAAAGCAATGGGATATGCCCAAGCTAAGTATCCCTAGGGTAGGGAGTAGAAACCTCCAGGGTCCTGTCGACTGGAAGAACCTGCTGCAAGACCCATCTCCCAAAGGCTGCCTCTGCTGAGGGAAACATGTCAAGTTTATAGTTTCTAATGAAGGGAAAAGGCGATCCCCAAGTGGCTGCCCTGCAAATCTCCAGTATTGAAGCTTGAGTGGGCCAAGCCACTGTTGTGGCTGCACTTCTAGTAGAATGGGCCGTAATGTGGGCCAGAATAAGTCAGGCCTGATGGTTGTAAGCCATAGAAATACAGGCTTTGAGCCAGCGACCTATGGTGGATGGAGATACCTTCGTGCCCAGAGACCTGGACTGAAAAGAGACAAACAATGCCTTGGTTTTCCTGGAACAGTGCCGTCCTGGTGATGTATATTCACAGGGTCCTGCGTACATCTAAGGTGTGCCACCGATGTTCCCTAGGATGTTTGGGATTTGAACAAAAATCCAGGAAGATAACCACCTGGGCCCGTTGGAATCAGGAGTTGACTTTTGGCACGAATGTCAGGTCCAGTCGGAGGATGACTCTGTCAGGATGCATAATACACAAGTCCTTCCATACTGAGAGAGACACCAGTTCCAAGATTCTTCGAGCAGAAGTGATGGCAATGAGAAAGGCGACCTTAAAGGTCAAAAGCTTGAGACTGGTGGAACTCAATGGCTCGAACGGAGAGGACTTGACTGCCTGTAAGACGAGGGAGATATCCAAAGAAGGGCATCTGTGAACAGGCGGAGGTCACAGATTGGAAACCCCTTTTAGAAAGCTATGGACCCTTGGATGATGAGAGAGGGTGGAAGCTCCCTTGCAGGACAGAAAGGTGACTACTTGTCTATGGAGTGTATTAACCGCTAGTCTTGCCACTAACCCTTCCTGCAGGAAGTCCAATACCTGTGGAACAGATGCCGAGGCTGGAATCAGTACATGTCTAGTGCACCAGCGGCAAAAGAAGGTCCATGTAGCGTTGTATGTGCGAGTTGTCGACGGACATTGAGAAGCAAGGATGGTAGAAATTATCTTCCTAGAAAAGTGGTCCCTTTTCAGGATCTCCCTCTCAAGTGCCAGATGGCCAGCTGAAACCATTCCGGATGGAGCACGGCTCCCTGGCTGAGGGAGATCCTGTCTGGAAGAATCCTCCAGGGAGGTGATATTGATAGGGTCACTAGGTCCGCAAACCAGTTCTGTCTGGGCCAGTGAGGAGCTACAAGAAGAACCTCTGCGCCTTCCTCCAGGATCTTCCTGATGACCCTCGGTGTTAGAAGCATCGGAGAAATGCGTACAACAGGCCCTTGGGCCATGGACAAAGGAGAGATCTATCTCCTCAGCCACTGATGATCAGAATCTGGTACAGAACGAAGGAAGTTGTGCGTTCGCTGGGCTGGCGAAAAAGTCTACTTGAGGTGGGCCGAATTTGGTTGACAGCTGGTGAAACAGATCTGAATGAAGTTTCCATTCTGCCTGATTGATGGTCTTTCTGCTCAACCAAACCACTTGGATGTTGGAGGTTTTGGAGATGTGCTCCGCCCACAGGGAAGACAAGTGTTTCTCTGCCCATAGACCTATCAGGTGTGGGAACCATTGAGGCGGTTTGGAACTGAACTCTAGGGCTAGACCTAGTGTTATGGTCTGTAATGCCCAGGCATTGGTGGTCGTGTGTCACCAACAGGTTGCAAATCGGCCCAGGAGACCGCCTATAGGGCCGTCGTGACAGTCATTTAGGCCGATGATATGGTTGATAGCCATCTCCCCGAAAGGGGCGTCTATTCTGTGACTGTCTGGAACAATCCCAAAAGGACGGCCTGTCCTGTGCCCTGTCTGCGGTTGGTAGGAAGGTCCTTTGGTAGGCCAGGCTTTAAAACCCTGTGTCAGATGCACGAAAGGGCTGCCTGCGGTAAGGATACCCAAATAGTCTGTCCGCTCGACAGGAAACGTGAGTGTTGTGACCCAGGTTCCTGGACCCGGACTCCTGGACTCGGATGATTCAGAAAGTGAGGGAGAAGACCTGGCCAGCCCTGCTTCTCTTGAGCCCTTTCCCTCCCTGGCACCCACTCAAAGGGAGAAGGAGGGGCCGGCAAAGCCTGATTCCCTGGAGCCTTCTTCTGATTTGGCAACGCCCCAAGAACAGTTTTGGAGTGATGCAAGACTGCGCAGGCGTGACCGGCGTGCGCAGCAGCGGAAGAGTTGGGACAAAGCCAAGTCATAATTGTCATGCAGTGACATCTGCAGAGACTATAAATAGGAGGCGGGACTTCCTGGTTGTTTGTCTTGGACAAAGTAATGAATTTGCGTGGGCAAACTGTATCAATGGAGGGAAGAATATATTCGTGAGTAATTCTGGCCTTATCTGTAATTTCCTTGTTATCTCCAGAAACTTGGCAGGCCCGTGGGTAGACGTAGCCAGGACATTTATATATATGTAAATAAATCAGAAAAGGAGGCCTCTGACTGACTCTTTGCTGGGAGTATTGGGGGAAGGGAAACAGAACATTTTGTCCAAGACCCCGACTAAAACATCTTCCACCAAAGATGGACCAGCAGCAGGTACAACAGCAGTTACAGCAGCTACAAGCGGCTAATCAACAGCTCCAGCAGCAAGTGGCTCACTTGGCAGGCCAACTTGCTGCCGGGAATGTGCCTGCAGCCCCCCCCCATCCTCCCACTCCTCCTCCTCGTCGCAAGTGCCCGATAACCGTGCCGGATAAGTTTTCTGGGCAGCCTGAGATGTTCCCGACCTTCTTGGGACAGTGCCAGCTCTACATGGCTATGCGGCCAGAGGATTTCCCAGACGACCGGGCTAAGGTGGCCTTCGTGATTAACCTTCTTTCCGGCTCGGCTGCTCGATGGGCCATGCCCCTCTTGCTCCAGGACAGCCCCCTGCTGGCGGACCAACAGCGTTTTTGGCAGCACCTGCGCACCATGTACGAGGACCCAGTTCGAATGCTGACGGCAACCAAGCGCCTTAAGGAACTCTGTCAAGGGAAACGCCCCCTGCAGGAGTATATCGCCGAATTTTGTCTTTTGTGCCAGGACTCTGACTGGAATGATGCAGCGCTGGTGGACGCGTTCCAGGAGGGACTCTCAGAGGAATTGCAAGATGAGCTGGCCCGGGTGGAGGCGCCGCGGACCCTCGACAACTTGGTGCCCCTTTGTCTCCGACTCGATGCCCGTCTGCAACGGCGACCGTCCCGTCGCACCCCCCGGGACCCGCCGTCGACATCTGCACCCCACTTCCTGCACCACCAGCACCCCGGATCGCCCCACGTTTTGTAACCGCTGCGGAAGAGCCCATGGAGTTGGGAGCAGCCAGACCTCGCCTGACAGCCCAGGAGCGGAACCGGAGGCGCCAAGGGGGATTGTGCCTGTACTGTGGAGAGCCCGGCCACTTCGCCGCTTCTTGCCCCAGAAAGCGAAGTGGGGCACGCACGCCGGTCCCCGAATCACAGCGTGACCAATCGGGAAACGGAGCAGGCCCGACCTCGGGGAAACCCTAGGTCGGGCACGTACTAAGCCCCCACTGGACGTTGTGGAAGTAGACTCTGGGCCCCCTCGGCATCTGATTCTGGACACACGGATATGGTTGGGGAACCAGTCGGACGGGCTCCAGGCGCATGCGCTGGTGGACTCAGGGGCCACAACAAACTTTATGGACCAGGCCTTTGTGACCCAGTTTGCGGTCCCCGTGGTTCCGGTGGACCCTCCGATGCGGGTAGAGACAATTGATGGACGAGAACTGGTGTCCGGCCCCATTAAATTCGCCACCCAGCCTTTGCGCCTGGCTATTGGGGACCATGAGGAGGCGATCCAGTTTTATGTCACGGCGGACCTTCATTTTCCCTTGGTCCTTGGGATGGCCTGGCTTCGGACCCACGATCCTCAGGTGGCCTGGTCGCGGAACGCCATCTCTTTCCCGAGTCTGCAGTGCGTCGATCACATCCGCCACACCTGTGCCGGCCAGAACGCCCCCACCGCTGCCATCACCTTGCCTCCTGAGCTGACGGACTTCGCCGACGTGTTCAGCGAGAAGGAGGCGGACCGACTACCCCCGCATCGGCCCTACGATTGCCCCGTGGACCTTCTGCCCAACGCACCACTGCCTGTGGGACGCCTGTATTCCATGTCGGAGCCCGAGTTGGCCGCCCTCAGGGACTTCCTGGACAAAAACCTGGCCCGAGGGTTCATCCGGCCTTCAAAGTCCCTTCTCTCGGCCCCAGTCCTCTTCGTGAAGAAGAAGACAGGGGACTTGCGCCTGTGCTGTGATTACCGCTGGCTAAACGCCATTACGGTGCGGAATCGCTACCCTCTGCCGCTCATCCCGGAGCTACTGGAGAGGTTGCGGGAGGCCACGATCTTCACCAAGCTCGATCTCCAGGGGGCCTACAACCTGGTGCGGATGCGAGAAGGAGACGAATGGAAGACGGCATTCGGCACCCGATACGGACACTACGAATACACTGTCATGCCATTTGGGTTGACCAACGCTCCGGCCGTTTTCCAGCACTTCATGAACGACGTGTTCGAGACATGTTGGATCGGTTCGTGGTTATCTACCTGACGACATCCTGATTTACTCCCGGTCCAGGAAAGCCACCTTCGACACGTCGGTCTGGTTCTGCAACGCTATGGAGCAACAACTCAATGCGAAGCTGGAGAAATGCGTCTTCTTCCGGACTTCCATAGAATTCCTCGGGCATATCATCTCGCCCGAGGGCATAGCCATGGACCCATGTAAAGTAGAAGCTTTGTGTAGCTGGGAAGCCCCTCGTCGGGTGAAGGATGTTCAGCGCCTGCTGGGCTTCGCCAACTACTACCGGACCTTCATCCCGGCCTTCGCCACACTGACAGCTCCACTTACCCAGCTCCTCAGGAAGAAGGTTGCGTTCCGGTGGGGTCCCCCGCAGCAAGAAGCATTCACAGCCCTCAAGAAAGCCTTCGTCACGGAACCCGTCCTGAGGCATCCCGACCCGCTCCGGCCTTTTGTGGTGGAAACGGACGCGTCCAATGTGGCTCTGGGAGCGGTGCTGCTACAGGCTCCGACGAATGGCGGCACACTTTTTCCCTGCGCTTACTACTCCCGGAAACTCAATCCTTCCGAGCGCAACTACACTATCTGGGAAAAAGAGTTGCTGGCTATCAAGGCTGCATTCGAGGCTTGGCGACACCATCTGGAGGGGGCCCGACATCAGGTGGAGGTCCGAACGGACCATCGGAATCTCGAGCACCTCACCACAGCTCGGAAGTTGAACCAGCGGCAGATCCGGTGGTCGTTGTTTTTTGCCCGGTTCAACTTCCGCGTGACCTACATTCCCAGCGGTCACAACCGGAGGGCGGATGCCCTGTCCCGCAAGCCAGAGTACCTCTGCGCCAAGGACCCCCTTCCTCCACGGACAGTGCAGAAGCCTTGGCCGCAGCACGGGAGCCAGTGGACTTGCGGGCCCAGGTGCGAGAGGCGCAGCGCCAGGACGCCTGGTCGCAGCAAAGGAGAGCGGAGGTGGGCCCCGCATCTCCTTGGACCTTGGAGGAGGACTTACTCAAGTTTCGGGGGCGATTATATGTGCCCACAGGACCACTCCGAGCCCTCGTCATGACCCAGTGCCACGACAACCCTGCAGCAGGACATTTTGGGTTCTTCAAGACCTCCACCTGGTGACACGGACCTTTGGTGGCCCAGTGCGGCATGATATACATGCCTACGTGACATCCTGCGTACCATGCCGGCAAGCCAAGGCCGCCACGGGGGCCCCTCCCAGGCTCCTCCAGCCCTTGCCGACACCCGACAGACCCTGGGGGGCGATCTCTATGGACTTCCTGACAGACCTGCCGCCGTCCTCTGGGGTCACCACGGTGCTGGTGGTGGTGGACATGCTCACCAAGATGGCACACTTCATCCCATGCCGCTGGACTGCCCACAGCCGCAAAACGCCCGCCTCTTTCTGCAGCACATCTTCCGCCTCCATGGTCTACGGACAGGGTGGTTTCGGACCGCTGGAGTTCAGTTCACAGCCCGCTTCTGGAAGAGCCTGATGGCCGCGTTGGAGGTGCAGGTGTGTCTGTCGTCATCGCACCATCCGGAGACCGACGGGGGTACAGAGAAGGTCATCGGTATACTGGAACAGTATCTCCGTTGCTTCATCAACCAGCAACAGGACAACTGGGCCGACTACCTGTCCCTGGCGGAGTTTGCTTTTAACAACTCTCAGCACACCTCTACTCAGATGACCCCGTTCTTTGCCAATGTGGGGTACCATCCGCGGCTCTTCCCTCTGGCACCACCGGACTCTCCTGTTCCCGAAACGCAGACCTTCCTGACGGAATTGCATGCGGTCCAACAGTTGGTACGCCAGCAGCTGAATCGGGCAAAGGAGGACTACAAACGGTCCGCCGACCGCTCCCGACGGGCAATGCCCCCGCTGGCAGTTGGAGACCGGTGTGGCTCTCACCAAACACCTCCCGTCCGACCGCCCGGTAAAGAAGTTGGACCACCGATTCATCGGCCCGTTCCTGTCGAGGCAGTCATCAACCCGGTAGCCTACCGACTGACCCTGCCACGATCCATGCGGATCCACCCGTTTTCACGGTCCCTTCTAGTTCCTGAGGCCACACCGAGTCCCCTTCGGTGCCCAACAGCAACCGTCACTGTCGCCGAGGACAGATCGGAGGAATACGAAGTCCACGAGACTCCCGCTGGCTGAAGGGTCGTTTCCAATATTTGATCGCGTGGAAGGGATACGGGACTGATTTCTCCTGGGTAGATGCCTCCGACGTTCATGCCCCTGACCTGGTGCAGGCCTTCCATGAGCAGAACCCAGCCCGACCGCATCCCGATCGTCAGCCCCGGGGGAAGGGCCCTGCGGTGAGGGATAGTGTTGTGACCCAGGTTCCTGGACCCGGACTCCTGGACTCGGATGATTCAGAAAGTGAGGGAGAAGACCTGGCCAGCCCTGCTTCTCTTGAGCCCTTTCCCTCCCTGGCACCCACTCAAAGGGAGGAAGAGGGGCCGGCAAAGCCTGATTCCGTGGAGCCTTCTTCTGATTTGGCAACGCCCCAAGAACAGTTTTGGAGTGATGCAAGATTACGAAGGCTTGATCGGCGCGCAGCAGCGGAAGAGTTGGGACAAAGCCAAGTCATAATTGTCATGCAGTGACATCTGCAGAGACTATAAATAGGAGGCGGGACTTCCTGGTTTTTTGTCTTGGACAAAGTAATGAATTTGCGCGGGCAAACTGTATCAATGGAGGGAAGAATATATTCGTGAGTAATTCTGGCCTTATCTGTAATTTCCTTGTTATCTCCAGAAACTTGGCAGGCCCGTGGGTAGACGTAGCCAGGACATTTATATATATGTAAATAAATCAGAAAAGGAGGCCTCTGACTGACTCTTTGCTGGGAGTATTGGGGGGAGGGAAACAGAATAGTGAGGGAGTATCTTCCTTTTATATTTACCCTCCACCAAGATAGGATCTAAGACATTCCCGAAGAGGGAACCGCCCTTGATGGGGGCCGCTGCTAGATGCCATTTTATTTTCATGTCTTGCCTGCCAGTGCCTTAGCCATAAGAGGCGTCTGGAGGTGACATTAGATGCTAAGGCTCGAGAAGCAAACTTAGCAGAGGTGAGGGTAGCATCTGCTGAATATTCTGTGGCAGCTATTAGCTTTTAGCTTATTCAAGTCCTGATGCAAATGGGTGTCCTCAGGTGATGCCTGGAATTGCTTTTGACGCAGCCAAATTAGAGAAGTCAGAGAAAAGAAGGACGCTGCTGTGGCAGAATGAATAGACCAGGTGTCTACTTGGTGGGTCTTACGAGCAGCAAGCTCCGCCCTTTGGTCTTCCGTTTTCAGGCCCTCAGCTGAATCGGAAGGAAGGATGTTAGATGATGCCAAACTGGCCATCGGAACCATCCAAGGCTGGAAGTTTGAGTTTTGTTTTGTATACATTTTCCGATCCATGCCACTAGGGGCAGAGATGGACCCTGGCTGATTCCACTGTCTTTGTATGACATCCACAAAGAGCTTAGGGGATGTAACCGCCTCTTGCTCAGTAAGAGGCTCAGTAAAAAGAAGAGCCATGGGATCTTGAGGGTCTAAGGATCCCTCAGGTTGCCCAATAAGTGCCCCCATACTGGCTGTTGTCTTTGCCTTGTACAATAGTGTTTTAAATAGGTTATGACAAAACAGACTCATGACAGGGGGCTTATCAGGAATGACCCTTTCATCCTCAGAAAAATTATAATCCAACATCTCCTCTTCTTCTTCGCCATGAATGGACATGTCACTTTGCTGCGAAGGTGAAGTAGAACGAGAGACTAGAATGTACTTTCTGTCCAAATGACCCACTGAAGGAGTGGTTCTTGGATTCGGGTCTGTCACTGGCAAAAAAAACCTATTGCATAAGAGCAGCGTCAATTCCCCTAGTAATAGTTTGGGCAATCATGTTGCACAATCTTGTAACAGTGCAGTGTCCCGGCCTTTCTCTGGGCAGAGTCCCGCTGCAGTAGGCGTAAAGGTAGCAGAGGCACGAGAACCCCTGTGTTGCTAAGAGGAATCTGGCTCAGTAATGGCTATACCCAAGGGAGCCTCCTTATCTGCTGCCTGCAGTGGCTGTGTGCTAGTGGAAGCAGTGGGAGACCAACCAAACCGACCTGGTTGGAATTCCAGAGTTAGAGATTCCTTGTTTGACGCCTCAGTTGCTTCCCTGCTGCTAGCAGAAGTAGAATGTTGCTTGCTAGCCTCTGTTCTTTTCTGGGCCTTTTCAAATTGTTTATCTAAGGCACGTTGTCACTTCATGGCATCTTTATCAGATGCAGATGAAGTAGAGGCTTGAACAGAGGATTGGGATCTAGTAACTGATACTTTGGATCTAGATTTCCCCTTTTTTGTAACTGGAGCTTCCAAGGCTTGATGCCTAATGGAGGGAGAGGCAGAGGCATGAAAAGGGAATCTACTGTGAAATGCCATTTTGAAAGACACAAGATAAATGTGAATCAGCCAAATAAATGTCCTCTTTGTAAAATTTCAATTAATTGTTGACAATTTCTTTGCAATCACCTCCCTGATGTACACAAACCCCAGTATGGAGGGCAGTTAAGGGCTTTAATCTCGCCAAGTCGACACCATGGCTTGCAAGCAGAGTAGAATAAAGGCTGCGTTGGGAGGAGAAATCCAAAATGGTGCTGAGCCTACACCAAGGCCTTAAGCGTGAATTGTAGTGGTCTGCCCAGGGAGCTGGAATCCAACACCACGGATCCTTGCCCAGCTAACAGAGGTGCAGAGCTGACACCACGGTTCTCTCCACACCAATCTGCCGCCAAAACTCACAATACCAGCTCCGAAGCGATCGAGGAAGAAGTTAGAGGCTTCAAGTGCGTGCAGGCATCTCTGCAAGAAAAAACGCTGCCGCAGAGCTCGGTTGGGTGCGGTGCAAGAAACTGGTTCCCAGGAGAAATGAAGCTTTTTTAGAAATAAACCTCTTCTGTGTGTTGAGAAAGAAAGTCCAAGCAATGGAGGATAATCAGAATAAGTCTCTCTAGGTTGACTGAGTTAACAAATGAGCTAAACAAGGAGAAGGCATGTCTAAACAAATTACAACTCGGTCTCTGGCCAATCAGACAAGGTTATCACCCATTGCTTTGGACTCTCTAAGCAGTGCACAGGAGAAAGATGTATTTTTCAACTCCCTAACTATCTCAATAGCTTATATTTTAGTAAATATAGACTAGCCTTTTCAAAAGTCATATTAAATGAGTTTTGATTGAATATGCTATATGATACGTTTTTAAAAATTCCCCATCTCTTGAAGATTTGTCTCTATAATGGTACTAATCCTGAAATGGATCCTATTTTATTGCACTGTGAATTTTATAAGAGTCTTCAGCAGGAAGTTATCTGATCTATTTTAAAATCTAAACCAGGATATTTTTGAGCATATAAAATTTTTACTTGCACATGAAAGTCCTAAGATTACAGTGGCAACAGCCAGATTTTTAATTATAGCTATAAAAACAGGGCTTTAATAACAAATCAATGAGCTGGTGCTTTAAGTCAATTATGTAATATTTACTCAATATTTACTTGTTAAACTGTTTTATCTAGTGTCCAGTTAGATTATGTTAGTAACTTGCTCTTACACCTTCTGAATATAAATAAAATTGATATTTTTCTCAGCTGCCATATATATTTATTTTTGTACTACATTGTAATCTGTTTTGTTTTTATAACTGTCATGAGAAACTATATAAATTAAATAAATGTAAAATATTTATTTCATATATATAGAATTGTATTTAGTATTTAAATATTGTACACATGCATAAAAATGAAATTATATCCAAGTAATTTAGTAATATCAACTAATGAGAAGGGAAAGAAAACAATATTGAGAAAGCATCAAGGGGTATTTTTAGCATTTACTAGACATTATTTTGTCTAATGGATAAGTGGGTTTCAAAGCTACTAAATTGAATTTACAGATATTTTAGTCGCAATTAACTTTTTTTTTAAAACACGTCTTTAATTCTAGGTCAGCCTTTTTGCAAATTACTTATTATGTGCCATCAAGTCAGTGTCAACTCTGAGCAACAACACACATAGATTTTCTCCATAGAAATCTGTCCCTAATCTGGTCATCAATATTCTCATCACCACTGTAATTAAATCCATCCACTCTGCTTATGGTCTTCCCCTTCTTTTTTTTCCTTCCACCTTTTCCAGCATCAAGAGTATTTTCAAACAGAGTTTGGTCTTTGCATAATGTGTCCAGATAATGTGTTATCTGAGCCTCATCATTTTGGCCTTAAATTGGACCTGTTGATTCATTCAATGATCCATTTGTTTGTTTAGAGCCGTGGTGGTGCAGTGCTTAGAATGCAATACTGCATTCTAAGCATACTTCTGCTGACTGTCGGCTGCCTACAATTTGGCACTTCAAATCTCACCAGGTTCAAGGTTAACTCAGCCTTCCATCCTTCCGAGGTCGGTAAAATGAGGACCCAAATTGTTGGGGGCAATATGCTGAGTCTGTAGAGAGGGCTGTAAAACACTGTGAAGTGATATATAAGTGTAAGTGCTATTGCTATTTACTGGTTGTCCATCATATTCTCCAACATCAGGTTTGTTGCAAAAACCCTTATTTATAAAGGAGGCATTTTGAGATGATTTGATACTTTGACAAAATGAATTAATTCTCCCCAGACAAAAAGAGAGATCATAAAAAACACAGGAATAAATATTTCCTTTGAATGATGTTAAAAATAATAATTGATATATATTAATTTTGAGGCTGGGAAGGATGGTGGAGTATGGATGGAGATTTGAGCAGTTCACTTCCCCTGCAATTTTTACACGTACATTGCTGGAAAAATCATCATATGCAGTACAATATGTTTCACATATGAAATACTTCAGCATGAAGTATGAATTAGTTTGCTACAAACTACTACTATAGCCTTGTAAGAGGGATGACAAGTTATGAAAAAATTATCTGAAGAAAATGTAAGAAGTACAATGTTATCATACAATAGCCAAGGTTTTAAAACAATGAGTAAGTTTTAAATGTGAGCTAGAATCCAACACTTGGAGAGAAATAAAAGAATAACTTAATATAGCTCTGCATTGTAATTATCTTTATCAAATGAGTCAACTCTGCAGTGCAAGGAGTAACCTAGAAAAGTATACTATGTTACTGCTCCTGATTCATGTTTGTCTGTATCACACATAATATACTCAGGTACCTTGGAATAGATTAGACTTTATAGTTTTAAAAAGATGCTTACATCCATATTATTTATTCAGCAGCCAGTGACAATGGTTATCTCAGAATGAATAATTAAAGATGGAGAATTAAAATTAAGCAGCAAAACTAAAAACACAAAATATTAGAAATACTACTGTAAAATCACAATGAAACAAAGACTGATTTAAAATAAAATAACTTCTACTCATTTTTATCAATTATTCTTCAAGGTTTTCCAGTAGGCTAGCAAAATGATTCTGTTTAACACCTTACAAACTACTCTAGAAAAAAGGTGCATAGATGCATTAGTGCTGTGCACGTTTTGAAAATGATTTGGAATAAGACCCTTTAGACCTCAAACAAGCATAGCATTTCTGCTTATTAAAGCATGAAACCTTTTTTCAGGTTTCAATATAAGCCTAAAAAATGATGTTGTTTTATTCTACTGAAAATTCAAACTAAATTTGTGTTATTGTTTCTCTTAAAGCAATGGAATCTTCCTATGAGGCATCAAACACTTGTTCCAAATAATTGTCAAAGGATGGACAGTTCTATTATGGACTGGAGGAAAGAGATCATAATCTGATGAGTCAGAAATGAATTAATTATAGAAGTAGCCAAAAACATTGTTGTCTATATATAGTAATCTCTCATAAAACAGGCACTATAACAAAATATCTCTTCATAATTTCTGTTTAACATATAGCCTAAATTGGGAAGTATGGGCTACCTTTATGTAATTTGTATTCTTGTACTCATATTTTCCTTTAACCAGGAATTTCTATTGCAGCCTTGTTACCATAAATACAAGTACAGGATAACATCACAAAAATTACATGACAATGATTATGTAATATTCCTCTGACAAATGTGTAAGCAACATCTTTTAAACTTTCTTAAGAGACAGCCAGAGAAAGTGATGTACAAGAAAGCCATATGTTACAATTAATTTAGCTTTCACTTGATGTGGATTATCGCCTTAATGACAAACCATGAAAAGTGGAAAACCAACTCTCCCTATACAGCTGTTCAGCTTCAATATAGCTGCTAAAGCAACACTCATCTTTTTCCTTGCTAAGGCATCTCTGAAAACATGAACTTCTTATTGCTGATTCAGAATGTTACCCTTGTTGAAGCAAGGTTTTGATCTACATAGTACAATAGAAAAGACTGTCACTTAATCTACCTGTAGGTTTCAAGGGGCTTGAGGCAGCATTTCTTGTTGGCACCTGTAGCACTGATGCTCAAATAAAGTCCTACAGGATATGGAAACTGCTGAGGCTGCTGAAGGCCCAAGACCACTACTTCAGCCCCAGCCCTACCATCACAAATTGGGAAGAAGCAAAAGATAACCCAGTAGGGAGCTGCAGTATTTCTGTCATCCCAATAGCGGACAGGCTGCCAAATGCTTGAATTTTAATCACCTGACAGTAGGGATGCTGCAACTTCAGGCATAGGTGGTAGGTCCATTTTTTTGCAGCGCTATCGTAACAGTCGCTGAATGAATGGTTGTAAATTGAAGATTAACTGTATAAAGAGGAAGGATTATTTATGATATATTAGAAGAACTTTAAACTAAGACCATGAGCAACATTTTTCATTTGCATAATTCTTTGTAATGAGAACAGTATGTTGTTAAAGTTTGGAATCTTAAAGAGTTGGAATATATACTAAGAAAAAAAAATACAGTGCAACACATAAGCTATTACCATTTTCCCCATCTCCCAAACGGTAATATTTAAATAACTATGCTAGGAAAAAATAAAAACATAGTATTAATTACATATCACACAGCAATGGTTTAAAAATATTAATTAAACTGATAAACACAAAAAAAAATATTTAAAGTTCTTTTCCCTTGAACTCTGGTAAATGAACATTTGACATAAATGTATCTCAAACTTCTGCACGTAATATAATCAGAGCTATACATTAGTTTTAAATGAAACTAACATACCAATAATTTGTTCTCTGATGTATTTAGAAGGGGTTAAGATATTGAACTTCAAATTGAAATTGAATAAGATATTAATAGAAATTAAGAAAAAGCAGATGATTAAGAGATTAAGATAATGTTTGTATCTGAAAAAGGTGGTGTAAAAACAAATCTGAAAAAATATATTGTTTTTGGTAAAATGGTAAAATAATTAATAGGAAAATAAATGAGAAATTGGTCCGCCACAGAAAATAATTGACATTAAGAGATAAATGGAAATATTAAGCTATAATTAAAAAAACGGGGCGTTGGCTTACCTGAACGTCCCTTCTTGGAGAGGGGGAAACGGCCATCAGGTGTGGGTTTGTTCTCCTCGAATCCAATTGGACCGGGTCTGCTTTCAAGGATCGTAGGTGTGACTCGGCCCAATGACCGAGACGTAAGGCCTCGGTCATTAAGGCCCGAGAGTGGGTGCCCCCCAATTTGTTCACATGAGCCTTTGCCGTCATGTTGTCAGTAAGTATTAACATGTCTTTATTCAGAATGAGAGACTCGAAGGCTTGGAGAGCCAGAAAGATTGCACGTAGCTCCAAAAGGTTGATACCTTGGTGAATTTCGGAGGGAGATCACTTGCCTGGAGCCAGATGTTGGTCTAGATGGGCCCCCCATATCCCGACAGACTGGCGTCTGTTGTGATAACAATCTGTGTTGGTTCCCTGAAAAAAGAGCCTCTGGCCACTGCTGCTGAAGTCCACCATCTCAATGAGTCTGTCACTTCCCATGGCAGATTCACGCAGCGATTGGATGCACTGATGAGGTTCCTCTGATGAGGCAAGAGGAACCACTGCAGAGGCCGACTGTGAAGACAAGACAATGGGACAATGTCATAGGACAAGACCATCTTCCCTAATAACTGAGATACCTTCACCAAGGGGATTGATCCCGCCCTACTATAATAGGCTGCCAATTCAGAAAGGCTATTCTGCCGGTCCTCTGACAAGACGACCATGGAGTCCCGGGACTCCATTCTCGCCCCCAAATGTACGATAGTCGTAGATGGGATTAGATGACTTTTGTCCCCATTAATGGAGAATCCATGTGACTGTAGAATCTCTAAGGTGAGAGATATATCCCTCTCTGCCCCCTCTATAGAGGAAGACATTATAAGGATATCGTCAAGATAGGCCTGAAGCCTTATGGGAATCTTGTGGATATGTGCCAATAATACAGACATAATTTTGGTAAAAACCCTAGGGGCCGAGGACAGCCCGAAGGGCAAGGCTCTATACTGGTAATGAGATCCATTGTAATAGAAACGGAGAAATTGACGGTGCACTCGCCTGATAGGCACATGTAAATAAGCTTCCATCAGATCAATAGAAGAAAGTAAATGCCCCGGGCAGATGTACTCCAGAATGGTACGCAGAGAGTGCATTTTGAAGCGGTGATAGGCTATGTACCTGTTCAGGGCCTTGAGGTCAAGAATGGCTCTCCAACTGCCCAACGGTTTTCTCATGACAAAGAGGCGGGAGTAAAATCCCTGTTTTTTCTGGTTTGGAGGTATAGACTCGATTGCCCGGATCTGAAGCAGATGGAGAACTGCCTCATCCATCAGCTTCCGGTTACAACAATAAGATGACAGAGGGCACCACAAGAAAACCGTAGGGGGGTTGGAAAGAAATTCTAGAGAAAGATCTGTGCGGATCGTTTCTCGAACCCAAGCATCAGGGGTGGAGGAATCCCATTGGGAATGAAAATAGGCCAGCCGGTCTCCAATGGGGAGGTTGGTGGGGATATTACTTATTGCAGTTGGATTGTTTTCCCTGCCCTCCCAGGAAAGGCCTATGGTTGAAGAATTTTGACCCCGATCTGACCTGACTATTCCCTTGGTAACCCCCTCTTGGAGAGGCGAAGCACTGAAATCGTTGAGCGAAGCCCCCAAACTCTTGACCACGAAAGGAGGACGTCAATGAGGGATGAAAATAAGGCTGATGCCTGAATTCACCTCTTCTAGACAGAGAAGGCATGACTTTCTTTTTATCACAAGTTTCAACTAAAATGGGATCCAGCAAGGCTCAGAATAATTGAGATCCTTCGTATGCTGAGGAAGCCAAGCGCCACTTGTTTCTGGCATCTGCGCGCCAATTTTTGAGCCATAAAAGGCGGCGAGAAGTGACTGTGGAGCCAACGGATTTAGCAGAAAACCTTGATGCGTTGAGGCTGGCGTCCGCCAAAAATTCCATTGCCGCAATGATTTTGTTGATGTCCTGGTGGGCCCTAATCTCAGTTTGTGGAATCCTATTCTGAAGTTGCTTGATCCACATAAGGGCCGCGCGGCTGAAAAATGATGCGGCCGTAGAAGCTCTAATGGCCCAGGCGGATGCTAGATGTGATTTAACTAAGGACTGATCAGCCCGTTTGTCTTCCAGTTTAAGGGCCTCATCGGCCGGTCCCATAATGTGTGATGCCGAGGAAAGTGCTACCACGGGGGCATCCACCATGGGAACCTGCAAAATCTTTTCTAGATCCTGCACACAATTATAGAATCTCTTATCATTGGTGTTAGGATTGGACCCAGACCCCGGGTTTAACCACTGGCGTTGGACCACGTCCACAAATAATTTTGGGGCCGGAGTGGCCTCCACAGCCACCGTTGGTTCTACAAAAAGGTTGCCCAATGAGTCTGGTAACGACTGAGACTTTCTTTCCCCCGTAGAGGGGAGACCCAGGCCAGTAGTGGCCTGTGCCTTGAACAGAAGTGAACAGAAAGGGTGAAGCTTGAATAGACCCACAAATGACGGTTGGTCTGGGCCCAGACCCTCGTCATCCGATAAAGCAGTTTCTGTGATATCTTCCTCCTCAGATAATGACTCTTGGTCCACTGCCTCCTGGGAGACCTCCCTACTTGCTTTAGGGTCTGTCGAAGTGGACTGCCTACCACTACTCTCCTGAGATTGAAGGGTCTCTCAGTCTGAAGGCACTGAGCCACCCCCTGACGGATGGCCTCTGATATCATAAGTCCAAAGGACTCTAGGAGTGGAATAGGCTGAGCCGATGCAGGATGAACCGTCAAAAACTGGTCCTGACTATCTGACCTGACAGAAGCCCAGGCCTGACCTGACGATAAATCAGCCTGTGATAAGGTCCTAAAAAGAGGACCCATGTCTGGAGGATGTGATGCAGATAAAGCCCTATCAGGAGACCAGGATTCCGACTCACAGGGTACTGGGGCCCGAGCTGGGCTCAGAGAAGTAACTTGCCTTGACACTGAGAGGGCAGGCCTACAGGTAGGCGATCTGAATTCACTGGCTCTCTCAGAAGCCTTATGGAAAACTTTTTCTAAGGATTTGTGCCTTCTTTCTTCCACTTTAGAGCTCTTCTTGGTTTTGGGCCGAGAAACAGATCGGCCCCTCGATTTAGGGGGCCCCTGATTAGAAGATGGACCCTCCCCCGGGTCGTTGAGGTCTGTAGACGGCCCAGTTATGGCCTCCTCCTCACTTAGATTACAGGCCGTCGGCCATTTTGAGGAGTTTCCCGCCAAAAATAACACCACCCGAGACCTGGAAATGGCCTTCTTAAGTCACTCACTGTAAGGGAAAAAGATTCCACAGCGTTGTCTGTTAGCCCCACAAAAGCTGAATCGCCCTGAAGTAGAAGTCCTGAGGACTGTCAGGGAATCCCTGCTGGCCGAAGAAAAAAACGGGCGGCAAATTTGAAAGGCAAGCCTGTCTAGATGGCCGCTCCTCAAAGCGCGTGAATGTTAATGACCGCTCGCCCGCTGGGCTGCTAACACGATCTCTTTAATAGCTGGCTCCTCCTGAGCTCGCTTCCAGGCTCCTCCACTCACACGAACCACAAGATTGCTCGCCCAATGGGCTACAAATGTGATCGTAACGATTGCTTCTGACAAAGCCGAAATCAGCTGGCTCCGTTCGAAGGAAGCTTCGGGCTCTGGGATCGCTAGCCGCAACCGGCATCAAGCGCAATAAATGGAATAAGGGCAGTTTTACTTTCTCTGCCTGAGCCAGCAGAGGCGAGCCAACAGCTTCCGCCTCCAGCAACACTAAAAGATTAGCGGCTCTTCTGGCGCGCTTCAGAGCAAGCCCATGATCGCTGCCAGGAAACTTCTGCTCAAAAGCAGTAATAGCCTCTGACGACCGTCAGTGGTATCGGGATCAAGTCCCTTCTCGCTGTTGTGCTAAAAATAGACTGAAAGTTGGTTTGAAAAAAATTCCTGTAAGACAAACAATCTGACACCTCTGGTCCCAGCAGGACCAAGTCGAAAAGCTGGAGCCAGAGACTTCCGGTGGCGCCGCTCTCTTCGCTGGACGCCTGTAAAGGCGCCCCATGCTGTGGTATTGTAAAAGCCGGCGAAAACAGCTAAACTCAGCTGCTCGCTGGCTTGAAGTACCCTCCCTGGGAGAAAGGGAAAGGAAAGAGCAGCGGAAAAGCGGTAGAACTCCCCAGAGGCTTTGCTTTGTGAGTCCCACATAACTCCGCTGAGCTCCGAATCCAGCATCCTCCTGCAGTAGCAGGAAAAGAAGAAAGCGTCCACTTCTGCTCAAGTGATTTTTCTTTGGATCTCTGGATGCAGACAGAACAAACACAAGTGATCGATCATTGGAATTGCAAGTAATGAACCTGACTTCTACCCTTTAAGAAAAGAAAACTTTCTATTGTTTTAATTAAGATTGCTGAAAATGGCATCTGAGAGAAAGTGAAAGTTGGAAGTTGTTTGTGTAATCAAGTGGAGAGTGTATTTGTGGACTGTTAAAGTGGTAGCTCTCCTATATTAAAAGGAAGATAGAAGATAGAAAAAGTTTTTTTTTTATTTTACATCCTTGATTCTGACTTTATAACAGAACTTTAATTTGAAATTTGAAATGGCTTCTAAACCACCTAAACCTACAACAAGAAGGAGATCTGAAGTCGGTATGGAAGATATGTTTAAAGAACAGACAAAAATATTTGAAGAAAGGTTTAAAGAAGTTATGAATCATATTGAACTGACTAGAGAGGAAATGAAAGAAAATAATAAAAAAATAAGAGAAGATATTTTGATGGCTTTTCAAGGTTTGGAAAAAAATTTGGAGGTTTTGGAACAGAAAATGGAAGAAATTAATCAATGTAATCAGCATTTGGAAAATAAAACGGAACAATTGCAAATAAAAGTGGACAAAAATGAAGATTAGGAGGTGGTGGTGTTACAATACAGGGCGATGGAAGGGGCTTTGAGAATCAGAGGCTTGCAGGAAGAAAAAGATGAGGACCTTAAGAAAATTTTATCAGAGGCCTTGGCTGAAAGGTTAGGACTTGATTTACAAGAGGTTGCTTTTCAAATTGACAAAGTATATAGGGTTAACTCATGGATTGCTAGACAAAAAAAATTGCCAAGAGACATTGTGGTTTATTTTTTGACACGAACGAGAAATCAAATTCTGCAAGCCACGTATCAGAAAAAGTTGCAATAGCAGAACAAGAGGTAATGGTTCTGAAAGAGATTCCCACTAAGATGTTAAAAGACAGGAAAGAGTTTATATTTTTTACACAAGAGCTCAAGAATCATCAGATTCAATTTAGATGGGAGGTTCCAGCTGGTCTCACAGTGTTTTTTCAGGGAAGGAGATATCGTATTGAAACTGTGTTGAAAGCGAAAGATTTCCTTTTCAATGTGCTGAAAGTTGATCCCGAAGCAACAGATAAAAGCCCACAAGAGAGGTAAATGAGTATGGAAGCTGACGTGGCCCCTTTGATGTTATTATCACAAGAACAGCCACAAGAACAAAGGATGACAAGGGCGGCTACTAAGAGTAAAGAAAAGGAGGATCAACTTCAAAGTAAAAGTCTACTACAGAAGCAGAAGCAGTGGGAGGAGCGAGAAGACAAAGGGGAGTGAGGATCTTCAGCTGATTGCTCAAAAGCTTCGCGAGGCCACAGGTGGCAAATACTTGGAATGTTAATGGTTTGAATTCAGCGCAATAAAGAAGAAAAATATTTCATTATTTGAGACAATTTAAAAATGATGTGATTTGTTTACAAGAGACACATATTAAACTATTAGATCAAAAATACCTAATAAACTCAAAATTAGGTAAACACTTTGTTGCTTCAGTTTTGGATAAGAAAAATGGTATAGTGGTATATTTGAGAAAAGATATACTAGCCAAATTAATTGAAGCAGATATCCAAGGAGATATATCGCTATTGAACGTCTGTTAGAAGGAAAAAAGACACTGTTGATTGGTATATATGCACCTAATCAAGAAAATTCTATAGGATGTTGCATGATAAACTGATTCTTTGGGATTATAAATCGTTTATTATACTAGGGGATTGGAATGGTGTAATAGATACCCGAAAGGAGAAGAGAATTCTCTCTAAGAAAATTCCTACACATGCAAAGCTGCCCAAATCTTTTTTTGAGATGATGGAAGATTTTGACTTGAGAGATGTATGGAGAATGCGGAATCTTGAAGATAGAGATTTTACTTTTTTTTCCTGATAGGCATCAATCTTTTTCACATATTGATTTTATATTAATCACTAATGATTTGCTTCTTAGGGTGAAGAAAACGAAGATATTTCCAAGGTGCAATTCCAATGGTTGGAATTGCAACAAGAAAAAGGTGATAGAAAATCCTGGAGAATAAATGAAAATTTGTTTAGATATGAAGATAATGTAAATCAATGTAAAAAACAAATGAATTTTTTGATGATAATTTGAATAGAGGAACATCGATAGAAATGGTTTGGGACGTGAGTAAGGCCTTTATAAGAGGAGTCTTAATATATATTAATAATAAACAGAGAAGTAAACAACAAAAACAGCGTAGGTATTCAGAAGAGGAAATGCAAAAGAAATAACAATTATTAATACATAATCCACATAATCAAAAACTAAAAGATGCAATAAAGATACTACAGAGTCAATTTAATATGATAATGGCAGACCAGGTGGCAACAAACATACAGTATGCTAAACATAATACTTTTTGTAATGCAAATAGACCTTGTAGGTGGTTAGCATATATCTTAAGGAAAAAACAAAAAAGCACGTATTATAGAAAAAAATAGAATATAAAGGTAAAGATAGATATCAACAGGATAAAATTAAAAAAGCTTTTTTAGAATATTATACAAATTTATATGTAAAAGATACAAACATGGATATTGATAAATATTTGAAAGAGTACAAGGTTAAAGGTTTAACCTTAGAACAAAGGAAGAATTGAATCGCCCTATAACTTCTGAAGAAATTATTTTGACAATAAACCAATTAAAAAGGGGGGAAAAATCCGGTACAGATGGACTTACAGCAATTTATTATAAAAATTTACAGAATGAGATAGTAGGTCCACTTAAGGAATTATTTAATCAGATACAATTAGGAGGGGGAATACCCCCATCATGGAGAACTACTTTTATTTCATTGATACCAAAAGAAGAACAGGATTACTCTAAACCTGGGAATTATAGGCCGATTTCACTTTTGAATAATGATTATAAGATTTTTGCTAAAATAATAGCGAATAGATTAATGTTGGTTCTGCAACAAAGAATTCATACTGCAGCATTTATTTATTTTTTTGGATGCAGAGAAAGCCTTTGATCGCCTGCATTGGGAATTTTTATTTAAATTAATAGATAAAATGCAATTTGGAGATTGTTTTATGAGAATAATTAGAACGATTTATGGAGAGCAAACAGCACAGTTAATAGTTAATGGTAGTTTGACAGAAGTTTTTAAGATTGCGAAAGAAACAAGACAGGGGTGCCCCCTATCACCATTATTGTTTATTCTAACTCTGGAGCCATTACTGGATAAAATAAGAGAGGTAAAGGAGATAGAGAGAATTAAAATTAGACAACATGAGTATAAAGTGAGAGCGTTTGCTGATGATTTGGTGATTATTTTGTCAAATCCTATAAACTCAAGTGTATGTTTGTTGGAAATAATTGATCAATATAGAAAAGTTTCAGGGTTTAAAGTAAATCAGAATAAAACATAAGTGATAACAAAAAATATGACTACACAATAGAAAGAAAAATTAGAGGAAACAACAGGATTTGAAATTGTAAAAAAGGTTAAATACCTAGGGGTTTATATTACTTCTTCAAACGTGAAATTGTGTAAGAATAACTTTGAGGTATTATGGCAAAAAGTTCAGAAGGAAATGCTCGGTTGGAAAAAATTACAATTATCATTATTGGGGAGAATAGCAGCCATTAAAATGAATGTTTTACCAGATTTTTATTTTTGTTTCAGATGATACCAATAATTAAGAAAGATAAAAATTTGGAAGAATGGCAGATTGGAATTAATAAATTTATATGGGAAGGTAAAAAAGCAAGAGTTAAAATGAAAATAATTTAAGACATACGGGAAAGGGGAGGTTTAAAAATGCCCAATTTTAAATTATATTATGAAGCAGCTGCTCTTTCGGTAATAAGTGATTGGTTTAACCTAACGGAGGAAAGGATTCTGAATATAGAAGGTTATGATTTACTATATGGATGGCATGCATATTTATTGTATGATAAAAAACTGGATAGAGCCTTTAAGAATCATGTGTTAAGAATTGCTCTTCTGAGTGTCTGGAAGAAATACTATTACAAGTTGAATTATAAAATTCCTATTTGGGCAAACCCCAGGCATGCAATACAGAATATAAATATAGAACAGAAACAGGAAATGATTACTTATAAAGAACTTTTATATTTTGAGAGAGGTAATTTACAATTAAAATCCTTGCAACAATTAAAAGAAGAAGGGAGAAACTATACTTGGTTCCAATATGGGCAATTATGAGCTAGGTGGAAAGAAGACCAGAAAATTGGTATCATGCAGAATGAAGAAAACTTGGTAAAACAAATTATAAATCAAACTCAGGCACATATAAAGAGATTGTATAATGTGTTGATAGAAATAGACTCTGAAAGGGATTTAATAAAGGATTGTATGATAAAATGGGCACAAAATATTCAAGAACCAATATTTTTGGAGAGTGTTTGTTCTGAGAAGTCGGGGGGGGGGGAATAAGAATGAAATTGGAGGTTAGGGGAGATTGTAATATTGATTATAAATTAAATATTAAGTAGAGATGAAAAAATAGGAAAAAAAGAATATTATGACAGAAATAGAAATATATAAATTATATTTGGGAAGTACTTATGTTATAAGCTGTAAATTTTAACTCGATCAATACTCTATTCAGAAAAAATGTACTGTTTATGTTTGTTTTTTTAAAAAATAAAAATCTTTATAAAAGAATGAGAACATGATGGCAAGAGATCTTGTTCTGGAATGATATGAGGGCCAGATGGACTGCCCTGAGCTCCAGCCATTTGATGTTGTCTGTCAGATCGTCCTGTGACCACTGTCCCTGTGCCATCTGTGATTGAAAGTGAGCTCCCCAGCCGAAGAGACTGCCATCTGTTGTGATAGTCAGGTGGCTGGACTCCTTGAAGCCACATCCCTTTGTCATGGCCCGTAACATCCACCACTGGAAGGACTGGAGTATCTTGCGTGGAACCCAAACCTTGGTGGGTGAGTTGCTCTTGCCAGACCTTTGGTAGGGTAGGAGGAACCACTTCAAGGTGAAGTTTTCATCTTTCAATCTGTTTTTAGTCTTTTATTCCCAAATTTTCTTTGCTTTGGCTTTTTTCAGTGCCATTGCCACTTCAGTTACTAAATGAATGGTTATAAGTCAGGGACTACCTGTACCAGTCATTTATGGTGGTACAGGTAGTCCCATTTAATAATCTATTACAGGAAGCTCTTCAATAGAGAATCAAAAATTATTTAACATTCTATGCAATGAGTGAAAATAACTATGATGGTGATATAAAATGCTTAACAGAAGTTTATGCATTAAACTTCCAGTGTGGAAAACGACAGTTTAGATGCCTCTAATGATCTTGGAGACAACATCCCAGTTCCTTTTCCTTCCTGCACAACAGGGGAAATTCTTTCTTCCTTCAGATTGAAGGAGGAATTAACCCATCTCTCAGATTGTAGCTGTGAGTAGATTGTGGAAACTGAGGTTTCCTCAATCACCTTGCGAGTTGAAGTGGAAGAGGATTGGAGATCTTCAGCAAGCCCACAGCTGCAACATAACCAAACACTGGACACTAGAAGCAGCATTCCTCATTTCTAAATCACCTTTTGGATTTATTCTTCTGTACAGTTAAAAAAAGTATTTCTTTGGATCAGATAAGTATCTCTCTTTGAAGGTTTTTTTTATTTTATTTTGTTGAGCTGTGTTCAAGAGTTCAAGACATTGGAAATTCTTACAGGCATTTGCCTAAGCAAAGAAAATTTGGGAATAAAAGACTAAAAACAGATTGAAGGATGAAAACTTCACACTACAGAATTACAATCTGAAGTGTCATACTGGCGTTCCCTGTTTTTTTAATTAATCTTGCCACCAATTGGTTAGATTTATAAACAAAGAGTTGCTATTATATTTTTTTTTACTAATAGTGCTAGACACCATGGCTATACTTTGAGGTACCAGATCTGAAGATGAGCAGCTCTTGCATTTTGGCAGCTCTACTCATGCATGCATTAGGAACAGGCTCCTCCAGTTCCTCTTACTATTATCAGTCTCTGGAGGCTCTGGCGTCCGCACCTCACTTCCCGATGGCCCTGGCCTCACCTCAGCCTCATCGCTGACCAACTCTGTTGACAGCACTGTAGGCTGCTGACGGACCACAACAGCCACCAAAAGGGCCACCAGGTCCGCGAAGCAGGGACACCAGGCCCAATGGGGGGCCAGCAGAATCAACTCCGCCCTCTCCTCCAGCATCTTCTGGATGACCTTGGGAATTAGAGGCAGAGGAGGAAAGGAGGAAAGCCACCCCAGAGGCCAAGGGCTGCATAGGGCATCCACGCCTTCCGCCCCCAGAAATCTGGTGAAGAATCTCTCCACCTGGTGGTTGTCCCAGATGGTGAACAGGTCAATCGTTGGGACCCTAAAACGGGCCATGAGATCCCTGAACAAATCCGGGTGCAAGCACCACTCCCTGTGGTCTACTGAAGCTTTGCTGAGCCAGTCCACCTGCACGTTCACCATCCCCGATATGTGAAAGGCCCGAATCGACCTCAAATGAGTCTCCACCAGAGGCCCAGTTGCCCGGCTTCCTGCATGAGGTGCCGGGAGTGGGTCCCTCCAAGGCGGTTCACATAGGCCTTGGCGGCCACATTGTCTGTCAAGATCAAGATGTTCTGGCCCTTGACCACCTCCTGAAAGGAATGTAGGGCTAGGTGGACTGCCCTGAGCGGGGCCCTTGGAGCCCAAGGGGCCTGCCTCCACCTGAGCGCTTGGCTCAATAACGGGAACTGCCGGCCGGCCTCATTTGCCAGACCGCTTGGATGAAGCGGTGGCCATCTTGAATTAGGCAAGGCAGAAACTAGGCCTCTAAAATCCATGAGGCAGAAGGCTCTCTACAGTGCGCTAAGGCCTGGAGCAGACAAAAGTATGTGGGGACCGTTAGGGGAGGCCAGTCCCTGACCACAGCCTCCCAGAGCCCAAGGGAACAATGTCTGCATTCCGGTGATGGTAGAGCGGGGCCTATCGAGTCCGGCTATGGAGCAATCTTACCGGCTCCAGTCTGTCAGCATTCTCAGGCGCTCCCGGTCCATGTGGCAGGGAAAGAAATGCAAGCTCTGGCCCCAAGACAAGGCGATCGGGCAGAGCAAAGGAGCGCCAAATAGACGCCCTGCCGATCACAGGGACGTCGCTGCAAGGTGGCCTTCAGTGAGTTCCGGCCAAGGCCATTCACGCTGGGAAGGAAGGGAGCGATCCAGGCAAGCGCCCTTCCTGATCTACGCGCCCCAAAGGCGGTTTTCGGCAAGGACGGGCTGGATCGCTCTTCATGCTGGACCAAAGGTTCAATCAGCAGCTGGGAGCCTTCTCGATATTAACACTGCAAGGCAGCCTTCAGCGGTATCGGACTATGATGCCCTTCTTGCTGGAACCGTTGATTAGAAAGAAACACACTTGCTAGCAAGAGAGCAGCTTGAAAAGGCACGTCTGTCCCCAATAAGACCGAGTCTGAAAGCTGGGAAGCAAGAGGAAGAGGTGCTTGTCAACTTGCAGACTCGGTCCCATTGGCTATCAGACAGAGTAAACCCATGCCTGGCTGCCAGTTTAATAATTATTTAATTATTTAATTTTTATACCGACTCAGAGGACTCTCCTAAACAGTTCCACTGTTTAGGAGAACTGACAGGTTTCTTCCCTTGGGGCCGAACCCTGCCCAGCCACTCCACTTCCCTCTGACCTTTGGCGATTTGGCAGTCCAGGGCTTTCTGGAGCCACCTGGCATCATGTTCCTCATCCTTGGAGGCCTCCTTTGAGGTGCCCAGTTGAACCTCATGCTCTGAGGCTGCTCTCTTCGCTAGACTTTGGTACAGAAGCTTTGCCAGGGTTCGGCGTCTCAGCCTGAAAGGCGGGGGTCTCTTTTTGAGTTGCGGGTTCTCTGCTAGTCGCGGCAGCCGCTGCTCCATTTTGTAGGCTCCAATAAGCAGACTCTCCCTGCTGGGGAACCACTGATGTAAGTGCGGCAAAATGCCTGGTGCCAAGGAGTATGCTCGGAAACCGAGCAGGGACTCAGTCTGCCTCCGCAAACTGTTGGAGGCGAAGGGGCTTTGCAGCTGCTTTGAAGGGGCTTGGAGCACAGGGAGATCAATCCGATAGTCGCACTTGCTTCTGAGCGCTGCACACTCTCTCAGCTTATGGCAGGGTCAAGCTAAACCCTTCACACCAAGCCGGAATACTGAGGAGCAGTAAAAACTCCAACCTTTGCTTGCCTCAGGGGTGGCAATGTTGAGCTAGGCTCATTCATGCTCACCCGTCAGAATTACCTCCTGGCAATCTGACGCACCAATCTGGCCTTCAGTGGGGTCGAGCTGAAAGCTCTCCACGCTGGTATAAAGCCCACAGCTCCACCAGCTAAGACCGGGAGCCAGCTGGGTGATATCTGTTCAATGATCTCTGTTTGCTGAAGATCGTAAGGAGTAATTGAAAACACATCTCTCCTAGCAGAGACTGAGTCAAAAGCTGGGGACCGTTGGTAATGAGGTATGTCTTCACAGCTCTGACAGTCTCAGTACAATCAGCTAACAGATGAGGACAACCCATTCCTGGATGCTATCTCCACCACAATGGAGAACATATGTGTACATCACATGTCACACAAGACACAAGGACAATGCTCTGGCTAGTAGCAATCCCAAGGTAAGACAAAACACCCCATCACTTGAAAGCATTTAATGTTATTTCTTTTAAGGATTCTTGCTAATGGTAAATATGGATATTTTGATGGGTTATATGTATAAACTTAAAAGAAGGCAAGTTGATGGAAAAAATATAGGATGCTAATTAAATGAAGAGGTAATGTGCATTACTGGGCTTCAGTTTATATACATGTGTCTAATTATATTGCAATGTTGAATGAAAGTGCAGAGTAGAGTTTTATGATTGACTTTCTAAGCTTGGGGGCATTCTGTGCATGTTCCTGTGTCTCAGGATGTCTTAGAAGTCAATCTTAATATTCAAAGACAATTTGAACGAACAGGATATAATGGCATATAATGTATATGTAGCAAATTCAGTAGATTAACTACATTATGTCTCTTTCCCCCCCAAAAAAAGTTGTTTATGCTGGATTGACTGTCCATTGCAAATGGTGCTTGCTTAGCAACTCCAATTGGGACCAGCAGCTCCAACCAAAACTGGCTAAGAGAAAAATCACTTCACCATGATGGGTTTACAATCTTATTTCCTCTTCAGTTAAGTGATATAAAAGCCAAAAAATCATGTCACTTCGAAGTATGATTTTACTTCTGCCTTCTGTATTAACTCTGCTTATTTACAAGCCAGCTGCAAAGCAGGTAAATAGCAACCACATGACTATGGGATATTACAATGGTTGTAAAAGTGAGGACTGACTGCAAAGTTATTTTTTTGACACAATTGTAACTTCAAATGGTCGCTGCACAAGGCAAGCAATAAACAATTAATCACCTGTATATCTTTTTGGGTTTTTGACAGAATGGATTTTTTAAACAAAGCAAAAGCTAGCATGCCATGTTAATTGGTTATCCTTTCATGTTTACTGCACTCTATGCATTTCCTTCTATCCAATTATTTCTGGTGGTTTCAGAACACAATTTCAAATTCAAAAGGTTCTGGCCAATTTAGTTATGTTGCGTTGTATAATCTGTCCATATTCTACATTCCTTGTAAACTCCATGAGACTTGTTTGAACTTGTCACTTTGGCCTTTTTCCTGCAAATTTTCTGTTGTTTTAGGGCTTCAAGTGTTAAAAAAAAATCCCCTAAACATGGATCTGTGTCAGGATTATATTTTTTTTGTTCATTGCTTATGCATGTTTCAGGATACGAACCAGGGAGACTTTTTTGAGTTTCTCTAGCAAGACCTTTCTCTTGGACAGCAGGACTCAAATGTTGTTTTCTTTTGCTAATGTTCTCATTCTGTCAGTTTGTGGAAAAACAAGGAACCTATGCAAAATCTGTGTGCTGAACACAAAATATTCTGGATTACTGACTGCTGGGCAACTTACTTAAAGATGCTAACCTCAAATCATTTTTTTCCTGAAATCCCATTTTTGTCAACAGTCTTAAGATTCATTTTCTGCCTGTGGACTTTCAAATAGCTTGTCCTAGGGGAATTCTATGAAATGAAATCAGCCTTTGCATCTTATAAGAATGCATAACCCAATTTCTCATATTCCTTTCAGCTAAAATTTCTTCAAGAGCAAAAGAAGGATACCAGGCTTCCAACATAGGAAACAAATTGTTGTTTCAATATAGTTTCTCTAATAGCAAGAAACTCTTTGGCTTGTTTCTCTACAAATCAATTCTAAATGGCTGACTGCTGTTGGAGGGCAGAGGACACAATAAAGCCTACATTACTCCAAAATGGGTTACCACTGAGCTGAGTTTTCTCCCATTTCTCTCTTCCAGTTAAACCCAATGAAAAAAAGCAATAGTTAGCTCAAGATGAGATATTATTAGGTGCAGATGTCACCCAGCTGTATATCTCTGCCCAGGGCTTAGCAGGAGATGCAGTGTACATACAAACCAATCAAGATGGAACAGCTATTGTTTCAGAGGTTAAATAATTCTACAATGACTCTAACTTTAGCGCTAATAATCCTTGAATCCAAGAGAACTTTGGATTCACTCTGCACAAATTATATCCTATTCTAGAACAGGATGTGCCATTCACTAATATCTTTATCCATTTGTACTTGGATTATTGCAATATCCAGAAACTTCAGCTGGTACAGAATATGACCACTTGTGTGCTCACCAGACAGTCATGGAACTGTCACCTAATTTCACTGCTGCAGGAACTGCACTGTTTACCAAGTTTTTTTCCAAGTGAAATTCAAAGTGCTAGACTTTACCTACAATTCTTACATGACTCGGAGAAGATGTCAAGGTGGATCTGGCTCTGCAGTCACCAGGCAGCTGGCAGCTGCAGGAGGGCTAGGAGAGAAAGCACTTTACTGTACCTGCACAGCATTTGCCCCTCACCTGGAGCTGCGTGAGGAGTTGAGGTGACAGTTTGAGGACATCAAATAAGGTTATATTGGTTTGGCCCTCCACAACAGTCCTAGTTTCTCACATGGCCCATTAGGAAATTAATTGCCCACTCCAACCTAGTAGCACACAATTAAAATTTTGTTTGGTACATAGAACAATTTCAACATTTAATTATTTCTCCACCATTCATATATATACCATGCCTTTTTTGTAAATCTTTCTTTTCCATTTTAGTAGCATTCTATACCAAAATTTAGAAAGACATTTTATTTCTGTTCTAAAAGATAGTCATTATTTTTGCACTTAAATCTACACTTTCCAATGCATTTTTAAGTACATAAGAGATACAATTCTAATTGTATCTAATCATATATTTATATCACTATTTATTTTGTAATTTGCACAGTTCTTTCATACTTGACTAAATTTGAAAGATGAATTCCCATTCTAACGAAAGTCTTCCCTTCCTCACATACCTACATCAAACTTTTTTTTCAAATAAGACACAATCCCTGGACATATAAGCTGAGTTTATATAGTTAAAATTATGGTCCATAAATCTCAATCTATAAGTTTACATAACATGGATTAGTGTAGTGTTTAATCAAGGCTCTGATTATATTTAAAGCCCTATATAGTACAAAGCCAAGGTACTTGCAGGACTCTGAGGGGTATATGCCTGTCCTATTAAGGTTAGATAGGGTGATAATTATAATGAGCTGCCTAGAATCATGATATAAAATAGGTGGTCATGTAAGTTCTGTAAATAAAAAGAAATATATGAATGCAATATTACAGTGCCCACCAACAACTTAAAGCCTAACTGGTATTTCACTGTTGCTTCTTCAAGTTACTTGTTCAATAAGACTTACAATAATAAACACAGGAAATCAAAATGCTGTTTCAAATATGACACACCTTCTTCTCACTCATCATGTTCTCATTGTAACATATGCATCCACATTGATCATAGTGATTTGCTATAACTTCTATTCTACCAAATTTTAATTTATAAAAGAAAACAACACTTTCAATAAACAAATATTAACCTTCAAACCCCTTTATTAAAAGTGGACCCCAGATCTGATTATGGATTTGGTTCAATATCTTGAATTGTAGCGGGACCCATATAAATAAAATGTAATATTCTACACACAAAACTAAGACCTTCTTGGTTCTATAATGATTCCCCAGTTTAAGGAACAGTGGGACTCAATGATTCAGGCGAAAAAGGAAAAAGAAAAGTAGGATTATTTACATCAATTGTGGTATCTATATAGTGAGAGAGTTAAAGAGCAACATGTGATCTTTCTCAGCCACAAATAGAAACCAGAAAGGTCTCTCCTGCTGTTTCGTTGTGTAAGAACTTTTCCTTATTATAAGAAAGCCCCTCTAAAAAAAGTCTTTTCTCTGTTTGAAGGCTGGGCCTTTTGACTCTGAAACTACTGAACTGCTATTCAGTCATGGCTAAAAATGTCAGTTTCTTCTCATTAGCCCTTTCTCTGCAGGAACCAAGCTATCTATGGTATAAAAGCTGACTAGTCAGAAGTATACCATAGTATGCAGATGGCTTTTTACCAGATGCAATCTTCTTTTCACGTTTCACTCAGATGTCAAGTATTACAAAGTCCCATCCACTTTAGGTGTTAAAAAATATTGCTCAGTCTCATTTATCTGCATTTGCAATAGAACATTTCTGTTACATGTAGAGATCCTGTAAACCTTACAGCTCTGCCAAGGAACACTTATGGTTATCTTCTGAAAATGAAATATACTTATCTGACAAAATTAACTATGTTGGACAACCATAAATCACAATCACTTTGATGTACTGGTTAAGGTGCTGCTCTAGAAACCAAGAAACTGTCAACTATAATTTCTAGGTCTGCCTTAAGCATGAGCGCTAGCTGGACAACACTGGATCAGTCACTAACTCTCAGTCCATCCCAACTCATAGGTGATCATTGTAGGGAAAATAGGAGGCAGAAATATTAGGTAGGTTCACTTCCTTGAGTTATATATAAAAAAGGGGATAAAATTATTATTAATGGTAGTATTTAATATCTTTATTAAACAGGAAGCATTTAGAAATCAGTATTACATCAACAAAGCTACTGGCCTATCTATTGTCTAAACCAGGCATATCCAACCTGCAGCCCATAGGCCAAATAAGGCCCTAGATAGCTAGTAAAATGCCTCACAAGATAATAAAAAATATAAAAAAGAAAGGTTGCTATTTAATGTACGTTAACTATGTTATATATTTTATACATGGCCTGGAGTTGTGGCTTCCCTATACCCTTGTAGCTTTGCACCATGCTTCCTGGCTGCATATTCATGCTGAACTGCACCTCAGGGGTTTCCTGCAGTTCCAGAGCCAAGGTATGCCAAGAAGCATCTCAGCCACTTTGTGACAAGCAATCCCAGAGTGTGTAAGTGTGGGGCTTGGAGGTACCAATCCCAGAATGGCTTGGCATCGGGTTCCCAGCTAAGGATCAGTGGAATTTGGTTAACCCCAATGAGGAGTGCCAGAATTTCTGTTTGTAAGTGATGTGGTCACATGACATTGTGCTTTACAACAACATGGTTTAGGGACAAATATCCAAATCTCAATTATGGGTGTAAATCAAGAACTACTTGCATAATCGAAATAAAGCAGTGAATATAAATGAGTTCCCTAGGATTTCAAACATGGGTCTTTTCAATACATTTGGTCCTATTACAATCTTACACACTTATAATCATAATTGGGATCAGAATTTTCCCTCAGCAAGGGAAAATTTCCCTAAGCAAAGTGCTTAATTTTACCTTTTTTGTCATGGACGTTAAGCAAATCAGATATTTAGTGAATCATGCTGTTGTTAAGAGAACCCAGCTTTCACCACTGACTTTAATTGTTGCAAATTAGTTAAATAGGTAGCAAATGGAAATCATATGACTCCAGGACACTGCAACCATAATAAATATTTGCTGGTTGCCAAGCGCCCAAATTTTTATTGTGTGACCATGGCAATGCTAAGACAATTTAAGTGCAAGAACTAGTCATAAATCACTTTTTTCAGTGCTGTTGTAACTTCTAATGATCACTAAACAAATGGTTGTAAGTCAAAGATTTTTCCTTTTTAGAAATGAAAAACTGAACCTGGGATTAAATTTGAGATTTTTATGAGCAGATCATAGCTTTGCTATTGAGCCATGACAGCCTCCGCTCAAAAAAAAAATTATTAAAAATGAAGGAATAGGGAAGCACTTAAAATTATGCACAACAATGTATTTAAATCGTATTCTATGGTTCACAGCTGCTAATAACAATTTTCCCCTAAGAGTTAATAAATGTTTTCTAAATGTTCACATATCATTTGAAATGGCAGGTATGGAAAAGCTCAGTCTGCAATCTGTAAAAGAATTATGATGAAATAAATGTAGAGAGGCAGAGCAAATTTATTTAAAAGTAAGTGTCACTATGGCTTCAAAATAACAGCTTGATCTAAAAAATATATTTAGCAAGAGCAAGCTATACTGAAATGAAGTGATATCTAATTTTCCCACTAATATAAAAGTCACCTAGTATTCAGATACATTTTAACACTAATTAGAACATGGGTCGCCTATAAACTAGAACAAAAATTTGGTAATATATTTACAAAATTGGAGATTATTTTAGATTATTTATTTACTGTCACTTAATTACTCCATTAAGGGGAGGCGACAGCTCAGTGGCTAAGACGCTGAGCTTGTCAATCGAAAGGTCGGCAGTTCAGCAGTTCAAATCCCTAGTGCCACATAATGAGGTGAGCTCCCGTTACTTTTCCCAGCTTCTGCCAACCTAGCAGTTCAAAAGCACGTAAAAAATGCAAGTAGAAAAATAGGGACCTTTGGTGGGAAGGTAACAGCATTCCATGCGCCTTTGGTGTTTAGTTATGCCGGCCACATGACCACAGAGACGTCTTTGGACAGTGCTGGCTCTTCAGCTTTGAAATAGAGCACCACCCCCCTAGTCATTATTATTATTATTATTATTATATTTGTATACCGCCCATCTCCGAAAGACTCAGGGCGGTTCACAGACAAAAACAACAGAAAACATATAATACATATAAACAGCTAAAAGAATAGACAGTTAAATTCAATTGATGCCCTAAAACTTTTAAATACAAATTTAAAACCTCAATTAAACCCCTTTTTAAAAATCCCAATTTAAAACTACGCTCAAGCTAGTCCTGCTCTTGAAACAGCAACGCCTTCAGCTCACGGCGGAAGGACCTGAGATCGGGAGTTGACGAAGCCCCAGAGGGAGCCTGCTCCAGAGGGCTCACAGAGAAGGCCCTCCCAGAGGTCGCCAGCCGACATTGTTTAGCTGACGGTATCCGGAGGAGGCCCTCTGTGAGAGCGCACTGGTCGGTGAGAGGTTAATGGTGGCAGTAGGCGGTCCCAGAAATATCCCGGCCCTAGGCCATGGAGCGCTTTAAAGGTGATAACAAGTACCTTGAAGTGAACCCGAAGACCACCGGGAGCCAGTGCAGACTACGCAGGAGGGTGTTACACGGAGCCACAAGGTGCTCCTTCTATCACCCGCAGCCGCATTCTGGACCAGTTGGAGTCTCCGGGTACCCTTCAAGGGGAGCCCCATGTAGAGAGCATTACAGTAGTCCAGGCGGGATGTAACAAGGGCATGAGCGACCGTGCATAAGGAAGCCCGATCCAGAAAGGGGCGTAACTGGCGTATCAGGCGAACCTGATGAAAAGCTCCCCTGGTGACAACTATCATATGATCTTCTAAAGACAGCCGTGCATCCAGGAGGACGCCCAGATTACGAGCCCTTTCCGTGGGGGCCAATAGTTCGCCCCCAATGGTCAGTGATGGAATTAGCTGACTGTATCGGGCCGCCGGCATCCACAGCCACTCGGTCTTGGTGGGATTTAGTCTGAGTCTGTTCCTCCCCATCCTCCCCGTCATGAACCATATGTGCGAGGGGAGACTTTACCTTTACTTTTAATTACTCCATACCAACCATTAATTAAATGTTATTTTCCAGAGGCATGTTTTTCATACCTTTCACTTTACAAAGAAAACGTTTGTTCTTCAAAATAACAGCTTGATCTAAAAATATATTTAGCAAGAGCAAGCTATACTGAAATGAAGTGATATCTAATTTTCCCACTAATATAAAAGTCACCTAGTATTCAGATACATTTTAACACTAATTAGAACATGGGTCGCCTATAAACTAGAACAAAAATTTGGTAATATATTTACAAAATTGGAGATTATTTTAGATTATTTATTTACTGTCACTTAATTACTCCATTAAGGGGAGGCGACAGCTCAGTGGCTAAGACGCTGAGCTTGTCAATCAAAAGGTCGGCAGTTCAGCAGTTCAAATCCCTAGTGCCACATAATGAGGTGAGCTCCCGTTACTTTTCCCAGCTTCTGCCAACCTAGCAGTTCAAAAGCACGTAAAAAATGCAAGTAGAAAAATAGGGACCTTTGGTGGGAAGGTAACAGCATTCCATGCGCCTTTGGTGTTTAGTTATGCCGGCCACATGACCACAGAGACGTCTTTGGACAGCGCTGGCTCTTCAGCTTTGAAATAGAGCACCACCCCCCTAGTCATTATTATTATTATTATTTATTATATTTGTATACCGCCCATCTCCCGAAAGACTCAGGGCGGTTCACAGACAAAAAACAACAGAAAACATATAATATATATAAACAGCTAAAAGAATAGACAGTTAAATTCAATTGATGCCCTAAAACTTTTAAATACAAATTTAAAACCTCAATTAAACCCCTTTTTTAAAAATCCCAATTTAAAAACTACGTTCAAGCTAGTCCTGCTCTTCGAAACAGCAACGTCTTCAGCTCACGGCGGAAGGACCTGAGATCGGGGAGTTGGCGAAGCCCCAGAGGGAGCCTGTTCCAGAGGGGCTCACAGAGAAGGCCCTCCAAGAGGCCGCCAGCCGACATTGTTTAGCTGACGGTATCCGGAGGAGGCCCTCTCTGTGAGAGCGCACTGGTCGGTGAGAGGTTAATGGTGGCAGTAGGCGGTCCCGTAAATATCCCAGCCCTAGGCCATGGAGCGCTTTAAAAGTGATAACAAGTACCTTGAAGTGAACCCGGAAGACCACCGGGAGCCAGTGCAGACTACGCAGGAGGGGTGTTACACGGGAGCCACAAGGTGCTCCTTCTATCACCCGCGCAGCCGCATTCTGGACCAGTTGGAGTCTCCGGGTACCCTTCAAGGGGAGCCCCATGTAGAGAGCATTACAGTAGTCCAGGCGGATGTAACAAGGGCATGAGCGACTGCATAAGGAAGCCCGATCCAGAAAGGGGCGAACTGGCGATCAGGCGAACCTGATGAAAAGCTCCCCTGGTGACAACTATCATATGATCTTCTAAAGACAGCCGTGCATCCAGGAGGACGCCCAGATTACGAGCCCTTTCCGTGGGGGCCAATAGTTCGCCCCCAATGGTCAGTGATGGAATTAGCTGACTGTATCGGGCCGCCGGCATCCACAGCCACTCGGTCTTGGTGGGATTTAGTCTGAGTCTGTTCCTCCCCATCCTCCCCGTCATGAACCATATGTGCGAGGGGAGACTTTACCTTTACTTTTAATTACTCCATACCAACCATTAATTAAATGTTATTTTCCAGAGGCATGTTTTTCATACCTTTCACTTTACAAAGAAAACGTTTGTTCTTCAAAATAGAAGAATTTTTCGATTTCTCAATAGTTAAAAAAATAGTATAGCAAAGTCTTAAATGTAATATAACTTCATATGGATTTCTGAGCCACTACAGCTTAACCTTAACCACTTTCTCCAAATTAGGATTCATTTTCAGTCTAGTCTAGTCTAGAGCCAGGGTGGATAAATATTGATGGTTGTTTTTAAATTTTAAATTGGATTTTTTAATTTAAATCGGATTATTTTTTATCAAATTTATTTTAATAAAATGCTTTTGGAATAAAAATCTATCTAAAGATAGTTTTCTATTTAAGATACATTAATAATTTAGTTTATTCAGCATGAAATGGAGATTAGTTATGTAGCATGAGGCTGTATATTCTGCAATATTAGGACTGTGGTGAGTCAACAGCGGGTCAGAGGAGAAGCCGCTGCGGGACAGAGATGACAGTTGCTCTTTAAAAATTATGATTTAAATTGAATTGATTTAAATCAAGCCTTTTTACTAGTGATTAAAATCAAGTTTATGAAATTATAAACTTGATTTAAATCAAATCCACCCTGTCTAGAGCATAGCATAGCATAGCGTATAGTACAATACCGCATCACATTGCACTATATACCCACATCTCTTCCCTCCAAACTCTTGTTTTTAATTTGTTTTAATGTTTGTAATTCTAATTTGTTTTTATAATTATAATGGTTAGGTATTTGGGAGTTATATCTTGCTGTAAACTGCTCAAAGTCACTTTGAACTGTGAGATGGGCGACAAATTTGATATAAATACACAGTATTACCAGCGTTCAGATCACTGGCAGAATATAAAGCAAGCATTTTTAAAGTTATAATGAATGGACATTAATTTTACTGAAGAAAGGGACAATTTTATATGTTAAATTCAAAATGTGAGCTATATGCTATATGTGTGGTGGGAGAACAGGGGGAATCAAATTCAAACTGACCTCAGGTATCAAACTCTCTACATGACTATAATATACATCTAGAAAATTGTTGTACACTATTCTGCTTTTAGAACTGATGAAGCCTCATAAACACAATCGTGAATTCTATGAACAACATGAAATATAATTTCATTAAGTGTTTTTGTAAGATAACCTGTGATTCATTATACTGTATGTTATACTGATCAAACCTTCATTTGCTCCTGCAACACATATGCTTTAAGCAACTAAGAATTATGGTACATCAAGACAAAAGTAGAGAACCTGTCAACTTGCACTCCTATCTGTTCCTATCGATCAATGTTGCAGCAAAGCAAAGCAAAATTATACCAATATATCTGGGAAAAGGAAAGGGAGCTGGCATTAGCATTCTTTGTCCTAAAAATAGTACTATTCCGTGCAACATTTATGACAGATTTGCCAGAAAGACAAAATCATATTTACTTTGTTCTGCAATATAGAAAAGATAGAAAACACTACTAGAATGATTGTCATGGATGATCAACATATATTAAGTGCAAAGATGCCATAGAAATTCGCAGAAGTAAAAAGCAGTGAAGGAAAAATGGTTGAGAACAGAATGGCAACAACAAATTACAGTTGTCCTCAGCTTACAACCATATTTGGGACCAGGATTTCCATTCCTAAGCAAGGTGGTTGTGAAGTGAGTCTCTCCCGATTTTATGACCTTTTTGCCCCAATTGTTAAATGAACCACTGTAGCTGTTAGATGAAACTTGCAAGGGAAAAATATAGCCCAATAGCCTTTTGAAAAAGCACCTTTGAGGGAACCATGACCTGCATGACTGAGAATCTGCACAGACACTTAGCCATGCACTTTGGGATGAACACCCTTTGAATGAAGTGGGAGTATGAAAGGATTTCCAGAAAACTTGCACTGCAAATAAATAGTTCTGTTTGGGAGCTTCTTTTCTGAAGCTCTATTTGGGGGCTTCTTTTCTGAAGCTCAATTTGGAGCTTTTCTCCTAAACTCCGTGAAGCTCCGTTTGGGGCTTTTTTTCTGAAGCTCCGTTTCTGATGCTTTTTTCAGCCTCTGAAACCTCCGTTTGAGAAGCTGGGCATAGCTACATTCGGAATATAAGACACATACAGATTTTCACCCTCTTTTTTGGGGGGAAAAGGTGCGTCTTATACTCCGAAAAATACAGTATATTTGTTTTCATTCATGAAATTCAATCTCCCTCACTGAATTTGCTCGTCAGAAGCCAGCTGGGAAGATTTCAAATGGCCATCACATACCCCAGACACTACATCCATCATAAATACATGCTAGTTGCCAAGCACCCAAATTTTGATCATGTGATCATGGGGATACTGCAATGGTTGTAATCATATGACCACAAGGATGCTGCAACAGGCACAACTTTGAGAACCAGCTGCCTTGTTCAATGCCATTATAACTTTCAATGGTTCCTGAATGAATGGTCATTAACTAAGGAGTACCTGTAATCCATAAGAAGCAGTATCTTCAGACTAGAATAACATATATTAATTGAATATATGTTTACTTCCCATCATTATGAATTTCTATTTACGCATAACTATTTTTTTAATTTAAATGCAGTAGCCCAATTAATATAACATTAAACATACTAAATGCTATGTTTATCATAACTGTATATGCTGAGATTGGGTATCATTTTGGACCTTGTACAAAAACTTACTTTTCATAAAATAATTCTTGTGATTTTAAAAAATCTTAAATCCCAAGAGTACACTGAAACAGAGAATTCAATGTAAAATCAAAACATATTTATGGAACTCAATTTTCAACAACTTAATATTTGAGGCTAAAGACAACTTAAGATCCTTCAAATATATTAGATACGCTGCAAACCACAGAAAGCCTGACTACTGATAATGCACATATAGGCATCACATTCTAAAACATCTGGAAGGAATGTGGCTGTTTTCTGTTAACTTTTGGCCCAAAATTACGTTCATGTTAATCCTGCCTTAGAGAAATCATTTACATATAGAAATCTGGAGGGGGAAAAAAGATTTAGGAAAATATTTTTTAACCTATTTCCAAACTTCATAGTTTGGAAAACCCTATACCTACAGTTATATAGCAACAACTATTCAAAAGTTATGGAAAAAAACCCTTTGGGATCAAGGCATGTATTTACAATCTTCAGAACTTCCCTCAGGCACTTTATTGCCATTACTAGTCTTTTACTGTGTAGTCTTTAATGTAAGTGATTTGTGTTTCCACACACTCCATACACACAAATGATCTCAAAAATTAAGTGCTACACAAGTTTATTTCATTTCTTATACTGAGTACAATTTTTGCAAGAATGTGAGGGACTATCATTTTTAGTTAAGAGGAAGAAAATTTTAATGACTTGTTTGTTCATGATTCTTATAGGTTTCCTAGGAGCACTAACAAAACTTTAAAGAATCAGGTGTTTTAGAAGAGTGGACAGCAATTCATTTACTGCTAAAAAGATTTTATTAAAAACTTTTAAAAATGCCTGCTCAATGTAATATCCACATATTTTTAAACATAGTACAAATAACTTATTTTACCAAAGAACAAAGTTTTTAGCTTTAATTTTTCTGTAAATTTTAATTTACATATTGTGCTACTGCCTTATATTTCCATAGAGGAATTTTGAAAATATTTTTACAGTACTAGAAAGAGTAATACCAATTTTCTGTATTACAAAAGTCAGAACTTGTCCTTAACTGAACCAAATCATACAACTGTTCACACAACAGACTAAACGTTAACTACAACACTAACGTTAACCAACTGCATTTTTATAACATTTTAGCTTCTCATGTTTTATGAATTAGTAACCACCATAAATCTTTCTTAGCCACCTCTATTGATAACAAAAGAATACTGATATTAAGCCTAGAAGTGGTTTTGTAACTCTTTCTTAAATGTGTATTGACTGCCCATTATGCAGTCCTATAATTCCTGGTTGTCCCAATCTTAAATAACTAGTTCAAAATCAGCCGAGTACTATATTACAAACAATTCAGAAACTTCAGCTCAATACTATATGTCGCTACTACATTTCTAGAAAGGTGTAAAACCCGTATAATATATACCCTTGGACTTCTCAGTCCTTGCTGCATGTCAACTGTCCTCATCCCTGGCTATAAACTACTATATATATTTTTGTAGTTTAAAAATAGAGGTGACTTACAACTTTTTGTTCAGTGACCATTCAGTTACAATGGCACTGAAAAAAGTGACTAGTGACTATTTTTTTCACACTTACAACTATTGCAGCATTGTCCATGGCCATGTGATCAAAATTCAGATGCTTGGCAACTGGCATATATTTATGACAGGTGTGATTTACCAATACGGTATGTATATGTATCTGTACATGTGTGTGAGAAAGAGTATCTTTAATGCTTAAAGCAGTTTGCAATTAAGTAATTTGAAGAATTACCTGCATCTAAGGGATTCTGTCTAGACCTTAAAATCGATTTCAAAGAACATTCTCTTTTAATACTGTTTTCCCTAAAATAAGACATCCCCTGATAATAAGCCCAATCGGGCTTTTGAGCGCATGGCAATAAGGCCAAGTGCTTATTTCAGGGTTCAAAAAAATATAAGATTATTTTTGCGGAAACACGGTAGTGGCTCCTTTATTCCTAGAATATTTTCCCTGGGCATAGAATTATTTTCCCAAAGATCTAAGGGAATGTTCTTTATAGGACAATTTTAAACTGAGCACCAAAGCTTGTTTGCTTTATTTAGAATTTTCCTAAAAGATTTTATGCTAATAGCTAATTATCCTATCAGCTTTTCAAATTTTTATAGCTATTTTAATGTTTTTAAAATTACCAGATATAAGCCAACTTATGAGGACTTTGTTATCATAAATAGGATATTTTAACAAGCAGATAATAGCATAATCCTATGCCTGCCTACTTGCAAATTAGTCTTATTAATCAAATCTCCAATGCTATTCACATAGCATTTAAATAAGTTATATTTTAAATTATCGTCAAATCCTAAGAAAATAACTAAGTCAATCATATTGAGTTCAATGACTTATTTTCTTAAGATAGTGGTGCAACACTTAATATGTTTTTGCAAACATATTGTCCATCCATAATATAAATTATCCATCCTGTATCCTTGAAAAGTCATCACACCATAACATGAGAAATTAGAATTTATTATTCCAAAGTAAAAAACTATTCTTCCAAGAAAATTAAGTCAACCTTAACAAAATCACTCCAGTTATTATGTAAACAATTTGCATTTTATTACTATTCAGGCACATAGTATTTGTTTTAATAGCTTAGTTACATGACTCTAATGGAACAAGAAATATATTAATTCTTACGCTTTTCAGTGTAATCTCACTAATTGCTACTCACAATAATACTGTCACAAGCAATTTGTTTTTCAAAAATACTGAACTATTAACAGTATTTAACAATTTAGTCTTGGGGGGAAAAATCACTCACATCAATTCTTTTTTTGTCAAAACTTTGAAAATGTTAACCAGATGATGTGAATAACTGGAGGGAAATAACTTCACTATCTTCTAAGGTCATAAACTACAATAAAGGTAATCCAAAAATTGCTTATCAAAATAATTTCAGACAATGTCAATATATTTATGTACCAATACATATTAAAGCATGAACAAGAAATCTCTGACATGTTTCTTGAATCATAATTCCGTTTAATCTCAGCCAAGGCCATGCTGTTAATGTGAAAGTTTGTCTTGTGTACACAGTAACGTTTTTTAAAAAAGTTTATTTAAAGTATATATTAAAGACCTTGAAAACAAAGTTTCTTCAATCAGTTTCTTGTCTCATCAGCTTTTCCAAGCCTTGTGCAATATTAAAAATAGTATCTTGTAGTTATCACGGAAGTTAAGGGATAGAATTGTTTTTCTTCCTATAACTTGTACCTCTGCTGTTGATAGGATTCATTTATTGCTCCCTATCTCATTATCACTCATTTACTCTTTGGTACAGTGCCTGTAGGAGAATCTATGAACATTCTTAAGTCAAAAAGAGCCACAGTATATACATATTAAAGCCCTAAGCAAAAAGTTCAGACACTTTTTGTCATGGCCACTGAGCAAGCACTCATTTCTCAAACATTCAGGAACTCTTAACTTTGCTAAGATCAACCCCACTGCCTGCTACGATTTGTCCCTTAAAGCTTTTAAAAACTAATACCTCCAACCTTTCCCCCAGACCCTAGGGGAGCATCGGGGAGCTATTACTTCCAAAATCAAAATCTCAATCTTAACATTTTAGGTAACTCGTCAAATTCCATCAGCCACCACCACCCCTCTCCAAAAAGGGTCACCTCCACCCCCGAATGGCCTCCCACTTTCCGCCTTTTCCCCGGCACGGTGATGCTTTCACGTTCCTGGCAATAAGAAATGAAGCCGCCGGTTTATTTGGTCGCCCCCGAGCACCCCACTATTTGGTAACCCCTCCTTCCCGCCACCGCCAACGCTACATAAGGCGGGGAGGGAGCGAAGATGGCACGGGAGTCCCTTTAGCTCAGCGCCGCCGCCCGGCCAAGACGAAGCAAGGAATGAACACTCGGGCGAAGGCAGGCCCTGCATGGGGGCGGGCACACAGCAGCGGGCTCCCGGCCCAGAAGAGGTGCCGCCAGGGCCAGTGAGGAGAGGCAGCCCGTGGGGCCGCCGCCCTTCCATTGTCGCCCGGATCCACGGGGAAGTAAAAGGGCAGGGCCAGGGAGGGAACGGAGCTGCCGAGGAGCGGTCTCCTCAGGCGAGAGACGCCCGGCCAACCGTTCCCTCCCTCCACCTCTGACTCCCGCCCGCTGGCCCGGCTCGAGTGTGTGAACAAGGGAGTGAGCGAGCGAGGGCCCGCTGCCCCCGCCCCTCACGCCTCCATCTTGGATCTCAGCCTCGGAGCCCTCCCCCTCCCTCCGCCCGCGCTAACTCTTTTACCTCAGCTGAGGCAGCGCCCCCGGGAATCCTACGGTGCCACGGGAGATGGGTCCAGGCGGGCCGGGGCCAAGCCGGGCCGGAACGAACAGGCGGTGGTGCTGGGGGCCGCACCTCAGTAGAGCTGCAATCCTAAACCGCCATCTGGCGGCATTTCCTACCCGCCAATGGCGCAGCCGCCGCCACCGCCAACCAAACCCAGCGCGCCTCCTGCCGACCGCGTCCAAATATTACATACCGGAGCCCCGCCCGCCACTAAAGGCGCCCAAAACAGCTTTCGCGCGAAAATAGACGCGCAAGCGCAATTCTTTTCTGTCCCCAAGCACTCACCGTACACCTTTAATCTGCGCGCGCAACAACTCGACCTCTGGACGGAAGTGGTTTACGTGACACTTCCGTTTTTCCAGGGGTAGCTTTTTGCTTCGCCATTTTTGTTGTTGTTGTTGACTTTTGAGTAAATGACGCGCGAGTGAAAGCTTTCCCTTGTAATTTTTATGCTACGTTGTCGTTCACTAGGTCAACCGCAGAGGGAGCTATAAGCTTGATCACCTCAAAAACAGAAGATAACTTTAAACGTTATAATGTAACTTCAGGAATACCAAGTGCTTATTTAAAAAGAAATTTGCTTTTAACACAATGGTTTGGGTATAAAAATAATTAAAGAACCGCTATTATTCCAGGAATACATTTTGGGTAAAGGTAAAATTTAGTGATGAAAAACATTTTTTATGCTCATAATGTATATCTTAGCTGCCTTCTGAAGGAACTTAAAATATCTGAAAGCCACTTCAGCATAGCCTCTCCATGAAAAACATGTAAATAATAACTGGAAAATTCAGCAGTTGTAGTATATAAAACCAATCAAAGAGGAGAGCTAGGTAATACTGTTCCAAAAATCAAAGCCTCATTTAAATTAAAATAAGAAAACTATACATAGTTGTAAAGGTTTCATTTGAAAGAGATCAGATATAAAATGATTTTTTTTAAAAACCCTGTCAACAGGGACTTCTGAAATATACTTGTTTTCATTTTGAATAGTGCCAAAAGACTGAATAACTTTAAAAATGGGACTATGTAAGCTGTACGGTGATGCATCAGAGTCAATATTTTTTAAAGTGCCCTAAGAAATGTAAGAATCGAAGCCAAGATACTGTATATCATGTCTCTAATGCATATTACATCCTGAATGTAGGGGAGAAAATAGACTAATATTTTGACACTGATTCTGTATCTGGAGAAGTGTCTGGTGATAACCGTAATTTAAAAGTTTTCAGATAACCTGTACAATTAACACAGCTGTGTGCTCTCCCCACTTTTTTTTTTTTAGAGTCTCTTCCTCCAGCTTTTATTTGTCATAACAATATACATAAGCATCACACAAAATGATTATATAGTATATAAACATATATATGAGGAAATATAAGGAAGTATAAGCATATATATATAAGAAAAAAACAATAGGACGGGAACGGTAGGCACGTTTGTGCTCTTATGCACGGCCCTTATAGTCCTCTTAGGAATGGGGTGAGGTTAATAGTAGAAAGTTTTTGGTTAAAGCTTTTGGGATTATGAGAAAAGACCACAGAGTCAGGTAATGTGTTCCAAGCACTGATAATTCTGTTACAGAAGTCATATTTTTTGCAATCTAGATTGAAGCGATTAACATTAAGTTTAAATCTATTGGTTGCTCTTGTATTATTGCAATTGAAGCTGAAGTAGTCTTTAACAGGAAGGACATTACAATAGATGATTCTATGAGTTAAACTTAGGTCCTGTCGAAGGTGACGGAGTTCTAAGTTTTCTAAACCTAGGATTTCAAGTCTGGTGGCATAAGATATTTTGTTGTTTTCAGAGGAGTGGAGAACTCTTCTTGTAAAATATTTCTGGACACGTTCGATTGTATTGAAGTCAGAAATGTGGTATGGGTTCCAGACAGGCGAGCTGTATTCAAGAATTGGTCTAGCAAATGTTTTATATGCTCTGGTTAGTAGTGTAGTGTTTTTGGAAAAGAAGCTACGTAAGATTAGGTTTACAACTCTTAGAGCCTTCTTTGCGATGTAGTTGCAGTGGGCTTTGGCCCTTAGATCATTTGATTTGAAAACTCCAAAGTCTTTAACAGGGTGGTGGTAATCTGTAAGGTAATGTCCATCAAGCATGTACTTAGTGTTTAGGTTCTTTTTTCAATATGTAAGACTGAGCATTTGCTGGTTGAGATTTGGAGTTGCCAAGTTTTAGACCAAGCGGTTAGAAGATCAAGGTTTTCTCTTCTGTTCTCTCTGTATACCAATGACTGCATCTCTAATGATCCATCTGTTAAACTACTGAAGTTTGCAGATGACACAACAGTGATCGTCTCATTCGAGACAATGATGAATCCGCATATAGACGGAAGGTTGAATGACTACCCTCATGGTATGACCAGAACAATCTGGAACTGAACATACTCAAAACTGTAGAAATGGTGGTAGACTTTAGGAGAAACCCTTCCATGCTTCCACCTCTCACAATACTACACAACACAGTATCAACAGTACAAACCTTCAAATTTCTAGGTTCTACCATATCGCAAGATCTAAAATGGATAGCTAACATCAAAAACGTCATCAAAAAGGACAACAAAGAATGTTCTTTCTGTGCCAACTCAGAAAGCTCAAACTGCCCAAGGAGCTGCTGATCCAGTTCTACAGAGGAATTATTGAGTCTGTCATCTGCACCTCTATAACTATCTGGTTTGGTTCTGCAACCCAACAAGACAGACACAGACTTCAGAGGATAATTAGAACTGCAGAAAAAACAATGGCTATCAACCTGCCTTCCATTGAGGACCTGTATACTGCACGAGTCAAAAAGAGGGCCGTGAAAATATTTACAGACCCCTCATATCCTGGACATAAACTGTTTCAACTCCTACCCTCAAAACGACGCTAAAGAGCACTGCACACCAGAACAACGAGACACAAAAATAGTTTTTTCTCGAACTCCATCACTCTGCTAAATAAATAATTCCTTCAACACTATCAAACTATTTACTAAATCTGCACTGCTATTAATCTTCTCATCGTTCCCATCACCCATCGCCTTCCACTTATGACTGTAACTTTGTTGCTTATATCCTTACGATTTATACTGTAATTGATTGTTTCCTGATTGCTTAATTGTAGCCTGTGAGTATCATTAAATGTTATATCATTAAGTGTTAAATTTGTACCCTATGACTATCATTAAGTGTTGTAAGAGTTGTACCTTGATGAAGGTATTTTTTATGTACACTGAGAGCGTATGCACCAAGACAAATTCCTTGTGTGTCCAATCACACTTGGCCAATAAAAAATTCTATTCTATTCTATAACAAGTTAAATAAAGTTAATTTATATTAGACACAAACAAAGTGCCTGAAAAACCTTTTAAGAAATGGGGGGAATTCTAGGGATGAAACTTTAGAAAAGGTAATGAATGTTAGCACTATCCATAATAATCAGATCATACATTTTATTGGTGCCTAGAAGCCTCTTAAGAACATTTTGAAAAAAATGAAACAAAGGATTTGTATAATGTTGATGATTAGATAAGATTATAGAAAGAAAAGTATATAGAAAGATTATAGAAAGAAAAATATAACTTTAGAAAGAGGTTGAAATATAAATTTCATATAAATATGATAAACAACTTTTGTGAAGAATATCAAAAGCCATTTATATCTTTTTTCTTTCCATTTTTCTTCATTTTTTTCTTGCATTTTTGCCTTCTCTTTTCTTTTTTCTTTTTTACTTTACATTAGTTCGTGTTAGTTTTTATATTCTTCAAACGTTTTAATAAAAATTATATACGTATGAGATGATAACATTTGGAGTGGATTACTGATATCAACAATCAACTCTAGAGCTATCTTTATCATTAGGCAAAGTAAAACAGTTTACTACACTTAAGTGTTTTTCCTGAGAGGTATTTGCTAGGACTTTTGCTTTAGAGTCAAAATTATATGGCAAACACTTGGAAAGTAACACATTACTAGTAAAACAACTTAGACTATGACCGCCTATCTGGATTCATTGCTTTATTGATGATTTGTTGACTAACTGAGCACATAAATTTTTCCCATGATGATCTGTCCTTAACCCGCTCCTTCAGGTCTTCCAATGGTATACTCATCGCCACTGTAACTCAACCTATCCACCTTTCCTGGTCATCCTCTTTCTTTCCACCTTTCCCAGCATTAGAACCTTGTCTAGGAACAGTTTCCATAATGTATCTGAAGTAGGATAATTGGAGCCTGTGAATGTAAGCCTTAAATGAGAACTCTAGGTTGATTATTTGATTATCCATTTATTAGTTTTCTTGCTTACAGTATTCTCAGAAATCTTCTCCAACACCAAAGCTCAAAAGCATCAATACTTTTCCTATCTTACTTTGCCTACCCAACAGTGGTGGGTTGCTACCAGTTTGCCCCGGTTGGGGGAAACCGGTAGCAGTGCCGGTGGAGGCTCCGCCCACCCATCCAGATGTCATCAAATACAATCTGCACATGCGCAAAAGTGACAAGCAAGCGAGCGAACCGGTAGCAAAGGTAAGTGAAACCCACCCCTGCTACCCAACTTTAATTTCCACAGAATGTCATAGGGAGGACCACTGCCTGCAAAATGTTGATCTTTGTAAGTATAGACACAACATGGCATGTAAAATATCTTTTTCAAGGCCTTCATGGCTACTCTACCTAGTGCTAGTTTGTGAAATATTTCTTGCTTGTTCCTTTATTGTTGATGATTGATCTAGTGCAAGAATGTCAAACTGGCAGCCCGCGGACCAGATGTGTCACGAGCAGGCCACACCCATCCAGGCTCCACAAAGGCAAAAAAACATTGTGATACGTCACGTGACATGATTGAGTTTGACAACTGTGATCTAATGAATTCATCAAGGCCTATTTAATGGCAAAAGATAGATCGCTCCAGCATCTACTTAAGAATAATTCAGCACATTATGTAACGTATCTGTCACATAATATATCCAGTCTGCATGAAACCACAAGAACATCAAGTGTATGATGTCATCATACATGACATGATTTAAGTAATGACAGATACTGAGGCACAGATATGTAAATGGTGGCATGTATGTCACTGAATACATCACGTTAGCATCACTGTGATACGTTGTGAATATCACTGGCAAATATATTTATTGTATAAAAGATTTAAATAGATTCTGGAGCTACAGATCTTTTGCTGTTAAGCAAGCAATTCCTTATGTCAGATGTTCTCCCAATTCTAATGCCAGATTAAGAGTTTCATTCTGTAACTTAACCAGGTATTCTGTCTACTGAAACTTTCTTCAATAATTTCTTAGTACTGAATGTCTATGGCAAGGGTGTCAAACTTGCAGCATCATGTTGCCGTCAGGTGACATTTCAAGGTTTTTTTCCCTTCACAGAGCTGGGGTGGGCGTGGCCTGCACACGATGCATCTGGTCCGCAGGCCGCCAGTTTGACACCCCTGATCTATGGAGATTCTCACTTATCAAGTCATGGTTGTCCCAAAGGTGCTGTTCTGACCCAGCTCCCCAAACAGGACAAACCCTCTTGATGTGAACTCAAAAGATTCCTTTATTAGGAATGCCGGCAGCCCTGGCAAAAAGTTTGTCTCACAGGCTAACAAGTCCATCTGGCCGTAAGATGAATAGTTGTCTGCCACACCTATTCATCTCTGTCAACTGTTTTTTATCCCCAGAACTAGGGTGGGGCCTCGCTAGGAGCGGTGGCTCTTTCTTCCTTAGGATCGGCTCAGGACTTTCCACTGCTCTCCTCTCCTCTGCCTCCTGTGCATCTGCGCATCAGGCACTGGACCCAGCTGTTCCTATTCTTCTTCATCAACCACCTCCAGACCTGGGGGCTGTTGATTCTCCATCTGAGGGCTGATGGATGGACCAGGCTCCGCCTCTGTCCTCTCTACCAACTCCATTTCCTCTTCCCCCTCGGAGTTCCCAGGTTGCCCTGATGCTGACCCTGACTCCCACGCCTCCTCCTCCTCTGATTCAGCTGCTGGAGGGTCTGGCATCCAACAGGGCACAACAGGTGCTTTTTCAAGAGGCAACTGGATTTTGGTCTATCAGCCATTACATCTCCACCTTTCCTATTCTCCAGAAGTCTTTCCTCTTAAGTTTTCAGCTTTCTCCTATTCCTTGCTACCTAGTGTAGCTGCTGTCCTCTGCTAAAGGGGAAAAAAATCTAATCTCTCTACTCTCCAGATCTGCTATTGGTGAAAAAGAACAACATATCTGGCTGGTTGTATATGGAAGGATAGCAGAGAGCCATGGGGAACTACCTACTATCACATACGCTCATTATGTTTTCTCCTTTAGCCAAATGAATCCAAACATAAGGAGTATAAAATTTGTTACACTTTGCTACATTAGATTGTAGGCAACACAGAAATCAATATTTAATATTCATTAAATATTAATATAATAGTAATTAAGAAACCCTGAGTTTTAGTCCTATCTTAGCTATCAAAGCTATCTGGGTAACCATGGGCCAGTCACTCTCTCAGCCCAACCCACCTCACAGGGTTGTTGTTTTCAGGAAAACAGGAGGAGTAAGTTGTGTTAGATATGTTTGCTGCCTTGAGTAAGTTGTAAAAATAATAAAGGTGGATATAAATAAATAAAATAAATTACTTAACTATTGCTAGTATTGTTTTCTGCCAACCCAAGATGGTGATTAGCATTTTAATTTGTTGACAGAAAAGGATCTTGGAATCTAGTATATTTAAAATCAACATGATGAAACAGGGAAAGCAAACTAGAAAATGTTTTTACCACATTACAGTATTCTCTTTATACATGAAAACACACGAAAGTGCCAATAGATGTTACAGACAATGAATATACTATGTTTTAAGCTGATACTATAATCTATACCTGCAAACTGCACAACTGTTTGCAACCAGAAAAGACCCTGGGCGCATCACCTACTTTTCCCAGAAGGTGGTGGGAAACAAATGGCTGTTTTCCTGCTGCTAATGGCAGCAAGGAAGAAACAAGAATGGCATTAGTATTCCTAACAGCTGGAAAAGACGGGAATATTATTTCTTCTGGATATAAGCAAACTTGCTGAATTGCTGCTTCTCCTTTTCTAACGATGGCGCTGGCAACATATATGTATATTAATGGATTTATAAGTCCCCCCAACTCAGTAATGTAACTGGGCTGTATACAAGAAAAAAGCTTTAATTAGTAAAGACCCACGTAATGTTAAAAAACACAATAAATATGAATATGAAATTCATAATATAAATAGCGACCATACTAAAAATAGCTAAAATAGTACTAGCAATAGCACTTACTTCACAGTTCTTCTCTAAACCGTTTACAGAGTCAGCCCCCAACAATCTGGGTCCTCATTTTACCAACCTCATAAGGATGGAAGGCTGAGTCAACCTTGATCCAGTGACAATTGAACTGCCAAACTCCAGGTAGCCAGCAGGCAGCATAAGCAGCCTGCAGTACTGCATTCTAAACACTGAGTCACCACGGCTCCATTCAAGTGGCCCCAAATACTTGGTTGAAAAGCCCAGGGATAATGGCTATCCTAAAGGTGAGCAGAGTTGGAGAAGATTGTAGCAAAGAACAGAGGCAGCCACTGAAAAGATACACTTCCCATGTCCCATAAGGTGACAAGATCTAAAAGAGGGACCTTAGAGCATGATCTTCTTTTGGGAGGGAGTGGGGCAGGCAGATATTCTTGGGAAAAGGTGGTCTGACAAGTAATCTGATCTTATGCCAGATAGAATAGAATAGAATAGAATTTTATTGGCCAAGTGTGATTGGACACACAAGGAATTTATCTTGGTGCATATGCTCTCAGTGTTACATAAAAGAAAAGATACGTTCATATGTTCATATGTTTTTAAAGGTGATAAAAACACAACCTGTTATGTAAAAACAATGTTATATTATTTATTTATACACCCAACACCCAAAAAGGGGTGAAACAAGCAGAAAAGCAATGGGTGAAGATATGCCCCCCTCACCATTAATAAATCTAAGCACCTTGCAAAGGAGGCTGGGTTTATCCAAGATGACTGCTTCTAATGACAACTCTAGTATTTTTTCAGTGATTTATAATCATCTGCCAGATTTAACATGGTAGTTGTTTTGTGGAAACAGAATTGTTTACTGGCCAAGTGTGATTGGACACAAATGAAAACAGAATAACATATCTTTTCAGATTGTATTGCATTTGTTCTTGTAACTTAGTTTATTCTTTTTATCTTAAGCCACTTTGGACACATACCAGCATTTCCAGACAAAATGTAACCTGTTTTTATTCTCACTTGTCTATGCAGTGACATTGAAGTTATGAAGAGTATAGGTTTGGGTGTTGTACAGTGATCTAGTATTCATTCTTTTGAAGACTGATAATCAGATTAATAGAATAGTTCCTGGGATCAACACAGGAATGCATGAATTTCTCCATACTGAGAGGCAAGGACACTCTGTCCATGTTCAAAGAGGTATTATCATGCACTCAAACCTTCCATCCTTAATAATCAAGATACAGACTGAAGCCGTAGTTCTGGATATCAGACAAGAACCAGCCTTTTGAGGCTTTTTTGCTAGAGCGAATCGGAGAACGAGGCTGCCTCTCTTTATTTTTCCGAATAGCGGAGCAAAGCTCAGCGGAGGCCCCGAGAGGGCGCAACCCAGGGCGGAACCCCACCCCGCTTGCTCTCTCGGCGGCCGTAGTGTTCAAGAAGACGCGAAGGGGGTGGGTGCGATGAGGTAGAGAATGGCCGCGCATGCGCAGTACCGAATCTAAGCGGCCGCGGTGATGGCTGCGCAGTGACGGTTGGATCTAACGGTTGCTATTGGCATTGGAGCTGGGCGTGTGGTGGATGGCTCTTGCGCGGAGGGCGGCTAAGACGGACAAAGCCGTTAGCTCTGCGGAAGAGGCGCAGGAAATCCGTGGTAATATGAACGCGCTGAAACTCTAGGCGGAGCAGCCTCCCCCGCCCCTACCAGAGCCGGGCCCAGGCCGTCTCCCTGCGCCGGGCTCGCGGATCCTGCCACCGCCCCCCTGATGCGGGGCCTCCCCTCCGCCTGAGGCGCCCGGGGAGGGCGAGGGAGCAAGGCCGCCATGGCCGGCCGCCTGGAGTGATCCGCGGAGAGCCGCCGCTGGTAGCAAGGAAGAGCTGCGGCGGTGGCACTGGCGGGGGCGGTGGGGGAGCAGGCAAGTGGAGAAAAGCAGGCCCGGCCCTGGCTGTGACGGCGCGTCGATGCGGGGCTAGGAGCGCAGCCGCCCCTCGGCTTGCCCTGCCTGGGCGCGGAGCCGCGCTTTCTTCTCTGCCCGGAGCCGTTGGCCTCAGCGTCTGCGATGAACCCGGTGAATGCTACAGCCTTGTACATCTCCGCCAGTCGCCTGGTACTCAGCTACGGCCCCGGGGAAGATCCGCAGTGCCTGGCCGAGATCGGCAAGCTGCTGCCCTACTTCCGGCAGTCGCTCTCCTGCTGCGCGTGCGGTGAGTGAGGCGCTTTCTATTGTTCTGGGCCGCGGGCGAGCCGGCACCCTCCTTCGCCCTCCTTCCCTCCCTCCCTCCTTGTCTCCGTCAGTCCGTCCGTCTAGCTTGCTCTCGCCTCCCCTGTTACACCCACTGAAATGGGCAGGGAGCAATGCCGCCGCGCCGCCTTTTCGGGCAAACCTCGCCAGCCGAGAGGCGCATGCCCTCCGGTCTTCTTCCTCTGGAGAGTTTTGAAAGTTGCCTTCTCTTTTGTCGGCTTTTACAAACTGCTTCGCGACTGAACTTGTTTGCCCTTTTGAGAAGATTTTGTAAATGGAAACTGGCCTGGATTTTCACGATGCGATAAAACAAAACTACATTCTTAACGAAAGCCCGTGTACTTATAGTGTGTTTCGTGTTAATAGGTAAAAATAGGTTAATGGAATAAATTGTGATTAAGTTACCTATGGATATATATGCGTGGATAAATCTATTACCTACAAGCCAAGCAATATTCCAGCAACAATTTAACATCCTTCGTTATGGTTGATTTCTGAAATCATTCGGAGTAGCTAACCTTTTCATAAACCTTCAAAATTGCTGTTCTACAAGACAACTTAGGTTAATGCATTTTTTGATGCAGCCTTCCTTGCATTTATAATACCTCAAAAATTTTAAGTGCATATTTTTACTTAATTGCAAATAAATGTTGTATGTGACTTCTATGTATTACGTTAAATCAAGAATATGAAGTAGAACAACAAATTAAGAGCAGTATATTCTGAAAATTATTTCAACTTTGTAAGACAATTTGCACTGATTTTAAGGGCAGTTATCTGACTTCAAAGAATGGTGTAAACGGGTGAATGGTACTTAATTTTATTATATTGAAAGGTGTTTAATATTTTGTATGATTATATTTTGGCTTTGTTGTTTTTTTTCTGTAAACTGCCCAGATTAACTAAGACATTCCTATATAAATTCATTAAATAAATATTTATAATGATTTGAAATTATAGTATGAGATTTTGTTCATAGTAAAAGTTTTAATTTATTTAAAATGGAGATTATTTGCACTATGACTAAAACTATTTATGTAAACTTATTAATTTCAAGTTTGTGCTGCCAGTATCGCAACTTTATGAAGAGTCTGTGATAATATCAGTGCCATTGTGTGTTTTTCCTGCATATAATTTCTTTTTTGCCTTCATTGTTTCTAAGGCTAAGCCATGTGTACAGCTTCATAAATTTTGTGAAATATATGTGAATCCACACTGTCTCCCCCAGCCCATATAATATTTTAGATGTCACAAGATTTTGTGCCTGTTTTTAACATAATTCAAGAATTAAAACATGGTCAGTCATATCTGTATATGAGAATCAGTTTGGCATGTTGGTTAAAATCTGGGAGACTGAATTCTAGTGCCTCCTTAAGCACAAATTCATCTGGATGGGTCAGTCTTTCTGTCTCTTGAGTTTTAGGAAGAAAGCAGTGGCAAACTATATCCAAAAATGTTTCTAAGAGAACTGCAGGGATTTTTCCAGCAAGTCACCAGGAGTTAAGACTAACTTGAAGGCATTTCTGTGTTTCCTTTATTTGTTGCTTTAAGCTTGGAATCCCCATGATTGGGCAGTAAATAAATCTTAGTTATAATAATATAAAATTGTACACACTACATGTTACTTTTAAGGAATTTTATGTAAGTGAATAGAATAATGATTGGACATAATACATAGTGTAAAAAAGAATAAGGTCACCCCAGTATATTGATGCACTCTGCTTATTTTAGTACTTAGTTAAAAAAAAAACTTACACAGACATTTTGGAGTATTGAGACTGTTATAAAAATTGTAGACATCTGCTGAATCAATTTGCAGAATATAAACATTACATTCTACTGAACAGTGAAACATTGTAACATTTTCTTCAATTAATGTTAATATGTCATTTTGTGTCATGGCTATTGCATTTTAAAATTAGCAATACTTGAATTAATTATTGAAGTAAAATACAAAATAGCTTGCTTTTATGTTGAATTCAAAGTGCTGGCAATGACTGCTGAAGCGCTACACTGTAAAAGGATAGATTATTTGAGAGACCACTTCTCCCCTCTTACATCTACTTATCCCATCAGGGCTGGAAGAAGAGCCTTTACTACTGCAGCACCTATGGCTTGAAACATCATTGCCCCTCCCCCATAGGTTGTATGGGTAGTCCTCAACTTACAACCATTCATTTAATGATCATTCAATGTTACAATGGCATTTAAAAAAAATAATTTATGAATGTTTTTCACACTTGCAATCATTGTAACATCCCCGTGATCACATAATCCAGATTCAGATGCTTGGCAACTGACTCAAATTTAGGATGGTTGCAGTGTTCCAGGATCATGTGATCACATTTTGCGACCTTCTGACAATCAACGTCCATGGGGAAGCCAGGTTTTTGTTTTTTTTATTTACATTTATATCCCGCCCTTCTCCGAAGACTCAGGGCGGCTTACAGTGTGTAAGGCAATAGTCTCATTCTATTTGTAATAACTGTGCGTTACTGTGTTTCCCCAAAAATAAGACCCTGCCTTATATTTTTTTGAACCCTGAAACAAGCACTTGGCCATATTGCCATGCGCTCAAAAGCCCGATTGGGCTTATTATCAGGGGATGTCTTATTTTGGGGGAAACATGGTACTAACTTAATGGCAGTGATTCACTTAACAATTCTTTTTGTTTTTGAGGTTGGTTTGTGGATCAATGTATTCTGCAAACCTGAACAGTTATTTTAACTCTTTTTTTAAAAAACACAGTTGATATACCACCGTAGCTGTGGCAGGTGTTTCTATTCATAGAATATCCTTGAACCTTAAAAAGATGTGATAGTAAAAGGGCAAGAAAAGTCTTGTATTGTAAAGGTAGCTTTTAGGTTAAAAGCTAAACCTCGTCGCGAGCTTAAAACACACTTATTTATCTGCGCGGGACTGGATTAGATTTTAAAGTTATGGGTTTTAAGGGGTTTTTATTATTTATACTATTTTAAATTTGGGCAATAGAATAAGTTTTTTAATTGTTGTTTTTTAATTTGTATTTATATGTATTTTAACTGCCTGTGAACCGCCCTGAGTCCTTAGGGAGATAGGGCGGTATACAAATTTGAAAAATAAATAAATAAATAAATAAAATAGGTTAGCAAGCTAACCAAAATCCAAATGTGCTTTTTTTCATATTTCCTGACATTCTTTTTTTATAACCTTATATAGGAAGCAGATTTTAGAAGGCAGCACCTGTCATTCTGGAGCCAAACTCTTAGTGTCTTTTTAGAACAATCTTTATTTGCCTATAATTTCATGCTTGTGTGTTAGCCCATCTAAACTTCAATTCGAGGTCATGAATTTTCTGACCAATACTGTATTCAGCCTGATCTACAACCCATAAAGTCAGTAGAATTCAGTGCTTAGGCTAAATTATTTGCAGTGATGGTTAGAGTCTTCTATTGTATGATTCCTGGAAAAAAGATGTAAAAGCTGTATCGCATACTACTGTTGGAAGAAATATACATCTGGTTCAGTTCCAAGCTGGGAAAAAACACTGGAAACATGGAGGCTGATTGGAAAGATGGTTTAATGATGAAGCAGAACCACATGGATTCTGGTGCAGCTGACCACATGGAATTAAGAGTGGGAGGTATTTATACCTTTTCTTGGGCTTTGAACTTGAGCTTCCTATTCAAGAACATGTATTCTATTGGCTGTTGTCAGACTCCCAGGGTGCCATGTACAAATCCTAGGAGTTTGTCTTAGCTAAGTTTGGTTGAAGTTTAGGCTGAAGCAATGAAGGGGCTTGTTGGACAATTCCTGTTGTGGCTGAGGGCTAACCCTACCTTTGTTCAGACCTTGCTGCAGGGTATTTGCTTATGAATAGAGCTACCTATCTCTTTATCTCTTAAGTGCTGACATCTGCTGTGGCCTATTAAGAAAGATGGGGCTATTAAGAGTGAGCCTGTTTCCTGCCTTTAAAAAAACATGTTTCTCCATTTCTCATCCAGGCAAATATAATATTCTGGCTTTTTTAATATTTCCTAAAATATTTCATTCTTTTAGGAGAAGGGTAGTTGCTAGTTTTCTACATTACTTTTACAATAAAAGTTGTTTTTTTAAAATTTCTGTAAGTATAACTGCTTTAGCTCAGTTTAGATATTGAATTTTATATTCTTGACAAGCTGAGGCATTTCTAGGGAGTTAATTGTGTTAAACACAGTAGCATTTAGTTTCATGAGTAGGATTGGTTAGTGTTAATGACCCAAAACATTGTTATTTTGTCAGCTTATACTAAAGTCTGTCTATGTTGTTTATGTCTACTTGCTTCTGCACTCGAGCTCTTCTTCTTCCCCAATCATTTTGCTCCCAACAATTGAGGGCAGATATCTTAATAAAAATAAGAGAAAAAATATAAAGTAAATATTGCTTAAATTCATGCATTAGCAAATATTCTTGACACTTTTAAATGATATTTTACACCTTGCCTTAGAATCTGTACAAATTGTGGTTTTAGTAGCTTCTTTAGGAAAAGTATTTTGCAAAATGTGTTTGTTTCAGGGAGAAGGGATTTTTTTAAATACCGAGTATTTAAAATAGTAAATACTGAGTAAATACTGAGTATTTTTTTAAATACTGAGATTGTTTAGTTTAAACAGGGAAGATTGTAATATTTTAATATTCTAGTTGTGATAAAATTTTATAACCCAAAAAGAAGCTTTCCTGTGGCACCATCATTCTTCCTATTCTTTTGACCTCCCACCTGATAGTAAACAAAGAAGGTGTAAGTCATATAGTAACATTATGGTTTCAAGTATTGAATATATTATTCCTGCTACTGATTTTACCTCAGAAGTTCTGCTATTTTCAGTTGGTTTTATATATTATATGTTCATTCTATCAAATATCCAAAGAATTGTGGATAATGAGTATATGGGAATGCATGTTCATGTTCCTTGTCCAATTCTTGACAATACTTATACAACAACTGAATTAAATGAGAAAAAATGTTGCAATACTATTGATTCTGACTAATACAGGATTTAGACTAAAGTTTGCACTTTGATTTGGACTAGTGGTTACTGTGGCTTACATGTGTGTTGTCATTTCTTGTTTTTTATGGTTTTTATGCTGGTGTTAACTATTAGCCACTGAGAATTCTGAATTTGAGATGTACAGTCTTCGAATTGAAATAAATCAAGAAGCAAATAATTATATTTTGTTTGAGCAGAATCTGTGGGGGAAAAGACCAATACCAGCTGTATGGGCGGCTAATTACTGAGGCCAGGTTAGTTATGCCATTCTCAGTTTATTTTGAGGAAATAAAACTACCATTCTACTTATATTGCTGCACCTCAGTTTTGTAAAAGATCAAAGGAAGAAGCTACTCTGATAGTGCTAGTGGGACTTCTTTATACTAACTTGTGCATATGCAACCCTTATTTAGTTGACTATTACTGTTGAGAGATGTAGTTGTTCAGGCTAATGTTCTTCATAGAATGGAATTAGGGATAGGATAGGATAGGATAGGATAGGATAGGATAGGATAGGATAGGATAGGATAGGATAGGATTCTTTATTGGCCAAGTGTGATTGAACACACAAGGAATTTGTCTTTGGTGCATATGCTCTCAGTATACATAAAGAAAAAATAAAATATATTGTCCAGAATCATAAGATATAACACTTAGTGATAGTCATAGGATACTAATAAGCAATCAAATCATACTAGGAAACAATAAAAACAATATAAATTGTAAAGATACAAGCAACATGGATATAGCCATAAGTGGGAAGAGATAGGTACTAGTAAGAATGAGACAAAGAATAATAGGGTTGTGAAGGAAAATGAGAGCAAGGAGAGCTGCACAAGTAGTCCTTGAATTACAGTCCTGAGGATTAGATTAGATAAGGATTAGATGAGAATCATGGTGGTAATTTGAGTCATGTGACTGATTTTACAGCATTTTTTGCAGCACAAACCCGTTTGCAGTGGGTGTTTTTTGCCAGAAATTGGAAATAAATATTTATTTATTTATTTATTTATTTATTTATTTATTTGATTTTTATACCGCCCTTCTCCCGAAGGACTCAGGGCGGTGTACAGGCAAGATAAAACAATACAATATACAGATTAAAATACCATTTAAAAAAACTTATTTAAATTAGCCTAACATTAAAAAATTTCCATACTAAAAACCCCGTTTAAAAATTGATAAAAGATAAAATTCAAGACAGCCCCGCGCAAATAAAAAGATGCGTCTTCAGTTCGCGACGGAATGTCTGAAGGTCAGGTATTTGGCGTAAACCCGGGGGAAGTTCGTTCCAGAGTGTGGAGCCCCCACAGAGAAGGACCTTCCTGGGGCCGCCAGCCGACATTGCTTGGCGGACGGCACCTGAGAAGTCCTCTCTGTGAGAGCGCACGGGTCGGTGGGAGGCATGTGGTAACAGCAGGCGGTCCCGTAAGTACCCAGGCCCTAAGCCATGGAGCGCTTTAAAGGTCGTAACCAACACCTTAAAGCGCACTCGAAAGGCCACAGGCAGCCAGTGCAGTCTGCGCAGGAGCGGTGTTATATGGGAGCTACGCGAGCTCCTCTATCACCCGCGCAGCTGCATTCTGGACTAACTGAAGCCTCCGAGTGCACTTCAAGGGGAGCCCCATGTAGAGAGCATTACAATAATCCAGGCGAGAGGTAACGAGCGCATGAGTGACCGTGCACAAGGCATCCCGATCAAGGAAGGGGCGCAACTGCCGAACCAGGCGAACCTGGTGGAAGGCCCCCCTGGAGACAGCCGTCAAATGATCTTCAAACGACAGCCGTTCATCCAGGAGGACACCTAAGTTGCGCACCCTATCCTTTGGGGCCAGTAACTCGCCTCCAACAGTCAGCCGCGGCTGCAGCTGACTGAATCGGGGTGCCGGCATCCACAGCCACTCCGTCTTGGAGGGATTAAGCTTGAGCCTGTTTCTCCCCATCCAGACCCGTACGGCTTCCACGCATCGGGACAGCACTTCAACAGCTTCATTGGGGTGGCCTGGGGTGGAAAAGTACAGCTGGGTGTCATCAGCGTACAGCTGGTATCTCACCCCAAAGCCACTGATGATCTCACCCAACGGCTTCATATAGATGTTGAACAGAAGGGGCGAGAGAATCGACCCCTGCGGCACCCCACAAAAATACTGATTTCTGGTGAAAAAATTAAATCAGTCATGTGCCCACAGGATGCAAACGACCATAAATGCAGTCCAGTTGCCAAGTACCCAAAATGCAATCATGTGACGAATTCAGAACTTAGAATCCAGGTCATAAGTACATTTTTGAGGTACATTTCAAACGGTCACTAAACCAGTTGTTAAGCAAGGACTAATATGCCTACTTAATGAGCATAAATGAGCATTTATGCTCATAAATGAAAGGTGGAATATAATGTAAATCTAATAAATTACTCATTTATAAATAGATAACAGATAAATAATCTATTTAATGAATATGTAATGATTGAGTAAAGGAGATATTGATGTGCTTTTCTAAACATTTATTTTTATTAATAATATACATTCATTTTTAATAACAGTTTACACTGAACAAAAACTAAAAAGAGACGCTGTTACGCTGCAAGTTATCAAACCAAAAAGCTCATAAAGTGCTAATCCTTTGGTACCTAAGATGCATGGAAATTTGGAGGCAGTTGGTGCTTAACCTTTATGAACTCAAGAATAACATTTGTGAAATGTCCAAATTGAGTTGTAAAACAGCAATGTTATTAATCAAAATTCAAATTTGTATAGCTGCCAATCTAAAGCAATTCTGGGCATTGTATATCAACTAAATAAACAACAGATATTAAATAATAAAAATAGAAATCTACATTAAAAATAAATATTATAAAAACGAATATAAAAATCCTGGACAGAGAAATGTTAAGAATGGCCACCTCAACAATCCAGCCATCTAGGCATATCTCCAATTTTCTGGAAGCCCCAGGCCTGATAACATAACCAGGTCTTAAGGGACTTCTGAAACGCCGAAAGGGATGGAGCTAATCTGATTTCAGCGGGAAGCAACAGTTGCTTATGTCCTCCTCTTAATGAATCTAAAAACCAATACAAATATTTTTATTCTGTATCAGGTGAATTTTTAACTTCAGAGCACAGCCTTAAGAAAAATGTCCTTAGTAACACTTCTATGTAATGAGAAAGGGAGAGAACATTAACAAATATAATGTATTCTTAGTGTTACATTGTTTTCAATATCAATTAAAAACTATAGCTCAAATATGTATTGAACAATTCATAATAATAAATCTGATAAAAAACTAATTTATGAAATTAAGAACATACCCATACAGTAAATATAGCTTCAAATTAAAAGATTTTTTTTATTTTTTTATTTAAAATTTAAGGAAGAAGAATTGGAAGATGTGTATAGTTCTGCTGCTCTGTGAACAATGCACTTGTTTTTGTGTCTTATTTATTCCACATAATAGTGTATCTTCAGGAAGGTTGCCTGTATAGAAAAATACTGTTTTTCGAAAAGGAGTATTTGGAATCTGGAAAAAATAAAATTTCTCCAGATTATATGTTCATTAGTATGTGACTTGTTAATTAAAAAGAGATACAAGAATTTCACTTACAGCAAAACTTGCTTTAACAAATAGTCATAATAAATTAAGAAATTAAATATTTTAAGAACAGATGGAATTGTGCTCCTACCATCTTTTACTGAGAACATATTTTATTTCAGGATTTTCTGTTCTTATGAATTTCATATGCAGGGCATGGTGATAGTAAGTCCAGTACTTCATTCTTTAGCATCCAGGCATCATAGTTGTCAATAAATAATATATTGTATAGCCACTGATTTTCCTTTTCCTCTATGCTTATCTTTTAATTGAGGTTTTTGTGAAAGACTGTGATTCCATCGCATAATATGTTTATTTCTATGGGTCATTCAGTATAGCCCTGTTATAGGTGCACATTTGACATTATTTTTATGATATCTTTGATAGACTGTCTGTAGCAGGGGTGTCAAACTCAAGGTCCAGGGGCCCACGGGGTGCTTAGATCTGGCCCACAAGGCCACCCTGAAAACAGCAAAGAATCAGCCTGTGGTGCCTGTGCCAGCAAAAATGGAGCTCGGTGGGCTGCGGGCGGCCCATCCGAACTCCGTTTTCACTGGCAGAGCATTGCAGGAAGCTGTTGTAGCCAAAAATGGAGGTCGGGAGCCCATTTTTCTGGCAGAGCGCTCAGGCCACCACAGGCACACCAAACACAAATGAGGTCGAGCTGGCCATGTCCATCCTGGCCCCTACGAGGTCAAACACAACCCTGATGTGGCCCTCAGTGAGATCAAGTTTGATACTGCTGTTTTATAGAGAATCTGAGATAATAGCTATCCTCCTTTATTTCTTTAGAAAACTGTTGTACATGCTGTGTTTGTGCAAATTTCATCAGTTAAGTGTCTTTTAACTTACATTGCATTTTCCCTCTGATACACTCATTGTTATTGTGCAGCTTTCAGCTACCTAGTATGTTACATAGGTGCCTAGGGGATTTGTTTAGTGAGAGAAAGAAACTTAAAAAAAAAACACCTTTCTAGCATTTGTCTAGCAATTACAGTAATATGGCATGGATGGAGAACAAATTCAGTGCTTTCGAATGGCCAAATCCAATTCCAGACCTATGTTCCATAGAAATTTGTAGCAAGAAGAAACAGTTTATGCTAGAAAACCATCAAATGTTACTGAACTGAAACAGTTTAATAATAATAGAGAAATAGGGAAGAATTCCTACACACCAATGGAAAAATAGATTATCCATTACATGAAATGTGTAATTGCAATCACTGCAGATAAAGGTGGCACACTCTTTTAGTAAATCCAAGGGAATAAATTATCTTTTCACAGTAGCATCACTAGGACATTGTTGTTCACTGAGTCTTCCTTTATCAGAGGATCCACATGAAGCACTGATAATGTTCAGTCGCAATATGCAAGAATTTAGAACAAGCAAAGGGAGCCAACGGTTTTTCACAGAAGTGTAAACTAAACATGAGCTTACATGAATCTACCCATACATTTTTAATGGTATGATACAGAAGTGGTTTGCATTTTCTTCATCCCAGTCTGGTCTGTATATGTCACCTTTACACATAGTTCCCCCTCTACTACTGTGTGCTACAGCTAGTCCATGGTTAACTGTAATAATTGGGACTGGAATTTCCACCACAAAGCCATGCAGTCATAAAGCATGCTGTCATGTAACCGCATTATTTAGTATTGGCAAACATAGCAGTCACTGTTGCCATCATTAACCGAATCTCACTGATTGTTAGGCAAGGACTAACCTCAATCCAAGCCATTCATTAATGCAGTAACAATAACAGTAACAGAGTTGGAAGGGACCTTGGAGGCTTATTTTTTAATGGATTGGATAAAGCTTATTTCTGTTAGAATTTACGTATTTACTTGAGGTTTCCCTATGTGTGGATCTTACTGGAAATCACTATGTTAGTTGCATTTAGTGGTTATGTATTTATAGTAAATTAGGATGAAATAAATTACTCAGATATTATAAGTGCTTTATGTATGTACCTAGCTCTATGTACAAGTATTAAGGATGCAGCTGAGAACTGAACTACTCCCTTATATTCTGCACATACTAATGTCTACTCTCAGTTTGCTTATTTTTGGAAATTTCTCTCATGTAATATTTTCATTTTCATCAGTTTTATTTTGTGCCTTATCTATCCATAACACAAGTAGCATTTTCTGCTATAACCTCCGAGGAAGTATTTAAACATTTTGGCTTGCAAGTATTAATTTGCATTTGTATGTGTATTCAAAGACATATTTTAAGGCAAATTGGGAATTTAACTCAAACACAATAGTTCTTGTTATCTGTAAAATATATTAAAGCTTTTCTCTAAGCTTTTCTCTAAGATCTAACTAAATGTTGTATTTACCTGAGATTTCCCTATGGACAATCAGAAGACCTCTTACCAATAGTCATTAAAAATTGTGGATAGAACATGTTTACTTTCCAAGTGAATCTACTGACTATTGCCTTCTGAGTGGGGTCAATGAAACATTTTCTCTGTATGGCAAGATGACAATAATTTATTCCCCGTCCATATTTTTAGCATTGGGGAGTCTCTGTGTCAAGAATGGGCATAGATAATGGCTCATTATCATAGTTCCCATCACCAATCTCTTTCCACTTATGACTGTATGACTGTAACTTGTTGCTGGCAATCCTTATGATTTATATTGATATTTATTTATTTATTTATTTATTTATTTATTAATCATATTTATATACCGCCCTATCTCCCGAAGGACTCAGGGCGGTTCACAGGCATTTAAAAACATATAAATATAAATACAGAATAAAAACAATTAAGAAACTTATTTTAAAGCCCGTTAATTAAAATATACAAATAAAACCCAATTAAAACCCATGAATTTAAAACCTAGCTCAGTCCTGCACAATTAAATAAGTATGTTTTAAGCCCGCGGCGGAAGGTCCGAAGGTCCGGAAGCTGGCGGAGTCCGGGGGGAAGTTCGTTCCAAAGGGTGGGAGCCCCACAGAAGGCCCTTGCCCTGGGCGCCGCCAGACGACATTGCCTCGCTGACGGCACCCTGAGGAGACCCTCTCTGTGAGAGCGCACGGGTCGGTGAGAGGTATTCGGTAGCAGTAGGCGGTCCCGTAAGTAACCCGGCCCAATGCCATGGAGCGCTTTAAAGGTGGTCACCAAGACCTTGAAGCACACCGGAAGGCCACAGGTAGCCAGTGCAGTCTCGCAGGATGGGTGTTATCACGGGAGCCACGAGGCTCCATCTATCACCCGCGCAGCCGCGTTCTGGACTAACTGCAGCCTCCGGATGCCCTTCAAGGGAGCCCCATGTGAGAGCATTGCAGTAATCCAGGCGAGCGTCACGAGTGCGTGGTGACCGTGCATAGGGCATCCCGGTCCAGAAAGGCGCAACTGGCGTACCAGGCGAACCTGGTAGAACGCTCTCCTGGAGCGGCCGTCAAATGGTCTTCTAGAGACAGCCGTTCATCCAGGAGGGCGCCTAAGTTGCGGACCCTTTCCATCGGGGCCAATGACTCGCCACCGATGGTCAGCCGCGGATTAAGCTGACTGTACCGGGATGCGGCATCCACAACCACTCTGTCTTGGCGGGATTGAGCTTGAGCCTGTTTCTCCCCATCCAGACCCGTCGGCCTCCAGACACGGGACAGCACTTGATAACCGTTGGGGTGGTCCGGTGTAGAAAATACAGCTGGGTGTCATCCGCATACAGCTGATACTTCACACGAAACCACTGATGATCTCACCCAGCGGCTTCATGTAGATGTTAAACAGGAGGCGAGAGAATCGACCCTGCGGCACCCACAAGTGAGGCGCCTCGGGTGACCTCTGCCCCCTGTCAACACCGACTGCGACCGGTCGGAGAGATAGGAGGAGAACCACCGATAAACGGTGCCTCCCACTCCCAATCCCTCCAACCGGCGCAGCAGGATACCATGGTCGATGGTATCGAAAGCCGCTGAGAGGTCTAATAGGACCAGGGCAGAGGAGCAACCCCTATCCCTGGCCCTCCAGAGATCATCCACCAGCGACCAAAGCCGTCTCCGTGCTGTAACCGGGCGGAAACCGGACTGGAACGGGTCTAGATAGACAGTTTCATCCAGGTGCAAGGAAACTGATATGCCACCATACTCTCTACAACCTTCGCCGCAGCGAAGGTTGGAGACAGACGATAGTTACCTAAAACAGCCGGGTCCAGGGCGGCTTCTTAAGGAGGGGCCTCACCACCGCCTCTTTCAAGGCGGCCGGGAAGACACCATCCACCAAAGAAGCGGTCGTAATCGCCTGGAGCCAGCCTCGTGTGACCTCCCGAGTGGCCAGCACCAGCCAGGAGGGGCACGGGTCCAGTAAACATGTGGTGGCATTCAGCCTACCCAGCAACCTGTCCATGTCCTCAGGAGCCACAGGGTCAAACTCATCCCAAACAATATCGCCAAGACCACCCTCGAGCATCTCACCCGCATCACCGCAATCTTGGTCCAACCCATCCCGAAGCTGAACGATTTTATCGTATAGATAACCGTTAAACTCCTCAGCACGTCCCTGCAACGGGTCATCCCGCTCCCCCTGATGTAGGAGGGAGCGGGTCACCCGAAACAGGGCGGCTGGGCGGTTATCTGCCGATGCAATGAGGAGGCGTGGCTCGCCTCGCTTCCTCAATGCCACTAGGTAAGTCCTAGTATAGGACTTCACTAGTGACCGATCAGCTTCCGAACGGCTAGACCTCCAGGAACTCTCTAGGCGTCTTCTCCGGCGCTTCATCCCTCTCAGCTCCTCGGAGAACCAAGGAGCCGGTTGGGACCTGCGCCGGGTCAGAGGCCGCAAAGGCACGACGCGGTCTAAGGCCCCCGCCGCGGCCCGCCCCCAGGCCGCCACAAGTTCCTCAGCCGAGCCGTGAGCCAGACCCTCAGGAAACGGCCCAAGCTCCGTCCGGAACCCGTCAGGGTCCATCAGGCGCCTGGGCGGAACCAACGTGTCGGCTCCGCCTCCCTGCGGTGGTGAATGGCGGTCAGAAAGTCTAGCGAAGAAGAGTGATCTGACCATGACAAAGGTTCGATGACTATTTCCTTTAAGTCCAGATCTCTCAACCACTGTCCAGAGAGAAAAATCAGGTCCAGAGTGCCACCCCCAATGTGAGTAGGGCCATCAACTACTTGGGTCAGATCCAAGGCCGTCATGGAAGCCGTGAACTCCCGAGCTGCCGTCGATGATAAGCGGAAGATGGCAAGTTAAAGTCCCCATGACTGAGAGTCTGGGTGTCTCACCTGCCACCCCAGCCAGCATCTCCAGGAGCTCGGGCAGGGCAGCTGTCACGCAGCAAGGAGCCAGGTACGTGATCAGCAAGCCCATCTGACACCTACGACCCCATCTCACAAAGAGGGATTCGCACCCGGCAATCTGAGGTACAGTGGTCTCCCTCGGCTCTAGACTCTCTCTAATCACAACCGCCACCCCCCCACCCCTACCCTGGGCCCTCGGCTGATGGAATGCACGGAAACCCGGCGGGCACATCTCTACAAGGGGCAGCGCCCCTTCCGTGCCCAACCAGGGCTCCGTAATGCCCATAAGGTCCGCGGAACCCCCCTGTATAAGATCACAAACAAGGGGGGCTTTGTTCACCACAGACCGAGCATTGCACAACATCAACCGAAGGCCCAGGCTCTGAGGATCCTGACCATCCGGGGAACGGGAAAAGTCCAAGGGGTCGGAGCGCGTGATCGCTTTAAGACATCGAGCACGCGCTCCCGGGATTTGATATGACCCCTCGCTTCCGCCATACCTGCCCCTCCCACTTACCGTGTCAATAGGACCACCCTCACAGATAGGAACAGACTCCTCCCCCATAACCTCCGAACCTGATAGTAAAAAACCGCCGCGAGCATGTGCAGGAACTGGCCTCACCCGACGGGTTACCCCATTACCCGCCTTACCCTCCCACCCCTTAAAATTCCTCTCTAAAAACCCCACAAGCTCTTCTTTTCGCATGCCACCTCTGTGGGTCCCAAGACCCGTCATGGAGGCCGGCCCTCGGTAATGAGGAGGCCATTCCTGCGAGGCGGGGCACTGCAGGCGCAAGAGTTCACAAGCAGTATAATGCGAGCAGCTGAGACTAAGAATCGGCAAAGTAGAGGCTCCATCTCCGGATGGCAAGATGATGACTGATGGTACTAGTCCAGAATGAAGGCATACAAAGAATGGAACAGCAATTAGCACCGAATGACAGTCAAGATGGTATTCTGTCCGTGCCTAGTCCAAACATCCTGGAACCGGGGGTGAGGGGAAATGGTATTCCAGTCGCTGGCCACGTCCTCCTCCGTCCTCCTCTGTCCCCAACTAAATCCCATGTCCCCCCCCAAGGAGTCCTAATAGGACCAAAAACGGCCATAGTAGTCTCAAAAAAGGCCGAGGGGGGCATGGGTGATGTTAAAATAGTCACAGTCATAGACTGGTTGCAGGGGGCAACTCCGGGGTGCCTCCATCGTCTCCCCGCAATCCTCCAATAACCATCTCCAGACATGGCCAGGAAAAGAATCCTAACCACTCCAGAAGCCGGGTCTCCCAGACCTCTCCTCCAAGAGGCGAAGTCCATATAAAGGCTAAACCTCTCCGAGAGGCTGGGGGTATGAAGGTTGCCAAGTCCATAATCCGCAGCAGGGGAAAGCCAAGAAACCATGGCAGCGAGGCAGATGGCAATAGGGGTAGATGGAATACCTCCGCAATCATCCAGATCGTCCACGATTGCAGAGGCTGGAGCCCAAAGGCTACCCCCGAAAAGTCCGGAGTCCGCAGTCAGAAGGGGGGCGGGAGACGAGCCAGAGGCTAGCAGCCAGCCGGCCAGACGAATCGGCAGAAAAACGGCCGTAAAAAACGCCGACTCATCACCCCACCTCCGAGCCTAAAACATGGCCGCCAGAAACCACCGCTTGCCTACCCGGCCTCGTTCTCGGCAACCACATGTACGAGGGAGTCCAAAGACCTCTCATATGGCTGCCCGAAGTAAGATCTACCGGGCCGGGGACAGCAAGCGGCTAAACGGACGGCCGAGGCTTCGTCAACATCGGAGGGGCCTCTCGTCGCCGGAGCCGAGTCCTCAGAGCCGCGCCATCTTGCGCATGCGCAGAGCAGTTTGTGTTGTAAATGTTGTACCTTGATGAATGTATCTTTTCTTTTATGTACACTGAGAGCATATGCACCAAGACAAATTCCTTGTGTGTCCAATCACACTTGGCCAATAAAATTCTATTCTATTCTATTCTATTCTATTCTATTCTATTCTATTCTATTCTATTCTATTCTATTCTATTCTATTATATTATATTATATTATATTATATTATATTATATTAATTAAGTAGTATGTGCAATGCATGGCCAGTTTCTCTGTTTCAGCTTTATACTTTATATTTGAAGTATTGGAAAGCTCCATAGGAATATTAATATTTTAAATATGTGTGTGCATGCATAGCCACCTTTCCACACATGTATTCAATTTAGTCATTTTTAAAGAAAATGTTATAGTATAGAATATATACTTTTTCTCTCTTGGTAGTTAATCTTGATTGACAAATGTTTTACTTCTGCTGCTTTGATTCAATTTGTGAATTCTTCCCAATTTCTTATAAATAGGAATATTATAAATGTCTTCAAAATTCATACTTCCCTAAAAACCTGAAGTATATCACAGGCCTATTTGGCATTTATTTATTTATGAAACTTACTCAATATAAGATTTTAATCAGTTTTTTAAAGTTTAAACTAAGGTTTATATCACATAATTAACCAGAGAACATATTGGAGAGCCTTGTATCATTCAATCCAGAACAACTGTGAAATGCCATTATGGAAGTGTAGAAATTCTTGTATCTTGCTCTAATAGTACAAATACTTGAGCACTGATAGTGAAGTTGAAAGTATATGCTGTTGTAGGTTGATGATACAACAATTGTTGCTATTAGCCTGATCAGCTAATATATACAGCAATGGCATTACATAAACTTTCAAATTGTTGAAAAATAAATTTTAAATTACTTTTGAGTTTTTATACTCTCCTTTTTTTCCCCCTCTTAGGAAATCTGCTGCAAGATCCAATTGCACCCACCAACTCTACATGTCAACATTATGTCTGCAAAACCTGTAAAGGCAAGAAGATGATGATGAAACCATCATGTAGTTGGTGCAAAGACTATGAGCAGTTTGAAGAAAATAAACAGTTAAGCATTCTGGTGAACTGTTATAAAAAACTATGTGAGTATATAACACAGACACCATTAGGACGAGATATTAAGCAAGCTGTGGACAGTTCCCCAGAGCTTTTGACTTTGCTTAAAGATGGCACCCCGCTCAGTGTTGACACAGAAAAAGCATCTGAAGAATCCTTGGCATTGTGTTTGATCCATTCCCCTTCACCTTCAACTTCAGAGTATGCTAATGAGCCTCCAACAAATTGTTCTATATCTGAAAGCACCTATGATTGTGATGTAAAAGGCTCCACTGTTAATGGTCTGCCCAGTTGTAATGGGCTCTCAGTAGATAAACTTGGAGTAAATATTCCATCTCCTGAACATGCAAATACAGTCAATGTATGTAATCCTGGACAATACATAAAAACTGAAGATATTTCTAGCAGTCTTCAGCCTATGTGTGACATAGTTTCCCCTGGTGACTTGTGTGCAACCGGCATTGATATTCATAGTTTCAGTGAAGACATCAAACCTGGTGACCCTCTTTTACTCAGTGTTGAGGAAGTGCTACGGAGTTTGGACTCTAATGCAGGAGTATGTAGCCCTAATCTACAGCACAGCTTGGAAACCAATTTAACAAATGGTCCATTTTTGCAGCTTTCTCCCCCACCAACTAGCCACAATGTGTATATATCAGTGGATGCTTCACCTCATGGTATTTCATGTACAGCTGCAACACCTAAGGTAGCAAAATTAAACAGAAAGCGATCACGATCAGAAAGTGACAGTGAAAAGCTTCAGCATATTCCAATTTCTAGCATTCTTTGTGGCCCAACATTGGGAGCCTCAGCTCCAGTAATGATGAAACAAGAATCAAAGATGTCTTTGCAGTCAATAGCAACTGTACCTAATGGAGGTACTGCTCCTAAAATAGGTAAAACTGTACTATTATCAAATAAAAGCATGAAAAAAAATATAGACCATACCACCAAGAAATCTCATCCAAAATCTAAATCAGGAATGCTAAAAAAGTCAAAAGAAAAAAATCCTAGCAGTCATGTTGTATCTGGAAGTCCAACAAAAACTGTGTACAAAAAGGCACAAGAGAAAAAGGGGTGCAAATGTGGCCGAGCTACACAAAATCCAAGTGTTCTTACATGTCGTGGCCAGCGCTGCCCTTGCTACTCGAATCGCAAAGCCTGTTTAGACTGCATATGTCGCGGCTGCCAAAATTCATATATGGCTAATGGGGAAAAGAAATTGGAGGCATTTGCAGTGCCAGAAAAGGCCTTGGAGCAGACTAGGCTTACTTTGGGCATTAATGTGACCAGCATTGCTGTGCGCAATGCCAGCACAAGTACGAGTGTAATTAATATGACAGGGTCACCAGTAACGACATTTTTAGCTGCCAGTACAAATGATGATAAGAACTTGGATGAAGCTATGGACATGAGATATGACTGCTGAGTCTTTCTTTTTTTCTCCCTTCCTTTGGTAAGGGGATTGCTACAATTTGAAGGCAGCTATGGTTCTCTTTAACTTGCCGGAGCTCCTGCATATAGATCACTTGTATCAAGTGTTTTCATTGCTATGTTGTGTGTTAGTGTCAGGGAAATAGTTTGCTGGTAATTGCGGAATTATCCCAAAACTGTCTTTAGATCTTACAACATCTCATAGTTTGAGATCAAATGCTAATGTAAATGATTTTTTAATACAGAACTACTTTTTTGGCATATACTGACCTTGTTGTACCAATTCATGCTTTGTGCTTAATCAGAAATTGATTTAATATACTGAAATTATTTCTAGTCAGTCCATCACAATTGTGCTAATTTATGATGTATCCATGTTCAGTATCATCACTGCAAGAAAAATGACATGCTAAACTAATAAAAACTTCAACAGCCAATCTTGTAATACCACATTATTTGTGGATAGGGAAGTTAATAATTCAGCACCTAAACTTTGTTCAGAAATAAAAGATATTACTATAATTGTCCAACTACTGTATGCTGACCTGAAACCAAGAAATGATCATATTGGACTTTAGCTTCAGTTGATATCACTCAAGACGTTCAAAAGCTTGATCATCTTTTGGAAAAGAAAAAGTTGGCATTCCTGTTTTTTAATTTCACACTTTTTTTTACAGATAGATGTCATTAATCTGTGTCATGCTATGTCATAAATTTAACATTTATCATTGGGATATTTTTGCTGAGTTCATTATGAAATAGATACTGTATTTTTTTTTAACTTTTATGCTAGTTGGCTAAAAATAAAAATGGTTTAAGTCTTACGCCAAAGTTATTGAGACATCATTATATTTTAGATCTAAAAATCTGACAACTATCAGCACATTCTTGCAGTTTAAGGCATATAACATTGTCAAAACATAAATTTCACTTGAAATTAACATGTCTCTTCCAAGATTAAGCCCTTGGTTTTCCCCAATTTATATTTGCAGTTTTGTTTTGCCTAGTTGGAACCAGGATACACAAGGTGAAATGTGGCAGGCTCCTGGATTAAATCCTCCTGTGCAAGAGTAGAATATGTCAAGAATGGAGGTTTTCTTAGTTGAGAACCTTAAAAGAGCTGATAGAAACCCTGCTGATTATGCGGGATTTTGAAATTAATTCTAAGTTACACCATTGGAAAAGTCAACCCATGTTGAAAGTATATTAATTCATATCAATTTTACGTGTACCAGGATTGGTGTCTAAGACTTAATTTTTTATTTTGCATAAAGTATGGGCTGACTAGAATAGAAAATATTGGGTTGTATCCAATTAAACCTCTTCCTTACAACCCTTAGGAAGGAGGGGGAGACTGCTGGACAGGAAATATCCTATTGCACAAGTCAAAGGTTTCTTTTGCAACACTGGATTTTGCCCTTTTTGTTATCTTGCTTTATAAAGGACTATGTGTTGATTTACAGCAATATTTCAGCAGATGTTGTAAAAAGACATATACCCTAGATTCTTAAACACCTTTATGTTTGCCATCTAATTGTTAACTGGTTAACATTGCTAATGAACTGTAACATTAGATATGTTGGATTTGGCACAAAGCATGTACAATGATGGTTACTAGGTCTAAAAATAAGACAAAAGTTTTGGATACTGGTTGGGTGATGTCTCTTTTTTCTTCTATAGTGTACCAGGTGTCATTTTATGTCAATGTGAGCAAATAATTATTTTGTTGACTTTCAGATTTGTTTTTCCCCTGTCTTTTCTGTGGGTGGGGCAGGGTGTGGGGGGAGGGTTAAAGCCATAGGAAGAAGAATGTGATGTAAGTGTTCAGTATGTTTTTTTTTGTTTCTGTTTTGCAAGAAGAGTTGAAAAATATTTTTGATAATGAGAGTAAATGGTGGAAAATGCTCTTTAGTATTCCTGTCTTTTTTTGCAGCTAACCTCTTGAATTTTACATTTAATTTGTAATTTAATATGTCCTATTAAAATATATCAGCTGAATATGAATATGATTTTTATGTGGACCAAATAGGATATACCATGATTTATTTTCCATGTTTGAGTCTTAACTTTCTAAAGCAAAAAAAATTTCTTTCAGTATCTTAAGAAGGCTAATCACATCAGAAGTCTGGAAAACTACCCTCACATATATGGTGCTACGGAAAGCTAATGGAAGTAGCCATTAAACTTTTTCTTTCTTTCTAAACATTTCTGATGGTTCAGTTATGAAGTTCTACTGTGTTATAAATACACCTTTTCTCCATACAGAATAATTTCAGTATTTTTTAGACGTACTAAATAGCATTCTGTTAACTGGTTATTTAAATATTCCTTGGAATTGTTTATTTGTTATTCTGTATCTTTGATGGTTAATTCAAGTTTGTTTTAATGAAACAAATTTTCTTCTTCACTGCCATGGAAGCTGAGGTAATAAATGTCAGTCCTAAAACTGAATTTTGTAAAAGAACATAAAACATATAGTGCTCAGAATACTTTTTTAAAGATGTCTGTGGTCAATTAAATGAAATAATTATACAAGCTATCATACTAGCCACAAAAGTTTATCAAAAGTAATAGTTTGGAATCCTTATATTCTAACAACTTTTCTTTGTTCTTTTGGTTAGGGTGAAACATAATTTTAGAGAAGGAAATTACGTCAACGTTTTTGCATTCTCTAATTTTTTCCTTCATTGTTGTTGCCTCTTAGTCTGATTGAATGAAAATATCTTTTATACTTTACTAACAAAAAAAACAAGGGAACTTTTTTGCAACCTTTGCTAAATGTAGCTGTTGCTATGACTGCTTCATACACAATTTTCTTTCAGAACAAAGTTTTTAGTAGAAAAATGTGTAAAGTGTTGCCCAGATGTTTGTCACACAGTCACTGTTTTGAGCATTCACAGAACAATAAAAATTGCACTAAAACTGAAAAATGTGGAAAAATAACTTGCTCATTTAAGTTCTACTTGGTTGTTATATGTTGTCTAAAAATAACTGAAAATAGTGATTCCACAAATTCTGGATTCAGATGTTGGTACATATTTCTAAAATCCATAAGTAGAGTTCCATAGGAAATTGAACAAATTACAGTAAGGGAGGGACACTAGACTTTTTTCTGGAATCCTGCTTTGTAAGCATTGTTTCATTTTTCAAAAATGGAAGAAAACTTATGTAATTTTAAAAAGTTAGATTTGTAGTTTCAATGGGTGAATGTTTCAGTTGCAAGGTCTAATCTCCTTTACTTGCAAAGTTTCTAGAATTTTTTTGAAACCTAGTAGCATGCCGTGATCTCTGCCTTTGCTTCTTGGGATGATGTTCTACTAGTATTAATGTAGTTCTTACTATTTAAATGTTGTGAAGAATGGGGTAGTGATTGGAGTTGCTTTCTAAAAACTCATGGTTTAGGTTCTGATGTATTTCTTTCAAAATGCAACTTCAGTATCTCTTTAATGATGTGGCTGAAATCATTGGTTTTCATAATGGTTGCTGTAGGACTATCATTTCTAAGGAAAATTGTAGATGGTGAATTAAATAAAAATGTGATTGTCTTTTCTTATAATGAATGCTGTAATGCTGAATGGTGTATAAATTTTGCCCAGATGGTACCTATTTAAACGCAACTGCAGGGAAGATCACACTTCCAATATGTTTGGCTCATTACAGACTGTAACTGATTACTCAGTTGTACAACATTTTGAATGCTCTTATTGTGCAATCATGTTTTGTAAGTACTCAGCATAATTCTATTTTATAACCTTTTTAAATTATTTTAATTATAACCCTTAAAATTATTTCATATACATTCTAAGTATATATAGTGTTCACAAAACAAAAACCGCAGAGTATGTGATTCTGGTACAACAGTTACTAAAACAGCTGATATAGATGTTTAGGGGAAAGTACAAGAGAGATATATAACTTATAACTTTACAGTTTTTCAAAAGGAGAGTAAGTGCATCTTTTTCTAGTTGCTTTAATTATTATTGCATTGATTAAACTCACACAAAGGTGTGGGGGATTTTGCAAATTTTATTTCTTATTAATTTTACAGCTATTTCTGTTAACCACCATATATATTCTTTGAGATTAATACATCAAACTAAATCTGATCTTGTATCTTGGACATAAATTCTAATTTTAATGAGAAAACCTCAAGAACTCTTATCTAAAGTAAGGGGAAAATCATAAAATCATAGAGTTGGAAGCAACAATTTAGTCTATTAACAGTCAACCTACTTCCAATTACTGTATTGAAATCCAAAGCCAGGTTCTGTACCATGTGTTTATCCAGCCTGTGTTTCAAAACATCCTGTGAATGGGAATTAATCGCAGCCTTTGGTAAGTGGTTCATTATCAAACTGATATTACTGTTAGGAAGAACTAACATTTGAAATCAGACTTCCAGTTCTCAACCTTTTTCTGTACGATACTTTCAGGTACTTGAAAACTGCTATTATGTCTCAACCTACTCATATTTTCTGCGGACTAATAATCAGTTTCTTCAGACACTCCTTGTTAGACTTAATTTCTAGTAGACTATACAGGTAGTCCATGACTTAGAACAATTTGTTTAGTGATTGAAGTTACAACAGCACTGAAAAAAGTGACTTATGACCAGTTTTCACACTTATGACCATTACAGCATCGTCATGGTCACATGATCAAAATTTGAGTACTTGGCAATTGGCATGTATTTACGACAATTGCACTGTCCCTGGGTCACGTGATCACCATTTGTAACCATCCCAGCCAGCTTCCAACAAGCAAAGTCAATGAGGAAAGTCTGATTCGCTTAATGACCACATGATTCATTTAACTCTGGCAAAAAGTCATAAAGTGGGGGAAACTCAACAATTATCTTGCTTAGCAAAACACATTTGGTCATAAGTCGAAGACTACCTGAACCTTTCTTAAAATATGTTTAATGGGTTGAATTGAACTTAATATTTGAAATAGCGTTTAACCAATACTAAATATATTTGGAAATAATATTTGTACTGCTACAGACTGTATTATATCAATACATTTTCATTTTTAGCAATGTTACCACACTGCCAACTCAAGTTCAGTTTATGATTCAGTTTATTATTCCCAATATTCTTTTTACATGTGCTAAACCAACACAGATACACGTATCTTATATTAATGTATATTATTTCTTTTCTCCATGTTCATAATTATTTTTGGAGGTTTCCTATAGTTTCCATTCATTTGTCTAACCTATCAAGATTATAGAAATTGGATCTGAAGCTCAAAACAAAACAGATGGGGTGGAATTTTAAAAAGATCTTGGGAACAAAGAGGAGACAGATAATTCAGGAAAGAAATAGCCATTACAGAAGAGAGATCATAGGGGGGAAAAGACTCAAGTAACTCTGCTTTAATCACACTAAGCATAAGTTTTTGAGAGAATTTGGTAAGCTTTCAGGATTCTGTTACACTGCCCTATTATCAACAAGTGGTTCTTATTTCCGAATTTGCCATATTTGGATCAGTAGAGATAGAATAAAAGATTAGCAAGAAAGGATGAAAGGATTCCTTTTTAATTTTTAAGTACCATAAATAAAAACAAAATAATCAATGATGGAGGAAATAAAAATATAGGAACGCTCAAAACACGGCTTCTTAAAGGAACCTTTAGTAGAAGAATATACAAGAAAAGCTGCTAAGCAACCTATACAATGGTGATGGTTCCCATTTTGAATCAGCTTTGACTTAAAAGAGGCTGTAAGTTTCATAAAAATACTGTGACAATACTTGTACAGAGACAGTATTCCCTAGAAACAGGAAATTTGAGAAACAACCAAACAATTTCTGAAGAGAATGGATGACTTTGGGTCAATCTTACCCTGTGCCAATTAGTTAACTGGGAAATCTTGAATCCTGCAAATTCCAAATGTATATTTGGTAATTTATTAGATGTACATTTTACCTTTCAGGAGCTGTAGGATGGATATTTTATTAGGACATTGGTCGGAACCCTGAAAGGATATATACTGGTATAGAGAGAGAGAGAATAGATGGAATATTGAGAAGTTTGGTTTGGCAAGGAGAAAAGAACTGATTCTGAAGCAACACAAATCCATTATTCTTTCTCAATCTACAAAAAATTGCTATTGCCCGTCTAGACCTCTCCAGTTTGGATCCTCTAAACTAAACTGGAAATAATTTGTTTATCTTCTCAATGGTGTTGGTAGTATGAAGAGACAAATCTGGAAATAATTCTGATATAGCAAAAACTCCTATGTAGAAGTGTCTGAAGATTGATTTGATTTTTTTTAAAAAAAGCATGTAAAGCAGAGACTTCCACACCATACACCTATGGTGGCTCAATTTTTCTTCTTGAAAAAAATTGAACTGCAGGGTGAGAATATTTTAAATATATTTTAAAATATACTCCAAGTTCATCCAGGTTTTAAATATATGTGTATTGTTCTTTCAAGTATCCAAAGAACTTCATATACATTATCTAGTTGTAGTCCTTACAACAATCCTATAAAATCAGTATTACTTGTATTTTGCAGGGTAGTATGGGGAGTGATTTTAAGGCTGAAAGAGTGTTGCTTGCATAAGTAATTCATGGAAGACTGACCTTTCTCATTTACTGCTGAACTACAACATATTGTATGTACTTAATGGTTTAACCAAAATCTTTTCTTAAAATAAAAAATTATCAAGTGAACAAGAAGTGGCACAATAGGAGACCACAGGACTTTTAAATCATCAGAAAATTTTAAAGACCCTTTCCCTATAAAGAATATTGCTATAATCAAGAAGATAAGCCTATTTTGTTTACTATTTCAAAAGAACCTGGTCACTGTTGCTACTCAGTTAAGAATCAGGAGCTTGTGCAGATTCCAGATATTGCTCCTTAGAGAATAGAGTGAATTGCATTTTCTGCTTCCCCTAAATTGCTCATCATCTTCATTTATATAATGTTTGATTTATCTTTATTTTAATTATTAATCTTATCCAGCATCTCATCCTGTTTAGGGAAAGTATTGCTTCTCTTGAATTTGATGGAAATTAGAAATGTATCTGCCTTTTGTCAGTATTGATATCTATACTTTAAACCAAGAAATTGTTTGACTCCACACTGTACTTTTATGCCATAATGTAATTGTTTTGCTTTGGGCTTAGCATAGCTAAGCATTACAAGCCCAGTTATTGGGATTTGTGAAATATCATTTATGGCATAATATGATTATTTGACCCAGTCAGTTGTAGTGTATATGATAGACCAAGGATAAACCCAGAATCAAATTGAACTATGATTTAATGCACTGTATGAATCAAGTTTCACCATTGATTTATTAATGAAATTTTAAATGTATTAATTACAGGCAATAATCCAAGTTAGATTCAATTACAGAGTAGTGCTATGGCTGTGTTTTCATGATGAACTGGTTGTTATAGTTGATTTAGCCATGTTATATGTTTTTGGCCTGATTTTTGGGATTTGCAAACGTAATACACAGTATACTTGCACGCTTATGCTAAGGAATACGATGATTTAAGCCTCATGGCACTTACAGAAGAGTCTGTATATCCTCATACTACACTTTCCATGCTGTTTTTTGGTGTTCTAGCACCATGCATTATTTCAGAGAAAATCTTGTCACTAATTTTCAAGAACAGTCGCAGCTTCTCTGACTTTTCTCGATAATGTAGCCTAATGGGGAGCATGTTAAGTCATCTGAAAAGTGGCTAATTCAAGAAGTAGATTCAAGCCTTTTATTACATATATCAAGGTCAGTGAATTATCGGTAGTGAAATACAGTGAGGGAAAACAAAACAACAAATTTGGGAAAGTTGTGGTTGCTTCAGTCCCACTAGGCTTCTGACTACATTAAGCAGAAATTTGTCCAGCAGTCCACAGTTCCCTTTGTTCCCCCTGCCCGCCCAGCAAAGTGGCAGGCAGTTCCGCAAGTCAGCTGATGGGGATGAGGAGTGATTCTGAATACTCACTGCCAGCTTCCCAAATGAAAAGCCAATAGAAAATCTGGCAGAATATTGCTCATGATCCCACTGCTCATGATCTGCTCATGATCCATTTGGCTGGTGGCCCAACAGGTAAGTGGTGATTGTGTACTTTGAAATTGAGGTTAAAATCTAAAATTTCTTAATAGCGATGTGTGGTGAAGGAAGGACAAGGGAGTGACCTGGATGTCTGCTGGCAAGGTAAGGCTATCTGGAGAGCACTGGTGGTTGATGGGTGAACCCTCTTTATGGAGGGAGGAGGCTCTTGGGACACACTGGGATGGGGAGTCTAGATGCAGTTTTCCTTGTAGTCTGCAGCTCTCTTTGTTCCCCTCAGCAAAGTGGCTGGCAGTTCTGTAGATCAGCCAAGGAGGAGGAAGAGTGATTTCTGACGCTCCCTGCCAGCTTTCTACAAGCAGCAGCAATGGGAAAGCAGTTGGAAGTTACTCCCACACCCACTGCTTTTTTGCTCACTCATTGGTCATTCCATTGTTTCCCTACCCCCAGCAAAGTGGCAGGCAGTTCCACAGGTCTGCTGAAGAAGAGGAGTGATTTCTGACACTTCTTGCCAGCTTTCCACAAGCAAAATCAATGGGGAAGCTGAAAGGAAGTTACTCCCATTCCCACTGCTGCATCCAGTCAGTTGGCAGCAAGGCCTGATGGGTGAGCAGCGTTTGGCTGCTTTAAAATAGGCTGAACTCTGAAATCTCTTGAATGGTACTGGATAGCTAGAGAAGGATGAAGGAGTAACTTGGATGCTTACTGGTAAGGTAGAGATAGCTGATGGGTGTTGATGGTCAATGGGTGAGCCCTCTTTCTCCCTGGAGAGAGGAAGCTCTTGGGGTACTCCAGGATGAGGAATGCAGATGCAGTTTTTCTCACTAATGTCACTCCCTCTCTGACTCCCCCAACCCCATTGATGGTTATTCTGTTTCTCTGTTTAGATATGGAAATATCTCAAACATTTAAATACTCCCCTCTATCAAATGTTGCAGATTTTTATTCAACTGATTCAAAATGGCAGTATATTCTGTCACACACATATTACAACCTTATTCGTTTCGCTTCAGAAATATGTCCAGTTCAATGAGAATTAGTTCTGGGTAAGTGTGAATTCTATTTTGCCCCTCTAGATATTTCTCCATCTCCATAATTCCTATTATGAAATGCAGTACAAATATCCACTAGTTTTAAAAATATATTTTAATTGCAAAGAAAAAAAATACAAAGTAAAATAGCTAAGACAAAGCCATTTCCAACGTAAGTCAATTTTGACAAACTAACAAGTTTCATTTTTTCTACGTCTTAGAATATCTATACATTTAAACATTTAACAAAGGATATGATATATGAATAAGGATGAATTACAAGGATTTGTCCTTGTTTAATAATCCCTGCTGTTCATTAAAATATCTTAATTAAACTTAATATACTCTGATTTTAAACATGCAGAACAAATTATTTTTGGCATTGTACTTAGTCTGAAAGCTATGCAATATCCTCTAAAACTATCTTAGAACAGTTTCCATGTTAAAATTGGAGAATTATGTCAAATTATCACCATCTATTATTTTTATTAATAGAGTTGATAACTGCTTGGAATAATTTAGCTTGGTCTATATCTTTTGCTCAATACTGCCTCTTAGTGGCAATCTCTCCCTCCCACCCCCATCGCCCAAGAAAATATGTGGTTGCTCTATTAAAAAATAAACCATGGATAAAAACTTGATATCTATTATAATATACTTTTTAAAAAAAATAAAACCAAGTAATACAATTTCAATCAATGAAAAGCATTTTGCTCAATAAGAAAACCTATTGTACATATTATTATTAACCAAATACTGCTTGAGCTCTTTACTGAAAGGAATATCTATATAATGTACCTAACTGAACCATTTTAACCCCTTTCTTCTGAAGTAGGTGTTGTTATTGCTGTCTTTAGGCAGAAAGATTAACCTACAGCATCTCATAAAAGCAAAAAACTCACTTTTTCATGCTATTGAATATAATATCTTAAGGTACCCTAGCAAAACAACATTTCTGTCAATATATGTTTTTGGCTTCAAGTGTGATAATGCTACTAACAATGGCCTTTGGTATTTGATAGGGTTTAAGACAACAGGATAATGATCTCATCAGACAATTATCAGTTATCTCTCTATCTACACATTTGTGTTTAACATAAATAAAGGGATTTGGGGAGTGTTAAAGGGATGCCTTTAGAATTAAAAGTTTAGAGCATCCCTGTAATAGGAACATTACAATAGAAATCACATTGCTAATAAAATAAGTTTGGGTTTTGAGAAATATAAGCTAATTGTACTTAAGAAATTGTTTTAATTTTCCCTAAAGCAATTTTCTTCTGATAAACTATATACTTCAAAATAGATTAGATGACTAATTATTAGAACACTTTTTAAAGTAAAAGCTGTAAGAGGTTTGCAGGAGCTTGGTTCACCATGCAGACCAAACTGAATTCAGTATACAGCAGTATTCATTCCAGTTTGAACCATGCCAGTTAATTCTATTAAAAAAACAGTTGAAATTTGTCAACTCACTTTACCAGTATTTTTTAAATAATAAATTAAGGTGTATTATCAATTTCTGCACCATAGGCGAAACTGTTAAGTCAAAATGTGTACAATCTGTTAGATACTTAGTGTTAAATAGAACTAAATAGTTTCCCTAACAATTGGATGGTGTTAAAGGGCGCATTTATGGAACACAAAATTCAAATTATAAGAGTTTGAAGAAAATGCATCCAAACAAAATAATGTATATTAATATACTGTCATGTTTAGAAGGTGAAACAATTTTGATTGCCATGGGAACAAAATATAACTCTTGTAAGCTTTCACATGCTTCAAGCAGAGGGGTGCTATGTTATTAAAACATACTAAGTCCTGCCATAGTTCAAGAAAACAAAATATGTCAGGAAGCTAGGAGAAATCCTTAAATCATCCGGCAAAGATTGGAAGCAACCCATATATTGGCCCCTTGGCTTCTAGTCTTGAGCTGCAGAGTACACCCCACCCCCAAATAAACAGATTCTCCAAAGAGTCCTTCACAATAATATGTGATACACTGTTGTTTTTTGTTTCTACCCCAGTGAAAACACCAAGGGAGCCTTAGATTTTAAGCATGGGGAGTTTTTGTTCACTGTCTTTCTCTATTTCAATAGGACTCTTATGGAAAAAGAAGCAGTAGAAATACATCCAAGGAGTACAAGGGCAAGAAGGTTCTCTGGACCACATAAAACTCATTGAAAGGGTTGATTGAAGTCTTATTCAGAGGCAACTTTTCTCAAAAGCAGCCTTTGATAAATATGCTATTCTTATATAAACTATGGACTGAGAGATCTGTTATTAGATTATTTACATAAAGTGGATCCTGTATACTGTAATTCTATAATTGATTACCCCCTTTTATTTTTAAGATTCATTGGCTCATATTCAAAAGGAGCTAAAAATAAGAGCTTGATCTCCCCCCCCCCCATAGAGAAAACTTTAATTTGCCATAGCTTTATTTGCTATTGCTTCAGAAATACATCTGAGGAGAATTTAATGCTTTTTTTTCTTCTTTCAGCACCTAGCCAGGGTGGATCCTACACGTTAAATGCTAAATTTATTTGATCACTTTTTCTTCTTCTTTTGTACACTATTTTTTCTTCTTTTGTTATTGTTATTGTTGAATGTATGTTTTTATTTTGTTTCATTTTGTTTGTTTTTGTTTTGTATTTTACTTTTTATTAAAAGAATAAATATTTTTAAAAAGAAGTAAATTTTCTAGTTCTAGAATGCTTCTGATTATTTTTTATTTTATTTTTTTTACAAATAACTAAAGATGGCAAACATATCTAACACACCTTCTTCCTTCAATTTCCCCCAAAATAACATCCTTAGGAGGTGGGTTGGGCTGAAAGTGACTGATCCAAAGTCACCCAGTTGGCTTTCATGGTTAAAGCAAGACTTGATTATAACAAATAGAATATATTTTTAAATTGGAGATCTTTTATAACAGTTATGTTCAAGGCTAGCTATTAGCAATCCTTGGAGAGAAAACATTTTTAAAGTGCACACAGCACTGTTAAAAATAATAGTTCTATGATAATCATACCCGGATAAAATTTATTTTTTTTTTTAAAAAAAAGATGCAATAGACTAAACTCTAAGTGCAATAGACCAGTAAAGTGCAATAGACTGTATTTGAAACAAAATTTTCTTGCACAACTATATAGGATTTTATTGAAAAATACTTGGTAGTGTAAAAAAACGTACATCATAGTGGAATTTATGTTATGTGATAGGTCCTTCCAGATGAATATTATATAAATTAATTAGCAATGGTCCTCCAGGCTTTCAGACTATGGTTTTCTTAAAAAATAACTGGAATCTGCTGGATACTGAATTTGAATTTTTCCCCTATAATTGCTTTGAACCTTTCCCGCACAGATTTATAACCCAGAAAATTAATAATCTACTTGGGGCTATGGGGCAAAGCTTTCATAGACAACATGAGAATCATATTCTACATCAGGGGTAGTCAACCTTTTTATACCTACCGCCCACTTTTGTATCTCTATTAGTAGTAAAATTTTCTAACCGCCCACCGGTTCCACGGTAATGTGCCATGTATCGTCGTCTGTGCATGCCTCTCGCGCATCATGGATTGGGTTTGGGGGGGGGCGCCGGCTACCAGCTCTACTTGTCTGTTACAGCTGGGTGATATGGGGGGAAATGCGCGAGCTATTCTGGGATGAGGCTCTTTTGTTTGCACTACAGCGCCATTCACTTATATAACATGAACTAAACTTATGCGCGGGTGATACAAATAGTATATATTCCGAAATTTTAATTGTCACGGGGAATTTTATGAAAACCTAATGAAAATGTTTTTAAATAATGCTATGAAATTTTTTTAAAAAGTCCATTAAATTAAAAAAAAGGAAAATGCTTCAGTATCGGACAAAACCCCTACCACCCACCATGAACGCTGAAATGCCCACTAGTGGGTGGTAGGGACCAGGTTGACTACCACTGTTCTACAGCAATAAGCTAGATATTAATATTGACTCTATTCACAGTTGTCTCGTGGCATTTAAAAGGAATCTTGAAGCTCAACTCTACTTCAGACTTTTAGCATGTAAGTAAAGTGTAAAGGATAAGTTAGACTGACTATAATGCTGCTACTACAGTATCATTATCACCATTTTCTACCCAGAATTCCCAAGGTATGATATATATACAAAGATACACGCATAGGAAAAATAAACTTTTTAGTGTATTCTTACAATGCACAATCATTAGTATTGTGTTATCAGAAAGAAGCTAAGCACTTAGGAATTGAACATTATAATCCCTAACTTGCTCAATTTGCCCAAAGTATGCTCATATTCAATCACTTAAATTAAAACAGTACTTCAAAAATGAATGCAAAAAATATCTTCCAAAGGAAATTGTGCTTAAGCTGTTCCACAATCTCATGAGAAACGTACAAAAATTGATCACTAATCCCTTCAGAATACAGAAAATTCCTTATACACATAGGCATTAAAATCTGCAAAAGCATTTTCAAACAGCTATGTTCGTATAGATTTTTAGTGGTGGTGAACCAAGTGCCTTTGAAAAACATCCAACAACTAACTGCAAGACTGAACAAAAAGTTTTTTTCATAAAAATCTTTTCATTTGCAATTTATATGCAATTCCTACCACTTAAAGTGTGTTTGTTGTGGACTATCATATTTTCTCGGTTCCTGAACTGAATCATTTCATGAACAATTGCTTATCCGCAATATTAAACTATAGTATTCTGTTTGTTGCGTGTAATGTTAGTGTATGCTGATTGGATGATTATACACCTTCAAGTTTTTGTCAATTCTTGGAAACCACATAGATTTTTCCATGATGATCTGTCCTTAACCTGCTCATTCAGGTCTTCCAATAATGCATCTATCACTATTGTAACTAAATCCATCCATCTTGCTGCTGGAATCTTATTTCCTTCCATCTTTTACAGCATTTGCATCTTCTCTAGAGAGCTAGGTCTTTCAATGATGCATTTGAAATAGATAGTTTGAACTTTCTCAGCTGTTTCTCAAGTGAGAACTGTGAGTTGCATTGTTTCATAATCCATTTGTTCTTTGTTTTCCTGGGTATCCATGGTATTCTAACAGGTCTTATCCACCATAAAGGTTCAAAAACAGCAATGCTCTTTTCTAGCCTGATTTCAAAGTACAATTTTCACTTCCAGAAAATGTCATAGAAATATGATTGCCTGCACTATTCTGATCTTTGTAAGTATACACACATGCTGGCATCTGAGTATCTTTTTCAAGGCCTTCACGGCTATTAAGTGCTAGTCTGTAGTATATTCCTTGATTGCTTGTTTCTTTACTGTTCACCCTAAAAGGCAGAAGCATTCTACCACTTCAATTATCTTCATTGTCACTTCTAAGCAAATTGTATCTATTGTCAGTATGGCATTGTTTTATCACAGAATCATAAAATGAAAGCATCTCTGAATGAAAGTCCAATCTTCTACTCAGTGCTGGATTTGCCAAAACATTTTCAACAGGTGGCCATTCAGTCTTCATTTCAAGACCTTCACTGAAGGGGAACATACTACCTCAGAAGGGAGTCAATTTTATGCCACTAAGAACCATTTAAATTTTAAACAATGTATTGTAAATGCTTCCTTTACAAAATGGGCATTAGCTTTTACTTAGAATTTTTTTTAAAGAACAAGATTCAAAAGAGTGGGTAAGGGAATAAGATATTACCTGCATCATCTAGGACCTATCTTGTAAATGTTATTTTTACCTGATTTTTGTTTATTCTTGGAAAAGTTTTGTATTCATTTTGTCAGTTGATTCTCATTTTCTGCACTTCAATTTAAAATGCATCAATCTGGTGGGGCATTCCTATCAGTTATGAATTTTATGTCATTCATTTCTTTGATTAAGTGTGGAAAACATACCAATTTCTCTTTTATGGAGGGGGATCATTGCATTTATTAAGGCATTAATGCTTTTTAAAGAAGAATTTAATAAAATTGCAGAATTATTCTGTTATTCTGTTAAAAAAAAATCCCCATGAAGAACCACCATGAAAACGAATGGGCCGTCTCTTTTCTCTATTATACTTTAAACCAAAGAAACATGAACTTGACACTAGATTTAAATAAACTTGAAAATTCCATATTAAGTTATCATCATTCAGTATTCTATAATCCATATAAATATCTGCAGTGAGCTAGAAATAAACTAGAAAACTGATAGGGACTTCTGATACATCAAAAAACTGAACATTAGTATACAATTATGTTGTAAGACAAGAAAGAAACTGAACATAGCATCTAAATAAGAAAAGAAGGAAGAATAATCCAAAATGGAAAAAAAATCCTCAGGTATTTATTAATTGTTTTAAATTCTTTTTTTATATATAAATATGAAGCTTTTCACCTTTATCCAGTCTTTGCTGTTTCCTTACAGGTTCCATGAATGTCTGCACAAATTCTATGCATACCCCAACAGTTAGGAAAATTATCACATTAGAGAAACAAATGATATATCTTGTATAATTATGATTTTGTTTCAGATCTTCGTACATTGTCAAATAACATTATTGTTTCTTCAAATGTAAGAACTGAAGACTCGTGTGTTTAATAATGGTAGATTTTGAGGACAAATCATTGTTATGCTGAAAGATGTGAAATAATTAAATCATCTGACTTTTCTTCAATTTCAGACATAGATAAGAGTTCATCTGTTTCATAATCATCTTCAAAGGAACTACAAGAAATGAATAAAGAGATTCATATTAAAATAGTTTGACTCAATTTCTAATATTCAAATGACACTAATTTTAGAAAATATGAAGACAAATATAATATAAAATATAGCCCCATGAAACCTAAAGACAAAGCAAGTCTGAATTACTGAATAGGGGAACTGTTAAATACAGTTGAGTTATAAGCAAAAAATTCATATGAAAATAGTTCAAGATACAGGCTGTGATAATTTATCGTAACATTCAATTGTAAAAATTGTAAATGTTTTTGTAGCCATTTTCTTCACCACTTGGCCATTTTTCTCATATTTTTTGTGCATGCCTTTACTTGCACATTTATAGTGACACAATATAAATTTTGCAAAATTAAGAAGGAAAATCCTTCCACTTCCCAAATGACTACTGTGGAAGGGATAGTCTGTCTCTCTGTCTGTTTTTTTATCAATCAAACTTTTTAACTGCCCATTTCCGTCATAAGTATTGGGTTCAAATGGTACAAGAAGAGGCACACCGCTTTTGAAGGTAGTTCCTTTTTGCACCAGAGATAAACTAGCATCTGAGCTGAATGCTGCTTATTCATCTCACTTTTTCCACATATGTAAGTGATCTTAGAAGTGTATGCAAGGGTCATTCCTTATTGGAATAGGATTGGAGAAGGAGAATATGCAGGTCCCCAAAACACAGATTATTATTTGGTCTCTAGAATAAACATGGCATAACAAATGTCTAATAGGAGTGCTGGAAAAGAAAAATACATTTGGTTGATAACAGATAGGGTGCTTCCAAAATGACTACACTACTCTGAAATGCTGCCTATCTTCATTCAAGCTTACCAAAATTAGTCTGTAAATAGATGGATTAAGGCTGAGCTTCCTCATGATGAGCCAGTTCCTTTTTCCAGGATGTTTTTTCAACTTTCTAGTTTGGCATTAAATTAATAAGCAGATCAAACCATGTTTAGCATTTTGAAATCAGCCAAGGTAGGCAAGACTACCAAACATTCATAGTACCTAGCATTCCAGGTTTAGTTACAAACAAGACTGTCCTTTCTTCTAGTGTGGATTGACGTCAGGGCCTCTAAAATGTCAAAAGTCTTTTGACCTGAGCCTCTCAATTAATCTGTTTCTTTTTTAACTTCAACAGGATTTTGTTCTTATATTTCCATCCTATTGCAAACATCAAAACGAAATTAATTATTTTGGTCATAAGGTTGGTTCAAATTTCCCACTGCATTCAGAATACCTTTCAGGGACTCCTAGTGAACCTGGAATGGTAAGGATTGCAGGTGTTTTGCAAGGCCTAAGGAATAGCGTTGTGAGGTTGAGTTTCTCTTTTCATCTTACTGCTCTAGAGACCTTTAATTAGCCATTTGATTTTGATTCTTAGTAATAAAATTTTCTCTGTTTTAACATGCTTTGTCATTTTGAATTTGAATTGAATTGAATTGAATTGATTAAATTTCTATACCGCCCTTCTCCCGAAGGACTCAGGGCGGTTTACAGCCAAGATAAAACAGTATTTATAAATAAAATTAAAAGACAATATAAAAATCTAATTCAAATTGGCTAGCACCTATTAAAATTATTCAAAAAACAATAATAAAACCCCACTTAAAACAGTAATACAATTAGGCCAACCCTGCGCGATGAAATAAAAAAGTCTTGAGCTCGCATCGGAAGGTCCGGAGGTCGGGGAGTAATCGTAACCCCAGAGGAAGCTCATTCCAGAGGGTAGGTGCCCCCACAGAGAAGGCTCTCCTCCTGGGGGTCGCCAGCTGGCATTGTTTGGCTGACGGCATCCTGAGGAGACCCTCCCTGTGGGAGCACACAGGTCGATGAGACGCTATCGGTGGCAGCAGGCGGTCCTGTAAATAGCCCGGTCCTGTGCCATTGAGCGCTTTAAAGGTGGTTACCAACACCTTGAATTGCACCCAGAAGGCCACCAGCAACCAGTGCAGCCTACGCATGAGGGGTATTATATGGGAGCCACGAGTAGCTCCCTCTATCACCAGCGCAGCCACATTCTGGACCAGTTGGAGCCTCCGGGTGCCCTTCAAGGAGAGCCCCATGTAGAGAGCGTTACAGTAGTCCAGGCGGGAAGTGACGAGGACATGAGTGACTGTGCATAAGGAATCCCGGTCTATAAAGGGGTGCAACTGGCGTATCAGGCACACCTGATAAAAAGCTCCCCTGGCAATGGCCGTCGTGTTCTTCTAACGACAGCCGAGCATCCAGGAGAACGCCCAAGTTGCGGACCTCCATAGGGGCCAGTGACTCGGCTCCAACAGTCAGCAATGGAACCAGCTGACTGTACCGGGACGCCGGTATCCACAGCCACTCAGTCTTGGAGAGATTGAGTCGGAGCCCGTTTCTCCCCATCCAAACCCGCATGGCCTCCAGACACCGGGACATCACGTCAACAGCCTCGTTGGGGTGGTCAGGGGTGGAAATGTACAGCTGAGTATCATCAGCGTACTGATGATATTGCACCCCAAAACCACGGATCTCACCCAGCGGCTTCATATAGATGTTGAACAGGAGAGGCGAGAGAACCGACCCCTGTGGCACCCTACATGTGAGGCGCCTCGCGGCCAACCTCTGCCCCCCTGCCAACACCGTCTGTGACCGGTCAGAGAGATAGGAGGAGAACCACCGAAAAACGGTGCCCCCCACTCCCAATCTCTCCAGCCGTCGCAGCAGGATACCATGGTCAATGGTATCAAAAGCCGCTGAGAGGTCTAACAGGACCAGGACAGAGGAACAACCCCTATCCCGAGCCCTCCAGAGATCATCTACCAACGCAACCAAACTTTAACTTTATTTCAAAATACTACTAGTTTCAGCAATAAATTTCAGCACTTGGAACAGCAACTTTAAGATGCTTTTGCTTACCCTTCTTGTAACTGTACACTGCCAGACTCCTCAGCTACAAGGATTTCATATTCCTCAGCAGCATATCTGTCCCAATCAGAGGGTTCTGGATTATCATTTTCAATATCCTAAATAAATTGATTAGTAAGAAAAAGATAAAATCTAACAAGTCTTTTAAAGATTATGACATGCATAATTGTAAGTATCTACAATAAATAGTGTAATAAACTATTAGTAAGCATTTAAAGAAGAATCATTGCATACTTTTTGGTAATTATCTGTAAATGAAATATCCTGCAAATATTATGTTACGTTCCTAATCAGTTATACAAAATTAACTATCGTGTTTGTATGTATCTGAACTTAGATAAGCCAATCCAGAGTGTCTTAATTCATTTCAGCTAAACAGTCAGTTCCACAGGTACAGGTAGTCCCTGGTAATCAATTTGTTGAGCAACCAAAATTATGATTGTATTGAACAAGGGAGACATATGATCTGTCCTTAGATTTCCAGCAGTTGCAGCATCCCCAGAGTTAAGTTATAATGATCTGTGTGCTTAGTGCCAGGGTGGTGATTGCATGGCAGTGAGCTGCAGTCATAGGATCACAATTTCCAAGGTTCCTTACTGGCTTTACATGAGTTAAGGGGGAAGCCATCACGAAGTTGGAAGTCACAGTCATGAGAAGACCTCACTTAATAATGACAACCAGGACTGATGTCACTAAGCATATGATGACTGATGTCACATAACATCACACTTTATGACCATCTTGCTTAGTGACAACAATGCTGGTCACAATGTAAGTTAAAGGCTACCTGTTCAAGAAAATGCAAAGTATTGAAATTATTTATATTTAAAAATATTAAGGAAGAGAGACTTTAGATTCTTCATTATTATATTTTTAAAAATTAGTTTAGTTGTGATACAGAAGTTGTTTCAAAGATTTAATCTCTGATTTATGGAAAAGGTTGCAGAGTATTTCTGACCTTGTATCCTTTCAAATTGAAACAATTTTGAAAGTTTACATAACACATGAAAACATTATATTAGATATGCATACACCCACAAAAACAAACTGCTACCTTTTCACTAACATCATATGGCTCCTTAACCATATTAACTTGCCCAAAGCCAAAAGGTTATGGTTTCAGTCAACAGTAACTGAAATCTGAAACATGATTTAAGCATTGGTTTAATATTAACAGATATTAACAGAAAATGCTTGGTTCTTATTCCACTTTTTACAACAGAAAACTCTCTGATCATGATTAATGATTACATATCATACTAACTGTGTTCATTACAGGAACCCATTCTAAGAAAAAGATCTTTTTTAATTTTTAATTTTATATTCAATGTTAAAATACAAACTCTAAAAAAGGGGAAAAAATACAAGAATAAAGCAAAACTGAACAAGACATTTAAAAAGTGGACAGAAAAAAGGTGTACACACACAGGTGTGGTTTTTTTCTACGCACTTTTTCTTTTAATGTCTTATTTAGAGAAGAGATCTAAATTTATTTATACATGTAATAAACAATTGATGTATATATGTATGCATGCATGGAATTGATATCCTGGCTTATACTTTAGGAGTTCAGTCTGGTAGGTACATACTGTAAGACCAAGGAAACAAGATTTACACGTATTTCAGTAAGATACTTTCTAATGCAGGTAAATACAGACACTTGGAAATTAAAATTTATTTCCCAGTCTCATATGTAGTTAAGGAATATAATAAGTCAGTTTTCTCCCCTTTTGCACTGTTGCCATTTATGAATTAAGCTACCAATTGACTCATTCAATGTGTTCTATCCCCGATCTCTTATATCTAAAGTCACTCAGAATCTAAATGAGTGTGAGAGTTGAAAATGGAGCTAACAGTTTTTGGCCTATATATGGAAATTATGTAAATATATGACAGCTACTCAGTTTCAAGACCATCAAGCACTATTCCATGCATTTATACTACTGGGGGTATTTGTACCCTCACTGATGGCCAGCAGTGTTCTGTATGGTTCCATTCTTCATTATTGTTTGCAATAAAATTTGTTCCTGTCCTGTTGTTTTTCTTTTCTTCTTCCTATATATATATATGCTTATACCTCCTAATATTTACTCATATACATATTTATATACTATATAAACTTTTTGTACGATGTTGTGACAAAATAAATAAATAAATAAATAAATTGTCTGCAAAGTTTAGCCTTGGATAGAAGCTGAGCTGTGAAGCTTTGTGATTTATCACCTAGTCCTGGTAAGAGAAGGCTGACCGTGAGGTATGACTGAAAGCAATAAAGATCAGACTCCAAAAGTCATTTCACAAACAATCCAAAAAGTTGCAATTGGAGCAATCAAACGTAGTTTCACCCCAAAGATCACTTTGAGAACAGCCCTATCAATCGCTAAATTCAGTACTTCCTCTTCCTCCATCCTACCTCTCTTCCACCATGGAATTTAAGTGTGAATGAAATTTAATATCTGCCTTTTTGCAGTATGGTACAGCTTCAACATGTATATCAGAGCAAAACGCTGCCAAGAATTTTAACTCACTTCCAGTTAATAAAAACTACCCTAAACTGTCACTAATGGCAATGGGCTCAGGCTTTACCACTACTGAGATCAAGCAATCAGGTATAATAATTTCAGCTTAGTAAAAGGTGCAGAAATGTATGCCAGGGCACAGCATACTAATTTGCCCTGGGTCATAATAGTATAATGCAATATGCACTTGCCTTAAAGTTCATCTGCAGACATTGTCATGGAATTTATACTACTGGCCATACCTGTTCAATTATGTAAAAGTGTTCTTGTTACTTTTCTCTATAATGTTCTAGTTTTTCCTTTAAGTAATCATTACTTTGAAATAGAGCTGTTTTATACCTTTTGCACAGCAAAGGGATCCCGTTGTTCATTGTCCAGATACTTTTCAAGGTTAAAGAAAGTATTATAAAATACATGAGCCATTCTACATCTCTTCAAATCTCGTAGAGTAATTCTTCCTGAAAAACCAGCATATTTACTATCAGCATATTAATTATCAGCATATTAACTATCAAACCAACAGTTCTTAGTGGATTGGAATAAAAGAGCCCCTAGTTCATGTATCTCATAACAGTGACTAAAGATTTGTCAAGGAAAGCAAGGAGTAAGAGCGTATTTTAAAGTTGAATCACAGGTTTCTTAGTAGGCTTACTTCCAAAACAAGTTGATTGGTTTTGTGCATTCAGTTTGAATCAGTGGGCACCAACCTGATAATATGAACTTGTCACAAGCCTTTTCCATTAATTTATGTAAAATGTCATTTTGTAGAGATGCCAAGTAAATTGTCTAAGTTGTGTTTACAAACAAAGACACTTCTTACCTGTCATTTGAAACATAGCTACCACTAGTAGAAAAAACATTACACACCGGCGCTAACATTATTATTACAGGTATTCCTTGAGATATAACCGTAATGAGCCTGCCCGTTACAATCGCATGTTATGGCAGCCATTAAGCAAAGCATCTCATTAATGATTCCCCCCATCCCTGCTCTCCCCAAAGAATCGTTTAACCAAATATGCAGGTTGTTAAGTGGATTAGGTGGTGCCTGGGAGGTGGGGGAGGCCCTTGGAGATCTAGCATAGAAACCTATATTGGGGCACTGCTAATACCATAGTTTTTCCCAGATAGATTGATCAGGATGATTTCAAATAACATGATTACTTGTTAGCACTGAAGACTTTTGTTTTGGATGAAACAAAATTTATAGGATTAATTGTTAAGAATGAATTCAGATAAGTTAACAAAAAGAACTCAGTGCATTTTGTCATATACCTTTCAAAAATGCCCATTTGGAGAGATTTATTAATACTTTCAATGTGATGTGTGTTGTAATTAGCACTGTGTCTCATTTGTGAGTAAATGGATGATCATCTCACATTATAGATGACATATCTGTAGGGAGTTATTATCCCATTAAAAATAACATTCATAAATGCAGCTATTAGACACTTAATCATCGCACCTATTTGTAGAGGTAGTTGCAAATGTCTGAATGACTTAACTAAATTCCATATTACATATTATGGTAGATCAGGATAATTTTTGTGATTTTTCACATTAATCAGAGAACAAGTTGAAGATGCAAAGCAGGGGTATCGAACTCAAGGACCGTGGGCTGGATCCGGCCCACAGGATGCTTAGATCAGGCCCGCGGGGATGCCCTGGAAATAGTGAAGGACGGTGCTTCTGCCAGTGAAAATGAAGCTGAGAGCCACTCTCAGCCTCCCCAAGCTCTGTTTTCACTACAGAGGGCTGCAGAGGCCATCATGGTTGAAAATGGAGCTCAGGGGAGCCTCACACAGCCCCCCCAAACTCCATTTTTGCTAGCAGAGGGCTGCAGGAGGCAGTTGCAGCCAAAAACGGATGTTGAGCTGGCCATGCCCACCCTGGCCACATCCACTTGGCCCCCCAAGGTCAAACACAACCCTGATGCGGCCCTCAATGAAATTGAGTTTGACATCCCTGATGCAAAGACTAGCAAGCTAGTGTGAAAGCTACTTTATGTCTTTCTGTAAAGACATAAAACTCTTTAAAGCATCATAAGATCAAATTTACTAAAAAAAACCAAAACAGAACAAAATGACTTGGAATAAAAATTATCATATAATAACTCTTACCCTCATATTCTGGTTTTACTAGATCAAGCATTTGGCACAATAGATCATGGAAGGGCAAAGGCTCAATGCCCATAGATTCCATCCTTTCACACTGTTCCTCATAAAAATATTCAAGTTCATACATTGATAGTGTGCCATCCCCATCTAAATCCATGCATCGGAACCAGTACTCAATACTACAAAACAAAGAGATGAATCAAGATATATTTTTATAATATGGCAGCAGGTAACAAAAGTTTTGGGAATGACTTTCATGTACATAGTACACAATAAAGCTTTGTCTGGACTTTCCCATATGACAGGTTGCACTGGAAATGGTACCTTGAAGTTCGGACGATGAGCTAAGATACATAATACCCTCAACTGTTCAGTAGAAAATTCTGTACTCTTTTCCTATCCTATCCTAAATCTTTCAATATCTTGGAGAGAGTTTTTGGATGGAAAAATGTTTATTTTTAGCAGCTTGATAAAATTTTTATATGACAAAAACAACACACACAGAAAGAGAATACATAACTTGGAAGAAGGCTTCAGTAAATAAAGATAATTTTTACAATACAAGACTCTGTTGTAGGTAAATTTTCTCCTATTTAAAGCTCTTCTCATGTTAATTTTGTGGCTGGTAGTCAGTGAAGCTGGAGTGGCATGGAAGGTAGGTGCATTCTGTGTTTCTTTTATCTTTTGGACTTCAAGAGTAAACTCAAACAATGTACAATAAACTAATTAAGAAATTAGCCACATACAGAAAATAGTTATCACATACTGTTTATATTTTAGATATTTATTTTACCTTGTGAGGCATCTTTTGTCTTCTTCCGAGATCAGAAACCACACAAAGTCTGCATAGCTCATCTGGTTTTCTTTTTGTTCTTGACTTCCTCTAAAATATATAAAAATACGTAGTTAATTCCTTAATTAAAAAATAACCAGAGGCAAATTTTTAAAAATCACAGAGTGATCTGAAAAAGAGAAAAGATAAAATTTCTATTCCTAAAATGTATTAAGGTTATCCATTATCTAATTCCTGGAAAAGTAATGTTTTATTAAACTGAAGACAGATTTGGAATCTTATCCTAATATTACTAACACAACAACTTTGAAATCAGGATTCTAGGTTGACTTTTAGTGCAATAATTGTGAGGACTGCCTTTGAAGAATCTTCTTTTGATGAGGCATCAATGCCTTTTCACAACCAGGAATGTGAATTGAATGGTAACATTTCAAAAAATTGAATTTTGAATTTTGGCTTAAATTGCTTAAGGTTATGAGGGGGTCATGGCTACAAATACTACTCTACCATAGTTTTCTCTCCTCTTTGAGAGGTATTCACCATTAACTGTTCCCTAATTTAGAGAACAACTTTACTACTTACCTAAGAACAGCTCCAGTGAATATTCTTTCTATAATTCTGCTTGACAAAGCTGTAGATTAAAAAAAACAAAAGTGTGAGGGGTAATTTGTAGGCTGATCGGGAGACAGCTATATAAAAAGTTACCTACCAAAAGCTCATATTTTATTGATAAAAGGACCTGACTGCTTGCTAGACCACAGAAAAGCCATTGGAAAGATATTACAAAAGCACCACCCAAAGGTCTTAGAAAACAAACAGATTCCTATGAAAAATAGTTCCACTGATTCACTTCAATAAATTTTGTTTAGAAGGTTTTGCTTAAGGAACAGATTACTGTTTGAATTAACTAGAGCCTGACAAATAGTTAGGAATGTTTATCTCATTCATAAAAATAAGATATATGAAGACTAGTACATGCATACAACAACATCCAATCGTATGCAAAGTTCAACATGAGCATTATCATTACACATTTTCCTAGATACAGGTAGTCCTCAAGCTGCATCCAAAATGGAGCCTGTCAATTATGTTTGCAAGTGGTGACAACCATTAAGTAAGATTTAAGTCTAGCTTAACAACTTACTCTATCTCAGGTGTCTGCAAACTTGGCTCTTTTAAGACTTGTGGACTTCAACTCCCAGAGTTCTACAGCCAGCTGGCTGAAGAATTCTGGGAGTTGAAGTCCACAAGTCTTAAAAGAGCCAAGTTTGCAGACCCCTGCTCTATCTGATGCTGCTGTTAAATGAATGCACAGCTCATTAAGTAAGCATGGGGTACCTCAGAGGTGTGGGGAGGCCTTGGGAGGGCCTCCACTCAGCTGGGTCCATAAAGCAGGCAGACAAGCAGCAAAAAGCTTTCAATAGCCAAAACCAACTCAATGGTGAGGAGGGGGGAAAGAGGGGGGGAAAGGGCCTAGCTAGATTAAGGTCCAATGCCATGATCCAATGCTGGAGAGGCTTCCAAACAAGCTTCTGTGCTTGGCTGATGAAGTCGAGTTGTGAGCTGGGCCTCTGCCCCAATCAGCTGGCTGTCAAATAACTGCAAACCTCTCCTGGCTCGTTAGCCTTTGAGGAAGCCAGGAGAGGTTTGCAATCTCCTGACATCCAGCTGACTGGGGCAGAAAGCTCTGAAAACAGCTTCCATTTCCACAAGGAAATATTTGAACGCTGAAAATGATGGCTGCTTCCAGGAGGTACGGGGAACAGATCCAAGTGCTGTGGGGTATTATCATGACAGGACGTTGTGGGAGAGATGCAGGGAGGCACTGCAGTGTCTCTGTGAGAGCAAATGACCCAGGGGGCGCTGCAGCCATTGTAAGTTTGAAACAGAGTTGTATGTAACTTTTGGGAGAGTCTGTCATAACTTCAAACAGCATTAAATGACTTGTTATAACTTGACAACTACCTGTATACTACATATATCGGTATCTTTACTACACATCAAATTATTATGATTATTTTAGGTTTGAATTCCTTTCAGTCATTGTTTCAATCTTTTAATGCAAGATATTTTTTTTAATAAGTAAGTAGGATAAATCCATACAGCATAATAATAATAATAATAATAATAATAATAATAATAATAATAATAATAATAATAATAATAATAATAATAATAATAATAATAATATTTTAATTTGTATACCGCCCTTCTCCCGAAGGACTCAGGGCGGTGAACAGGCAGATAAAATATAAATACACACAGTAATTAAAAACATCCCTTAAAAAACTAATTCAAATGCCCAAAAATGTTAAAAAACGTACTCCCCCGTAAAATAACAAAATTTTAAAAACCCATCCAATAAAAATAAAAATCAGGCTAGTCCAGCCATATGAAATAAATAAGTTTTAAGTTTGCGGCGAAAGGTCCTAAGGTCAGGTAATTGTCGAAGTCCGAGGGGAAGTTCGTTCCACAGGGTCGGAGCTCCCACAGAGAAGGCCCTCCCCCTGGGGGCCGCCAGTCGACACTGTTTGGCTGACGGCACCCTGGGGGGTCCCTCTCTGTGGGGAGGCGTGCGGACGATGGGAGATAGAAGCCGGCAGTAGGCGGTCCCGTAGATAGCCGGTCCTAAGCCATGGGCGCTTTAAAGGTGGTAACCAATACCTTGAAGCGCACCGGAAAACAACAGGTAGCCAGTGCAGTCTGCGAGGATAGGTGTTATGTGGGAGCTCGAGGCGCTCCCTCGATAACCAGCGCAGCGCGTTCTGAACTAGCTGAAGTCTCCGGGTGCTCTTCAAGGGAGCCCCATGTAGAGAGCATTGCAGTAGTCCAGGCGAGGTAACAAGAGCATGAGTGACTGTGCATAAGGCATCCCGGTCCAGGAAGGGCGCAACTGGCGGATCAGGCGAACCTGATAAAATGCTCTCCTGGAGCGGTTGCCAAATGGTCTTCAAAGGACAACCGACCATCCAGGAGCACGCCCAAGTTGCGTACCTTCTCCATCGGGGCCAATGATTCACCCCGACAGACAGCCGCATCTGCAGCTGACTGTACCGAGTGCCGGCATCCACAGCCACTCCGTCTTGGAGGATTAAGTTTGAGCCTGTTCCTCCCCATCCAGACCCGTCGGCTTCCAGACACCGGGACAGCACTTCGACAGCTTCACTGGGGTGGCCCGGGGTGGAAAAGTACAGCTGGGTGTCATCAGCGTACAGTTGGTATCTCACCCCAAAGCCACTGATGATCTCACCCAGCGGCTTCATATAGATGTTGAACAGGAGGGGTGAGAGAATCGACCCCTGCAGCACTCCATGAGGCACCTTGGAGTCGATCTCTGCCCCCCTGTCAACACCGTCTGCGTCCGATCAGAGAGGTAGGAGGAGAACCACCGATAAACGGTGCCTCCCACTCCCAACCCCTCCAACCGGCGCAGCAGGATACCATGGTCGATGGTATCAAAAGCCGCTGAGAGGTCTAATAGGACCAGGGCAGAGGAGTAACCCCTATCCCTGGCCCTCCAGAGATCATCCACCAGTGCGACCAAAGCTGTCTCCGTACTGTATCCGGGCCGGAAGCCGGACTGAGCATGTCACTAATTTGAAATGTTCAGTCAAATATTAAAACTGTGACCATTTGCATGCTTTCATTAACTGTAAAATAAAAACAAATTTTCCAGGTAAAAATTAGCATTATTACAGGATTTGACAATAATGAAGTTTGAATTTAGTTTCTGTTTATGATTGTTTTCATTTTCACCTATCTTCTTTTGCAGTGTTATGACAAACACATAATTTTGTTTAACGATTTGCTTTGAGCTACCCTTTATATACTTCAGTAGTGATAATCTATATACCAATAACAATTAGGATTGTTTGCCTATAAGCCAGTTCTGAATGGCAGTTAATGACTAAAAAAAATAGGAAGCTATATAGGAAAAGGAGTAAAAAAATGGAGGAAGTTAGTTAAGTTTGATAATGATTTCCCATAAGATTGTGTGTCTGTCTAAATGTATACACACACACACACACACACGGATAAAAGCATAGTATATTTATAATAACATGTTCTTTTGCTTTTGAATTTCCTTACCTTGATCATTGTATCTAGTCAAATCGCTCTGATTGATATAGAGATCATGATCAGTGTCCAATTCCCAGAATTTACAGTAAATAACATAGAAGTGCTCATAGGAAAAATAATCAGTGATTTGATTAATATCTTCCTCTTCTTCTAAGAGGGCTAGAGTCTGAAAAGATGAGAATGGATTAATTCTACATAAAAAAATGCTACTGAAGTACCAGAAACCTGGTATATTTAACAAAAGCCTACATTTTTAGTTGATTGTGGCTGTACTAGATAGAAGAATTCTAATAATCAGTAACAGATTACTAGAATTTTCCTACCTAGTATGTCTAGTTAGATACATACCTCTAGTACTTCCCTCATATTTAAAATAAACCTATCTTTCCAGAATGCATACCATTTTTATTGCTAGTCCAACTGAATTGTAAAATACACTAAATATTTTAATTCATATTGTTCATAAGGTTGTAAAAAATTAACATACTTGCAGAAAGTTGCTTTTCCTCAGCTCTATTAATGATATTTTTCCAGACCATGATCTATTCACTATGTAAAATATTCTTTGAATAACCTGGAAAAAGATTAAATATACAATTCAAAACCACTGGCAAATTAAAGAAAAAATGCATTATAATGACAGTTGTATAGATCTATGTTCTTTTTTGAGTTTTGTTTAATCAGAAAAATACAAAAGACTCATAAAGTTGGAAAGGGCCATCAAGTCATAGAATCACAGGGCTGGAAGACACCTTGGAGGTCTTCTAGTCCAGGGGTCGGCAACCTTAAACACTCAAAGAGCCACTTGGACCTGTTTCCTACAGGAAAAAAACACTGGGAGCCACAACTTGATGTCACTCCCATTCAGTCACATGACCACGTAGCCATGCCTACCCAGCCACAAAACTATTCTCTATGTCTCTCTCCCCCTCTGTGTCTCTCTCCCTCTGTATCTCTCCATCTCCCCACTCTCTATGTATCTCTCTCTCTCTCTCTCTCTCTGTATGTGTATGTGTCTCTCTCTGTCTCTCTCTCCCTCTCTGTATGTGTATGTGTGTCTCTCCCCACTCATTTCGGGTGACCGTCCTCCTACTCCCCCTCCTCTCGTAACTCCCTAGCCGTAACTCCCTGTGGCTGAGCCAGGAGCATTCCCACGCACAGGGAGACTCCAGCCTGAAGTGGCAGGAAGTGAAGGCTGCCTTATGTGCAAATGTGGCACGAAGGCAGGTACAGGACAGCTTTGCTCCTGCACTCTCCAATGACCTTCTTTCCCTCCTCCTCTCATGATGCCTGGGACAGCTGTGGCTGAGCCGCGAATGTGCGCACGCGCAGATTGACCCTCCTCAAGCAAGCGCCAAAGCTCAGGAAAGGTGCACACAGGGCGGGCAGCAACTCGCTTACGGAGGCTCTCTCCGTGCATGCGTGCGTGCACACGCTCCCAGCTCAGACACAGCTGGCCAGGGGGTTACAAGAGGAGGGGGGTGGAAAGTGCAGAAACGAAGCTGCCCTGTACCTGCCTTCATGCCACGTTTACACGTAAGGCAGCCATCGCTTCCTGCCACTTTGGGCTGGAGTCCAAAAAAGTAATAAGAGGGGCAAGGCGAACCAGTGATGGGACAGGGAGCTGTGGCAGAGGGCCCAAAGAGCCACGTGTGGCTCCAGAGCCACGGGTTGCTGACCCCTGTTCTAGTCCAACCCGCTGTCCAAGCCAGGAGCCCTTATACCACCCCAGCCAAATCGTTGTTCAATCTTTTCTTGAAAACCTCCAACAATGAGGATTTGGATTACCGAATTGGGAACTATATTATCAGGCAGCAAAGTTGACTTGGATGAGAGAATGGATTATTCTAAGAAACACAGGACTATTAACTTTGGAAGGTCATGATCTACAATTGGGATGGCATGCTTTTTTATGGTATGGTAAAAGTAAGATGCATACTTATTTTCAAAGACATTACGTAAGAAATGCATTATTATTACAGTGGGAGAAGATTAGATATAAATATTATTTGAAAATACCAGCATGGTTAACAATGGAAGCATTAATACATCCAAATATAATTAATATTAAAAATGTTCTTAGATATAAATATATTTTTACAGATAAGGGGGAATTGAAAGAGAAACAAGAAACAGAAGAACAAGGGATTGAGATGGATTGGTATACTTATATGCAAATCCCAACAAGATATGAAAAAGATGCTAAATTAAATGGTTTTTATTTAGAAATGACAGAAATGGATAAGATACAGGAACAGATGGAAAAATAATTTGAAATATATATAATTATTTACTTAGTATTGAATTAGAAGAAGAACAAGTAAAAGAAACAATGATAGCCTGGGCAAAAAAATTCGGATATTCAGTTGAGCTAGATAAACGGCAGCAGCAATGGGAAAGGAATTATAAATTAACTATGTCCACAGCCTATAAGGAGAATCAATATAAAATGTTTTATAGATGGCACATGTCACCTAAAAAATTGGCAAAAATGTTTACAAATAAATCTGCAAAATGTTGGAAATGCCATTAGATACCATATGTGGTGGACATGTCCAGAAGCGAGAAATTATTGGAAGAAAATCAAAACATGGTTAGAAGAAATGAAATAACAACATATAGATTTAAAACCTGAACTGTTCCTATTGGGTATCTTACCAGAGAAATTTAGTAAGGAAAATATATATTTGATTGTACATGTTATAACTGCAGTGAGGATAGTATTTGCGCAAAGATGGAAAGCAGAAAAAATTCCTGTGGAGAGAGAAATAATTAAGAAAATATTGGATTATGAAGAAAAAGATTGACTTTGTCACTTAAAGAAAGAGAGGAATCAGAATATTTTAAAATATGGGGGCAATTTTATTATTGGTTGGAGAAGAGATATATATAGAGTAATGTTGTAATGAAGAAAGAAGAGAAAGAAGATAGATAAATGTATTAACAGAAAAGTAACTAGATAAATATATTAACAGAAAAGCAAAAAATGTGGGAGAATTGTTATAATAAATGAAATGATGATATTAAGAAATGATAAATATTGGAGGAGCAAGAAGAAGACACAAAAATGTATTCAGCTGACACACTGAATGACTGATTATATATTGTATGTTTGTTTGTCTATAAAATAAAAAAAAACTTTTGACACGAGAGATTGGAGGAGATGTTGAGGGAAAGTGGGGGGGGGGACCTCCAACAATGGAGCACCCACAATTCTGGCAGTCAAGCTGTTCCATCAATTAATCATTCTCACTGTCAGGAAATTACTCCTTATTTCCAGGTTGGATCTCCCTCTAATGAGCTTCTACTCATCACTTCTTGTTCTGCCCTCAGGTGCTCTAAAGAATAAATCCACCCCATTTTCCCTGACAGCCCTGTTCAATAATTTGATCAATTTAGGAATCCAAATTAAAACAGCTATAACATGTGGCTGTCTATCCTTCATCTGAATGCACCCAGTCAAGGAAAATCCACAACCTTTCTGAGTTAACTGATTCCATATCAAACCATTAATTAGAATTTATACTACTATGAAGTCCTATGGGAATAAACTTTCGAATACAGTCCCAGGAAATTTCCTACTAGGCCTGATCCAATCACAGTGACATAGATAGTCCTTCAGTTGTATATGTTTAGTGATATCAGAACTTTAAAGATAAGAACTGGCCATTTGAGCACTGGCTGGGAAATTCTGGGAGTTGAAGTCCACATATCTTTAAAGTTGCCAAGACTGAGAAACACTGCTATATTAATTGCATTCAGTTGCACTAAATTCCTTTCATACGTGAGATTGGAAAGGAAAACATGGTAAACTATTTCTATAATGTTGTAAAAAAAAACCCTATATGGATTGATTATAATTGTGAAGAACTGAGCAAAGTGTGTAAAAAAAAAAAGCAAACCAGATGTGAAAGATAAGGAAGAATTAAATAGTTGAAACAAATCAATGCCAAATAGCCAACCTGAATTTGTCTTACTTCTGAAACTGGTCATGTTTCAATCTCACTACGAATAATGAAACTAATAATGTAGGCAACATACCGTAGTAATGTAGCGGGAATGAAATTCTGGGGCATCCTTTAAAAATGTCAGTCCTGGATGAGTTTCAACTATATCCTGAAATACACCAGAATTATTAAGTACAAAAAAACATCATAACCATAAACTAGCATAGTACCTAAAGGGAAACTAGGGGAAAGTAAAATAAACATTTATCACATGATAAGCTATGGTAACTTGCTCTAACTATGAAGAAACAAGAAAAGGAGAGATGTTGGACTTTCCTTACTTTTTTGTCACACCACGGAATCATAAAATCTTGGCACTAGAAGGGCCCAAACACAATTCCCTGCAGAATCCAAATGTGCAGAATCATGGACACTGTATTCTTCCTTCACCCTAATTCATCCTCTGAAGGGGAGCTATCTCAGTAATTGGTAGGAAGCTCTAGGCTGGAATTTAAAGGACTGGTCAAACATACCTGCAGTATTGGGATGAAATCTTCTTGTTCCAGATAGTTACAGTTAGGTTTTGCTAAAAGGCAAATGAATTTTGATGCATCATCATGACAGTTGTGTAGAATCCTACAAAGAAGAAGTAAACTGTATAAGACCATTCTGGTCAATCCGAAGAAGGAAAAATGTTCTATGGTTTCAGCTTCATTCAGCATTACCCAATCTTGGCACTTTTGAAACATGGACAGATTTGGAGAATTCTAGAACCTAGTGTCTATAAATCTACCGTGTTTCCCTGAAAATAAGACCCTGTCCTATATTATTTTGAACCCTGAAATAAGCGCTTGGTCTTACTGCCATGTGCTCAAAAGCCCGATTGGGCTTATTATCAGGGATGTCTTATTTGGAGGAAAACAGGGTAGAAGGCTCTCAAACTGAGCAAGGCTTCTATAACTTGGCATCTATTATATAGAGCCAAAGCTACATGTTACATTCAGAAACCTCTGCCTTTAAGTGCAGGGTTACTGTTGTTATTTCATATATGGCAATAGTAATAAGAAAAATTACATAAATAATGAAGGCCATAATAAAGTATACATCTAGTTATATCTATATATTTCTATGTGAACGTATGTACGTATGTCAGCCCCACTATTTAGACCAAACCAAAAAATCAACTCGACACAAAGTTGAAACTTATTAATATTGGCTACAAAAACAGAATCTTGCAAGTCTGACTGTACTTTCCCCCACCCTTTCCCCCAAATACTATTGTGAATTAGAAAATCTTCTACCTGAGTCTTTTGAACATGCCTTCTTATTTTGGATTTAAGCCATGCTTTTTCCCTGTTGCTTTGGTAACAGATCAGGCCTATCTCTATCATCTTCCTAACTCCCTACAAAATGTGAATATGTACAGTATGTAGTCTACCTTTTCTCATCCCTTTCTTGATTCAATAAAAAGCTGCCACAGGTGGGGAATTGTTAATTGTTTCACAAATTATGTAATTCAGGACCCACATACATTCAATCTCATTCAATCTAATATGCTGACCTTTAAAATTGGATTTGTCAATGCAATATATAATCAAACAACTTAAAAATGATAAATTATAACACTAACTAAAATCACTAAAAAATCTTGAAAACAGTGGAACAATCATCAAAACAGTAAGTTTAAAAAACCATGTAAGAATTTTCTGGTATGGAAGGATAATAATTGTGAATGGTTGCTGTCCAAGGCAGTTGCTAAATGAAGACTACCTGTAAATAGTTATGATTTCTGATATATTAAAATCTGATCCACATAAAGAAGTGAAATCAGTTTTCTTTGCCCTACATGCCCTAGATAGATCAAGAAATATCTCCAGGGAACAAAAACATAGCTTTCTATGTTCGAAAGCTCAGACCTTTTCTCCCGTCTAATTTCATGCTGCTTTATCTGAACTAGAAGAAAACTGGTATTTTCTTTTGCAGCATACAGCTTACAGACATTACAAACATTTTGTTCTCCCATTGGTGGGAACTTTCATCTCACTATATCAGAACGATCTCTTATTTACTAATATTACAGCTTCCTCTTAGAACAACCACCCAGATTTGCTTTGCATACAGAAAACAGATGTCCTAATGTGAATCCAGAACAGAGATAGCAATTTCATTTATTCATCTGCATCCCGCTCTTTATAACTCAAGGCAGCAAACATGTCCAACACATCTTCCTCCTTTTTTCCTCACAGAAACCACCCTGTGAGATGAGTTGAGCTGACAGAGAGTGATTGATCCAAAATCACCTGGCTGGCTTTCATGACTAAGGCAGGACATGCATTCACAATCTCCTGCTTTCTAGGCTAGTACATTAACCACTAGACCAAACTTCTTCCCCTTAATTTGTGAAGTGGGAATAAAGGACATTTCCCCCTCTGAAATGTGCAAAAGTTTGCAGCAAAGTTCCTCACTGAATTATATTTTCTTCTACAGGGATTTATTTTATTTTATTTATTTATTTTATTTGTCACAACAGTATATATAAGCATAAGCATGAAAATAACTATATAATATATAAACATATATATGAGCATAAGTATGTGATAACTATATTAATTGCATATAATGAAAGGAAACAATAGGACAGGAACGGTAGGCACGTTTGTGCTCTTATGCATGCCCCTTATAGACATCTTAGGAATGGGGTGAGATCAATAGTAGACAGTTTTTGGTTAAAGCTTTGGCGATTTTGAGGAAGAGACCATAGAGTCAGGTAGTGTGTTCCAAGCACTAATAACTCTGTTACAGGAGTCATATTTTCTGCAATCAAGATTGAAACAGTTAACATTGAGTTTAAATCTATTGTTTGCTCTTGTATTGTTATGATTGAAACTGAAATAGTCTTCAACAGGAAGAATATTGCAATAGATGATTATATGAGTTAAATACAGGTCTTGTTCAAGGCGGCGGAGTTCTAAGTTTTCTAAGCCCAGGATTTCAAGTCTGGTGGCATAAGGTATTTTGTTGTATTCAGAGGAGTGGAGAACTCTTCTTGTAAAATATTTCTGGACATATTCAGTTGTATTGATGTCTGAAATGTGGTATGGGTTCCAGACAGGCAAGCTATATTCAAGAATTGGTCTAGCAAATGTTTTATAAGCTCTGGTTAGCAGTGTAGTGTTTCTGGAGAAGAAGCTACATAAGATTAGGTTTAAAACTCTTAAAGCCTTTTTTGCGATGTAGTTGCAGTGGGCTTTGGCACTTAGATCATCAGATATGAAAACTCCAAGGTCTTTAACAGGGTGGGGGTCATCTGTAAGGTAATGTCCATCGAGTTTGTATTTAGTGTTTAGATTCTTTTTTCCAATGTGTAAGACAAAGCATTTGCTGGTTGAGATTTGGAGTTGCCAAGTTTTTGACCATTCTGAAACAAAGTCAAGGTCTTTTTGAAGGGTAGCTGTATTGTTGGTAGTGTTAAATATTTTGACATCGTCAGCGAAGAGAACACAATTACTTTGAATATGGTCACAGAGATCATAAATGTATAATAAAAAAAGTGTTGGTCCAAGAACACTGCTTGGGGAACGCCACTATTGACAGGAATAGGATTTGATAGGGCACTGCCTATTTTGACTACTTGTTGTCTGTTTGACAGGAATGCTGTTATCCAGTTATGGAGGGGTCCGGAGATGCCGTAGGATTTTAGTTTTAGGAGAAATTTGTCATGTACCACTGAGTCAAAAGCTTTACAGAAGTCTATGTAAATTGCATCTATTGTTTTGCCTTGATCAAGATTTGTAGTCCATATGTTTTTGCAGTGAAGAAGTTGTAAGTTACATGATAGTTTTTTTCTGAATCCAAATGGTTTATTAGAGAGTAGATTGTTTGTTTCTAGGTGGAGGTTAATGGATTGGTTGATGATAGATTCCATAACTTTACAGGTGACACAGCGTAGAGAGATAGGTCTGTAATTTTCAACTAAGCTGGGGTCTCTTTTTTTGAAGACAGGGATGACCGTGGCTAGTGACCAAAGTTTGGGAAGGGAACTGGTCATGATCTTTTCCAAAGATTATGCTTAGGGGTTCTGCTATATTAAAGGAAAGCTTTTTTAAGAAGTATGCACATAGTCTATCAGCTCCTATAGATAGGGATGGTTTCAGTTTGTGAAGAGCTTTTTCAACATTTTCTTCAGTGAAATCTATATGTGTTAGGATGTTGTTGGTGCGGTTAGCATTTAACATTATTATTATTTAGTAATTATTATTTGTAATTATTATTATTATTATTATATTATATTATTATATTATAATAATATTATAATTATTATTATTTAGCATTTAGCATTATGATTTCAATGTAAAATGTAAAAGGCATATCTGTTGACCTGAAACCACTTTCAAGCAGCATGGAGTTCCCCTTAAAGAAGACAATGCTGGAAAACACTGCTGTTTTCCCAGGCAGAGAAAACAACAATGAGATTAGAAACCCATGGGAAGTAGATGTTGAAAGCACAGTAAGGTAGCTGATAGGTGAAAGTAATGTAGGTCTGGGAGAGGAAGTGGCTCAGTTGGAGAAGGTTGTTGAGAGAGTTTGGGAAAGCAGTGCTGAAATTCAGAATTCCCAGCAGGAGGATTGAAGAGGAAAGACTGAAGATCCCAACCGGGAAAGTGAAAGAATCTCAGTATAAAAGCTTGAGGAGATGAGGGGTGTTTAGGAAACCTCTTCAGTGTAATTTAGGAAATCCTGTTAAACAAAAGCTAGATAAAACAGACAAGGAAGTAGAAAGAAAGAATATCATACACTGATAAATACATACAGAAAAAGAGCATTCTAATTGCATATAATTATCATGGCAACTAGCAGTAGTACCCTGGACATGCCTTCAAAATTATAAATACCTAGCACACAAATAAGTTGGAGGTCCCTGTTTTAAGAGAATATTTTTACACTGTGCTCACTTTTTCCACATGGCCACAAATGAATGTACAGATACAAATCCTGTCTGCTCCCCTCCAGATGCATTGAACATGGGAGCTTTCCAATATAGGGGACAGCCACATATCTGTAAAAAGCATAAAACAAAATATTGTTAATATCCAGGAAAAGACGTTATTTTTCTCAAGCCATTTTATTAAAATATGTTGGAAAATAAAACCCAGGCAAATTATATGCAGTGCATTATATCAGGGGTCTTCAACCTTGGCAACTTTAAAACTTGTGGACTTCAACTCCCAGAACCAACAAGTCAACCATATAATGCAGGGGTCTCTAACCTTGGCAACTTTAAGACTTGTGGACTTCAACTCCCAGAGAGGAACTCTGGGAGTTGAGGTCCACAAGTCTTAAAGTTGCCAAGGTTGGAGACCCCTGCATTATATGGTTGAGTTGAATCTCACAGACTTATTATTTAAATTATGGTTTTATTATTTGAATCACTGTTTAAACTTTTAATGAAAATCCTATTAAAAATCATTTAGAAATCTTTACCTATGGTGAAGATGATAAATCTAGGGATGTTATCCTGTTGTTTCTTGTCCACCAGAATCTATAGGCTCTTTTACTATGCTACCACCCAAAAGCACATTCTGGTTTTATCTAGAAGATAATGCTTTCCTGATCATTCGCCAGTTCTAACCTAAACCTATGACGTTCAGATTTTTCTTAGTCTAAAACAAAGGATTTTGTAGTGTTTGCTCAACAACCAGCACTTCTTGTTCTGATGTGAGTTTATGTCATTATTGGATACCAGAATTTGTATTTATTCATGGCTTCATGCCATAAATACAAAATTAAAATATGCTTCATCCAAAAGCTTCCTTATTCTTTAATAAATTATTATTTTACCTATATTATAAAGGAGACTCCAACTCTGAATAATCCATAAATTCAGAAGATAATTATGCTTACTTTTATAATTTTCTCCATTTCATTATAGGGAACTTTCTTATCTTCAAACTCTGAAAAGGCTGCTTCAACTTTGATAATAATTTCGTCATGATTATTGCAGATATTCGGAAGTCCATAGGGAAAATAGAAAGTTGGAATGTTTATGGACAAAGGAGCACCAACAGTTTCTTTATTTGTAGACAGTAGAGACTGTGGGGTGATTGTTGAATTTGCAGGAGTTAGAGATTGTGTCACCGGTTTTTTCTCTTGCTTATTTTGGACCTAAATATTAATAAACAAAATTACTATTTTTATGCAATAAAATTTGAACAAAGAATGTACAAAAATAGTCTTTCCAATGAACAAAACAAAGTTATGGGGGGAAAAAACCAACAAGCTGTGTGCGCACAGAACAGTCTTATCTCTCAGAAAAGTACAGCAATTTTAAAACATTTTGAAATTCTAGGTATAAATTGACAATTCATCCTATATGATTAAATACTTGAGCTGTATATACTACAACTTCTTGTAAACACTGCATTTATTGTACTACTACTGTACACTACATTTTAAAAAAGTTCTTAAAGAAGCATCTAACCAAAGCTCTCCAGGACAGAAATCAAGCTTCTAAGTTCCAATACTATATCTAAAAAGCAGCCACCGAATCTTACCAATAAATTCATAAATGTATTTTGCTACCAGAAGTACTTCTTCCTCTTTACAGCTGCCTGCTACTTATGTCTTTAGGGTGTGTTTTGTCCATGCACTTGTTTCCTTTACTATTCCACATAAGGGTTAGTGCAAGGGGCTAGTTTTCTTTGACATTTATTTTGAAGCATTTTATACTGTTTATACTATTAAATCTTTTTTAGTTTTTTTAATTGAATATTATTTGGGAACAACTTCAATCTCCTTAGCCATCTTACTTTTAATAGTCAGTGTTTGTTTCCCCATACATTTGAAATGTGGTTCAAAATGTATATGTTACTATCAATGTGTGAAATAAGGCATTTTATAGAAATCTATAGAGTGCCGGAAATGGGATGTCTAAGTGTGAAATACTTAATATTTGTTAGGCAAAAGACCTACCAGCAAAGTATGAAAGACTCCTGCAAAAAGATAATTTTAGCCTTCCTTGATGCAACAAGTAGGTCAATACTGTTTTTTTTTCCTCATGTTTTTCAGTAAGAAAATCCTGTATTTTATTTTGCATTTTTTCATTTTCATATAAATCTTTTCAATGAAGGGTTAGAATTAGTGTCTTAACCCTTAACTTAACTCTAACCCTTTTCATGACTCTTTTCATACTTTACCTAAATAGTTATCATTTTGCACAATGCTTAGGTATTATATATAATGCCTAGGGAAAGTATATAGCATATTAAAATAATACAGACATTTCATATTTTGCCTAAAAATGTCACACATTTAATAGATTTCTTACATGTTCTATTTAATGTCAATTTGTCACACATTGCTGGTAACATACATAATACATGGAAATGCTGAGCATTTCTTTTTTAAAAAAAACAAACAGAAGTCAATTTGTTGCCATGTTCTATTAATAATATTTACTTATTTAAATATTTTCACCTTCAAGAAGAAAATACCAAAAGGCAAAATACCTGTTTCCTTTTATTTACCAACAGGTATTTATGTACTAGGCTTGGAAGATCTATTTTTAAACCAATAGGTATCTGGTGCAAATAACCTTCTGAAAATAGAGAAGCCTAAGCGAAGAAACCATTTCAACTACTAATCTAAAACAGAGATAACAAATAAGAAGAAAAAGTAAAGCACATTCAAACCTGGCCTTGCTGGAATGACTTCAATCTCTTCTTGAACCGGGATGGAAGAACAAAATCACAGCCTTTTGCAAGGAAAGCTAATTCCCCTCGTAAATCAGGGTCCCTTCGCAGAGATCTATCCTTGATCATCATTTTTGTTACTTCCTCAGAAAATTGTTCTTCCCAGCAAAGATGTAAAGTCCTTTTCAGGTATCACTTCAACTATTTTCTTGATTTGTTTGTGTGAGAGGGGGCAAGGGTTTAAGAAGTTCTAAGTGAAACATATCTTGTCTTTTTATTCTCAGAAAGAATTGCCTATATCTCATCCCAAGGCCAGTGGACTCTCTTTTTTGATATTCAAAGAATCCCTGAGCACAAAGATTTCTGGATGCCTTTTACCAATTATTTATCAAGAAGTATATCTACACCAGAATCTGTCCCTGCTGGCTACATGACAGTGAGACAAGCTGTCCTTGGTTGGTAACAGAGCAGAGGTATTGTGGGAAGGGAGGCATCTACCACACTACTAGCAGTGGTGCTAAAGTTAGACTTATTGCAGAGATAGCTAAATATATCATCTTCCAAGATACGCATTTTATGATGTCCCATGGTGAAGTTTTAGGTGCAAACTTAGCTATCAATCTCAACTGAAATCAAAACCATAATCTATAGATGCCACCAGAAGAGCACAGATATTTCTGATTAGAATATAATATTTAAAAGGTTGAAATCTCTTTTAATTTAAATTTTTCATGTGGTAAAAAAATACAGCTTCTTACTGTCCAAAAGACATATAATTATTATAGGGTAACTATCATGCTGTTAAAAATTTTCCTTACATGTTTGGAGATAAGACAACAACATTTTAAAGTAGACTGCTTTCCTAGTATCAGAGCTTTTAAAAAGTGTGCTTTTTAAATTAAATCAAGAATGGAGCTACCAAAATTGGTACAGTATTTGAAATCCAGAGAATGTATTTAATTTCATGTAGGATCAAAAAAGATCTGATTATGCCAATTGTCATCCTTGATATCCTAAATATAAATGAAATCTGGATTTAACAGATGTATTGGAGGGAGAGGTAGACATATTTGGGCCTTTGGGGAAAAGTATTAAAACTAATTTCAGTTCTCATGAAAAACAGGCACCTTAGAACAATTATCATTTAAAAATGGCAGGAATCCTTCTTCTTCTTTTTTTGAAAACTTGATTGAAAATGGGATAATTAATAATTATTTCAACCAACTATTATGTAAAAATGGAAAATAAATATAAGCACTTTTATTCTTAAAAAGTCATTCAAATCACTAACAGCAGGTTTGCCTGTGCTTTTATTTTATTTTAAAATTTATTTAAATGTATTGGCCTCTCAACTCCAATGAATTCTGGGTGATTTTCATATATGACAAGCTATTTTTGTATTGTGCATAAGAAAGTTTGGACTGATGTCCAAACTATAAATCTACTATAAAGAGTGAAAAATTCAATGACATATAAATAATTTGCTATGTTACAGTAATTCCACAGCGCAATATTTTTATATGAATGGGCTCAACTGTTATGTGAAAAAAGAAATCACTCAATCTTACCTTGATAACCTCCGGCATCTGTTGAATTAATGGTGAGGCAGGTTTTTTCTTCACTGTATCAATGTAGCTCTGCTTGTCAACTGTAATGGAAGGTGTGGCTAAAGTTTCCTGAAGAATATGCATCACTTCTTTCTCTTTTGATAAGCTTCCTTTGCCCAATTGGAATTCTACTAGTTCTTGGGCAAAGTCTTCAATACTCTCCAAAATACGCAATAAAAGAGTTTTCTCATCTTCATCCATTTTATGACCATTGATTTCTACAGGTTTTGATAAGGAAGAAGGCACGCTTTTGTCTTCAGGAAAACAATCTTTGCCTTTGTCTTCACTGGTTAAACCACTACTTTTCAAATGTCTAGACTCACTCTGCTCCACAGTAGTTTCTCTCAGTGTAATTTCCATTTTTTGTGAAAAATTCTCCAAATCCAACAAAAGTTTATCTATCTCTTCTTGATTGTTTTTTCTAAGCTCTTCTTTAGAGACCTGAACATTGTAGTTAAAGGCTTGATCAATGGAACCTGTTGAAATGGAGAGGTCGCCCTTTGATAGAGGCTGTGCAACAGTATGTGAAGTTTTAGGAAGTTCTAAAGAAGGATTTAGCGTTTCAGCTCGCTCCTGGCTGCTTTCTGAATCTCCCCTTATTGTTCTACTCTGAACACTTGATGCACTTCCCCTTACTTTTTTCCCATCTGATTCTTCTACAATATATAGAGATTCTGTGGGAAAAACACAGTCTGATGGATTTAGAAATTGTAACTGAGGTAGTACATGAGAATCATTTCTAAAATCTATATTGTTCGGCAATGTATTTGAGGAAATATCTACACTGGGGATTTGGATAAGATTGGTTGTGGAATTTGTATCATTATTATCCTGAATTCTTTTTGAGTTAGAGAGAAATGTCTGCTTTGCCACAGATGATGCAGAAGTTACAACATCTTCATATCTTGGTGGTTGCTCATTGCCAAATATTGGGGAGAAATGAGATTGCTCCAAAGCAGACAAACTATTAATCAGTTCTACCATGTCACTAGGATGTCTAAATTCAAAAGGCAACTGTTTAAGGTAAGAAGAAAATCTTGTCATTAAATTCATATAGATTATTTCAGAATTAACCAAGGACTCGCTATTATTTCCGCTATTGACATTTCCTGAAGATTTCTTCTTAATGCATTGCTTTATTATATCTGTACACTTCTTCAAGTCCTCTGAGCATTTTAGCAAGATATCTAAGCACATCTTAATATCTCCACTGGAAGAACCATCCAGTTTGTGCTTTTCCAAAATTTGTGTTAAAAAATTGCCATCAGGAAAAGTTTCTATAGGTAAAGGAACTACAGAACTCCCACTTTCCTTAACAGAGGGGCTGCTGACATGCCATTTTTCTTCATGGGAACAATTATTTAGAATACCGTTAGGAGGGGACAAAATTTCATCGCTGCTGAAATGTCCACTAATCAAGTCAAAATCAAGTGATCTTCTACTGAATTGGTCTGACTTAACTTTTCTTCCTTTTCTATAGTTTGCCTGATTTGAAGAATTTCTCAGTTTTTCAAATGAGAATTCTTTTATTTTTCCACTAGCAAGATTTATGGCTTCTTCAGTGATATCTTTCAGATTTCCACTGCTTTGAACAGAAGATCCTTTTTTGAGTTTTGGATTACTAGGAAGGAGCTGATGATAATCTTCATCCCCAGGCAAAGCAATTGAATTTTCAGGCATTGAAAATCTGTGGGTCAGATCTGAATTTCTAAAATTAGGTGTAGAAACTTTAAGTAGTTTTGGACAAACACTGTGGTGGGCCACTATGCACATAATTCCTTGTTTGAATACTTGACATGTCCCTGTGCAATAATGCACAACATTTTGAAGCTGATTATCTATTATAGCACTGCTGTAACAATTCACTGTTGTTATTACTCTTTTATAGTTTGCTGCCATAATATGAATTTCAATTTGTTGCACTCTGAAATGGCTTAAGAGAGCAATCACTTTACCCTCCTTTAAATCTCATATTGGTACATCATAAGCATTGAGGTGGTTGTGTTAAAAATGTAGCAAAATCAATGCATTGTCAAGAATCTGTATTAAAAGATTGTAGACAATAATCTATAAAAAATTAAAATGACCAGCATAATGTATAATTGTCTTTTAGATAATAGTAAATATTTCCAGACTAAAAATGTTGTAGTGATGAACAATTGTTTTCTTTTCTCAATAGCAATGTTAGAAGTAAAAATGAAGGACGTTAATCCACTTATTGAGAAAATTAGGAAAAAACTTTCTCTTGAATGTTTTGTCCAAACTTCCTCTGAACTTCAGATTTCATGGAGAAAATAAAAGCATGTAATGTGGTCAAATGATCCACCTCCTTCATTGATGTAGAAGATGCCTGCAATAACAAATGTTGTTAGCAAACAAATTTCAAGCCTAACTTTAGATACTGCTACTAACTTTAGATAAGCATTGCAGGAGAAGCAGTGGCAGAACCTGGGGACAGACTACAGAATCAAAACAGGAATCAGCCTTGAATCTCTACCTAGACGCAAATAGACCAAACCCAACCCCTATTGAATTCTGTTGACCCTTATCTAGTGCCAAGATAATGCTATCAATTTATATCATTAATGGGAGAAATACATGTTTAATAAATCTTCCATGTCCGTAACTAAGTATATGGAAAAAAAGATCCAAAAAATATATTTTCTTTCTAATACAAATTGAAAACTACACTACTTGCTAATGCTATCTGCTCTCCAATCAGATAACTTATGCAAAGGCAACAGATAATAACCATTAAACCATGTGGGTTACAAATAAAATAAATAGTAGATAAAACAAATTAATCAAATATACTTAAATTAGTTCAATAGCTAATAGCTATTGCTATTAAGCACATAGAGTTGAATTAATTTTAGTTTGTTCACTAAATGAAGACGTGAAAATTACTCTTGCCTAAGATCCAGATTTCATTTCCCAGTCATGACCACTATTACTACCAACATCTACAGACAACCTGCTGCCTCAATGATTCAAGGGGTAGAGATTAATGTCTTGCCAGTCCTCACCTTTTTAAGATGGAGGCTGAAAATGGCCTCTGAGCTCTTCTGAGCAGAGAAGGCAGACTTCTCCACTCACCTTATACCCAAAGGTATAGTCCCTTTCTGCCTAGAAAGCAACAAAAGAAGCTATCATTTCAGCTTCCTTCAGTACATAGAAACTAGAACTGCCCTTTGTCTGCAAATAGAGAACAATTGTTCCCCAAGTTTCACTGTAGAAAGATAAAAATAAGGGGTGAGGTTTTGGGGAGAGGGAAATATCTCATTTGAGGCACCAGACACTTCCCATAGGACTTACACATTTATCTAAGCATATATACAAGACAGCCAAGACAGGAAACAGCTGTCCTATAACTGCCCAGAATATCTTTAATTCTACAATTCTTTTCTCTCTAGAATCTCAGATTACACTTCTAAATGCTATACTGGATTTCATATTTTCATAGATGACATTAGAATAAATCATTTAATTTAGCTTTTTCCAGAGGCTGCACTGACTAATGCAAATATCAACTTTAATCCACAGTATACTGATAAAAAATATTGCCAGAAAAACTTACCCAGCAATTTCATCAAGTTATCGGGCTGTTTTACAGATGGGAATACTAGTAATATTTCAGATCACATCTCAGTTTGAAAACTGCACATTGTACTAGCAGTAAATGCTCAAGATTATCAATGAGGCATATTTATCTACTGCTAATCTCTCACTCAGTGAAGACGAGTACATGCAACACTTTCATTTTAAACCTGTTTTCACAAAAGCCACTATCATAAGGATTTCCCCTGATAACTGCTTAGAGCAGTCTTCCTCAAAGTTTTTACCTTAAAGGATCCCTTGAAATAATTTTCAGATTTCAAGGAACCTGTGAATAAAAAATTACAAAAATTTCACATAATTCATTTTTAATTTATACAATCCATATTTTATAGAACAACAGCAAACTGACAGGCCAGTAGCTGACTTGAAGCATGTAAAAAAATCACACCACTGCAAACACTGGCATTGCCTGGCCTGCAAAGTTCAAAAACTGATGTTTATTTATTTTAATAAAGACCTTTCTCAGAAACCTCTTGCAGAACCTTAAAGTTTTGTGGAGCCACAATTGAGAAAGGCTGATAGCGTTTATAAGGCAATGTATACTGTATTGTGCAATTATGATTTTAAATAAATGAGTCATCATAATACATTATTGAACATATACTTTATCTGAAAATCTTCACCATCAGAATGACATCTCCTTTTTGTTTACTCTTACCATGCCTATTACTTACTAATTTAAGGTAAAGTTCATACTCCTATTAATTTTATAAGATTCAAGCATTAAGATTATTTATTTGTTTTATTAATATTCTGCCTTTTATTATTTTTACAAGTATTTTATAAAGCAAGTCAAGTTCCTCCTCCAATTTTCCACACAACAACCCTGTGAGGTGAGGTGAGATAAGGTGATAGAGAGTGACTGGCCTGAAATCACACAGCTGGCTTTCATGATAAGTCAAAACTTGAACTCATAGTCTTCTGGTTTCTAGCCTGTCAATTAGACACATTTTTCTAATAATAGAGGAATGTTAATCTTAAATTTTAATTTATAGATTTCATTCTAATTTATTCCCAAGAATCAGGTTATGTAAACTTTTTTTTCTTTTTACAGATAAAGAACTGAAAGTTAATAAATAGCTTGGTCAAGCATCTAAGTAGCTGTACAACTTGAACTTTCTCTCCAAGATCCAGATCTGATTTACTGTGCCATAAAAGTATGTGTTTACAATATTCCAACATATTTTTAGATTACCTTTATCCGATAGACTTCATGCATTTAGTCTTTTTATCTCATTTCCCACTATTCATGCATTAGATGTATTCTTACCCATTCGAATAATCTATGTTAAGTAGTAGTTGCATACATTTTTAGAAAAGCAACCTTAATGTCATCATGTTTATTTTGAAAGAAAAGCAGCCGATCAGCAGCTGTTGCTGGTAAGGCGACTTGATTAAACACAAACAATAAATAGTAACATATCCTGTCTCTACAATGCCACCAGATACTGAAAAGCAGCAAAGGGAACACTGAGCTCTGCTGTTTGGGTACAGCAAGCAAATTTGCAGCTGCTATTTTCTCCTTGTACTCATTTTCTGGAGCCGGACAGGACGACTGTGCTCACAGATGAATCATCTGCAATTTCATTCATTTTCTCTTTCTCCCTGAACCTCGGATCCTCCCCACCATAGCTTCTAAAAGTGCTATCATAACCATGAAACCATTTTCAGGATCCTGACACTTTTTTCTTTCTGTAAATGAAAGGACAATGTAGTTGACCTTCTGTTATGTTATAGTTATGAAGGACTAGTTAATATGACCCTATAGAATCTCCTTCTCTTGTAAATCTTGCCTTAAAGCCTTGACTTTAACTTTTCAATAAGTTCTCTAGGGCAACGCTTCCTAAAGTCTAGCAAGGATCAGCAGATTGTATCAACTGCACTGTGATTCATTGGCCTAAAAATGAAGCTGAGATGACTACAGATTTCCATCCAAAATGAAGGGAAATCGTATATAACAACAGCAAAAGCTAGCACAGATTCTCTATGGCTGTGATCAAACATATCTAGCTATGAGCTGCTTATTACTGAATTGGATGGTATATACTACATTATAAACCCCGAGTTACAGTCAATACTAGCTGGGTTCTGACATCCTACATTTCTGGGAATCATGTCAAAGGGATCTTGGATAACCATTGGTACCACACTTTCAAACTTTTTGGATAACAGATCCTTTGCCTGCAGCACTGCCCAAACAGAATTGTCAACTAGGGAGATCAAAATGATTCCTTGTATTTTGTCTTTAAGTAACACCTGGATTCAGCAAAGCTATCTAGAATAATTCTAGCAGAAGCAGCTAACGTCTACAGGACCATATAATATTATTTTCAGTGCATTTGAGTGCATTTTCAGTGCATTGTCTCTGTGATCTCCCCACCCCATACACACAAATTTCTGTATTGTATCCTGCACAGCACCTAGCACTTCTGTGTCACTCAGGTTCCTTACACAAAGTACATAATAGCACCCAAGGCCCGAAAACCAAGTAAAGCCCTATTTCAGCAAAACAATTAAACTGGTTGTGACAAGAGGTTTTGCATCATTTACTGTATTCAAATCACAGGGACGGTTTTTCAAAATAGCCCAGTAGCAGCAATGTGGACTTATGTTCCTTCTTTTTTTTTCCCTCGGGGTTCGGCACTCCACTTTTGCCTACCTTTCTTAACAGGATTTGCCCATTTCGTAACTTTGGCGACTGCAGTGATTACCTACACAACGCTCTATTGAAATTGCGACTGACGTCGAAAACGGTTACCAGAGCTTAGAAATCATCCGGACGTGGGACTAGTCAATTTCTTTTCCCTTACCCCTTCTCTGCAAGTTAAAAGTACTTATCTGTTCTCTTCCTGACCCTCTACTGTCATCACCCGTTCAGCTGAGGTCGTATGTCTCCAGTTTTCCCAAGAGCTACTCGAAATGCTGGAAATCTCCGAACTGTCTCGATTTTTTCGTCCCCGGCCGCTCCCTCTTTTTTCCCTTCCAGCTTTCTCCGCGCCCCGGCCCGCCCGCCCGCCAACGCCAATCCGATCCAACGAAAACCCAGCACAGTTGTAGCCAGATTCCGGACAAGAAAGGAGAGTTGGCTTTTTCGGCGCCACTTTCCTCCTCTGTTATTTGAGAGCAACAATTACTACCCAACAGGGGACGCTGGTACTAGAGATAGCCGTGGCAGGAGCTTTCGCACCTACCCGCTGCCGAGGCGATTCCCTCGCCCATTCTAAGGCTCTCTTCAGCTTCGACCCTCCTCCTTCCTCCACCCTCTGGCCGCAAGAGGCTCGGCGTCTTTTCCCGTCCCTTCCGCACTACGAAAGGGGCGCCCACAGAGCGCACTTCAGTGGAGATGGGGAGGGGAGGAGGCGGTGGTATTTCTCTGCCAAGAGGGCCGAGACTCATTTGAGCGCCAGCCCCCGCGGCTCCCGCCTGAGATTGTTTTTCTGCGTCCCGTCAACAGAAGCCCAAGTCTGATCTTTGCTTGTCCTGCCTGGGAACAGCCACAGACAATCGCCTCTGAGGGTCCTGGGATTTAGGGTGGGAGTTCTTGTGAAGTTCGGTTTGAGGAGGTGGTTTTAAAACAAAAGACCAACGCCCTTGACATTAACAGAAACGTTGATCTCATCCTTGGCCTTGCTATGTTGCAGTGGAAAGTTTCTTGAAAGATTGAGAAACCAGAAAGGAAAAAGAAAATAATGTCTTTATTCTCCACTTTTAAACCACATGATTGTGGCGCATTGAGCCAAGATTATGGAACCCTTAGGTCTGGCATTTCTGAAATGCCAGCTGCAGTTTCCTGTCTCTGATTCCAAAGCTCCAGGGCTCTTCCCTTACAAAGTCCTTATGTCTCATTCTCTTTGGCTTATAGTTATTTCTACCGCACCCATGTTGTGCATTCATCAGCTTCATCCCCATAGGCTGAAGTTGGCTCCTAGTTCTTTATTCCATTCAACAAAGCCATATGTACTAAGTTGAATAAAGAATGTGAATAAAATTTGGACTGGTCCATGTAATACATCCAGGCTATCTTTTGGAGATTCCCTTATAACATGCCAGGCTTGTTTTATCAAAAGCTCTCAAATAAATTGCTAGGATGAATCCAATTATTCAGAAGGATTTTGTGGTACAGGTATTTAACAGCCCCAAAACTTAAAACCACCGTAAGACCATGTCACGGTTTCCTTTGACTGTTAGAAGCAAAGAAAAAGCATGTCAGGGAGAAAAAATGTAACTCGGGATTCTTCAGTTTCATCCACTATTTTCTATTAACCAAGGACCTTTCTCCACTGCTAAATGAAAGTACTATTCACACATTTTTGAATTTACTGTTCTTTGAATCTACAAAATAGTAGATTATTCTGCTTCTATTGCCTCTTTCTCACTATTGAATAGTGCTGTCCCGATTTTGCATGTCCAGTTGGTTCTTCCTGTCTGCTATCTTTCATCTTTTGTATCCAGCTCTTTAGGGATATGAACAGAATGACAACAGTTGGGCTAATGTGGGATATCTGTTGTCAACTCGTTTTCTCAAAAAAATCCAGTGCAAATTGTTTTCCAGGTAGATACAGTAAATACATTCCCCAAAAACCATCAATCTTAAGAATGTCCAATTCATCACTTGTTGATTCTGTTCTCCAGAATCTGTAGAATTAGTATCTCCTTCAGCCTTCTCGAATGAGAAGCGATTTCCAAACCAAATTCCTTCTCCTTTAAATCAGCCAACAGCAATTTAGATTCCAATCCATCCAGTTGTGAGAGTGATTTGGCTACAGTTGCCTGAATATCGTCTTTAGGCTGATTTAAAACTTTGTTATTTTATCAAACTTTTAATCAAAGTTTTCAGTTTGAACTTGTAGGTTAAAAAGCATTTTTAAATATCTCATATACAGTATGTCTTTTTATATATCACTTACTTACCATCTGTAGGAATAAAATTTTCTTTATTGCATTACATTGTATCTTAGTGTTTAACTGAGAACTCATGCCTTGAGAAGAGGCAGTAAATTCAAGCATACACACTGCTGCACTTCTATATCTGCAGCAAAGTATAGGATTACCGTAGCTTGTTAGAATAAGAATCAGAGACTCGGCGGAACTCATATATTAAAGCTACTGTGTAGCCTTTCAAGGGATATGTGTATAATATTTTCATACCTTGAAGGATACCACTCTGCCCCTAGAGTTATCTTGTTTCCTTATCAGTTATAAAGCAATTACCCCCATTAATGGACACACATGTTCAAACTGTCTTTGATCAACAGTCTATATAAGAGCTTGGGTGGGGGTGATGCAACCATTCTGATATTCCTTCATTTCTCAGTGGCTTTTGATACCATACACCACAATATTCTTCTGGATTGGTTGGGTGTGGAAGGCGCTGTGTTGTACTGTTTCGCTTCGTTCCTCAGGATTTGATTTCAATTGATGTTGATAGGGGAGAAGTTGTACCTGTGGTCCCTTGTTTGTGGGGTGTGTCAGGAGTTAGAATATAATAGAATAACAGTTGGAAGGGACCTTGGAGGTCTTCTAGTCCAAACCCCTGCCTAGGCAGAAAACCCTACATCACTTCAGACAAATGGTTATCCAACATCTTCTTTAAAAACTTCCAGTGTTGGAGCATTCACAACTTCTGGAGTGCTGACACTCTCCCCTTTCCAATGTAATATTTATATGAAACTGATGGCTAAGGGTTTTGGTATCATTTTATTTATTTATTATTTATTATTTTGATTTATATACCGCCCTTCTCCCGAAGGACTCAGGGCGGTTTACAGCCAGATAAAAACAGAAAATACAAACATTAAAAAACATTTTAAAAAAACTAAATTCAATTTGGCTAAGAAAGACTAAAAACTCTAATAACCCCCCCCCATTAAAACTATTAGGCCAGCCCTGTGCGATGAAACAGAAATGTCTTCAGCTTGCGGCGAAAGGTCTGGAGGTCAGGGAGTTGACGTAAACCTGGAGGCAGCTCGTTCCAGAGGGCAGGAGCCCCCACAGAGAAGGCCCTCCCCCTGGGGGTCGCCAGTCGACATTGTCTGACCGACGGCACCCTCCGGAAACCCTCCCTATGGGAGCGCACTGGTCGATGGGAGGCAATTGGTAGCAGCAGGCGGTCCCGTAAATAACCTGGTCCTATGCCATGGAGTGCTTTAAAGGTGGTAACCAACACCTTGAATTGCACCCGGAAGACCACCAGCAGCCAGTGTAGCTTGAGCAGGAGAGGTGTTACATGGGAGCCTCGAGTTGCTCCCTCTACTACCCGTGCAGCCGCATTCTGGACCAGTTGGAGCCTCCGGTGCTCTTCAAGGGGAGCCCCATGTAGAGAGCGTTGCAGTAGTCCAGGCGGGAAATGACGAGGGCATGAGTGACCGTGCATAAGGAATTCCGGTCTAAGAAGGGGCGCAACTGGCGTTATCAGTTGAACCTGATAGAAAGCTCCCCTGGCAATGGCCGTCATATGCTCTTCTAAAGACAGCCGTACATCCAGGAGGACGCCTAGATTGCGGACCCTTTCATCAGCATACTAAAGATATCAGGCTTTATAGCCCACACCCAGGCTGTGATATTTATCAGTGTCTGAAGACTGTTCAGGTCTGGATGGGGCAGAACAGACTTCAGCTCAATCCTTTCCAAGCTGAGTGGCTGTGGTGGTTTTCAAATAGCAAATGTCAGCTGTGACCAAGAAGGACTTTGCATAATCATTCCAGTGCATCCTTTTCTGGACCAGAAAGCCCTTCAGACAGTTTCTCAGATTTTGATCATTGGATCACTGCAATGTGGTCTTCATGGGGCTTGAAGGCCATCCAGAAGTTACAGCTGGTACAAAATGCAGTTGCACAATTGGTAACAGTATCTCCCAGTATACTCATGTGTCACCACTATGTGAGCTGTAACATAGTTGTTAGACAAATTTCAGGTGCAATTCAAGGTGTTGGTCATTACCTATAAAGCCTTTATGGCATAGGGCCTAGATACCTGACAGCCTACCTATCTCCAACTATTTGTAGGTATTTTCCATCAAAGAATATACCTAGTGGGTATATTCTAGATTTCTTCTATTAAATATTGTCATCCTATGGGACTTTTGTTGCCATGAACAGGATTTGCATCTCACACAGCATCGGTCAAAACTCACTGTATAAATGGGGCATCCTCCTCTCAGTGTGACTGTGGAGTCCCATGTTAAATTATAGATCACATTGTGACTGGTGGTAAGCTGAGGGCATATACTGGTCCAGTAACTGATTTTTTCTCATATAAATAATGTTCCATGTCAATAGTTAGATGGCCCAAATCATGGGTGTCAAACTTATGGCGTCACATTCCTGTCACATGACATATTGTGATGTTTCTTCCTCTCGCGGACCTGGGATGGGTGTGGCCTGTACATGATGCATCCAGCCCCCAGGCCGCCAGTTTGACCCACACACATACACACTGCAAGTCCATACTCTAAATAAATAAATAAAGTGTGTCTTCTCTGTCATGGCCCCTCTGGAACAGCATCCCAGAGATATGGACATTCCTAGGATTCTAAAACATACTTAAAAAGTGGCCTTGCTCCCAGACCTTCAGTTGATATATTTGTATGGCCTTTATTTGGTTTAATTTGTTACTGTTTATTGTTTTAGTCTGAACTGCTTGTGGGCTTGTATGTTTTAAACTGTTTTTATTATTTTGTATTTGTAAGCTAATTAGATTGTGGGAGTGGGAAGCTATAATAAATTAATACTTTTGTAATTTTGTATTCTTGCTCCCAAGACATTTGGATACAGCAGACTAGTACAGCCTCACAGCTTTGGAAAATAAAACAATTGTTTAAACGTGTCCTGCAAACAACACATCAGAGCACCACCATTTATCACAAGTCAGAGATCAGCACAAGGGACGACTATAAAAAAGGTAAAGGTAAAGGTTCCCCTTGCACATACGTGCTAGTCGTTGCTGACTCTAGGGGCCGGTGCTCATCTCCGTTTCAAAGCCGAAGAGCCAGTGCTGTCCGAAGACGTCTCCGTGGTCATGTGGCCAGCATGACTCAATGCCAAAGGCGCACGGAACGCTGTTACCTTCCCACCAAGGTGGTCCCTATTTTTTTCTACTTGCATTTTTACGTGCTTTTGAAACTGCTAGGTTGGCAGAAGCTGGGACAAGTAACAGGAGCTTACCCCGTTACACAGCCACAAATATTATTTTGAAGAATCTATTTATAGACAATTATAACATTCAAAAAATATGTTGAGAAACAGGGTGTCAAGAGACTTACTCCTTCCTGCCTCTCTAGGTATAAGAGGGAGAAAAGCAAAAAGACTTGCACAATTCTGTTACAGTTACGACAGACGAACTCAATAAAATATTGTTCTAGTCATCTTCTGGAGTCTGTTTCCTTGACTTATCAGCTTAAAAGGGCTAATAACAGCACATTTTATGATGGTATAGTTTTCTGATTAGGATGAGAGTAGAGAGCTGTAGAAAGCCCTTGATTTGTAAAGGTTTCTAGTGTAGTGTATTGAACAGCCACTGCCATTGTGGGTCTTACTCTCTGGGTCTTACTCATTCTCGTACTAATATTTTAAGCACATATTTAGAAAATGGGGTTTGATACTTTTCAGCCTTCTATTCCTGTGTTCCATCCCACTGCAATGCTAAACTTTGTTTCTAAATACTTTAACATAATTACACATCCGTGATGTGCAATTTTTCCTCATTTGCGTTACAAGCGTATGTCTCTAAAAAATAATTGTCAATAGATGGCGTACCAACACTAAGCACTCGAATTCCTTATCTGTTTCTCCTGTTCACTTCGCCAAGGACAAATTCTGACAGGTGGTTTTACCGTTACGCATGCGCACGCCGGCCTCTCTTCCACCCCACCCCCCTTGGCTCAACGCCCAAACATCCGAAAGTCGAGTTGGCGCATCCAGTTTCACGTTTCTTTTCATCCTGATGTTCTATAAACAGGTGGGAGTAAATTACCTACTTCCGGAAATAATCCCTCCCTCCCTTCAACAAGTCCTTTTCACGCATGCGTGTTGGTGGCTGCCGGAGAAACTGTGTTTCCCCCCCCCCCTTCCCATTCGCTCTTTCAACTGACGGGATGTAGTTGCTTGTTTGCTTGCTTCCTTCCTTGTATCTCCCCCGGCAATGTGGGTGCGCTTGGTGGAGGCTGCAGCAGCAAGAGCAGCACTAACAGTCATCGCAGCGGTCCTGGCACCAGCTCTTGCGTGGGGTTGAACGGCTGGTGCCGTTGGCGTGCGTCAAGATGGCGTGTGTGCTGGAGACGCCACTCCGCATGAGTATCCTGTCGGTAAGTGCAGGCCCGCACCAGCAACGGCAAAGGCTAGCGCTTCTGCTTCCTGGTGAAGGAAGTGGCATTAGGGCTTCCGTTTGGCGGTCTTTTTTCTCTCTCTTACCTGGGCTGGGGGAAGCGGTCTTGGTCCTCTTGTGTCCGGCTGGGCGAGTGAAGGACTACTACCTTTCTTAGGTTGTTCATAGCGAGTCCCGCCCTCCTGGAAGCTTGTCTTGTTTTTTTCCCTTTCCCCCCTTGCAACAACGATAGGAGCAGGAGAGCCTTGGGTGCTGCTTTTCGCTTTGAGGTGGGCTTGGGGAGATTTGGGGATGTCCAACTGCTGGATTTTTTTTTTCTCTGGAGGAAATAAAATAAAATAACACCCGCTGCATTAAGATGCCACGGGGATAAGAGCAGTAGCTCTCGTCTTGTATCCATAGATTTTGGAGGGAATTTTTCTGTTTTGTTTGTCCCCTTTATTAGTTTTATGCACACACAAAAATTGCCAGTTTTTTTTTTCTCCATAGAAGTTCGGACTGTTTTATTAGAGTAGGAAACACACGTATAAGTAATGGATTTAGTTTTAGATTTAATTTTTTAAATGCTTGATTTATTTCCTAATGTTGAATCTGAACACAATTAGAGGGGCATTCTGGAAAGCAGAATTCTTTTCCTTTAATAGACATTTAAGAAAAAAGTTATAGCAGTTGCAAATTCCACCTGCTGTAGTTTCCTATTTTGCTCAGCTGTTAATTGTACAGTTCTTTTTTTATAGCAGGTTACAGTGAAGTCGCATTGAGCTAGGTTTTTTAGAGAGAGAGAGAGAGAGAGGGAGGGAGGGAGGGAGAGAGAAAGTGTGTATAGGTACTAAAAAGTATATTCCACTCTATTTGCATGTGTTATCCTTGGATTTCCACTTTCTGTAGTGCTGTAGGCTGGGTGGGGAGGAAATGATTATGCTGTTATAGGTACTTCAGTATCACTTATAAATATGGCTGTATCTGTGTAAAGAACATTTAAGGAATGTGTTCTTTTAAACATGATTTTGTTGGGATTCTGTCTTTGCAAAGTCTATTATCTTGTAAGTTGGATATGTTCCAATAGTTTGGAAGGGCTATAGGAGGTATGGAAGTATTGTGTCTGTGTATTTTTACACCTAACATCCATTGAAGAAAGAAAACAAAGTTTGTACTATGGACAATGTTTCTGCAGCAAACCAGTGTTTTGTGTATATATGTGTGTGTATAATTGTAGAATTGTTCTTTGTGTTAAAAATTTGTAGGCAAGTTTCTAAATTTGGAACTCTAAGGAAAACTTCATTTAATGAACTGATATCAGGAATGGGTTTTGTTATTCTTGATCATCCATGAAACAATAGTATACCATCCATATTGAAATCATTTTTTAGATCATATCATTTGCATCTTTTTATATTTCTACCTATAGAAGCAGAATGATTAAAGGTAGATTTATCTCATAGGATATTGATTTGACAACATCCCTATAAGAAGCTGTCTTAAATCCCTAAATAATATTAAGTGCTAAAATAGTAGCTTTATTATTGAAAAATTATTTCAAATCTATAATGTAGCAGTTGAAGAATATTGTAATGTAGTGGATGATACACGACTGATATAGTGTAATCTCTTCAACAACTCCCCGTAATGACTTTTGGTTTTGAAAGTAGGTGCATTTATATATAAAAACACATTTTTATCAGGCAAAAGAAAAAAACTGGCAGAAGAATCTGGTCCTGTGTTGGAGAAATAATAGAATTATTAATTGGAAAATTATAAATTAGCAGACTAAATTTCTACCCAAACAGAGAGGCTATTGATTTGGAAGCTGATTGAGTCCAGAGATAGGTGTTTTTTTTACTCTGAATGAGATATATCACCTGATGATCTACAACTTGGAGGAGTCCTAGACTCAGAAGTCCTGGTTGAATAGCAGGTAGTGGCTGTAGCCATGATGGCCTTTGCACAATTATATATTGAATACCATATATGTCCTTTCTGGATCCGGAAGCTTTACTTTCAGTCATTCATGACCTTGTCACCTTTAGGTAGATTACTATAATGTGCTGTTACAAATAAATATTACTGTTTCATAGTCTTGCTTTCTTGAATTTGTAAAGACCTCAAATGTCTTTGCTTACAGGAAGTTACAGCAAGTAGTCGCCATTATGTTGACAGATTATTTGATCCTGATCCTCAAAAAGTACTTCAGGGTGTCATGTAAGTAGTACAAACTTTTTTGCTATTGTGTCTTTGTTTGAATCATTTTCATTACTTGCTTTTTATACTTCAACAAAACCTATGTATTCAACGCATTACTAGTGAAATATGCTCAGTTACTATCCTTTGTTAATGTATTAACATAGTATAAATCTTTCTTTCCCTGCCTGGCAGTTTCAGTATTTTTGGTTTGATTTCTAAATCATGCCTAAATCTTGTCCGCCGTTTTATACATCTGATATACATCTGATAGTAATATATTTTTCCTGCCTGCACAGTATTCACCTTTGCATCTGATGAGAATTCCCCAGTGTTTTGAAAAATACAAATTAAGATAGTATTCCTAGATATTACAAATTTAAACTAAAAGTAATATATATCTTAAATTGAACAATGAATATACAATTATGCATATATTTTGTCTTAACACTTGAAAAATGAGTATCTGATATATAAATTATTAGAATTCAGCTGTTTTAAAACCATAATTCAATATGATTACAATAAAATTCATCTGTGGTTATAAGAATATTGTTGGAAGTTTCTGTTTAATCACAGTACATTATGTATAGATTCTAATGTCATGATAATCATAACACTGGTTACATAAATGAATTTCAGAAAGTATGGCTTGATTTTGGTTCAAGCAATTCCAGTATGTCCTACCATCTGACCTCAACCAAGTTCATTTAATCTAATATGTGTTTCTGAATTGGTCTGTGTCATTGTTTTGGTAAGGTTGAACAAGCATTAATTCTGAATAGGGCAAGTAAAGACAGCAAGGATAAAAAACATGTTCCAGTGTGCTTTTGTATTTTTGTATTGTACCTGAGAGAAAAAACAATTGGAATATACAGATCAAGATTAATTAACTTGGTTAAGCCATCGTTAAAAATACAATTAAAAGAGAATTTTTACTTTGGCCCCATTTTGTGGTTATTATAGACAGGTACATAGATTTCTACGTAAATATAAAATAAGTTAACATTTATTGGCTATATGAGAATATCTAGGATTGGTTTCTGCTGCAGTTGATAACTTTAGGTTAACATAGTAAGGTAGCTGGGCAATTCATAGGGTATTTTGTTTATATTTAATAGATTTTCTGTCAGTTTTCCTTTGAAGAGGAAAATATGCTGGTTCTCTTTTTGGATAAAAATGATTATAAGTTTTTCTGGAAATCAGTTATTGAGTTGATGTTCCAGTATTATATAAACATTCCATTAGTTACGCCAAAAGAATTATTGGCTTCTCTTATGTGAAATAGCTACAAGAAATCCCTTACTATACCAATAAGTTCCATATACTTTGACAGTAATTGCCTACTACAAACTCATGTTGAAAACCCTATTTCTAACTAAACCATAGGATTTATGTTCCAATTCCCAGACATGTATTTCCAACAATAAGAAGATTGTAACCTACCCTAATTTTGTGTTTTACAGTCTGTATGCATGGATATGGATATGACTATATGATGTAGTGATCTACGATATTATTAGAATTTCTCATGAGGATATTACTTTGGAATTTCTATCTCCCAAAGAGAATTCTGGGGAAAAAGAATCTGAGTAATACAAAAATAGAATAGGTTTTAGTTCTGAACAAGTAATTACTTCAAAGAAGACGACCTATGAGTTTTGTTTCATAATACTTTTTGCATAGTTGAATCGCAAAAGAATCAACTATTTCATTTATATTGTTGCTGTGTCTAGTGTTTTTATGGTACAAAAAATGAAGCCATTCTTCTAAGGTAAAAGAAATCATTTTTTAAAAACATCCTTTCCTATGAAACTGTTGGAATTAGCATTGGGCTATTGTAGTCATGTTTAAGATTACTTTCAACTTTTATAACTTGCACTGACACATTTACTATAGATCTCTAATGTTTTGAGTTTATCAGGTATGAATATTTTATTATAGTTCCCAAATTCATTTCAGAAATTGAATATACAGTTGCAAGAAAAAGTATGTGAACCCCTTGGAATTACGTGGAGTTTTGCATGAATTGGTCATAAAATGTGCTCTGAACGTCATCTAAGTCACAACAATAGAAGAACACAGTCTGCTGAACATAATACTACACAAACATTAGATGTTGCCATGGTTTAATTGCACATAACATGTAAACATTCACAGTGCAGGGAGGAAAAAGTATGTGAGACTCTAGCCTAATGACTTCTCCCAGAGCTAATTGGAGCCAGGAGTGAGCCAACCTTGACTCCAATCAGTGTGATGATATTGGATGCATTGCTGACAGTTGTCCTGCCCTTTAAAAACACACACCTGTTTTGGGTTTAACTGGTTCCAAGAAGCACTGTCTGATGTGAACCATGCCTCGCAGAAAAGAGCTCTCAGAAGACCTACGATCAAGAATTGTTGACTTGCATGAAGCTGGAAAGGGTTATAAAAGTATCTTCAAAAGCCTTGATGTTCATGTGTCCACGGTAAGACAGACTGTCTACAAATGGAGAAAGTTTAGCACTATTGCTACACTCCCTAAGCGTGGTCATCCTGTAAAAATGACTGCAAGAGCACAGTGCAGAATGCTGCATGAGGTAAAGAAGAATCCTAGAGTGTCAGCTAAAGACCTACAGAAATCTCTGGCATATGCTGACATTTTTGTTGACACATCTACAATAAGGAAAACATTAAAGAAGAATGGAGTACATGGGAGGACACCACAGAGGAAGCCATTGCTGTCCAAAAAGAATATTGCAGCACGTTTGAAGTTTGCAAAAGAGCACCTGGATGTTCCACAGCACTAATGGCAATATATACTGTGGACAGATGAAACCAAAATTTAGTTGTTTGGGAAAAATACACAATACTATGTGTGGAGAAAAAAGGGCACAGTACACCAACATCAAAACCTCATCCCCACTGTAAAACATGGTGGAGGGAGCATCATGGTTTGGGGCTGTTTTGCTGCCTCAAGGCCTGGGTGGATTGTTGTCATTGATGGGAAAATGAATTCCAGAGTTTATCAAGACATTTTGCAGGAAAACGTATGACCATCTGTCCACCAACTGAAGCTCCGCAGAGGATGGGTGATGCAACAGGACAATGACCCAAAGCATACAAGTAATTCAACAAAACAATGGCTTCAACAGCACAGAATACGCCTTCTGGAGTGGCCCAGTCAGAGTCCTGACCTCAACCCGATTGAAATGCTGTGGCATGACCTTAAGAGAATGATTCACACCAGACATCCCAAGAATATTGCTACACTGAAACAGTTTTGTGAAGAGGAGTGGTCCAAAATTACTCCAGATCGTTGTGCACGTCTGATCTGCAACTACAGGAAGTGTTTGGTTGAGGTTATTGCTGCCAAAGAAGGGTCAGCCAGTTAAGTCCAAAGATTCACATACTTTTTCCTCCCTGCACTGTGAATGTTTACATGTTATGTGCAATTAAACCATGGCAACATCCAATGTTTGTGTAGTATTATGTTCAGCAGACTGTGTTCTTCTATTGTTGTGACTTAGATGACGTTCAGAGCACATTTTATGACCAATTCATGCAAAACTCCACGTAATTCCAAGGGGTTCACATACTTTTTCTTGCAACTGTACACACATGTACAGTGGGCAATTGGCACTATATTTTCTATCTTGGGAAATACTTGGCTTGAGAGACTGATTATGCCTGATTTACTTTAAAAAATAATAATCAAATGAGTTATAGATAGATGGGGAATGGAATTATATTGGGAATGATATTTTAGCTTTATCCCAACATTCTTTCAATAAGTTAAAGGCAATATATGTGGCTCAAAACAGAAACTTTTGAAGATAAAAGGTAAGAGTTTCCCCGGTCCAACCGTGTCCAAATCTATGGGGCAGTGCTGATCTTCATTTCTTACCTGAGGGAGCCAGAAGATATTTCCGTGGTCACGTGGCCAACATAACTGTATGTTGATGTGCACAGAACACTGTTATTTTCCCATCAAAGTGGTACCTATTTATTCGCATTTGCGTGCTTTCGAACTAAGTTGCCAGGAGGTGGAGCAAGTATTTATTAAGGTTATCTTTATTAATTCAAGGTCACCCACTGAGTTTTGTGGCTATGTGTGGGGATTTGAATTATAAATCTCAGAATCTGGGCAACTGGCAGATGACCTGAATGTGCTGTACTGTTGGTTTGAGAGGAAATCACTGTCAACTATTGTTACCCTCCCCATCTCAGAAACATCAACAATATCCAAATCTCCTGCATCTATCTTCATCCCACTAGATGCCCCACCACAGGTGATCCTAGAAAAAAATGTATGAGATCTATTTTATGGTAGAGGGATCACCAAGGCTCTGGCCATGATCCGCTACTGGTCCGTGGCTCGTTGAGAGCTGTGCTGCGCAAGCGGTGGGCAAGCTTGTGAAGCATTATTTGCATGCTCAGGATTAGGTTGTGTGCATGCAACCATCCTCTACCCTGCACTGTCGCTGCCACCAGTCACAGACCCAAAAAGGTTGGGGACCACTGTTATAGGCAAAAGATCGGAAAAGCACCAGGCCCAGATGGAGTAATTACTTCTTGCTTGAAAGTCTGTGCTGATCAATTGGCTCCAGTCTTCATCAGCATCTTTAATAAATCACTAGAGATGTGTTATGTTCCTTCTTACTTCAAATGCTCTATAATCATCCTGGTTCCCAAGAAACCATACATCTTGGGATGACTACAGACTGGATGCTCTGATATCTGTAGTTATGAAAACCTTTGAAAGGTTAGTGCTAGCCCACCTGAAAGTCATCACAGATTCACTGTTAGACCTCTTGCAGTTTGCCTATCCTGCAAATAGATAGGCAGATGATGCTGTCAATATGGCACAGCACTACATCTTGCAACATCTTATATCTCCAGGGACTTATACATGGGTCCTCTTTGTAGACTTCAGCTCGGCATTCATTACTATCATTCCAGAAATTCTTCACTAAACTGATTCAGCTAGCTGTGCCTCCATACTTATAGATGGATTATAAGCTTTCTGACAGATAGAAAGCAACAGGTGAAGCTAGGGAAAATCACATTGAATACCCAAACAATTAGCACAGGTTCCATCAGGGCTGTGTGCTCTCTCCATTACTCTTTTCTCTCTATACAAATGACTGCATCTCAAAGGATCCCTTATTTAAAGTACTGACTTTTGCAGATGGTACCACAGTCATTGGTTTCATTTGAGATGGTTATGAGTTTGCATATCAACGGGAGATTGAACAACTGGCCTTGTGCTACAGCTGGAAAAATCTGGAGCTGAACACACTTAAAACTGTAGTGATATTAATGGAATTTAGGAGGAGCACTCCAACTCTACTACCTTTTACTATATTAGTTAGAAATGCAGAAAAAACAATTGCAACCAGCATGCCTGCCATTGAGGACCTCTATATTGCATAGGTCAAGAGGTCTGAGAAAATATCTACAGACTCCTCACATCCTGGACATAAACTGTCCTCAGGGCTCTGTTACAGGGCATTGCATGCCAAAACAATTAGACACAGAGACAGTTTTTCCCTCATGCCATCATTCTGATGAACACCTAATTCTCACAGTACTGTCTTATATATATTTACCCATTTAATATGGCTGTATTACTATTTTCCTTCTCATATTTTTTACTACCTTCTATTATTGGCATCATTATTGTGATTATTTTTATTCTGTTGTTTTCCATGTATACCGAGAGCTCCTGCACCGGAGACAAATTCCTTGTGTTTCTAATAACATTTGGCCAAATTAAATATTCTCTTCTCTTCTCTTGCCATGCCCATCATCTTTATAATTAGACATACTGTGGTATAATTACAACATGAGATAATTTATGTTGCTCAATATTACTTAGCACACCTGCTCTTTATTGTATATTATCTTTATAATATCTATTTTCATTTGCAAACATGGTAGACATTGCTAATCAGCCCTTATATGCAGTTGCCATTGACCCCTCTGAATCTTTTGAGTCTGTTTTGAGACCATCTTTTTGATAGAACCATTGTTGAGAACAGTGTGTAAAATAATACTCCTGTATCATTTACAAAATACAGTATTATATGTGCTTCATGTAAGGAAGAGTTCATTTAAAGATATCTAGAAACCTACAATTAGTTTTTATGGAATCCTTTTCTATTTTGGTTTCTGTAGAACACCGATACAAGTAATCCTCAATATTTGACAGAGCTTATCCATTATGTGGTATGTTATGACAGTCATAAAATGGGTTGGTCATGTGATTGAGCTGATTTGACCTCTTTTTACCAATAAGCATTAAGGAACTGCTGGAGTCGTTAAGCAAACACTGGTTGTCAAAGCAAGCCAGTGGTTTGCTATGGGTGTGATTTTACCGAAAAGTGGAAATAAGTCCTAGTTTTCAAGAAAACCTACCTGACTGCAGGATGTAGCAAATGCAGCCATGTTGCCAAGCATCTGAGGTTTGGCCATGTTCTAAGTTGAGTTACATGCAATGTAATATTATTATGAAAGGGTAGATGATATATTTAACTTTTGTTCTTAATTTTTTTCTGGAATTCTTAACATTATTTGCTTTCACACTGATGATGTTGGCTTCTATCGGTATCTAGTATTATGAAACATTTAATAGTTAATGTAATTGATACTTCCTTAATAATAGCAGTAATCCTCAACTTACAACCATCTTCAACTTAGCAGCATAATTGAGTCCAAATTTCTCTTGCTGAGTTTGTTAAGTGAGTTTTGCTCCATTTTACAAACTTTCTTGCCACAGTTGTTAAGTGAATTACTGCAGTTGCTAAATTAGTAATGTGGTTATTAAGTGAATCTGGCTTCCCCATTGACTTTGCTTGTCAGAAGGCCGTAAAAGGTAATCACATGACCCTGGGTCATTGCAACTGTCATAAATAAGAACCAGTTGCTAAGTAATTTTGATCACATGACCATGGGGATGCTGCAATTGTAAGTGTGAAAAACAGTCATGTCACTTTTTTCAGTGCTGTTGTAACTTCGAGCAGTCACTAAATGAACTTGTAAGTCAAGGACTACCTGTAATTGGTCTATTTTACAAAACAAGATATAGATAATATGAGCTAAACTGTGGGATTGTAACTACAGAGAGCAAATGGAGATAAATAAAAGTAAAAAACAAGGTGAAGCCTGCCTTTTACTTTCATCATAGAAATTGATATACTTTCACTTTCTCATCATGGCAGCCAAAAGAAAAGCTGCTAAATTAGAAGGACGCAGAGAATCACTAAAAGAATTTGCAGATAAGATTATTTCACCAGGGACCTTCCAGAAAATGTTTGAGGAATTCAGTGAAAAAGAATTGTCACTCTTGGGGAGAAATAATGTACCATTTAAACAATGGCAAAAATATATTTAAATTTTATATAGCTAGAGAAAAAAGTTAAAGTTAAATCTAAAGTGTTGCAAGATGCAAAGGAAAGAAAACTGGATTTATCAGATTTGAATTTGTATTTCACTGCTTGTTGTTTGGTCTGGATGAAAGAATGGATATTGCTAAGAAACGAAACTTTTACAGTTAGGTGACAACCTGATGTTTTGATGACATGTACCTTAATGATATGATAAAGCTAAAATTAATGTAAACTTTAAAATTTTTATTAGATATCTGATATTGAGAATATGAAATAGATATAAACTCAGTTGGTGCCCAAAAACGCATTTATGGATAACCAGCTCAAGAATGATATCATAGAAGAGAACTGGCAGACCTATCTGGAAATTTAATTGTTGTACTGGGACATACTGGAAAACAATCAAAGGAAATTTAAAATCAAATCAATAGAATAATTAATAGCAAAAGGATATAGTTTTCAGTGGTTTTTCAATTTATAGCTCTCAAAAAGGTTTAAAATGGATAAAAATAACATGATATAGAGGAAAATAAGACTGAATTTGAAATACAATTGTGTACTGATGATGAACATGTAACTGCTAAAATGTATAAACTTTGTTGTAATTTGAAAAACAGGAAAATAATTTAAAATGTATGATTAAAATAGACTAAGAATTTTGATTATAATATGCAGATGGATCAGGTGAAAAATACATGGCTAAAAGGATTGAAATTTATATTGTGTTGTGATCCCAGAGAGAAATTTTATAAAAAGATGTATTGTTGGTACATGATGCCAAAGAATGTGTGAAGATTGTATAAAGGCACCAAATGTATGTTGGAAATGTGAACAATAGGCAGGGACATTTTATAATGCTTGGTGGATATATAAAAAAGATAAACAATTTGATTCAAATGCATATTTTGATACAGAGAATTTTAAAGATCAATGTTCAATTGAAGCCAGAGCTTTTCCTTTTAGGACTAATGGATAAACAGAAAAAAACAATATTATTTCAACATATGATTACTATGGAGAGATTATTGTATACATAAAGATGGAAAGATTAAACATTACCTATTATGGAAGGAAGGGTTGATGAAGTTGACAGATTTTGTTGAAATGGATAAATTGGTTTCCTTGATTACAGAAAAAATATCTATATTTATTGGTGATTGGAAGCCTCTTATGGAATTTTTGTGTAAATATAAAGTGTGATTTATAGACAGGATAGATTATAGAAAGAAAACTAATATGATGGAACTTTAGAGTGAGGTTAAAATATATTAATAATTTCTGTGAAGAATATTGGAAGCCACTTCTTTGTATCTTTTTCTTTTCTATTTTTCCTTACCTTTTTCTTCTTCTTTTTTTTCCTTTTTATTTTGCATTTGATTTTTTTCTTCCTTATTAATTTCTTGTGTAAAGATATCAATAAAAATTACACACACACACATATCCTCTAGAGCATGAACATCATCCCAGCAACCTAGCTAAAGCAAGCAGGCACATACATGGAGCAGGAGCAACATAAGACCCTGTCTTATATTTTTTTGAACCCCAAAATAAGCACTTGGCCTTAGTTTCGGGGGAGGACATTATTTTGGGGCGCTTGGAGAAAGATGGGGGTCCTCTTGCCATCTTACTCTGTCTCCCTAACCCAAAGAAATGGCAGGGACCAGCTGCACATTTGCTTAAATATTTTCAGGAGGGCTTATTTTTGGGGAAACAGGGTAGGAACATGAGCAACATAGGAAGATGCTGGCAGCAGATGATCATGTGACAGTGGCAAAGGATCCGTTCATACTGCCTAGTAAACCACTCCTGTATTTTTATCAAGAAAATCACATGGATAGAAAATTTTAAATGATTAAAATGATTTAAAATGATCATCTATAGTCTAGATGATGGCCCCATCGAGATTCGTCTTTCCAGACAGGTACAGGATTGTTGTCTTGAGTCATTCCTAGTTGCTCCTGTCCAGATTTGGGGAACTCACTGCTAAAGAGCCAGTTTTGGTGGCAAAATCACCTGTTTTGTCAGTAGGAGGAAAAAAATTGCCCCACTACCCAGCCTCATTTTTGGAGGACCTCAATGTTAGGCTTTTTTTTTCCTTTCTTTTTTTTTTGTGTGGAGGCTGTGATGGAATGTTTCAGCAATATACCTTTTCCTTATATATGGATAGTTTGGCACTTGATACTTACATGTGCTTTTTCTGAATAGTGCATTGTTTTTGAAATTATATTCTGTTGTTTTTTATATTGGAAGAGATGTAGCTTGAAATTGAGAATTTACATTGCATTCTTAGCTTTTGTTCCCAGAGGAGCTGAACTTCAAAAAAGGCTATCCAGCATGAGTAAGAATGAGAAGTTCAGCTAGGGCTGGAGAGGGAAGCAAGTGAAAACACTTTAATTTGAGAATGTGCTTGATTTTGCTTTGCACTTTGTGAATTGGAAATTTGGAAGACTTCTGAAAGCAAACCAGCAATTACTCAGAAGTACTGACTCATAGGTATTAGTGAAGATGTAATGAGCTAAGCTTAATCAGCATTTTCTATTACTTAATGAAAATAAGTTTTTTTGTAACGTTATGTAGATAATCCAGCTACAGTTGAGATAGGCAAATCCTTCATTTTGGACTACCTTTAAAATGCAAACAATGTATCAACTCAGTATTCAATGTTTCATGCAAACTGTATTGTGACTGTTCATTTGCAACAGGAACACCATATTGCTAAACAGCGCTTGATTACTATTTCTTAAATATTACTGCTATTGAAGGTAGCTAAACATATTTGAAATGGTTCTGACCATGCTTTCTTTAGAATTGCATGAAAATTAATATTAGGGTTGCTTCATAAACAGTATACTGCAACTGGTTTTGGAAAGAAAACAGCTTTCAGATTTGCAAACAATGCATGCACAGTGTGATCTCTGGCAGGAGGAGCCAAGTTGGACTAATTGAGTCGTATATAAGAATATTTCTTGTTTAGGGCTACGCCTGAATTTAGTTTTTTAATACAGGTAGTCCTTGAATTATGATCACAATTGAGCCCAGTATTTATGTTGCTAAATGAGAAATTTGATGAGCGAGTTTTGCCCCATTTGATGACTTTTCTTGCCATATTTGTAAAACGAATCACTGCAATTCTTAAATTACTAACACAGTTGTTAAGTGAATCTGGCTTCCCCATTGACTTTGCTTGCCAGAAGTTCTCAAAATATGATCACATGACTCCAGGATACGGCAGCCATCATAAATATGAACCAGTTGTCAATCATGTGAATGTAAATCATGTGATGCTGCAATAGTCATAAATGTGAAAAATTGTCATAAGTCACTTTTTTCAGTGCCATTGTAACTTCAAAGAGTCAGTAAATGAACTGTTGTAAGTCAAGAACTACCTGTATTATTTTTATTGCTTCTAATCTATAAACAGAAGGAAAAGAGGGACCCACATAAAAATATTAAAAGTAAATAAAAAAAGCAAGAACACATGTCAGTAACAAACCCAAAAAAATATTGGCCATAAGAGTAAAATTTAATAGACTTTCTACTACTTTGATAAATATTATGTAGGCATTAAATGAATGCATGTCTTGCATCCAAGGTTTTAAATCATAGCATTAGAATCGCCATTGGAGTAAAACAATCTTCTTAAAAGCAGCTGCCACATGATTAATCTCAATTTCTTTATAATTTGGCAGGTTCCAAATTTTTGAAATATACTTTAATATTGCATTGATGTGTTCATTAAGATAATGATTCAACATTTCTTTAAATTATTATCTCATTGATTTCTTAAAATCAATTTTACTGCATTGATTTCCTTTTATTAGTCATTTAAAGTTGCCTGAAATATCTCCATATCAATCTTGGTTCAGCTTTTCAGTTGAATAAAACATTTAACTCTAAGATTTAGGAAAACTTACTCTAAGAATAAAAATTTAGATGTCTCAGATGTTGCCAATATAATAGGACTAAATTGTAACATCAAAAGAGATTATAATTGAGTATAATGACATATGACAGTTTAAAGTAAACCAAATTCAATTTTTAGCTTTTCTTTTTAGCCTCATATTCAAATGAAGCCACTGTAAAATAGGAATACTGGCCATATTGGGATTCTCATGTTTAATTTTTAAATTTTTACTTCTAACTCCATCCTAATTTAACACTTTTGATACTGCTATCTGATTTATATGCCAGATGGCTTTATAATGAATGGTCAAGTGCACACTTCTGTTTGAATAGCTGGTATTAGAGAAATGTCAGATATTTATATTAATAATGGGGATGTTATTTTTTCCTGTTCAGTGCTTAGATGTAGCAACTAAATGGTGCTACATTCTGCAAAACTGAGCTAGTAGTATCTCAGCATAATTTACTAGGGTTTTTCTCTTTCTGGATTTACAGAGATATGAAAAATGCTGTAATTGGAAACAACAAACAAAAAGCCAACTTGATTGTTTTGGGAGCAGTTCCAAGGTATGTCCTCTGCTACTCTCATTTTCACTGATTCACAGCAGTCTCATTAAGCCATTAAGGACACTTAATTTCCTGACTGTCGCTGACTCTCTCTATATTTTTTCTATAGCTAAGATTAGTATATCTGATCCTTTGCTATAAAAATTGTTTGTATGGATACATCTGTGCTGAAAAATTTGGAAAGAATGTCTGTTTCAAAGCTATGAAAAATAGTTCAAAAGTCACTGATTAATAAAACTTTTAAAATAAATGCCTAAACCTGTTTCTTCCATGTCTTACTGCATGAAGATTTCATATAAGAATTTGGGAGAAAAACACTTTTAATAAAAAAAAAGAAAGAAACAATTTACTCTTCTTTTTTAAATTGTGAAGTTAACTTCCCAGCCTTCTAATTAATAATCTATAGCAAATTTCTACAATTTGTTTAGTGTCTAACATACTGTTACCAAGTTTCTCATATCGGTAGTAAAAATAAAGTATCAAGTTGTTTCATGTAAATTTGTGGATCTACATCATTTTTTATATATTCCTAGGACCTACTGCCATAAAGGTGTTTGAAAATCAATAATCTTGTGATCATTAACAAGACTCATATTCTTCAACACCATTCTTATTTTTATTTTATTTGTATCCTGCATCTCCATAAGTAAAAGCACTTCCAATTCCATTTTTTATAATGCTTTCATCTTATTGTTGTTTTTGACCTTAACTTTTTTGATGGAAGAAGCCTTTAGTTCCTTTTGTTAAAACAATGGGCTTCTGAAATATTTGTTGATCTACTGGAAAGCACTCCGAAATCAACCAGTAGAACTTGATCTCCCTCCCTCCCCACCAGCCTAAAGTTACCCAGCTGGATTTCATATGTAAGGCAGAACTAGAACTCAAACATTTCTAGTTTTTACTCTGGTGCTTTAACCACTAGATGACACTGGATCTCACTATTAACTACTAACATAAGGTTCTTGACTATTTCCATCACAGGTAGCCCTTGTGTTTTGAACATTAATTTAGTGACCACTGTTACGATGGCACAGTGAAACTAAAGCGACATGACAGGTCCTGGAAGTTTCTGCAATTGCAGTTTCCCTGTGGTTACATGACCAGCTTTTACATCTTCCCTGCCTTCTTTCCACAAAGACAATCAATAGTGAAGTAGAGAGGAGGTTCACAAGTTGCCCCGCTGCTCTTTTGCCCACTCAAAACACTCGCATAGCCACCTATACTCCATAGTAGCAACCCAGCTACCTGCACTCCTTCATGCATGGCCATAGCACCTGCCGATGGAAGCTGCCAGCAGCCCCCCCTTCTCCCTAAACTCTCATCCACAGCACTCAGCTGATGGCCTACTTGCCTGGGACTCACACCTCTTTTCTTGTTATGGTCTCATGAGGTGGTCACTTAAAGACTTTTGTGCTCCTAGGGTTACAACAGCAACTGTTGGGCTGTTGGAATTGCTATCACTAAGCAATGTGGTCATGTTATATCATGCTTTATGGTCACATTTCTTGACCGTGGAAATTCTGGTCCTAATTGCTGTCACAACTTGAGTTCTACCTGTAACATGGGCTTTTCCCCCTCCATTTGTACCAATGTTTTTTTGCTTTTGTCAGCAGAATTAAAATGTCAGCATTAATTATTATAACTAAAGTATATAATAGACCTGATATACTCATAATGTGCTCTTCAACTATTACCTCTAGTATTCATAGGGCCCGAGGCAAAACAACACTATTTTGAGATTTAGGTTATGTGGTTTGACATACCTTTTGGGCCAGATAATTCACAGACCAGATGCAGCTGTCGAACCATTTTTTTGTTCACTATCTGTACTTATCTTTGTTCATGCCACAAAAATGCAATTTTATTCTGATTTTGGAGAAGAAATAATATAATTATTTGAGCCTTAAAATAGGGTTAAGATCTTAAACTTACATTAACTGCCTCATAAACTCTGAAAACTTTTTAAAAATGGTTTAATTTGCTTTTGTTTAAAATCTGCTTTGTAAGATTTTAACATTTTCATAAGCAGAGTAAATGATATGGCTACTTACCTGAATGCTTTATTCTTTTACCTAGTAATTCCTAGATATGATGACCATTACATTTATACAGTGTCTTCAGGCCAGGGCCCCCTTGATTCTTGATTGATTAGAAAGATGAAACATAAATCTAAACAAATAAAGCCTTCTATAAGTTAAATTAGTATAACTATTTAGTGTGATACAAATGTAACACAAATACCATACTTCCAAGCATTTAAAAAATAGATGAGAATTAGAGTAATAAAAGCAAAAGATTTCAAGGAAACAGGAGGCAAGACAGGATATAAATGCATGTAATGTAAAGAATCTGTACTCAGTCACTATTAGGAGATTGATCTGTCTGTCTGCCTGTCTATCTGTCTATCTATCTATCTATCTATCTATCTATCTATCTATCTATCTATCTATCTATCTATCTATCTAATTTAGCATGAAGATAACAATGGACAAAAAATTGGTTTTAGTTACTGAAAATGAAATTGCATACAGAGCCAACAGCTATTTATTGTGAACGAGAATATCTAATCTCCCCTCATATTTGAAAAAAATATATGAAAGCAATAGTGCTGGAGTTCAAGCTGAGCAACAGTTTGTTACAATAGTATAGTACAAGGAATTGTTTTTGACTGAGACAGTGGTTATATCGAAATGTAACTTGTATATAACCAAAACTATGTTGCTGATAAAGTAATCAAGTGTCTTGGTAAAACTTTGTTCATGTGCAACTTAGTCCTTTTGATAAACAATATAGGAAGAAGTTAATGATTTTTTCCTGAAAATAGGCTTTATTTCCATTTCTAAAGTAAATTTGTTTTGCAGTCATGAAGAAGATACTGAAATCACATAAATAAATCAACTTTTAAAATTTATTTATATTATACAGAGGAATGATGATGATGAATCAGTTGTAGACAAAAATGTCCTCAAAATTTAGCTATCCTTGACATTTATAAAACACCAAAGCTCTTCTGCTATATAAATGCAATTCTATGCATTTTTACCAAGGAGTAAAACAATCCTTGGTAATGGTTTGAGGAAAACAATCAAACTCAGTAGTACTTTCTTCTACATAGACTTGAATGGGATTGTGCTTACATATTTTATCAGGCTTATATGCAACTCTAATCATTCCTTACAAGCCTCCAAAACAGTATCAAGATTTAAGACAATAGTATAACAACATAAATAGAAAAAATAGTATAACTTTCCAAGTGCCATGGAGCTATCATAGCCCATATAGTTAGTCATTCTTCAGGAGAACGAAAACAATCCCTAAAACCCCTGACAACATGTTTCACTTTATCCTATATCCTTCCCTAGTCCCTGTATTTAATAATTGAAAAAGAGAAGAAAGTGTCCTGTCGTTCATGCTGAAATCCACCTGCAATATTCCTTATGTGTCCTCCAAAACCTTTTTCCATATTCACGCATAATTCTTAATCTGGTATTCATCCATCCATCCATCGTTTCAATTTGTATAGCACCTATTTCTAATATATGTTTCTGGGCAGGCACAGTAATTAAAACTATATAAAAACATAATACAAAAAATATATAAAAATGAGGCAAAAAAGTATTCAACAACATAGTCAGTAGCCAAGGTATAACAAAAACTGTCAATAACAATCAACATAACCATTGCATGGATTTAACCACATACCCCGATCCTCAAGCCCAGTGGCAAGTCTTTAAGGCCTTACAAGAAATCAGTAGTCAGGTGAATCTAATTTTTGAAAGCTGAAATATATCTACCTTTGTAGGAGGTACCAAAAACAATAAGCTGAGCCAATTGTCAATTATAATAACCAAAAATTGAAATATCCCACTTTTCCTGACATCATCAGTGATGTGTTTCCTTCCTGTTGTTGAAGAAAAACAACAAAGTGCAGAAGAGAATCTCTGCTTGATGTTATGAGAAAATGGAAGGCATAGCTGCTTTTTCTCCTCTCTAGCAATCCTCCATACTTGGAGAAGAAAATAAAAAATTAGCCGCTATAACTGGAGAAGAGAGGCAGGTTTGTGGGAGGACAAGGAACGCAAAACAGGTGTTAGGAATAGCTACTTCCAAGTTTGATATTTCTCCCTAAGCCTTAAAACACACATAGACTTTGTTTGCTGGGGAGGTTTCAATTGAAATGGCCATGGAGGCAGAGAGCCTTCCATCTGGATGGGAGAGGAGTATGGTATTTGGAATTCTGCAATGTTATCAAATTTCTTCAGTCTTCCTTGCCATCTGAATCACAATATTTTCATAGTGTGCATTGCATTGTATTTTCCAGTGGAAAATACCACTTTTCTTTTATGTAACTAACATTGATCCAGCCTGCTTCAGCAGTAGGCTTGCACAAGATGGAGGCTGTTGTAAGGACATGTCCTTAACCAATTCTGTGGATGAATCCTGAGCTGTGCTACCTTGACTCTGTTCACATTACAAGAAGCTAAATTCTTCAAGTGTGCTACAAGGTTAAGTTGTGAATATAATATACGGGACCGCCTGCTGTTACCACATGCCTCCCACCGATCCGTACGCTCTCACAGAGAGGGACTTCTCAGGGTGCCGTCCGCCAAGCAATGTCGGCTGGCGGCCCCCAGGGGAAGGTCCTTCTCTGTGGGGGCTCCCACACTCTGGAACGAACTTCCCCCGGGTTTACGCCAAATACCTGACCTTCGGACATTCTGTCACGAACTGAAGACACATCTTTTTATTCGCGCGGGGCTGGCTTAAATTGAATTTTATTAAATTTTAAATTTTATTAACTAATTTTAAATGGGGTTTTTAGTTCATTGTATACTTTTCAGGCCAATTTTAAAATAAGTTTTTTAATTGCATTTTAAATTGTATATTGTACTATCTGTTTTATTTTTGCCTGAGTCCTTCGGGAGAAGGGCGGTATAAAAATCAAATAAATAAATAAATAAATAAATAAATAAATAAATAAATAACCTACAGAGGTGTGTTAATTTGTCTTATTTCATTTATTAGGTGCAAATTATGTTTGTCAATAGTAGATGCTAGAGCAAAACACTTAACTTGCTAATTATATTTTGTTTAAAAACTTCCCAAATTGTAACTCAGGAACTAAGGAGAGAAGTAGGATTTAAAGGAAACAGAAGTCATGACCAAACACTTACTATCTAGCCATGTGTTCATATAATGGTTTGTAGCGTGTACAATTCCCAAAAGGATGGCTAAAGTTTACATTTTTTCCCTCTAACTGTACACAGTCCTTTTCTTCATTTTGCTAGAAACATAATGTCAGGTTTTGCATAGTTTGGCATCTTTTATCCAATATGAAATTGTGAGTGAGGGCATGTCCCTGAGGAGCTTAAAAAATGATCTAAAAATGTTAATTCCTGATTATCATTAAGAGCTATGCCTTTTTCTCAGATACTTTTCAGCTGAAAAAATATTTTATTAATTGATCATTTGTCTCTGTTGCAGTCGGTTTGACACCTTCCTTAGTTGTCCAATACTTTTTAGTATTAGCTGATAGAGAAATTTTATGACATTATTATTATGCAGGATACCCTTACCTAAACATTTAAATGAAATAAAGAAAGCATCCTGAGGATTTAGAGTATTTTTGCTTCAGTATACCGTAATTGGAAATAGGAAGAAGTATTGTTTTGGTTGCTCCAGTGATTTTCCAGAGTGGGTAATGGTGATTCTCCAAGCCACAGTGCTTTATGCAAATAAGACTAATTAAGACTTTGATGTACATAAAAAACTGTGATTAGAATGACAAATAAAGTATTTATTTCATTAAGTGTATCCTGTTATGCTTGTTCTTTCTTAGCATTTGAACATCTAGCAAGTACCTAAATTATAGTATAGGGCAAAATATTGTCAAAGGTATCCTTTAGCAACTGGGAAATATAGCTTAATTCATCTGATACATCTTTCTGGTCAATCCGTTTATTTAACTCTGCTGCATAGAACTGGCAGAAATTGCTGATATGCTTATTTAATTATTTTCTTTAAAGAAGGATAATCTCCCCCCCCCCAACAGTGATTACTTATTCTTGGGTTTTGAAAAAATATACACTTATATCCTACGTGAACCAAAAAGATAATGTTATATTAGTTCATCTTAGACAATTTTACTTTATTTATAGTTTCAGGGTTTATCGCTTGGAAGTCAATCAACCTCACAAAATAATAAACTTAATGGTGCAAAGTTCAGCATATTTGGTTTCGACTCTTATCCTTGTCCAAATTATCATTAAAGAACTTCCTGCCATTTTCTTGGCTGATTTTTTTCTGTTTATATAGCTGAGAAAGTAAGCAGTTATATATAATAAATAAATAATGAATGGTATCAGACTTTGGCATCTCAATTGTTGATGTAGTGCTGTGTTCTAATATGAATTTTTATGTAATAGTTTGATGTGAGTTCTGATTGCTTATTTTAAGAAAATGGAACTGTATAAAACAATAGAAGTGAAATGTTTATTTTATTCTATTATGCTAAAAACATGATCTTGAAAAAGAATACCACAACCAATGTTACATTTATTGAATGGAAGTAGTAGTAGGAGTAACAGTATGAATCTGAGTTTGTATGATACAGGAGAACAGAATGACCCATTTCAATTATTATGAACACACACACACACACACACACACACACACACACACACACACACACACACACACGATTTCTATGTGTTTTGCCTTCATGCCCCTTTCTTCCTCCCTATTTGGCATGTAACAGTTGGAAGTTTCCTAGTTACTGATAAATGGATATTGATACTCAGTAATGTAGACAATCACTATTTGCATTCTACCAGTTTTGGATTATACCTTTCATAAGGTTCATTCAGCATGGGCAGATGTTAGGGATTATTGAAGTCCAGAATATTTGGAAGGCACCCAGTTTTATTAAAATCAGGGCAATTTGGGATTTGAAATCAGTTTTAAACACAACCTACCTGAGAGCATGGGTTTAGTTATTCCAATCCAGAAAGTTATTTTCTAATTTAGATGTAATGAAAAACCATAGTTAGCTAATCAAGAATTTTTTATCAGATACCAAAAGCATAAGAGAAAAGGCAGCACAAAGATTAAAACATCCTATATTATAATGACTGATAAGATGAAAAATAGTAGTATGACAGTATTACCCATTCTGTTTCTCTCCTATAGAACTGTTAACATTCCATTCTTCCTCCCCTATGATCTGTCCTCTTTCCCAAACCTGTTAGTACTTCTTAGCACTGAGCATTCTCAACATTCATAGGGCTCTATAGGTGTTTTCTTGCTTTAAGAGTTGAATGTATATGAATATATACTTTGACCTTGGGAGTGTTCTGCATGGGCAATGAAATATGGATTATTATGTGTAACTATTAATAATAATATCAAAAATCAAAAATGAAGAAAATTAAGGGTCTTTCTGACTCCAGTCAACATAGCTATATATCTTTTAAATTAACAAGAGTACAATATATGATAATGCAAAAACATGTTACCAATGTTCAAAGAATACACAATATATGTATTATAATAGTATTATCTTAGATAATTTTTGATTATATAATACAAAAAAAATCTATTAATCACCCTTAACAGTCCTTTATATCCATAGAAGGAATTTGAGTATATTTATTATGGCATAAACTTTTATGGATTAGAGCAGGAATGAGGAATGATAGATTTCTGAATGATTTGCAGGCTACCTGCAGATGTTTCTTAGCAACAGTAAAACAGTTATCATTTTGAAATTCGCTTATAAGAATCCTTAAACTTTTAATCTAATGTAGATTTATAATGGTATATCCCATTAGTTATCCCTAATGTGTGGCTGTTGAGTTTGATATATGTAGTTGTCAAGATAGATTATAATGGAGCCTGCATCATTCAAAAAGTTACTGTTTTCTAGTTTACATGTAATGAAAAACTGTAGTTGCATAATCACAAATATTTTATTTATGGGATATCAAAAACATGAGGGAAGAGACAGTACAAGGATTAAATTCCTAGATTATGTGATTGATCATTAATTGTCAATGGTCATTAAGTAAGCTAGTGGTTTGCTATGGATGTGGATTTGCTGAAAACTGGAAGCAAATGCTGGTTTTCAGCAAAACTCATACAAGGCAATTGTGTAACCTTGGGACTCTGCAAATGGTTGTAAATATGGCCATGTTGCTGAGTGCCCGAAGCGTAGGCATGTAACACTCCCCACCCCAAGTGTCAGAAGTATTTTGAATCTGCCATAACACCAAATCATCACTTAAGTGACAGGCCGTAAATTGAGCATTACCTCTATAATTCAGCATTGTGCTATTTGATTATTGTTTCACACTTTGTTCCCAATTATAAACTTTAGAGTTCTGATAAAGAATATGTTATATTTTTGAAGTCTATCCATAGCTAGTATACAGTTCATCTCATTGGGGCAAAATAAATTCGTAGAGTAATTAAAGTAGCTACTAAGGATGTACACAAACTATTCCTATTCTTGTTATATGCGCTTAATTAACTTGCCCTTACTCTCTGTTGCTTCTGTTGAACCAAGCAGAAAACACAAGAGAAAACAAAACAAAACAAAAGAATACATGAGCATATTTGTGAAGTAGAACACAAAAGGAGCTCAACAAGATTAAGATGTTTCTTCCTTCAGTAGTAAAGGTGCTCATGGATCCTTCTGTCATTGTTGTGGTCAGAAAAAAGTTCAAATCAAGTTCAGGCAAAAGAAAAACATAAGAGAATGAATTCATTTTAAAAATATTATATACATTTCCACCACTCAACTAGCTCTGGCAAATGGTGAGAAAGATGGATTAAATGTTTTCTGTAATTGTCCTTTGGGAAATAGCAGTTCAGTTTAAAAGCTTTTAATCTTGTAAAACAGTTATGTGAGAAAACTGATATGCATGGATTTAGCTTCTGGCGTAAAGCCTATTGATAAGCAAATATCATATTTATTTATTTATTTGTTTGCTTACCGTAAGATTCCAAAGGGAGAGGTAGTGTCTCTATTCTAAATTTTAAATTATCATTAAAGTATTTTTTATTTCAATACAGTGTTGTTTGTATACTATAAAGATTATTGACATTCTATTATTTAGATAGCTTAGAATCTTGAAAATAGAGAAGGGAAAAATAAATACAATAAATATTATAATAATTAATTTTTTCTATCTGTAGATAGAAAAGTTTGGTAATTATATAGTTAAACAATTCGTAGAAATCAAAGATCTTAAGACACTTATTTAGAAGGAACAGTTCTCAGCCTTTTCAAAAGATAATAGTAGTCTTCGAATTATAACCATTCTTTCAGCAACCATTTGAAGATACGAAAATGCTGAATGAAGGGTCTTTTCATCAGTGCTTAACAATCTGGCTGTTGTAGCTGTCCTATAATCATGTGAAAAAAATTGGCTGCTTGGCAACCATCTCCTAATTTTGACCAATTGTAAGATTCTGCAGGCATGTGATTGCCGTTGACCTTCTCTTCTGGCTATGATGGATTACAGTAACACAGCAGTTTCCAACAAGGAAGGAGTGCATTCCAAGGAGGGGTTGACATGAGACAGCACAGTCTAGAGCTGGATCATTGAAGGAGGAAGACATTTATGATAGTCAGAATCTCCCAGGGTATATCCATTAGGTTAGGCTAGTACAGCTTTAGTCTGGCAAGATTCTGTCTATACAGTATATACAAATAAAGAACTTAACTTTGGTTCTTTTGGGGACTAGGCCTGACACTGGCTCCCCATTGACTGCTTGTGTGAAACTGGCATGGAAGGTTGTAAGTCAGGCTCTTGGGTATGTCTCTCCCATCTCCTATCAGCCTTCACAGATAAATCTGACAGGAAACAGCACTAGATGAATTAATTCAACTTTATTGTGAGTCTACAACAGAATCTTGCAAGTGTGAAGGCATAAACTTCCTATTGTCACTTTTAAGTGCTTGATCCATTGGGTGGGTCCTTCCTGAATTTCTTTCTCTAGTTGTTAAGCCACTGGAGGCTGTTGCTACTCTTGTTCATTTTCTAATCACCATCTCCTCTTCACATATTCCATATTCCAGGGGCACTTCCTTTATGTATACATGCTGTCCCTCCCCCTCCCCTTCATTCCCATGCCATGTACATGCTGTCCCTTCCCCCCTTCACTGATAGCACACAATAATAACATAATAGCAATAGCACTTACCGCTTCATAGTGCTTTTACAGCCTTCTCTAAGCGGTTTAGAGAGTCAGCATATTGTCCCCAACAATCTGGGTCCTCATTTTACCCACCTCAGAAGGATGGAAGGCTGAGTCAACCTTGAGCTGGTGAGATTTGAACTTCCGAACTGCAGCTAGCAGTCAGATGAAGTAGCCTGCAGTACTGCACTCTAACCACTGCGCCACTTCAGCTCTTAGGCTTCCCACTTTCCCACCTCACAAAGATGCATGCTCCCACCAATGCCCTTCTTTCTTGGATCTCTCTGCATTCACACATATGCATGGCATATACTCATCAGTGTCTTTCCTAAGCCTCCAAGCATTCACAAACATGCATGCATCAACCAGTGCCCTCCTTCCCTGGGCTTTCCTACATTTGCATACACTCCCTGCCCTTTTTCTCTCTGCACTCACACTCATGTACTCATCAGTGCCATCCTTTCCAGGCCTCCTTATACCTGCACACACTTCTTCCCAGGTCTCCCTGTAGGCTCACACTGCACTGTCCAGTCCCCCAACTCACATGTGGCTTGCCCCAGTCCCAACACCACTGTTACTGATAAATTCTACTTGAAATTCCATATCACAGGCCTTTACCGCCTCACACTGTTCTCCAAGCCATACATCGCATTCCTTCCCCAAGCCATGTGTCCCCATCTAATGATCCTTCAAAAGCTTCTGGTCTTCCTCAGGTTTCATGAGAATGGGAATGCTGATTGGAGAATAGCAGGAGCCTCATTTTCATGGTTCTTTGAAAGATTTCATTCTCCAAATTGTGTGCACCATTTCTTCTCCAGATAGTGTGCTCTTTCTTGCAAGACCTAGAGAAAACCAGAGCCTTTCCAAAGGATCATAAGAATGGGATGTGTAGCTTGGAGAAGGAATGGGATTTGTGGAATACTATTGTGGAATACTATTTGAGAATAGTATGAGGTAGCAAAAGCCATCAGTGTGCAGCTTGAAGAGCATTTCTCAATGGCAATGACACTGGGCCTGAATTACTGACCTTGGGGCTGTGAAAGCTGGATGACACTGCTAGAGTTCCTGGGCCTCTGCTTCAGCCCCAAGTCTTCTATTGCTGCCAACAGCTGCCATGGTGTTGAGTCACCAAAAGGGCATAGATCTGGGGGACATAAGTGGGTGGAGCGATTGTAGTGCCCCTGCTGACATAAGTATTGCTAGGCCAGGTGGGGCAGCTGAGGCTTCTGGGAGCAGCTGCAGCTTTCTGCTGCATGGCAGCACCCCACCCCAACTTGTATGCAATCTGTGCTGGACACTCCAGGGCCTCTGCCACCCTCCCTGCATCACCCCTGTGCTCCTTATTTTGAATGCCCTCTGCTTAATAACTGACAATTTTGACGTTTCTTATCAGTAACCAGCAAAAACAATTATTTCAGTTAAAAACCTTATAAAACGGAGCTGGTCTATGCTCAAGGATTTTTTCTTTATGCATGAAACTGATGCTCAGGAATGTATTTTACAGACTTCCATTAGAGTTTGTATATGTGGGAGTTCAGCCCACAAATGAGTTGAAGCTGATATTGTCTCATTTGTGTTGCTAACATAGCTTTCTACAGTTGGTTGCTTCTTGTTCAAAATTGCCCCCATAGGGATTAAACATTATGTTTAAAATAAACACGTCCAGCTCTTTTTCCTTATATAATGAATGCATTTTCCTCTACAGTTACCTCCTTTTGTATAAGCCAAATTTATCCTGAAAGCTAAAGCAATAAATATTTTTTAAAAAATAATGTTAGGGAATTTGCATTATTGCATTAAAAATGTTTTTGATGTATGTGGAATTCTTAGAGCTGTTTATTTTTAACATACGTTTTTAATAACATGGAGATAAGGTAACTAATTCTTCACTTTTGAGTATAACACAACATGCTGAAAGTGTAGTGATATATCATAGATGTTTTCCTATTTGGTATATTTTTAATTATTGTGAATTACGTAATGTTACTAGTTGGTAAAATGTTTTTACCTGGTTGCTTCCATGATATTTATTTCTAATTGTCAGGGATTTGATTAGGAAAAATTGGTTTGCTTATGGCTTTTTGGTATATGTGAAGCCACTCATTATGACTTAATATTATGCACAAAATCTTGACTGTGTAGAGTAGAACATGCCTTCTTTCTGTAGTTTTATTTTTAAAATATTTCAGCAATTTTTTGGTATTTTCACAGTGTCATTTTTCTGATTAGGCATGCTAAAATAGACTATATTTGCATTTTGTTTCTAATAGATATTTTAAACAGACTATAATTAAGCTTTTTGCAGGGTATCTTTACAAGGGTATCTTTACTTTTTTATTCTGTTATGGTTAACTTTTTTATTCAATGATTTTAACACATTTCTTTGATAACTTAGTAGTAGTTAAAGTTCTTTTCAAAATAAATTGCATCTCTTTCCAAGTTGTTTCTTTCCAATCTTTGAGATTTTCTTGCTACCTATGTTTTAAAAATATATTGCCCATTTCTTCCAGAATAGCTCTTCACTCTGACCTGGTACTTCTAATTTAAATTGGAAACAAGCTAATTAGCTTTCCATTGTAATTCCACTTTTTCAACATAGGTTATGGATATAATGTTCACATTTTTTATCTATCTAATAGAATCCAGCTAGGGTTCTGTGTAAACCCCATCCATTAGCATTTTTATAATCTGCTTTTGTTTATATAGGAGGTTTCTTTATTTGAATTATTTTATGTGATCTTACTTAAACAGTTGTATTTCTGTATGTAGGTTGCTATACTTGCTTCAGCAAGAAAACTCCAGCACTGAGCTGAAAACGGAATGTGCAGTGGTTCTAGGAAGCCTTGCAATGGGTACAGAAAATAATGTTAAATCGCTACTGGACTGCCATATCATACCAGTCTTATTGCAAGGTACCTAATTTTTCATTATTCCATTGGTTTTTTTTGAGTACATAGTTTGTGAAAACTGAAAAAGAATCTAAACTTGTATTTACAGGGTTACTGTCACCAGATCTTAAATTCATTGAAGCTTGCCTCAGATGTCTTCGTACTATTTTCACCAGTCCTGTCACTCCTGAAGAATTATTGTATTCAGTAAGTTACAGGCTGTAACTGATCTTTTGTGTCTGCATTTATTTATTTATTTATTATTTACATTTCTATACCGCCCTTCTCCGAAGACTCAGGGCGGTTTACAGCCAAGTTAAAAAGACATATACAAAAATTAAAACACAATATTTGAAATTTAAAAATCTGAAACCATAAGGCCGAATATTAAAATAACAAGAAATAAAACCACTCAATTAAAAATTACTCTTAGGCCAACCCTGCTCGTTGAAACAAAAAAGTTTTGAGCTCGCGCTTAAAGGCCCGGAGGTCGGGAAGAAGGCATAGCCCCAGAGGCAGTTCGTTCCATAGGGTAGGTGCCCCAACAGAGAAGGCTCTTCCCCTGGGGGCTGCCAGCCGACATTGTTTAGCTGACGGCACCCCGAGGAGACCCTCCCTGTGGGAGCGCACAGGTCGATGGGAGGCTATTGGCGGCAGTAGGCGGTCCCGTAAGTAACCTGATCCTATGCCATGGAGCGCTTTAAAGGTGATCACCAACACCTTGAATTGCACGCGGAAGACCACCGGCAACCAGTGCAGCTTGCCTGGAGAGGTGCTATATGGAAGCTCGAGGCGCTCCCTCTATCCCAGCAGCCGCATTCTGTACCAGTTGAAGTCTCCTGGTGCTCTTCAAGGGAGCCCCATGTGAGAGCATTGCAGTAATCCAGGCGGGAGGTAACGAGGGCATGAGTGACTGTGCATAACGAATCCCGGTCCAGGAAGGGACGCAGTTGGCGGATTAGGCGAACCTGATAAAAACACACATTTGATGTGTGTTTCCGGGAGAATTTAGAATCTTTGAAATTAGAACTATTGCCCATTTCTTCCAGAATAGCTCTTCACTCTGACCTGGTACTTCTAATTTAAATTGGAAACAAGCTAATTAGCTTTCCATTGTAATTCCACTTTTTCAACATAGGTTATGGATATAATGTTCACATTTTTTATCTATCTAATAGAATCCAGCTAGGGTTCTGTGTAAACCCCATCCATTAGCATTTTTATAATCTGCTTTTGTTTATATAGGAGGTTTCTTTATTTGAATTATTTTATGTGATCTTACTTAAACAGTTGTATTTCTGTATGTAGGTTGCTATACTTGCTTCAGCAAGAAAACTCCAGCACTGAGCTGAAAACGGAATGTGCAGTGGTTCTAGGAAGCCTTGCAATGGGTACAGAAAATAATGTTAAATCGCTACTGGACTGCCATATCATACCAGTCTTATTGCAAGGTACCTAATTTTTCATTATTCCATTGGTTTTTTTTGAGTACATAGTTTGTGAAAACTGAAAAAGAATCTAAACTTGTATTTACAGGGTTACTGTCACCAGATCTTAAATTCATTGAAGCTTGCCTCAGATGTCTTCGTACTATTTTCACCAGTCCTGTCACTCCTGAAGAATTATTGTATTCAGTAAGTTACAGGCTGTAACTGATCTTTTGTGTCTGCATTTATTTATTTATTTATTATTTACATTTCTATACCTGGCATAGACTCAGGGCGGTTTACAGCCAAGTTAAAAAGACATATACAAAAATTAAAACACAATATTTGAAATTTAAAAATCTGAAACCATAAGGCCGAATATTAAAATAACAAGAAATAAAACCACTCAATTAAAAATTACTCTTAGGCCAACCCTGCTCGTTGAAACAAAAAAGTTTTGAGCTCGCGCTTAAAGGCCCGGAGGTCGGGAAGAAGGCATAGCCCCAGAGGCAGTTCGTTCCATAGGGTAGGTGCCCCAACAGAGAAGGCTCTTCCCCTGGGGACTGCCAGCCGACATTGTTTAGCTGACGGCACCCCGAGGAGACCCTCCCTGTGGGAGCGCACAGGTCGATGGGAGGCTATTGGCGGCAGTAGGCGGTCCCGTAAGTAACCTGATCCTATGCCATGGAGCGCTTTAAAGGTGATCACCAACACCTTGAATTGCACGCGGAAGACCACCGGCAACCAGTGCAGCTTGCCTAGGAGAGGTGCTATATGGAAGCTCCGAGACGCTCCCTCTATCCCCCGCGCAGCCGCATTCTGTACCAGTTGAAGTCTCCTGGTGCTCTTCAAGGGGAGCCCCATGTAGAGAGCATTGCAGTAATCCAGGCGGGAGGTAACGAGGGCATGAGTGACTGTGCATAACGAATCCCGGTCCAGGAAGGGACGCAGTTGGCGGATTAGGCGAACCTGATAAAAACACACATTTGATGTGTGTTTCCGGGAGAATTTAGAATCTTTGAAATTAGAACTATTGCCATTTATCCAAACTAAGAAGGCAAATTTTTATATATATATAGTTTCTGGGAACCATGTAATGCTACTATCATTTGTTGTGTGAGAAGCAAACACAACTTTATTGTATTCCCCATTTGAGAAATATGGGGAAATAATGTTTATTATATTGACTTGAGTGGGGACTAATGGTTTTAATAGTGAAATAGAATAATTCACATGTTATAAAAGTAATATTAGAATTATTTTACATTTTATTATTTCACAGGAGACTTTCATTGTCCTTACTGTGTAAAGTGATCATTTTCATCAGCTTGATTAGCTGGGCCAGTGTGGGAAAGTTCCCCCACATGGGGCTTTCAAGGCAGTCTTGCAGTCCTTTACTATGAAATATTCCAAGTGCCTTAAATATTTAGCAATTTATATTGCTTATTTTATACTCCATGTATATACTATCGTTCTTGTATTTCTTAAGAATTTCCCTTTACCTACACTTTCCCACTCTCAGCTCTTGCCAATGTTCCAAGCAGCATATCCCTACTGGCAACTCATCTCCTGATCTCCTATTTTTCTTTCCTCTGCCCCAATGCACTTGACTTTTCTCCCTTCTCCCCTCCTCCAATTTTCCTGGACCAAGGGATCCCTGTTTCCTTCCATGTATGGACCTGAAACTCTGTTTCCTATGCTGAGTGGTTCATGCATGTAACATTTTACTCATCTTTTAATTACTATAGTCATTGGTGGGTTTTCTGGGTTACTGAGTATGTAACTTGAATAGATTCTGAAAAGAATCTAGTTTTTGTTATTTTGATTTAAGGTTTTACAAATCCTTTGTTTTCCTGTGCACTACTTGGAGAGTCCAAGCATGTGTTAAATTTGTCTGATTGGCCAGTGACTGAATTGCAAAATCTTTGGCCATGCCTCTTCCTCCCAGCCAAGCCCCAGTTTTTTCAACTCAAGTCGGCCTAGAGAGACATATTTTGAGTTGTTTACACAAATAAATTCATTAATTAGGATATTGGACATTCCAACAACTAAATTATTGCTAAATTGGCTTGAACACTGTGTGTGTGAGAGAGAGAGCTGCCTTCCGCGCTGGGAGTGGCGCTGCAGTCGGTGCCGTAGCTGCGTTTGCTGCGTGGCAGGCTAATTCTTTCAGCCGGTGTTGCAGAGGCCTCAGAAGAGGTTGGAACCAGCTTTCCATGGACCGAGGCTTTGGTCAGTGGTACAGCTCACAGCAACACATTGGGAGTGCGGTTGGCGGTACTGTGCTGAGATCGGAGAGCTGATAGCTGCCATTTTGAGGGTGGCAGCTACTATTGTAACTGTTGCAAGCTGCAAATTAGGGCCAGGAGGCTCTGAACAGCATCAGTGCAGACAGAGGTCTCCTGCAACCGAAGACTTGGTTTGGAGCAAGGAAGGCAGCCATTACACGCAAGTAAACCGTGTTGCCAGTTTCACACCTTTGCCACTGTAGCTGTTTCTGCAGTCTGCCTTGTGCTTACAAATTGTGTTGCCGGTTTGGCCCTTCAATTGTGGCCTGGACTGCACAGTGAGTACCTGCTTTATTGATCAGTAATAAACATTCCCTTGTAGGGGATTATTTTACTGTGTGATTCATGAGTCAATTATCACAGCAATTCCAGCAATAATGGCGGACCGCATGGATTCTAATAGTAATTCTGCTGAATCAGAATTACTGACTGAACCAGTCAGCAGATGGCTGCGTGTTCTGAGTCCAAAAAGGCGAGAACAGAAGCCAAAGGGCCTTCTACTAGATCCAAGGCCAAGCATTCTAAATCTTCAGCATCTGACAAATATGCCCAGAGGAGGCAGAAGGCCCTTGAAAAACAGTTTGCAAAAGCTCAAAAGCAGGTAGGGGCTGCAAGGGCCCCGAGGATTTCTGGGAGCACTAGTTGAGCTTGCTTGTCATTAGACATGGAAATACTATCTCAAACACTATTGGATGGCCAGCTCCCCTGGTCTCCTAATGTGATCACACAGCTGCAGGAGTTTCAGCCAACCTCCTATGAGGAAGCAGGTGATTCTGGCTCTGGCTTTTCTGCATCAGGATTGCAGGCTGGGTCTGGCAGCAGGGCTTCAGCTCCATCTGCCACATTTACTCCGACTGTGGCGGGACTCTGCCCTCAGGAGAATTTGGACCAGTGTTTGTCTGTAGAATTATGCAATGTCATTGTTCAGACAATTGCACAAGGCATTGATGCAGCTCTCCACCAAAGGGGGTTAATGGGATCATTACCTCCAGGACCTTCTCGGTCAGGAGCTAAGCATCATCACTTCCAACCAGAGATGGGTTATCTGAGAGAACCACATTCCCCACCTCCTTCAATGCAAAGTGAGGCCTCGCTAGAAGGGGAAGAGGCATTAGGAGACTTTGAATTCTCAGAGGATTAAGGCGTCGCCCCAGCAAGCCTATGTATTCTGCGCTATTTCGCCCTAATCTGTTTGAGACCTTATTATTTAAGGCCAAAACGACAGCCAATATGGGGAGGACTGAGGGTCTTATTGACGATTCCATGGCATCTCAGGATTCCTGTGCCAGCCTCTTTACGGAGCAGTCACAACACAGGAAGTGATCCCCTCGCCGAAATTCTTTGTGGATATCATACAAAGACAGTAGGATCAGCCTGCCTTCATTCCTGTGCCTAGTGGAATGGACAAGAAAATGTACACGGCAGAGCAGGAGCTAGAAGAGCTCCTGCAGATTCCAACTGTGGATGCCCTGCTGGACACATTAGCTTCAATGGCCATACTACCTTCAGACACTGCAGAAGGGTTAAAGGCAGAAGACAGGAAAGCAGAGCTGTGGGCCCGTAAAATTCACCAGGCTGCCGCCTGGGCTATTAGATCAGCCACAGCCAGTTCTTTTTTTTCTAAACTTCACTATTATGGCTGCATCAATTGCAGCAGGACATTAATAAATTGATTGCAGCAGCCGAATTCTCAGCTGACGCGGCCCTCAATGCAGCCAAGTTTGCCTAAAGGGCCCTGGCATCTAATGTTACCTCCAGGTGCTTATTATGACTTCGCCAGTGGCAAGCTGACACGAAATCAAAATGGAGATTAGCATCAGTTCCATTCAAAGCAGGTAATTTTTTGGGGGACGTGTTGGACCCCATCCTAGTGGAAGGGAAAGATAAGAGAAAGGCCCTTCCACATCTTTACAAAAGAGCGGAGAGTAAGACTGTTCCTTATTACCGGAGGCAGTCCTTTTGTGGGTCTGAGGCGGGATTCTCTGCCTCACACTATCAGAGATCATACCCACAGAGTATGGACAGGGCACAAGACAGATCATTGTTCCGGGATAGGGCTCGACAACCCCAATCCAAATGGACCTTTCGGGGAGCCAGTACCCAACTCGAAGTGACTCTCAGTTGCAGGTTCCCATTGGCAGCAGGTTGAAACTGTTTGCCAGCCTATGGCAGGACACCACTACAGATACTTGGACACTACAAACAGTGAGGCTCAGGCTCACTCTAGAGTTTTGCTCCAACCCATCAAGACATTTCATTCAGTGCCCCAAGCCCAGGAATGTCACCAAGAGAATCCTAATGGAGGCCGAGATCCAGCACTTGCTGGACAACAGGCCATCGAACTGGTGCCAATAGAACAAAGGGGCCTGGGGTTTTATTCAGTTCTGTTTATGGTTCCCAAAAGTTTGGCGGGGGACAGAGAGCCATTTTAAATTTGAAGGACCTCAATGTACATATAAAATACAAAAGGTTCAAGATGCAATCCCTGTACACCATCCTGGGTGGCATCAGACAGGGAGATCCGTTGACTTCTATAGATCTCAAGGAGGCATATTTCCATGTGCCAATCAGACTGTACCACAGGAGATTCCTCAGGTTCTCATTTGCAGGCAACCATTGGCAGTACAGGGCACTGCCTTTTGGCCTTTCCTCAGCCCCACGAACATTTACCAAATTGTTAGATGTCATCACAGCTCATCTGCGGGCAAGTCCCATAAGACTACAATGTTATCTAGATGATGTCTTAATTCAGTCGTCGTCACTAAGACTGGCAGAACAGGACCTTCAAATCACGGTCCAAACTCTCCAGGATCATAGGTTTTCTGTGAACTTGGAGAAAAGCCACATTATACCTTCCACCATCATCACCCATTTAGGTGCGGTGATCAACATGCAGATGTCACAGATATTTGTGTCTCAGGAACACCTAACCAGTATAAGAGACATGGTGAGGCAGATCAAGGACTTAAACAGAGTACCTTTGATCCTGCTTTCCCAACTATTAGGGAAAATGATATCATACTTAATGATAGTTCCTTGGGCTCAATTGCATGCAAGGCCCTTGCAATGGCTACTACTACCCAGCCAGAGATCAGGGTGCAGCAATTCACTGGCCACGATCAAGGTTCCCAGGCAGGTGGTCCAATCCTTGGACTGGTGGATGTCATGAGCTATGGAAAAAGGCAGTCGTTTTTGGGAACCTTTCCGAATGATACTCCTCTTGGAGGCCAGCCTTTTCGGCTGAGGCGTCCATTTGAATTCCAGATTGACCGAAGGTCGGTGGTTGGAACAGGAGCTCCTTCATGACATCAGTTGGCTAGAACTGAGGCTGGCCCATCTGGCGTTACAACACTTTCAAGCAGGATTGACAGGTCAGCACGTGCTGTTCCTGACTGACAATGTGACAGCCAAAACACATGTTGATAGACAGAGCGGCACTCGTTCCAGGGATCTGATGCGCGAAGCGATGGCCTTAGGTCTTTGGGCGGAGAGACATCTGTCATTACGAGCAGAGCACATTTCCAGGGCGGACAACACTTAAGCGGACTGGTTGAGTAGAACAACCATCGACCAGTCCGAATGACGACTCCACCCAGACTTCTTCCGCCAAATAACAATCAGATACGGATTCCCAACCCTGGATTTATTTGCCAGTCCACAAAACACTCAATTTCCAAGATTTTTCTCAAGATTCCGGACTCAATCGGCAGAGGGCACCAATGCTCTCCATTGCTGGTGACCTGCTGAACTCTTATATGCCTTCTCCCCAACCCCTCTCATACCAAGGGTCATCAGGAAGATCTTGGAGGAGGAAGCAGAGGTGATCCTGGTGGTGCTCCACTGGCCCAGGTGTCTGTGGTTCGTGGACCTGGTGACACTATCCAGTGGCCATGGAAGATACCACCTCAGGATCTCCCTCAACCAAAGGGTTCTGCAACATCCAGACCTCCAGTTGCTCCAGTTGGCCGCCTGGCACTTGAAAGGGAGATCCTCAGGACAGGACAATTTTCAAATAAAGTAATTTCAACCATTCTAGCTGCACAGAAGGACTCAATAAACAGGATATATGAAGCCACATGGGTTTCATTGTGTCACTGGTGCACTAAGGAGAACTTACCTCCGACTTCTGCGACTGTTCCACAGGTCTTGGAGTTTTCCAAGTAGGTCTTGAGAAAGGGTTATCCACAAACACTCTCCGCAGGCAGATGGCAGCCATTGTCCTGCCAGGTGGAGGAATGACCCCTCTTTCCCAGCACCCTAAAATGCATAGCTTTTTGAAAGGGGTCTCCAACCTGTTACCCCCAACTGTCCATAGATACCCAACTTGGGATCTGTCAGTTGTTTTATAGGCGCTAATGTTTCCTCCATTTGAGCCTTAACATCAACCAGCCTCAGACTGCTTACCTTCAAAGTGTCCTTTCTAGTCGCAATCACGTCAGCACGCAGGATCTTGGAGCTGGCAGCACTTTCTGTGTGACCAGACTTGTGTATTTTTCATCCAACTAGAGTCATTCTCCGCTTAGATCCGACATTTGTACCGAAAATTAACACCTGGTTTTACAGGGCGGAGAAGGTAATTTTACCAGATTTTTGTCCGAAACCCAGACATCCACGTGAAAGACTCTGGCATACCTTGGACGTCCACAGAGCCATTCACAGTTACATGAAATGTACGGCCTCATTCTGACAGACAGAATCTCTGTTCGTCTCTTCAGTTCAGGTCGATGGGCAAAAAAGTTTCCCCATCTACCAATGGACACTGGCTGAAGGCGTGTATCACACTGGCCTACAAACACCAGACCAGGCTCACACCACACCGTATTACAGTGCACTCAACCAGAAGTGCGGCCACTACAGAGGCCTGGGCTACGCAGGCCTCGATTTTGGAAATTTCCAGGGCAGCCACCTGGGCTTCCCCGTCTCCATTTGTCAGAAATTACAAATTGGACATGTTTGCCTTGGCTGAGGCAGTGTTCAGAAGAAGGGTACTGCAATGGGTTCTGCCGGCCGGGGACTTGGACCATTCTGTTTCCCGCCCTTCACCGAATTAGCTTGGGTATATCCCATGCTTGGATTCTCCAAGTAGCACACAGGAGAAGGAACATTGGATTTACCTGAACGTTCTTTCTATGGGCACTGCAGGAGAGTCCAATACCACCGTAGTACGGTACGGTGCCCAGGAGTGGTCGATTCATTGATTAGACTACGTCCTCTCCAGATCCATGTCTTCATTGAAAAAACAGGCTTGGCTGGGAAGAAGAGGCGTGGCCAAAGATTTTGCAACTCAGTCACTGGCCAATCAGACGAATTTAACCCATGCTTGGACTCTCCTGCAGCACATATAGAAAGAACGTTCAGGTAAGTCACCATTCCTTTTCTGAAAAGCCACCATGATAGATGAACAATGAAAAGTGAGATTAAGTTCCTTGGAGCAGAAATGTTCATTCATAATGCATTATGTATATCGATGAGGTGACATTTAATAGAATTTGTCCAGACAAGTATTAATAATATTATCAAATACATTTTTTTTAAAGAAATAATAGAGTCCCCTCTTTTTGTTTTTGTTTTGTTCACATCTACATTTTTAACTGGTCTACCAATTTCTGTTTCCATTTATTTCTAAGCAATGCAGAAGGTATATTAAAATGAATTCTAAAAGAAGGTTGAAAGTATCAATACTCAAGGTATTCTGTAATGCTAGTTAGATCATGTTCTTAAATTGTCAGAACTCTACAGTCTTTGTAGATAAATCTTTGCTTATATTGTGTGTAAATTAATAGTCAACTTCGCACTTCTCAAACTGCTTCCTTCTCAACGCAATATAAAATAAAATTTTGTGCCAAGTCCACAAAGTAGATTTATCTGTGACTTTTTTTTTAATTTAAATGTTTCATTTAACTTTTCTGACTTTCTAGGATGCTACAGTTATTCCCCACCTCATGGCGCTGCTTAGTAGGTCTCGATATACCCAAGAATATATATGTCAGATCTTCTCACATTGCTGCAAAGTAAGAACTATCATGAATGTTCTTTCCATATGCATGTGTTTATTTGCTTCTGAAATATTGTTTTCCAAGTATTTTAAACAATTTTCTCTTTGATTCATTGTGTTACTTTCAAACATGTAATTTCTAGTTGGCATGCATACGATGTACTTGAGGCCTTCCTGAATTTCTTAACTCTCGAAACATTGTGTACTTGTTCCCCATTCTGTAAATTTGGCACTAAGTTCATAAATATAAACAGCAACTTTTCTTTAAAAAATCTATCTAGTTTTTATTGAATAATATAATTTCTGTACAACAGAGTAAATTGCTATATTTACCCTGATCCTTCCTCTTTCCTCCTAGAAGATTAGTGAAAGCTTTGATATGGTGTTCTGTAGATGTGGTCCATGGATGAATTTGTCAAGACTTATAGAAATTCCTGGTGCTTTTGGGGGAGCTCTACCTCCACCCGATACCTGAGGGAAAGGTTTCCAAGCTGCTAGACAGCTGATTTTCGCTGTCTTAGCGGCTCTACGCGATCCAGGGCTGGCGGTCTAAAAAGACCATCCTTAATGACCAGTGGAGCCACAGGAAATATGGGGGAAAAAAATCTTGTAAAACTTTTTCAATAAAAAAAAGACTTATAGAAATGATGCTTTACAGAATTCATTAAAAGGTTCAGAAATTCAGTCTCTTGAATTGAAAACTTTTCAAATCTGCAGTCCTATATATTTTCTAGAAGAAATATTAATAGAACCACAGTTTTCAAGAAAGACAGACAAGAACAGAGTATTCAGATAGTGGTCTCATAGCTGAAATCTTAAATGGTATAATTGAAAAGAATGTTCTATATACAGTATATAGAATGTATATATAGATAGATGGGGGGGCTATCAGGTTCTTACACATTTTTTTTGCATTTGGGCTCTGTACACTACCACATTGAATTTCAAATGAAACAACATGGGAATGAAGTGAAGTATTTCAACTTTAATTCAAAGGGTATGGCAAAAATATGGCATTAAACCATTTATTTTTATTTATTTTATTTTATGAAATTTTTATACCACCCTTCTCCCAAAGGACTCAGGGTGGTGTACAGCCAGAAATAAGATACAAGATATATACAATTAAAAGAAATTAAAATATAGCAATTACTAAACGGCTGATAGTTAAAAATGAATTTAAAATTTAAAATATTAATAAAACCCCAATATAAAATTAAACTATTATGCTAGTCCCGCTTGAGTAAATAAATATGTTTTTAGCTCACGACGGAAGGTCCGAAGATCAGGCACTTGACGTAGGCCAGGGGGAGTTCATTCCAGAGCGTCGATGCTCCCACAGAGAAGGCCCTACTCCTGGGGGCCGCCGGCCGACATTGTTTGGCGGACGGCACCCTGAGGAGACCCTCTCTGTGAGAGCGTACGGGTCGGTGGGAGGCATACAGTAACAGCAGGCGGTCTCGTAAGTACCCGGGTCCTAAGCCATGGAGCGCTTTAAAGGTGGTAACCAGAATCTTGAAGCGCACCCGAAAGACCACAGGAAGCCAGTGCAGACTACGGAGCAGTGGTGTTACGTGGGAGCTTCGAGCGGCTCCCATTACTACTCGCGCAGCTGCATTCTGGACTAACTGCAGCCTCCGGGTGCACCTCAAGGGCAGCCCCATGTACTCAGCATTGCCGTAATCCAGCCGAGACGTAACCAGAGCATGAGTGACTGTGCATAGGGCATCCCGGTCAAGGAAGGGACGCAACTGGCGGACCAAGCGAACTTGGTAAAAGGCCCTCCTGGAGACGGCCGCCAGATGTTCATCAAAGGACAGCCGTCCATCCAGGAGGACGCCCAAGTTGCGAACCACCTCCTTTGGGGCCACTAACTCGCCCCCAACAGTCAGCTGCTGGTGCAGCTGACTGTACCGGGGTGCCGGCATCCACAGCCACTCCGTCTTGGAGGGATTAAGCTTGAGTCTGTTTCTCCCCATCCAGACCCGTACAGCTTCCAGGCACCGGGACAGCACTTCGACCGCTTCGTTGGGGTGGTCCGGGGTGGAAAAGTACAGCTGAGTATCATCAGCGTACAGATGATAACTCACCCCGAAACCACTGATGACCTCACCCAGCGGCTTCATATAGATGTTGAACAGGGTAGGCGAGAGAATCGACCCCTGAGGTACTCCACAAGTGAGGCACCTCGAGGACGACCTCTGCCCCCCTGTCAACACCGTCTGCGACCGGTCGGAGAGATAGGAGGAGAATCACTGATAAACGGTGCCTCCCACTCCCAATCCCTCCAACCGGCGCAGCAGGATACCATGGTCGATGGTATCAAAAGCCGCTGAGAGATCTAATAGGACCAAGGCAGAGGAGCAACCCCTGTCCCTGGCCCTCCAGAGGTCATCCACCAACGTGACCAAAGCAGTCTCCGTGCTGTAGCCGGGTCGGAAGCCGGACTGGAACGGGTCTAGATAGACAGCTTCCTCCAGGTGCTGGGGGAGCTGCCATGCAACCACACTCTCTACAACCTTCGCCAGAAAGCGAAGGTTGGAGACTGGACGGTAATTTTCCAAAATAGCTGGGTCCAGGGAAGGCTTCTTCAGGAGAGGTCTCACCACCGCCTCTTTCAAGGCGGCGGGGAAGACCCCTTCAACCGAAGAAGCATTTATAATCCCCTGGAGCCAGCCTCGTGTCACTTCCTGAGCAGCCAGCACTAACCAGGAAGGACACGGGTCCAGTAAACATGTAGTTGCATGCAACCTCCCCAGCAACCTGTCCACGTCCTCGAGAGCCACAGAATCAAACTCATCCCAAATAACATCAACAAGACGTGTCTCCGCCATCTCGGCTGGATCATCGCAATCATGGTCCAAGCCATCACGAAGCTGAACGATTTTATCGTATAGATAACTGTTAAACTCCTCAGCTCGTCCCCGTAGGGGGTCATCCCATCCCTCCTGTTGAAGTAGGGAATGGGTCACCCGAAACAGGGCGGCCGGGTGGTTATCTGCCGATGCAATGAGGGTGGAAACGTAGGAACGTTTCGCCTCCCTCATTGCCACTAGGTAGGTCTTAGTAAAAGACCTCACTAGTGTCCGATCAGCCTCGGAACGGCTGGACCTCCAAATACTCTCTAGGCGTCTTCTCCGGCGTTTCATCTCTCTCAGCTCCTCGGAAAACCAGGGAGCCAATTGAGATCTATGCCGGGTCAGAGGCCGCAAAGGCACGACACGGTCCAAAGCCCCAGCCGCGGCCCGTTCCCAAGCCGCAACCAGTTCTTCAGTCGTGCCGTGGGTAAGATCCTCAGGAAACGGCCCAAGCTCCGTCAGGAACCTCTCCGGGTCCATCAGGCGCCTGGGACGGAACCAACGTATTGGCTCCGTCTCCCTGCGGCGGGGAGCGGCGGTCCGAAAGTCTAGGCGAAGAAGGAAATGATCTGACCATGACACCGGTTCTTTCACTATATCTCCTAAATCCAGATCATTTACCCACTGACCAGAGATAAAAATCAAGTCTAGCGCGCCTCCCCCAATGTGTGTAGGGCCATCAGTTACCTGAATCAGGTCCAAGGCCGTCATGGAGGCCTGGAACTCCTGAACCACCGTTGATGACAAGCCGGCCGATGGCAGGTTGAAATCTCCCAAGACCAAAAGTCTGGGAATCTCAACCGCCACGCCAGCAAGCACCTCTAGTAGCTCAGGTAGGGCTGTAGTCACGCAGCAAGGAGCCAGATACGTGATCAACAGCCCCATCTGATTCCCATGGCCCCACTTCACAAGGAGGGATTCACAACCAGCTATCTGAGGTACAGTGGACTCCCTCGGCTCCAGACTCTCTTTAATCACAACCGCCACCCCCCCCCACCTTGGGCCCTCGGCTGATGGAATGCACGGAAACCCGGAGGGCACAGTTCAACCAGGGGTACATCCCCCTCTGTGCCCAACCAGGTCTCCGTAACGCCCATAATGCCCGCGGACTCCCTCTGAATAAGATCACGAATCAGGGGAGCCTTGTTAACCACGGACCGGGCATTGCAAAGCATCAGCCGAAGACCCAAGCTCTGAGGGTCTTGACCATCCGGGGAACGAGTGAGGACTGAGGGGCCGGAGCACGTGATCGCTTTTAAACATCGAACACGTGCTCCCGAAGAATGATGCGGCCCCCTGCCTCCGCCATATCTGCCTCTCCCACTTACATTGAGGTTTTGTCTTCCATAAGTGAATCGAATGCTATATTAGGTTGAGATAGGGCAGTGATGGCTAACATTTTCTGGACCGAGTGCCTAAAGCGTACACGTCCCTGCACATGAGCCCCACCCCTGTGCATGCGCCCACCACGTGCCTCACCCCCACGCATGCGTGCACAGCCCCCCCATGCCCCACACATCCTACACGGCCCCCCGCATGTGTCTCTCCCCCGCACATGTGTGGCAGAGATCCAACAACCAGCTGGCCAGCGGGAGGCATGCGCGGCAAAGCTGAACTGGGATGACGGCTTGCATGCCCACAGAGAGGGTGCTGCATGCCATAGGTTCGCCATTACAGAGATAATGTCATTCACTGACTTAGCCAGTGAAGATTATCCCATTTTTTTGCTTTGAGAAGCTCTGGGATTGCTTTTGCTCCATGTATATCCATCTGCAATATAAAGTGGTGATCTATCAGTTTTGCTTCATTTGCCTGAATCTGAGCAGAGATTATAGCCTTATGCACTTCAGAATTCCTCCTGCTTCTTTCATCAGCAATCAGATCATCAATAAACACCCTTGGTAGCCATACATACCCATGCCATAACACTGCCTCCACCATGTTTGTCAGGTGATGTATGTTTTGGATCATAAACTATTCTTTCCTCCATCCCCCTCCCTCTTTGTGACTGTGTGATCCACAGTTTGGAAGCAAGTGAAAATAGTGGCATATGAGAACAGAGCTAACTATGTATTGTATTGTCCATAATGGATTATATACAGATACAAATTGATATTTTAATAATACAGGTAATTTGCTCAATACACATTAAGATTCAGTACAATCTGTAATCTAAAGTATGAAGAACGGAAAAAGCTCTCATTGGAGGAAGGGAATAGACTACAATTTTTCAAAGCTTGAGCTTTGAAAAAGAAAGACAATATCATACTTGGCTTTAATTTTATATCTTTTAATATCTGTTCTTCAGCTCCGACACTGGCATAGCTGCGGCTTTAAATCCTCACCTCAGCCACTTCTATGTGCCAATGTAAGTTTTTTTCCCTACAATGATTGCATTTTTAAATTAAAAAATTTGTCAGTTTCAACAGTCCAAATTATTTTCAGGTGTTTTTATGCTGGTTATATGTAGTTTAATATCTTGTTTTTACTTGAATCAGGATATATGTACACATTTTATTAGCGTGTAGTAACATTTTAAAGCACTCCAATTTGAAGTTTAATATAAAAATAGGAGGATTAAAGTGTACTAGCAGTAAAATTTGAAACATTGAATAATAAACTGAAGAGAGTCTGTGGTATGAGTGTCAAAATATGTTGTACACCCCCCCAAAAAAAAACAACCGATGGAATTCAAACAAAGACTTTTCAACTTTCACCTTTCTACAACTAGCCAAAATAAAAAGTTAAGAATTTTAAATTGAGCAAAGTAAATAAGGTGCTCCACATTATAATTGGTTCATAATAAAGATAATTTATTATATATCATTCAGTTGAAACTGACTTCATATTAGAAGAGAAAAGAAAGCAATACCTGCTTGAGCAAAAAGACCTAGGCAGTAAAGTCTGGCATGTGTTATCTCATTAGTTAATAAGATAGTACTAAAATGTATTAATCTTTTTTGTTGATGTTGGTGACATTATTTAGAAACAGTGATTTATTAGATACTTTTCTGGTCTTAACATTATCAAGATGATTCTAAAATAACTTTGATAAAAAGATGAGCATATATATTAATATTTGCCTAGCTCTAGTTTGGTCCATGTAATCCTCATTTATGAACATTCATTTAATGTTTGAAGTTATGCTGGTGTTGAAAAAAGTGAAGTATAATCAGTATACTTACAACCATCACAGTGTTCCCTCAGTTACATGATCAGAATTTGGGTGTTTGACAATCAGCTCGCTATTACAATTGCAGTGTCCCATGGTCACATGATTGCCATTTGCAGTCTTCTCAGAGGGCTTCCAACAAGCAAATTCAATTGGGGGAACTGGATTTACTTAACAATTATGTAATTCGCTTAATGACTTCATTGATTTCCTTAATGACCAAAGCAAAAAAGGTAAAATTGGGTGCAACTCACTTAACAACTGCAATACTGGTCCCAATTGTAGTTGTCAGTTCACAACTAACAGTTTAGTTTTAATTACTCACGTACAGTAGAATTTCGATAGTATCCATAGTTATAGGGAAAGTTTTTTTATGTGATTAGGACACAAATATTTTTTGTCCCTTAAAGAATTAACATTCAAGTCTGATAAATTCAGCAATTTGGAACCAAGAAGTCAAATAATGATCATCAGAAAACTCAGATGAGGAAATAGATGAGGATGAAAAAATGGCATCTCAGCAAAAATAATCAAAGCAACATTTAAAAAAAAACCCTTATTGGAATTACGTTTCTTTTGGTTTATGATTTCTTTTTTTATAGTTAACAATGCAAGTATAATGAAAAAATATAGTAGCAAATTAAAAATACCTAGTATGCTAAGCATGTCATTTGGGGTTCTTTTTGCTTTTTACAGTCCTTTTGTTTTAAAACCTTTCAATATTAGCTACTTTAAGTATTTTAATGTTAATAAGGATTTTTTTTAAAAAACAACAAAAAACAAATATGCAACAATAAATTCTACACTTCTTATCCATCTACTTTTCATTAGATTTATCCTTTCTTTATATCTTCTTCCCATTTTCCCCCATGACATACATGTAAAGTGAGTTAGGTTGAGAGAGAATGACTGGCCCAATGTTTCCAGGTAGCTCCTGTGGCTGAGGCTAGACTTGAACTTGTATCAACCTAATGCCAGTCCAATACCTTAACCATTATGCCCAACTGGCCACCAGTGATCCTGTGAAGTAATCACTAGGCCATCAGTTAAAAATATCTTTTCCTCGACATTTCCCAAAGTTGCTGTTGTCCAGATTGTGCATCCTTAGCCTTGTGCTTTTTTGTGCACACTTTTTTTTAGTCAGCAGCCAAATGTTGCTGAAAATACTGTTAAAGTATATTGAAATAAGTTTCTTCTAAGGTTGCATCAATTGTTATCCTATATGAACCTTTCTTATTGCATCTCATAGCCATGCAAGATGTTAATTTATGTTATGCAAAATGCTTAATAATGTTCTGTTCAAATAGCATTGCCATTTGGTGATCATGGACAGCTGTAATTTTTCATTTGAGATTTATTTTTCCTGATTCAGCAGTTCAGTGTCATTCACAGGAATTTCATTTCTATAAAAAATAGAAACTTTCATTTTAAATATGAATACTTGAGTGTTTTTGACAAACAAGGTTGTTTAAAAGCACATAAAATAGCCAAAAAAGAATTACAAACACAAATACAATACAAATTCAACATTTATATTTCAATTGGTATAATTCTTGCTTGAGATATCTGAAACACCCTTGGATTTTTCGTTTTAAAATGTTTAAACACGCTTTTCCAAGATCTTCCTTATTTCACACTCATAAAATATATAATTCCCCCCCGAAGAAGTGGGTTTTTTTCATTTTAAAATTTGATTTTTTGACAACGTACAGTTAATATTCTAAAGACGGATGCTAAGGGAAACCCAGTGTTACCATTTTTTACAACATGCTGCTTGTCTTTATGTTTTTACTCTCCCCCCTCCCCCCCAAATAGCAACTTCTTCCCCAGGGCTACAATTTTTGTAGAAAGTACTACCTGCAAGTTTGGTGATGCAGCTCTTCCAAGTCCTACTTGGAGGGAAGAATTATTTTTCTCTTAAATGAGGTAAAGAAAAAAGGTTAATTGACACCCCCATCTCCCATTGACTGCTGTTCTAAAAAACAAAACACGAGCAAGCAATGTAGTTCTTACTTTCATAAAGTTTTGTGTTCTAAAAATTGCTGGCAAGCAGTGATGGTGAAGTCACGTAATGATAATCCAATTCTAATATTTATTTGAAATGAATTAAATTAGACATTGAAAGCTATAAGCCTGCAATTAACTAGTATAAAGTAAAATAACTTGCTTTTCTTTACTGTATGTTTAAAGAGATGTGGTTTGTTTTGTGTTAGGGTCCAGACCATCAGACAGTGCTGTTCAATCATGGAGCAGTGCAGAATATTGCTCATCTATTAACCTCTGCATCTTATAAAGTAAGCCAGTAATATAATCTGTTTTCTATAAACTAAGCTACTATTTTAAAATAATAAGTTAGCATAGTTCTTTTTTGATGAAAAAAGGAAGTGCACATTTTTCAGTTTAGTCTTGGGTGTATCTGTATAGATATGAAAGAGAACTTATTTCTTGTAAAATAGTGTTAAAAGAGTAAACTTCATATTTTTATAAAGGATTTTTTTCTGATGGTTATGGTGGTAGATACATATATGTACCAAGACAACAATTATGTGTGGAAGCAAGAAAACAATTATGCTATTAATAAAATTAGATTTTTATGAAAATAGCATCTGCCAGTGATCATTTACACATATACTTATTATATCATAATTATAAGTTTTGCTATCCAATATGCCAAAACCAAAACAAATTTAGTGCGTGGGAGTAATTACAGTGAAATTGAAAGCCAAGTCATTAGTATAAGAAATTGAGCAAAATGACAGAATTAATATTTACAGTCTTTAATATCTTTTTTGTTTGGAATATTACATTTTTTTAGGTAAATAAAGACTATAATCATCATATTTATAATTGCAATATTTACAATATTAAATATTACAATATTTAAAGAGGACAGAAAGCAAATATTTTATCATAAAATTTGTTGGGACTCTATAGACAAGGAATTTGATCTATGTATTTTTGAATAGCCACTTTTCCCAAATTAAGATTCATGAAAACAAATTTCAGTCACTTTGGAAAACACACAATGATTTGGCCAATAATTCATGTCCCTTTAGAAAATTTGCTTTTGATAAATACCTTTTAGTCTTTTGAATTTTTTAAATTTTTTTGAAGAGTTTTAAAATGGCATTTTCACTTCTAATAGTTCTTAAAATACTTTTAATTGCAATTAATGTAAATGCTGTATATTTATTCAGGTTCGAATGCAAGCACTGAAATGTTTTGCAGTTCTAGCCTTTGAAAACCCCCAGATATCAATGACTCTTGTAAATGGTAGGTTTCTGAGGTCAGTATGGATATTCATTAAATAATTACAGTTAAACTGTTTCTTGAAACACATTTTCTCTTTGTTTTTCAGTGTTGGTCGATGGAGAACTATTACCACAGATATTTGTGAAAATGTTACAAAGAGACAAGCCCATTGAAATGCAACTCACATCAGCCAAATGGTAAATTTTAGGATGTAGGAAACATGTTTTATAATATTAATGTTCCAATTTAATCAAGAGTGCATCATATGCATCACATCAACTCCAAGAAAATAATATCAGAATCTAATACCTCAATCACCAGCATTAATAGTAGGCAACTGATAGTATTAATGGTAAGCAATCCTTTTAGGACAATGAGCACATTTAGACTTGCAGACATTTGGTAACCATGTTAGCTATGACCAATCATAAAACAGACATTTACTAGAAGGAGGACAGTATGTTTCCTCGTTGTCCAGCCAATTTTTAATCAACTCCGCATACATTTGTCTTCTATTTAGGAAGGTAGTTGCATTTCAAAATAAACCACAGAGCTGCAGCCAGCCACAATTTAACTGCTATTTTAATTTACTAAGAACTTTCTCCGAGTTATATGTTACTGATACATTAATACTGATTTATTAAATTACAGAATTCTGTAACTTGGCTTATAGTGCTCCATCATAACCAAGTCTAAGATGGATTAAGTAATTAAAAATTAATTAAATTTATACTGCTACATTTCCACCCAAGTTTAAGTGTTGTATTTGCCTTGAATGAGGTCCATTTCTGAGAAATTGTCAAAATGTATACAGTCCTAATGTTTTCCATGCTTTCGGTTTTAGATTTTAGTGTCCACAGTTCTTATTTAAAGAATCATGAACAGAAACAGTATAGAACTGGGGACAACAGATGATACTCAATATATTTAACATATTGCTACTCTTGCCAATGGACAAATTTTAATATCGTAACAAAATCAAAACTATATATATTCTCAGTAATCATGCTACTTTGATATTTCATTGTAGCCTTACATACATGTGCAGAGCTGGAGCAATCCGTTCAGATGATAACTGCATTGTGTTAAAGGTAGGTGGGTGAATCACACTAATAGTACTTAAAACAGGTACCTCAAAAACAAATAGTGGAATAAGTTTATTGCTAAAAACAGGATGTTTAGTAAAGAGTCAAGAAATACTTAATGCTTTCTTATTTAATTTTATTAGCAACATTGTTTTTATTGTATGGTTTCTATACCACCCTATGTTGGTATTCAGTAATACTAAATTATTCTGTCTTTAAATCATGATGAAGTTATGTAAGTCTAATACATTTTGTTAAGTGAAAATTGGACTCATGGCTTAATAATCTCTGCAAGTGTTACAGTTGTATATAATAGATTTGAATTTGTGATAATATAACAATGTAAATATTTATTAATAAACAAGTGTATATCAGTGGTTGTTTTAAATTTTACTTTTTGTGCAAATACCAAAAAAGGTTTGATGACATTTGATTAGGAAATGCCTGTTAAAACATCTATATTTAGTGACAAATTTAACAGAAATTTATATAAGAAATATGTAAATAAGTAGTCAAAAAACTAATTTCGGATGTTGTAATTTCCAGACATTACCATGTTTGGCACGGATGTGTAGTAAAGAGAGACTACTAGAGGAGAGAGTAGATGGAGCAGAAACTCTGGCCTATTTGATTGAAACAGATATTGAACTACAGAGAATTGCCAGTATTACTGACCACCTTATTGCAATGCTTGCAGACTACTTCAAATACCCTAGTTCAGTGAGTGCCATCACTGATATAAAAAGGGTAGGTTTATTATGAATTAAGTAGGTATGACAAGTGTGTTTCTGTGTGCATGAGAGAGAGAGAATGAAAACTTGGGTTAATATATTTACTGTATATCTATATCTAAAATCATTATTTTTAGACTCAAATGAAAATCTTACAGAATCTTCAGTAGAGACAATATTTAAATTAGCTTTTTAGTGGTACCTGAAATTTCTTTGGTCCTGACTTGTATGAGTAAAACAAACTAGATGGGTTTTTAATAAGCTATACTAAATTGTTTCAAAAAGTTAACATAATTGCTACAGTTTCTTGTATTTGATTCTGCCTGAAGATGGGATTGAAATTCTGTATGTGACAGATAAGCCAAGCTATATTAGTTATGTCAACAATTAACAATTGCTCAGCTTCATGGCAGTGACGTGCAGGACAACGAGAGAAAGATGGGAAAGGCAATTGATTTGGGGATAAGTGGGAGCTACATTTGCACATTTATAGATGTGCAAATGCATAATACGATTTCAGTCAAGCCTGCGATAATAATTCTTTACATCAAGTATTTGAGTGACTTTTGCCAACTTTTAATCTAGAAGTCAGCAAGCTCTGTAGTAGACAGAAATTGGAGATTTGCAGCTTAACATTGGCTCACAGAATCTGATACAGTATAATGTCCCCATTATTAATGTTTTAGCCCATGGGTGTCAAACTCACTGTGTCATGTTACCATCATGTCATGTTTCATGACATTTTTCCCATTTACAGCAATGGGGTGGGTGTGGCCTGTGCATGATACATCCGGCCTGTGGGCCACCAGTTTGGCACCCCTGTTTTAGCCCATTTAGACTCTCTACTCCAAGATTGTTTAATGTATTTATTTTTAGTGATGAGTTAAACATTGCCGGTAATATTCTTATTTAATCTTGAATGGGATACAAATTTACAAAGTAAGGTGCTGTATAGACGTAGGGAATGTTTTTGCATGTTCTCCCAAATCATTTCCCTATTTTCCATCTCTTTTCACAAAGATGGTGAAGAGTTTCAATTTAACCAATTTTTCATATAGTTGTAATGGTGGGAACATTTCAGTATCATTGCAAACACTTTAGATTGCAGCTAAACAAATTGTTTTAGGGAGTGGCTGTGATATGTAAAATTATGTACAATTCTGTAGTGTTTTATGCAGTCATCATCTTTGTTTCTCTCTGCTTCATCTTGTGTCTTGTCCTTCAGAGATTCTAAGTTTGAATCTGCTCAAGTTGACTGGTTGTGAAAGTGGGCTTAACCCTCTTTAGTATTTTTCTAATATTAACAATAGAAAATCCCAGGATTGCAGACTAAACAGGAATGCTGAAAAAAGTCCTGGATAAAAAAGGCAGCAGCAAACAGTTTCTATATTTTTTTCAATAAAAAGCAAACTTTTTCTATATTATTTCAAGAAAATGCAATCACTAGGATTTGAGCTCAACTTAAGGGAATTGTTAGGATTTATAAGATTTAAATTATTATAATTGAGAAGAACAGAAATGAAGTTCTAAATAAGATATATAATAAAGTGCCAGTTGGAAATTCTTAAAAGTGCTTCCTAATCTAAACTCTTCAACACTCAGATGGTATCAGTTGTGAAATATGTTTTAAAATTCCATTCAGAATTCCATTCAGAATTCAGAATATATACAGTTTGATCAACATCCATGAGTTTGCAATTTAAAAAATAATGTGAATTTAATTATCTTTATTAGCTTGACCATGACTTAAAACATGCTCATGAATTGCGCCAGGCTGCTTTCAAGCTCTATGCTGCCCTTGGAGCAAATGATGAAGATATTCGAAAGAAGGTAAATCTAAGAATTTATCAGGTAGTTTCCAATATCTGAAAGTCAGGAACATAACCTTGTCATTGAAATACATGTTTTGCTTATCATTATATTTTGTAATGAAATAAGATATCTGGATAAAGTGTAGTTTCCTAATTAAAAATATTACGGTTTAATTGAATTGCAGAAAATAATTTTGACAATGCCCCTTAATAGATATTGCCATTTTTGTACAAGAAATATAATGTATAAAAGTAATATAACAATATGCTTCATTATCATACTATGGCATAAGCATGAAATTTCTTTTATGTGAAATTTAACTTTTTTTATCTATTCATACACACTGTATGCATATTGTACACAGTATATGGCATTAAAATAAACATAATAAATACTTCATTTTGTTCTGTAAAATGCAATAACATTTTTGATAACTTTCTTTCAGATAATTGAAACTGAAAATATGATGGATCGGATTGTAAATGGCTTATCTGAGTCTAGCATCAAAGTGCGCTTAGCTGCAGTCAGGTATAAATTTACGTAGCAGGATTAATATTACATTTCACATGTTCAGACTGATAGTTGTTCACTTCATTTATTAGAACATACAGTGATGTTAAATTATTTGAAAATTATGAATTATCTTTAGCAGTAATTGTACTACGATGAAACAGAATCTGAACTCAGTTTTTAGTTCGGTTTCTGAAAATGCTTACATGCAAAACTGCCTCTATGGAAAGGAAGTATTTTAGAGCTTATACCTCATATTTCTGAGCAGATGTTTGCACAGTTTGTCAAGATCTGTACAGCAACTACGAACAAGTTTCCAAGATCATGCTGTTTGGAAACCCTTAATGAAGGTAAGAACATTGGGAGATTATTTGTTGTAGTATAAAGTACGTTGATAATATTATCCAGGTAGTCCTTGACTTATGACCACAATTGAGCCCATAATTTACATTGCTAAGCAAGACAGTTGTTAAGTGAGTTTTGCTACATTTTATGATCTTTCTTACCACAGTTGTTAAGTGAATCACTGCAGTTGTTGTTAGTAACACGGTTAAATGAATCTGGCTTCCCCATCAACTTTGCTTTTCTGAAGGTCACAAAAGATGATCACATGATCCCAGAATATGGCAACCATCATAAATATATGCCAGTTGCCAAGTATTTGAATTTTGATCACAGGACCTTAGAGATGCTGCAGTGGTTGTTAAGTCATAAAGCACTTTTTTTTAGTGCTGTTGTAACTTCAAAGGGTCACTGGATGAATGATTATAAGTTGAGGACTACTTGTAATACAGTTATAAGGCTAGTTAAAGAAAAAAAATTGTATTGAGATATGTTTCTAGTGATTTACCTGTTCGTTTCAACTCACCTAAAATATGATGTTGCTAAGATCTAGAAATAATTAAATATAATGTATTAGAATTAAAGGGTGTGGTTGAATATAAATTATTTTCAAATAAAACTTTATATTTCTAATTATGAATTACTGTTTCAGTTTAGGTTCTTCTAACTGTCAATGACAGTAGAATGCATATCTTGATAAATATGGATTTTAAAAAGTAATTGTCCTACCCTTATTTTTAGAAAGCAGATATTTCTAAATGTCAATGCAGTTGAAGTGCATATTGGAAAATAATTCACTGCTACAAAATATTTAAAGTGCTATTTTGTAAAAATGTTTCAGATAGTAAATGATTTTTAAAACTCTGGTGATTTTTCTAGTTGCAATCCCTGTTCATTTATATATACTGTAAACTATTCAGAAAGCACAAGGATTGTTTGCAGTATTCTCTGAAATTTATAGAAAATATTTTTTCATTATATTTTTTCACTATCAAAAGACAGAATAATAACTCAAAAGTCTTGAGTAATTTCTACCTAGGCTAGATGATATCTCATGTTATAAGAAAGGGAGTATTATGTCATTAAGCATTTTAAAGAAGGAAGACATGTTTCCTCTTTTTCTTTTCGTGGTTAAGTATAAACAGCTGGTATGTCAGTTAGAATTGTTTGAAATCGGAAAAGATTAACTGCAAAAAGCAGATGTTGGTACTGTTTAATTTCCAAATGCTAATAATGGAAGCTGGAGTTCAGGTTCTGCATCTACAAAGGTAGCAAGGCAAATGTATATGTACCAGTCAATGAATTATTCTAAATTCTTGAAAAAAAATGCTTATGATAAAATTACTTTTTCTTTCTTTTTTTAGGTATTACAAAATGCTCCAGATGAAATTTTAGTGGTAGCATCTTCTACTCTATGCAATCTCCTCTTAGAATTTTCTCCGAGCAAAGAGGTTGGTTGTTTGGGCTTTTAAAACCATAAAAGTAAATCTGACTCTTTGTGTCAAATATAATGTGAATATGTACTGAAATCATGAGAGGAATCTGTTTCTGGTCTTTCTCAGCAGACACATAAAAACAGGTTTTTCTCTGAAAATAGGCAAATTGTCACTTTGAGCAAAGAAATCATGCTAATAGTGTTTACTAATAAAAGCATAAACAGTTCCTTTCAAGCACAATAGAAGCAGATGTACCATAACAAAATGATCAGAGGAAAAAGTTGAGATAAAATTGCCAGAATAAAAAGTAATTAAAGATGAAAGAATTTTCCCATTAGAAGTTGGAAACAAATAAGAGCAGAGATTAAAAAAATACTAGTAAAAACAAGAGTCCTTGTAGTAAAATCCTGTAAACATAAATGAAGTCAGATAGCTTTCATTACCCAGGGTGAATTCTCTCACCTCGACTTCTTTATGGCAAAGGTGAAAGTAATTTAGAATCCTAAAGTAAACAGTGAGAAAATGAAAATAACTTTATGTTGAAATCCAGCAAGGAGTTATATGGGTCAGTATTCAATCAGTTGATTAATGTATAAATAAAAAGTAAAAACAAAACAAATTTAAAAGCTGCGGTTAAAACCAAGGTGTGCTTAAAAATAACAAACTGCTGAAAGGAAAAAATGAAAGACCCAACCCTTCAATTGGTTCTATTGAGAATTGCAGTCATCAAGATCCCTCATTTTAGAAGGCACATAATCCTCCAAGGGTCGTCTTGAGTTGTTACTAGTTGTTTCTGTTCAAAACTGGGAAGCTGCCAAATAGCCAGCTTTGGTGACATAATCAGCTGTTTTTCAGCAGGTAAGAAAAAACACCCATGCCATCTTGGGGGGAAAGTTTGTTTGATTATTTTCAACCATGGGGTGGGACAGTTAACAGCTGCCTTGGGTAGGAGAACCTGATGGAACATACTGGAAAATCAAAAGATTGGGTGAAAAACTTATGGCATTTGGACTGAGTATTCTACACTGTCTGAGCTTATAAAAATATAAACTGTGTAAAGAAAGAAGATATAAAAGCTTATCTTGTATTCTAGACTTCTTTAAAAAAGTATCTTGTTTTTGATTTAAGAGCACATTTAATGTACAGAAACAAAATGAAAGAATATATGTTACTGAAATTTCTTAACTGGTTTTGCTTTTGTTATATGTAGCCTATCTTAGAATCAGGAGCCATAGAACTTCTCTGTAGTTTAACTCAGAGTGACAATCTTGCCTTGCGAGTGAATGGAGTTTGGGCTTTAATGGTAAGTATCAATGTTAATCTGATAGCTGTATGTATGCATCTCCAATTTTAGATTTTATTTCTTTATTAAATTTGTATACTGTCAAATCATCTAGAATGCTTTTAAGGATGGGAAATCAAAACAAAATCTCAACTGCTAAGAAATATAGCAGATGTTAACATCTGCTGTTATAGCAGATGATAAATAGTGTAATGGAGTGAATCATTTGTGTAAAATGTTGAAATTATTCTGAATAAAGTTAATTTGGTCCTCCTTTTTAGAATATGGCATTTCAAGCAGAACAGAAGATCAAAGCAGACATTTTGCGAGGCTTGAGTACAGAGCAGTTATTCCAGTTACTCTCTGATTCTGATGTAAATGTACTAATGAAGACTTTGGGATTACTTCGGAACCTTTTGTCTACTCGCCCTGTAAGTAAAAAAAAATGGATCTTCAAAATAAATATTTTAAAAATGAATCTGCAGATCTTGTTAATTTCTTATTATATATCATTATATATTGGGAGCTGATATTCCAGAACTTCATCTCAACTTCATTAAGCTGTTGCTTGTATAATTTATAGAACAAACATTCTGTAGAAATGACAAAGCAGAGTTCTTTCTGAACCCTTGTTGCTACTTGAGAGCTTTCTATCTGAAAACCAGAACATCTATTTTTCACAGTATGTGCAGATCAAGGAGTAATACAACAGTGTTTTATTTTAAAGGAAAACTATCATTTCTGTTGTGCTCTCATATTCATATATATGATTTGTTTCCATTGGCATAGACCTATTTCCTGTTATAAGAATTCTACAAAGCCAACTGTAGATTTTCTAACTTTTTAGGTGAGCTGTTTGTTAATGTTATTTTTCAAACTCTTGGCAGCATATAGATCAGATAATAAGTACTCATGGGAAACAGATCATGCAAGCAGTAACTCTCATCCTGGAAGGAGAACACAACGTGGAAGTCAAAGAACAGGTATTGTGCTTTATTGTATTAATACACACAACAAGTTTAGACATGAAGAATTGTTCTTTGTGTTGAATGAACAAAACAAAAATAAAACGCCAAACACTAAAGTCTTCAGGAAGAAAATTCAAATACTTTTGCTAAGAATGCATAAGCGTGCAATATTTCTTGTGCAAGTATATAAAAATGAAATATGCAACTAGGAGATTATTATTCTGATTATTTTATTTAAAAAGTTAGAAACAAGACTGCATAAAACGCAGTCTCCCAAACTGCTGGAAGTAAAACAAGGTAGAAATGGAAGTAAAAGGTAGAAATGTTAGAAACATCTCAGCTAAACAAATGCAAGTTCTTAGATGAGTTCTGAAGAAAGGCAGACCATATGCTGCTTGTTTCCTTTTAAACAAGTATATAACTTATTTTTATATCAAATTTGGAGACCGCCCTTCTCATTCATTTAGTGATTGTGTGATGCCCAAACATACTCAAGTGTTTAGAAACCTTGGGCTTGGGCAATTAGATTTATGGTTTCCTGAGAGAAAGGTAAGTGCCTCTGATATACCAGTATGTGTGTCTATGCTAGCTTATGACGATAATGAATATTTAAATGCACAAATGGAAGAAAAAAATTTTTTTTTGCTGTCACCTTTGGCTGGGAATGTAGGGAAAGTAGGAGCCTGCAAGGTGTGGGTTCCAAAGGTCTGGAGACATGATGTCATCCATTGTCCCTTTAATTTCAAGTTAAGAAATCAGGATAGTATGATAAAGAAAAAAAACCCTCCACTAGTGAATTATTTATAGGATTTCGCTTTTTCTGTCTTCTGTTTGAATGGGAAACGGTTTATGCAGGATATTTTTTTCTCAAAATTTATGCTGTTTTTCTACAGCTAGGCTGTGGTTTATTTATATTTTATACTTACGATATTTCTGTTAACCTTTCTTTCTGATGGGGTAATTTACAGGTTTTCCTCAGTTTACATCCATTCATTCAACGGCTATTCAAAGTTATAGCTGCATTGGAAAAATGGACATACGGCCAGTCTCCAAAGTTATAACTATTGCATCACTCCCATAATTACATGATCTCAATCCAGTTATGATATGGTTATGACATCACAGGGAATCATAGTCTTTGATCACCATTTGCAATTTTTCCTACTGACTTTCCACAAGCAAAGAAAGTAGGGAAGCTGGAAGGGAACATCACAAGTAGCTCCAGTAAGTGACACCATCCATAGCACGCACACTCCATCCAGATGCAGCTTCCACTGTGCCTCCCCATGCACTTCCTCAAGTCACATACAGCGTGAGTTGGGTCTCCCAAGCCCCCCCCCCCCCGCCTTTTCCATCTCCTATGGCATTTCACTGCTCCTTATCTGGGATGTCAGACACATCGTCCTTAATGGCCTGCATATCTGAGAGTTACAATGGTAAGCGGGACTACCAAGATTGCTGCTGCTAAGTCATGCAAGTGACATCGTGCTTTATGACCACATCACTTATCGGTAGCAAGCACCATACCAATTGCCATTGTAACCTGAGAGCTATCAGTGTAATCATTGTGATCAGGAGGGGCAGGATGACCCCTTGCAGGGACGTGCCGAGGAGTTTAGTGGTTATCTATATGATAAAATCGCTCAACTCCGGGATAGTTTGGACCAAAATTGCGATGATCCAGGTGAGATGACGGAGACGCGTCTTGTCGATGTTGTTTGGGATGAGTTTGATTCTGTGGTTCTCGAGGACATGGACAGGTTACTGGGGAGGTTACATGCCACTGCATGTTTACTGGACCCGTGTCCCTCCTGGCTGGTGCTGGCCACTCAGGAGGTGACACGAGGCTGGCTCCGGGGAATTATAAATGCTTCATTGTTGGAAGGGGTTTTCCCCGCCGCCTTGAAAGAGGCGGTGGTGAGACCCCTCCTCAAGAAGCCTTCCCTGGACCCAGCTATTTTGGGAAATTATCGTCCAGTCACCAACCTTCGCTTTGTGGCGAAAGTTGTAGAGAGTGTGGTGGCATGGCAGCTTCCCCGGTACCTGGATGAAGCTGTCTATCTAGACCCGTTCCAGTCCGGATATAGTACGGAGACAGCTTTGGTCACGTTGGTGGATGACCTCTGGAGGGCCAGGGATAGGGGTTGTTCCTCTGCCCTGGTCCTGTTAGATCTCTCAGCGGCTTTTGATACCATCAACCATGGTATCCTGCTGCACCGGTTGGAGGGTTTGGGAGTGGGAGGCACCGTTTATCGGTGATTCTCCTCCTATCTCTCTGACCGGTCGCAGACGGTGTTGACAGGAGGGCAGAGATTGACCGCGAGGCGCCTTACTTGTGGGGTGCCTCAGGGGTCGATTCTCTCGCCTCTCCTGTTCAACATCTATATGAAGCCGTTGGGCGAGGTCATCAGTGGCTTTGGGGTGAGTTACCAGCTGTACGCTGACGATACACAGCTGTACTTTTCCACCCTGGGCCACCCCAACGAAGCTGTCGAAGTGCTGGAAGCCGTACGGGTCTGGATGGGGAGAAACAGACTCAAGCTCAATCCCTCCAAGACGGAGTGTCTGTGGATGCCAGCACCCCGGTACAGTCAGCTGCAACCACAGCTGACTGTTGGGGGCGAGTCATTGGCCCCAACAGAAAGGGTGCGCAACTTGGGCGTTCTCCTGGATGGACGGCTGTCGTTTGAAGACCATTTGGCGGCTGTCTCCAGGAGAGCTTTTTACCAGGTCCGCCTGGTTCGCCAGTTGCGCCCCTTTCTTGACCGGGATGCCTTATGCACGGTCACTCACGCTCTTGTCACTTCTCGTCTGGATTATTGCAATGCTCTCTACATGGGGCTACCCCTGAAGTGCACTCGGAGGCTTCAGTTAGTTCAGAATGCAGCTGCGCGGGTGATTGAGGGAGCCACACGTTGCTCCCGTGTAACACCGCTCCTGCACAGTCTGCACTGGCTACCTGTGGTCTTTCGGGTGCGCTTCAAGGTGTTGGTTACCACCTTTAAAGCGCTCCATGGCTTAGGGCCTGGGTACTTACGGGACCGCCTGCTGTTACCTTATGCCTCCCACCGACCCGTACGCTCACACAGAGAGGGTCTTCTCAGGGTGCCATCCGCCAAGCAATGTCGGCTGGCGGCCCCCAGGGGAAGGGCTTTCTCTGTTGGAGCACCTACCCTTTGGAATGAACTTCCCCCTGGTTTGCGTCAATTAGCTGACCTTCGGACCTTTCGCCGTGAATTGAAAACGCACTTGTTTATCCAAGCGGGACTGGCTTGATTTTTTAAACTTTTTGAATTTTAATAATTTTAATTGGGGTATTTTTATGAATTTTATGGGTCAAATTTGACGGTTTTAAATTTTCGGCCATTTATAGAATATGTTATTTTAATTTTTGTTTTAATTTGTATATTGTACTGTTTTTTAATCTGGATGTACACCGTCCTGAGTCCTTCGGGAGAAGGGCGGTATAAACATCTAAATAATAAATAAATAAAATAAAATAAAGATTACTGCTTGAATGCAGGTAGTCCTCCTGAGACCCCAGCTGGGACCAGACTTCCACAGCTGAGTGAAGGGGTTGTTAATGAGTCACATCTAATTTTACAATTGTTTTTGCTACAATTTTTAAGTGAACCTGGCTTCTCCTATTAACTTCACTTGTAGAACCTCCGGGAAAGGTCATAAATGACAATCACATGATCCTGTGACACCAAATGCCCAAACTTTGATCACATTATGGTGAGCGTACTGTGATGGTCATAAGTATGATGTTCAGTCATAAGTCAGTTTTTTCAACACTGTTGCAACTTTGCACTGTTGTTAAATGAATGGTTGCAAGTCGAGGACTATGTATAAAAGTTTTCATAGTTTTAGCTTCTTACCCTGGATTGCTTATGGAAGTCTTACTTCTCAAGCTGCCATGAACCATTGCCATTCAATGTTAGATTTTCTATTGTTATTTCCATATATTTCTGTTCTTCCTTTCCTTCAGACATTATGTATACTTGCCAACATAGCAGATGGAACAACAGCTAAAGAATTCATCATGACAAATGATGATATCTTACAAAAAATTAAGTATTACATGGTATGTAATTTAAGTTTTTCTATAAATAAATTTTGGGAAAGGATTATAGCCCAGGGATTTTCAGCATTTGATAGAAATCTATATATTAAATGCAGTACTATTTGTTGCTGTAATTTTTTTTGAAAACAATATTTTTCCTTTTTAAATATTTTTTCAACTTTGCTTTCATTGAAAAAAAGCGTAGGATTTTTTTATCATTATTGTGAGTAATAATTTGGAGGCAAGAAACCTAGATTACATAAAAGTTAAGAAAGAAATGTAAATTTTTACTTGAGTCAAGCTTGGTTCCTGACATATGTTTCTTGGCAACAATATGGAACTGGTTTGCCATTAACTTCTGCCAGCAGACATCAGTGTGCTTGCTGCTAGCTTTGTCTTTATAATCAAGGCTATAGCTTCTTGTCCAAGTATTAACTAGATCAGCCAGGGTAATAAAGAAAGCAATAGTAAACTAGATCCATTCTTCTGCCAATAACATTACATAGTTCTGTGACGTCAAAAAGAGTCAGCTTCAAAAGGATTTGATTTTACTAAGGAATAACTTAAAATATTTCTGTCTAAATGTTTTTTGTCTGCTTAGAGCCACTCAAATGCTAAACTTCAACTGGCTGCCATGTTTTGTGTATCTAATCTTATATGGAATGAAGAAGAAGGTAAGATATACTGAGGGGATTTCTCTTCTGAAATGCTTAATTTAAAAATGAAATTTCATTTAGTAGTTGAGCATACCGAATGCATTTTTATCTCGGATGGGGAAAATCACTACAGTAAAAGACAGGTAAAGTGAATATGCTATTTGGGGTCTAGGACTTTTAGTCTCCGACTCTTCATTCTCCTCAGGTGTTTCTCCTTGGGCGATTCTCCCCAGACTTATCTCCTCAGCTGGCATGCCTCAAGGCATTTCGCAAATGAATTTAGTGAGACTTACTTCCGAGTAAACCAACTGTTTCTCCCTGTATGGGGGGGGAAGAGAGAGGGAGGGAGGGAGGCATTTTGGCAATGAATTTAGTGAGACTTACTTCCAAATAAACCAAATGTTTCTCCCTGTATTGGGGGGGGGGGAAGAGGGAGGGAGAGACGAAGGCATTTTGTCAAATTCTTTTACACCTCTCTCCTTTCACTGGATTTCTATTACACCCCTCTAGTCGATTGGTTGGGGGCTAACTGTCATGGAGGGTGGAACACCCAGGACGAACCGTCTTTCTGTGAATGGGCCGTGTCGAAGGGTGTGGGATGCAGGGGCCGGTGGCCCATTGCCCAGGGCAAATGGCTAGAGGCTTGCCAGCTGAGGAGATAAAGTCAGGGGAGAATTGGCCGAGAAGAAATGCCCGAGGAGAATGAAGAGTCGGAGACGAAAAGTTTCATTCTATGCTATTTGATTCCCTTTGAGTGAAAAGGAAGTTACCTGGAAAAAAATGAAAAGAGCAATTCTAGTGAATGAAATTTGAATAGCTTGACATTTTTGTCAGGAGCTGAAATAGGAGAAGAGAAATTCGTGACTTTGGACAGATCAAAAAAATGGAGTAGCCATAAATGTGAAAAAGCATACCATGGTAATCAGAAATACAAATTAAGAATAAGAAAGTTTGATTCCTAATACTGTATTTTAGACTGAATTTAGAAATGTAATTAACTACTGGTTCAATTTATGCTCTGATAAAACACTATAATTCCTCAACTGAATTAATAAAAATTGAACTTTAGTACATAAAACTACTTTGAAAGGGGCAGTAAATCAGCCAAATTGTTAATTTAGCAATTATGGAAGGAATCAAACAAAACAATTGTTACTTCTATTTGGGACAGAATTAAATATATGAAATTATATAACAAATAGGAATATAACCCAGAAAAAATTGAAAAATATTTGAAAAGAGTACTATCTTAAACATCTATAGAATTAAAAAAAAAGTATTTGTTTTTCAGAAGATAATAGTCAACATAAAATGAAATTGAGTAAAGTTCCAGGAACTGATATTTTCTGCAGTTAAAGTTTTTTCAAGAAATTTTGACTAAACCCATGAACAAGCTTCAACCACATGAAAAGGCATTACTTCTTTAATCTAAAAAATAGGAAAAGATTCAATTTATCCTGAATAATATGAACCTATATCTCTATTGTCTTCTCCTATAACCCTGGAAAGGAGCCCTTATGAGGTGCTACCAGCCGGGCCAGCTGGACAAAGGTGTTGTTTTTTTTTAGGGAGGTATTACTCCTCCAGCACTCCTCCTCACTCCAGGACTCCTGCTCCAGATTTTGCCTCGAGGTTAACTCCTGAAACCTTTCTCATAGATGGGTATAGCTACAAGGCAGTGGAGGTTTGTGATCGGAGTTTTCCTTCTCCTGCATAAATTGCCTTCCAAGGCTAATGAATACCATCAGTTTTTTTCCCATGCACACAGCTAACAAAACTTCCCACTTACACTCAATCAAACAGTCACCCTCCCCTCCCCCTAAAAACAAGCAGATTCATTCATGAGGTGAGCTGTAGCACCTTCCTCCTTGCAGTCACAAGATTCAATCATAAGGGGAGTTGGAGCACCTTCCTTCCTGCAGTCACACGATTCACTCACTCAAACAGACACTCCCCTTCCCCCATTTTATGCCCCATTTTGGGGCATAAAGCGGAAGAGGGCTTTATGTCCCAATGGCAGATAAAATAGCAGAACCATCTTCTAGGAGAAGGAAAACTCTGATTTCAAATCTCCACTGCCTTGTGGATATATCTAGTACTGGAAAAGGCTTCAGGAGTCAACCTTGAGGCAAAATCCGGAGCCAGAGTTCTGGAAGCAGTTCGTGACTGCTTTACATTCTGGTAACTCCCGCGTACAATCACGTTCTGGTAACTCCTGCGACACAGCTGGAACTAATCATATCAGCTCTGTTGTTCCATTGGACTATTTCAGCAACTTGGAGAGGGGGGATCTGCTGCTTGGGTAACATTCTGTCCTCCATGTTAATCTACCCAGACCTCATGCTCTGGAGAAGACATTCCAGCTTTGCATACAGCATTGAAACAACACGGGAAGTGGCAATTACCGATTATAAGTCTTTGCTTGATTGGCGTAGAGCATGACACCAGGGGCCACTTTCGATGGTGGGAGAGGTCATTGTACCTCACTGGGCAGTTACCACCTACCATAAGCTGGGCAGCCTCTAGCTAGTAAGGTGCTACCCTGCCACGGTCTATTAACCTCATGGGGTGCGTGGGTTAGGGGTCAAAGCTGACAAGCAGATCAATAACTCTGCACCATACAACAAACATAAGAAAACTTTAGGCCTAAAGTTGGGCACTTGGAATGTTTGGACAATGACCCATGGCCTTTCTGACAATTTACAAAAAACAGATGACGTACATAAGACAGCTGTCATCGAGGTGGAGCTGAGCAGACTGTACATAAGACAGCTGTCATCGAGGTGGAGCTGAGCAGACTGCAGATGGACATCGTTGCCCTTTAAGAGACAAGGCTATCGGACTCTGGATCTGTTAAGGAGAGAAACGTCTCATTCTTCTGGCAGGGAAAATCATCAAGTCTAGGGAATATGGGGTTGGCTTTGCGGTCAGAAACATCCTACTAAGATTCATTACTCCGCCTGCTGCAATGTGGATTTAAAAGCCAACAGATCCACTATTGACATGGTATTTTCCCTTAGACAATTGCAGGAGAAATGCAGGGAACAAAGAGCCACTTTTCGTAGCTTTCATAGATCTTATGAAGGCTTTTGACTTGTTTAGTAAGAACAGCCTTTATAAAATTCTCTCCAAGATTGGATGGCCACTTCAGCTCCTCAACATCATCAGGTTCTTTTATGAGGAAATGAAGGGCACTGTAGTTTTTGATGGTTTAACATCAGATTCCTTAGACATTCGAAGTGGAGTGAAGCAGGGCTGCATCCTTGCGCCAACTTTATTTGGGATCTTTTTTACTGTCATGTTGAAACATGCTTTTGGAACTGTAACAGAGGGTATTTATCTCTGGACCAGATCAGACGGATAACTCTTTAATCTCTCTAGATTGAGAGCAAAGTCTAAAGTCCAGCTGAAATGCTTATAGGATTTCCTCTTTGCTGACGATGCTGCTGTTACTGCTTACTCTGTCGAAGACCTTCAACTACTTACGGACTGTTTTAGCAAGGCCTGCCAAGACTTTGGACTAACAATCAGCCTGAAAAAAACACAAGTCATGGGTCAGGACGTGGATTCATCTCCCTGTATTACAATCTCTGCACAAGAACTGGAGGTCGTCCATGATTTTGTGTACCTCGGCTCAACTATCTCCGACACTTTCTCTTTAGATACTGAGCTGAATAAACGTATTGGTAAAGTAGCCACCATATTTTCCAGACTTACAAAGAGAGTATGGCTTAATAAGAAGCTAATGGAACATACAAAGATCCAGGTCTATAGAGCCTGCCTCCTGAGCACACTCTTGTACTGCAGTGAGTCTTGGACCCTTTACGTACGGTGGGAGAGAAAGTTGAACACCTTTCACATGCCCTGTCTCCGACATATTCTTGGCATCACCTGGCATGATAAAGTTCCAAATAGCACAGTCTTGGAACATGCTGAAATTTCTAGCATGTATGCACTATTGAAACAGCGACATCTACGCTGGCTTGGGCATGTCATGAGAATGGCTGATGGGCAGATTCCGAAAGATCTCCTGTACGGAGAATTAGTGCAGGGAAAGCACCTCAGAGGGAGACTGCAGCTGCGATATAAGGATATCTGCAAGAGGGATCTAAAGGCTTTGGGAATGGACATTAGCAATTGGGAAACCTTGACTCTGATCATTCAGCTTGGAGGGTAAAGACATAGCATGGCCTTCTCCAATTTGAAGAGACACTTGTTCGGCAGGTTGAGGCAAAGAGGCAGTCCCAGAACCAGCAAAATCTGGGGGCTGGGCAGGGGATAGAATGTTTCTGCTCTCAGTATGGAAGGGATTGCCACTCTTGAATTGGCCTTTTTAGTCAAACTAGATGCTGTTTTAGGACCTCTTTCCAGAGCACGATACCACAGTCTTTTGAGACTGAAGGATGCCAGTGATGAAGATCTCTATTGAATTTAGATTACAAGCTTTTTCTGGGAATCCTTGATATGAGATTAAATGGCTTTCTAGCAGATATTATATAGCCTCATCAAATAAGCTATATGATAAATAAAAATAATATTCATATCTTAAATGTTATTGGCAAGATCATAAAAACAAACTTTAAAAATGGCTATGATTTTTCTTGGTGTTGGAAGAATCTTTGACAATTTGGGATGGTCTATGTTTACAGTTCTGGAAAAAAATAAATTGTGTTCCTAATTTTTTTCATATGGATACAGAGTACTGTATACAGAATGAAAAGCCAGAATTATGGGGAATAATGTTTTGTTTTTTTGTCATTTCTATCAAAGTCGAGCAGACCAACTTGTCTTCTCTTTTCCTCTCTTTATTTTTATTTGTTAAATTTTTTTACTTACCTTTATACATATGGCTTTACACATATGGCTTAAAGGGGCATGATAGCAATTAAAAACACTGAGCTTATCGGCTGGAAAGCCTATGTTCAAGACCCGAGTGCTGTGTGATGGGGTGAGCTCCTGTTACTTGCCCCAACTCCTGCCCACCTAGCAGTTCAAAAGCATGCAAATCCAAGTAGATCAATAGGTTCCACTTCAGTGGGAAAGTAACAGCGTTCTATGTGCCTTGGTGAATAGTCATGCTGACCACATGATCACAGAAAGGTTCTTTGGACGATGCTGACTCCCTCAGCTAAGAAGCGGAGATGAGCACTGCTCCTTAGAGTTGGACACAAATGGACAGGGAAATCTTTACTTTTTACCTATACATATGGCTTATGGTTAGTGTTATATAAATATGGATGCTTATTTCATTTTACTGTAAAGTTTCTCTTTTTTTAATGGTCAGTGACTGTAATGAAGTATTTGCTTCATTTCACAAGCTTCTAATGATGCATAACAATATATTACTTTTATTTCAAATTTGTTTGCATATCTACTTGTATATCATTAGCAAAACCTGATTTTTTGATTTGTGTTATCTATTTCTTATATTCTTTCAAAAATATATAAAATGGAGAAGACATAGGCAGAGTTTGCACTAAGAAGGATAAGATTTTGAGTTGGGCCAAACTTTGACTTTTCTTTTGACTCGTGGGGGGGGGGGTATTCATTAAAAATAAAATTATTTTTCAAATGATAATATTAATAATTCTCAATTAATAAACCATTAAAAGAATAGAAAATGTAATTTATCTACTGTAAATTAGAATGACAATGCTTTTTAGTAAGATAAAAGCATGACTTATTTTGTTGCTATGCCAATTAAACTATCATAAAAGTAATAGAAAATCAATTATTGACCAATAGTTCCACCATAATGTAACTTATGGATTGCTGAAGAATTGGTTTTTTTTCCCCTTTCATTTCTAAGGTAATAGATAATTTATCAGAACTTATCTTTGATTAAAATAAAAGATAAATTGATTGGCCTTTGCAGAAAAAGGGAGAATCGGCTGTTTGGTGTCTGTCCCCTCTTTAAGTCTACCTACTTCTCTTAGATGTTGGATATCATAGTGTTGAGTACTTTGGCCTCAGGCTGCTGTTAATGAATGCCAGATCTGTTTGAAATAAGATTGTGATTTTTCACAACTTGATTATGTAGGAAAAAAAACAGAGCTAGTATGTGTGACCGATACATGGCAAGATGAGAAAGGCTTATCTGAAATTACCCATATGCATTTCAGATGTTTCTGCAGGCTTTTACATTGGATTGTATATTGCCTTGCCACTGTTTAATCAGTCTGATATAAAATGCATCAAATTACCAACATGTAATTATTTTATATTAGGTTCCCAAGATCGTCAGGATAAACTCAGAGATATTGGAATAGTAGATATTCTACATAAACTGAGTCAGTCGTCAGATCCAAATATTTGTGAAAAGTAAGTAAACAGAAATTCAAAAACCAAATTGAATTGAATTTGATCATTTTGTAATTAGATTTTCTGTATACTGTATATTGATTCGAATTATATATGAGTTTCTCCTTGCATTCTGTGTTTTTTTTTACCCCGGCAAACCAGAATTGTCTCAATTGTCTTTTAGGATGGCTTAGTGTTTATGAGTGTTTATGAGTGAAATTTCCTATGCTTGATTTCTTTATGTTATCCATAACTCTGGATAACTAAAGGTTAAACAAAAGCAACAATAGTATAACATAATGAACCAGTTGCCAAGTTTTTTTAAAAAAAATAGATAACAATGAAAAACTATTTCACAGACTCATACTGACAACCTGACCCTTATGCCTGAGAACATTGTCTTCAGGACCTTCAGGCTGTCAAGGTTAGGGCAACCTAATATCTGGGGCAAGAGTGTTCCAAAGAATAGAACAAAAAGGCTAACTTTCTGGTTCCCACAAGATGGCACATATAATGCCTTTTCTGCCAGATCTGATGGTATGATTGGAGAAAGGCAATTCCACAAATATCCTAATAAATGCCCCATGGTACAAATGGCTTTGTAGTGACCACTAGCATTTTGAATTGCTCCCAGAAACATATTGATAGCCAAAGCAACTCATGGAGAAGACGTGTAATACACATATATTGAAGGTTGTTCATAATTGACTGCATAAGTGCATTTGAAATGAATTGCAGCTTCTGGATGCTCTTCAAAGGCAGCCCTATGTAAAGAGCATGGCAGACTTCACTTAAAGGGCAAGTAAAAGTCTACATCTGTAGAGATATCCCACTTAATATCTTCCCTCCCCAATTATTATATCTGACTGAAATATCCTTGTGTTTTCACATGCTCTCATTTCAATCAGTTTCAGTCCAAGATAGTTTTAAGTTCTCAAAGTTGTAAAATGCATACACTCTTATGTGAAAGCTGCTTGAAAAATTATAAATAGAAGGATTAGGTTGATTCTAAGTATAAAGAACCGTGTAGTAAAATTGAGAGCAGATTTGTTTTTGCATGTCCAGTTACTGAACTTCATGTACCCAGTTTTCAATGCTGTAGTTTATTCCTTTCATGGTAGTATTTCTAAAATCCGCATTTATGTATATCTTCTAAAATTAAAAAATGCTTTTCATTGCAGGGCGAAAACAGCACTCCAACAGTATCTTGCGTGATGAAAGAGAAGTTGAACTTTCATATAATTTTCAGAGCTATATACTAAGGAATAATGGGAAATAGCTGCACCTAATTTCCTTACCTTTTGCACAAGGCACCTTGGGCTGCATTTGTCTCAGGTGCAGGGAGCTGCTTGGCAGGAGCAGTTTAAGTGATCAGGTCTCCAATGCACTTGAGGACTTTATTGAGGTAGTTCCTCTATTCAGATATCTATTCTGGGATATTTTTGTCTGAATTACCTGAATTCTACTAGAACAATCAGTAGTCTTTTTTTTCTTTGGGCCTACAATATTCTGCTTATACCACAGCTGATATAAGGCTGTGTCTGGGTGGGTGTGATACCTCAGAGCTTTTTCTTTTCCCTCCCTCTCTGTGTGTGTATGTATGTGTGATTTTTTTCTACAGATTTTCAAGGGTGAACCATTGTTTGCTGTATGAAAACTTTAAAAAATTATATACAATTTGAATTGAAATGTTATTTAATAACAGTTTTGTCCCATGAAGTTTATTTTGATCAGATGAATGTTTTTGAGTAAAATATATGCATTTGTTAAACCTCAGCTTAATGTACCTGTACTTCCTCTTTTAAAACAAAAAGATACTTACATGACAGGTAACACATTCAATGTGATTTATGCTTGCCTCTTAACTGCCACTTGTTACTAGTGACAACTCCTTGGATTTAAAAAAGCAGAATTCCAAGATCCCCAAATGGAATTTTTTTTAGTACACATAAATGATACCAAAATTCGAATTGTGGAAATTATGCCTACTGGAATTTTCTAGCAACAAAATTAGAGTTCCCCATGCAGATACAATGCTGCTTCAGAAACTTACATTTATCATAAAACTCTGTGTTACTTTTACATAACATGAAATCGTAAGTGAATTGATTTAAGTAAAAGAATTGACTGCTGGTTGAGGTACGCTCTTGGAAATATGATAGGCATCCCCATTAAAAAATCTGGATGTAAATCAGAGCTTAAATATTTTTTAAAATACATTATTTACCAAATATATATGGTAGAGGAATAAGTTATTCCTGGAGCAGAGAAGAACAATGTTAATATGAGTTTTTTAATATAATTTTGTAATCTCTGCCTCATACCTTGTTGTTTACCAAGTAAGTTTTCTGTGGTCTTAAGCCCACAGGTATCTCTGTCAAGGGACAAGAGCGCCAGTCAGAAATTGAATGTCTCATTTCACTCACCAGTTTCAGTCATCCTGAACATTTATTTATAGTTAATAAATATTCTGCTGCCTAGACACTTTGCATTATATCAAAGCAACTTTTAGAGCTTGTGCCTCTGGCTGGAACTGTTAATAAGCTGGAGGGAGACTGCAAAAATAAAGCTAGAGTTTTTATATATGGTTTTCATGTTTTCTTTTACTCTGAAAGGCAAGTCATAGCAATTCAGGGAATGTAGTAAGTGAAATAATTTCTCAGTGTTATTGCTACAAGCTTGTTGGGTTTGGACTTCTGCAGGTGTATATAATGTGCTCTCCTGCTAGTTAATATTTTAGAAGTAAAGCTGCAATTAATTCATCGATTGGTTGTAGGCTTAATAATACTGAGAAAAATCACTTTCTTGACAGCATTATCTGAATCCATTCCCTGTGAGAAAGGATAGGGAGTGCTGCTTTATCTTGACCACTGCTTTTGCACTCTGAATTATTATTATTATTATTATTATTACACAGGCACTTCCAATTCTGTTGTAATGACTCCATTTACAAATATGCATATCCATTTATTTTGAGATATAGATATGCCTAAACCTGTGTTGAAATATAGCTGAGATGTGCAGATTTTCAGCTATACATTTGAAGATTGCTTTTCGAATGGCTATGTATACGGAAGGAAGATATAAACTATGCTAAGACAATCTGGATAATGGGGGTGGGCAAGCTGAATTGATAAAATATTAAGATGGTAAGTGATAACGAAGTGACATTTTGCACTTTGCATTGTGAATATTTTTGATGTTACTATAAATATGTACAAACACTGTAAATAAAAAAACAAATGTCCTTTTATCGGATAATATTTAAAATTGCTTGGCCCTATTTATATATGTATATATATTTAAGTCTTCATTCAAAGGTTATATTGCAGGCATGGATCTATGCACAGACAGCTACATCTTTTTAGGAAGCTGACTGTTCTAACAAAAATAAGGTTCATTTTTTAATTCTAGTATTCTTTTTTAAAGAACATGATAAATGGACTTGTATCTTCTCCCCCTCTCATGACTTATCAAAATTAGTCAAGAATAATAACTTTTTTAAAAAAAATTCTCTTAATTTTTTTGTTGAGAATGGTTCAGTTATTGAATGAATTTAAGTTCCTGAGCATTTGCTTCTTATTTTCAGGTTTGATTTAAAATTTTAATATACATAAAGTCTTTATTCTGTTCTAGATGTTGTTCAGTGTGGTAAAGTTCATTGTACTCTTTTTATTCTGTTTTTCACACTTTATTTTCTTTTATCCTCAACTTTTACTTCAATAATCCCTCCCCTGTTGTTTGTATTCTCTTTATGAAATTGTACTTACATTAATAAGCTATAACTCAAATACTTTAAAAAGCAGATAGATAAATTATTTATTTCGAAGAAGCTGGATATGAGCCCAAAATATTCTAGTCTAGTTAATTGAAAACAAGACATACTGCAGGAATTTAAAAGTTATGAAGTTAAGGCTTGGAAATGGAAGAGGCCAAAGGCAACATCTGAATGCCGCTTATAATTGAGGCTAAACAGTGATTTATTTATTCTGCCTTATATTTTACTCATAGTTTTCTTGATTAATTTAGTTTAGAACAAATATGTTGGACTCTAGGAGTATTAACCCGATGCAGCAGTGCCTTTCTTAATCAGCTCAGATGCTGGTATACTTGCTTCTGGCTAATTCTGAATAATTAAATAGTCATATATAGCTATATAACAAAGCATAAGATTATGTCTTTCTGGGACAATATTAAATTACATTCTTGTAATATAAATTGAAAATCACCATATATTGCTCATAATTAGGCTTTTAACTTCCTGTTAAGCAGAAAAATATTACACATGTTCAGCTTTTTGAATACAGTGGGCAAGGGGACATCAGTCTTAGGAATGTAAAACTGTTGATTTGCACTTAATGAAACCAGCATTTAATTTCCCAAGGAGAATAAAGAAACAAAAAGAAAAGACGCGTCAGACCATCTCGATTTCCTCTTCCTTGGGATTCAAGACATTTCAGGAATACTGCCTTTGGCTATGTTTATGTATAATCAAGTTAACATCCCTCTGGAATATTTTGTAAAGAAAACAGAACCTAACTTGAATTAAGTAAAGGCAACTCTTGATATTTTTCAACAGTCAACTACATTTTTGTATTTTCTTTTATTTCTATATTGTTTTGTGCTATTTAATATGTACTGTTTTCTCAGTGCATGTTCTACACACATTCTAAAGAATTTTCTTAGCCATTTTCATTCCATATTTCAGCTGAATCAAAACTAGCAGGAAACCCAGAGCAAGTAGGACAATACTGATGGATGTAATAATTGCCTTCTCTCGCCTCAGGTGTTCCCAACATGACATAGCCCACCAGCTTTTACCTCCCAAAACTTCCCTGCCTCCCTCAGCCACGGTTAATGTTCTTCCCTTTCAAATACTGCTTTGAACAGTTGTGTTTCAGTTGAACAGAAACTGCCCTGTTCCATTCTAGCCCAAACACACGTTTCCGTGGGAAAGATAGGTACATAGGACATTTCCAGACCATTTTAGACATTGCTTGTTGTTGTTGTTGAAGTTGAATGACTCAAGTTAGTACAACCAAGTTGTTACTGTTTGTGGCATGTGCAGTTATTTTCTGGTGCATGTCAGAAAATTTAAGAACTGTAACAGTAAATAAATGAAAGTACAGGTACTATGAGAATTGATGTGTTTATCTTAGCAATAACACCCAAAAAAGTGCTGCCACTCTTTAGCCCTAATGCATGCATCTATAAACTAAGGTAAACTTCAGACTGAGGTTGATTCTTGACTATTTTGTTTGTCGATATGATTTTCTTGACTGCAATAGAAATGTTATTTGTCAGATAGCAACACTAGGTTAGCTTAAAAAATGCTATGTTGGAAACTGCATAAAATTTTAAGACGGGAATTTGAAAAGAATATCCCAGAAGAAAATATGATAACCTGCTTCCACACTGTTGCAAAAAAAGAAAAAAAAATGCCTAATATGACTACAAACTTACATTTTTTCATGATCCATTAGCCCCACTAGTTCTTCTTGAAGGCTGTGCATCAAGATGGATGGTAAGTAACTTAGCTCACTTGTGTTACTGCAACCTTTGTACTTGCTTTTTGCTACTTCTATACCTAGAAAATGAAAGCCAAGATTCATCAAAGAATCTTCAGCATCACATATCAGACAGACTTGAGCACTACAGACAATCTACAGGAATGAATTCCTTGGACCTGTGAACATCCTGTTCAGTTTAGCCTACTCAGCACACTACAGAGCCTTTTCTTTGGCTTGCTTCAGGGCAATATAGGATCCCAGATTTCATACAATTTCATTCATTGAGAGAAATTGGCCCTGTGGTCAGAATGGAGTATATATTTCTTCACTGTGCCTTCTAATGCAACGTACATGCTATTGTGTCTGTACTATCCTTTAGTAGAGATCTGTTTTCCATGGGGGAACATGGCACATTTTTTGTTCCCAGACCAGAATCCTGAGATTATGAACAGAGTGCTGTGTTTTTATCAGTAGCTATTGCCGTAAGAAAGGTCAAGGTGACTTAATCTTGTAATGCTGTCACTAGGAAATCTTTATGCTTGTTTCATTTTGCTTAGTCTATCTTTCTTTTCTTTTCTTTTTTTTTTGGGAAAATTTTAACTGGCACGTCCATTTGGTGATTTTATTGCTCTTACTGTATTTTGAGCATTGGTCTGTCTACAGTTTTTTTAATTGTAGTTAATTTGCTGATCACTGATCATAAATAAAATTTAAATTTCAGTAAGAACTTGTAGTTATCAGGATTTCAAGGAAAACTATGCCCTTTTATTCTTTAAAAAAAAATTTGGAATTTTTTTTTATGTATACGTTGGTGTTCAGTAATAAAACCTTGTTTGATAAATGAAAAATATTCTTTGTTTGGCAGAATTTTGTTGTAATTTATATGGAATGTTATCTAATGGTAGTAAGTTTGCTGGATGCTGTTTATCATAATTTTTCACCACCAAGTTATTTTACTTTTGAATATTTAGGTACTCTTTAAAATATTTTTAAAAAAATACTATGACAAATGCCATATAGTGGTTTAGAAACTGTTCTATCATTGCAGGATTCCTAGAAGCAGGAGGAGATACGGGAAATGAAGTACTGAGTGATTCAAACTTAATTTGTTTTCTGAATAATGAAAGTTTCTTGCTGGCCAGACAATTTCCAAGTTACCTTTTCAAATTAACTCCATTGATGTCACTTACTCTGTCACAATGGTGGCTTTCCATACTTACAGCTGAAAGAGGTGTATCTCAGTATTGTATGTACAACAGTTTCCAGAATTGAATAATTTACTTAAGTTTAGACAAGTCAGTATCACAATCAGAAATAGGAAGCTATTTTAGGAAAAATAAAAATTGGTATAGATACATCTGCATGCTGTCCAAAGTGTCTGTGATGGTAAACTTTAGCCACTTTACACAAGACTATACATTCAGTGAAGAAATGCAAAAGGAATGACAGCAAGCCAAATCCCACATAGTAGTTTGCATATAATTTGATTATATTAGTGAATAAAAATTAATTGAAATGAAAACATTTTATCCTTGTGTAAAATGTAAGCTATAGCTACATATGTATTTTTGAATTATATAACTTGTGCAGAAAGCCTCTGCAGTACTTTGGTTAATTATCTATGCTCTCTTGAAGAATGAGAAAGTAGAAAAAACTCAGAGTTTGTTCTTGAGACAGTGCTGGAGGGCTTCTCCCATGGCATGGAGGACTCTGTCAACATTGGGTTTAGTGGAGTTGTAGCCCATCAGTCCAATGCGAAGAACCTGATGAAAAAAACATTTAAGTAAATGTTTTGTGACTGATTGGAAAACTCAAGTATTAACACGCTGTTTCATACAGACCAAAAATTATTAGATATTTTATTATTAGATAATCCTCTTTGAGATTTTTTTTTTTTACTTCACAGAGAAATGGTTTCAGGTAATATGTTTTAAGGTTCTTCATTGTTTACAGAAAACAACCTAAACATCAGAAAGGTGGCTATATTCTAAAGAACATACCCGTTTTTCACAGACAAGATTAAATTACAGCCTTTACCCTACCATTAATATTAAAATTTGGGCTATATAATTTGTAATTAATAGTTCAATCTGTTTTATACAACCTTTATAAAACACCATTCTTCAAGAACCACGAGTCACCTCTGTTTCACTTATTTTCTCCCCATGAGCCTGTATTTACCTTGCCTGCTGAAGGACCCAGGCCTCCAGACACCTCAATCTCATGATTTTTCATAATATATTCAGTTATTTCTTTCCAGTCATACCCCTCGGGCACAAAGATAGTGTTGACTGTTGGAAGTCTTGCATCCTTAGAAAAGAAAGAAAGCAAAAGAGCCTTTCAGGTGGTTTGGGATTTGAATAACACTATCTCCATAATTTAACAAAAATCAATAGTATTAAAAAGAAATTTATTCTTTAGTTCTGGCCTTGTTTCTCTCCCACACTCATTTTTTGAGAAGCCTCTTAGCAAAAGTAACCATTTATCTATTAATGAACGGATAAATTCAGAAAATTGTGTATATTTATACACTTGGATCAGGTTTTGCCACCATACAAAAAATTATTGTCGATATGAAAGCAGAATAAGCGTTCTTACCTCCAGTATGACCTCTCCCTCTGGTTAAAGTCATGATTTTTTTAATAGCATTTTTTAATTGGTTTTTTTCTAGTCTATGTAAACAAGTGTGGGTAAAAACAGTATTGAAGGCAAGGATTTAATTCTGATTCCCATTTTTTATTCTGTCTTTGTAGCAGTCAATATTTCCTATTTGCTCAATTATCCAAATTTACCCTACACAGTCTTTCCCAACTTCCCAAACTTCATAATGAATAATTAGTTTAATCCATATTCTGCATTCATGATTAATTTCATTCTTACTGGTTCTTTCACAAAGAGTTTGAGACCTAACTTCTGCAGTCCTGCACAGAGATACAGGCTATTTTCTTTATGAAGATTCCAGGAGGTCTCTAGTCCCTGTGTAGAAAATGAAAATATTTATTTTCTTATATACAAAAAAAATAAAGTATAAGAAACCTGCAAATACATGTTATGCATTTTGTTCAGTTAAACCCCCAATCTTAGGGATGTGATGGACATAATTTAGCCTGGATTGTTGTGTCAAAAGCAAGCAATTATAGTTCTAACCATATTTTTTTATTTTATTTTATTTATTTGATTTTTATACTGCCCTTCTCCCGAAGGACTCAGGGCGGTGTACAGGCAAAATAAAACAAACAATACAAAGTACAATTTAAAATGCGATTTAAAAAACTTATTTAAATTAGCCTGGAAATTTAAAATTTACCATACATTAAAACCCCATTTAAAATTGATAAAAATTTGACATTAAAATTCAATTCAAGCCAGCCCCGCGCAGATGAAAAGGTGTGTCTTCTATTGGCTCTTATTTAACTGCCTTACATTTTTCCTCAGTATTAGGAACTTGCCACCTTTCGCCTGTGTCCAGAATATTTAAATTTTAACTTTATTACTGATGCTTCCAATGACAATCTGATTGTATTTCATCCAGTATTGAATGAAGAATTCTTGATGCAGTCTGCACTAACAGAATTCAAAGACAGCCATTTTCTTTTAGAACCACATGTTATGACTGGGAAAACAGCCTTGCTAACACATTTGTTCAAAAAAAATGCAAGCACCTCTGGTCGAATTCCTTAAGTGAGCAATATGTAAAACAGCCTCTATAGTACAGAGTTAAGCATAACATCTTTCTACATCTTTTAATACATACTTAATATTTATGAACTATTTTTTACAGACTAAAAATACCCATTTATTCAGTCAGTACTTATTGGTAGTAAAAATTTGACAGAAATAACAGCTTCCAAACATTTGCAGCATTTCCACCCCTGCCCTGATGAACCTTAACTATCCCCAAAAGAGATAGATTCTATTTTGGCAAGGTATTACCTAATATAATTGCCATATTCAAATATATTTATTTATTTTTATTTATTTATTTGATTTCTATACCGCCCTTCTCCCGAAGGACTCAGGGCGGTGTACAGGCAAGAATAAAACAGACGGTACAATATACAAATTTAAAATGCAGTTAAAAAACTTATTTTAAAATTGGCCTGAGAAGTAAAATATATAATAAGCTAAAAAACCCCATTTAAAATTAATTACTAAGAATTTAAAAATTTGTTAAAATCAATTTAAGCCAGCCCCGCGCGAATAAAAAGATGTGTCTTCAGTTCGCGACGGAATGTCCGAAGGTCAGGTATTTGGCGTAAACCCGGGGGAAGTTTGTTCCAGAGTGTGGGAGCCCCCACAGAGAAGGACCTTCCCCTGGGGGCCGCCAGCCGACATTGCTTGGCGGACGGCACCCTGAGAAGTCCCTCTCTGTGAGAGCGTACGGGTCGGTGGGAGGCATGTGGTAACAGCAGGCGGTCCCGTAAGTACCCAGGCCCTAAGCCATGGGGCGCTTTAAAGGTAGTAACCAACACCTTAAAGTGCACTCGAAAGGCCACAGGCAGCCAGTGCAGTCTGCGCAGGAGCGGTGTTATATGGGAGCTACGCGGAGCTCCTTCTATCACCCGCGCAGCTGCATTCTGGACTAACTGAAGCCTCCGAGTGCACTTCAAGGGGAGCCCCATGTAGAGAGCATTACAATAATCCAAGCGAGAGGTAACGAGTGCATGAGTGACCGTGCACAAGGCATCCCGGTCAAGGAAGGGGCGCAACTGCCGAACCAGGCGAACCTGGTGGAAGGCCCCCCTGGAGACGGCCGTCAAATGATCTTCAAACGACAGCCGTTCATCCAGGAGGACACCTAAGTTGCGCACCCTATCCTTTGGGGCCAATAACTCGCCTCCAACAGTCACCCGCGACTGAATCGGGGTGCCGGCATCCACAGCCACTCCGTCTTGGAGGGATTAAGCTTGAGCCTGTTTCTCCCCATCCAGACCCGTACGGCTTCCACACACCGGGACAGCACTTCAACAGCTTCATTGGGGTGGCCTGGGGTGGAGAAGTACAGCTGGGTGTCGTCAGTGTACAGCTGGTATCTCACCCCAAAGCCACTGATGATCTCCCCCAACAGCTTCATATAGATGTTGAACAGGAGAGGCGAGAGAATCGACCCCTGCGGCACCCCACAAGTGAGGTCCCTCGCGGTCGACCTCTGCCCCCCTGTCAACACCGTCTGCGACCGGTCAGAGAGATAGGAGGAGAACCACCGATACATGGTGCCTCCCACTCCCAATCCCCCCAACCGGCGCAGCAGGATACCATGGTCGATGGTATCAAAAGCCGCTGAGAGATCTAATAGGACCAGGGCAGAGGAATAACCCCTGTCCCTGGCCCTCCAGAGATTATCCACCAATGCGACCAAAGCTGTCTCCGTGCTGTACCCGGGTAGGAAGCCGGACTGGAACGGGTCTAGATAGACGGCTTCATCCAGGTATTGGGGTAGCTGTCGCGCCACAGCACTCTCTACAACCTTCGCAACAAAGCGAAGGTTGGAGACTGGACGATAATTACCCAAAATAGCTGGGTCCAGGGAGGGCTTCTTGAGGAGGGGTCTCACCACCGCCTCTTTCAAGGCGGCAGGGAAAACCCCTTCCAACAAAGAAGCGTTGATAATCTCCTGGAGCCAGCCTCGTGTCACCTCCTGAGTGGCCAGTATATATAGCTTCTGGGTGTCAGTTCAAGATTTCCAGAGTGTCTCCAACTCAACCCAGGTCTGGGATGTGAACTGGCAGCATCTGCATTTTTTTGATACCTCATCCTGAACCAATTGATAACCTATTCCAATTGAACCAATTGATAACCTATTCTATATATAATCTATATATTATTTATATAGATGTTAAATAATATGAAGGAGATGACCAAACCCTGGGGAATCTCACATTGGAACTCCCAAAGGGCTTGGTCACTGTCTTCTATGACCACCAGCTTGAACTGTCCATTTAAGTGGATTTAAGTACGTTGCTGATATATATAATGTAATACCAGTGTGTGTGTGTATAAAATAGTAAAAACTTTTTTAAAACATGCTATTTTCAATATTATAGAGTGCCTGCAGCAACTGACCTTTTCTGCAAAAATTGCCAAAGCTTCTCGCAAGCAGAAGAATGTGCTAATAGGTGCAGTATGATGATATCTGTTAAAAATGGCGTATAATAATACATTTAGTTTATACAGAAACAGATTCCAACTATAATCTTTTCTGCTGCCAGTTTTAATTTTAAAACAAGATTAGAAATTAGAACAATCTAACTCAAATATATAAAGTCACAGCTAAACGGATACTTTCTTATTTGTTCATGAATTTTTTCATTAGATTTATATTCTGCCTCTCCTTCAAAATATTAAGATTATTCAAATAGCACTCTTACTTCCACTTTTCCACAGCAATTGCCCTCTAAAGTAGGTTGAGTTGCTTGACCAAAATTCATCTTCTGTACAGAGCTTCTATAGCCATAGGAAGACTCCAAGAATCAATTTAAGAATTAAAAATTTAAAGCTGAGTTATGCAACTTCCATACTTTTAAAGCAAAACAATAAGGGAGACTGTTTTGAAAATGAGAAGAAAGGCAGGACAGAGTGATCAAAACATTTGATTGTTTAGTCTACAAAGTCATTTCCTGCATTATCACAAATATACAGGTAGTCCTTATGACTACAGTTGAGCCTAAAATTTATGTTAAGCCAAACATTTATTAAGTGAGTTTTGTCCCATTTTACAACCTTTCTTGTCTTAAGTGAATCTGGCTTCACCAGTTGCCAAGCATCTGAATTTTGATCACATGATCATGGGAACACTGCAGAGGTGATAACTCTGAAAAAATGGTCATAAGTCACTTTTTTCAGTGCCATTGTAAGTTTGAATGATCACTAAACGAACTATTGTAAATCAAGGACTAACTAATCAAAATGCTGGTATTGTTTAACATTTTCTCATTTGGCAGCATAACATGAATTCCCAGACCAGTTCTCGGAAAAAAGAAAACCATTTTCTCAAGAGCAAAGTAGAAAAACTATATAAATGCTCACTTTCTTGGATTACCATCACAGCCCCAGTATGTAGATAGCTCTTCCACATCCAGGTAAAAGGAAATTGGCTTTGTTTTCCGAGTATGAATCTTCTTTCTGGCAAGATGAACATTTTTCATTAGCTCTTCAGGAAATCCACTATGGTTCATAGTATATTCTCTGTGCTGAGGGCATGGTGGCCTAGTGATGAAGATGCCCGCCTTCTGCTTGGAAGGTTGAGATGAGAGTTCAGTTCTCTCAATCTTAGTGGCAGATGTTTCTCTTCTAGGGTGCGAAGAAAAAATATCTGTGGCAAACTCTGCATAGGGACTTTGGGCCAGTCTCTATTTCTCAGCCTAGGCTACCTCCAAGGATTGTAATTGTGGGGGAAATAGAAGGAGAAAGGTGTGTTGGATGTGTTCATCACCTTGAGTTATTTGTAAAAGTAATAAAGGCGGATACAAATAAATTCTTGGGTAGTCGTTGCTAATTCAGGAAGCAAAAGCTGAATGTTTTAAAATGAATGAATATACTTTGTTCTACATCTATATGTTATGTGTGTACTTGTATGGTCCATTTCCAGGATGGTTTGAAGCATAGTAGTAGTATTCAGTGAAAGTAACCATGCAAGTTAAAGTCAGAAATTGTAGACCTGCCTGCAACTGCTAAAATGTGTGACAGTCTTGGAAACAGAATCTATGCAATCAAATAGCAGAATGTGCGTACTATACCTCCTGAGTGTCAGGCCTGGAAACCATACTAGGCCTTAGGGTTCCAGACGCTGCCACATTTTTCCCCTGAGGGGAAGAAGGGGGGTTGAGGGGTATGGTAACATTCTTCAAGCGGTCAAGGTCGGATGTTGTTCACTTCGGCAGGAGGAGTGGCGAGAAGATATTCGAATGAACTGGGAGAACGTGGGACCATGTGACCATGTGACCAGCACAGGGGTTAGGGGGGTGGGACTCTTGGGGTTTGTATAACTGGGAAAAGAATCCGGAAGTTCAGTTTTGGAATTTCACTCATCGTGTGCTAGTTTCCTTATGCTAGTAAAGAACTCTGAAAGACAATGGCTTCTGAGTTTTTTTTATGCAGAAGAGGTTTTTCTGGAACCTTGACACTGAGATTTTCAGATACAATACTTTGTATACTGAGATACTTTGTTAATTGCAGTTGGTAAAATGCATGCTTAAGGTGTACAAAAACATGATGTTTGGACTCTCAGAGATTATGATGCTAAGACCAATGAATTTGCCATTGCCTCCTTCCTGGGGCTGAGAAACTCATGGTCTCCTAGTTTCTACCGATGCCGTAAACCAACCATATCCAACCCCTGGGCCACAGACCACTACTGGGCTGTTGCCTATTTGGAATTGGGCCATGTAAGTGACTGGCTGGAGTGTGTTCATGCATGTATACAGCTCAACTTGTGCAAACGGCAGCCCAGTAGCACTCGAATGAATGCCTATCAGCCTGCCACTCGCACAAAGGTTGCATGTGTGTGCCAGCCTGCCACTCACATAGCCCAGTTCCCCTCTTCCCCCCTCCCAGTTGGCCCGCCATATTGCAAAGGTTGGGGACCGCGGCCTTAAACCACTACACCAAACTAGCTCTCTTTTCACAATAGGTTCCATGTTGTTGCAAATTAGATATTCTGTTGTAGCATCATGCTTGTAGAATAGGTTGGACATATTGCTGTGGAAGTTGCTGATTATCTTTTATTTTTGTATTAAGCTCTGAGGAATTTTTCTCTAGCTTTCTGCATGGTGCTGCCTTCTAGATATGTTCAGTTCTGGCAACTGTGTTTTTAATATATTTTTGTGCTCAATGGATATCAAGAAATAGATATCTTGTTTCTCTTATTTAGTGTACAGTATGTCTTGTCCCAGAAAGATACAGCACTTGAAAATCATATCTCTCATAGACAAATATCCTTACCTGGCTCTGTTGCTGAAAGAAATGGGAGAAGCACCAGGTGGTGCACTTAAAACTTTTTGGGAGCCAGAATACAGAATGTCAATACCTGTGCATTTAATAAGAAAAATGGTTAAGAGTTTCTTCATTTGAATCACCGTTATTAATACAGAAAATAAATTTACCACAAAAACCCTTGGGTTTTTGCTTTCTACTTTCTTCTGCCTCACCAGCATTTTGTAGGACAGTAGCTAATTTTAGATTTCAATGTGAAATTGATTTGTTGGAATGCCATGTTCATTTTATATACATTATTATGTGGCATGCATTACTGCACAAACTGGTTTAGCTATTCCATCTTTCCCACAAAGGTCTAGAAGCACATTAAAAAATAATATAATCCCCCAGACTCTTGGGGGGGGGGACTCTTATTGGTCCATGTATGGTAATTACCGATACGTTTTCCCCAACCTGATAACTCTGTGTAGTATATTCAGTAGCCATTTCTATCAATCCAGCTAGCATGATCTTTAACCATCTGTTTCCTTCACTCCAAGTGAACGAACCTTTAGCGGTTACCTGAACATTAGTTTCAGATTTACTTAGTTTTAGATTTACTTATCACTCTTTGCAAGGTATCCTGAGAAGAATCGGTATGTTGGCCCAAGGGCAACGTTTTTGTTAAATTTATATCCTGCCTCTAAAAGTTCAAGGGGACTTATAGGGGAATATTTCTTCATTTGATCCCTTTAAAGGAAATTGGCAGGAGTGGGACTGACTGCCCAGAAGTTATTCAGTAGCTTATGGTAGATTTGTCTCTGGATCTTCCTAGTTCTAGCCCAATATTTTAATAACTAACATTACAGTGGTTGCAGGAAAGTGCTTTATGGACCACAGGGTAACAGTGGGACTTCCTCATGAAGTGGGCATCTTTCTCATGAAGTGGGATTATTTGCCGTGTTAAGCAGTGGCTCCCCAATTAGGAGCAGGGGACTGGTTAGGAAATGGAAGAGCTTTGGAAATAGTTTGGGGATCTTCATGGATTTTCATATACCATGGCTATAATTTAAAATAGAATTGTCTCCTGTGATATTTCCTTTGAAACTCTTTCTGCTACTGTTGCTGTACAATTAAAAGAGTTCATGCCCAAAATATATTTTGAGCAAATTCACATTTATCTTCTAGTATGAACTTTCACTAAAAAGGATTGATCAAATAAATCTGGTTAAGAACTTTAGAAATAAAATTCAGTTCTACATTTTAGAAAAATCCAGAATTAACACTATAGAATAGAAGCAAACGTTCATGCTGCAAGGACAGATTGCTGTATCTTGCTCACCTTGTTGGTCCATAAGTATTGGAGTGCCACCTAATGATGCCACAGCATCTACCAGTAGTAAGCAATTATATCTAAAACAATGATGAAAGAATATATCAGGGATGAACTATTTTTCTAGAAAGCGAGTAATATATGATTTTACATGATGTTGCCGGTTCCAGTTTTAAAAAATGAATTGTTTTCAATGTTTTTAAAAATGAAAGTTTGAAAATTCACAAGTGAATACAGATCTGGTACAATTTCCGCCATTTTAACTGAAAAAAATCAAAACATTAATTTTTAGAGGCCAGATAGTGATGCTGTAAGAGCCATATTGGTGATCTACAAATGACTATCACTGACTTCTAAATAATAATTGGTAGAATTTAAATTATATCCTGCCTCTAAAAGTTCAAGGGGACTTATAGGGGAATATTTCTTCATTTGATCCCTTTAAAGGAAATTGGCAGGAGTGGGACTGACTGCCCAGAAGTTATTCAGTAGCTTATGGTAGATTTGTCTCTGGATCTTCCTAGTTCTAGCCCAATATTTTAATAACTAACATTACAGTGGTTGCAGGAAAGTGCTTTATGGACCACAGGGTAACAGTGGGACTTCCTCATGAAGTGGGCATCTTTCTCATGAAGTGGGATTATTTGCCGTGTTAAGCAGTGGCTCCCCAATTAGGAGCAGGGGACTGGTTAGGAAATGGAAGAGCTTTGGAAATAGTTTGGGGATCTTCATGGATTTTCATATACCATGGCTATAATTTAAAATAGAATTGTCTCCTGTGATATTTCCTTTGAAACTCTTTCTGCTACTGTTGCTGTACAATTAAAAGAGTTCATGCCCAAAATATATTTTGAGCAAATTCACATTTATCTTCTAGTATGAACTTTCACTAAAAAGGATTGATCAAATAAATCTGGTTAAGAACTTTAGAAATAAAATTCAGTTCTACATTTTAGAAAAATCCAGAATTAACACTATAGAATAGAAGCAAACGTTCATGCTGCAAGGACAGATTGCTGTATCTTGCTCACCTTGTTGGTCCATAAGTATTGGAGTGCCACCTAATGATGCCACAGCATCTACCAGTAGTAAGCAATTATATCTAAAACAATGATGAAAGAATATATCAGGGATGAACTATTTTTCTAGAAAGCGAGTAATATATGATTTTACATGATGTTGCCGGTTCCAGTTTTAAAAAATGAATTGTTTTCAATGTTTTTAAAAATGAAAGTTTGAAAATTCACAAGTGAATACAGATCTGGTACAATTTCCGCCATTTTAACTGAAAAAAATCAAAACATTAATTTTTAGAGGCCAGATAGTGATGCTGTAAGAGCCATATTGGTGATCTACAAATGACTATCACTGACTTCTAAATAATAATTGGTAGAATTTAAATTATATGTTTTGCAGATTTCCTTTGGATGTGCTTCATAGTTAAATATTGGAAAGCTGTTAACTTTTGTCTCTTGAGCAGTGTTGGTTGGTGGGGGGAGGAGGGCTGTTGACTGAAAGTCACTTTCCCAGGATTATTTAATTACTCATGGAAAAAAAGTTACTTCCATATTCTTCCTCCATACAGTTGAGCAACTTTGAGAAGTATACTTCTAATTGAGCAAACAGTTGTATTTTGTAACAAAAAGTAAACAGAGGAGAAAAATGAAGCATTCTCCAAATCTATCTTTCCTCATCATAGCCTGCCTGTTTGTTGTACTGTAGCTTTTGTAGTTAAAAACTCTTCTTATTTCTAAGTACTTGAGACAATCTTGTAAAACTGAAATTTTGTCCATTTGTCATTTTGTTTACCTCCTAGATGTTTTTCAGTAATAGTTTGGTAATGAAATGTCTTCAAAAAAGCAACGAAGCTCAGAGAGCACCAAGGATCCCAAAACTGTCTTTCTGATACTTTATTATTATGTTTTTCAGAGCCCCTATAATAACACAGTTATTTTTATTTAATCATATGGATGCACTATATATACAGTAAATACAACTTAAATGTCAGATGTGCCCATACATCTTTCCTCTTTAGGCCACTTCACTGAAATTCAATAACAACATAAATTATCATGGTACAGGTTTTATGACCAAGGGTTTTAGAAGCTGAATTTTTAAAAGCACAAGTACTAGACATAAAAAAATCTGACCATTATCTCATTTGGTGTATGGTTGCATTATCTTTTCTGCACATTAATATATACACTGTGTATATTGAGGGTATATTGAGGGTAGAGATGGAGTGATGGTTAATGTACAGGGATTATTGAAGATGTATAAATATAATTAATGTAGGGTTGGGTCTGCCCAGTTACCATTTTAGAACGGTGGGGAGGGAGAAAAGAGAGAGTAGGAGGTAGGAAAGAGGAGAAGAGGAAGGAAGAGGGGTAGAAGAGGGAGAAGGAATGTAGGGTGGAGGGAGGAGAGGATGTAGATAAGAGAAGGAGAGGAAGGTTTGGAAAGTAAAAGAAGGTAGAAGAGGGAAGAGTGTTAAAAAGGGGGGGGTGACTGGGCAAGCCCGACTAATTGTATATAACTGTACATTGGATGAATTATTTGATATAATTGTAAAAATAAAACTTTTTTAAAAAATATATATATATATATACACTGTGTGATGTATGTATTGTTTCTTCTATTGTTTCTTATCTTTTTTTTTTACTGTCATTTTGCTATTTTACTCTAACCTCTAAGCTACCTTGAAGTAGTCTACAAGGCAATCAATATGCATCACTATTATACTCCCTTGTAGTCTGATTTGTAGTATAATTTCTGTTTCTATTTTATTGTCAAAGCCAAACATCTAGCTGAAATACTTTTGTTTTGAATGACCGTCATGTGCAATTTCCATAAATAATCAGAATAATCTCCATCAATAGGTAGCAGCCCTATTATTTTTGTTCTAAAACCAATGGGGTTGACTTTCCTTCCTTCACTGACCTGTGACAGAGGTCTCCCAGGCCATCCAGTGGCTGAACTACTCCAGTGGATGATTCTCCATGTGTGATGAAAAATAAAAAGGGAGAATGCTGCATCAAGCCCTAAAGTGGCACATAAAGAGAAAAAGAAAAAAAAATCATGCAAAGAAAAAAGTCAATAGCATGTTTCTGGTAAGTAGGAAAATGAATTTCTATGAGTTGTCCCTGGTACATCCAAATGGAAGAAAGTATGAAATCATTTCAGTAAATAATATCTTTTGGTACTTGCCCACAACTCACCCTTTCTATTTCTTCTAAAGTAAAATATTCACCCGGAGCCTTTACCAATTGATGTACTTCAGCTCCTATAAGGAATAAATGATATGAGCACAATAATAATATGGAATTAAAAGCAAAGGAAGAAGCAGCTCTTAAAACTTCAGAAAAATATTAAAACTTAGGAAAAAAGTAAACAAAGCATGTTTTTCATATTGTATAACAAAGTATTGACAAATCCCTTCATTTTATTGGAATCCAGTTTATTATGAACTGAAAGAAAAGAAATTGTCTATTTAATATCCCTTGAGAAATTCCAAGTTAATGAAGTTGTATTTTCCTGAATAAAAATCTTTTTCTTAAACAGCAAGCTTCAGATAGGCATGCTAATGTGACAAACAAACACAAAATATTTATTGGCAAATCTACTTGCTGGTTACGACCTTTAAAGCGCTCCATGGCTTAGGGCCTGGGTACTTACGGGACCGCCTGCTGTTACCACATGCCTCCCACTGACCCGTACGCTCTCACAGAGAGGGACTTCTCAGGGTGCCGTCCGCCAAGCAATGTCGGCTGGCGGCCCCCAGGGGAAGGTCCTTCTCTGTGGGGGCTCCCACACTCTGGAACGAACTTCCCCCGGGTTTACGCCAAATACCTGACCTTCGGACATTCCGTCGCGAACTGAAGACACATCTTTTTATTCGCGCGGGGCTGTCTTAAATTGAATTTTATCAAATTTTTAAAATTCTTATTAATTAATTTTAAATGGGGTTTTTAGCTTACTGTATATTTTAATTTTCAGGCCAATTTTAAAATAAGTTTTTTAATTGCATTTTAAATTATATATTGCACTGTTTGTTTTATTTTTGCCTGTACACCGCCCTGAGTCCTTCGGGAGAAGGGCGGTATAGAAATCAAATAAATAAATAAATAAAAATAAATACTTGTGCTACAGTGATTTGGACTGTTAGATTGTATGACTGGTTCAATCTACTAATTGTGTAATTCAGCTTTTGAGATTAAGAATTTGGATTGGATTAGCATTCTTGAGTAATAAGAAGCCTATAGTCACTTCACTTTTCAGTAGAAAAGCACAGCCAACTATTTTAGAGTCACTGTTTGCTACAAGTCATATATTAACTTGAATACATAGCATTGGGCTGTCAAAGTCCAGCTAGATTCCATGGGACCTTTCAACATAAGCTATCATTAAATGTGGTGTTTGGGGGGGGGGAGCATTTAATTATTAAAATGTCTCACTGATTATTAAAAAGGCAAAAATACTTTATTCTGAATTACAAAAAGGTGTAGAGTCTTACAGTAATCTTAATGTTACTCCATCAGGAATTCTAATCCAATCCAAGTTCTTACTCAAAAAGATTGAATGACACAATTAGAGGATTGAATCAGTAATGAAGTTTTTCAAAAATAGACTATTATGTCATGTGTTTCAGAGTTAAGTACACTGATCAGCAGTTCTTCAGTATATTAGATGGGAATCTATATCAATTGGAATTTCACAATGATGCTTTCTGGAAGCAAAGCACATGTGCAGCCACTGTAGCATTGAAAGTTAATCGATTTATGGTTTTCTCACTTTCTCAGATATATGGTGATAATTTAAATTTTATTACTTACTGGTATTTTATATATGAATTTAATAAAATAATTGCATTAATGGATTTTATCAAATGGTATCACTGATCAAGATCCTGGCATGGAATAGGGGAGGAATTTAATTGTTTGCCCTCTGCTGTGATGGTTATTCAGATTATTACATTTCTAGATCTGCATTAGAAGAAATAATCCAATTCAAGGCAATGGAAGTTTTTCTTGAAGCTCTGGCATGGGCTTTTGATATGGTCCTGGACCTCTCCAAGGAACATATGATTCAAGCCTATCTTTTGCATCAATATGTTGATTGGTTTGTGTTCTGGACTTTTTAAATAGCTCATTTAAGTTAGTAACTGCAAGAATGGCCTCTTGGACAGTTTGACCCTTACCCTGCCAAACCCAGATTATTCCAAAAGAAGAACTAGGGTCTAGTTAGGTTACTACATTACAAGAAAACCATGTAATAATATACCTATTACTGATATTGTGAAGTTATTAAAATTCTCATTCTTCGTATTTCTCAAAAGTGTTATGGCTTATCCAAGTGTAATGTAAATTATATTTCATTACACTTGGATCATTCTGTGAAATTTGTTTTTGTTTTATATACATACGATTTACAGTATTACTGTTTTTGCTTCATGTGTGTCATCCTATAATCTTTAATCCCAGTTTTCCCCAACTATAAAGGAAACGTAGTCCAGGGTATCTACAAGACAAAGCTGGGGAAACCTGTTTTAGTGTATGGATTTTTGTGCTACAATAAATCTCTTATGTATGTCCATACATACAGAGTAAGCCATTATTTGTTTTAACCATGGTTTACTGAATAAGTCATTATTACCTGGTCCATTCTTAAAATAATCATAAAATAAAAGAATAATTTAAACAATTAATAAAATAATCAATAATTTATAACTTAATCAACTAATCATGCCTTTTAATGAAGAAATACTCAGCTCCATGCATACTCCCCTTAATGTGATTTATATAGGACAAATGTAGTAACTACTTGTTGGATGTAGTGAGACTGTAAAAACATAAATTGAAATCATGGTACACATCAGAGACACAGAAGGATTTTTTATAGAATGGCTATGACTAGAAGTATGCTCAAAGTAAATGGGGATTTAAGATTGCAGCCTAAATTGCTGTAATGGTTGTTCTCTGAAATGCAGCCAACTGGCACCTCAGAGTAAATGACATGGTTCAATAGAAAAATGGAAAGAAATGTCAGTTTGCATCTAGCAATAAAGAAGCTGGCTATTAAATATATAACAAGAGGCTCCCAAGTTCATACCAAGTCTGCTTGCAATGTCAGTTGCTCGTTCTCCCCAAATTCCATTCACAGCTACTAAGACTTTGTCTCCCTGTTCCACCAAATTCAGGAAGGCGGCTTCCATTGCACAGTGGCCAGTGCCACTGATAGCCAGTGTGAGAGGGTTTTGTGTCTGGAATATATACTGGATTCCCACCTTGATATCATCCATTATCTGAGAGAAAAAAGAAGTAATAAGCTTTCCCCCTCAGAGATAGTTTAATGTATTTACATCTGATAGTAACATGCATAGGAGAAACTAACTAATATTTTTCTATCAACTAAAAGGTATTTGTTTTAAAGATACTTTGCTTTAAGAAAAAATGTTAATAGGTAGAAGAAACTGAACTGTGGTCAAAATGTCTCTGAAATTAATAATCCTACAACAATTTTTTCCATTCTAGTGCCATGTGACTCTGGGGGAAATTGAACCAATACAGCTTATTTTCTCTCTAAGATTTATACAGCCTCCCATCTTAAAACACAACTCTGGATGGCTTACAACAACTATACTGTATTTCCTAGGAATTTTGGTAACAGTTATATTTTCCCCCTTTCCCCCTTTATCCTGACAGAACAGATAGGTTTTATGTTCAGCTGCTTTAAAACCTAAAATATTCCCTTAAGGTTAGGGTTCGTGCTCCTGTGTAGCTGCAATGAAAGTGATATGACCAATGATGCAAAGATGACTAAGCCTTGTTTTACTGATACAAGTTTTTCTAATTTTTATGATCATTGATCAGATTTCTGATCATTGATCAAATCAGACATACTGTAGAACAAAGAGGTGGAAATAATTCTGAAATTGTGCTATTCAATTTCTCTAGACTTGGGCCATCCAGCAACTAGGTTCCAGGATAAGACTGGAGAAAAAGAGGCTAGAAAAGCTGAGATACTGTATAATGATGCAAGTTGCAACCAGATGTTAAGTCTTATTCTTCACTCTATATTTCTTTTCATCAAATAGCCTATTGGTTGTTCTCTTTTTACAATAAGCAGTAATTCTGTTTTACAATGAGGGATAATAACAAATGTTAGAATTCAATCAAAGTTGCAATTAAGTAGGTGCCTGATGATTTAGGATTACATGGTTTTTCAGGAGACATCAATACGAAACATATCAACAACACGTGATCCATAAAAAGCTCATATCCAGATTATTTGAGAGATTATAGATTTTTTAACTTAAACTATACAACCCTTCCCAGGCAACAGAACTGAAAGGGGATTTTTTTTCACTGACATATGGAAAAATGAAGATTATAAGATCCCAGCAGCATTTTCTGAATTGATTTAAAGAGCTTTTTTTCCTGAAGATTTGTAAGCTGTTACTCAGAATATCCAAATTAAACAAAATCATATGAGGCTGTTCTCAATAAAGCTCTGAAAAATTATCAAAATTTTCATTTTAAAAACTAGCTGTTTCATTTGCCATTAGCTGTTTTTTGGCTTAATCAATACAATAAAATGTAATTAAGAGCATACGAACTTTATTAGAATAAAAAACAATTTAATGTTGAGTAAATAAACATATCTCAGCATGGTATCTCTAGGTTACAAAGCAGTGAGTGGAAATTGATGGAGGAATCCTCCTGATCTTAGGAGAATTTGGAAGTATAGTCCTTACCTGAATCAGCTCTTTGTGTAGATGTCCTATGAGCTGTCGGCTACCTGCAAACAAGACCCGTGGAGGAGAATTGGAAGGCCCAGGTCCTAGTAATAATCTGTCTGGGACAGAAAGTGGCTGTAGTAGAGATGCAGGGGGAGATATCCAATGTTTTTGAGAAGACATGGTACAGAATCTCCTAGTTACAACCATGGGCAGCCGAACACGACACCGACCTATTGCCTGCTGCACTAGGAACAAACTGCCCATCACTGACCTTAAATAGAAGGGTTATTAGAGTCAAGCAAAATAAACAAGTCTTAGATAAACGTTGCAGCACTCCCTTTTCTTTAGTCTCCTGAAAAATCTTCCAGAACCTCAATGAGTATTGAGTCTCTTTTGTTCTATCAATCCTCTTCAGATTCCTGTTAACATATATAGTAAATTCAGTTCAGAAACAGCAACACACTGTCAACCTACTCCTTGCCCTTCTGTTTTCTCCAGATAGTTCTGTTTAGGCTTCTCTGGCCTGAGAATTCTGCACCTGTTAAGAGCTGGAAAATTAAATATCATGCAAACATATTTCTGCTTCTGATATTTTTAGTGGTTCTTTGGGTAACATAGCGAAGCACTTATTTGTCTACCCTACTTAGACATTGTTTCCTTTACAGTCAGTGAAATGTATAACTATTGGATCATTCTGCTGTTTCTGACTATGGTTTAAATCCCTGAACCCAAACTAAAGCCAATGGAATTTTTAATAATTTTTTTCCTTTGGACTCCCTTAAGGAATCTTCTGTTAATTGTTTGCCAGAAGCAGAAAGTTCAATAAAAGATTAACAAATAACATTGCTTGTTTGCTTTTTCTGGCCTCAAAAGAACTAGCCTAAGACATTTTTCTGCTTGAGATGAAAAAGAAAATGTTGTATATATAGTTCTTGATTTGCAACCATAGATGAGCCTGGCAATTACAGTCTTAAGTCATGACTGTTATAAATTAGGTTATAATGTGACTGGACCCAATTTTATGACATTTTTTGTGGTGGTTATTAAGCGAACCCATTGTTTGTGTGTTCATGCTGGAAACTGGAAGTAAACACTAGTTTCTGGCAACACCTTCCTAAATTATTGTCCTATTGAGCTGGGTTTTATATTGGATGGCCTCATTCAACTCTTTAATTCTATGTTATCATATTCCGTACAAGGACGCTGTGTTGATAGATGTAACTGGAATGGGACAACTCACCATGGCTAACTCAACCCGTCTGTCTTGCCATGGCCAACTCACCCTGGTTGGCTTGGTGCAGCTAACTCACCCTGGGACAACTTGCTGTGGAGAATTCACACAGGATAACCAAAGAAGTGAATAAGTGAACTTCTAGTGTTGTATATAGTTATATGTAGCTTTGTTGGGGTTAATGCATTTTCTGATGTGTTTAACTTGCTAGTTCTTCAGAGTTGGTTGGCCATATAAATAAAATCTTGTTTGTATACAATATGAATATTGTATACAATATGAATTACCCTAGCTCTGATAATTAAATTCAGGCACATAATATTTCAGGATGAAATATTACAATTCAGAAAATTACTTGGGTTGTTCTATTTTTCATATTCTTTATTATCACATTTACAGTACTAGAAAGCAAGAAGGGTAAGTTTTGTCCAAAGTAGATACTGATTCAGGAATTTGCCGCCTTCTATGCCATTGCCTCATTTTCTTGTCATAGCAGCTGGAGTTGTTGATTGCATTTAATTTATCCAATGGTTGAGGAAAGGGAGAGAGAACCAGGAATGTCTCCTGCTTCTTTGATCTGTGATTAAAAACTATGTTTACTCACTTGTGTTTTTGTATTTTTTATTCATTACATGTTTCCCAAACCAATTGATTAGCTTGTTTTGCTGTTACATCTAAATTGGTTCATTTTGACAAATTATTCTTGTTCCATAATCTTCTTTCCTAGTAGAGTATGGTAAACCAACTCTTGAGGGCATCTTCTCTCAGGCAAAATCAGGTCTCCTTCTACTATAGGTGCAAATTTTCCATTCAAATAAACTAGCTTGACACACATAAGAGTGACAGACACTTTCTTACATAGCTGAAACCACAGGTATGGAATCAGCTAAAAGTGAAGAAAAAAAAGAGAGAAAGGGAGGAATACGGATAATAAAAAATGGAAAAGTCAAACTTCTGGGCCACATATTTCTAATTCATCTATAGAAGCTTGACAAGATAAGGTAAACCAGGGGCTTAGCATAATGGAAAATTCCAAAGTAAGAATTTGTTGGGCTGGAAGTGAGTTTTGACTAGCTGGCTAGATTGATGGGTTGGTGAGTTTAGTCCTTAATCAAAATTCTCTGTGTTTTTACACATATCTTTTGTCGGTGTATTCAAAGGGAATTTGACTATCCAATGACAACCAGAAAAATGCCAAACACAAGTTGAAAAGTAGTCTAACAACTATCGACAGATTTGGGGTGGATTGATTGCAGTGTGAAATGACAGAGAGGATCCTGGATCTAGAAGCAGAATGAAGGGACCCTACAAGTATCAATTTTCTAATAAGGAGAAATTGAGAGGAGAGAAGAAGAGGAGCAAAGACGGAGTTCCTTTCCTTTTGATATCAACAGGATAAAGGCACAAAGAGTTCCTACTCCTGAAGTTGCATCTCCAACAAGTGCCCCTTCTCTATCTACAGTACTTTTGACATTTTTGTCAACAGAGCATAGGAGGGCTGGGGCCATCACTATTAGAATCAATTCAGAGGCTCATAACCCCTTATTTATAATGCCCCACACACCATTTTTAAATCACATCCCTCCATGCTGTTGCCTTTGTTTCATTCCCAATCCACAGCAGAGACCAAATAAAATTGTATTTAGCTGTTCCAGTTAAAGTCATATAAAGTCATAATTAGAACTGCAGAAAAAATAATTGCTACCAACCTGCCTTCCATTGAGGACCTGCACAAATACTGCACAAATCAAGAAGAGGGCCGTGAAAATATTTACAGATCCCTCACATCCAGGACATAAACTCTTTCAACTCCTACCCTCAAAACGACGCTATAGAGCACTGCACAACAGAACAACTAGACACAAGAACAGTTTTTCCCCGAAGGCCATCACTCTGCTAAAATAATTCCCTCAACACTGTCAAACTATTTACCAAATTTGCACTACTATCAATCTTCTCATAGTTCCCATCACCAATCTCTTTCCACTTATGACTGAATGACTAACTTTGTTGCTGGCAATCCTTATGATTTATATTGATATATTGACCATCATTTGTGTTGTAAATGTTGTACCTTGATGAACGTATCTTTTCTTTTATGTACACTGAGAGCATATGCACCAAGACAAATTCCTTGTGTGTCCAATCACACTTGGCCAATAAAAAAATTCTATTCTATTCTATTCTATTGATGTACGAGTTTAGTGCTAAGAAATATTGACAGACCCTGTTGCCTAAGAACATTATTTGAACTGCCAAAGAGAGCCAGGTTCTGCCAACTATATTCTACTGTTACCAATGAGTGCATTACAGGTTTAATCATAAGGAGTTTTGCATGGTTGTTTATTGTTTCTATTTCCATGCTGGCATAATGCCATGTTGCCTAAACTTCAATAAGCTATTTCTACTTGTCAGCAGCATTGCTGTTCCCTTGCAGCATTTACTGATTACTTTGTCCATTACATTCCACAGCTGAGTGACAGGTTGCAGGCATGGGAGAAGAGTATGGGGTGAACCAGGAAGGAGCTACTCTGATGTTTTCCAAGCACTTTTTCTGCACCTGTCACATTTCACTCAGGTTATTTCTGAACATGGGTCTAGAGTTCTAGACCCTTGTTCAAAAATAGCCCAAGTAGGGTCCACAAGCATGGAACACTTCTATGCTTACAATGTGACAGTCAGGCACCCTAGAAGGTATCAAACTCTCCATCCTAGGCACCTGCCTAGCCTTTCCCTATAGTATTCTAAAGATATGGTTTATCTACCCCCCACCAAGAGAGGAGAAGCAAAATCTTCCACTTTCTTTAACTTATCCCACAAGAAAATTGTAAGGACAGAATTGCCAGCTTGAAGGAAAATAGGCACAATAGGGTTCATCTGTCAATGAAGGCTAATTTAGGCTAGTGTATTTTTTGGGTAGTTCAGGGACTGGAAGATTGTTAACATGGCCATGAGGAAGAAGTCAGATTGCTTGCAAGACAAATATAAATATCTGAATACATTAGAATGTCCTTAATCTTCTCTGGTGATATTCCCAACTCTATATACAGCCCAAGAAGGTTGTAACAATTTCTAGTACAGCTCAAATGTTCCTTTGTTTTTTTGTCATAAAAATGCTGTTTCTAAATCATTCACTACTTAGACCAACTGCCTCCTTACAGTCTCCTCTGTGATTAACTGCCCTTTGGCTGTTTCCATTCTTACTCTGCACTTCTTTGTTAGTGCAAAGTAAGTTCTAAGCTAAGCAAACATTTAAGTTTGGAAGAAAACAAAGAGATAATCACCATCATGTGATAATGGGTGGCTATAAGAAATATGCATGTGATTTATAGCAAATCTAGTAAAGGAAAATGGAACTATACTTACATACTATACTGTACATGCCCTCTTCTACAGGCATCCATTGATCTGGCTCTTGTTCTGCATGAAACTAGGTAAATAGTCCCAAATACAAAGAATGTCTAAAATCTAGTTTTTAAAAGGTTTCACGGAAGATAGCTGTAACAATGCCTTCCCTTTTTCAAAACCAGATAGTTTGAAATAAGATTTAGCTAATATTCTTATTACGCCTTCATAAAATTGCTTTCCTTTTGGCTGATTTATCCATGCTGTTGTCTTAACAGAATAACAGAGTTGGAAGGGACATTGGAGGTCTTTTAGTCCAACCCCCTGACCAGGCAGGAAACCTTATGCCATTTCAGGCAAATGGCACCTCAATCTCTTCTTAGAAATGTCCAGTGCATCCACAACTTCTGGAGGCAAGTTGTTACACTGATTAATTATAAACTGTAAGCCGCCCTGAGTCTTCGGAGAAGGGCGGGATATAAATGTAAAAAAATAAAATAATAAAAAAAATTGTTCTAACTGTCAGGAAATTTTTCCTTAGTTCTAGATTGCTTCTCTCTTTGACTGGTTTCCATCCATTGCTTTTTGTCCTGCATTTTGATGCTTTGGAGACTAGCTTGACTCCCTCTTCTTTGTGGCAACCCCTGAGATATTGGAGCACTGCTATCATGTCACCCCCTAGTCCTTCTTTTCATTAAATTAGACTTGACCCAACTCCAGGAGCCATGGTGACACAATGATTAGAATGCAGTATTGCTGGCTAATTCTGCTGACTGACAGGGATTTGATGCTCACTGGCTCAAGGTTGACTCAGCCTTTCATCCTTCCAAGGTCAGTAAAATGAGGACCCAGATTGTTGGGGGCAATATGCTGACTCTTTAAATCACATAGAGAGGGCTGTAAAGCACTGTGAAGCAGTATATTAATTTAAGTGCTGTTCCTAGTGCTATTCTTTATATGTTTTAGCTACCAGTCCCCTAATCATCTTTGTTGCTCTTCTCTGTACTTTTTCAGAGTTTCAACATCTTTTTTACATTGCAACACCAAAACTGGATGCAGTATTCCAAGTGTGGTCTTACCAAGGCATTATAGAGTGATATTAACATTTCATGTGATCTTGCTTATATCCCTCTTCTATCTGTAAATCTTCTATATTTTCTTGCCTTTTCTTGCACAAAGCCAGCTGGGTGATCTTGAGCCAATCACTCTCCCTCATACTTAGGAAGGAAAGGCAAACCTCTTCTGAAATTTTACTAAGTAAGCTATAGGCACCTGTTTAAACAGTTGCTAGGAGTCAACACACACACACACACATTCCCCCACCACCCATCCCTCCCTCCCTCCCTCCCTCCCTCCCTCCCTCACCTCTTTCTCACACACAGACCTATTTTATATTCACCATAAGAAAATAAGAAAAAAGATAGAAGCAGAAATAAAAAAAACAAATATTACATATGGAAGATAATATCTGGACTACATGTAAAATCTGATGTGTCTGTACAGTAAAAACATTGATTGTATCTTTCTCCTGAAACCAGAAGAACATTCCAGCGAACCCTTCAGGAGTCCAGATTTTTACCAGAAGCATACAGTTTGTACCTTGTAGTTCATTCATTGCTGCATGTAAATCATGCAGACACAGATGAGAAAAATCTTCCACACCAGTGGCCGTCAAGAAGCACTGAAATTGAGCCATATCAGCCATCAACATTGGTAGGAGTACCCTGCAAGACAGAAGTTGAGATACAAGTGCTCAGAGTTCCCAAAAATATAAAGATAATATAGAATATATATAACATATGGTATGAAAAAAAAGGCTAGAAAAGCATTTGGCTTACAGACAAGTAAAATGAAGAACTACTTTTGAGTGTGAATATGCAAAGATTTTTTCCTATCCCATCAATTTTACTCAGAGTTTCAAATTAAACATTTTTCCCTGGCATATCTTCAAATGTGCTGATCTGTATAGAATTATTTCCATTTTAGTTTCTTTTTCTAGTACAATACCCTTGAATGGATAGGAAATAAGAACAAATTTATTACATGCATTAAATAATGATTATAGCACAGTAGCTATAAGTGCTACTTCTTTTTTTATATATGTATGTGTGTGTGTGTTTGTTTTGCATGTGTTAATGATATATACTTTTCTTGGTAGTCATGTACTTGGGAGTCCTAAAAAAAAGATTTTTTCTTTTTTACTTTTGATGTGGAATTTGAAAGTAATAATGCACCTTCCATTATATGAAAACATAATACTCTTATTGTACAGCAACTGAATATATCCAGTAGTTGGCACTGCAGGATCACTTTAGGAATTTTATGGCACAAACATGTTTGCATTACCTGAAAATTGTTCTGGGCCAGAGTACTTTAAGTGAAAAATTCCAAAAAGATGGGCTTTGGCTAGGGAAACTCCAGAGAGATCTTCTAATAATAAGAAAGCAATAAACATGCTGGTACTGTCTCCTGCACAATGAGTACAAGCTCATACTGGAAAGATTTTTCCCTTGCTGAAATTCATACATTTCCATAAATTTCTTCTCTGCTTGCATTAGAAGACTTTTTTGGGGGGAAGCACCTTAAGTTTGTGCATAACATTAGCTATAGTAGAGAAAAAATGGGAGAGATGATGTGTATGAATGTGTGCACATACAGTTAGTCCTTGACTTACAACCACAACTGAAACCAGAATTTCTGTTGTTAAGCAAGACAATTGTTGAGTTGTGCTCAGATTTACAATCTTTTTTTGCCAAGATTGTTAAGTGATTCACTGCAGTTAAGTGACTTGTGTGATTGTTAAGCAAATCCCCATTGACCTGGCTGGGAAAGTCGCAAATGGCAATCACATGACAACGAGACACTGCAACCACTGTAAACACTTGCTAGTGGCCATTTTAAAAAGGGCTTACCAGATCTTGCCTACATAACTCCGGATCACCAATAGATGGCAGCAAATGCATAACAGAAATTACAAATACTTCTTCAAATAACTGTGTGTTATTGATTTTGCAATTCCAGACTGTAATGAGTATTTTCTCTCTTCCCAAACAGGAATCTTATCTAAATTATTTTTTTACTGTGTTGTTCTGATGGTATAAAGAGTCTTGTAAACCATGAGAGCAATAGCTCTGCTCGAAGAATAATGAAGCTACTTGTAGTATATTATATTCTTATGATCTAACATACACATTATTTTGCTTATTATTAAATACTATAGCTAAATATTTCTAAATTCATGATTTCTCAATTATTTCCTTTGGTTCAAATGTTTGGGAGCGGCAAACAAAGTATTAAGTCTCCAGAGATCAAGATAAGTCCTAGAGAAGCCCTGAGAAAATAAGACCTTTCAAGGTACTGCTGTTGTTTTAGTTGCCATCCTTTTGTTGAAAAAAAATACGTTTGTGGTGTCTTGGTTATGTGGATGTTTTTGAGAGTAGAAAACAATGAGTGAAACAGGTTTATGACTTTAACAGAAAGGTTTATTTAAGGAAATCCATTGGGAGGAGGAAAACAGGAGGGTCAGCAACTGAGAATATGTACACATGCACACACACACACACACATGCGCGCATGCACACACACACAAAAGCTCCTCTGTGCATTCATGCCTTGGAAACAAAGGCAGAAAGAAAAGCATGAGATTAGCAATCCCCTAGACAAAGACCAGACACACACAGAGAGAAACAAAGAGAAAACACAGAATAAATCCCTAACTCTCTATCTATATGGACCCCTTGTGGTCAGTAGGAGCTGAGGTGTTAAAAAAACCAGAACCACTGAAATCACATTTTTAATATTTGTGCTTTCTCCCCTCTTAAAATTGCAAAGGAAACAAGTGAGATAGTTACTTATCTCACAAAGGTAACAGGTGAGCCACTCCCAAAACTGTTTGCAGTGTTGCTGACCCCAAATTTACTTTATAGAATTTTTCCCCACATTGGCTTTTATAAAGAAAGAAAATGAGACATGGTGGAGGAGCATTGTGGCTGTTGCAGACAGCACAAATCCAGCCTAGCTTCATTGTCTGCTGCTGGCACACAGTGGTGAGATCACTGGTCAAGAAAGGAAATGACCACTTTATTCAATTCATTCTGAATCTTTAAACTATGCAACCAAAGGAATTGGGTTTAGCAGAGCTACATAGCAGAAAAGAGGAAATGAAAAGTGAAAGTGTCCTCCACTTTTGTTCTTTCTTATTGGCTGGATGAAACATCATACTAAGACTGATTTAACCAAAGTTTCTTGAATAATTCAGAATATCTAAACCATAAAACAAAAATGTGTATGATTTTCACTTTCATTTTTTATGGACTCTAAAGAGGCATTTTCAGAAACACATTGGTATCCCTGATAAGAAACAGGATTTTTATATTTTTCAGATTAAGAGAGGAGTGAAATGCAAAATAGATGCCTTGAGTTTCATTGAAATTTTTAGCAGTGAATTCTAGCATCATGAATATTATAAGCCATCCAGAGTTATCCTGTGGTAAGTTGAATCGCCAATAAATTTTAAAAGTAAAAGAAGTAAAAGAAAAGAAAAGATCTGGGTTTGATATAAGATGGAGATACAAAATTGGGGCTGTGATGCTACTCCTGCTGTAAACAATAATTTATAAACTATAGTGGCTCAGTATAATTTTGAAAGTGGGCCAAAACCAAACCAATAATGATGGCTAAGAGAAATGTATGAGTTTAGCCTGTGTACACTGGAAAACTGAGCATGAGAAGAAGTAATCAGGCAAATTCAGCTGCTTGTTAGAAAAACCAGAACATCATCTCTATCTGCTCACTTCCTTATTCATTGGTTGGTATGGGCCAAATCAGTGGTGGGATTCAAATAATTTAACAACGGGTTCTCTGCCCTAATGATTTCTTCCCACAATCAGTTCACCAAACTGCTCATAAAGTTAACAATTGGTTCTCCCGAAGTGGTGCGAACTGGCTGAATCCCACCACTGGGCCAACTGGACTCCAAACTCATCACTACCCCATTCAGCGACAGAGAGGGCAGATGAGAGAAAGGCAAGATCGGTAGTCTGTGATGGATCTTTATGCTGTTTAAGTCTTTCTAAGTAATCAATTATAATTGATTAAGGGTTTCCCACAATGGGGTTCAGTTCCAACCTCAGTTTCTTGACCAATATGGACAGACTAGGAGCATTGGGATTGGCTCTGAGGGCTCTGTCCCTCAGCAAAGGTCATGAGACATATTGTGTACATTTAATTACTGTTACATAGCATTTTTCCCTGTAACGCAATAGTCTTTAGCTGTCCACTGATTCCACTGAATATTGCCAATGCCCTGAGAAAGTGAGCTACAATCACAAAAATGTTTGACAAGATGAGTTAAAGACCGGCCAGTTGTGTTTGCCCAACTCTCTAACCCTGGTTATTGTGAATACAACTTTTCATGAGATGACAGGGTGCGCTAGAATGTAGTTATGGTCAAGATTCAATGTACTATATTCTGGAAAATTATTTTTAATCTAATTAGATTTAATAATTAGATTATTAAAATTAGAATGTTACATTGCACAACAGAACACAAAGATTTAGGTGTGCTCATAGCAGATAACTGCAAAATGAGCAAATAGTGTGGCCAGGCAGCTGTGAAGGCAAACAGAATTCTGGGATACATCATTAGAGGGATCACCAGCAGGAAAAAGGAGGGTCTAGTCCACTGGTGAACCTTTTACTCACTGTGTGCCAAACAGGTACGTGCTTTGTGCACTTTGTGCGCTTTGTGCGCTTTGCATGCTTTGCACGCTTGTGTGCTATTTGTGCTAATGCATGGCTCCTCCCCATGCGCTGCACGCACAACTAAACCATCTGCACATACACACAGCTTTTGCATAGCTCCCCCTGTGTGCTGCACACACAATCATGCCATCTGCGCATGCACATGCTCAATGCACGTGCACAAATGCCACCTACGCATGCACACACTGCATGCAAATTCTCACGCATGCGCAAACACACATGCATGCGCAGGAGAGCTCTGGAGACCAGCTGGGTCCCCTGAATTGTGCGCATGCGCCTCAGAGGCCTGAACACCAGCTGGGGCATGTGCAGCTGCAGATGAGTTGGGCGATAGCTTGCGTGCCCGAAAAGATGGCTCTGTGTGTCACTTCGGGCACATGTGCCATAGGTTCGCCATCATGGGCCTAGTCTCTCTATACCGTGGTGGGATTCAAATAATTTAACAACCGGTTCTCTGCCCTAGTGATTTCTTCCAACAACCAGTTCACCAAACTGCTCAGAAAATTAACAACCAGTTCTCCCGAAGTGGTGCGAACTGGCTGAATCCCACCACTGTCTCTATATAGGCTTCAATCTGGTTCCATTTGGAATACTGTATTCAGTTTTGGAGACCTCACTTTAAAAAAGATATTGAAAAGATTGAGCGAGTTCAGAGATGGACAACAAAAATGGTACAAGGTCTGAGCAACAAAACATACCAGGAGAGATTGGAGAAATTGAATATACCGCCTGGAGAACAGAAGGGATGAGAGAGGGGATGAATCTTTATATTAACAGTATGAATAAAGTTATAGAAGGCAGTGTTTTCAATATTAAGCAAAAATCAAGACCACGGGTTATAATCTCAAATAGAAAGAAAGGAAATTCAAAAGTAATGTTAGAAAGTATTACTTCACAGAAGAGTAGTGGAAGCTTGGAAACAATTTCCAATCGAGGTAATGGATCAGTCATCAGTAACTGAGTTTAAATATACTTGGGATAAACAGATATCCATCATCCAACAAAAAAACAAAAAACAAAAAAAAAAACCTCAAAGAGTAGACTCAATGGATTACTAGGTCTTTTTCTACTATCAATTTTCTATGTTTCTGTGAAAATGAGACCAATACATTTAAGCATGTTTTGGTAATTCCAGTAAAGGGTGGAAACTACCATTGCCTTGGACATTAACATATTTCTGTCAACCCAAAAAAGTCAAACTCAGAGATGGGGCAGACAAGAAAGTTCCAGGGGTTTCTTGCTCAGGTGGTCCTTTTCTGTATTATGTTGGAGAAAGATCGCTAGTGACAGGGTTCATATAAATCAGGATAACTAATACCTGTGTCATACACATAATTTTTGTGTTCATGTATCTACCTACTTTGTTGAAATAATGATATGATATGAAATAATCATATGATGCCTGAAGGTTAAATTCCCCAGCCCATTTTAACTTAGCCTGGAACTTTGGAAGCATTCCTTTCAGATGGAAATGTAGATTGCTGATTTTGAGATTATCGGTTTTCTTTAACAAATTGCTTTTTTGTCAAGATGGACTTGACATTGTTAGATACTGACACGATTAACCTTCAGTGGTTTTGCCAAGAGAGAGAGGAAGGGAGAGGGAGGGAGGGAGGGAGGGAGGGAGAGGGAGAGAGAGAAAAACTTAGAATTTAACACCCCCCCACCTTGAATTCTACCTTCAGAAATAAACTATACAGAACTGAATATATAATTCAATGCTACATTCAGAATAAGAGTTTACACAAAAGTAGATTTCTGGAAGATTCAGTACAACAATCTGACGGCCTCCAAACATGACTATAATAGACAATTATGACAAGATGCAGCCTGTGAGTGTTTAAGGGTGATGTGGGGTGTACTTTGAACTTTCAAGCATCATAAACATTTTGGTGTGGTCTTTGCTAAGACAAGGCAAGAGCTGGGAATGACTCAGATACCTCCTGGGTCTACGGAGAATGCAAGAGCAGGGAAGATGTGATGGACTTTGAACAGATTTCCCGAATGCTTTGGGTAGTAGGGTACATTTGTATCCTACCGAGGGCGGAGAAAGGGTCGCTTCCCACTCCCATCTCACTTTGCACGGCTTCTCCCCTGGGACCACACGACGCAGTTCTGCAGCAAGGGGGCCGCCCTAACCTAAGCCAAGCTCCTCCTCCTGTTGGCTGCGGTCAACAGGCTGTTCTGCTCGTTGAGCCAATCAAACGGCGGGCAGGGCTAGTGGGCGGGGCGCTCGGTGAACCTGCAGGAGTCGCGCATCTCCAGAGAGCGCAGCATCAGTACCACAAGCCAGAGAAGACCGTCGTGAGACGCCCCTCAGGTCTGCTAGCCGGTGGGAACCATAGCCGGAGCTTTGCCAATGGTAGTGCCGGCCCCAGCCTCTCCCCGTCGAGAGCGGATTGCAGAAAGCCTTTGAGGTAAGCCGCAGCCCTTCCATTGTCCCGTAGGATCTCTGAGCTACCGCCTTCCTCTTTTGCAATGCTGGCTCCTGGGGGATCTGAGCGGCGTGGGTGGGGGCGGCCCCGGAGCCGCGAATCTTAGGCGTTCTGCAGTGAATGCAGCGTCTAGTGGCGCATCGCTCTTCCTCGCCCGCTGGCTGGGTTTCAAGGAAAGACAATGGAATGGAGCGCGTTCCCGGAGGATGCCTCTTTGAATTCATTGAGGTTGAGAAATAGGGGTGTGTATGTATGCTTGTCTAGTCATGGAGCTCTGCACCTAGCCGCTGTTTCCAGGAGGTATTAAAAGGCAACACAATGCCGTATGTTTTTTATTCCCCCCCCCCCCCACATTTGAAGCACAGCATTCGGGTTTGGGCGGCCATGTGTGTATGAGTGATGTCATGGCAGATAAGGGCAGCAGAAAAAAGACATTATAATGGAAAATGGTGGGGTACTAGCTCTTAGCAAAAGAGATTGTTTGCGGGCCAAGTAGTAGTCAGATGCCAAGACTGATCTCCTTGCCTTGGGCTGTATTTTTTTATTGGAGAAGCAAAACATCCAGTTATAAGGCCTTTGGCGTCCTGTGCTCTTTCATCATTCGTCATTCTTCTTGATCCATCAGAAGGAGGGAGACACCCTTTCTCTTTGGGCAGGTCCTAGGCTTTTGCTCTTCGGAGATACTCTTATTATTAGTAGCAGATTATTTCTAAGGTGAGCTTCTAAAATACATCCAGCCTGGGAAAAATATTGGTAATAAATACCACCCCACCCCACATGCCCTGCACCAGTGGCTGTGACTTAAGGCCATAAAGAGAATGCAGAGTCATGAGGACAGGGCAAGAATCTGCCAGTCCATGAAATGCATATCTGAACTGCATTAATCGCCATAATTAACTTAATTCCCCGGCTGGACCTAAGCACACTTTTTATTGAAAAAGGATGGTTGGGGGGGGGGACATTCAAAATGTCTGCTCTGTAGATAACAGATTAGTTTCATTCATAATCTGTTTATGGAAAAGCCAGTTATTTATAATATTATTTTCTTTATGGATCTTCTACAAAAATTTTCCAAGGCATTTTAGAGGAAAATAGTAAAATATGTAAATCATTTAAAGATGCTATATTATAAGATTATACTGAAGCGGTTCTAATAGTAGTTGACTAAAACTGAGTGCTTTGTCATCTGACACAGCTGAGGAAGGGAAAAAGTCTTCAGAACCTTTTTTTTAAAAAGAGGTTTGGTGTAAGCGAAGGACCGGGTGGTATATCATGTCAGCCATTTTACATGAATTAGAGAGCCTGCACTGCTGTAGCAACAGAATCAACACTGGATTAAATGCTGGTATTACAGCACTACAGGGTCCTATTATATCTTCTTAGTAAGTGTTTATTCTATGCAACATGAAAACTATGCTCATCTTCTTTCTTAAAGAAAAATATCTGGTGGCATTGAAAATAACTTTTAAGAAGCCTTACATGTAAACAATACACACACACACACACACACACTGATGTAAGTTGGTTGAATTTGGAAGTTTCTAAGGCAAATGGGAATAAATTTAAACTATAAGCATTTGTACTATGATCAGATACATCACCTAGTTTATACATTGTAGATAATACATCCATTGTCTAATAGTTCCAGAGAATGGAAAACTTGATAAGAAAATGGAAATGTTGCTTCTAAGAAGAACTATTGCATCTTTCACAATAATTTTGGAATATTCTAGGCATACGATACATAGCAGAGGTGATATTTCTGGAAGGACAAATGTAGGGGGTGTTTAAAGGTCTCATAAGAAGTGATACAAGGCCATTTTAGGAACAGCTTGATTGCAGACATATGGCTGAATATATTGACTTGAACTAGTGTGCTGGGACTTGAGTAACACATGCTTTTCCTTCTTTGAAGTAGAGTACAATTGGTTTTGGCAATATGAAGAAAGGGAATGCTTTATACTCCAGAGATTATAAATAGTTAGAAATAGAAATACAGGCAGAAGTAAGTACAATAGTTTTCTAAATTAATATGTGCATGCTATAGTTCCTGAACTGGGCAGACATTTGCTAACAGTATCTTCAGCATTGTGGATCTTCTGTAAGTGCTTATGATACCTTTTGGGTGATTAATGACTGTCTGCTTTTCTCACTATCAGGAAAAAGGAAGGTCAGTTTAGGGTTGACCTAATGCAGTAAATTGAGCAAAAGAGTATATTTCACTCTGAATCTTACATAAGACAGATAATCACTACGTAGAATGCGATTCTATAATTTCTCTATTTTTGTCTCAATTTTTATTTTGCTTCACCTTTTAATGCCATTGAAATAGTGACCATATTATTTATTTTATTTTGCAGCACAAACTTTGAGTCTTCTAAAAGATGCAAGTGAGAGTTTATCCACGATAGCCATTTGACAAGGTTACATTCTAGCCATACAATATTTTATCTTATTATTAATGAAACTGCCAGTCTAAGACATAATGAAAAGAAGTTAATTCAGGTTTTTAATTATCAGAAATTCAAATAATGTAAATTTCCATTTACAATGAAAATAAAGAGATATAGGTCAAGTATAGTAGTTTACACATTCTCAGTGTTTTCTCTTCTACATCCATTTTAGCTGAGTGGGACTAGAATTATTGATAAGCTATTAGGTTAAGGTTAAATTCAACTAGTTAATGCATCTTCAGCTAACTGCACTCTGAACAGGAAAAGTACTATGTTTGGCAGCATTTCCAGATCTCAGTCCTATAGCTATATTATATTTTCTTTTTATTGTATTAATTTGTGACCACATTGTAGAAAATCAAAAACTCTTACCTTTCAAATATTTAAACTATATTCATAGATATTGTCTCTCTACATGTATTCATTATATAAATTTGATCCATAAATATAATCTACAGTTCATATTAGAGAACCAGTGGAAATTATCCTGAGTCATATTATTGGTCCATTTAGGCTAGTATTAGATAGTTTGACTAGTATTAGATGTTCCTGGGAATGCTTGAGAATTAGCTTCAGATATTATATATGTAAAGCATGTAGTCTGCTGTTAAGCTAAGGCTGCTTCCCCTACTTTTAATTATTTATGGCATAAAAATGACCTGGATAAAAAACAAATTACAATCTGAACTCATCAATAGAGTGAATTGGCTGCAAAAAAGGTAGGTGCTATGTTGAACAAAGGAATTAGCTGTACAGGTCAGCAAAGATTTGTCTCAGCTAAAATGGTATGTCCAGCTTCTGATAACTTTTGTATGTAGAGCAAACAAACTGGCAATATTTCAAAGGAGAAGGGGAACAAATTTTTCAATTTTTGAATATTTAAAAGAGTATCATTAAGATGTATAGGAATAACAGTGCAATCATGTGTGTAAAAACATTACATGTAAAACTGTATGAGAGGAATCAAAAACATAGCGACTAAAAATAATTGGGCAGTGGAAAAATGATCAAAATAAATTAGGATGTTTCCTCCTGAGATTTTAATTAGGCTGGAAATACCATCTGCTGAAAATAGTTGGAAACTATTCATTCAATTATTGGGAAATTGGAGTATCATCTGAGTCATTCAAATTAATAATATATATAAATACTAGGTGGGAGAGTAGCTATTAAATTAGTCTTCCTGCTGCATAGCAACATGTGAAATTTCTGGACTCTGTGCCTGGGATAGTGGTGGGAGTTTCCCAGGCTTGTAGTAGTAGGGGATTTTAACCTGCTTTCTCTGGTGGTAGAGTCTGAAATAGCTTAAGAGTTCATGGGCACTACGACAGCCATGGAGCTTATCTGGGTAACCAAGGATCTGACACATAACAAAAATCATATGCTGGATTGTTTTTTCCTGTTGGGGCAGTGGCAGTATAATCTGGAATTGGGGGAACTACTTTACTCTCTGGTTGCCCTGCAGTTCATTGGCCATATGGAAGCTGGACATATTTGATTAGTTTTCTGTACGTGATTAATGGGCCCCAATTGGGTCTAGAGAGAAGCTGAGGTTCTTTCCAAAGGTCTGATTCACAGTCCAAACAAAGTCTTGCTTTCTGTCTGGAATGGGGAGGCACTGGAGACCTTGGATGGATTGTGCCTATACAGCCACTGCTCCATGAAGTTCTCTTGGTTTACAGAGGAATAGGAGATGAAATGGGAGAAGAAATGCCTTAGCATGCCATGACAGCAAGGGCAGTGAAATGTCCATATTTCCCCACACTTACTATGTCCATGGATAACTGTCCAGTAGCCTTGTTCAAGTTAATATGGACCCTCCTGGAAAGGTCTGATTTGGAGACCTTGTAGATCTTTATCTACAAGATTGCTATGAAGAATATGCTAGTCATCTGTTAGATAAAGTTGTTTGGATTTATTCCAAGCTGGACTATAGTCTTCAGTAGGTCTTCTGGAGGTTTCTGAGGCTGAACCTGTTAGTCCTTTGGAAGTAAATCAGATTCTCAGAATTGTAAGTTTGGCCACCTGTATATTAAACCTCTGTCTGCTAAGGCACCCAAGAGGTGGCACATTGTTGGGTTTGGTGGTGGTTAATTCTTCTTTGAGAGAGGAGGTGGTCCCACAATCAATTAAGGAAATGATGGTGCTCCCCCTCCTCAAGAAGCCATTGACAGAACCACTCATACTGACATTTATCATTTACTTTCCAGAGTAAGTGGATCATCTATATTTCTAGAGAAGGTGGTCATGAAGCATTTTAGAGCATGCTGAAAGAAGTGTATTATCTGGACCTCTTTCAGTCAGATTTCAGACCTGACTATGGGACTGAAACAGCATTGATTAAAAACTCTGATGGAAGTGAGGTGTGGGTGGTACAGTACATCCATCTTGGCTCTGTTTGACCTCTCAGCAGCAATCATGATATTCTTCTCAAAAAACTTTGGGATTAAGAGTGGGCAACACTGTGTTGTGTTGTTTCTCTTCATTCCACCAAATCCAATTCCAGTTTGCATTGTTGACAGTGAGAGATGTAGCCTGCAGTCCCTGCTTTTCAGGTACTTCAGGGCTCAACACTATCTAAATTCCTGTTTAAAATCTACTTGAAACCACTGAGTGAAGTCATTTGCCTGTATGCGGATGATATCCATCTTTTACCCTGGGATGTGGAGATTGTCTTAGTGTCTGGAGATTGTAAGTTTTGGATGGGTAAGAACTGGCTTCAGCTTAATATAGCAAAACGGATTGGCTCTGGGTTTTAGAACCAGATTGGTTTTTCTCTCCCCAGATTGGGAAAGTGGCAAGGTGGTTCTGGGAACTTTCGGTGGCTTTTTCCAGGAGTAGATTGGGCACTATCCCAATCAGAATTGGTGTGCAGTTTTGGGGTGGTGGTAATAAACAGATGGTAGCTATGGCTAGGATGACATTTTGCACAGCTCCATATTTATGCCAATTGTGTTCTTTCTTGGACAAGGAAGCTCTTTTCACGGTCACCCATGTCTTAGTCATTTCCCAATGGTCTGTATGTGAGGTTTGTCCTTGAAAATCATCCAGAGCTACAGCTGGTTTAAAATATTGTGGCAAGGGCACTTTTGACTAGTGGATGCTCGGATGCTTCTGGGTACAATTCAGGGTGCTGGTGGTCAGCTATAAAGCCCTTCATGGCATTGAACTGGGTTATTTCTAGAATCACTTCTCCCTAATTATTTCTATTTATTAAATTCAACAGAACAGGCATGTTATTTGGTGGGACCAGGAAGAGAGCCTTTTCTGTCATTATGCTTGCCCTGTGAACATCATGCACATCCCTCCCTGAGCAGATTGATACTGGCCCTCAAGGCCTTTCACAAAACTTTGAAGGCATGTCTGTGTCCCCAGACTTGGGGGTCAGATAATCATTTAGTTTATGTGAGATCATTCTGTTAATCATGGCTCATTTGGGTTCTTTTATCTTTTTTGACAGTTGTGTATTTTATTTTTAATCTTGTGTTTTTAACTGTTTTTAGCTGCTTAAGAGTCACCATAGAGAAATGAATGGCCATGTGAATATGTAGATAAATAGAAATAAATAAATATCCCAGTGTATCATGTTATGTATATTATGTAGAAACTGCTTTGGTTAGTTTTTGTGGTATCTTAAATTTCAAGACTTAAAATATTTCTTCATTTCAAATAATGTTGCCTTTTGAGTTTGGCTTAGTTTAGTTTAGTTTTTTTACAATGGGAAATTTCCAGATGTGTTGCAGTTTTTAGCATTTCTGGCCAGCAATATTTGGTGGGAGTTGTGATTGGCACTTCTGGAAGAACCCAAGTTGGAAAAACTGCCCAACATTTGTAACCTTTGCTTCACTTAACCATAGCAACTTGGTATATAGACTAAGGAATAAAGTAGCAATGTTGAATGTATTAAAATAAAGAACAATTATGCAGCCAAATATTAGTTAGCTTACAGTATCATACTTCCTCTATAGTTGCACACTGATTTCTTAATGAGCATTGCATTCTTCTTGCATTCTTCTTGCATTCTTTGACAAAATGACAAAATTAGTAGACCAGAGGAATGCTGTTCGATATAATTTACTTGGACTTCAGTAAAGCATTTGATAAAGTAGACCATAACCTACTACTAGATAAAGTAGAAAAATGTGGGCTAGACAGCACCACCACCAGATGGATTCGTAACTGGCTGACCAACCGCACTCAACGTGTAGTCCTCAACGGAACTACATCCACATGGAGGGAAGTATGCAGTGGAGTACCCCAAGGCTCTGTTTTAGGCCCAGTACTCTTCAACGTCTTCATCAACGACTTGGACGATGGGATAGATGGGGAACTCATCAAATTTGCAGATGACACCAAGCTGGCAGGAATAGCCAACACTCCAGAAGATAGGCTAAAGTTACAGAAAGATCTTGACAGACTTGAACATTGGGCGCTATCTAACAAAATGAAATTCAACAGTGAAAAAAGTAAGGTTCTACATTTAGGCAAAAACAAAAAACAAAATGCACAGGTACCGTATATGTGGTACCTTGCTCAATAGTAGTACCTGTGAGAGGGATCTTGGAGTCCTAGTGGATAACCATTTAGATATGAGCCAGCAGTGTGCAGCAGCTGCTAAAAAAGCCAACACAGTTCTGGCTGCATAAACAGAGAGATAGAATCAAGATCACGTGAAGTGTTAGTGCCACTTTATAATGCCTTGGTAAGGCCACACTTGGAATGTTGCATCCAGTTTTGGTCGCCACGATGTAAAAAAGATGTTGAGACTCTAGAAAGAGTGCAGAGAAGAGCAACAAAGATGATTAGGAGATTGGAGGCTAAAACATGAAGAACGGTTGCAAGAACTGGATATGTCTAGTTTAATGAAAAGAAGGACTAGGGGAGACATGATAGCAGTGTTCCAATATCTCAGGGGCTGCCACAGAGAAGTGGGAGTCGGGCTGTTCTCCAAAGCACCTGAGGGTAGAACAAGAAGCAATGGGTGGAAACTGATCAAGGAAAGAAGCAACTTAGAACTAAGGAGAAATTTCCTGACAGTTAGAACAATTAATAAGTGGAACGACTTGCCTGCAGAAGTTGTGAATGCTCCAACACTGGAAATTTTTAAGAAAATGTTGGATAACCATCTGACTGAGATGGTGTAGGGTTTCCTGCCTGGGCAGGGGGTTGGACTAGAAGGCCTCCAAGGTCCCTTCCAACTCTGTTGTTATATTATATTATATTATATTTACTGAATATAGGATGCTATCTCTTTTCTCTTATTTCTGTAAACAAAACAGGAAAAAGACTGAAGAGCTATTGTAAAGCAACAACAATAAGGAATACTTTGGCAGTGGGTGGGGGGAGCAGAAAAGGAGCCAACCCGTCCTTCTTCAGTTATGGCTCTGGCTCCAAGTCACCCACACCGAATCAAGCATCTTCAAAACCTCAGCAGAACTCAACAGTCTACAAAGTTTCATTCACTCTAAAAACTTTCTCGTGAAACAATAGCTTTGTTGATTGGGCAATATAGACAGAAAAGAATAGGTGTAATTCTGATCTGTGTAGATAGTATTCTTTTAACTGGTCTGCTTTTGGTCTGGTTATGTGGTTGGATGTTTTGAGTGGGTAAGATTTTTATTCTTTTTATTTTCTGCTTAGCGAATAGAATGACGTTACTCTGCCCAGTGCAGTGATGTATATTTGTCTTGTGCTCATTGGGCAGCAACTTTGAAAGTGATGTAGCTCAGAACAGAAAGGATCAGTTAACACAAATTCCCTGCAGAAATTGACTGCTTAGTTATGTTGCTGAACTCTGTCTCCCATCATCCTTCATTATAGGCCAGGCCAACTGGGCATTGGAGTTGGAGTTCAACAACCTCAGGAGGGCTACAGTTTAACATTGTTCTCCCATGGTAAAACATTGACATCAACCCAATTCATTTTCCACATTAATTCATTACATCCAATAATGGAAGCATCTTGCCCCAAAATGATTCCAGTTTCAGTATTGGTTTTGCAAGCAAACTAAAGGTACCCAAAATATCGTAGCTGTGCAGTGATCTTGTTCAAGGTTGCAGCTAGATTGGAAAGATAAATCTTTATGCCCCTCCTCAAATACTCTTCTATGTGTTAGAATCCCTTTTAAGAAAACAAAATTAAAAGGTCTGGATGGCATTTGCAGAGGAGAATCATTGGAAATTATGACTTTGTGACAACCTTTCAGGGATACAGAGGATGTTATCATATCCCCCCCCCCCCCGTTCAAATGGCTGAACAATGTCAGCTCCTTAAGTCTCTCTTCATGGGATGAGTCCATCATTCCTAATTATTAGTATTGCCCTTCTCACAATACTTTTCAGTTTGTTTTAATCTTTCTATCTCTTTTCAGGCAAACTTGCATTTGCAGGTATCTAATTAATCTGCCTAAGGCATGTAGATATATAATTATTTTTTATTTTATTGCAACATATTTGGACATAACCACTGTAATGGTTTTTTCCCCATTTTAAACACTGCATGATGTTTAGATGGTGCAGTATAGCCTAAATAATAACTGCATTCTTCAGAGCTTGATCTGCAGCAACCTTAAAAAGTAATTCAATTTTATAGTACAAAGTTAAAACATATTCCTGATCAGAAGTCTATTAATATGTGATCCTTGTTGGTATAGTTGAAACATTAAGCAATATAGCATTTTACTTCTGCAAAAATCTGTTTACTCAAGGCTGATGATTGAAAAGTTAATAATCCACTTGTGCTTAGTCTGGGCAGTTCTATGCTATCTCCATTTCCACTTCATTTCCCATATTCTCCCCAAACAGTTTACAGTATACCTTAATAAGCTTTACTTTTGCCAACCTCAAAATATATAAATTGTGTAGAGAATGCCATGAACCGAACAATGCTCATCCTCCAACTGACCAATAGGAGAGTATAAAAGAATCTAATTCATTTAGACCCTCAAGGTTTTTTCAGTCTTGGAGTAACTCCCTCCCCACCCAAAAAATAAACCCTCAATCACCTCATTCCACACAAATGGGAAACAAAACTATTAGTACCTGCCAATCTCTGTACGTTTGTCTGGCAGTTTGCAAAAATAAAAACCCTGAGAAATTGTTGTACATGGAAACTTCATAGCTACCAACCTATCATTCTTACAGTAAGTTGCCTTATAAAACTTTGATGAGTTGTGAAGATGAAGTATTAGTGTATCAGCAATTTTGCAAGTTGATGCTTTCCCTGATAGATGTTCCATCAAATGAATATTTTGGATGGCAAGGATAGATTTCCAATCCTTCTATGTGAATGTGATCCACATTCTGTAGGGCTTAATTTATGGATGGGCATTTTAAAATAAACCATACTAGACTAATTCAGTACTAAGAACATCACTTTCCATCAGTTTAGTGATGCCTGTAGGGTGGAACAATGGAAGTCTCAAATCACTTCTCACATCTTGGACTCTGCCTCCTACCTCTTGGAATCACAGTAATGACTTCCAGCATCTATCTTCTAGGTAGTAAGTCACCTGGTGGCCTTCCTCACAACTTCAGCAGGTCAGAGAAATTAGAGGTTCCAATCCTTGTGCTACCCTCTTGCAATTACTCTGTAAAAGTGAAAATAAAGTAAAAGTTATAGCACCACCACCTACAGATCATATAATATCTGAGATTTGTAACTAGAGTCATCAGCCTTTCTCCCCTTGAACAATTTTACATGGTATACACAAATAAAACTTTATTTAAAAGACAAGCTTTACATTTTAGAATGTAGGAAATCTGTGTTAAAAAACTCAATTTCTATGCTGTTCTAATTTGAAGAGCTAGCAACTGGAAATTAAAGAAACAAGGAAATGATCCAATGGACCACATAAAAGTAAATATCACAAACCACAAGATGATACTGATCTGCTAGCAATGAAGATAAAATAACAAGTTGCTTGAATATATGATTCACACTGACAGAAAAATACAATATTTTTAAATTATTCAGAGATATAAAAATTACAGCAATAATAAAATAAATATTAAATTTAGTGCAGTTGTATGTACTGTACATATTATTTTTTATCCAGTCCTTTTGGATCAGATTTCAATCCACTTTTCACATTTTAATTTACTTTTTGTTCTGGAAGTTCTAAGATTTAATCTGGGGCTGATTTAATCTTTGTTCTTTTCTGTTCCCAAATCCATTTTTTCTTGTTTTCTGGAGATTTGCTTAAATTTTTCCAAAGGAATAATTAACTTCATCTTTTTAGGAAGAGAGAAGTTGGAGGCAAATGCCTTTTGCTTATACTTGCCCATGTTTTGAGCAAAATGTTGGAGATATATCCTACATTTAGTTCCGGCATTGGGCAGGATTTGATTAGATACCCTAGAAAACCTTCATCTCTTATGATTCTGTGGATCAGGAACAGTATGAAAGCAACCCAAATTTCTAGACAGTTATGATTTCTCCAAAATAGTTGAAAAGGTATTGTATAGTTTATAGCAGTAGATACATATGTTGGCTGATATGAAAGTTAGTCCTTCTACGGTCAAAAATAAACAGCCTGATACTAAATTAGGTTCTTGCCAAAATAAAGAACAGATGGGAATCCTGCCTAAAAGACATTTGTTGATGGACTTTTAAGCACAGGAGAAAGAAGTGCAGCAAATTGGAACACCAAGTATTATAAATACTTGCGGAGTTGCAGTAGCTGTAATTCTTTTGTAATGGCTTCACTGTTTTACTACAATAAATCTACTTTTCTGAATGTTCATGACCTAGGTAATATATTATTGCAATGCTTTGCCTTGACAGCCAGGAGAAGCATGACAGCTGTGTCTTGACTGTAATGTTATTTTATATTACCTACATTCTTTCTTGTCCTAATTTGGCTGAATGCTGAATAGCAATACAAGTTCCACGCAGTTTCTGTTAAGCACATTAATCCATCAACCAGTGGGAATTTCATAGTATGGGTATCTATATTCAGATTATTTTCACACTCTGTTCAGATCACAGTAATAATTTTAAGCATGTATGCAAGTGTTCTTGTGAAAAAAAATATTTTATATTCGAGAGTGCTAGAAATGCTAGAAATATATAGGGTTTTCACCTTGCTGAGTTGTCTACTTTAATACCAAAGTACAATTTTTTAAAACAATGAAAATTGCTACTGTTCACAATGAAATTGGTAAGCACCGGATTTATGATTACAACTATGATTACAACTATGGGGCATTAATGCACAAATAAATGTCAGGTTGCCAATTTATAATGCTTTATAAATAATGCTCATTTGCAGATATGTATACACAGAGGAAATTCTTCTTGCACTGTGATTTAAAAAGTAAGAAGTTGTAAGGAACTATACAGAACTACCATCAGGGTGGATTTGATTTAAATCCCAATTTAAATCGTGATTTAAATCACCAGTAAAAAGGCTTGATTTAAATCATGTTTTTTAAAGAGCAACTGTCATCTCTGTCCCGCAGCGGCTTCTCTGACCTGCTGTTGACTCACCAACAGTCCCATTCACTTTAATGGGATGTCTGGTGATGCGGCAGTGACATAACAAGGTAAGGGACGTGGCAGGCAGCAGGTAAGTGGATACCAGCTAACAGGAGCTGCCATGATGGATCTGAAATTTAATATTATATTTATAAGCTGCTTAAAAGGTTTCACTTCCATTTTTACTGCTTGCCCTTCCTCCTCACACTTAGAGCCTGGCGGTACAGATGCATTTCTCTTCAAACAATTATACAGTTTGTAGTGTACATAGATTTGCAAAACAATGGGATAAAGGAATATTCCTGAACTTTGTTTTATGATTTATCTCATGGTTACTGTGAAATTGTGTGAATGCATCAATGCAGTGCATGTTATCTCAGCTTGCAGAGCTTGGATTCATTGAATGAGTTTACAAAAAATGTAAATATTGTAGAATGTACAGCCTCATGCTACATAACTAAGCTCCATTTCATGCTGAATAAACTAAATTATTAATGTATCTTAAATAGTAAACTATCTTTAGATAGATTTTTACTCCAAAAGCATTTTATTAAAATAAATTTGATAAAAATAAAAAAATCCGATTTAAATTTTAAAAAATCCAATTTTTTAATTTTTTTTAAAAAAAATCATCGATTTTTATCCACCCTGACTACCATAGTTTCAAATGAAGTTTCCGTATGTGAAGAATCTGAAATATAGATATTAATGTTCTAAAAAGCATTGACCCAAATGGGTGTTCAGGAAGGGATGGTGAATGGACAGGAGTAAAAAACAACAACTCATCCTTCCAAAATAATGGAAATGAAGTGCTGTGGATTCCTGAATCTTCCGAGACCTGCACTTATGTTCTCAGTCCTCATGACTAAACATATTAATCTTCCTAAGAAAAAAAATGGTTGAAAAGATGATACAATGTGCCTAGTGACTAAAGGATGATGACAGTATCTGGTAATGGTCCATTAATATTATAAGGTCTGCCTGGAAGCAGCCATTGATTCTGTGGCACAGATAACTTGGCTGTTCCCTATGGAGTCTTCCTTTTTCTCCTCTTAAACTTCCTAGCTTCCACAGAAGATGCTGGATGTGGCTAAACTGAGTGCTTCACTTAGCTCACTTAATTATTCATATTGAAAACAAGTCTGGAGGTGGGCCTTGGAGGCTTAGCTCAGTTATTCAGATATGCAGGGAAGGTAGGCTTTCTTTGATTTTATGCCAGCTTTTTGTAAAAGGCATCAAAAATATAAGAGGGGAAAAAAAAGACGTTTGAATGTTCTGGTCTTCCTTTTGAGCAGTCTTATATAATTCTGGAATGTTATGACATCTCCCTGCCCAACATTAGGGAGAATTCAAGTTTGCATTTTTAAAAACTAAATAATTATCAGAAAGATGGGCAGAATTGGTTATTGTTCCTTATAGAAAGAGAATATCCACATAGACTCTGTTCCTCAAAAGAAAAATACATGACAGAAACACTTTTTGCCTTCTTGTTTGCATAGCTTCAGAAGACGTAAAGCAATTGCTGCTGTTTTCCAATGATGTCTTTGTCAACAACCTTTGTGCTTTGTTCAAGCAGCTGTCAGACCAACTTTTTTGGAGCCCCTAAAGCTGTTCAGCCTGTCATTTATTGTTGTTCTCTCCCCCCCCCCCCGTCCCTCCCCATTCACTCTCTGGCCAGTTGCTGGTCCATGGCTAGTCAAAAAATATGGAGGTTCTCTCTAGAAAGCTGGGTCATGAGGGCATTGCAAGGTAACTAGTACCACAGAGGCTCTTATTAAATATTCCCTACTAAAGTAACATGCTGCAATATGATTCATCAGTTTTGTTATGGACATTTTGCTTTTCGACTGCCAGAATGTAATGTAATGTATCCTACATTACAAAGTGCATTGGTAATAGATTTCATTAGTTCTCATACTTTAGGAAATTCTAATGTTCTCCACCTATATTGAGACTGCAACTCAGAATTCCAACCAAAAAGGGTTAGAAAAGGGTCAGATTGGTTAACAATCCTAGCAACTGCACTCACACCTTTGGAAGGCACTAGGGAAGGCATAAATATATGAATCTTTCATATATTTAATATATGAGAACACAAAGGGGGACCTCCCACACATACAGTAGCACTGGTAGTTTTGCAGAGATTCTGGAAACATTTCAGGAAGTTTTGAATAGGCAGATATTTGAAGACAATTTATTACTAATTGGCAGGCAAATATATATATATATTGTTAATGATTTCACTAAAGTTTTAAATTTTAATGAGGGTATTGACCATAGTTTATTGAGTAAACCACCATTGGCTGTATTCATGCAACACTGGGTGTCTTTGGGCCAGTCAGTCTCTCTCTGCCCAGATTGTTGTTGTGGGTAAAATAGGAGGAGGAAGGTATGTTGGATATATCAAGCTATTCTCCAAAGCACCTGACGGAAAGACAAATGGGTGGAAACTAAAAAGGAGAGAACCAATCTAGAACTAAGGAGAAATTTTCTAACAGTTAGAAAAATTGATCAGTGGAATAACTTGCCTCCAGAAGTTGTGACTGCTCCAACACTGGAAGTTTTAAAGAAGATATTGGATAATCATTTGTGTGAAGTGATGTAGGGTTTCTTGCCTAAGCAGGGGAGTGGACTAGAAGACCTGCAAGGTCCCTTCCAACTCTATTATTCTATTCAATTCATATGTTTACCAACTTGAGTTGTTCGTAAAAATAATAAAGTTGGGATACAAATAAATAAAAATAAACACGCTTAACCAAAATTATACAAACCATATTATGGGTTAATGCGCTGTGTAAATTAATCCTTTACCTCCTGATTATGCAACATTAATTTGAAAGAGGGAATTAAAAAAAATAAAGTTAACTGGTGGTCATTTTTAAAAGTAGTAGAAATATAATCTTTCTTTTGAATGGGCGGCCCCTTATGGATGCCTACCTGGATAAAATTTTCATATAATTATCTTTATTTCTATAAGTACCAATGACTTGTTGCAATCTTTTGGAATTACTCATTGTTTGGAATTCTCTTCGGTTGGCTTTATTGGGATGAGTTTCCCACCACACTTAATAGGCTTGTATTTTGCTTTAATCAAGAAGAAGTTTGAATAGCTTACATTCCAATCCACAATAAGAAAGATAAAACAATCATAAGAACAATCTGAACAATACAATAAATCATCATGTTTGAGGACAGGTTGAGCTTCAAGAGACATTTTTTCTTAACACCTTTTTAATTCCTTCCTAGGACATTTTAAGGAGTAAAATCCTAGCAAGAGGATAAAAATCTGCAGCTCACCAGGATGGCAGGAGCCTCAGTAAAAGTGGCAGTGCGGGTGCGTCCTTTCAATTCCCGAGAAATGGGCAAGGATTCCAAATGCATCATACAAATGACAGGAAACACTACAAGTGAGTAACTTCTCCGTCATTTTCTATTAGATACTTCAAATTGCATTTGAGCCTCTTTTCTTCCGTTTGTGATTGATATTAATCAATATCAATCTAATATTAATCAAGAGGGAATGTGAAAGAGCTTAATCAAAGAGGTTTTGTAATTTACTATACAGATAGTAGAATAATTCCATCTTTTATAAAGCTAAGCATTGCTTTACCAAGCATTGTCATGTGGGGAAAATATGTAACTATTTTGATATGGTTGTTTCCATGATACCATTTCCTAATAATGGCAGGAAGTTGGATCAAATAGGAAGCTGAAGCCTTTTTCAGCTTCATGTAGAGACAGTTCTAACTGTAACATTATACAGTGCTCAGGCATAATTTTGAATGATTGTATTTTCTAAGTAGAAAAGAATGATCAAGTTTACTCTGCAATATTTGAAGAGAGAGATGGGGTAGAACAGTGATGGCGAACCTTTTAGACACCGAGTGCCCAAACTCTCCGTGCACATGCCCAAACTGAAAGTTGCACACGTGCGCATGCATGCACGGACATGCACGCATGTACAACAGAGACCCAAAGACCAGCTGGCCAGTGGGAGGCATCCCAACACCGGCATCATGGCAAGAGGTAAGATCTTTTTCTTTCGTGAGCTTCTGTTTCATCGATTGCAGGGAAACAGAAGCTCACAAAAGAAACGCCATGGAGATCTGACCTGAGGCGACAGTGCGCATGCCAGCAGAGAGGGCTCTGAGTGCCACTGCCATAATTTTATTATTTATTTATTTTGTCACACCGTATATTTAAGCATAAGCATGAAATAACTATACAATATATTATATATATATATAAGCATGAGTATGAATTAACTATGTTAATTGGATATAACGAAAGGAAACAATAGGACAGGAATGGTAGGCACTCTTGTGCTCTTATGCACGCCCCTTACGTCTCTTAGGAATGGGGTGAGGTCAATATCATGGGGGTAAAAACTCCTATTTCCTGGACAGTCATTGTGAAGTTGTTGAAAATGAACCATTCTCCAAAGATCTTAATATTGAAATACCAGAACCAGATTGGAATGTGAATTGGAAGAGTAGAATTATGAGAACTTTATCTATAAGGATTAAAGAGCACAATTATAAAGTTGTTTGGAAATGGTATTTGACTCCAGTAAGATTGTCACAAATGGATAAAAAAACTAGTAAAAAATGTTGGAGATGCGAGTTGGAATTGGGGACTTATGAACATATGTGGTATAATTGTGATAAGGTTAAAAAGTTTTGGCAACAATTGGAGAAAATGATATTTGAAATGATGGGGAAAGTAATAACATTGAGAGTGGAAACTATATTATTGTTGGTAATTAAGGAAATAGAATTAACAAAATATGAAAAAGAATTGATTAGAATTATGATTATAATAGGTAGAATTATAATAGCTAGATATTGGAAACTAGATGTGATTTTTAGAATAGAAGAGTGGAATTCTGAAATGTGGAAATTAGCTTTAAATGATAAAATGACATGTGATATTAAAATTAGAAGTGGTGTGTATAAAGAAGATATTTTCTGGAAGACTTGGAAACCATTTGTGGACTTTGCGCTTGGAACATTGGACGCTTCAGTACCTGTACCTCGAGAACGTGGATTTTGGCAATCATGAGGATATATCCGAAGACCCAAATCTTCCTTTTATGTATAGCACAAGGGTGTAATAATGTATTTTCTTTTTGTTTGTTTGTTGCAAAAAAAAATAATTTAAAAAAAAAAAAAAAAAAAGAAAATGAACCATTCTCCTTTGAGCTGGACATTTTCCATTTGGCAACCATAACGTTGCAAGGTCATTTAGAGTTTTTCCCCAGCCTCTACATTAATCAGTTAATTAAACATCAGCATTGGCATTAATATTGACACTAAATAATCGCTATTAAGGTAAACCATAAAATCCATCCAAATTTGATATAATTGTGGTTCCTGCTTCTGAAGTGTTGTTATTTTAACTTTATTATTTTTTTCTAATATGACAATTAAAGAGGCCTTATTAATCCATAACTCAATTGTTAACATTATGTAGAGTTTTCCAAGGCTGCACAATTATTAATTTGACTGCTGTAATTAAATAATCAGTTCCTGATTGTAAAGCTCATTATCTGGTCCTCTAAATAAATGTAACAAGCTTAACTCTGGAGAGCATTTAGTTCTTTGGCGATAATACTTGTTTCCCCAAAAATTCTTCTGCTCCCCACCAGACATAGAAGAAGTAGACAAGACAGAAGAGTTGTGGGGTTCTTGATTTCTCAATAAACGTCTTAAAATAATCCATTTTTAAGACAATCTAAGTGTTGTTCCTGGCATCTGTATGTTAACCCCACAGACTGCTGACTGCAAAACCTTTCCCCCCCCTGCAGGATAAAGGCATCTAGAGCAGAGGAAAATAGTCGTTAATCCTTCCTGCTGGATATGAAATCCCTTCCTTTTTGTAGTTTAACAGGCTTGCGGTTCTGTCTGCTTAAATCTTAGGTAGAGGAGAAACAGCAAGGAAACATGAGCTGGCTCATCTGAGAACAGAGACAATCCCCCCCCCCACTTTGTGGGGGAGGTATTTATGGAACGATGAAGTATGTGTTGTGTAGACAACCAGGCTATTGGGCTGCTATTCCAAATCTACTATTGAAAACAGATACGATTTACTAGGGTCCTTGAGGAGCTAAGTATCCTGTTTTCCCCAAAATAAGACATCCCCTGATAATAAGCCCAATTGGGCTTTTGAGCGCATGGCAATAAGGCCAAGCGCATATTTTTGGGGAAACATGGTATTTAAACTTTGTCTTGTATCCATGAATGGGCCATCTTAAAAAACAACTCTGCAGTGTTTCAATTTTGGCCTAACAAAGGCCCTTTTTCATTATATATACTTATATATGGTAGTTTAGAACTGGCAGTTATTGAACAGGAATCATCCCCCGTGGCTGTGGAGTATAATTGGAAGAAAAAGATGGATACAGGAAGAAGTACATCCTTGCATTGGTGGAGGCAAGACTAGGGAATGTCAACACTGCAAACGCAAAGCTGTGTATGATTAATCTGCCAGCAGGCTGCATCATAAACTGCTCCTAGTCACAACTCCACACGTACATAATAAGTGACTAAGGTACTTTGTCTTGGTAAAAAAGTATTTTCTCCTTGCCTAGCTGAATTTCAGCTGCTCGGTTATTTTAATGTATTTTATTAAATTTGAAGTAAAAGGAGTAAAAAGACACTAAGAAGCAGATTGCTTACGTTTTCACCCTTACAGTGCCCAGACTTCATATAAGAAAGACTGCTATTTGGGGAATCTACTATAGCCCAGTTTCCAGATAACTTTCAAAATTCTTTCATTTTTAAAAAATTCTGGATCCCTGTTTCTTAGTAGGTGACTGTGGGTCATAGTGTTTGCTGAGCTTCTGATTCTGCCATTACTCCTTTATTCAAATGTCAGGCTATTCCCAATGCTATTTTCCTTTCTGTCATAAAGTGCCAGCTGTTATAATGGTATACTCCTAAATCCTTTTTATGCCCATGATGGTTTCTTTTGATTGAACATCAAGGTTTTATGGCCAAGTTTCAGTCACAAGCTTTGGTTTCTCTTCTTCTTTCCCTTTCTCTTCTCCCTTCTGCTGTAGGGACTGGACTTTTAGGCGTATTGTATAACAGATAGGAGTGGAGGCTGATAGAAAGCAGGGAAATAAACAATTGAAGAAATTCTGGATTCATTTGTCTGCTTATCTAGCAGTTTTGAAGGGACAATAGAAGTCTCTAGATTGTGGCCTGGCAACCCTATGCAAAGATTTATAAAGAAATATGATTACTCAGTATTAGGCTGTGCCTAATATTAACTAGAGAGGACTATTGAAAGTGTTTATGCAATAGTGTGCTTTTGCTATGGAAGTTACCACCATTTTTGTTTACTATTTTAAATTTGTAGACATGGGTATCATTAGAATGTATGCAGTATCATTAGAATGTATGCAGTTTTTATATTGTTAAAATAAACAAATAAGCAATATTAGGAAATTGGAAAATAATCCTATTTTTTAGGGAGAATGAAGGGTATATCTATCTTGCAGTGGGGATATGGAAGCACAGAAAATACAAAAGCTGGTAGTAAAATCAGGAAATAAACAATTAAGTAAATATGCTGTTCCTCAAACACTGAATCAAAAATTATCTATATATTAGAAATGTTCCATCTAGAAATGATCACTCTGGATCTGAGACAGAATGGAATGTTGTTATTAATAACAACCCTATTTGCTTTGGGCCTATGCAAGCCTTGGTAAAACTTAAGCAGAGAGTATAGGATTGGTATGGGATTTAAACATTCAGATAGGTAGAGACAAATTTTCCCATTTCCCCTACAGATTAATTGATCTTTGCCCTTGGATATTTCCAAATGGCTTCTATAAGATTCTGTGTGTCCCACATACTGTGTGTCCCACAAGTCTTCTCCTTAGTTAATATACTGTCAATGTTCTTCCTGCCACTTATAAAGTGACAGCTGGTCAATATGCCAAACTTCTATATGAAGGACAAGTATGTATTTACTCAAACAGAGGTTCAGCTCCTTCTGAAGTGCCCACTATACTCTCTTTGGTGTTCAAAGTTAATATATCCCCTTTGAGCCTGATACTCTATTCATGGAGATTGAAGTAGTCTTACAATACAACCAATTTCAAAGGCAGTAGCAGAATTTTTATCTACAGCCTTAACTTTGCCTGCAGATAACTGGCTATGAGACCCTCTAGCTTAAATTGAGCCTTTAGAAACTGTTGGGATTATTGCTGGTATACACTTTCCCTGTTGCCAAACATAATCTCTGCTTTTGTTTTCCATTGCCAGTTTAGTGGTGGAGATCCCAAAGATTATGATCCTTGGTGACTGTAACTTGCCTGACAATGTTGAATCTATGGTGGCTCGTGAGTTCATGACCTTCATGGCAACCAGGAACCTGTCAAATGATCAAAGATCCAATGCTGTCTGTATGCTGATTTGGGGTGCTTTTGGTTTTCCAAAGATCTCTGGGAGATGAAATACTAGAAGCAATGACTGTAGTACTCTTGGAGAAAGACAAGAGTAAATCTGATTGAACATCAATACCGTATATACTCGAATATAAGCCGATCCGAGTATAAGCCGAGGTCCCCAATTTTACCCCAAAAACTGGGGTAAACTGGGGACTCGAGTATAAGCCGAGGGTGGGAAATGAGGCACCTACCGGTTGGGGAAACCCTCCCTCCCTCAGCTGAGAAGGCTGGCGGCTCCCCGCCCGCCTCTCACTGCACCGCAGGGCTTCCGTCCGCAAAATGTGAAAAAGAAAAAACTCGAGTATAAGCCGTATATACTCGAGTATGCCGAGGTGGAAATGAGGCACCTACGGTTGGGGAAACCCTCCTCCCTCAGCTGAGAAGGCTGGCGGCTCCCCGCCCGCCTCTCACTGCACCGCAGGGCTTCCGTCCGCAAAATGTGAAAAAGAAAAAACTCGAGTATAAGCCGTATATACTCGAGTATAAGCCGAGGGGCTTTAAAAAAAAAAAAAACCTCGAGTATAAGCCGTATAGACCCGAGTATAAGCCGAGGGGACGTTTTTCAGCACAAAAAACGTGCTGAAAAACTCGGCTTATACTCGAGTATATACGGTAAGTAACATCTGGGCTTATGTCATTGCAATAAGGCTAGTGAGATTTTGCTATTTCTCCACCTTATTGTGTCAGCTGATAGCCATTCCTTACTAGTGGGATTAAGCACAGGATCATCTACAGGGCAATAGTGAGGAATATGAATGCTGTCTGGCAGACAGAGTCACTCAAATGTGTTGAACTCTGACTGGACAAGTTGAAATGAATTGTCCAGGGCCCAGTCTTGTTATATTATATGAGCTTGATTCTGAAACACCCATGGAAGTTGTCAAGATCCTTATGTTTGTTAGTTTGGCACCTTTTTGTTAGATCCTGGTCCCTTATGGATTATTAAGGCAGTCCAGAAGATGGTATGATTCCTCCTCAAGAGGTCATCTTTGAATCCTTCTGTGTTGGATAATTGTCAGCCAGCTTCCAATCTTTCCATTTTGGGGGAAATTATGAAACAGTGGTTGGACAACAACTACAGAGGATCTCAGAAGAAATGTATTATATGAACCAGTTTCAGTCTGGTTTCAGACTGGCTGGGTATAGTATGGAAACAGTGCTAGATCTGATTGTTGATTACTTTCGTTGATCACCTTCTTGATGGTTGATGATCTCTCAGCAGCTTTTGATGTTGTCAACTATAATACCCTTCTAAACTGGTTGTGGGGGTTAGGAGTAAGAGCCACTTGCTCTAATGGTTCACATCGTTCCTCAGCGATTGGTTGAACTCAGTGTTGACTCAGGGGACAGAATGCCTCCATGGCCTTTCACACGAGGGGTATCCTAGGGCTCTATGTCCTATTCTGTTTAATACCTATATGAAATCCCAACATCTGTTGGAGGCAAACTCTGCCAAATATGACCCTTCCAGAAAATTCCTAACTTTTTTTTCAGAAGTTGGAGGAAAGGACAAAATGATCAGCTACCCCTAACTTAGTAGTAACTTGTAAGGAAAATTAGTTGGTGGAAGTAGCAGAAAAATCGAAGGAAGTGTTCTTGAAGGTCTTGGTTTTAAGACAAATAATGGCTAAATTCAGAAAATCAGAATTTTAAAAAACCCTGAGCAATGATAAATAGAATTCCATAGGAATATGTGGGGAAAAAACTCAGATGGTTGGAAGTTCTGAAAAAAAGGGAAAAAATTCAATAGTAAGTAATTCCAGTAAGAAAAAAAAAGAGTTCAGCAGAAGAAATATGGCTATTCAAAATGCTTTGTGAAGATTGAAAACCAAAGGACAGGAGCCTAAAATTGCAGGAAAGATGTTAGGAAAGCTGTGGTTCAGAATGAGCTTGGTTTATGAAGGATGCTATGAATAGCAAGAAGAGCTTCTTTAGAGATATTCAAATAAAAGAAAAGAAATGAATCACTGCAGTAATCTTGATTTACAAGTGGTCACTTAGTGAGCCCCTCCCGCAGTCATGTGATTTCATTTTCGGTGCTTGGGAACTGGCCCACATTTATGACTGTAGCATCATGTGGTCATGGTTTATGGCTTTCTTTTGCCAGAAACAGGTGTTTACTTCCAGTAAACTAGCCTGGACTAGCCTGATTTTTATCTCTAAATTTTAATTGAATTTATGGGTTTTTAAAGTTTTATAATTTTATGCGGGAGTATGTTATTTTAACATTTGGGCAAATTTAAATTAGTTTTTTAAGGGATGTTTTTAACTATTGTGTGTATCTGTATTTTATCTGCCTGTTCACCGCCTGAGTCCTTCGGGAGAAGGGCGGTATACAAATTAAAATATTCATTCATATTCATTCATTCATTCATTCATTCATATTCATTCATTCAGTATCCAGCAAATAATGTCCATTGCAGTCAGTGGATTGACTTAATGATTGCTGTGTTCACTTAATGACAGTTTATTTATTATTTATTTATTTATTTTATTTTTCAAATTTATATACCGCCCTATCTCCCTAAGGACTCAGGGCGGTTCACAGGCAGTTAAAATACATATAAATACAAATTAAAAAACAACAATTAAAAAACTTATTCTATTGCCGAATTTAAAAAACAATATAAATAATAAAAAACCCTTAAAACCAATAACTTTAAAATCTAATCCAGTCCCGCGCAGATGAATAAGTGCGTTTTAAGCTCGCGACGAAAGGTTCGGAGGTCCGGAAGTTGACGAAGTCCTGGGGGGAGTTCGTTCCAGAGGGTGGGAGCCCCCACAGAGAAGGCCCTTCCCCTGGGTGTCGCCAGACGGCACTGCCTAGCTGACGGCACCCTGAGGAGTCCCTCTCTGTGGGAGCGCACGGGTCGGTGAGTTGTATTTGCTTTACAACCATTCACATTTACATAACAAAAAGGGTAGTCAGCTTGGGTGTAGTCAAGTGGTGACTTGCTTAATTACTGGTGTGACTTATAACCAGGGGTGAAATGCTCCCGGATCGGACGGGATCGCGCGATCTGGTAGCGATGGCGGCTGCTGGTTCGGAGCAAAAATCCCTGGCCCCACCCCCCTGCCTCTGCTGAGCCCCACCATCTGCAGAGGTGTTTTTTTTTTTACTTCTAAAAGCTGGTTTTGCTGCAGCTGAAACAGGCCTTTAAAAGTAAAAACAGCAGAACCTTGCTTGTACTCTTACTTGTAGAAAACATGTTTTCTACAAGTAAGAGTAGAGATTCTAAGGCACTTACCTGATTACTGATGAACGCATGGCTCTCTTTCCAGCCCAAAAGCAGTTTCAGTTTCAGCCAGACAGAATCAATCGCTCAGCTAATCTATTTCCTCGGTGATCAACTGGCTGGCTTTGCTGGGTTAGGAACTCTGGGATTTGAAGTCCACAATAAAATAAAATAAAATAAAATAAAATAATAAAATAAAATAAAATATTTGTGCAGCTTTCTGAGATTTGGTGTGTTTCTGTAGTGTTTCACTCTACCTACACAAACACACAAAATCTCAGAAAGCTGTATGTGGCATATTGTGTGTGTGTGTGTTTGTGTGTGTATGTGTGTGTGTGTGTGTTAGTGGTGTCTGTAAAGTGGGAAAGTTGGTTTTTGAGCTTTTTGTGGCTGTGTGAAGTGTGAAGTGCAGCTGCTTTTACATTGTGTGTGAGTCAGTTGTGTTGTGTTGTGTTGTGTGTAAAGTGTGAAAGTTGGTTTTTGGTACCTCTTATTGTTTTTTTTTATACTTTGTTTATTATTTTTATTATTTATTGTTATTGGCCACGCCCACCAAGCCATCTGACCACCAAGCCACACCCATCAATTAAGCCATGCCCACAGAACCGGTAGGGAAAATGTTTAGATTTTACCCCTGCTTATAACTGTAATTGTGGTCCTAGTTATGGTCATACACTGAGGAGTATCTGTATATCAGCTGTTCAATGCCAGTAGTCCTTGACTTACAACCATAAGGGAGTCTAGAATTTCTGTCGTATGTCATGATGGTCGTAATTTGTGGCACCCATGTGACTGAAATGATTTTGTAACGTTTTTGCGCTGGTCATTAATTTTTTTAGAAAAATTAAAGGAGTGGCCTGATCCCTTGCTTCTACCTTGACCTGGAGGTAGACTAGAGACTATCTACTTGTTAGTGAGGTTTATCTGTGTTCTTTGGAACCTTGCTATGAGAATTTGTATTTTATAAAGTTCCCAAATTTCCATTAAGAGCTGCTGCTCTACCTCCAACCCTGAGTATCAGAGGAAAGTAAGCTTGATGAGGAAAAACTGAAAGGTGGTGAAGAAGAGGGCTCTTGGGGATTAGAGAAAGGAAAATCTTTCCCCCAACCAAAGTGGTTACTTGCCTTATGAGCCTGCACCATTAATCACAAAAGCACAGTAAAACATGTCAGATTTTATCCTTGAAACTTTCACTAGGTATTTAAAGGTCAACACTTTTTAAATATTGGTACAACCAAGGATTACATAAGGCCATGGAGTCATTTTCTTTCATATGATTTCAACTTTTTTTTTCAAAATAAATTCTTAAGATCTGTTTTAGGAGTCCAAAAATCTCCCCATATCCTTTGTCTTTGCAGAGACTGGCATTCAACTATTAAAATAGGTATCAGGGAGCTTTTAAGCACTAGGTCACAGGGGTATCAAACTGGCGGCCTGCATGCTGGATGCGTCATACACAGGCCACCTCAGCTCCGCGAAGGGGAAAAACATCATAATGATGGCAATGTGACGTGGCGAGTTTGATACCTATGCATTAGGATAAGGTTGTATTCCTTTTAGATTCTAAATTTTGCCTATTAAAGCAAATGTTCCAACAAAATATTTATGGGTTCATGACATGGGAGGCCTCATGCATGTGGATGCTCAACAAAGGTTTTTTTTAAAAAAATCTAGGAATAATTTGATAGCTCCATAAATTTTTAAGAACAGGACCTTTGCAGTACCTTTGCTTTGGTGGCCATGCTCACCATTTTGATTCCCCTTGGCAGTTTCCTTAGCAACTGCTGGTTTTTCAGAAAGGCTTATCATTAATTCAGGACACCGGGCTGTTTTATTTGGTTCATTCCCTCTGGCCTTTACGAATGTATTGTTATAAACACAGTTAATTCTCCAGCACTGCACCATACGTGAGAGAGGCCATTTTACACCAGGCAGATATAAAATAAATTGAATAATGACAAATAGCAAACCTGAGGGGGCAGGGAGGGAGGGAGGGAGGGAAGGAAAGAAGGAAGGAAGGAAAGAAGGAAGGAAGGAAGGAAGGAAGGAAGGAAGGAAGGAAGGAAGGAAGGAAGGAAGGAAGGAAGGAAGGAGAGTTGGTTGAGCAAATGTGCAGGAAAGCTCTTGCCTGCTTTTTCTGATGTAGGGGAAGAAAGAAAAACTCATTTCTTCAAGGGTGGCCAAAAGCAAAAGTTCTGTGAGTTTTGGGATTTTTTTTGCCTCCAGCAGCAGAAAAACAAGATAATTGCTTTGTGTGAACAATGTCAGCAGTTGTTTCTTTTGATCCGTTTTTAAAGTTATAAAAGGGTTTTAAAAGATACAAGGAATATTTTCTTTTTTCACCTTGGATATCTTGTTTAAATAAGCATTTTTTCAAACATTTAATTCTATCAAAATTTTTAAACAATTGAATGTTGATTCAAGGATCTTGTCATTGCTTCTGGAGTTTCTGATTTGGTTGAAGACAAAACAAAGCAATTAGCTACCTTTTAAAATTCACTTGTACTTTTGGCTCTTCCCCGGATGGAAAATTTTGTTTCTTACCCTTCAGATTGATAAGAATGTATATCAGTGGTGATATGGTTTGCCAAATAGTCATATTTTGTGTGTATATGTATGTCTCTCTCTGATATCTTTGTTTGCGATGGTGAAAAATAGTTGAATAAATAAATTCACCCCAATGTTGGTCTCAAACCATAGTTCAGATAAAGTTTATGCTTTATTTCTCAGAATTCTCATATATATTTGCCTCAAACCACCATAAAACTGGTCACAGATACATCAATAACTTCAAGTTATAATTAGGAAAATATTGAAAATCCCTTATTACTGGAGATTTCCGCAATCTAATGAATTTTGGATGTGTTGGGAAAGCTGCTGCCTTCAGTTCTATTTTTCGGACATCTTCAATTTCCAGCAAGTACCAGGAGAGGAACAAGGTTGGATCAGGCTGACATGAAGCATATAACTATGCACAATATTTTTATTACTAATGTGAACTTTTCGGAGGTATGGAAATAACTCCAAGTGTGAATAAGTAGGACTCCATCAACCGTTGTAAGAATCTGTCAGCTTCCTGAGTAGACCAGACAGGAACATGACAAGATGAGCTAATTCTGCTTTATTGTAAGGCTACATTTAGAGAATCTTCCAAGTCAGAAAGTACAAATCTTTTACCATCCCTCGCTAGGCAGCATCTCTTCCCCTTATCTCTCAAGGTCATTCCCACATAACATTACAGAACAGTGGTGGGTTTCAGATTTTTTTACTAACGGTTCTGTGGGCGTGGCTTGGTGGGTGTTCCCCACTCCAGGGGAAGGTTACTGCAAAATCCCCATTTCCTCCCGATCAGCTGGGACTTGGGAGGCAGAGAATAGATGGGGGTGGGGCCAGTCAGAATTTTTACTACTGGTTCTCTGAACTATTCAAAATTTCTGCTACCGGTTCTCCAGAACTGGTCAGAACCTGCTGAAACCCACCTTTGTTACAGAGTCTGATCACAGTTACTATTAGCTTGTTTGTATTTATCTAGTTCATATGTGAGAACTAGATAAAATGAATAAAAAATTGTGTAAAATGCATAAAAAATTGCATTTTATTTCCAAGTGTCAGTTTCATAGTGGTTTCTGCACCAGAGATTTATTTTTTGTGGGTATGTGTGCTCTGGATTGATTGGTAAATAAACTAATTAGTTTTGTCAAGTCTCTGTTAGCACAGAAATAGATAAGATGGGAAAAAAGATTTATCTAGCCCTCTCTGGAGATGTTATTGGGCAAATGTAGACATGAATGTGGAAGTGCTATTTACTTTTTTAGAGCTAGATTGTTTATAAACCAGTTGACCATGCTTCTATATGTCCTGAATTTTAAAATAACACTGCCCTTTTTACTCTTAATTGTTGCTATCCTTACATGCTTTCCTCTGTATCACTTAGGAGGGAATGTCTGTGTGCCTCTTTGTCCTTTTCTTTTTCTTTGAAAATGAACCTGTCATTGGTGCAGTAGACTCTACATAATGAAAAGAATTTCTAATTTGAATGATGCATCATCTTCCTATTAAATTGTAATTCTTTACTCCACACCATCTTATTCTGAAAGGTCATCCAAATGATGTATAAAATTATGGATTTGCTTCTTTTTTTAGGCTTGCCATTATTCTATGTTTCGTGCCTCTTCTGTTTAAAATGCAGTAAACAATTAAGAGAGATTGACAGAGCCAAGTCAGTTCTTAGATTGCCATAGTAACATTCTTGACATCAGAGGAGAAATGTGTGCAGAATTCTAAAGTGTGCATATGGTTCACCAAGAGACAAACATTTAGTGCTTGAATGCCTCTCAGTCCTCATTACCGTTACTTCTAAAATCAAACTGCTAGAAACAGTATCAGAACTGAAGATTGGCTAATTAAGACTTCTGCGCTAAGATGGTTGCACTGACCCATTCATAATTAGCATTCCCAACTCCCCTATCTCAAGAATATTAATAGGAGATATAAAGATTGAACCTGGAATCTTATGCATGTAAATAAGGCACAAATGGAAACTGTTGGCTGGAGCCTTATTTTGGGTGTCAGTGAGAGTACACTCTGCCATAGACTGCAGTTACCTTTAACATTTATACTGATAATGCAGAGTTGGCATAAGCAGAATTTGGGTCAAGAGGAATCATGTCTTTTGGAATAAAGTTTGCGGAGTGTCTTTGTTTTTTTCCTAAATATGTTTTCTACAGGAGTTCATTCACTTTCCACAAATATTCTTATAGACTTAAAAAATACATTAAATAAGTAAGGGGATGTCACACATTTTTTCTTATCCCTTGCTCTGTATTCAATTATTTACTAAGCATTCAGTTTATTTTCTTCTATGTTTTGCTTTTTAGGATATGCAAAACATGTAGTGCATACACCATTTTCTGCACAGAGCAGTTGTTTTTCATTGATGAATATTCAAACTGAAACACGCAGGTTTCATTCAGAAATGTTTTGGGATAGGGAATAGGAAAAAGCCATGCGTATTAAGAGTGGCAAGCAGCAGCTAAAGGGGTTATTGAAACAAAGACACTGGAAGAAATGAGGGGGAGGGGAGAAGGCTAGATAGATACCGGTATATCACACTTATCAGGGGTAAAATCCAGCTGGTTCTATCTGGATCTGGCAAACCGGTAGCAGTGGCTGTGGGAGGCTCTTTTTTTTTTAATTTGCATTTATATCCCGCCCTTCTCCGAAGACTCAGGGCGGCTTACACTATGTTAGCAATAGTCTAATGGTTTTTTGTGACATTTTAAGCCTCTGCGCATGTGCACAAGGCTTTGCGCATGCGCAGACGACGGCACATGCATGGCATGTGCACATTGGCGAACCAGTAGGGAAGGTAAGTGAATTTCAGCCCTGACACTTATAGTCAAATTGGCTGCTGCTACAACTGCTACTGTCCTTGCTCCAAGTGCAACATACCCAGCTGGCCTGGACTTTCCTCCCTCACCAACCTTTCTGGCATCTGCCTTTTCCTATCTCCTTTTAGCTGTCGTCACCAATATCTGTATATCAAGTTGATTTTTCCAACATTGTAAGATGACCACCCATCTCAGTAAAGCCACATTTTTTGATGTAAATTTCTTAAGTATTATATATCCCAAATTTGGAGCATATTACTTTATGAAGAACTATTGCTTATTACTGTTTTGCTAAACTTCGCAAAATGCTTTTTCATCCAAAAAGGAATATTGTGGTAGATATGCATGTCTATGTTCTAGACCCATTATGGCAAACCTATGGCATGTGTGCCAGAGGTGGCATGGAGAGCCCTCTTTGTAGGCATGCGCACCGCTATTGCCAGTTGGTTCCGTTGTATGCATGTGTGCTAGACAGCTGCTCTCTTCTGAGTTCCAGCACTCCAGCATGTGCACGCTCCAGTTTTGGCACTTGGTGCCGAAAAGGTTAGCCATTACTGAATCTAGGTTTATTTTAGAACCAATTTATCATTCCTTATTTCAAAATATCAAGAAACTGTGTCATTAGTTTTTGTCACCTGTTTTTAGAAATGTCCCTAAGAACTGATAGATTTCTCCCAGGCAGGCTAGATTGGAAAAAATAACAAGCCCATAGTAATTCAAGAACGTCTAATAAGGAATTTGAAGAACTACATCGACTTTATGAAATAAATCCACTGATTGTAGTGTATCAACAGCAGGTCCTAAATATGATGAATTCAAGATTCATTTGTTGCGCCTCTTTGTGGCTGCAGCATACAAAATGCTGGATGCCGCCTGTCAGGAAATTGTTATTTGCCTAACTAGTTGGCCAGGCAATATATAAACTAACTATGTATGTTTATAGAAAGGCATGATATTGCTTTAAGGCTGTGCTGCATCATGCAAGCATCCTGATTGGTTGAGCTCTGTAGCCAATGTATAAAAGGAAAACTAAATTTTGGCTTGTGGGGAATCTACAGGAACGCTACAGCATTGTAACCTGATGATATGCTGCAACTGTATATTTGAGCTTTATGGTCGTTGCTTGATCATGGCTAGTTACTGATTCCTCAAGATACTGACTGTTGTGAATTGAACTGTGTTTTGCCGAACTGAAAGAAGACCTTGTTTGTTGTGCAAGTTACGTTGGTAAGAAGACTTGATATTTGTAATATCCCTGACTGGCTTTATATGTGTATGACCTGGATTGTTTTTGGACTATGTCTTTGCCTTTTCCCTAAAAGTAAAGGAATATCAAACCCCAGTTTGTCTGCAAGTGACTGTTATTGTATACAACCAGTCTCAGTCATTTTCATGCGTAGGCAGTGGTGGGATTCAGCCAGTTCGCACCACTTCGGGAGAACTGGTTGTTAACTTTCTGAGCAGTTTGGTGAACTGGTTGTTGGAAGAAATCATTATGGCAGAGAACTGGTTGTTAAATTATTTGAATTCCACCACTGTGCGTAGGGTACTCTGCTCAACAGCCCACAACCTTGGTTGTAAACCCAGATTACCCTTAACACCGCCTTCTCTTTGAGTGGGAGGCTGACTATCCATTTGTCTTTTGCTGTGATGATGGTCAGATCTGATTCCCAGTTTTTCCCAGGAGTAACTGAGAATCAACTCTCCAAAAGTCACAAAAAAACATCATGGGCTGCATGTTCCCAAGAGCTTCAATTCTGTCTTAGACTCCTGATATAGAAGTCTTGGCATTACTTTTCCATATGTTTTCAAGTGAAATGTTCTCTCAGGTAAATTAAAAGGATCACATGTCATTGGGGCATTGATAGGGCTGATACAAGATTTTTATTCTTTTACTTGGCTGATCTGAGAGTTGTATCCTAGCATCTTTTGTAACATTACAAAGGCACCTCATAGATAAGGAACATCCCTACAAAAAAGTTGCAGTAGGTAATTCTACACTTTTCTTGTATTACCTAATCGTAGATGCAATAGACCAACACATCTAAAAAGTACTTCCATTCTTTCTTACTTGAAAGCTGTTTTCTTCCCATCAGCCAAACAGGTAATATCAATTTAAGTTAGAAAATTATTAAGTATTCTTCATTTCAAGTAAGTAACTGAAATATTTTTTTGAAATGATACAAAATAGGTGTAGGAAGCTGGCAGCCCTTCCATTAGCAATTCAACTGCCTATAGGTCCCCTCAGCCCCACTTCTGTTATCAAAAAAGGCATTAGAGAAAGTTGGAGCCTCACATAAAGGGCTTTCCAAGAAAAAAAAGGGAGGAATTATTAAAGGAGTAAGGCACTTATACCTTGCCTTTGTCTTCTATGGAATAAATTTCACAGATAGTTAGACAGTTGCAGATATATACATCATGAGAAACTCCAGCAGATGATAAAAAAATGGATAGGATACCTGACTACTTGTGATCTCTGCTTTGCAAAAGCCAGTTAAATACCATTATGTCTCCATTTTTCTGAACCTAGTACCTTATTTTTTCTTATTACTTTTTCAGTAAAAATAAGGAAGAAATTATCCCACATATATCAACAAATTAAAAAGTGACCTTGTGACCTTTCATTATCATTAATCAAATAACAGTTAGATATACAAGATCACCTGAAGTTGAATATGCTACTTGAAAATTATAAATGTTTCAATCTAAAATAAATGTTTTATATTGGCAGCTGATAAACCCTTCCTCATTTGGCATGGTTACCATAACAATATTCATCTATTTGATCTTATACAGAATCAATTTATACCCAGAGAGTTACATATTTCTGCTTATTGATTTTTTATATGTGCCTAACTTTTGATATAATAAGGATTCATATTAGGCTATATGCTATTTAAATTATATGTGTAAATTTATTCACTGTAGTAAATTTTTTGTATGTCTGCAGGGAAATAATCTATTTATAATGACAGCTACTTATATTTTTCCTTTGGTGAAAAAACATATTCAAGGAAAGGTTTGAGAATACAATATTTGTAGGTATTTAGTTTGCATTTTTTAAGTAAACGCTTATTGCCTTTTCTCCCATTACTTCATGTATACAATATCTGACATTTGTTAGGAAACTTAAAGCACAATTTTTTGACTTGTCTGTCTAAGAGAGAAGAGATTTATCTTACAGAAATTTGTAGATATGTAAAAATGTTGTACTTAAAAGTTTTCTTTGCATATTTGTTACTTGATTTTGCAATGCCAAGTCATGATGCACCTAGCCAGTTCATATTTTACTAAATGATTCTTCATGATGAACCTCAATTGTTCTCGAGGGCACATGGAATGTTAACTTTCTAGGAGTTACAGGTATTATGTGTTTTTCAAATTCATCTATTGGAAAACTTTATGAATTTGGATATTTCTGTTTATTGAATCAACAAATTATGTTTGCTAGTTCCTCATGTAATATTTCTACTCTGCTTCTTCCTAGCTATCATTAATCCAAAGCAGCCCAAAGAGACACCCAAAAGTTTCAGCTTTGACTATTCCTACTGGTCTCACACAACTGTAAGTAGATACTAGGGCACAAAGGAGGGAAGGTTGAATCTTGGAAAAAAATATGTAAATGCGGATTGGACTTTGTTGGGTCATTCTGTTAACATGGGAACTCATATTGACTAGAAAAATATATCTCTGCAGGAGAAGCAGTTAGCAGCACCTTAAAAAGTTAGCAATCGTTCCATTTTAAACTTACTTCTTTTAATTGACCAAGAACATATGCATTGTGTTCACATTGCATACATATATACAGATGGTGGCATTGCTAGTACAAGGGCTAGAAAGCATTCCAGAAGCAAAGCTCCTTACTTGTAGCCTGAAGATTTAAGCAAGCATTATTAGGAAAAAAAGTATGTTTGTATGTATGTATGTACATGTGTACTAGTAGTCCTAGACTTACAACCACAATTGGGATTGGAATTTTGATCGCTAAGTGATGTGGTCATTAAGCAAATCATCATGTGATTTTACCCAATTTTATGACCATTTTTACCATAGTTGTTAAATGAACCACTGTAGTCATTAAGCAAATCACATGGTTGTTGAGCAAATCCAGCTTCCCTAATTGATTTTGCTTGTCATCTGGGAAAGCAACTTATTGTGATCATGTGACCACAAGGTGGTCAACGGGCATGGAAGCACCTGAATTGTGGCCCCATGACTGCAGAGTTGGTGCTATGGTCTTTTGAGGACAGTTTGTAAGACACTTTTCCCAGGGCCATTTTAAACATTGTTAAACATAAGATTGCAAGTCAGGTATTTAATGAATTTGGAATAGTTTCTACTGGTAAAAATATATACTTCACTATCAATGAGAGGTATTATTGCCCTCCAAGTGTTTGGATAGCAACAGTCATCTATCCCAATCAGAATGGCAAATGATGAAGGTTTATGAGGATTAGACTAGAACATCTGGAGGCTTCAAGATGACTATATTGTGCAGAGGGAGAAAATATTTTTTCCTCTTTCCTTTGTCTGCTGCTTTGTCAGTCTTCCTCAGTGATCTCTGTTTCTTTTTTCTGAGCAGCCTGAAGACATAAACTATGCTTCACAAAAACAAGTATACCTGGACATTGGAGAGGAGATGCTGCAGCATGCTTTTGAAGGTTATAATGTCTGCATTTTTGCCTACGGCCAGACTGGGGCTGGCAAGTCATATACAATGATGGGTAAACAAGAGAAGGACCAACAAGGCATAATTCCCCAGGTAATCATGACAATGGGAAATAGTCAAAGTAAGACACAAATTCAAGAAAATAATGTTTGGGATGGGAAGCATGTAAAGCAGTTATGTTAATAAGCAACAATCAGGAAAGGGGATGGAAGCATAAAATCCCATGACATCTTTAGAGAACAGAAAGGTGTGGCATGAGAGGATTGAGCAACAGTTGATGGAAAGAAAAGAAGGAATTATCCCTGATTATCAGAAATTCTAGTAAGAGTAGCAGTAAAACGTATAGAATTGATTTATTTGGTCTCAACTAAAAGTTTTGTCATAGTAAGACCTCTGAGTAGATCACTGGCTGCAATTGGCCACTATTAGCACACGAGTTCAACAATTTGTGTTGTACAAAAGTATAGTTTAGAAAACAACAGAAATGTTTGAGTTGCAAGATGTAGCTGCTAGGAATAGTTCCTTCTGCAGTATCACACATCTCTATTAAAAAGGTTGATTCAAGATTTGGTTGGAATTTACATCTTATCCAGATCACTTTTTTCCAATTAATAAGAAGCCTTTCCCCAAATATTATTTGGAGGAAATATTTCTTTTTACAAACAGTTTGAAAATTTAAATGATGCAGATGGTACTATTGCTACAGAATTGTAACTTTTTTTTGTCTTTCTCACACTACGCAGCTGTGCGAGGATCTCTTCTCTCGAATCAATGACACAACAAATGACAATATGTCCTACTCAGTGGAGGTACAGGCGGCTATTTTTCAATGCGCAGTATCATTTTTATACATAGTTTTAAGCGACAAAAGAAACTTTATGATGCTGAGGTTGTACAAATATATGAAGTTGAAGAAAAATGTGTTTGCCAAAAAAACCTCTCTAATAATGTATTTCCAAATTCTCAGATTTGTTTGACATGTGTGGACAACTGTTTTATGGTCAAGAATAATTATTGAATAGTTTGTCTTTTTTATTATTATTATTGTTGTTTTTGTTATTATTACCACTATTATTTGTTGTTGTTGTTGGAGGAGGAGGAGGATCATTGATACAATAATCATTCAGTGATATTACTAGAGGATGGGATCAGAATTTTCAGCTCTTTTAATATTTTTCCATTTTTGAAAGTATAAAATAAGATCACTAAGCATATTGGGAAATAAACACACTCACTTACGCTTTTCTGATCTTGGGAGGAAATTGTACAGACAATACTTATTGGTTTGGTGGTTTATTCTGAGGCAGGGATGAAAAGAAAGGACAAGAATCAGGAGATAGGATGAACAAGAGCTCCTGCCTGCAAGTCTTATAGATCATCAGGGCTGAATTTTTGTTCTGGGTTAACGATGTCATATCAGTCAGTGCCCACAAGATATTTAGGGTCCTTCTGTGCTTCTCTTGCTCTTATATTTATTAAATGAATAAGTTCATTTTGTCCTACAGGTGAGCTACATGGAAATATACTGTGAACGTGTACGTGACCTCCTCAATCCCAAGAATAAAGGAAACCTGAGGGTCAGAGAGCACCCACTCCTTGGACCATATGTTGAAGATCTCTCAAAACTAGCGGTTACTTCATATAATGACATTCAGGATTTAATGGACTCTGGGAACAAAGCAAGGTAAAAAGAACAACAAAGAGAATGTATCTCATTCTGGTATTTCTATGAAACCATTCAGAATTATTATTTTTTAGTCAAGTCCTTCATAGGAATTTTATTCTGATAAAAATATCAGGAAATTGAGTTTTTTCAAAGAGAATATTTTGATAGCCCTGAGACAGGGAGCTAACCTTAACTTAAATAATTCAGAACAAGAAAGAGTGTAGAGTATGGTCCCATGATTGGGTTTATGAAGATGTTGCTAGATGGATTGAAGAATAGGTTCTTTTGTGAGTCTTAGAAATTTAATACTTTATCCTATTGGATATACAGATTAGCAGCAATTGTTCTATAGCTAGAACAAGAAAAAATGAGTACATTGCATTGGAGTAGAATAAAAAAAAGATGAGAAGTCAAGGATTCCCAGCTCTAGAGATCTAAAGGAATTATATCTTTATACAGATCTTGTAGGGATTAAATGTTTACTCTTTTTTCCTTCCAATTTTTCTTCCTATAACATTTATTATATGTTTTATTCATTTATATACAAGTACTATAATTTACTGTGGCAGTTTTCCATGACAGTTATGAATTCTGAGAAATACAGTAATACAGCTGAAAGGTTCTAAACCAAGGAAAGATATTTTAAACATCTGTATATTATAAATATTTGCTTGTTCTTATCAACTTTGCTTTCCTGACAAGAAATATAAGTACATTCCCTGCTACTCTTCTTCAATAGGACAGTAGCAGCCACTAATATGAATGAAACCAGCAGCCGCTCGCATGCGGTTTTCAATATTATCTTCACCCAGAAGAGACACGATGCAGAGACAGACATCACCACTGAAAAGGTGAATTGAAAAAAATTAGTATGCATTGATATTTTGGCCAAGAGCATTCATGCGTGCAGTCTGATAGCATCTCATTTGTAATTACTGTCCAGCCATCACAAAGACTCTCAGCTCAGCTGTCAGTTGGACTAAATTGGTAATACAATGAAGAGAGTAGTAAAAAGCATAAGCGCACAGGGAGCAAAAGGAAAATATCTCCCCCCCTTTAATTTTGGTCTCATATCCATAGAGAGTCTTTCTCTGCGTTGAGAAAAGATAGGAGGGAAAGGTTGGTGCAGGAGGAGCCAACACTTTAAAATATAAACAGAAAGACCTTTGTGGGGCTTGATGTGATAGCAGTTAAGTGATACTGGAAACCAAAAGTTAAGTGATAATAGATAAATACTGGAAACCAAATCTAAAGATAAAGCTAAACCTCATTTTGGATGGGGTTGCATTGCCTCAGACTGATCCTGTGCACATTTTGGAGGTCCTCCTGAACGCATGACTCCTGCTTAAAGATGTGCTCTCCAGATTCTTGGGAGTATTATGGTTGCTAAGAATTTGGACAGTTTTAATCACAAATATTGTCCACTATCATTTGAGCCTATTCCACCATATGAGTTATCCAAGCCTACTTTCTTCATTGCTGCTTTCTTGTACATTGCCTTGAGTTTTTCTGGATTAAAGTCAGTTTAGTAAAATCTGGGATCATCCCAGAGATGGCTGTTTTCTGAACGGTGGGGTTGCTAAAACACTGTGTTTGTTATTTTATTTTTCTCAATTTTTAGACTTCCTTTAATAATATCAAATATTCCATCATGCCTAAGTGCTAGAGAATAATCTGAGAGGCAGATATCGTGTTGGATATAAAGCGATATTTAATCTGTTTGCTCATTCCAGGTCAGCAAAATCAGCTTGGTGGATCTTGCAGGAAGTGAACGGGCTGACTCCACAGGAGCAAAAGGCACAAGACTTAAGGTAAAGGAAAAAAAACAAACCTGGAGATACTTATGTAAATATCTTTGCTTAAGGAAGGATTAATTTTGAAAACTGTTCAATGAGATTATCCTTTGAAAAGCTATAAATTTATCTTGATAGAAAAACCTGTAGTACTATAAATCAAAATATATTGTGTAGCTCCTACATCTTTACCTTCTTAGTGTTGTTTCTTTGCCTTTCTATGGTTTGGAAAATGAAAATGAAAGAAGTGCTCAGAAAACAAGGGAAGTCTGTGCATGAAAAAATATTACATAGGATCATCTTTCCTATTATATAATTATGTGGATGAGGCAAGAGTTCTGCATGATGAAAGACTTGCCAGAAGTGTGAGAAGAGCAAACCAACTATGATATAATTCACTGTAACAATTGTTATTCATCTACCGTTTATGTTGTCTGTATTTACTCATACTGTTATTTTCTATATGGGACACAGTTCCCAAAACCTGATTGGTTTGTTTCAGTCTTCCCCAATCTGGTTCCTTCTGATGTGCTAGGAACCCAGTTTTTAGAATTCACAACCAGCAGTATTGGCTAAAAATTCTGGGAGTGCAATCCTAAAATAAAATTTTTATGGTTTTGGAAGACGGAACTCTTCAGTGACATCCTAGATTGGCATACATACATATATATATATGTAGTAGGTCTTTTATCAGAAAGAACAGCAAAATTATCCACCAGGAGCTTTGAATAAATAAAGAGATATTTGAATGTGTGATATAATTCTAAATCCTGGTGGTTCTGCTGAGTTAGTGATACAGCACCTTAAATATGTTTTTGTGCAAAATGTTTATCAAAATTCAGTGCCCCACACTGATTGGGTATCCTTACTTTCACAGGAAGGAGCAAATATCAATAAATCACTAACAACCTTAGGAAAAGTGATCTCTGCTCTAGCTGAAATGGTAAGACTTCTATTGAGATAAGTAGAGAACATTTTATTACAATTAAAATACAAAATTTTATTTTCCCAATTGATTTCACAGATGCTTCAGTAAAACTATTACTCAGCCATTTGATTTCTGGGGAAAAAATACCATATTTAGTTTTGCTCCAAAAGTCAAAAGTCACTAATCTGCTAATGGAAAAGAAACCTTATAAAGAATTCATTCTTTATTAACCTCCAGCTTCTTTTGCTGTGGAAGCCTGAGAATACAGATTAAAATATTCAAGGACTCCAGCCTCAGAATTAAAATTAAACTAATCAAGGACTATTTTGAAGGTTACTTATCACTGTCTTGATACTGATACATTAATTTCTATTTTTGCCTATGGAGGAACATAACAACTGTATGAATTCACGCCCACAGATTTGAATTCACATCTACAGATTTATATACAAGTACACATCTACATCTACAGTGTGAATTCACAGGTTTACTACTTTAGAAAGATTAAGACATTTCAAAGTATCGTGATATATGCACGTGAACAAGGAAAATAAATAAATTATAAACATCTGTTTACATTATAGATGTAATATTATTGGTATTTATGCACATCTATATGTATGAAGATGTTCTGCAGTATGAAGTGGATAAGGGACTGTGTGTTTTGTCCCTGCCATCAACTCTGTTTCCTTTGCTTTGTTCCCTAATTTTGTTATGTTAGGTGAAGATCTAAAAGAGGGACCTGATATATTTGTGAATATCTCTTCAGTTGGTCAACTGTTGGGCTTCCACATGTCCAGATAATTATTTCCTTAGGCTTAATTAAGTGCACCAAAATCAGGATGGGCAGCAAACCTCTTTTAATTAGACAGGAGCCCTTCATGCAAATAACACAAGAAGGTGGCTGATGAGAACACCCAACAACTATTCTGTGACAAACATCCAGCATATCTTCTGTCTCTCTCTGAATCATCTTTGTATTTTCTCTTTTCTGCAAATGGGCAGAGAAGATATTGTGGCATCGCAGCAATGTCAGATAAAAAGATATGTAGAAAATCAGGGGCTGAGTGAAGTTATGGATTCTGGTCTCTTGATTCAGTCATGTCTGCTTTTGCTCTATTACTCTAAAATGATAAAATGAACACTGTTTTTGGATTATGTTAAATGTTTTTCATTGGGAGGAGATACATAATTGATATAGGGTCACAGTTTAGTTTTCAGATCCAATTTATTAAAACCTGCTTTGGTAACATAAAATCATGAAATTTTAATTGGTATCTGCTTTGTTTTCAGGATTCAGGACCAAATAAGGTAAATATTTGTGCTGGGAAAGTAATGATAGGCCTGAGTGAAGCTGTTTTGTCTGAAAATAATCCATGTCCAAACATTTCACTTGGTGTTTTTTTTAAGTTCGTATATCACAACAGAGAAGGATTCTTATAGAACCACATCACCTTGCAGGTAGTTTCCTAATTGTTTTTAAAGACTGTCCCATGTAGAACACATTACAATAATTTGGACAACTGTAATGGATTTGAGCCTCTATTGCAAAATATCCTGGTCCAAACGGGGGCTATAACCAACCACAGAATCAGAGTGCTTCTGGACAATTATAACCGTCTCCTGTTAGGATTAAATCTACCTATGCAGATATTTGGTTAGGACTTGTAGCCCTCTTTGGGATACTGATGTAAAGTTGGGTATCATCAATGTACTCAGTGATGATAACCTCATTGTCCTGTTGCAAGCCAGTCACACTTACATACCAGTGAGTTTAATTGCAAAACTTTGAGTAATGCAATTCCAATCCCTAGAAAGGTCACTTGCAAAGGTTCCAAGTGGTCAGAATGTAAGTGGGAAAAGAAAAACCATAATCAGATCATCATTTAGAAATCCAAGATTCCAAATATAGATTGTCATCCAGTCCAGGTACTAAGGGGCATAATTTCTGTAATCTAAGGGTGCAGAAGAGAAACACAGATATTTTAGTGAGTGAAGTTGTTTTTGTAAATAGAGAATTGCTGCTGGCAATAGTTCTGAAATAGTACATACCGTGGATGTAGATGATGAAGGATGGAATAGACTTTGCTGTTCTCTTATTTAGTCTTAGCATCATCTGGAATATAATACAAAATTAATCTGTTGTATTTCTTCCTAATATTAAAAATGTGTTTCAACAAGTTCAACCATAATTTTCCTAATAGAGTAGTTATAGTCAGGGTTAGGAAAACTATAATTGAAAAAAGATTTTTTTAAATCTTACGTATTTGGTTTCATTGCCTTTGAGGAATGAAACACATCAGAACAGTAGATACTGTGCAGAGACTCAATGCAGAAGAAACATGAGGCCCATCCACCTCATATTTTAAACAGTGCTGCTATCGTTTTGTATTTTAAATTCTACTGCATGATGATCTGACCATTAGATAACTTCCCACCCAAAGTGACCTTCCCCAGCCTGGTGCCCTCCCAATATTTTTTAGACTAAAATCTTGACATTATAGAATAGCGGAGATTATAAGCAGATACATGTTGCGGAAGAAACTAGGCAAAGCTCAATTTGAAAGGCTTAATAAAAGTTGGAGACGGATTAATAAATCTCTGATTATGAAAGAAGGAATAGAACACTTGCTCAGATACAGACAGCTTGAGAGCTGGTTGGATTTATCAATGAAAGCAAGAGAGAACATTATTACCAGTAAGAAATTAGTATTAATGAAAAGTTAAAAATAATTACAAGATAATTTTTGAGGAGTTAATTTGGTTTCTTATGTGACTTTTAGTAGTAGAACATGGGGAAAACGTGCAAGTTTTGCCAAACAGAAAACTCAGTAGCATTCATTTCTGTGGTGACTGGTAGCTATGTGATAACAATTCTAGACTGGCTAAATTTATTTTGAAGGGTCAAATTTGTTATTTTAAGAGCAATGTATAGTCATAGGCACAGTATGAACTACCTTATGTAAGTTGTATTAGTTTTGTTCCTATGAGAATCATGCTGAATAGAATGCAAGTCTTCCTGAGCTTTGAAAATCTTAAATGTTTCATGATTGTTATAAGATGATAGTCACTTAAAGAATGTACATTCTTTCTCTAGAAAAGAAACTTTTTTGGTTATGTACATAGTTGAATTTAGAGAAGGAAATTAATTCTATTTTTAAAAGGAGATTACTGCTTTTTCTTCCTTTGTATTAGGGTTAAAGAACTATGATTCACACAGACATTAGAAGTATCAGTTTAATGTTGTATTCTCTCTTTCTTGTAGAATAAGAAGAAAAAAAAGTCAGACTTCATTCCATATCGAGATTCAGTACTTACTTGGCTGCTCCGAGAAAATCTAGGTAGGTTTTTTTCTTCCCTCAACATGTTGCCTACATTCAATCTTATTTCTCAGCCAAGGTCTAAATGCTGAAACTCCCAAGTCTTCTGCTTGTGAGTTGTGAAACCTTCTTTTATGATTTTCTTTATTCAGCTCCTATTTCTATGAGTAAGGAAGGTAGTTGAGTTGTCTGAAACCTAATAATAAAATTTTCAATTCCTTAAAGTGCTTGCCAATAGTCTTCACACAAAGATGGGATGAATGTTAAGAGTCTTCTTAATTTGGGAGAGCTGGATGAATGAGCAGACAGAAGAGAAAGAAGATGACAGCTCAGAAAGTGGATATTTAATTTTATCAGTCATTGTGTTGTGTGTTCTCTGGGCAGGTGGTAACTCCCGGACTGCTATGGTTGCTGCTCTCAGCCCTGCTGATATTAATTACGATGAGACTCTCAGCACTTTAAGGTAGAATTTTTATAAAAGGTTTCTCATTCTTTTAATTATGAACTAGACTACATTTTGTGAAATAGCATTGCATTCATTGCATTATCCTAGTTTTTTCTTGAATTTTTCTTGGAGGGAAAATATATATTTTATCCCTTATTCATGTTGAAAATATATATTTTACACATAGGGCCTAGAACAGCTTCATTATGCTATCTTTTGCTTGGCAATGCATAGGGGTAAAAGTTGTGTGATGGGGACAAATTTCTCTCTCAAGTTGAACTGAAGTTCTGATTGAGTTGAAAGATTGAGGAAAAAGAGAGACTCAAAATGCTTCCCTAACCAGTGCCTGGAGAGTCTCTCTGTAGAAGAGTTTTGTATTTTCAGGTTTAGAAATACAAATATTGGTAGCTTGAAAGGCTAGTGTTAAAATCCTCAGTGTTCTGTGATCCAAATTTTAACTGGGGAATGGAAGAGATAGTGGCAGAAAGAAATACGCTCTAACCATGGGCCAGTTTTGACAGAGAAATATGGGATGTGACTTGTTTACTTATTTGATTGATTGAGAATATTTCCTGCATTTTAAGAGAAATAGCTTAGGTTTTTATGCCTGGGTAAAAGAGATAATCTAAAATTATCTTATGTATTTCACATTCTATATTTTCAGCAGACCTTACTTTGTTTAGAATGTGTATTTTCCCCACAGATATGCAGATCGTGCTAAGCAAATCAGATGCAATGCTGTCATTAATGAGGATCCCAACAACAAGCTGATCAGAGAACTTAAAGATGAAGTGGCTCGCCTCAGAGACCTGTTGTATTCCCAAGGCCTGGGAGATATCATAGATAGTATGTTGAGTATCAGTGCTTTGGATTGGGCTAAGGCTGACCTGTGTGTCTACATCTTGTCTTTCTCAGTTTACTTCTTCAAGTTGTAGATCCAACCTCCACATGGTTCCTGCTTTCAGTTCATAGTCTCAAAGCCCACTAGACAACCATGAAGTGACAATAACAATTTCACACATTATAGTGACTGTGTTAAGGTTCATAAAGGACATGCTGAATACAAATTCTAGCAGTTTGTTATCCTAACATATTTTGAAAGTTTTGCCAACTGTCCAGTGGTCTACAACCAGAGGCTCTTTCAATCATAAACTTCATTATTCCTCTACACCTCTACTTCTGAGCAATTATGATTATCCATCCATAGTGATATAAAGTTATTTAAAATATTTAGCAATCGATGATAGGATTTATTTAACCCCCCCAACATCCTAATCAGAAAATTGTTTCTCTTTTTACAGCCTACAGCAGTGTGCACTTCCTTAGCTGTGAATAAGGAAGGAATTGTTTGATAATGAAGGATATGCATCTCATGGCCTTTCCAGTCAATTCCTTATTGGGGCAATAAGCAGCTTGAACATATTGTTGCTCTGTTATACCTATAGATCCGAATTTTGCTGTGGGATTGATTTATTTTTGCCTATGACTCTTAAGCACAACCTTTTTATGGCTAAGAAGATATGATGATCCAAACTAAATCAACTGTCATGAAAAGTATAGTAGCTAAATGAATGGCATGACTCTTCATGGGATGATAGCCATATTATTGATGGAAATGAGTGTAGTTGTTTCCTCCCCTTCTCATGAACTTGTTGCCTCTTTCACCAATTATTTTATCCATATTTTTTTGTTTGCACTTCATGTGGTAACTCTTTATAGAGTATGGGGTCACACATCTCCCCATGTAAAATAAAATCAGGGAAAGGCTGCCCCTTTATAAGGAGGTTGCACTACATAAAAACAAGAGTGAGCTAGTTATGTAAAACCCAAGGAGTAAGCCTCAAAGTTTCTGTATTTGCGGAAAGGCCCTCAGGTGCTGTTTCTTTATTCCTACAAGATAAACCTATTCTTGTTTTCTTTGTCTTCCCACTCCCTTCTCCTATCTCTCTTAGCTAATCCTGTTCCAGGAGGACCTAAATGTGTGTATTTCCCATGGCTGGTATTTTGTGTGCTTCAATGCTTTTGACAAACTCAGTCAAAGCAAAGGAACAGAAGTACAGCATGAGAAATGAATTCAATAGCAAATGTTGGGAAAACCTTTTCATTTTAGGGCAGGTGTTGAGATGGTTTATATATATATATATCTACTTCAAAGAGCAGAGGTGGGCATTTACAGGAATCCAACCCTATTACTAAATACAAGCAATCCATGGAAACTGCTGTTATTAAGTGCACAGAACTGTGGCAAGATACTGATTTGTTGAGTTTTAGTGTTCATATTAGAATACTAAATACTTCTTCCACAAAAATGCCATTTCTCTCCTTCAGAATGTCCAAGGACACCCACAGTCTTTCCAGAACATGCTTTAGAGAGATTTTGTTTTCTGGACCTTACATAGAAAAAAAATCAATTTAATATCCAAATACATTTCAGACCATGTTGTATTTGAATTAAGACACTGCAGCATTCCACTTTAGCTGGATTGTTTTTTATCTGGTGATCCTATAAACTCTACTCCATCTCCTTGACTCCAGAAATATTTTCATTTTGAGTTTGCTCTTGAGATTCCTTTCTCTGTGCTGTAACTATGCGTCCTGCTGCTTGTGCTGCTGCTATCTCTGCTGCTGCTTCTGCTGGAGCTGGATCAAATGAATTTGTTTTGCTAAAGGAAAGGAAACACCCAGCCACAAAGCAATAAAATATCTGCTTTAACCACTATTGGCTTAAGTATTACCAGTGATTCTGTTTGGCCCTTCTACTAGCAGTTGTACCTACTACGAATGCTGTGGGAGTAATTCAGTTGCTGACTGCATTTGGTAAAGCAATCTGGCTTTTGCTGGCATGTTAGAAGGCTTGGAGCCTCTGCCTCTATTTTGAGCAGTTCAGCCTACGCTCTGATCAAATTGGCAAACAGAACTTTCCAGTTGCCCACATCCAGGCCTATCTTCCCTGCGGAACCGCATAGGATCTGCCCCTCCCATTTTAATCTGCTGAATAACATCAGATATAAATTAGATATATGATGTATGCAATTGAAATTTTAAACTTTGACTGCAGATGCTTATAACTTGTCTGGGTCTCTGTTATTTTAACCATTAGTCCTGATCAGAGATCTACAGTTTTCCCATGTCCATTCCCAATAATTTGATATCTATTTTATTCTTTAGTCTTGGCCTTCCATGTGCCAAGATGGTTTGGAATTGCAATATCTAGTTGAATAAAAAGAGTTGTCAGGAAAGTCTAAGAGAGTCTATCATCTATCTATCTATCTATCATCTATCTTCTCTCTCTCTATTTATCTATATCATCTATCTATCATATGTCTATCTACATACACTCCTGCCTTTGTACACACTCTTGTCCATTCCATGTACGTGTGCACACACACACACACACACACACAAACAAAACAGGTGGCAGCAGCACCTACTTAACCTTAGCTGATTTGAAAGCTAATCAGGGTTTAGTGAGGATTTGGATGCAGGACTATCTTGTGATTATAGGCTTTGGCTAGAGTGGGAAGTCAAAACAATTTCTGGAGAAAAAAATAAGAGTACTTCTTTATTACCAATGTCACTAGGAGCTGCATAATCTAAGGGAAACTTTACTTTTTATTGATAAAATGAGATTTCTGCCTTGTAAAACTCAAAATTTTCATCATAAATCTCAAAATTTGTGATTCCCGTTCTGATACTATAAATAAAGTACATATCACTGTTTCCTGTCTATCCAGTTTAAGAAGTGCAAATAAGGAAACAGAATATCAATTTTGGGCATCAGTTTTCAAACATTACAAATTCACCCTTTTTAATCTGATTTGCACAAATCAGAGGATCCTTCTAAATAAGTAGTTCACTGTACTACCAGTCAACAAAATATTGTGCATTGATTTTAAAATCCTGAAGAGACATAAGATATTAAAAAAAAAGATTGAAGAAATAGTGGGAAAACAATATTGTTTGAAATCTGTATGAAATTTCACGTTTGAGATAAATAATTGCCCAATAAAAACATATTTGTAACCATTCAAAAAAGGAATATCCTGTTAAGGCAACCTCTTACTTTTCTTTTTTTCACTGAGAATGTTGATCAAAATAGCGTAGTCATCGTTATTTTTGTTTTTAAACTTCTATTTGTCAAGATGGCTTTTAACGAATATTGGTATAAAAATGTTTTAAATGACTAAATGTTGGTTGGATGCTGAAATTATATTGTTATTCAGTTAAACCTGCAGAAGGAAGGACATTCGAGAGAACAGTTAGAGGAGAAACTCTATTTAGCTTCTATAGGAGCGTGCATCTTGTATGACAAACATAGCATTTTTTCCTTAATATCCCTGCATTAGATTGGCACTTCTACTTATTTCAGCATCTTCATTCATAAGAAATTTCTGAATTAGACCTTTCAAGACCTTTCCTACAATCTTTATGCAAATAGACCATAAATGTAGGAATTTCTTTTTTCTTATGTTTAATTGTACCCAATTCTCAGAAACTCTGAAGATGCCCCTGCAGTTTTCTTGGCAAGGTTTTGACCCACCAGAAATTATTTGCTGTCACCTCTTTTCTAGGGCTGAGAGAAAGTGACTGGTTCAAGATAACCCAGCTGGCTTAAAAATTTATGTGGTATGGAATTTTGATACCTCATACATGGCCTTAGTGGACATGGTCACCAATTCTTCCTGCCTAGCATATTATTAGACAAGATGGCTCTGGAATAATAGCTGAGAGTTTCTTTTTTTCTTTTTTTAAAAATGCTGCCTATTTTCCCCAAACCACAGGAATCAGCAAAGTCTGCTGTACCAGTTTTAAGAGAGGTTTGCACAGGGCGTAGTGTGAACACTCCAGCTAATGTGAAGTTCCAGCCCTGGCCCTTCCAGCTACATTACTATCTGCATATCTCTATGTTGAATTTCTATCTTTCTCCTCATTGCATCATGTTGCTATTTCCCAACTGCAATTCTTTTCTCTATCCTTTCCTTCCTTCTTCTTGTCTTGTTTCTTTCCCTTTTCTTTCTCCCCCCCTTGAATCCCATAGACATGTCCGACTTTGAGAACAATAATGATAATCGTAGAGTGGCAGATATGAGTCAACGGAATGACAATCTCTCCACAGTGACCAATGCCTTGGTAGGAATGAGCCCATCCTCCTCACTCTCCGCTTTGTCCAGTCGAGCTGCCTCAGTCAATAGTCTACATGAGCGGATCATGTTTGCTCCGGGTAGTGAAGAAGCCATTGAAAGACTCAAGGTAAGAGCCATTATGAAGAAGACCATGTTTGTATTGTAATGATATGGAGAGAATGAGGTAGAAAGCAGAGCGGAAACAAGTATTATTAGGTTCCAACATGACATTGATTCCAATTATAATAATTTAAATTATCTTATTCTTTTTAAAATTAAAAAGTGCAGAAAAGGGTACAGTTAAAGAAAGGAGAAAAAAGAAACAACGTCCATTCTTCTTTACAGCAATTACAAAAAAACCTCATCATCCGTCTCTCCTCTCTAACATTATAATAATCCTATTAGCTCCTCATTCAATCTTTTTTCAATCATCAAATCTGGAAATAAGCATTTTAATTTTTCCCCATTTTCAGCAAGAAGCTGATAAAGAACTATTTTATTCCAACATACTATTTCTGAGTCTTTGGAGAAGGGCGGGATATAAATTCAAATAAAAAAAAAATTCTGAAATTATAAGGGAAAATAAAGTAAGCAAACAAAGAATTATTTATAATGCACTCTCCTGATATAGTTGAACCACAATCAAAAATATAGTCAACATAAAAATTAAGCAGCAGTTAAAATTACACAAAAGCGTTAAAAATCAATATACAGCATAATGTATTTACAATCACAAAATAATATTTGCACAATCATAACCTCCTAGATCTAACTTTATTGACAGGATTTACAGCATTACAGTCTTGTTGCTAGACTTTAAAGCTAGTTGTTTATGTATTGACATGCTGTAAAGTGTTGGAAGACCTCATTGTACTCCTAGGTCCTAGATTATGAGGGATGGGTTCAACATGGATGTGTATTATTTGGGGCTGATGCCCAGATCCCCCCTCTTGTTTTATTTTGTGTTGTGTTTAATGGTTATATATTGTTTGCCACCCAGAGTTGGTTTGAAGATGGGTAGCTCATAAATTGAACACACACATACATACAATTTAAATAGTCTTAGTTTATTTGATTGATTTGTGTCTTCTAAACATATAGCTTCATTTAAAATTTGTATACTATAGAAGTGCAACACCATAATAATATTGTTCCCCAGGCTACTGATATTAAGATGTAGATAAATTAGAATTCTCATCCTGGCAGAAATCTGTTCTAAGACATCTGGAGAATATCAGATTGCCGAAGCCTTTGTAGAGTAACAGTAACCTAATATATTTTAGACAAAATATTTTTGGTTTAATCACATGATAGTCATGACATTCATATTTAACTTGAATTCTGCAGGAAACGGAGAAGATAATTGCGGAGCTGAATGAAACATGGGAAGAAAAACTGCGCAGAACAGAAGCAATTCGTATGGAGAGGTAGGAATAAGGCAGCTAGTCTAGTCTAGAACATTGTTAATGCCACAAGGTTCAACATTTTGTCATAGTATCTTTTTCTTTTGATAGCTAACTCTTACTTTTATAGCTGCTGGCTGATAGTGCTACATGAAGCATTATTTTATAAAACAAAAGAGTTTTTGTGGGGCTGAATGGAATACCTTCCAGTTCAATATTGTTTCAGGAAGGGTATCCACATCATCCTTTATAACTGTGATAAGAAAATAGCTCATGTGATGGCACTATAACATAACAATTTCCTGTTAAAATTTGAGTTAGAACAGTCACATGAATGATGTTTCAATCTGTAAATTAGCTGTGGTGAGTAGAAAGTCTCAGATTCCCTTTAAAGATTAGTTTTATATATGAATTAAAAGCATGTCAACTGTTGGAGAGAGTTGTTGAAGTCTAACAGTACCAGTGGATAGCAAACCTTTCCGGCCCGACATGTCAAAAATTCAGAAAATGCCTTATTTGATTCTGTTGGCCCTTATTTCTAAATCATCTCTTACTATGCTATCTTGTTTTAGCAAAATTTTCAAAAATTCTTCTTCCTTCCTTCCTTCCTTCCTTCCTTCCTTCCTTCCTTCCTTCCTTCCTTCCTTCCTTTTTCAGAGAAGCTTTGCTGGCAGAAATGGGAGTGGCTATGAGAGAAGATGGTGGTACCTTGGGGGTATTTTCTCCTAAAAAGGTTTGATACTTTTTTCCCCTAGATATTCATCATAACCACTTTGAAATATGCCAACTGGTTAACTCTGATACTCCTAAAAAATATAAAATAAAGTATTAAAATAAAGAAAAATAAAGTAGCTGCACCCATTTTTAGAGTGTGACACTTAGCATGTCAGCGAAAACATGTGCAACTCTTGAGCCAATAGAAATGTTGATTATCCTTCTTGCTGTCAACTACTCTAAGCAGTTGAGGGGCAAGCTCTGTGATATAATTTCTGTCCTTTAAAAAAAAAGTAACTGTGTGAAATCCTATTCATAGGGGATCATGCTGAGGGGCAGAATTAAATCTAATCCTAAATAATAATTCTTGAGATCTTTATATGGATTTTTAAAAAGGAAGAAAAAAATATGGTGAGAGGTTTTCAGGGAAGCAGCTGTGACTGTGGGAAGAAGGAGGTTGAATACTTTCTGTTGTGCTTGGTGTGTTTGATCAGGATTGGAATTCATCATACCAGTGTCTCTATATTGTTTTTCAATATCAGTTGCATATTTTGTTTTTAATAAAGTATGCAGCTTGACATGAAAAGTTAGTGGATGGTTCATTTTTATAACAGCCAAAGGATTGATACTATGACCCAGTTTGTTCTCAATGAAGTGGATGTGATAGGAAAATATAGTTAAATCTCTCCATGGCCAAAGGTGCATCGCTGTTCTCCATTGTTTTTGTAGACACCACATCTGGTCAACTTAAATGAAGACCCACTGATGTCTGAGTGCCTTCTGTATTACATTAAAGATGGAATAACCAGGTAACAAAGTTCCCATGTCATAATCATTGCTTTTAATATGGCTACAAGCAAACTGATCTAGTAAAATAAGAACTAGTATATTATACAATTATTTACAGTAATGTTCCCTGAATTTTACTACTTGCTTGTTAGGAGTACATAACAGACTTTTTGCAATGAATGAACCAGAGGTGGGTTTCATCAGGTTCTGACCAGTTCTGGGGAACCGGTAGTGGAAATTTTGAATAGTTCGGAGAACCAGTAGTAAAAATTCTGACTGGCCCTGCCCCCATCTATTCTCTGCCTCCCAAATTTCAGCTGATCAGGAGAAAATGGAGATTTTGCAGTAACCTCCCCCTGGAGTGGGGTGGGAATGGAGATTTTACAGTATCCTTCCCCTGCCATGCCCACCAAGCCGTGCCCACCAAGCCATGCCACACCCACCAAGCCACACTCACACAACTGGTAGTAAAATTTTTTGAAACCCATCACTGGAATAAACTATTGATAATGCCTTACAGTTTTGGATCACTGGTCCCTGAATAATTGAGATTTATCTTCAACAGGGTTGGTCGAGAAGATGGTGAGAGGAGACAGGACATTGTACTTAGTGGTCACTTCATCAAAGAAGAGCACTGCATATTCCGAAGTGACACTAAATCTGGCAGTGAAGGTATACTTATATGGAAAAACTCAACATTTGCAGAAGTTCTTCCCTGTTCCTAGTGGGGTGTGCATGAGCAACCCATGATCACCATATAGACACTTAGTGCTGTTATAACCATAACTTACTAAGAACAATTATAGGACTTTCATATCATAGTAATCTAAATATTTTAGCAGAGTGTTTAAAACAAACCAAAGAATGAAGAACTCATGATTTTGAATGAAATATTTGGAAATATACTAAGGAAAGAAACCAATTTTCAAAAATTCAGAAGCAGTGTTATGCACAGCCCAGGGAGCTAGGTATTATAGATATTTAGTAATAATCAATATTACTTTTTGAAGTTGAAGGGTATCTGCGTGTGATAATTGTGAGAAGTATCAACTTCCAGATTTTGCAGTTGATCTATGTGACATAGAACCCTTAACAGGGTTAAGTTGCTATAACTAACCTTCACTTCCTCATATTTTTTAGAGCTGGAGATCGCTATTAACCGCACATTGGAGGATAATTATGTACATATTTCATAAAACATCTTCAATAGTTTTGACTTTCTAAATTCCATTTGTATTTTTTACAGCTATTGTGACCCTGGAACCTTGTGAGGGTGCAGATACTTATGTCAATGGAAAGAAAGTTACAGAACCCAGCATCTTAAGATCAGGTAGTTTCACTTTCTAAGAGAACACATTAAGAGCAGTAGATTCTTAGCATAAAGATCAAGTGCTTTAACAGATGCCTTTTAACAGACTGACTGCTTGCCAGTCTATGACAGATTCATAAGAATGATTGTTTGAAGGAAAAATTGCGTTATCCTAAATATACTGGTGTTTGACCAGTTATGCAGTCAAGTTGCATAACTTGCATCTTATATGCAATGTGAGATAGAGGTCTGCAACAGAGTTATTGTATCATTTTAGTATTGGATTGGATAGCTTTTGAAATACAATCCCATGTACATCCCTGTTAAATATGTCCTCTCCCCCTTTCTATAGGAAATCGCATCATCATGGGGAAAAGCCATGTATTTCGATTTAATCATCCGGAGCAGGCACGGCAAGAGAGGGAACGAACACCTTGTGCAGAAACTCCTGCTGAACCAGTGGATTGGGCTTTTGCCCAGAGGGAATTGCTAGAGAAACAAGGCATTGATATGAAGCAGGAAATGGAACAGAGGTGAGTAAGAATAAAAATATAAAACAACTCATGATCAAGAATTAAGAGGTCCTGGCTAAATGGTAGGTCAAACTCTTTGCATATAGACATCCAAGGAGCAGGGCCAAAGGGAATGGGCATGATCTCTTTCTGAGATTTCCGGACAGGCTCTGCCCATCAGGAAATCCATCATTTTTATTTATTTATTTCCTATATAAGTGGTCAAATGACATTTTGGGGTGCCAAAAATGAAAGGGCTGTGGAAAGTAGATGTTGTCTCTGATTGTTGATCCTATACTGTTGATTTTTCATTCCTATTTTTAGGCTTCAGGAACTGGAAGATCAATACCGAAAGGAAAGAGAAGAGGCTAATTACCTTCTGGAACAACAAAGACTTGTAAGGATTCTTTTGATTATGCAGTTTCCTGAATTTTAGGATGTATGTCTCATCATAACAATTGTGTTCAAAATACAGTTCAAAACCGTGTTCATAATGGCACATGTAAAGAAATGTACATGCAAATGTTTGTGCATTTTTTCAAATTGCAGAAATTTAATAAATGACTTTATGGTGAAATACATGAGCCTAGCATGGACTAGAAGTAGACCTATTTGTCTATTCTTTCCTAGTTCATTTGCAAGAGGAATAATGTCTGGAATATGTCAACATGCTATTTCTGATAAACTTAGTTTCACCAGTTATGTTTATTTATTTATTTATTTCGATTTTTATACCGCCCTTCTCCCGAAGGACTCAGGGCGGTGTACAGCCAAGTAAAAATACACTATATACAAATTAAAAGAAATTTAAAAGGAACATATTATGATGTGGCCGAAAAATTTAAAACAATTTAAAATATAAAAATATAAATAACCCCAATAAAATTTTAATCCAGTCCCGCTTAAATAAATAGGTGCGTTTTCAGCTCACGGCGAAAAGTCCGAAGATCAGGCACTTGACGTAAACCAGGGGGAAGTTCATTCCAAAGCGTAGGAGCTCCCACAGAGAAGGCCTTTCCCCTGGGGGCCGCCAACCGACATTGCTTGGCGGACGGCACCCTGAGAAGGCCCTCTCTGTGTGAGCGTACGGGTCGGTGGGAGGCAAAAGGTAACAGCAGGCGGTCCCGTAAGTACCCGGGTCCTAAGCCATGGAGCGCTTATGGGTCCTAAGTACCCGGGTCCTAAGCCATGGAGCCATGTTTATCAAACAACAAGTCACCAGGTTCTCACGAGGCTGATTAACATACATTTCTGTAGTTCATTAAATGGAAAAGCCAATTATTAAAGAATCTACTATTTGGAAGTAGCTTCATTTCCCAGTTTTACAGGCATTCAAACTGCAGTAAATAAGAGAACACTTTTTTTGTAATAATTTTATTAAATGCTACATTTAGAGAGATAAAGGCTAATACAAACTAAAAGAAATAAAACAATAAAGAGAAAAAAGAAAGTGTAGAAAAGAAAAATGAATAGAAATAAAAAATAGAAAAATAAAAAATAAGTATATAGTAAAGAAAAAGAAAACAAACATAAAGAAGTAACTTCCTCCTTAGTATAAGTAATAGTAGTATACTATTATACTAGTATACTAAAATAGTATATATACAATAACAATGTTAGTAACATTACTTTCTCTTAAACTACAAAAAATGATCTTTTTCCCCATATCTCATCTCTTTTTTTTTTTTTTTTTTTTTTTTTTATTGAAAGAGTTTTAAAAAAAACAAAAAACAAAAACATTTTCCCCCTTTTTTCCCCCTCCCTCCCAAAAAAAAAAAAACAAAACAAAACACCCCCCTCCCTCCCCCACCCCCGGCTTCCCGGGTCAATCACAAGGTAAAGTCCAATCCAAATAACCACATCCAAAGCTTTTCGTCTCCCAACCCCCTCCCCATTACATAAAATAACTTTCTAATTATTCAAAGGCAATCTGATATTTCTTAATCTGATATCTGTTTTGTAGATAATCAATCCATTTTTTCCATTCAATTAAATATCTTTCCTGCGTATTGTCTTTTAAAAACGCTGAGATTTTAGCCATCTCAGCCAAATTAATAACTTTCAATATCCATTCTTCTATTGTAGGTATCTCTTCTTCTTCCAGTATTGTCCAATCAACAGTCTTGCTGCTGTTATTAAGTTCAAAATCAATTTAGTCTCAATCCCTGTACAATCCATTATAATTCCCAAAAGGAAAAATTGTGGCAGGAACTTTATCTTCTTCTTCAGTACATTTTGAATAATCCACCAAATTCTTATCCAAAAGACCTTAATTTTCTTGCAAGTCCACCAAATATGAAAATATGTAGCATCATCACAATCACACCTCCAACATTTCGCTTGGATATTAGGATACATACATGATAATTTTTGGGATCTAAATGCCATCTATAAAACATCTTATAAAAATTTTCCTTAAATTCTGTGCTTGTGTAAACTTAACATTTCTAACCCAAATTTTCTCCCATGTTTCCAACATTATTGGTTCCTGAATATTCTGTGCCCATTTTATCATACAATCCTTTACCAAATCCTTTTCGAATCTATTTCAAGCAACACATTATACAATCTCTTTATATGCTCCTGGGTCTGATTTCTAATTTGCTTTATTAAATTTTCCTCCCTTTGCATTATACCAATTTTTTGATCTTCTTTCCATCTAGCACTTATTTGCCCATATTGAAACCAAGTATAATTCCTCCTTCTTCATTTTAATACCTGTAATGATTTTAATTGCAATCTACCTCCTTCAGCATACAAAAGTTCTTTATATGTAATCATTTCCTGTTTCTGTTCTATATTTATATTCTCTATTGCATGTCTAGGGCTCGCCCATATAGGAATCTTATAATCTAATTTATAGGAATATTTATTCCAGACCATAAAGAGCACTTCTCAACACATGATTCTTAAAAGCCCTATCCACTTTTTTTTCATAAAATAAGTACGCATGCCATCCATATAACAAGTCATAACCTTCTATATTCAAAATTCTTTCCTCTGTTAAGTTAAACCAGTCACTTATTACTGAAAGGGTTACTGCTTCATAATATAGTTTAAAGTTAGGCATTCTTAAACCACCTCTTTCCCGTGAATCCTGTATTATTTTCATTTTAACCTCGCCTTTTACCCTGCCATATAAATTTATTAATCCCACTCTGCCAATCTTCCAAATTTTTATCCTTTTTAATTATAGGTATCATCTGGAACAGAAACAAAAATCTAGGTAACACATTCATTTTAATAGCCGCAATCCTTCCCAATAGGGATAACTGCAATTTCTTCCAGCCATTCATATCATTCTGAACTTTTTGCCATAGCAAGTCATAATTATTCTTATAAAGTTTCTTGTTCGATGAGCTAATATAGACCCTAAATATTTAACCTTTTTACTACCTCAAATCCTGTCATTTCCTCTAGTTTTTGTTTCTGTTGTATAGACATATTTTTAATTATCACTTTTGTTTATTCTGATTTATTTTAAATCCTGATACCTTTCCATATTTATCAATTACTTCCAACAAAAATCTACTTGAATTTATAGGATTCATTAACGTAACCACTACATCATCTGCAAAAGCTCTAACTTTGTACTCATATTGTCTAATCTTAATTCCTCTATTTTCATTAATTCTCGTATTTTATCTAATAATGGTTCCAGAGTCAAAACAAACAATAATGGTGATAAGGGACATCCCTGTCTTGTTCCTTCGCAATCTTAATAACTTCTGTCAAACTACCATTTACTATAATCTGTGCTGTTTGCTCTCCATAAATCGCTTTAATTATTCTAATAAAACAGTCTCCAAATTGCATTTTCTCTATTAATTTAAATAAAAAATCCCAATGCAATCGATCAAAGGCTTTCTCTGCATCCAAAAAATAAGTGCCGCTGAAGTATTCTTCTTTTCCAAATATTCCAATATATTAATAATCTGTCTAACATTATTCCTCATCTGCCTCCCTTTTATAAAACCAGATTGATCAGTATGAATTCTTTGTTGTAAAACTAACATTAATCTATTTGCTATTATTTTTACAAAAATCTTATAATCATTATTTAAAAGTGAAATCGGCCTATAGTTACCAGGTTTAGAGCAGTCTTGCTCCTCTTCGGTATCAGTGAAATAAAAGATGTTTTCCATGACGGGGTATTCCCACCCTAATTGTATCTGATTAAATAATTCTTTAAGTGGGCCTAATATTTCATCCTGTGTTTTTTATAATAAGTTGCTGTAAGACCATCTGTACCAGGGTTTTCCCATTTTAATTGTTTAATTGCCTCCACTATTTCTCCAGTAGCTATCGGCCGGTTCAGCTCCTCCTCTGTTCTAATGTTAGAATATTCACCTTATAATCTTTCAAATAATCATAAATGTCCCTATCCAATATTTTGTCTTTTGCATATAGTGCAGTATAAAATTCTGAGAATGCCTTTTAATTTTATCCTGTTGATATGTCTCTTTACCTTTATATTCTATTTTTTGTATGACACGTGCTTTCTGTTTCTTCCTTAAATTATATGCCAACCATCTCCCAGGTTTATTTGCATTACAAAAGGTATTATGTTTAGCATATTGTATATTCGTTGCCACCTGGTCTGCTATTAACATATTAAATTGACTCTGTAATATTTTTATAGCCTCTTTAAGTTTATGATCTTGTGGGTTTTGAATTAATAACTGTTGCTTCCTTGAATTTCTTCTTCCAAATATCTACGCTGCTTTTGTTTATTATTCCTTTGCCTGTTGTCCAAATAAAATCAATATCCTCTAATAAACGCTTTGCTCGCTTCCCACACAGTTCCTATAGGTGTCCCTTTGTACATATTAAAATCAAAAAATTCTTTTAACTGTTTCTTACAATAAGTTACATTATCCTCATATCTAAACAGATTTTCATTCAACCTCCATGTTCTACCACCTTTTTTCCCTTGTAATAATTCCATCCATACTGGGCTATGGTCAGTTAAACACCTCGAAAATATCTTCGTTTTCTTCACCCTAGAAAGCAAGTCATTAGAAATTAAAATAAAATCAATGCGTGAAAAAGATTGATGCCTATCAGAAAAAAAAGTAAAATCTCTCTCATCTGGATTCCGTAACCTCCATATATCTCTAAACTCAAAGTCTTCCATCATTTCAAAAAAGGATTTTGGTAATTTTGCATGTATAGGTATCTTCTTGGAGGAAGTTCTCTTATCCCTTCTTGTATCAATTACTCCATTCCAGTCTCCTAATAAAATAAACGAACTATAATCCCAGAGGGTCAACCTCTCATGTAACATTTTGTAAAACTTTTCTTGTTGCTGATTAGGTGCGTAAATACCTATCAACAAAGTCTTTTTTGCATCTATCACCAGTTCAATAGCAATAAATCTTCCTTGAATATCTGCCTCAATTAGCTTAGCTGGTATATCCTTCCTGATATATACAACAATTCCATGCTTCTTTTCCAAAGCTGATGCAACAAAATGGTTACCCAATTTTGAATTAATTAAATATTTTTGGTCTGATAATTTTATATGTGTCTCTTGCAAACAAATCACATCATTTTTAAATTGTTTCAAGTAGTGAAATATTTTCCTTCTTTTCTGAGCTGAATTCAAGCCATTAACATTCCATGACAAGATTCTATTTGCCATTACTGGCCTCCTGAAGCTTTGAAGCAGACAACGGAAGCTCCTCCTCCGGTATCTTCCGTCTAGCTCCTCCCACAGCTTCCATAATGGGATCCTGACTTTTACTTTGAGACTGTTGCTCTTCTTTACGCTTAAGGGCTCCTCTTGTCACCCTTTGCTCTTGTGGTTCCTCTAATACTGGCAGCAATAAAGGCTCTTGGGTCACCACGCCTTCTTGAGTCTCTTGAAGTTTTTCTATCACTTCTATTTCGACTTTCAAAACTGTAGAAAGAAAATCCTTTGCCTTTAAAACCGTGTCAATTCTATATCTCCTTCCTTGATAGAATAGTGTCAGTCCAACTGGCACCTCCCATCTGAATTGAATCTGATGTTTTTTAAGTTCTTGTGTAAAAAAAGCAAATTGCTTCCTGTCTCTTAACATCTTTGAAGGAATCTCTTTCAACACCTTCAACTCCTGTTCTCCAATTTTTAAAGTTGTCTGATATGAAACTTGCAGAATTTGATTTCTCATAGTCCTTTTCACAAAATAAACCACAATGTCCCGAGGAAGCTTTCTCTGTCTTGCAATCCAAGAATTAACTCTATATATTTTATCAATTTGGTAAGCTACCTCTTGGGGTCCGCTTCAATAAATTCAGCCAATGCTTCTGATATAATTTTTCTTAAGTCTTCCACGCTCTTCTCGCATACCACGAATTCTAAGAGCTCCTTCCATAAGTTTATATTGTAATATCACAACCTGATCTTCATTTTGATCCACTTTTTTCTGAACACCTTTCATTTCATCTTCTAAATACTTATTTGACTGAGAGATCTGTTGCATTTCCACTTCCAATCCTTCAATTCTTTGGCGTTCAGTCCAAGTACTGCCATAAGAATATCTTCTCTTATTTTTGCATTAAAATTCTCCATCATCTCTTTTGCCTATCTTCAGAAAGTTTTAATTGTTCTTTCAATATTTCCTCAAGACTTGGTTCAGATCCCTTCTTCCAGAAGGCTTTAAAGGTTTAGCTGCCATTCTGTCTTCAAAAGAATCAGGAATTCAAACTTAATAACTCTCCTTCCCTCCTTTCAGTATAAAAAAAACTCCGTTTGTAACAATCCACAAGTAACGCTGCTTCATCGTACTAAAAAATTTTACTTTCACTTTTAGACGCCATTTTAAAAGTCAATTAATCAAAGACAAAGAAAGGTTTCAAATTTCAAAAAGGGAGTCGGTACTTGCCGTGCTGATTCTACATCAAAGTTCGAACGCTTGTGAAATTCCCGTCTGCTTGGAATATCAATCAATTTAATAAGTTCTCTAGAGCAGAAGCAACATTCCTCTCCTTTTCCCTGATAAAAACAGGGGCGTGCTGAAGTTGGAAGGAGTGGAATTCGGTGGGGTCATAAATCCAGGAAAATTCGCTCTTAAGAGCAAACCCCCTGTCAGACCTGCCACTCTTCCACAATTCTGATAATCTCTTTCACCCAGAGATTATGCTAAGCTCAGTGAACAGTGATTTATTTTCTGTTTCACTGACTTTTACAATCTTCTAACACGGAGTGCTCTGTTTGAGCACCCAGCAGGAGGGTGACGTCACTGGAGCCCCCATATCTCATCTCTTATCTATACACAAAATTTTAAATCTTGTTGTTTAGTTCTAGTCAGCAGAAGTCAATTAAGGGTTATCAGAGGTAGCAACATACAGTATCTATTTTAACATTAACCAAATAATCCACCTTTATATAACTTTCATTTACTCTTTAATTCTTTCAAATAATGCCCTAGAATTTGTTTTCTTTTTCTTTTTTTCTTCTCACAAAATCCTTTAACAGGCTTCTTTTGTAAATTTAATTTAGAAAAGTTATTAAAATCACTCTTTTGGCTGGTTATTTGTGTGCCCTTTTAATTATTAAGACATCAGCCAGTCTATATATAATGAAATACAGTATTATTAAAATTAAGTTGAGTTAATTGTTCACAAATATCCTTCAATGTATCCAATGTTATTTTGTTCTGTTCTATATTAGCAAGTTGAGTTTAAGTGTACTTCTTTCATTGTAATCTTTATTTCTTCCTGGTTACCTCTATTGTACAGTTTCAAAGGCCCATCTTATTTTTTCCCTAGTCTTCAAAACAACAGCTATTTTCAACAGGAGGGATTCTTATAATTAATTTCAAATCTATTTAGAACCTTAAGTCCATTTGTAACTTTCTAAAAACAACACTCTAATCACCCTTTGCCATTTATTTGCTCCAAAATGATTTTTCTAAATCCTTAAACTTCTGCTTCATACTACTTTCATTAAAGACCAGTAAATGCCATAAAAGGTGCCATTCCAAAGGTGGTTAATATTTGAAAAGCAGTAAAAAGTCATTCCAAAATGATTAAGAAATGAGGCTCAGCCAAGCTTTATGCTGATGTAGGCTACATTACAACCCTGAGTCCCTAGGGAGATAGGGCGGTATAAAAATACGAAAAAATAAATAAATAAAATAGTTGGAATCCATCAATTCCCAGCTGCTCATCTCCCTAGCTGATTGCAAAAAAACTTCAGTTCCTGCAGTCTACTTGGGAGGGGCAGGTGTTCAAAATACATGTGGGTGATCTCAGGATCTCTCCTTTTCCTGATAAAAACAGGGCGTGCTGAAGTTGGAAGGAGTGGAATTCGGTGGGGTCATAAATCCAGGAAAATTCGCTCTTAAGAGCAAACCCCCTGTCAGACCTGCCACTCTTCCACAATTCTGATAATCTCTTTCACCCAGAGATTATGCTAAGCTCAGTGAACAGTGATTTATTTTCTGTTTCACTGACTTTTACAATCTTCTAACACGGAGTGCTCTGTTTGAGCACCCAGCAGGAGGGTGACGTCACTGGAGCCCCCATATCTCATCTCTTATCTATACACAAAATTTTAAATCTTGTTGTTTAGTTCTAGTCAGCAGAAGTCAATTAAGGGTTATCAGAGGTAGCAACATACAGTATCTATTTTAACATTAACCAAATAATCCACCTTTATATAACTTTCATTTACTCTTTAATTCTTTCAAATAATGCCCTAGAATTTGTTTTCTTTTTCTTTTTTTCTTCTCACAAAATCCTTTAACAGGCTTCTTTTGTAAATTTAATTTAGAAAAGTTATTAAAATCACTCTTTTGGCTGGTTATTTGTGTGCCCTTTTAATTATTAAGACATCAGCCAGTCTATATATAATGAAATACAGTATTATTAAAATTAAGTTGAGTTAATTGTTCACAAATATCCTTCAATGTATCCAATGTTATTTTGTTCTGTTCTATATTAGCAAGTTGAGTTTAAGTGTACTTCTTTCATTGTAATCTTTATTTCTTCCTGGTTACCTCTATTGTACAGTTTCAAAGGCCCATCTTATTTTTTCCCTAGTCTTCAAAACAACAGCTATTTTCAACAGGAGGATTCTTATAATTAATTTCAAATCTATTTAGAACCTTAAGTCCATTTGTAACTTTCTAAAAACAACACTCTAATCACCCTTTGCCATTTATTTGCTCCAAAATGATTTTTCTAAATCCTTAAACTTCTGCTTCATACTACTTTCATTAAAGACCAGTAAATGCCATAAAAGGTGCCATTCCAAAGGTGGTTAATATTTGAAAAGCAGTAAAAAGTCATTCCAAAATGATTAAGAAATGAGGCTCAGCCAAGCTTTATGCTGATGTAGGCTACATTACAACCCTGAGTCCCTAGGGAGATAGGGCGGTATAAAAATACGAAAAAATAAATAAATAAAATAGTTGGAATCCATCAATTCCCAGCTGCTCATCTCCCTAGCTGATTGCAAAAAAACTTCAGTTCCTGCAGTCTACTTGGGAGGGGCAGGTGTTCAAAATACATGTGGGTGATCTCAGGATCTCTCCTTTCCTCAAAGAAATTTTGCTAGCCAGGCTGCACTCTCTGGGCGTTGATTTCTACTGTAATTTCATCCCTGCTTCTTCAGGGATGCCATATCTCACTGGAAGTGTCACAAAACAATTATCTCTTGGCTGTTTTCTTCTTGTCATTTTAGGATTACGAGAGTAAATTAGAGGCTTTACAAAAGCAAATGGACTCAAGATACTACACTGAAGCTAATGAGGAAGAGGAGGAGCCTGAGGATGAAGGTGAGCGTCTAGGAAATAAATAAACTGCTATAGGGTTGCTTTTCATAAAACAATATTGTATTCAATAGAAGAGAAAACATGTAGCTCAGGATTGAACTGTGGAGTCTTTGGTATTCTTTGAGCTGTTGTTTCCTTGCAGACTTTTAATTACCTGGCTAGATAACATCATCAGTGTTGGCCACAAAAAGCTAAGAAGGGAACAAAAAGACCAGAATATATTCCCTCCAACAACCAACAACCAGATAAGCAAGGAATAATACAGGAAGAAAAATCAAGCATTAAATAATAGTCTAATTAAGAACTACCAAGGAGAAAACCACACCCCCCACCTATAGTGGCAGAGAAACTACTATATGTGTATATGAGAACAAACCTCCACATTGACTAGTGCTGATGATGTTACCCTACTTGAGTGATTAATTGTCTGTAACCAAATAACCAAGTTCAGAGAGCACCAAGGAATCTACAATATTGTATTCAACTACAAATGGACAAGAAGAATGGGTGGAAACTAATCAAGGAGTTTAGCAATTTAGAACTAAGGAGAAATTTTCTGACAGTCAGAACAATTAATCAGTGGAACAACTTGCCTCCAGAAATTGTGAATGATCCAACACTGGAGGTTTTAAAGAAAATATTGGATAACCATTGTCTGAAGTGGTGTAGGGTTTCCTGCCTAATCAGGGGGTTGGACTAGAAGACCTCCAAGGTCCCTTCCAATTCTGTTGTTCTAAAAATGCCCCAGTAAATGGATAGGCAGTCGTAGACTCTTCAGAGGAGCAATAGAGAAGAAATGTCTAGCTTCTGCTTTATTAGTGAGTTATCTCTAGATTTCTTTGTTAACCTGAATCATGGATTGAAATGGGATAATTTTATTTATATAGCTTTGTAACTCAAGAATCATCATCTACATTCTGACAATTACATTCTTACAATCCTAGAAAATTTTGGGTTCAAATTACATAAATCATTTCTTTTCAGCTATCTTTTCTTTATCTATCTTTTCAGCTTTGATTATAGTTAGATATATTGGGGTTTTATTAAATCTTCTGCTTCTTGTGCCATATCAGTCATTGGACTTTGGTGATCATGTTGGCGATTTTATTGGATGGAAAATATATATTTAAAATGGAAGCTAACTATCATTGCCATATCCTGTTTTATTCATTTTGTGCAGGTGTCTTATGACAGATTTTCTTCTGATTCTGCATACTTTTACAAGAGAAGGGCTCCCCACATGTATCATCTTGTGAAATTGAACTATGAAGTATATATGCTTTTCATATTATCTCATGAGCAAGATCAGGCAACTTAGGCATACTTGATCAGGCAATACTTGAAAATAAGTAGGTGACCTTACAGAGGTATTTCATTTTGTTTATCTCATCAGTTCAGTGGACAGAGCGAGAGTTTGAGTTGGCACTCTGGGCCTTTAGGAAGTGGAAATGGTATCAGTTTACATCTCTTCGAGACCTGCTGTGGGGCAATGCCATTTTCTTGAAGGAGGCCAATGCGATCAGTGTGGAACTGAAGAAAAAGGTAAACAGTTCTTGTCTTAGAAAACAAATATGTCCTTCCTTCTTTCTTTCCTTCCTTCCTTCCTTCCTTCCTTCCTTCCTTCCTTCCTTCCTTCCTTCCTTCCTTCCTTCCTTCCTTCATCTTAAGTGGGTGTTACAAAATAGTTTGGAAAACAAATCTGGTTCAAGGGATGGATTCTTCTGACCCCATTACCTAGTAACATTAGGTGATAGGTCTTCAATAATGGGAAAGGCCCCCCAAAACCTTTTGCTAAATTCCCATCTTTTCTGTAAAATAAAGAATTTAAACATATGTGGGTGACTTTGTAATAATACTAACCAGCAACGTTTATAATTCACTTCCAGGTTCAGTTTCAGTTTGTACTCCTCACAGACACCTTATACTCACCTCTGCCTCCAGACCTTCTTCCTCCAGATGCTGCCAAAGACCGGGAGAAACGTCCTTTCCCAAGGACCATTGTGGCAGTAGAGGTGCAGGACCAGAAAAATGGAGCAACCCATTATTGGACTCTGGAGAAACTCAGGTAGGTGTAAACTTTTAAAGCCAAAGTGGCTACTAGCTGGCTAAAGGAGGTAATTTTTAATCATATAGGGAAAAAATGCCATGGTATTCTTATCTGGAAGCATAATGAATTAACTTATTTTAAAATACGACAGAGTTTTAAAGTGAAAGGAACATGTGTTAAATTGCCATGTTAAATCATGTGACTCCCTGTTAAAACAACCCTTTCAGTGGACTGTGATTTGGGTTAAGAGGGCTGAATGGGGTAAACAGAATTATATTATATAATATATAAGTTTGCAGAATTAACCAGTCGTTGGTGCAAAATGGCCATGTTAATTCATGATGCTATTTGATCTGTGGTGAATATCTTACATGTTCCTTTTTACTTACAGCAATAGCACTTAGACTTATATAGAGCCTCATGATGCTTTACAGCACTCTCTGGGCAGGTTACAATGTTAGCATATTGCCCCCAATATGGGTCCTTGTTTTACTGACCTCAGAAGGATGGAAGACTGAGTCAACTTTGAGACCCCTCAGGATTGAACTCCAGGCTGTGGGCAGAGTTAGCCTGCATTCTAACCACTGTGCCACAAGGGCTCCTTTTGCCAAAGACAGATTGAACAAGCTATTTCAATCCAGATCTTGACAGGTTCATCACATGGGTTGAAATCTGATTTCTATGCAAGCCAAAATAATGATGGTTTGGAAACAGTGATGGATGGCCATTAGTCCTCACTATTATATATATATGATGTAAGTATTTATTTATTTTTTATTTTTTTTATTTTTTTTTAATTTTATTTGCATTTATATCCCGCCCTTCTCCGAAGACTCAGGGCGGCTTACACTATGTCAGGCAATAGTCTTCATCCATTTGTATACTATATACAAAGTCAACTTATTGCCCCCCCAACAATTTGGGTCCTCATTTTACCTACCTTATAAAGGATGGAAGGCTGAGTCAACCTTGGGCTTGGTGGGACTTGAACCTGCTATGACTGCAATGGCTACAGTCTTCAAATCTGCAAATATACTCTCTTATTATAAATTCAGAGATCCTCAGAACTTTGGAGCTTTTTTATTTTTGCATACAGTATATAAGAACAGTAATATATACATCAAATCTGACAGCAATCTAACATCTTAGTCCAAACTAATAAAAATGGCCATTCTTGTAAATTCAGTCTTCTGTCAATGCAAGGGAAGCTTTTTTAACATAAGCACCAGAACAGCCAAGTATATCTATTAATTCTGAGCATGCTGATGCATGGGTATAGGTCCAATTCTTTCTCCAATTTTTTTCCACTCCTTGAAAATATTTTTATTTACCTGACTCAAGAATATGCTCATTTAATACGTGTCAGTAAGCAGAACAGGTTTCTATACCAAATTCTTACTACCGTATTTTTCTGAGTATAAGGCGCCCTTTTTCCCCCAAAAAAGAGGGTGAAAATCTGGGTGCGTCTTATACTCTGAATGTAGCCCTGCCCAGCTTCTCAAACGGAGGTTTCAGAGGCTGAAAAAAAGCATCAGAAATGGAGCTTCAGAAAAAAAGCCCCAAATGGAGCTTCACAGAGCTTAGAAAAAAAGCTTGAAACAGAGCTTCAGAAAAAAAGCTCCCAAACAGAGTTTCAGAGGCTTTTTTTCTGAAGTTCTGTTTCGGAGGCTTTCAGAGGCAGAAAAAAGTTTTTTCTGAAACAGTTTCAGAGGCAGGAAAAAAAAAAGCAAGGCACAGAGCTCACAACCAAGGAACCTGTTACTAAAATTTACCTCTGGGAACAGCTGATTGGGGGTATTCCAGGAGACCGATCCACCTGCCAATCAGCTTTTTTCTTATTTTCCTCCCCAAAAACTAAGGTGTGTCTTATACTCCAAAAAATATGGTTTATCAAGTAAGATAGTGGCATGCACATGTAAACTGGTTGGGCAATAGTTTCTCAACTACTGTTTTGATAGAAAATCATTTTTTTCTGACATTGCAGGCAGAGGTTGGACTTGATGCGGGAGATGTATGATCGGGCAGCTGAAGTACCCTCTAGTGTTATAGAAGACTGTGATAACGTGGTGACAGGCGGAGACCCCTTTTACGATCGCTTTCCTTGGTTCAGGCTGGTTGGCAGGTGAGAGTTTTGGTCTTCTTTGTCAAAAAATATAAAGCAAAATCAATGAGTTCCAAAGGAGAAAAAACCCAATCCATAGCTAGCCAAAATAAATGATATGTAACACAAGCTCTTCTTCCACTATGGAATAAATGATTGTATTACATTTTAGATCAAGATGTTTATTTATTTATTTTATTTATTATTTTAATTTCTATACCACCCTTCTCCCAAAGGACTCAGGGCAGTTTACAGCCAAAGTAAAACAACGGATACAAAAATTAAAAACAAATTTAAAAGACAAAAATTCAAATTTTGCTAGAAGTATAAAATCCAATAAAAATCCCATTTAAAACCATTAGGCCAGTCCTGCGCGATGGAACAGAAACGTTTTCAGCTCATGTCGAAAGTCCGGAGATCAGGGAGTGGCGGATCCCTGGTGGTAGCTCGTTCCAGAGGGTTGGAGCCCCCACAGAGAAGGCCCTCCCCCTGGGGGTCGCCAGCCGACATTGTCTGACCAACGGCACCCTGAGGAGACCCTCCCTATGGGAGCGCACTGGTCGATGGGAGGTCACCGGTAGCAGCAGGCGGTCCCGTAAATAACCCGGTCCTATGCCATGGAGCGCTTTAAAGGTGGTAACCAACACCTTGAATTGCACCTAGAAGACCACCGGAAGCCAGTGCAGCCTACGCAGGAGAGCTGTTACATGGGAGCCACGAGTTGCTCCCTCTATCACCCGTGCGGCCGCATTCTGAACCAGTTGGAGCCTCCGGGTGCTCTTCAAGGGGAGCCCCATGTAGAGAGTGTTGCAGTAGTCCAGGCGGGAAGTGACGAGGGCGTGAGTGATTGTGCATAGGGAATCCCGGTCTAAGAAGGGACGCAACTGGCGTATCAGGCGTACCTGATAGAAAGCTCCTCTGGCGACAGCCGTCATATGCTCTTCTAACGACAGCCGTGCATCCAGAAGGACACCCAGATTGCGGACCCTCTCTGTGGGGGCCAATGACTCGCCCCCCACAGTCAGCGATGGAATCAGCTGATTATACCGGGATGCCGGCATCCACAGCCATTCGGTCTTGGATGGGTTGAGTCGGAGCCTGTTCTTCCCCAACCAGACCCGCACGGCCTCCAAACACCGGGACATCACTTCAACAGCTTTGTTGGGGTGGTTTGGGTTAAGATTACATCTCACACTTGTTAGGAAATCAGGTCAACATCACCATTCCGTGTTGGAGTAGATTGTCCATTCATTTGATGCAGAGCCTTTTAAATATGATCTGCGCATATACTTGCACCATATACATTTTTCATAAAACCATGCCTAATGTCCAAATGCATGGTGTCCAGAGTACTGAGATCTGAAACTTTCTGCAGCAAGTTGATTATGGTCTGTACTCTCTGTGATCCAGCATAATGCCCACCTCACTTGCCAATTCTGTTTAGTTTAGCTCATGCAAGCTACGTTGTAGCCCACCATTATAACTTCCTGCTTGTTGATTATGATTTCTGAATTATGAAAACTGTCACAATTAGATGTGATGGGAATATGACAACCATTTCATTACCTTATTACCATGATGATGCTTCTAGATGACAATAGTAGCAACCAAAACCAAGCAAAAACATTGTAGCGTGAAGGGTAGCTCAGAAACTCTTTTACAGAATTTTGTACCTTTGTGTGTAGGTGTGTGTGTTTGATGTATGGAGTGTGATATCTGCCTATATACTGCCTAGTATATATTGTGTGTTCTCATGTGCTTCACATGCAACTATTAGAGAAAAAATGTCATACCATCAGTTGAGAGTTGGTTGGAGTCCAGGTAGAAAGGGTTTAGCTATAGAATTTTTACAAATCAACAATGTATTAAAGAAATAATCCAGTCATTTGGGAGGATTCATAACAGACATCTTCCCCTTACCAGAATCTCAATTTGATGAAATGGACACCAGGAATTTTTCATCCCAGGCATCAATTTTCAGCTGATGGCATTTGTGGCTCTTTTGTTAGATGTGTTTGAACTGGGAAGTTTCTTTTTTAATCTCCTTCCTTATTAATTCTGCTGCTTGATTTTAAAGGGACAAAGCAATCCTAGTCTTTCTCTCTCTCTCTCTCTCTCTCTTTTTCTGTGTGCGTGTGTGTGTGTACACGTGTGCGTATGTTAGAATAGCTGGTGTTAACCTGTCTTCTATCTTGTTGTACTAACCTTAGTTCAGATATCTCTGGCTGCAACAGCTCTCCTATTTTCAACACATGCATGAGCGAGCGCATGGCTGATCTCACCCCCTCCCCCACCTTCTCGAACCCTGACTCCGACATCACCGAGCCTGCTGACGAGCAGCACGTGGGGAAGGAGGAGGAGGAGGAGGACCTGGAGGAAGACATCTTTCCGGAGTACCCGCTGTATGATGGCCAGGATCCATTTTACGACCGCTCCCCCCTGTTCAGTTTAGTAGGAAGGTTGGTGAGGTCTTAGGAGAGCATGCTGGGAAGGAACTAGCTCTTTCGCATAAGAGACCTGCTTTCCCATGTCAAGCCCACAGGCTGGGGGCCCCCCCAAAAGACATTTCAGAGGAAAAACCCCTCCCCCACCCCTCCCCAAGGGGATGAGTAGTAGAAAGGAAGCCCAACTACAGAGTGAAATAATACAAGATAAAAGGCAAAGCATCTGTAAATGGATGTGATAAACCCTGATGGCAACACCAACACTTTGGCATTGTACATTTCTAAAGGGAGTCTGTGTGTGTGCATTATATTGCCATATCCTACAGAACCCACAGTTGTAGTCTCACAGTCTCAGAATTGAGCATAATTTCCTAAGAACTAGCACTGAAAGAAGATTCTTTGTTTTTTCTTAATTAAGCTGGTTGATAGTATTTTAAAATTTATATTAATTTACACATGGTAGGATAGCCACAGAAAATTAGGATCATAGATTTAATATAGTTATCCATTGAATTGGGATAGATATTAACAGGTAACTCTGAAATAAAGGGCTACTGAGCAGAACATGATTAACAACTATCTGGGATTTAAAAACTTAGAATGCTAAAGGAGAATTCCTGTCACATTGCAGTTAGCAGAAACACTTATTTTTAGAAAGCAAACTGGGTCAGTTACTATTTTCATATACCGTACATACTGAAAAACTTTGTCCTTTTTGCTTTAGGACAATAAAATTGACTCTGGTTACTATAAATCCTCCAATATTCTCCAATTCTGTATAATTATAACAAGCCTCAATGATGACAAAATGGTGGCACATGATTGTAACATCATAACCCAAATGTCACAATTATGTAATAATGGCTAATGCAGGTTTGCAAGTTACATCATTTGTGTGATGATGTCATAATACATGTATCATTTATTTCTCTATACCCCAACAGTGGACCTATGGCATCTTCTTTGCTTGGAAAAACAGAAAAAATGGTATTATTTTAATAACTAATGCATAATCTGAATCACCAAGGAAGTATAATCCTAGAAATCAATCCTCAACAGGATTCACTTATTGGGCCATGCTATAATGTGCTTTATTAAGCTTTCCATTGCAGTTTATTCAAGAACCATGAAAAACAAACAAAGTGATGTAATACAATATATGAATCCAGTCTTACTGTCTGCCAAAATATTGGCTGAGGTTTTTGCAATATCTTTATCAATTTCCACAGCCCAAACAAATTATTTTTGTCTCATTAGACAACAGCTAAACACTGCCCTTCACAGGGCTACTGGCATAAGTGTGTAGAAGGATGACTTAGGTGATAATTGAACTCATTGGGAATCTGGGAATAGTACAGATAGTCCTCGACTTATTTTTTAGTGGCTGAAGTCACAACAACACTGAAAAAAGTGACTTATGACCATTGCAGGATCCCCATAGTCATGTGATCAAAATTTGAGCGCTTGGCAAATGGTTTTATTTATGATGGTTGCAGTATCCCAAGGTCATGTTTTGCAACCTTCTGACAAGCAAAGTCAATGGAGAAGCCAGATGTACTTTACAACTCTGTTAGTAACTTAACAACTGCAGTGATTTGCTTAACGACTGTGGCAAGAAAGTTCATAAAATGGGGGCAAATGTCTCGCTTAGCAACAAAAATTTTGAGCTCAATTATGGTCATAAGTCGAGGACTACTGTATAAGGGTTTTTTCCTTTGGTATTCAGAGCAAGTGATTAAATCTGAAAAAGTATAGAGCTGCTGTGTAATTGTAAGCTTATAAGCAGAGAAAATGTCAGTCATCAAAAATCCTTTTTCTGTGTAACTATTGTCATTATAGGCTAGTGGGGCCAAACACATGCATCATGACATCATCAAACAAATGATGTGACTTTTCCTCTTATATAAGACATCATGAAGATAGTCATTAGATAATTATGTCATCTTCATGATGATGTCATGATGCATCTATATCATCGTGGCTTGTTATAGCTGCAGCAATCTTTGGGAGTTTTGACGTCTTGCATCCGGCCATCCTAGTTTAGGCAGGAAATCCTGACTTCTAGTTTTCTCTCTGTTAAGTAGCATTTAGGAAAATGGGAGCAAGCGAGGGAGCAAAGAGGCTTACAAAAGGCAGAGAGGGATAAGGGGGAAGAGTCCTGCAGTCTCAGACCGAAAGAGCTGGCTTCTTCCCTTTTTTTTTCTCCTCTTGGGGGATTTGAGATTTTAAATCAACAAACAGGCCAAATGACCAAATAGTTCAATGAGGGAATACCCTCTTCCCCCAATCCTGTGAACTGTTCTTGGGGGTCTTTTGAGTCAGTCAAAATTGACTCCTCCCACGCAGCAGCTGTGCCGTTCACATTTCTCGTGAAGTGTGCTTTGATTGGATTTTTTGTCTTTGATTTTTATTTATTTTTCCTTATTTATTTATTTTTAGCTGCTGGCTCTATCTCCAAAGCTTAAGCAAAATTGGGGGGGATGGTTATTTCACTTTTGTCTTCTTTTGAAAGGCTTTTCTTTGGTCTGAGCATGCCATCTTTGCACCTCACCAATCTTGTGGTTAGCGACTCTGTTCCTTTAATGACACACAATCTCTTTTCTGCCTTCCTTTATTCAACCCTCTTCCACCACCTTCTTCTTTGTCTTCTTTCCTTTTTTCCTCTTCTTGCTGATTCCTCTCCTCAACCTCTCCATCTCCTTATTTTCTTTCCTTCCTTTTGAACAAGTGTATGGAAGAGGCAATTTCAGCCTGTGAAATGCTTAATTATCATTCATTATTTCTGGCCTGCTTCACAATGGTACTGCAATGGATGATCTATCCAGTGTCAAATCATCCAATATCAGAATAGATCCAATATAAAAATGGAGATAAATCCCTGGATCCGTTGATAATTCTTTATGATCTATAGTGATATTTTCTTCTTATGAAGCAGACACCGTGCTATTTGTCATAATCCTTCCAACCATCAGCTTTTGTTGGTTAATTTTTTTAATTTTAATATAAAATTAAACATTTGAATGGAAACTTTTCAGAATAGTAAGGAGTCACCTGAAGATTGGAGAAATAGGAGAGGAAAATCATGATTTCAGGTCTCATTGACATGTATTGAATTTGTAAAATCAGATTTTTACAGATCTAGAGAAAAACATCACCTCATGTGTAAGCATAGGTGCATTGTCACAGCAATCAAAACATGTTGAGCAAAATAATTTATATGTTAAACTTAGCTTGATATGTATTAGCCATATATGAATAACTTAGCCACTCAGTTCAGAATTGTGCCAGGAGAACAGGATAGCTAAAAAGCATAGTTTTACCATCAGGTAGAACAAAATTTCTATGAGATATTTTATATTGGCCTATAATGATTCTAGAATGCCTGTTGTATACCATAGATAAGATGTAATGTTTGTGAAGAAATGTTTCATCTCGTACAGAAGAATGTATTACCCATTTTAATACTGTTCTAGCTACCAGGTTTTAATTAGTTGCTTCCTATTCATTTCTAGGAAGGAAATAGTTAAAATAACAAAAAGTAATATTACAGGAACTCAGGTTGGTATAATCGATGTAAATGATCCCAGTTCTACAATCCTGTCCTGGATAGGACACAGTCACCATATCTTACATCTATATAATGCTTGTTGATTATATTATAGAACCCTAATTTCCCACTTTTATTCATTTATCCACTATGTGCATTTATACTTCCTGATCTCCATAATTATAACCAGTAGTGAGAATGTGATAAAATAGAACATGGAGATTTCAATACGTTAAGGAAAAAAATCTGGGACAGAAAGCATAAAATAAACAATCCATCAGTATGACAAATGCTCGCTTTTGTTTCTGTGTGAGATGGTATGACACCAACTGAAAATAGCTGAACAGCTCAATATGGATCTAATGCATAGTTTTTCTATTTCAAAATAATTCTAATGAATTTTAAGCAGAGGTTTTAGGCCATTTTCATACATGAAATATCCTATAACTTTAGTGCAAAACCCTATTCTGATTGCAATGTGTATTTGATTCCTTTTTCACGTCCCATCCTTAGCAATATTTATAGATGGCACAGAAATACATACACATCTAAATTTTCATATTTTTCTGAAGTCTAGCTTTTATGGCTTACTGTCATGTAATCTGTTGCCAAGTGGCTTGTCCTAACTTGCTACACTATGCAATTTGATACAGAAGCGGCTATGATAGAATTCTATTGATGTCTATATGCTCCATAAGGGATAATGCTTCAAATCTATAATGGGTTGCTGAAGTATAATGGTAATATAAATAAATGGAATCCATCAATATCTGTTTCCACATGCAAGTCATCCACATGCAGTCATCAAGGAAATATATTCCAAAAAATAAATAATATGTAAACTCACCAGCATACTCTAATTACAACAAGAATATGGAGTCTGGGATAAATAGTGTTACTGTTACAGGTGACACCGAAATCAGATTTAGACAGAATCAGCTGTTGTTGATCTCATGCTTAAGAAGACAGTGAAGTTCTTACCTAGTTCCACGTGGGAATGTCATCTAAGCTTTCCATGAATGTCAGCTAAGCTTTCCATGATAGATACCTTTTAGTACAGGGGTCGTCTCCAACCATGGCAACTTTTAAGACTTGTGGACTTCAACTCCCAGAGTTCACAAGTCTTAAAGTTGCCATGGTTGGAGACCCCTAATTTAGTAATTTTACTCCTGACTATATTGCAAGGAATCCCTCCATTCTCTACCCATCAATGAGTTGCACAAATCTAGCTAGAACATATAATTGTCTTTATAGAAATGCTTCTTCACATTAGTTGACTAATTAATTCTGTCAGTTTGAAATGATAAGAAATCATTGGAAACAGGCTTGAAATTGAATGTATTATGTCCCTCTCAAAATTCTGAAAAAAGTGTTCCTCTTTAGAAGGGACTTCCTCTTCTTCCCAATCTCCTTACTTTCCTCCCCCACCCCCCAATTGTTTCTGCTTTTTGTTCCTTCAATCTAATCCCATCTGCCTTCTCTCTTTTCTGTCCCTTGAACCCATTGTTATTCAGCAGCAGGACCTTGGACGAATTACAGCACCAGGGTACTAGTTGCCTAGTCTCTCCGGCCACAGGTCCTTGTTCTAGTTTTCCTTCTTGCATCAGCACCATCCCTTTCCCTTCCCTTCGGTCATAAGAGATGACAGAACCAGAGGTACGCTATGCTAGCGCTCACTAACTCACTACATTTTCGCTTCATGCTCAGTACAGGAGCTCTGTTTTAAGCACGCTGAACCCCCCTCTCTGTCCGGCTGGCCATGGCTGCTTTTCTTTAGTTTTGCTTTGCAGCACCATATTGTGATGTGAGCGGTGAACTGTGGTCCCAGCTACCATCGGCTATGGAGTATGTTTGGAGAAGTTCATACGTGGGACGCAGTGACCGCTGTCCTATGTTACTTTTCCTTCCAGAGCATTTGTGTATCTCAGCAACTTGCTATACCCTGTACCTTTGGTCCATCGTGTTGCCATTGTCAGCGAGAAGGGGGAAGTTAAAGGATTCCTGCGGGTAGCAGTTCAGGCCATTTCAGGTAAGAGGTGGATAAACATAATGAAGGAGGTTCTGGTCCTTCTTATGGTGAGCAACTTTTAAAAAAATAATATCTGTGGGGAAAGATCCTCTTATATTTTTGATTTATATCCCATCTCTTACTCCAACTGTTAAAATGAACAACTAGGGTGCAGTAAAGGGGAGAATGCTTTAACATTACTGCTAGGAATCCCGGAGAGCAAAAGTTAAAGTATTTCAACTGATTTATAAGAACGTATTTCAGTTAAGAAGCTATTGTAATGTATGAACATGCTAACCTTAGGCAATATTGAAGCAAAGAAGATAGGATTACCAGATATCTGAACAGGCAAAGGAAGACAGGACATTTGGAAAGAAGGGCAAATGGTAGGAAAAGGAAGACACATTGTTTGACTTTCTTGGCATCCTGACAAAAAATTCAGTGAAAAACTGCAAAAAAAAAAAAAAGGTACTTAGGCCTATATGTATTTGAAATTACTTTTTCCAACATCAGAAAGACTGGTTTTTCAATTGCAGAAACTATGCTAGAACCAATTGCCGGGCAAAAGCCTTCAGTGTGTAACTGATTAAGTTCTTGTCAATTTCAGCCAGCAGCACAAGGAGATGAGAGAGAGAGGTTACTAATCAATTAATTAAGATCATAGAATGGAGCATGTTAACTTGTAATTACTACTTATGGAAGTGCTGCACTGCTGGGAGAAAACTTGATCTAGAAGAGTTTGTTAATATTTAAAAGGCCAAACAATGTACGAAGCTCTTGATGACGATTTATGGCAAGTTTGATGTCTTTTTTAAATGGCATCCACGGTGGACATTACAACTGGATGCAGTATGCAGACCGGTGAAGTTCTCTGGAGCAAGAAGAAACTGTGAGATAACCCCTTGTGCTCCATTCATTGTAAATTGAGTAGATTGAGTAGATTCAATCTTATGAGTAGATTGTAGGACAGAAGTTTTTATGATTGACTTCTAGTTAAACAGCTGGGAATAGAACTTCCATCTGTAACTGTGTTACAGTTAAAACAAAGACTTTTTTATAGGCAAAAAGTTCAACCAAACATCTCTTAATTACCTTTGGAAATATTTTTACTTGTTTTGAAATATTAAGAACATTTGAAATGACAAGAATTATTGAATTCAATGGATGAGTTTCCTTCTCCTTTGCAGAAGAAATTTAACATATAAGTTTAAGGATTTAGAAAACTAATACTGTTTTAGAATAAAAAACAAAACAAAGTTCAAAGTGATTATTTTGGAAAGTTAAAAGCAAATTTAGGGTCCAGATGATTTTGAAATTAGAATTTGTAATTAAATATAATGATCCTTCCTTTGGGAAACTCTGACTGTTTTAGTTTGCTGGAATGGTAACATGATAAGAAGGAACTTTAAATGTTGGGCATTAGTGGAAACCAGAGGAAACTAAAGATTACTTACCGAAGAACACGCAGACACATTAATTCAAAATGGAACAAAATATTTAAACAACAATAAAATACTTTTATGGAGAGTAATTTGGATAATTCTTTTTTTCTGGATTTATAAAAGATCTGTTAAAGCTTTTAAGTGTTAAAAGATAAGATAAAGAGAAGATCAAAAGAAAACAAGCTCAAGGACATTATTTTAAGAAATTAAAACCTGACATTGTTTTAAGCGAGGAAAAGGGATACAGAGTCAGCTTATTTAATCAAGGGTAAAATAGTTATTGTCAGGCACAAACAACCTGCATGTACAGAGTTCAAGCTAACTATTTATTATGTTCTGCCTATAAAACAGGAATATTCCCAGTCTGGCATCTCTCCCTTGGGAACAATTAGAGAAGGGACCAAGGAATTCAGGAAGGACTGATTTTGGATCTTTTACGGTTGCACAGTGACTCTAGAATTAGTTTTGCACTCATCCCTTTCTCCTGCCAGACTGGATGTTTTTATTTCTGATAGCCTTTAATGGACTTTTGATGACAAAGAATGAATGACAAGGCCTTGATATTTTGGTAAAAGTTATGAGATGAATAAAGAAAAGAAGAGTGTATTTGTTGTCTTACCAAGAGATAGTGATATTTTACTAAAATTGCTTGATCTTGTGATGGAGAAACTTACTTCTTTATTCTTTTTCTCCCTTTCCCCCATTTTTCTTTTTTCCTGAACTTTCTATATTTTATGTATACAATATATTTTGTAGTTTGTATTAGTTTTGACTTTTTCAACTGTAATATTAATAAAATTATTTTTAAAAAAAGTTGGGCAATATTTCATTTAATTCTGCCTGCTGGATGCAGGACATGAAGAAAAAAATAGGAATATCCTCTTTCTGCCAGACATCTGGTAATCTTCATGGGCAATTTTAACACTAATATGAATACAGGAAGTATATTGGGTGAAAAAATTACTTTCTTCTGCTCAGCTATGTTGTATGAAAGCGGGGGACGGGGACACCATCAACTTTCGACATCCAGACAGTCTTCTAAATGAGGCAGAGTAGAGTGCCCTACATTTTCCATAAAATATGGATTGCTCACATTAGTGTGCTATTTTGCTGGGCTGATAATAGATCCCCCCTTAATTATATTGATGCTGAGGGATTAACCTCCATTTCTTGTGAAAGAGGTCAGGCTTAGATTTAGGATTCCAGAGCTTAAACAATAACTATAGTGTTATCCCATGTCATCAGTTGACATTTGGGGAACTCCTCAATCATTTGGTTGACTCTTCAGCCACATACCTAATTTACTCTAGAAATACAAACACAACGAAGGTGCTGGATGAATGGCCCTCTCCCAAATGGCCTTTTTCTGATGGTTGATTGAAGGATTCTCCTTGGGTTGCTTGGCAGCTTCTGAAGATGGAACTCTAAAAATAACACCTAGAACTACAGGATGTAATGGGCTGTGAGAATGACCTTGAAGAGCAGGAGCCACAACCAAGACATTGGTCAGATAAAATAAACCTGAGTCCAGAGCAGAAATTTAATTAGAGATAAATGTCTCGGATTTGTGCCTCCCTAGTGTTCTTGCAGATAATGGGGAGGTGCTTTCAGATTTGTGGGCTCTATTATCATGACCCTATAACCATGATGGTGAACCTATGGCATGTGTGCCCGAAGTGACATGGGGAGCCATGTTGCTTGGCAGGCGTGGCATTGCCCATTCCTCTTTTGGGTTTCTGGTGTGCATGCAAGTGTGACAATCAGCTGGCCTTTTTGCATGCGGCAGTGCAGGATATTAGAAGAGCTGGTCTTCTGTTTTCCTGCATGAGCATGCGCGCCAGCCAGCTGATCATTGCGTGTGCATGCACGCCAGAAATCCGGAGGAGTAGCTGGCTGAAACCAGAAGTTCAGTAGCTGAAACTGGAAGTTCATTTTCGGGCGCGCTCATGCATCCTGGGCAGCTCCTCTTCTGGGTTGCGGCCCAGATGCGCGCGTGCACTCCCTTTTTGGCACTCAGTGCCAAAAGGTTCACCATCACTGCCCAATAATCAATTTAGCATTAGCATTCATAATTTTGGTTTCCTAGTCTGGCCTATCTCAAAGGGCTAATGAAGTGATGAATGACAAGGGACGAATAGGCCTATATAAAATTATATCATGTATAATTATATCATGTATAACACAGTGTTATACTTTTCCTCCCTTATTATGTCTGCATGATGCTGTTTAAGGTCACATGAATTTACGTGGAGGTATGGGTTTCAAGAACAAACTTTAGGCTGCTGTGATCTTTTTCCAAAGTAGTCTTCAGGTTACAACGGCAATTGGGTCCAAGGTTGCTATTGCTAAGAAATGTGATTAGAAAGGGTAATGACCCTTTCTAATCACATGACCACATCACTTAGCAACAATAATCCTGTCAGCCCCATTTAACACCATAACCGCAAGACATGTGGGTTGTTAAGTGGGAAGTAGTGGGAATCATGGGTAAGTAGCACAGGGGCGCCAGAGAGAGAATGGATAAGGTCCTGGGAGGCCCAAAGCAGGCTGTGCATGAGAGAGAGAAGGGTGAGGAAACACTTGGAAGGACCAGTACAGGTGTGGCATGAGCACAGGAAGTTGAAAGTGCGGTGCAAGTTCAGGAAGGTCGGGGGTGGATGGTCCAGCATGGTGCAGGCACAGGAAGGCTAGGGGGGACTTACCCAAAGTGACTTGCAACCTTTCCTGTCAGTTTCTCTATTGATTTCGCTTGTGGGAAACAGGCAGAGAAGGTGGCAAATGGCAGTCCCATTTAGGACAAAGATTAGTATTGCAAACTAGATTTCTGTGGACTATTCTGATGGTATTATGGTTGTCATGGAAAAAATGTGTGATAGAACTCCATGAAGAATGGGAATGGAATAGACCCCAACGTTAGTACTGTTACATATGCAATTTTTCAAATGGACAGGTCAATGTGTATATGAGGATAGTACAAGAACCTATTTTTATAATTTCATTTTATATGGTTTCTTTATTTCTCCTAATGATACTATGGTAGAGGCATTGTATTGTATGTTTTTTCACTTCGCTACATCTGTGTTCTAATTTAAATCCACATTATTCATATTCTTCTGCAGTTTAAGTTTCTCAGTTGATGGGAGTCATTTTATGAAAGCTCATCTTTGATATTACTATAGTTATTGAATTTACTCACATATTCCTTTTCCAGTATATCAGCTACAGATTTTAGATTTACCTTTTATAAACAGTTTAATGAAACATTTGTATTTTAAGTAACTTAATCAAACATTTATATTTTAAACCTATTATGGACAGATGCACAATTCCATGGTTCTTGAAGCCTAATAAGAATATTTGGATGATTCAAGATGCATCTTCCAATTCTGGAAGATGTCCACACATCTTTAAGTTGCCAAATTTGAAAAACACTGATTTAGATAATTAATTAATCAGAACCATTTTTAAAAATATTTGTTTCATCAAATACCAGTCAGTGTTTTTATCAATTCTTTGAATAAAAACCATGAACTGATCTTGCCTCCTTCTGAGGTATTTGAATATAAAATAAAATTGTTTAGGGAACTACTGTGGCTTCCAGCCTATTGCAAAATATAAACTGTGATTATTGCTCACTGCATGTAGACTCTAAGATGGGTGGCTATACAACTTAAATAAATAAACTTTTGTTTACTTACTATATTATCTTGCCATAATCCTGTTTCCAGCTGATGAAGAAGCACCAGATTATGGCTCAGGAGTGCGGCAGTCAGGAACGGCTAAAATTTCCTTTGATGATCAGCACTTTGAGAAGGTATGCTGTAAAAAACAGGACTATATGAGAATTATTTCAGTGGGGTTGATTTCATGAAGATACTTGTGTCATACCTAATCAGTTATTAATAGTTTTCTTATATAGATTTTAAACACACAGGACTTTTGAAAGATGGGCTATATCACAACCTAATACTCTTGCCAGATGTCTGGAATATGTACTTTTAAAACTTCCTCAGCAGCAGTTCTGTGTTTACATTTCTTTACATGCACTGAGATAAAAACCTAAACAGATTTTTCCAGTTTCTAAGTTAACTGAAAACAGACATTAACAACTTTCAGGTTCTAGATTTCATTGGTCTGGTGTTTGAACGGATGAGTTTATATTTCATTTTATGGATACTATTCAAAAGCATACAACATTTTTATTGACTCATGTTGACCACCATAAACTCCTTGAAGAAGAAAATAGGATATCAATAAAATGAATAATAAATGTAAATGCAACAGTCTTTGCATGTCCTTCTTTTCTTTTTTAGCCTCTGCCTGTTTTCGTTTTGAGCTTTGCCATATATTGTTGTGATGCAATTGTTTAAAAAGAAGAGAGAAATTTTATTGCCAGACAATAATATTGATGCTTTTCTTTGTAGTTCCAGTCTGAATCCTGTCCTGCAGTGGGAATGTCTCGCTCTGGAACATCACAAGAGGAGCTGCGCATAGTAGAAGGACAGGGACAAATTACTGATATAGGGCCATCGGCAGACGAAGTCAACAACAACACTTGTGCAGGTAAAAAACCTTCCTGTTTTGGGGTGGGGGAGCAAACTTGTACACAGCAATAAAATCACATTGGGCCTTCTTATAAGGAAAATGTAAAATGCTACATTGCTGGATATATTTGTATGGTGCTGATGCAGTCGAAAGACCAGTCTGAAAAGTGAAAAAGCTTTACATATTGCGCAAAATGTCAGTATTTTAAAATGTTAAACACACAATGGAAATGAATTAAATGGGAACACAGCTAAATTAAGATGAGGGAGAAAGTTTAAGCTTCCACAAAAGAGGCAATGTTCTATGTTTAGATTACTGCAAAGTGCTTTACATGAGACTGTCCATGAAGACTGATCAGAAACTTCAGCCACAGTTAGTTGCTTTCTGATGAGTGGTTTATAGACCATATTATCAGCTATACTGTATCGTTCTCTCAATTTCTGGTAAATGGCAAATTGATTGTTATAACTTTCTTTGATGAAATTTTTCCTCAAATATGGATAGATGATTTTCTTCTTTGTTGTACGTGTGAAACATAGATAGATAAAATCTGAAACTTTATATTTGAGAAGAAAGTGTTTACAATTGCTATTATGTTTTCTTAGCCACTCCAGAAGATATTCTCCTGGAGAGTTCCGAGAAATCCACAGTTGATGGACCTTTTGAGGCAGTTTTGGAGCACTTGAAATTGGGCAGCATTTTCACTTTCAGAGTTACTGTTCTACAGGCCTCCAGCATCTCAGCAGAATATGCGGACATCTTCTGCCAATTTAAGTGAGATATAATTACATTCCACCATTTGCTATTTATGCAGTTTAGATAAATTTAGAAGACTGCGATCATACTTTGTCATTGATCCATTCTTTTCACATGGAGAATGAATCAAAATGATTTTAACATTAAAAATTTGAGGGATGGAGGCTAGAGCATAAGTGCATTTAAAAGGTTCTTACTGAGAATAAATACAGGAATGAAGCTTAATAGACTGAAGATATCAATTACTCTCATGAGAGACTATGGAAATACAGAAGAACCCTACAAGATGAGAGGAAAAAGTATTATCTTCCTAATCTTTCCATGTATTGTCGTGCTTCTGATTTTTCAGTTTCTGAACTGAAAAATTCTAACAAAGGGTAGAGCACACCATATAGGAGGCCTGGTGATGACCAACAGACTGCAGTTGAACTTGGTTTACAATTTGAATGAACGAATGCAGACATTTGCATACACACCCCCTGTGTATGTATATGCTTTTGAAATGAATGTATTCAAGCATAGTAATAGAAGCTCTTTTTTCACAGCTTTATTCACCGCCATGATGAAGCCTTCTCTACTGAGCCCTTGAAGAACACTGGTCGAGGCCCACCTCTTGGCTTTTATCATGTTCAGAATGTTAGTGTAATTTTCTGCTTCATGTTGTTAATTTTGCATATTTTGCATTACTTCTCCTTTAAAATTGTGCTTTTAAAGAACGACAGGAAATTAAATCCAGCTTTCTGCTTACTGGCTAACACTGGTTTTAATGATTTCTATGTATATTACAGTACTAGAGGTTTATATTGCTAGTTTTAAGACAACAATATTTTGTTTCTAGATGACCAAGAAAGGGAAGAATTTAATTTATTTTGTACAATTATGTCCTTGACATAATTAGTGACATTTTATGCCTTGCTTTGTTGATTTCATTTCTGGAAAGACCGCTGATGAAGGAATAAAGGCCTAGATTGCCAGAAAATCAATGAAGATAATGAGATATATTAACATATATTAACATTGAAGTTTTAAGTTTTGCCCTTTTTTTTAGCTTCAGTGAATGAAAGTTTTAGATCTTCCAGCAAGTTTTACCCACCTTAATAATTTGGCCATTTTAAGTTGAATATCTTGTTATATAAAATAAGCATTTTTATCCTTTTCTTTTCTGTCTTACAGATTGCTGTTGAGGTCACTAAATCCTTTATTGAATACATTAAAAGCCAGCCAATTGTCTTTGAGGTGTTTGGCCATTATCAGCAGTATCCTTTCCCCCCTCTCTGCAAGGATGTACTCAGGTAAATTATCATTCATGATCTTTCACTACCTTTGGCTGATCTGCTTCTTTATAAGAAGTGGAACTTGCCTGACGAAGCACTGAGATGTTTGCCTGATTTTCAGCAACAGTTTAACTTTTGCAAAGCTGCTACAGTGCAGTCTGTGCCATTACAAAACAAATAAAACGTCCTAGTATGTTTGAGGAATCATATAAAGAGCACAACCAGTGGTGAAATCCTGCCGGTTCTGTCCAGCTCATGCAAATCGGTAATGGTGGCGGCGCGTGGTTCAGTGAATGGGTAGCGGCAGCAGCATGAGGCTCCGCCCATTACCTGGATGTTGTTACTTTCTGGTTTTAACCAGAAAGTAACCCATTTTTGAACTTCTGTGCATGCGCAGAGGGTAAAAAATCGGACTTTATGATGGCGCATGCGCACTTCCGAACCGGTAGGGAAGGGAAGGAAGGTTACCTGGACACAACACTACTGTATTACATTTAGGTAAATCAACCTGGCTAGTCAACTGAGCAACAGGATTACCAGATATAAACACTGAATCGTTGTTATTTCAAATTCTTACACAAATAAAAATTGTGATGCTGTATTACATTGTATGTTCAGTTTCCAGTATTTGACCAAGCAGAAATACTTTTTTGAAAATTTTTAAGATCTATCCAATAGGTCTGCCCTGATTGATTACAGTTCATTTTTATAGCATTCATTTTAATTACTTATGCCTTTTTTATAGCCCCCTAAGACCATCTCGCCGCCATTTTCCTCGTGTTATGCCATTATCAAAACCAGGTAAGAGAGAAAGGATTATTTGTTTTAACATGAGCATTAATAAAAATTTCAGAATTTTTATACATTTAGAACAAAAAATATTAGTGATTAATAACTGTTATTTGGAAAAACTATCCCAAATCTTTGTAAAAATTAGTATTGTGTTGAGTTCAGTTGATGGTGAATTGAAATAGCAGACATCTTGCCCAAATTTTCATAAGGAATAGATGTAGAAAAGAATTATCTGTGTGTCATCTCTGGTAGCTCTTTCCCAAACATACATCTAAATCAGCGGTCCCCAACCTTTGTTGCTTGGCAGCCTGGTGGACGGGGAGAGAGGAACCAAGCCATGTGAGTGGTGGGCTGGCACGTGCACATGCAGCTCAACTTCCACAAGCTGCAGGCCAGTGCACATGCGCATGCACACAGAGCTCAACTTGTGCAAATTGAGCTGCGTGCGTGCGTGCATGGATATTGACCCACTGCTCATGTAATTCAAGCTACGTGTGCGTGCTGGCCTGCCACTTGCGTGGTCTGGTTGCAAATAGGCCATGGCCCGGTAGTGGGCCACAGCCTGGGGGTTTGGGACCCCTGGTCTAAATGGTAAAACTTCAGTATAACCCAATTTTCAGCTTTTAACCAACTTCTTCTCCCTTGAATTGAACACTTGCCTGGTTGGAAAGATAGGATAGCAACTGAATAAATAAAAAAATGTCATTGGTGAGGGACACAGAACAATGAGGTTTCTCTTATTTAAACAGTTCCGATTTCTAGAGTATAGATGATCTCCTTGGGATATCTCAATGTTTGAAGAATAATTGGAATAATTTTTAGACAACCATTACAGAAAAGTTCCTCAAAATGCTTAATAACTGCTTATATAGTCACATCAAGTAAGAACCACAATATATGATGCTTATTCTGTTATTCTTATTCTGTTATTTTTGTTTGATGCTCTTAATGGCATTAGATGCAACATGTTATCCCTTTCTTTGTGTGCCTTGTATCTCTCATATGAATTTTTTTTATATCTGGTTCTTGTGAGAAATTGTGCATAGACTCACAGCTTCATCTGTCTTGCTTCTGTGCATTTATGCCCAAAGGCCTTCTAGTACCAGCCATTTATCTTTCAACATAGCTCTTTAGGCATGATGCAGAAACCCAGCTGCAGTATGAGATAATAGAGTTTCTCAACCTTTATACTTGACCAATTATTCCATTTTATTATAATTTTTGCAGTGCCTGCAACAAAATTGAGTGCCATGACAAGACCCAGTATTGGCCCATGTCAATGCAAGTATGATCTCATGGTCTTCTTTGAGATCTGTGAGCTGGAAGCTAATGGCGAGTAAGTTGCTTTATATACTTATGAGCAATTACATTTTGCTAACTAATTTACGATCCATGATTAACCAAGTGAATTACACAGCTGAAAATGTTCATTCTGTTTTAGTATATTTACTGGAAAAAATAATTGCCAAACTTTAAATGTAATACAAGTATTTATAGGACAGATTCAACTTTTTTGAAATCTGAATTGGATTGGTTCAATGCATCTGCTTAGGACTTTATATTGAGTCAGACCACTGATTCAATATTGTATATGGTGAGTTTCCAATATTGTTTCAGACAGGAATAAGTAAACACTTCCTATTGTACAAATGCAGATAATGACCGTATGAGACTCTGAATGGAAAAGATTCTTATCCTAACTCTAATTGTCCACAAAGCAAGTTAAGAGTGATGGTAAAGTCTAATGAGATTGAAAAATTTATGATACAGAACAAAGTATTATCATCAGAGGTAGTGAATTGACCTAGAATCGAGGAAGGGCAGGGCTCCTGTTATCATCCTAACAGAGATGCAAGAAGATACATTACTATACATGTTTAATCTCCAATTATAGTGCTATAAAAATGTTGGAAGTTGGAGCTCGAACTTTCCCTTTTCTACATGGCTATTAATGACCTGATGCAGAATTTTGTAGTATTTCATTCTGCTAAACTTCTTTTCTCAGAATTGGTTTCTATGGAAACAAACCACTTTTCTTTTATACATCTTGGAGCTATGAAGAGTTTTTTAAAAATTACATTGAATTTTCACAATGTGTACTTTTCAGTGTCTTAAGCATATCTGAACAATTCTTGTCACAAAGCAGAACACTGTGAAATATCTTATAACTTAATATCAAAGGGTTGAGCAGTGCAAAGCACGTATTTTTAAAATCATACAGAAAGAATTGTAACATGAAGTTGTAAAAATAAGGTCCAGTAAAGGTGAGCAAATTAATACTGATGAATTCTTGTTTACTCGGTGCAATATAAATGGAGATTAATAAAAACATACATTTTGTAAAGCTTTACTATAGTACAATTCTCATCATTCTAGGCCAGTGATTCTCAATCTTGGCTACTTCTATAATTCCCCACTCAATGCATACTAAAAGTTGCCAAGATTGAGAAACATTGCTCTAGCCAGCATGGATATGGATATCTGATTGGGGTGTAATGCTAGGGAACTCCAAAAATATCTTGAAAGCACAAGGTCAGAGAAGATGCTGTTTATTCAGTCTCAATAAAATGATGTTTTCTAGCTATATCCCAGCCGTTGTGGATCATCGTGGAGGAATGCCTTGCCATGGGACTTTCCTATTGCATCAGGTATTTCCTGTATTCTTCTTACCAATTCCTAACCCTAACCCTATTCTAAAGCATAAGGTAACAATAATACTGTATTTATTCTAGAAAATGAATTATTAGATACAATTTTTGGCGAATGGGCGTCTGAAGAATATGGGACTCGGAGCATTTAAAAACATTTTTGGTGTGTTTGCTGCTTCATTGAATAATCCTTCATATGTCCCACCCGAATGGGAAAACAGGATAGTGTTCACTATCATTTTGGATTCTGTTATCTATTATTTTGTTAAAAAAAATTGTTTTTATTAGGATCATAGAATAGAATAGAATAGAATATTTTTTATTGGCCAAGTGATTAGCAATCTACTTTTTTAAAAAAAAGAATATACTTATAAATATACATTCTGGAAATATAAAGGAACATATTTATTTCAAAAAAATTACATTTTTTCTTCAATACAAAGGGGCAAAGTTGCATTCAATTTTCAGGAGACACGCCTAATAATTTTTTCTTTATAAAATATCTGCTGACTTTTTCTTTCTTTAATTATATTGCAAAAGTCCATTATCCATTTATTAGGGGAACTCAGTCCCTTAAAATTACCCGTCAAAAGTGTTAGTTGTTATTTTACCAAAAAAAGTAAATCATTAAAAAAAAGAAATACAAATGTAAATTTTTATTAAGGATTTGATTTTCTTTTTTCTAGCTTTTTCTCTGGTAACCTTTTAGATATATATGAGATTATTTCAGTATTTCTAACAACTATGTTGCTTTATTCAATAATCTGCCCATTACTTATTTTCTCATAAAGTTACAAATTGAATGAAAAAGAATTATTTGTATCTCTTTTCTCTTCCTCTAAATATATAATACATTTTTCAAAACTTTTTTTTAAAAAAATAGTTCTAATGCTGTTGAGAATTCTTTGCTTTATTACATATTGGTTGTGAGCTGAGTTTGGTACAAGACAGCCAGTTTATAAATGTTCATAGTTATATATATTGGAGGGATTAATGTCCACTATATAATAAAATTTACAAAAGCTTATTGAGAAAACTTCCTTCTAATAATTCCTATTTGGAATTGGGCCGCATGAGTGGCTGGCTGGAGCATGTGCGCGTAGCTTATAGTAACCAAATGTCCCGCTTTTGGCGGGACAGTCCCGCTTTTTAGAAATTTGTCCCGCGTCCCGTGGCGTTCTAAAAAAGTCCCGATTGAGTGAGGGTGCATTTAAGGGTGCCTTGTCTTTAGGCTGGGAAAGAAAGGTCTTGACTGTGATCAAACGGAACTTCTCTCTTCGAGAGATCAAATCTTGTTAAAGCAAAGAGAAGAGAGGCAAAGCAAAACAGGGGAGGGCAAAAAGTTTCTTCAAGGACATTCTAGGAAACACCTGTTGTTTTATCTCTGCCCACCCAGTCATCTTCGAGCACCCACCCCTCCCACCCCATCGGCAGCCCGTATTCTCCGCTCAGTGTTAACTTCCTCTCTGGGAGCCGCGAGCCGAGTGGTCAGGCGTGGAAAGGAGCGCTCTGTCGCTGGGGCAATAGTCAGTCACGGCCAAGCGCGCTGTCTCCACCCTTTGCCCATTGGCTTCACCTTGGTTGCGCGGGTATTCCCTAGCGCTTGAACCTCTGGAAGTTGGTGCTGCAGCAAAATCCGGCAAGGTAGGCTTTGGAAGAAGAGCCACTGGGGTTCGTGCCAGCAAAAAAAAAAAAAAGGGTCTGGTTTGGATTTCCTCCCCTTGTGGCGGGTGATGTTTGTCATAAGTGCCCCGTTACACCGAATAGAAGAAAGCGGAGAAAAGAATGCCTGTTTTGCTTGCAAAATTCGGTTCCCTTTCTTTTCCTGACTGCGGGGGGAGTGGGGATGGGTGGGGGATAAGGGCGCCCATTAAATGCAAAATGTATTTCTGTACATGAAAAACCCTACCTTCACTACGGTAACTTGTAATGCCCCTTTTCCGCCCAAGTTTGAACTTAAAAGTAGAACTTGGCTCGGGAATTACTTGGTCAGTTTTGGAATGATTAAACAGCAGCCGCAGCAGCAGCAGCAGCACCACACTCGTTCCGGTTGCTGAGATGAAGTAAAGATGGAGTAATTAGGTTTGGATTTTTGTGGAAGGACTGGCGCAGTAAACTCCTGGTTTCATTCATTTTAAGCATTGGCTTTTTGCATCAATTCCAGTTTAGTAAATTTCGGAATTTTTCTAAATTTAGCAGATACGATAATCCCACAGACCTCCATTTTATACACTTTTGCCAAATACTCCATACGGCAGTATTTCCTCCTCGCCCCACACCTTTATGCTATCTGTATAAATTCATCCTAATGTTTCTACCACCCCTCCTTTAATATAGTGTATTGTAATTACTCCTGATAGTAACTGCAATACACCATATGAGATAGGTAGAATCACTGTATTGTAATTAATTGAAAATGCTGTGTAAGAGATTTGATATGATCTCTGAAGATATTTTGATGGAAGGTATTCAAGAAGGAGGATATGCAGCTCCTGAACATGCACAGATCACCTTTGCTTCACATCAAGGAAGGTCACTGCTTGTTTTTTTAATAGTCCTCCAGTTTAAAGTTGTGTGCCCATACACACTCAGTACTATGTAATATGATTAATTTAAATAGTATATTTTGGATGTTCAGTAGTAGTAAATAAATAGACAGGGAAATTGTATCTCATTGAGACCTTTGAGGCGAGGAGAGGCCAGGCACCCTAACCTTTGACGTGAGTGACATCAAGTTGGTCACACCCACCCAGTCACATGACCACCAAGCCACACCCACCAGACAAGCCACACCCACAGAACCGGTAGTAAAAAAATTAGAAAACCCCCCCCGCGCCGCCACCCCCCCCCCCGTCAATGGTGTCCCACTTTACCAATGTTAAAATCTGGTCACTATAGCTAGCTCAACTTGCGTGACTGGTGGGCCAGCTCGTGTGTGTTGGTGCACTGCTTGCATAAGTCAAGCTTATGCACGCCAGCCCGACGCTCATGCGCCCCAATTCCCCTCTCCCCACCCAGCCAGGCCACCAAGCTGCAAAGATTGGGGATCACTGTAATAATATATCCGAAATTAATTCTAAATGTAGCTTCAGTTCAAATAGCACTTTTTCTGTTTCAGTCCAGAAAATCTTTGAAATTTGCTTTCTAGTCTTTCTGTAGTCATGGGTGTGCTGCATGTGGTCTTTGAGATATTCTGAACTATAACTCCCAGGTGCTCCAATATCCACATATGCTAGGAGATGTAGTTTAGCAACATTTAGAAGACCACATTTTGCTCTTCTCTGTTTCATATTGTGTGTCCTGCAGTCTGCATATAAAGTTTTCAATAAGACATTCCTTTCTTTAAAAAAAACTTAACATACTATTTTTAAACTATATTTTTCAACAGAAATATTTTCTATAGTTTTATTCAACAGAAATATTAATATATATTTCCTCTGGCCCAACTGCGTACCCTGATTTATGGGAGTTGATGTACTTCCACTTAGGATAATACTTTGTGCGCACTATAGATTTAGACTCTTTGGATCTGGAGGTTGGCTATGAGATACCTTTTTCCACATCTGCTCCATCTGGAAGCCATAGCTGGCATAGCTTATGACATCTTCACATCAGTGGAATGGGCAGATAATTTTCAAGATGACATTATTTATTTTCTTTCTTTCTTTGTTTTGTTCTTAATATTTCTGTAGGCCACCCAGAGCTGCAGGTTATATGGCAGCCATATAAATGTCATAAATTAATAAAATTTATCATTAATGGTGGTTTATCTGGTTGCTTCTGGAGGGCGGAATATTTACTTAGCTTTTTTAACACAGTTCTTATAACTGCTAACTTTATTACTTTTTCATATGATGGATGTCAGGGTATCCAAAGGAGGATTACAGTCACCTTGGTGCATGAGACAGGGAGCCACATCCGCTGGAAGGAAGTGAGGGAGCTGGTTGTGGGTAAGTAAAATATTTGTTCTATATCCCAATCAATGTTGAAGCTATACAATACATATGAACTAAGCAGTCTCAAACTGCAGAACAGCATCACTGATTTTAAGAAAAGATTATGGATATAGATGCTATGTAAAAAGTATCAAAATAGAGCTTTCAGATGACATTAGAGCATTTTTCCTTACTTTTTGTAACAAGTTGTTCATTTTGGTAAACAGAGCCTGGATTTGGATGTTTTACAGTGTATCTCCTGTGTAGCTTCCAAGAGTCTCTTGGATCAGACTAGAATAGAAGTATTTTGGAATAGAACTATGTTTAATGAATAAGCAAATCTCCTTTGATACAGTTTGAATTTTGAAGGTTAGACTGGAACTTTGTATAGAAAACTGGATGATGCATTTGTTTATGTGGACAGCGTTTGAGAGATTGTCAAATTATAGTGATGTGATTGGTTCACAGCCTTTTTCTTCTAAGAGGAGCATAACTCATAATGGTAAAAAATATGAAAATATCCCAACAGTGTGATTTCTTTTCAGTTCTCATCATGATAAGCAATGATGAGTTTAAGACCTAGAGAATAATCTCACTTTATAGATATACTATATTGGGCAGCCTGCAAGCTACAGGTCTTGTGTGACTCTTTAAAATTCTGCTTATGGTTAGGACATATGGCAAGCTGGAGACTTTATAAAATATGACTACAATGGAAATATGACACATATGGATGAATCTTCCAACACTCTGCCTTCTGCCTCCCATAATGTTGAAATGGAGAGCGGAGAGAAAGCTGCATATGCATCACTCCAGATCTTCCCTTCATATTTTGGAAAAGACTTACCCGATTATGATTTAGATGTCTAGAAATATACTTACTCTAATTGTTCTGCAGCAGTATAGAGAAGATAAAATGTATGCTCTATCCTCTATTTGTAGGTCGAATCCGGAACACTCCAGAAGGAGATGAGTCCCTCATTGATCCCAATATCCTCTCTTTGAACATCCTGTCTTCAGGATACATCCGGCCCTCTCAGGATGATCGGTAGGTCTCTCAGAATACTCAGCTAATCTGGATCAGTCATGATACTTCTATATACGTCTGGTACTGTATATGCCCAGTTGCGTGAAAAGCTTTTTCCCTGAAAGACCCAACTCTTTACACAATAGGTCAAAGTTCTGACAAAGTTGGCAAAAAAGAAAACCACAAAATTGCACACAGAAAGGGCTAGTGACTTTTCTCCAGTATTTTTTGGAAAACATGGATAACAGTTTAAGAGACTAGTGCAACATAGGAAGTTGCCTAGTATCAGTTAAATCATTTATTTGTCTAGTCTGATATTATTTCCTCTGGCAGAAAGTTTCATGCGTCTGTGGCTGAGGTCCATCTTGCCCAGAACATGTCCATGTGTCCCTTTTATTCACTTAAAAATATTGTTTTAAGAAATATTATTTAATAATAAATGGAAATACTAGAAAGAACCTAGGACCTCCCAAATAGTTAGCAGTTACATGACCTTGGAGGACTGGCATCTCTCCATGTGCAGAATATGTTTAAATTTGCTCCTGGACTGTGGCTCAGTTGCTTTAGCAGTTTGCAAACATTTATTCGCCATATATTGTAAATACTACTTTTAGTATTTACAATTTATCTCACAGCCTAGCAGAAGAAAGCTGATAATATTTTCATGTACTATGAAAGGGAAGCACTGACACATGCATCTTTCTACAAGGGCTCAGTCATTCTCCAATGGAACAATGGGTGGGATTTAACACCGCAGTTTGAATGGAACAACCCTTCTCCAAAATTTCAAAAATGGCTACAGGGATGCATTACAGATTCTTCCTATTTTGCAAAACGTATTTTTAAAAAAGATACTGAGAAGATTAGAGGTTGGAATGTGAAGCCCTTTCTTACTTCCTTGGGTCTGGGTATTGCATTATTATGAGAGGTTAGTGGTAAAAGATAACACAGTGTCATTAACAAATGGATGATTTATTATTCTTAAGATGAAAGACATGGATGAGTGAGTAATAGATTCTGTTAGGAAAACAAAAGACAGGAGACAATGTGATATCTCCTTCATTCATCTTTTTCTGAAGATTAGTTTCTCTTTCAGTACCTTCTACAGTTGAGACCAAGTTATTATGATCAAATAATCCTGAGTTTATTCCTCAACATTGATCTCAATTCAGATGTTTAAACATATATGATTTTTTACAACCCTCTGAAAGAATATATGGGTGAGTTGGGAAATGATGGTGAGTCAAGAGCAGCATAAATAAATTTCAACAAAATAAGGTGTAAGTATATCATGGAAAAGAGCAAAGCTGATGAGGGAATGTGAAAAGGAAAAAGAGGTTGGTTAAACTAATTCTAATCCAGGTTTTTCCAATCTGATGTCCAGGTATGTTAGAACTATGATTTCTAAGCAGCCTGGGCAGAGTTTGGAAGATGATTGTTCAAGGACAGGGAATAGGCAACCTTTGGGGACTATTAGACATAATTTAAATGGTTAAGGCACATCAGTTGCAAAGTATCTCTTCCCTGAGACTAGTCAGCTTTCTTTCTTCTCCTTTGTTTATGGAGAAGATCCTTTCTATTATTCCAGTTTTTTTTGTTCCTTTTTTTCTGGGTAAATGATCACATCCCAACAAACACTGTGCTGCACCCATCCTCCATGATGGTTTTCCCCAAATGCCAATAAAATATATGTGAATGGAGTTCATAGCTATAAATAAAGTTGACTGTTAGAACTGTTTGAACACAGCACACACCCTCCCATTTAATTAGTTTTTTAAATGTTGTCTGGCAGATATCAATGAAGACATTGATAGGGATATTGATATCCTGTATATCCTTGAGCATCAATTCCATGTGTTTGATGGTAATATAATATATATATATTCTATTCAAAAGGAATTTTCCCTTCTGAACAAACAAGCAATAAATCAACAGAAGAAAAACAAAACAAAATAAAATAAAATGGGAAAATAAAGCCAAACCAAGCACAGCAATGTTGTTCCTTTTACTGATATTAACCAAGACCTTTAGTTTTGATTAAGTTGATATAGATACAATTTATATAACAATGTTTCCAGCTTTTTCAGTGACAATAATAGCCAACCTATAAGCAAAAATAGAAGAAAAAAACATAGGAAATTTACCTATTATCAAGAACAATGATAATTATTGGAAGCTATTGCCCTAGATTTATTTAGTGGTTGCTGTTATTCCTACACTAATCTTGACAGCATACATGCCAAGTAAACTTCTTTTTTACAGGATCCTGGCTTGTCAACATGCAGTCATCTGTAAAATCAATGATTAAAACTAATATTAGGAAGTATTGCTAATTGTATGATGCATTTTGCTTTACAGAATGAAAGCAATCAATCCTGGTCATGCAATATTTCTTTCAACCCTGGTTCCTGAGCTTTCGATCTCAGCCTCCCCTGACCTGATGCCCTCCAAATGTATTGGAATATAAATCCAGAATTCCTATTCAGCATGCTGGGAATTCCAATTCTATGACATGTGAAGGAAATTGGGTTGAAAAAGGCCTCTTTATTACATATTCTAGAAGTGGTATTTTTTCTAATATTATTTCCAAACTCTGCAGCTCTTCACAGGAAACCCGAGTATGATTGTTTTCAGTATGTCTCAGGATTGATTTGCCATTTGGTTTATTGTGACATTTATTAGCCAAGTTCCTTGTTATGGTGTTCAAAGCAGCAGCCTTCATTGAACCCAACATTTAAATTTCTAAATTCTCATAAACCACAAGAAGTCTATTGTTGAGGTTTCTGAGCATTGCCAGAGAAGTAAGAAAGACTAGGAATCATATGCCGGTAGGTTTCTGCTGCTCCTTCCTCTTATGTCTTTTTCTCCTATATGAGCGTTATTCTTTGCTTCCTGAATGGATGAAAACAGAATTGATGGCTGGCATCTTAAAGTTGTCAGCAAGGCTGGCCAGATTTGGCTGAAGGAAAAGAATAACAAAGGGTCTATCTACAAGAACAGCCTTTCTCAACCTGATGCATTCCCAGTCTGAGACTACAATTGTTGTCATCCCAAGGTAGCATTTTTATCTTGGGGCAGTAGGAGTTGTAATCTGATCCCATCTGGATTGTATCAAGTTACAAAAGTGGCATTAGAGCCCCGTTTTCCAGATTTCTCATCTTTTTAAAATTTGCATGAATTTTAGGAACTTTCTTCAAATCTTGATAGTCCTTAACTAAGAACTTTTTGTTGAGAACTCAACTCATCCACCTACATGGGCACCTGTTTCAGTTCCCAGCTATCATGTATCACCAGGCTATTTTCCCAGTAGGCAGACAACCATCTCTTTAGACTTTATTCACTGTATCCCAATATCATTGAGTAACATGATGCAAGAAAAATTCAAACCAGCTTCATGTTCATAGCATTGTAAAAGTCCTCCTTGTGTGTTGGCCAAAAGCCCTTGTAGAGCCATATGGCAGTATTTATAGGAATTATTAGACAAAAGGTGACGATGCATCAGATTGATGGAAATGACACAATGACCAAATTATATGCCTGAATTAGAATGTCAAAAATACTAGAAAGACAGCCTGAATTAGAATGTCAAAAATACTAGAAAGACAGTTTTTCCTTGAGGCAAGTCAGCAACAGCAAAACAAAAAAAGCAAACCTAGTATGGCATGAATTTCTAAATGAGGACAGTACTTTTCCTACATATCCGTTTATAGTCAATGGGTGGGTCCTCACAACATGTGGAATAAAATGCCCTGTTGAGAGGCAGACAGACACTGATGTTCCCAATCTTTCTGCTGTCAGATGCAGCTCTTTAAGCAAAGGTTTATTTGTTTTCTAAACCTGAAATGGATGCCATTTCAGATTTCTAGTCCAGGACTGGACTAGAATTTTAAATTTTAATTTTAAAAATTAAAATTTAAAAAAAAATAAAAAATAAAAAAATAATAATAATAATGGGGTTTTATTATTTTTATCGTAATTTTAATATTCGGCCTTATTTAATAAGTTTTTAATTGGTGTTTTATCTTGTATTTATATTTGTGTTTTTTATCAGGCTGTAAACCGCCCTGAGTCCCTCGGGAGATAGGGCGGTATAAAAATGTGATTAAATAAATAAATAAAAATAAATTTTGGAATTGGAGAAACCAGCCTTTGTAACTTAGACCTGTGATGGCTTAAAATTCCAGTTTCTCTAAATGGCAGACATTTCTGATCTAGATGGTATAGTAAACATAAATTCCTGATTAAGAACTATGTGCAATTGTGGTAAAATGGTAGCCGACATGCACTTGTCAATCTAACCTTAAGACTTCTGCAAACATAACAAAGGCTCTGCCCCTTTCACCTTCACAATGCTGAGGGAGCTTAAATTTGCTTTAGGTAGTGATGTACTGACAACAAACTTCATTTGAATTTGAGTGAATTGATTGGATTTAAGGCTCTGCAATAAAGGCCCCCAAACTGACCCTAAACATTTCAGTGTATCTCATTGTTACTCCACTTACTTATTTACAATGTGTTCATCAGGGGGCCTTGAGCTTTTTTTCTACTATAGAGAGATAGGGATAGAGAGGAGCTGTTTGTAAGGCTTAGGCTTTGGAAGACCTGCATGATAAAACTGCTGATGCTACTGCCACCTCCACCAGCACTGCCCATTTAAACTAACCATGTGATTGTTTGTGTTTTTGCAGGCAGTTTCTTGATTCGGATATGCCTAGGTATTATTTGTGAGCTTTCCCATGTATTTTATTTCCTCTCATACACCTTTTTCAAATTGGCATTGGGTTAGCAATGCTGTAGACTAAACTTACTTCCACCTACCTGAACACACCAGCTTCTCCCTTCCTTTTTTCTCTTCTGCATCACTGGGCTTCTTTTTGTTCCATTTTGTTCCTTGGTTGTTGCTTTTTGTAACTTTTCTTTCAAAGGCCAGTGTTTTTCTTATTTCTCTCTCATCCATAAATGCTCTCTTTGGGGACTGGGGACTGGGAGATAGCTTTTTTTTTCCCATTTGATTTCCCTCTTTCCTTTTTTCCCCCTCTATCTCTGCCAAAAAATGCTGGCCTGGCCTGTCCATACTGAAACTCCTCCATCTCCTGCTTTTGGCTTTGGCAGTGACACAAAAGAAGTTGAACTGATGCAGGCTTCATGAGATGCTGTGTTCCGTGTGACTGGGGTTGAGAGAGGAGATTAGAGTAACCCCAGGATGATGCGAAAGAGCCATCAATGGAGGTGGGGGTTTAACAGGCTTCCTAGGTAGATGTGGGTGCAAAAACTGTTCAAAATGCAGTCTGAGGCAACTGTACCAATTCAAGTATCAAATGGATTGCATGACTTGACTGTGACAATGATTAGATATTAAAGCATCCCAAGGAGCCAATAAAATTGCCAACTCTGCATGCTAGGAAGATTGGAATTTCTGAATATAATTCTTTAAATATTGACAAGATCCTGCCGGTCTCACTGGCTGCAGTCCCACACATTGGAGAGACACTATGTTAAAGAGGAAAGCTATGCCAGGCCAGAGAACAGGATCAAAAGAGCTAGGTTGTGATGTAAAATGTAAGTAATTCTTCAAACATTTCTCTATTCCCTAACCCTAGTATAATGATTGACTTCTTTTGTTGAAGAATTTAAAATCAAACAAGGAAAGCTAATGTGGGAAATGGAAAGAAAAATTGTCTGGTTGATTTAGTTTAGTCTAATATTTGAATTAGGTCTATTTTGCTCTTTGGAATCTAGACTTAAGACTTAGAACATTTGTTTTAGAGATGATAGTGATAGAAAATATAATAAATAAGAATAAAATATCAACTTTAGTTGCAAGTCAGTGTGCAATTACTGTAACTATGTTCTTAATTTATGAGGTCACTGTAAGAATTACAATTTTATTGCAGTGCCTCCTAGTTAATCATTTAGATTTAAAAATTTGGTACCAAAAGTATCATTGAAGATAATTGGCTGAAAAATTCCATGGATAAATCGGACAAGACAGATGTGGCCACTGTGATTCAGTTCACTAAAATTAAAAGCATTTCCTGCCTTGGTACCAGTATTTTTGTTCCTTCATCTGCAGCTTTCTGCCAATTTGAATTGAGTTTCTGTTGCCTATTCCAGGCACCATGATGGAACTGGTTTCCATTAATGGTTTCTTATGTAGTCTGGTTTTATACAACAAAGTTTACATCAGACTTTCTATGATGGTCATCTGGAAGATGAAGTTGATATGGCTTTTACCTTTTGAGGATTAGAAAGGATTATTAGAACTATTAGAATGAATATTTCTAATTTAGGACTTCCTTTTTCAGAGCCATTTGGATTTATTTATTGCTATACTTCTCTTTTGCATGGAACACCTTGCTTGTTCCTTCTTGATAAGTAGGGCATACTGTAGTTTGACTTGATAAAATAAAGTTGCTGAATACTCCTCAATATAGTAGCATTGCTCGGTACTGTTAAGAGAAGCTGTATTTTTTTAGGGAAATACTATAGGCTGAAAGGGTTTTTTCCTGTAAATCTTACCTTCATGAAATCATTGTAGCACAGCAAATTTCATGCATTCCAGATGTGCGAAGATTACAACTCCAGGCTGCCAAGTGATTCAGAGAGCTGTAATTTCTACATGTCTTCAAAGCAACAGGTTGGGAGAGACTGAAACCCAATTCTCATACTGGAAATCACAATTCTGATAAGAACCTGGTTAATGAAAATTTCCTTGATCTTTTTAGTCTACAGATAATACAGATTTTAAAAAATCTAATTGAATCACCAGGACTATTAGACTTTCACCTAGAAAACCAGAGGGAAATATCCAACACAACAGTCCGGGCTTCCGATTGTATACGTGTCCTTCTACTAAGAGATTGAAGAGAGAACAGTATTGTAACTAATTATGGCTGGTCTCTTCAAATCTCCATGCATCCCTGTGTAGCTGCCTCTCTGGGCAGCTTTTCTCAGACACCTATAAACAATGCTTTCTGACATTTTAATTTTTTTGTGTATCTGTACATGTGTTTGTCTTGGGTTGCCTTCCACTTATAGCATTTCACTTGGAAATGACACTAGGTATTTTTGTCTCACTTTTCTCTCACCCTTGCTTGATCTCTTACTGGTTTCCCTCCTTTTCTCTTCACTTCTACACTCTTCCTGTCCTAAACTTGTTTCCTTCCTTTTGGAATTTGTCTTTGACTTGCTTGTGTCTCAGTGAACTTAGCTCTTTTGGTTTTTGCAACATGCAAAATGTATGTGAAAATGTCTGATGTTTAGAATGGGGTAGTTAATTGTGCATCAACCAATACTCAGATCCTCTTTACCAAGAGTCAGCTGCTATTCTTAGTAATAGATTTATTGTTAATAAATTAACTTCCAATAGGTGGATTGGTGTTTCTTATTATTAAAGAGGCTTCTGACTACGTTGATACTGAATGTTGGTGAGCTGTGATAGTGGAATGCCAGAATATTTTTAAAACTTGAGGATGCTCAGATGAAAATGAGAGAAAGGGAGGAGAGAGAGAAAAAATCCCAGTATTTTGATCACGTTTGGAAACATTTCATAATTTCTGAAATGGCCACTGGTATGTATGTATGTATGTACATACATACACACACACATACACACACACACATATAAATAAATAAAATTGAAACAAGCATTTTTCACAAGAGAAAAACCATCGTAAGTGAAAATGTGATTGAAAGGGGATAGGTGGAAAATTGGGCATGTGTTCTAATTAGCAGAATTGCTACCTCCTTTGGGTGTTCCAACATGAACAGAGCAGCTAGTATGCCATGGAATTTATTCTTTATGGAAATCTGGATTTCTGAAGGGGCATAATATTCCATAGCACTATAGGGTGCTATGCTTATGGACTGCCTAAATAAGCTAAGTGTTGGCTTGTCCAAGTAATTCAGACAAGAAAGCCGGAAGTAGAGATAGTCCTCCACTTACAATCACATCTGAGTGCAAAATTTCAGTTGTTAAGTGAGACATTTGTTAAGTGTGTTTTGTCACATTTTACAACCTTTCTTGCCACAGTTGTTAAGTGAATCACTGCAGTTGATAAGTTAGTAACCCAGTTTTTAAGTGAATCTGGCCTCCCCATTGACTTTGCTTATCAGAAGGTCGTAAAATATAATCACGTGACTTTGGGACACAGCAACGGTCATAAATATGAACCAGTTGCCTAGCATCTGAATTTTGATCACATGATCATGAGGCTGCTGCAACGGTTGTAAGTGTGAAAAATGTTCATAAGTCACATTTCAGTGCCGTTGTAACTGTGAACAGTCACTAAATGAACTGTTGTAAGTTAAGGACTACCTGCACAGTCTGAGTGGGCTCCAACTTTCATATACAAATACAATGGCTTGTATAATGAAGGTTGCTATAATAAGCAAATATTCAAAAATGGAATGAGAAATTAGTGACTGTCTTAGTTATAACACCCAGAGTACAGGAATAAGCCAAATTTAAGCAAGCTCACTCTTCTCATTAAAAGTTTGGATTTTAAATTATCTAGTCACTGTTTTTTGGAAGCATTAGTTTTATTCACAGATGGGTCACATAAATTCATTTATCATGAATGACACAGCAAAATTTGAGAACTTCTGGACTAATATCTACTGTGTAGAACATATTTTTCATACTAAGGATTACAGGATTACACACTAGTCCACAATTTTGAAAATTGTTATGTGCAAAAAATAAACAAACATGGTAAATTAGCTGCAAACACTTTGTAACAAACCTCTGCCAAAGTATACTGAAAATGTTTCTAGAGATGTAGAATTGAATACTGAGCATCCTCACTTTTTCTTTCGTTTTTCTGAATTTGCTTGCCAAAAATTAGTATCTCCTTCTAATGGAAGAAAGATTATTTATTTTAACATATTTGACTGAAGAGATGTGGCCTTGGAGTGCTTTAGGCAATACTTTAAGATGATCAGTTATTTCTATATCAAGGAAGGATCTTTTTAAATTGCTATTGCTTCTTCCCTACTTTCTTTTAGATGGCATCTTAAATTGCATTTTTGGATGATCTCTGGTGGGAATGGGATGGGGGTAGTATATCCATCCTGGCCATCGCAGTGGCTGCAGATACCATCAACCATGGGGTTGAAAACGGATAGAAACATACTCTGCTGGTTCTCTTCCTTCCTTTGGGTCTGGTAATAGTTGGTGCTGATTGGGAATGAGAAGTCTCACCCTCTGTTCCAATTATGTGGGTGCCATAGATTTTGGTGCTCACTCCATACATGTTTAACAGCTACATAAAATCACTGGGTGAGATCATCTGTCACCATCATCTCATCATCATTATTAAGGGACTATTAATAAGTGATGATGTTCAAATGTACTTCCTTGCTCCTAGCATACTAAGTTATGCTGATGATATCTTGTCCTGGTGCCTGGAGGCTGTGGAACTTTATACCTTCTTAAGTGAAGTTAGCCCCAATCCTTATGTCCTTCCAGAAAGCCTTCAAAACATGGTGTGTGTGTGTTTTTCACAAGGTCTGAGGATCCCCTGATAGTAGGGAACCCACACTGTGGTTTAATAATTGAATTGCTTTAATTCTTTTTATAATATATGTAAATAATCAGTTTCATTATAGGCTGCCCGGAGCCTTCTTATGTGAAATGGGTAGCTATCTAAATAATAATAGTTCCAAAATAAGAATGAGTCAATAGATCTTAAAATTGCTTTGGAATCATTTCGTCAGAAGGATGGATCAGTGGGTGCTATTTCTGTCTGGTATACTCTCAGCTCTAATCCTGTTTATTGTTCATTGCCCCTTGTTTATGTAACTCCCTTTTCAAGTGCTGCCTTCCTCTTTCCCTGTTTTTCTGTCACCTTTTCTTCTTTCCAAAATCATTCCTATCTATATGGGGCCATTAAAAAAAATAATTAACATATACTCCAAGACCTTCCTTGAGAATTCCCAGTGATACTGTCATATTTGCCTTTCAAAGAAGATTTTATATTTTGGGCCAGAGTACTCCAGTATGGGTACATCATTCAGACAGATCAATGTGTGTATGTGTTAAGTGTGTGTGTACGTGTGCATTTGTGCATGTTTGTGTTTTGTTCCTATTACTAATGTTTTGGAATAATTTATAGTCTTTTATTAACCTGGTATTTTATTTTTTCCGCTGCAGGACTTTTTACCAGTTTGAAGCTGCGTGGGATAGCTCCATGCATAACTCTTTGCTCCTGAATCGTGTTACTCCTTACAGAGAAAAAATCTACATGACCCTCTCTGCTTATATTGAGGCAAGACATATCAGTGCCTTCATTTCAATATTCCTTCCAAAATCCCATAAAAAAGACAATAACAAATCAACTTTTGTAGGAATGCAAGAAAATTACATAGATATAGAAATGTAATCACCAGTTTAAGCTTGCTTTTTTAAAATCACTGTATATATGAAGGAGAGACAGAGCCTGGGGTCAGAGTCAAGAGAGGAATTAACATTTACATTCCCATAAACAGTCCAAGTTCTGCCCCTCTTGAATTCAATTTCCAGTAACTATTATCTAGCAGCAGTTTAGTACTGTCAATTAGTTGACTAAAATCTTGTGTATAAATCAACTTAACTGGAGCTTAATGTGTGGTCCTGATTCTTCAGGCCTGACAGTGTAATAAGATTATGCTCTCATTTCAGATGGAGAACTGCACCCAACCTGCTGTCATCACCAAAGATTTTTGTATGGTCTTTTACTCCAGAGATGCCAAACTCCCTGCTTCTAGATCAATCCGCAATCTTTTTGGAAGTGGAAGCCTTCGAGCTTCAGAAAGGTAAGAAAGGCCAGAAGGGTAGCACATCTTATTAGGATAAAGAATATATATATAGGATAAAGAAGATCAACTAACATGGAAGCTGTAAGTGTATTTCTTCGTAGATATTAACTATGTTATGTTCACTTCTTAACTAAGGGCTGTTAGGCTTCATATAAAGCTTTCAGCTTAATATTAAAATTCCCTAAAAAACAGATTTCGGTCCTCTCATCTTGAAAGATGAGGTGTAATAAAATGATTCCTTGAATGTACCATATTCATAAGAATGGTGTAACTTCTATTAGCTTGCTCTTTTTTTCCACTTTCTGCTACAGTAACCGTGTGACCGGAGTCTATGAGCTCAGCCTCTGCCGAGTTGCTGATGCTGGCAGTCCAGGTAAAAAGTTTTTTCTTTATGAAAGGGTCCCTCCATGAAGTTTTGGGCTTATACTTAAACAAGAGGGATATAGCTTTAGAAGGCAAGACTTAATTGTTGCTCTAACTTACAAAATATGAATGTGTTGCATGCACTTATAGAACACAGCTATGCTGAATAAAGATTTCCTCTGTAGGTATGCAAAGGAGACGAAGGCGTGTGCTGGACACCTCTGTGGCCTACGTACGAGGAGAAGAGAATTTAGCTGGGTGGCGACCCCGTAGTGATAGTCTCATCTTGGATCATCAGTGGGAACTGGAAAAACTGAGTCTTCTACAAGAAGTAAGGCTCTAGCCTGAGGCCTGATAACTGCCAGTTTCACATCAATTTAGTCCTGCCCAACTAATGGGCCAGGTGGCAAGAGTAGATTGATGTAAGGTAAAATACTTGAAATACTCTTCCCCATACTGGATGCTCTCTAGATGTATGGATTCTGACTTCCACAATTCTCCACCTGGCATGGCCATTTATGATAATGGAAGATATCAACAGCAAACTCGCCTTTCTTTTCATAGGTTGAGAAAACAAGACATTATCTGCTCTTGCGTGAGAAGTTGGAGACAACTCAGCGCTTAGGTCTGGATTCCTTGTCCTCAAGCTCCAGTGAAGATTCTGATTCCCGTAGCACATCTTATGTTTCATCTCCAATCTCTGCAGATGGTACCCCAGAAGGGAGGCCTTTACCTCTTGATATTCCTAGTGAGAGACAGAAAGAACTTGCAGTCAAGGTATAGAATATGGAATGTGCTTATCTTCTGGGACAGGACTAGAAAAGTTGGCTTCATATTTTCTTTAAGTCTATGATCTTTTTGTACCTGCATTCTGAAGGCATCTGAATATTCTCTGCAAGTTCCAATAGTATTTTTTTCTGAAAGTAGCAGTAATTTCTGAGTGAAGAAATAACATTTGTTAGCAGGAAAGCTTTCTCAGAAAAGAGCATTTCCTTAATTTGAAGGCCCACTGAGAATATCTTTAGATTTCTACAATACAGGTACATGGTGGTAATTTCCAGCAGAACTAGTTTTTACCATCAATTATAAATACTTGTTTTGTGCTGTTACAAAAATTATTCCTTTCCCCCACTTCTACAAAGAGTTGAACATTTGATTGGAGTCCTTATTAATCTTTGCTGCTCTTGGAGAGAGAAGGTGAGAAAGGAGGGAGACATATAGATTCAGAGGCAGACAGAAAGGCAGGAAGACTGTCCATAGGAATAAAAGTAATCCAAACTTGTTCAGCTACAGGTAGTGCTCACTTAATTACTTGTCGAATGGTTTAATGACCATTCAAAGTTTTAACAGTCTTGACAGTTTCGGAAAGAATGCTTGACAACCTATAAAGCACTTTTGACTGTTGTAAACCGACATGGTGCCCCAACCCCCATGGCCATGTGAGGCACTTCGCATCTTACATTTACAACCAGTTGCAGCATCCCATGGTCATGTGACTATGATTTGCAATTTTTTTGATAGAAAATGGCAAAAAATGCCCATTGGAGATACTGGATTTGCTTAATGACCACATAGTTTACTTAATGACAGTGCTGAATCACTTTATAATAGTTATAAATGCAAAATCAAGTCAGGTAGTGTGGTGATCCTCTAACACCACCCAACTGCAATGGTAAATAAAGGATTACCTATGTACTTTTGTTCTTGTCAGAATCGAAACTCATTTTTCTCTTTCTCCATTTTTTTTTGCAGTGCTTGCGCCTTCTTACACACACTTTTAACAGAGAGTACAGCCATAGCCATGTGTGTGTCAGTGCAAGTGAGAGCAAGGTAAAATACCTTCTGTGCTTTCATACCTTTTTATTAGTCTTATTACTCCCCAGATTTTAAAACCTAGTCCATTTCAGAACTGATTCCCAGAGAACCGAATAAAGCTAATACATTTAACTTGGGATACATTGGATTTGGGGGCAAAAAGGGAGTAAAATATCAAACTCTGATACTTGTGAAATGATGGAATCCCACCAGATCTGAAATGTTCTGATCCTGAACTTCTACTTTGTGTTGTGGAACAAATTATAAATTGCCCTAGAGGGCTTATTTTCTCTTTTACTGCATATAATCCCTTTAGAAGAATAAATGATAACTGAGCATAATTTGTAGACATAAGGGTACCTGTTTTCTGAGAAGGTCCTGAATATATAGTTATAAAAGTGCTGAAACATACAACCAAGATTTGGAGGTATTTGTTTTCAGACAAGCATATCCAGTGACAGGTTCTTTTTATACCCAGCTATCTGAAATGTCAGTGACTCTGCTGAGAGACCCCTCCATGTCAGGCCTTGGTAGTGCAACTTTGACCCCCTCCTCAACCTGTCCATCCCTGATCGAAGGCCATTATAGTGCTACAGAAGCCAGGTAAGAAACGTGGCAAGGCTAAAAATGTCGGGGCTGTTTATGTATCAAAAGTACATAGTTTTACTATGAAAAATAAAGGACATTGGTCAAAATGTAATTGAAGTTATAAACCTGCTTTTTCTCTGCAGAACTCTCCAGCTCCCTTCCAGAGTAGAAAGTCCTGAAATTGAGCTCACCATCGAAGGAGAGAAGAAAAAATCCCCTGTTTGTGGGCCCGAGGAGGATAAGGAAATCCAGCGTCTATTGGTTCCTGATATTCAAGAGATTCGGGTCAGGTAAAAACTAAGGGCAACAGGAATAATTAGCAACTTGGGCAAAACTGTGAATTTTATTCCAATCATTATGAGCTGGACCAGATTATCAGAGGAATCATCTCATTCCAATTATATTGACCCATCCCAACCATCAGTCTTCCAGATGTGCCAGGGACCACAAAATTGCTCCATAGGGTTGATTGTTGAGCACACACTGTGAAGTTTGTATGCAATTACTAAGTGGGATGCCAATGTGTCTCCTCTACAGCCCTATTGTCTCCAGAAAAGGCTACTTACACTTTCTGGAACCCCATACAAATGGGTGGGTGAAACGCTATGTGGTTGTGAGACGCCCCTATGTCTACATCTACAACAGCGACAAAGATTCTGTGGAGAGAGCAGTCCTCAATCTCTCATCAGCTCAGGTGGAATACAGTGAAGACCAGCAGGCAATGCTAAAAGTAAGAGCAAACTTTGTTCAAATAAGCATCCCCACCACAGGTTGCTTTCTTTGTTTCCTTTTCTAGGAAATACTATAGTAAGGCTGTTTTTGGCATCGTTGTAAATAGGAACTAATTATTTAAACTATCAGTTAAACATACTGCTAAAGTGACCACCTTAAGAGCCAGTTTGGCCTAGTGGTTAAGGCACCAGGGTAGAAGGCAGGAGACTGTCAGTTCTAATCCTGCCTTAGCAATGAAAGCTGATTGGGTGATCTTTGGCTAGGCATCCTTTTAGTCCAACTCCCATCACAGTGTAGTTGTAGGGAAAATAAGAGGAGGTGTGTTGGATATGTTTGCTGCCTTAAGTTATTTATAAAATTTATAATAATCAATATATTGATAAATAATTTGATGAATGGATTTTTTGGGATTAGAACAAATAACAAAACTCATTCTGATTAGAATAGAATAGAATAGAATTTTTTATTGGCCAAGTGTGATTGGATACACAAGGAAATTGTCTTGGTGCATGTGATTAATGTAGGTTGCATATTAGCAAAATAACATGTGCAGCAAATATTTCAGAACCAGGACTGCTGCAATATGGATTGTTAAGACTGTATGGATGGAAAATATGGATCTGGGTTCACATGGCTTGATTTCTGTAACTTGTAGTCATTATAATTGCAGTCAGTATATACTGCAGTCATCTTGTTCTTCTATTTATTTATTGATCAAATTTATATACCGCCCTATCTCCCGAAGGATTCTATGAATGAGTCTAACAACTTTTTACTTGGTTTAGACCCCTAACACTTTTGCAGTGTGCACTGAACATCGTGGAATTCTGCTACAAGCAAGCAATGATAAGGACATGCATGATTGGCTGTATGCCTTTAACCCTCTCCTGGCTGGATCAATAAGGTAACTGAATGCCTTAAAGGATTAAATCTTAAATCTTGAGAATGATTTTCCAAATATGTCTTTTTTGTCTTGCACAAACAGCTCCCATTAGACTTGCTGGATAGCTGGTATAAAATTATGGAAGGAACCAATTGAAAAAGTCTCTTCTAGAAGAAGAGTAAACTAGTTCATTTATACTACTGTTACAGATATGCAATCTCTGATTCAGTTGAGTTGAAGCGTAATTCCTCCCTTTTTCCCCCTCAAGCCTTTACATTTGTTCTATCTTGGCTTCTCCAACAGATCCAAATTATCAAGACGAACAACAACCCAGGCAAGAATTTAACTTAAAAGATCTGCCCACCTCAAAAAAATCCAGAAAAGTGAAATAATGGGTGCTGTTGGAAGATCCCCATCTGAAAATTGGAATTTTCCTGTCATTCGTCTCCTCAGATGCCTGTGCCTCAGAGTGATCCATTATGAGTTACAGCTTCATTGGGCAAACTCATTTCCTTGAGTAATTTTAAAAGGGTACTATTCCCTGGAATTCTTGCACATATGTGATCTTCCACTCTTCTCTTTATTGGGTGGCTTATGACTACTAACAAAGCAAGAGTTTTTTTTCTTTCTTTCCTTCTGTTTTTTTTAATTCCTAAATCAATTGTTCAATTTAAAGAGAGAGGAATTTGCAAGAGTGAACCTTAATGCTATTTAAAGAGATAAGTGATAGAATTATGTGCTGCTAATTCATTACTTACTGTTGACATTTTACAAATTACTTGATAGAGAAAGAGTAGTATGAGATTATATTTATAAAGTATTTATTTCTATTTACTTCACTGAAAATAATATGCATTCTGTTAATCATGTGTTTCGGGGTCTCCCCTAACTTATGCATATTCCTGATGCTGGACTGCATTTTTGGTAAAGGAAGAGATACCCAAAGGAACCAGGGTGGTGATGCAAGAAGAATCCATCTCTGTTTTATGTGGCTATTTTTAGTTTCTTTTCAAGCTGCATCTACTGTCTGGACATTCCTTTCTAGTGTGTTTCACTAACAACATTCTCCCCTTCCTTACCTGCTCCCCTCCACTAACACACAGTTTTTGTTTTTTAAATGCTGTGACTAAAAGCAAAGGAACAGCAATAGAAAATAGAGGAAGCAGGGTTTTTTCCCCTTTCTGCTGCTTTTTTTCTTGTAGGGTGGCTTACATTTTTCTGTTGGATAAAATGAAGTTGTAAATACATACAAGAGCATAAGCAGTGACCTGCTGGATTGGACCGCTGGCCAATCTAGCCCAGCAGCTTGTTCTCACAGTGGCCAACCAACTGCACAAGGAACCCCACTAGTCTCTCAGCAGATGGCCTTCAGAGGCAGTCACCCTGCTATAAAGGCTAATAACCACCAAGCCCCACTATTTCTATGAATTGGTCCAACCCTTTTTTGAAGCCAGTCAAGCTGGTAGCCAGCACCACGTATTCTAAGCAGAATAATTTGTGAAGGAAAAGTTTAAACAGGTCCCCCTCCCAAGTATTCTTTTGCTCCCAGAATATTGCTTTTCATTAATTAAAAGAGCCCATGAAGAGGGAAGTATAGCAAGCGCTGACCTTGTCTTAATAAGGATTAACAGCTGGCACTGAACATGTGCTGTTCCTAAAAAGAAAATGTTGGTGAGGGAGCTGCTTAATCCTTTCCTTGTTGCCAAATATTATTCATGGCATGGAAGTTTTTCTCTACCCTATTGCCCTTTCACTGAGTTAGGGCTGTGGTTCCCAGATTTCCCTGTCAACATGGTCATAGTAGCTCTACGTGTGGAAGATACCAGATGAAAGAAAGCTAGCAGGACTGGGAGAAGTTGGAATGCTTCTCATTAGTGATGTCATAGGTAATATTTAATTATAGTGTAATATAGCCATTTGAAAGAGTATGGCTGTACTCTTTGAGAAGGAAGGGTGAACAGAAGGCGATATACGCAGTGCAAACTCAAGAGATGGTGTCGTCTTCCCACAGCAAAGAAAGAACTATTTGTTGGTTGCACTTAAAACTGATTGTCTGAAAAAGATAGCTTGTTGTTTTCTTTTCTGAGAAAAGTAGGTTTAGAGAATTTAGTGGGAATATAGCAAAGATGAATGGGATCTTTATGCAGAAAAGGGTATGCCTTTCTGTCACTATAGGAAGTGAAGCTGTTAAAAATCTCCTTCAAAATATACTTGTTATCTCACTGCTTTTTTTTCTTTTTCAAGTGTTAGAATTCCAAGTGGAATGGACCAATTGGAAAATGAAGCTGACCAAAGCATAGACACTGAAAAATCAATCAATCCCTAGCACTAAGTAGTTGAGGAAGATATTTTCATTTTTATTAAATTTTTAGAGTAAACTTAAAAGCAGAAGTGTTTTATCTCAGAGTTCTTGTTTTTGGTGATTTTTTTTAATAAAATGGGTATCTATGTAAGCCAACCTTTGGCAAGCCTCTGAAGATCCCCAGCCCTTCTAACGTATGTTCTTAGGAATGTGGCATATTTCACTAATAGTGAATCTTGATTTGCACAGCATGGATACACTTTGGTTTCATTGTCTCCCACTTTTTTGTTGCATCCATTGGTCCTTTGTGTGATGCCCAGATGAAAGTTTGTTTAAGGATGTAGAGTTTGAATTTCATGTGCATGTGATGTGAGATGTGTGAATATAAAGGCAAGAATGTCACAATCCCTTCGGCATAGATTCAGCGGATTGGCAAAAGTGTCCCAGAGGTTCAAAAATACAGGTTTCAGCAGGAATAACTCCAGAATCCTTTTATAATATTGTAGTCTCTGGCTGGAAGATACTTGCTGGGTTCACACAACATTATCAAACCAATTGCTTCTTTTTTAGCTTACATTGTTGTGTGAATCCAGAAAATGTGGATGTTTTATGATTTGGTGTGTTGTATAAAATTAGTTAACTGTAATTTATTCTGTAAACCATGACTTAATGGTGTTTGAACACAGCCACTATATAATTGTGAGATTTTCTACATATTTCTTTCTGATTAACTCTCTTAAGATAGCATTTCTTTCCTTCAAGAAACTCCACTCTTAAACATTTATAGGACAAAGCCTAGTAGATCCAATCTCTTACTGATCTGAGGCCAAAACTGAGAATCATGGACCCCTCCAGATATTACTGAACTGCAGCTATCAGCTGCTGCCTGAAGTGTAGATAATGATGAAAGATGCTGGAAGCTGTAGTTCAGCAAATCTATGAGGAATCCAGGTTTCCATTCTTTTACCTTACGTAAACACTTGTCTTGCTCTTTTAAGAATTATTCTTAGCACTAGTTCTTAATTCTGATCAGTCAAACACTAATTAGGTTGGGACAACTGTTTGGGCAGAATGTTATCCTAATTTAAATGCACAAGAAAGGTATTTCTACTGCCCATTCAGTGAGATTTAAGAGATTGTCAAGTGACAGTTTTATTTACTTTAATCTTCATTATTTACTCTTTGTGTTTGAAAAATAGCAAAGAATTATAATCATGACTTTAAAAACAGCCTTGATAGGCAATTTTATTCATTTCAGCTTTCCAGCCTGAAGCTGCTTCCAGACAATGTGTTTACAGTAAAATTGTGTATGTCTTGTTCATTCACATTTAATGAGGAATTAACACCACAAAGTCATCCTCCAGTAACCCTCGTGTTTTTCTAGTGGTGCTCCTGCCTTTTTTTTTTAAACTGAAGAAAATCACACTTTAGGGAAAGGAATAAATAAGCAGTAACATCTATTTGAAGCTGTGCTGACTGGGAAAACTATCTAAACTAGGACAGTTAGCAAAATTTGTCACCGAGGTAGGAGACTGACATTTGGGAATGCCTTTCATTTTTGTATTCCTTGCCATGAATTTCTCAATGCAAGGCCAATTCATCTTCTATAGTGCAGTTCCTTTTCTCAAAATGTTTTGTCGTTTAACCCTTGTTATTCATTCAGTTGTCCTTAAAAAAAAACCAAGGCAGATTAATGCATGTTTGATTTAAAACAATAGTTTCCAATGTTTTCCTTTAATACAGATACATTATCAGCAACGATTTTGAATAGCACCACATAAGTCAAGGATTAGCATTGTAATGTTTGTGGGCACCAGAAGACATGACCCTTATATCATCCAGAACATTTCAAAATTAAATGTTTTTCTTTTTTTAAAAAAATGGCTAAAATCATACTATGAAGTTTGGGGTAAACATGTCAAAATTTGGTGAACTAATTAACCTTCTATTAGATTTTAAGAATTTTTATTTTGGTATCCATGCCAGGTATCACCTAACATTCTCTAAGCTACAAATTGGGAACCACTTATCTCTAAAGCAATTCTGCTCTTGGTTATTCCATTTGCAAAATACTTTTCAAAGGAAGCTGTCAAGATACTTGTTCCCTCTCAAAAGGAAGTTTTATTAAAATCTATGACACAGAGTTTAGTTATTTAATTAGAAGATTTGGCATACTTTGCTATATATTTAAATAATTGCATTAGAGAGCATTTCCGTAGCAAATAATTGAATTTTAAAAAAATAATCCCATACTCTGATCCTGAGATAATAATGATTGATGATAAAGATAGATGAGACAAGATAGATAAGATAAGTAAGAAAGATGGTAAGTGGATAGAATATAGTAGCCTTTTGTTATAGAAAAAGTGGGATTTCTACCTGCTGGAAGCCAACTTGAGGAAAGCATCTGAACTTGGGCATACTTCCTCTGAGAAACCACCACACTTAGTACAACCTGAAAATAATTTTTCTAATTAGCAAGTTTCACAATGTCCAATGGGGCTTTCTCCTGGGTAAGTGTGCAGAAGACTGCAAGCTTAGTCATTTTAAAATAATGCACTCTTTTAAATAAAGGATAAACTTACAGAAGTTAGGAGTTTGTTCTTTTTGAGCATATATTCTATATCAAAACTTCCCTAAATGGCACCCTCTGTGAATACTGTATTGCCCTATAGAGCCAACGGTATTCCCACCCAGCACAGTTCATGAGATGCAAAAATCAAAAGGATCAGAATGTCCTTATTATTGAGACAAAATTAGAAAAGTCTTTTAGTTCCTTGTACAAATCAGAAATTGTCAGATATTTCATTATAAAAACAATGAATGAAGTCGTTAGGTCAGTATTCTTGCTTGTATATATTTAGCTCTTCAAATTAAGCAGTCAATAAATATGTACTATCAACTGCACTGGAACCAAAAAAGAAAAAAATGCTCAAGTGGATTGTGGACAGATTAATAGTGGAGCATGCCTTAGGTCAGCCAACCTGAAGAGCATGTCCTTCTATGGTGTGATGGTTGGGTCAAAGCTTGATCTCATGCTTTATTTCATGTTTCTTAGGCCAGCAAACCTACAAAGAACACGAGAGTTTTGAGTTAAGAGATCAAAAGTTTGACCCAAAGCCCTTAGATCAGCAGAAATATTTTGATCAGAATGTAAAAACAGATAAAAATGAGTTGGTGAATTCTGATCTCAGCAAATTGACTGTAATTTATCATATATCAAGCAAGATGGAGCTTTCTGCTGGACTGAATATCCTCAAATGATTGTTATTTATAAGGGGTAGTGAAGACCTAATCACCAGCACATCCTTTTTCTTGGCCTCTGTATTACTGAGGGTGCTGCTTCATTCATTGCTGAAAAAATTCAAGCTGCTAAGAAATACTATCCAGACTTCAACTGAAATAGATAAATCTCTGTTGACTTATTGTAATTCTTTTGTCTTTGTTTGAATGTAAATTTTAAGAATGTTTTTGGAAAGTACTTAGTTCCAGTAACCACAAGGCCTTTGTTGAAAAGAAAATTATTATTTGTTTTCTCCCTACGATGTTAATATTTTGGGAATCTTATCAATAAGAAATTTCTTAACATAAAATGCAACAGGGTAAATTTTCAACTCTGCTCTTTCTCATAGTCTCACATCTTAAGTGGCAATCTCAAGAGGGAAATTAGTTATTATAACATGATGTAATAGAACAACACATGATGCAATAGAACAAGTACTAACTCACACATTTCCATAAAATATACACGCTAGAGGTTGATGTTTATTTACTGGGTGACATAGTTTTCTGTTTCTTCAGCTGCACACACTAAACTAAGGGAGACATTTATCCCATACAGAAGTTCTTTCTATCACCTTCCAGTAGATTAATCCAGCATGACAGACTTGAATATTATTACAAAGCAACAGAAATGAAAGGAACATAATTAGCAAAGAACAACAAATACCATAAGGAAATTGCATACCTCTGGTAATCTGCAGCTATAACACAAGACATTTAACTGTTTAATATGCTATTACTGTCTCTTTTTCTGTAGTGTATTCAATTGCATATACAGTACGAAGGATTTCTAACATTCATAAGCTGAGATTCAGTATCAAGATCTTTCTGTATAACAGAGGTTATAGTTATTTTAATTTTTCTTATTTTGCCTGTGCTTCCATTATCTAGTTTGTCTACATGAGCTCTTCCTGTGATGCCATCTCCAAATGCTGGGAGACTATTTCTCTTGCTTTGTACAGTATATATGTGATTGCTGTGGGAACACCCTTTACCACTGTATAAATAACAATACTGAAGTAATGAGTCTAGTTTTCTTGATGTCTTAAATTATGAGTGTTGGAAATTAGGGTCTTAAACTGTTTGTGTACACTTCAGGCACTGTTCAGTTAAAGAAATAAATGTGGCATTTATGCAAAGGCTAGGCTATGGTTTTGACTGTTTTCTTAATTAAAAGTTGCTATATCATAAAAATTATTTGAATGCCAGAAGTAACCAGAAATAAACATATGCTGCAAAATAATCCCTTCAATTTATAAGGAAAAAGTTCATGAAATAGTTAACACTGTGATCAAATGATACAGTAAATCATACTGTGGTTTGAAATCGTATGCTGACCAAAGCATGATTGTGGCCACATCTCTCCAAACTGACATAATTGATTCAGATTACATAACAATTGATTACGCCTCCACATATAATCTGAATTTGGTTAATTCTTCATTTCTCCAATCCTCAATTCTAGCGGGAAGCAGTGGCAAAAATCTATTTCTGCAGCAGCATTTCTACAAATTCTTTTTCAGTTAACAACTACAGCCATACAAGTTTTTCCCCCCTGCCATATGATAGGGTGGAGGAAATGTTAGCTTTCCATAATTGAGCTAAAGACCTTATCGCAACTAGGTGCACAATACATAGATAGCTTGCTACAGACTGGAAGTAATCTATAATTTCCATAAATTTCTCCTAACCATTTTAAGAGTCCATCACATCATAGTAGCAAAAATCTGTTTGTAATGTAATTAAGATGCTGAAATAGAATTTCACCTTAGTAAAAGTGTTACCCAAATTATGTCTAAGTAAACATTTTAAAAAATCTTAGCAATTTCCAGCGATGGTCTGGTCCCCTGCCTTATTCTTTCAAATCGCTGCTCTCAATCGCCCATGCTTCGCTACTGTCACTTTGTTAAAATGATGGTTATCGCATCTCGGCTGGAAAAACCTGAAAAAGTACGAAACGGCTTTTAGGAATTTTGCAGTCCAAATATGGATACTCCAGCTATTAAATGACGGTGCTTCCTATTTAAATTAAAGGGCAAACTTTGCGGGCCTTCGTGAGGCCTCTATTGCTACAACCGACCAGCCACGAGGACTGAATGCTACTCGTTCTGCTCCGCCCCGCAGAAAGCTCGGGCTACTCGGGCAGCAGCTGTGACACTTCGAGTTTTTAATCTATGAATTTTATCTAGCTATAACCTAATCATTCTCCTTGGGGCTTAAAGCAGTGGCCGGGAGCCTTCCAGACGTACGAGACGATCCACCTCCGGAGCCACCGGGACCACAACCGGTGGACTGCGAACGCCAGAAGCTGCAGCCCCTCCCCCCGCCGCCCCCAAGCGGAAGAAGGCCGAGTTCTGGCGGGAACCAGGTCACCGAAGACATCCCGCAGCCCAGCCCCCCCTCAAGTTTTCTTCCAGGGGAAAGCCCTGGAAGGAGATCGTCCAGGAACCGCCCCCGGAAGTAGCGCGAACGGCTGGTCCATCCTCGCCATCCTTTGTTGGGGGCCACAGAGATAAGACCTCAGACAATTCAGAGGCCACTTGAACGCGCCCTCTCGCTCCCCAAGATTGCCGCGACCACGCCCCTTCTGGAGCGACCGTCGCCTTGAGGGCCTGAGCGCGAAGGGCGGCGCTTGAGTCACCCTGACGCCAATGATTGACAGCTAGACCGGCCTTTGCGCGAGAGGAAGGAGGGGGAGGAGGGAGCGGCTCGCGCTGGCCGGTGCAGCTGCAGCCTCGTTAGGCTGGATGGATCTTTTCGGGGACCTTCCGGAGCCAACTCCTCCGGCTGTGGCAGCAGTAGGTGAGTGGCGGGTCCCTTTTGGGGCTCGGGCCTTCATGTTGGAGGAGGAATAGGCTCGGGAATAGGCCCGAGTCTGCAGGGAACAGGCGAGCTGGGTCAGCTTCACTCTCCCAGGAGCCCTCGGTGTTTCCCTTGCTGCAGTTTCCCCGCGTGCACTGAAGAGGCCTTTACACGCTCTCGCCCCTTTCCCGAGGGAGCAGGAGGGGCTCTCTAGGACCCTAGGAGGCTTGTGACGTTCGAGTACGGAACTGTAATGCTTCGAATTAAGACTCTGCCAAGCGCGAGTCAACGCGCATGCGCTTGTGACCCCACTGGGGAATCCACGCGTCTCATATTGACACTCGGGGGTGACCTCTGGCGGGCGCAGGTAACAGGGTGGCTCCTAATAGTCAGACCCTCAGGAACAGCCAGTCCCACCCGCTTTATAGCTGGAAGGGTGTGATGATAGGATTGCTCTTGCCATAATAATAATAATAATAATAATAATAATAATAATAATAATAATTTATTTTTAAGTTGTAAAAAGTAATGTGTGGAAAATTGGACACTCACTAAAGGACAACAGAGAGCTGTCGAAACTATTTGGTGTTGCTTGGCGGTTTTTGAATTTTTGTAGCTTAATTTGGCCGCCCTAGTCATATTTTTGAAACTGTATGTTAATAGATTGCTCTGTTATTTGGTTTGATTTGGTTTTGTTTAGAGAAAGAGGGACAGAAAGGATCTCTGCTTTTTGATGATCTTCCTCCAATCAGCAACAGTGATTTGGGTATGATTGTTGTCTGCGTCTTGTGTTACTTTTAATTCTCTTGTTTCTCTTGCTTTCACAAGCTAGTTGAGTCCTTGTGCAAAGTTCCCCATAGAGGGTGTGGGAATTCAATAGATTTATCTGGCCCCAATGGCCAGGAATTTGCAGGAATTTTCCCCTGGCTGCTAGTAAAAATACAGCAATGGCTCTATAAGGTTTTTCTGTTGGCTAATACCAATTTTTTTGCTTTATTCTCTATGGACTTCTTGTTTGCATCATATTGGTGCAAAGAGGTATATGTCCCAGTCCTTTTTACTTTTTACATTTTTATAAGTTTAACTTTGTCCTTAAGCAAGACTCCATTCGGTTGTGTATTTAGATTTAATTTAAGATTATTTTCCAGCAATGGAAATGTAAATAATAGAAAGACTAGTAGTAGAAAAGCAAAAGCCGAATCTTAGGTTCTGTGTTCTCCATTCTTTTGTTTGATTCTATCCTTGTTCCATAATTGAACTAACATCATACAAAAATACTAGCCATAACTACTCCATAGTTATTTAACTGAAGCTTTTTCTTAAAGGGAATATTTTAGATGGAGATAGATATATAAATAGGTAGATAATTTTTAGAAATATATATTGTTATGGGAAAGCCATTGGTTGCTGGAGTAACATATTTTGCAAGAAGATCTCAGTTTCATTTCCTGGGGTGGCTGGTACAGAGAGCTCCTACTTACATCCTATATTATTACCAATACTGCTTGACATATCAGATAGTTTTCTTTTGAAACAAAATTTCTAAATACACTGCAAATTTTTTATTTATTTTTTAAGAAATTTTGCTATGACTTAAATTAGTAATTTATACTTCTAGTTAGTTTTATTGGTCAATGACCAAAATAAATTTCTGTCTTACCTCTAGTTATGCCTCTTTTTATAAGCTATATTTTAACATGGATAATGAATGTAATCTTTTCCAGGTTTATTCAAAAGCTATTTTTGTAAGGCCTACTTCTAAGTAAATATAGGATTACAGTCCTAGTGCTTCCCCCTCATTTTATGAATTGAACTTGGTGCCATATGTGAAATGGATAAAATGTTAAGTAGCTATTAAGCTTGGCAGTTTTTTGGAGATGAAACTGCTCAAAAGTCTACTTACTGTGAGATCTGACTACGGTTGTGTATTTCCTTGTTTGGTTGGGGTTTTTTTAGGAGCAGGAAGCTCTTTGCTATTTGATGACCTCCCACCTGCCAGCAGTGGCAACTCAGGTGAGCCATGACTAGATTTATTTTGCTATTTATTACACTGCTCTAATAGGTTACACTTGAGTGTTAGCTGTTTAAGTACCTGTGGTTTACGCTAAATGCACACAGGTAATGTGTCTAAAATGATACTAGAAGAAAGGGTAAAATATCTATGTGATTTTCCTTTTTTCAGATTAGAGAACATCTATGCTGTTCATGTTTTTGTTATGATACTGATCAAGTACTTTAATAGGGTGAGATTACAACTCTGATGTTGCTGAGGCCACAAATATCTACACAAATTTACCTGAGATCAATATTTGTGGAGAAATAGCAATCAGGGAATGGGTTCAGCATGTTCCTTGACATAGTTGGTCCAAATTCAACTTCTAAAGCAGCTTTTCTTTTATTTTATTGGCCTGCATTTCCATGTAGTGTACAATTAGGCTTTTTTACTTCAATTTTAAATATCAAAATTTGTGACAACCTTGGTTTTCTATTTCCAAATATTAAAGCCAATCTAAGCTAAAAGAAAAACCCAAGCATAATTAGGTGACAGAATAATAGAATTGTACAATGTAGCAGCATATGCCATTTGGGGCATATCAAAGTATGCCCATAGAACACTGCTGCTATTTGAGTTGAACTGGCTCAAAGTAAGCTTTCCAAGTGGAGTTCAAGATGCTGGCTTCCACCTTGAAAGCTTCCTAGCAAAGGGCCCAAGTTTCCAACTGGCCCTGTTAGTCCTTTGGAACACTTTAATATGCGTTTTTCCCTTCTTGCATTCAATTTTAGTGGACCCCAATTAACGTACTGGTATTTTATGTGTGCCGTGAACTGGTTTGCAAGGCATCTCATTCTTTTAATTATGTATAGCATTGTGGTGTTTACACAGTGTTTTATGAACTGATTTTATTAGTGCAAAGTTCTTTGACTAAGATGGGTGGCCATATAAAGTCTATAACTAAATAAATAACAAAATTTTGTTTTTCAGCTTATCATCCCACTGAGCAAGTTTCTCTTCCTATGAGCTATGGAAAGGGAGAGAAGAGGAAGTCCACGGAAGGAGAGAAGAATGGGAGTGAAGAACTTGTGGAAAAGAAAGTTTGTAAAGGTTTTCAGACACTCTGAAGCCAAATATTTTGTTCTATTCTAGTGCTGCTTTAAATAATAAAAAAGTGAAATTGTTTTCCTAATATGGTTTTGCCTGTAGCCACTCATAGGAATGGGAGGAGTTGCTGTACATAGATGAAATCCTTCCTGAGTATTTCTTCTACCTTAGATGAATTTGTGTTTCTCCCTCCTTAAGGGTACTAATGCAAATCCTTTTTCACTTAATCATTACAATCATGCTGCTGTCACACATTTTGGCTGCATTCCTTCACAGAACTCAGGGCAGTCAGCATAATTTTTCTTGCAGCTGCCACTTTTAGAGTTCTTATGTTTAAAAAAATTAAGCATACAGATTGCTCTTTAACCTGCTTGAATTCTGTTTGCAAAAACAATATAATGCATAATTAAGATTATTTACCTAATGTAATTAGTACAAATTAGAAGGCTATCCCAAATTGCTCACTATGCCATATATACTTTTTTTTGTGTTGCCAAATTTATATTATTTGGCGCAACATGACTTAGTTGCTCTTGTATTGTTTACATCCTAATGTCATCTTGCCTAGGACATTGTGTTACATCATGGTTTTAATCATGACTTGCTTACTATCTAAATCGTTGATTCAATACATGATTTATAAACTACAGTGAATAGGTCCAAACATCAAACTTAAACCAAAATATTAGATAACGGTTTATGCAGTGTGAGAAGCCTGTCCATATTTATCCTCTTAGTAATGCAGGGAGCATCATAGCTAAACTTCCCCCAGGTTAAATATGGAAACCCAAACACGGTCTCTGAATTTTTCACCTGAATTATAATGTGATGGTAGATGGATAAGCTTTTCTTAGCACCATCCAAATGTTCACATTTTCAGTCAGAGGTACCATACAGGAACTATTTACAATTTCAGTATAGATTATAATGAAGAGGTTGTTAGTATTCTAGTCCTTAATTTTGCTAGCTGACTGTAGTGCTTTTACACAGGAAACATGCTGAGGGATTAAATATGGGTGCATCTTTGCTCTGTTTTTCTTTAGATTCTGCAGGTATTCTTGGTTTGAAGGGTTATGTAGCAGAGAGGAAAGGTGAGCGAGAAGAGATGCAAGATGCCCATGTTATTTTGAATGATATCACAGAAGAGTGCAGTCCTTTGTCCTCTCAAATGTGAGTTACATAATTACTTTTGGAGTGGATCTTTGTGTTTTCCTCCTGCTTAGCCCAGGATGGTTTTCATTGCTTATCTGGATGGTAACTTCAGCTGGTTAATTTTGTTTTAACTTTCTATAATGCTATAATGATGCAAAAAGTATATTTTCTTTTAAATGTCACTGATTTAGGAAGCCTGACTAAAAAGAGAATCCAAAACATCTAAAAAAGATGTCATTCACTCTTTAACATTCTCATTTTTAAAATTTAATTTTTGCAGAATAAAATGACAAAAATTCTTTCCCAAAGAAATGATTGGGATGAAAATAAAACATTAACTCCCCCCAAACTGAATTAAAAATATTGATAATTATGTATATACAATATTGTATATGCTCTTTTTTAATAGATCTATTTTATATTTTGAGTTTCTAGCTTATTCCAGACGGGCATTTCTGTTTAATTATTTACATTTTTAGCATGATCTTCTTTTATTTTCCACATTAACCACGAAAGAAAAGATTCTTCCCACATGGAACATAATGTTAAACTTGTGTATAAAGTAATTTGACATCACAGTCTTCATGTATATATAAGGCATCGATAATAGTAATGCAATATTATTTAATATGCACTTCTATCTAAATATAGCATAGATAAAACAAATATAACACAACATAAACTAATACCAGCAAGAAAACAATAATCAATAATAAAATACCTAAATATCAGCACATCATCTTTGCTGAATAGAATTCTTTATTGGGCAAGTGTGATTGGACACACAAAGAATTTGTCTTGGGTGCATAAGCTCACCATGTATATATCAACAGCAAGTAATAGGTCATAGATCATAAATCATAATTACAATTAGTAATCATAAATTACAAATTACATAAATTACAAACAACAATTGATAAATCATAAGAAACCAATAGGAGAAGATAGTAGAAAATATGAGAAATGAGACAGTGCTGTAGGAATTAAGTGTTCAGCAGAGTGATGGCATGAGGGGAAATCTGGTTGTTTTGGCAATGCTCTATAGTGGTGTCCTGAGGGGAGAAGTTGAAATAGGTAGTGTCCAGGATGTGAGGCGTCTGTAGATATTTCTCAGTCCTCTTTCTCGTTCATGCAGCATACAGATCCTCAATGGAAGGCAGGCTGTTTGCTGTTGTTTTTTCAGCAGTCCTAATTATCTTTGAAGCAAAGAAACCTTCCTACATAAAGATCCTGAGAAAACAAATATTTAAGAGAGTTTTTTTCAAACTTCAAAAGATCAGACTCCAAACTACTGATCAAAAGGAGCGTCTCTATATTTGCATTGAGGACAAGGAAAAAAATCCTGTAGAAGTGAAAGTATAGAATTTTCTTGTACAGGTACTGGAGTCTTTTCAACTGTTAAGGGAAATTTTGGATTTGGAAAATGTAAAACAGATCACTTTTACTTTCCTGAGGCTAGGAAACATTCCCATGTGTCGGTTGCAGGAAAGATTTTTTTTTCTGGATCTTATGTTACAATTTCTTCAGCTCTCTTGATGAATACAAATTCAGTATCATGGCCAATTTCAGAGTGAGAACAGTCTGTATCTGTATTTTCTTTATAGAACACGTGTCTCATATTTTGCTGTTTTTGATGGCCATGGAGGAGTTAGAGCTTCAACATACGCTGCACAGAATCTGCATCAAAACCTAATCAGAAAATTTCCTAAAGGTCAGAAAATGTGGTGGTATTCTTTGAGTTCTACTTCTGTTGACTTGGAGTTCTACTACTGACTTTTTTTTTTTATTTGAATTTATATCCCGCCCTTCTCCGAAGACTCAGGGCGGCTTACATTGTGTTAAGCAATAGTCTTCATCCATTTGTATATTATATACAAAGTCAGCTTTTATTGCCCCCAACAATCTGGGTCCTCATTTTACCTACCTTATAAAGGATGGAAGGCTAAGTCAACCTTGGGCCTGGTGGGACTTGAACTTGTAGTAATTGCAAGCAGCTGTGTTAATAACAGACTGCTTAGTCTGTTGAGCCACCAGAGGCCCTTTTAACTGTTAAAGACTTGGATCTGTTAATAGGATATTCTTATAAAGTATCCTTGGGAAGATATACACTGATTTAAGAATGTGAGGTAATTAAACAACATCAAGCAGTATATGAAGGATAACTTGGGTAAAACCGAATCTAAATTATTAATCTGATTTGTAGACTTTTTTAATCCCATAGTCATGCAGGATTAAGCAAAATAATTTTCCTTTCACCGTGAATGCTGAATTTTCTGTTTTCTCTGAGAACTGCAAAAAATGGCTGGGGTGTCAATTCTGGAGTGGGTGGTGCCAATTCTTTCTAATATTTTCTCCATTAACCTCCAATTAGGTATCTAATTGTTCCCTTTGAATCTATAAAACAGGAGAGGTACCCAGTGTGGAGAAAGCAATAAGGAGATGCATTTTGGATACTTTCAAACACACAGATGAAGAATTTCTTAAACAGGCTTCCAGCCAGTAAGTATATACTTATCAGGGACATAATATGTAAAGGTATTTGAAGTTGAACCTCTGTAAGAAAGTTGGATAGGATGCAGCTTTGAATTTTTTTCTTCTGTCAACCAGTTTCTGCATAAGGAAAGGTAGCCATTTGAGAAGAATATTATCTGATATTTGTTTGCTACTTTTAGAACTTTGATAGGAGAGGAAGGTATTCCAACATGCATTCTGGAATATTTCACTTGAAAAGAAAATACCAGCAAGGCTGTATTATATGTGTGGGGTTCCATAGGGCCTAACATTTCTATCTTTGTAATGGGGGACTTGGTATCTTGTTAGAATCACTTTGAGTAGTTGGACTCATCTTTGTTTTGCCCCCAATTTCGGAAACCTGCAGGAAACCTGCATGGAAAGACGGTTCTACGGCAACCTGTGTGCTGGTGATTGATAATACTCTGTACATTGCCAACCTTGGCGACAGTAGAGTAAGTCATACTGAAAATTGTGGATCCAGATTATATGTGTTTTATAGTACTAACCAAGAGTAATTGTTTTATTTCAGTGATAAGATGATATAGCAACTATCCTTTAATTCAGAATATAGAATAGAATATTTTAATTTGTATACCGCCCTTCTCCCAAAGGACTCAGGGCGGTGAACAGGCAGATAAAATACAAACATACACAATAGTAAAAACAACCCTTAAAAAACTGATTTAAATTTGCCCAAATATTAAAATAACATACACCCCCATAAAATTACAAAAATTTAAATTTTAAAAACCCATCAAAAGTCAATTAAAATTTAAAGATAAAAAATCAAGCTAGTCCAGCCATACGAAATAAATAGGTTTTAAGTTCGCGGCGAAAGGTCCTAAGGTCTGGTAGTTGTCGAAGTCCGAGGGGAAGTTCGTTCCACAGGGTCGGAGCCCCCACAGAGAAGGCCCTCCCCCTGGGGGCCGCCAGTCGACACTGTTTGGCTGACGGCACCCTGAGGAGTCCCTCTCTGTGGGAGCGCACCGGGCAATGGGAGATCGAAGCCGGCAGTAGACGGTCCCGTAAATAACCCGGTCCTAAGCCATGGAGCGCTTTAAAGGTGGTAACCAATACTTTGAAGCGCACCCGGAAAACAACAGGTAGCCAGTGCAGACTGTGCAGGATAGGTGTTACGTGGGAGCTCCGAATCGCTCCCTCAATAACCCGCGCAGCCGCATTCTGGACTAGCTGAAGTCTCCGGGTGCTCTTCAAGGGGAGCCCCATGTAGAGAGCATTGCAGTAGTCCAGGCGAGAGGTAACGAGAGCATGAGTGACCGTGCATAAGGCATCCCGGTCCAGAAAGGGACGCAACTGGCGGATCAGGCGAACCTGATAAAAAGCTCTCCTGGAGATGGTCGCCAAATGATCTTCAAAGGACAGCCGACCATCCAGGAGCACGCCCAAGTTGCGTACCTTCTCCATCGGGGCCAATGACTCACCCCCGACAGACAGCCGCATCTGCAGCTGACTGTACCGAGATGCTGGCATCCACAGCCACTCCGTCTTGGAGGGATTAAGTTTGAGCCTGTTCCTCCCCATCCAGACCCGTACGGCTTCCAAACACCGGGACAGCACTTCGACAGCTTCACTGGGGTGGCCCGGGGTGGAAAAGTACAGCTGAGTGTCATCAGCGTACAGTTGGTATCTCACCCCAAAGCCCCTGATGATCTCACCCAGCGGCTTCATATAGATGTTGAACAGGAGGGGTGAGAGAATCGACCCCTGCGGTACCCCACACATGAGGCACCTCGGAGTCGATCTCTGCCCCCCTGTCAACACCGTCTGTGTCCGGTCAGAGAGGTAGGAGGAGAACCACTGATAAACGGTGCCTCCCACTCCCAACCCCTCCAACCAGCGCAGCAGGATACCATGGTCGATGGTATCAAAAGCTGCTGAGAGGTCTAATAGGACCAGGGCAGAGGAGTAACCCTTGTCCCTGGCCCTCCAGAGATCATCCACCAGTGCGACCAAAGCTGTCTCCGTACTGTATCCGGGCCGGAAGCCGGACTGGAACGGGTCTAGATAGACAGCTTCATCCAGGTGCTGGGGTAGCTGACATGCCACCACACTCTCTACAACCTTCGCGGTGAAGCGAAGATTGGAGACTGGCCGGTAATTCCCTAAAACAGCTGGGTCCAGGGAAGGCTTCTTGAGGAGGGTTCTCACCACCGCCTCTTTCAAGGCAGCGGGAAAGATCCCCTCCCGCAATGAAGCATTTGTAATCCCCCGGAGCCAGCCTCGTGTCACCTCCTGAGTAGCCAGTACTAACCAGGAGGGGCACGGATCCAGTAAACATGTAGTGGCATTCAGCCTACCCAGTAACCTGTCCATGTCCTCGGGAGTCACAGGATCAAAGTCATCCCAAACCACCTCAACAAGACGGGTCTCGGAACCCTCGCCTGGATCTACCCAATTTTGATCCAATCCGTCCCGAAGCTGAACGATTTTATCGTATAGATAACTGTTAAACTCCTCGGCACGCCCTTGTAGGGGGTCCTCCGGCCCCTCCTGATGAAGGAGAGAGCGGGTAACCCGAAACAGGGCGGCCGGGCGGTTATCTGCCGACGCAATGAGGGAGAAAACGTAGAAACGCTTCGCATCCTTCAGTGCCACTAGGTAGGTCCTACTATAGGACCTAACTAGTGTCCGGTCAGCCTCAGAACGGCTAGATCTCCAGATACTTTCTAGGCGTCTTCTCCGGCACTTCATCTCCCTCAGCTCCTCAGAGAACCAAGGAGCTGGTTGAGACCGACGCCGGGTCAGAGGCCGCAAAGGCACGACACGGTCCAAAGCTCCAGCCGCGGCCTGTTCCCAGGCCGCAACTAGTTCTTCAGTCGTGTCATGGGCCAGGTGCTCGGGAAACGGCCCAAGCTCCGTCAGGAACCTCTCCGGGTCCATCAGCGCATTGGTTCCGTCTCCCTGCGGTGGTGGGTAGCGGTCAGAAAGTCTAGACGAAGGAGAAAATGATCTGACCATGACAGACGTTCAACAACTAAATCATTTAAAACCAGATCATTCAACCACTGGCCAGAGATAAAAATCAAGTCTAGGGTGCCTCCCCCGACGTGGGTAGGGCCGTCGATTAGTTGACTCAGGTCCATGGCCGTCATGGAAGCCATGAACTCCTGAGCTGCTGAGGAAGCTGCGCCGGCTGATGGCAAATTGAAATCCCCCATGACCAACAGTCTAGGGGTTTCAACTGCCAACCCGGCCAGCAACTCCAACAGCTCAGGCAGGGCTGTTGTCACGCAGCAAGGAGCCAGGTACGTGATCAACAAGCCCACCTGAGTCCTACGACCCCACTTCACGTAGAAGGTTTCACACCCAGCTATCTGAGGCACAGTAACTGTTTTGCAGTTTCTTTACCAAAAGACCAGAAGAATGACACAGACTACTCTTATACCAGTAGTGAGCACCTTGTAGTAGCTGGGTGATTTTGGAGAGGGGTATTCTTAGTGACCTAGTGGTTGATGATGTCTTTTTTTAAAAAAAAAAATTCTTGAAGATGGGTGTAGGTAAGCACTGGTAGCCTTTTGCTACCTCGTTAGAATGCTTGAAATTTCAATACAGTAGGGGTTGGCAACCTTTCAACACCCAGCACCATTACATGAAGTCAAGGGATATCCCAGATATCTCAAAATAAACAATGCTCAGGAAGTTGGCAATCTTACCCTGATCTCAATCTTATTGTTTGGTTGTGGGGTGAGGTTTTAGTTTTTTTGGGTTTTTTTGGCTTATTTTTCTAAAAAAAATTGTTCCAGCTTCATTTGAGAGGGTTGGCAGTGCTGCTTTGAGGACAGTGGGACCTTTGTTCCCCAGATGTCATTTGTTAAGGACTACAGTACAGTGTGCTGCTTAGATCTTGCTAGCAGAGACTTTATGCTTATAGCCCTTGCACTTGCTTACAAGAGTTATTTTGTCAATACAGGCAATTCTTTGCCGTTACAATGAAGAGACTCAGAAGCACACAGCTTTGAGTCTTAGTAAAGAACATAACCCAACTCAGTATGATGAGCGGATGAGGATCCAAAAGGCTGGAGGCAATGTCAGGTAACAAACAGCAAGCAACAAAGGGAAATGATGGGAAGGAATTTCAGAGTTGCCAAAAATTTCAGCAACTTCTTGGGAAATTTATGTGGTACAGAGCTTAAAATGATGTTGCCAATTTGGTGTTGAAAATCGAGGTTGAAAGCCCTATGGATCTCACTGGCTGATTTAGGGACACTCTCTAAACTCAATTTTCCTTTTGTTATGGGAATAAAGTTAAAAGCATCTATATCAGGTTGAAAATGTATTAAATGTTGGGTATTTAATAATGAGTATTATACATACGCATGCACAAACTCCATATAAACTGCGATTTGGCAAATATATTTTAATTGGTATTTAACATTGAGGTTCTAACAGATGTTTCATTAACAAAATGGTAAAACAGGTTTTCCCAGCTTGACCCCCATCAGATGTATTGGATTGCCAATCCTAGCTATTTTTGATGATGCCGTTATTGATTATATATGAGTAACAATGTCCTGTAATACAGAGGACTTCCAGATAATTGTTTAGAGAAATTAATGACTTGAGTATTGATTTCTGTTTTTAAATATAAAGAAAATACTTGTATGTTGCTTTTAGTCACATTCTAAAATTAGAGATTGAGGCTGCAAAAGGAATTTTTTCAGCCATTTGTGAACTCTGTAGACAAATTGAAAGATTCTAGATTTTTCTTTCTTTGACCTGCTGAGTCTCTAGATAGTCTTGACCTACAACTGCCATCACTCTGGATTAGTGGCTATGTTTGGTAGAGATTATGAGTGTTGTAAACCAAGGTTTCCATGGATCTACAGTTCAGAATTACAATCCATATGTCAGGGTTCCAAGTAACTTACCCGTAGCAAACTGACTGAGGTCATTTTGAGATTTCAGCACTGACACCATATTTTAAGGACTTAATTTAGTGACATAATTATAAATCCAGCACCCTCCTTTCTCTGTTTAGAGAAGGACGTGTTCTGGGTGTCCTGGAGGTCTCCCGCTCTATTGGAGATGGACAGTACAAGCGATTTGGGGTTATCTCAGTGCCAGATGTCAAACGCTGTCAACTTACACACAATGACAGGTAAAACTGAAACAGTACCAAGGTAAGGAAATATATGTGATGACTCTTCCTAAGTGGCTTCAAAAGTATAAGTACATGCTTTTTTCTTTTTTTCTTTTTTGTATTTGGGTACATCTTACTGTCAGTTACTTTTGCAGATTTATCCTATTGGCCTGTGATGGTCTCTTTAAAGTCTTTTCACCAGAAGAAGCTGTGAACTTCATCATGTGTTGTTTGGAGGTGAGAGGAGGAGGGTTGTATTGAGAAATCAAGAGGATGGTGAAAAAGAAATTACATGTCATTTATTTCAGTTGGGCTTGTTCCTCTTTTCCACTTACTGTTTTGCCATTTCATTGCTGAACTTTTTATTACTGCTTGCTAAAAGGATCGTAGCAAACAATGTTTGAGAAGCAGCTGAGCTCTTTTGTTCTTTTCTGTTTTCTATTCTGTGTGCTGTATCTTTGCTTTCAACTTCAGAACAAACTTTGATTATTCCATCAAATGACAAGATTATTGCCCAAGTGTTGCTTTCTCTCTCAGATTAGGAATCCGAGATAGCCGTTTATTTTGCCCCTGCAGCATGGCCCTCTTAATAAACAGGGCAGCAGTACTGAGACTGCAGAGTGGGTGATTTTGCTTCCTGTTTAAATGCAGAAAAGGTGTACAGGAGCATTCCTATTATGTGACATTATTTTTGTGGGAGAATAAAGACTAATACATGTAATATTATATGGACTTCAATCCATTCCGATGTATTGTAATGTTAGAGTCAAGGCAAGATAACTGTTTTGTTATTTTTTTGGATTTATTTCAGCAAATGAGGTTATCTTTCTTTTTAAAAAAGGACTGTTCTATTGAGAATATGCAAATAACTATCTTCAAGCCTAAGTTATTACCTGTAGACCGAGAGGTATGATGAAGATTCAAGATGTCAGATGAGATATGATTATATAAAATTACCTGATTGGAGTGAAAGTAAATTACCCTGATTTGTGTGATCTACTTCTCAACAGGATAAAGCTGTTCCCACAAGAGATGCCAAATCTTCCATTGACACAAAGTATGAAGCAGCCTGCAACAGGCTAGCCAACAAAGCAGTGCAGCGAGGATCAGCAGATAATGTCACTGTGATGGTGGTTCGGATTGAACAATGATGGGACAAATATGTGCAAGGAAGATCCATAACAGCATGCAGCAAATTTAATAGAACACGATAGTGTGTTTGTGAAATGTGCGCGTGTGTAGAATCTTATGGATTTTCCCCCATATGCTTATTTGTAAATAAAAGGGTTTTTTATAAGCATTCAGGTCAGTTCATTGTTTCATAAATTGTAAGTAATTGGGTCTTCTGTTTTCCTCCTGAATGGGCTACAGGCAGCAATCTAACAAAATTTCCTGCAGATAGTCATATTGTTTGCTGTCTTACAAGATGCTTCAGGTTCCAGTATCCCAGTTTAAAAAAGACATGCACAAAGGGCACAGGTATATTTTATTGGCAACTTGTTTTAACTGAGCATGGGTTCTAATCCTATATATACTTTTGATTCAGGCTGCATGGATACTACCTCAAGTAGTATTTATATAGCTATATGCAAAATAGATTAAATTTCTAGATTAAATTAACTTGAGCTAGAAAGTGAGGTTAGATTAGATTTTAAATGCATGGAATATGGCATTGTTAGATTCTTTAGGCTGAAGTCTTGGAAGAAAGTATATCAGAATACGTCTATCTTATGAATAGGATTTGGCTGTCATTGAGATGATCATATTTATAGTGACTGAAATTAGTGGGGGTTTTCTGTCTGAATTTAAATAAAGATATAGAGTAAATTTGTGCCTTGGGTCAGCATTGACATGCCAGTGTAGCTTGAGAGAACTAGCTAACAGTGAATTATGGTTTATTTTCAGTTATGATACAAATTGTGGTTTGTTTGTTTGCTTGCACATAAACATTCAGGAAAAATTTCAAGGTATGAATTCATATGTGAGGAAAGCCTTTGTAAGAACACTGTTCTCTTTTTTGTGAAATAACGTTCTCCTCTTATAGATGCATAAACGCTGTCCATTTTTAATATGTCAGCTTTAGATGTACTTTCTAAGTACCATTATTCTCATTATTTAATTTATAGGAATAGAATTAAGCTATTATGGGTGAGATAATACTCAGTGGTGACAACTATAAGTAAAGCAGGGGGGGAAGATTGGGACAATAGGAGTAGAATGCACCACCAACTCAATGTGAGCAAACGGGGGGGAAAGGACAAGTTAATTTCGGATTGCATTAAATGAAGCTTTGTAGCTCATGGGAAATAGTAACTGTAGATATTCTATTCTGAATTTGGGATCCTATGCCTATTCTGGATATACCGCTTAAATAGCACATGAAGGAGTCAGAATGGATTTAGGGGGAAACTGTTAGGATGAGGCACAATGAGCCTCATGAAGAACAACTAAAGATTTAGTTTATTTAGCATATTTATCTTGCAATAGAGAAAGCTAAGGGAGATACAATAGTGGGCTATACTGTAAACAGCTAAAATGTGCTACGTACAAAAGGGGATGGACCTGTTCTCAGTTGACACTGAAAAAACAAGGATCAACAAGCCAAATTAAATGAAAGATTCGGGCTTCAAGTAAGGATTAGTTAAGCTGGGTATTGAGAAAAGCTTAATGGATTCTTGTATTGAGCAAAGATATATTAAATGATCTGTATGCTTGTTCCAACTCAGAGCTTCTATGTTTCTAAGTGACATTGGGGTGCAGTTAAGCCAACAATCGTTTGGCTCATGCGTGGATGTCAGCAGCTGAGGTTATCAATCACATAATAAAGTATTTGCTAAGCGGCCCTTACATTCTCAGTTTAGTTTTTAATATCCTTTGCAAGTATTACCGTGCTGTTAACTATTTGATAGAAGCTGTTCAACAAATGGAATTCAAACTAGGAAAAAATATTCTCCAATTGAAAAATACATCTTCAGTCAAACATTTTCAATATAGAAGCGTTCAGAGTTTAGGTTAAGCCTACCCATTTGACTGGACAACTAGAATTTCAAAAGTATCTGTAAACAATTAGATATAAAATTATATCTATAAATTGGTGCTGTCTGTTGAAATTATTGAGATATTGGGACTGGCTCCATGGTTTTTTAATATAATAAATCTACTAAAGAGTCACTTTTTTCCTGTGCGTCAGCTTCATTGTTTGGCCTATTTCTTTTGTAACTAAATAAAACACATTTAAAAGTGGGTGAATGTGTTCATTAATTTTTTTAACACAGTAAACTAGAGTTGCTGTAAAAATATACTTTATAGTGTATATATGCATGCACACCAGGATATATAAGTAAATACATAAGCATACAAAAGAGCTGCAATTTGCAGATGATTGATTGTACTGCAGGGCAGGGCAGACCTAGGCCTTATCAAGCCAGTAGCATTTCCAGAATAAGAAGGGTGGATGCACAATTTACTGAGAATATGTTTTCCCTAAAATAGAGCTTTTATAATGCTCAGCCTAATCAGTCTGATGCCTAGAATTCTAAATGTTCTGCAGATGCTTCTGCCCTCTAGTGGTCTTTAAAAGTGAAATTGAATTTGACTTTCCAGTTCTTATAGTCTTTTCAAATTTTCAAATTCTGAGCAGGCAAGTAGCTTACTAGAAATTTATCTGTATACAAAAGAAAACAAAATCCTTTTGAATATAGAACGCTGGGTATCAAAAAATCCTCCCTTTTCTGGATCTTGTAGCTACTTTTACTTTTTTTTACTTTTTCTTTCTTTTTTTAGGAAAGGATCCTAAAATGCCATTATTTCTGAGTTTTCTGAATATTTGAGTAGACTTAAACTAGAACTTGCCAATGTGTGATTACTGTGGACCTATAAACTCGTGTTCAAACTGAGCTGGTCTCTGCCTGCTGCTATAATTCCCAACCTGTTTTGCTAAAATATATTACGTATTTGCTTATAGAAAGCGATTATGAGAAGGAGCAGCAGTTAAGTGGCTTTCAGGCTGAAATAGATAAGGGCGTGTCCTCTGCATTTCTCTGATACATAAATTAAAGAAATGGCTTAAAAATTTGCCTACGTGCCAGTGGTGCTGTAGGACTAGAGGGTGGTACTGTGTTGGTTTTGTTGGCTATCACGCTACAGTTCTGATAGCTACAGGGAAAATAAAGACATTACTCTGAAAGAAAAGTTCCCTTACTGTAATCGGTGGATGCCTGAGCACATAACTTCATAAACTTGCTCTGATACAATTAGGAATTAAGTTTAAAATGCACTTGCCCTTCCTCCATTCATTGGATTTAGTGCACTGAAACAATGTAATCTGACAGGTGTAAGGCAACAGCTTATATGGTTAGCAGCATTTAGAAGCAACCCAGTACTACTGTAATTATCTGTGTCATCAGTTAAGAGTCATCAAGTACCTAACAAAAGGACATTTCACATTGGTTAATGTAGGACAGGGGTTTAGATATGGAACCAGGGAGATTTGAACTAAAGTTCATTGTATACTATGAAAATTCATGCGGTGACTTCAGTCCAGGAAAAGATATTGGTGGGGATAATTATTAGAGCAGACAGTTTACCATCATGAGCTCTTAGAAGAAAGATAAAATACAAATGAACAAAAGTTAAAACACTGGAGGATTTCTGTAAGTGCATTTGTGCAGAGTGGTAGAAGTGTTTGATACTCTTAATGAAAGACTTTGAGCTGATAAGACAGTATCTTCAGGAAATGCCAATGTTTTACAAAGACATTCTATTGTGGAGGGAACAGCAAGTACTATATCCTTGGGATTAAAGTAGAGTTGAGAGCCACGTCCAAAAGTAAACTAGGAAGCAGAACGGTCAAATTTCAAACTTAGTGCTAGAGGAAAATATAAATTGTCTTCAGTCAAATGTCACTTGTAGTCTTGCTTTCTTTGGATGTTCTGCCACATGCTGAACTCTTTCTATAATCACATTTTTCACCTTTGGATGTTTAATCAAGGATCTGTGCTTCCTTCTAGTGATTCCAATTCCACTTGACCAAAGACAGAAGCTTAGCTTAGAGCTGATTAAAGGCAGGATTTCAGCTTAAAATGGGCAGTTCAGGGTCACTTAGATACCTAAGAGGACACCCTTGAAGTCTGACCCACTTCGTACAATGAAGGAGGATCCTGTTGCATTATCTATGAAAACTGAAGCATACTGGCCAGCCTATAATAGAGAAGGTCAGAGTTAGTAACTAGGTTCACCCTATACTAAACCATATGGTATTTTAATTATGGTATGTTAAAGAACTAAATTGACTAGCTTCACATAATATACCATGTTTTCCTGAAAATAAGACCCTGTCATATTTTTTTGAACCCTGAAATATGCGCTTGGCCTTATTGCCATGCACTCAAAAGCCCAATTGGGCTTATTATCAGGGGATGTCTTATTTTGGGGGAAACAGGGTACTAAGCCAAATATAAGCAAGCCACATAATGGTGGGTGTGATGTGTAATAACTTCAGACATTGAATTGAACACAAACATTGGGTTTAGTTGGCTTTATCTAGTACCTAGCACATTCTGAAGCGGAAAAAAATAGGTAATTTTTTGTTAAAAGTTTGGCTTCTACTGTCCTCATGTCATGAAATGTATTCTTTAAAATAAAATCAACTTAAAGTTGGATATTTCTGAAATCATACAGGTTTTTAGTATGAGTGCTTGCTTTCTAAAGACTCACCTGCAGAAAAAGAATTCCACTGACTGAAATAGTGAAATATTCACTGGCTTTGTCCAAACGGCTGACTGTTTCCAGAGAACTGAAAGTAAGATAACAGAATCTTTAGTAATGGATGCCAGAACACAAAGTGACCCCTTTTTAATTGACTAGTTTGCTCTAAAATTGCATCCAATCTTGCTTTTCACATTAACCTGGTTAGCTGCAGATAAGAGATTAGGTGAATAAACTACATAGGTAATTAATGATTACCTATATTGGGATACATAGGCAGGCCAGGATGCAGCAATATTGAAAAACAGATGCTTTCCAAACAAATATTTCTATCCCAATCAATCACCTTTTCTGGCGGCAGAGTGACTCAACACAGATCAGCAAGCGCAAGCGATCTCTGGCCCGTGACTGGTACCTTGTGGGATGGATTTGAGGAACTGCAAGAGATAAGAAAGAATCAGGCTGGGCTGCAAAGAGTGCCAGCAATTAGAAAACGACCCCAGAACCTGGACATTACTAAGGGCACTGCTTTAATATGCTTATTAGTCCAGTGCTATCACTATTTCAGAGACGAGTCACATAGCATGACCTACAAACTAGACTTTTATAGTTTCTGCCTGCTTTTGTTGCCTGAAAGAACATGAAGAGATCTAAAATATCTAAACAACCCAATCAATCCATTCCATCCCTGATTTAGCAAAGACGTATATTTCTATGACTTTGCTAGTAATCTTTATGTCATTCATTACTGCCAAATTTCTCCCTGACACTATATCTCCTTGGGATTTAGTATTACCATTTTTAAAAAATTCATGTGAGGTCAGATTTAATCCTTCGGTGGGCAGAATTACAGTTTGTTTACTTTTATAGAAAAGTTCTTTGATAAAATAGAAATATCTTACCAATTCTTAATTTAGAATTTGTACAATGAATAAGCCAATAGTGTATTATTTATTTCAAGTTAAGCACTTACCAACATACAGTCTGGCACTGAAAATGTAGTATCCACTGACAGGGGCCATATATTGACCATTGTGGAGGTTAAGACCTAGGCCACGATGGAATAGCTCCTCTTTCTTAGGCTAGTACCAAGCAAACAAGAAAGGTTCATTTAGTTAAATATATTTGCTAAGATAAAAATATTAAACATATTCCAAAATAGTTAACTAAAAACACAGAGTAAGTGGGATGGAAAGCTCAAAGATCATTCAGACAGAAATAAATCAGGCAGCTGGGATGGCCAATGTTGAGTCCATAGCCATCTGATGGGAATCAAAATCAAACAAAATTTAACATTAAGCATTCTCCTCATTAAACCAGCCCCAAACAGGAGGTTAATAGGGTCATACTTGGTAGAAAATGTAGTTGCATGCCAGTAATAGTTTTAATTCATGTTTTTCAAAATTGACAACTTTAAAATGTGTGGCTTCAACTCCCAGAATTCCCTACCGGCATGCTGGCTGGCAAATTCTGGGACTTGAAGTCACTCACCTCAAAGTTGCAAAGTCTGAAAAACACTGGTCTTAATTGTCCCATCTGGTTGTGCCACATTATCTGATCTTCCCTCTAAAATCAGTGACAACAAATTGAGGCTAGTTAATGAAAATTCTATTCTATGTGTCCAGGACAGAGAAGATATTATAATGTAATTAGATAAGGATAAACATTATTACAAAGGCTATTAGAGTTATAAGAAAAAAAACCTCTTTTCTGTTTCTTTGTTCCATACGGGGATATTTAAATAATAAAGAGTGTTGCAGAGAACAGAAACCAAGTATTACTTATTTGTGAACACATATTTATTAGTATAACTATGGTTGGGAATAGCAGGTTGAACCCAGATTTATTTTGAGCACATTCTCAGGAATTAATGGGACTTTAAATCAGTAATGATTAACATAAATGCAAATAAAGTACAAAAGCAAGTCAAATGACAAGTTTAGTAATAAAAAATCTCTCTATCAGCAAAGTGGACATTTAAGGCTTTGGGGGAGGGAGGCTTTCCAATCAGGGATTTTTTTTTAGTTTCAGCTTTAGCAAGGTAATCTTTACTTGTAAGCTCTTTTTAGTGGAGAGACTTAATTCATTTAACATGAAACCAAATCTTGCTGCTAAATTTATAGGTGCAATCTTATGGTGCTAATGGGCCAACAAGGAGGGGGGGCATGCAGCCCATGGATTGCCTGCCTTGATTTAGAAACACTTAGGTTAAAAAGTATCTAACCATCAAATCATATTTTTTGCTAGCTGAACTCTGTATGTGCTTGCTTTAATCTGATAGGGATTAACTGGGAAGTGTGCTAAGTGGTGTTACTCACAGTAATTTTCCAACAAGCATATTGATGACATGGCAGCTATGTATATTTGAGAATAAATAAATAAACTAAGGCCAACCCACCATCATTTAATATTATAGACATCATGGGCAGGTTAATCCAGCAACCTGGCCCAAAATGTCAGGGTTGTATGAAACAGGCTTGGGACCATCTATGTGTCAGAGGTATGTACAGATAGTCTTGACTTATGACCACAATTGAGCCCAAAATTTCGGTTGGTAAGTGAGTCATTTGTTAAGTGAATTTTGCCCTATTACATGACCTTTCTTGCCACAGTTGTTAAGTGAATCACTGCAGTTGTTAAATTAGTAACAAGAGGTTATTAAGTGAATCTGACTTCTGCATTGACTTTGCTCATCAGGTCACAAAGGATCACATGACCCCCGAATACTGCAACCATCATAAATATAAACCACTTGCCAAGCATCTGAATTTTGATCACATGACCCAGGGGGATGCTGTGAAAAATGGTCATAAGTCACTTTTTTCAATGCCGTTGTAACAGCCACTAAACAAACTGTTGTAAGTCAAAGACTATCAAAAATCAGATGCCATGACAGAGAAGGCTGCAATGGGAGAACAATATTTTAAGGAAGTAGCCTGGAGCCTGCTGCTAAATATTAGAGACATAGAGATAATTGAAAATAAATGGTCTCACAAGTAACCGAGGCTTATGTTATGAAAAGCTTTGTAGATGTATTTGAATTGCATCTGGAAGTTCCCCGGGACCCAGTGCAGGTCACAGAGCAACAGTGCTACATAGGCATACCTTGATGGGATGGAGCAACCAGGAGATGAACAAAGGTTGAGTGACTGTGAACAGGGCTTCTGAAACCAGGAATGGATACAAATACAAGATGGATTTGTACAAAGTCTCTCCTCACTATACTGCAACCTGCTCTTGAATCAGGAGGTATGAAAGAATAAAGATACCTTTTTTGTACTGATGGTCCTTAACTGCATACATTTGGCTGACCCATTCTCCAGCTTTATATAGATATTTAAAAGGAGTGTAGAGTGAAAAGCCTTGAGTAACCCTACAAAGTAGGGTTTTCTGTCCCAACAATATTAACTGGATCTGCTCTGGAGAAATTAGAACCACTACAACTTTGATACACACACACACCCAATTTTTAGGGCTAGTCCATAAGGACACCATGATCAATTGAATAAAAAACTTCTAAGAGATCAAGGAAGAACAGGGAGATGCCCCATCCCCACCCTAACCCTACTAGATATCATCCACAAATGCAATTAATGCCTTCTCATTACTATACCCTGTTCTGAAACCAATTGAAAAGGATCCAGACAATTTACTCCAAGACCCTCTGAAGCTGACCACTTTCTCAACAATTGGAGGCACGACAAAAATGGGATACAGCAGTTGATTCTTGAGGAGTGGATGATCCACTGCCGCAAAGAATTGGCAAAACCACCTCCTCTGGCAATGTTACCATTGCTGGGATTCAATGACCCATCATCTCCTATGAGGCTTTAACTAGCCACGAGGGTCATGGATCTAATACACAGGTGGGTTCACTTAGAGTCCCAATCATTGTGTCTACTTCAGAGTAGCAAACTTGAACACTTTCCAGGGAACTAAGCCAGGCTCTCCAGAATCTACATGCTGAGAGAGTCCACACAAATGCAATCTGATCTAAGACTTACCATCCTCTCATTACAGGCAACAAGTAAGGCCTCAATTGAATGATGCATTAGAAGCAGTACTATTCAACTTCTTTCCTTTTGCTACTCACTATATAATAAAGTTGAAGTTCTTGAAGGGACCGTCGATCCACTGAAATGTTCTTCCGGGTCTGGCAGTGGAATGCTGCTTCTATTCGTCCTTGTTCCCTGCTTTTTATCAATGGGATCCTATTTTGGGCAAATAAATTCTCTTTTTTCCCATCTCCATCTTCTCCATGCTGGCACATTTTGCTGGTGGTTTTCATATTGATCCTTTCTTGCTTCCTAATTATTCCTGAGTGGTCAAAAATACAAAGATTTATAACAGATTTGCCTTATTACATCTTATTCTCAAAATATGGTTGACTTGATTTTCATTTTTTTTTATTGCCAGAGTACAATTTATTTGTTTGTGAGGCACAAGCTGATGGAAACCCTCTTCACGCAATAGCTTTCCATACATCACACAAGGAGAGAGATATAGCCATTCCCTTCTCCAGCTTCAGCTGGTTACCTCACTGAAAAGCCAATATCTACAGTGTGACCATCTGCAACAAAGCGTCTGAATAATGCATTTCCATGCAATCCAATTCAAACCCTGTGGTCTCTGGGTTCCAGCTTATGCAGTATGGATGGATAGATGGGGATTATGTATGTATGTATGTATGTATGTATGTACTGTGTATGTGTGTATGTGTGTATTCATGCAAAGATACCGCTTATCCAAAATACAGACAATTGCACCGTATTCAGGGAAATTGGCTCTTTAGTGATGTCTCCATTACAGTTTGGAAGGAGGAACGGCTGCTCCCTGCTCCCTGTTGAATTCTACATAGGAAGGTATTGCCTAAATAGGGTTTTGGATCTCTGATATCTTGGGCTACAATATTCTTCAGAGATACAGCTACTTCATTAATTATGCTATTATAGTTTTCATCAATCTGGTTACTTTTAGACATGCTGGAACAACAATAGCCAGATTTCCTAACTAGAAAGTTGCAGTTTCACACCATCTAGTGAGATCAGATTAAAAATAAAACATCACTCCCAGAATAGTAACCACGGCCTATTAAAAATTATTGGAGGAAAGTCACAGAATTCTCTGTAGGCAAATAAGCAGAGTCTGAGGGGGAAAGACTGGAGGGCTATCTCCTAAGGGAGGGACACTACACCCCACCCCAATAGCCAGTATTGGTCACCAGCCAGTTTCAAGGGAGCGGATTTACACATTGTAAACTTATTCAGAATCCCATGTTCTAAGATTCCCCAGAGTGTTTCACCTTTTTAAAAATTCTGCTTGGCAGTGGTGGAGAAAAGAAAAATCTGAACAGTACATTTTAAAGACCAGCTAGAAAGTTAGCAAATGCTAAATATCACTAATAATGCAATGTTTTGAAGCAGAAATAAAATGTACTCTTTTGAAACCATTTATAAATTAATTCTACTTTACTAACTCCATTTTGATTGGCAATAAAAGAGAATAAACCAATGCCAATTTTATTTCTATGTTTGATACTAATTTATATAAACAGCATGAGTCACAGACTTTAAGCATGCCATATAGGAGGGTCACTCAAATCTACATCTTAAAGGCTCTCTTTGTGCAATCTACCCAGAAACTTGTCCAGATCAAAGCTCACAATTTCAGAATAAAGGCACCGATGTCTTTTTGTGTGTGTACTAAAATTCCTACGAATTCATAGCACAATCCCCTTGTAATCGACCAACCATATTATTCTTTATTAATTGTGAATGGGCCTCCAAAAGCCTGAATGATATCCAACTTCCTTACTCCATCTGCCATATACTCTACTCATTACATTATATCATTTGTCCTTGTAAAAGGAATTTTAAAAGGTTTACCCCCAGAATGTCAATTGAGACAATCAATACATAAAATCAACTTATTCACATTCATTTTATTTTAATTTAATTGTACCATAATATATTTGTTTGGAGTACAGTAATTTTTGTTCCTTACCTTTGAGCAGCAGTTGGAATTCCCTCAGCAATTTCTCCTGAGTAATAGTATCTGGACGAGGTTGTGCTGACTCTGCAGCCTCTAACAGGCCTGGAATGCCAAACTAGAACCCAAATTCACCACAATAATTAGGTTCTACTCCTTCAGGTCCAAACATAAAATCTTTTATCTCCTTATTGTCCATATCTATGGCACCCATTTTATTAATTTTGTTTGTCCCTCTGTTAATCAGTTTTGAAACATTTTGTAATCCCTCTGACACAGGAACGGTGTTACAAATCGAACACAATATCACCTGTAACTATTTTTTATTCTTCTTGAATCGCTAGTCTTCTTGAATAGAGTTTATTCTTCTTGAACTTCTCTCCCAGGTAGAAATTAACTAGTGTAAATCCTAAATATTTCACAAGCTGTTCTGGTAAAATCCAGTGAGAGGAGACCATAAAAAAAGCAGATACGCTTAACTATGGTCCAGAGCAGGGGTCTCCAACCTTGGAGACTTTAAGACTTGTGGACCAACTCCCAGAGCAAAGCTGGCTGAGGAACTCTGGGAGTTGAAGTCCACAAGTCTTAAAGTTGCCAAAGTTGGAGACCCCTGGTCCAGAGTATATATAAGGTAGTCACAGCCCACATGGAATGGAACTTTGATACAGAGCTTATTAGGTCTGCTGTCATCATTAAAAAGGTGATAAAATGCTGTACAATCAGGCCAGAAATGTACTAACAAGGGAGATCAGAGCAGCAAAAAGAATCTACTTTGAAAAGCTAAAGAATCAGTTCTCAACAAATGAACCAGCAAACATGTGGAAAACTCTTAAAAATATCACCGGTTATAGCAAACCTCCTTCCCAGGTTGAAGGAAATCAACAACTTGCAGATGACCTAAACGTGTTTTACTGCAGGTTTGAAAGGAAACTACAGTCACCTATCACCATAACCCCCATCTCAGACACACCAACAACAGCCAAACCTCCTACAACCGATCCTATCCCATTGGGTTCACAACCCATAGTGATCACAGATAAGGACGTACAAGACCTATTTCACAGACAAAAGCCAGGAAAAGCTCCAGGCCCAGACAAGATAACTCCTTCTTGCTTAAAAGTCTGTGCTGACCAATTGGCCCACATCTTCACCTGTATCTTCAATAAATCACTAGAGATGTACTATGTTCCTTCTTGCTTCAAATGCTCTACTATCATCCCAGTGCCGAAGAAGCCCACCATCAAGGAACTAAATGACTACAGACCAGTTACTCTAACATCTGTAGTCATGAAAACCTTTGAAAGGCTAGTGCTGTCCCACTTGAAAACCATCACAGATCTGCTGTTAGACCTCTTGCAATTTGCATACCGAGCAAATAGCTCAACAGATGATGCTGTTAATATGGCTCTGCACTACATCCTACAACATCTTGAATCTCCAAAGACCTATGCAACTGTCCTCTTTGTAGACTTTAGTTCAGCATTCAGTACCACCATTCCAGACACTCTTCTAACTAAGCTAAACCAGCTACAGGTACCTGAACAGACTTGTAAGTGGATTATTAGCTTCCTAACAAACAGGAAGCAGCAGGTGCAGGTGAAGCTAAGCAGAATCACATCAGATACCTGTACAATTAGCACAGGGGCGCCCTAAGGCTGTGTGCTCTTCCCACTTCTCTTCTCTCTGTATACCAATGACTGCATCTCTAACAATCCATCTGTTAAACTACTGAAGTTCACAGATGACACAACAGTGATCGGTCTCATTCGAGACAATAATGAATCCGCATACAGACGGGGAGGTTGAACGACTAGTCTCGGGGTGCGACCAGAACAATCTGGAACTGAACTCACTCAAAACCATAGAAATAGTGGTAGACTTTAGGAGAAACCCTTCCACCTCTCGCAATAGTAGACAACACAGTATCAACAGTAGAAACCTTCAAATTTCTAGGTTCTAGAACTTCTTACTAAATCTGCACTACTATTAATCTCATCATTCCCATCACCCATCTCCTTCCACTTATGATTTTATGACTGTAACTTTGTTACTTGTACCCTTACGATTTATATTGATATTGTTTCCTGATTGCCTATTTGTAGCCTATGACTATCATTAAGTGTTGTATCATAGTGTTAAATTTGTAGCCTATGACTATCATTAAGTGTTGTAAGTGTTGTACCTTGATGCAGGTATCTTTTCTCTTATGTACACTGAGAGCATATGCACCAAGACAAATTTCTTGTGTGTCCAATCACACTTGACCAATAAAAAATTCTATTCTATTCTATTCTATTCTATTCTATTCTATTCTATTCTATTCTATTCTATTCTATTCTATTCTATTCTCTCTGGGATTTCCTGACTGGCAGAAGAGGCCCAAGATCTTTCTTTGTCTAGGGTTATGTTTCAGTATTCCTTGATTGCTGTCTCATGATATGTGATTATGTTATTTCTTTATACTGCTTTAGAATAAATCCTTAAGTATCCATATTCTTGTAGTCAAACCTGCTGTGCTGGGAACAGAGCAATACAGTCAGGCACACAGTTAACTAACTTTCCTTGGATTTGTTGTGGAAATATCTAAAAGCTGTCAATTGTCTCATTTATCATAGTCAACTACCCTAGAAAAAAGATGAATAGGTGAACAAATTGAACTAGAATTCATTACCAAACTTGGCCAGCACCAAGCACATGCTCTAAACAATGATTAGCTGCAATAACCAAGCCACACCTATTTCTGTTTGTCTGGCTAATGGAGAAGAGATCAATGTAACTTTCTACTAATTTTGTGGTTCATACACTCATGCAATTCTAGGAAAAATGACCAGAACTCTATATTTTTAAAATGATGACTTTTGACTGTACGTTACCAGAACTATTTAGGAGACTGAGGTTGTGGGAACAGAACTTCAAAATCTTCAACATAAAGGTAAAGGTACATATGTGCTAGTCATTCCCAACTCTAGGTGGCAGTGCTCATCTCCGTTTCAAAGCTGAAGAGCCAGCGCTGTCCGAAGACGTCTCCATCGTCTTGTGGCCAGCATGACTAAATGCCAAAAGCACACGGAATGCTGTTACCTTCCCACTAAAAGTGGTCCCTATTTTTCTACTTGCATTTTTTACGTGCTTTCAAATTGCTAGGTTGGCAGAAGCTGGGACAAGTAACAGGAGCTCACCTCATTATGTGGCACTAGGGATTCGAACCATGGAACTATCGACCTTTCGATTGACAAGCTCAGTGTCTTAGCCACTGAGCCACCGTGTTTATTTATTTATTTTATTTATTTTATTAAATTTCTATACCGCCCTTCTCCCGAAGGACTCAGGGCGGTGTACAGCCAGAATAAAAACACAGAATATATACAATTAAAAGAATTTAAAATGAACTATTATTATACGGCCGATAATTAAAACATTTAAAAATTTAAAATATTATTAAAACCCCAATTTAAAATCAACTATTTATGCCAGTCCTGCTTGAATGAATAAATATGTTTTAAGCTCACGACGAAAGGTCCGAAGATCAGACAGTTGACGTAAGCCAGGGGGGAGTTCGTTCCAGAGTGTTGGTGCTCCCACAGAGAAGGCCCTACTCCTGGGGGCCGCCAGCCGACATTGTTTGGCGGACGGCACCCTGAGAAGGCCCTCTCTGTGAGCGTCTGGTCGATGGGAGGCATAAGGTAACAGCAGGCGGTCTCGTAAGTACCGGGTCCTAAGCCATGGAGCGCTTTAAAGGTGGTAACCAGGATCTTGAAGCGCACCGAAGACTACAGGAAGCCAGTGCAGACTACGGAGCAGTGGTGTTACATGGGAGCCACGAGCGGCTCCGTTACCACTCAGCGCAGCTGCATTCTGGACTAACTGCAGCCTCGGGTGCACCTCAAGGCAGCCCCATGTAGAGCATTGCAATAATCCAGCCGAGGCGTAACCAGGCGTGGTGAATGTGCATAAGGCATCCCGGTCAAGGAAGGGACGCAACTGGCGAACCAAGCGCACTTGGTAAAAGGCCCTCCTGGTGACGGCCGCCAGATGTTCATCAAAGGACAGCCGACTATCCAGGAGGACACCCAAGTTGCGAACCACCTCCTTTGGGGCCACTAACTCGCCCCCAACAGTCAGCTGCGGATGCAGCTGACTGTACCGGGGTGCTGGCATCCACAGCCACTCCGTCTTGGAGGGATTGAGCTTGAGTCTGTTTCTCCCCATCCAGACCCGTACGGCTTCCAGGCACCAGGACAGCACTTCGACCGCTTCGTTGGGGTGGTCCGGGGTGGAAAAGTACAGCTGAGTATCATCAGCGTAAAGATGATAACTCACCCCGAAACCACTGATGACCTCACCCAGCGGCTTCATGTAGATGTTGAACAGGGTAGGCGAGAGAATCGACCCCTGAGGTACCCCACAAGTGAGGCACCTCGAGGACGACCTCTGCCCCCCTGTCAACACCGTCTGCGACCGGTCAGAGAGATAGGAGGAGAACCACCGATAAATGGTGCCTCCCACTCCCAACCCCTCCAACCGGCGCAGCAAGATACCATGGTCGATGGTATCAAAAGCCGCTGAGAGATCTAATAGGACCAAGGCAGAGGAGCAACCCCTGTCCCTGGCCCTCCAGAGGTCATCCACCAACGCGACCAAAGCCGTCTCCGTGCTGTAACCGGGTCGGAAGCCGGACTGGAACGGGTCTAGATAGACAGCTTCCTCCAGGTGCCGGGGAAGCTGCCATGCAACCACACTCTCTACAACCTTCGCTAAAAAGCGAAGGTTGGAGACTGGACGATAATTACCCAAAATAGCTGGGTCCAGGGAAGGCTTCTTCAGGAGGGGTCTCACCACCGCCTCCTTCAAGGCGGTGGGGAAAGCCCCTTCAGCCAAAGAAGCATTTATAATCCCATGGAGCCAGCCTCGTGTCACTTCCTGAGCAGCCAGTACTAACCAGGAAGGGCACGGGTCCAGTAAACATGTAGTTGCATGCAACCTCCCCAGCAACCTGTCCATGTCCTCGAGAGCCACAGAATCAAACTCATCCCAAATAACCTCAACAAGATGAGTCTCTGCCACCTCGGCTGAATCATCGCAATCATGATCCAAGCCATCACGAAGCTGAACAATTTTATCGTATAGATAACCGTTAAACTCCTCGGCTCGTCCCTGCAGGGGGTCATCCCGTCCCTCCTGTTGAAGGAGGGAACGGGTCACTCGAAACAGGGCGGCCGGGCGGTTATCTGCCGATGCAGATAACGTTTCGCCTCCCTCATTGCCACTAGGTAGGTCCTAGTAAAGGACCTCACTAGTGTCCGATCAGCCTCGGAACGACTGGACCTCCAAACACTCTCTAGGCGTCTTCTCCGGCGTTTCATCTCTCTCAGCTCCCCGGAGAACCAGGGAGCCAATTGAGATCTACGCCGGGTCAGAGGCCGCAAAGGCACGACATGGTCCAAAGCCCCAGCCGCGGCCCGTTCCCAAGCCGCAACTAGTTCTTCAGTCGTGCCGTGGGTAAAATCCTCAGGAAACGGCCCAAGCTCCGTCAGGAACCTCTCCGGGTCCATCAGGCGCCTGGGACGGAACCAACGCATCGGCTCCATCTCCCTGCGGTGGTGAGCAGCGGTTCAAAAGTCTAGGCGAAGGAGAAAATGATCTGACCATGACAACGGTTCTTTCACTATGTCTCCTAAATCCAGATCATTTACCCACTGACCAGAGATAAAAATCAAGTCTAGCACGCCTCCCCCAATGTGTGTAGGGCCATCAGTTACTTGAATCAGGTCCAAGGCCGTCATGGAGGCCTGGAACTCCTGAACCACTGTTGATGACAAGCCGGCCGATGGCAAGTTGAAATCTCCCAAGACCAAAAGTCTGGGAATCTCAACCGCCACGCCAGCAAGCACCTCCAGTAGTTCAGGTAGGGCTGTAGCCATGCAGCAAGGAGCCAGGTACATGATCAACAACCCCATCTGATTACGATGGCCCCACCTTCACAAGGAGGGATTCACAGCCAGCTATCTGAGGAACAGTGGACTCCCTCGGCTCCAGACTTTCCCTAATCACAACCGCCACCCCTCCACCCCTACCCTGGGCCCTCGGCTGATGGAATGCACAGAAACCCGGAGGGCACAGTTCAACCAGGGGTACACCCCCTTCTGTGCCCAGCCAGGTCTCCGTAATGCCCATAAAGTCCGCGGACTCCCTCTGAATCCCATTGTGTCCCATTTCAAACATAGAGAATATCAAAACATAGGCAGCATGGTTAAAATTGCTTACCTTAATCTTTCTGGACTTGTTTTTATTCATTTTTTTGTTCCTCACTTCATTGTTCATGAGGAGCATCCAAGCATTCCGGGAATCAGAGCTATGAATCTTTTGTGAAGTATTTTCCTTTGCATAAGAAGAAAAAAAATAAGAAAAAATTGAAGCAACTATACAGATTGATCACAAAATGTAGACAACCTGGGAAAACAATAATATCTCAAAAAGCACTAAGAATTATCAATAGCTTTACAACCTGCTGTTCCAGATATGAGTCAGAAAATTATTTGCCATCTCGGCTAGTTTCCTAAACTATTACTACTCATGTTTGTTGGAATATAATTCTTCAACATTTCTAACCAGTTGGACATGCTGGCTGAAAATTGTGGAAACTGCAATTTAGCAAACCTATTACTAAATTGGGGAAGACTGATAAGAACTATCTGTTTATATTGCTGCTTCCCATTATTCAAAAAAGAATTTGCAAGTTCCTGTCATAAGGATGATTGATCAGATTGGATTTTGCACTGTTTTGTCTCTCAGAACATACATACCACTGTCATCTTTGAGGATACTTTCCACCTACATTTTAACTGTTTTTTCCTATTTTCTTGTTAATATGTTGTCTAAACTATTCCTAATGAATGCACAGATAAATATAGATTCAGTGAGGTTCTTTAAACCGTTTTATCTTTTATAATTCTCAGAATGACTTACTATTGATATAAAACTCTCCCTCTTTATTTCTTTTTTCCTCAAAGATGTTCACATTTCCTCATCCATAAAGTCTAAGTGTTGTAATCAGGAAAGAATCATATTTCAGAATAACTCCAATTTTCTCACAGCCAGAAAAAATTACATCAAGTATCTTCTAGATTTGAGTTGAGTTGGAAGTCTGGTGATTTCAGGTTACTGCCACATAGCTTTCTTGGTAACAGCAAGAGCTGTTCCTCTGTAACTTCTAGTTACAACTAATAATGTCTAGGCAAGACCAGCCAGGCACAAAACTGAAGTGCTTTTTTCCCAACGATTTTCAGTGCAACTCTGAAGAGTTAATAAAAAGATCCCATCATACTCAATATAATTTATCTCCAAATAAATATGTATAAATTCCTATAAGAATCAATTTTGACTATGATAAACTAGATTAAAAGGCATACATTTATATGCAACTTGTTCGCCTCCCAACATCTAGAAGCAAAATCCATTTTGATAATTGAGAACTGTTTTGTTTTCTCTAATGTACTATCCTAATATTATTTCTATGTCATATCCATTGTAGGGAATTCTTCATCAAGGAAGAATTTTCAATTTTTACTAAGAGGTGAGGTGGAAGAAACCTTCAGTTAGTAAGAAGGAAGTAGCATATGAAATGTTCTTACTGAATCCTGGGATGATGGCAAGGGAAGACTGCTCGTTTCATTCCATCGGGATGCCTTTTCCTGGTTCCTTCTGTTTTCCTGTTTCTCATTTTCCACAGTGCTGGCACAAAAAAACATTGCTAGTAGACTCATAGCCAATAATTGAAGTGGGCAACCAGAAAGGAAAGGCCTTGCCATATTCTGGCACATAATTGATTCCTTGATTTATATAGAGAACTAGAATTAGATATGGCCGGGAACTTCTCAAGAACACAAAGACAAAGTTAATCTGTGGTCTTTCAAAAAAGTATGCAGTAGTCTGTATATCTGTGAAAATTCCACAAAGGAATACTAACTGCAAGCAGAAGTTATCCAATGTATCTTCAATTTATTTTTTCACAGACTTGTCCAAGAATATCAACTTTTTCTTTTTTAAAAAAAAGCTTGTAAAAAAGTAAGGTTTTAAAAAATTAGCTGTGTGAGTACACACACATCAATTGCACCTGATCATTAGATCAGAAAGAGCGTTTCAGTTTCTTCTTCAGGGTCAAAGATGGGTAAGAGGTTTTCGTAGGACTACTTCAAAAGCAGCCAAGTAGCAGAAATCAGGAGTTTCAGGCTGCCCTTAAAGAAATGAGTCCATCCAGATGGCACAGAAGCTTTTTGCTCTCTTTCTCCTGGATTCTCAGTCAGAGCATAGATAAAACTGTATCAAAACCACAGAAGTCCCATGATGGTTGCATTCACAGCTTTAGCTGCCTTGGAGTGCTTGGCCCAACCTCTTTTCAATGCTCTCTTTTTCAAACCATGGACTCGTATGCTTGTCTGATTACATCCCTACTGCCACTCTGCTCCTGTCTGAATATCTTTGCCCAGCTTCCCTTCTTTTAATACGCTTGAATTCCCCGCCTCACCAGAAAGGTCACTTGGCCTAGAGAGCCACCTCTTGGCATCAGGAACAAATTACAAAAGCAGAATTCATGCGGAAGCTCATCAACATCTGGTAGCAGCAGAACAAAGAGATAAGTATGCACTAAAAGTGGCACTCTGAAATTTCAGTGGCTTGCAGGTTAACATGAAATGCAGATAGTTGTAATGGCTTTGTTTCTACCTTGTAGAGAATTTACTTAGGTCGGGGCTGAGAGAAAGGGGGCTTAATCTGGAAGACCTGGAGGTTGAATGCATCACACATTTATTTATTTATTTATTTATTTATTTATTTATTTATTTATTTATTTATTTATTTATTTTGTCACAACAGTATATATAAGCATAAGCATGAAAGTAACTATATAATATATAAGCATATATATAAGCATAAGTATGTAATAACTATATTAATTATATATAACGAAAGGAAACAATAGGACAGGAATGGTAGGCACGCTTGTGTTCTTATGCACGCCCCTTACAGACCTCTTAGGAATGGGGTGAGGTCAATAGTAGACAGTTTTTGGTTAAAGCTTCCCATACTGCATTTCTTTGGACAAATCTTAATGCTATTTTGTTTTGTTTTGTTTTGAATCTAAAATCTATGTTTCACTTGTAGAGGTATAATTAAAACAATTGTCTCATTTCTTAAATTTTTTTCAATCCTAACTCATTTATCATGTTCAAGAAAATAAAGAAAATGGAACCAACCAACAAGAAGCACAGGTGCAGGTAAAAACTATAACAAAAGTAAAAGTAACAACAAAATAATAGGAACACAAAAAAGTTGTTCCATATTACAGAAGATTGTATTATGTTTTTTTCTGTTACTTTTATTTCAAAAATATTACATTTTTCATTTTAATCACAAGTTTAGATCTGAATGGAAGAGAATTTTTCCATTTGATCATTTGATCTGGACAATCCTTTGAATAGATTTAATAAAAAGACTGAAGATGAATTTGTATGAAATACAATGAAACTATCAAGGGAGAGAAATTGCCCTCAGTCTGTGGACATTTACATAATTGCAGGAAATGCTTTTTATTCTAATACTCCATTTTATATGGTTCATGTGCCTCCTCTGAGGTTTTTCTAAGGAGTACAGTGGGAAAGAGAAATGCATTCATAGCCCATATGGTTCCTTTTGGGAGTCAAAATAAAAATGGCAAAAAGGATTTTGAATTTTTCAGAATTATAATCTCTAAACATTTGGGCCAGTGGCCGTATTATGCTTCAGCACTCATGTTCTAAGGACAGAGAAAATTCAACTTTGGAGGCCTGATGCAATCCCAGAAACCCCTTTCTTCAACTACAGAAGCTTCTATGGCTCTTGCCTCCCAGTCAAGTCAGTATTCCAGTTTTACTAAAAGTATTAAAAATGATGGTTAGGATCTGTCCATGGGTCTGTCAAAGGAGGATTAGAATACACACACCTTCCCATTCCTCAGAAAATTCAAAGGGACCTTGCATTTGTGGCTTTAGTGTTGATCTGATACACCATTCTTCATGGGAAGCCATTTGAGCACAGCCAGACCACCCCCCAAAAGACTCATCCTCATCTACAACCATGCCCTGATTTTATCAGGTTGTTGTCTTCATCTAATTCTCCATTCACAATTAGGACAATTTAGTAATCTTTAGCTGTTCCAGTTTTCTGTCTTTTCCCAACACAATTTATACTCTGGGCACAATCTAGCATACTTCATCAACAATGTGGTCAGAAAGAGCATCTCCCCTCTGCTACAACCCTTGTCCTTCCTGGACATGTTGACTTAGGTTGCCACAGAGATTGCAGTCATTAAATTTGCAGTTCTCTAGTACAGGGGTTTCCAACCTTGGTCCCTTTAAAACATGTGGACTTCAACTCCCAGAGGGAGTCTGGGAGTTGAAGTCCACATGTCTTAAAGGGACCAAGGTTGGAGACCTCTGCTCTAGTAGATTTCACAAGTGACTACATTATTTGCTAAATAATCAGGATGAATCTGGTAGCACTTTTCCAGTAACACATTTTAGTGATCAATCTGATGAAATGAAATTTTGTGATCCAAGTTTGATGAAGTGAGCTGCAGCTCACAAAAGGTTATCGCTTTTTAACAAAATATTAGTTGGAAAAGGTGCTTTTCCTCTGTACAATATCAGCAAATGTGATCTTAATGGTTCTGGTCAGTTTCTGCTCAATTTTAGAACTGCATTTAAAAAAAGAACAAAACAACTTGATTTTCCCTGGTCATATTAACAGCTTGCCCCAGTTTCTTGTCTCTCAGTGTTTCATGATAGCCCAGCCATTAAACTTAATGCTCCCACACACACACACACTCATTGCTCTTATACACAGAGATTCCACACTGCAACTCACAACCTTGATTGCAGCTGTTGGGAAAAACTGAAAAATTACAGTATTGTGTCATCATGACAGTTTTAAATGAAAATTCATATGCAGGAATAATGAAGTCTTGATTACAATGCAGCTTTATCCTCATACCAATAGTTTAGATTTTTTTTTCAGTTCAGAGCATGAACTGAAAACCCTGGGGGAAGGAAAAATGATTTTATTACTGCAGGAGTTATTATAATTTAGGGATGAGGCACCAATTGAATAGTTGGATCTCGCCCCTTCTTTTCTTGGTTCAATGAAGGAAGCACCAATTGGGTCATGGTGTTCCATTTTCTCATCATCCTGAGATCAGGAGGGATGTATGAATTTATGATTGCTTTCAAAATATCCTGGATCAATTAAAGAATTGAGGTGATAACAGTGTAGTAGTATTCATTTGGTTTCTATTTATACAGCAATGACTCAGATTTAAGGAGATGTGCATTAGTTCTAAGTGTGCTGTACATAATTTCATTCACATTAGCCCAGATATAATAAAAATAGTTAAAAAGCAGAAAACATCTGAAAGGGAAATCTACTCTTTTCTTTTTTGCACTACACTTTGGGATGCACTTTTTTTCCTACTGCATAAACAACATGATCATTGTTGGTTTGATTCTCAGTTGTCGGTAATAAAATTACTGCCCATCAAGCTATTCCCACCAGTCTTCAGGACCTCAGTAAAGACCTTTCTTGCTTCCCAAAGCTCCTCCTATTAGTTTTCTTAGTAAAGAAGAAAAGCAGAGTCTTCTAGATAAAACTTGAAAGAGTAATAGGGCTCTTATGCAGTAGGCAAGTCACACTACACCACATAAATTGGCAGAAGGTATAAAACACTACTTATGGTGATAAGTTACCTTTATAGTGGGTTTGGATAGATTGAGGATGATATGATACATTCCGGTCCTCAAGAAATGGTTAATGAGCTGTTCTGCACAAGACTGTTAGAACATGCAGATGTGCCTATAATTATTGGTGTTAGTGGCCGTCTGAACCACTCAGGAATACAGCTGAGCTTCCCAGTATCTCCCTTGATTATTTGGTCATCCTGTATTTTCTTTTATAATTCTGAATATTTCACATCAAATCTACCAAAAGCACATTCAAATAAAGGAACAAAAAGAAGAGATACAGGAATTCCTGTTTGGTTTTCCTCATTTTGGGTCACTCTTGATATGTTTGGATTAGAGTTCTGAGACTTTTACTTTATGTTGGCTGGTTATTTTGAAGATTGTAATCCAGGTTATTTGAGGAAATCAGGTTGAAAAAAACCCTAAACTTGTTCTTGTATTCTGAGAAATAAGTTTGGCTGTATGAGAAATTATTTTTAAAAAATCAATCTTTCTTGCTCATATTTCCTTTAACTGTCCTTATTAATATATACAATGTACATGCCATATGGCCAAAGAGAGACCCAGAAATCAAAGAAGGATAACGAAAATTTCAGACAAGGCTTTGGATAAGAGAGGAGGGACATTTTAAGTATTTACTAGTCCCATCAGTCTGAAATCCACACTGTACATCAGCTGTATCATATCAACCTATAGATGTGCTGTCAAGTGAAGTACACTTGCCTGATGACTTCTTACCTTCAGGGACAGAAACCAGTAACATTTTAGAAATCCTACAAAAAAGCTATATGTGTAGAGCTATAGCAAAGTCTGGCTCTCCCCCTCGTTTTTTCTTCATGCGTAAATGAAATCTTAAGTTCCATTCTTGAGCTCTCACGTCATTGTCTTGGCCTACTGTTCCCAACAGAATGAGGTAACCAAGCTGTTCACTCTCCCCTTCTCCTTCTATTTTTCTTGACCATCCAAATGATGTCATGGGAATGAAAATTTCTTTTAGTCCTCAAAACAAAAGTCAATGCATATTAGAGCATGCAGTGCTTTCAATTTAGTTCTCCAAAGGTGTTTCTGAGGATTTCATTAAAGCAGCTACTGTGTGTCCCACAAACAGATGCAGCTGACTTCATGAATTGCAGCCACATGATACGTTGTGTGTTTCCCTGTAGGCCAAAGGAATGTTTTGGAATCAAATACAAAGCATTGTACATCCCCTGTACCTTCCTTTATGACTACAATATTCAACATACAGCAATTAGGTTAAAATATATAAATCAGTGTTGCACAACGTGGTGTTACAGTATAGGAAATATAATATGATAGATTAATATTTCAGGAACTTTAACTTAATGGTCACAACATAGATTATTATAGATATAAATTTCATAAAAGTTATATGAAGTTATATGAAAAACATATGAAGAACGGTTGCAGGAACTGGGTATGTCTAGTTTAATAAAAAGAAGGACTAGGGGAGACATGATAGCAGTGTTCCAATATCTCAGGGGTTGCCACAAAGAAGAGGGAGTCAGGCTGTTCTCCAAAGCACCTGAGGGTAGAACAAGAAGCAATGGGTGGAAACTGATCAAAGAAAGAAGCAACTTAGAACTAAGGAGAAATTTCCTGACAGTTAGAACAATTAATAAGTGGAACGACTTGCCTGCAGAAGTTGTGAATGCTCCAACGCTGGAAATTTTTAAGAAAATGTTGGATAACCATCTGACTGAGATGGTGTAGGGTTTCCTGCCTGGGCAGGGGGTTGGACTAGAAGGCCTCCAAGGTCCCTTCCAAATCTGTTGTTATATTATATTATATTATATTATATTATATTATATTATATTATATTATATTATATTATATTATATTATATTATATTATATTATATTATATTATATTATATTATATTATATTATATTATATTATATATAATAGCTCGACCAAGAGCACATAAAATTTTAAAATAAAAATTGTACAAAAACCCCAGTCATATTGAGTTTGGGTTCATTTTTTATTTATATTTAAAAGAATTCTGAGACAGTTCACAATAATATAAGAAATTACAGAGAACTATTTAAATACATTATTAATGGACTATCAATATTAATCAAACATTATTAATGGAATATAGATATTAAAACTGTCTAGATTATTTTCCAAGCTGGAAGAACAGAAATACATTTTTAAAGTTACCATTCAAATTGCACAATAATCTTACAAAATTGAATAATCAGTCTGCTTATTGTTCTTTATCATTATCAATAGACTATCAGAATATTTTCCTCACAATTGTTAATAAAGATGGTAAAGATAAAAATAATCCAACTGTGGCAAAAATATGCTTGTGATTTATATACTATACCATCACTTCTCAGAAACATGTTTATGCCTAGTAAAAAAAAATCACAGAAACATTACAAAAATTAAGATGGTGAGTACTATCAATATTGTTTTTCTTCCATTCAGTTGTTTTTTTATTCTCAAAGACTTCTGGACAAGTCCTTGAAGTTTTCTTGGCAAGGTTTTCCATTGCCTTCTTCTTATGGATAAGAAAAAGTGGCTGGACCAAAACCAGATGGCTTTGTGGCTAAGGCAGGACTAGAATTCATAGTCTTCCAGTTTCTAGCTGATACCTTAACCACTACACCAACCTATCTCTTAATAAATAAATACAAAATCTTAATTCATAAATTACAGTCTACCATGTGAGATGCAGAACACCTAATCTCTCCAAAGCTTCAGTCAGAGCAGCAGAGCTGTGAGACCTCATACCAAACTTTGTGATCACGACTGGAAATTTGCACTACTCATGTGATCCTGAGGATAAATCTCCAAGTGGCCTCAACAACTCTCTAAAAGAATGCAAATGACCAGCTGTCTGCAAGGAATATAAATCCTTCCATTCCCCATCATCCAGTCAGAATTGAAGAAGCTTCTTGGATGAAAAGTGAAACTTCTTCAAAAGAAAAAAAAAACACGAAGTCCAGTTGCCTCCTGAAAAAGGCACCTTTGGGACAACCATGACCTGGATGACTGAGAATCTCCATAGACTCATGACTGGAAAGGTTCCCTCCACTTTGAAGTATCCATGAAGATAGAAGAAGATGCATGGTAGAGCCATAAACAGGGAAGTGACCCTTCCCTTGTCCAAACATCCTTGGCACAATCATACATTTCCATCTCTACTTGATAGTCGCCATCCATACCTTTCCAGTAGCCACCTGTGACAAAGAGTTTACCACCAAGTGGTACCATTCCACCATTTTCATGTAAAGTGTGAAGCTGTTGCACCTGAAAAACCATTTTGGGATATTTTAAGATTAATTTACGCATAGAGCAGCAATAGATTAAGAAGCAGACAATCATATACAATTTATATCTAGTTGTGAGGGGGACACATTTGTGTGCTAGAATGAAAAAACAGACAATATGCATTAAAATATACTCCAAAGCCCTATTGACTCTTATCATTTGCAGGATTAGTAAACTGTAAGGGTTAATTATGCAAGAGATGAAAAACTGGATTTGATATATACATAAGCTTATTATATTTATATTAAGTGCTTTTAAAATTCCATACAAGGAATTGTGCACAAAACTGGAAACGAACTACAGGTAGTCCTCATCTTACAACAGTAATGGAGCCTGCCTGTTTTGTTGAAGGTTCAAGTTGTATGGTAAATGAAACACATCATTAAGAACACCCCAATCCCTGCTTTCCCAAATGCATTTTTTAAATATATCCAGGAGTTGTTAGGTAGAACGTAGGGTGACTCAGGGATGGGGAAGACCGCAGCTGACACTAGGGAGGAACAAACTGCAAGGGGAACAAAAGCAGCAACATTTCTTCTCCTGGATTATGTGTAAAGCCAGTGTGGTTGGCATGGGAGGAATAGATTGTGAAGGGAGCAAAAGCAGCAGAATTTCTTCCCCTAAACTGTGTCATGTGGCCTAACAATGGCCCACTAAGGGAATAGCTTTCCACACTAGGACTTCCTGAACTCTGCATATCTTTGAAAGAACAGTAAACAGAGGTGGGAAGGAAGATGTGGAACCCAGTGGGGTGGCAAAACAGGCCCAGTGTTTCTGAGGATCTGGAAGGGAGGAAAATAGGTGGGTGGGTATGCTGCAGTATCTCTGTGGTCGGTCATAAGGCAAATGACCAGGGGCCGCTGCAAGCGGCGTAACTTTGAAAGGGCTTCCTATGTAGCTTTGGGGGAAGAGGGTTGTAACTTTGAACATTTGTTAAATGGTCTGTCGCACCTTCAGGACAACCTGTATTTACTTAAAGATAATATATAACATCACACTGAAAATACAGTAACTGCTTATAACAAATGTTTGCAGTAAGTTTAGCAAATTAAAAAATTTCAAAACATGATAAAATAAACCAGTCTCAACAATAGTTCCTCTAAATGTCTGACAATTAAATCAGCTTTAACCTGGTATCAGAAACATTACATTTTAAGGTTAAGGACAATGTTCTTGAAATGACTACTCCAGAGTCAAGCCTCTCCTCAGTAAATGCATAATGAAACTCTGGAAATAATGGTATTCAGAAGAGAATCTTATCAGATCTTCAATGGATTGGTATGAAAAGAGACACTTGTCAGATATTTGGCCTGCCAATATTTAACATATTTTAATTATAATCATCAGATCATAAGTCTTCAAAGTTAATAGTGATTGTAATTATTTCTGTATAAATGTAAGAAGAACAGATCTGGCTGAATTTGTCAAAATCTCCATGATCATTTTAAAAATGCAAATCACTCTACATTTATTATTTTATATACAGAAGTTATTTGAGGCAGCCTTTTAAAATACTGTAAAAATCTTCTAATGTAATTTTTAAAAAAATAAGTACTATTCTCCCTTTAGTATGCTTCTTTCCTTAATGTGTTTTATTGATTTTTTTTAGTTAGTGTTTGTAATATTAAAAGCAGAAGACCCAAATTCTCTCTCAGCAACATAATCTTTCATATATTACTGCTTGACCCTAGTTAAAAATTAATACAGATTATCTAATTCAAAACAGTAGTTAATAAATCAAGGTATAATCGGTATATGATTAGGTGGAGAAATGTATAAATATATGGTAATATACTTAGATGAATGCTCTCATACTTTGGACCTGATATACATTTATTGATGTATAACCCTCAAGAGCCATAAAAGTCACTCTTTATTTCTCTTCCTACCTATCCAGCAAGTATATATAGTATGTTGCTATATTGGGTTGTATTACATAGACTTCCTTTAACTCTTGCCTATCCATCTGAAAAGCAATGAGATCATAACAAGAAATTAGACTGTTCCTAAACAATCCTTTAACAGAATCAAGTAGAAAATTGGTTTGGAGAGGAATTGTTTAATGACAAGTTGTTATAACAACATTTTTAAGGGGCACTGGCAAAAGCAGAACCAATGGGCAGCCAAAATAGACAGTGTTAACTACCGGTACTTATTCATAAATTAAAAGAGATGGGGAATCTGGCAGAGTATCTTCTGCACCTGTCCTGTGCATTGGAGTCATTTGAGCAATGACGCCATGTGAACAGCTGCAGATGGATTTCAGCATGACACTGAAAACCAACCTTCCAGCAACATTGCTTATATCTTCACTGAAGCCAAGCAGCCAGCAGAATAGGACCAGGTTATGTTTTTGCTTAAGATACCATCATTCAAAAAACAGATCTTGTTTTTCTGAAACACAAATACCAGTTTATATATTAAAGACCACCTAAGGTCTGTTTTGACAACCAGATATAATTCTACTAAGGCAACTTGAATCTCTGCTGTAATTTGGACTGCCACTAGACGTAAAATTCTGGAAGCTGAGTCCTGATTAATTTTGAAAGTGCAAGGCTGGGAAAGGTTTTCATTGTCTTGTGTATAACAATAATTTCTTTTTAGCTGTTAGTATATTATTAGTATTAGTACTAGTTTTATCAAGACGACCTTAGAAAAATCAGGTAAAATAAACACATCTGTTCTTTGAAATTCTGTATATGATCGGTGAAGACGTAAGTAATATATACCCAATCCAAGAATAATTATATATAAAATAATATAGTTGCTCCCAATTTACCCACCTTCTGCCAGATGTTAGCATCCGGATCATACACATAGACTTTCTTTGTATTATCACCAATAAGGTAAATGACTCCATGCAAGGAGGCACAACAAGGAGCAGAGAGGTACTTGGGGAGAAAGGGAGATGCAATTATACTCCAGACATCTATTAAAAAATAATAATAATTTTCATGAAAATCTTCATTATCACTGAATAAAACTCACAATTTAATATATTTAAAAACTGTTTATTAAAATCATATGTTACTATCTGTAGTGGAGTAATTTAGATTGTTTAAGCAAAAAATACCAAAGCTAAAGCCTGATAAATTCAGATTATCCTACTTTTATTATTATCATCAAACCAGAAAACAACAAATAAAATCCTTCTTACATGTATATCAGAGGTGGGTTTCAGCAGGTTCCGACCAGTTCTGGAGAACCGGTAGCAAAAATTTTGAATAGTTTGGAGAACTGGTAATAAAAATTCTGACTGGCCCATCTATTCTCTGCCTCCCAAGTCCCAGCTAATTGGGAGGAAATGGGGATTTTGCAGTAACCTTCCCCTGGAGTAGAGTGGGAATGGAGATTTTACAGTATCCTTCCCCTGCCACACCCACCAAGCCACACCCAACAAGCCATGCCATGGCAACCAAGCCACGCCACAGAACTGGTAGTAAAAAAATTTGAAACCCACCACTGATGTACATAAAACATAGTTATTGAATGTTCTTGATAATGAAAGAAAAACCATTCTAGAAGCGAACTATCTCTTTGGCCTAAATATTAAAACCTTTGTGGGGCTATCAAAATGGATGTGAAACAATCTAACGAAGTGGAAATCATCAGTGCTGAAAGGGGCCTCCCACACAGTCTCTTGTATTCATTACTCTAGAGAGTCACTTGTCTGAGATGGTATAGGTTCTCTTGGACCAGAAGACCTTCAAGGTCCCTTCCAGATTCTATTCTATTCTATTCTATTCTATTCTATTCTATTCTATTCTATTCTATTCTATTCTATTCTATTCTATTCTATTCTAATCTAATCTAATCTAATCTAATCTAATCTTTATTTTGGTAATAGTCTTCCTCCTGAATGAGTCCAGAGTAGTGAATATTAATATATGGAACATATACTGTATACACTCACACAAGCAGATTTTGACACCTAATTAACATATTACTAACACACATACCCTCATGCATAGATCCTTTTTCTCATATTGCAATCAGGCTCAGAAAAAAAAATCTAAGCAGGGGATAAATTTTCAAGAGAAATAACATAGCAGGTGAGAAGGTTGCATTTCTCAATGGTAAATGTCTCTGTTAAATTTCATTTTGTTATTTTAAGCACATTTCTCTAACTTGTGCAGATGCTTTCCATTTTTTTTTCTGTTTCTAGTGTCTTAGCTATCTCACACTGTATCAGTTGACAACCATTCCCTCCACTTCATTAATAAACATGCTAAAAAGGCAAGGCCTAGAACTGAATTGAATGGGATCCCATTTAATATCTACCTCTAGTTTGAAGAGGATCTACTAATGAGCACTGTTTGAATAGTTTCCAAGCTACTTAATCCAATTAATTACCATGCTGTCCAGCCTACATTTAACTAGCTTTTTAATCAGAATACTAAAATACACTCTGTCAAATATTTTGCTGAACACAACTTATATTATATATACATTTTTTGTAATTCTGCTAGGTAAATTTACCCTCTCAAAGCATGAGATTAGTATGTCAAAATTTATCCTGATTTCAGTATTTGCCATGTTATTTTGAATGCTTTTTTCTAGGCAGACTACTGTATGATTTGGTTTAATCTTTCCAGTAACAAGTAGAACAATGACCCTTTTCAAGGGTTGGTAGAGGGAAGTAAAGCGAGATAGAGGTGGGTTTTTGGTAAATAAACTATACAGGAGGCAGTGAATATATGCCCAGAAATGAAAGACACCCCAAAGTTTATCACCATTTAGAATATAATAGAACAAGATGAGATGGTGGACAACGGATAAAACGTTTGATAAACATTGTTGTCTCTAACTAGCATTAAATGAGCAGCAAGTAGAGGATGCTGACATTTATTGTAAAGCCGGCACATGTTTCATGTTTATCATCTAATGTCTCCTGGACAAACTAACCTTGGGTCACATGGCATAATACTTATTATAACTAGCAAATTGATGCTAGCTGAGAAAATTCCAAAAAGCAATGACAAACAAGTAACTTGAAAGTTTCCTGATGCTTATGGTGTGGAATTTATGTGTAAGGTAGATAGCTGGATAAAAGACTATGAGCAACTGTTATTTTAAACAAACAAATAAACAGATGCTGCCTTCAATTAAAAAAAGACTGGGTATTTCTAGCAGTAAGGTGATATAGAACAGGGGTCTCCAACCTTGGCCACTCAGCTGGCTGAGGAATTCTGGGAGTTGAAATCCACAAGTCTTAAAGTGGCCAAGGTTGGAGACCCCTGATATAGAATATGTGGCTGACGAAATAATGTATCATACATTTCTTCTGCCTCAAATCCAGACTAGCATTCAACATGCCAAATTGTCCATAGGTAATTGTAATCAAGGAGAGATTCCCATATATATTTCTGAGTTCTTATCCCCCAATTATTTAGCATTTCCATTTAAAGAGATATATTTGGAATGTTCTCTGTTGTGTATTACTAAGAGCTGGAATCAAATTTAGCCTCGACCACAACATGGATCAAAGCACACATCTTTTTATTTACCATACTGTATATAGGAGAAAGTACAGATATTGTTTATTCATAAAAGACAAAGCAAAGCAATTTTTAATGTTGTTGTAATGAGAGCCCCTTTCCAACTGACGTGTGTGTGTGTGTGTGTGTGCGCGTGTGTGTGTAAAAGAGGCACGTCCTATACAGAGAAATATTGCCCATGATTATGACCAACACATTTGTATGATACTTGGGCAACATATTATTGGAAATGATGGATTTCCATTCAGTATTAGTTATGACAAGTTTTATAAGATGTTTAGAATCAGGTCAGAGAATATCTTTAAATGATTATAAAATACAAAAGAACTTGATGCAAAAGTACTGCCAGCTGCTTCCTTAGAAGTATTTTCTATTCCTTCTTACCAATAGCAGGGTTGTAACATTGGAGGGTCAATGTATTATATTTGATAGCACAAGAACCAATGAGGTACAACTTCCCAAGACATCCAGCTACAGCAAAATTACTGACATACTTCAAGGCAGGACTGACAAAGCACCAGCTATCATTGTAAGGATCGTAGCATTCTACTTCCACAATGTCCATAGTGGTTCCTTTGAAATACATAAAAAGGGGGAGGAAAAGTTACATAAGCTTGCACCAAAACAGACAAAGAGCAAGATGCATGCAGGTCATATGAACTTGGCTTACTTAGTTCAACACAGGAATATCTACAGTATATATATTTTTCAATCTTATGATAAACACTGGTTCTTCTCTTCAAATACATGCAGCCTCATAAAAAGTTATCTATCCATGGTATGTAAGAGGTCTAAAATAATATAAGTGCACATCATGATGTAAAATAGTTCATATTAACCAGGATTCATCAATGTGGGGGCCTAATACCTGTGGGAGCCCTAAACATTTTTCTCCACAATTTCTAAAAAAATGAGCCTGAATTATGGCCATCTTCTCTCACTTTTTCAGCTCTGACAAGTTGCTGTTCAAAAAAAAAAATTCATCCTTGTCCACATCCTCATTCCAGTAGAAAAACAAGTCTAAGTCTATGATGTGTAACCACTATGTTACAGAAGTCACCTTATGAAGTGTTAGAATTTTCTAATTTAGTATCTAACCAAAGGCTGCTGTGACTTTCTCTGGCAACCCCCACACACCTCCAAACTATAGAAAAAATATTTCTGGAAATTCAACTGTTATATTTTTGTGAAGGTTGGATAATAATTCTATTTCTTTCTCTCGGGCCTCTGCTGACCTATGCCTGTAGAGCAACTTTCTCCAACCATCTGCCCTCCAGAGAAATGTAACCAGTGGTGGGTTGCTATTGGCGAATTGATAGTGGCGGTGCACATGCGCAGAAGTCTCTGCACATGCGCAGAAGCATCCTGCGTGCGCACCCATGAGCAAAACAGTAGCAGCTGAAATTGAAACCCACTACTGAGTGTGTACTCAGAATTTTTTTTTTTTATAAAAAAAGTTTTATTTTTACATTCATATCAAATAATTCATCCAATGTACAATTATATACAATTAGTCGGGCTTGCCCAGTCACCACCCCCCTTTTTAACTCTCTTCCCTCTTCTACCTTCTTCTGCCTTCTTTCCAAACCTCTCTCCTTCTCTTATCTACATCCTCTCCTCCCTCCACCCTATACCTTCCTTCTCCCTCTTCTACCCCTCTTCCTTCCTCTTCTCCTCTTTCCTACCTCCTACTCTCTCTTTTCTCCCTCCTCACCGTTCTAAAATGGTAACTGGGCAGACCCAACCCTACATTAATTATATTTATACATCTTCAATAATCCCTGTACATTCACCATCACTCCATCTCTAGCCTCAACCCCCCAATTCCCCTCCCCCATACCCCCCGCCCCCCACCCCGACTTCCCAGAACAAAATGCAGGGTATCCAAACTAACAATCATAATCTAAAATAATTCCTAAATTATAACCTCTAGTCTCTCCACATTTAATCACACTCTCAATTCCCCTCTCCTTCATGTGTACTCAGAAATTGAAACCCACTACAAATCCCTTAATCCTAGCCATCAGTTAGGCTGGGAGGTTTCTGCATAATGAGGCTTTCTTTCATTACATATCTCATTTCCTACCACCAATGACATAGATCTCTCCATTGAGAACAGCACTGGCATGATTTGTTCGGGGCTTCAGCATTGGAGCAATGGACTTCCAGACACCCTTCTTAAGGCAGAAGCACCAGGACTGTGTTGTAGACCATGTGTCATTCTGCGATCCTCTGGAGCCACCTAAAGCAGAAATAATCATTATGGTCATTGTGAAAGTAATCTGTTATTGTTTTCAGAGTTGACATTTGTTCACTACTTTTGCTTCTGAATCTTCTGCAAGCCTTGTACAATTTGCAGAATTTTAGGTAAAATGCCTAATAAAATCATGGAATATTATTACATTTGCCTTTTACTGCCTGACTATGTGATCTATGTGCTGTATTGTAAAACAGTATTTTCTCTATTATTGGTCAGGTAAGCAGAATAAGTCTTATGGGGAAACAGAAACTGTTTTATAGATTTGGTAGTATCCATAAAGCCAGAACGTATGCTATACTTACCTGTAATGTAAATGTTGTTGTTTAGAGCAATCATAGAAAAGCCCCATTTATTATAATCTGGAAAATCAGGCAAAGCAATCCATGTTCCTAAAGTGGAAAAACCAAATGTATAAATAGCCTATTAAATTCTTACATTCTCCTAAAGAGTTTTGCCTTGCATGATAAAGATGGTTCTGCATAATTTCCATTTTTAGGATATTAGCAGTAATAATATGTTGAACAAAATTCCAAATCCTCTGGTTTTCCCTACATATCTCTACTTTCTCTTTCCATCACTGAGCAAGAGACATGTCCTATATGCAACTTTCTATCTTGTATTATATCTTCAATCAGTAATAAAGGTCTAGGGATTAAGTTTCTCCTCATCCCAATGTTTTTTCTTTCCCCAACCTATCTTTAATTCCTAGTCGAGTAATTGGCTTTTATAATGAGTGTGCTATAACAAATAGCTGTTTACACAATTCCAATGACATACTTTGTGTCTTCAAATATACTGGACTTTCGAGATGTACTAATGTTCTAATTGTTCTCTCAGCCTGGGTGCTTGGTGAGCTCAATTGATTGGTTTGTCTGTTGTAGTTTATTCTTTATTTGATCATAAATGGGAAAGATATATTTGGACCTCAGATACATGATATTTTGACAGTTGTTGTGATTTATTTTTTAATTAATTTGAGATGTTCTGCTGTTGTTTTGTTTTCATTGTTAATTGCCCAGAGGGCTGCAGTAATGAAATGGAAGGCATAAAATAAAAGAGTGCAGAGAAGAGCAACAAAGTTGATTAAGGGACTGGAGGCTAAAACATATGAAGAAAGGTTGCAGGAACTCGGTATGTCTAGTTTAATGAAAGAAGGACTAGGGGAGACATGATAGCAGTGTTCCAATATCTCAGGGGTTGCCACAAAGAAGAGGGAGTCAAACTATTCTCCAAAGCACCTGAGGGTAGAACAAGAAGCAATGGGTGGAAACTAATCAAGGAGAGAAGCAATCTAGAACTAAGGAGAAATTTCCTAACAGTTAGAACAATTAATCAGTGGAACAACTTGCCTGCAGAAGTTGTGAATGCTCCAACACTGGAAATTTTTAAGAAAATGTTGGATAACCATTTGTCTGAAATGGTGTAGGGTTTCCTGCCTGGTCAGGGGGTTGGACTAGAAGACTTCCAAGGTCCCTTCCAACTCTGTTGTTATTATTATTATTATAAGCATTATACACTGTTTAAACAAATAATTAAATAAAATATATTTAGGCAAGTATTGAAAAGTCTATATCACAGAGCCGGTAACAGCAAATAAGTAAAGCACTACAATGAAAGGTGTAATGGCAGAAGACAGCACAACTTTCCCATAAACTTTAAATATAGGTATAAATGGCAATATAATAATAATTTAAGAGTAAGCAAAGACAACACCAAGAAAAATGGGTTTTCATGATGAATTTCAGGACAGGAAGATGCCACTGTTCACATATTCAAACAGAAAACCCCTATAAAGTTAAAGGTAATGTGTTGTCATAATGAGTAACATATCTTTAACTTGTCAGTATTATGTTAACAGAGAGAAAGAGCAGGATTATAATAAGGAACAGAGGATAAAATACAAGGTAAGGTAAGATTATATAAGATTGAGAATTTTTGCTGAATATAGATGAATATGAAATATCTAATTATGACTGTTATTTTGGATAAATTTAGAAAGTAGGTCTATGAAAAAAAGAAAGCTCAGAGGAACAATAGCTAGAACAACTCAAAGGAAGAGATTACTGGGGATAAATAAGTTTAGTCAAGGAGGAAGCAGAGAATGAGTTCCATTTCTGTAAAGTTGTACATGAAGAGGTAACTTGGCAATGCATGAAACATGTGGTACTGTGGAGAGAGAGCTAAAATACATCCTTGGTCTCTGGGTTTGCAGTGGTTTTGTTAATGATATTGAGAAGAATGGGGAAAGGAACCTTGGAAGTAAAACTATACGATTTAGTCTGATAAGATGAATTGTTTAAGTAAATCTATCATATTTTTGCAGTGTATGTATGTATGTGTGTGTGTACATGTACATGTGAGATGTGTGTGTGTGTGTGTGTGTGTGTGTATTAGCCCTTTTGAGAGGAACATTACTAATAATAATAATAGTTTATGTAGAAAAATTTAATTTGTGTGTATATAATAAGCATCACCATCTGACAATCCCAATCACATTGCAGTATTACATTCAATCAGTATTTACTGACAATTGTGTAGATAGACAATGTTTGATTCCTTTGCAGAAAGAATTGGCCAAAGATTTCTCTAAAAATAAAAATTTAGCACTGATTTATTAGAATTGTAACATATAATACCCAGATATGTTTTGGCAATAATTATGTATGGACATTATTTGTTTCTATGTTCACAATATTGTCAACATTGCCCTAAAATTGCATCATCTTTTCCAGATTACACCAAAGATCCAGAATTTAGAGTCCTAACCTCTAAATTATTCCTCTTCCAACTTCAGTGAATTTGTAGGCCAGTCTGACAGGTTTCACTGTCAATGTGAGCCTGGGAGGAATGCAGTTGCTTCACAATAACAAACAGCCCAAGAAAACCCAGAACATTACATCATCTGGAAATCTAAGTTGCCTGTGGCAACGTAAGCAATACTACATTAAACCCCAAAACATGATTGTTTCTGCCCACACTAACATATCTTTTATTGAAAGTAGGTCTGTATAATTGCTCTTTGATGATTGCTTTGAAGTTATAGACTTATTTTCCCACCTCTCCTTTCACTTACTGAATGAGGCAGAAGATAAAGAAAGGCCTTATAATTGGGTAATCAACATATATAAATAATAGTTAACAAACATGACCTAGCTCTAGAGATATTGAGAGGTTTTGCTGTTAATTCCAATGAAATTCCACAAAGGAAAAGAAAACGAAGAACTGCAAACAGAAAAACATGTGGAATGTATTCAACAGAGCAATAGACAGATCCCAATATTGACAACTTTCTGAATGTTCCCATCTCTACTTCCTCCCTGGAAAGATATTCCAGCCATAGTATAGCATAAACATGATGATGCCAAAAAGCCAAAATGTATATCTGTCCTTTTCCGCTTTGCGTCACAAACATCCCACCCAGGGTTGCTTGATAGTGAGTGGGATAGCATATAAATTTAATTAATAAATAAATATTTTTCAATTCTACATCACTACTGGTGTTGCACTGCAGTACTCAGTAGCATGAGCTAGAGTAAGCTATAAAATGTTCTGGTTTGAAATAAAGCTGTTCTGGTGCTGCATATTACGGAAGTATTCTGATTTATTTTTATTTATTTATTTTATTTATTTGTCAAACACAACAGTATATATAAGTATAAGCATGAAATAACCGTACAAATTGGATATAATCAAAGGGAACATTAGGACAGGAACGGTAGGCACGCTGGTGCTCTTATACAGGCCCCTTATAGACCTCTTAAGAATGGGGTGAGGTCAATAATAGATAGTCTTTGGTTAAAGCTTTGAGGATTTTGGGAAGAGACCACAGAGTCTGGTAGTGCATTCCAGGCATTAACAACTCTGTTACTGAAGTCATATTTTCTACAATCAAGATTGGAGCGGTTCACATTAAGTTTAAATCTACTGTGTGCTCATGTATTGTTGCGATTGAAGCTGAAGTAGTCTTCAACAGGAAGGACATTGTAGCAGATGATACTGTACTTACTAGTGTTAGTATTATAAAAAGCAAAATTTCTGGAGAAGTGTGGTGGCTCTTCATCTTCATCATTTTCTTCCAAAACTCTGCCTCCCACAACCACCAGCACCTCTTCTAGCTTCTGTGGAAGGGCCTTCAGTCTCTGCTGGACAAAGGGCTTGTTCTCTGCCTTAGAGTAGGGGGAAAAAGGTATCTCACAAAATAGAAAGCTTCTCAGTTGCTTTTTGTCAACATTTTGTATGTTGTACATTTAAAACTGTAGGATGCCATTTGGTAAAGCAAAACTTCCCAATCATTCCTCCTAATGAATCTATATGCTTTCTAGCTCAAGCAAAGCAGGAAGTACAGCCTACCCTTAATGCAGGGGTGAAATCCAGCAGGTTCTGACAGGTTCTGGAGAATTGGTAGCAGAAATTTTGAGCAGTTTGGAGAACCAGTAGCAGAAATTTTTAGTAGTTCAGAGAACCAGCAAATACCACTTTTGGCTGACCCCAGAGTGGGTTGGGAATAGAGATTTTCCAATATCCTTCCCCCAGGAGTGGGGGGGGGGAATGGGGATTTTGCAGTATCCTTCTCCTACCACGCTCACCAAGTCATGCCCACCAAGCCACACCACACCCACCAAATCACGCCCACAGAATCGGTAGTAAAAAAATTTGGATTTCACCACTGCCTTAATGTGCATGAACAGTCCATTGATTTCTTCCCATATGCCTTCCCACTTATTTTACAATTTGAACACACTTGGACAGCATATTATCTTTTTCTTAAGAAAAGAGAAAGAAAAAAAATTGAATTGTGCATTTTAAAAAGGCCTTTCTTTGATATCTCAATCAGGTAGTGTTATGGGGCACATATCCCTCTATTACAATTCAATTACACTTGGTAAATAGGGAACAATCATTCATCTACAGTTGATCATTTCAGTGGGACTTTTTAAAATCTACTTTCCTTGTCCCCCAGGTTGCTTTCTGTGCTGCAGAGAGATCCTAATTATGATGATAATAACAATTCTAACATTTCAAAATGTATTCTGAAGAATACTTTGATTAGTAAAAAATAATGCAAGTGTAAACACGATGATAATGATGATGTTATCCATTCAATCCAGTCTGAGGACTTCACTGTCTACTATTCAGGACATGATACCAAGAAAACAAATGGAGTGACATTTATTGTAAGGAAGTTTAAACCTGTTGGCCCTATAATTAATATGTAAACTAAATAGTGCATTTTACCAGATACTGTACAAACAGCCACCCTCTATGTGTCAGCCCAGCCACAGTCGAACAAGCCCAGAGGTTTTTCTAGGTATCAAGTCTTTTTTGGTTTCTGAATCCATAATGTTCCTAACCTACCCAGGATGGGCTATTAAAAAGAAATGCCACCTTTTTTCCTAGAATATGAGTCTTTGCCAGTTTAACCAAATTTTAGATAAAAGCTGGGTGATTTTGTAAGTTCAGATTTATATAGCAAGAAAACCAATCACTGCTCCAGAAATGCCGTTGTCTACCTTCTAGCCTTCAAAATGAACTAGAATTGGGTCAAAAAATACATAGTATCTCCAAACACTGACCGTGCTCCGATGTCTAGCAATGATAGCCTTGCAAGCTTCTGATTCTTGAATCAATGGTTCAGATGACAACATGTTTTGCAGATACTGATCTGGCAATGAAACCAAATGCACTAGGTCAAGAAGCTCTGGAAGGTGCACCATTCTGGCCAGTTTTTCATACCTGACCCACCTGAGGACAGCTTCAACTAGGCTCTGTTCTTTTTGTACTTGCAATAGGTTGTTAGACAGATAAATAATTATCCTCTCTTTCGATAGTTGAAGAAATTCTTCCTGTTGAGATACAAGTTCAAAATTTTCTTGCAAAAATGACCATGCCTCAGATGAAATCTCCGAACAGCCATACATCTCTCCAAACTCACAAATGCCTAAACAGTTGGTTGCATCCATCTGCTGTCTCAAGTACCGACTGCAAACTTTCTGGATGACGGGGAAGTGAAGTTGGCTGGATGTCCTAATCAAGGCTTCCACGTTCCCCTGATTGATGGTCACTTTGCCTGTGTAAGCAAAATTAAGCAAGGACTCCATAATGATAGGCTCTACTTCTTTGATCTCGACACGTGCTGAAAAGCTTTCCATAAAGTCACCAGCAAACATAGCATTGAAGTACTGACTACAGAGGGCCAGGATACTGCGGTGGCAAGGGAATTCATGTCCCCCAACAATCAAAGTGACATCTGAGAGTTTGGGGTTGGAACGTAGGGTCTGTAGTCCTTCCAGAATAGATTGAGGATGGGATGGAAGGCAAAAATTGAAGTCGTCAATGTTTCTCACCATGGTAATATTCTCCAAAAGGCTCTAATTCTGTACTTGGAAATGATTTTAGATGTTCTCAATAGAAAATAATTTTCCCAGACCTGTTCACAGGAGAAAAGGAACAAAGTCAACCTGATTTCCGAATCAATGGGCCTTTTTAAATAATTCCATGTTTACAATATGCAATCCAATATTTATTTTTATTTAATTACAACATTTGAACTCTGAAATATACAAATAAAATTTAACATGCTACACATATATCTATATATTTCTTTAAGCTAACAAATAAACAAACAAAATCAATTAGTGTTAATTGTGATTATCCTGATTTTACAAGTAAAATAAATCTGTATGAGTGTAGAACATTAAATATGGGTGATGTTTCCCCATTACTGTCAGGATCAGAGGTCTGCCAGGCTGTGCACAAGAAGAAATATTGAAGAGGTTTGTTGATTCCAGAAATACACTGTTAGTAACCCATGGAACAGCTTCACCATTAATTTACCTCATATTCACATACACACACACACACAAACAAGCTGCAATAACCAAGCCAAAAATAAGCAGACATTCAACATTAAGAACTGAAAAGGAATAAGGTATAAAAGCAGTTGTTGATTATTCTGGGTCTACTTCTGAGATTCCTGTCAGAATTGCAATAACATCAAAAAAGGAAATTCAGCCTTTTTGAAAGACAATACGCAAGAAAGATACTTAAATAAATGGAAAAAATGGATTGACTATATCCAAAATAGATATCAGACTAAGAGTTATCAGACTGCCTTTGAATGATTAGGATGTATTATTTCTGATTGTTTTGGGGGAGATTAGGAATTGATGAGAACTGTAGGAGTATAATTGAGTTAGGAGGGAAACTTTTTTAGCATATGTTTGTTTTATCTTTAACTATACCTTGTGTTTGTTCTGGGAAGGGGGGGAGAGGGGTTTGTGAAGGGAGGGGAGGGGAGGGGAAGAGGGGATTTTTTTGTAAAACTTTTTCAATAAAAAAAAAAAAGGAAAGAGAAATCAGAGGACCTGAAGCTAAAGACAGATTGATTATTCAGTAAAATTAGAACCAATAAGGATGTATCTTTTGACAGAAAAGATTGCTTGTGGGATCTGTCAGGAAGTCATTATTGCATTACCATTAAGTCCTTTGAGAGGTCCTCTAAAAGGTCCTCTGGAAGAATAGCATACAGGTTGAAGTTTCAAACCACCACATGACATTTCTCTGCTCCCTAACTATTAACAATCATTTCCTGGATTGTTGCTGGTTGAAAGCAAAGCTTAATGAGATTACTTTTATTAAGTATATTATGAAACGTAGTATTATCCTTTCACAGGAAACTTGGCTTGCCAGTGAGCCAATGCGTGATAGTTATAAATCTTTTTAGTAGGGGCAGCTCCTAAAGCAGGATGAGGAAAATCTTGCAGTGATCTCACCTTATTAATTTCTAGTGTTTAAAATTTGAAATCAGCAGCCTGACAGAAATAGTTTCTCGGGAATTTTAACTTTGCAGTGCGTGACAAACTGCCTTATGAACTAAACTCTCTAACTGTAGGAGAAAATCTCTTCTCTACATGGATTAAGTAGTTTTTGCAACAGGAAAAACTCCTAAATCTGAATCAGTTCATCAAATGTATATAGATAACTAATAGTTTTAAGTAATAATTCCAATAGAAGAGAATATAAGCAATTCAGGTTAAATAATATAAGTGGAGTGGATTGGGCAGGGACTGCCTGGGACTGCTTGAGAATGTGCAAAAAGTGCTATGGAGGTCAGGATGGCATGTGGGGGAGTTGGGGAAGGCATGTAGGAGAGATGTGGGTTGGGAAAGGCAATTTGGGATGGACAAGAGATGCCACATGGGCCATGGAAGGAGCACAGGGGCAGCATGGGTCAAGAAGGGTGCATGGTGATATGGAAGAAAAGTCCATATTGGGGGCTTGGATCAGGTTGGAGAGGATGCATGGTAAATGAGCAAGAGGTGCTATGAGCAAGAAGTGCTATGTGGGTTGGTAGGGGTCAGAGAGAGGGATTGGGACACTAGGGAAACTGTCGTGGAAAATTGAAAAAGATCAGGTGATGCAACAGTAGCACAGCTTCACAACCAGTAGCATTGAAGCAGCCATAACTTTCCAAATGTCATTCCCTCAGGAGTCACGATTTCCAGATTTTGGACAGGTTCTGTAAGAAAGCTCATTTGAGTATCTTGGTTCAAAAATAGTTGCCCTATAATGCACTGTTACACCCCATTAAAGTTCATGCCCAGAATTTTAGTAATATACATATGATGCGGTAGCTCAGTGGCTAAGATGCTGAGCTTATCAATCAAAAGCTCGGCAGCTCAGCGTTTGAATCCCTAGTGCCACGTAATGGGGTGAGCTCCTGTTATTTGTCCCAGCTTCTGCCAACCTAGCAGTTCGAAAGCATGTAAAAAAATGCAAGTAGAAAAATAGGGACCACCTTTGGTGGGAAGGTAACAGCGTTCCGTGTGTCTTTGGCATTTAGTCATGCTGGCCACATGACTATGGAGACGTCTTCGGACAGCGCTGGTTCTTCAGCTTTGAAACGGAGATGAGCACCACCCCCTAGAGTTGGGAACGACTAGCAAATATTTGCAAGGGGAACCTTTACCTTTACAGATGAGTCAATCATTGGCCACTACTCTACTTCAGTTATTTCCTGTTCTCATATCTTCCCAGGAACCAGGTATTTCAATCAAAACTCTAGTTAGATTTAAGAAGCATATTTTAGTTGTCTTTAGATTCTTTGCCATTTATTGCTAGGATGAAGATTTAGTAACCTACAGTGATTGAACTCAATGACACAGTGACTCAAAAAACTAAGTAGACCAAGACTCTCAAATATCTTCGAGTCATTTTTCAGGTCTCTGGTAGGAGAAATGTTCACTATGACTATGTAATTCAGAATGTCTTGGTAATTGGAATTTCTAGTGTGGGAAAAAATGTCCATCTGGGTTCAGTTCCAAGTGGGAAGAAAGACACTGGAAACATGAAGGCTATTTGGAAAGATGGTTTAATGGTGGACAGGACCACATGGTTTGAGATTCTGGGCAATCAAGCACATGGGGAGAGAAAGGGAGAGAGGGGAGGGAGTGAGGGGGAGAGAGAGAGAGAGAGAGAGAGAGAGAGAGAGAGAGAGAGATTTATACCCTCTCTTGGACTTTGAATTAGCTTCCTGTTCCTGTGAAAGAAATGTATTCTGATTGGTTTTGAGACTCCCATGAGGCCATGGAGGGGTAACTTTGTAGGTTGTCTTGAGTCCCAGGCTTGGTTGAATCTTGCTGGGTGATGTAATGAAGGGGCTTTGGGCAATTCCTATTATGGCTTAATGGCTTTGTCCTGGTTTGGATCTTGAGTGAGGGCTAATCCTATTCTGCCTTTTTAATATTTCCTAGAATATTTCATTTTTCTAGGAGAAAGGTGGGTGCTAACTTTCTACACTAGTAAGGGTTCCCTTACTCATTCTTGCTAATTTACAGTAACTGTTTGCCAAAGTGTGTTCTCAGCTCCCATACGGTGTTCAGCTAGAGCCCTCTACTAACTACTCAAAAGTAGTAATTACACATTTCTATGAGTATCTTTTGAGTTCTTTATGTACTGGTTAAGGTTAAAAGTTAAAATTAAAGTTAAAATTTCTGCCCATAGATTGATTACTTAGGAAGATAATTTCAGTGTTAAGATAGAGGGCTTATGTATTTGAATTCTATGGGTTCTCCAAGGAAGCTTTCCTGTTCTCAGGCTATGTCCAAGTCAAAAGGTGCTGACATAGCAAATGCTGGACACAGATAAGTCAATTATTAGATTTCTTACAGTCACCCCACTCAGAAAGACTCTTGGTAGCTTACAACATTTGCTATGCAAATAAGAACAGTTAAAAAATAGCTTAATAGGCCAGAGAAAAACAGTCACACACATACACCAGGAGCTCTACCAACACCTTAACTCCAGGTCTAGGATTTCATATTTGCATCTCAGCCTTCTATACCAGTGATTCTTGTTTGAGCCAATTGCCTCTTTTCCCAGTCTCAAATAATTTTATTACCTCCACAAAACAAGGACCAAACTGGATTCTTGATTCACAAACAAGCAATTACAAATTGCTCCATTATCCTCAGGATATATTCAAATTATCCCCTTGGGTAATTACCCTCTAGTTTAAAAACTAATGTTTTATACAGCCTGCTGCATAGGAAAAACATATATTTTATCCCATTTCATTTTCTTTTGCTAAGCTAATCTATCATTAAATTTAGGATCGTACAACATTAAAAAATCAAAACAATCAGAAAATTAATATATATCAATAAAAGGATGTGCCAAGAAAGATTTGGATATTATATTGTAATTGTAAATAAATAAATATTATAAATAAAGCAGCTTTCTTGCTAGGAATGAGAGAGAGTGAATAGTCCAAGGTCAGTCAGCTAGCTTTTTGCCTAAGGCAAAAAGGTCTCCTGGGTTTTAGCCTCGTACCTTAACTCCTACAACTAGCTTGGCTCTCTTGTTAATAGTTAATATTACCTACCCATTTTTTTGACAAGAATCCTCACCCACCAACTTCCAGAGCTTACCTTATTAACTTCTTTTACATGCAGGCAATGTCTGATCTGGAAGAATGATGGGAAGAGAGTTTGACTTGATCCTTGGCAGTGGCAGTTATTAGGCTGGGTTTTTTTCAACAGTTGCAGATATGTATTTTTAGATTAGTTCTTACAACTGACATAGAGGAGGGAGGCCAAATGCTCTGACAGTTATTCTCTCCAGATCACCTGCTCTTAAAACAACACCCAAATAAGAAAGTAGGATGAGAACTTAGAGGGAAGGTATGCAGTTCCTGGAAGCAGATTTGAGGTTATTTCAATCAAGTCTGAAATTTGATTTCAATTTGATTAGGGTTCATTTATTAGAATTTAGCATCTCCTCAAAACCTGATGATATTTATGGGCAAGTCTGTTCAATAAACATGAACTCTGTGTACACACACACACACATACACACACACACACAGACGGGGGGGGCTGTGTTTATTCAACATGCTTTCCCATAAGAACTTTAGTTAGGGTTTACCTATCCTAATTTTCTGCATTTTCAATAATCGCCCCAGCTGGGTTTACACCACATGCTAGGCTAAAATGTGGCTGGTTGGTTTGCACTTCATGTTTTATGAATTCAACCGCTGAGTTCTAAACAGTATCCACTGATCAAAATCTTATGACTAGATTTGATTTTTGGATTGGCAGGTCCAGGGTAGTTCCAGCTTTGAGGAAGGTCTGGCCCAAATACTGTTTTCAGAGATTTCTCTTCTCTTAGAAGACGTTACAGGGGACAGGTTTTCTGAAAGAAAACAACAATGAAAAAGGCTGAGCCTAATGCATAATTTGGTTTCCTATAATTCTGATATAGCATTGTCATAAGACAATGTTGTCCCCTCACAAGGCTGTTGTGGAGATAAATGGAAAAGTTTAAAAAAAAAGAAAAGAAAGAAAAGGCAGATGAAGATGTCAATATCCAATAAGTATTTGCAGATTGTGTTTCAGCCTCATAAATAGCAATTCTGCCTCAGAGAAGACTAATTAAGCAATACTTCATAAATGTTGTGACCCAGGCCCAAGTAGGTAGTAATAAACTTCGTCCGTGGAAAAATAAACTTTATTTGAACAGCTGGGAATTACTTCATTCCCAGTGTCGTTCAACTCAAAGTAAAACAAATGCCTCCCAAACTTCTTCAATTATCTTACAAACCTTAGTCCAATTAGGCAAACTGTCAAAGGCCCTTCCTGGCAAATGTCCAGATGCCACAAAAACAAAGACGTACACGAAGCAGAGGATGCAGCTACAACCTTGTTTTCCGGCAAGCTGAAACACCGGTGCTGGTCTGTTTTAAGTCTTATGGGAGGGGCAAATCATCTCTTGGCCGTACTCCCGAGTTGTCCTCTCTGCTTGAGCTGCTCTTTCCTTTTGGCAGCTCTTCTCATGCGTGCATTAGGAACAGGCTCCTCCTGTTCCTCTGCCTCACTACTATCAGTCTCTGGCGGCTCTGGAGTCCGCACTTCACTTCCCGATAGCCCTGGCCACTTCCCTGGCCTCACCTCAGCCTCATCACTGTCCGACTCCATTGCCAGCTCCGTAGGCTGCTGACAGACCACAACAATAGAATATATACTATCATTGACTGTCACATTGATGAATTTAGCCAAACTTGTGTAATATATGTTGTTAAGTTGGAAAGTGAGGAAACAGGAGCCAGGTCTATGTGAACAACAGCTCTTTATTACATAGTGAGAATCCAGCAAATGTACAGTAGGACAAGCTCTCCTTACATAGTTTCTCACCCAGGGTGCTGACCAATCATCATCGAGTTTTTTCTGCTTAATTTTCCCTCCAAAATTAGATACATTAGATACATATGTATATGATAAAATACGGGACCGCCTGCTGTTACCTCATGCCTCCCACCGACCCGTACGCTCACACAGAGAGAGACTTCTCAGGGTGCCGTCCGCCAAGCAATGTCGGCTGGCGGCCCCCAGGGGAAGATCCTTCTCTGTGGGGGCTCCTACCCTCTGGAACGAACTTCCCTCGGGTTTACGCCAAATACCTGACCTTCGGACCTTCCGCCGCGAATTGAAAACACATTTATTTATTCGCGCGGGGCTGGCTTAAATTTTTATTGGTTTTAAATTTCTTATTATTAATTTTTAAATGGGTTTTTAGTTTTATATATTTTAAAGTTTTTTAGGCCAATTATGTAATAAGTTTTTTAATTTGTTTTTTAATTGTATATTGTACTGTTTGTTTTACCTTGGCTGTACACCGCCCTGAGTCCTTCGGGAGAAGGGCGGTATAAAAATTGAATAAATAATAATAATAATAAAAATAAAAATTCAGTGATCATGAACTTTATTTTTTTATTTTTTTATTTATTTTTGTCACAACAATATATGTAATTATCATACAGAAAGGTTATATAGTATATAAAGGTATAAGCATATATATATATATATATGAAGAAGAAAAGAAAAACAATAGGACAGGAACGGTAGGCACGTTTGTGCGCTTATGCACGCCCCTTATGGTCCTCTTAGGAATGGGATGAGGTCAATAGTAGAAAGTTTTTGGTTAAAGCTTTTAGGATTATGGGAAGAGACCACAGAATCAGGTAAAGTATTCCAAGCACTGATGATTCTGTTACAGAAGTCATATTTTCTGCAATCTAGATTAAAGCGGTTGACATTAAGTTTAAATCTATTGGTTGCTCTTGTATTATTGCAATTAAAGCTGAAGTAGTCTTTGACAGGAAGGACATTACAATAGATGATTCTATGAGTTAAACTTAGGTCTTGTCGAAGTCGACGGAGTTCCAAGTTTTCCAAGCCCAGGATTTCAAGTCTAGTGGGATAAGGTATTTTGTTGTTTACAGAGGAATGGAGAACTCTTCTTGTAAAATATTTCTGGACACGTTCAATTGTATTGATGTCAGAGATATGGTGAGGGTTCCAAACAGGTGAGCTGTATTCTAGAATTGGTCTAGCAAATGTTTTATATGCTCTGGTTAGTAGTGTAGTGTTTTTTGAAAAGAAGCTACGCAAGATTAGGTTTACAACTCTTAGAGCCTTTTTTGCTATGTATTTGCAGTGGGCAAATACATAGATCATTTGACATGAAAACTCCAAGGGGTCTTTAACGGGATGGGGGTCATCTGTAAGGTAATGTCCATCAAGCGAGTACTTAGTGTTTGGGTTCTTTTTTCCTATATGTAAGACTGAGCATTTGCTGGTTGAAATTTGGAGTTGCCAAGTTTTAGACCAAGCGGTTAGATGATCAAGGTCTTTTTGAATGATAGATGTATTATCAGTGGTGTTAAATAGTTTGACATCGTCAGCAAAGAGAACACAATTACTTAAGATATGGTCACAAAGATCATTAATGTATAGTATGAAGAGTGTTGGTCCAAGGATGCTACCTTGAGGAACGCCACTCTGGACAGGAACAGGATTTTATAGAGCATTGCCAATTTTGACCACTTGTTGTCTGTTAGACAGAAAAGCAGATATCCATTTGTGAAGGGGTCCTGAAATGCCATAGGATTTTAGTTTTAGGAGAAGTTTATCGTGTACTACTGAGTCAAAAGCTTTGCAGAAGTCTATGTAGATTGCATCTATTGTTTTGCCTTGATCAAGATTTGTAGTCCATATGTTTTTACAGTGGAGAAGTTGTAAGTTGCATGATAATTTTTTCCTGAAACCAAATTGTTTATTGGAGAGTAGGTTGTTTGCTTCTAAGTGTGAGGTAATGGATTGGTTGATGATTGATTCCATGACTTCGCAGGTGACGCAGCATAGAGAGATTGGTCTGTAATTTTCGACTAAGCTGGGGTCTCCTTTTTTGAAGATAGGGATGACTGTGGCCAGTGACCAAAGTTTGGGAAGGGAACTGGTAGTGAAAGCTTTATCAAAGAAACTTTATCAAAAAAACTTTATGATCATCACTCTGATTAAGGTGTTGTTTTTTTTTGCTGAAATAAGAATAATAGGATTAAATGCTTTGATTAAAAAAATATTAGTTTATTTAAACCAGGGAGACACAAATTAAGTTCCCATCCCTTCCTGTGCCTCTCCCTGTTCTTGACTCAAAAATTCGATAACAAAGTTTAATTTTCATTGTGATAGTAACATACAATTATTCAAGTCATGGGGCGTAGCCATGATATCTATTTTATTTTTAGTTTCTTGGAATAGGAAATGGGAATAGAAATGGGAATAGGAATACCTATTTCTTGGAATAGGTATAGCTCCTGCATGCCATCCAAGGGCCAAAGGATCTCAGAGCAGATGGCATATTTCAGATTTAAATTGTATAGCTTGTAAAACATCTGGTTTAAAACAATATTAAAAAGAGGACATTCATATTGCAAGCTATAACTTAACAAAAGTTGGCAAAGAAAAACAAAAGACAATTCAGATTTTTGTTTAATACAAAGTTTTATTTATATTGCTAGAAAGTTCACTGAGATCCAGCAGATACAGATAAAACTGGTCCAGAAAAGCAATACTGTTGGTTAATACGGTATAAGAAAGACCTGAGATAGTATTTTGAGTGTCGAAAGCAATTCCAGTCTAGAAACCCAGTGCAAACTATGATACTCTTGTGAAATATCCTGGTAAGAAATAAACACTTTTTTTACATTTCAGAGTAAAAATCCTCACATAAAATACTGGATTTTGTCGTATAAAGTAAGTACTGTAACTACTGTAAAAAGTAAGAGCTTTATAAAGAATAACTACATGAGGATGCTGTATGTTTGAACTGAGATAAATGTTCTTATTCTGATTCTGGAACCTACATTATAATCTTTTACGGAAAAATACATATGATCTCCAAATAATACTAATAATACAGTACTCTAAATTAAAGTACATTAGACATCTATTCAAATATTCAAAATCTCAAACTAGCATAACATGAGACTTTAAAATTTCTATTTCAGTAATATAAAGCTGATACCTAAAATGGATAAGTGTAAAATAACAAGAAGCCAAAGATAGTCACCCTTTTGAAAAAGTGGGGAAAAAACCCTATTTTATTGACCAATTTGGTGACCCAATTTTATAGCTATAGTATTTTTGTCTGTAGTTATCTACTCAGAAAGCCCCAGAGAGGTATCGGTAGAGGAAATCTTCCTTTCAAAAAAGCAAGAAAAGGAGTAGCACTTCCTGAATTTTTGCTAGCTTTCCTCCTGCTGCAGATGTGTCAGAGGGCAAAATCCCCATATGTGTCTCCAGAAGAATATACAACAATATTATGTGGTAGATTTTATGCTTTGGGAATAACTCTTCAGTTGACTATCTGAAAACACCAGGCGAATAAACTGCAAAGCAAACAGATCAAGAATATTTTTCAGGTTTGGCTGCATGTATCTTGGAAATGGAAATAGTTGAAAAATACTTTTTTGTTCTGAATAAATGGTCATAAATTTGATTAGTAATTCACTTGCTAGATAAAATGGCCTTTCTATTGCAATGTCTGTGATAGGGATAATTTCAAATATCTATCTAAGAAAAATTAAGATGTCCTAAGGGAATGAACTACTATGGACTGCTCTAGATTTTGAGCAGAATGTTGTGGCAATAAATCATATTCTTGGAGAAGGAGTCATGAATGTGAAGGGTTGAAGTAGGTGTCTTGAACGTCTGCAAGCTTAAACCATTAATGTTTTTCCCTTAAAAGCCCCTAAAATGCAAGGAAAATTCTGAAGACTTGCTCCTATCTATTGTGGAGACCTGGTGATGAGCTGAACTTTTTATAGCTTTGTACAATACAATCAATTTTGCATGAGAACTGTTGTACAGAAGAAATTCATGCATAAAAGAAACAAAGGCATGTGCCTGGAAAATGATAAACCTTTAAAACTACAAGGTTCAGAGCTATTTTAACTTCTAGTTTTATATGAAAATGGATGCTCAAAAGTCCAAGTGGCAGTGTAAATGCTGCAAAATGCATACGTTCTATGCCATGTAAAAATATGAGCATTGAGAACGTGTCAACAACAATAATATGGAACAGTGTTTAAATCCTTAAGCACCTTGTTAATTCACACATAAAGGCAAAGAACACCATGCCATAATGTAATAGGATTGTGTGGATCTTTGACAAGATACTCTGCTTAGTCAGATATCCACATGAAGCACCCTTTTAAAACTCTTTTGTGAGGAAATACCTGTGTTTATTTGGCAGATTAGTTCCTTCCTTCTACAGCAGTAGCTTCTGTAATGCAGACAGAGTTGCAATTGAGTAAGCAAGTAAAAGGTTGGTTGCAAAGGCTAGGGGAGATGAAAAACTGGTGGATACAAGAAGTTTTTGAAGAAAAGAGGATGGAATTGGCAAGAACGGTAAAGCATTCTCTCCTTTCCCTCCAAACCTTTTTATTTGATAGTTCTTTACAACAAAAGTCTAGCTGGAGTTTAGTTTTTGCTGTGTCATTTTGTTGTTGTTGTTTACATAACATGAATTTTGCAGACTTTTCTTAGTTATTCCCAAAAAGTTTGATAATTCCAGCAATATCCCTGAAGTAACTATATTGCTTCTTTGGGTAATCTACACATCATTCTTACTTACAACAGAGATTACTAATGTAAAGGTCCTGATCCTTTAAAGCTAAAGATCTCTGCTTCTTTTTCTTTCCAGAAAGCAAAACTCCTGTCAATGTAACAGTAGATATCATCATTACTGCAGTTATCTAGTTCAAAGTATTTCCCTGAGACCTGCTCTTCAGGCTCAAAAACACTACCTGATATCTTCGTTTTGGTTATTGTTGGATTTGTTTCTATTGACAGCCTTTGGAGCTCTGTGGTTTTAGTCATGTTGTTATTACCAAAAAAATGTTCCTTGATATCTTCAAAACTATCTTTCCAGTTTCTTTTGCCTGCTGCAATCTCATCAATCACTGCTTTGTGAAAGGCACGCACTGTTTCCCACTGATGTCTGCTCAGGTGATTGAAAACTTCAAAGCAAAGGAGATGTCTTCCTTTACGTTCTTCAGGTGTTAGATCCAGCTCCAGGATATGGAAATAGCCAAGCATAAATAGCTCAAGACTCAAACTGTTATAATCAGTAGGCTTACCCTTGACATAGGGTAAGAATTGTTCTGGAGAATATATTGTGTGTTCATGACTTTGACGTCTGATCTCCTGAGATGGCAGCAGAGAAATGACATCCTTCCAGTGACCGATTAACTTCTTGATAGCATATCTCTGATGAACTAAATGGACAAATCTCTTCATTTCTTTCAAGGGGTTCTGCAAAGGGTCCTGCTGTTTTCTGAACTCTGCTATAACCTCTACAAGACCTGCTTTTATAGGCTGCTGAGTACTTAGAGTCTTCCTAGTCAGCAGTTTCAAAGAAGGAGCATATGCAGACTTCTTCCAATGACTTAGAAAAAGTAGCACAATTCGTTCTTTTCGGAGGATGGCAGATTGTGTGATTGACACACAGCTCCCACCTGCTTTAGAGGACAGTTGCTTATAGACGATGTTGGAATCACTGGCACTTTCCACATCTCCAAGCTTATGTTCTCTACCACTTAATTGCCTTTTGGTCTTACAGATGCTAAATAATGTTTGAAGTGTCGACTCCTTGCTTGTGTCATGTTGCAAGGACATGTTCTTCAAAACTTGGGGTTCAAAAGATTTGTGGTAACTCAAAAGATTATGTTTTTCAAAATTGTCTCTCAGATTTTGTACAGAGACACTACTTTCTATGATTTTTTTATTGGCTGAATCGCTTAGGAAAAAAACTGTTTTGCCTGACTTCTCAATAGCCCTCTCTTTCTTGGTTTTATTTATATCGTTAAGAAGTAGAGACATATTTTTTACTATTCCAGACACATGGTTGCACCAGTCTAGTAGCTCCTGGTTGTCATCCTGGGAGAAAGATTGAAGAAACTGAGGGTTAACTGTGACACTGATAATGGGAGATGGAAAAACACTCTGTAGCTCTTCTGTTAGGTGTCCCAGCTCATTTTTAAACTCCTGGTATTTCTTCTTAATCTGCAGCTTCTCAACCTGGTTCTCTAAGTACAGCAAATCATCATTTGTTAGTAGTTCCCCAAAAGGGCCAAGGATAGCCTTGTGATCCCGTGAGTACTGCCAGACATCAGTATCTGGTGCCCAGCTTCCTTTGTTCTGGACAGGGCAAAAAAGAAAACAAGAAGAAATTGTATCAAGTCATGTTCACTTAAAGGCATAACTTCTCAGCCTGCCATGAACAAATCCTCAAGGACATTACTAGTGGAGTTACAGCATCTTAGATACATTTGGAGTCAACATGCCTTATTGACCACACCACGTATGCAATTGGAAGATATTTTAAGATAATCTAATGTCTCAATAAGAAATGAATCTAAGTGAAAAAGAACAAACTGAATATTATATGACATGGAACTTATTTTATCAATGGTTAGATAATAAAAATGGGAGTTAGAAACAGGGAAACAAAAGAAAAGGTTTAGTGAAATATAGAAGATATTTTAAGAGAGAGAAGTAAGTTTTATTATTATTATGTTTAATATTATCATTTTAATATTATAGAATTATTGTTGTAAATCTTGATTATCATTTTACAAAGATATTTGTGCCTGGATGACACACTGTTTAACTGAAGATGGAATTAGTGTATATATATGTATGTATGTATGTATGTATGTATGTATATGTTTTCTGAGGTTTTCGCAGGTGTTTGTATGTAAGTCTTTGGTTATTTGGGTTTTCTCCCGCGTAAAATTGGAAGTGTCTTGGCGACTTTTCGACGAAGTCTCATTCGTCATCTTCAGGCTGGTGTTTTCAGCTTCGTGCTACTAGGAGCAATGTGTGATCGCAGCTGTTTCTTCCTTTTAACTGCTAGTGTGGGTTTGAACTGATTGGTTGGGAGCTTAGCTGTGTTCTGATTGGGTGGAGGTGTGTTCTGATTGGTTGGGTGTGTGTTCTGTTTGGGTGGGAGCTTGGTTGTGCTCAGGTTAGTCTGAGTTGCAGGAGGATTTGAGTTGATGAGATGCATTGCTGTTGTTTGGATTATCGTTTGTGGTCATGCTGCATCTTCATGGTGGGTGTCAGTCTGCTGCATGTATGGATTGGAGGGGTTTGAAATGGCTAATGATGCAGCTGCGGTCTGGCTTCTGGTCCGTGGTCGTGCTTCATCATCGGTATGGGTTTGAGTCTGCTTTCCGCGTGGATGTGTGGTGATGACATGCTGTGTGGCCCTCGTGGGTGTGGTCTGGCATCATTCCTCATGTTAGGGACTCATTTGTCGATAAGGGCGGGTTTCCAAATGGCTGGTAGGCGGGAGGTATCATCTTGTTTATTCATGCAGTGTGGGCGTTTTTCTATCTCGATGGCTTCTCTGATTATTCTGTTGTTAAAGTGTTCAGTTTTGGCGATAGTTCTGGTCTTTTTAAAGTCAATTTTATGTCCTGTGGCTTTAAGGTGTTGGACCAGGGAAGAAGTTGGTTCTTCTTTTCTGACTGAGTTTTTATGTTCTTCAATGCGTGCTGTCAGGCATGCACTTATTTTTCTATTGGTTTGTCCAATGTATGTGGTGGTGCAGGCGGTGCATGGGATTTCATATACTCCTTGATTTTCTAACTCAATTTTGTCTTTGGGGTTTCTTAGGATGGTGGATATTTTTCGGTTTGGGCAGAATGCTGTCTTGATGTTGTGTTTGTGGAGGATCTTGCTGATTCTGCCTGTGGTGCCTTTTATATATGGGAGGAGGGCTTTGCCATTTTCTTGTTCTCTGTCTTGGATTTTAGTGGGGGTTTCTTTATGGATTAGTTTGGTAAACTTATTTCTTTGGAATCCATTGAAGGTTAGTACGTTAGTGAGAGTGTGTAGTTCGGTTTTTAGGTGTTGTTCATCAGCTAAGCATTTTGTTCTGGAGATGAGTATCTTGGCTACGGAGTTGATCTGTGCTGGGTGGTGGTGTGAGAATGCATGCAAATAGTGGTTTGTGTGTGTTTTCTTCTGGTAGATGTTGTGTCCTAGGGAGCCATTGGATTTCCTGTAGACTAAGACATCCAGGAAGGGAAATTGGTTGTTAGCTTCTGTTTCCATGGTGAATTGTATTTTGGGGTGTTGGCTGTTGAGATGTATGAGGAAGTTGTCCAGTTTTTCTTTCCTATGTGGCCAGATTATGAAGTTGTCATCTACGTATCTGAGCCAGAGTTTGGGTTTGTGATCAGATTTTTCTAGAGCTTGGGTTTCAAAGTGTTCCATATAGAGGTTTGCAATGACAGGTGAGAGGGGTGATTCCATGGGTGCTCCTTCTGTTTGTTTGTATTTTTGTCCATTATAGATGAAGTATGTGTTGGATAGGCAGTGGTTAGTCAGATCTAGGATGTGCTTGGGGGGGTTATATTTGTTTTGGATAGCTGTTAAGGCTTCTTTGATTGGCACTTGGGTGAAGAGGGGTATGACATCGAAGCTCACAAGTAGATCGCTGGGCTGTAAGTTTTGTTTCTTTATGATCTCTATGAACTGGAATGAGTTTTTTACGTGTGAGGTGATGGATTCTGCATAGGGCTGTAGTTGTTTGGTGAGAAATTCTGCTAGGTTTTGTAGAGGGGAGCCTATGGAGCTGACTATGGGTCTGAGTGGGGTTCCTTCTTTGTGTATCTTGGGGAGACCATAGAGCTTAGGGCATCTGGATGATTTCTCTCTGGAAATGATTCTTTGCTGGATTTCTTCGCTTTTATTTTGGATCTAGTGGTTTTTTCTAGGTAGGTGGTAGGGTCTGTGTTTAGGGGTTTGTATGTGGAGTCTTGGAGTAGGTTGGTTAATTTGGTTTGGTAGTCAGATGTGTTCATAACCACCGTGGCGTTGCCTTAGTCTGCTGGTAGGATTATTATGCTGGTGTCTTCTTTCAGGTTAAGTAGTGCTGTCTGTTCCTCTTTGGGTAAATTGCTTTTGGGTGGCTTGCTGGTGCAGAGGATGTTGGTGATTTCAAGTCTGATTCTGTTAGCGTCATCAGGGTTGATTTTGGTCAGGCTGGTTTCAACTCCGCATATAATGGTTTCAGTGGGGATGTATTTTGGAGCAACTGCAAAGTTGAATCCTTTGGAAAGGACATCGGTTTTGGGTTTGATGAGGATCCTATCTGAGATGTTATGCACTGTTTGTTTCATGTGTGGCTGTGAGGGTGGAGGGGTTTGTTTCTGGTGTTCTTGTAGTCTTCGGAGTTTGTTGGTGTGTGTGTCTGTCTTGAGGGTGGTCTGTGTTTCGGCTCTCCAGACGGCGAGTTGTTTGGATTTGTTCCAAAGTGCGGGGTGGATCTTGTTGCTGAGACCGGTAATTATCGTCCGGTCTCCAACCTTCGCTTCGCGGCAAAGGTTGTAGAGAGTATGGTGGCATATCAGTTTCCCCTGCACCTGGAGGAAACTGTCTATCTGGACCCGTTCCAGTCCGGCTTCCGACCCGGTTACAGCACTGAGACGGCTTTGGTCGCGTTGGTGGATGATCTCTGGAGGGCCAGGGATAGGGGTTATTCCTCTGCCCTGGTCCTATTAGACCTCTCAGCGGCTTTTGATACCATCAACCATGGTATCCTGCTGCGCCGGTTGGAGGGGTTGGGAGTGGGAGGCACCGTTTATCGGTGGTTCTCCTCCTATCTCTCCGACCGGCCGCAGACGGTGTTGACGGGGGGGCAGAGGTCACCCCGCGCCTCACTTGTGGGTGCCGCAGGGTCGATTCTCTCGCCCTTCTGTTCAACATCTATATGAAGCCGCTGGGTGAGATCATCAGTGGCTTCGTGTGAGGTACCAGCTGTACGCTGATGACACCCAGCTGTACTTTTCCACACCGGCCACCCCAATGAAGCTATCAAGTGCTGTCCCGGTGTCTGGAAGCCGACGGGTCTGGATGGGGAGAAACAGGCTCAAGCTCAATCCTCCAAGACGGAGTGGCTGTGGATGCCGGCATCCCGGTACAGTCAGCTGAGTCCGCGGCTGACTGTCGAGCGAGTCATTGGCCCCGATGGAAAGGGTGCGTAATTTGGGCGTTCTCCTGGATGCACGGCTGTCTTTTGAAGATCATTTGACGGCCGCTCCAGGAGAGCTTTCCACCAGGTCCGCCTGGTGCGCCAGTTGCGCCTTTCTAGACCGGGATGCCTTGTGCACAGTCACCACGCCTTGTGACGCCTCGCCTGACTACTGCAATGCTCTCTACATGGGGCCCCCCTTGAAGGGCATCCGGAGGCTGCAGTTGGTCCAGAATGCAGCTGCGCGGGTGATAGAGGGAGCCCCTCGTGGCTCCCGAGTGACACCTATCCTGCGCAGGCTGCACTGGCTACCTGTGGCCTTCTGGGTGCGCTTCAAGGTGTTGGTGAACGTCTTTAAAGCGCTCCATGGCATAGGGCCGGGTTACTTACGGGACCGCCTGCTGCTACCGAATACCTCTCACCGACCCGTGCGCTCTCACAGAGAGGGACTCCTCAGGGTGCCATCGGCGCGACAGTGTCGTCTGGCGACACCCAGGGGAAGGGCCTTCTCTGTGGGGGCTCCCGCCCTCTGGAACGAGCTCCCCCCAGGACTTCGTCAACTTCCGGACCTCCGAACCTTTCGCCGCGAGCTCAAAACTTACTTATTTATCTGCGCTGGACTGGGTTAGTTTTTTCAGTTATGGGTTTTTAATGGTGATTTTATAGTTTAGGGTTTTATATCGGTCGTTTGACCGTTTTTAGTTTTAAATTGGCCGGTTAAATATTTCATTTTAAATGTATTTTAAATTTATTGTGTACCTATGTGTTTTAATAAGGCTGTACACCGCCCTGAGTCCTTCGGGAGAAGGGCGGTCTAGAAATCTAATTAAATAAATAAATAAATAGTTTGAGGTGAAGTGTGAGGAGATCTAGGAGGAATCTTTTTGTGTGGAGTTCATTTCTGATTAGGGCCAATTCTGTTCTTTTTAGGATGCATTTGGTGGCTGCAGAGTTGGAGTGGAATTTCAATTGGAAGCATTTGGGGATTAAATTTTGATCTTGGCAGTTGCATAGGAATGCGAGGTCACATAAAATGGAAGCTCCTGGGACTTCGAGTTTTTCATAGGTCCTGTAGATGGTGGATTTCCTCCCCGTAGAGGTGCAATATTTGTTTTCTGAGGTTTTCACGGGTGTTTGTATGTAGGTCTTTGGTTATTTATATGTATATATATATGTAGGTCTTGGCATTTTCAGGTCTTTTCCAGTGTAAGGTTGAGAGTATCTTGGCGACGTTTCGACAAAGTCTCACTCATCATCTTCAGGCTGGTGTCTTCAGCCGACCAATCTGCAAACACCCACTCCATCTACCAATCAGGATGCAACCACAGAGCCAACCAACCCGCTCACAGCAACACTCCCCACCTCCCCACCAGTTTTTATAGAGAGATGGCAGCTCTGACCACTCTTGCTCGAGAAGCATGAAGCCGAAGACACCAGCCTGAAGATGATGAGTGAGACCTCGTCGAAACGTCGCCAAGATACTCTCAATCTTACACGGGAAAAGACCTGAAAATGCCAAGACCTACATACCTATACACACACACATATATATATATATTCTCCTACATCAGGAGGTGCGGGATGACCCTTTGCAGGGACGAGCCGAGGAGTTTAGCGGTTATCTATACGATAAAATCGCTCAGCTGAGGGACGGTCTGGATCGAATTTGGGATGATCCAAGCGAGGGAGAGGAGGCACGTCTTGTTGAGTCCATTTGGGATGAGTTCGACCCTGTGGCTCCCGAGGACGTGGACAGGTTGTTGGGGAGGCTTCACGGCACGACATGTTTACTGGACCCGTGCCCTTCCTGGCTGGTACTGGCCACTCAGGAGGTGACACGAGGCTGGCTCCAGAGGATTATCAACGCTTCTTTGTTGGAAGGGGTTTTCCCTGCCGCCTTGAAAGAGGCGGTGGTGAGACCCCTCCTTAAGAAGCCTTCCCTGGACCCAGCTGTTTTGGGTAATTATCGTCCAGTCTCCAACCTTCGCTTTGTTGCGAAGGTTGTAGAGAGTGCCGTGGCGTGACAGCTTCCTCAATACCTGGATGAAGACGTCTATCTAGACCCGTTCCAGTCCGGCTTCCGACCCGGATACAGCACGGAGACAGCTTTGGTCGCTTTGGTGGATGATCTCTGGAGGGCTCGGGACAGGGGTTATTCCTCTGCCCTGGTCCTATTAGACCTCTCAGCGGCGTTCGATACCATCGACCATGGTATCTTGCTGCGCCGGGTGGGGGGGTTGGGAGTGGGAGGCACCGTATATGGGTGGCTCCCCTCCTATCTCTCAGACCGGTGGCAGACGGTGTTGACAGGGGGGCAGAGGTCGACCGCGAGGGCCTCACTTGTGGGGTCCCTCAGGGGTCGATTCTCTCGCCCCTTCTGTTCAACATCTACATGAAACCGTTGGGTGAGATCATCAGTGGTTTCGGGGTGAGATACCAGCAGTACGCTGATGACACTCAGCTGTACTTTTCCACCCCTGACCACCCCAATGAAGTTGTTGAAGTGCTGTCCCGGTGTTTGGAGGCCGTACGGGTCTGGATGGGGAGAAACAGGCTCAAGCTTAATCCCTCCAAGACGGAGTGGCTGTGGATGCCGGCACCCCGATTCAGTCAGCTGCAGCCGCGGCTGGCTGTTGGAGGCTGTTATTGGCCCCAAAGGATAGGGTGCGCAACTTAGGTGTCCTCCTGGACGATCGGCTGTCGTTTTAAGATCATTTGATGGCCGTCTCAGGGGCCTTCCACCAGGTTCGCCTGGTTCGGCAGTTGCGCCTTCCTTGATCGGGATGCCTTATGCACGGTCACTCATGCGCCGTTACCTCTCGCTTGGATTACTGTAATGCTCTCTACATGGGGCTCCCTTGAAGTGCGCCGGAGGCTTCAGTTAGTCCAGAATGCAGCTGCGGGTTATAGAGGGAGCTACACGTAGCTCCCATGTAACACCGATCCTGCGCAGGCTGCACTGGCTGCCTGTGGCTTTCCGAGTGCACTTTAAGGTGTTGGTTATGACCTTTAAAGCGCTCCATGGCTTAGGACCTGGGTACTTACGGGACCGCCTGCTGCTACCACATGCCTCCCACCGACCCGTACGCTCCCATAGAGAGGGACTTCTCAGGGTGCCGTCCGCCAAACAATGCCGGCTGGCGGCCCCCAGGGGAAGGGCCTTCTCTGTGGGGGCACCCACACTCTGGAATGAGCTTCCCCCGGGTTTACGTCAAATACCCGACCTCCGGACATTTCGTCGCGAACTAAAAACACATCTTTTTATCCGCGCGGGGCTGGCTTAAATTAGTTTTAAGGGAAATTTTATTAATTTTAAATGGGGTTTTTAGTATGGAAAATTTTAATTTCAGGCTAATTTAATAAGTTTTTAAATGGTATTTTAATTTGTATATTGTGTTGTTCTTACTTTTGCCTGTACACCGCCCTGAGTCCTTCGGGAGAAGGGCGGTATAAAAATTAAATAAAATAAATAAATAAATAAATAAATAAATATATATGTTTTCTGAGGTTTTCACGGGTGTTTGTATGTAGGTTTTTGGTTCATATAAGATTCATTATTTATATATATATATATATATATATATATATATATATATATATATATATATATATATATATATATATATATATATATATATATATATATATATATATAAGAAATGAATCTAAGTAAATGTTTGTCTACCTACATCATAATTCTATTTGTAACTATAAATTATATAGGTTTTTAAGGCATCCTTAAGTAGAGGGACAATATATTCCACCCAAAAAAAGCAGAAGATGTAATTCCAGCCACCACCTACCCACTACAAATTTAATGATTTCTGTAGTACCTTGTAGCTTGCATGAATTTGGGGGAAAAAAGTACCGTATATACTCGAATATAAGCCGATCCGAGTATAAGCCGAGGTCCCCAATTTTACCCCAAAAACTGGGGTAAACTGGGGACTCGAGTATAAGCCGAGGGTGGGAAATGAGGCACCTACCGGTTGGGGAAACCCTCCCTCCCTCAGCTGAGAAAGCTGGCGGCTCCCCCGCCCCGCCCTCTCACTGCACCGGCAGGGCTTCCGCCGGGTAAAATGTGAAAAAAAAAAAAAGCAAACTCGAGTATAAGCCGTATATACTCGAGTATAAGCCGAGGGGCTTAAAAAAACAAAACTCGAGTATAAGCCGTATAGACCCGAGTATAAGCCGAGGGGACGTTTTTCAGCACAAAAAACGTGCTGAAAAACTCGGCTTATACTCGAGTATATACGGTAGTTTTCAACATAATGAGATCAAAACAAAATATTCAACTGGAATTATAAATAAATAAATATGAGTTAGAAAAGAAATGAAGAGGCACTTTTTATTCTATTAGCTGAGTGAAATACCTTCTTGTCCACCTCTTCTTCAGATGTTACTTGAGCCTGTAATTTTCGGACCATCACTTGCCGTTTCCATTCTGGGATACAGAAGCCTTGCTCATCATGGGTAGGCACCAATGCATCAAGATCCAGCGCTCCCAGACTGTCTAGCTTTGATATGGTATTTTGTGTCTTCGTTTTTCTACCCTATATAGGGACAACTATTTCAAAGTTTAAGAACACCTCACAATGGCTGCTCAAATAGTTTAAACAGTTATATAAGTAAAAAGTTATAACAAAATTTTCTCAAGAAATTAAGATTAAGGAAAGGAACAGAACAGAAAACTAAAATGTGTAGGTTAGCTTTATCTTTTCTGAAAATCTATGTTTGATTAGCCAAATAGCATGACCTTGCAACATTTAAAAAAAAATACAATTTAGAAGTTTAGCTAGAAGAAATCACCAAGAAAGATTATAGGAAAGCCAAAGAAACACAAAAAATATGAGACAGATTGAAAGATAAGCACTCAATGGACAGTCTTTGAGAATTCTACTGTGAATCTTTGGTTACTTTAGAGATTTATTTATCTTCAATGGACTCAATTTATCTTTAATAGACTTTAAAAAAATTATCAGGCAGAAAACCTATTAATAAAAATGAAACCTTAATAATATTCAAGAATAATTTATTCGACTGTTGAGCAATAGATAAAATAAAAAATTGAAAGAAAGCTGTTTTGACAGTGGATGCAGTAAAAGGAAGGAAGGAATTGGAGGACTCAAGCATTCTGCTCAGGAACATGTTAAGCTTTTTTAAAAGGTGTTGGGTAAAAACCTTACCAGCCTATGTTAAATTTCTGAGTAAAATACTCAGAATTCAGGATTAAATTTAACAATCTAATAACTGGCACCTGACTAATAAGAACTCTTTTTTGTGTTTTTAGATCATGAAATTTACAGTTAAGAAGAGGTTGGCTTTTCAGACATGATGTATCAAAAGGTTTTATGTTAACAATATAAAACAAGGAAGACTGTGGTATTCCAAATGAATTGTAGAGACCATCATACTGGGGACAATCTTCACAAGAGTTTTATCCTGGCATTGGATATTTCACTAGGACTTCCACTTCCCAGTCTCTCAAAAGCAGTTTTGAGACAATATCATCCCTGACTGTACAATACAGAGAACAAGTTTTTAAAAAATGTAAAAATCAGAAGGACAGCCCCTGAAGAAATGGAAATTTCCTAATCCTGGGCAGGGGTGTCAAACTGGTGGCCTGCAGGCTGGATGCATCACCCACAGGCCATGCGCACCAGAGCTCCGCAAAGGGGGGGGGGAAATCACGATACATCATGTGACAGCAACGTGACACAGTGAGTTTGACACCTGTACTCCAAAGGAAAATAAAACGAATTGCTTGCATGTGCAGTTCACTGATCCATGTCATTGTACTGTAGCAATTAAGCTAGTTCACCTGGGCCAGGAAGGTTTGGTTTCAAATCTTCAGTCAGCTACAAAACCCAGCAAGCTTCTTTAGAACAATCAGTCTCTCCAAGTACTATTTACTTCACAGGATTGTTGAAGGAAATAAAATTAGGGAAATGTGCCCTGAACACTCAGAACAAAGGCAGGAAATAAATGAAATAAATCAAATACAACAATAAATATTTGTTGTGTATAGTTGTCTGACCAAGCACAAAAAATATGAGCACCAAAACTGTTAAAATTTTTAATTTTAAATAATTTTAATCTGGGTTATTATTTATAAATTTTAAGGGTTTTAAATTTGATTGTTTTAATTCCGGCCATTTATGAATTATGCTCGTTTTAAGTTCTTGTTTTAATTGTATATTGTGCTGTTTTTTATGACTTGGCTGTGCACCGCCCTGAGTCCTTCGGGAGAAGGGCGGTATAAAAATTTAAATAAATAAAATAAAAATAAAATAATAAAACACCTTTTCCCTTGAAAATCATACTAAGGCAGCTAAGGCCTAAAGCCTGAGAGGCTTCCTAACATTAAAAAATTCTATAAATGAAGAAATTGATAAGTTCCTCAAAATAACAGAATTCCAAAGAAATATTTCTTTCAGTATAGTTTCAAATATACCAACACTGAATCAGAAAAGAATCAACTCAGTTTTCAAAAATATCAGTATCTTAGGAATCAAAGGTCAAGAATTGACCTTATTTAAAATTTTTATTTTTAAATATATTTTTAAAAGGTCAAAATCCCCAAAGCTTTAACCAAAGACTATCTACTATTGACCTCACCCCATTCCTAAGAGGTCTGTAAGGGGCGTGCATAAGAGCACCAACGTGCCTACCATTCCTGTCCTAATGTTCCCCTTGATTGTATCCAACTCGTATAATTATTTCATGCTTATACTTATATATATGCTTATATTCATATAATTATTTTATGCTTATGCTTATATATACCATTGTGACAAAATAAATAAATAAATAAAATAAATAAACTGACCTTAACCTGGTAGAGCTGTGATGTGGGAATGTCCTGGGACAACTGGCATATTCATAATCATATGATGAAATGTACAGCTAGTGCTCTTAGGTTTTTTTTTAATTATATATTTTTTATTTTTTTCATTATTTATTTATTATATTTTATTCATTTTATTCAATATGAACAATTAATATGGAATGAAAATAGATCAGTTTGCAGTTGCTTAATTTGGACTTTATTTTTTTCACGTTCTCATATTAGTTCTGTTTTAGGTGTTTGGTGAACATATGCTGAAAAAAAGAACTATGTTTGCACTTTCTGTTTCATTCCTAATTTGTACATGACCCTATTATAACTCTGATGAAATGTTTAGACATGACAGGGAGAACATTGAGAAATCTGTTTATTATGGAGTTGGTTGGAATTGGGGTCATATCCATTGCTCTCCCTGTCATTTACTTCTTTATTATTTTTAAAAGAATTTTCCGAGCTCTAGTACACTACCAGTTGGCTGCCCATTCCCAAGGGAGAGTCAATTTGGCATGCCATTTGTATATATACAATGGTTATGAGGTGGAGAGTTGGTTTTGCATTGTGAACTCACTCATAGTGCAATGAAGAAGACAAAAATATGAGTATGTGTATTCTTTCTGCAGCAGAGACATAGCATAGGAACAACCTCCTTCTTGGAAGTTTAGAAGAAGATAATTTGTATGCTTGTAATATATTGTTCTAAGTACACATGATTTTCTGAAGATCCTTGATATGAATACATCCAGGAATAGAGACAGGATTTTCCCTTTATGTGATAGAGTTCAATGTCTTTCTGCCATGTTTATCAATTATATTTGATAGTAATTAAGTTTAATAGAAAAAGTACCTGTGTAACTTTACTCACTGGGTTATCTTTGAAGAGTGTAGTAAGCTTCTTTCTAAATGATTGATGCCTAACTTATAGTTGACCAACAATATTTCATTGCCTATTCTATCTCAGAATAGAGCAAGCATTTGTCTTTGGAAATATAAAAGTAGTTTGTTGATTTTCTATGAAGAAACCTTAAACCTTCCTTAAATGGAAGTTGGGACTTCTATTTCAATCAGCTTAGCATAGCAAATAATGATAAAGGAATGAGAGAGTTATAATCCAATACATCTGGACAAACCAAGATTCTTTTCAGAGACATCCACGGAGACATGCACTCAGGCACAAATAGCAACTCTCCAGAATTTCTAAAGCAATTCGAAGATGGATCAGAATAAAAACTTCCAGACCTTACTTGCCTCTGTACCACAAATAACTCATTTAATTAAGAACTACTGTATGTCTAATCTTGCTTGAGAGATCAAGGCAATATTAACATCTACATACAACTACACACACATAAATTTCATAAATAATTAAAAAAATGAAATAAAGAATCCCCAAAAAAGCTTATAAGACCCAAAGCCCACCGATATAGCTATTACCTGGCTATTCTCCATAATTGTGTTTCCATTCAATATCTGCAGATAATTTCTAATTCTTAGTATTTGATCAATATTGGTGTTCTTTTGCTTCAGTGCTTTGACTTTGAAAACTTGAGCTTCTTCACTGTTAGAACAATATTGTTCATTGTCCTAATGTGACAAAGAGACAAACACATAGTTTGCTTTCTCTTCTTATTCCTGAGTACAGAAAAATGTAGTTATACCTTCTATGAGAAACCAAAAGTCAGTCTCAAAGACACCTTCAGATGCACTGCTGCTTACCCTGAGCATATGGCTTGTTGGTTTAAATATTGTTTACAAGTACCTTCTCTGTGCTGCCAATTCAGTCCCTGAGGTTTCTACATCTAGGCACAAAAAATAGATGAATAGGGTTTAGTTTTCACAAACTTTTTGTAGTCAGATATGCCCAGTATAAGTATATCCTCAGTGAATGAAGATTTTAAGGCATGGAATGGGTATTCTATTTATCATATAAGACTGGGTAGTGTATTTAAATCTATTTTATATTCAGTCTATTAAAAAGTTTTAAATGTTTAGTTGACCAATCATCTGTCTTTTAAAAACCTGATTAATCAATTAGTTTGAAATGTATTTGCTTGTTACCAGTATTTCAATATAATGTTGCCTTTGATCTTGGAAGCTAAGCTTTTTTATTTATTAAGAATTTTTATATGGCCACTCAACTCACTCTCAGTAATTCCGGGTGGCTTACAAAGATACCCCCCCCCCAAAAAAAATCTAATAACTCCACCCTTATCTTTCTCCCCTTGTTGGCCCTAGTTAGTAATTGGATGGGAAACTATTGAGCAAAACGAAGGATATAGACTAGATTGGGAAATTGAAAAACAATCCAGAAGACGATGGTGGTTGTGTAACCAAAAAATTCACCTTGACTTGAGGTGAACAATTATCATATAATGAGGTAACTTACCATTTATTTATTAAATTTATTGATCACCTATCTTACCACAAGGTAACTTTGGGTGGTTAGTATTACCCCTAGTAATATAATGTTACTGTTCACCTTTAAAAAAAAGTCTCAATATTCTCCCGTCCAATTAATGGAAATGCATTATCTGATATCAGGGAACCCTAACAGAGGAACAAAACAAAATGAGGTAGCAGAACTCACCCCATGAGATTTATATATTCTGAGACAGACATGCATTTCTTGGCCGCTGGTACATCTCTGAGCAGAGATACATCTCCCCCTAGAAAAACTCATAGTGTTTGTGCTCCAGCAGGCAGAAAAGATGACACTAATTATGGGATTTTCTCAAATTTTGTGGTCTTGTCTCACTGTTGAGTTAAAGTGTTATCTATCTGCCCTTCATTGGGCAGAAAGCAACACCAGTTGAAAATTGACTGTCCCCATTACTGGTCCCTATCCTTCTTTTGATTCTTTCCAAGTCTCTGCCAATCATCTAATTTCCCTTAATGCATGATTTAAGACTGTCTTTCATTTTAGGTCGGAACAAAATGAAAACAACGTATTGCCTGAAAAGCAAAGAAACATTGTCAGGGCGTATCACAGCTAGGTAGAACTGGGGGCATGGCCAAAGATTTACATACCTGTCTTGCATTGCCATTTGTTTATGGAGTCCATTTGGGAGAGAAGAAAGAAGATGAGGCAAATATTGTTTTCTCTGCCTAGATCCAGTTTTAGGAAGATCAGAAATTCTAAACAAACCAGTGAATATGAAAGAAATAAACAAAGCTAGAGAATTCATCATTCTTCCGGGAGATAGACATAACATGTACTGTGTATCAGTCGCAGCAGAAGGGGTGGGGGTTAGGAAGTTACAATTAGCATTGCATTAATATTTGAAGTCTGGGCATCAGATGGCAGAGTTACATGAAGGGTTAGAGCATTGGCACTGTGAAGAAGGGTGTTGTCTGACTGCCTTGGCTGTCCATTTTCTTTTTCACTTATTTCTTAAAATATACAGATTTTATAAACAAAGAAAACAGTCAGCTAAGTAGCCAACAGACAAAAAACACCTATTTGTCTGACAATGCTCAGGTTTCCAACTGTAGGAATTGAACTAGGTTGAGCAAATGCCCAAGCATTGGCTGGTTGCTTTTAATTTCACCTTGCACCTATGTGCAAAATCACTCTTTGAATTGATTTTTATTTTATGAGAATTTATTTATTCTTGGTATCTCTGTAGAGGTAGTCCTCGACTTACAGCCATAATTGAGCCCAAAATTTATGTTTTTAAATGAGAAATTTCTTAAGTGAGTTTTGCCCCATTTTACAACTTTTCTTGCCATGTTTGTTAAGTGAATCACTGCAGTTGTTAAATTAAGTACACAGCTGTTAAGTGAATCTGGCTTCCTCATTGTCTTTGCTTGTCAGAAGGTCACAAGAGAGAATCACATAAACCTGGGACACTGCAACCATCATAAACATGAACCACTTATCAAACATCCGACTGTAAATCATGTGACCATGGGGATGCTGTAATTGTCATGTGAAAAATGGTCATAATTTACTTTTTACAGTGCCATTGTAACTTTAACAACAATAATAACAATAACAACAACAGAGTTGGAAGGGACCTTGGAGGCCTTCTAGTCCAGCCCCCTGCCCAGGCAGGAAACCTTACACCATCTCAGATAGATGGTTATCCAACATTTTCTTAAAAATTTCCAGTGTTGGAGCATTCACAACTTCTGCAGGCAAGTCATTCCACTTATTAATTGTTCTAACTGTCAGGAAATTTCTCCTTAGTTCTAAGTTGCTTCTTTCCTTGATCAGTTTCCACCCATTGCTTCTTGTTCTACCCTCAGGTGCTTTGGAGAACAGCATGACTCCCTCTTCTTTGTGGCAACCTTTGAGATATTGGAACACAGCTATCATGTCTCCCCTAGTCCTTCTTTTTATTAAACTAGACATACCCAGTTCCTGCAACCGTTCTTCATATGTTTTAGCCTCCAGTCCCCTAATCATCTTTGTTGCTCTTCTCTGTACTCTTTCTAGCGTCTCAGCATCTTGTTTACATCACGGTGACCAAAACTGAATGCAGTATTCCAAGTGTGGCCTTACCAAGGCATTATAAAGTGGCACTAACACTTCACGTGATCTTCAGACTTTTAAACGGTCTCTAAACAAACTGCTGTAAGTTAAGGATTACCTGTACAGCTGTGCTTCAAATAACTCCCAGCAGTTCACAATAAAACCATAAACAAAGTAAACAAACAACATTATTCAGCAGTAAATCAATTAAATAGGCACTGGGACTTCATCCCACTGGCACTTAGTGGATATCAAAAGCTCTGCAAAACAGCATTGTTTAAATGGCCTTTGAAGGTCAATGGGTTAGGTGTCAATCTACCTTCTCTTGGGAAGCTATTCTAGACTGAAGGGGCTGCAACATCCTTTCACAGGACAAGTGAACAGATTCTTTTGAAAAAAATGTAATATGTATTTTAGTATATTAGTTTTTAATATATTAGTATATATATATATATATATATTATTTATTTTTAAAATTGGGTATTTGTTGTCTTAAAAATTAAGCAGATGCAGGTAAGTTGAAAAGCAACATTAGGAGGTGTGGAGGGGAGGGAAGTGTTTGATCTTTTTCCTGCTTCCATTCTATTGCCATTTTCCAGGACTAACTCATATTTCAATCTGCAGCTATTGCAAATAGAATAGAATAGAATAGAATAGAATTTTTATTGGCCAAGTGTGATTGGACACACAAGGAATTTGTCTTGGTGCATATGCTCTCAGTGTACATAAAAGAAAAGATACGTTCATCAAGGTACAACATTTACAACACAATTGATGATCAATATAGCAATATAAATCATAAGGATTGCCAGCAACAAGTTATAGTCATACAGTCATAAGTGGAAAGAGATTGGTGATGGGAACTATGAAACGATTAATAGTAGTGCAGATTCAGTAAATAGTCTGACAGTGTTGAGGGAATTATTTGTTTAGCAGAGTGATGGCCTTCGGGAAAAAACTGTTCTTGTGTCTAGTTGTTCTGGTGTGCAGTGCTCTATAGCGTCGTTTTGAGGGTAGGAGTTGAAACAGTTTATGTCCAGGATGCGAGGGATCTGCAAATATTTTCACGGCCCTATTCTTGATTCGTGCAGTATACAGGTCCTCAATGGAAGGCAGGTTGGTAGCAATTATTTTTTCTGCAGTTCTAATTATCCTCTGAAGTCTGTGTTTTTCTTGTTGGGTTGCAGAACTGAACCAGACAGTTATAGAGGTGCAAATGACAGACTCAATAATTCCTCTGTAGAATTGGATCAGCAACTCCTTGGGCAGTTTGAGCTTACTGAGTTGGCGCAGAAAGAACATTCTTTGTTGTCCTTTTTTAATGATGTTTTTGATGTTAGCTGTCCATTTGAGATCTTGCGATATGATAGAACCCAGAAATTTGAAGGTTTCTACTGTTGATACTGTGTTGTCAAGTATTGTGAGAGGTGGAAGTATGGAAGGGTTTTTCCTAAAGTCTACCACCATTTCTACGGTTTTGAGTGTGTTCAGTTCCAGATTGTTTTGGTTGCACCACAAGGCTAGTCGTTCGACCTCTCGTCTATATGCGGATTCGTCATTGTCTCGAATGAGACCAATCACTGTTGTGTCATCTGCGAACTTCAGTAGCTTAACAAATGGATCATTGGAGATGCAGTCATTGGTATACAGAGAGAAGAGAAGTGGGGAGAGCACACAGCCTTGGGGTTGAAAATGTGAGTTGAAAAAGAATTTAGGTTCCCTTTTCAGGCCTGTATTTAATCTGAGGTTATATTAAAACCCAAAATATCAATTTCAAAGAAAAAATAGCACATCCCTTACTCAATGTCACTGTTCTAATTAAAACTGGAATATTGTAGCTAGGGAATATTCACATTATATCTATTTATCACTTAAATAGATAACTTCTCCCATTAGGGCACTACTGTAATGATGTTACCTAGTTTGGGTAATGAAATGTCTGCAACAAAAACAACCAAACTCAGAAAGCATCAAGGACCCCTCACTGTTGCAAATCTCTGCAAGACATTATTAAAAATCCTCCACTGAAATTCTTATTTCTAAGATGGGAATATACTACTACATTACCCAGTTTTTGAAGCTATCTTTCAGTTGAAGAATTAATTCTGTGAGGAAACAATGTCTGTGCTTGAAGAAGAAGCAGGATGAAATCATCTGATATAAGAAGAACTGAAAAAATGAAATTTGATGTTAATGAATAAAGCCTGCATATTCTGTCAAATGTAAGGTAAAGCAAATAACAGCATGAAAATATTAATGCCATCTCAGGCAGGAAAAGCCTTATATAAATGCAGTTCATGATCCTCTAGACATGTTCTGTGTCTGTGCCACATATCTTTTCTGTTCACAAAAAGGAAAGAACAACTGGAAATAAGTGACTAATAAAGAAAATACGAAACCCATTCCAGACTGTAATAGAAACAGTTGTCTGATCTCTGCATCCCACTAAACCTAGTGGTTTCTATTAATCCATATTAGCCCATACTGCAGGCTGATACTATAACGTTGGTATTATGGTTTTCCTGGGTTTTGTGATCTACAGAAAGATAAATGCTATCTTCTTTCTCATCCATTTTAAGAAACCTTGCCACAGTAAACAGGTAATGTGTCTTCATGTCTGAATCATGATGGGTTTTTATACATACACAAATCTCTTCAAGTTATGATGAGAATGAAATTGACAAGTAATGCATCAGCAAGGTATTTTGATCATACTTGCCTGTAGGAATAAAAGACTACAATGTTCTTTTAACATGCAATGCTGAAATATCTATTAAATCAACTGGAGAATCATCTACTAATTCAGCTGGAGAATCACCTGGCATACCACCTCTGTGTATAAATGTCATGTAAACATATTATTATATATTAGATGAGAAATTAAAATACTTGAAGATTCAACAGCAGAAATTATAGGAAAAAGACAGGTGCATTTGTCTTGGGAAAAAACAGGCACTTGCAAATCTGACTCCAGAAACTTAACTATATAATATATTTGCCAACAATTTTCAGTTGTAATTTGGGGGCCAACTTACTAGATCATTGCTATAGCATTGGAAGTCTATGTAGTCCTCTGAGGTGAAATGATTTAGATCAGCTATTCCCAAACTGGCATTTCTAGATATACAGAAATTAGCATTTTAACCAATAAAAGAATGGGAAGATTAACCAAGTTTATTTGAAATGTTAGATCACCTAGGAGTACTTTGAGAAACATTATATTCAAAATGTATTTCAGTGAGATCCTTAAGCATTATCCTAAGTGGTTTTTAACTATACAAATTTGGCTGAAATAATCATGTTATACCAGTGTTTTAGGCTGTGAGTGGGTCCTACCTTATTATGTATAATGGCAGGCTGTGCTATGTCAGATAAAATAAGATCACTGGTGCTTCATAAAATATTGATGAATTCTGTAGTCGCAGATAGGATACATGGCCCTCTTGAAGGTATCAGCATGTCTCAGCTAACCAGACCAATGTAGATGTCAGGGTTAAGTAATAGACCCACAGCAAACAAAACTCAGAGGCAGATGAATTCCTCAAAGAATAGCTTTATTGGCACAAATCTGGTGAAACCCGACTCTGAAGGTTCCTGTGGTTTTCACCTAATTAAAAGAGAAAGTTTTCTCTGAACCCCAATAATCAGTCACATGGTCCAATCAAGATGCTGTCTGGTTGCCTGATGACCTCACTCCTCCTTCCACGGACAAGGTGTGAGAAAGTCCTTGGTTCCCAAGAGAAAGTATTTTATTTTGTCTACAAAACCCCAGCTGTCTCTAATCCCCCCTCCTTATCCCTCAGCTCCAGTGTGGCAACACTGAAGTTCCAAGATGGCTCTGGTCAGGTCAGCTTCAGGGTTAGAATAGAAGACTGAGTGGTTGTGGATGCCAGCATCCTGGTACAGTCAGCTGACTCCATCGCTGACTGTAGGGGGTGAGTCATTGGCCTCCATGGAGAGGGTGTGCAATCTTGGCGTCCTCCTGGATGTACGGCTGCTTTAGAAGAGCATATGATGGCCATCGCCAGGGGGGCTTTTTATCAGGTTCACCTGATACGCCAGTTGCGTCCCTTCTTAGACCGGGATTCCCTATGCACGGTCACTCACGCCCTCGTCACTTCCCGCCTGGACTACTGCAATGCTCTCTACATGGGGCTCCCCTTGAAGAGCACTCGGAGGCTCCAACTGGTCCAAAATGTAGCTGCGCGGGTAATAGAGGGAGCAACTCGAGGCTCCCATGTAACACCCCTCCTGCACAAGCTGCACTGGCTTCCGGTAGTCTTCCGGGTGCAATTCAAGGTGTTGGTTACCACCTTTAAAGCGCTCCATGGCATAGTACTGGGTTATTTATGGGACCGCCTGCTGCTGCCGACTGCCTCCCATCGACCTGTGCGCTCCCATAGGGAGGGTCTCCTCAGGGTGCCGTTGGTCAGACAGTGTTGACTGACGACCCTCCAGGGGGAGGGCCTTCTCTGTGGGGGCTCCTGCCCTCTGGAACAAGCTACCCCCAGGGATACGTCAACTCCCTGACCTCTGGACCTTCCGACGTGAGTTGAAGACATTCTTATTTCATCGCGCAGGGTTGGCTTGATATAGTTTTAATTGGGGGTTTTCTATTAATAGTTTTAGTTTCTAAGCCACATTGAATTAGCTTTTTAAAAATATTTTTAACTTTTGTATTCCTTGTATTACTTGGCTGTAAACCGCCCTGAGTTCTTCGGGAGAAGGGCGGTATAGAAATTAAAATAATAAATAAAATAAATAAATCTGCGAACTTCAGTAATTTAACAGATGGATCATTTGAGATGCAGTCATTGGTATATAGAGAGAAGAGAAGTGGAGAGAGCATACAGCCTTGTGGGGCCCCTGTGCTAATTGTACAGGTATCTGATGTGATTCTGCTTAGGTTCACCTGCTGCTTCCTGTCTGTTAGGAAGCTTATGATCCATTTACAAGTGTATTCAGGTACCACTAGCTGGTTTAACTTAGTTAGAAGAATGTCTGGAATGATGGTGTTGAATGCTGATCTAAAGACTACAAAGAGGACCCTTGTGTAGGTCTTTGGAGATTCAAGATGTTATAGGATGTAGTGCAGAGCCATATTAACAGCATCATCTGTTGATCTATTTGTTTGGTGTGCAAATTGAAGGGAGTCTAATAGTGGATCCGTGATGGTTTTCAAGTGAGACAGCACCAGCCTTTCAAAGGTTTTCATAACTATAGATGTTAGAGCAATTGGTCTGTAGTCATTCAGTTCCTTGATGGTGGGCTTCTTCAGCACTGGGATGATAGTAGAGCATTTGAAGCAAGAAGGAACATAGCACATCTCTAGCGATTTATTGAAGATTTATTGAAGATGGGGGCCAATTGGTCAGCACAGACTTTTAAGCAAGAAGGAGTTACCTTGTCTGGGCCTGGAGCTTTTCCTGGCTTTTGTCTGTGAAATAGGTCTTGTACTTCCTTATCTGTGATCACTATGGGTTGTGAACCCAATGGGATAGGGTCAGTTGTAGGAGGTTTGGCTGTTGTTAGTGTGTCTGAAATGGGGATTGTGGAGATAGGTGGCTGTAGTTTCATTTCAAACCTGCAGTAAAACATGTTTAGGTCATCTGCCAGTTGTTGATTTCCTTCAGTCTGGGAAGGAGGTTTGCCATAACCGGTGATATTTTTAAGAGTTTTCCACATGTTTGCTGGTTCATCTTTTGAGAACTGATTCTTTAGCTTTTCAGAGTAGCTTCATTTTGTTGCTGTAATCTCCCTTGTTAGTACATTTCTGGCCTGATTGTACAGCATTTTATCACCTTTTCTGTAGGTTTCCTCTTTGGAATGACGTAGACAGTAGAAGTAATAGCTGGATAATATGGAAGGTTATTATTTATTTATTATCACAGTATGATGAGAAATTAGGGATGAGTTCTGGTAAAAATGGATTGGATATTGTCTATTGTATATATTAGTATACAAACTTGGCTTTGGCAAAACGTTATTACTTGGACTGGTTTCCAACTATGCTCACATCCTTGATTCTGACACTGAAATCAACACTCTTTCCTTGTAGACTCAGGCTCAACCCCAAGTGGGCCCAACAAGTGGTTGCTGCTTTGCTGCTTTTCCTTGTTGCTGTAACTGCTTGTCTACTCAGAATGTATATTACAAAAACAAAAGGAGAGCAAGCAGCAGAAAACTTCAAGGATAAGCTTTAGGCCCTCTGGAAATCTTTGTTCACAATGCCAACAAGGACACTGTCCTGGCAGAGGTATTAGGTCTCTATGCACTGAGGCAACCATACTGAGATACCTCCTGCTGCCACATTACCTACAAGCAAGGAACCTTCATTACTTAGCCATGGTGGTAGTACCAGTGTCAAATAACTTATTGCTGATATACTGCTGAGAGACAGACCAAATTAAGCTGCCAGTAGAAGACTGCCTTCTATCATCAGGACAGCCTATCCCACTCTACCCCCTCCTTTCTACCTGACAGGTCTTTTCATCACACAGTTTGATAGAACCAAGTGACAAAGGAAAGTAGGTTCAGAAAATGCATCCTCCTTTTCTTAATTTGGAGATATCGTGTCTCTCTGTCTTCTTGACAGGCAGCTGATCTACATTAGCAGTCAAATTCTATTTTTCTGATGTAATCGCAAAATAGTTTGGTTTTTAGGTAACAGTCATTTAGCATTATGCACAAATTCTTAATTCTCAATGGTGTTAATTATGGTTTATTGAAAAATTAATTAATCTGGATTGTTTTTGTCCAGTCTTTCCTAAGAAATTAGTTGCATGGCAGCTTCTAAAGATTCTGGATCAGAGGTGGGTTTCAGCAGGTTCTGACCAATTCTGGAGAACCGGTAGCGGAAATTTTGAGTAGTTCGGAGAACCGGTAGTAAAAATTCTGACTGGCCCCGCCCCCATCTATTTTCTGCCTCCCAAGTCCCAGCTGATTGGGAGGAAATGGGGATTTTGCAGTAACCTTCCCCTTGATTGGGGCGGGAATGGATTTTGCAGTAACCTTCCCCTGGAGTGGGGTGGGAATGGAGATTTTACAGTATCCTTCCCATGCCATGCCCACCAAGCCATGCCTACCAAGCCACGCCCACAGAACCAGTAGTAAAAAAAAATTGAAACCCACCACTGCTCTGCATGAAGTGGGTTATCTGGACCCTCTCAAACAGGATTCAGGCTGGAATATGGGACAGAGATGGCATTAATCATACTCTTGGTTGACCTTTGGCAGAATCAGGATGGAGTTGTTCATCCTCTCTCTTTTTGTTCTCTCAGTGGCCTTAAAAACCATTGGCCACGGTATCCTTCTAGATTGGCTTTGAGAGTTGGGGTGGATGGTATTGAGTTGTGCTGGCTTCTCTCCTTCCTTAAAGGTTGGTTCCAGTCAATGTTGATAGGGGAGGAAAGGTTCAGCCTATGACCCTACTTTGTAGGGTGTTGCAGGGCTCAGTCTTCTCTTCCCTCTAATTTAATATCTACAGGAGACCACTAGGTGTGCTGATCCAAATATTTAGGATTGAGGTATCATCAGTATGTTGGTACCCAAATTTGTATTTCTACCTTGGATTGCCTGAGTGACTCTGTGGATGTCCTATCTCAGTATCCAATTAGCAAGGGTCTGGTTGGAGTGCAATGGGCTTTGGTTAAACCAAGCAAGACTGAATGGCTTTGGGTACTTGGGTCTTCTGGTGTGAGTTTTTTCCTACCTTTTGTTCTGAATGGGTGGCACTGCTTCACATCACCTGGCGTGCAATCTGGGGAATTGTTTTGGTTAATGGCTTCTGTTTGGAAGAACAGTGGTAGCTATGGCCAAGAGGGTCTTTGCACACCTTTGAGTTCTATGACAATTGCATCCATTCCTGGACTATGACTTTGCTTACTTTCATTCATACCCTTTTGATCTTCTGTCTTGTCTACTAAAACACACTCTACATGGAAATGCCCTTGAAATGCATTCATAAACTTTGGCTGCTACACCATGGATTGTAAATGGTGTCCATTATTCAGCATATGTAACAGTAATGCTATGTGAACTGCTTTGGCTGCCAGTGTTTCCTGATGCAATTCAAGGTGCTGGTTGCCATCTTTGAAGCCCTGCATGTCTTGGGATCAGGTTCCCTGATAGATCCTCTTCTCATAGTTGTTTCCTCTTCCAATCTGCTTCAGAAAGATGGACATGCTCCAGATTCCATTGTCCAAGGAATGCCAACTAGTAGGGATTAGGAGATATGCGTTTTCTGTCATAGCCCCCTTTCTCTGGCACATTCTCCCTTCTGAGATACCTGTTGGTCTTTTAGAAGGCCTTGAAGTACTGGTTATGTGCACAAGTCTGAGGTCCAAGTGTGTGAAGGATGTTATTTTCTTTAGTTAATATTGACAGACTACAATATCTGTTAGTTACTTTATATACAGGTTGTCCTGGATTTACGATCCCAAAATTTCTGTTGCTAAGCGAGACATTGTTAAGTGAGTTTCCCCCCATTTTATGACTTTCCTTGCCATATTTGTTAAGTGAATCACAGTAGTTGTTAAATTAGTAACATGGTTGTTAAGCGAATCTGGCTTCCCATTGACTTTGCTGGTCAGAAGGTTGCAAAAGGTGATCGCATGACTCTGGGCCACTGCAACTGTCATAAATATGAGTCAGTTGCCAAGCATCTGAACCCCATGGGGATGCTGCAATGGTTATTATTATTATTATTATTATTATTTATTTGATTTTTATACCGCCCTTCTCCCGAAGGACTCAGGGCGGTGTACAGGCAACAATAAAATACAGACACTACAGTATACAATTTAAAATGCAAGTTAAAAAACTTATTATAATTAGCCTAGAACTTTAAAAATTTATAAAAACCAAAACCCCATTTAAAATTAGTAAAAAATTTAAAATCGATAAAATTTATGTAATTTAAAATTTAAAATTTAAAATTTAAGCCAGCCCCGCGCGAATGAAAAGATGTGTCTACAGTTCGCGGCGGAAGGTCCGAAGGTCAGGTATTTGGCGTAAGCCCGGGGGAAGTTCGTTCCAAAGTGTGGGAGCCCCCACAGAGAAGGACCTTCCCCTGGGGGCCGCCAGCCGACATTGCTTGGCGGACGGCACCCTGAGGAGTCCCTCTCTGTGAGAGCGTACGGGTCGGTGGGAGGCATACGGTAACAGCAGGCGGTCCCGTAAATGTGAAAAACATTTTTCATAAACCACATTTATCAGTGCCATTGTAACTTCTAATGATCACTAAATGAAGTATATCGAGGACTACCTGTAATTAATTTTTCTTTTATATTGTGTTTTTAATTGGTTTAATTGATCTTATGATCTTATGATTGTTGGCTGTCCAGAGTCACTTGTCTAAGCTATAAAAAGTGAATAAATAAATAAATGGGCAATACATGTAAAGACATCAATTTTGGGCTGCTTCTAATAGTGGGTATGTTCTAGGCTGGAGGGAAGGAGCTGCAACCCAGGTAGGCAGAACTGGTATCCAATATTTCATCTAATACATTATCAAATTATATGCCACCATTATAACAAAAAAAAAATAAAAAAAAATAACAACCCAAGAATGGAAGCCTGTAAGATTTATACAAAAGCCCAGTGTCCTTATATCTTGGTCCATTTGTGGGGCCACAGATATTGCCATGAAGCAAACTGGTGGGTTTTTTCCCCCGTTAATATTTTATTAGGAACCTGAGTGGTGACAGAGGCTCTGGTTTCCTATTCCAAATCTCAGGCTATTTTCTATTTTCTATGCTTTGTTCAATGAAACCTAAGCCCTTGATTAGGACTGCAGAGTTAATATGTCAGGTTAACCACAGTAGCCGTTTCAATGCTTTGCTGAGCATTCCCTCATGACTGACGGAAGGCATGACTTCCCCAATATGTTCTTTCCAGAAAAGTTGGAATTGTAGTTCTCAGATTGAAGGCCAGGATTGGTAGAAAACCTGGTTTTCAATCACAACCAGTTCGAGCAGAATGGTAGATTGGGAAACAAGAACTATATACCTCATACTGTGCTTTCATCCCTCATCTTCATCTCCCTACCTTTCCTTTTGCTCTTTCAAGTGATAAGGCTCAGGCCTCCTTGGGGTTTTTTCTCCCTTCCATTATTTTCATCTTATGTTTTGTTTTATTTATGCAAATCTTGGAACTTCTTTGTTTGTTCTCCTTTCTTTTTTGCAGTAGTCTGGATATGCAGTCATTTTAACCTAGCATCTGTGAGAGATTGTGAGGGGATGAGGAAGAAATGGGAGGAACTTGAGACATGAATAACAATAGATAGAAGAAGATGTTAATGACTTAGGTAATTCTCAACTTATGACCATTTGTTCAGCAACAGTCTGGAATTAAGACAGCTTCTGACCATCAAAAAAAATTGCACCCAGTTGCATGTTTGTGATCTAGTTGTTTGGCAATCTGTTCACACTTATGACCATTTGTGAAGCACCCTGCAATCATGAGATATCCATTTGCAATCTTCTCTACCAGCTTTCCCCAGAAAGTCAATGGGAAAGCTGGCAAGAGAAGGTTGCAAGCTGCTGCTGTCTGCTAAGAGGACTTCTTCTTGTCTCTTGGTGCTGGCTTAAAGCTGCCTGCTTGGGGGGTGGGCAAACTCCTTCAGCATGGTGCAAAAATGAAACTTGGATCCTGAAGATTCGAACTCAATTTCTGCAGCCCAGCTGAGGAGTTACCTTCCACACACAGAGGGTCACTGAGCTTGGCAGGCATCTCTTTTGTTCTGCCAGTTTAACACCCCAGGATATTGCTTAACAACTGCAATTGAGACTGCTGAGATTGTGATCATTGAGCAAAGCAGCCATATGGACATCTCGCTTAACAATCACTCAGTGACCAAAATTCTAATCCTAACCATGGTTGTAATTGAGGACTACATGTCCCTGACAAACAGCAACTCAGCCTAGGGTGCAGAAAGACTCCAAAGAGATTCAAGACATTCTACTTTAGTGAACTTATTCACTATAAAATAGGGCTAGAGCAGGGGTGAAATCCAGCACGTTCTGACAGGTTCTGGAGAACCGATAGAGGAAATTTTGGTTAGTTTGGAGAACCAGCAAAATCCACCTCTGGCTGGCCCCAGAGTGGGGTGGGAATGGAGATTTTGCAATATCCTTCCCCCAGGAGTGGGTGGGAGTGGAGATTTTGCAATATCCTTCCCCCAGGAGTGGGTGGGAGTGGAGATTTTGCAGTATCCTTCCCTTACCACACCCACCAACCCACACCATGCCCACCAAGCCACGCCTAAAGAACTGGTAGTAAACAAAATTGGATTTCACCACTGGGCTAGAGGTTCCATTTACTATTTCCAAGATCTAACTGCTTCTGATGTGGCTGGAATGAGATCATCCCAAGTGCCTTGATTTTTCCTGAATGATGTTACAGTTTGTGCTGGTGTACCACAGTCACATTGTGGGCTCTCAGCCATTCCCCTCTTAGATCTTGCCTTAGTTCTGGCATGGCCTGTCCTGATTCTATTCAGGTAGCTCCATATTTTTCAGGGCAACTGCACTCCTGAAAGTGGTTTTGTTGGATCTGAGTGATCTGTTTCTTTGTGGTTATTAAACGTCAGCCATCTTAACTACCATTCTTCATATAGATCATAAGACTGTGGTATGTTAATCCAAATGTGTTTCCTAGACTTAAACCTGGTGAGGCTTAATGGTAGTTAGATAAGATGCCCTCATTGAGATAAAGTTATAAGATCATCTCAAGGTTGAAGATTTTTTTTCCTACTTGCCAAAATGATACAAAGTATCACATGTAGTAGATACAACCCTCATTGTATAAAAACTGCTTCTCCCAAATTAGACATATGCAGCAAATCGCTAAGCTATCTGTAAGGGAAGAACTGGAAATGTAAAAACTGTTGCTCAAAATTATATATGTTTAATTTCAGCAGCATGTACTTTTATGTAAATATGCCCAGAACTTTGATAATGCATTTTAAACTTTATGTGTGCATATGTATATGTACTAGACAGTTCAATAATATTCAGTAAAGTTTACTTCCAAATAAATATGTTAAGATTGCAGCATAAGGCCTAATGCTTAATACTTCCCATTAAGTTCAACAAAAACACATTAAGTCCACAGCACACATTGTAAATGATTAGATCTGTACATTAATGAAGGATGGATGGGATATACTGTAATTTAGCAAATGAATAAATAGTGGGAGAAAACATTTTACATTATTCTAGTAATGTCCTAATATTTGTCCTCTCTAATTGAACAGCTGCTATTCAATCCTGTAGGGATATGTAAAATGGTTCCTTTGCAAACAATGAGAAATGTTCAGTCTGTTGCAATGTCTGTTTCCACACAGTGGTGCCCTAGATATAGCAGGCTCTTTCAAATCCACGATCCTATTTTAGAATACGCCACTTCTCATAATGAGGAACAACTGATAAATGCCAGAAAGCAACTTTTCAATGATGAGGGTTAAATATATATAACAGTAAAATCCAACAATTGCTGGCATTTACAACTAATCGAAGAGTATACAGGCACTACAATTATATGTGGTATAAACAAAGTTCAACACTTCTCTTGTTTCTATAGTGTATGTTTAGAAAGTCCTTATCAACTTACTTTCACACTATTTTCTCCACCTTCTTCAGCTGTTGTATTTTGGCAAGTTGCTCCATCACATGCTGGAATTGCCCCACTGTTTATTTTTGGTTCCCAAGAAGCTTTGCTTGCAAGCCAGAGATTTGAGAAAATCCTCCTTGCTTGCTTATGATGCATGAAAGACTAGGTCCTGATTCAGAGTACTATTTGATTCTGATTGCTATCAGCAGCTGGTTTTGTTCCTTGGTAGCTAATATAACAGCAATTTGCTTTCCCATCTATCTGAGCTTTCTTACTGGTTTTCTTACTTTCTCTGATTTTTAAAAATTTTATATATCAAGCAGGTGATCAATGTTTCTGATTATGTGGTAAAAGATGATAGGAATCCCAATTTCAGTTGTGGGCTTAAGAAAGGAACACAGGCCTGGTAAGAGATAGCAGTTTTTTTATTTTATTAATTCTCCTTTCTTTTATGACATTAACTCCTAAAGTCCATACTTTAAATGGACGATCAAATGTAAAGCACATTTTATACTCTAATTTATAAAATAGCAAAAATTAAAAGTTGCACTGTTAAACTGCTATTTTAACTGCTTTATAGGCTATAAAAACCTGAAGAAACTTTAATTACTATTTTTCTTTTTGAGTTTCCTTTGTCCCCATTTGCTTTTTTCAAGTGCAATTCCATATTTTCATCATTTTCTGGTCACTTGAAATGGAATAAATTTACCCTCGATACAAATATAATAGCTTATACAAGTTCAGTAAGTTGGCAGAAGAAAGTTGGCAGAAGCACTCTGTTATATACAAAAATTTTAATACTTTTCAATATTAATTCCTCATGACAGACTACACTGTATTCTATCATCATTTGCATGTCTGAATATCTCTCCATCCATATTCCCTTGTTTAGATAATCTTCTACTAAGACATACCATTTTCTTACTCTAATGTTTACCACATATTTAACTTCAGTTTTCACTCTAATTTTCCTATCAAAAACAGCTTAGTCCTTCATAAATAATTTCAGTTCGATATTTTTGTATCTGACATTCAATCTAATTTCACAGAAAACATACAGGGTGAAAACAACCCAGAACCATATAGCTACAAACTTAAACATATGTTTTTGTCTCCTGCACAGGGCCTGCATCACAAACATGCCTTATAAATTTATCCATAAATGTATATAAATTTCTTAATAAATAAATAAATACACCTAATTTTGGATCAGGGACAGAAATAGATGAGGGATCAAGACAAGAGCCAGAGAAAGGAAACTGTTTTATGAGTTTTTTTGCAAATCAAGACATATTTCCAAATTATAAGAATATAATTAGAATTTAAACTGTACTGGGTTTCAAAACAAGAACCGATTTGGCTGGACAGAGGAAAGAGACTACATTTTCCAAACACATCTCCCAAGAGCAGAGGGAATGGATAATCGGGAAGAGATTCAATCACGCTGATTTCAAAAACTACTGTTATGTAAAATATCCTTGAATCTGTGAAAATCTGGATATAGAACTCTATAGTTATTGTTCGATGCAAATATTTTAAAATAGAACAGTTGAACATGAAGGAAACTGGACAATTAGATATTTGATAGGTTCCTATAAAGTCTTTCTCTCAGATCCCACAATGATTAGACAGAAATTCAACAAATAAACTTCCTGCAGTATCATACTTAAAAGAGATGGGCAAGGCCAACTCTCAAAAAATGAGATTAATACAGAAGAATAAAATGCTTAAATTAGCTTTAAATTACAATCAACATAAAATCAGATACACGAATTGGTTGCTTCTTTTATGTTGTATCTTTCTATGAATAACTAAGCAATTGTATTTCATGCTAGGACATAATTATACTTACATTTTACAGAGGGCATCTGTTTATAGTATAACCCACTTTGACCATTTAGTAGCATATCATGCTACCATGTAAAACAAATAATACTATGAAAGGTCAGTGAGTGAGTTATACTGGAGAATTTCCTATTAAAACCTTAGCAAGTATAATACTGAGAAACCAAACATTGCCTCTTTAGCTCCATCACTATTAGCAAACAATGTTTCAGTGGATGCAGTAAAAATAAACAAAGCACAAAAACGGTAGACCTTATTCCACTTATTCAAGTCAATTCCAACATATTTCTGAAATTCAACATTTAAAGCTGCCATATATATTCCCAGCTGCCATTATCACTTCTTTTGTAGGATTTTTCAAGTGAGAACAGGTCTCCTATTTATGATATTTATGACTTTTTATGATTTGTAACAAACAGTGACGCTGAAACCCAGCTTCTATCCCAGCACCTGCTTCCTCTCGAAAGGGAATTACTGTTGCCGGTAATTCTGTCTTCTTGCCATTCATGGCAGAAAGGGACAGCAACAACCCAATTCAGATCCTAAATTGCCTACAGCATAATTTACTTTTCAGTTAATTAGCTATTAGATTTATATCCTACTTTTATTTTGCAAAACTAAAGTCAACATGTTTAGCTACATAAAACTATAAATAACCCTTTAATGCTAAGTTAAATGGAAGGAAACAGGCCTATATGTAACCAATATTTTGTTTTTCTCTGTTACTTAATTCTAATAGATGTATTATACTTGATAGAAGTATTATACATTCTTTCACAATGCATATGCATACATGTATTTACTAGAGTAGAACAATTTATTATAATACATTTCTGGGTTAAACATAGACATCTCCAAGGCAAATCCCTGATCGTTTCAAATTTAGAGATTTACTTGAACATATATGTATGCATATGTCTGGCATATACACATTTATATGTATATAAATGCATATACCTTCTACCTATTGTCTTCATATCTATGGAGATTCTCCTTTTTCCAGGTCATGATTGTCCCAAAGGTGTTTTTTCAAAAAAGCAAATAAACTTCTTGGGGTTTCTTCTTTGAAAACTTCTCATTCAAGAAGCTGAAAAAGGATGAGAAGTGAAACATTTCAAAGAAAAAAAAAACAATATAGTCCACTTGCTTTTTGGAAAAAAACATTTTGGGACAACCATGACCTGGATGATTGAGAATCTCTATAGATATGAATGAAGAAGCTTCTAAGATGAGAAGTAAACATTTTCAAAGAAAAAAGAAAGTAAGTCCAGTTGCCTTTTGGAAAAAGCACCTTTGGGAGAACCATTATATTCATATTTGTTTTCTGCTCAGCACCAACTCTAAATATCCAGTAGAAATATTTCCTTGCTCTTCCTTCTGCTTGGTAAAATGTGTTAAAAGGTATAATTCACCAATTGGATTTACTGGTGCTAAATTTGAGGGGGGGAAACCAGTGCTCACAAATGCAGACAGTGCTCCTAGGTATTCAATAGATGTAAACAAATTACTTGATGTTCAACAAAAATTCTATTTCATAGAATTGATGGGAACATAATAGCTCACAATATGTCAGACGTAAGTATGGCACATTGAGCAATGGACTATCAAGACTAGATAAACTCACTTCCTGACACTGATGAACAGAACATTTTGTTGTTGCTGTTGCTGTTGTTGTTGTTGTTGTTGCTGCTGCTGACTATAAGTATCCAGCTTACTGTAACTCAGTCACAGCCTGTTTCAAATCTTCTACAATCAGATCCACATCTTCTTTGCTTGTATCACGGCCCACACTGAGGCGTATGGCATTCTGTGCAACATTATAAGGAATTCCACAGCTAAGCAGAACAGCTGAGGGCCTGGAGAAAAGACACAATTAAAGCAAAATATAACCTTTAACGTTGTCCATGGGGTCACAATGGGTCGGACACGACTTTGTAACCAACAAATAACCTTTAACAGTATTTTTATCATGGTGATCTGAAAAGCATATAGAGAATTATGCATAGCTCCTCCTGTTCAAAAGATATTTATTTCTAAGATATTTTTGTTTCATTAGAAATTCAAGTATGGTCAAGTTGGTATGCTGAGGTCTACAGAATTCCAGACTTCATAAGGACGATAGACAATTAAACCACACAATTCAGTAATTAATAATTAGATTAATGTAAAGAGATTAATGTTCAATAATAAATATGATATGGATGACAAGCTAAACATTAAGGGCTTTTAAGTATGGAGAAAGTGGTTATTTATTGTTAGCACTTTAAATGATAAAAAGTTATTATATACAACACACACTCCTAATGACTTATGGAACCAACTGTGATGAAAGATTGTCAATTTTTAATACAGTATGTCATTGCACCAGTTACCGGTAATAACAAATTTAAACTTCAAATCCAGGTCTTTTATGTAGCCAAAATAGAACACCTACACCTGAGAAGCTAGCATGAAAGGATTCAGAAGAATCATATCAAAAAGAATTTTTTTAAATTAACCATTTTAATTAACTCTTAAAGGCCCAGAAGGAATAATATATAGAGAGTCAACTGGTAGCAGATCCATGGAGGAACACAATTATTTAAATCATATAATATTTGTTCCTATTTCATAGAATAATGGATTGTGAATGGTGCTTATTTCTTGGATAATATTATAGATCAGTGAGGAAGGGGGCAATTACAATGATGTAAGGGCTGTAATTATTTATCATAATATTTTGTCACATGCCATTACTAGCTGTTAAGAATATAATGAGTTAGAATGGTTCACTAACTGCTATTTGAGAGCTTACACAGAAGGAAAAATAGATCTTCTCCAACTACCAAATATTGCACTTAATTGGATAAATGGCTTAGATATTAATATATCTAGATAAAGGTAAAGGTTCCCCTCACACATATGTGCTAGTCGTTCCCTTCCGTCTAGGGGGTGGTGCTCATCTCTGTTTCAAAGCCGAAGAGCCAGTGCTGTCCAAAGACATCTCTGTGGTCATAAACACCAAAAGAGCATGGAATGCTGTTACCTTCACACCAAAGGTGCTCCCTATTTTTTCTACTTGCATTTTTTATGTGCTTTTGAACTGCTAGGTTGGCAGAAGCTGGAACAAGTAACGGGAGTTTACCCTGTTATGTGGCACTAGGGATTCGAACTGTTTGTACTTGTGGTAATACTTGTACCACAATGAGCTCCTTTTATATATTTTTATTAGTTATATCCATGTACTCTATGCTATATGCTAAATAAACACTAGTTGTTAAGCAATGTAGGGCAATGTCAATTAGCAGGAGCACTAATATTGTTACCAATGCATAGCTTGCTTATTACGACAAAGGTGGCAACATAATGTTTGGGAAGGTAGTATGGTTGCTGTGGCTCATGAAATTCTAAAAGTATGGATAAAATGGCACAAAATACTTAATAATGTCTTTCTTCACAGCATGTTAACATTATCATCACCAACTCTCCATAATTCTTGGGTAATATGATAAATTGAGAGCTGTGATGACTCTAAGTGGTTAATTCTTTGTAAAATACACACATAAACAAACTTCTATACATATCCCCTCCAATTACAGGAATCTAATTCCACAACACCAGCTACTTACTGGTCACCTTTTTCAGAGTGGCAGGCTGCCCCAACACTGGCTAGCAAAGTCCTACAGCGTGAGAGCACCAGCCAACCTACAGAAAAAAACAAGATATATATCTGCTTTCTTCTCATGAATTACCTATCTAAGTATGGAAGAAATACATAAAATGTGCTTGTAGTTTTGCCTATGATATCAAGTATAACTGGGATATAATTTTAAAAAATCAATCCTTGTTCATACTTTGGTAGAATTGGCATCTCATAAATGTTGACAACCAATGTTAGGATTACACATATAAAATTGCTACAACTAAATTAGAACATGGGAAATATACATTTCAAATCATGTTTCAGGGACAAAACAGCAAAATGCTTTCTGACTAATTATAGAATTCATTTTGTAAAAAAATATCTTTATATCTTGCATCTGTAGTTGGCATTTTTATAAGGAAATTACAATGCAAATTTGACTAAGCACACAAAAGCATGCTGATAACTTCTTGATTTGGTCTAAGGCAGAGAGATTAGTTTTAAAAGCAATTAATATTAAATTTTGTATTGATCACTAGATACAAAAGTCCATAAATCAATCATAGACTAGCTCCTAAAGAACAGTGCAAGTAAAGACATAGATGTTACCTTGTAGACCTGAGCCCAATATAGAAAAATTACAGGTGTTGCAAAGTCGTTTAGAGCCTTCCAGTCGACAGTTAAAATGGATATTTTGACTTCCAAATATAGTCTAGAATATGAAGTAACACTTTTTATAAAATGTCAATTAACACACACGCACATACCACAGATATCACTGAATTCAATAAAAAAATAAAAGCATCTTATAATTTTAGATATATAAAGAAATAAACATATTTATGGATAGTATTGCCCTTGTGGCAGTATAACTTTCAGTATAGCAGTTACAGGATTAACTATCACCTTGCTCACAGGTGTGGGGAAGAATATCTGAAAGGTCTTGTGTTATGTCTACCTTGTTCTGGCAAATAGGGCATTTGTCACAATTCTTGTAGCAATGAATCCCAAGAAAGGCAATTCAAAGAGGCTTCAACTGGTAGTTCGGCAATAGTCACTGGGTTAATCCAGACATGATATATGTATCTATAATCTGAACCAATGTGTTCCCTATGTCATTTCTGTCCATTTGCTATTTTTAGCATTCTTGCCTTTTGCTCTGCTTCTATTTAGATTGAAAGGCATCATTGCCCCATGACTGTGTTTAGTACAGGGTAATATAGCTTTCTGATGTCATCTCTTGCTCCCATATAAAGACTGCAGAACTATACAGAAAACTGTCTGAAATTACTTCAAGCCTTTCTTCCAGATAATCCCGAACATTCCTCATGTGAGCTTCATATAGCTCAGAGTTTTCATTCACCAATTCAGCTGCCTGCAAAAGAAGGTGAGAATATCAGATTAAATATTAGAGCCAAATTCAAAAGGAATCATTCAGTTTCCCTGTACACCTATGATAATTATTTTCATTAGCCATTTCATTTGTCATTAGGTAGACATAAAGCCAATATGATAGAACCTCCTCCACAGGATCCCCCAAACTTCCCAATCTACTGAACAAAATCCAATACCTACAAAGCAATCTTATAGACAAGAAGTAATAGTTTCAGTTTACTTTATTGTAACTGCACCTTGTACAACAAAATTAAATGCCATCTTCAGTGTACATCATACATAAGAAAACTATAAAAAATAAAACAAAAACACACATCCTTCACATTCTATACAATTGAATTGAAAACCCAATTCTGCATTAATATTACACTATACAGTAGAATTCAATATAGTTACTGTTCTGGGATAGAAGCTGTTTTTCAGCCTATTTGTCCTTTTTTTATTGTCCTTTACACTCTGCCAGATGGCAAAAGTTCAAAAAAAGGTTGACCAGGATGGGATGGATCTTTAAGAATGTTTTGAGCTTTCTTAAGGCAACGGGAGCTATAAATCTCTTCCGAAGAGGGGAGAGGGCAACCAATGATCCTCTAGGCAATTATGTTGACCCTCTGGAGTGCTGTCCTATCTGCCACTGTGCAATTGGCAAACCATACACAGGTGCAGTAAGTTAAAATACTCTCTATAGTGTAGCAGTAGAAGGTCACCAGCAATTTTTCATTCAGTTGTTTCCTGAGATAACAGGAAATGTTGGGGTATTCTGCAGTATGGCTTACACACTTCAAAAATAATTGGGAGAAACCTGAAACTCTTTTTCAAGGCTACTCAAAAACCTAATTTTTTTAATCAATACCAGGTAGGTCCAGAAGGTTTTTTTTTTCTTTTTTGCAAATGATTTTCAAAGCACGCAAAGCATATTTTGCAGGACCCACATTCAACAATTAGAGCCATTCCCTAGAAGGGATGTAACAAAAGGAGGCAAATCACAAAAGCACTGGTTCCTATAGACTCCACTCCCTGCCATTTGTTTATATTTTATCTTGATGTTTTACTTTTAGTTTGATAAGCTACTTGTGCAGTTGCCGAGATTGAAAACTTCAAGATGCTACCAAAAAAAAAAATTTGTGAGATTGCTTTAAACACCTGATTGCAACATCTCTATCACTATCTCACTATATGTTAAACTAACCTGAAAGTCTAAGTCTAGGTCTAGAACTTTGGATCCCCATGCAAACAAAGAAAACTTGGCTCAAATTATGAAGACTTGGCTCAAGAATCTAGCAACTAAAGAATACTGGCTAATATTAATAATATTATTATTAATAATAATATTGGCTAAGCCCAAGCAAAGAAATCTCAAGAGAATCTGGAGAGTTACCTTCCTTCAGCTATATGTGTGCTGCATTTAAATCTATTGCTGATACCCTTTTCCTCTTTTTAAAAAACCATAGTAAAGACACACTATTCAATAAGACAGCTTTTATTCACATTGCATATTTGTATTATTTACCATTTTTAAAACCTACCTTGCCAAGACCAGCAATCATTGGAGTATTCTCAGTCCTAAAAAAAATAGCTTTTAGTCATACACTTTAAGTTGCACAAATACAAGGTCTACAACTGTGTGAATTGTTTAACACATTACATACACACTTAGCATAACAAAGATATTACATTATTTCACCTGCATTAATGTATGAAGTAAATAAACACTCCTAATGAAAATCAAGATACTACTTAGAAAACAGAAAATCCTCTCCATATTTTTCCTGCTTATTTGCATTTTCCCCCCAAATATTTCCTTTTAATACCTTTTCTTGCACAAAGTATACTATTCACTATAGCATAGCAGTGCAAAATGTGTGGCATGGCAGGTGTCAGTGCTGCCTGTGATTGTTTTTCAAACCAGTTTCTCAGGCATCAGCCCTGACCTCTACTCTTCATAAGTGCCTATTACTCTACTGCTCTTCCAAATTCCTCTCCCTCCAGTTTCCCCTCTACTGTGCTCTCTGCCGCTCCATCATCTTTTCTACCTTCTGTGTTACATCTACTTGCAGCTTCTCTTCCACCTCTGCTTCCTACCTACCTAGATAAAATCTCTCATCCTTTGTTCCTGTGATCTTTATTCATTTTCTGTTTCAGTTGTGTTTTCATCATTGCTGCCTCAATCCAGTTCCCCTCAACCTTCTTCCAACTCAATTCATTTTATACTCTTCTGCAATCCTTATCCTGCTGCTTTTCCCTTCTTTTACACATTTTCTATGCCTATCTGCTACTCTCAGCATAGTCTGCTCTCTCCTGTATTCTTTATCTTCTCCCCTCTTCTTATCTTATTTGCATTTCCTTTTTCTGCAATTTAAGATAAAATCAGACAACTGGAATTGAAAAGCAGAGCACTGAAATAGATAGGGATCCATCTATTTAATTTCCCATACTTTTTGATTCAGAGATATAGAGAGAGGCATTTTTGTGTTTGTACTGAATTATAAATTGAATTGAGAAAGGGGGGAAAGGTAAAGATAGATGTATTTCTGCAATAAAATTTTAATTTTTAATGATTACCATTTTTAACTGATTCTGTGCCATCATGTTGGTATCGACTCTTGCTGACAATATAGACAGACCTTCTGCCACACAATATATTCCTAACCTGGCCCTTCAGGTCTTCCCATGGCATACATGTCACCATTGTACCTGAGTCCATTCAGTTTACTGCTGGTCTTTCCTTTTTTTTCCTTTCCACCTTTCCAAGTGATCCTTCTCAAGACAGCTAGGTCCTTGCATAATTTGTCTAAAACATAATATTTTCAGCTAGGTTATTCTGCCTTGAGTGAGAACTATGGATTGATTTATGGCAGCATAGCAGGTATTAAAAGAGTACTTTTTATTTACTTTTACTTGCTAAAAAAAAAAATACTCCATTCCTGCTCGTAATGGGTTTTGCCCCACTACTCTCTTTTAGATTATATTCCTGAACATGTTATCAAACATGCCTACATGCTTTTGAACCAAAGAAAGTTATACATCCTGCCACAGTGTCACGATACATTTGTCTCTAACAATTCAGTTGGTTCATCCAGTGCTCCTGTTCACTATACCCTGGGCGAAAGCTCCATTCCTGCCCGCCTCCAAACAGCATGGGATGAAGGGGAGTGTTCATACCAAGTCCTCGCACATACAAGGCTCCAATACGTGGGGCATAAAACTGCAATTATAAATCACAAAAGTAAAAGCAATATATAAAAACTGAAGGCAGATAAATTATCGTTAACAATGCAAATAAAGGTTCCTAACAAGAAAACTTATTGAACAGAGTAATGAGTGAAGAGTCTTCTTCAGCAGATAGCTGGCAGACACATTTAAGCAAAGAGAGCCATTGGCCAAAGAAGAAGACTGCTTGCAGATACTCTATTAAGCAAGGATATTGGACCAGATGTCATGAAGGTTTTTTTCCAACTTTATAATTTTTTCCTCCTGTAAGAATTAAGTGGAAAATGTAACAGGAATAATGCAAAATGATACAAGTTTTATGGAGAGGAAGAAAGCATGTTAAAGCTGTCACGTGGAAGAGTCCTAAAATTAGTAATTAAAAAAAAGATTTAATGCAAAAATTATTCCTGAGGGCCATCTGCTGGAGAATTCTTAAAAGACCCTCTGAAGTATTATTAAAATCAGATGATGATTCTCATCACAGAATTATAGAGCTGGATAAGGCAGTTTGGCAATGGATTGGGCGATCTATTCCATGTAAGAATTCAAAGTAAAAGGCTCAGTGCTGAATGGCTACTCAATCTCTGCTTGAACAATCCAATGTAAGGGAGTCAAGCATCCCTCCGGATAATCTCAGCTTTATATACATAACATAACATAACATAACATAACATAACATAACATAACATAACATAACATAACATAACATAACATAACATAACATAACATAACATAACATAACATAACATAACAACAGAGTTGGAAGGGACCTTGGAGGCCTTCTAGTCCAACCCCCTGCCCAGGCAGGAAACCCTACATCATCTCAGTCAGATGGTTATCCAACATTTTCTTAAAAATTTCCAGTGTTGGAGCATTCACAACTTCTGCAGGCAAGTCGTTCCACTTATTAATTATTCTAACTGTCAGGAAACTTCTCCTTAGTTCTAAGTTGCTTCTTTCTTTGATCAGTTTCCACCCATTGCTTCTTGTTCTACCCTCAGGTGCTTTGGAGAACAGCCCGACTCCCTCTTCTTTGTGGCAACCCCTGAGATATTGGAACACAGCTATCATGTCTCCCCTAGTCCTTCTTTTTATTAAACTAGACATACCCAGTTCCTGCAACCGTTCTTCATATGTTTTAGCCTCCAGTCCCCTAATCATCTTTGTTGCTCTTCTCTGCACTCTTTCTAGAGTCTCAACATCTTTTTTAACATCGTGGCGACCAAAACTGGATGCAATATTCCAAGTGTGGCCTTACCAAGGCATTATAAAGTGGTACTAACACTTCACGTGATCTTGATTCTATCCCTTTGTTTATGCAGCCCAGAACTGTGTTGGCTTTTTTAGGAGCTGCTGCACACTGCTGGCTCATATCCAAGATCCCTCTCACAGGTACTACTATTGAGCAAGGTACCACATATACGGTACTGGTGCATTTTGTTTTTTTGGCCTAAATGTAGAACCTTACTTTTTTCACTGTTGAATTTCATTTTGTTAGATAGCACCCAATGTTTAAGTCTGTCAAGATCTTTCTGTAACTTGAGCCTATCTTCTGGAGAGTTGGTTATTCCTGCCAGCTTGGTGTCATCTGCAAATTTGATGAGTTCCCCATCTATCCCCTCGTCCAAGTCATTGATGAAGATGTTGAAGAGTACTGGGCCTAAAACAGAGCCTTGGGGTACTCCACTGCATACTTCCCTCCATGTGGATGTAGTTCCATTGAGGACTACACGTTGAGTGCGGTTGGTCAGCCAGTTACGAATCCATCTGGTGGTGGTGCTGTCTAACCCACATTTTTCTACTTTATCTAGTAGTAGGTTATGGTCTACTTTATCAAATGCTTTACTGAAGTCCAAGTAAATTATATCGACAGCATTCCTCTGGTCTACTAATTTTGTCATTTTGTCAAAGAATGCGATAAGATTAGTCTGGCATGATCTGTTTTTGACAAACCCATGTTGGCTTTTGGTTATTACTTTGTTTGCTTCTAGGTGTTCAGTGATTCGTTGCTTATCTTTTCCAGAATCTTCCCCGGTATTGAGGTTAGGCTGATAGGTCTGTAGTTTCCTGGATCTGTTTTTTTTCCTTTTTTGAAGATGGGAACTACATCAGCTCTTTTCCAGTCCTCTGGCAGCTCCCCTGTGCTCCAGGATCTTTGAAATATATAGTTCAGTGGTTCTGAGATCACGTCTGCCAGTTCCTTCAGAACCTTGGGGTGTAATCCATCCGGTCCTGGTGATTTGAACTCGTCTAGGGTAGACAGGTGTTCACTTACCATTTTCTTCCCTATTTTAACTTGTGTTTCTAATCTGTTTTTTGTAGTGCTGTTTTTGATAGGTTGGATTGTTTTTTCCTTTTGTGTAAAGACCGATGCAAAATATGAGTTAAGTAGATCTGCTTTCTCCCTGTTGCTTGTCACCTTCTTGCCACTTTCTCCCAGCAATGGGCCAATTGTTTCCTTGACTTTTTTCTTGTTTTTAACATGTTGGAAGAAGCTTTTTTTGTTATTTTTTACTTTTGTCGCTAGCCTTTGTTCATTGTGAGCCTTAGCTTTCCTCACTTCATCTTTACAGGCTCGGGCTATTTGCTGATAGTCTGCCTTAGTTATTTGCCCCTCTTTCCACATTTTATATTTGTCCTTTTTGTCTTTCAATTTGTCAGATAGTTCTTTATGCATCCATGCTGGTTTCTTTTGAGATCTATTATTTTTCTTCTTCATTGGTATTGTGTTAGACTGTGCTTTTATAATCTCACTTTTCAAAATTTCCCAAGCTTCTTGAGTCGTTTTCCCCCTGAGGATTCTCATCCATTGAATCCTTCTCAAGCTCTCTCTAAGTTTATTGAAATTAGCTCTCTTAAAGTCCAAGACTCTAGTTTGACTTTGTTCTACTACTTGTATTTGCTTAATACAGTAGTGGCCAAAACTGTGGAAGCCTTTTGGGAAAAGTGTATTTTCTAAAACTAGCTAATAACACCACTTTTTTTTGAGTAGTACCATAAAATTATATATCAATGGAAAGATAATTTAATCAAGAATGTAATGCAATAACTTTTATGAAGGATTTGCTATTAGAATAGCAGTTATAAAGAAGAAAAGTGAAACGAGATATACAAAAATTATCACTTAGCTGGGTAACCTTTAGCATGAATTACGACCTTACAACGTCATCCCATGGAGTGAACCAAGTTTTTTAGTTCTGCAGCTGTTATAATGTGAAACCAAGATTAAATGATTGCTTCTATTAACTGGGTTTTATTGCTGGGTCGCTTCTGACTAACAAGTTTCTTTAGTCAATTCCATAGATTTTCAATTGAGTTAAAGTCTGGGCTATTCCCAGGCCATTCCAGCAATGGAATATGATTATCTTGAAACTCCAAAAAAAAAGTGATATTATTAGCCATCAAACCTCAAAAATACACTTTTCCCAAAAGGTTTCCACAATTTTGGCCACTACTGTAGTCATTTCTCTCAATGTTCCCACTACTTCCACTTCTTGATATTACAATTGGCTAGTATCAAGTCAAAGATAACAGATACTTTTGTACCTTCCTCTTTGAAAAAGAAAGTTATCAGGAATTTCCTAGAGGTATCAAACTTAACAGAGTGTGCTTCCCTAAAGATGTGGCATAATTAAATACTTTATTACTACTGTTTCACTGCTTTATATTCTGTATACCAACATGCATAGTAAGAGTATTCAAAGCAGAGTTTACTTTATAGCTATCTAACAAAAGACATTCCAAAAGCATTACACATAAGATCTGTAAGAGAATAGTTTTTAGAAATGACAAACCAAATTAGAGGCACAGTGGTTTTTAATTTAGTGAGAACTGCTGTTCTTGTGTATGAAATTCTCCAAAGTTCAGAAGAGGTCACAACAAAGAGATAGTAGTCCAAACAGAGAAAAATATACCTTGTGCCCTACAATAGTGAGGTAATCTACTCCCAAGTCCTGGACATCCACTCGCCCCTTTCCAATCATCTGGGCTGCATCTGTGTGCATTAAGATCCATGGCAGACCAGAGGCCTTTCTCTTGTGGTTGATAACTTCAATCTGCCGACTGAGTTCTGAGATGGGCTGAGAGAAAAGTATCCTGTTAGGTGTCAAGAGATATAATTTTATCAAAAACACTACCTTTCCCTCCCTATTAGTATTTAGTAATTCATTTTTGGAACTACTGAAATAGAAAAGATATTATATCAACTAATATGTTCTGTTTATCACATTGGTTATAATTCTAGTCTCTCAAAATTGAAGAATAGGCTATGACTAATAGGCCTATTGTTATATTGGTATTACCATCTTTCTACATCATAAAATCTATTGTTAACATTTGCCTGCCTCCCTAAAAAGATTAGCATAACTGAATCTACCTAGGAACTTAATATTGATCTTGTTCTACTTATTTACCAAATTTTATAATAAAAAACTAAGCCAAAATGTCTTGCATACATATATAGCAATTTAATAAACAAAAATCTAATAACCCATGCTGGCAAAAATAAAGCCATTGTTGTAAAATATGGGGGCAAGAACACTGGCGTAAATAACACAAATTAAGAAATTTGAAGATATTAAATGTTAAGAGCAGCCACCCTAAAGAATGTGTTTTGACAAATCTTTGGCATTAGTTTAGCAAAAGGGAGATCAGAAATAAGTGTGTATGAAAGCATACATATAATTTATTTAATATTTAAAAAATTTTAATTTAATGTTTTAAAAGAAAAAAATCACAATTTTATAAAATGTGGTAAATGTATAAAATACTGTAGGGCAGACAAAGTTTGTCCATCAGTTACAGAAATATAAATATATTTCAGTGGATTCATTATATTTTCATACATGAATAAACCTATTCCTGATGGCTTTATTTATTTGTCATCTAAACATCATTGTAAACATTGACTCATTCTTGGAATACAACCAACTGAAACAACCTCACAGTCATAATCATGTGTCATTTTCAATTCATCAGTCATTGACTGAAAGCACGCTGAATGAATACAATAATAGAAAATGTTTTACGAGAATACCTGTCAGTACTTCCTAACATCTGGAGTAATCTCAATTAATTAAAAATCTATCTATCTTCCTTAAATTTATGAACTTTATGAAGCGGGACTGGCATAATTAGTGATGTATTTTAATTGGGTTTTTTAATATTTTTTAACTTCTTAATTTAAATTTTAATAATCAGCCTTTAAAATTTGCTCTTTTTAATTGTTGTTTTAAATTGTATACATTTTTGTTTTATTTTGGCTGTACACCGCCCTGAGTCCTTCGGGAGAAGGGCGGTATAAAAATTTAATAAATAAAAAAAAAAATAAATAAAAAACTATAACAATTAAATTTACAACTCACCATTACAACCCCAGTTTCATTATTTGCTAGCATTACAGAAACTAAGCAGGTAGTTGGATGGATTGCTGCAACAACATCATCTACTTCCACTCGCCCGGTTACCTTTGATACTGGCACGAAAGTGGCTTCTATAAACCAGGATAAAAAGAAGAAAGTCATCCCACAGTTCAATTTGCTCAAAAGCAGTTGCTATTTTTCTTACAATAGGTTTGAAGGATGCCACAATGGATATCAGAGAAGTTCCAGCCAAACCACTCAGCAACAGAGACTGCACGATGTAACAGTCATGAGGAAGCCTAAAAAGTTACAGATTTAAAGGCAGAATTTAAGGAAAAAAGGGAACTCCTCAGGAATTCAGCAGCATCTTGAAAGCAGGGTATAATTTAGTTCCTTTATTTTATAAAAAGTTAAGAGGTAAGAAAATACTTTTATAATTAATTCTGTCAGGTGCAAGAAACCAGGAACCAAGGTTATTCAAATGAGTAGAAATTTATTCCATTTTAGCTTTTTGCAAGAATTTGAATTATTAATGATCAAGGCAAATTATGGGCACAAAGGGGACTCCAAACTGATGATGCACTTGCCCCCTCGACACAGCCTATAAATTCCTTGCCTAACTCCATATAATTAAATAAAAAAGGAGGATAAAATTCTAATAATAATTTAAGCTCATAATAATAACTTTTTATTTAACTTTTTTTTACATTCCTTCTTCAAGTTTATAACCATTATCTTCTACAATCAATGATCTAAGCTAAGATGTCTGAATGAAATGCATGCATTTTGCCTCCAGAGAATAAGATGGTCTTGATGGAGATAACACAGAAACTGTTGGTTAGACAAACATATGTGAAGTATCTTTTAAAATCCAAAATAGCCAGATAACATTTGGAAGCATCTCACACAGAAACTGCCCCAATTCACTGAACTATAAGGAAGTGAGGTACAGCGCAAATAGATTTGCAAGATTTCATAGATATTTTTTAATAGTTGCAGATGCATACTTGTTCTGAAAACTCATCTACCCATAAAAAAACAAGAAAGGTAAACTGGGGGTGACACATAGCATCTTGAGAACATAAATGGGATAGTGAGGTAAAGAAATTCATAAGTTCATGTTCTACTAAATTTGCATTTTGTGAATGGCCATGTCCCCAGTAACAGCCATTTTGTGAAACATCTTCACCTCCATTTCAAAAGTGCCACCAAAAATGTTGATGCCCTAGCTACAAAATGTCAATTGCTCACCAGCTTTTTGTTCCTTCACTAGGTGCTCTACAGGGAGACGAACTGAATCATGTTCAATGCAAGATATAATGATATGTGGAAGTGACCCTAAAGTCTTTTCTTCATGGCTTTCTTTTGTTGCAACAGTACTTTGTTTGCTGCTTTTCATAAAATCCTTCACTGCAGTATGAATCACTAAGTTATTTGCCTGGAGGAAAAGAAAGAAAGAAATACAAATCAGATCAAAGAGTCATTTGCCAAAACATAGGATAGAGACAGATTTTTCTTGCAGCTAATTACTATTTTTTGCTGATTTTTCTCATCCAGAATTTCATTTTCAGAAAATAAAAATAAGGTATTTTTAAAAATAAATGCCAGATCAAAATAGTGTTAAACAATATCAAATATCTTACTTCTGTCCCTCCAGAAGTGAAAATAATGTCCTGGAACGGTCCTCCCACCATTTTAGCCAGATTTTCACGAGCTTCATTTATGATCCTCTTTGCTCTTTGACCTGTGGAGGCAAGACACAAAAATGATTCATATAAGGTAAATTCTGGGGTGGGGTGGGGGTTGTTTGTTCCTCACACTAAAGGCATGTGCATTTTAATTATGGGCTTTTCCCCCAGTTGCACCTAATCATTATACAGAGATGTCCTGCCAATACCACTTTTCAGTCTTGTACCCATGAAATTACCTTCATTTTATTCCATCAGTGAGAAAGGCTTCAGTCATCCTTTGTTCTACTTTAGTGTTAAAATGGCATTTTCTTCCTTAAATAAACAACACTCAACACTAGCCACAAGGGGTGCTAAAATGCTATTTCTTCTCCCACTGTTTTGGGGGCAAAACATAACTTACAGCTCTGAAAGTTATCCAAACATTATTGCCCCAGAACAATATTAATGAGGCTAGGTTTTATAATATCTAGTGATGGCTACCAGATGCTAAGAACACATAAGCTATTTTGCTACTTCGAACTGTAAATGCCAGGTGTGGTTGATGGTTTGACTAATTTTACACACTTTTTAAAATTTATTTGTATTGCTTTTCAGTAACACATAAAATCTGTTTTCTGTTAAATTATATGTACATACATATATATTGCATGCTATCCTACCATCTTTTCCAAGCAGCAAGCCCATGTATTATTTTTTAAACAATGAAAAAATGCAGTGTTGCATGTGTACGTACATATAATTTTTTTTAAAAACAGTCATATTTAAATGTTACTAGGGCTAACTAGGGCTATATCTATTTTCCCTAGTTACTACTAGAGGACTGAAGACTGTAATGATTCAATGTTTGAGTCTTCTAATAAATCCTTAACTGCTACTCCAATAACCCTTCAAGATTAGAGCCCTCCTTTACCACTAGGCATGCTTGTACCCCAAAAAGATGCTTTCACAAAACACTTCTACATTATCTTTATCAGACCTGCTTCATAAGAACTGCTAGGATTGCCCCATGCTTCATACATGGCTTCTTTAACTGTCTCAATCACTTCTGGTGCCAGAGGGGTGGTTGCATTGTAATCCATATAAATTTTCCTATAGAAAATAGAATAAGAAAATGGTTATCAACAGAAAGATGAACCACATAGATTAATACCGTCACCTTCACACTAGGTTGCAGTGTGTATTTTGGAAAATCTTCTTTGATAAATCTTTTCCATTGCTATCCACTTTTTCAAGCAGTGACAGTACTGTATTTCACCTCCAAATGTTACAAAATTGTATTTTTATACAATTCTGAAAATTTTCATAAAATTGAGGTGGACTGCCTCATCAAAACCTTTTTATACCTTCATTAATTTTGGAAGCATTTTGTATATAGTTATGACTCTGAATCAGACATTTGAAATTGGCTAATAATCTTGGTAATCTGTATATTCAATTCCAGGATAATGTTCTTGAATGAGTTTTACAACCCCAGCCCATGCAAATTCAGTTTAAAATAAGCCCTACTGAGTTCAACAGGTTTTATTGTAAAAAAAATCATACATGAAACAGCAAGCTCTCAGTACTTACATTAAAAGCAGAGACCATAAATTGGTAACAAATAAGTTACATACCTGCTTGAGGAGATATTATTTTTTCCATTATAGTTTAATTTCTCATTAGTCTCCATTGTTTGTTCCACTAGTATCATCTTCAAGGTGGACTCTTCCATTCTCAGTCAGCCTCCTTGTAAAAAAGTGACCTGCGCTGAAACAGAAAAATGTATCATGTCACTCTCAAGTTCACAATTTGTTTCTCTGCAGTGGCCTGCCAGCTGTCCGGTTCAGGTACTTGCAGAAAAAGCTAAAATGCCTTAGAAACTCCTGCAAGTAGATATGTTGGCTTCAAAAGAAAGACGTACAAAAGAATCCAATGCAGGTAGACAGAATGAAGGGCTATCTTAAATGTTTGGCAGTAATTGCTTCTAGGCAAGGAATGGAGCAGAGAATACAAGGCTGGGAGAGCCTAAACCCAGATGATCCATGGTCAGGAAAAGAAATCAAGGAGATCCCTGAATTTGGTTGCCATTACCTTTTTATAACTTTGCTGTCAGAAAGACATTAGGACAGCCATAGTTAATTCTCAAAACATTGTGTCCCCAGGATCTTAGGTTAAATTGACCACCAGGAGGCACAATATGACTGATTTCATCATTATTGACACTGCTCAGATATGGGTAGCCAGATGATAATTTAAGAATTTCAAATCTTCTCCCAGGAATTGCACTCACGGACCTTCATACTTTTGGTAACTATATATAGTGCGTTAGTTTATCCAGGTCCTGGAGTTTAACAGTTTCAGGAAGAATTTTTTCCCCGAACGCCATCACTCTGCTAAACAAATAATTCCCTCAACACTGTCAAACTATTTACTAATTCTGCATTACTATTAATCTTCTCATCGTTCCCATCATCCATCTCCTCCACTTATGACTGTATGACTGTAACTTTGTTGCTTGTATCCTTACGATTTATATTGATATTGTTTCCTGATTCCTTATTTGTACCCTATGACTATCATTAAGTGTTGTACCTTATGATTCTTGATGAATGTATCTTTTATGTACACTGAGAGCATATGCACCAAGACAAATTCCTGTATGTCCAATCACACTTGGCTAATAAGAAAAAATTCTGTTCTATTCTATTCGAATACACAGAAGCTGGATAATTGCAATATATAAAATGTGGATATATACAATCAGCTTTCCCTTATTATGCCCTCAGAGCAGAAAAGTAATGTCAAATCTTTGGCATCATTACTATTCTCAGGGAGGACTGCAAAGAACTAGTATATGACAAAATAGAGCCATTATTGGGTTAAGTGAACCAACAATAAATCTTCTGACTCTGTATAAAAAGTTGAAAGATTATGAGATGGCCTCTGAGATTGCAACTGTGACTAGAATCAATTAGTTATATTAGCAAGTTATATTAAATTAACACATTAGTTCAAGCAGAAGCAGAAAAAAAACTTTTAGATTTTTAACTAGGTATTAATTTGTATATATATTGTTGAAAATCTCTTTGAATCCATCTTTTTCTGTCAGTGGTGAAACATTTTATGGACACCAGTAAGGCATAAGAGTAAGAAAGGCTCTCTGATTTAGGAGGTAGCAGAGTTATAACAATAAGAAGTCACTCACTGATTCACCCTCTTTTCTCTCTTTTAAAGACATTTATTTGATTGGCATTGACAACGCTTATGAAAGTGAACTCCATTCTTTAGCTCTATTAAGACATGGGAAACTCATGACTCTCTACATATAATTAAATTATAACTCTCAGAATCCTTCAACACTGGTTATGCTATTGAAAACTACAGTTCAACAATTACTATACTGAAATAGGGAACCTATCTAACATTTTAGTTTTGCAGGAAGGGAACTTACATTGCCTTACTAAAATCAGCTGACATTGTTAGTGCAGCATTGAATAAGACTAAACAATGAAATCTTGTATGATATTCAGAGCGTTTAATTCTCATATATTTGATAGTATAGGCTCAACCAAATCTGTCCAGTTTTCAACTTTTCCATCTTCACCTCTTTCTAATTGCTATCACTCAGTAGTTGCTCCTTACTACTGGATCACAGTAGTAAAGACTTTCATCAGTCAAAACTAAATTAGCTCATTAAATATTTGACCCCTTTCATGGATTACTGCCTCGTCGTGGCAAAGGGTCTTGCGTAGCTCAATGAAGCTATGAGCTATGCCGTGCAGGGACACCCAGACGGACAGGTCATAGCAGAGAGTTCTGACAAAACGTAATCCACTGGAGAAGGAAATGGCAACCCACTCCAGTATCTTTGCCATGAAAACCCCATGGACAGTACAAAAAGGAAAAAAGATATGATGCCGGAAGATGAGCCCCTCAGGTCGGAAGGTGTCCAATATGCTACTGGGGAAGAGCGGAGGTAGTAGTAGCACCAGAAAGAATGAAGCGACTGGGCCAAAGCCGAAAGGACGCTCAGCTGTGGATGTATCTGGTGGTGAAAGGAAAGTCCGATGCTGTAAAGATTTTTTCTCCATAGGAACCTGGAATGTAAGATCCATGAATCAAGGCAAGCTGGATGTGGTCAAACAAGACATGACAAGACTGAACATCGACATCTTAGGAATCAGCAAACTAAAGTGGACAGGAATGGGTGAATTTAATTCAGATGACTATCAGGTATACTACTGTGGGCAAGAATCCCTCAGAAGAAATGGAGTGGCTTTCATAATCAATAAAAAAGTAGGAAAAGCAATACTGGGATACAATCCCCAAAATGACAGAATGATCTCAGTCCGAATCCAAGGCAAACCATTCAATATCACAGTAGTTCAAGTCTATGCCCCAACCACTGGTGCTGAAGAAGATGAAATTGACCAGTTCTATGAAGCCCTACAGCCCCTGATAGAATTAACACCAAAAAATGATGTCCTTATCATCATGGGAGATTGGAATGCTAAAGTAGGAAGCCAAAAGATAACCGGAATAACAGGCAAGTATGGCCTTGGAGTACAAAATAAAACAAGCAGGGAACAGGCTGATAGAATTCTGTCAAGACAACACGATGGTCAGAGCAAACACTCTTTTCCAACAACCTAAGAGACGACTCTACACATGGACATCACCAGATGGTCAACACAAAAATCAGATTGACTATGTGCTCCGCAGCCAAAAATGGAGAAGCTCTATATAGTCAGTAAAAACAAGACCAGGAGCTGACTGTGGCTCAGATCATGAGCTTCTTCTTGCAAAATTTAGGCTTAAACTAAAGAAAGTGGGGAAAAGCACCAGGCACTCAGGTATGAACTAAATCATATCCCTGATGAATATACAGTAGAGGTGACAAATAGATTTAAAGAATTAGATCTGATAGACAGAGTGCCTGAAGAACTATGGACGGAGGTTCGCAACATTGTACAAGAGGTAGGAACTAAAACCATTCCAAAGAAAAAGAAATGCAAGAAAGCAAAATGGCTGTCTGAGGAAGCTCTGCAAATAGCTGAGGAAAGAAGGGAAGCGAAAAGCAAGGGAGAAAGAGAATTCCAGAGAATAGCTAGAAGAGATAAGAATGCATTCTTAAATGAACAGTGCAAAGAAATAGAAGAAAACAATAGAATAGAGAGGACCAGAGATCTATTCAAGAAAATTGGAGATATGGGCATGGGATGATAAAGATGGGCATGATAAAGGACCAAAATGGCAGGGACCTAACAGAGGCAGAAGAGATTAAGAAGAGGTGGCAAAAATTACACAGAAGAACTATACAAGAATGAGCTTAACATCCCTGATAACCACGATAGGGTGGTCACTAACCTTGAGCCAGACATCCTAGAATGTGAAGTCAAATGGGCCTTAGGAAATCTGAGCAACAACAAAGCTAGTGGAGGAGACAGTATTCCAGCTGAGCTATTCAAAATCTTAAAAGACGACGCAGTAAAAGTGCTACACCCAATTTGCCAGCAAATTTGGAAAACTCAACAATGGCCACAGGATTGGAAAAGGTCAGTTTACATTCCAATTCCAAAGAAAGGCAATGCCAAAGAATGTTCAAACTATCGCACCATTGCACTCATTTCACATGCTAGTAAGGTTATGCTTAAAATCCTACAAGCTAGGCTCCAGCAATATGTGGATCGAGAACTACCAGAAGTACAGGCAGGATTTCGTAGAGGCAGAGGAACTAGAGATCAAATTGCCAACATACGCTGGATCATGGAGAAAGCTAGGGAGTTCCAGAAAAACATCTACTTCTGCTTCATTGACTATGCTAAAGCCTTTGATTGTGTGGATCACAACAAATTGTGGCAAGTTCTTAAAGAAATGGGAGTACCAGACCATCTTATTTGTCTCTTGAGAAACCTGTATGCGGGTCAAGAAGCCACAGTGAGAACTGGAACGGAACCACTGATTGGTTCAAAATTGGGAAAGGAGTCCAGCAAGGCTGTATACTATCACCCTGCTTATTTAACTTATATGCAGAACACATCATGAGAAAGGCAGGGCTAGATGAATCAAAAATTGGAATTAAGATTGCCGGAAGAAATATCAACAACCTCAGATATGCAGATGATACCACTCTAATGGCAGAAAGCGAAGAGGAACTAAAGAGTCTCTTGATGCGGGTGAAGGAAGAGAGTGCAAAAGTTGGCTTGAAACTCAACATTAAGAAAACTAAAATCATGGCATCCATCCCTTTCAATTCCTGGCAGATAGATGGTGAAGAAATGGAGGTAGTGACAGATTTTATTTTCCTGGGCTCCAAGATCACCGCAGATGGGGACTGCAGCCAAGAAATTAAAAGACGCTTGCTCCTGGGGAGGAAAGCTATGGCAAATCTAGACAGCGTACTAAAAAGCAGAGACATCATCCTGCCAACAAAAGTGCGTATAGTCAAAGCTATGATTTTCCCAGTTGCAATGTATGGCTGTGAAGGTTGGACCATAAGAAAGGCTGAGCGCCAAAGAATTGAGGCCTTTGAACTCTGGTGCTGGAGAAGACTCCTGCGAGTCCCTTGGACTGCGAGGTGAACAAACAAGTCAGTTCTAGAGGAGATCAACCCTGACTGCTCTTTAGAAGGTCAGATCCTGAAGATGAAATTGAAATACTTCGGCCACCTAATGAGAAAGAAGGACTCACTGGAGAAGAGCCTAATGCTGGGAAAGATTGAGGGCAAAGAAGAAAGGGACAACAGAGAACGAGGTGGCTCGATGGAGTCACTGAAGCAGTAGGCATGAGTTTAAATGGACTCCAGAGGATGGTAGAGGACAGGAAGGCCTGGAGGAATGTTGTCCATGGGGTCGCGATGGGTCGGACATGACTTCGCAACTAACAACAACAAATATTTGACACAACACTGCAGTTCCAGTGTTCTGTTATAATTCAGTTTTAGCATCCTGAATTAAAATAATTTAATGTTTTCTTTCTTTATCTTCATCTTCCTTCTGTTTTTAAACTGCCAAACTCCTCTGGGAGAGGAGGCTCATACTTTCGGATTCCTTGAGTGCATTATTTAACAACACTACATTTAACATCAACTATTATTAATATAAATATCAATCTTATTAAGTTAAACAAATCTGTGCCAAGGATAGCTTTTAAATTTTTAGTTAATCTGATAATAAAGAAAAATTTTCACCAAACAAAAACGATGGCACAGTATCAATCAAAAGATAAGCAGACTTTTCCTCCAGGGAAAAAAACCATAGCACATCTCTGCTTACAATATCCTGGAGAGAAAAACGGAGAAGCTATCAATCACACAACCAAGCGACCTTCTCACCAGGGTTAAATGTCGACTTCAACTAGGCGACACAATTGTTACACAAACTTCACGGCGTCGCCATTGGTTACTGAGGGAAATATTCTCAACGCAAACGAGTCCGCGCCCCTCCTATTCAGCCATTAGGGATTGGCTGCGATTGCAGCCATTGAAAAAATAACCCGACACGCAGCAAGAGAAGCTCTAGTCTAGAGTCTAGTCTAAGCACTGACATATAGTAGGAAGAACGGCAGGCTCTTACTCTAGTCCCGCCCTCGTTGGCAAGGTGACGGTGCCCCCAAAGAAGAGCTGATTGGCCAATATTCGAATATAATTTTCGATTAACGGCAATTTAAATAGGTTCCCTTTGGAGGACCAATCGAGTTTCTCCCCACCGAAAGCCGATTGGCTAAGAGCCTCCCTGTTTTGTGAGTCGAGCAGTTCTTTCGTCGATGAGGATGGTGCCATCCAGTTTTAAATGATCTACTCTCCCCCGACGCGAACCCCCTTCTTTTTTAAACCGTGATGTCGTTTATTGACGCCCCTTACTAGATGGTGGTGATTTTTTTTTTCTGTGCTGTGCTGTTATTCAGTCGGTTCTTTTTCCCGCTAGGAAAAAAAGTGGGCCTGTCAGTTTTCCAAAACTTGGTGGGCCCTTACCCACGTTTCGTCTCCGCTGACTAGTCAAAAACGAAACGCAAGCTGTAATGTATTACTGTAAGTTTTGGCGGGAGTTTTAGGCGGGAAATATCTCGTTCCTGATTGGTTGCAGCCTCAGGCTGAAGTGTATATAAGGAGAGGTTTTTCTCCAGAGTTTTGCTGGGTCACACTATATTAAAGAGCTGTTGTCACTAACCTGGTCTCCTGCCTCGTCAATACCCAAACCTAACATTGGCGACGAAGGTGGGATCTTGAGGCAGAGCACCAGAACAGAGCTGAACTCACTACGAGAATCAAACCCAGCAAGGTGATAGCGAATGCAGCGATGACCGGCTACACGCCACCCACTCCGTTTGACCCTGCCCAGGAAACATGGGGAATATATATGACCCGTTTCGAAAGTTTCCTGGAGGCAAACGAGTTACAGGGAGTCTCCGACAACCGCAAACGGGCTTACTTCATAAGCCACTGTGGGTCCGCAGTCATCGCCGTCGCAGAAGCTCTAGCGGAGCCAACACCGCTACACTCCGTATCGTGGCAGACCCTTCAGACCCTCCTGAAGAATCACTACGCACCAGCCCCGTCCAAATACGTTCGACGGTACGAGTTTGGGGAGCGAGGCAACAAGAAGGCGAGTCTATCAGCGACTACATGGCAGCCCTGAGACAAGCCTCCAAGCATTGCGAGTACCGCGATCTGGACGAAGAGCTGCTGGAACAACTTATACGGGGGTCAGAGACATCCGTTGAGGAGACGGTTACAGCCAAGAGCAACCTGACATTGGCAAACGCCTGGACGAAGCCAGAGCCCATGAGATGTCCAACCATGCAGCAGACACCTTACAAAGCGACTCACGCCGATGGCGGGCGCAAAGCCGAGCACAGTCCACCACGAAGAAACCTATCGTGAGTCAACCAGCGAAGAGGAGGAAGAAGTCCACTACACCGAAAATCGACAAGGAAGACCCGGAGGAATGCGGAAGTTGCGGGCGACATCAGCGCCAAAGATGTAAGTTCAGGGCGCCATTTGCGGCGGTGTGAAAGGAAGGGCACCTGGCTCAAGTCTGCCGAGCACCCCAACCTTCCCACCGAAAATTCAAATCGCCAATCAGAGCGGCTCTGAGTCAGAGATGCAAACCCCACATTCCCGAAATTTCAAACCAGCCAATCAGAGCGCGAGATCAGCAAGGCGACCCGCGATTGGCCAGGAAAGAAAGAGCGCGAAGTCAAACCGAATGACTGTTACCATAGACCACGCAGCTACCCGCATCGAAGAAAAGATCTTCACTAACCCAACAATTGAAGGCGTACCGTGCCGGCTGGAAGTAGACACAGGATCCGCCATCACAATCATGTCCTGGGACACTTTTGTGAAAGCCTTGCCGCACATCGCAAAGCGCAAGCTACAGAAACAACGGCTCCGGGTGCAGGATTACCAGGGCAACCGCATCCCTGTTCGAGGGACAACGACCGTCGAGGTCAAGTACGGAACATACGAAAAGACCCTGCCCATCACGTTAGTCGAGGGAACCTTGCCAAGTTTGCTGGGGCTAGACTGGTTCAGGCGTTGGGAATGGGGTGACTGGCGTCCACCGGAGCGGATGCAACCTGCAAACGCCCTAATGGAGGAATTCGCAGACGATTCGAGGACCGTTTAGGCAAGTACAAGGGACCCCTATATCCTTCAGTTTAGACCCCAAATAGCTCCCATTAGGTTAAAGGCAAGGAGGGTTCCTTTGCACTCAAACCTAAAATCGACAAAGAGTTAGATAAATTAGTCAGCCAGGGATACTAGTGCCAGTTGACCATGCCAAATGGGAGACGCCAATCGTCACCCTATAAAACCAGACGGGTCCATAAGAATTTGTGCCGATTACAAGGCTACCTTGAACAAAGCATTGCAAAAGAGCGCCTACCCAGTTCCAGTAGTGCAACACTTATTGCACTCACTAGGGCACGGACAAGTTTTCGCCAAATTTGACTTGGCACAAGCTTACCAACAGCTACCCGTAGTTGCTAGCACAGCTGAAGCCCAGACCATTGTAACGCACTGGGTGCCTTTAAGTGCACCCGTTACAGTTCGGGTGAGTGTGGCCCGGGCTATTCCAAAATTTGATGGAGCGGCTCCTACAAGGGTTACCGAGTCGTACCCTATTTCGATGATGTGTTGGTATCAGGGAAGATTTAAGAGAACTGGGAAGCGGTTAAGGAAAGTTTTGGCCATTTTAGGTCGGCAGGATTAAAAGTCAAAGCAAGCAAGTGTCAGATAGGGGTCGAATCTGTTGAATTTTTGGGCTATAGAATAGACAAAAAAGGGATTCACCCCACTGAGAGCAAAGTCAAGGCGATAAAGAGAGCCCCAGCACCCAAAAACAAGACAGAACTCCAGGCTTTCCTGGGTCTGGTAAACTTTTACGCCGTGTTTTTAAAAGACAAGGCAACCGTTGCTGAACCGCTGCATAAATTGCTTGGAAAAAACACTGCTTGGTCGTGGGGGAAGTCAGAGAATAGGGCATTTGAGGCAGTAAAAAGTTTGCTATCAAGCGATAGCCTGTTAATACAATACAACAACAGACTGCCGTTAGTATTGGTTTGTGATGCGTCCCCCTATGGAGTAGGAGCTGTACTTAGCCACAGACTCCCAAACGGCACTGAAGCCCCTATAGCGTTCTATTCACGAACGATGTCCCCGGCTGAGAGGAATTACAGCCAGCTAGATAGGGAGGCTCTCGCAATAGTGTCAGGGGTGAAAAAATTTCATGAATACGTTTTTGGGAGAGACTTTGAAATTATCACTGACCACAGACCGCTATTGGGATTACTGGCTGGCGACCGCCCAACGCCAGTGGCACTATCACCCCGGCTGACCAGATGGACTATTTTTCTGGCCGCCTACTCTTACAAACTGCAGCATCGACCTGGAAAAGAGCTGGGGCATGCGGACGCATTGAGCAGATGCCCATTGCCGGGAAATCGAGGACCCTACTCCGGCACCCCTGCTCTACTAATTGACTCTTGGGACTCTGGGCCAGTCACATCGCAGGAAGTGGCTCGGCCTCCTACCGGACGTTGTCTTAAGAACTGTAATCGGTTGGGTTCAGGGATGGCCATGGGCACTGCTTTAGAGAATTTGTAAAGAAAAGAGGGAATTGTCTGTGCAAGGGGTGCCTGCTCTGGGGGATAGGGTGGTAGTTCCAGAGAAGCTGAGGAAAAAGTCCTGAACTACTGCATGAGGGTCACCCAGGAATTGTAAGGATGAAGGGCTAGCCAGGAGCTATGTCTGGTGGCCCCTAATGGACAGGGAAATCAGTGACAGGGTTGGCCGATGCCAGGTATGTCAGGAATCCAGACCACTACCACCCACGGCCCCAGTGTTGGAGTGGGAGAAACCCCAAGGCCCTTGGTCCCGCATTCACATTGATTTTGCCGCCCTTCCACGGCCAAACATTTCTAATTGTGGTGGATGCATTCTCCAAATGGCTGGAGATCATCCTAATGAAATCCACAACCGCTGGAGCCGTCATTTCAGCACTAAAACACCTATTCGCCACGCACGGGCTACCGGACACCCTCGTGTCCGATAACGCCCACAGTTCACCGCAGCATTATTTGAAGGGTACCTGGCTGAAGAGGGCATCCGACATGCCTCTCAGCGCCGCTCCACCCCGCGCCGAACGGCCTTGCTGAACGCTTTGTTCGAGTGCGAAAGAAGCGCTATCACGGCAGCCCCGGAGACTGGCAGGCACAAATCGACGATTCCTAACCGGCCCAACACAGGACCCCTGTGTGGCCACCGGCCGCAGCCCAGCCGAGCTATTAATGGGCGGAAGCTAAGGTGCCCGCTAGACCGGCTACACCGAACTACGTGCAGGACGGGTTCAAAACAAAACCAGATAGACTCCGGGAATTAAACATAGGAGACTCAGTGTGGGCACATAATTACAGCGACGGCCCAAACTGGAAGAGGGGATAGTCATAGACAAACGGGCCCCAAATCTTATCTAGTGGAAATAGACGATGGCAGAGTTTGAGGCGCCACATAGATCAATTAAGAAACAGATTGAGCGATAAGGCAGAATTAGGCGAGACCAGCCCTGACTATGATTTAATTAACCCCACAGCTGACTGGAGCCGAGAACAAACAGAAAGCATAGAACCAAACAGAGACTTATCTGAGTCAGGCGAGGTCCAGCGACACCCTCAGGTCCCTCTAGAGGACAGCAGGTCCGAGCCGGCGACAATCCAGGGCCGGATGGCCGGGAGGAGGAGCTCAGAGGAACGAAAAGTCCCTCCGCAAGCTCGACTCAACTCCAGAAAGTGAACTGCGCAGGTCCGGGAGAGTCAGGAGACGCCCACGTACCTGCAGGACTACGAGAGAAGTAATATGCAAATATTGGCAAAGTGCCTTCTGGGAGGGAAGGAGTGTAATGTATTACTGTAAGTTTTGGCGGGAGTTTTAGGCGGAAATATTCTCAACGCAAACGAGTCCGCGCCCCTCCTATTCAGCCATTAGGGATTGGCTGCGATTGCAGCCATTGAAAAAATAACCCGACACGCAGCAAGAGAAGCTCTAGTCTAGAGTCTAGTCTAAGCACTGACATATAGTAGGAAGAACGGCAGGCTCTTACTCTAGTCCCGCCCTCGTTGGCAAGGTGACGGTGCCCCCAAAGAAGAGCTGATTGGCCAATATTCGAATATAATTTTCGATTAACGGCAATTTAAATAGGTTCCCTTTGGAGGACCAATCGAGTTTCTCCCCACCGAAAGCCGATTGGCTAAGAGCCTCCCTGTTTTGTGAGTCGAGCAGTTCTTTCGTCGATGAGGATGGTGCCATCCAGTTTTAAATGATCTACTCTCCCCCCCCCCGACGCGAACCCCCTTCTTTTTTAAACCGTGATGTCGTTTATTGACGCCCCTTACTAGATGGTGGTGATTTTTTTTTTCTGTGCTGTGCTGTTATTCAGTCGGTTCTTTTTCCCGCTAGGAAAAAAAGTGGGCCTGTCAGTTTTCCAAAACTTGGTGGGCCCTTACCCACGTTTCGTCTCCGCTGACTAGTCAAAAACGAAACGCAAGCTATAGCTGACGATTCCTGGTAGGTTAATGCTGTTTTCATCAGCCGCTCGTTAAAAGCCTGTGTGGACCATAGAGATGGAAGGAATGCCCCCGATAGCAAGCCGTAAATATGCCCTTCTTCAAGATGGCGGAGGTGGGTTCGCTTTTCCCTTTTTACTGCCTCGAGGTCTCGCGGGGTTTTACTAAAAGGATGGTGCACGGCGCGTGGGCCTGTAAGTGACGCCTTACCGTTGTTGTTTTTTTTCCTCCCGTTCTGATAATCTGAAACAGGAGGGGAGGGATGAGGGGAAAGGCGGAATTGGAGTTCACCGGACTGGGTTCCGCTGTTGCTGGCCTACGGGGGGAAGAAAGGGCCTGGGCTTCAGATGGCCTGCTATACGCAAGTGGGCAGAGACTAGACGAGGCCGCTCCACCCCCTTTCCTTATGGGTCCGGTGGCCCTTTGCTTTTTCTACGTAGCATCCTCGTTTGGGAAAAGCCAAATGAAGTGAAGTAGCGACAGGGATCTGCCAAATGGAGAGACGCTTCTCATTCTCTGTTTGGAAGGACAGCGCTCAGTCACTCACACCCCAGCGAGCAAATAAAGAGCCTATAGGTATTCTGGAGTTTGCTGACAGCAGAATAGATTGAGGTGGCTGGTGGGGTTCGTCTACCCTGTTTTGGAAAGCTGCTAGGTTAGAGAACAGAATCGGGCGGTATACAATTTGAATGAATAATTGTTATTATTTATGTGTTGCAGCGAAGACACTAACAGTTTTGTGGCACCCAAATACTAATACATATTATCCTATTCATCCATTAAGAGTTCTTTGCACCCTTCTTGTCTTATGTTTTCTTTGGCCATCTGCGTGCAGACGTGCAATTTTTTTTTTTAAATTGCAAGATGCTGGAAATTATAGAACTATAAACTAGCTCTACAATGTAAAGTTTGTATTTTGAAGGCTTCTTGCATTATTGGATAAAATAGCACTCTACATGGGAGTGCCGATTACTCTCCCCTGTGTTTCCATACTTTTTCTTCATATCTAAAAACAGTGCATTCTGTTTGGGGCAGCATTTCTTTGCACATATGTTTAAGAGTAATTAAAGTGTGCAGGATTAATATTTAAGAATGTATACGGTTCTGGAAATTCAAGTTTAGTTTAAATAAACTTTGCAGCTAAGTTGATTTTTTCATAGACTACAGCTTTTGAAAAGATGCAGAGAATTTCCATTGTGTATAATGAAGAGCATAAATAGTTAAAAGTTGGTAGTATAGAGCAGGTTTAATGTAGTTGTGATTAATAACTTGTTATGTTCAGCTGCAAATGGCTCCAAAAAATTCCTTGGAGAGGATTCTTACTTGGGAATATTGCAATTTCCACCAGTGGAAAATATACATTTATTCATTTAATACATATATTGCCAAACTCTAAAAGACTTGTGTGGTATAACAGAAAAGCGGATTAATTGAGAAATAATGGCAAAACTATTAATTTTCATAAATTATAACCAGAAATATAATAGGTATATGTACTGGAAATTTAAACTTTTTTCTGAATAGGTCAACTTTTAAGGAATTTCTAAAGGGTAAGAATAATGGAACCATTTAGATTTTTGGTGGGATGGCATTCCACATGGGGTTTCCATTCCATTGAGAAATAAGATGTCCTTATTTTTCCCTAGAGAAGAAGGAACCTTCAGCAATCCAAATAGAGGTCTTTGTCCTGAATAGATAGAAGCTATTAAAAGATGATCCTGAATTATTTTAATTTATATAGGCATCCAGTTGTCATGTGAATTAGGGCATAGTAAACAACTGCAAAATTTTACAATATAATAACATACAGAGAAAACTTCATTAAATCAAAAATAATTTAAAAATAATCAAGATGGTAATAAAACCTTCTGGCCAGTTCCTGTGGGAAAAAAGAAGTCTTAAGAGCCTTTAAAGAACAAGGCCAGGGACAAGACTACATGGTATCTAAATCTCAGGCATGAAAGCAGAAAAGACATGCTTCCTAGACCGTGCCAAATGACACTGCTTACGTGACAGGTGCATGCCTAGTCTCCCAGATCTTATTGGATGCTAAGCTGAAGTTGGGCTTTAATTCATTTTGAATTTGCCTGTTGGTCAGTGGATTCCAATATTATGTATGAAAAGCATCTCTCATCTGTGGACAAATAGTCATTTTGGTCCAACTGTAGCTTCAGATTAATTTTAAAAGACAGATCCTGTAAAACATAATGCAATTTAATCAAGAGATGGCAATGACATGACTTTGTTGCTTTTATTTTTCGTTTAGGTTATATCCCTGAGTGGTGGTGTAATAGTGACATGGGCAGTATATAAATTTAATCAAATAAATTACTTTGTTCCATAAACATTGTTTTATAAATCTGTATTGTTTGGGGAAAAATTAGTTATCTCTGTCAGTAGAGGTAATTGAAAATAGAATTATTTCAGTAAATAAAATAATATACTAATGTTTTATTCAGTTTAATGAAACAGTAAGCTACTTACTCATTTACACATCAAAAGCAATGTAATCATGCTGGCAGAAGGAAAGGGTCAAGTAAAAGAGAGCCTTTTTTTCTCTCTCCCTCCCCTCCCTTTGCAGAGTGGAGAGATTGGAAGAGGAAGAGATTTCAAGAGTACTATAAGCTGTGTAGTTTGCCTGCAACTCTCAGTCTTAGGCTGCCAGTATAATTGCATTGCTTTTGACAGTAGGTGGACACTTGAGCATTCCAAAGGGTGGGGGAGTGGTAAGGCAAATGAAAGCTAAAGGTGTGAAACTGTATTGTCTCTTCCAGCTGGAAAGCATAGTTTGTGATTTCCCACGATGACTGCTTTGCTTAGTGGCGGAGTTGCCGATCCATATCATGATAGTTAAGCAAGAACTACTTGTATAGCATTTTTTAATTCAAATTCTCATTTTCATTGTTGGTGTTATTTCAGCTAACGTCTCCCTTCTTTTTCAGCTTTTGATATAGAGTGACTTTAAACAGGAATTATGGCAGCTTTGGATAAAATAAAAGCAAAAAAGACCCTGGGAACTGTTGATTATGTAGAATCATCTGAATTTGCACAAGGAATTCTGCCTACAAAGAAGGATGTCATTCAAAACATGTTGTATTTGTTGCATCCAAAAAGGGCTGGACAAGCACAACGATCCAAAGAAGATGCTGCCCAATTACTTGCTGAACTTTTGCAGGAACACTGGTTGTTTTGCAATCTATATACCATAGCAACACAGAGCATAAAGAAGCATATTCTGAAAGTATATGAAGAATTCTCAAAATTATACCAATCCAGAAAGCGAAGAAAAAATGAACTGTTTATTCAGAAAGCAGATGACTTCAATAGGAGTTCAGAACAGCTTTTTGATATATTTTGTACAGACACTGTTACACGAGAGAAATTGGAGCAGTGCAGTGGTGTTAAGATGACAGATACTGAATGGAAATTCCTTGAAGATCAGAGGAATGAGAGAAAAATGTACTTTGAGGACTTTGTGGACAAAAAACAAATGGAAACAATAGAAAGACGGAGAAAGGTTGAGTCATTAGAGCATTTTAGGAAAATTGCAGAGGAAGAGAAAGAAGCTCATAAGCGGAAAGAAATGACTTCAAACAGGGATGAACAGCCAGTTGAAGATGTTAATAAGAATAAAGATGACTCCTGTCTTGAATACAACAAGGGAATTGGAGGCTTTTCAGATAAAGCAAAAAGAAAACGTCTGTCGTCTTGTTGGGTAACTGGGACAGCAACTTCAACAACTTACAATGAATCAGTTCCTTCTGAAAATCAGCATCTACGTATGAATATCAGAAAAGTCAGACCAGGATTCTATGAGACTTTTGACAAATACAAGAACTGCTAGTTTGGTATCTGACCTCTCTGGAGGAATTAACTTAGATTTTATGGTACCCAGATTATTTGCAAGTTGGTGTAGATAATTATGTTGGGCTCCCTTATTGTGCAACAGCAGCACCAAAAGGATTGGTAAAAATAGTCCATGGAAAAGGTTAAGATGATAGTCATTTAGTTTTATAGCAATATATTCACAAAGAGAAAATATTAGTTATGAAAAAACTATAACATTTGCAAAAGAAATCTCAAGTTCCAGTGCTTATAAGCTTAAAAAAATAAAGTAGACATGAACAGGTTACATTCCATGAGAATAATGTATGTATTTCAACAAACTGCTTAGGAAGATAATGCTTTATCCGTTATGTACAGCATTTGAATCAGACCAGGCATACTAAAAACCTTTTACTAAAAACATAATATGAAGATCTGAGAAAGAAAAAAAAAGAAGAGTAAATTAATTAAATAATGTGTTTTATTCCAGCTCTGCATCTCTGGAGATTGGAAGACCATATCCAATTTATTAACCTAAGAAGCTATACATGGCTACTGAAAGGAACAGAATTCCTAGTCTTGTATAACATTGGAATATTCAGGATCACAATAAACTGCAAACTCAAACCATGACAACTAAAACTCTGTCCCTTAAGGAAAAATAATAATTGGTCCCAGTGATTCAGAAAGTGCTGTTATTTTCTAGGGAAAAAAGAAAACAAAAAGCGGTCTGGCCCTAAGAGATGTAGTATATATAACTTGCAGTTGATCCACTGAGATTCAAATGGTTTTAGGTATTTGCACAAAAAGTAATGGATTGCTTATTTGACCTAGTAGATAAATAGTTGCTAAGAAACCCTACACTTTGGCAAACCAGTTCTTGTAGATAATTTGATAGTTTATTGGAAAAAAACAAGAATTTTAAACAATGGCTTTAGATACCAGTGTGCTGGTGACAGCTATCATTTTTCTGAATTCTTGGCAATTATCGGTGGTAATTATGTAAAAAAAAATCTGTAGTTAAAAGTAAGGGGAAGATGTGTAAAATACAATATGATACCATAAGGTGAACTTGCCTAAAGGTTAAAGAAAAAAGTCTCAGACTGATAATTTTGAATGTGTAAACTGATGTTTGCAACATTAGCTACTTAGTCATACCAACTGACTTTGTAAGTTGATTCTTTAAAGATTTAAACCTGAAAATAGTTTCAAATCTTTACCTTATAATTCTAGAGTAGTCCCATGACGAGATAGGTAGCAAATGAATTCAGTAATGTTTTAAGAATAATTCTGCATAAATTAGGTAGATATATTACAAGAGCTGTGGTGGCACAGTGATTAGAATGCAGTATTGCAGGCTAACACTGTCATCAGCCAGGAGTTCAAACCTGACCAGCTCAAGGTTGACTCAGCCTTCCATCCTTCCAAGGTCGGTAAAATGAGGACCCAGAATGTTGGGGGCAATATGCTGATATTTGTAAACTGCTCAGAGAGTTCTGTTCTAGCACCATGGAGGGATACATGTCTTATTGCTATTGCTATTACATATTTTTGTTTCATTTCACATCTAAAAGCTTTTTTCTGTATTTTTAGCATTATATTTTCCATGTATTTCCCTATAACAACATGACTACTAAAATAAACAATACACACAGTACAAATGAATATATGACTAAACGAGTCCAAACTGATTTTAATTATGTAATTGTTTTGTAAGGAAAATATCAATTTGAATGCTAAACTAGCAACAAAAAAATAAGAAAAGCAGTGTTGGATTTACGCATATTGGTTAACTGTGTGCCTCTGGGAAGCCTCCAAATAAAGTGCTGTATGTTGATAATAACTCCTATTACAATTGTTCTTTAGATCCTGGAATTCAGAGGCATAAACATATCCTGGAAAATTGCAATGGCAAATCTTCTGCCTAGAAAACTATATACCCGTAGTCCTCGGGAATGAAGCTTTAAATTCTGGTATTTAGAGCCATATAACATCTAATTATTCATATTCTGATACTTCCAAAAATGTTTTGAATCCTCCTTTAAAATCATCTAAAAAGTGACTTGTTTTATAAAAATGAATTTATATGATTAAATTAAGTGGTGTATAATATGGAATAGCTTCTTGAATTTCCCGCCATTCACCTTCACCTGATAATCTCTGATTCTGGTGTTATGAAGAAGAAAACAGAAAATTAGACCTAGTTGAGAAGTTTAGTACAGTAAATGGGGGAAATGAGTCATGGGCCTTATTTTTTCTTTGAAAGTCCTGAAGATTAAGGAATATACAAACTAAACCACTTGATATGTTTTATATAGGATGTAGTATAAACATTTTAGAATAATGGAAACTCTGAGAATGAAATCTTGAGAATGGGAAATGTATGCCTCCTAGGTTAATTCCTTTATACCTACCTTTTACAGCCAAAGGAAGATGATCAAGTATGTTAACATTGTCTGTATTAAGCTTACTTGAGCAGTACCGTGATCAGCTACAGAATAATCAATTGCATGACTAAGACAGTTTTCACTGAAATGTAAGAAGGCTCTCAATTAACAGTTTTAATTGTTTTATAAACTGAGTTTCATAAACTGAGGTTTTTTTCTGGCCAAGAATAAAATTGCTTAAAAGCATCATTCTGATTGTCTGCTATGCTTTTCATCAATATATTAAAGCTGTGTGGCCTTTATGAATATTAAATGGATCAGCATCTCCCTGATTTAACTTTAATTGGAAGATGCATCTGTTCCATTTGTCAATTTTTTGAAGTTGAAACTGGAGATTGAACACAATTTTATTCTTTCTCAACTCTTTGCAGTTTTTCCTTTTATTGTTTTGATTTCTAACTTGCAATTCTGTTTCTAATACTGATTGTCTGAATAAACATTTCTGACTGCTGCTCTTTCCTGTTTTAGGTCTGATATTATAGAAAACATTCATCATGTATCCTGGAAGAAGAGAATAAATGCTTATGATACAACAGTCTCTGTAATCTACTGTTGCACTGCATAATAATAATAATTGATGTCTAAAGGTCATTGAAATAGTGTTTGGGTGGAACCAGTCCTACCCATGAGGGGACCCTAACCATAACTACTTAGAAGGCCTGCCTCTTAATCCTACTTCTTTATCATTATATGGAAATAGAATCAAGTTTGATGCTTGGCCTGAATGAACAGAATCTTTCTTCACACGGCAGTTTCTAATATATCACAAGTGGTCATATCAAGTTAAAATTCCATTCAAATTTCCAGTCAGAATTTGCTAATCGATTGGGATTGCAAATATGAATAATCTTTGATACCAAGTTCACATCATTGATTAGCAGCTGAATCATTCCAACATATAGTCAAAATTTGCAGCTGACACAAAATACGTCCAGCTTTTGGGAACAGGAACTCTGTCCAAAGTATGCTTGTACCTGTCCATATTTTTCTAAATATGCACATTCACATTATTCAATAGAGCACTAATGCTAACTTGCTTGGACCATATTTGCAATTCTGAGATGCTAAAAGTACTTTTACAAAATATATATGAGATTTACTTCCCATCATCACTACCATTTCCTATAGCTCTTAAGATGTCTTTTGCTATGTTAGTTTGCCTTTAGTTTTTTGAGGGTACACATGCATACTTCATAGCATTGGGTTGTAGTCCCATTTAATGTGGCAGTTTTGAAAATAAGCTTAACGCTGGTACTATATTTGTAATAAATCAGTTTACTTATTTAGCTTTATTAAAAAGTAACAAAATAATGGAACCTGGTGATCACCAAAAAAGGGTTACCAGATACACAGTGCTGCATAAGGAGAATAAAATTTTGGGCTTACATAAAACCCCATTCATATTGTATACAACTCAATATACCATTGTTAATTATAGTGCGATCTTTACACTTTATTTGGAAATGATGGATGACAGTATTTTGACTTTATTTTTCTAGTTCTTTGCTAACACAGTTCCTAGAAATAATGGCAAAGCTTTATTTTGATGAAAAATACATTTGTTTATTAGCTTGTTCTGAACTGTAGGAATAAAATGGATTAAATGCTGAAACTTTTTTGGAACTTGTTAAATTTTATTTATTTAGATTTACTTATCAAATTTAGAAACTGACCATTTCGCTCACAGAGCAATTTTGTTAGGAGCACTTTTTTATGCAAAAATGAAGGGTGGGGTTTGATTTTGTCCACCCAGGAGGATTCCAGGCCCTCATTTGTCACCTTTCCTTATATGTCTCAAGGCAAAATTGCCTTGTCTTTAAGCAGACACTTGATTGTTTTAACAGTATTTTTATAACAGTTCTCCCATTTTTGTATATAGCATAATAAAGCCAGTAATTTGCTATCAAGATTATGGGAATTGTAATTCAATACGTGTAAGAAATATTGGTCCCTGCTCCTGTGTAGCATCAAGTCAATCATGGTTTATACATAGTGAATGGAATTGCATGAATCAAATGAGCAATACAGATAAGCATCATGAATGAATTCAATGCTTAACTAGCAACAGCCCTCAATGCTTTCAGGTAAGTCTTTCCCAATGCCAATTTCAGCTGAATTTTTAATTTCACTTGAAATTCTAATATAGCACATACTTCTGTTTCTTGCAGTTCCCACTTCATTAATGAATTTGGGTGAGGTACAATGCCATAATAAACATACTCATGTAAGTATGCACAGTTCTAAAAATGATGCAAGTTAGTTTTTCTAAAGTAGAATGGACATTTGTGGATCTAAAAAAATACATCAGCAATCCACAAGATGATTTGAGTTGTATACTTTTATTTCTTTGGTGATCATTATTGTGGAATTTTCCTAGCTTCATTTTAGTGAAGATATAATGATTAAGTACCATGGAAAGTCCACAAATTTTGTCAAGAATAATTTAAAGTGCTTTGAAACCAATTACATATTTGGGAGTAATGATATATTTATTTTGCATGAAATGCAGTTTATGATCCAATTCTCACAGAATTACCATATAAAAGAACGCTACTCACAGCTTTTAGCTGTCACCTGATTTTCATGGATTGAAACAATAGAGTAGTATCAGGTTTTCTAAAACACTAAAATTCTAGGAAGTCCACTGAAATTCTGAAAAATGAGTTAATGCACAGATCATCCTAGGATTTTATTATTAACAAATAGTGTTAACCACATTATTTATTACTATAACAAAAAGCATTAACATTACATTATTAAAATTGCTTTAACAACATTACTTAAAACAGTATAGAAAAGAACTGAAAAGTCTAGCTTCTCTTTTTCCTTTCTTCCCTGAGCAAAACATTTTTTCCAAGTCAGCTGAAATAAAACATCATTTGGTGCTGAAAAACTGCCAAAGAGACAGGGACTTAGCTTTCTGTAAAGCCATAATGTTCAGTCACAAATTTTTAATTGGCAACTGTAAAGATAAAAGATTAGATTTTAAATTTACTGGTTTTAATGGGTTTTTATTATTTATACTGTTTTTAATAATTTGGCTATAGAATAAGTTTTTTAATCGTTGTTTTAGTCTGTATTTATATGTATTTTAATTGCCTGTGAACCGCCCTGAGTCCCTAGGGAGATAGGGCGGTATATAAATATGAAAAATAAATAAATAAATAAATATTCAAATCTCCAAATATTGCTGATCATCTGCCAACATCTATCTATATACCGGTACTGACAAGTTCATCTTCATTCGGGATATAAACCACTTGATGCTATTCTTAGGCCAATTTCCAATTAATTATATTCTTCCTAAACTGACTTTCTAATTCTGGTACCTTCAAATGTGTGAGGTCTACAACTCCAGAATTCCAATTCTTTATGGAAATCACAGACTAAAGAAGATTGCCCTAGGCTCTGACTGCTCTTGACCTGCCCTCCCATATTTGTATTTTAATTAAATTATGACAATAACTTCTCAAACAGCATGGATATAGGAGCTCAATATTATTATATTCCTGATTAATAGTCATATCTTTGCAACATAAAAAAATTAATTGGCAACTCTCTCATGCAAGTTATGGAGCCTTATCAGAACTGTAAGGGACCAGAGGTGGGGTGGGGTGCACTTCCCCATCCACAGTACAACCTTCTCATTTTCCAGTCAAGAAAGGTAATACACAATGTGTGCAGATGGCACAGGGTGGAGTGAAACACTGTGAAAGAAACATGATATTTCAAATAATAGAGCAGTCTAAATAGGCTTTACTGGAGAGAGCTTTTATTTCTCAGATTCATCAGAGTGTTATTACTGAGTTTCTGTTTGTATCTTCAATCAAATTTTGTTGCTCTTGTTCCACATACCACCTCCTCCCTCCTCATCTATCCTTATTTCAAGATGGAGCAATATAAAGAGCAAACAGAACTACAGAAAGCAGATATTGTGCTGATTACCGTTTAGGAGGTGAGACCAACAATTTGGTCTCTCTTGATTATTAGGACAGCTGGCTGTCAAAGCTAAATACTTAGAAATATTGAAAGAAATGAAAAACAACAACCAAGGAGTCATTGGAAAAGACAAATTATAGGCAGAAGCATCGTCTTTTTGCAAACTATGTTTGGAAGTCTAATGTTCCAAAGCCAGCGAGGCTGGCAGAAAGGTTCATAAAATAATGATGATCCTTCAGAATATCTTACCTCAAAACTGGGGTTTAAATTATCTCCAGGCATTTTTAATAAGGTTTGATTCCTGCAAAGTTGATCCAAAAATAAACTTGGAAGATTAGTTTACTCCTTTTGTACATATGTTTCTGTTCCAGGATGTTCAATTCCAATAGAGCATTAGGGGAAGGAGATTTGAGAAAATTACTGAAGATTTATCGCACAGAGATTTCAATGGCAGTGGATGATGTCTTCCCATTACTTCATGGACTTGCTGATCATGAAATTGTCACTGAAGAGATGTTCAAGGTGAGAGGGGAAAAAATCTGGGTACTATGTAGCTCTTCAGTACATAATATTGGAATATATCCATTTCTTTTAAGCGATTCATTTAATGTGTTACAATAATTTGCATATTTGCTGTTTTATTTTATACAGTATTATATATAGCTCATGTTCAGCTACACCTTTGCTGATCTATCTATCACTTTTTAACTTTGTTTAAAGTTTCATTACTGCATTTTTTCTTTCACTCTGTGCAAATTATTGAAATGCGATGGTTTTTCAGACTACTTTGTATAATTTTTTATTTAGGCAGGTAGGGTGAAAAATCAACAGAGTCTGAAACTGTATATCCTAGGTATTAACTTTTAGTATCAAAGTGTGAATGAAAGTGTTGTCTCCCAATTTATACGCCAAAGTTTATGGATATAGTTTGAAATAACTGCAAATGACTAAAAAGGAATGCCTGTCTAAAGACATTAGTTTAGGTAGAGAGTAATCTGTGGGTACTGGTAACTTTTTCCCACTCTTTTAGCATTACAGTTTTGCTTCAATTTCTAAAGCACTTTCAAGACTACTTATAATTCCAAAAAGCTCGCATTCAATTTTCCTCAGTTTCTAGCTTTTTTCCAAAAAAATTTTCATTTTAATCCTTTCTTTGCTATATTGAAAATAACTACTTAAATTTATAAATACTGTACTATGTTCTATTTATTACATTATATTGTTTGATTTTTTCCCCCCAATATACATTCCTTTTGCATGAAATTTTCTGCGTACTAAATCTCTTTTTTTTAATTAATTTAATTTATTTGCTGCTCATCTTGTTTCGAAGCGACTTTGGGGAGCTTTTTGTACATCTAAATACCATAGATGTATAAAACATCTAGTATACTGCATATTAAAGTTAAAGTCATCCTAAAATATATACACTTTAAGGCCAGGTTTAAATTTTACTGCAACATTCAGAAATAATCAAAATTTAATTTTGTGTCTTAATTTGTGATGTGCAAATTAGATAAATTGCATCAAAATTATTTCTCACTCTTTGTTTATAAAATAGAATATTCAAATGTTGAGACTATTACCATCACTAATTAGCTACTACTCAAGAAGATGGACTACAACAAATAATATATACTGCATGTTAAGCATTTTGAAGGAATAAAATATATGTGAGAAATAGGTCGATTTTGCATTTCTCCTCTCTTTGTCTTGAAGGATACTCTCCACCTGAAGGAAACCGAAGGTTGCCACAGGGCTTTTTATACCATGTTGACATGGTTGCTAAATCAGGATTTATCTTCTATAGAAGATTTCTGGAGAGTCCTTTTCAAAGAGTACAACTTGGAGAGGTATTCCAAGCTTCAGTCCATTTGGAGCAGCTTTCCTAAAGGTATAAGATGTCATTATGGCCTTAAAATGGAATTTTTAGGAGACAGTGAGAAGTTGTGAGGTAGTATAGAAATTGGGAATTATGGGAGTAATCCAAGTTGTATCTAATTGGCTGAATGTGGTTCATTTTAGTATTAGTGTATTTGGGACATGCCTAGCACATAAAAGTGATTGTAGTACAAGCTAAAATTCAAGTTTAATTTAAAGCCAGCCACTTGATATAATGATGAAAATGTGAATTAATGAGTCATGGTAGCACATTTAAAAGATCTATCTTGTGGCATGTATCTGTCTTTGCTAAGGAAGAAGTTACCTTCTATATGGTTGGAGATAAATTTCCACAATTGTAGGCAAGAATCTCAGTCAGTCTCAGTATTTCTCCTTGTTTTCAGATATGGATTTCGGCAAGCATCGCAAAACAAAAAAAGTTGCCATTAGTCCAAAGACTGTGACTCAGCACAAATCCCAAGGAAAGAGAAAGATAGAAGAAAAAGACCCTTTGCAATTAACTCAGCCTTCAGGGAAAATTGATCCGCACTTTGGTATAGAATTATTTATTGTGTTTTTACTGTATCTTGTGGGATATTGCAGTTTAACTAAAATATGAAAAGAATGAGTTTAAAGAAAAAAGGAAACTCCTCCCTTCCCCAAAATCTAAGCATCTCAGAAGAGGAATTCATTGTAATGACGTCATACTGCATTTTTCTCTTTTTATAAAATTAAAGACATGCAGTTGGAGTTAAACATTTTTTTACAGTTTATTTTCTCTACTAATGACTCTCAAACTTCTGAGAAAAGTATAGTTCTTACTATTATGCTAATAAATAACATATAATAAGATTAATTGTTACAGGTAGTCCTCAATTTACAACTATTTGTTTAGTGACCAAATCTGCAAAGGCACTGGAAAAAGTGGCTTAAGACTGTTTTTCACACTTAAAATTGTTGCAGTATCCTCACAGTCATCTGATCAAAATTCAGGCAATTGGCAACTAGCATGTATTTATAACAGTTGCACTGTGCTAGGATCATGTGATCACCATTTGTAACTTTCCCAGCAGGCTTCCGACCGGCAAAGTCAATGGAGGAAGCCATATTTGCTTAACGACTGCATGGTTCACTTAACAACTGCAGTGATTCACTTAACAACTATTGAGAAAAAGGTCGTGAAACGGAGCAAAACTCACTTAACAACTGCCTTCCTTAGCAAAAGAAATTTGGGGCTCAATTGTAGTTGTAAATTTAGAACTACCTGTATTGTGCATTTTGCAAAAAAAGACAGTATCTGCTTTCAGTATTGCAAACCATCTTATAAATCAACAGGGCCCCTTCCTAAAACAAAAATTGTGAAGAAATCAGAAAATGCTGAGGTACAACAATACCCTCTTCCAAGTGGTAAGTTTATTACTTTGCTATACTTGTTGAATACGCTAATCCAAACTGTTCGGCTACTTCTGTGAAATGATCTACCAATCAAAATAAAATTTAAAACCATGAACAATCTTGTTTCATTATCAGATCTCATTAGATTTTGAAATGTCTCCCTGAGATCTGAAAATGGAACAGAGAATTTCACAATAATTTGACATCTTTGTTTGGAGTCTTGTCAGTGAAATATCACATGACTTGGACAAGTTTTAGATTTAATTTTGAAGTCTTTGGTTGCTAGTCTTTGACTAATCTATCAAACATTATACTATGCCTTGATGTACTGCTCACTCAGATATGATCCCAAATCATTAGAATTCTGAATGTTTAAGGTATTGTTCAGCATACAAATTATTTGTTTAGCCAGGGGGCCTATATATTACATTTGGTCAAAAAAAAATATCATGAAAGGCCACTCGGTAATTTTTGCTGAATCAACTTCTTATTGTAGCAGTTGATCTTAGCTGCCTTTTGATTATTTCATTTAAGTCTACTCTTTGCATGTAAGAAAACTGATTAATTATAAGATTAAAATAAGAAAAAACAGATCATTAGTTCAATATTATCTGCAGCCATCTCTCCGCAATTCTCGTACCCAATTTAAAGAACATTCTACTTGCTAACTATTCTCTTCAAGGAACCAACTTGTAATGTAATGGCTAGGGCATCAAGCTAGAAACTGGGAGAGCATTTCTAGTCCCACTTTAGGCATAAAACTAGATGGGTGACCTTGGTTTTCCCCTCAGAAGGAGGCAATGGCAAACCACTTCTGAAAAATCTTGCCAAGAAAATTGAAGGAACTTTTTCAGAAGGTGTCCAAGAATTAAACAAGATTGATAGAAGAAACTGATAAGGAGAATATTTCAATGTTGAAATTAGAGGTCATTGGTTCTTCCTGAGCTTGGTTGTTTTCTTGCAGACATTTTATTACCTAAACTAGGTGACATCATCAGTGCTAGTATGGAGTGGGGTTTGCTCTCAATTTATATTCTAGTGGTTTGCCCTGTTGGTGTTGGTGGGAGTGGTCTTGGAGGTTCTTTGGTTGGGCTGTTTAGTATTAATTTGTTTGGCAGTTTCTTGACTGAGATATTGTCATTTCTTAATTGTTGGTCCAATGTTAATCTTGGTGTTAATCTATGCACTTCTGGGTATTGATTGTTGGTGTGGAGGTGTTTTGGTCTATTTGTTCCCTTTTTGCTTTGTTGATTGTTTCTTTTGAACAGTATGTTAACAGAAAAAAAAGTCTTCAAACAGAAATAATAGACAATTTCAATGTCAAGATGAAGAATTTCCAAGGGAATGTTAACTTGATCATTTGTTATAATAGCATTTTAAAATGGTATTTAAGTAGATTCCATTTTTGCATATGGGGATCTGAAGTATAAAGGTGGGAATCTACTGAACAGTTAAGAATTGAACTCAGCTCTTTCAAAGTGCTTCATTCTACTTTAGAACCACTTAAACAATGGCACAATGATATTCTCCATATTGTGTTAAACTTCTTTCTTGCTTTGTTGTAAAATTTATATCAAAGCTAACTTATTTTATACTGCTGGGCACATGCAGAAAAGATAACTATACTTCACAATATGTTGTTTGAAAAGATTAATTTGGTTTAATATTCCAGTTGCAGCTAAGGTTAAATTATCTCATAGGAAAGACACAATTCCAAAGATGTCAAATATGTCTTTTTCCAGGCAATGCTAAGAAATTTGTTAAAGTTGGGGATGAATGTTATACATCAAGCACACTGGAAGAACTTGGAGAAAATAAAGCTTATGAAAAGAAACCCAGCATGAATAACAAAGAACCCCAGGTTTCTGAATATGTATAATTATATAGTATTATCAATTCTTATTCTCTTTGGATCTTTAGCAATAAAAAGTAATCTATGTTGGGCTGGTTTCTCTGTTTAGAGTCAGTCTCACTATGGCAAGGTTATAGTGACCCCACAGGGTCTTCATCCATGAAAAGGAAATCCAAGAGCTTCTATTAGTCTTATTTATATAGCACCAATACAAAATAGTTTTCAGCAAGTGTTGCATGCATCTGCCAATCTGTATTAAGATGCAAAACTAGCAACTGAACGTGAATATGTGAACATGACTATTCAATATGAATAGGTGAACAACAGCAGGAAAAACATTTTCATACTGGTTCCACATGCAAGAGACAGATACTTCTGCTTGATACTGCATTGTTTACTTTACATATTTGTAGGAAAGTGTGGAATATGGATGCATTATTTTAAAGCAAAGGAACAAGTAATGGCTTTTGTATGTGTGCAGCCTATGTACTCTTTCCTTGCTACCTCACCAAGTCTTGCCAATCACTATTACTAAAACTTACTAAATTATTAAAAGCACAATTTCTTAAGATTTAAGCCAGTGATCTCATGAAATTGCAATGTAAGCCATACTATTGTCATTAAAAAAAAGTCTCTTAACATTATCTAAAACTGAAGTGGAAAACTATCTCATACAGTTTCTATAATTGTCCCATCTAATGTGGCAATACATCATGTTCAATATCTTGCTGAGGTAAATAAGAAAGGTGAGATTGTAGAAAGAACCTGTAGACATATTTTTGTTGGAAACTGCTGTTTAGATTAATTCTTTACTGTATAGGTAGTCCTCAACTTACAACCAGTCGCCTAACAGCCATTCGAAGTTATAATGGAAACTCCAGCATGATTTATGACCCAATTCTGGATTTTTGATAGCTACACAACCTCCTGCAGTCCCCTGATCGCATTTCAGGGCTTTGGCAACCGGCTCAACTTTAGAGCTAGTCACAACAATCCATGGTCATATGACTGTGATTTATTTATTTATTTATTTTGAAGATTTCTGGTCTTTTTGACTGATTTCTGGCAAAAAATGCCCATAGAAATATGTTCACTTAATGATCATGGCATTTGCTTAATGACTGTGGCAAAAAAATAAAAGTCATAAAATTGGGTCCGATCATGTGAATACTTTGGATTATGACCTCGATGACTTATAGTTAAAATTCTGGACTCCATTATAGTCATAAGTCATGGACTATGTGTATATGACAATATTCTAATATAAATGAAAAAAATCCATAATTTTTCCTTTGATAGGAACAAGTGGGGGCATGATGGGAGTTGTCCTATGTGTTACTAATAGTTAATAGTCTAGCTTTTTCCTAATCTCTAGTATATACCCAATGTATAACTTGCTGAATCCATCAGAGTGGGAAGTCCCAGTTTTCTTTATCTACTTAAACTGGTGTCAGATTCAAGGATTTGGGTTTGACTATGATGTATTTTTTTTCCTTCTTAGTGATGTGCCATTTCTATCAAGATGGAATTCCCCAAGTATTTCAAAGCGTATAATTACTCTCTTTCTCACCTGAATTATTTTTAAGTTTACGTTTCTCCCTGAATAGAGATAGGGGCTTGGGGAGATTCAGGGCTCCGTATGTTAATTATGCTTAGAGATACCGCCCTGTTTCTACAGGTGTCTCTTCATAGTGCAGTTTTTGTCTCACTCCCAGTCCAGGGTGGAGGGAGCCTAAATTTGTCTTTAGCCGTTCCAGTTTTAAAACAGTATTCTCCATCTTCTCTCAGAAGTCTTAGAGTATGGATGAGATTAGGACAATTTATTCATGATCTTGATGCTGCTGCTGTCAAGAGTTTTCATCTAGTGAGCTTCTGTTGGCTTGCTGAGGATGCCCTTGCCATTTGGTCAATATTCACTGCCCTCCATGGCTGCTTTGGCTTGGGTTACAAAAGAAACTAGATAGCTGATTTCTGCAATATCTGACTCAGGCTTTACAAAACATCAGGTCTTTATATACATAAGTCTTCATGGATCTTGAAGATATTTAAAATAGGCTACTGGTCAAGATAAACTGAGAAATGATAATTTTAACAAAGGTCTAGTGATTTAAGAATAGAATAGAATAGAATTTTATTGGCCAAGTGTGATTGAACACACAAGGAATTTGTCTTGGTGCATATGCTCTCAGTGTACATAAAAGAAAAGATACCTTCATCAAGGTACAACACTTGCAACACTTAATGATAGTCATAGGGTACAAATTTAACACTTAATGATAAACACTTAATAATAGTCATAGGGTACAAATAAGCAATCAGGAAACAATCAATATCAATATAAATCATAAAGATACCAGCAACAAAGTTACAGTCATACAGTCATAAGTGGAAGGAGATGGGTGATGGGAACGATGAAAAGATTAATAGTGCAGATTTAGTAAATAGTTTGACAGTGTTGAGGGAATTATTTGTTTAGTAGAGTGGCGTTCAGGAAAAAACTGTTCTTGTGTCTAGTTGTTCTGGTGTTGTTCGTAAGATCGGCAAAAGCAACCTCAGTAGTATGGAAAGAAATTAGTTCAAATTGTAATGTTGTTTTGTTTTAATCATTCCACAATTTTGCTGGCCAGAAGAACGATGATGAATGTGCCATCTGTAGGGATGGTGGAGAGCTGATCTGTTGTGATGGATGCCCTAAGGCCTTTCATCTTGGTTGCCTTATACCACCACTGACAGAAATTCCAAGGTAAAAACAACTTTTATCCATCTAAAATTAATGTAGCCTTGGGTACAGATTTACAGCCATTTGCTTTCTTTTTAATCATGTTTTTTGTAGCCTTTACAATTAGTTAGTTGTAACCATTAACTTAATGTTGTTATCTTATGTAGCATGCTCTCACTGAGTTTTGTAATTAATTTTAGGGTCCAGGCTATAGATGGGATTTTGTATTTATTATTAAACAAATAAAAGATGACAAACATCTGGCTTATAATTAAAAAAAATACAGTTATCAATACCTTCTCAAAGTAAAAAATGAATAATTGTGAAAAAGATAGATAGATAGATAGATAGATAGATAGATAGATAGATAGATAGATAGACAGACAGACAGACAGACAGACAGACAGACAGACAGATGCACATTATTAGATATATAATAATAACAACAGAGTTGGAAGGAACCTTGGAGGCCTTCTAGTCCAACCCCCTGCCCAGGCAGGAAACCCTACATCATCTCAGACAGATGGTTATCCAACATTTTCTTAAAAATTTCCAGTGTTGGAGCATTCACAACTTCTGCAGGCAAGTCGTTCCACTTATTAATTGTTCTAACTGTCAGAACAGTTATAGTAGCTATGTACATTGTTTATATATAAGGTATATTCAAGTCAGACACAACTTCTGAGATCTGTAAAAATATTTTCCAACTTAATCTGTCCTCACTGGCATTTTGAGAAAAATTGGCACTTCTTACAGGAATATACCACTGATAGCCTTGGTCGCATCTAACCACCTTATCCATTGTCTTCCTTTCTTTCACTTTGCTTAACCTTGCCAGTCATTCTAATCCATTATCTACTGGCATCACAAGCCCAAGTATATGTGTGTCTGTTTACATAAATTCTTTACAGTAACTGTTCTTTATTTTTCCAGGAAAAATTTACTGTGGGTTGTTTTTTGCAGACCACATTTCAAATCCATAATTTGAAGATATCTGATTTATTACATTTGTTCTTTTTCAGATTTTCAGCTAAATATTGCCATTGGCAAAGGTATTGCTTTAACTACTCTGATATTTATTATGCAGATTTGCAGGCATACATAGTGTACTTTAACTGGAGGAATGTTAAAATATGGATGAAGTATACTTATGGACTGGTTGTGTGACATATTTAATGTATACTTAAATATTGCCTATGTACCGGACATAAGAAGATATCTCAATCAAGAGAATCAACGAAGAGAAGAAAATAACAAGAAAAAGAAAATGAGATATCCCAAAGGTGTTTTTTTCCAAAAGACAACTGGACTTTCTTGGGTTTTTTCTATGAAAAATTTTGTTTCTCATCCAAAAAGCTTAGATGAGAAGTGAAATGTTTTCAAACAAAAGCCAAGAAAGTCCAGTTGCCTTTTGGAAAAAGCACCTTTGGAACAACCATGACCTGGATAATTGAGAATCTCCATGGATAAGGAAATGAAATATTTTATTAAAAAAAATCAGAAATATTGCAAGAAAATGTACAGTTAAGGTAGAACTGCTGAACAATAATAATGAGAGAAATCTAATAGAAGCAAATCTATATATATAAAAGCCAAATACCACTCACTCATCACAAAATCTCCAGAACAGTGCAGCCTACAAACTTGAAATTTGGCACGTATGTTCCTCTTTGCTTCTAGGTGCTTACTAAGAAAGGATTTTTCAAAATGACCATCAGATCATTAGTATTTCATAAACAGTACATTAACATGATAATGCTAAGGCGCTAGACATTGTACTCCCCCTCCCCACCTGAAAAGAACTCTGTTCCAACTGCCAGTCGCTTTTATATTAACACACTGTGATGCTACCCCTTCGCTACACTGAGCGTTGGCATGGCCAACAAGTGACTCATCTGGCCTGTGGGCTGGGACATTCTACGCCCCCTCCCCTCTGTTCCAACTGCCAGTTGCCTTATATTAACACACTCTGATGCTAAGGAGTTACACATTCTACATTAAGTTTCAGGCTTTAAGTGTCAATTTATCACGTTTGATCACATAGTTTCGTAGCGAAGCATGGGCATCCAGCTAGTAAATGTTATAAAGGCTTGTAAAGAGATTGAATTCTTTACAAACAGAATTATTGAATGACAGAACCATTTGTAAACCAAGAATAAGGAACAAATACTATTAGACATGAAGAATGATAGGCTGTTGATCAGCTGTCAAGTGGTAAAGCATCAGGTACAGAGATAATACCATTGAACTGTTTCAATTTTTAGAAGAGGTAGTGGTTAATGTCCTAATTTATTTATTTGCTGAAACCTGCCATCTGGATATGCTTCTTCCATTACTGCATTACTGAATATGCTTCAATAACTGTCTTCCAGTTATGTTCTAGAAACATCAATATTCACTCATCTTCATGATGCTGCCCTTGCCTTATCTCCATAAGATAAGGGAATGAAACAGCTTGAGATCATAATAAGCGTTAACAGTTTTAAAGTAATATTTTTCTGCTTAAGTCAGTGCTAATACATCATGGCTTCAAGAAGTATAAAATCTGTATATTTAGTCATGCTTGTGTTGGAGATTAGATCAGCTGACCTGCTGTATATGAGATCAGAGATATGTTTAGGAAATGTTGGGAAGTCTAGCCACAATCTCCCAGCCTCTGCTGCAGCCATTTTCTCCGAGGATTTGCCATTTCCATTAGCATCTTGCTTTCTTTCACATTCATTATCCCCTTTCTTCCTGCTTCTCCATTCTGATATAAACTTTTCTTTGGGCATCCACCATGGGAAGAGAAAAGGAAAACACTGCTCCATTATTTTATGTGGCAAAAAGAAGAAATATTTTGCAATTATGCTGAAGTTAAATATTCTAAAATACATTTCTGCCTTTATATACTTACTTTGTGTCTATAATTGCCCATGTCAACATATGACTCTTTTGCCCTACCCTCACTTATTTCACTCCAGAAAATAATGAAAGCAACTAAATAGTTTTTTCTGCCAATTTCCTCATATTTACAATCATCCCACTTCTCCCCACTCCTGTAAAAGAGTAAGACAGGACAGCAATTTTATGCATCGTTGTGTGTCATTTTAAGGATAAGAGAGCAGCACTAACTCAATGTGTATAGGAGGAAGTTCTAGATGGGCAGAATTTGATAGCCAGCATGAACAGCAGACATTGTGTACAAAGAGCAGCAGCAGCAGATATTGATAGATATAATTCCATGTGCATTGTGAGATCCTAAGTTAAATATAATGGAGAATGCTGTCCTTATAGCAGTGCCGAATGTGATTCAACTGAGAACTACCTCAAAAAATGTGGATTAAGGGAGAAAGCAAAATATTTTCAGCCAGAAACTACTTTGCATGAAAGAAACAGATTATATATAAGGTTTAAAAAGCTTGTTAATTTATTTTTCCTTTTTTCCTTTGTATATTTGACTATCTACCTGTCTTTCTGCCTTGGAACACTCATCAGTGGGACATGGAGGTGTGATTCCTGCTCATCTGGGAAAGCCAAAGAGGACAGGGGCACTGCAGAGGAGAATAGAGAGTCCTTTACTCAAAGTCAGGTATAACCGTGATTTTTGACTTTCCATGTCAGGTGGTCATTCTGGCTGGAGTTGATAGGAGTTATCATGCCAGATATCAGAAGCATATCAGTTTGGGGAAGTCCGCCATATCTAAGTAGTTCTAAAATCTGCTGTTTTTTCCAATAGTTGACTGTCCATTTGCTCCTGCGTCACAGTTCCAGTTTCCATTCTGGAAAATGAAAACAGAATGAATGTTGTTCAAAGCTATGCATAGATATTTGGTGTACAATGTAATTAAAGAACTTCTGTCACTCCAAGAACATTTTGAGATCACCATATGACAGATCTGAAATATGTAATTTGTACAGTTTGCATTCCTTTCTCCGTGCAAATGCTTCCCTGCTGCAGCTGAATAAGGACTAGGGTGTTATTAAATTTTCCTATCTTCTCAGGGTGCTGTTTATGTCCAGAGAACAATTGAAGATGGGAGGAGAGTTCTTATCAAAGAACCTCTTTGTGCCTCCTTCAGGCAGCCCCTCCCATCTTTGCTCTCTATGTCCGTGGCAGCTCCATCCACAGTACAGAACGCTGGAACAGAGAAACAACTGGTCAGTACATTGTCTTTCCATGAATTTTTCACATTTCAGTGGGTGAAGCCATCCTGTATGTATGTATGTATGTATGTATGTATGTATGTATGTATGTATGTATATGTATGTATGTATGAATGAATGAATGAATGAATGAATACAAGGCTCAGATGGATGAAACAATTTGTTGCCATGTTTTTTACTTGGCTGCTTTGATCAGAAGAGCTGTATGGTAAGGAATAGCCAACACTCCAGAAGATAGGCTCAAGATACAGAAGGATCTTGATAGACTTGAACATTGGGCGGTAACTAACAAAATGAAATTCAACAGTGAAAAAAGTAAGGTTCTACATTTAGGCAAAAAAACAACAACAAAATGCACAGGTACCATATATGTGGTACCTTGCTCAATAGTAGTAACTGTGAGAGGTATCTTGGAGTCCTAGTGGACAACCATTTAGATATGAGCCAGCAGTGTGCAGCAGCTGCCAAAAAAGCCAACACAGTTCTGGGCTGCATAAACAGAGGGATAGAATCAAGATCACATGAAATGTTAATGCCACTTTATAATGCCTTGGTAAGGCCACACTTGGAATATTGCATTCAATTTTGGTCGCCACGATGTAAAAAAGATGTTGAGACTCTAGAAAGAGTGCAGAGAAGAGCAACAAAGATGATTAGGGGACTGGAGGCTAAAACATATGAAGTACGGTTGCAGGAACTCAGTATGTCTAGTTTAATGAAAAGGAGGACTAGGGGAGACATAATAGCAGTGTTCCAATATCTCAGGGGTTGCCACAAAGAAGAGGGAGTCAAACTATTCTCCAAAGCACCTGAGGGTAGAACAAGAAGCAATGGGTGGAAACTAATCAAGGAGAGAAGCAACTTAGAACTAAGGATCAATTTCCTGACAGTTAGAACAATCAATAAGTGGAACAACTTGCCTGCAGAAGTTGTGAATGCACCAACACTGGAAATTTTTAAGAAAATGTTGGATAGCCATTTGTCTGAAATGTGTAGGGTTTCCTGCCTCGGCAGGGGGTTGGACTAGAAGACCTCCAAGGTCCCTTCCAACTCTGTTATTATGTTATGTTATGTTATGTTATGTTATGTCATGTCATGTCATGTCATGTCATGTCATGTCATGTCATGTCATGTCATGTCATGTCATGTCATGTCATGTTATGTTATAAGATAAAAGTTTAAAGCAGTGATATGTTCTTATCTTTGGCAGATCACACTCCAAGAGATGAATGGGCTAGGAGTAAGAATGGGGCAAATTCAAAACTAACTCTGAAACTGTTTCAGTTTAAATGTAATTAAAACTAATTTAAGTAAATGCTAGAATTATGTTTCTCAATATTAAGAAAATTTGAGTAAATAGAATACAAGAGCCAGTTTGGTGTAATGATTAAGACTCCAGGATAGAAACTGAGAGATTGTAAATTCTAGTGGTAACTTAGGCACAAAGCCAGCCAGGAGGTCTTATTCATTCCAGTATATTTTCTTGTGGGTATTCATTCAGGTACACTGAAATTTCCACTGCTTCCAACAGTTCAGTACTTTTAGCATTCATACCCAATAACATCAATTACTAAATAAACATTATCTTCTTCTAGATTTTTTTTTTATATAATCAACCAAACTTCAACATTTTATAAAATTTTCTCTCTTAACTTTTTAACTTATATACAATTAACATTTAACCCAATTTTTTCCTCCCCATATTTCCATATCAATGAGTTACCAATTTATTTATTTTTTTTATTGAAAAAGTTTTACAAAATTTCCCCCCCTTTCCCCCTCTCCCCCTTCCCCCTCCCCCCTCCCTTCACAAGCCCCCCCTCCCCCCCGACTTCCCGGAACAAACACAAGGTATAGTAAAAATAAAACAAACATATACTAAAAATTTTTCCTTCCTAACTAAATTATAATTCTACAATTCTCATCAATTTCTAACCTCCCCCAAAACAATCAAAAATAATACATCCTAATCATTCAAAGGCAGTCTGATAACTCTTAGTCTGATATCTGTTTTGAATATAGTCAATCCATTTTTTCCATTCACTTAAATATCTTTCTTGCGTATTGTCTTTCAGAAAGGCTGAGATTTTTGCCATCTCAGCCAAATTGGCAACTTTCAATATCCATTCTCCTATTGTAAGTACTTCTTTTTTCTTCCAATACTGTCCTATTAGTAATCTTGCCACTGTTATTAAATTTAAAATCAACTTAGTCTCAATTACAGTACAGTCCATGATAATTCCCAGCAAAAAAACTTGTGGCAGGAACTTTATCTTCTTTTTCAAAACATTTTGTAGAATCCATCAAATTCTTATCCAAAAAGCCTTAATATTTTTGCAAGTCCACCAAATATAAAAATATGTAGTGTCATCACAATTACATCTCCAACATTTTGCTTGCATATCTGGATACATATACGATAATTTCTTAGGATCTAAATGCTATCTGTAAAACATTTTATAAAAATTTTCCCTTAAATTTATTTATTTATTTATTTATTTATTTATTTTTCACATTTATATACCGCCCTATCTCCCTAGGGACTCAGGGCGGTTCACAGGCACATAAAAATACATATAAATACAAACTAAAATAACAAATAAAAAACTTATTCCACATAGCCGAATTGTTAAAAACAATATAAATAATAAAACCCATTTAAAACCAGTAAATTTAAAATCTAATCCAGTCCTGCGCAGATGAATAAGTGTGTTTTAAGCTCGCGACGGAAGGTTCGGAGGTCCGGAAGTTGACGAAGTCCTGGAGGGAGTTCGTTCCAGAGGGTGGGAGCCCCCACAGAGAAGGCCCTTCCCCTGGGTGTCGCCAGACGGCACTGCCTAGCTGACGGCACCCTGAGGAGTCCCTCTCTGTGAGAGCGCACGGGTCGGTGAGAGGTATTCGGTAGCAGTAGGCGGTCCCGTAAATAGCCCGGCCCTATGCCATGGAGCGCTTTAAAGATTGTTACCAAAACCTTGAAGCGCACCCGGTAGCCAGTGCAGTCTGCGCAGGATAGGTGTCACACGGGAGCCACGAGGGGCTCCCTCTATCACCCGCGCAGCCGCGTTCTGGACTAACTGAAGCCTCCGGATGCCCCTCAAGGGGAGCCCCATGTAGAGAGCATTGCAGTAATCCAGACGAGACGTCACGAGGGCGTGAGTGACCGTGCATAAGGCATCCCGGTCTAGAAAGGGGCGCAACTGGCGCACCAGGCGAACCTGGTGGAAAGCTCTCCTGGAGACGGCCGTCAAATGATCTTCAAAAGACAGCCGTTCATCCAGGAGGACGCCCAGGTTGCACACCCTCTCCATCGGGGCCAATGACTCGCCCCCAACAGTCAGCCGTGGACTCAGCTGATTGTACCGGGATGCCGGCATCCACAGCCACTCTGTCTTGGAGGGATTGAGCTTGAGCCTGTTTGTCCCCATCCAGACCCGTACGGCTTCCAAACACTGGGACAGCACTTCGATAGCTTCGTTGGGGTGGCCCGGTATGGAAAAGTACAGCTGGGTGTCATCAGCGTACAGCTGGTACCTCACACCGAAGCCACTGATGATCTCACCCAGCGGCTTCATATAGATGTTGAACAGAAGGGGCGAGAGAATCGACCCCTGCGGTACCCCACAAGTGAGGCGCCTCGGGGCCGACCTCTGCCCCCCTGTCAACACCGTCTGCGACCGGTCGGAGAGATAGGAGGAGAACCACCGATAGACGGTGCCTCCCACTCCCAATCCCTCCAACCGGCGCAGCAGGATACCATGGTCGATGGTATCAAAAGCCGCTGAGAGGTCTAATAGGACCAGGGCAGAGGAACAACCCATATCCCTGGCCCTCCAGAGATCATCCACCAACGCGAATTCTGTGCCTGTGTAAATTTAAAATTTCTAACCCAATTTTTTTTCCCAAGTTTCCAATAATATTGGCTCCTGAAAATTTTCTGCCCACTTTATCATACAGTCCTTTACCAAATCCCTTTCAGAGTCAATTTCAAATAAGACATTATACAATCTCTTTATATACTCCTGAGATTGATTTCTAATTTGCTTTACCAAATTTTCCTCATTCTGGACTATACCAGTTTTCTGATCTTCCTTCCATCTAGCACGTAATTGCCCGTATTGGAACCAACTATAATTTTTCCCTTCTTCTTTTAATACGTGCAAAGATTTTAATTGCAAACTACCACTTTCAGTATACAAAAGATCTTTATATGTAGTCATTTCCTGAGTCTGTTCTAAATTTATGTTTTCTATTGTATGTCTAGGACTTGCCCACATGGGAACTTTATAATTTAATTTATAAAAATATTTCTTCCAGACACGCAAGAGAACAATTCTTAACACATGGTTTTTAAAAGCCTTATCCACTTTTTTTATCATAAATTAAATATGCATGCCATCCATATAATAAATCATAACCTTCTATGTTCAAAATTCTCTCCTCCGTTAGATTAAAGCAATCACTTATCACAGACAGAACAGCTGCTTCATAATATAATTTAAAATTAGGCATTTTTAAGCCTCCCCTTTCCCGTGAATCTTGAATTATTTTCATTTTAACCCTGGCCTTTTTACCTTCCCATATAAATTTGTTAATTCCAGTCTGCCATTCCTCCAAATTTTTGTCTTTCTTAATTATTGGTATCATCTGAAAGAGGAATAAAAATCTAGGTAAAACGTTCATTTTAATAGCAGCTATTCCCCCCAACAACGATAACTGCAATTTTTTCCAAACCATCAAGTCCTTCTGAACTTTTTGCCATAAGACCTCATAATTATTCTTATACAATTTCACATTTGATGGTGTAATATAAACCCCTAAATATTTAACCTTTTTTACAATTTCAAATCCTGTTATTTCCTCTAATTTTTCTTTCTGTTGTTTGGTCATATTTTTTATTATCACTTTTGTTTTGTTCTGGTTTACCTTAAACCCTGAGACCTTTCCATATCGATCAATTATGTCCAACAGAGATACACTTGAATTTATAGGATTTGTTAGAGTAATCACCAAATCATCTGCAAAGGCTCTCACTTTATATTCATGTTGTCTAACTTTAATTCCCTCTATCTCCTTTGATTCTCATATTTTATCCAATAGTGGCTCCAAAGTTAAAATGAACAGTAATGGTGATAAAGGACATCCCTGTCTTGTTCCTTTCACAATCTTAAAAGCTTCTGTTAAGTTACCATTAATTATTATCTGGGCTGTTTGCTCTCCATAAATTGCTCTAATTATTCTCACAAAGCCATCTCCAAATTGCATTTTTTCTATTAATCTAAATAAAAAGTCACAATGCAATCAATCAAAAGCTTTCTCTGCATCCAAAAAGATAAATGCTGCTGATATAAAATTTTTCTTTTCTAAATATTCCAATAAGTTAAAAATCTGCCTAACATTATTCTTCATCTGTCTCCCTTTTATAAATCCAGATTGATCAGTATGAATTCTACGTTGTAAAACTAACATTAATCTGTTTGCTATTATTTTAACAAAAATCTTATAATCATTATTTAAAAGTAAAATTGGCCTATAATTCACAGGTTTAGAACAATCCTGTTCCTCTTTTGGTATCAATGAAATAAAAGAAGTTCTTCATGAAGGGGGAATTCTTCCTCCTAATTGTATTTGATTAAATAATTCCTTTTTTTTAAATTTACATTTATATCCCGCCCTTCTCCGAAGACTCAGGGCGGCTTACAATGTATAAGGCAATAGTCTCATTCTATTTGTATATTTACAGAGTCAACTTATTGCCCCCCCAACAATCTGGGTCCTCATTTTACCTACCTTATAAAGGATGGAAGGCTGAGTCAACCGTGGGCCGGGCTTGAACCTGCAGTAATTGCAGGCTGCTGTGTTTTAATAACAGGCTTCTTTACAGCCTGAGCTACCACGGCCCAATCCTTAAGTGGATCTAACATCTCATCCTGTAAGTTCCTATAATAACTTACTGTAAGCCCATCTGTACCAGGAGTTTTCCCCATTTTTAATTGTTTAATTACCAAAATAATTTCTTCAGAAATTATAGGCCGATTTAATTTTTCCCTTTCTTCTAAAGTTAAACTTTTAACCTTGTAATCTTTCAAATAATTATCAATATTCATATTCAATATTTTATCTTTAGCATATAAATTTGTGTAATATTCTAAGAAGGCTTTCTTAATTATATCCTGTTGATATCTCTCTTTACCTTTATATTCTATTTTTTCTGTAATACATTTCTGTTTTTTCCTTAAAATGTATGCTAATCACCTACCAGGTCTATTTGCATTACAAAAGGTATTATGTTTGGCATATTGTATATTTGTTGCCACTTGGTCAGCCATTATCATACTAAATTGATTCTGTAAAATTGCATCCTTAATCTTTTGGTCCTGCGGGTTATGTATTAGTAATTGTTGTTTCTTATAAATCTCCTCTTCTAAGTACCTACGCTGTCTTTGTTGCTTATTTCTCTGTCTATTGTTAATATATATTAAGACACCACTCGTAAAGGCTTTACTGGCATCCCAAACCATTTCTATCGATGTTTCCTTATTCAAATTATAATCAAAAAATTCTTTCATCTGCTTTTTACATTGATTTACATTATCCTGATATCTAAACAAATTTTCATTTAATCTCCATGTTCTTCTGCCTTCTTTTCCATATTGCAATTCCATCCAAACAGGACTATGATCAGACAAACATCTTGGAAATATCTTAATTTTCTTCACCTTAAAAAGCAAATCATTAGAAGTTAAAATAAAATCAATACGTGAGAAGGATTGATGCCTATCAGAGAAAAAAGTATAATCTCTTTCCTCCAAGTTCCGCAGTCTCCATACATCTCTCAACTCAAAATCTTCTGTCATCTCAAAAAAAGATTTAGGCAACTTTGCATGTGCAAGTATCTTCTTAGAAGAAATTCTCTTGTCCTTTCATGTATCTATTACTCCATTCCAATATAATACACGATTTATAATCCCATAGAATCAACTTGTCATACAACATTCTGTAAAATTTTTCTTGTTGCTGATTGGGTGCATAAATACCAAGCAGAAGAGTCTTTTTTGTTTCTAATATAAGTTCGATGGCAATATATCTTCCGTGAATATCTGCCTCTATTAACTTGGCTGGTATATCTTTTCTCAAATATACGACTATACCATGTTTTTTGTCCAAAGCTGAGGCAGCAAAATGTTTACCTAACTTTGAATTTATTAAGTATTTTTGATCTGATAATTTAATATGTGTTTCTTCTAAGCAAATCACATCATTTCTAAATTGTTTCAAATAATGAAATATTTTTCTTCTCTTCTGAGCTGAATTCAAACCATTAACATTCCAAGTCAAAATTTTATTTGCCATTACTGGCCTGCTGAAGCCTTTGAGCGATCAGCTGAAGATCATCCTCCCGTATCTTCGGCCTTGCTCTTCCCACCGCTTCTGTAGCAGAATCCTGAGCTTTACTTTGAGTTTGTTGCTCCTTTTCTTTACGCTTGAGGGCTCCCCTCGTCACTCTTTGTTCTTGTGGTTGGTCCTCAGATGGTAACATCACTGAGATCACCTCAGCTTCCACACCAATTTGAGTCTCTTGAATTCTTTTTTCTATTACTTCTATTTCAACTTTCAGCACAGTAGAAAGAAAATCTTTGGCCTTAAGCACAGTATCAATACGATATCTTCTTCCTTGATAATACACTGTCAAACCAACTGGAATTTCCCATCTAAATTGAATCTGGTACTTCTTAAGTTCTTGTGTAAAAAATATAAAGTCTTTCCTTAACATCTTGGGAGGAATCTCTTTCAAAACCTTCAGCTCCTGTTCTTCTTTTTCAGGTTTTTCTGATATGCAACTTGTAAAAATCTGATTTCTCGCTGTCCGTTTCAAAAAATAAACCACAATGTCTCTAGGAAATTTCTTCTGCCTGGCAATCCAAGAATTAACTCTGTAAATTTTATCAATTTTATAAGCAACCTCTTATGGATCAAGTTCAATAAATTCAGCCAGGGCTTCTGATAAAAAATTTTTTTAGATCTTCGGCTTTTTCTTCTTTTAACCCCATAATTCTCAGAGTTCCTTCCATCATTCTATACTGTATCACCACCACTTGATCTTCATTTTTGTCCAATTTTATTTGCATTCCTCCCATTCGATTATCTAATTGCTGGTTTGACTGAACAATTTCTTGCACTTCCTCCTCCACCCCCTCCAGTCTTTTTGCCAAACCTTGAAAAGCAATCAAAATATCTTCTCTTATCTTTTTATTATCTTCTTTTATTTCTTTTATGTCTTTCATCATCTCCTTAAACTTCTCTTCAAACACTTTTCCTTGTTCTTTAATCAAATCCTCCAAAGCTACTTCAGAACCCCTTCTACCAGCAGTCTTAGGTGGTTTAGTAGCCATTTCAATTTTTAAAAGTCAGAGAATTTAAGTTTAAAAACTTCTCTATTCTCCTTTAAGTATAGGAGAGCTCAGTTCGTTACAATCCACAAGTAACGTTTCCTAGCTTCTTAGTTACGCAGCCTGCTCATTTTTACTTTACTTTCACTTCCTCTCAGACGCCATTTTAAACAGTCAGTTAAAGCAAGGGAAAAAAAGTTTCTCTTTTTAAAAGGTAGAAGTCAGGAAATCAAAAATACTTGCAATCCAATAATTGTTCACTCGTGCTTGTTCCGTCTGCATGTAGAAATCTACAAAAAGAAATCGATTGAGCAGAGATGGACACCTTCCTCTTTTCCTGCTTTTGGAGGAGCGCACTGAAGATCGGAACAAAACAAAGCCCCTAGGGAGATCTACCACTCCCCCGCTGCTCTCTTCTCTCCCTTTCTCCCAGAGAGGGAAATTGAAGCCGGGAACAGCTGTTCTTTGCTGTTTTCACCGGCTTTTACAATATCCGGTGCAGAGCGCCTTAATTAGGCACCCAGCGAGGAAGTTGGTGCCTACCGGAAGTCCAGGTTACCAAATATTTTATAACCATTTTGTCATACAAGCCTTAACCAATTCCATTTCTTTTTTTAATTTTTTCCCAACACTTTATATGACCCAATATCAATTTTTGTCCAACATAACTAAATCCACCATATATAATAAAATAACATCAATATAATATTTCTCCCACATTTAAATTACAGATTAAGACATATACACCCCAATTTAATTTCCAAATACCATCTATAAAGCATTTTATATAAGACAAAAAATTTTTCCTGAGTTTTATACTTATCTAATTAACTACTTATTAAAGCCAATTATAAATTATCCTTTCTACTTTTTATATCCAAAAATTTTGCTTGTGATTTACCCTTTCCCATAAAAAGAAGCTCTTTTCGTTTGAAATTGTTGCTTCTTTACTCCTTGTTCTTTACGTTTAGTAATTACAATCATTCTTTGCTCTTCCCCTGCTGCTTTCAACCTTTCTTCTTTAGTCACAGCCTCTACTTTAGATTGTATTTGCTTTGCTACCTTCTCACACTTTTTAACCACATCCACTTCTCTTCCCATTTTAACTTGTGTGTGGTGTTCCAGCCTTCAATACGCTAGTATAAAAATCTCTTGCTTTAAACACCATATTAAGTTGATATTTCTCTCCTGCATAATTTACTGTTAGTCCAGCTGGAACATCCCATCTAAACCATATCTGACAATTTCTAAATTCGTCCACCAAAAAAGCAAACTCTTTTCTATTTCTTAAAATTTCTGAGGGAATTTCTTTTAACACTAATACCTCTTGTCCTAATATTTGAGTTTTATTTTTATAAGAAGCTTATAAAATCTCAGTCCTAATCTTCTTAGTTGTAAAATAAATCACTGCATCTCTTGGTAACTGTCTTTCTCTTGCAACCCATGAATTAACATGATAGATTTTTTCAATTTGCATTTTAAGAGCTACAGGTTTCTGTCCAATCATCTGTGCAAAAACCTCTGCAAAGACATCTTTTAAATTCTCTCGCTTATTTTCTTTCAAACCTCTCACTCTTAATGCAGATTCCATTACTCTATATTGCAACAAAACTTTTTCTTCATCTGCAGTGTCTACCTTAGTCTGAAGCTCCTCTATTTTATTTTTTAAGTCCAAATTAACTTGATTAACTTCTTCAACTCTTTCATCCAGCTGATTTGTGTATTCAAGAAAACTGTTAAATGCTGCCACTATATCTTCTTTTATTTCTTCGTCCTGAGCTTCAAGAGTATCTTTAACTTTCATTATTTTCTCTTCAATTTCCTTGAACTTTTGGTCTATAGCAAAAATTTGAGCCTTTAGAAATTCCTTCAACTCTTCTTGTAATTTATATATTTGAGCTAACGAGGCACCAGTTTCCTTAAAAACAGCAGGCTTTAATTGCACAGAAGCCATCTTACTTAAACTTTATACTTTGCAACAAAATCAAATCTGTTCATAAACTCCTTATTTGGGTTGGGTAAATCAATTCTGCAGTTCTTCAACTTTTCTCTTTAACATTTCTTCACATATGTATACAACCCAGCAAGTTTAAACAGAGTTAAGGGCGCTAACGCTCTAACGAGGACTTCCTTAACTTTCGTTTTCACACCCTATTAAGCAGAGGCGCCATTTCCTTTCTTCTTAAGTACCGTTCAAAGATCGAGTTGAGGTCTGGTGCTTACATAAGCCTGTCCTCCTGCCTTTGCTCCGTCTGCTTAAAGTAAATTAAGATTGATCATCATCTTGATAACAGAGATGGTCGCAGCATTTTGTTCTGCATTAATAAATTAATGCAGAGGATCCTGGATCCAGAGCTTTCGTCAGGCTTAAATAGGGAGCTCTTACTCTTTTTGCCCCTAGAATTTTTTCTGGGGCTCTCGGCGAGCTCTACCTCCGCCTGGCAGCTCACCTTTCCCTCTTCTCCCTAGGGAAAGGTTTCCAAGCCATCAGACAGCTGATGAGCGCTGTCTGAATGACTTTAACGTGATCACGGGGCTGACGGTCCGAAATGACCGTCTCTAAGGTCTGCGGCGCCACCAGAAGTCTCAACCATACCCATATTCTAACCCAATAATATTTTGCTTCCGTACATGTCCACCACATATGATAATAAAATCCGTATACTGTCTAGATTTGCCATAGCTTTCCTCCCCAGGAGCAAGCGTCTTTTAATTTCTTGGCTGCAGTCCCCTGCTGCAGTGATCTTGGAGCCTAGGAAAGTAAAATCTGTCACTACCTCCATTTCTTCCCATCTATTTGCCAGGAATTGAGAGTGCTGGATGCCATGATCTTAGTTTTCTTAATGTTGAGTTTCAAGCCAACTTTTGCACTTTCCTTCTTCATCTGCATCAAGAGGCTCTTTAGTTCACTTTCTGCCATTAGAATGGTATCATCTGCATATCTGAGGTTGTTGATATTTCTCCCGGCAATCTTAATTCCAATTTTTGATTCATCTAGTCCCGCCTTTCTCATGATGTGCTCTGCATATAAGTTAAATAGGCAGGGCGACAGTATACAGTCTTGCCAGATTCCTTTCCCAATTTTGAACCAATCAGTGGTTCCGTGTCCAGTTTTCACTGTTGCTTCTTGATATAGGTTGCTTCTTGATATAGGTTTCTCAAGAGACTAATAAGATAGTCTGGTACTCCCATCTCCTTAAGAATTTGCCACAATTTGTTGTGATCCACACAGTCAAAGGCTTTAGCATAATCAATGAAGCAGAAATAGATGTTTTTCTGGCATTCCCTAGCTTTCTCCAAAATCCAGCATATTTTGCCAATTTGATCTCTAGTTCCTCTGCCTCTTCAAAATCCTGTCTATACTTCTGGTAGTTCTCGATCCATATACTGCTGGAGCCTACCTTGTAGGATTTTAAGCATAACCTTACTAGCATGTGAAATGAACGCAATGGTGTGATAGTTTGAACATTCTTTGGCATTGCCTTTCTTTGGAATTGGAATGTAAATTGACGTTTTTCAACCCTGTGGCCTGTTGAGTTTTCCAAATTTGCTGGCAAATTGAGTGTAGCACTTTTACTGTATCGTCTTTTAAGATTTTGAATAGCTCAGCTGGAATACTGTCTCCTCCACTAGCTTTGTTGTTGCTCAGATTTCCTAAGGCCTATTTGACTTCACATTTTAGGATGTCTGGCTCGAGGTCAGTGGCCACCCCATCGTTATCAGGGATGCTAAACTCGTTCTTGTATAGTTCTGTGTAATTTTGCCACCTCTTCTTAATCTCTTCTGCCTCTCTTAAGAACCTGCCATTTTGGTCCTTTATCATGCCCATCTTTGCATGAAACGTTCCCTTCATATGTCCAATTTTCTTGAAGAGCTCTCTGGTCCTCCCTATTCTATTGTTTTCTTCTATTTCTTTGCACTGTTCATTTAAGAATGCATTCTTATCTCTTATAGCTATTATCTGGAATTCTGCATTCAACTGGGTGTATCTTTCTATTTTTCTCTTTCCTTTCGCTTCCCTTCTTTCCTCAGCTATTTGCAAAGCTTCCTCAGACAACCATTTTGCTTTCTTGCCTTTCTTTTTCTTTGGGATGGTTTTAGTTGCTACCTTTTGTACAATGTTGCAACTTCTGTCCATAGTTCTTCAGGCAGTCTATCAGATCTAATTCCTTAAATCTATTTGTCACCTCTACTGTATATTCATCAGGGATATGATTTAGTTCATACCTGAGTGGCCTGGTGCTTTTCCCTACTTTCTTTAGTTTAAGCCTAAATTTTGCAAGAAGAAGCTCATGATCTGAGCCACAGTCAGCTCCTGGTCATGTTTTTACTGACTATATAGAGCTTCTCAATCTTTGGCTGCAGACCATATATCTTCATCCATGGGATGAGGTAAATAGGTAACAGTAGACCTATTAAGGAAGCTACAGTTTGATGTTCACCTTACTAGATATCATATCTAGTAATTTTAGCATTTTGGAAAACTTGAAGTAGCTTGATCCCAAAGTTTTGTTTTTTCTTGTTTTTAAATTCTAAAACAACAAATTCTAGATTATTCTCTTCCCTATATAAACTAGGTTCAATCAAACAGATCTAGTGTAGACTATTGGTTAAGCTATTGGGCTAGGAATGGGGAGCCCTCGGAGTCCACACACAGCCATGAAAGCTTACTAGATGACTTTGGACCAGCCACTGTCTCTCAATATAATTTACCTGAAAAAGTTATGGGGGAAAATAGGAAGAGCTTCAGGAAGTGCATACATGCTTCCTGGAGCTTCTGTTACAAAAGATAGATTATAAATGTAATAAACAGTCAAGAGTTATGAAAGTGTTTCTAGTGTTTAATGTTCAATTGCTGCAATAAAAATATACTCTTGTTTTTTTCCCCATTATCCTGGATCCCAAATAGCAAAAGCACTTAGACTTAGTTTTAGACTGTAAAGCACTTTACAATCCTCTCTAAATGGTTTACAGAGTCAGCATATTACTCCCCCAACAATCTGGGTCCTCATTTTACTGACCTTGGAAGGATGGAAGGCTGAGTCAGCCTTGAGCTGGTCAGGATCACTGCTCCTGGCAGTGGGAGTGAACCAGGCAGTTTCAACCTATTATTGCTAAGGTTTTCAAAGTTTAAATGTTTATTTTTTTAAGTTTTGTCATTTTATTGTGTGCTATAAGGCTAAGAATGGCAATGTAAGTAGAGGTCTAAGCAATTACGATAAGCTGTTAAACACTGGATAGAAAAGATGGTATGTAAAGTACAAAATTATTCTCAAGAAGGTAAAAAAGGACCACTTTTTGCTAGAAAATTACTTTAAATTGTGTTTTTTCAGAAATTAACCATTGGTGACAAATGCGGTATATGCCGCAAAGGAGGAGATGTGATCTACTGCAATAAATGTTTCAGGGCTTTCCACTGGCGCTGCCATTTTCCTGCCCACACAGATGAAATCAGGTATTAATTGTGCCCAAGAATAAATCTTCATTTATTTCCTATATTTGTCAAGCCTTGGGCATCTGGCTTAGTGCAAAACTCTTGTGAAAAAAGGCCCCAGCTGTTATAATCGAAAGTGAGCAGGAGGAGAATGGGGACCTGGCACTAAATTGATGTGGCTAATATGGCTTCTAGAGGCATATTTGTTCCTAATTTTTTCCAAGAGAGTTTTAAAGTTTTAATTAAGGCAAACCTTCAATCTCCCTCTTTTACAGCATTCTGTACAGGTGCAAATTCACATAACTGAATGATCCACCATATCACCATCACTCTAAATCTCTCTGCATATCAGAAACAATATGATAAGGTGGAAGGCTATAGTCCAAATGTTTGTGCTGCTGTTTGATTAGATAAAAGGTTTATGTGAGGAAAAAAAACAGTAAATCATTTGAGAATCTACTTGGAGTCTAACATAGCTCTATCCAGTTTAATAACCATGGAATCTGAAATCAACTCTTATACCTTGAGGGAATACTTAAGATTGTTTTTACATTGTGTTCCAGTGGAATCCTGATATGTAAGTCCTGTTTTGACAACTCTACAGTTATCAGCTTGGAAGGAGACTCTCACTCCAATGCTCAAACACTACGAGCAGTAAAGGTCAGATTTTCCTTTTTTTTCCAGCCTTATTGTGCCCAGTGGATTAAGGACACTCTGGTATATACACAGATGGCCTTCATGACTTTTCATGCTTCAGATGTAATATGCAACTCCCATCATTGGCTTATACCTTGTTATCTGAGATTAATGGGAGTTACAATCTAAAAAATTCTGAATAGACATAACTTCCCTGAGTTCCAATTGCTAAATCTAGAGACTTTCTTTATTAGCCTTGATCAGTATGCTGAACACATTCCGGTTTCTTAGACAAAAATATTACTGCTCCTTGAAGTTTAGAGTCTTAAATCAACAACAAATATCGGAACATAGAGAAAAGGTAGGAAGAAATCTACAATTTCTATTTGAAATATAGTTCTATTTGTAAAGTTGATTGTACCTATATACTATTAAAATTTTGTGTCTGTAAGCTTTAACTGTGAAACAATGCATCACAGGGCAAAACTTTTTCAACTAAGGTCTTACAATGGGCTACATTACTGAATGCTGGCACCCATTGCTTCTATTGGAATGAAATTTTAGAAAGTTCTTGCTGTTTCAACACTGCTATTGTTGACTGCTGCCACCATGCTGCTAGGGTTATGTGATCCTAATTTACAGCTTCCCTAATACCTGCCCACAAGCCAATGGGGAAGCCTGGGAAACTTTCAGAGAGAAAGTCCATGGGGATCACATCCTTCCATTAAAGCTTGCATGGGAGAAAGTCAATAGGGAACCTTGCAAGAGACTGTCTCAAGTTGTTCAGGTAAGTCTCCTGCACCCACAGAATCTCTGTCAGTTCCTCTGCACTCACAAATATATCTGAAAGGATGACCCAACAGGTTAAGTTATAAATATAAATGAATGTGTCAAATCAAAGGATTCATTCCAGAAGTGAATTTTGAAGAGAAATTTGAAGAAAAAGACAGTGTGATAGTCTCCATATGTTTAACTATGACACAACGCATACAACTTTTATTTGGTTATCTGTTAATCCATTCCTGCAGCTTATTCTTTTGAAGTGTTGCAAATGGCTTCTGCCTCAAGCTTAGAGGACCATTTTCATTTCCAAAACCTCAGTGTACTAAAAATCTTATATCCAGGTTCCTCTAACTAGACTGAATATAGTGAAGATTTTTCTTCTGATGATTAATGCACTGAGCCCTTTCTGGAGAGATGCAGGGAGCAGCAAACAAATGCTGGACCCACTGAAGGAGTATGAAGATAGATTAATTTATTTATACCTGACTTTTTAAACTCTCATGGATAAGGCTTTTGTTTCCCTTTTACCATAGCTATTTTGCACAAAATTTACACCAGCTTTCTGTAACTTGATACTCCCCAGCTGTGTTAGAGTAATATAGGGGTCCCTAACTCCCAGTCCACAGATGGTGCCAATCTGCGGCCCATTGGGAACTGCTCTGTGCAAGCAGCAGGCAAATACTCCATTGTGCCACTAGCGGGTACACACATGAAACCATCCCCTCACCCCCCTACCCCCCACTACCATTGCTGCTGCTGCTGCCATGACCGCTGCTGGTCCATGGAGTCCAAAAGATTGGGGACCACTGCCTTAGAATATTGGCTATTGTTAAACACATGAACCTAATTTATATAAAAACTTAAGTACTAAGGCTATAGTCCAGTCCATACAGATTGTCCTCAATTTATGACCCATCTGGGACGAGAACATTTGTAGTTAAGTAGTATGGTCATTAAGTGAGACGTGTGTACACCTGATTTTACAACCATTTTTGCCAAAGTAATTAACAAATCACCGTGGTGGTTAAGCAAGCATCACATGACCATGATCATGATTTGCAACCTACAAGCTTCCCAATTGACTTTATGTGTTGGATCCATTGGGGAAGGTAGCAAATGGCAATCACATGACCATAGGGACCCTGCAATGGTTGTAAATATCTAAATACTGTAAATTCTCATAAGTTTTTTTTTCAGTGTGTCAGAACTTTGAATGGCCACTAAACAAATTGTTGTAAGTTGAGGACTACCTGTATTTAGTATGAGAACAAATCCTATTGAACATGTGGAACTTATTTCTGAATAGATATGTATAAGGTTGCATAGTAAGGAAATATTTTGAATTCTAGGTGCTAGAAGATTCTGCTGGAACTGAACCTGCATTGAACAAAGATGATTTGGATTCACTCTTAGGGGAGGTAAATAAAGTAAACAGTGATGTAGGTTTATTTGTTTGGCTCTGTAATATATCTAATGTGGAATTTATAATGCATTGGCGAGCTTCAGCAAAAATCAAATCCTTCTTGGTAATATTCAGCATTTGGCATGCTAGTTTAACAAATTCAGCCACAAAATAATTTGCAAATTTCTGGAAAAAATGGCAGATCAGAATTGGATGTGGTTTACCCTGCACAGGAACAGTGAATCTGTTTTTTAAAAAATGTAAAAATAGTTTAACATTTGCCTTTATTGTGTAATCTATTCCTATGAATTGTCTTCTTTCTATATTCAGATTCTGATTATTTTATTTTCTCTATGATCTTCCAGAATACGTTTGATGGGATTTTGCATTGGGCATTCCAGAGCATGCCTCGTTCATTATCAGGCACCCAAGGATTTTTCTCATAGTAGTCTTGGTGGCACTATTTTTCAATATCTAGTTCCATTGCTATTGTTCAGTAACATGAGATATAATCTCATTACAGTTCAACACTATGTTCAAAATATGTTTTTTATGTTTTATATATTTTAATGTCATATTTATACCAATATGATTGTTCCCTTAAATGTGGTGAGTTTTAGTTGTCAGAATGTACTGATAGTGTTTATTTAGTGTTTATTTAGTAACTGTACAATGATGATGAAAAACCAATCTTTGCATTTACAACCTTCATGGGTCTGTAAAGCAAAAAAAAGAAAAGAAAAAACTGAAGTAACATCATAAGCAGCTGTAATTTCATTTACTGACAGCTTTGCTTAACCACAGAGTTCCAATTGTGGTAATTAAACTAGAACTTCATGCTTATTGTTAATTCTGTAACTGAGCAGGTCAACAAATTATTTTTTCTATTAATCTCTTGTAACTGTTGGCATGATGGTAGTATCATAGTAAAACATTCAGAAAATCTGCAGGTGGTGGTGGTGTTCCCAGGGACTTAATTTGCCTTCTGTGGAGAAAAGTTGGATTCAGCTCAGGAATTCCTAATGACTATTAGAGGCATGGACCTGTTCCTGGTATAAGGGGTCAACACATTATCACTTTAGATGGGGTTTTTGTCTTGGGCCAGCCAATTTGATCTATAACTTTGGGGCGTTAATATTATGTTCTGCCATGATCAAAAGACTTGCATATTATAAAGTGACTTCTAAATTTCTGAATGCCATAACTTGATAAGGAAGATCTGGTGCCATACCACTCATGAAATAAATGTGCCTATCTTACTGGTCTGCCCCAGGCATCTAATGGAGTTCCAGGGTGGTGGTTGAGGTTTCAGTAATTTCATCTACTACTTAGACATGCATTCAGGACTTTGGAACAGATGGGCTGTAATGTACCCTAAAATTGCCAGTTTTTCTAGTACTGCTCCTATGTCTAATATAAAGAATTAAACAAATTAAGCTTTTGCTTTCATCTATCTCTGTGCTTTAAAATAATAACCTCGTATACACTCAATTAATAAATCATAGAAGGAAGTCCGGGAGCTTTTATTATTATTTGTATACATCATCTTGCTATTGTTACAAAATTTTGAAAAGTCAGTACACTAGGTTTGATAAATAGAGAGGGAAATGGGCAGTTATGAAATATGAAATATAAATAAATAATCTTACTATTCTGGGGAAAAAAAACACATTAATACAAATTATGTAGGTGTTTGTGCCATGAGGTATATTTTCAGCAACAGTTGTATTCTTAGTTTGAGTTGGTGCAAATAGCAATAGTGAACTGACAACTGATAGTAAACTTTTTTAAAAATAAGTTTTTTATTTTTATTTTTAAACAAACAATTCATTAATCAATCAGTGTAACATCTGGGTACAAAAAATTTTGTGTCATCATATTCAACATTTATCATCGTTTTCTTAGTACATACTGGTATTTATCTTTCTTCTTACATTTAAATTTAATATAATACAACGTATTTTCCCCAGGTTTCTTATTTTTACATTGTCTATTGTCTATATTCAATCCATTGATAAAATTGTCCCCATACGTTGTAATACTCAGATTCTTCCTTCCCTCTGATTGCTAATGTTAATCTACTCATTTCTGCACATTCTAATATTTTCTTAATTAGCTCTCTCTTTGTAGGAATTTTTAGTAAATCTCAACTCTGTAATCAAATGGAAATACATCAAAGGTTTTGAGATGCTCTGAATATTTTTTTCCATTTCTGAAAAGTTGAATGTAAAACTATCAGTTTCATTCTTTACCTTTTTAACTCTTGCACACAATTTTCTATGTTTGTGCAAAATGCTGAAATCCAGACATCCCTGTCATCAAAATGTGAAATAATTTATTTGTGCAGACTGGCATTTTGTTTTCTAACAATGATATTGACTAAGATTGGATACAAGGTTGATTCAGGAAGTTAGTCCGCAATAATTAAATTATAAGGTTGGAAGATTAATAGAATGTTCCTAGTTTAAACTAATTTTACTGCCATTAATAAATAATAGCAGCTCTTTGATAGTAAAAAAAAAGAAAAGCCAGTTAACTAGTCAGTGAATGTAAAATATTCCTGATTAAACATAAATAAAACATAGATATATATAGCAGTTATATTTACATATAGTGCTTTCCTGTTTCTTTGCAAACTGTTGCATTCATTTAATTGTAAAAATAGATACCCATGAGGGTATTTTAAGTTTTTCTGCTAATAGCATATTTCGCACGAAGACCAGCTAGCTGGCGCGCATGCACGTGACGGAACCCAGAAGTGCCACTGGTCACCGCGCGCAAACGTACCGGCCAGCTTCTCTCTTCCAGGTTCTGATGCTCCTGCGTGCGCGCATGTTCCAGTTTCAGCACTCGGTGCTGGAAAGTTAAAAGTTCTACGGTCACTTTGCAGGAATAGTACTTGACCCAAGATTGTAATGGAACAAAAAAGGATAATTATCACTTCTTGTAAATTCATGAGGGAGAGTCAAAATTCTAAGTAATGCATATTCTAACAAGATGGAAACTTCTTCATAGCTCTAACTAATGGTTCCCTACTATCCAACTCCTTCAGGATTATAGACTAAAATAATACTTTGTGCAATCTGAAATGATGTCTATAGAAATTCTCAATCATCCAGGTCATGCTTTTACAAAAGGCAACTGGACTTTCTTGCTTTTTCCTTAAAATGTTTCCCCTTTCATCCAAGAAGCTTTTTCAGTTCTAATGAGAAGCAAAATGTTTTCAGGGAAAAAAACCAAGAAATTCAAGTGGCCTTTTGAAAAAGCACCTTTAGGATAACCTGAAATTATGCTGAACCAGATAAATATACTTTAAACTTGAATTGCCTCTGAATACATTTCTTACTGGTAAGTAGCCTGTACTAGATACTCAAATAATACATAACCTTTCCATACCATCTTGCTCCAGTAGGCCATTACCTACCAGCTGAATAATACATCAGAGGCCTTGTAAGTTATAGTGTTTACATACCAGTACTTTTCAATAGCAAAAGGTCTCTGAATAATTTAAGGAAAAAAATTGATATATCAGAACTATAGGGTATAACAAATAGGGCTGCAATGCCTAGGAAAATAAAATAATAACTAGTATTCAAAATGCCATAATATATGATCTCATATCAGTCTATTTGAAGAGAATATTCTGGTGCTGAGGTACCACCACTTAAAAGCCTCTCCAATTTAAATTTTCTTCATAAATTACAAAATGTTTATAACGTTAGAGATTTGTAGAGAGAATATATTGCACCAGTAGGCACCTCCTTAAATCAAATATTGCCAGGCATGCCCATAAAAAGATGTAGAAATAAGAAATTGCTCATACATGTTACATGAGCAACCACATGTTTTTTAGATAACCTTTATCCTGTAAACTTGCATTTTTAAAAACAGATAATACAATAATCCAGCAGAGGGCAACACCAGTTTTTCAAATTTCAAATTCATGCACCATGTAAATCTAAAAACTTAATGTTTCCTGTAATGTTATGTTCACTTGCTTCTGCTGGCAACAGAAATTATAGATGAACTGATATATTTCTAAGAAAAACATCAGAACAAAGCCAGCTTGTAACATCTTGTATTTCAATTTAAAAATTATAATGCTATTTCGCCACTGACAGCTCTGTTTACATATTACTTTGGTATGTCTCAATTTTTACTTCAGAAAACTTGAGCAACGTAATCAATTTTCACATCAAATAATTGATCATTTGTAGACTCTGCCTCTTATTTTAATATAGGTTAAATTATTATGTTGGATTTTTTTTTTTAGTCTGACTTGTACGAATTCAATCTTATACACTAAAAAAGGGAGAAATGACAAGATCTGGAGTTATTAGGTATCCTTTCTTTCATTTTAGCTGTTTCCTGGATGTAGCTATCAGCAAGGACACTGAATAATAAAGTTGCAATCTCAAATAACCAATAGATACTTTAGGGTTTTTCCAGAAATACCATGTAGACACATATGGCACTAATAAAGTCACACCTCCATATACATAATTATTTGCAAAAAAAACCCATTTGTTTTCTTTTTGACAATAATAATAATAATAATGTTTTAATTTGTATACCGCCCTTCTCCCGAAGGACTCAGGACGGTGAACAGGCAGATAAAATACAAACAGAAACATACACCATAATTAAAACAACCCTTAAAAAACTGATTCAAATTCGCCAAATTTAAATAACATTATACCCCATAAAAAATTACAGAAAGTTAAAACCCACAATTAAAAATTAAAATTTAGAATTTAAAATCAGGCCAGTCCAGCCATACGAAATAAATAGGTTTGAAGTTCGCGGCGAAAGGTCCTAAGGTCAGGTAGTTGTCGAAGCCCGAGGGGAAGCTCGTTCCACAGGGTAGGAGCCCCCACAGAGAAGGCCCTCCCCCTGGGGGCCGCCAGTCGACATTGTTTGGCTGATGGCACCCTGAGGAGTCCCTCTCTGTGGGAACGCACAGGACGCTGGGAGATAGAGGCCGGCAGTAGACGGTCCCGTAAGTAGCCCGGTCCTAAGCCATGGAGCGCTTTAAAGGTGGTAACCAATACCTTGAAGCGCACCCGGAAAACAACAGATAGCCAGTGCAGTCTGCGCAGGATAGGTGTTATATGGGAGCTTCGAATCGCTCCCTCAATAACCCGCGCAGCCGCATTCTGGACTTGCTGAATTCTCCGGGTGCTCTTCAAGGGGAGCCCCATGTAGAGAGCATTGCAGTAGTCCAGACGAGAGGTAACGAGAGCATGAGTGACTGTGCATAGGGCATCCCGGTCCAGGAAGGGACGCAACTGGCGGATCAGGCGAACCTGGTAAAAAGCTCTCCTGGAGACGGTCGTCAAATGATCTTCAAAGGACAACCGACCATCCAGGAGCACGCCCAAGTTGCGTACCTTCTCCATCGGGGCCAACGACTCGCCCCGATAGACAGCCGCATCTGCAGCTGACTGTACCGAGGTGCCGGCATCCACAGCCACTCCGTCTTGGAGGGATTAAGTTTGAGCCTGTTCCTCCCCATCCAGACCCGTACGGCTTCCAAACACCGGGACAGCACTTCGACAGCTTCGCTGGGGTGGCCCGGGGTGGAAAAGTACAGCTGAGTATCATCAGCGTACAGTTGGTATCTCACCCCAAAGCCCCTGATGATCTCACCCAGCGGCTTCATATAGATGTTGAACAGGAGGGGTGAGAGAATCAATCCCTGCGGCACCCCACACATGAGGCACCTCGGAGTCGACCTCTGCCCCCCTGTCAACACCGTCTGTGTCCGGTCAGAGAGGTAGGAGGAGAACCACCAATAAACGGTGCCTCCCACTCCCAACCCCTCCAACCGGCGCAGCAGGATACCATGGTCGATGGTATCAAAAGACGCTGAGAGGTCTAATAGGACCAGGGCAGAGGAATAACCTCTATCCCTGGCCCTCCAGAGATCATCCACCAGCGCGACCAAAGCTGTCTCCGTACTGTGTCCGGGCCGAAAGCCGGACTGGAACGGGTCTAGATAGACAGCTTCATCCAGGTACTGGGGTAGCTGACATGCCACCACACAATGTATAAATCATTCATGGCAAGCATTAATATTGTAATACTTCTGAAAGAAACCATTTTCTAACCAGCATTTTAGATTTTAATTTTTCCTAGGCAGATAAATAAGGATTCCCTGTAATTTTCAGTAATATTTAAAAGAGTTTGTCTTTCAAAATTTTGTATTTTGAAAAATATTCTGTCCCAGTGGAAATCAGGAAAGATTTAGGCCCTTGCAGGAGAAACAGCTGCTGAGCCTTCAGGGGAAGAATAGAGACACTCTAGAACAGGACACAGGATTGTGATTCTCTAAAGGGCAGAGAAAATGCAGCTGTTGATTGTTCACCTTTGAAACAAATTAGAACAAATGTGTGCTGACTAGGCCTATCACCTTATGAAATGTGCTTCTATATGGAGAAAGGATCAAAGATGTAACAGAATGAACTCTTGAGTCTTCTCAAGTCTTCTGAAAATTACTTATTTGTGTAAATCCATATGGGGATAAATGATACTTCAATGAATACCTATAACTACCTAAATACCATAGCTTTTGGAGACTGAAGAAAGAACTCAAGACCCTTTAGGTTCTGATAATGTTGTTTTTAGTCAATGGAAATCAGTTGGAAAAAGAAAACAAATGATATTGAAAATGAATGATTGGTTATAGCCATAGCCAATATTTGTGCGAGAGATTTGAACTCTAGAATTATGATGTAAATTACCTGGATTATGTCCTGCTGGCACAAAATTGGTTGCACCTCCTAAGGGTTGCTAAAATCATATAAATTTTTACAACTTTTGTAGAAATTATGGATGAAAATTCTGAAATAATGACCCTGTATTTTAAGTGAGAGTGTTTATATAACTATATATAAACCTATTAAATCATTCATTGAAAAATCAGGAATAACAACCCATGACTTTTGTTATTTATACATTCTAATGCCTAGAATGTATTTATTTGGGAAATAAATAAAATACTGTTGGGTTAAATCTGTGATAAAAATGAATGTTTTGCTACAAGTATATTTTTGTTTCAAATAATACCTGTTTTCACAACTGATATACTATTCAAATAATGGCAAAACGATATACCTAAATTTGTATGGCAAGGAGAAAAAGCTACAATTTAAATATAAAGTGTTACAGTATGCAAAGGAAAGAGGACAGGGATTTGAAATTGTATTTTGCAACTTGTCTGGAGGAAAGAATGGTTGTTGCTGAGAACAAGAGTCATTTAGAGTTAGATGGTAATTTGACATGGATATTTATAGTGTAAAATAATGTTAAAATTAATGTAGCTTTTAAAAACCATTTTATTAGATATGTCATATTGAGAATATGGAATAAATATAAACCCAGATTGTGTCTGAAAACACTTCTGTGGATCTCAGATTAAGAAGCATTTCACAGAAGAGAAAAGTAGCCAAGGACAAATGACTGACATACTGGGAATTATTGGAAAATCGAGAACTAAATAAAGAAAGCAACTAGTAGGAAAAGGGCATAGCTGTCAATAGTTTCCCCATTTACACTTATCAAAAATATTCAAAATGGAAAAAAAGACTTATGGTATGGAACAAAGTAAGATAGAATTTAAAGTACAATTCTGCACTGAAATGTGAAATGTATTAAGTTTTGTTAAATTTTGAAACAGGAAGAATAGGTTAAAATATGTGATAAAGTGGGTTAAAAATTTTGTTATATACAGATGGATCAGTGAAAAATATGTGGCTAAAAGGGTTGAAATTTACATTATATTATGATCTTAAAGAGAATGTTTATAAAATTATATACTGTTGATAATGGACATGAGAGAAATTATCTAGAATGTATAAAAGCACTTCAAATGTATGTTGGAAATGTGAACATGAAGGGATGTTCATATTCAAGAACAAGTAAAAAAGCTAAAAAGTTATGTGTTCAAATATATATATTGATTCAGAGGATTTTAAATATTAATATTCAATTGAAGCAAGAACTTTTCCTTTTAGGGTTGATGGATACACAGTTAGAAAAGATACTGTGTTATTTCAATATATGACTACTTGTATTGCAGCAAGATTATTATATGAAGGAAAATGGAATGATTTTGCACTATTGTACTCACTATGGAGGGATGTTTGGTGAAATTGATGGATCTTGCTGAGATAAATAAACTGATTTTGACTTCTTGGATTAAATGAAAGACAAAGTCTACATTTATTGGAGATTAGAAATCCTTTATGGGCTTTTTGTGTAAAAATGAAAAAAAACAACTTCTGATTTATGGTTTTGATGATTAGACAGGATAAATTATGGAAAGATGCAACTTTAGAGTTGCATAATGCAAACTTAGAGAGATTGAAATATAATTGTACATGTGAAAGTATTTTTCTCGTATTTTTCTGTAAGACCTTGACTATTGAATTTTCCATTTCTTTGCCAATTGATCTATAAAAGCATTATTTTTATTATCATTTGTCTTTAACTTTTTTTTGCAAAACAGTTAAGAAGTTGGCAGACAGGAGAATTAAAGTCTCATTATTTAAACACATACATATCCATGCACAATCCCTGTGCCCAAGAAATAGAAACATGTTCTCCAATAATTTGGCAAAGTTATTCATACTTGGCTTGTTGGCAAAACAACACAAGGGCTGACTAGCTGACTTTAGCTTCAGCTGGAGATAGAAGCACATCCTGTTACCATTATATGATGATTCATTAACCACTATTCGATGCAAGTGTGAACTGAATAGCTAAAAATTGAACAATTTCCTTAATTCCCCATTTTTTAATTGGCTGAAACTATTCTTATATATGCTATGATATTCGACAATTATTACATTTCATTCTATATTGCTATTATCACCCATCCCCAAAAGAGTAAGTGCAAGAAAGATCCTACCTACTAAATTGTTTGAAACCAACAATTAAATGAACACAAGGAATAAAAAGATGATCCAAAGGTAAATAAAATCACATCTTTTGACATAAAGGCTGTGCTTTCTTAATCATGCTAGAAGCAGGGAACGTTATTCAGTGCTGAGGCATATGCACATGATCAAAGACTTTTTTTTATTTTTCTTCACGTATTCCAGATAAGCCTTGTGTGCATGTGCTCACCCATTTAGAACTAACTCTTCAAAACTATATTTCAGGCAATGACTATGTCTGTTCTTTTCTCATACTTCTCTGACCCTTCTGTTTATGCCCTTATAGATACATAGTCTTAACAAGACTTTAAGGGCTCATTTAACAAAACTCTTTTATTATGTGGAATAAGCAAAGAAAAAGGGTTAAAATATGCTCCTTCGGAATTTCCACTCCTTTGGAATTTTTCTCCGTCTGGACTTCCTCAAGATCAACATTATTTATGATGAACACCAGTGCTCTGGGGCTAGAAAAGAAAACTAGTACAATTACTAGGAAGAGAAACCTGAATCTGAATATTTCATTGGTATTTTTTGCTGCGTGGGTTTTTCTGATACTCAGCTTTTATTTTCAGGAATTCAGGTTATCTTAAAAATAAGTAATATCTCAGGCAGTATTGTGGACAAGTTTGCCATTACTGTTTGAAGCAGGCACTTAACAGGATTTTAGATAAAGATGTTACTTTCTACCAGTTCTGACTGGCTAGCTCTTCAAAAAAATTAGTGGTTTATCAGATTGATTTTGTGTGCCAAAGATACCGGTAGAATAAAAGCATAAACAAGATTATGGTTACTGTACTTTCATATAGAAAAGAAAATCTCTGCTGATTTCTTCTGGAAGACAGAAAGTCAAAGCATAGTGTTAATAATGTTAAATTTGTGACTTCATTCTAGATTATTTTAGATCTCAGGAAAAATGTGAGAGATGTGCCTCTGTAAATTTAAGGAAGTTCCCTCCTGGGATACACAAATTGCAAACTCTTGCCTTGAAAAATATAATAGGAGCCATTTAGGCTAAGTTTTCAGTTTAGTGCAAAAATTCACAATAAAACAGCTCCCTAGATGTTTTAGAAAACATAAAGCTTTTTTCTGATATCTGAAGTACATTTTTTTTTCAACAGCTATAGTATGTTATCTATAACAAGATTATGTTTTCATTTCTCTTCTGACATAATTATAACATTATTCTAGAACCCTCTGATAATCTATATTCTCTTAACTTCTAGTCACAGTAATCTCCACATGAAAAGGTACATAGGAAAAATTAAAGAAAACCTATCCTCTGACATTTTTTACCTATCCTGTGTGCTATTAAAGGAAAGGATAATGAAACATTTTATTGAGGAACTTAATAAAAATCTAAGGAAGTTACAAAAATCTAAGTTACATGCCATTTGGGGAGTTTAACTTTGAGATCAAATTGCTTAATACCAATGTCGCATGAAACAATATAATTAGTAACAATTTAAAACTGCAGAGATTTTACACACAAGCACACATGTTTTTGAATGGTGATCATTCTGGATTAATATGTAAAAGCATGAATTACAAAAAAAGCATTCTTAACACTTTCCTGCTTTTTCAACATTTGTTCTAGTTATATTTTTAATTATTTTCTCAAGTAGTGATATGGATCAGAATTTTGATAGTAATTATTTAGCTAAAAATAACCTTCGCAATAAAGGGTATTACCTTATAGTTACCACTTACTTTACACTTTTATTAAAGCATGTATGAATGTACATGTATACATATGCAAGTATATGCAATTTCCTTTCTTCCCATAATCTCTGCACATGCCTGCAAAAGCAGAAGTAGGGACCAGAATATTCTGCTGTACAAATTCTATATGTAATGTTAGCTCCTATCCTAATTATTCTCATTAATTTTCATTTTCCATAGTAAAGAATAGTCTAAAAGGACAAGCATCTTTAAACATCTATAAAAATAGTAGTTCTCACTGTTGTATCACTTCCTTTTTTTTCTGCATCATTTGGGATTACGAAGCCTAATTTTAAAAGGATTAAAAGGGAAACAACCTCTTCCTTAATAGTAGCACTTAGAAAACATGGCTGTTGTTTTTATTACTATTATGTCCTGCACTTGTAAAATAGATTATGAAAAATGTTACATGCAGAATAAGGGAAAACATATAAAATAGAACAAGCATTAAAGCACAAATAGGACACGATTGGTTCTTCTTATATGTGGCAAAAAGCTCAAAAGGAATAAAGACAACTACATTCTGAACACACTAAACATTTATGTTATTGCAATGGGCCTTAGTTTGAAGTTTCCATTTAATAGTAATATTGCTACATGAGACATAAATCTCACAAGTTCAGTGAAATTTAAATTCCAAGATAGTGTGCATCAAATTGCAGCCTTAATATCCTACTCCTAAGATTAACAAAAAGTAAAATGTTAATGGTTTCTATGCATGTTTATTAATTTTTTATACCAGTACTCTGCACATCTTGTAGAGGGGAAAGTGCCAGATATCTTAAAAATAACAGCGGGCCACAAAGGAATAGCTGTTGTGCTAATCATCTATTTGATATTTTCTGATGGCAGCAGTGGATTCATTTTTTTTCCCAATATGCCAGTGGGCCACTTAAGAATGCTTTATAGGCTAATGTGTTGTGCCTGCTTTTCACTAATTTACATGACTGTCTAAAAATATTTCTGACCATAAATTCTGTATCATACATATTTACCTGGTGATAAATTTCCAGTGAATTCATTCTGAGTCTAAGATTACTCTATTTAACTTTATTGCCAGGTAAATGCATATGTCAGAAGCCAATCTTATCTATATATCTAAACATACACAATTCATTAAAGATGTCATATATAGAATATTAGAACAAAAGACAGAGCCATACTTCAGTTTGCACTGACAAATTGGCAATGATATATCTGGTTAGTTTCTGACATCGCTTTAAATAGGAATGAATATAGTGTATAGTGAGGTTATAGCTGTAGGCTCTTTGGGCTATAGACCAAAAATGATGATATAACAGGAGCATTTATTTTCTAAGGAAAAAAATCCATCATTATCCTGAATGGCTGATGTTGAGGCCAACAGGCATTTTGGCACCAGGTTTCCTATTCCATTTGACTTAAAATGTATTGGCATTTTGCAAAATGAAATGCAAACCTTGCATAACATTTATTTCCAAGTATGTTTCAGAATCCCGTAAGATTTCCAAAGGAATAAAAATGGGTAACTGCAAGCCAGTGCTTTGTTTGGAAGTGTTCCCAGATACACTGAAAAAGGAAAGTGTAAACATGAAGAAGAGGGATTATTCTACTACTAGTTGCAAAGCATTTTAGGGAATCAGTGCTCTGCAAGGGTTCTTGTCAGCCATTTTGTGAACAGGCAAATCCTCCAACTGTTATTTGGAGAGCACCAGAACATGTTCCCAAAATTTCACACCAGCTCCAAGAGATATGGCATTCCTGTTTTAAAATATACTGTTTACAATTTAATCTTAAATCTATCCAAGGCAGATTTGTTATATACTTTTCCTCTCTTCCATCAAATCTGAAAAGGCATTTGTGACATCTGACAGCCCTTAACAGAAGACAGGAGATGCAAAGAGAAAGGGAAAACGAAAACCAAATGCACATTAGAGTGTAGCTTTAATCACTATTATATATTATACATTTTCATTATTAAGTTAAGATCCAGGCCAATCCACTTTTTGCTCGGAGGTGGAATACAGCGGTTCCTCAGCTATCATAAAAGTGCAACAACAGGTGTTTGTTACAGCCAGAGAGAAATAAAAGATCAACACCGGATTCGGTGGCAGGTGCAGCGGAAAAAAAATAATGGAGGAAGCTTTGTCTGTAGAGTTTGAGCTTCCGCGACAGGGACAACCTCAGAGACAGAGACTTTAGTGCGATGGCGCGCCAATCCCCGGCGCCTCCTTAAGTCTCAGCCCGGCCTCTCGCCGCTTCCCCGCCCCCGGCCCTCCTTCCCCGCCAATTCGCCAAAGTCCTAGAATAAAGTTTGCTGTTAGCGGGGCGGGTAAGCTTTTAGCAAAGAAAGGAAGCGAGCCCAACGGCGGCGGCGGTTATAGGGCACGCTCGTTCTTTCTCGACCATGGCCTCGTCAGAACTGGCCCAAAAGCTGCAGAGACGACTGCTTCGAGACGGCAGCACCTCGGAGGCGCCTCCTGCAGAAGAGGATGACAGCCTTGCCCCTGAGCCGGCCGGCTCCGAAACGAGCCCCGAGGACCCGGCCGAGGATCCGGCCGAGGACCTCAGCGGGCTGAATGCCGCCGCTGATCCGGAGCTGAGCGCCAAGCTGACTCGCAGGCAGGACATCAACGCGGGCGCGGCACAGCCCCGCCTTGCTCAGGTCTTTAATCCCTACACGGAGTTTAAAGAGTTCACTCGCCGGCAGATCAAGGATATGGAGCGCTTATTTAGACTGTAAGCATCGTCTTAGCCCGCACGATCCCTTTACCGTTCCTCTTTGTAATTTTCGATCTTGGCGAACTTGAAACTTTTGAGTAGTTTTCTGTAGTATTTATTTCCAAATCCTTGACGGATTCCCCCACGTGTGTTTAAAACAAACCACCCGTGCACCTCGGTTCTAACAGTGGTTTCTTAGTATCGATGAAGTCTGTGGAATCGTTGAAGTTTAAAATTTCCAATCTTTTATGCGGAAGTTCAAAATTTCTGATATGACTCAATCATGAGGTAGTAGAGGAAGGACCTGGAAAAAGTTGCTTATAACTGTATCTGCACTGACTGAGGTCAATGTTTAATGAGAGTATGATTGACTCCAGAACAGGAGAGTGCATAATACCTATATGCTAGATATGTTTTCTTCCCGGAGAAAGTTTTGTAAATTGTAGTAGTAAGGTTTACTTTTGAGTAAACTTTTACAGAACTGTCCTGTGTATCACATTTTCCTCAGCTGCTCTGATAAATTGAAAGGTAATGTGAAAAGTCACAATAAAGCTGGCTAGATTCAATGGAATTTAAATTAGCACGCGCAGGATTGCAGATTAAAATTTAGAGCAAATTCTGCAGATCCTGTAGCTCTTTTCAAAAAGTTGGTGTGGTTGTTTGCTTTTGTACTTCTGTGTTTATCATTTTAAAAAGATGAACTTCACTAATCTTTTCCTTCATATGTATTAGTTAATCTTCAAATTTCCAGTTCCTTCTTTTGCTGTTCTTGCAAAATGGAAACCTGTAGTGTTTCTTTGTGCCAATTCTCTGTATTGGGGGAAAAAATACATTCACTTGCTAAATTAAAAAGATCTTCAGTCCATAGAACTAGAAGGGTCAAGTTAAGTCTTCCTATTGTTAGGCTTGGTATTATCTCTGTGGTCAGGTTTGGAGCAGCAGTTTATATTTGGCCATAAAAATCACACTGCAACAAAAAACTTGACCTTCCCCACTCCTGCAAAGTCAACCATAGTTATATTTAGCTTGTGCTTTTAAGTAATAAAAGATGTACTATTTGTCACTTGTTCCAATTATGTTACTAAAAGAGGAATTGAAAAAGACTTTGGCCTGATTTGCTGTACATTTTTGATTGCTATTCCAACTTATTAACTATGTAGTTATATAGCTGCTATTTATAAAGCAAGTCCTAGTGTTCAATATATTTTAATGGAATAGCAAACTAAATTAATAGTATAGACTGTGCTCAATTGAATTTAATGGGATTGGCTTCTGAATCCTGGGCCTTTTCATCCTTGTTCCTAACTATAATACAGACATGCCTTGGTGACATCGTTTTTTTAATGACATCCCAGGGATGTCTTCATCCTATCCCCACCCCATGAGTGAGACAAATTTAAATAATTGTGAGCATCTAGTGCCGTGATGGCGAACCTATGGCACAAATGCCACAGGTGGCACGCGGAGCCATATCGGTGGGCACGTGAGCGTTGCCCTAGCTCAGCTCCAGAGCGCATGCGCATACCAGCCAGCTGTTTTTTGGACCTTCTGGGCCCACAGGAAGTCAGGAAACAGGCTGTTTCCGGCCTCCAGAGGGCCTCCGGGGGGGGGGGGAGTGGGGAAAGCCGTTTTCACCCTCCCCAGGCTCCTAGAAAGCCTCTGGAGCCTGGGGAGAGGGAAAAACAGGCCTTCCAGTCTCACCGGGCCATCACGTGCTAAAAGCGGGAGAAACGCGGGGGGAGTCGCATGCTCGGGGGTGCAGGGAGCATTGAATTATGGGTGTGGACATGTGTGCACGTGACCCCACCACACTCCCCCGGCTTTTGGCATGGGACAGCAAAAAGGTTAGCCATCACTGATCTAGTGGAAGCTTGAAGATGTGTGAAATCTGTTTCACTTTGCCACCCACTATGTCAGAGATAGAATCACATGACCAGTAGTAAGTGGGATTAGAGAGGTGTTTACTGCCTGTTTCAAGCTATTTTTTCCTTCCATTTCCCAATCTATTTCTCTGCTGTCAATCTGCTGGACATGATGATGCATGGAATATAAGGAAAATAACTTCTTGCCAGGGCTTATAATGGTATCAGGGTGAAGTGGCTTAACGGGCTGAAGTAGCATTATATACAGAAATGTTGATATGCTTCCCTCCCATTGCTTCCTGATGAGGAAACTGTAAGTTGCTATTGGTCAATTGTATAAAGAAAGAAAAGAGAAATGTTAAGTGCCTGTGATTTAACTATTTTCATGATTGTTTTTTAAAACTTTATTCAGAATGGGATATAGGTGGAGAGGCACAGGAAGGAGACAGACGCTCCCATTCCTCTTGCAGCACTATGATTGGTGGATATTTTTCCTGTAGCCTGGTGATAGGCAGAAGAGAGAGAACAGCAAACTTGGAGGAATGAACCTGTCATTTTGCTGATTGTGAATGCACAAAATTAGGATAGCAATTTCTGCAGTGAGTCAGAACAGAGGTAGTAGCAGGATATGGATCAGCAATGGGGGTGGCAAATTTCAGGTTTTGAAACTGAGTAATTTTTTGCTCACTCAAATATAGTTGGCTAGATTTTAGTAGTAGGAAAAGGATTTTTGATATCTTGATTGTCATACTGGAATTGGGAAAGCCCTGGTTCAGATACCTACTTAGTAACTGAGTTACTTTGAGCCGCTCCCTGACTGAGCATACACATTGTGGTATGCCATTGGCTTGTTGAATAAATGATTTACAGATCATACAGTAGTGACTGAATTCAGATTATATACTGAGCTGTTATTAGTTACTAAGCTAAACCTGAACATAGCAATTTACCTGTTACATTAAACTATTATGTGTCCTGGTTATCGGTGGTTTATCGTGACATGTGTTTACCATGATGTGTTAACCCAGTCACTGTTAGCACTATCACTTAGCCTGCAGAGGCGAGAGAAAGTACGGTATTTATTTATTTGACTTATACGGCCATCCAATTCATAAGTGTGTGATTGTTTTTGAAATTTTATGTTAACATTATCAAAATTTGCTTGATGCAGTTGCAGGAACAATGATTCCCAGAAGAAACAACTTATGAGGTTGAAGAATCAATGCCTTTACAACATGTGGTATGACAGCTGCAATAATACAAAGATTCCTCTCTGACATGTATCTTACAGGAGATGTTTCTGCTGAGTTAGGAGTTAAATTCACACCTTTGAGATAGACATCTAGATTCATAAAGCACATTCCTTGCTTAAGGAAGGAAAATTGTGCAATCTGTGCTACTCATGGAAAAAAAAATCTTGTCTGCTCAGCTCTCCTAGAGAAACTGAAACTGATGTTTTTTCCCCCTACCTTCCTCTTCCAATCCTTCAGCAGCCAATACAATTCTTCGTAGTTTGTTACAAATGCTTCCATATGTAGCTGTGCTAACTGAAGTTCCTGATTGAGAATATGATATCAACAAGATACAAGTTGTCCTCAATTTACAACAGTTCGTTTAATAACTGTTCAAAGTTATAATGGCACTAAAAATGTGACTTATGATCATTTTTCACCGTTACAACCTTTGCAGCATCGCCATGATCAAAATTCAGATGCTTGGCAACTGGTTCATATTTATGACTGTTGCTGTGTTCCAAAGCCATGTGTTTACTTTTTGCGACCTTCTCACAAGCGAAGTCTATGGGGAAGCTAGGTTAATTTAACAACTAGGTTACTAACTTATCAACTGCAGGGATTCACTTAATAACTGTGGCAAGAAAAGTCATAAAATGGGACAAAACTCACTTAACAATTGTCTCACTTAACAACATAAGTTTTGGGCTCAATTGTGGTCATAAGTTGAGAACATCCTGTATTTATAGCTGTAGACCACAAATGAGCTGTGGACAAGTGCTCAAAGATGTTTTTTCTTTTTACTTTCTAGTTTGCACTGTTTTATGAAAGTCACCTTAAAAGGCCTTGGTTTCAGTGTCTTTATTTCACTCAGACATGTAAATAGATGCTAATATGTAAATAGTGAATAGATAATAAGATAGCATACTTTACATCAAATTCTCAGAAAAAAAATTCAAAAACAAAACCTACCTGAATTTCTGGAATGCATTTGTTAGTAGATAATGTAACAGAATCTTAAAAACTTCAAAATCTATTCTCCAAGTCAGCTTATACTCTGTGCAATTCAGGTGGAGTGTTTAGTCTTCTGCACTAAATACATCTTTGTATCCTGCTCTGCCTTCATCTTTCCAGAGTCTCTTAAACATTCCATGTTATTTACTTACCTGTGGTAAGAAAAGTTTACCCTTGGGTGACCAAGAAATTTATATGAAAAGAAAAAGTCTGTTATTTTTTCTTTCCAATTATTGAATGCATATGTTTATGCATATTATTCTTAAAACATATTCAAAACTAAAATAAAAGTTTTTATCATCAAAGTTACAATAGCCTCGGAAAAGTTCTTTTTTGTAACCTCTAAAGCACTTCCAGCTATTGTAAAATGTGCCACGTATCCACAATCCCATGATTATAGTTTGGGTTTTTTGCAAACTGTTTGCACTTATGACCAGTTGCCAAGCCCCTCTGTGATCGGGTGATCGCTATTTGCAATCTTTTCATAGAATCATTAGGCTGGAAGGAACCTTGGAGATCTTCTAGTTGAACCCCCTGCCCAAGGCAGGAGTTTTTATACCATCCCCAACAAGTGGAGGTCATATCTTTTCTTGAAAACCTTGAAAACTCCTGGAGGCAAGCTTTTCCATTGATTAATCGTTCTTACTGTTAGGAAATTCTTTCTTATTACCTGGTTGAATCTCCCTCTGACAAGTTTCCATCCATTGCTTCTTGTCCTGCCCACAGATGCTATGGAGAATAAACCAACACCCTCTTCCTGTGACAGCCTTTCAAGTATTGGAAGATTGATATCATTCTTCTCTGAGCCTTCTCTTCACTAGGCTAAACATACCTCGTTCCCTTAGCAGTTCATTGTATGATTTAGCCTCCAGATCCCTTATCATTTTTGTTGTTCTATTCTGTACTCTTGCTAGAGTGTGAGCATCATTTTAGAACTGTGGTAACAAAAACTAGATGTAGTATTCCAAATGTGGTCTCACCAGTGCAGAACTATTACTTATCATGATTTTGATGCTATTTCTCTGTTGATGCAGCCTAGAACTGTGTCAGCTTTTTTTGGCAGCTGCAGCATGCTGCTGATTCATACTTAAGCAGTGATCTACCAGGACACTAGATCCTGCTCACAGTTACTACTGTTGAGCCAGCCACCTCCTATTCTATATCTGTGCATTTTTTCTGTCTAAGTGCAGGATCTTACTTCTCTCATCACTGAACTGCATCTTTTTGGATAGGACCTAATGTTCAGGTCTGTCAAGATCCTTCTGACACTTGACACTTTTGACACTTGAGTTCATTTTCCAAAGCAATTAGAACTGCAGAAAAAATAATTGCTACCAACCTGCCTTCCATTGAGGACCTGTATACTGCATGAATCAAGAAGAGGGCCGTGAAAATATTTACAGACCCCTCGCATCCTGGACATAAACTGTTTCAACTCCTACCCTCAAAACAACACTATAGAGCACTGCACACCAGAACAACTAGACACAAGAACAGTTTTTTCCCGAAGGCCATCACTCTGCTAAACAAATAATTCCATCAACACTGTCAAACTATGTACTGAATCTGCACTACTATTAATCGTCTCATAGTTCCCATCACCAATCTCTTTCCACTTATAATTGTGTTGTAAATGTTGTACCTTGATGAACGTATCTTTTCTTTTATGTACACTGAGAGCATATGCACCAAGACAAATTCCTTGTGTATCCAATCACACTTGGCCAATAAAATTCTATTCTATTCTATTCTATTCTATTCTATTCTATTCTATTCTATTCTATTCTATTCTATTCTATTCTATTCTATTCTATTCTATTCTATTCTTGGCAATTCCCCCCAGTTTGTGTTGTCTGTAAATTTAATGTGTTCCCCTTCTATCCCTTCATCTAGATCATTTCTGAAGATGTTGAAGAGCCCCCTTCTACCCCTTCATCTAGATAATTTCTGAAGATGTTGAAGAGCCAGGCCTAAGACCGACCCTTGAGATATCCTACTGCATGCTTCTCTCCATGTAGACATAGCTCAATTGAGAACTACATGCTGAGTGCAGTTGGTCAGCCAACTGTGAATCCGTCTGGTAGTAGCACTGTCTATCCCACATTTTTCTACCTTACCAAGACGTAGGCTGTAGTCTACTTTATCAGAAGCCTTACTGAAGTCCAAGTGTACTATATTCATAGCATTTTCATGATCCATTAATTTAGTCACTTCGTCAAATATGGGAATAAAGTTTGTCTAGCATGATCTGATTTAACAAACCCATGCTGGCTTCCTGTATTGTCCTTGTTTATTTCTAGATGCCCACAAATCCACTGTTTGATTATCTTTTCCAGGAATTTTCCCAGGTATTCATGTCAAGCTGATTGGCCTGTCATTTCTTGGATCCACTTTTTTGCTCTTTTTAAATATTGGAACCACATTAGTTCTTTTCCAGTTCCACCGTGCTCCAGAAGCTCTGAAAGATTTCATCCAGTGGTTCCGAGATTACATCTGCCAGCTCCTTCAGTATCCTGGGATATAAACCATTTGGTTCTGGAGATTTGAATTTATTCAAAGCAGATAGGTGTTCTCTTATTAATTTCTTATCAATCTTTTTTGCTGGTTTCCCCAGAAAGTCAGTGGGGAAGCCAGCAAGGAAAGTTGCAAGCTGCTGCCAACTGCCAAAAGGACTCCCTCTTGTCTCAGGGGACTGGCTGAAAGCTGCCTGCTGAGTAGGCTCAGCCCTCTACTGGACTGTAGAAACAGGGATTGGATCTCTAACCTAGCTGAGGTGTTATCTTCCGCATACAGAAGAGCACTGGGAATGCCATTGTTTTGAAGGCTAGAAAGATTTTTAGCCTTCAGAACAACGTCTTTCACTAACTTTCTAGCCTTGTAGCAGTAGATAGTGAAATGACTCCGAATATTTAGAAGTGGGGATCTGTTGTGGGCTAAATCTATCATTTCTGGATTAATTGGCTGTATCAGTTAATTTACCGGTAGCTTTAGAATTTGCATAACATTCACTCCATGCCCCACGGGATAAATTTGTTTTTAGCAACAGGTTTTCAGTTTCTTGCCTTTTTGATACCAATCTTGTTCCTTTTGGGTCATCGTGATTTATGTTTGTGTCTGGATCCTACAGCAGAGGAACCCAGCCTAATGTCTTAGGACCATATTTAACATCCAAAGCCTTGAGTGACAGTAATTTAAGTAGTTATTAAATTTTAAATTTTAAATATAAATGAAAAGGCACTAGTATAGGGCAATGTTAATTTCTTTTGATGTAAAAATTTGGTCTTTTCCCTACTTTAATTGTGAGTGGGATAGATATTAAGTAGTAAATACAATTACCAACATTGTGTCAACTAAAAAGCTAAAGTGCCAGTTTGGTGGATATTTGAAGGTACGAGAAAAGGAAAACTTACGTGAAACATACTATGGAGGTCTTTTTATGCAGACAGCTGCTTATGCACCTTTCATTATTTGATCCTAATTAAATGTATATAACGTTTGCTCATAGTTACCCTTAACTTAAAATGAGGGCTTTTTAGAAAGGAAAACATACAGTTACTAATTAAACTTAATCATGGCCTAGAGACAAGCTGGGGAGAGAGGATAGATAATTCCAAGAGGGAAAATGCTAATAAGTCTCTTCCAGATGAAATAACATGTGGCAAAACAAAGCAATTATTATTCAGCATGAGAATTCCACAAGAGTTTTAGTCAGTTTGAGTAAAAAATTCATAAATGCACATAACAAAAATTTTAGCCAAACCATGGATTAAACTTTCACCAACTACTTCAGTATTTCGTATCTTTTCAGTATAAAGTATTTTATATTTTAAAATGATAACTGAACACTTTTTAGAATGATAATGTACACATTTGTTTATGTAATCAAAATATTGCTGTATAAAGCCTAACATCTTCGCTTGTAAGGGTAATTCCTTATGACAGCCTAAGCTGCTTGTCTCTCCTGCTGCTCCTAGCTGTTCCTAAGCTGCCTTAAAAAATTCCATCTGGATTGTACTGGTTTTGTAATGGGGCTAAGTGGATGTTCAGACAGGACAGCAGCCACAGTAGGCCCTGGGTGGTAGTTCTCTTGCTTTTTGTCCTACCAATTCATAAGGAAAGTCAACCCTTTCTAGTTGTTTTTCTGTGTTAATGGGTCTCTTAAAGTCTGCCTTTTCTTTTCAGCAGTAGCTCCCTCCTTCATGATGTCTTTGCCTTTCCCTTTGCTTTCCCAGTTATTTGTGCACCTGTATGCATTCATACTCCCCTCATGTTTTCTTCTATGAAACTAACAGACCCTTTTCTTTCCCCATTCTGTATTGTTCAATCATTGCTTTGATGGTACAATGATTGAGAAAAAAAGAACATGTTATTTCATTTAACTTTGTGTGGCAGTGAAATACTGACGGTTCAAGTCCATAAAAGAAAAGAACTAGAGTTGTTGGAATTTTACAGCTTTATTCCAAAATTCCTAAGCTATATGTTAAAGGTGATTTGTGTTCATTTTTTTAAAAACAGAAAGTACAGTGGTGCCTTCTTGACAGATGTTAAGGGTAGAATGGAGTTATGCTGGTGGAAGAGTTGAAAAAAACGTAATGGCCATGACACTTTATTGGACTCCATGATCTTTATAGAACTTCACTGAAGTAACTGGAAGAGTTAAAAAGGAAGCTGGTGAGTAGCAGGGAACATAGCAGTCCAAGATGAAATGGCCATGTAGGGCAGCAAGCAACTTCTGGAAAGGAGGGGACATGCCAGGCACTATTCCTGATCACAGTGGGAGATTTTGCTAAATTGGAATAAAGCACAATAGATTAATAGCACAAAAAGACTTAAGATGACAAAAGTAATTTTGAAGCAGAGCGTCAACAGTTGAGTGGAGAGGTGAATTTGTGATACGCTTGGAGCAGGTGAAAGGCAACATCCATTTTTGCATTCAAGAGATGGTGATAGGTAAGATCTGGACTTTCAGCTTGCCCTAAATTTAACAACCTGATCAGCTTAGAAAAACAATATTGATAACAGGACTGTAATTGGAGCACTTTAGGGTCTGGGACTACTCATTAAGATTATTTTCAGCCCTGAATGTCTAATAATAATAATAATAATAAATTAATTTTAAACATTTACTTTAAAAAAAAACATTTATTGCTGATTGTTGGCCATGCCAGCAAGTTCCAGAACCAAACTACACTATGTCTAATATTCCTTTGCTGTCTGAAAATCAGAAACATTACAAAATTCAGATCATGATTTCTGCTCATTCTACAATTAAACCATGATGCTGCTTGATATTGAAATAGTCAAGGGCATTGTCACTTTGAACAAGGCTACATACCTGAACCTCTATCTTTTTAAAGTGTTCATGGGACAGTTTTGTTTATAAAGAATGTAAACAGTAGAATAAGAAACTGAAGACTGCTACAGTGGCAACTTTACAATGAGTCTTCTTTTTGGTTTATGGAAAAGTCTTGTAATATAATTCACAAAAGTTTGTATCGATTAGGCTCTTCAGTCACAGCATGGTTATTTCTCTATTAGTCATACTATCTTAACTAGCAAAATGCTGAGTTTACTTATTTTTTAAAACATTAGTAGCTCTTCTATCTTCAACATAAATATTTCTGTTCATAGGAAAATGGGCTTTGTTGTCTGCAATATTCCTAATACAGATCAGTTGTCATTTATTCATGCTATTTCTAGTGCATTTACATGTCCTGGTATATTTTTCTTCTTTTTCTGCTGGTATACTTTCATAAAATTTATATTTAAAACTTTCTGTTCTCAGAACATAGGTTCTGTGGACAATTTTTTAAATTATTTTGAATAACGAAAGTAGAACTTAAGGCAGACTGAAGAACATATTTAAAATATATATTTAAGAATGTTTAAGAAATAAGAACATAATAAATAATAACTTGATTGATCTGTTTCTTCTGAAGTGTGATATGCAGGAAAAGAGTTTGAATGACCAACACTTCTTTCATTTTAGTGGCATATTAGGTTGCAAGTAATCATGGCAGGTTCATGACTATGAATTTAGGAATGCCTCAGTCATACAGAAATTGTGAATGAAGATAACATTTTAATCTTTAAATAAGGGCTGTATATCTTTTTAAAATATTTTGACATGCTTATTTAAAAAAAAAACAGGAAGTGTTGAGACAAGGGATAAATATGTAAAGGTAGTCCTCGACCTGCAACGGTTCATTTAATGACTGTTCAAAGTTACAACAGCATTGAAAAAAGTGACGTATGACTGTTTTTTACACTTATGACCATTGTAGCATCCCCATGGTCATGTGATCAAAATTCAGATGCTTTGCAACTGACTCATATTTATGATCATTACAATGTCCCGGGCTCATGTGATCACTTTTTGCGACCTGACAAGCAAAGTCAATGGGGGAGCCAAATGGACTTAATAACTATGTTGCTAACTTAATTGCAGTGATTCACTTAACAACTGTGACAAGAAATGTCATAAAACGGGGCAAAATTCACTTAACAGATGTTTCGCTTAGCAACAAGATCAATTGTGATCGTAAGTTGAGGACTACTTGTATTCCTCAACTTTGCTCAATCTAATACAGGGGTGAAATCTAAAAATTTTCCCTACCGGTTCTGTGGGTGAGGCTTGGTGGTGGTGGGTGTCCTGTGATTAAGTGGGCATGGCCAACTCAATGTCATTCACAGCCACGCCCACTCAGTCACATGAACCCCCCCCCCAGCCATGCCCACAGTAGGAAAACTTTTAATTTCTATTCTGCCTTTTTTCTTTTTGCAAGATGCCTGAAGCTGCAGCCTCTTTTTTTCAGTGCGCCTGGAGGCGCTTCTTGCCCTGAAAGATGCAACAGCTGCAGGCTTCTTGCAAGCGAAAGTTACTGGAGCCACTCCCCTTCTTGAACGTGGCCTTGCCCAGGATCCGCTGCCTGCTCCCCCTTCACCATGCGGCATGTCCTTACCTTCCTCCTGCGGCTGGCTGCCAGGGAAGGCAAGTGCTGAAAGATGCAGTGGCTGCAGGCTTCTTCCAAGTGAAAGTTACCGGAGCCGCTACCCTTCTTGAATGTGCCGCCACCATCGCCTCCCTGTTCCATGCGCCGGCTGCGTAAGCACACACCCAACCTACTTCTGATGAATGAATGAAATAAATGGTGTGCGCTTGCACAGCCGGTGCACAGAACAGAGCGGCGAAAGCAATGGCAAAATGCAAGGTGCGCGAGTGCGCGAGTGCGCAGTGCATGCCAAAAGGAGGCCTGGGGTAAGTAGAGGCATGGGGTAAGTGAGGGGCTGTGATCAGCTGTGGCGCGCAGTCTTTTTTTTTACTTTTAAAAGCATTTTTTTACAACCTATTTGGCTGAATAGGTTGTAAAAAATGCTTTTAAAAGTAAAAAAAAGGCTCTGACAATTTTTTTTTTAAATTTACATTTATATCCCGCCCTTCTCCGAAGACTCAGGGCGGCTTACAGTGTGTAAGACAATAGTCTCATTCTATTTGTATATATTTACAAAGTCAACTTATTGCCCCCCCAACAATCTGGGTCCTCATTTTACCTACCTTATAAAGGATGGAAGGCTGAGTCAACCTTGGGCCTGGTGGGACTAGAACCTGCAGTAATTGCAGGCAGCTGTGTTTTAATAACAGGCTATCTTACAGCCTGAGCCACTCAAGGACCCTTAATTGCGCAGCTCAGCTGTGATCATCAGAGCCTTTTTTTAACCTTTTAAAAGCATTTTTTCAAAGAAGCAGCAAGCAGGTGACTGGGCGATTGGATGGGCATGGGTGGGGGGCCCCAGGGATTTTTGCTACTGGTTCTGCGAACTGTCTGCCGCCATCGCTACCAGATCAGCTGATCCGGTCCGAACCGGGAGCATTTCACCCCTGGTCTAATAGCACTAGAAAAAGCATGCATCATGGAAATAGTTTCGTATTTATTTCTCCAAATGCTTGTGTGGGGAAACTTTATTTTTTATTTTGCACACAGGTTCCTCATGTGCCATCTCAGAACTGGGAATATGAATGCATAATCCTGGTGAAATTCAGATGCCTTGGATTGGTCATGAGGATGACTAATAAGTAATTACCAATACAATTACACTCACAGTTCTCAGTATGAACAGTCTGATTAGGTGGAGGCCTTTTGCCAAAGAAAATTAGCCTCTTCTTTAATGGGAATAAAAACAAAGAAGCAAGAAGAAATTACTGTTCTTTTGAAAGGAACACTAGGATTTCCTTGCCAAAGCCAAGTGAAATGAATACTGTCTTTGGGATCTGATACAAAATTCTAGCGTTGGGCGCAGCATTTCCAGCAGTGAGTAAGACCTGCTTTCTGGGAGCAGCAGTTTCCCTTGTGTATGATACACAGTCAACAAACACACCCACTTTAGGAATAGGGAGTGAGTTAGATGGAACTTTGATATGGATTTTGTTTTCTATGCAGTTGTTTTACTGCATAGCTTGGGAGTGGAGCCATACTACATCTTTTTATTTTCTTTTTGACTATGATCCAATCTCTTGTGCTGTAGCTAGTCTCTCTCCTTTGTCTCTGTGCTCTTTGAGTCAGCTAGTCTCTGTGGTATGAAGTTCTTTCTTGGTTAATCTAGTAAGAAACATGAAAAAAAATTCCTCAATCAAAAAGGGAACTGGATTTTCTATTACAGTAATCTTCTTTATTCATAGCTATCAGGAGTCTGGCAAATGTACTAGTAAAAAAGCAATATATTTTTACAAAGATGCTTCTGCTATTTAATTGAGTTGTTAATTATTGTAATGGTGTACCTTGCGATTCTTTCAGTCAAAATCTGTATTAAGAAAGAATTAATGTATGATATATATATATATAAACACGCCCTTATGTTACTTCAATCTTTTAACCTTTTTGTTTTGATGAAACAGCTCTCTTGAATTATATATAGAATGTATTCAATCCACAGACCCAAAATCTAAATACAGGTGATCCTTGACTTACAACAGTTCATTTAGTGACTGTTCGAAGTTACAACGGCACTAAAAAAAGTGACTTATGACCATTTTTCACACTTGTGACCATTGCAGCATCCTCATAATCACATGATTTATACTCAGATGCTTGACAACTGACTCGCATTTATGACGGTTGCAGTGTCATGGGGTGATTTAATCATCTTTTGCAACCTTCTGACAAGCGAAGTCAATGAGGAAATTATATTTACTTAACAACCATGTTACTAATTTAACAACTGCACTGGTTCGTTTAACAAACGTGACAAGGAAAGTCGTAAAATGGGGCAAAAGTCAACAAATTTCTCACTTTACAACATAAATTTTGGGCTGGATTTTAGTTGCAAATTGAGGACTACCTGTAGTTTCAGCTCTACTTCAGGGCAGGAAAAAGCTAATAATATGACATTGTAATCCTAGCCATTATCTCAAATGACCCGTTTTTTGTTTTTTTTAAAGTATTTTAACTGAAAATTCAAGCACATACTGAAGTTCTGCACTGATACCACCACTCCACCCTCATGCAGGAAATTCAGATTATAAATTGCAATTCTTTAAATACAGGTGGTCCTCAACTGACAATCACAATTGGGCCAGAATTTCTGTTGCTGAGCAAGATTGTTGTTAAGTCTCACCCAATTTTATAACCTTTCTTGCCGTGGTTGTTAAGTGAATCACTGGAGATGTTAAAGCAATCATTCAGTTATTAAGCAAATCTGATTTCCCCCAATGACTTTGCTTGTTGGAAACCATGTGGAAAGGTCAAAAGTGGAGATCACGTGACCCTGATGCAACTGCTGAAAATATATGCTGGTTGCCAAGTAAGTAAATTTTGATCATGTGACCCTAGGGATGCTGTTCAAGTAGTCGCAAAATAAATGGTCATAAATTGAGGACTATCTGTATTGTCCAATGAAAATTTCTGAAGAACTTAAAAGCTTACTCTAAAACCTTTGGTTTGCCATAATTTTTTTTTTAATTTGAATTTATATCCCGCCCTTCTCCGAAGACTCAGAGTGGCTTACACTGTGTTAAGCAATAGTCTTCATCCATTTGTATATTATATACAAAGTCAACTTTTATTGCCCCCAACAATCTAGGTCCTCATTTTACCTACTTTATAAAGGATGGAAGGCTGAGTCAACGTTGGGCCTGGTGGGACTTGAACTTGCAGTAATTGCAAGCAGCTGTGTTAATAACAGACAGACTTAGTCTGCTGAGCCACCAGACACCCTTTTTGTCTTTTTGGACTTTAATTTTTTCTCTTTTCTTTTCTTTTCTCTTCATAATCTTTTTGGACTTTAATCTTTTCTCTTCATAATCCATAGGCCTACCTTAGTTGCAATTCTTTTCATCTTAATTTCTCCTATCCTAATTAGACTTTAACATTTGCTTTGCATAAAATAATCTTCCCTTAATGTTTATCATTTGCTTAAAACTATCTGCCCATACCTTGTTCTCTCCAGCAATTCGCTGTATTTCCAATTAGCTCATGTTATTTCTAGATTGGCCGAAAAATTTCTGGTTTTTATTTTCCTCATCATGGATTTGGAAGGAAGCAAATTAGGCCATATTTGCTCAGGGCAGATATCCAAAGCAAAGAATTAACCTCCGCTGAACTTCCAGTGAAGGAGAATTAAACTCATGATTTTCTAACATATATCAGATATCCAAAGCAAAGAATTAACCTCCGCTGAACTTCCAGTGAAGGAGAATTAAACCCATGATTTTCTAACATATATCAGCATCTGCCTTCTAACCTAAATCCTTTATTGTGTATCTGATCCAGGACTTCTGTGAGACATCTGCCATTTATTTGAACAGTGCTATGATAGTCCAGTTTGGTATAGTGGTGAAGATGCTGGGCTAGAAACCAGGAGACTGAATTTAGGCTTTCCTTAGCTATGAGCGCTAAATACATGATTTTCAGCTACTCTTTCTTCAACCCAATCTATCTCACAGAATGTTAGTTGCGGGGCAAAACACATTCCTTTTCATTAAAAAAATTATTGCTTGGCAATAGTAATTGTGTTTTTACCACCTTTGATAATTTTGGAGCAATCTTTGCTAAGCTAAGCTGTTAAAAATGTGTGTCTTCTTTGTAATTGCTATCAATAAAAGCAAGATAGCAAAAAGTTTTCCAGACTAGAACCATCTCCCTAACCTCTTTCTTTCTAGTGTTCAGACTTCTCATTTCGTAGCAGGCAGCAGTTAGAAATGGGTTTGTTATATCTTATTGACTTTAATTGAATTCTACTCTATAAAATTCACCATATATGGTGAAGTGAGCAGTGAGATGGGTAGCATATAAATTTAATAAATAATGAATAAAATATACACAAATTACTAACACTATCTTTTTGTCATTTCATTTTTATGTAATTCTTGAAATATGTGGCAATATAAAATATGCCAATAATATAGTTCCTGGGGCACTCCATAGTTTAATAAGGAGATCTAGATATGAAGTACCACAAATAATGCCTTAATCTATTTGTTGGAAAATGAAAAATAAATATTACTGGAGGCGTGGCCAACGTCGCGGGCGAGACAGTCACACACCCTGGTACTTCCGGGGTATGCACAGAAATCCCTCCCGCTATGGGGGTCCGTCCATTTCCTGGTTCGGACCATAGCTGCCTCGAAGGGGCAGCGAAGAATGGCGGAGCCGCCGGAGTGAACGGGGAAACTGCAAACTCCCTGCAGCTCCGGATTCCTTTCCCCTACCCAGCGGGGAGGAATGCAGGTGCCATCAGCTGCAACAAAGCCGTGGTGGCCACAAGATTGGGCAGAAGGATGAAGCACAATAGAAACAGACTATTGAAGTTGGGTGAGTTATCACCAACTCATGAAGAAACCTTATTTTGAAATTGGCACAAGCTTTGAAAAAAAAATTTAAACTAGCGGCTAAACATACTGGAAAGTGAAAGTGGAAGGAATCAATTTAAAGAATACACAAATTCTGAAAAGTGAGGGCTTGGAATGAAAGTTAAGAGCCCTAATTAAATAAGAAAAGAAAGTAAATATTTTTTAATTAAGCAATTGTTTTGAGATTCCTGGAAGTTCCGAAGGACTATTTAGGATATAAAAGAAACAAGAAAAAAGAGTTAAAGGGAATACTGCACTGATTTTAATGGAATATCTCAAATGCCTCTACCCTCTAATTTGGGACCAGAAAAAATTCAAAGAAATTATTAAAAGGGGAGAAGATTTTGAATAAAGACAAAAGCTAAGACAAAGGGAAGATGTGGTTTACCATCATAGAAATAAAATGGACACTGTGTCAACTGGGATTGTAACTTAAAAGAAGATATTTAAAGACAGAGGAAAAATGAAAGAAATAAATTGTTTCTCTGAGTTTAAGATACCTATAATGTGATTTTATGATGCATTCAAGAAAAAATGTTGGAAAATTGACCTTCACGATCTAAAACATCTAAGAATAAGAAGAAATTTAATTGTCACCTAAAATGACTACTTGTTACTTGTGGTTTGCAATTGTATTAAAGAGTGACATCTAGGGGCAGAGGAAGAATGTAAGAGTGGAATAGCCTTCGTTTTATGACTATTCCTGCTGAGATGGATGATGTTGTGATTACACAACAGCTTTAAGAAAGGATTCTGGATAGCTGACTTTGGATTATAGAATTAAGAGAAAATTTTGTCATCTAAGTAAGAACACAAGTAACAAATATGGAACAAAAGAAAATATTTAAAACAAGAAGAAACTTGATTTAAAATGTCTAACCTGTTATTTGTGATTTGTAATTGTATTAAAGAATGATTTCTATAGGCAGAGGAAGAATGTAAGAATGGAATAGTGGACTATTCCCACGAAGATGGTTATGTTGCTGTGATCGCATGACATTTTTAAGAAAGGATTTTAAATGGCTGTTCTCAAATTTATATTAAGGAATTAAGTAGAGAATTTTTAACATTTATGTAAGAATACAAGTGACAACTATAGAATAATTATTAATGATGTTTTGGGGAATGGAGGGAAAGACTGCAGAATAAATTGGGGTGAGAGGGAAATGAGTGTTATCATGTAGAGGAAAAAGGTTATTTCTTTTGTTTTTATGAATATATAAGGTAACAAAAATTATTAGTGATAAAAGGGAATAGTTGAATACAATGAAAGAACTATTGGGGGAAAATAAGTAGCAATTACCCTTTTTAAATTTAAGGTTTTTTTATTGAGAATTGAATAGATGGAAAAAATTTTAAATATATGTTTTTTAGAGGCAGAGGAAGATGATAAGAGGGAATAGTCTTTGTGAATTCAGGACTATTCCTAAGTGAGAGGGAAATTATCTATGTGATCGCTGGGCAGTTTTAAGAAAGAGTTGTTAGATGGTCTGACCTCTGATTAAGTAATACAGAAATATGTTCAGATTTGTGAAATTCAAGAAGTTAACAGAAGATTTATCAATGATGTTTTGGGGAATTAAACATGGGGACTAGACTTCATTTAAATAATTTCCAGAATGGGATGGAATAGTATTTTTTTAATTAGCTATGTGCAAATAACAATTAATTTTAAAAAGGAGAAGAAAATATATTGCATTAGACCATAATGGGAGGTGAAATTTGAAATATGTTTAAGAATGTACCTGACTGATAATCTGTTCACAATTTTTTTTTATTATTAAATTTATAAAAATAAAAAAAACTTTTTTTAAAAAAAAGGAATAAATATTACTGTATAGAGATACAAGCCCAACTTTGAACCTGTACCACATAATGAGAATAGCAAAATGCCAGTATTTTTCTCTCTCACTGCCTTGATTGAAAATTGTCCAATGGCAGCTCTCAAGATGCCTCATACTCTATTAGGGACGGATAGATAGGATAATATATCTTGAGCCTGCTGAGATATGTTTACAAGACATTTTATCAACACAATTTATTGTGTTTGCTCTGATGTAGATCCCACTTTTACAGAAACAAGTTGCATAACTCAGGCAACATTTTGTGGGGTTATCTTTGTACTTTCAGAGAATATAGATAGGATTCTCGAAAATGAGTTCTGCTATCTGTGGGATGTATCTATGCCTGCACAGATAGTAGAAGTCAGGAAGCTGGGTGAATCATATACTTTTGGATTAGAGGTAGTAAATGCTCATTTGAAAGGAGGTGGATGGGCTGTTAATATACCACTTTCAAATAGGTCATCTCTTGATTCAACCAGGCTAAATAGCTTCCAATCAGTATTCATCCTTCTTGGAAAAGTTTGTGGAGAAGATGTTAAGACTACAACTACAAAGAATCTTAGTGCAAATTATGTAGATGAAGCAAATTATGTAGATCAATTTTAGCTGGGTTTCATATCCAGGAATGGGACTGAAATTCTGTAGGTCATCTTGGAAAACTTGAATAGGAAGGTATAGCCCTCGTACTCTTGGGATCGCTCAGTGGCATTCAATGCCATTGACATGATAATCGTTTGAACTATCTCCCAGGGTTTGGAATGGAAGTACAGTTTTACAGTGTCATGTTCCTACTTAAGTTTGTGCATAAGAGTACAAATGTGCCTACCATTCCTGTCCTATTGTTTTTCTTCTTTTCTTCATATATATATATATGAAGAAAAGAAGAAAAACAATAGGACAGGAATGGTAGGCACATTTGTACTCTTATGCACAAACTTAAGTAGGAACATGACACTATATATATATGCTTATACCTCCTTATATTTCCTCATATATATGTTTATATACTATATAATCTTTTTGTGTGATGCCTATATATATTGTTGTGACAAAAGAAAGAAAGAAAGAAAGAAAGAAAGAAAAGAAAGGAAAGAAAGAAAGAAGGAAAGAAAGTAAGTGAGCAGATTCAGTTAGTGGTAATGGGGGGGAAAAATCAACTGAATGCCTGGTTGTTCTGTTTATGGTTCTACGGGGTTCAATTGTTTTCTTCTGTGTTGCTTAACTTCTATATGAAACTTCTTCACAAATGACTTACTCCTTCAAATCTCTTGTTTTTGATTATTTATGTCATTCTGTCAGGATTTCATGAATACTTCATATATCCTGAGACTAAACATAATTACTGCCTTTTGTTTCAATTAAACCAATTAAACATAAACTTCCTTTTTAATAGCACATTTCTTTCAACAGTTATATTTTCCTAAGAAAAGAAATAAAAGTCACTTTGGTATAGTGGTTAAGGCATCAAGCTAGAAATAGGAGACCATGATTTCTAGTCCTGCCTTGACACGAAGCCAGCTGGATAACTTTGGTCCAGTTGTTCTCTCAGCTTTGGGAAGCAGGTAAAGGCAAACTCCTGAAATCTTGTCAAGAAAATTGCTGGGACTGTACAGGAGGTCACCAGAAGTCAAAAACCAAGGAACCAAGAAAAAAAAAAGCAGGAAATGATGAAACAAGTCTGTCTACTGGCTTGTCTCTTTTACCACTCTTAGAAACTGTGTGTATATACTGGAACAAGAATGACAATTTTTTGTGGAACCGTTGAGGGTTGTTAAACTGTAATAAATTCTAATTTTGTTTTTATATTTTAGACTCACTTCCTCCTCCACAGTAATTCAGTTGTTCTACTCCCACCCCCCCAATTTTGACTTTTTGTTAAAATTCTCAGAGGGCAAATAGATTTTTCAGTATTATCAGTTAGGCTCCTTGGCATTTTTTAACTTGATATGGGCCATCTATAATGGGTTTCTTGGATTGTGATCAACATTAAGGAAGAGTTAACATGTGCTACTTTTTCAAGTTTACTTGATTGCAATTTATTTCATTTATGGAATTCATAACTACCTTTACTGAAACTCAAAGAGCATTATCTTTTATATGGCCTCTGTCATACAAGAAATACATCTGCCTGTATTAAGGATAATGAATGGTAGTTTGTTGTTTCAGATATTCTCATAGGCAATTTATAGTAAGAGAAGGAAATATAATAAATTATAAAATTTCCATTTATTTATTTGACAAATCCTGTCTTATGTGTATTAAAGGTTTAGTATGAAAAGAAATGTAAAATCACTAATCCAAGTAAAAATACTTTAGATTAAAAAGTAAAAGAAAATGGGTGGCTGAATGCTGCTACTGAGGTATGATGAAATCTTCACCCTTTACTTAGGTTATCATTGAGCTGTTTCTTGTCTCGAAAAACAAGTTTGCCTTCCTTGCTTCACAAGCTCACTGGCTAGATTTGTACTTTTTAAAATGGTCTCAGAAAAAAAGTGCTCCTTTAATTTGTGTTTGTATACTGCTGAGCTGTTTCATCTATGGCTTGCTCTTGCTGAATTGAAAACAGATTGAATATTCTGTAGCCACTTCGCTTTTTGTGGCAGTGTAACTTTGGATAGCTATGCTTTGAAGGAAAGATCTGGCACAGCATACTGAACACCTATTGTAATACTATGATAGAGCAATGCTTTGCCATCTCAACCCACTTCTGGCAAGACCCAGTTTCTCACAATCCTTGCTTTGTGTTGTTTCTGTGCTGGAATGATGGATATGAGAGACTGCTTGCTGGCTGTGGATCCTGAGTCAGTTAACCCTTCTGGAGCTATTGCTGTTCTCGCAAAACTGCCTTACAATTCGTGCAGCTCCCATAAAAACCTCTTTTTCAGAGTGGCAGGATGCCAGACTTCGCTTTTGTAGTTTTTGTTTGTGAAATTTTGATTTGGGCAGTGACCCAGTAGGCGGAGAGAGAATGAGAACTAAATTTCCTGGGATTGTAATGACTACTTCTGTGTTACAGCCCTTTTTTGAATATAGGAAATACCTTACTGCAATTCTTCTATGATTGCAAGTGCATCATCGTTATAAGAAAAAAAAGTATCCTATTTTTCTGTGTGTTCTGCAAGTGTTTAAGGCTTCTTGTATGTTACTTTTACAGAATTTAGCATGGTTGACATTCTTAACTGATAGTTGAGATTCATATCTGCTACCTATCTTTTGGGGATAATATAGCCCATTATCTTTACTAAAATCATTTATGTGCATGTTTTTATTTTTGGACTGTGGAGGCATCATCATAAAATGTAACAATGAACTATAATCCCTATTGTGTGATTATTTATCATCCTGACTTCAGAGAAGGGGTGGGTAATTCATTTTCCTGAGACTGTTGTGGAGGCGTGAACCAATAGGGCGGTTGAGGCCACTACCCTGGGCTGGACAGGGACAGCCAAAAGGGCAGATGTGGTCCATGGGGAGATGAATGCTCAGGTCTGCTTCAGATTCTAAACTTAATCACTAAACAATCATCAAAAGCTTTAGTAAAGGTAAAGGTTCCCCTCACGCATATATGCTAGTCGTTCCCAGCTCTAGGGGGTGGTGCTCATCTCTGTTTCAATGCCAAAGAGACAGTGCTGTCCGAAGATGTCTCCATGGTCATGTGGCCGGCATGATTAAACGCCAAAGGCGCACAGAACACTGTTACCTTCCCACCAAAGGTAGTCCCTATTTTTCTACTTGCATTTTTTACTTGCTTTCGAACTGCTAGGTTGGCAGAAGTTGGGACAAGTAACGGGAGCTCATCCGCACTAGGGATTCGAACCATCTTTCCATCCACAAGCTCAGCGTCTTAGCCACTTAGCCACCCCGTCCCCTTCAAAAGCTTTAGAAAAAGCTAATTTGGCAAGTTTTGAAAAACATTTACAATGCACAAATGGAGGTATAAAGTATAATATAGAGAGGGAGTGCATTGCACCAATTGGCTGGCTGTTTGTGTCCTTTGGAGTTGTTCCTCCCCCAGTGGAACTGAAATATGATCTTCTTACAATCATCCATATCTTATTTACTTCTGTTTAAACTACAAGTAATCTTCAATTTACAATCACAATTGAGTCTAAAATTATGGTCATAAGTTGTGCCAATTGTTAAGTGAGTTACCACATGATCGCACCAGGTTTTACAACCTTTTTGCAGCAGTCATTAATTTGATTGTTAAGTGAACACAGCAGTTGTTATGTGAATCCATTGTCTGTGAAATGGCATTTTTTGCTGGAAATGTCAAGTAAATGTCCATTTTGGAAAAAAAACCCATTGTAAATCATGTAATTTGACCACAGGATGCTGCAAGTGGCCATAAATGCAGGCCAGTTGCCAAATGCCCAAAATTTGATCCCATGACCAGGGGGTGGAACTTGTCAGAACTTCAAATCTCTGTTGTAAGTAGCCCTGGGGAGGCCTGTTGTAAATTAGAATTGTTGCTAGGTGATTGATTGTAAGTCAGCGACTAGCTGTATGGAAGTCAAAGACCACTTGAAGGTTACCATGGTCCAGAATGTGTCTATGCAGATAGTTATTGGTGTTTCCCAATTTACCGATGTAAGCTGCAATGACTATTTGTCATTTTCTAGGTGTAGTTAAAGATTGTTCTTCATGTGTAATGCCTTCATGACTTAGGATGTGGTTATCTTTGAGATGATTTGTTATTGTTTTTAGATCAGGTAAAGTTAGTGAGATCCAGATGCCAGTATAAACCATTTTCATTCTGTGGAACAAGATGACATGCCTGTTTTGTAACTGTGTCTGTATTATGCGGCAGCATTCCCTCTGAAGTCCTTGCAGCCCTGACCCTACTCTGAAGTGAATATTGTATTGTATTGAATATTGTATTTTGGTCTTTGATTATGACTGCTGATTATGTGTCTTCTGCCCCAATACAATGTATCAGTTGCTGGCATTTGGTTGTTGTTAATTCTGTTATTGTTTTTGTTTCTCCATATTGTTTTTATTATCTTATTTTAACCCTAATGTATAGGCCATCAGAGTTACTTTGGCGAAGTCCTGAATAGACTATCATGCACTGCCTAACAGTGTATGTTCCTGAATACCCAGGATAATTTCATACGTAACAATGGAATACTCTAGGCTCCTTTCCATTGGGAATTGCTGAAGTTGCACAACTAGGGATAGATTAGGATTTTATATCCTTTACGACCACTATGGACATATCTTAACTATACTTGCCTCTATGCAATACTGCTCCCAAGAAATTTTACCTCCCACCAAGCAGAATAAACTATTTTATTTATTAGGCACCTGAGAGTGTTGAAATGGATCATCTGATCAACGAATTCTTGGGACAGATCAAACTGAATACAGATTAAGGTCCATTTTAGGAAAGTAGAAATGTATCTCTGATACAGCTCTCATTGGCCCAAGAAATCTGTATAATTATAGTCCAGTTTCAATTATTCTATTTTTGGAAAAGGTGACTGAAAAAGAAATAGTAATTTTATAGTGTCAAGTGTAGCTGAGACACACAGTTTATCTGGACTCTCAGCTAGGATATTATATTGAAATTGTTCTGTTTATTTGGTGACTAACCTGTGCTAGAAACTGGATTGGAAAGTTGGTTTCTGTTCTTGGTGACTGTTCTTTCTTATTAATGACCAGTAAGCAATCCATACTTTTGCACATTGTCTCTGTATGACAGTGGGCTGGATGAGGGAGAGCAAATAGCACACAAATTTGTAAATAAAAGATCTGATTTTGGAGTTAGAGGTTCAGCCAGTTTCCTCGAAAGAACAGGTTTACAGTCTGGGAGTGCTGGGAGTGCTCCTTAGTTTTCAGTTGTGACTGGATTCATAGGTAGCAATTGTGGCAGTGATGGTGTCTCTAAGTTGTCTATGAGTTGCAGTTGGTGACAACCAGGTTGTTTACTGGTAGCAAGGTACTAGAATCATACACCTTTAATGTAGGATCTGCATGGATTACCACTTGCTGATTGGGCACAATTTCTGTAGTAGAGCATTGAATTTTAAAACCTTAAATGACTTACGGCTGTAAAAGGATAATTGTTTAAAGGATCACCTCTATCATTATGAAATTATCTATCATTATAAAACCCAGGTTTTAAGTTCTGCAGAGGAAGCTTTTTTGAAAATGTTTCTGCTGTCAAAAGACCTGTCTTTATAACAAGCCAAAGAAAATCTCCTTTGGCATTGCTGCCAGCATGCTCCTGTGTTGCATTTGGATCCTGATCTCTTAGTATTTAGAAAATCTGTTTTTAAAAGAGCTGCATGTCTTTTGCCAGGTTCTTAATTGATTTTAGTATCAGCTTTGGGGTTTATTTTAGATTGCTTTTCTCTATTTGCATTAAAATATATTAGCTGCTTTAAAAATACATCAACATTTTAATGAATTTCCTATTAGCCAAAATTAGAGCGCTGAAAAAATGTAGTTAATTGTTGCTTTTTTTCTATCCTAAAATATATTTCTGTAGCAAACATCTGAAAGACTTAAGTCTAAGAATAATACCTGACTTTATGACTCCTAGGGTGTTTGCCCCAGACTATGTCTCATCTGTGCATATTATCTGTGTTTCTTAATTGTTCCCTGATCCACTTCGCTTTTCTATTTCTTGTGAATCAGCCCTTCTTATCTACAAAACTGGTTTTTCTCTTTGTAGATTTTTTTTTGGTTACAGGAAGTGGGGGGGGGGTAGCCAAAGGGACATTCAGACTAAAGAGGAACAATAAAAATGTAGTAATGATTCATCTTATTTTTGCTGCCAGTGGCAAGGAATTTTATGTATGTGAAATGCTCTTGTGTTGCTAAACTTTATATCATCCAATTTTAGATTTCAGTTCATCTAGAAACCCACAAGCTAATCTATGTGCATGTGCTAATTATGTTGTAAACCTAGGATTCTTCGTTAACTTTTTAAATCAAGAAGCCAAAGTTCTTTCAATAATAAGAAACATATTTTTTCAATTTTCTCAAATTGAGAGAAGGCACTTTAAAATCCACAAAGGATATTTTAAAGAAGAAATCATAACAAAAATACTAGTATGGTGCTTCTTTTAAAAATAAATGCCTCTTTTAAAAAAATGATTAATATTTTTTGAATTGTTAGTTTCTAAAATTCTTTATGCATATTTGGATTATGTTCTGCGATTGTTGCATAGATCTTTCTCTATTTTTATGTGTGCTATTATATATGTCTGTCTGAGGACAATAATTATTCCAGGCTTAATCCAGGAGTTGACATGCCAATAAAATTGTTTATTATTGTATACAAACTTCTACTATATGAACAGATAAGGTACAGAGTTTCTTTTTAGAGCTTGGGAAAGGCCAGCACCTGAACCACTCTTTTGCTCCACAGTGACTCTCAGAGCAAGGCTACCTTGTTATGTGGTTTTCTTGCTTGGTGTGATTTTGGGTTCCTTTTAAAGCCACCTCCTTGTCCAAGTCTTTGCCAACTGTCACATCAGAACTGAATGAATCTTTTCTACTTCCTGTCAATCTTTTTCTGACTCAATTAAAATTTGGATGACACGCTGAGGATTTTTTAAAAATTACTCTATTTTAAAAAAGAAATACCATATTGAGGACTAAGGGATGAATAGGATTTAATTATACCAAGGAAAAACATTTTTTTCTTTTATGTATGAGTGACAGGCTGCAATTCATTTTTTAATCTCAGGTGGTATGTTTAATTATTATTATTATTATTATTATTATTTAAATTTTTATACCGCCCTTCTCCCGAAGGACTCAGGGCGGTTCACAGCCAATTAAAATACACAATGATACAATAAATACAATTAAAATACAGTTAAAAAACTTATTGAATTGGCCAAGATTAAAATTTAGAATAAAAACCCATTAAAAAACCCATAAATTTAAAACTAACCCAGTCCAGCGCAGATGAATAAGTGAGTTTTAAGCTCGCGACGAAAGGTTCGGAGGTCCGGAAGTTGACGGAGTCCTGGGGGGAGTTCGTTCCAGAGGGCGGGAGCCCCCACAGAGAAGGCCATTCCCCTGGGCGTCGCCAGACGACACTGTCGCGCCGACGGCACCCTGAGGAGTCCCTCTCTGTGAGAGCGCACGGGTCGGTGAGAGGTATCCGGTAGCAGCAGGCGGTCCCGTAAATAGCCCGGCCCTATGCCATGGAGCGCTTTGAAGACGTTCACCAACACCTTGAAGCGCACCCGGAAGGCCACAGGTAGCCAGTGCAGCCTGCGCAGGATAGGTGTCACACGGGAGCCACGAGGGGCTCCCTCTATCACCCGCGCAGCTGCATTCTGGACTAACTGAAGCCTCCGGATGCCCCTCAAGGGAGCCCCATGTAGAGCATTGCAGTAATCCAGACGAGACGTCACAAGGGCGTGAGTGACTGTGCACAAAGCATCCCGGTCTAGAAAGGGGCGCAACTGGCGCACCAGGCGAACCTGGTGGAAAGCTCTCCTGGAGACGGCCGTCAGGTGGTCCTCAAAAGACAGCCGTACATCCAGGAGAACGCCCAAGTTGCGCACCCTCTCCATCGGGGCCAATGACTCGCTCCCAACAGTCAGCCGTGGACTCAGCTGACTGTACCGGGATGCCGGCATCCACAGCCACTCCGTCTTGGAGGGATTGAGCTTGAGCCTGTTTCTCCCCATCCAGACCCGTACGGCTTCCAAGCACCGGGACAGCACTCGATAGCTTCATTGGGGTGGCCGGTGTGGAAAAGTACAGCTGGGTGTCATCAGCGTACAGCTGGTACCTCACACGAAGCCACTGATGATCTCACCCAGCGGCTTCATATAGATGTTGAACAGAAGGGGCGAGAGAATCGACCCCTGCGGCACCCCACAAGTGAGGCGCCGCGGGGTCGACCTCTGCCCCCCCGCCAACACCGTCTGCGACCGGTCGGAGAGATAGGAGGAGAACCACCGATAAACGGTGCCTCCCACTCCCAATCCTCCAACCGGCGCAGCAGGATACCATGGTCGATGGTATCGAAAGCCGCTGAGAGGTCTAATAGGACCAGGGCAGAGGAACAACCCCTATCCCTGGCCCTCCAGAGATCATCCACCAACGCGACCAAAGCCGTCTCAGTGCTGTAACCGGGCCGGAAGCCGGACTGGAACGGGTCTAGATAGACAGTTTCCTCCAGGTGCAGGGGAAACTGATATGCCACCATATTTCTACAACCTTCGCATGAGCGGGTTGGAGACCGGACGATAATTACCTAAAACAGCCGGGTCCAGGAAGGCTTCTTGAGGAGGGCCTCACCACCGCCTCTTTCAAGGCGGCGGAAGACTCCTCCAACAAGGAAGCGCTCGTAATAGCCTGGAGCCAGCCTCGTGTCACCTCCTGAGTGGCCAGCACCAGCCAGGAGGGGCACGGGTCCAGTAAACACGTGGTGGCATTCAATCTACCCAGCAACCTGTCCATGTCCTCGGGAGCCACAGGGTCAAATTCATCCCAGACAATATCACCAAGACCGCCCTCAGCCGTCCCGTCCGAATCGCCACAATTCTGGTCCAGACCGTCTCGAAGCTGAACGATTTTATCGTATAGATAACCGTTAAACTCCTCAGCACGTCCCTGCAACGGGTCATCCCGCTCCCCCTGGTGAAGGAGGGAGCGGGTCACCCGAAACAGGGCAGCTGGGCGGTTATCTGCCGACGCAATGAGGGAGGAGGCGTAGCAACGCCTCGCTTCCCTCAATGCCACTAGGTAGGTCCTAGTATAGGATCTAACTAGTGTCCGATCAGCCTCTGAACGGCTGGACCTCCAAGAACTCTCTAGGCGTCTTCTCCGGCGTTTCATCCCCCTCAGCTCCTCGGAGAACCAAGGAGCCGGTTGGGATCTGCGCCGGGTCAGAGGCCGCAGAGGCACGACACGGTTCAGCCCCAGCCGCAGCCCGTTCCCAGGCTGCGGCTAGTTCCTCTGCCGTGCCGTGAGCCAGATCCTCAGGGAATGGCCCAAGCTCCGTCCGAAACCTCTCTGGGTCCATCAGGCGCCTGGGACGGTACCAACGTAGTGGTTCCGTCTCCCTGCGGTGCTGGGTAGCGGTCAAAAAGTCCAGGCGAAGGAGGGAGTGATCTGACCATGACAAAGGTTCTGTGACTATATCTCTCAAGTCCAGATCCTTCAACCACTGACCAGAGATGAAAATCAGGTCCAGTGTGCCTCCCCCGATGTGAGTAGGGCATCAACTACTTGAGTCAGGTCCAGGGCTGTCATGGAGGCCATGAACTCCCGAGCTACTGTCGATGACGAGCCAGCAGATGGCAATTATGCAGATGATTTTTTAAATATCATGTTTTCACTGATTTTTTCCCCTTCCATTCAATCGTGTTTGATTCTTTGACACTGCCTGGACAAGTCCCTGCAGTTTTCTTGGCAAGCATATTCAGAAGACCTCCTTCCTAGGACTGAGACAAAGTGGTCATCCCAAGATCACCCTCCTGGATTTGTGCCTATGGTGGGACTAGAACTCATGGTTTCTGGTTTCTGATACATTAATCACTATACCAAACTGACTGACTGGATTTCAAATATCAAATAGCAGTGTGGCCTGTTGGTTAAGGCAGCAAGCTAGAAAGACAGGAGACTGAGTTCTAATCCTGCTTTAGGCATGAAAGCTGTCTGAGTAACTTTGGGCCAGGCCAGCCACCATTATTTATAAAAGTAATAAATGTGGGATAAAAAAAATCTAAAAAAGAAAAAATCCCAACCTTTATTTATCATTTCTCTTTCTGCATAGAAAGCAAATTTGAGTCATAGGGAGTCATTTGCTTCAAGTATGATCCTGCTAAGGTTGCAGGATCTGCTATCTCCCCGTGCAGTGGGAGAGAGAGAAAACACAGGAATTGTTGGCTGAACAACGGACGAAATTGGCCCTGGTTAGAGGGTGGTATTTGGACTGATTTTGACAGAATATTTGGGAGTTACGTTGGTTAGCTTGAGCTGTGTTATGTTTTGTGTGCACTTCACCTTGTCAGCCAAGCAGCCTAACAGTGTCCTTTTAATATTTCTTTTTCTGCTTAGGTATGACTCTGGAAAGGATGGATACATCGATCTTATGGAATTGAAGCTGATGATGGAGAAACTTGGTGCACCTCAGACACATTTGGGTCTGAAGAATATGATCAAGGAAGTGGATGAAGACTTTGATGGCAAGCTCAGTTTCCGTGAGGTACATGCTAGTAAGAAAGATATGCAATGCAATAAAAATGTGGAACTTAGCTACTACTTCTGCTTTTCAGCTTTTAGGAAAAAAATAGAAAATGTGCAGTACATTAAGAATAAGATTTCAGTACCCTATTTAGAGTAACACAAGAGGATATTCAAGGATATAATTTCCCAAAGGAATTCCAAAGAATTAGAGTTTTCTATTTATATATTTCCGCTATCCACCCCAAAATTTAAACTATGGAAGTCTTATGCTTTAAAGATATTGAAGTATTACCTGACTTGTATAGCATGTTAAGTCATGTTTACTTGGTAGTAATCTACTTATTTATTAGATTTATATTCTGCCTTTATTTTGTGAGATTCAGAGTGGAATGCATAATGTTCCTATACTTATTTTTCTTACAACTAGAACCCCGTGAGTTAGATTGAGCTGGAAAAATGTGATCCAAAGCCACCCAGCTGGCTTCTATGCCTAAGGCAGGATTAAAATGTACTTTTAAGTGCTGAGAGTCCCGGTTGCACTAAGCCATGGAATATAAAACATAATAGAACCAGTTTGGTGCAGTGGTTAAGGCACCACGCTAGAAACTAGGACATTGTGAATTCTACTTCCATCTTAGACATGAAAGGTGACTGGGTCACCCTCTGTCAGCCCATCCCACCTCAAAGAGCTGTTGTGGGAGGAAATGGGAAGAAGAATGAATATTAAATATGTTTACCACCTTATTTATAAAAATAATAAAAGTGGAATATAAATAAAATAAATAAAATATTGGTTTTGTTCTTCCTAAACACTAATATATGCTTGAATTTGCTTGGTTTTGACTCAGCATATTGGGTAAGAACTATAGTTGGACTGTAGGGAACTTACTCTACATGGATGAGCCTCCTATTCACCTCCTCTTCCTCTTTCCCCTTGTATGCTCCAATCACTCAGACACATACTGCATTGAGCACAATAGGGATTAATATAATATCCAAAGCAGAATCAGAAGACAATTTTAAATTGTGTTTTCTGAACTATGTTTGGCACATAAATAATACTTTATCCATATCAGAGCCATTCATTTGTTGAGTTTAAGACTAAGGGGTGAATTGTATATACGTACAGAGTCAGGGAAAGGAACATGGAAGAAATGTTCAGAAATGTTTTGTAAGCAAAAAAGACAACAGTGTTACTTAAGACCTTGGAAGAGAAATAATATTAAGAAAAGAATCAGGTTGGTTGGCCCCTGCATGACTCAGTGAAGTGTAAGAGGGAAGGAAGGAGAAGTACAATCCGACTTGCAAAATTTTGTTATTTTAGCCTACAAAAAAGCATCCTTCTTATCTTCCTGTGAAGTTTAGTTTTGCATCTGATCTACATTTAGGAAGACAGGAAGACAGGAAGAGCCTCTTATCCCCTACAAAAATAAGCAATATTCACTTGCTGGGTACTCTCCAACTTCAGATGCTATGGCATGGTACAAAGTGGATAGTCCTGCACAAAGCAAGTGCCTCTTCATTCAGATATTGTACATGCATTGTGAAAACTATTCTTTATGGAACAAAAGTTTAAGGGAATCATACACTTTAAACAATGTATCCTATATTTTTGTACTGTATGTGGGGAGAAAAGTACTTCATTCAAAATCCCTCTGGAGGCATATTATAAAAATTAGCAATAAGCGGACATTCGTTAAATTGCATAGACATGCACTTACGGTAATGGTTTTAATTGTTTAATATTTGTAATGTAAACTGACTCTCAAATTAATAGTCATTAATTAATGTGTCCATAAGAGACTGCTTGACACATCCCAGAGAGCCAAGGAGCCTGGCAATATGCTATGAGATATAAATTTTTGTTATATAATTAAGGAGAAGTGCTTTATGAAAATGACCAAACATTGTGAAGATGCCCAAAGCATTAGTTCTTATGTACATATAGTTTGGAGCTTCCTGAATATAAAAACCCATAGAAATATATATGAATTATTTGATTTTGCCCAGTTGCAAATAGTATACTCAGGTAATTCGCTGAATGGAAATGTAGCCTGTTGTACTCAATGAATTGGAATCTGGAAGGAACAGTTTGGGACAAGGGTAGATTGGTATCAATAAGTTCCTTCATTCTAGGACTAGATCTCAAAGATGGGGAGGCCCATGGTTTCCCTCTCAATTGGGAAGAATCTTATTTGTTATCAGATTTTGCACAGAACGTCAATAGGTAATGTGGAAAGAAGTATCTCCCCACAGTTACTTGTTTTCTACTGATATATATGCTTAATGTTTATAATAATTCTGCATGGAACTGTTTTTGAAAAGAGAGAGAATATTGCATGAAGCTATTGAATAACTTGCTAGATTAAAAAAAGTTTCACCGGATTTTAGTTTGTTTCTGGGAATATTTCACATACTGGCTTTAAATCAATAAAATCCTGAATGGTTTAAGAGTAGACTTTCCAAATTCTCCTAAGAAATTCTCTTCAGAAATTTCAGGAATATTCTCTGGCTGATCTGCAGACTCCTCACAAGGGAAGGTAGGTTTAAATCTCCTGAGACTACTAACAAGGCATAGAGGGATCTTGAGCATGGGTGTCAAACTCGATCGTGTCACGTGATGTATCACGATGATTTTTGTCTTTGTGGAGCCGGGGTGGATGTGGTCTACATGTGACACATGCCAGTTTGACAGGCCTGATCTTGAGGGACGGGAGGAAGAGCTACTACCAAGACAACAGTCAAACAGAGATAAAGGGAAAGTGGGTGGGTGGGAGGAACACATTCGTACTTGGAAGAGTCTGTTACTGTAACTTTACAATAAAAATAGTACTGATCAACCTACATAACTTTCCTAATTGATCTACCTTGAAGGGCAAAGGAAATTCCTACCGCTCTGGTACAGCTGTAGCATAGATGTTGTGCATTAGGGGAATGGTATAATAAAAGGATAGATCATTTTTTGAAACAGACCTAGAGTTAATGTGGAGCAAATAAAAAGATTAGTCAATTGGATTGTGGACTAACCTGAAGATTTATTTCTCATCTTTTGTTTTAATTCATAAATGACTACTTTGAGATGTAATAGTCAAAGTAACTGAAAGTTACGACTTTATGTTGATGTATTACTGTAATAATAAAAACTCTTAAAGCCTTTCAGTGTAGTTCATCTAAAGCAGGGGTGTCCAAAGTTTTTTTGGTGAGGGCCAAATACAGAAAAATAAGCAAAGGCCCGGGCCACACACTTTCCGTTGATTTCTTTAAAGAAATATTCATTTTCCCACCGTGTTTGAAATCTTCTACACTCACTTGCTATCTTGCGTTTCTTCGGTGCTGCCATTTCTGGTGACTCGTGGTAAATATTTTTCTTTGCTTAATTTTGTTTAGTGGAGAAGCACCTTTTCTGTGACTGGCTCCATCTAGTGTTGAAACTGAGAAGTGCAACAGAGTTGAGCTCAAGTGCCATGTTCAATTATATTTTCAGAATTTGCTGCGGGCCAATAAAAACTGACCCGCGGGCCGCAGTACACATTACTACCTTACTGCTGATCCCTGTCCTGCTTTCTGTCCTATGTGGAGTCCTGATTTTGGGTATGCAGAGCAGTAAAGCCACTTTGCTCTCCTCCTGTTTATAATTGTCACGAGCCTTGGGGAGGACATTTGTTAATCACAGCATGGATAACAGGGGTGCAATTTTGAAAGAACACTAAGCTCATATGGAAGGGTCGACATGGCCTGCTATACGAAAAGCACCAGTTTAGCATCAGAACACAGAAGGGCAACTTAGGGTATCTCAGATGTGGATTAGGGAGATGAAAGCAGTGTTGTTCAGACATGGAAGAAGAACAAAAAAAAAATCATCTTGCATATTAGCAAGCACTTTATATTTCAGCAGCATTGAATGTGTGCTACTAGAGAAAAGGCATGGAAATTCCCTGAGTTGTTGTGTTCTAGTTTTGCAATGGTAATTTATTCTGATCTATTTTTACATCTGGTATTTAATAAAGTTAATTTTTACTTCTTCCAATTATCACTCTATCAATGTGTAACTAATTGCCACATACCATTCCAGGCCAGATCTCAAAGTGAATAACATGCATATAAAACAACAAACTTGCTACAAGTAATTTATTTCATCAGGAATAATGACTACATCTCTGTGGTTTTTTCTTGTTTTAGCCACCCTGTTCTATGTTTTATCTAAATGTCTATTTTTTGCTGTGAAATGTTTGATTTGTTCTTTGGGCTCTCTCTTTTTTTATAAAAGGATTGTCACTACCCCTAGGGCTACCAGATCTGGGCTATAGACACTAGACTAGATTTTACAAAACCATACTGAAAATTCTAGTATTTTGCTACCACCTAGTGGTCATCCTTAATTTTGCAGCCCAGAACTTGTAACCTTACTAGCAGAGCAAAATGGAATCTGCATTTGTAACCTAGTAATATATAGATTTGCAAATGCAAGTTGTCTTAGATTTTTTCAAGAGGAATTTATTCATGTCAGAGGTTTCTGGAATGACAGTTGTTCTCTGAGAATTCTAAAGGGTACCTTATTCTAGTACCTTCAAACACTAGAATATGATGTATTGAATAAAAAAAATGTGTCTTGATTGGAAGCTTTGCTACAGATATGTTGCTTTCTTTATTTTCTGAATAGTGATTTGATTTGGTACCTGAACATATACAGATAGTATGAATTATATCCGTAAATACTGGTATAATATTGTGAAGAATCTCTAAAAAGTCATGTCAATGTGAACATTATGAAATCACTAGCTACTTATCTATGGTAGAGAGAACTTTTTCTATTCCTATGCATAGAGATGATCTGGATTTGGCAGCTCCCATCTGACCTCTTCCAGCTGTTTAGATGAATCATCCCCATGTGCCTCTCTTTTTTGCTCTGTCAACGGGTATTACAATGTGTTTCTCTATTCTCGTGGCCAAATGGAGGAAATCTGTCTGATAATTCTGAGAACTATAATTTCCCCACAAACAGCTATGCCAGTGTACCTACTGGGCTAGATTTGTATTTTGTGAACTAGAGTGTCACTGAATTTGAAGAGCTTCTTGTTAATAATAAATATATAAGGAAGCTTTCTTGTGAAGGTGTTATATGAAGGTGTTAATCTTGATTTATGCCAGGTCTTCTACCCCCTGAGGCACCCTGTGCTCCACTTCCTGCTCCTCAGGGTCCCTGCAGGCCTTGAGTCTGCTCTGCTTCCTTCCCTACCAGCCTCCACACCCTTCTCCTCATCCCATGTCACTAATTATGCACTTACGTTTCAAAGATCTCTGGAGCTTGGGTTAGGGAAAGAGTGCAGGCTGCTGCATTCCTGGGCCATGTAGTGAGATCCTGAAAATAACCGCCATTTTCAGAGCAGCCACAATTCAGTGGAAATGCATCACACGGCCCAGGAATAGAGTGACCTGCCCCACTTCCCTAATCCATGCTTTGGAAATCTTTGAAAGGCAAATGAGGAGGAGGCTGTGGGCCCAGTGGTGAAGCAGGCCCAAAGCCTACAGAAACCCAGTGGGGGGATGGAGCTGTGGGGGGACAGTGTAGCATCCCTGCAATTTTAGGTTGAATGATCACAGGCACCCTACAGCAGCTATACCTTTGGAACTGGGTCTAAGTAGCTTTTGGGGAGTTCACCATAACATTGAATAGTTGCTAAGCAAGTCCTTATTGTCAAGGACTTACATAATATAACTGGGATGTTTTCTTAGATTCTGTACAATTTTTCAGTTAATGAATTATTATTGATACAAGATTGCCAGCATGGATAAGCTGCTAAACTTTATGTTTGTATCAGCTTCCTTGCACTGAAGTTCTGTTTATTCATGAATTAGACCAGTGGTTCCCAACCAGTGTGCCGCGGCACTAAGGGGTGCCGTGAGATCTTTTGAGGGTGCCGGGAACTTTTGAGCTACGGAGATTTTAAATATCTATTTCCTTATAAGGGTGCCGGGAACTTTTGAAAGGCTTTCCAAGGGTGCCTCAAACAAGAAAAGGTTGTGCCTCAAACAAGAAAAGGTTGGGAACCACTGAATTAGACCAATGAATTGGAGAAAATGCATCAGTTCAGGAGTAATGAATATGATTTAGATGCAGGAACTAGCAAAATTGCTTTAATTTGGTCAACTATGTATTCTGTTCTTCAGCAAAAGGTTTCAGAAGCTAGCCTACATATTTAAAATATTCCAAGTCTTGACAACAGTTTTATATTGCTTACCAAGGCAATTCTTGTACAGCTCATAGCAGTTCTATCAATTCTATAACTAGTTTCTTACAAAAGGCATTTTCTTGTCCTTATTATATCAAGAAATAAACCATATTGTTTTATTTCTATGGGCTTGTCATGGCAACTATGGCAGAAAATTAACTCCCTTAGTCAAGAACATCTTTATCATACTAAGAATATAAAAATCTGAAACAAGAGTTGAGATGATGACATTCAATGGCTTTGTGGTTGTCAGCCATTAACTTCAAAATTCCCTCTCTCCAAATATTGACTCTGTATTATGCTCCACACCAGCATTCCAGGTATATATATTTGCTAGAAATTACCTTCCCAGCTCAGCCACCTAGATCTTAGCAATGATAGTATACTCAAGGTTGCAAGCATACCTAATACTCATACATCCTTCTATTTTCCCCACAACAACAACCCTGTGAGGTGGATTGGATTGAGATTGACCCAAATTCATCCATCTGGCTTCCATACTTAAGACAGGTCTAGAACTCCCTCTAGTGCCTTAACCACTAGACTATCTGCCAAGTTCCCTTGACTTTGCCTTTATCACATTCCAGCCCATGAATGAAACAGGCGGAAATCATCTTTAGCTGCTCTGATCTAAAATAGTTTTTTGTCCATTAAGCCAGCAGTGATCCATGATAGTGTAATGGTGGGTATATTCTTTTTTTTTTTGTTTACATTTATATCCCGCCCTTCTCCGAAGACTCAGGGCAGCTTACAGTGTGTAAGGCAATAGTCTCATTCTATTTGTATATTTACAAAGTCAACTTATTGCCCCCCCAACAATCTGGGTCCTCATTTTATCTACCTTATAAAGGATGGAAGGCTGAGTCAACCTTGGACCTGGTGGGACTAGAACCTGCAGTAATTGCAGGCAGCTGTGTTTTAATAACAGACTTCTTACAGCCTGAGCCACCACAGTGCAGAAATGATCTAGCAAGACTAGAGAGTCTGTCCCATTTTATTGATGAGTGCATTCATTCCACTGATCACCATTTAATGGCTTGGGAGATTTTAACAGATGGCTTAGCCATCTAGGCATTTATAAGCCACCCATCATAATATTTTAATTTTGTATATTTTTATCATATTGAAAAATTGTGTGTGTATGTGAGGGGAGGAATGATTCACTTAATGGCTTTCCATTATTGCACAATTGGAATTAAGACATTACCATTTGGCAGTAAGGTTGAAAAGATGCTATAGAGGCAGGATAGATATTGCCAATAGAAGACATTTTATGCAAATTTAATTTTCTGACAGCTGGAGAATGGTAGATGGTACTGTAACTTAACCAAGTCATCGAAGAAGGCACAACATTAAGATAGGATGACTCATGATTTCTCTTGAAATAAGACACCAGGGGTAGGAGATTTTAAGTCCTCCATTTGTTATGTCAAAATTCACAAGGGGATTGAATTGCCAGTTTCCTCCAAGAAGACATCTTCTTAATTGTTTGTTTTTCTCACTGCATGAAAATTTCTGTAGATTGTTTAATATTAGGAACAAACTGGTATTCTGAGAGGGGAATCCAGAGATTCGATGTGTTAGCTCAGTCCCTCCATCCTACAGTAGTCTTTAGTCTCTGTACGGTATTGCAGTGAGTAATGACTTCATCATCATGCCAAAGTCTTTGTTTACAGGCACGCTGAGCCAGAGAATGTGACTCACTGAGGAATTGTTAAGTACTGTCCTAGCAAATAGTACTACATGATTGGATGAATACACCCATTCTAACTATGGCCTGAAACAGTTTAGCAGTTTTGTAATCTTCTCCCACCCATCCCTGGGGCATTTAGAGAGTTTAAATTTTTTCATTTCAGATGCTATATTAGTAAGCTACTGGGAAAAAGAATGAAAGCTTGGGAACAAACAGTTCTGCCAGATGCTTAACTTCTTGATTAAAATATATATATAATTATTGGTATCATTAGATTCTGCTGTCCCCTAGTGAAGAAAAAAAAAGAATTCTGCACAGAATAATAGTGAAATCAATGCTATCAATTATATGTAGTAAAAGTTGCAGCCAGAATTGTCTGTAGAACTTGATAAATTATTTTGTGGTTTTATCTGCTAGGAGTTTATAATTTGTCTCTATGTAAAGTGGAAATACAATTGAATCCATTCAATACATGGATATGTTGAAATTTGGAATATAATCTAACTAAAAGCAATAACTTTAAATAAAATACCACTCTAAAATTTAATAGCATTTTTGGTCTTCTTTTAAACTTCTCTTTGGCCTTGGGTTTCTCATCAGAATAAGGGAGATAAAAAGTGCATTCTTTATTCCTCTCTCATCAATTATTTATTTTTAATAGCCTTCCTTAGAGAAGCTGTAGGTTACATGTTCTTCTTAGTTGTTTGTGGGGAAGTTGGGACAAAACATTTATCTAATGGGTCTCCTCCTCTGTCAGTAGGCCCTAGTGCTGTGATGCCGAACCTATGGCACATGTGCCATAGGTGGCACACAGAGCCCTCTCTGTGGGCATGTGCACCATTTCCAGCTGCTCTTCTGGTTTCTGGCACGCACATATGCACTGGCCAGCTGGTCTTTGCAGGTGATGGAGCGCCGGAAAACGGCCTAAAAACGGCCCAAAAATGGCCTGGAAAATGGCCCAAAAAACAGGCATGTGTGCGCTAGCCAGCTGCTCTTCGGGTTTCCGGTGCTCCAGCGCACGCAAATGCATGCATGTTCCGGTTTGGCCACTTGGTGCTGAAAAGGTTCTCCATCACTGCCCTGGTGGATTTACCAGACTGTAATGGCAATGTTTCAGCAGAATGGGACTTTAAAAAAAATTCCAATCAATGTCCTAGACTAGAGCAATGTTGCCAGAAAGGCATTAATGGGAACTATTTTATGGGGTTGGCTATATCACAGCTACCTGGTGCTGCGTGAAGCACTAAGCAGTTGCTCAAAGATACCAATTGCTGCTGCCAACCTTTGAGTGGGAGGAGTAAGGGAAGTAACAGTGTAGAAAAATGTTAACCTAATCTTCCCCAGTGTAGTGTCCTCTGTGTGTATATTTATTTATTTTATTTATTTTATTTAATTTTTATACCGCCCTTCTCCCGAAGGACTCAGGGCGGTGTACAGGCATAATAAAAACCAACAATACAATATACAAATTTAAAATCCAATTTAAAAAACTTATTTAAATTAGCCCAATAATTAAAATTTACTCTACTAAAACCCCATTTAAAATTAATAAATTTAAAATTTAAAATCCCAATTTAAGCCAGCCCCGCGCGGATAAAAAGGTAAGTCTTGAGTTCGCGACGAAATGTCCGAAGGTCAGGAATTTGGCGTAAGCCCGGGGGAAGCTCGTTCCAGAGTGTGGGAGCCCCCACAGAGAAGGCCCTTCCCCTGGGGGCCGCCAGCCGACATTGTTTGGCGGACGGCACCCTGAGAAGTCCCTCTCTGTGGGAGCGACGGTCGGTGGGAGGCGATGGTAACAGCAGGCGGTCCCGTAAGTACCCAGGTCCTAAGCCATGGAGCGCTTTAAAGGTCATAACCAACACCTTAAAGTGCACCCGAAGGCCACAGGCAGCCAGTGCAGTCTGCGCAGGAGCGGTGTTACATGGGAGCTACGTAGCTCCTCTATCACCCGCGCAGCTGCATTCTGACTAACTGAAGCCTCCGAGCGCACTTCAGGGGAGCCCCATGTAGAGAGCATTACAGTAATCCAAGCGAGAGGTAACGAGCGCATGAGTGACCGTGCATAAGGCATCCCGATCAAGGAAGGCGAACTGCCGAACCAGGCGAACCTGGTGGAAGGCCCTCCTGGAGACGGCCGTCAAATGATCTTCAAACGACAGCCGATCATCCAGAAGGACACCCAAGTTGCACCCTATCCTTTGGGGCCAGTAACTGCCACCAACAGCCAGCCGCGGCTGCAGCTGACTGAATCGGGTGCCGGCATCCACAGCCACTCCGTCTTGGAGGATTAAGCTTGAGCCTGTTTCTCCCCATCCAGACCCGTACAGCCTCCAACACCGGGACAGCACTTCAACAGCTTCATTGGGGTGGTCCGGGGTGGAAAAGTACAGCTGAGTGTCGTCAGCGTACTGCTGGTATCTCACCCCGAAGCCACTGATGATCTCACCCAGCGGCTTCATGTAGATGTTGAACAGCAGGGCGAGAGAATCGACCCTGAGGGACCCCACAAGTGAGGCCCCTCGCGGTCGACCTCTGCCCCCTGTCAACACCGTCTGCGACGGTCGGAGAGATAGGAGGAGAACCACCGATATCGGTGCCTCCACTCCCAATCCTCCAACCGGCGCAGCAGGATACCATGATCGATGGTATCGAACGCCGCTGAGAGGTCTAATAGGACCAGGGCAGAGGAATATCCCTGTCCCTGGCCTCAGAGATCATCCACCAATGCGACCAAAGCTGTCTCCGTGCTGTATCCGGGTCGGAAGCCGGACTGGAGCAGGTCTAGATAGACATCTTCATCCAGGTGTTGGGGCAGCTGTCGCGCCACGGCACTCTCTACAACCTTCGCAACAAAGCGAAGGTTGGAGACTGGACGATAATTAGCCAAAATAGCTGGGTCCAAGAGGGCTTCTTAAGGAGGGTCTCACCACCGCCTCTTTCAAGGCGGCAGGGAAAACCCCATCCAACAAAGAAGCGTTGATAATCCTCTGGAGCCAGCCTCGTGTCACCGCCTGAGTGGCCAGTACCAGCCAGGAAGGGCACGGGTCCAGTAAACATGTCGTGCCGTGAAGCCTCCCCAACAACCTGTCCACGTCCTCGGGAGCTACAGGGTCAAACTCATCCCAAATGTGCTCAACAAGACGTGCCTCCTCTCCCTCGCTTGGATCATCCCAAATTCGGTCCAGACCGTCCCTCAGCTGAACGATTTTATCGTATAGATAACCACTAAACTCCTCGGCTCGTCCCTGCAAAGGGTCATCCCGCACCTCCTGATGTAGGAGAGAGCGGGTCACCCGAAACAGGGCGGCCGGGCGGTTATCTGCCGACGCAATGAGGGTGGGCGTGGGCGCCTCGCTTCCTCATTGCCACTAGGTAGGTCCTAGTATAGGTCCTAACTAGTGTCCGATCAACCGGGCGACTGGACCTCCAGGTGCTCTCTAGGCGTCTTCTCCGGCGTTTCATCTCCCTCAGCCCCTCGGAGAACCAAGGGGCCGGACGAGATCTACGCCGGGTCAGAGGCCGCAAAGGCGCGACACGGTCCAGGGCCCCGGCCGCGGCCTGCTCCCAGGCCATGACCAGTTCCTCAGTCGTGCCGTGGGCCAGATCCTCAGGGAATGGCCCAAGCTCCGTCTGGAACCTCTCAGGGTCCATCAGGCGCCTGGGACGGAACCACCGTATAGGTTCCGTCTCCCTGCGGTGGTGAATAGCGGAATGTCTACAGTTGCTATAGTTATGGGAGTTTTTAAATAAAGATTTAAATAAGGGATGATCTAGCCACAAATCTTTATCTACATGGACCGTAAACAAATACATTTTAGGAATAAATGCAGAACTTTAATTTTGAATCTCCAATCTTAGACTTGGAGTTTAATTTTATTGATTTATTTTTTCTAAATAGTTTCCCATTCTCTTATTTCCCCTAGTTTCTTCTGATTTTCCATAAAGCTGCAGCTGGAGAACTTAAAGAAGACAGTGGATTGATGGCTTTAGCAAAACTCTCCGAAATAGATGTGGCTCTTGAAGGAGTAAAAGGAGCCAAAAATTTTTTTGAAGCAAAGGTAAAAACATATGTAAGGTGTCTCAGAGTTTTCCAAAAGTCACCATAAATATTTAAATGTGTAGAAAATAATGTCACAAAATGAATTTTGTTATTTAAATCAATTGATTTAAATCATGGCCCTGGAATGTGGCCATTGTAATGCTACTCACAAATTTAGTGAATTTTTTTTCTCTGCACAAGCTGTGTACCTCTATAATAAGATTAGCCCCACTGAATACAGTGTGTTTTACAATTGTTACAATGGTAATAATGATATTAACCATTTCATACCTGAATTTTAGGTTCAAGCTTTGTCTTCAGCAAGCAAATTTGAAGCAGAAATAAAAGCAGAACAAGATGAGCGAAAACGTGAGGAAGAGGAAAGACGGCACCGCAGAGCAGCCTTCCGAGAACTCAAGTCAGCATTTACTCAGTAGTGGAAACAATCCGTCACCAGAAATTGGTGTACATACTTAAAAGCTTTGTCTGTGATTAGACATCTACCTAAATGGAAACAGAAGTGATTTGATGCCTCTTTTTCTTTCTTTTTTTCTTTTTGAAGCTCCTGTTTAGGTGCTGGAGGATGTGCCACCAATGGTAGCATTCAGAAAGTGCAACTGCTAGATGTAATTCCAATAGGCCTTATACTGTAATAATAATTGCTTAGAAGAATTAAGTGTTCTAATAATGAAGTCCCATTGGCAGATGCTGAAACTCCTCATAAATAAATCGAATACTGGCAATTTCATTTTTTATCATTCTAAACAATCCTGCTTCAATAGTTATAAAATATTCTTCAGAATTTCTTTCTATATAATGCTTGGCTCTGCTTTACTTTCACAATAAGACCTTGCTTCTCAGATAAGCTGGAATGCTCTAATGCCAAGTGCTCTGCATATTAGAAAACTGAGCTGATGGTGGAACTGGGGAGGAAGGGATAAAGGACATTTCTAGTTATTAGATTTTTGCTGCAATCCAAAAATATTCTTATCTGAATGACAGGTTTTTTCATTCTGCTGATTCAACTTCTCCACCAAGTTAAACTTAAATACTTCTTAATTTTTCCATGACAGTCATGAGAAAATGTTTAAGAGACACCACAGGCCACAGCTGGAAAGAGGAGTCAGGAAATCCAAACTGCACAAGTGAAATTCCATGTGTATTTTTCTGAATCTAAGCTGCTATTTAAGAGTGCTGAATACATATCAAGAATATAACATTCACTCTTCAGTTTTTCCTCTTTTCTATGTAACAAAGCAAGGAATTGTTCTGATCTTAGGTCTTCTGCCTTAGTTCTGTACTTTTGTGGTCACATTCTTTTATATGATTTGCATGGGAACCAGAACCTTTTTTCCTTTTTTCTTTCTGTGTATTTTAGTCATTGAGTTTTAACAAGTAACGAAATTTCTTATCTATAAGAGATTAAGGGAGCAATATGGTTTAGGGCACATTATCTTCATACTACTTGTTGATCCTTATTGAGAATTAAACTCCTTTTTGCAGAGTTACCACGTTCATAAGATGGTGAAATTATTTGCCAGTTCCAGCAATTTGTTTGCAAGAAAAGCAAATTTCAAAGCAGAACCTGTAATATAGTTCAACAAGCTTCTATTGTATACAGAATTTACACATGGGTATGTCTACATACATAGAGAAGAAAAATGCTTGCTGCTTTACTAATCTTGCCATCAGATTGCAAACAAATATATTCTCTATTTCTTTGTTTTCACATTTAGCTTTTTATACTGTGATACTAAACTGTGAGTGCAGAATAATAAAAAACAGCCTGTTGAATATAAAATAGTGGGTAAAAGAATTGCTAGTAATTGAAGCTATTTGCAAATCCACAGATTATATTTGATAAAAATTGCATGTTTTAGCTAAAATATTTATAATAAATGTTTTTGTACATCACAAAGTTTGGGTTTTTTTGTATTACATATATAAATACATTTTTAAAAACTGGTGGGAACTAAAGTTGAAATCCTGTATCAAAATAAATTTGCCTCATTTAACGAAAATAGGTTTACATTTATGCTCTGAAAAATATGAATCAGTAATTGTCAAGATCAAAACTAAAGTATATTTGTGGAATTCCCATTAACTCTGTTGTTTTGTCAATGACATTTGAATTATTGCTATGATCACGTGAATATATCTGGTATGAATCCCAGAAAAGATACTTCTTAATACTCATGAGCCTAACACTGAATTGTTCTCATTTGCTTTTGATGTGTTATTTAGTATTTGACTGAAATGTCAACTATTTCCACTGTTTATAAAATTGCTTTGACAATTGCTCTGAACGAGTATGTATTAGTACAACCATGCTGAAGCTTCTGTTTAATGAAAGAGGCTATAACTAGCTTTCTTAATTTGGTTTACTCGGGAGATAGCAGGCATCAAAACTTCAGAGATCCTTTTCTAGAAAGCTAACAAAGAGTTTAAGTTTTTGGAATTTTTTCTTTTAAAGTCTGTGATAGGTCCTTGTTTATTGAAAATGCCTTTGAGAAAATGAAGACAGGAAGGCAGTCTGAGGAAATATAAATGGCAAATTATAGTACATTTCATTGAAAGATACTTAAACTTCTTTTCTTTGAGCTCCGCCTAGTGGATTATTTCTGTATTCAGTTTGAACTGCAAATATTATTTTATATAGAAATTTGTTATAAATACCCAGCCAATAAATGGAATGGGAGAAACAATTAGAGCAAATGAAATTGCTCTTTCTCTTTACAAGCTGTATTTTTCTTTTGCTGAAACTTTAAATAACAAAATTAACAATTAACAAAAAAACCCAGTGCTTAAATCTTATTCTATATTATGCTCATTTTTCTGATTATTTAAAAATATTTACACAGTTATATTTGAGAGGAGTTTTTTCACAAGTTAATTTTAGACAATTGGGAAAGTGTTGTAAGATGGCAGTGAGGAGAGGAAAATAGATTGGTTGCTACGGGCATGCATCAGTGATACAATTACTTCTTGGAAAGTGAGCTTTGAATGTGCAAGTTCTTACCTTTTACCATGCATAATGAAGGAAGAAGAGAAATTTGAGATAAGAAAAAATCGTTTAGCAGAGGATAGAAGTCTCTGATATTTATATTCAACTATATTTAATTTTATCCCACTTTTATTCCTTTATAAGTAACTCTAGGAGGTGAACATACTGTATTTTTCGGAGTATAAGACACACTTTTTCCCCCCTAAAAGAGGGTGAAAATTTGGGTGAGTTTTATACATTGAATGTAGCCCCACCGCCGGCCCCCACCCTTTGGCCTCTGCCTCCCAGCAGTTTACCTCCTTACAGCAAACAGCAAACAGCCAGCAATTTACCTCCTTGCAGCAAACAGCCGTTTCAGCTTCAGCATATCCTGATTAGCACAAGCAGTTGATTGTCGGTTGGATCAGCCTCCCGACCCTCAGCTGTTTCAGGCTGCAGGAATTGCCATTGTCTATTGCCGGGCGGGCCTCCGCTGTTTGCTGCAAGGAGGCAAATTGCTGGGAGGCAGATTTTTTTTTTTTTTGTGCTAATCAGGCTGTGCTAAAAATGAAAATGAAACTAAAGCAGTCTGTTTGCTGTTTGCTGCAAGGAGGAAAATTGCTAGTAAGCAGAGGCAGATTTTTTTTCTTGTTTTCCTCCCCCAAAAAGGTAGGTGCGTCTTATAGTCCGGAGTGTCTTATACTCCAAAAAATATGGTACCTAATGCTTCTTCCTCTTCCTATTTTCCCCACAATAATACCTTAATCTGTAAAATAGATTGGGCCGAGAAAGTGCAAGTAGCCCAAAGTCATCCAGCCATCTTTCATGCGTAAGGAGAATAGAACTAAGTTCTAGGTGGCACATTAACCACTACATCGTACCATTATTTATAATTATTTATAGCCATAAGAGAGCTGAGTATCAGTGCAGCATAGCAGTTAACATGCTGAACTAAGGTCAGGGAGCCTCAGGTTTAATCCTATCAGAAAAGTTCACTGATAACTTTGGGCCAATCACACATTCTCAGCCCAGTAACAGTAACGGAGTTGGAAGGGAATTTGGAGATCATCTAGTCCAACCCCCTGCTCACACAGGAGACTTATACTAGGGATTTGAACCGCCTATCTTTCGGATCGACAAGCTCAGTGTCTTAGCCACTGAGCCACCTAGGGCCCCACCCTCATGTTAAAATGGGAGAAGGGAATGCTGTGTTTATCCTCCGAGATCCTGGAGGAAAGATATAAACATTTAACAATTTTTGACAGCCCTTGTAATGTAGTCATTTAGGAACTGGTTTGGCACCAGAACACCAGGTTCACCTGCAGCTACAGAAACTTAGTGCTTTGTACCCTGCCAATCTCATAGGGTTATTGCTGTGGGGGAAAATGGAAAATGCGCTGCTTTGAGCTCCTAAAAACTATGAAGAAATGAATATCCATATAAATGGCAAATACTTTTTAAAGCGTGTTTGGTCTCATTTTTGATCTTTAAAAATCGAATAACTTATTGTAATCAAGGCTTATATGGAAAATGAAGAATACCATTCTTACCAAATTGCATCTGTCTATGCATTTCAAATAAAGTGAAAAACATGCTATTGATAGATCAAAGAAAGAAAAAGAACACAAATCTTAAAATACAAGTAACATTTAGCTCCTGTTATCAGCAGAAAGTGATACTCTATTTGCAATAAATTAGGAATAATCTGATTGCACATAATTAAAACTCTTTATTATTTAGACTAGATGACTGCAATATATCCTTTAGAGATTGCTTTGTAATCCTTGACTTACAACCACAATTGAGTCCAAAAATTCCATCGTTAAGTGAGTTTTGCCCCGTTTTATGACCTTTCCTGCCACAGTTGTTAAGTAAATCATTGCACTTCTTAAGTTAGTAACATGTTTGTTAAGAGATTTTGATTTCCCCATTGACTTTGCGTGTTAGAAATTCACAAAAGATGATCACGTGACCCCAGGACAAATATGTCACACACAAGCCATGCCCATCACAGCTCCACGAAGGGAAAAAACATTGCAATAAGTTATGTGACAGCAGCGTGAAATGGCAAGTTTGACACCATGGTTTAGATTATATTCTTGTTATAATAGTCCAATACATATTACACATTGATATGATCTAAATGAGAACACGAACACAAACCTGCTAAATTGGGAAGGGATTATTTTTTGCTACAAACAGCCCATTTAAACAAGCACACATTAAGATGGTTGAACTAAGAATTTTTATTAGAAAAGGATACAGTATTAATTGAAAAAATAGTAAAAAGTATAGTGATACTTAGTTTATTGCAGAGGTCTGCAACCTTAAACACTCAAAGAACCATTTGGACCCATTTCCCACAGAAAAAAGAACACTGGGAGCCAAAAAATCTGGGTGGGTGTGGCCAACTCAACATCACTCTCACCCAGTCACATGACCACCACCCCTCAGCATGCAGGTTTTGTGGCTCCTGGTGTTTTCTGTGGGAAACGGGTCTCTCTCCTTCTGTGTATCTCTCTTTCTGTGTCTCCTCTCTCTCTCTCTCTCTCTCTCTCTGCGTCCCCCCTCTCTGTCTCTTCTCTCTCTTTCTCTGCTCTCTCTCTGTCTTCTCTCTCTGTGTGTGCCTCCTCTGTCTCTTCTCTCTGTGTCTGTTCTCTCTTTGTCTGTCTTGTCTCTCTCTTTATGTCTCTTCTGTTTCCTCTCTGTGTCTCTTTTCTTTCTCTGTGTCTCTTCTCTCTCCCCTCCTCCCCAGGGGGAAGGGACCCCTGAACTGGTGGTGGGAATCTGACGTCCAAAGAAAGAGAGAGAGAGAACAGATGTGAAAGATCTGCTCTAAGAACCCTAAAAAAAAAACCCCAAGTGGTGCATGTTTGTAAAGCAGCCCCCTTCCCATGCACATCCATGTGCAAGAGCAGGTTGCTGTTTGTGTATAAAAGAAAAGCTCTTTCCCATTGAATCTCTGTATGTCTCTCTGTGTGTGTGTGTGTGTTTGCACAAGAACAGACAGAATAATGTAACTTACCCATGCAGGTGCAAAGCCACTTAAATGGCCACATAATAGAATTCTTGTTGTTTGTTGCTTGTAGGGGCCAGTGTCGCAATGGGACAGTGTTCCCCGGGGCTCTGGGGTGAATGCCGAAATTCCTGCCATTTTGGGGGTTCTCAATAAACCATAGCTGTCCTGGAGGGACAGTGAAGAAAGAAGGCACCGGCCAGCATGAACAGGGAAGTTACAAATTCCCTGCAGCACCATCCTACATCCAGCCTTCAAATCAACGACAGGAAAGGCAGCCATTAGAAGCTGCCAAAGTCGGGACAGCCACACAAGAAGATTGAGCAGGAAGTGAGATCAGAACAGTGTATTGTTACCGGGTGAGTGATTGGCCAACTCGCAGGTAAGAAGAAAAAAAAACTTTTAAAGCTCAAAAATTTTCCGGCTTGAAGTTAGCGGCTAATTGGCATGCGTGAGAGGAAGTAAACAATAAAGAGGATTTACAAGACAAAAGCCCTAAAAGAAACAATGTTCCATCTGGATTTAAAAGTAGTTTTGGAAGAAAATATAAATATTAAAGGGAGAAGAAGATTGAGAGAAAGTATCTTCTACTAACAAAAGGATTTCATAGAGGAAGAAAAAGAAACTGCTTTTGTGATTAACGAGTGACATTTTGTTGCCAATAGTCCTGGACTGGAGAGAATCATTGCTGGAGAAGAAGAGAAAAAAAAACCAGCATTGTATTGTTTAGTCTAAGAGGAAAAGGATATCAAAGGAGTCTTATTTGAACAGCTGTGGTAAGAACTGGAAAATCTGGAAAACTGGAATTGGAAAAATCAAGATTGGAATTTGGACAACAGAAAAAAATAAAAACATTTGAACTGGATTGCATTTGGAAACAGAAAAAAGCAGGGGGAGAGAGACAATATTTTGGACTTGAATTTGGACTATATATAAGTTAAGATAAATAAATCTAAAAAGTTTTTCTCCTCACATTGAAAACATGGAGAATTGGGAGGAATTATGGGAGATGCTTCAAATGGTGCGAGAGTTCTTTAATGGGAACAAACAAGCAGAACTGTGGCTTAAAAATAAAAAAAGAAATGATGAAATTATGAGAGAACAAGAAGAACAAAAATATAATGGTGAAAAAGAAATGAGTGAGGATAATACAGATGATCATATTGGGATCGATAGAGAAAGAATAAAAATGAGAGGGGGAAAGATATTTTAAAAAAGAGGGGGGGGGAAAGAATGAGGGGGAAAATTAAAGTGAAAAAAATAGATGATTACACTGGGATTAGCAGTGACAGAACAAAGAGAAGAGGAGGATATAGAGAAAAATTGAGGGGGAAAATTAAAAGAGTAAAAGTAAAAGAAAGGTGGAAAAGAGGATGCAAGAAAGGGAGAAAGAAGAAGATAAAAGAATGGGAGAAAGGGAGAAAAATATTAAGAGATGAGATCTTGGAGAGAATATAAGAAAATGGTTAAAAGAAGGAGAAAAATGAATAGTAGAAAAGAAACTAAAATAGTGGTAGAATCTTTTTTTCTGGAATAATGGAAATTAGAAGAAATATATGGATTATTTTAAAAAAGTAAAAAAGGTTGAAATGAATGAAGGAAAATAAAAAAAGAGCGAGTAGGAGGAGAAGTAAATTAAATGTGGAAGATATAATGGGATATATGTTTTCTTTTTCTGTTTGTGAGAATGCATGGAATGAGAAAGAATTAAAGTGGATGGTAAGGAAATGAATTTTAAATTTATAAAAGAATGGAAAATCCAGCAGATGAAATGTGAAAGATAGTATGGTTTATAAGTGAAAATGATCAAAATTAAGATGTAAAAGGGAATAAAATTGAAATGTTAGTAAATGATGTATACTATTGGAAAAAAATAATAAGTATTGAATTGTGAACAAAAACTTTAAGAAAAAAAGAGGTGGAAAGTTGCATTGATTGTATGATATAAATGGAATAAGATGAAGACAATGTTAATAATTAAAATATAGGAGGGGAGGTTTGAGAAAAATGCATAATAAATGAAAAAATTGGGGTTGTTTGGACACCAGAAATATTGATATGAAAATAAATACAGCAAGGGAGTGAGATAAGAAGGAGATGGAAAGGGAGAAAGAGGGAGACAGAAAGAAGAAAGGGAAGAGGAGAGGAGGAAAGGTAGGGGAAATAAGAGTAGGAGAGAAGGTTAGAAAGGGAGGAAGTAGAGTGGAGGGGGAGAAAGGAAGGGGAAGTAGAGACGGAGTAGGAGAGGAGAGAAGAAAATAGGTAGGAAGAAAGGAGGGAGGGAAAAGAGTGAGAGGAGAAGAAAGGATTGCTGTGAAAAGCAAAAGATGAAATGGAAGAAAGGCAACCCCAAATATATTTGAATATATTAGGATAAAAATTGAAATAGTTTTAAAAAAAAGAATGAAAGAGAATGAACATGAATAAAAATGGAGAAATTAGAACTTGAGGGCGAAAGAAGATGTGACTTAATAAAATGAGCAAGGAAATCTTAGGAAATGAATAAAAAATATGAAAAAAGAACATTTTGGGAAAATTGTAATTAAGTAAAATATTTGAATATATTGAATTGTATAAGATATGATATGGCCAATACTCTGTTCATAAATCATGTATGTGTGTAGGGGGGAAACTAAAAAAATCAATTAAAACTTCTTTTAAAAAAATTCTTGTGTGCCTGGCAAGGTCCGGTGGGCCAGGCACAGATAGAGACAGATCGTTACACTCATCCAGTACTTGGTCTCCAGGATAAGCCAATGCACCAATGGAGTGACAGGAGCCACAGCATCTCCAAAGCAGATCAGGTGCAAGACAACCAAGGAGCGTGCTGGCAACTGCGGCGACTCCCCTTCCATCCAAAGTGCGACTCCCACACTTGGCGGCCACAAACCTGTTGACTTCCCTGCCACAGGATGAGGCCGGGAGAAACGTGCACGTCTTGAATCTGTGCACGCCAGTCACTCTGGGGCTGCTGCTGCTGCTGCCACTTCGGAGCCTACTGAGGATGGCAGACTACTAGTCAGTGGTGGGATTCAAGTAATTTAACAACCGGTTCTCTGCCCTAATGATTTCTTCCAACAATCAGTTTGACAAACTGCTCAGAAAGTTAACAACCGGTTCTCCCGAAGTGGTGCAAACTGGCTGAATCCCACCACTGCTACTAGTGTGCCGACGATCAGTTGGGAGGTGGGGCATCACAGCAACTGACATCCAAGAGCAAGCTGCCAGAAGAAACACCCTCGAAACCCAACACATACAGGGTCACTTCACTTCTGCTCTGGAATATGGAGTGAGTCTCCCTCCCCCACCGCTGCCCTTACCTTCTCAGGCCAGGCGAAGAGTGACTGAGAGGGGAGGGTGAAGGGCGGGGCCAGCCAGTGGTGGGTTCAACAAGTTTTAGGTAGAAAGGAGTATCGTGCGTGCGTGTGTGTATAAGATTATAATGTTGAAGTATTTCAGTAACAGACTAGGTTCATGCACATCGAATCTTTTGGTTTTGACATAGCATACTAGTTGAATTCAGCTATTATATCTTATGAATTAAGATTCATTGATTAATGCAATTATGAATTGTAGGAAGTTAGCACCCACCCCTCTCCTAGAAGAATGAAGTATTCTAGGAAATATTAAAAAGGCAGAATATTATATTTCTCTAGATGAAAAATATCTAGGGAAGAAGCAGACTCACTCTTAATAGCCCCCACCCTCCTCAATAGCCCACAGCAAATGTCAAGAGATAAAGAGATAGCTAGGTCTATTCATAAGCAAATGCCTTCACCCAAGATCCAACAAAGATAGGATTAGCCCTCTACCCATCTAGCAACAGAGCTCATCACCTGGCACAGCTCAAATTCAAAGCCCAACAGAGGCTATAAATCTCTCTCTTTTTTTTATCCCTGTGCTTTTTTGCCCAAGATCTCAAAACCATGTGGTCCTGTCCATCAATAAACCATCTTTTCAAGCAGTCTCCATGTTTCCAGTGTCTTTCTCCCCACTTGGAACTGAACCCAGATGGACATTTCTTCCAACAGAACTCAGGCAACAAGCTGAAATTTATCCAAGCCGTGATTACTCAACCCATGGTTTTGTCAAATTTATATGGCCACCTATCTCATAAACAAGTGACTCTTGGTAGCATACAACAATGGTAAAAGACAGTATTGACAATTATTAATAAAAGCTTTAAAGCTTTTATTAATAAAAACTTTATTAATTTTATTTTATTTTATTTTATTTATTTTATTAATAAAAACTTTTATTAATAAAAAGCTTTAAAGCTACAGGCATGTTTTGACTGCACTGATTGGAATATTTTTAAAGATACCTCTGCAGACCTGGATGAACTCACAGATACTGTAACATCATATGTCAGCTTCTGTGAAGACCTATGTGTACCTACAAGGAACTTGCGAATACACAGTAATAACAAACCTTGGTTTACACCTAAACTTAAGCAGCTACGACATTCCAAAGAGGAAGCCTACAGAAAAGGTGATAAAATGCTGTACAATCAGGCCAGAAATGCACTAACAAGGGAGATAAGAGCAGCAAAAAGAAGCTACTCTGAAAAGCTAAAGAATCAATTTTCAGCAAATGAACCAGCAAACATGTGGAAAACTCTTAAAAATATCACCGGCTATGGCAAACCTCCTTCCCAGGCTGAAGGTAATCAACAACTGGCAGATGACCTGAATGAGTTTTACTGCAGGTTTGAAAGGAAACTACAGCCACCTATCTCCACAACCCCCATCTCAGACACACCAACAACAGCCAAGCCTCCTACAACTGACCCCATTTCATTGGGTTCACAACCCCTAGTGATCACAGAAAAGGAAGTGCAGGACCTATTTCACAGACAAAAGCCAGGAAAAGCTCCAGGCCCAGACAAGATAACTCCTTCTTGCTTAAAAGTCTGTGCTGACCAATTGGCCCCATCTTCACCCATATTTTCAATAAATCACTAGAGATGTGCTATGTTCCTTCTTGCTTCAAACGCTCTACCATCATCCCAGTGCCGAAGAAGCCCACCATCAAGGAACTGAATGACTACAGACCAGTTGCTCTAACATCTGTAGTCATGAAAACCTTTGAAAGGCTAGTGCTTTCCTACCTGAAAACCATCACGAATCCGCTTTTAGACCCTTGCAATTTGCATACCGAGCAAATAGATCAACAGATGATGCTGTTAATATGGCTCTGCACTACATCCTACAACATCTTGAGTCTCCAAAGACCTATGCAAGGGTCCTTTTGTAGACTTTAGTTCAGCATTCAATACCATCATTCCAGACATTCTTCTAACTAAGCTAAACCAGCTACAGGTACCGGAACAGACTTGTAAGTGGATCACAAGCTTCCTAACAAACAGGAAGCAGCAGGTGAAGCTAAGCAAGATCACATCAAATACCTGTACAATTAGCACAGGGCCCCCCCAAGGCTGTGTGCTCTCCCCACTTCTCTTCTCTCTGTATACCAATGACTGCATCTCCAATGATCCATTTGTTAAGCTACTGAAGTTCGCAGATGACACAACAGTGATTGGTCTCATTCGAGACAATGACGAATCCGCATATAGACGAGAGGTCGAACGACTAGCCTTGTGGTGCAACCAAAACAATCTGGAACTGAACACACTCAAAACCGTAGAAATGGTGGTAGACTTTAGGAAAAACCCTTCCATACTTCCACCTCTCACAATACTTGACAACACAGTATCAACAGTAGAAACCTTCAAATTTCTGGGTTCTATCATATCGCAAGATCTCAAATGGACAGCTAACATCAAAACATCATTAAAAAAGGACAACAAAGAATGTTCTTTCTCGCCAACTCAGTAAGCTCAAACTGCCCAAGGAGCTGCTGATCCAATTCTACAGAGGAATTATTGAGTCTGTCATTTGCACCTCTATAACTGTCTGGTTCGGTTCTGCAACCCAACAAGAAAACACAGACTTCAGAGGATAATTAGAACTGCAGAAAAATAATTGCTACCAACTTGCCTTCCATTGAGGACCTGTATACTGCACGAATCAAGAAGAGAGCCGTGAAAATATTTGCAGATCCCTCGCATCCTGGACATAAACTGTTTCAACTCCTACCCTCAAAACGACGCTATAGAGCACTACACACCAGAACAACTAGACACAAGAACAGTTTTTCCCCGAAGGCCATCACTCTGCTAAACAAATAATTCCCTCAACACTGTCAGACTATTTACTGAATCTGCACTACTATTAATCGTTTCATAGTTCCCATCACCAATCTCTTTCCACTTATGACTGTATGACTATACTTGTTGCTGGCAATCCTTATGATTTATATTGATATATTGATCATCAATTGTGTTGTAAATGTTGTACCTTGATGAACGTATCTTTTCTTTTATGTACACTGAGAGCATATGCACCAAGACAAATTCCTTGTGTGTCCAATCACACTTGGCCAATAAAAATTCTATTCTATTCTATTCTAAAATGAAACAAAACAGGAAAAATATATTTGAAAACAATGTGTAAACTTGCCATAACTATAAGTGTTCATAATTTTAAATATTCCTGATTCTCCTACAATATCTCTCTGAATCTATTTACACCCTTTCTCGGCAACCCAAAGTACAGTGTAAGAAGACGAGAGAGGACAGAAAAGCCACTCTGAATATGCAAACAAGATGCAACATGGCAAATAAGGTTGCATGCTAGAAAATAAAGAGGTAGAGCTGTAACCCCAGTGTTAATACCAGTATCTGTAAAGAGGGAGCAAACGACAGGAAAGAATAAGCTAGGATGGGCAAATTGGGTGTAACCAAGTGTGGGAATTTTTGAGTTCCTGACTCCATCTGTCCTGAAATAAAATTATAGGCTGTTCTTGCTTGAAGACAGAAACTAAGCAAGAAGAACTAGATAGAAATTTTAGCTGGAACAGATGACCAACATTCCGGTTGAACCTTGTAATTTGCAGCTGCTGTGTGTGATCACCCAATTACTGAAACTGTTTTGGAAGTATCTAATGGTCTTTGCTCTTGGGATCTGCCTTTTCCAATAAAATAAATGAAAGGCTACGTAACGTGCTGTGCAGGAATCCTTTATTATGTGTTGAAAACAAACTACCTTATATCAAGTTTACGATGAAAATTACATACTAATACAACGTAATAAAATAATTTAAAAAAACACCCAGACACACGCGACTTTCGTTTTTTAACAGCCTGATAAGACTGAAAAAAATATATCACACGGATCTAAAAAGATGCGACAGAGCAAGGCATTTCCTCTTCGGGAGAGAGAATCCTTCAATACGATCACATCGCTAAACCACAGTCGGCTTCCTTGGTTTGACGTAGTGTATTACGCGAGCCCGGCCGCTATGAACCTAAGTCACCACTTATATAGTTCAGGATTTTGGAGAGCGCGGCTGTGTCGTAAAAGGAGGAGAGAAAAAGAAAGCTGGACAATCTACATTCTACACCAGCGAGCGCCGCATTGGAAACCACTTCCTTGTTCCGCGAGCCGCTTCCTCTTACCCAGCTTACCGAAAGAGGGCGGGGCCACGGCAGTGAGGTCACATGACCTTGCGTGGTAGCGCGGTAGCCATCTTGTGTTGTTGGTGCTGAGGTTTGGCTTTGGATCCGAGAGGTTCTCTGTCCGCGACCTCAGGTAAACCGGCTGTTAGTAGGCTCACCTCTCCTCTTTCAGACGCGACTTCTTGCTGAGGTTCTTAGTTTTCTCTCTCTGATCCGTGTTTGACTCACTGCCATGGGGTGGTTGTTTTTTGGCCTGAACACACCTAGGCCTGTCGCTGAGCACCGGCTTCCCATATGTCTCGTATCCGGGGAAGCGCCCGGAGACGGGCGAAATGGGCTTGAGGCTGCCGTCGGCGTTTATTAGCTGTGGCATAGGAGTTACTTAGATAGTTTTCAGGGTCCGGGTGAGCGAAACGAAGCTTCGGTAAGGCGAAGGCTCACTTGGCTCTGACAGTTCACCAAGCAGAGAGGGGCTTCTCCCTCTCCATGCGGCATATCGGTAACATTTCTGAGGCTGGCTGGCTGAAACTCTGGGCTCTGCGTTCCCACGGAAGCGTGTTTATATTCCCAATTGCTGTGTATCCTCTCTCTTAACTCGTAACAGTCGTGCTGTTTTCTTCCAATCCCGTACACATGTAAGGGATTGGGTCTACATTTTTTTAAAAAAAAGGAAACGGATCTAACTTTCCAAGTACACATTTTACCAAGTCCAAGAAGGAGGGACCCTTGACCAATTTGTCGAGCGTAAGAATCGTATTTAATATCTGTAAGTTAGGTAGTAGGGTGTACTGTAAATGGATGGTTGTGTAGTTTTTAATAATGCACCAGCCTAGGCATGATAGAGAAACTGATAATATTTGGTAACTCCTATTTAATGAATAAGAATACAGCTCAGAAGAATGACAGGCAAATTGTGCTGTATATAGGTGTTGGAAATGTAAATAATTTAAGCAAATAGAGGTGGTATTGATGAATTCTCAAAAGGGGAAAACAGCTTTATGGTTACTTATTTGTATGTTTAAAATATGTATTCTATATTTGGAATTTTATGAATTTAATAGATACAGTGAAAGAGTAGCGTAAATTCCATATGCCTATTTTCATAATACAATAAAAATTACTTCTTCCTAGCCTGTTTAGGCTTAATTTGCCATACTTTCTGCAAGAGATCAACTGGAAAATCATTCTTCTCAATTAGGTATTATGCATCCAAACTAATGTAAAATAGGCATAGATGTAACTCACACATATTATCCCTCTCGTAACTAAACTTTAATTGGTTGGGTTTACACAAAATCATGCACTATAACTTACAAATCTCAGTGAATGGATTCACACAACACACTAAGGTAGAAAAAAAGCAAATTGTGCTTTGACTAAGTATAGTATGTGAACATAGTTAGCTGTGAATTGACAGCAAGGTATAGGTGTAAAATCATTAAAGGTTGAATAGGTATGAAGGTGGTTGGCCCAATTTTTGGTAGAAACTGGTAGACTTGAGTTATAGTCCCACAATAGGCATGAAAACTGGCTGGGTGCTTTTGGGCTAGTCAGACTTTCTCAGCCTGACCAAATTTACAGGCTTGTTGTTAGGAAAATAGGAAGGAGTATTATGTGTGTTTGCTTCTTTCATTTACATAAAAAGTAATACAGGCAAATAAAAATCTAGTAAATGGTCTCCACTCTGTTGATTTTCCACAAGAAGTTAAAAACAGTTTTGTCAGGAGGCCTCTAGAGAATGAATGATGTCACTAATTTGATTGTGTTGCTGATGCTGTGGGGGTGGGTAGATGGGTGGGGGTTTAAAGGGTTTTTATCATATAGTAGATTTTTAAAAATTTTGAAAGCTGCCAGGAATTATCAATGTGTGAGTTCGGCGGCTGTATAAATTTGTTTAATAAATAACCAAAATAAATAATAGCAATTTATTATCTCAATGATAATAGTAACAGTGCAATAACTATAATGCACACTAAAGGAGCTTACAGGGAATTTGCCACAAAGGCTTAGCAGTACTGATTGTTGAAAGTAAGTCCATTTTTGATTAAATAATGATCAAGAATATGACATAGGCAAACAAGTAGGTTTGGAAGATAGGATATACAATGCAATTCTGGGAAACAAAGTATGACAAAACTTGGTTGAACAGTGAGAGAACTAGATGGTTTTTAAAACATGGAGTTGAAAAATCAGAGCATTCTTGCAGGTAGTATTTTCCCAGTAAAGTTGAGTTGTGAAAATATCAGAAAATACATAAGGAATTAGTTTCTTTTGAAAGTAAAGTACCGTATATACTCGAGTATAAGCCGAGTTTTTCAGCACGTTTTTTGTGCTGAAAAACGTCCCCTCGGCTTATACTCGAGTATATACGGCTTATACTCGAGGTTTTTTTTTTCTTCTTTTTTTCACATTATACCGGATGGCGCAAACTTGGCGGGCTTTTGCATTAGCGCGGGGAAGCCCTGCCGGTGCAGTGAGAGGGCGGGGCGGGGGAGCCGCCAGCCTTCTCGGCTGAGGGAGGGAGGGTTTCCCCGACCGGTAGCTGCCTCATTTCCCACCCTCGGCTTATACTCGAGTCCCCAGTTTACCCCAGTTTTTTGGGGTAAAATTGGGGACCTCGGCTTATACTCGGATCGGCTTATATTCGAGTATATACGGTATGTGAGATAAGTGCAAAGCTAGCTCTACTAAAATCTGACAATTTTCTCACATGGCAGTTGCACATGTAGAAATATTTAGCTACATGTGTATAGATTGTTAAACCATAGTGTAGTGTCTAGATATGTGAATGAACTTTGTTATTCTTTACTGCTGCTGTAAGGGAAAGATTAGAAGTATTTCCATCTATTTCAGTTTATCACAGTTTGCTGTGTCATGATTTGGAATTGAGATGAGCTTTAACTGTAATATAGTTGAACTGAGCAAATTTACAACCCATGGTTAGAAGTTGGCATTTTAAACTGAATGGTGTGAACAAAACAATTCCAGGCTTATTTTTAATGTTTAGATTGTATTATTTCATGCTCAGTCTATTTAAAATATTTTTTTTACCTTTGTTTCATAATCTTCCATGTTAAAGGCTACAGCAGACTTTCAATTTATTATGCTTTTATCATTTTATTTATTTGATAATATACATAACCTGCTACAATCAATGGTAGTATATAAGGAGCAAACCAGAAACAGAATATCTCAAACATATTAAAAACAACCACAATAAGAATATAATATAGAAGATGGAAACATACAAAATAGTGTCTAGGACTTTCCTGAATGAGAGAAGGGTAAGGACCAAGCATACTTGCAAGGACATATTCCAAAGTGTGGTGGTTGAAAAGGCCTTCTCCGTGACCTAACCCAGGCTTAAGCTCAAGGTGGATTTAATAGGCAATCTTTAGACATTTAGGCAGGCATGGTTGTCCTGATATATCCCAGTACCATTCCAGCAACAAAGCTTTAACCTTGTAATACTTGACAAATCTGAAGAAGTGGATTTTTTTTGGTATTATTTATCCTGAAGGGAATTTGAGGAGCATGGTGGCCTAGTGTTGAAGACGCTCACCTCCCACTCAGAAGGTTGAGAGTTCAATCCTAGGTAGCAGAAGATGTTTTTCTCCTAGGGCCCAAAGAAAAAATATCTGCTGCGAACTTGTAGATGTCAGGAACTTAGTGAAATACTTTTGTCTTTCCACATAAACTGCTAAATTATAATATTACTAACATTACTACTACTAACATTATGAATATATTGGATTGTTTATGAAGACTAAACAGTGTTTAGTCTTCATGAACAATCCAATATATCTAATTCATTGCAACAAACCTTCAGATTTCAAAAGCATAGCTAACATTCTTCAGATTGGAATAGTTGAAAGTAGGCTTATTAGTCAAAACTTTCATCCGTTATTTTCCAGAAAGCTGTTGATGCTAGGTACTCCTTAATAGAGCCTCATATTCCATGTAGTTATAGTTGTGATTTTTGCAAGAATACGTCAAGCTTATTCACGGCTGTCTCTATAAATTTATTAATATCTTTATGACTATATCCTCAAGATACTTCATTGAGATAGGAAATACTCTTAGGTTCTTAATGAATACTGTTTCGTACCAAGTAAGCATACTGTTGATTCCATAGTTTACTCATGTATCTGCTTTATACAAAAATATTAATTACAATAATTGAACTTATTAATTACCATAATTGGTGAGCTATGTCAGTAAACATGCTTGAATCTATTACAGAACTGCACACAACCATGTCCATCTATGAATGTAAGCATTTAAGAGCTTCTCCTTTATTCATAAAATAATCAGTGTGATAAACTATAGTGATCTAACAAAGCTAGAGATGATTGGAAGGATTAATAGTCTTAACTATTAATGCTGTCTTCTAATGACTCATCTTGAAAGCCTTAACTGTTCATTCCTCACACACTCGTTCGCTTTAGCTGGTTGTGCATAATTTCCTAAACATTCTGATTATTGCCTGGTTTTAAAAAGTGAAACTTTGTTTTTCCTGTGAAATATTGATAATCCAGAAAAAATTATCCAGTCTCTTCCAGTTTGATACCATATGCCAGGAAGGGTACAACAGCATATATCTTTTAAAACACTTTATCAATTTTGCTACAAGGACTTTAGATTAAGTTGAAAATGTGATTGTGACATCTGTTGAATGTTTTTAAGTATTGATTTTTATTTACTTATTTATCCATGAAATTATCCATAAAATAGCCAACCAATCCAGTAGACCCTGGATACCGTATAGTATCCACTATGTGATTAAAATAATTGAAAACAAAAAATGAGAAAGCCTGGACTAAATACAACCACAATAATAAATTTTTAAAAAGACCCAACAAACACATTAATCCCAGGAACAAAACCAGGTTTTAAGGATTTCCTGGAAGCCAAGAAGAGTGAGTTCCTACCACCCATACCTCTGGTGAGATGCTGTTCAGTAACAGAGAAGCCATGCTTCCTTGGTCTCAAAACATGGCAAAATTTCATAGAAGAGACTTGGAGTGGATCCACTCTTCCTGAACAAACTGGGCAGGCAACAACGAGAGATAGGTACCCCGTTTCCCCGAAAATAAGACCTCCCCAGATAATAAGCCCAATCAGGCTTTTGAGCGCATGTGCTAAAATAAGCCTTCCCCCCAAAATAAGCCCTTCCCGAAAATAATTAAATGCATGCGCAGCCAGTCCCCACCATGTTCTCTGGTTGCTTGCTGCGCAAACAATGCGAGGTGAGGAGGCGAGGCTGAAGTGCTGGGAATTATGGCTGGAAGCACATGCACGGCCTCAGGGGCGAATAGCTGATGAGTGGCTGTGTCAGCAGCAGCCATGAGGTGATCATGCTCATCGCCTCCTGCACCTCAAAAATAATAAGACCTCCCTGAAAATAAGGCCAAGTGCTTATTTTCAGGGGTCAAAAAAAATAAGATCCTGTCTTATTTTTGGGGAAACATGGTAGTTCCTCAGACAACCAGGCTCTATGCCATGGAGGCTTTACAATTAACAGCCAGAATTTTGTATTGTAATCCGAAGCCAACTAGCAACTCATGCAGCTCATGCAGCAGCAGTGACATATGAGCATAGTGAGAAGCCCCTGTTACTGTTCACACCACTGAATTTTGAATGGACTGGATTATCTTCTAGGATAGTCCTATGTAGAGTGCATTGCACTAGCCCAATCATCAGATGACTAGAGCATTACTGAAGAGTCTTTCCAAGAGAAAATAAACAGTTTACTAGAGGGAAAATAAATGATTTTGGGTCTTTACAGACATAATTTTTTAAAAAACATCTTCACAAATTGATTTAACTCTCTGGGCTATGTACTCTTTAATATTTTGGGAGGATTTAACATTTTATAGGGATGATAATATTGTTAGAGCCTTAATATATGCATTTTCTTTCACTTCTTCCAAAACGAAAGAAATTTTCCAGCAGGAAATGGCCCAACTGTTAAGTACTTTGCTTCTGTATTTTGATGTTATAATATAATATGGCTCTAGGGGATGCAGAAATGACTGGGTGACTACATGGAGTTACAGTTGTCCACCTCTAGTTTAGATTAATATCCTGAGCTCTATAAAATATTTTTGAAAAGATCCTCAGTTCTTTTAAAAAAACAGCAGACAATATTTTCTTTTTTGCTTTTGCAGAGAATGTATGTTAAATTTTCTTAACAATTTCATGAGGAGGCTGTGAGCAAGGTTTGTTAAAAACTTGTATATACTGGCTTTTCGTATCATACAAATTTGACTGCTCCTGTTTGATTCTTTAATAAGTGATAGCCCTTTCCATGGTTTATTTGATATGGTCAAAACAGAATGTTTGGCTTTTCTGTAATAACAAGTAGAAACTAAGAAAATATGGGGGAAATGGTTCACTTAACAGTGTAACTAGCATAACAACTGCAGTGATTCATTTAACAACTGTGTCAAGGAAAGTTGTAAAATGAGGAAAAACTCACCAACTTAGCAATGAAAATTTTGGGCTCAATTGTAGTTTGAGGAAATGTGACTGTGGACTATTGTATTATTCCATTAAATAAAGATAAATGTAGCAAAGATGAATGCAAAAACTTGGGAGGGGGGGTGTTAGTATGTTAACCATGCCATGAAAATATTTGAGAAATGCTAATGAGCAAAATTTGGGAAGATTTGCAACATGGTTTTTGCATTGAGAAAGGTATCAGTGTAATGTGAAAAATGTATTGAATGTTTAAATCAATCAGGATAGTGAATAGGCTTGAAATAAGGTATGATTTGTGCAAATATAGAGTTAAAAGTTGGTTGCTGAATGAGACAGGTATGTGATGAAACTAAAGCATGCATAGGAATAAATAGAATGGCTCAACATTGAGCATGGAATAAGTATATATAGATGTCTCCTTGGTAAGCCATGGATATAGGAATGAATATATAAGAGAAGTTTGTGGTAATATTAGAATTGTATTGGTTGGGGACTAGAATATGTGTGTACTTTATTAGCATGTTGTTGGCTGAGAAGTTAATGTTTTATAGTAGATGTTGGCGATAGTATTTAGCAAGAACACAGATTGTTGGTTTATGTCCCTGAACATGAGTGCACATGTAAATTTAAATAAAAATGATGAAAAATTAAAGGAGTTTAATTTTTATATTTTCATAAGATGCTTATTAAATAGGAAGAAATGGATGGAGAAATTTTAAGGTGGACAAATGCTGATAGAAACGTAGTGGGTGGTATATTGTCTATTTCAGGGAGTAGTGAAGAAATGAAAATAGCTGTTAATAAGAGCATGCTTCTGTCATCTGATTATGTGAAAATATGAATTGTGTATGCTAAGAGAAACATAAGAGTAATGGAATGTCATACTTAAGAGTATATGTGATAATAAAGAAAGAGATGGAATCAGGAATATATAGATGCTGAATGTATATGGCTTGAATACTGAAATGAGTGGCCAATATGAAAGAAATACTTTGAGATAGTTTAGTAACATAGACATAATGACTGAGGATTGTATTGCCAAAAAGTGTATATAAGAAGACTGAATGGGTCTAGAGGAAGCAATTGAATGAAAATGATGAGATTCTTGAAAAGAGAGCGAGAGAGAGTGATGCAGGTTTAAACAACTTTTTATCTTTTACTTATTTTAGACTAAAATCCGTATATGCTAGTGATGATTAACCTGTTCGGCACCAAGTGCCGAAACTGGAGTGCACATGTGGTGGAGCGCTGGAACCCAGAAGAGAGCAGCTGGTCCAGCGCACATGCACACCAGCTAGCTGCTCCTTCTGGATTCCGGCATGTGCATGCGTGAAGACCACCTGATTCCGGGTTCCGGAAGAGAGCAGCTGGCTGGTGTGCATGTGTGTGACAGAACCCGGTAGAGCAGTTGGTGATAGCGCGTGTGCCCACAGAGAGCGCTCTGTGTGCCACCTCTGGCACGTGTGCCATAGGTTGGCCATCACGGCTATATGCTATAATTTCTTCACTGGGGAGCAGCTTGAAATCCATGATCGATTGCCTTTTCTGCATTTTTTTTGTACTTCTGCAGATACAGTGAACAAAAACTAATCCAACTTCTGATTGCAGTCATACCATAGATTTATTTTCTTGGAGGCTTGATTGTCAAAGAAAGAATCTTTCTTCTTATTCTACTATGTATCCCTTTGTGGTTTTTGCAGGTCTGCCACACAATATTCAGTCCTTCAGATTTTGGGTCCAAAAAAGTAGTTTTTCTTTGGAAACTACTACAGAATACAGGCTTGAAAAGCACTGGGAGCTGATGGAGGAAATTGAAAACAGTTAAGAACTCAGATACATAGTTATGTCTCACTCCCAGAATTTTTTTAAGTCTATCACCAACATTTTATTAATGCTACTCTGACTTTCTGTGGATATTAATGTAATCTCCCATATAATACATATGTCTTCATCTTTTTGCAGTCTCTCTCTAGTATTGAAAAATGACCAGTGTCCTATCTTGCCACCTCCCTAGGTAACAATGACAGGTTAAGTGTTAAAATCTGTTTCTATTTAATAATACAATTTATCTTATAATTGACAAATTTAATTGTAGATTTAATTTTTTTATAAAGTTAAATAGAGCTCTACTTTAACTTTTTAGGTATGGTGTTTGCTCTCTCTCTCCCTCTCCCTTTCCCTATCTCCCCCTCTCCCTCCCTTTCCCTTGTATGCACTCATTACAGTATGATAGACCTATTGCTATGTTTTCTGAGTGAGTTAGCAGAGACGCATGTGTGCTAGCAAGGGAGAGTTGCTGGGGGAGTGTTTTAGTGTCCTCCTGTTTTAAGAAGCCTCCAAACTCAGGTTAGTGTAGGTTTGTAGAGGAGTATAAGTGCAAGCTTTCACTCAAAGCAACCGAACAATTAAGATAATCTTCAACTGTATTGTATTCTTTCCTTGTTGAATGTTTTTGCTTCTTTGGTTGGATATAATTTGCCACTGAGAGGAACAGATTAAAAGACTATTCTTGCCTTTGGATCATTACACTGATCCATGGCAGAAATATTTTAGTGCATTATAGAGCATAATTTGCAGAAGCAGGAACTGTGTTTTTTGTAGTTGGCTGCGATTGGTTGGGACTTGTGGGATTTCTTCATGCTTATAGCACTAATGTCATCTATATGGACTTTAAATTTGGTCAAGGTTCATCTCATCACTTTGGATTGATTTTTTTTCTTTGAATGATTTTTTTAAAAGATCCAGGGCTGGATATGGATATATAGGTTCAAGAGTGGAACTACCATCAGCCATCTCTTGTACATGGATGACATCAAGTTGTATGCTAAGAGTGAATGAGACATCAACTCACTAATCACCTGACATGGATCTCCAGTGAGGACATTAGGATGTCATTCGGACTAGAGAAGGTTGGCTGGATGGTAATCAACAGAGGGAAAGTAGTTAAGATGGATGGGATGGAACAATCAGAGGGCCACATAGCAGACATACAGACCAGTTACAAGTAATTTGGTATGCCATAGTCACATGGGAACTATGATGAGGAAGTAAAAGGGACATTGACTTACCTGAACGTTGCTTTTCTGTGTGTTGGTAGGATGATCCACTAATGGGTTAATCTACCATCCAATCGTCAGAGACTGAGTGAATATATTTATTTGAACTGCTTAGCCACGCCTCCTGCTCGTTAAGCTGCAGACTTTTCCATGAAGGCATGATCCTCCAGAGAACCTGGATCCATGAAAAGAAACAGAAAAGGAAAAAAATACCCCCCCACCCGGACCTAGTTGAGGAAGCCTAAAAGGTGGGTTGGATCATCCTACCAACACACAGAAAAGCAACGTTCAGGTAAGTCAATGTCCCTTTTCCTATGTGTTGTATGGATGATCCACTAATGGGATATACCCAAGCCTATGGACCCTGGGCAGGAGGCTGACTACTCCCTAGGAACTGGGTGGAGTGTACACTCTGCAATACCCAACATCCAAAAGATGCCTCAGCCGAAGCATAACTATCTAACTTATAATGACGTATGAAAGGGGATAATGACGACCAAGTAGCTGCCCTACAAATGTCAGTAATAGAAGCCTGTGTGGCCCAAGCCGCTGTAGTTGCAGCACTTTGAGTTGAATGCGGTAAAATTCTACTTGGAACCGGCTTAGATTTGACTTCATATGCCATGGAAATAAACGTTTTCAGCCATCTGCCCACTGTCGTCGAGGAGACCTTCTTCCCCATTGATGACAAATGAAATGAGACTAATAGGGCCGCCATTTGGCGAAATGATGCTGTACGTTTGATGTAATGGCATAACGCCCTCTGCACATCCAATGTGTGCCAACTCTTTTCTAGAGGATGACTAGGATCCAGACAAAAATATGGAAGAATCAACTCCTGGGCTCAGTGGAACCAGGAGTTCACCTTTGGCATAAATGATGGGTCCAATCACAGAAGAACCCTGTTGGAATGAAAAACACAAAAGTCCTTCTGAACAGATAAGGCCGCTAACTCCGAAATCTGTCTGGCCGTTGTGATTGCCAGAAGAAATGTAACTTTCAAGGTCAATAATCGAAGGGAAGCTGAACCCAGTGGTTCAAATGGTGCAGCCATCAGTGCTTGAAGAACCAAATGGAGGTCCCATGTAGGATAGCAATGCACCACTGGAGGGCGAAGATTTGTAGTACCCTGAAGAAAACAGCGCACCTTTGGATGTTGCAAGAGCGTCGGGTAAGCATCACAGTTAAGAATGATAGACAAAGCCGCAATCTGACGTCGAAGTGTGGAGGAGGCTAACCCCCTGTTGAGACCAGCTTGTAAGAAGCCTAACACATCAGGAATCAATGCTGAAGTAGGATCAATGTGATGCTTCGAGCGCCATAGACAGAAGGCTTTCCAGGAAGCATTATAAATGCAATTAGTAGAAGCTCTTCTACACGCTTATGTGGTTTGAATTACTTCCCCTGGTAGGTTATCCTTCATCAGGAGGATACTCTCAAGTGCCAAACGGTCAAGTGGAGCACTGAGGCTCCAGATGAAGTACTGCCCCTTGGCTGAGAGAGATCTGATCTTGAGGAATCCTCCAGGGACGGGTCACCGAAAGGCCTACTAGGTCGGCGAACCAAGGACGGCGAGACCAATATGGAGCCACCAGAACGACCTCCGCTGTTTCCGCCAGCATCTTTCGAATCACTCTTGGAATGAGAGGGATGGGTGGAAACACATACAGTAGACCCTGTGGCCAAGGACATCTGAGGGCATTGCAACCCTCTGCCTCTGGACTCGGAAACCTGGAGAAAAAGCGTGGAAGCTGCTTGTTTTCCTGGCAAGCAAACAAATCTACGATGGGGAGACCAAACCTCTGTACAATCTCCTGAAACAATTGAGGATGAAGATACCATTCTGATGGGTCTAGCTGTGCCCTGCTCAACCAATCTGCCTGAGCGTTTAGAACGCCTGAGATGTGTTCTGCTTTCAGGGAACAGAGGTACTGCTCCGCCCAGCTTATCAGCCTCTCTGTCTCCTCCATGAGGAGCAGGGAGCGAGTGCTGCCTTCTCGGTTGATGTATGCCTTTGTCGTTATGTTGTCCGTTAGGATCAGCACATGCTGACCCGTAACAGTGGGAGAGAAATGTCTGAGATCAAGTCTCACCGCCCTCAACTCTAGCCAGTTGATGCTGTTCTTTTTCTCTGCCCACGTCCACGTGCCTTGCACCACCTGCGAATCCAGATGAGCCCCCCAACCTAGAAGGCTTGCATCTGATGTCACTGTGATTCACTCTGGTTCCAGAAACAGACAGCCCTTTTGAATTGCTGCTGACTGCCACCAGTTCAAGGACAGACGCACCTGCGGCTGAAGAACAACTTTGGACCTGGAATTGCTGTGTCCTGCCTTTTGGAGCGGCAAGAGGAACCACTGTAGAGGATGAGTGTGCCGTCTGGCCCAGGGAACGATAGCAATACACAAAATCATCTTCCCCAGCAACTGTGACAACTGTATCAATGGAACCCAACACTGCCTCAGAACCTGCAACACCAACTCCTTGAGACTGGAAATCCTCTCCGGTGACAGGAACACCTGACCTCTTATAGAGTCTATTACTGCACCCAGTTGACGGATGCGTGTAGTTGGATGAAGATGGCTCTTCTTCAAATTGAGAGAAAAGCCATGGTGCTGAAGCGCTTGAAGAAGGATTTTCCTGTCCGCTGTTGCTTGGGACTGTGATGTTGACAGGAGCAAAATGTCATCTAGGTAGCACAAAACGCGTACTGGAATCCCTCTGACAGACGCTGCCACTGCTGCTAACAGTTTTGTGAAGGTTCTGGGGGCCAAAGAAAGCCGGAAAGGCATCGCCTGATATTGAAAATGCCGGTTGGCATAAGCGAAGTGCAGGAACTTGCGCTGCATTGGATGGATTGGCACATGTAAATACGCCTCCTTGAGGTCTACTGATTGTAATAGGTCGCTCAGCCGGAAGGAACACAAAATTGACCTGAGGGATTGCATCTTGAACATGCAAAGGATGTAACGAATGAGGCCTTTTAAGTTTAAAATCCCCCTCCAGCCCCCTGAATTTTTTGGAACTAGAAACAGGGTGGAATAAAACCCTGTCCTCTCCTGAGCAACTAGAACTGGTTCTATTGCCTGTATGTCCAAGAGCTGACTGATATTGGCTTCCATGAGATGTCTCTTGACCGTGTCCCGGGAAACAGGGCACGGAAAGAAATGGTTGGGAGGGCTGGAGCAAAATTCTAATGTGAGGCCATGCCTCACAGTCCGTACCACCCAGGCATCGGTCGTTGAAGTCTCCCAATGTTGATGAAATAACTGGAGACGACCACCTATGGGTGCCTGAAGAAAGGAGTCATTTACCTCGTCTGAAGAAACGGTTTCTGGCTCCTCGAAAGGGCTTTTTGGACGGTTGTTGCCGACGACCTTGATCCTGGGACCCCGATCGACTGATTGATTGTCCATATCCCTGTGAAAAGGGGCGTTGAGAATAGGACCCACCTGAACCTGCTTCCGCCCGAAAAGACTAACGTTGAGAATAAGGGACATATCTGCGTTCTGACTCCTGTAGGAAGGTGATGGCAGGACCTTCCTCTTATCTTTGTCCTTAATCAGAATAGGGTCCAATATATCTCCAAAAAGGACAGGCCCCTTGTAAGGAGCAGCCGCTAAGCGCCACTTTGATTTCATATCCGCCTTCCAACGGCGAAGCCAGAGCAGTCTGCGAGAAGTGATTGTGGATGCCAAGGCACGTGAGGCAAACTTTGCCACATCTAAGGAAGCATCTGCAGAATATTCCGTAGCTGCCACCAACTTGTTGATATCTTGGTAACTTGTGCATTCTCAGGTGGTATACATTCCTGCAATTGACGTAACCAAACCAAAGATGCTCTATTAAAAAATGAGATCGATGTAGCAGCTTTGATGGCCCAAGCAGCCGCTTGATGAGTCTTTCGAAAGACCATCTCAGCTTTCTTATCATCCGCCCTCAGCCCTTCACTAACATCACCAGATATAACCGAGGAGGGAGTTAGTCCAGCCACTGGTGTATCTACTGAAGGTAATTGGAGAAGCTGATCAAGAGCAGGATCAGAGCAATACAATTTTTTATCTTGACCACTAGGGGCCGCCAGGGAGCCGGGCTGAACCCATGGTTTTTGTACTACCTCTGTAAACAAGGTCAGGCAAGGAATAAATTCTTGTTCAGGTTTTGGTATCCTAAATAAATCTTCATTAGGATTATCAAAAATTTGAGTTTGGGAAGTGGAGCTCTCTTTCAATCCCATATTAGTAGCAACCTTTGCCTTGTGTAGCAGAGATTTAAAAAGGGAAGGGCGGAAAAGGCCTGAAACTGTGGGTTTGTCAGGAGCAGTGCCTTCATCCTCAGACAGTTCCAACTCTACTGGGCAATCTTCGTCTAAATTAGAATCCTCACTATGATAAGACTCATAATGAGATGAAGATTCAGCAGCCCTGGTTCGAAGCATCGGAGCCTGGGGCCTGGGCAAAGGCACATTATATTAAATGTGAGCCCCTTGTTGCATGCTAGCTGCCAGAAATTTTGAAAAGGCATCTGAAAACAAGGCCTGGAAATCCACTGAAGGAATTGGATTTCGTTCTTCTTTTTCACGTAAGCCAGCAGCAGTTGGCGTGAAGGTTGCCTCCGCCCCATTGCGCTGCGCCAAAGGGTGCAATTGAGATGAGGTCACAGCTGTCGAGGGCAAGGCAAATGGAACCTTCTGAGTAGCTCCTACCACTGGCTCTTCTTGTATTCCTTCAGTCACCTGAGGGGGCAAAGATTTTCCTGCCTGAGAGTGTAACTCAACCTCCCTGGCAGAAGCACACTGTGGTACAGACATCTGTGCATTGAGTTGTGCAATTTCAAACTGGCGTTCTAGGGCTTTGTGCCTTCTCTGGGCATCCCTATTCCCCCGGAACTCCTTTAGCTGCCAAAACTGATTCAGATTGAGCAGTGCTCCTGGCTGACTTAGAACTTTTTGATTTTGAAGAATGCCCCTTGCATGCTTGGGGGGGCTGAGCTCCTGCTCCAAGTCTGAAGAAAGATCAGACTCAGCCATAACAAAAAAACAGAAATTGAATCACAATCCCCTGAGAACACAGGCCTCAGGAAAAAAACTTTGATCCCAAAAGGGGCAAACCTGGCCTTTAAGTCTGGAATGATCTCCTCCTCCATCGATGGCTGCACGAAATCTCAGCTCTGCTCCCCCCGCACTCAGGCAAGTCACGAATCCAGTCAGAAAGCATGGACACCAGATAGAGTCCTGAACACTGCTTCGCTTCTTCCAGGGTCAGCAGACTGCTTTTGCGGGTAAAAAACTTTCAAAACAGCCAATCGGTGCTAAAACCCTCCCCCGCACCGATCTCTCCTCCCGCTGCAGTCCTGGTGAAAAAAAATGGCTGCCACGACCGGGAACTGGCTCTGCGCAGCCTCTGTTGCTTCCCCAGCCAGTAACAAAAGGCGGGAAGACTCAACAAAGCCCTCTCAGTGCTGCGAAGACTTCCTGGACCTCAGAGTGGAGCCACGGAATACCGGGCCCAGCTCCGGAGCCGCCCACAATGAGAAAAAAAACAGGTGGGGGAGACTTTTTCCGATGGGCAGAGAAAAGCCAAAACCAACCCACCGGCGGCTAATTCAGTCACGGAGGTGATCTGCATAAGAACACAGCTCCGGATGGCTGCTTCCTTTGTTTCTCTGGGTGGAGGGGTACTGCTCCCCCCCCCACCAGCAGCCCAAAAATCACTTGCCTGATACCAGAATAAAATCCTTAAATCCAAACAAAGTTAGTGCAGTTCAAAAGAAAACCCAAAAAATTTAAAATAAATACTCTGACTAAGGATTTGTCAGACAAACCAAAATTAGGTCTCTTTCTTATGACTGAGTGAAAAGTTTGGAGCTTAACGAGCAGGAGGCGTGGCTAAGCACTTCAAATAAATATATTCACTCAGTCTCTGACGATTGGATGGTGGATTAACCCATTAGTGGATCATCCATACAACACACAGGAAAAAAGCAACATCCAAGTACCACGAAAGAATCACAGGTCCTGAAGAGCCAGATTAATGGGAAGAACAAGATCCATGCCATCAACACTTATGGCCTACCATTCATCAGATACCCTCCTGGTATAGTGAGCTGGCCAAAAAAGGACATGGAAGCTGCTGATGTGAAGACCCAGATGTACAGAGGTTCCCATCCTAAGTCCAAAACCCAAAGACTGTAGATAGTTGGGGTCTGGTGAGTGTCAGAACTACTGTCGTGGACAAAACCCAGAGCATCCATGAATAGATCAGCAAGATGGCATCCAAAGAATAATTTCTGAGAGAATGCCTGAGTCAGCAGAGAATGCCTCCCAACAGACATTGGAGGAAGTGCCATAGCAAGGCAGAACCCTGCATAAGATATACCATTGACAGATAGCTGAGGTGGCAGACATTGGGAAATCCTACTAGTGGTTGAAAAGGCTGGACTAAAAGCACTTCGGCACTGATCATAACAGCACAAGAATAGGCACTAAGCACCAGATCCATAAAAGTAGGGTTCTACTAGACAGGATCCAAGGTACAGAGTATGGAGGGTGGCTCCAACAGATCCCAGGAACATCAGAACTCTCTGTCCTAAAGAATGCAGTGCTAGGAACAGTTAAGATCCCACACAGAAGCATCAAACTCTGAGGTCTCCGGTAAAGGAGAATATTTTCTCTAAAAGTATTTAACAGACTCATGCTGCTTCTGACTGTGATAAATTATGAGTGAATCCATATATCCCTATGGTTTATATTGTTTATTGCATTTGTCTTAGAAGAAAAACCCTTAGTACACCTGGAAGTCATAGGCTAGTAGATCAGGGCTATTTGTGAAGTGTGTGACATAGATATTTGTTTGTAATTATACATTTATAGATATTATATAGCAAAGCCAAGAATCTTTCTCAATCACACAAGATGGGACATCTGTCTTCTGACTTGTATGTTATACTCCTATATTTTGGAATACAAAGTTAGTAAAAAGATTAGTTGCTTCTGCTCTCCCAACTCAAACATTGACAAACATTCTCTGCCATCCCTACCCCAGATTTTAAGGTAGAGAGAATTGGATTGGTAGCAAAAATTAGGTGTTCATTATAGAACATCCTGAGAGTAATGCTGGGTTCTTCCAAGCTGATGTGAGCATCTTTGCTAATGTTGAAAATGGAACGGTCGAATTTTAATTGAGACTATGTTTTATGCATTTATTGAAGACCTCCAAGGTCCTTTCCAGCTCTAAGGTGGCACTAGAAGTCATATATACTATTATGTATTCATAGTTTGTGTTCTCTTTTTCAGGTTAATATTTTTCAAAAATGGCAGCAGAAACTCAGACACTTAACTTTGGGCCTGAATGGTAAGTCTGTCTGTCTCTTTATTTTTTTCAAAATATTTTTTCTCTGAATGTTGATAATAGCTGGTTTATCAATATATTGCCTCAAATGGCTGTTTAGAAAAAATACATAAGGTGTTGAATTCTTTTTTTTTAAATTGCAACTATGTAGGTTATTTATTTAAAGAATTTGTATGGCTCCCTATCTCACTAAGATAGTGATGTTAGGCTGCTCCCAGCAACTACTAAAAACATTACATAAAGCACTTTCTCATCAAGACTCCATAACTATCCACACTACTGACCCCCAACTCAACACAGTCCTGTAGAGGGGAGAAGGAGAGCCAGGGCTCATTGCCTTTCAGAGGGCTAAAAGTCTAAAATGCCCCCCCCCCAAACATCAGGTGGAAGACTATTCTAAATCAATATTTTTAGTTTGAATTGTGTTGTGCCATATTGGAGAAATCTCAAATCAATTTTATGATGGCCTGTGGTGATATAATTAAATGTTCTTTTCCTAAACTGTCTTTCTTTCTTGAAGAAAATATTGATATTCACTTTGCTGTTTCCTGCCATATTATACAACATAGGGAAACCTGTGAGATCAGTGTATTTCCCTGTGTTTATTTCTCATTGTTGCTTGTACATTATTTGAAAAAATAGTGATGAGTCAGTTCTGTATTACCCTGTTTCCCCGAAAATAAGACCCAACCGGAAAATAAGTCCTGGCATGATTTTTCAGGATGCTTGTAATATAAGCCCTACCCCCAAAATAAGCCCAATTAAGATTGTCAGCCAAATGGATGCATTTAGTACCGTATTTCCCCCAAAATAAGACCTAACCAGAAAATAAGCCCTAATACGTCTTTTGGAGCAAAAATTAATATAAGACCCGGTCTTATTTTCGGGGAAACACAGATCTAAATACAGTAAAACTGACTATGGTTTTGGGCTTCACAGTAGTCATTAAGCAAATGAGAGCCTTATTGAATTAGCCAGTTGTCCATCTAATTCAGCATTCTTGTGCTGTATAAGGCCAGTCAAGTGGATTCTGAAAATCACATAATATACAATAAGATGATGCACTCTTTTGCTGTCACTCTAAATAAAAGGAGATTTCTTGAGGTGTTAATCAGCAAGTAGAAGCTTGCATATTATGGACATATGATTTGAACAGATGATAAACAAGAAAGAATGCTTGGCCAGGTTGAGGGAAGTTGAAAGAAAAGAAAACAGGTGAGAAGATGGATGAGCTTAGAGTAGAATTCTGTGAATCAGACCTGATTCAGATTGATATTTAATACAAAAAGGGTGTGATTCAAGCTGACAAAGATATTCTGGGGCACACTGATTTTGAGGCAATTCAAATTTAGACTATACAGTATATAGACTATAATGCCAGAATCAGTTTTGGGCCAACTGGATAAAAATAGGAGTCATAGGTTGTTTAAGGTGAATTAACCCTACCAAGTTTTAGTGGGTTGTAAATATTGTAATATTTCATGGACATCATTTTGAATGGTTTCATGGCAATAAATTTTTGCCTTACATCTTGTTTAAGTAAGAGATGAAACAAGAACAGCACAAAAGCTTCTAAATCAGTAGTGTTTCCAGGAATGGGGGTAAAGTACAGAATAACAAAAGTAGCAGTATGGTAGTGCAAGCTCTACCCCTTTTCCATATCCATTGTAATTTTTCATGCATATCAGAAGGGATGGACCTTGCAGCACAATGTTGCTTTCAGCATCCTGATGAAAGTAACAGAATCTTGAGGATACCACTGCTCCTGATTATTCAGCAGTCTCTGAATTGAGAAGCATAATACTCCAATTGAATAGTACAATATTTTAAAACTACAGGTAGTCCTTAGTTTATGACAGCAATTATGAGTGGAATTGATGTCGCTAAGCAATGTAATTGTAAAGAGTGATGTTAAGAGACGGTGCTTAGCAACAGCAATTCCGGCAATCTCAGTTTTGCCATTAATCAAGCAGCACATGGGTCCTTTGTTTTGGAAAGCCAGCAGGGAATATCAAAAGTCATAATCCGAACCGCCATTCACCACCGCAGGGAGACGGAACCTATACGGTGGTTCCGTCCCAGGCGCCTGATGGACCCTGAGAGGTTCCAGACGGAGCTTGGGCCATTCCCTGAGGATCTGGCCCACGGCACGACTGAGGAACTGGTCGTGGCCTGGGAGCGGGCCGGGGCCCTGGACCATGTCGCGCCTTTGCGGCCTCTGACCCGGCGTAGATCTCGTCCGGCCCCTTGGTTCTCCGAGGGGCTGAGGGAGATGAAACGCCGGAGAAGACGCCTAGAGAGCACCTGGAGGTCCAGTCGCTCCAGCTGATCGGACACTAGTTAGGACCTATTCTAGGACCTACCTAGTGGCAATGAGGATGCGAGGCGCCCACGCCCACCCTCATTGCGTCGGCAGATAACCGCCCGGCCGCCCTGTTTGGTGACCCGCTCTCTCCTACATCAGGAGGTGCGGATGACCCTTGCAGGGACGAGCCGAGGAGTTTAGCGGTTATCTATACGATAAAATCGCTCAGCTGAGGGACGGTCTGGACCGAATTTGGGATGATCCAAGCGAGGAGAGGAGGCACGTCTTGTTGAGCACATTTGGGATGAGTTTGACCCTGTGGCTCCCGAGGACGTGGACAGGCTGTTGGGGAGGCTTCACGGCACGACATGTTTACTGGACCCGTGTCCTTCCTGGCTGGTACTGGCCACTCAGGCGGTGACACGAGGCTGGCTCAGAGGATTATCAACGCTTCTTTGTTGGATGGGGTTTTCCCTGCCGCCTTGAAAGAGGCGGTGGTGAGACCCCTCCTTAAGAAGCCCTCTTTGGACCCAGCTATTTTGGGTAATTATCGTCCAGTCTCCAACCTTCGCTTTGTTGCGAAGGTTGTAGAGAGTGCCGTGGCGCGACAGCTGCCCCAACACCTGGATGAAGATGTCTATCTAGACCCGTTCCAGTCCGGCTTCCGACCCGGATACAGCACGGAGACAGCTTTGGTCGCATTGGTGGATGATCTCTGGAGGGCCAGGGACAGGGGATATTCCTCTGCCCTGGTCCTATTAGACCTCTCAGCGGCGTTCGATACCATCGATCATGGTATCCTGCTGCGCCGGTTGGGGGGATTGGGAGTGGGAGGCACCGTATATCGGTGGTTCTCCTCCTATCTCTCTGACCGGTCGCAGACGGTGTTGACAGGGGGGCAGAGGTCGACCGCGAGGGGCCTCACTTGTGGGGTCCCACAGGGGTCGATTCTCTCGCCCCTGCTGTTCAACATCTACATGAAACCGTTGGGTGAGATCATCAGTGGTTTCGGGGTGAGATATCAGCAGTACGCTGATGATACGCAGCTGTACTTTTCCACCCCAGACCACCCCAATGAAGTTGTCGAAGTGCTGTCCCGGTGTTTGGAAGCTGTACGGGTCTGGATGGGGAGAAACAGGCTCAAGCTTAATCCCTCCAAGACGGAGTGGCTGTGGATGCCGGCACCCCGATTCAGTCAGCTGCAGCCGCGGCTGGCTGTTGGAGGCGAGTTACTGGCCCCAAAGGATAGGGTGCGCAACTTGGGTGTCCTCCTGGATGATCGGCTGTCGTTTGAAGACCATTTGACGGCCGTCTCCAGGAGGGCCTTCCACCAGGTTCGCCTGGTTCGGCAGTTGCGCCCCTTCCTTGATCGGGATGCCTTATGCACAGTCACTCACGCTCGTTACCTCTCGCTTGGATTACTGTAATGCTCTCTACATGGGGCTCCCTTGAAGTGCGCCGGAGTCTTCAGTTAGTCCAGAATGCAGCTGCGCGGGTTATAGAGGGAGCTACGCGTAGCTCCCATGTAACACCGCTCCTGCGCAGACTGCACTGGCTGCCTGTGGCCTTCCGGGTGCACTTTAAGGTGTTGGTTATGACCTTTAAATCGCTCCATGGCTTAGGACCTGGGTACTTACGGGACCGCCTGCTGTTACCACACGCCTCCCACCGACCCGTACGCTCCCATAGAGAGGGACTTCTCAGGGTGCCGTCCGCCAAACAATGTCGGCTGGCGGCTCCAGGAAGGGCCTTCTGTGTGGGCTCCCACTCTGGAACGAACTTCCCCCGGGTTTACGCCAAATACCCGACCTTCGGACATTTCGTCGCGAACTCAAGACTCATCTTTTTATCCGCGCAGGGCTGGCTTAAATTGGGATTTTAATGTTTAAATTTATTAATTTTAAACGGGGTTTTCTTAGTATGGTAAATTTTAATCATTGGGCTAATTTAAAATAAGTTTTTTAAATCGTATTTTAAACTTGTATATTGTATTGTCGGTTTTATTATGCCTGTACACCGCCCTGAGTCCTTCGGGAGAAGGGCGGTATAAAAATCAAATAAAATAAAATAAATAAAATAAATAAATAATAAATAATCACAAAACTGCGACTGTCTGAAATGTCAGAATTGCAAACTGGGTACTGAGCACCCAGATTGAAATCGTATAGAACTGTCATGTATAGAACTTTTGAGAACTTGTCATAATCATAACTGGTCATTCAGCACTATTATAATTTCAGACAGCCAAAGATACAACAAATGGTTGTTAATGAGGACTGCCTGCAGTTACAGCTCTGATGTTTCCATAGGCTTTTTGGAGTGCCCGTTTTAGAATGGTACTGATGAATTACCATTAACCTTTTTAACCTTGCTCTTGTGGGTTTGAGTTCTCCTTATGCTCCTTGTGAAATTCTCAGGCACCACAAGGATTGTCATAGCTGGTTAGCTAGCTTATGCCACCCACTAATGCTAGTATTCTGACTGACACTGGCCTTGATGTTCAAGGGATACCCAAGGCAAAGAGGCAAATTTCTTCTTTTGGATAGCAGTCGAAGAATGACTGCTGCCTTTTCTTTACAAACAGTGAAGCTTTACTGTGTCTGATCATTGGGCTTTGGGGAATTGCAGAAGAGTTGACATAATTAGTTGCCAAAGCTGGCCAATTATTAGTGGCAGTATTCCATGGTACTAAAATTATGGCTTGCTGACATTGCTCTATTTTAGTTATTAATGAAAGATATCAAAGGCAGGTTGATAATGAGACACGGTTCCACAAAAATAGGCTACAGAGAAAGAGGCTGACACACACAAGGTACAGAGAAAGAGGCTGACACACAAGGTACAGTCATAATTCTTACCATCTTTTGTTCTTAAAAACATTTATGTCAGCCCCTTGACACCCGTTCACTCTTTTTTTGAGAGACTTACATCTGCTCCAGTCATTCAGAATTTAAATGTAAAGTTTGATACAAGAAAAAAATCACAGTTTATTTGCCTTGAGTGTAGCAGAGTTGAATTCCAGGAGTGCTGGCAGACCCACACAGAGGTATATCATATTTATGGTGACAGAAAAGAAGTGCTTAGGGCTGACAACATTGAAAAATTAAAAGCTGGGAAAGAGAAGTTTTAAAATGAATGAAATCCAAATAATGGCCTTTCTACCCTAAAATAATGTTGATAGGCAACAAAGTTTAATATAGATGTCTGGTACTTGGCTCATTGAAGACTCCATGCAATTCATCTCCTTCCCTCTTTTCAGAATTCTTTAAATATACTGTATAAGTGAAATTGTGATACATATTTATTTATCAAATTTATATGACCACCCATCTCACAAGAAGTCACTTAGGGAGACATACATTAAAAAAAATGAAAACGATAAACATGTCAAACACAATAATATTATACCCACGTACACATAGGGACCAAAGGCAAGATCTTTCCTCTCCAGTCACTATCAACTGGAACCAACCCTGGAGAAAATGCCACTCATCCCCAATCATCTGAGACAGTCCAAAAGAATACCATAGTTGATGGTATTAAAAGCTGCAGAGAGGAAAGGATGAATCCACAGCCCTCATTCTGTTCTCACCAGAGATTATCTAAAAATACTCCACATTTTTCTCTTCTTAAAAAAAAAAGTTTTCTTTCTTTCTTTTCTTTCTCTACTTGCTTGCAGCAAAGCAAAGTTCTGCTAAAAACTGTATTCATATTGGTAAATGTGAACACAATTGTGAACACATATGATACAACAGCCACTGGGCCTATCTATCTACCAATAACTTTTATTTAACTTTAGTTCACTCTATAATTTTTTTCTGTAGTTTTGAGGGAACAAATATACTTTATAGAAGTACCAGAGCATTTTTTTTCAATTTTGGATTGAAATTTCAGTCAGTGGTTCAGTCACTTTTTTTTTAACCCTTCGCTTTAGTTTAGATCTCATATGATCTATCTATAAAGTTTGAGGTTTACCCAAATTTCACTTACACATTAAATGCACCATTATGTATTTTTACACCTGCAGAGATCAGTCACTTTGGATCAAATTAAAAGTTATTGTTTGCTTAATCCCTAATTCATATATTATTAAAGTGTTGTATTTTTAATATACTTATTTCCAGGCAGAGTTGCATACCTTATGTGCTGTTCAGAAAGTAAATATTTTGCAGTTCTACAGGATATTTTCCCTGTTCTCTTCTGTTCCATCTGTTATTAATAAACATACTGGCCTTGTACAGATGTAACTGGCTCCCTGCAAATTCTGCTTTGAAAGTCAGCAATCAGCCTTGGGAATGCAAGCTCTGTCCTTTTCCTGGAACAAGTTTCTACCATCTTTGCTGATAATAAATATACTGGGTAGCAGAGCAAACCAAACTTAATGCAAACCAGATTTCTTTTAATTGTATTCCAAAGACATGGTAAACCATATTACCAAAGACATGGTAAATCATAAATCATATTTATAAGGAAACTAATTTGTTTTAGAAAAAAGAGTGTAAAGACAAGGCTGCTGTGACTGCTTTTTGGATTTTTACCATTGTTATATTGTGTTGGTCTTGGAATTAAGAAAGTCATTACTTGTTACATTTGGGGGGAGGATAAGTAATATAGTAGAGGCTGCAGGCACTGATATGCCTCAGAAAAAATATTTTGTGTCCACTAGTTTCCTTCCTACCTGCTTCTGGGGTGGCTGCATTGAGATCAATCCAGGTGCCTTGAAATTTCCTAAGGAGACATTTCTGAATTATCAAATGCTTATAATATTTCCTGAGATAGTTGACCTAATCTGGTAACAAAGCCACGCTGATGTTACCATGCATTAGACTTTTTAGACTATTGCTTTAGGCAACAGGGCCCAATTTGAGTGTAGTTTCCTTTTGGTTGTTCTGTTATACTGTCTGGCCATCATTTTTATTTTTGTATTTTATATTTATATCTTGTACATGTTTTAACTTATGTGGATTTCAGGGGAGTGTATTTGTTGTTGTTGTTGTTGTTGTTGTTGTTATACATCACATTGTTTGAGTTGAGCAATTTTAGAAACTTAGCTAGTAAGTAAGTAAATAAATAAATAAGTAAGTAAGTAAATATTACATTGTGTTTGGAATAAAGCTACACTATAAAAGTATTTCAAAGCTTCAAGGTGGGAATAAAATAGCTAGACTGATTATTTGAATATATAGAGAAATAATATTCAAGTAATTGAACATTGCTTTTATTTTATTTTGTTGCCATGAAAACAGTGGCCACAAGGTGGCAGCAGATTAATAGGATAAAATTCTAGTTTGCTTGCTAAATCTTCCATTTCTTTTAGTAACTGAGGAAATGTCGCTTGATACTTTTAGTAAAAAAGTTTTATTTCCATTTTCCAATAACCTATTCAATGTACAGTCTCTTATTCAACATTAGTCATTAACTTTCATTTGTTACTTATTCGGACCTGCCCAGCTACCACTTCCTTCCTTAACAAACCTTTCCTCCTCCCTTCTCTACTTTCTTCTACTTTCTTCATCCTTCCTCTCCTTCGCTTTTCTACATCCTCTCCTCCTTCCCTACTCTTCTCTTCCACCTTTCTAACCCTCTCTCTTTCCCCTTTCTTCTTCCTCTCCTTTCCACCTTTTCTACCTCTCTCTTTCCTACCTACTTTCTTCCTTCACTCTCTCCTCTCCTTTCCATTCCTTCTGAAATGGCAGCTGAGCAGCCCGATTTCATTTCAAATTATTTCTATTTCTTAATTACATATCTTCAATCATTCCTTTACATTGATCCTTCATCTCCCCTCTCCCCTTCCCTCCTCCCCTCCCACCCCCCGAGACTTCCCAGAACAAAGTATAGGGTATAAGATTAACAATCATAAATTAAAATACAACATAAATCATAATCCATAGTCACTCCTCTCTCTAAGACCTTAACTCCCCTTCCAGAAACAAAAAAGTTCATTCTTCTTCCAATCCATTATATATCAGTCCATTCCACTCCTAAAATCTTCAGAATCTTCCAATTAAATTAGTATTTCCAGTTCATCTATAAAATACATAGTTTTTAATATTCAATCTTCATCAATTCCAATCTTCATCGATCAAGACCAAGACGATATTCCATCTTCCAGTATTCATCAGAAATTCTTTTATAATATACCTTTCTTCCTTAAACAGTCTCCCAAATATTATTCATATTTCCAGCTTAAATTCTTAAATTTTTATCCAATCTCCAAAAATAAACAATATTCTATCTTCTCATATCTTTAATATCACTTACATAAATCAAATAACATTGCTAATATTAATATTTCTTCAATTTACCTTACATCTGTCAAATAACATTATTAAAATTATAACTTATATCCAAAATATATCAATTATAACAATTAAATTCTATTTAACCAAATACCAACATTACATCCATAAATTTTTCTATCTGTCCTCCAAAAGTTAAACAATATTCCATCTTCCCATTCCTTTATACCTCACATATATCAAATAGTAACACCTTATACCCAAAATAAGTCAGTTGTAAAAATTAAACCCTATATATATATATTTAAAAAAAAATACCATCAAAATCACATCTTAAGCATTCTCCTTCCCCTTGTCTTCTATCTTACACATTTTCCACCATATGCTCACCAATCAGCTTAACATCTAACAATAAAGAATTTCCAATCTTTAATATATTGGTGTAAAATCTCTTGTTTAAAAACTTATTAAGAAAAGATAAGCCTCCAAAAGTTCCTATAAAAAAATAATAATTCCATATTTGAAGTGAAGTTTCCAAGATTTTAGTAGTTCTGTTTGCTTAAGAGCCATTCTTAAACTGTAACATCTACCAAAAAGAGAAAAAAAAAATTCAATAAACTTTTCTTCTTAAACATTGTGATAAAGAAAAAGGTAAAAAGAAAAAAAAATCATTAACAGTTCTTATTCATTCCATTTAAAAAGTAGCTTGTTATGTTCTTCTCTTCCTTTGTCCTTTTATAGTTTCACTTTCCTTTGTATATTGCAAACACCATTTTAAATCCACTCAAGTTGAAAGTTAGTTCAAAGGAAAGCTATTTAAGAGCTGAAGTTAAGATTTATTACTTGCAAATTCTTGCTAGTCCTCCTACTTTGTTCTGTCTGTGTTGAGTTGTCTTTAAAAATAAATCTTGGCACAGAGATGGTCGCGGCTTCTCGTTCTGTATAAACAGAAGCACGGAGCTTCATCAGGCTAAAGGGGAGCTCTCACCCTTCGATCCTCTGGTTAAATTCCAGGGGCTCCCGGGGAGCTCTACCCAAACCTGACCACTCTTCCCTCCCCCTTTTCCCGGGGAGAGAATTCCAAACCGTTTGACAGCCCATTTACGCTGACAGGGACGGTTTGACGAAACCCAGGGCAGACGATCCCAAAGGAACGTCCACGAAGCCTGTGTTGCCAGCGGAAGTCTCATCGCTTGATACTTTTAATAGATCTCGTTTTAATAGTTACTCTATTATTCAACAATAGTTTGCTACTATTATTTACTATCTACAAATGAGGCTTCAGAATATTTAGCACATTAGTGGAAAGTATAAAAAAGATGCTTGGTGGAATGATGAAATGAAAGTGATTGTGAATAAGGAAAATTGTATATAAGAAAATGATTCCCCTATCATGACAGCAACCAACAGATAATTTGGAGTATTTAAACATTGTATCTCCTCCTGACTTTGGATAGATTTCCTTTATAGCAGATGTCATGAATTTTATTAGTTATGCCATCCTTGTTGCCATGCAATAAGCAAATGCATCACCTCTTCTTTTTTCTAAACAGGGTTTTTGGACATTGAACTACTTTGTATCATTAAATGCCTTTCTCTTTGTAATTGATATGCTTTGTAAGATGAACACCTAATTCCATGTTGTGGCATTGCCTCTGCCCTGAGATACTTAATTCAACAAGTTTTCCAAAGTCATGGTCTAATGAGTCACAGAATAGTTTTGGAAAGTTTATTTAAATTACTGGATATTAAACACCACCTATCTTTGGGGAAAACTGAGGGGGGCGGGAAGAATGAAGGAGCAAATGCTAGTTTAGAACAATAACAGATGCAAATGTAGGATTGTACTCCTATAGTGACCTAGCCTGAGACTGTCTTAACTACATCCTTTGTACATGGGGACCCACAATTTCTTTCTTTCTTTCTTTCTTTCTTTCTTTCATTCATTCATTCATTCATTCATTCATTCATTCATTCATTATACTGATGAATGATAGCAGTGTTCCAGTATCTAAGGGGCTATGACAAAGAAGAGGTGTTCAACCTATTCTCCAAAGCACCTGAAGGCAGAACTAGAAGCAATGGATGGAAACTAACCAAGGAGAGAAGAAGCCTAGAATTAAAGAGAAAGTCCCTGACAGTTACAACAATTAATGAGTGGAATGACTTGCCTTCAGAAGTTGTTGACACTCCCATCACTGGAAGATTTCAAGAAGAGATTGGACAACCTATACCATGTCTGACATGGTATAGGCTTTCCTACTCGAGCAGGGGATTGGACTAGGAGACCTCCAAGTTTGATTCCAACTCTATTATTCTGTTATTTTATTATTAATATCTGATTTTACTATTAAGAACCCATATAGTAACAAATTATTTAGTTTGATTAAAGAAGACTCATTGACAACATAGAATGATAGCTAAATATCAGTGAGCATACTTTCACTATAATTAAAAAATTGAAAGTAGGTAGGTTTTACCTTTTTTTGGTTAACAGTATATGATGAACTTCCAATTAAAACTTTTAAGTCCATAGTTTAATTTAAATTAGACATACATTTATTAAATTTATCATGTAATTCATTGTTTAATCAACTTTTTTTTTTTAAAAATGGGGGCATTTATGATATAAAAGTCAGAAAATTATGTAGTTTTGGCCCGTCAAAATACAAAGCACAAAAAGATTTTTGTATTGTACTCATGCTTATTGTATTATTTGCTAATCCAATTGAAGAGATGATGTTTGGCATAGCATTGAAATGGAAGAGGGAATTCAAGTATGATAAGAAGGTCACAAAAACTTAAGAGTAAGAGACCTGTTTAGAAAGTTATCTCAGCCTTTGAAATAATGATTGTACATGATTATTTCAAAGCTTCAAACATTATTACTGAAAAACTGTCAACTTACCTGACCCTGCCACATTATTCAAGTTAATAATTCAGATTAAAGTAGTTCTGTGCAGGTTTTAGTTATAATGGACTAAATATGCATATTCGGGATAGTTGATTTGATATACATTTTAGGTTATATTCTGCTTTCTTCAAATGCTAGGAAAGCAGCAGGCAGGATGGAAGCCTGCTGCTTTAATACTGCAGTCCATTGAAGAGCAGGCTGTGAAGATAAATAGCTAGATAAAGGAAAGGAAGAGGTTAGCTCTGGAATGCTTTCTGCGTGCTCAGCTAGTCTCTAACTTTTACAAGATGCTGTTGGAAGTCCTTAGTACTAGCCTCTAATATAAGAGTTGATATGTAATTAAAAAAACAGTGATCTTTTTTTAGGCTCTTTTGTAATGATGAAGTCTTTGGAAGCCCAACCAATCCAGAGTATAGTGATCTTCCTGTATCTAGTGCTAGACTCAAAAATGTTATATCGAAAAGATAAAATTTGACAACATAGAAATGACTGGGAAACGAGCAGGTTAGTTGCCACACTGCGAAACTCTAATTCAATTTATTCTTATTGCTTGGTTAAAAAAAAAAAAGGTAGAGATGTTTTGAAGGACTTACTGTAACTGTTTTTTTCAAGTGGCTTCTGTATTATAGAACGTTGTCAGAGCATATTAGTTGTAAAACTAATATGAATAGAAAAGCAGGTCTGGAGTTCTGGTGGACCGGAGGACCGTCAGCCAGTTTCATTGCTTTTCTCTGTCTTGAGTTGTAGCAACTTCAAATTTAATCTTTTCTCCTTCTGTATTTGATCACAAAACATTTCAGGTTGAACATTATATAACAGACAATAACAGATGACAGATATGAGAACACCTGAGCAAGAAGCTTTTCAGTAATCTTACAGTGCTATAATTTTTTACCAGGGGGTGTTTGGCTCACATGAGTCCTAGGTTTATATAGAGACCTGTTTGGAGCATTCTACAATTTAAAAATTGTTTAGCAAGAATCATGTCCTTCACCCATACTATGCAATTGGGCATCAGTCCAGCTAAACCATTTCAGCTTGTGATCACTGCAGCATCGGCATGTTTGTTCTTCAGTTGATTATTCTCCTGCTTTATTAAAATTATTACAAGCACTGCTATTTATCTACTGAAGACACTTGCAAGAATTGCAATTATTCTTTGCACTCGCAAACCATTGGTGACAAGATTTAAGAGTGATGAGCTCTTAACCTATTACACCCTTATTCTTCCTTTAAATTCTTATTCGTGCAATGTGCTAAAATATCTTTATAATATACTAAAAATATTCTGGTGATCAAATTTTCCATCATAGAGAAAGGATATTTAGATGTGTGCCACTATCACTGGCATTTATTTATTTAGCAGTGTTAATAAACTGCCAGATTATCTAACATTCTAAGTAAAGAAAAATAGCAATAATAAATGGCAATAATTTTAATATGAAAAACAGAATATGGAACCAAGATGGAAGCTCACAATCAATTCAAGGCAAGCCTTACTGGAATAATATAATTTTTACTATATTTGTAATAAGGAAGGTTAAACAAAATATACCTTACAAGAAGTGTAAATGTGCAGGCTCCTACAGAAATTGCTTATGAAGGACTCAAAGTATAAGCTTGCATCAAATGATTCCAAAAAGGGCAAAAAGAAAAAGGATTCTGGTGTGACATGAATCTTCATAGCCATTGTCCTAATGAGAAAATTACATGTATAAAATATTTAGTTTCATTGATTTCTTTCCCCTCCAGGCTTCGAGCTCTATCAAGTGGTGGGAGTGTGACATCTCCTCCTCTCTCTCCAGCTTTGCCAAAGTATAAATTAGCTGATTATCGTTATGGGAGAGAAGAAATGTTAGCACTTTTTCTGAAAGATAATAAGGTAAGTACGGGGAAAATAGTCATATCTGATTATATTGAAATCTGTGCATAATTATTAGGTTATGACACTACAATACAAGAGTAAACACCTTAAATTCAAATGTGCTAAAGGAAGATTTTAAATAATGATTAACTAGTGAAAAGGTTTATGTTCCTCTAATCAACAGTTTTTGTTGCTTGTTTTTTAAAGGTAAAGATTGTGTAGTTTTGTTTTAACTAATGCATTTGAAAAGATTAGTAAATTAATTGAGTTGTATCAAAATGTCCTTGTTGAATGAAAATATTCTTTAGATTCATCCACTCATATTTTTTTTCTTTTATTCCATAAATTATTCATTACATTGATTACTTTAATATGTGGACTAATCCACTTAAAGTTATGAATATTTTGTGGACTGGCTCCACTGCTGCCATCACTAGTTTTTACTAGTATTCCATCTTGTATACTAGGTGACACTACTCCACTGCCTAGAGAATTCATTAAGAGAACTCACATAAATTTGTTACTTAACTGTAACTGCAGCTCATAGAATGATTATGTAGGCATATACAGCCAGTTATAGAAATTTTTCCTGTATGAGAACTCGTGACTCCAGGCATGGAATCGTGACTCCAGGTTTTCTGGCTGTATGGACAGGGTTCAAACTTAGAGAGAGACGCCCCCTTTGCAGACCTCCCACTTTCAACTCTGTCCTGTGCTCGTGAGATATTTGTATCAGCAACACCAATTCTTCCACTATTGATGACAGTTGCAGACCAGCTGAACAAAGCTGGTGGCCTGGGATACTTGTCTGCTGGAATCACAGGTTATTGAAACATAGAATGAAAAGATAAGAAGGACTTAATATAATTTAGTCCAAGCGTCTGTCCAGTACAGGAAATCTACTACAGCATCTCCAATACATGGCTGTATCTAAGCTCCATCTAAAAAACTACAGAAAAAGACAGTCCACCAATTCTTGAAGAAGTCTGTTCTATTGTTGAACAGCTCTTACTATTAGGAATTTCTTTTTTCGTGATGTTCAATCAAAATCTACTTCGTAATTTAAAAATATTCTTATCTTGTTCATAGAGCAGCTGTAAACAGTTCTGTTATGCCATCTACATGATAGTCTTTTGAAAACAGCAGTCATATTTCCTTGCAATTTTCTCTTCTGTAAACATAATTTCTAACCATTCCAGTTATGTTTTTTTATATGGGTACCTTATCATCTTGGTTGCTTACCTCTGTACACATTTTAGTTTGTTGAAGTTCTTTCCAAAATGTGGTGCCAGAACTGGATGCAGTATTCTAGCTATTGCCTAATCAATACTAGAGAGAAATAATGACTTCCTTTGTTCCAACAGTATATCTCTGCTGATGCAGCCTAACACTTCCTTTGTAATTTTGCAAATGCATCAGAGCTGCCCGAGTTGTTTGATAGTGAAATGGGTGGCACATAAGTTTAACAATCAGTAGTTTATTGGCTCGTGTTCAGTTTGTGATCCACCAAGATAAATAGGTGCTTTTCATGTATTTTGTTTCTTTTGGTACCTTCAAATCAGGTTTATTCCTGGCTACTGCTGGACTAGTCCCTACGATTTTCTTGGGAAGGTTTTTGGAAATGGTTTACTATTGCTTTCCAAGGACTGAGAGTGAGTGACTGATCCAAAGTCACCCAGCGACTTCATGCTTAAAATGGGATTTTAACACATGATCGCTTGGTTTCTAGTCTGGTGCCTTAACTATACCAAATTGGTTTTCTTTTAATGTGTACTGCTGCCCAATACAGGTATTTTCATCCTATATTCATGCCTTTGATTTTTCCTACCTATCTCTTTGTTCCTGTTGAAATTCATCTTGTTGACTTCTTCTCATTGTTCCTCTTTGTCGACATTCTTTGAATCTTGGCACTGTCTTCCTAATGTTTGTTCCTAATTTTCTATCATGTAAAATTAATAGTCATATTTTCTAACTTCTAATTTGAGTCATTTATAAATGTGTTGAACAGGATAGGCCTAAGCCCTAGAACATAACCTGTCGTACAGCACTCAATTTTTCTTTCAGTTTGACATACCCTGTTCTCCTCGATTGCTGGGCCAGCAGATAAGGCCAAGTGCTTATTTCATGGTTCAAAAAAATAAAAGACAGGGTTTTATTTTTGGGGAAACATGGTAGAACTGTAAATGAGTACAATTGTTCTACTAGCTCTGTCCGTCTAATGGTAACATACTCTACCCATACTTTGATATTTTCTCTACTAGTCTCATATCAGATTTTGTCAAATACTTTTGTTATAGTCCAGGAGGCATGGTCATGCGATGTTGCACTTTACAGTCTCTCTGCTGAGGAACAGAAATTCTGGTCCTAATTACAATAGTTAAGAAAGGACTATCTGTAGTTTGAGCGGATTTAGAGTTTTGGGGTTCTAGAGTGGAATTCTATATTATCAAAATTATCAGTCTTATCACTTTCCATTGTTGCACTACAGTACATCTGTTTATATTGCTGATATGCCAGAGCCAATTACATCTTGAGTTCTCAAAAGTATAACTTACTGAGTCATAGAACTTACTACTATGGTGACATTTACCATATCATTCAACCTAATTGAGGTAATGGTACTTATTGCAGAGAAAATTTTAAATAATATTAGTGTGGATCATTGAAAGTGAATCCTTTTGTGGTTGTCCTGCTGATGATATTGACATTTTCCTTCCATTGTTCATAAATGCTTCGGAAAATCACTGCTTCAATACTGCCTGATACAGTCTTAAAGATATTGGTGTTTTCACCAGCTGATCCAACTCTTCAAATCCTAGCAACAGATTGTAGCAGCCATAGTTCACACTACAGAATGCCTATTTGATTGTCGCCCAGGTCTTCCACTATGACAAATAATATAATTTCTATGACAAATAATATAATTTCCAGGAATTATAAATCAGGGTACTGATGAGCATTGTGTCGGTGGACCTGATTTTGATTGCGAGTTTTGCAGGTGTTGATACCTTTTTTTTTTTACTACTTGCTTCTTCTTGGAGAGAACTGTTTTCATTCAATTTTCATGGCTGCCTGTCTCACTAAATGACACTTCAGAAATTAAAAAAGTAAATTAAAATTTAAAAATAAAAACAATTACAATAATACAAAAACTAAAAGATATGGCAATTGAGAATAAATCATCCATCATAATCCCTTAATTAATTAACTAATTAATTAACCTTAACAAGGAAACAGATCCCTGCGAATACTTGGGGCCCCAGACCTGGGCACAGCTCTTTTAAGAGCTTATGAAAAACTACGAGAGTTGGGATCATTCTAATTTAAAATACAGATAATCCTTGATTTATGACAATTTATTTAATGACAAGTTACGATGTAACTGGAAAAGTGATTAATGAACAGTTCACATACTTAATAACTGTTGCACTGTCCCTACAGTCACATGATCAAAGTTTGTGCGCTTGGTAATGTACCCGTATTTTTTGGAGTATAAGACACACCGGACTATAAGATGCACCTTAGTTTTTGGGGAGGAACATAAGAAAAAACTGATTGGCAGGTGGATTGGCCTCTTGGAATTCCCCCAATCAGCTGTTCCCAGAGGTGAATTTTAGCAACAGGTTCCTTGGTTGTGAGCTCTGTTCCTTGCATTTTTTTGCTTTTTTTCCTGCCTCTGAAACTCCATTTCAGAAAAAAAAAATCTGCCTCTGAAAGCCTCCAAAACAGAACTTCAGAAAAAAAGCCTCTGAAGCTCTGTTTGGGAGCTTCTTTTCTGAAGCTTCTTTCAGCCTCTGAAACTTCCGTTTGAGAAACTGCATGGGCTACATTCAGAGTATAAGATGCACCCAGATTTTCACCCTCTTTTTTTGGGGAAAAATGTGCGTCTTATACTCCAAAAAATACGGTATTTATGTCAATTGCTGCATCCCAGATCATGTGATTGTCATTTGTAATCACCTCAGAGGGCTTCCAACAAGCAAAGTCAATGGGGGAAGCCAGGTTCACTTGAAAGCCATGTGATTTGATTAAAGATCAAGGCAGAAAGATTGTAAAATTAGGTGCGACTCATGTAATGACCGCCTCACTTAGCAATAGAAGTCCTATTTCCAATTGTCGTACACACACATACATGCACACACATTGTGGTATATATATACACACAGACACATACTTATAATAATGAACTCAGAACTTCAGAACTCTTAATATATACTTCAATGATCAGACAATTCCTTGACCTTGAATTCAGGGTGCTTTAATTTGCTTTTAATTGATGGTTTTCTTCTGGGAATTAAATTTCCATTTTTTTTTTTTAAATGCAGCAGCAGATTATGATCACACTAGGAGTTTTTCCTTATTATCTCATCTGACTTTCACTTCTAATAGTTATAATGTTTGAAGAAACAGAGTTGATTTTTAATATACAAATAGCATTTTTTCATGAAACTGATAAATGCTCATAAATATATGCAAAGTCTTAGCAGTAAGAAAAGTTCTCTATACCTTCTGATTAGTACAGTTATCTTATAGTGCCCAAGTTGTTCTGTATAATCTAATTTTGTGAAGGCCTGGTCCTTATGTATTTTAGGATTACAATCTGTGGGATTAGTGCCTTTATCATTAATATCCCAAGTAGTTTCATCTAATTATTAAGGGGAATTTCAGCATCTTTCTAAGCCAAATAATATCCATCAGTGCCAATAAACTTTATAGATAGATGTCTTCATATTTAGAGGAAAATATTAGAGCGTTAAATTCTGTAACCAGAGGAATTGTCTCCTGTGTGAATAAATGCAGAAGGACAGTACTGATTTTATTTTGCATTCTGTTGCCAGCAATGGCTTTCTACGGTATTATTATGAATCAAGACATCTGTATCAGGTTCTCATGTTAGCCAGACCTATTACAATATTCGGGAAGTTTTAGAGAACATGTTTTGGTATTCAGCAGGTAACATTCGTTTCTAGTAAATAAATATACTTATTTTATGGCTTTTGCAGAGAAGCACAACATTGGATCAGCTGTTTGCTTGCTGCAAAACATCCTCAAGGTTCTATTCTCCTTGGAAACAGATGGCCTTTCTGTTCTTTTCTTCAGACTTTAAAAGCCATCTTAGATTCCCATTTTGTTGATGGGGTTTCCATGTTCAGCAAATAGCTTAAATGTTTCTAAAAGGTTTGCTCAAACTATATTTGCTTAGGTAAGCAATCCTGGCAATTAAGAGAACCTTTCTATAGTCCTGAATCTATTTATGTGCAGACTCTTTAACCTTAACAACATTTAATCTCAGACTGCTGAACTGGCTCACTGGCATTCTTGGTTGCCATTTCTCTGCCAGTATGCTCTATACTATGTGTGTGCATTTGCTGTACTTCACCCTAATTGTCAAGTGATTTTGCTTTTTCAGTTGAATCTGGATATTTCTCTTCCATCCTTCTTTTCAATACTGACTATTCTACTAGAAATTTCTCTTTACTGTCTGAAGATGTATAGGGTTTTCTGTCTAGACTAGATAAAATTTTTCTGTAAGTCATAGATACTAGATATTGCAGATGTTTATGGGTTTTTATCATATTTTCTAAATAGTTTGCAAAATGGCAAAGTTTTGAGTGTTCCATTATTAGAGTGGAAACACTGAGACAATGGACAGCAGTACAGCAATCATGTTCTCCATAGGTTTTCTGCCAGAGAGCTTTTATAATCATTCTGCTTATAACTCTCCTTATTTAAAACTGTTGACTTAGTATACAAATAAAAACAGACATTATATTTCATGGATTGACCCTGGCCTTATTTCTTTCTTATATATCTGCCTTTTTGCCCAGCAAGTAAGGTTCCTACTCATCCATATTTTGTTAGCAGAGACCACAAGGTAGAAGGATAGGTTGGTTACCTGAAATTATAGCTCTCTGAGTGGTTATCTGTGAAGTTACACAATCTACTTTTCCCCCTAATGCTTATGTTTTCTTCTGTTGGTCATTCTATTCCCTATTTACCTGCTGTGTTAGTTGTTAAGAACTCAGGAGAAAATAGGAATTACATTGTTGGGATATGCATACTTATTTATTATTATTTAGATTTTTATACCGCCCTTCTCCCGAAGGACTCAGGGCGGTCTCCCGAAGGACTCAGGGTGGTGTACAGCCAGATTATAAAAACAATACAATATACAAATTAAAACAGAGACTTACAATAACATATTCTATAAATGGCCGAAAATATAAAACCATCAAATTCATAAAATTCATAAAAATACCCCAATTAAAAATATTTAAAATTCAAAAAGTTTAAAAAATTTAGGCCAGTCCCGCTTGAATAAATAAGTGCGTTTTCGATTCACGGCGAAAGGTCCGAAGGTCAGGTAGTTGACGCAAACCAGGGGGAACTGGGAGCCAGGGGCATGTTTCCCTCAAATTTTTCATTTGTTCTGAAATAGTGTCAACAAGTTGGTGTACAGCATTAAAATCCATATGTATGATGGTGTAGATGACCACTCAAAGATCTATTGTTACAGGTCTGCAACCTCTCCTTTTTTTTTAAATTTCCCCTTTAGATACCCTCAGACCTTCTGGATAAGGAATTTCTACCTATTCTACAAGAGGAGCCCCTACTACCTTTGGCACTAGTACCTTTTACAGAAGAAGAACAGGTTAGTTTTTTTTTTAAAAAAATGGGTATTTTTATGACAATTTAATGATAGAAAAGTAGATTATTCAGTATAGCACATTTACCATTCAGGTAAATAGAGTCAATTCAGCTATAAAATTTTTTCCTTATTATCATGCATGATAGTATATACCACATAAATATTTTATAATTTAAATATTAAGTATTGCCATATATTCTAAATACATCTACTTACCAAATTTCATATTGGCCAATATTAAAATTAAAGAATTGTAAATGATATTACAAATATATGCCTTGACCTAAGAAGTATTCAATGCCATTTTCAAATATTCAAAAAAAATTTTGTTTAAACTTATTAATGTATCACAGAGTAAAAAAATATATGGTAGTTCTGATTTTACAGTGTCATTCTATTTAGTAAGTCTCATTATGATAAAGTAGAAGGTAAGAATATTTTACACACACACACACACACACACACACACACACACACACACACACACACACACACACACAGTCTCCCCAAAATAAGACCCAACCGGAAAATAAGCTCTAGCATGATTTTTAAGAATGCTTGTAATATAAGCCCTAACCCAAAAATAACCCCCTGTTAGGATCGTCAGCCAGACATACGCACTTGGTGACATATTTCCCCCAAAATAAGACCTAATTGGAAAGTAAACCTTAATGCGTCTTTTGGAGCAAAAATTAATATAAGACCTGGTCTTATTTTCAGGAAAATGTGTGTGTGCATGCGCGCATGCGTGCACAACATACACACACACAGTATATATTAGACATTGTTTATTTCATTTCAATTTTTTTGCCTTTCTGATTACCAACATGATTCACATTTAAATCTGAAGTCATTATTTATTTAATAGACATTACTAATTAGTAGAAGCATTTACTGGGTAGATAAAGGAGAAGAGCTGGGGACAGAGGTAAATGTATTATCTTTTCAGAGTCTTTGTGTTGCCACAAGAGATCCATGTCTATTCCTTTTTGAATTCTGTTGACCTTTATCAAATGCCAGTTTGGTGCTGACCATTAGTTGACCATATTTTTATGTACAGATTTGAATAAATCTGTTGTGCAACTTTATGAATGATCCTGATACTTTGCATGAAACAAAAGCACCCAAATCTGTCTAGATTATGTTTCCACAATTGGCATATCACATCTTAGAAGGTCCCATTTTCATTAGTTACTCATAATATCTCAAGATAGTACATTCTGCAGCTACTCCTCAACTTACAACCATAATTGAAATCTGAAATCTGGTCATAAGGCATTATAGTTGTATGTTGAGGTATCCATGTGATTGGAACGGTCATTATATGAATGATGCAGTTAATTGAATGCTGTGATCATTAAATGAATGCTGTGATCATTAAGCAAATCCATTCATTTGAATGGGCATTTTTTTTTGCAGGAAATTGGCACAAAACATCACGAATCACAGTCACATGATCATGGCATACTGCAACAGGTCATAAAACTGACCTGCCCAATATGCAATCACATGATCATGGGGCATAGCACAACCATTTATGATGGATGGGGTGCTTTACTGGTCATAAAGCACTTGTTTCGTGGCTATTGCCATTTCGAATGGTCCTGAAATGATTAGTTGTAAATCAAGAACTACCTATATGAATATCGCAGTGAAAAGGTCAACTCACTGAGGGTAAGAGGACTCCTATATATTCTAGAACAGGGGTGTCAAACTGGATTTGTTTGAAGACCGGATCAGCATTGTAGTTCTCCACGGGCCAGCTGGGGGGAGAGACAGGACACACGCCTCCTGTAGCACTCTGCTGGCCAAACAGGGGTGTGGAGGGGCCGCATGCAGGCTCTCTGTGCCCCGTTTTGGGTGCCAGAGGCACCCTGGGCTGGTCCTTTGCTATTTCCAGGCCAGCCCCATGGACCAAGATTTAAGCACCCCCATGGGCTGAATCCTGCCCGCAGGTCTTGAGTTTGACACCCCCGTTCTAGAATATTGTTTTCTAGCTTCTTATAGATAGGAAAATTGGAACTGGGCTATAAAAAATGCAAGAAACTGGTATCATCCAGGAGTCTTTTTGATCTAATATGGTAGCCTAATTGAAAGTCAAAATCAATAAGAGCTGATCTCAAAAATATACTTAAAACCTAGATTTTATTTCAATGCCAGTATTAAAGTATTGCTGGTTTAAATATATTTTAACTATTTCATCACAGAATTTTGCACTGGCTAAAGTTTATAAAATGTTTTTAAAGAAAGATTTTGGTACAGTGTATTAAAATAATTTAATTGGAGATATCAAAAAGTATTGATTAACTTATCAATGTTGTACCTTCCCAATGAAACGGCATCAGTACTTTCCAGTTTGCTCAAATGTGTTATTTTCAGATACTATATAAACATTCAGTCATCTCTTGATTGAAAAGCACTCCTATTATAGCTCTATAAAGCAAAGTCAGGATTTCTAGAGTTGATTAACACGTCTAGGATACATTTCTCTGACCCAATAAATCTTCCCTAACACTACTATACTCATTAGAGATTCAAATGAAGTTTAGTATACCTATTGTTTCATCTGATCTGATTAAAAAATATCAAACTGTTGAGCCAGCATTACAGTTGCCAGCATCATAGTTCAGACATTTATTTGAAACCATGTTCCCGAACTCTGAAAACAAATGCCTTAACTTTTTGTTGAAGAATTTCCAGAGCAGAACCACGAAATGAATATAAGGAAGGATTGTATTAAATACACACTAAATACACGAAAAAAGTAGGGTGTAATCACATAATCTGCTCAACAGCTGCCTTTAGTTACAAATGTAATTCTTGACTTAATTACAGTCATAAGTTGAGGACTACCTGCAATAGATTTGATGCCTGAATCATATACCAAAGCGATGTTAGTTTAAATTGCAATTAAATTAAATTATAAAACGTTTCCAAACTCTTCCTTTTATGCATATTAGAGAAAGAAAAATAGGAATGATTAAATTCAAGATTTACTTACATAACAGTAACTTAATTGTGAGTTTCAAAACATGATATTGGTTATTTGAACTTCAGCATGGTTTAACGTAACACTGCATTGTTGCTGTAACATATGTTAGTTACTGTTACCTTCTAGATCTAGGAGCTCAAAGAGACCAATATGGGGACCTCCCCCTATTTATTCCCAAAACAATTTTGTGAAGCAGGTTGGGCTGAAAGATGGCTGTTAACTCAGAATTACTTAATAAACTCCATGGTTGAATGAGGACTTGAACCTAATTTTCCTTAATTCCAATCCAGTATTTTGAGTACCACACCACACAATCAAGGGAAGTACATTTTATATGATATATGCATTCATATCACCATTCTGGTGCCAAAGAACTTTATGGCCTTTTTCCAAGCAAGCTTTTTAATCCTTGTATTACATTGGCTATAACACTAGCACTGTAGCTTATTTCCTCTATGTCATTCTTTAATAAAAACATCATAATCATGTAGCCACCCAGATAATGTATATCAGCAGTCTCCAACCTTTCTGGCTGGAACGGCGGAGGGGAGAAGGGATGGATTGCGTGAGTGGTGGCATAGTGTGCGCATAGCTCCATTTGCACCCACTGCTGACACAAATGGAGCTGTATGCGTGCACATGCTTGCCCGCCGCTATGCACACAAGTGGAGCTGTGTGTGCACGCTTTCCCAATGCTTCTGTGGCCTGTGGCCTGGGGTTGGTGACCGCTGATGTATATGTAACTGTTTCTAAGTTAACTTCCTTTATAATGGGATGGCTATAATTGAATTTTAAATTCTTTTGTGTATACTCTACCACTGAATCAAAGACTGTATTTTAGAATCTTGTATAAATAGCTGTTTTTATAATCGGCAATGGAAGGAAAACAACCAGAAATTTAATCATTTTAATATTGATAAATAAGTTGATATACAGATAATACTCAACCAATGGCCAGAATTGGGTTCAGAACTTCATTTGTTAAGCAGTATGGTTGTTAAGTGAGTCATGCTTGATTTTATGGCTTTGCTTTGATCATTAATCACCATGGCTCTTAAGCAATCATGCGGCTTCCCCCGTTGACTTTACTCATGAGACGCCCCTTGGAGGATTGCAAATGGTGATCATGTGGCCCCCAATGCTGCAACAATTGTGAATATATGCCTAAATTTGATCACATGACCAAGGGGATGTTGCAAAGGTTGTACGTCTAAAGACTGGCCATAGTTCACTTTTTTCATTGTCATTGCACCTTGAAATGGCTGTTAATTGAATGGTTGTAAGTCCAAGACTACCTGTGACCACCATTTGGGTACAAATAATCTAGCACTCAGTATTGCTTTTACTTATTGTTTTAGTCTGTGGAGATTCTCAGTTGTCCAGATCATGGTTGACCTGGTGCTTTTTCAAAAGGCAACTGGACTTTCTTTGGTTTTTTTTTTTTCCTTGACAACATTTCACATTTCATCCAAGAAACTCCTTCAGTTCATAGTTATTGTTTTAGTATTTTTTTTCTTTCTTTCATTTTTTTAAACTAAGATCATTTGCATTTATTTCAGTTAATGATAAATAGTGGTGGTATTAATAAAATTAGCTATATTTTAAGTTTTGCAATTATTTGCAATTATAGGTTTGTTTTATATGATCAGTTATTTATTCAAATAATGAAACAATGAATTTTAAATATAATTATACATTTTGTTGGTTTACTGATATTTTATCTTCTATACACTGCCTTCTCTAATTTACTTTTTTGTGTGCAATAATTTATTTCAGTCTTAAATGCTTTAAAATATTTTTAATAAAAAAGTTTAATAGTTCATCAGTCATTATTCATTTGCTTTGTCATTACTGCTGTAATATTGATTTGGTGCTTCACTGTGCTTTCAGTTGCAGAATAATATTGGAGTTGAGTATCAAATATGTTTTCATTTGATGATATCTTCAGAAATGTTTTTGTTACTTATTTCTTACTTTTGGCAGAGAAATTTTTCAGTATCTGTAAATAGTGCTGCTGTCCTACGATTGATGGGACGAGGAGGAGGAGGAACAGTGGTAGGGGCTCCTCGAGGTCGAAGTTCCTCTAGAGGTCGAGGTGAGATTTTTTAATAAACAAAATGTTATGGGTTTTTTTAAAGAATTAAACAAGATATTTTTGCTATACCTATACCATAGACTTTTTTTCTGTTTTGAATGAAAGAAAAACAAAAAGTTAAAAATAATAAATATAAACCAACACAGAGAATGTACCCCAAACATTTGTAATGGAAAGTTAAAAATTTATAATATGAGAAAAAATAGTTCTGAAGCGTAACTCATAATATTTCTAGCCACTGCTCAATTGTTCTAATGTACTAATATTCAACGTGATCTATCTAGAAATGAAGATAAAATAAAATGGTTTTATATCTGGAATGTCATAAAGATATTTCTAAATGCTCTAGTTGTAATGTGGAAATAAACAATTTCTGCTCTCATTGGATAGCATAGTCATCTAAAACCTGCCAAATGAGTATCTGGTATTCCTGTCGGAGCAGTGCTTATGCGAACTGAAATTGAGGGAGGTTTTGATCTTCCCCTTGCCATGGTCAGATCCCATCCTGATTACCATGGGATTCTCTGGCACCACCATCCACTACAAAGAGGCCAGACCATTAGATCAATCTGCCCCCAGTAACTGATGGACCCTTGGGTTTCAGAAGGAGATGGGGTTTGTTCTCACTGGTCTGTTGCATGATTAATCTGAAGTGAGAATAAGATGGTGGCTGAAGCCTTGGATCAGATTGTACCTATGCAACGTATCCCCTCTTTTGGATTATCCCCGTGGTTTATGGAAGAGTTAAGACAGATGAAATGAGAGAAGAGAAATATAGAATTTTATTGGCATTCTACAGGAGATGAACCTGACCAGATAAGGGTTAAAGCCTTTCAAGGCGTACTACAAGGTCTGGTAAGCATCAGTATTTCCCCATATTTATTTTGTCTGTGGATAGCCATCTTGCAGCCCTTGCAGGAGTGTGCAGAAGAATTTATTCAGCATCTGCAAAAGTTATTCATATTCTCTCACAGTTGGATGCTGGCCTTGTTGCCAGTCTATGGGAGATGCCTGGTCTGTCTTGCCTGGTTATCTGGAATTAGTTTGAACATATTGGGCCTGTCAAAGTGTATAGGTTCCTTAAGACTGTGAGTTCAGCCACCTTCTATTTTAACTCTTAACATTTTATTTTTTATATACTGTTCTTATATGTTGCTATTTTGTTGTATGTTGCCCAAAGTCCTCCTTTGAGAGAGATGAGCAGTTCAGAAATGTGAAAACATGCAAATGTTATGCTGTATGAAGCCACACTCCTTTTTTACAGCTTTTAGTGCCCACCCTAAGTATTTATTTGCTGACATTTGGCAGCAGACTGCCTAATAATAGGAGGACAGCTTCTCTCTAATTTCCAGCAGAAAATAAAATGTTTGCTAAACCATCTAACAAGTCTAGCATATTTATAAAATGGAAAAGAAATATAGCTTAAAATCCAAGTGCCAATTCCTGTGAAGTTGCAGCGCCACCACCTTGCTCACTTCAGTTCATAATTGAATCTGCCTACTTCTACATTAAGGAGTGTTTCTATGATTGATCAGCAACCATCCTCACCCATGCTTATTTTCTTGCCTCTTTCTCTAAATCTATTCACATTGTGCTCAGAACCACAAATATAGCCAAGATGCTTTATCATTCTTTAAAGATAAATAATAAATGTTACATCAAGTCAGGCAGAAGAAAGTTGATTTCAAAGTTTTCTTTATAAGCTGGCATGTTGATGTTGCAGGACTTGGTGTTGCTTGTTTCATCAGAGATAGAAGAATGAGATGGGATGTTTGGTTTGAGAAATGGAAGAGTAATATATTGAAAATGTTTATAAAAATAAAATGGATAGTCACGGTGGAAGAAGTGCTGAGATCTCAGCACTGTCACATTGCCAACAAATACTTTTCTTTGATAAATTGTCAGTCATGACCCAGTGGTTGACTGTTTCTCATGTAGGTTAGCTGGATAATATTGAATTCAGCAAATGACTAGATTGATAGAAAAGGAGTTGAGAGTTCTGTATCTATATGAAGAATATCTACAAAGCAATCACATAGACTGTATGTAGGTTAGCTAGGGAATCTATGCCATCCTTTCCCAATTTGAGTGCCTTGCGAATAAATGGACACTACTAAGAGCTGAGCCCCAATATCCTGAGCCAAATTAAGAAAGACTTGTGTAGAAAATGTAATGGATGATGGAGATGAATTATATTTTCACACTCTTCCTCCGCTAAATTTGGTAGGGAGATATAATTTTTATACCTTTTAATATGTCTCATCTGTATATCTGCCAAAAGAATATTTGAATTCAGTTTTGAAAATTGTGAAAGGTAATGAGGAAAGAGTTCTGTTTTATCTTTTAGGCAGAGGTCGAGGAGAAAGTGCTTTCTACCAAAGAAGTTTTGACGATGTGGAAGGTGGATTTGGAAGAGGAGGGGGCAGAGAAATGCATAGGTCACAGAGCTGGGAGGAAAGGTAATTCTTAAATCATATACAGTATAATGAAATTGTTTGCTTTTTTAATGGAGCAGTCCTGGCTGTGCTTTGATGTTTATGCTTCGGTTGGAACTATTTCTAAGAATATATTTCTTAAAGTATTAAATCAGAATGTGACCAGTGTTTGTCTCTATTTCTGTATATAAAAATATGCTTTATTTTATTATAACTTTTGTACTTTTAATGTATATTATGCTGAGTAATTTTACTACAAATTACAAGTGAAGAAATGAATGAATTTTAGATTTAGCACTGGTAGCAGATGCTATCCCAGAGTATATTCAATTTTTTTTTTTTTGCTTAGTTAATATTAGAAATAGCCCTAAGATTCTTATTATTCTTAAGAAGTATGGAATTACGAGATCCAGATTATTTTGTAAAATATATTGTTTTAACAAGATACAAAATATTACTTACTTAAATAACTATATTAAAATGGAAGGTATTATGTAGTATTGGTGATTTATAAAATTATATTAAAATGTTATTCCTTAGAAATTATATTATTGATGGTTTTCTGAGGAACATAGATTAGTACTTACTTTCATGTTTATCCAAGAGCATAAATAAGAATAGAACTTGCTAATAGTGTTGGTTCTTGTGTATCCTGGAAATATGTTGGTATTCAACAAACAGAATAGCATGTGAACTCAAAAGAGCTTTAGACTTGTTTCAATAGTAGATATATCCGTGGCATTGGAAAAATATCATGTAAATTTAGGAACAAACAATTATATTATGGGAGAACATCAACATTATGGGAGAAAATAATTGAATTATATATATAATTTAAATAGAAGGAGAAAAAGGTAATTAGTGGAGAGTTCTGTTCACATTGGTTACATTTGATCTTATAAAAGCATGCAGAAAACAAACAAGCATGTTATGCATTAATGTGCAGTAAAATAGGATAAATCTATTGATAATATGAATTAATTATAAGAGCCTGTTTAATATAACTAAATATTGAACAAATTGATATAATGCAAGTGTTTTAATAAGTATATCTCCAAAATGGTTTTCATTATTCTGTCTCCATACATTCATACATTCATGAATTTCTAGCTTGAATTTTCTTTTAAATTGTGAAAATGAAGCACTTCTCCTAAAAAAGCATTCTTGTATATTTGTTTTTCTAATTTTTTTTAGAGGAGACAGAAGATTTGAAAAAACAAGCAGAAAAGAACCAGGTATGTAGGATCTTTTCTCTGAAAACTTTAGAGATATAACAGTCGATATTCTCTGTAGTCAGTTGTTATTTAAATTCATATATTTGAATATGAAATTATCAAACCCAGGAATAGTTTCCTTGTGCAAACAACCTTCCCATCTGGACACTTCATGTATTTGGAGCCTTCCCAAATTAAGTTTTGGAGCATTTAAATAAATTGTATATTGTCAATTGAAAAAGAAAACAAAAAACAAAAAACGAGAAGAGTCTGTTTGGGGGACACAGTTGCACTGATTCTTATTACTGGGTGCCTTACATTCTAGTCAATTCTAAGCCATGAAAGTCACTGGATGACTGTGAGCAAGTCATTCTCTCTCAGCCTGATCTATCTCACAGAAGTAATAGCTATGCTAAAAAAAAAAAAGAGGGAGAAAGCAAAGGGAGAATGCCTTTGAAGGACTACAGGAAGTTCCATTACTAAGATAATCCTCGGACAAGCACAGATTGAACCCATTCCAAGAAACAAACCTAAGAAAATATCTCAGACAGCCCCTCCCTAATTTATATGAGAATAAAGCAAGGGAGAAGAAAAGCACATTCATACTTTTAAGATTCTGTTACTATAATTGTTCTAATAAAAGGAGTTTTCAACCCATATGGCATTTGTTTGTTAATCAAATATAGAGCTGACAAATATGTGTATTAATTTGAGAAACTGAACAAAGGAAATATTCAGTTCAACATGATTTTTTTTAAAAAAATAACTCGTAAAGTTTCTAGAATAAATACTGGACCAAGAACCATATTACCTAAAAGATACATGAGGATTTTTCCATTAATAATTATACCTGAATGAAAGTCAGTACTGGGGGGTGTCCAAGAATACTTTAAAATCTAATGAATTATAAGACGAAACCAATGAAAACAATGAAATGGAGACAGGATTGAGGGAGAAATTACTGATTTCCTCTTAGGGAGAATGAAAGTTCACTCAATTCTATTTGAAGTATAGGGTAAGTGCAGATTCTCTTGACAAGTGAAGACTGTCAAATCAGAAATACTACAATAGTCAGAAGAAAATCTTGATGGCAAGGTAGAATGTTGATTATAGGCACATGGAGGTGATAAATGAAGAGAAACAAACTAGCATGCTAAGTCTACACAATTCATTTCAAAGAGTAAACGTTAGTGAGCTCATTGAGACTTATAAATAAGTATGCATGCTTGCATCTACACATAGAGACCTATTATTAATCTGTTTCTTTTTTGTGAGGGGAAAAATGATATCTTCCCCATTGTCAATAGAATAACATGAATTACAGCTTTATCCCCATTATAGCAATATTCTCTGTATACTTTTGTGGGAATAAAAACCACTAATCTTAGTGAAATTTACTATAGAGTAGGAATCCATAGTTTTATCTTTACTGAGCCAAAATTTCCTTTTTTTTTCTGTTTAAGTATATATATATTTAACTTAATTTTAAGATTAAAATGAATCTTAAATAATTACTGATTAAAATTATTTGGCTATAAAATAAGATATTCAATTTGTAAAATTAATTGATTTTCTTTTTGTCTATATGTATGTATGTATCTATGTGTGTGTGTGTGTGTATATAGCTGTATGTGCACATGTGTATTTTATACAGTTTTACAAATTGAAAATTATATTTTGCAGCCAAATAATTTTAATCAGCTATTATTTAAAAAATCTTTATCCTACATATGTAAATTTTTAGGTAAATGAATCCCTTATGTGGGCTTCAGTAGCAATTGGCTATCCTATTTGACAAGATGCGAAAGTTGGACAATGTGAAGTATTTTTGTACATTCTTTTGTGGGAAGGATCGTCTTAAATCCAAGATCATCTTAATTTTAAATAAATGTTATAATTATTTAAGATGTAATTCTGAATTCTTTTGCAGTTTAAAAAATACCTCTTTTAATTATTTAGTGGGCTATTATTATTTTTTTAGAATTCACATTCTTATTTTTTCCCCATACTAGTTCTATACAGTAGGCTAATTTGGAAAGTTATAAGGCACAAAGTCAAAACTTTAAGCTTGAGTTAGGATTTTAACTAATTTCAGTAATAGAGTTAAATTATATAAGTACCTGTGGATATTTGCACTAATCTCCAAATAATGCATTCAGGGTAGAGTATAACTGGGATTAGTAAACCTGATGTTAGAATCAGAATTATCACTTTATGTTTGAAATCTGAATGCCATTTGTACTTGTTAATGGTGAAATTGCCCACCCAAATGTGTATTTTGTTGTCAGCATAAGCACTTTTCTACAAAACCTTTTTAACAGTATCTCAAATTGCTAATGTTGCAAGTTGCTTTGTTAACTAATATTAAATTGTAAAAGACTTTTGGGGCAGATAAAATTAATGCTTCTACTTGAATTTGGAAGCATATGACATTTTATCTGGACTGTTTACTTGTAGATTGAAAGTTTGCATTTGTTTTATTGTACATATCTATATATTAGAACTGTAAAATTTAAATATTATAAAATTAGTATAGTTAATCTGGAATTTGATAAAAATTGGGCATATAGATCAAAAGGAAAAACTTTTATAATCACCATGTTGTAGAAGGGAGACAGTTGTTTAAAGTGATGGATAAAAAGGTAAAGTACAAATGCAATTTAATGAATTTCCAAAGTGATAATTACTATTGCTGTTTGGTTTCTGCATTGAGCTAAGCCATAATCACAGTACTCAATAAATGAAAAGATTAAAATCTCAGCATAGATAAGGGCAAAATTACTTCCAAAACATTGTAAGAGAACATGAGTTTAGTGGTATATTGTGATGATATTCCAGATTATTTTTTCTAAAGCATGGTTTGTCATGACTCTCACATCTCTTCTTCAATTGTAAAACACATTTTTTCCATCCTGAGAATATGGTATGATTACGCTTAAGATTACATACATGAATATCATAAATAATCTTAGTAAAATATTGGATCTCATATGCTTTAAAAACTTAGCAGCTTTGAATTGGCAGCTAATATCATTGTGAAATTATCGGTAATTAATTGTCCAGAGCCCTACCATGTTCCCAGTTGATCATAGCTTCCATAATTGTCAGGTATAACCCATTCCTTAGATTTGGGGGAATAAGAATAAGCTTCATAAAAAGTACTTTATAATTGGTAACAAATCTCAACAGTAAAACAAATCTCAACAGCACACCAGTATATACATATAAATACATTTATCCAAGTTCAAGAGCAAAAAAGCTAAATTCTTCATAACCGTAAGTTAGAAATGAAGCCATTTGAAAGTAAAACTATTAAAACCTATACCATGTTCTTCTGAGAAGAACCTTTTAATCATCCTTTACATAAAAGCACTTGGAAGTTCTGATGATGCTTTGTAGTCTTTCTTATGTGTGTTTACATAGGACTTATTGACTTCTCCAGCTGAAAAAAGATTGAAAATCCACAAAATGGTTCTTTTAAACTTAGAAACAGCAACAGTATTAGTTCTGATAAACTGTTCTGGTAATAATCATGAATCAGTTGGCATAAAGTCTAATGCTCAAAGTCTGGTAATTAGATTTCATGTTTGCACAATTATTTTGTCAAGTCTAATGTTTATCAGCACTTAATGAACATAGTATGAAAAGATAAATAATTGTGGGAAATAGTGGACCTTTCTGATGATAGAATTATCCTGCAAGACAGAAAAAGAAGAATTCTTGACAGAAGAATTATGAATACAGATTGATGTTTCCTGATGTCTGCTAATGTCCCAATGCACAGTATTAGAGTCCAATGTGTCTTAAAATTTTTATCGTTCATTTTCATCACAAAACTGCCTAGGGATGTTGAACTTGTTCTTAGCTGCTGGAACAAAGAGATTTGGCAAATGCTTGCGATTTTCCTTAATAAACAAGCACAGCAGGATTGCAATTTCAGTGCCACAGAAAATACTAGCAACATTCTTCATAGCATGTTTAGGCATCAGCATATTCTGTTGTAACTGTATATCAAGGAAAGGTTAATTTGAGGTCCTATGGGATCTTGAGAATTTCAGGTGACCATTCTTTTTAGAGGAGATAAAAGTTGTGTCCATTTTTCCATAGTATTTACCCTCGTGTCATTTAATTAAATTCCTTGAACAGCTCTCTGAATTTACAGTCTTCTATTTTAGGTCAGTGCAGTTTTAATCATAGTCCATTGAATCTGGCAGGAAGTGGTTTTTTGTTTTTTTAAGGATTTGTGCAATGGTTTTTGTCCCTGACTTTTTTGTGCAGTTCTTAGTGGCTCATCCAGTACAATGGATAATATGCTCTTTATTCTGCACGTTGTTCTGAAGTCGAAGGTACTCCTATAATAAAACAAATATAAGAAACTAGAGAGGATAAAGACAGCATTGATGTGATAGTGGCATTTCGTTGTGTTCAAAAAGTGGCACACATTCAGAGTTCATTCTGTCATCTGTGTCTCACAGATTTGGAAGCTATCAATATGTTGTCCATTGATGCGAATCTCCATTTCAGTCCTTTTTGAACTTTTAGTGTCTGTTGCTGGAAGTTCTGGGATTGTTTTATCAAAATTTTCCATTTTGATTTGATACTCCCCTTTGGCACCACGAGCGAGCATAGAGGCAAAGTGGTGATGTAATACAATCTCTGACGGGAGATAGGATGTCCTCCTTTGACATGTTTCCCCTGTGCCCTCTTGGGTGGCTGAAAGGAAGACTACTAGCTCAAAGTGATGATGAGCCTCCCTTTGTAAAAGAATGGCTAGAGGACTTGATGGTGTAATAGAATGGTAATATGTCAAGGGAAAAATAAAAAATGGGCACTCTTCAGAAGTTATGCTATCCAAATGAAAATCCACAGTAGTTTGATGCAGTTGACCAGTTTCACGTTCTTCATAAAGAACTGCAGAGATCCGAACACTGGTGAGTGGACTTGGGCGAGTATTAGCCACTTGGAACATTAAGTATGGCTTTCCTTCTTTGTGTGTAACCACTGCAAGATAAGTGAACCGGATGGATAGAGCTCGATTCTTTGGTCGGGCAATTTTTGCTACAAATGCACCTAGATAAAAAGAGAATTTAAATATAGATCATGCATGTAGATGTAATTTTTTTTGTGCCAGTTGATACAAATGAAGCACAAATAAGTATATCACATTATTTGAAGCAGAATAATATAAACGAATGTCAATTTTAAACATTGTTTAAAATATAAGTTAATATTTATTTTTAGGACAAGAGCTATTATTTCCTATGATGTAATATTTCAAGCTAATATTTGTATCGTCTCTCAATAGATTTGTGTTGCAATAAATTTTATTATGGTAAACCAGTTTTTAGTTATTGGTAATATGAAAATGTTATTTTTCTATTCATTGTTTCATTTTACATTATTATAAATAAATTTGTATATTTACAATGAATATATGTATAATAGAAAATTACAGATACTGACCAAAAATATATATAGCTATGCAATAGAATTTATAGAAGGATGCTTATCTCTATTGTATTTAACCCTCTATACTGGGTTAAAACCCCTCAAATGACCATCTTTTTAGATTAAAAAAAAGATGTACTAAGCATATTTACAGAGAAATGTCTTATTGAACTAAGTAGGATTTACTTTGTTTGTACAGCTGCTTTGCATCTTGTTAGTTTAAAACCATTTAATTCTGTGGGGGCGGACCCCATCTGTACAATAGATAACACTGCTAATTTAAAATCCTTTGTACTATTATTTTACTAACATAAAATGGAAATATAGCATGTCAAGCTGTTCTGAAAATAATTTTTAATAGTCAGCAGCACAGACTTTTCCTTCTTTCTCTTTTCTAACTTCACGACAGAATTTTCATATAAACCACATCGTTGAAACACTTAGTAACATCTATTTACCTGTGATAAAAGCTTCCAGCATTAGACCCAGTACCATTTGAATAGCAAGTAGAGCAATTGCACTTGGACAGTCTCCACTTGGGAACATTGTGCCATAACCGATTGTGAGCTGTGTTTCCAGTGAAAAGGAAAAAGCAGCTGTAAAGCTAGTGATGTACTTTACACAAATCGTATGGTTTTCAGGTGGGGCATCATGATCAATCTCCAGATCCCCATTCATTTCAGCTAAGAAGTACCAGAGAATTGCAAAAACAAGCCAATGGAGGACAAAAGAAGCCGAAAATACCAACATCATCCATCTCCAGCGCATATCCATTAGTATTCCCCAAGCGTCTTTTAAGTATGCAATTCCTTTTCCTTGGGCACCATCCATCTGGAGCGTGCTATGCCCATCTTTAGTGACCATCCTTGGGTACCGTTGAGTCAGCAGAGGAGAACTAGGTTTGGTATTGTTGCCTTCTATCGCTTCTGTCCTCATCTTCTGAAAATGAAAAGTAAAAAACTGTGGGACACTTGTTTATCTATTCACATGATGATCAGAGATTCTGACATATTGGCAGTGGACTAGATGCCACATGCAGCTAGCCAAGGAAGTTTTAAAACATGCACTTCTGAGAAAATTAATTTTGGAGAGCCAGGTTAGTCACGATGGAATAATTGTTACCTTAAAAAACAAAACAAAACCCTAAATGTCAGATGACTTTTTCAGACTTCAATTTAGAAATGTTAGCCAATTTAGATTTTCTTGTGTGTTTAAAAGTTTAGTTCTAAAGTAGAAAAGGAGCATTGCAAGTGTTCATCATCTGAATTAAATAATGTGTTTATGAAACATTCTATAATAGCTATTTGTAATATAAATTCTGTTCTTTTGGTGGCAATCTTAAGGCTGTCATATCACACCTGTTGCATAAAATTTCCCTCACAAATTTCTGTGAGTTTCTGTCTACATTTTCACGGCTTCCAACCATGGTATTCTTATTGTCTAGAATTGTGGTACCTGGGATGTAGCCTCTTCTGCTGAACATACTCAGGCCACTGCTGATGTAAAGCTGTATTAAAAAGGGGACAGAGAATAATACGGAAAATATTATGCAATTATATAAACTATTAAGAAGTCCTGAGGAAAAAAATGCCAATGCTAAATTCCAAATTTGTCAAAGAGAAACAGAAATGAGGCTTCTCTTATATATGTATGTATGTATTTAATGTTTAGTCTGGTTTTCAAAGCAAATTCATTCATATGGGACCTATAGATGTTAAACGTAATTTTCTATGGCATAAGCTCATTCATATTTTTAAAAGGAGCTCATATAATTTCAGAAATATAAGAAATATCCAGTCATGGTTTCTTGTTGTTAGAGACTTTGGAATAAACATTGCTTCCATGTTGTCATCAGTTGTTCTTTACGTGAATGACATGTATGCATGAGAAGGCCATGTAAATAAATAGTGTGTGGTAGTTAGACACAGTGCAGTGTATAGATTTTGCTTGTGCTCCAGGTATCTTAACTCAAAATTGGAGGTTTTGGTGAGGCTAAACTAAATATTTTTAGAAATACTTAGTACCCTGTAAATCATATTATTTTGCTTCCCCATGATTACTTCTTTTGAAATATAATTATGTTTAATATTTTGCTCTTTATTTCCCTCTGCAGTGCTAAACTAATCTAGAAGCACCCATCAATTGTCCTTTCCTTTTATTCTTTAATTTAAAGAATGGAATAGCTTGTTATAAACTTAAGCTGAACATAGTTCATTTAACATGTTCATATTTTAAAACTGCTTTAAACATGAAATATTTTATGTTCAGTATATCTAAATTATATTTTAATCTTATATAGAGGCATAATGTGATCACTAATAGATTTAAACATATTTTTATCAATCTTATGAGGAAATTATGAAAACTAATTCCACTATATACAAACACATTCTTAAAGATAGGGAATAAAGTCCAGAAACTATGCAAAATATAAAGTTGTTTAGATCCCATTAATGCCTCATATTGTCATACAGTGCTTTTGAAGTCTGACCTGCAAGAATCACAAAAAAAGTTTGTTTTACATGAGTGGCAAAGAAGATTAAAAAATCTGGAATATGTATTTTAAAAACTGGAATATGTATCCATAAAAGTCAGTGGTCTATAGCTGGAAATATTGAAGGCAAAACCATGCCTAATCTGATGGGACAATGAAAATAATAGCAGCAATATTTACTTGTTTGCATATTAATACAGTACCTTAGAGACTGTTATCTTTACAACAACTATATAAAATAAATCAGCATTATTACTTCTATATTACAGGTAAGGGCTCTGCATATGTAGCGAAAGCAAGATTAACAAGTTATACAATTCACAGCACAGTACCTTTATATATTATGCTATAGTAGTAGTGCAGAAAAACTGTGCCTCAATTTCATCCGAGGAAAAGTTATGTCCCTTGATTTAAAAAGTCTTTTTCTATTCAGAAATGGTATGAATTTCAAAGTGTTTTAAAATGTTAACCCTAATTTAACTTTAATGTTAATTTTTATGCATTGTTTTAATTATCAGTTATATTGTATACTGGGCAGAGCTCTTCTGTTAGGGAGATACTTGGTTTAGATATATGAAATATAAACAAATAAATAAATAGCTTATTTATATGAAATATGAGTTTATATAGTTTTAAAATTGTAATATGGAAAACTTCAATGAACTAAATAAGCCATCTCCATCACAAATAAAGAACAATCTCTACAGAGTGTGTATTGTATTACAATGGATGGATCTAGCTAAGGCCAGTAGGCCTCTTGTGCTTTTTGTGATAAGTGTTTGTAATTTTACATCTGAAATTCATCAATTATATTTTAAATTACACCTCTGAATATCACTTTATCTATTAAAATTTGGATCCTTCCTTCCTTAGTAAATGTATGTTCTGCTTTTTTTAGTAGCTAGTGATGGAGAGAAAATGAAACTAGTAAAAACCCATTTTGAAACTAAGGCAAGTCATTAAATTATTAAAATGTGCAGTTTTGTTACTAAATTCACATTGAGTTCAGTCTAGCTATCATAAATGTAGAGAAATTAACATAATGAAATTTCCAAGATTTTGGTTTCTTTATCTAGCAGACATGGTAGGCCAAACGTGGATAATGCAGATTCACACAGTGTGAATTTTCAGCAGACCAGTAAACTGCTTCTATACAAGTCATTTTGTAGGATATGTAGGTACAAAACAGGGTCCCTACTAAAATAAATGTTAGTATACTAACATGTTTTCATTAACTCCTAGGAATAGTTAAGTGAACTGTGATATTTTAGTGGTCCTGTGCTCAGAAGTGAACAAGGAGTTCTAACATTCACTTGTGTCCCTTTATTTTTGATATGTGCTTAATTTAAGAGGATAATTTTAACTGCACTTTTACACTTGTGAAAGTAATTCTCAAAATTCTATATAATCTTTCACTCATCTGTTATACAGATTTACAAAACTGCTATTTTTATTCCTGTCCTAAAAAAACCAGTTTTTTTCATCATTTTCACTTGCCAGACAGTTGATACTTTCTTTGAAACATCCTACCATCATCTTACGTTCTTAGTTGTGGAGTAGATATGTAACTGGGTTTTTTTGGTCTTTGTTTTGTTATATACGTATTGACTTTAAATGACACTGCCAGTTTTTAAATTATGCATTCAGTTTGGACATTCCTCACAATATTCTTCACAGTTTTTATATCATTGTGTATAATAAAGCATTGTCCACAAACGCTTATCTTTTTGACACATTTGGAATTTTGAGAATTGACCATAAGCACTTGTATAAATGGCTACATTTTCTTTTTACAAAATGGCTGATATGGTACCATTCATCTCATGTATTATAATAGTTTTTTTTTGTTTTTGTTTTTGTTTACATTTATACCCCGCCCTTCTCCGAAGACTCAGGGCGGCTTACAATGTATAAGGCAATAGTCTCATTCTATTTGTATATTTTTTTACAAAGTCAACTTATTGCCCCCCCAACAATCTGGGTCCTCATTTTACCTACCTTATAAAGGGTGGAAGGCTGAGTCAACCTTGGGCCGGGCTCGAACCTGCAGTAATTGCAGGCTCTGTGTTCTAATAACAGGCTTCTCTACTGCCTGAGCTATCCCGGCCCAGTGGAGGTTGTTTTTGTTTTGCAGTATACCAGTTTTGAATTTAAGGTTTTCAAGGAAAAAAACTAGGACCCTAATCCTAAAGACATTGAGCATTTATTGTGTACTGGTTCCAAATTGCCTCTTTAAGTTAATTATTCCCAATACAGATTCTTAGGAACCACCTGAGTATTTCCTTCACTGTTTAAATTACATATTCCTCCTTTATTTTTCAATATTGAATAATCTTCACCCATTGTTTCCTGTACAATAAGTGCCATTCAGCAGGAACATCCAAAACTAGAGGAGACTTTTCATCAGTAAGGAGGCTGTAGGTAGAGTTTTAAGTAAAGAAGGCAGTTTCCAGTAGTCCCATTATGCATAGTGATCTGAATTCAAGCTATGATCTGCTGGAAGCAAATGTTACACTTCTGTCTTTTTTTGAGTTAAAAGCTCAATGTTCAGAACATTTTCACATATAACCAAATGCTAAACATTTATGGTTCTATAAATAGAACAAAAAAGAATTTCAAAATAGAATAATTGAATGCCATCTCTTGTCATTAACTCTGTTTTCTATTCTGACTTCTACTTTAATTGGGAGAAAGCAATTTTGAATTTTGCATAAATACACAAAAACTGGATATGTCAACAAACTATAATGTATAGTAGTTAAAATGGAGTCCAGAAAACTGAAGCAAAAATAATGGATCATATTTTACTGATGCAGCTAAATAAGCTTAGATAATTCAGAATCAGAGCACAGCATGTGAAATTATGTTTTCCTTAGCATGTAACAGTCCATTTTATCCCTCAAAATGTTTTTCTATCTTCAAAATGTTAGTTGCTTTAATAATAATATTTTCAGTATTTATAGTAGTTCCAGCTTAACTCTTATATTGAGGTGCTTACCAGAATATTACATTGTACCTTAAGTAATGAATTTATTATTTATCAAAAATACTGTTGGCTGATCTGAAGAAAGTGATATTTTAATCTGTTACTGGAAGAATATTACACTGTATTCTTGATTCATCATTCTTAACAAAAGAGAAATCCTTAGTGCAAACTTTGCATATCTTTCAAACAAGCTTTTGGACAGTCTGGATCAGGTACTTGATGAAATTGACAGAACATGTCCTTATGAAGTTATAAAATAAGAACAAGTTGCAATGGATGCAACTAATGGAACTAATTTAAAGAGAGATAACTGGTTCTGATGGATGACTTATTCCTTAAAGGAGATGAAAATATATTAAATCAGAAAATTGATTTAGGATAAATTTTACTTAGGGATCAAGAGAAATCTGTTAAAGTTCTAAAGCCTTGAAATATAAATAAGCAACAAACTATTTTCAAAAATGCCCATTATTTGAAGAGGTCAAAGAATTTTTTTTTTCAAATTTAAATTTAATTCTTTTTTAAAATAGGAGGATTTATAAGGTGGGTTTTGGCCTTGTTTGACCAGGGTTAAAAGAGGAAAAAAGTTATATCTGGTGGCCCTTATTGGACTTTTGCTGGTAAAAATTGATTTATGTAGCATTTTGATTTTGTTTTCCTTACTTAAGATATGAGCTATGGCCGAAGAAGAGTAATTTTTTTCTTTTTTCCTTTTTCCCCCCTTTTAACCCACATTTGTATTTTTTGTTTGTTTGTAATTTTTGTACTTCGTATTGACTTTTATTTGTTACATGTGTAATTCTTAATAAAATTGGTTTGAAAAAACATATTTACAAAAAGTAGTTAAAATTATAGCTTTGGACTGGAGTTTTACTACAAAGTTCTAAGGTTATAGAAATACTATTTATTAATGGCCTGTCATGTTATACTGAATATAAGTTGCATGTAAATATGTAAATTGTATGTAATGCATAATACTGTACATTTTCACTTAAAATTAAATTTAAAAGTAAATTTGATATATGACACTGTCATTTCCCCCACCTTCCACTACCCACTCCATAATAAAACTTACTGATATTACACATGGCTCATGGAGTAAGCAAGAGTTCTGTCCACTCCCATTGTCACCCCCTTTACCATTCCTGATGTTGCTCAGCTATTAATAAATATTGCATGTGTTAAATAATCTTGCTTAATAAAACCAGAAATTAGCATCTATGCACAAATTGTTAGTGAACTTCCTAGAATTATATATCACATTTTGAATTATTTGTGGTATATATATATAGGGTGGTAATTTATAAAGTACATGAGCCATGACAGGTAAAGTAGATGTAGGCATAAGTTCATCTTGAAGTTAAATCTTCAAATCTATGCTGTTGTTGTTTTATACCAATGGTATTGACTTGTGCTTTATTCCTCAAAAGTTTTTCCAATATTTCAATTCATTGTGGTCTCCTATCCAAATAATAACTAGGACTAATGTCACTAAGCTTCAGAGCACAGACAAGTTCAGCTAGATTCTTCTCCTACTGAGATGGAATTAATCTAATTTGGTGCAAATTGACACCAAGTGAATCTATTAGTGTACAGATTTAAAAGGTAAATAAGATACATTCAGATGTCATTAGTCTTACATGGTATATTTCTCATTGACTTTATCTTTTTAATTATTTGTTGTGTTGAATAAACTCTTGAGAATAGTAAAGCAGAAAATAAGACCCTTCATATGTTTAGAAAATAAATAACTTCTAAATAGCCTGGAAAATGTAGTCTGCACAACTCTAAAATTCTAGATTAAATAAAAATGTAAGATATCCTTTTTATATAAAAAGGTAAGCAAATTTACAAATTCAACAGTATAACCGGTATTATACCAATCTTTTACCATCAGATTTAAAACAACTACATACAACTTCACCCAATTTTAAAACATTTTTTTACTCCAAAGGCTGTAATTTCCCCCCCAGAAAATGTTGCTATGCAGAATTAAAATATGTGCAATGTTAATTTGTCTTGTTTTGACTATGTTTCTTCTAGAAACTGATTGTTTTGTGTGAGCAAGTAAGTTTAATATATATTCAGTGTTGTTTAAACATCAATATGTAAATTCTGTAAATGTACATGTAAAATGTACGGATGATCTATATAGATCATCTGTGAACTGAATGATAAAATTCTGAAGATTTATTTTTAAAGTTTTCTATCAGCAGATTGGCATGAGATATTTCAAATCAATAATATGAGGTCATTTGAATAGCCAAAGAAAAATTAATTTAAATCTGCATCACATCTTCCACCTTTTTCCATTCAGTAGAGTAGAAGATAATATGTGATTAAAAAAAACATCTTCCAAAGTCACTTAAATTATTATTGATCGTTGAAAATAAAAAATATAGCAAAGATTTAGGGAAAAATTGAACAATTTTTCTTGTGCTAAGTTAATTTCTTCAAGACATGTTGAAATTCAAATAAAAATGTAAAGATTCCCAGTCCTTTGGAGATAAACTTCACTGGGTAGAGCTTGAAATTTAATTATTAAATACTATTATATTATATAAAATTCTAGCTTTTCTGAAAATCACATTTCTAATATGCAATCACATAATTGTTAAATGTGTTTGTATTTCTTATTTAAGAACTATACACTTTACATCTTACCATAAAAGAATACTCACATGGCTATAGATTTCACTGGCAATTTTATCATATAATGTCAATTTAATTCAGGCAATCAATTTTGATAACTTCCCAGCTTTATACTTTGGTAGAACTGGAAAGCTATGTTTTATCCTAATGTTTCTATCAATAGACATGACTTGCAGGAAAAAAATTCTTTATAGGCTTTGATTCAGGAAATTATTAAATATTGTAAGTTTTCCTTTGGAAAAATTAAAACAGAACTGAAAATCTTAATATGCTTTGTTAGCATTCTGTACTTACCCGTGTCTTTGTAGCTTTTATCTGTGTGGCAGGGAAAGGGAGAAAGGTGGGTATCTTGAATATGGAATATGCACCAAGATCTTGTATCTGTCTGTATACAGTGGTCCAAAAGGAAGGAAGAAAAAAAAAACCAGTTTTTCTAGTTTGGAAGGATATTTGTTCAGAATGGGCTTACAGATCTCATTCCACAGTATATAATGTGGGGGGTTGGTTTTCATATGAAGCTGATTTGATTGGTCATTTCATCTGCAGGGGGGCCAATTAGCTGTGGTCATGTGGAAAAGAATGCTGATTTGTTAGAACTTTCTTTACCCAACAATAACCTAGCTGCTATGGAGAAATGCACAAGACCTTACTTGGAGAAAGGGGTGCATTTTTTTCTCTTAATCAGGATGGGGCTTTTAGGTTTGCATAATCTTACTTAAAGCTTTACTTGCTGGTTCAAAGGAATGACATTCCTCAGAATTGTTTTCCATTCATTTTCTTGAGGTGCTGTTCATAAAGTTCACGGTACTAAAAATATTTTCTTCCAAACAAAGGCAGGCAGGTGAAGATGTACTTTCCGTTTCACTTTCTTCCTTTTAATTTTTTTTATCTTAGAGCTGGAAATGTCCTTTATCTTAGACTTGGGAAATAATATCATTTGTAGATTGATACATATTTGTTACTTTTAAATAGTTCGTAACCAAATATTCAAGATTTAGTATCATATCGTTCTATATTTTGCTCCTTAAGTCAACTTTGTTCATAAGATTGTCTTTACTGGATATAATAGAAAAGTATTATGATGGAACATAATAGCTATAACCAAAATGAAGCACAATTTCACAGTGAATAAATCTATGGCATTCAGACTTTATACTGTGGAATTAGTGTGGAGTAATCTGATTAGTAAAAAAAAATAGTTCAGATGAGGCCCACAATGGCCGCTTTCTAGAAACATTTACAAGATTTGTTGAGATATTTTTATATAGTATTTAGTATTTGTGATATCTGGAAATAGTTAAGTCTAATTAATTAGTGACTAGTAAAGAAATTGCTACAATGAGGTTCCTATCAATCTAGAACTACTTATATGATCCGTCAGTAGTTTTATAATGCATTGCACATTTTTCTTTAGTTAGTTGCTGATGTAGGGACTTTGATCGAACGTCAGACCTAAGAGGATCTGAGAAACAAAGACTGTGATTGTTTGTAGTAAAACTACGGAAGACCCGCTGTGAAAATTATTAATGTAGACCAATATAATGCTACTTAGAAACCGAAAATCTCTCTCATGTATTTCCTTTAAAAATCCACAAAATATAAATCATTAATTCTTTGTTTCATTAGTAGAAAATGCGTTAATACATGTTGAGGCATAGCACTATAAAACTGAGGCAGGCACAATAACTTTTGTATATACTAGGACCAGTAGATAGTTTTTATTCAAGCATATGGAACTACAAAAGATTTTCTTCCCTAACTTTTCAATATATATGTTTTTTCCTTACATATGTCCTTAACAATTAGTTCCATACAGTAATAGCTTTAATCCAGTTTGAGAGATACCGTGAAATGTTGATCTGTATATGTGGTAGGGCTTGGCTATTGTGCAAGGTATGAAAGTTGTTTAGAATTAGATTATACTATGGGACAACCCCCACTCCCCATAATTCTATGGAAAAGCATGTATATTTGAAAAGTTGTGATTATCTTTTCAGGGACAGAAATGAACAAAGCTGGTATATATGTTAAAATGTGGTTGAATGCACTTCAGAAATTATAGTTAAAGTAATTATAATTGTATGCATGGATTCATAGATATACAGTATAATTTTCCCATAAAAAAACCCTTCCACAATTTTACAGCTTTTTGTTGTTTGTATATTTCCTTGGATTAATGCTATTTATTATCTTAAATTAAGAAAATTCTCAGGAAACCCATCCTCCTCGTTACGATAGTGGAAAACAGAATGGGTGTTTATATATCTTATAGAAAGATAGTTGACACTGTTATTTGCTTATCCTAGTTTTTTTTAACCTTCAATAAACAAGTTCTCAAAGGTTTGTATTCCAAAATACAACACTTTGAAGTTGGTCCTTTTAAAACTTCAAATTACATAGCTGTAGACTTTGTTGGCTGGATGTCTTTGTTGTATCTGAACTTTTCCATAAACACCATCACAGGCTTTGGGTCAGACATGGAATGCAGGTGCCCTTTAACTGCTCCTTCTCCTCAGGAAGTCCAGTCAATTAGTTTGAGGCAAAGTCACAGATCTTTTTCTCTTTTCTTTTCATCCTGGGAAATCATGGCGAAACACCAACCACATGCCAAGGAATCTAAGCCCAATAAAATGAATATACTAGCAATATAAAATTCATGGATGTTTACAGAAATTTAAGTACATATATTTAAAGTTAATTAGTCACAGATATTCTTGGCCTCCAATTTTTTAAAAACTTTACAGCATAATACATCTGAATCTTATTAAATAGATTTTGAAAAATTTCATCCATATTAATTTTTATAAAAGCTTTTTTATTAAACAAGTTTTTAATAAAGCTTCTATACTGTTGATGGACAAATTTGTATTGCTATACAATTAAGAGTCATATATTCCAGCCATATCCATTTTTATTCAGAAGAAAATTACAGTAAATTTAATTGACTTACTGTTTAGTGCTTTAGTTATAAATATGGGTATGCTAAGCCCACCCCAAATTTCTTTTAAATTTAATGAAATGTGATTAACTGAATAAGATGGCACTGACGCTTTCCCTAAATGTTATACTCTGCTGAATTTGGACAGAAGTAAAATAACAGAATTTATACAAATGAGCACAAATACCCATATTTTTATAGGATAAGCAATATTGTGGAAAGGAAACTCAGAAATTAAAGTCTTGAAATAAGTAAAAGAAATATATAAATAACTGAAAGTAGTTAATATAAACACCATTTATTTTATCCTTCTGTACCTTTCTGTTTTTGAAAACTACCCTTGTTTCCTACATAGCCCAAAATTGCCTCATTTTGTTCTTCAAAATCATCACTGGTTTGTTTTTTTTAAAGATGTCATTGGCTCCATCCAACCAATGCAGCTTCATTTCATTATCTGTTCAATCTAATCATTCTTCCTTTGTATATTTGTTTTGCAGCTGCATTTATTCATTTCTTTCTGTATCAACCCACCTCGATATACTGTTTTCATATTTGACGTTCATTTTTATTCACAGCACATTCATTCAGCACTTATTAATCCTGTTTCCTCTTATTTTATCACTCATAGTTCCTAAGTACCTTGTTTTCATTTTTTTTTGTCTCTTCTGAGCAGTTCTCAGTTCTTTTACACAATAGTTTTTACTTTTATATTAATTTCTTGCAACAATCTATGCTATCCTGTTATCTTTCTGTTAGCATTTGTAAGTATCAAAATTTCTCCCCATCTTTAGCAAACATTCTACCAAGGCAGGAAGTATTTATCCATCATTTATCCTTCATTGCAATATTTTTATAACTTATAATATAGAGGAAAGAAAAATACTAATCACAGAGCCATGCCATCACATGTATCTTCACATTCTCAAACAATGTATTTGTAACATTTTCACAAATGTTTCTTGTATGTGCATCCTTAAGTACATTACTCCTTAGTCAATATTGAACTATTTGCTAACTATTCCATTCCCATAAAAATTTTAGTTCAGTTATAAACGGATCCTACCATATTTATCAACCAACGTTGTGCAAAATTTTCTATAATTCAACTTATTTACTTTTTCATATACTTTCTCTAAATAAAAAAAAAATTCATGCATTCATTTTTCAGTGACCCGTTGTGTACCAGCTGCTTAGCATAAAATTGGCATTGGCGCTTTTCAAATGTTGCTCATTATCACATTTTATATCCTTTTAATCAGAATTCTGCCAATACCCTTTCTTATACTTCTATTCTACTCAGAGAATAATATTCTTCCAGTCATGAGGCAGAGCTGCAGCCTTCATAGATATATTGAACAAATCACATAACTAATTCTCAAGCAAACCACATCCATATTTTAACATGTCTTTCTAGTAATGCCATCTGCAAATGTAGCCTTACTATTTTTCAACATTTAAGGCTTTTTGTTCATCCAGTTTTTTCAACATTAACTTTTCTAGTGTTCATTTCAATTCAGTTCAACTCTACAAGATACCTCTGATCAAGTTTCTAAAATGTTTATTCCAACATTCCCTCTCTTTGGCTTCAATCCAAATCATTTCATCACTTTTATTTTTAATTCCATTCACTCCAGGGTTCTCCTTGTTTAGTCCTTTTCACCTATTTTCAAACGAATTTTATTTCTATCAAAATCCCTCTGCATTTTCTTTGCTCCTCTTAACCATCTCATGCCCTTCTTGAATGCAACTATCTTGCATTGCACTTGTCTTTTTCATTATTATTTGCAGCAATCATTCTCTCATACACATTTTTCTCATTCATGGTCTCTTTTGTTTCCTCATTTTATCAACTATCCTTTTTCATATTTTTCAGTAGTACACATCTGTGGTACTCTATGTTATTTAGACATTATACTCTTCATTTATTGCAAGTGCATGTACAATATGCCATAAGATAGATAGATAGATGATAGATAGATAGATAGATAGATAGATAGATAGATAGATAGATAGATAGATAGTAGATAGATAGATAGATAGATAGATAGATAGATAGATAGATAGATAGATAGATGTGGCACTCTATTATTGTATTTGTTTGTACCTGCCTTCTTTTTTATTATTATTATTATGACAGTATACATAGCAAACGAGATAACTATGCTGGATTTCGTATCACAGATCACTAGTCGAACACTTCCCAAGCGTTTAGGACAGTGTGATGTATCGGCGAATTATGCGAGCAGATCCCAGTAAGCCTTCTGCAGCTGACCAATGGTGAGCTTGTCAGCGCCAATTGCTTTTAAGTGCTTGCCTAGATCTTTAGGCACAGCTCCCAGTGTCCCGAGTACCACTGGAACCACCTGCACTGGTTTATGCCAGAGTCTCTGCAATTCGATTCTCAAATCTTGATATCTGGTGACTTTTTCAAGTTGTTTCTCATCGATTCTGCTGTCACCAGGTATAGCAATGTCGACTATCCACACTTTTTTCTTTTCCACAATCGTGATATCCGGGGTATTGTGTTCCAAAACTTTATCAGTCTCTATTCGGAAATCCTACAGTAGTTTTGCATGCTCATTTTCAGTCACTTTTTTAGGCTTATGATCCCACCAGTGCTACAGGTAGATGGTAGTTGTAACACAAGTTCCAGTGGACCGTCTGAGCAACTGTGTTGTGATGTTGTTTGTAGTCTGTCTGAGCTATTGTCTTCCAATAGCTCAGTATGTGATCAATGGTTTCATCCGCTTCTTTGCAGTGTCTGCATTTGGGATCATCAGCAGATTTTTCTATTCTGGCTTTGATTACATTTGTTCTAATGGCTTGTTCTTGGGCCGCAAGAATCAGGCCCTCTGTTTCTTTCTTCAATGTTCCGTTGGTCAGCCATAACCAGGTCTTTTCCTTATCTATTTTTCCTTGGATCTTTCCAAGGAACTGTCCATGCAGTGCTTTGTTACACCAGCTGTCAGCTCGAGTTTGCACTATTATTATTATTATTATTATTATTATTATTATTATTATTATTATTATTATTTTATTTACACAAAATGACAGTATACACAGCAAACGAGATAACTATGCTGGATTTCATATCACAGATCACAACAACAACAACAGTAATAATAATAAAAAATTACTGAAGGTGGTGAACCTATCCAACACACCTTCCTCCTCCTATTGTCCTCACAACAATTGTGTGAGGTGGGTTGTCTTCACTTTGCTCCAAGGAGCTTCCATGTTCACATTTTGTACATCTGCTTTCCATTTATTCTCTTGGAAGATTAATCAGCATTGTAATACTTTTTCAAATAGGCCCCATGTTGTCGCTTTCTGCAGTCATAGTACTTTCACAGTCACTTATTTCCATTTCTTTCATGTCTATTTTTCTGCATGATCTCTACTCCCGAAAGATATTCAAAATCTCATGACTCTTGTATCTTTCACTAAATAGTAATTATAAATGATTAAACATGGTTTAAGATTTATATTTTTGACATGTATTTCCATAAAGAGACATACTTAAATCCTATATTAGAAACTGATCTTTTTCTAAGCAGATATTACCCAAACAGTTACTTCCATTCATTCTTCTTTTTTGTATCTTTTCTTTTGTTCCAAGTGCCCTTATGTTACTTAGCTAAATCATTACTTTCCTAGTGAACCACATTTTTAGAAGGTTATACAGTACAATTCTCACAAACTCATTTCTATTCCATCCATTATCAGCATTCACTGGAGCATAATATGCAACTCTCTCCAATGGATTCCTACTTCAATGCAAACAAGTCTCCACCGTGACTATTTCAACCCCCTACAAAGCTATCTATAAATAAATTATACCCAAACCATATAAAATACCCTCTTTATTCTTAAGCTACTACTATATTATTTGAAATGCAGCATTTTGTATATCATGCTAAAAGATACACAGTAATTCTTTTAGCTGCTTTCGGTGCACATTTTTACAAATGTTGTTTCTAGATTTGACTTAGTGTAGGCAAGTAGACCGTGCAGAATAACATTATATAGGTATTTTAAACAGAAACTAGATGCAGCTCTTAAGAACACCTTCCATACGAAAAACAACAGAATCTTGTGCTATTGTAAACTTCAGTGTGACCAGGAATAGTATCGTGATACTTCTCAACTATGATAAAGAAATCTCAGTGAACATTAGGTGGCATTTGTTTATGGAAACAAACTGCAGATGCTCCTCGATGGACTTGTTGCAGTGAACATTTGACACTCTTAAGGGGTTGCAGCTGTGTGGTAACGCCTTTATGAAATCTTTTTGAAAACACAGCTTATTTCCCCCCCCCCCCATGAAAAATGAAAATTGTCTTAACATAAACACAAGGAAACATGCATTTGATATTTTATTCTTTTAGCCAAAGGTGTTATGATAATTGTACACTTCTAGTTTATATGCCAAATTTCTTCAATGTTATACATACTTATCACAAAATAGGTTTTGATTTTTTTTGTTTAGTGAGACCAAATTTTGAAGAAGCTGGAACTGCAACAGTAGGAAGGAAACATGAATTTATACGCTCTGAAAGTGAAAATTGGCGCATATTCAGAGAAGAACAAAATGGTGAAGATGATGATGGAGGTTGGAGACTTGCTGGTTCGCGAAGGGATGGTGAGAGGTGGCGACCTCATAGTCCAGGTGAGGCAATTCAGGCTAATAAATAAGTCAGTATGCAATTTAGAAATGAATCAAGAGAAAAAGAGAATTAAAAAATATGACTCTGTTGGTAGTCTAGTGGAGGATTAAATCATGTTTTGCAAATAACTAGGTGATGGCAGCTTTCTTAGCTTTAAAATTAATTTTTTTCCAGGTGTTCTCAAATTCATTTATTTTACCTTAAATCCCGATAGAAGTATTTTCAGTTAGCTTTTGGATTGGTGTGGAAAGAAATATTCGTGGGAATATTTCATTGTATTCTTCCTGACATCAAATATGAGCAATAAATATACAACAAAGCAACAGTCTTCCTTAGCTTAAATAGAATTTTAAAGAGCTGAATCAGTACCTCATGATGATCAGATGTGAAGGTTTTGCTTAGGATTTGAGTCATTCATTTAGCATCATCTTGTTTAACATAAACAATGAATCTCATTTATTAAGAAGTAAAACCTAAATATCAAAGATACGTCCTGAGGTTAAAAAACTGGAGGGGGAATTCTGCTAGTTGAAAAGAAACAGATACTAATGTTCAGACACATTGAATATTGCTGCATTCAAAACTATAGAATGATTAGAGAAAAGACATTCTCTCTACTTACGACTGGAAACCTGTTATGGACTTTTTGTATAAAAACGGAAAAAAATTTTTTTTTATTAGACAGGGTACATTATAGAAAGAAGAGCAATATGAGTAAATCTAGACAGACCAAATTCATTTAATTATTTTATTGATTCAGTTTCTATAGCTGCCCATCTCAACCAAGTGACTTTGGGCAGTTTACATTCTAAAATTATAAAACAAAACAATTTTAAAAAACATTAAAACAATAACAGCATCCAGAAAATAATTAGAAACAGCATCTGTGATAATTAATTAATCAATTAATACTAAGGCCAAATCATGGGACCTTAACACATTCTCAGCCCCAAGCCCGGGTGCAGTTGTATTGCTGTGAAGAATGTCAGAAGCTACTTTCATTTTTACTTTTCTTCAAGTTTTTTCTTTTCTTGCACTTGTTGTTTCTTCTTTGATTTGTTTCATTTTCTTTTTTCTTCCTATAGTTTCTTAGTTTTATCTTATTTAAAGATTTTGATAAGAATTATATTAAATATATATTTAAATTATATTTCTAAAAACTATAGAATCAGAGATATTGACCTTCCTCAAAATGTTACCTCTTCTAGAATATACAATAATATAACCTACAACCCTCATTCTTATGCAAATTAAGTCACAGTTACATAGTCATCGTCAAAGCAAACTTTGGAATAAATGTATCAACTACAGATATTTTCACAGAATATTATTACTGGCATCTCGTTCCAAAGCAAGGAGAGACTTTATAATAGAATCAGAAGCCACAGATTACACACCATACTTCAAAATCCAGAAAAAAGAGGAATACTAACTAGTAGAGAGAAAGAAGAGACTGTCTCTTTGGAGTAGAGAATAGATACAAAAGAAGTATCATTTCTCCTTTTGTGGAATGATAGAATGTATGTGTCAGATCTCAAAGGAAAGTATAAACGTTTTCTGATAATCCCATCAAAATGAAAATTATTAGATTTCATAGTCTAGTGAAATTATCCTATTAGCAGAGGCTGATTGTTATGACTGAAGAGATAATGAGGTTTAGCAATTCTGTGGACTAAATAAAACTATTGGGACATTAACTGAGTGATGAGTTGATATAGTTCTTGTGGACTTAGTTGTAGTCCATAAGATACAGGTAGTCCTTGATTAACAACAGTAGTTGGAACTGTAATTGTTGTTGCTAAGTGATGTGGTTGTATAGCGTGATGTAAAGTGATCTTATTATTTAGTAATGGCAATTGCAGCAATTGCACTTGCAATCATTAAGCAAGAATTGCACAGGTTGTTTAGCAAGGGCCTCCTGTAACCACTTGCTTCTCCACTGATTTTGCTTATGAGAAACCAGCAAGGAAGGTTGCAAAACATAATCACATGACTATGGGATGCTGCAATGTTGCAGTTGTGAGCTGTGCACTGAGCACCTGGATGTCGACGCATCAAGCATTTGGTGGGCTTCTCATGAAGGCTGCTAACGAACGACAGACTCATGGACTTCTCGGGGTGAGAGCCTGGAGAAAGTCTGGGATGAGAAGCCCAGAGCAAATTCCAGAGCCCCCTTTTATTGTGTATAGGTAAAAATGGGTGGTTACAAAAGGTAAGCAGGGGAGGTTACATATTAGCATATATTCAACATGTGAACACATGACTGCAAGCACATCCACAAGCCTATGATTTTGGGAGAAAGCTCGTGATTCTTGGGAGGAGTATTGTCATGAGGTGGCTCTTTGTTCTCCGCCATGAGGTGGCTGCTCTTTGTTCTCTGCCTATTGCCCACGTGGTACAGTTGCATAGCAATCTACACAGGCTACAAGGACATCACTCCCACACGTGTCTAAGGCGTTCTACAGTTACACTATTCATGCTACACGTAGCAACAGAAATACATCTTGAAACATCCTGACTCTGCATGTTAACAAATCTCATATAATTGTATGTAGGAGAAACTTCTAAGCAGCTTTGTAAAAAGAAACCTTATCAGAAAAGGAATGTCCTGTGGCTAATCACAAAAGTGTTGATACATTTCACACCATCGTAGAGGCCTGCAACCTTGATGTTGCTGAACAAACAAGTTTCTGCTTATTTCTTTTGTACATGATAAAATTAGCCAGACTTACTTATGCTTGATCTTTGCACATAAGCAATTTCTCAAAGATTGCTCATGCTTATATTTGCACATAAGTAATTTCATAAACAATTTCATAAAGGAGTTCATATGGCTTTATATTACAACACCTGGATCAGGAATGCATGACCCAGGGGAACTCTGCAATGGCCAGAATTCTAATGATCTGTCATAACTACCACTCATTCAGTGCTGTTGTAAGCTTGAATGTTCATTGAACAAGTGGTGATCATACAAGGACCACAGGGGTGGGTTCTACCTTTACTACTGATTCGCAACAGGAGCATGCGTGTGCTCTTCTGCGCATGCACAGATCATCCATGATGATGTCCGGGTGGGTGGGTGGAGCCTCCCACTGCTTTTACTACCAGTTCTCAAGAACCAGACCAAACCAGGAGCAACCCACCACTGAAGGACCACCTGTACTTATATTACTATGGCTTTAAACAGTAGTATTTTGGGGTAGCATTTTTTGGAATGATACAGTGATCATTTATAAACTGCCTCTGTCAATGTGGACCATAGACTAGTGGCGTTCTGAAGTTCTGTCACTTTGTCCTCTCTTTTCCCTGTCCTCTTTTCCTCTATCCCTTTCTCCTTCCAAATAAGTTCTTGCCCTATGGAACTCTTTTGTAAAGTTACTTTCCCGCCCCCCTTAGACGGCCCTCGTTCTGCAGGCTGGAGAGAGCACATGGAACGACGGCGAAGATTTGAATTTGATTTTCGAGACCGAGATGATGAAAGAGGTTACCGAAGAGTACGATGTGGCAGTGGCAGTATGGAGGATGATAGGGATAACCTTCCTGAATGGTGCTTAGAAGATGCTGAGGAGGAAATGGGGACTTTTGACTCATCTGGGGCATTCCTGTCTTTAAAGGTAAGGAACTTCTAGTGATTTGATATGTGACATGAATTATGTGTAGCTGGTAGAATAAATTTTGATGTATATATCATCCTTAGAAAGTGCAAAAGGAACCAATTCCTGAGGAACAGGAAATGGATTTTCATCCTATAGAGGAAAGGGAAGATCAGTCAGATTCAGAAGAAAATCATAATGAAGAAGCCAAAGAATTAGATAAGACCCTTTTGAAAGAACGAGTCAAGACAGACCGAATAATAGCAGGTAAGAGAGATTTATCAGATTTACGCTTCATCTGTTGTTTCAGACTGTCCAATTAGTTACGTAGGTTTATTCATTCCATTTCAGAAGAAACAGAAGAAACAGGGAAAGAATCTTCACCATCCACCAGGTCAGGTACCTCACCAAAATCACAGTCACAGGAGCCATTACCAATAAGCCTCTTTGAAAGGAAGGAAGACTGTATTTCGGTAGCAACAGAAAAATCAGAATTTGAAGAAAGCCAAATGGAGAATATTCCACTATCCAAAGTGCCCAATAGAGAAGGTAATCAAAATAAGTGTGGAAGATACAAGAAATTTAAATACCATTGAAATTGGAACCATCTGAAAAATGGTTCCGAAAGAATGAAAAGATGGTTTAAGCACTTTTGAGTGATTACCAACAGCATTAACTGCTTCATTGTAACTGTTTACTCAAATATAGCAGCATTTCACTCTTGGGTAGACTTTTGAAAACTTAATGTGATTTTAGTATATTTCATAGATGACATGTGCTGCAAAAAATTACAAATTTTGAGAGCTAACTATATAAATCTTTTTAAAAAAATAAAAATAGGTTGGTTAATGCATATTTGTACATATATTAATACAGTGTTTTTGGTGATAGCTTTATGCCTTGAGAAGATTGCCCTGTCTCCGAGTGTCAGCTGTAGAGAGATAGTATTTTTTAAACAAGGACTTAGGTGGATGGTGAGTCTAGGAAGAATAATAATTAACCCAAGTCCTTGGGAAGCACCTGATAGGTGGACAAAAATGATAAATCCAGTCTCCACATTTGCTTGGCTGTGCAACTAACCATAGTATATTAAATGTATATGTCATCTAAATCTCAGTGGTTCTGGACAGATCATAATCAAAGAAACTAAAATCATTAAAAGATAAAAAAAAACGGCAAGTGCAATCACACAAGGTGTCTCACTCTCCATCGCCAAAGCCCGGGGTTAAGATCCAGGTTTTTCATGGCTCTTCTGAACAAATAGTAATTAGGAGCCAGATTTGGCCTGCAGATTGCTTATAGTATAGTAGTATATCAGTAGTATAATATATTTATTTTATAATTTTAACTCTGAAATTGGGGTATGAATATGTTATTCAGTCAGTATCATGGAAGCTAGCTAGAGCATTTTAAATGCAGGAAGCTCAAAGGGTATTTTTTCTGTTACTTTAAAAATAAATTGTATACGGGGAAAGCAAATATAAAGATGATAGAAAAGAGAATGCTATTTCTGATTAATTATGTAATACTACCCAAAATAATTTTGTATTTGTTGTTTTCCTCCTTCTAGACTCTCCTTCTACTGTCCAGTCTTTGCCACAAATTCCTTCAGAAGCAGTTTCCACTATCCCTCCTTCAGATTCTAGTCCAAATTCGGCCTTAAGGTGTGTTCAAGCATCAGTTATGGCTGCTCCTGGTATGGGAAATGCTCTTACTGACCCTGATGATGAAGAGGGCCTCAAACATTTAGAACAGGTAAAAACATCTGTAAATTATTAATTTTAAAGTTATTTTATATTTCCCTTAGATACATCTGTCAAAAAACCCCTAACACTTTCATGTCTGTTTGTAACCTTCAGTTGAGTGAAAATGGAAGGTATAAGGACAACAATTATTAAATCATAGTAACTCAAATGAGCTAACTTACAGAATGATCCCAAATGAGCTAATTTACAGAATGATCCAATGAAATTTGGGGAAGTTGTGGCTGTTTCAGTGGAAGTACACCTTTCAATTACTCTTCCCAGAAACTTGGAGGTGGTGCAGCACAAGGGAACATGAGAAGGCTACATTACTGCCTTGTTTCCTACTTTCCTCTGGCTCCTGTACCCAACCCAGGCCTTCTGATAGAAAAATAATGAAATGCCAGCACTTAGCATATAAAAACAAGTATAGATTTCAAACAGGCAAAGCAAGAATGAAATATTATACAATGAAGTCTTTGAACTAAATCTATGAACAAAAATATTCATAGAATAAATGAAGTATTAAACCATTATCCTACTTTCATTAATTTAGGCGCTATGAGAAGATGGCAGAGTTTGAAAAGGGGAGGTTTGCTAACTCAGAAAGTTGGGGAGAATGTTTTTTTCCCCTACACTCAATGTGATTTTGATATTTATAACAGTTGTGATTGATGCCATTTTAATAGACTTTAAAAAGCATCTCCACTTGTGCTACATAAAATGGAGTTATCTTACCACTCTGATAAAAAGGAAAGGGACTTCAGATCTACAGTGATTCTTCATCTGTATTTTAATTACTTCCTGGAAATGTCTTGCTTGAGGATAAACAGTTTTCATTTATTGATCTATAATTTGCTAGTTTCATAATCCTGTAGTGCTGTATTATAACTTCCTCTGCTTTATTAGTAGATGATACCACACAGTAAATTTGCATTTCGCCATTCAGTCTAGCCCCAGCACCTCAATCTTCCCTTATGCCTCAGATAGATGTGTCATCTCTTTTTTCTTGGGAGTCTTCTACAAGATCTTCTTATGTAGCTAAACAGTTTGTTTGGAGATCATATTAAGCATGGATTATCACTATCAGGTTTATACATTTTGGTATTCCTCTTACATTTGAACTTTGAAAATGATACCTTTCAGCATTTCTTCATTTTATGCTCCATTAGACGGTATTCTTTTAAAAAAAATTGCAGATGTAGTGAATCATGAGAAACTTGGTCTACGGCTACCCAACAATATATCATCTAGTCCCTGATTTCTCTAGTTTACCCCACACTGATGTCAAAATAACGGCTATCAATCCTTTCATCTTCTCTCATTGAAATTTGCATTTGTAGTAGCTGTGAGCATACCTTTCCTTGATCCTGGTATTTCTGGTACTGGGTGGATGAGGGTTTAACAGGCCTTTCTTCACTTACCTTGTCATATTTGGGACTCAGAGACCACCCTGAAGATCATGTTACTTGGTTGTAAATAGAACCTTTGTGTGACCAAATGTGAATTCATGTAACTGACCGACTGATGTAAACTTGATGTTAGTGATCTCAAAGTTCTTTTCACTGATTTGTGATTTACCATAAACTTAATTTAATAAGTAATTCACATTCAAGTTCTAAAGCACAATTATTATTATTATTATTATTATTATTATTATTATTATTATTATTATTATTATTATTTACATTTTTTAATTTTTTAATATAATAATTCCATCTTCAATTAAACTGTGTGTATCTTTGTAAAATGATAATCAAGATTTACAACCATATTCATTACATTAACATTAATTCTATAATATTAAAATGATAATATTAAAAATAATAATCATAATATTTACTTCTCTCTCTGAACATATCTTCTTTATTTCACTTACCTTTTTCTTTTGTTTCCCTGTTTCTAACTTCCATTTTTGTTATCTAACCATTGATAAAGTAAGTCCCATGTTATATAGTATTCAGTTTGTTCTTTCTCCTTAATTGCTAGTGTTAGTCTATTTGTTTCTGCTCATTCTAATATTTTCCTGATCACATTCTCATCTGTGGGGATTTCTTCACTTTCCCAATTTTGTGCAAATACAATTCTAGTTGCAGTTAATATATGGATAATTAAATATGCATTCCCCTTACTATATTTTTCAGTAAAATCCCCAACAAGAATATTTCTGGTTTTAAATCAATATGCTGCTTTATCATTTTTTCCAGCCACTTATGTATTTTTGTCCAATATTATTTTTGCTTTTGAGCATGACCACCACATGATAATATGACCGAGGTATCTGATGGCACTTCCAGCATTAAACCAACTTATATTTAAACATCTTTGCCAACCTCGCTGGTGCAAAATGCCATCTATAAAACATCTTATACAGGTTTTCTTTGTATGCAGTTGACATTGTTAATTTATAGTATAGCCTTTATTGTCATTGTACATCATGTATACAACGAAATTGGTTTTAGCCTCACTGGTGCAATCTATGACAAAAAATGCAAATAACATAAATAGTATAAAGAATAACCCCTATACAAGTAAGTAATTAGGGGAAAAAAAGAAAGGAAAAGAAAAACTAGTCATACGTTTCCGTGTGTGTGTGTGGAGTGATTGTGGTTGTGTTTAAGAGTCTGACAGCCCAAGGATAGAAACTATTTTTAAATCTATTTGTTTGGCTGGCTATGCTTTGATGTCTTCCGCCCGATGGTAGAAGTGCGAAGAGACACTGACCACTGAATCATCTCTGAGTATCTTCCTTAGTCTGCTAAAGCAGTGAGACCTGGCAATGTCATCCAGTGGTATTAGAGGGCAATCAATGGTTTCCTGTGCCAAATTGATCACTCTCTGTAGTGCCTTCCTGTCCATAGCAGTTAAATCAGTGTACCATACTGTAATGCATTATAGTTTCTATCCCACAGTTTCTGCCATTTGTCTAACTCTATTGCATAACCAAAGTTTTTTGCCCATACATTGTCTCCTTTACTTGTTCTTCTTCCAATCTCATGTCTAATAAGTAGCTGTACATTTTCTTTATCAATTTTCCTTCTGTCCCTGTTAATATCTTGTCCAGTTCTGTTAGTTCATTATAAAAACCATATAGTTTAACATCTTTCTCATATCTAGAATATATCTGCACTTGTGAGTATCATGCCATATCAATCCCTTGATCGCTCCATTCTTGTTTAGTTTTGAGTTCCTCCTAAAGCACAATTATTGTTGTCTGCTAAATCAGTGCTGTATTGACTAACAAACAAACAACATTCTTTCAAACTGCCTTTTAATGTAGAAATTCATTTGTTGATTTCATTGATTATGTGACCAGTTTTCATTGAACATCCTAACACGAGGGGTGAAAGGCTCCCGGTTCGGACCGGTTCAGCCAAGCTGGTAGCAATGACGGCCAGTGGTTTGGAGAACTGGTAGTGATGGCAGCTTGAGGCTCTACCCACCCGCCTGGTTGTCGTAACTTCCTGGTTTTAACCAGGAAGTAACCTGTTTTTTACCCTCTGCACATGCACAGAGGGTCGGTGTGTGCATGTGATGCAAGTACACGCGCGCAGTGCGTGCACTTCCAAACCAGTAGGGAAGATAAGTAGATTTCACCCCTGCCTAACATATATAATTACCGTATTTTTCGGTGTATAAGACGCACCTTTTTACTCCCAAAAAGAGAGTGAAAATCTGGATGCGTCTTATACGTCGAATGTAGCCCCGCCCACCCGCTGGGAAGGAGCTAGCAGCTTACTCCCTTCCCCGAAGCTCTGCCATGCTTGCCTGCCTTCCACGTCAGCTTCCGGTTGCCTGCCTTCTCAAGTTGGACACCGGGAAGGTAGCTCGCCACTTGCTCATTGCCTGCTTGCCCTTCAGTCAGGGGCCGGGGCACCAGGCCTTTCCCTGGAGCTGCTGCCTTTCCCTGTCGCTGCCCGCTTACCGCCCACTCCCCCTACACCTTCGGCCAGGGGCCGAGGCCCATTCCCCAAGGCCCTGGAGCCGCCACCTGCTCTTCCTTTGTCACGCGGGGTATACTTACCTTCCTCCAGCGGCTGGCTGCCAGGAAAGGCAAGCATCCAAAAGTTACCGGAGCCGTTCTCCTTGAATATGCCGCCGCCATTGCCACCTTGTTCCATGTTCCAAAAGTGCAGCTGCGCAAGCCCACACCCAACCTGCCGCAGATGAATGAATGAAATAAATAATGTGCACTTGCGCAGCCGGCGCATAGAATAAGGCGGCGATGGTGGTGGCATATTCAACAAGGAGAGCAGCTCCGGTAACTTTCAGATGCTTGCCTTTCCTGACAGCCAGCCGCTGGAGGAAGGTAAGTATATGCCGCGTGGTGAAGGAAGAGCAGGCGTTGGTTCCAGGGAAAGGCTGGAATCAGGGAATGGTGCATTCCCTGACCCAGTTGAGGCAGACGGTGAGCAGGTGGTGGCTCCAGGGCCTCGGGGAATGGGGTGTCCCTGGGCCCTGACCCAAGGTGAAGGGCAAGCGGGCGGCGAGTGGGTGGCAGCTCCGGGGAAAGGCCAGAGTTGGGGAATGGTGCATTCCCTGATCCAGTTGAGGCACTTTCCTTCCCGAATCGACCTGCCACCTGAAAATGTTTTCCTCCCTGGTTCCCCGAAGCACTTTCCTTTGCATAGCATAGCAGGGAATGGGGGTGGGGGGGTTGATCGGTTGTTTGAAGGGGAGGGGGAAGGTGCACGCTCTTAACTGCACGTGCTGTGGTCAGTTTGGGAGGAGGAGAGGCAGAGAAGCGGCGGGTCCTGATGCTTTGACCCTCTGCCCCCCCCCCCCTCAGGCTGCCCCGGATAAGATCTCCACCATGAAGCTGTTTTGAGGAGGTTGCAGATGGCTTTGTAATACTTGCTAAGCTGGCTCTTCAGCCACAGCACCCGGCACCTCTACACCATGAAGTCCTTGCAGAGGACTTTCACTGAGGAAAGAGCCAAAGTCGGCAACGTCCAGGAAGGCGCACCCCCCCCCCCTCCGTCAGCCTGGGTCCTCCCCTGTTTCTCTTGTAGAAGTCAGCCAGGTCCTCCGAGACCTGCTTGATGGTGGAGATTTTATCCGGGTGCAGCTTCCCTCTCCCCTTCAAACAACCGATCAACACCCCCCATCCCCATTCCCTGCTACTCTATGCAAAGTGCTTTCCTCCCCAAATCCAAAAAGTGCGGCTGGCACTGCCACCTGAAAATGCTTTTCTCGCTGGTTCACCAAAGCATATTGGAGGGAAACTGGCCGCTGCCTGAAATGCGGTTCTGCAAATTGCATTGGGCCAATGGGCAGAGGTAGAATTCTTTTTTTCTTGTTTTCCTCCCCCAAAATTAAGGTGCGTCTTATACTCAGGTGCGTCTTATACACCGAAAAATACGGTATGTGCAATATAAGACCAGTCTTAAGGATTTTAAATAGCTTTTTTTTTGTTTGTTTGTTTACATTTATACCCCGCCCTTCTCCGAAGACTCAGGGCGGCTTACAGTGTATAAGGCAATAGTCTCATTCTATTTGTATATTTTTACAAAGTCAACTTATTGCCCCCCCAACAATCTGGGTCCTCATTTTACCTACCTTATAAAGGATGGAAGGCTGAGTCAACCTTGGGCCGGGCTCGAACCTGCAGTAATTGCAGGCTACTGTGTTCTTAATAAGCCTTAATAACAGGCTTTACCAGCGTGAGCTAAACCGGCCCTTTTTCTTTTCTACCTCCAACCATATTAATTACATAGGTATTTTCACTATATTTCAGTGATTGTTTACCCGCTATATTCTTTATAGCAAATTCTCTTTAATTATAGCAAGCAGAAAAAATGGTGGCATATTTGCAAGATAGTGCCTTGGATGATGAAAGATTAGCAGCCAAACTTCAAGAGCAGAGAGGAAAGGGTAGTTCAATACCACTACACCATGAGTCCATGCAAAAATGGTTCTACAAAGATCCTCAAGGAGAAATTCAGGGTAAGTATTTTGGTTTGGTTTGGTTTGGTTTGGTTTGGTTTGGTTTGGTTTGGTTTGGTTAGGATTTTTTGTTTCATTTTGTTTTGTTAGAAACAAGAGAGAAATCACATGATGGATGGATGGATGGATGGATGGATGGATGGATGGATGGACGGACAGAATTTCCATTGGGAAAATTATCAGCTATAACTGTTAAACATGTCAGCAAATTTAGTATGTCTAGCAATTTCTGAAAGCCAATGCAGTTGTAGTGATTAGAACGTCAGAATAGGTCTGCGGAGAATCTGGTTTAAAACTCCATTCAGTCAATACTGCTTAGGAGATGACATTGGATTAGTCATGCATTTTGATAATCTGGTTCACAATGTTGTGAACATAAAAATGAGGTATGTATATTACTTAGCTCTTTGAAGAAAAGTCAAGTTAAGAATACATATATTCTAGAGCTGCCTTAGGTGAGTCGTTTTTTCTCAGCTCTAAGACGGAGGCAATAGCAAACCAATTCTGAAAAAACCTTGCCAAGAAAACTGCAGAAACTACAGGTAATCCTTGAGTTACAACCATAATGAAACCTGACCATCACCTCATAACTCATTATAATCATAAAGCAGATCAGTCACATGACCAATCTAATTTTATGATCTTTTTTGTGGTGTCTATTAAGAAAGCCACTGTGGTTGTTGAGCAAACACTACAGTTTTGTGAACTAATAGTTCACTAAGAGCACAGTTTTGCTGAAAACAGGAACTAAATGCCAGTTTTTGGCAAAACTGTCATAAAATGTAATTACGTAAATGGCCAAACATCTGAAGTGTGGTCACAACCATGGAATATGTGACCATGAAAACTTTGAATCCAAGTCATAAGTATCTTTTCTTCCCCTCTCCCCCTTCCAGGGAGATATGTCAGGCCTTTGAATGGTCACTAAGTAACTATTTGTAAGTCAAGGATTATTTGTAGTCCAGAAAGTAATCATGAGTCAAAACTGACTCAAGGGCACTCAATAAATAAATAGGTAAAATATTAAAAATGATCCCTAATAAATTTACATGCATTTGTGATTGTTCGTACAACATTGGTTGGATGTTTTTTAACTTATTTCTGGGGATTTCAACTTTGTATATATGTTGGTGGGTAATTTTGCAGGTCCATTCAGTAATCAGGAGATGACAGAGTGGTTCCAAGCTGGATATTTCACAATGTCATTATTGGTGAAAAGAGCATGTGATGACAGCTTCCAGCCCCTTGGAGACATCATGAAAATATGGGGCAGGGTCCCATTCACTCCAGGGCCAGCATCACCTCTGCATATGGTAAATTCATAAACTGCATTAAAACAATTAGACAAGACAAGCTGATTGTAGGAAATTATTTATATGCTTTTTTACTGTAGTGAACTTTAGGGAGACTGTCTCAATTTTCCATGTTTATTTTTAAGAGAGAGGTGCAAAAAGCCTTGTGTGGAGCAAGAGAGTTGTATGCATAGTACTTACTATTAAGGCAGTCAGTTTTCCTTTTCACTGATTTTCAAAGCTGTTATTCAACAAGCTTTTAAGTAAAATTGTTTCAGGTATTACTATACCTTGGATATCAATGAAGGATATGTATCATTCTTATTTGGGCTCTCAAACTAGAATGATCCCTTATAGCAGCGGTCACCAACTGGTGGTCCATGGACCACTGGTGGTCCGTGAGAAAATTTTGGTGGTCCGCAGAAAAATTATTTGCATTTTTTATATTGCACTAAATCAGGAGTCCTCAAACTACGGCACCTGGGACGGATACATGCAATGAACGTTTGTTGCTGCAGAGAGTCTCCCCCTTCGGGGTCTTTTTGTGTGGGTCGGAGGGGGGCAGAAATTCCGACTCGGGGTCTGCTTCAGCCTCCTGGTGTGGGGCTTTGGGCGAAGGCTGGAGGGAAATGCCGCTGGTGTGAAGAGCCGGAGGTCCTTGTTCCAGTGGGACTGCCTCATGGCCTGGAACTGGCTGACCATCTCAGCCCACTGAGCCTCCAGGCGCCGATACCTGGCCTTGCCCTCCTGCAGGTCTTCCCTCTGCTTGGAAAGCCTATGTTCCTAGTCCTCAGTGAGATGTTTTTGCTGAGCCTCCTTCTCTGTCAGATCCAATTTGAACTGAGCCAGCTGTTTTGCCAACTCTTTCTCATGGTGGCTACTTAGCTCCAACAACTGCTTCCTATTGGGGCCCTAAGGAGCCCGGGCAGGGAGGCAAGGGGTGGTGGTTAGGAGGGGAAGTGAAGTAGAGGCCGGCGAGGTGCTCCTCGATGTGAGTGACATTGAGTTGGCCACGCCCACTCAGTCACATGACAACCTAGCCTCACCTACCCAGCCAGTTATTAGGCAGATCATATTAGTGGTCCGTGGGATTTAAAATTATGAATTTGGTGGTCCCTGAGGTCTGAAAGGTTGGGCTTATAGCATGCCCTCATATAGAGATTGATTCCACACTGTAGACGGGAGACTATTTCATTATATGTTCTTATGAATTTACACCTTACCTGAAAAACATGAGGCAAAGTAAGATTTTATCCATATGGGAACTCATGAGATACACACAATGATTTCAGTTGGTATTAGATCTTATGTGATTCAGATGCCTGTGCTGGAAATTGAACACTTAGGTCATTGAGCTTTCTACAGTGTTCCTAGCTTTTATGAGCTATGATGGCCCATGTCAAATTTGCAGAAAGGGGATATATGGATAATTTTGGCAAATGCAGCCTATCTGGGCTCAGATATGTCACTTTACCTGATCATTCCTGGTGACTATGTGACTATATCAGTGTAGTTTTCTTGGCAATACTATGGTATAATTTAAATTTTCTTCTACTTTTCATTGAATAAATTTATATTTATTTTATATTCCTATTTTTATAGAAGTATTGCTGATTGGCTATGGGTTCAAAAAATATTGCTGAGTAAACTTATACCTGGAACTTCGTTTTTCACATGCAACAGTATTTTTAAAAAGAGAAAATGTTTATTAAAACAATCCCATACATCTCATAATATCATAGAACCAAATTGCTTTAACAATTCATTTGAAAATAAAATAGATCCATGCTATTAATGGAAAAGTTCAAACAGTTGTGCCACAACAGAAAATATATTTCTTCTATTCCTATCAGTTTAATCTTACTTTAAATATTCAAAAAGTCCCTCTGAAGCAGATCTTTTAAAATGAGCAAATATTTGAGAAACGTGGTTTGTGCCCAAAAACAAATTAGCAGCTCTTGATAAGAGAAAGCATATTTCCAGTAAAGTGTGAATTAGTGAACAACTTGGCCACCAGATTGTAGAGAATGCTGTTCAAGATTATTCAATTAAAGAGCATTGCATTAATCTAAATCATGTATCATAGCAAATATTTGCATATTTATCTAAATTGCTTGATATATATATTGTACACAATTCAGCTCTACTTGTAGAATTTTAGTTGCCATTATAGAACTGTTGTTTTGTTTATGTACCATTACATATGGTACACAGAAAATGAAATAAAGCTGAGCCTTCCTTCTCCATAAAATACTTTAATACAGATAGTTCTCAGGTCACAACAGTAATTGGGATCAGAATTTCTATTGCTATCTTAGTGCCTGTAAGGCAAGGGACCACCTTCTGTTGAACTCTTCTCATCTGCCTATTTCTCCCCCCCCCCCAATCTCTGCCCTTTTGGCTGCCATGAACAGTGGTTCTTCTTGGCAATAGTGGCGCTGGGGCTCAAATAGAAGCCCACACCCTTCAGCAGTCTTAGCAGCTCACCCAGTGGGCTTCTACTTCAGCACCAGCTCCCCTGCCACTGCTGAGGAGTACCATCTCAATCTTTATACCATGGCAGCCCTACAGCACAACATCCCAGCCACCCCACTGCCCTGTGCTTTGCAGGTTCTCCCATGTTCAGCTGACCTTGGCCATGTTCCTCCTACTGATGAGGTGTGCCTGGTCTGGCCCTATACAAGGCAGCTGCTGACTGTGTCAGGCCTTCTCAATTTTCTTGCAGCATTCTTGTGATGTTTCAGAAGCTTTCTGAAGGCTTTCTGAAGCTTTGCGAGAACAGCGGATGCAGCTTTCTTGTAATGCTTCTGAAAACCTCAGAAACTTTCTAAAGTCTTTCTGAACCATTGTAATAATGATGTAAATGGCCTTGGGGGGAAAAAACCTGATGATTGGCAGCTGCTTTGCATAGGCCCAGGCTAGGTATACCTCATCAACAGTAGGAGAGTCAGTTGGGCATAGCAGGGCGGTGGAAGCAGTTGTGTCTTTACTTTGTGGCACTGGGCTGGCGGCCCATAGTGCGGAGTTGGAGGCGGCATTCTTTGGTGGCAGTGGTGCTGAAATAGATCAGTGGAGGCCAGCTGAGATCCTTGAAGACTTCAAGCCTCTACTTCAGGGTCTGCTGCCACCAAGAATTGCCACTCTGCAGGGAGGCTAAAAAGGTTGAGATGGGGAGAGATAAGTGGGGGAAGAGAATTTTAAGTGCCTCTGCAGACCAGATGCTGCAAAGGCCATAGTTTTAGGGACCAGTCAAATATACTATCCATTCAGAGTTTGAATTGTCACTGAACGATTGGTCATTAAGTGAGGACTACCTTATGATCAAACAGGTAGTACGGTTTCCTCCAAGTTTGGTAACTAATTTGTTTACACCCTTAGGGTGAGTTGGACCAAGAACGTCTGACTAGACAACAGGAATTGACGGCCATGTATCAAATGCAGCATCTCCAGTACCAGCAATTTTTGTTACAGTAAGTCTATTGAAAGTCTGTGGGGTTTTTGGCTGATGACTCAAAGGTGTGTAATAGACTTGATGTTCCTGGGGGTATTCGTAGCACAGAAAACGATTGTTGGAAAATTGATCAAAAATGTGGAAACTGCAGTTCACTGTTTTAAAATGTAAGATCATTTACATTTAGCGAAAAAGAATCCTTCGGCAGGGTACAGTATTAGCCATAGCAATGGAAGGAAAGGATTTAGATGTACCCATAGTTGATGATTGTAAAATGAGCAAACAGTGTGGCCATACAGCTATGAAGGCAAATACAATTCTGGGTTGCATCCATCACCAGAAGGAAAAAGGAAGTTCTAATTCTATGTAGGGATTTAGTCAAAGCCTATTTGGAATACTGTATCAGTTCTGTAGACCTTACTTAAAAAAAGATATTGATAAGACTGATTGAGTCCAGAGTTGGGCAATAAAAATGGTGCAAGATCCAAGGAAAAAAAGATATCAGGAGAGCAGGAGGAACTGAGTATGTACAACCTGGAGGACAGAAGGAAAGGGGTGACATAATTTTTTTTTAAATTTGCATTTATATTCCGCCCTTCTCCGAAGACTCAGGGCGGCTTACACTATGTCAAGCAATAGTCTTCATCCATTTGTATATTATATACAAAGTCAACTTATTGCCCCCAACAATCTGGGTCCTCATTTTACCTACCTTATAAAGGATGGAAGGCTGAGTCAACCTTGAATTGAAACCTTTAGCTATATTAAGGGTGTGAATAAAGTTCTAGAAGGCAGTATTTTCTATATTAAGCAAAAGTTAAGAATATGAGGGCATAACCTCAAACTGACAGGAGGGAAGTTCAAGTGATGTTAGAAAATATTACTTCACAGAAAAAGTAGTAGAAGCTTGGAACCAATTTTTAGCGAAGGTAATGAGTCAATCATCAGTAACTGAGTTTAATGTCTGTCATCCAACAAAATTTTAAAATAAAAATAAATTTAAAAATTAAAAATTAAAAATAATGAATAAATTAATTAATTAAAAAGAAAACAAAAAACAAACTCAAAGGGTAGATTCAGTGGACCACTAAGTTTTTTCTGTCATCAGTTTTCTGTTTCTTTGATGTCCTTTTTTAGTGGTCTGGAGTCATATCTGTTAATTATCTACTCATCCATATCAATTTGTAATTTTTTGTAAGCTTAATGTCAAGGTTCCAGAAATACCTCTTCTGCGTAAAAGAAACTCAGAGACATTTCTTTTCCAGAGTTCTTTACTAGCATGAGGAGACTGGCACACAATGAGTGCAATTCCAAAACTGAAGTTCCGGATTCTTTTCCCCAGTTATACAAACCCCAAGAGTCCCACCCCCCTGACCCCTTTGATGGTCACATGGTCCCACGTTCTCCCAGTCCATTCGAATATCTTCTTGCCACTCTTCCTGCAGATGTGAACCCCATCCGACCTTGACCGTCTGAAGAATGTTACCATACCCCTCAGCCCCCCTTCTTCCCCTCAGGGGAAAAATGTGGCAGCGTCTGGAAACCTAAAGTCTAATATGGTTTCCAGGCCTGACACTTATTTATTGTTAATCTTTTTCAAAGTGCAAATTTTGCTCTTATTTTATTATAAAAATTGGGGATCGCAATTCATATATAGACCTTATTTTTTTAAACTTTATTTACACTGAAGAATATACAGTGCAATATGTTATACATAGTACAAATTTTAAAAAACAGATAACTAACATGGAAGAGAATCATCTTGAGCTTTTGTAATAATTTAAAAATTTTCTTCTTTTAAGTATATCTTTTCAGAAAGTGAACTATAAAGATGATGATAAAGAAATGGGATAAAGAAACATGACAAAGGGAAATATTTCAGGACTTCAATATAGTTCTGTGATCTGATATTAGTTTTTTCATTAATGTAGTATTCTTTGTTTTAAGGTATCAGTTAATGTGACTTCCATCCCAACACTCCATAGCATATATCAGGGTTTTCTTGATTCTCTAAGGGCTGCAAAAGGGAGATGTAGCAATACTAGCTTCTGCAGCTTATATATATACATAGTCAGACCATTGTGTATTTCCAGAATCAGATTACGTGTGTGTGTGTTATATGTGCATGTATTAATGAAGGTTTAAAAAGTTTTTTAAAAAATGATTTTATACGTCAGAATGACTTTTTTGCATTTCCTTTTGAAGACAACAATATGCACAGGTGATGGCACAACAGCAAAAAGCAGCTGTCTCATCTCAGCAGCAGCAGCAGCTGGCTCTCCTTTTGCAACAATTCCAGGCACTTAAAATGAGGTAAATATGCTGGTTCCAAGGCCACCAAGGTATTTTCTCTGACAAATACACCTCTTTATTTGCATGCAACCATCTGTCTCATTCATTCTTTACATTATTTACTTTGTATGTTACCAATGTATTATACTATTGAAGGAATGCTTAGTGATCCAGCAGAGAATTTTGTCCATTGAATGGGATGGGTAGAATTTCCTGGGATTCCTTTTCTTTCAAGAGTTCATATTCTGGTGTTCAGGGAGCTATGGTAAGAGATCTTCCTGAATATCATGTCCTCATTCCAGTGAAGCCTCTGCAGAACCAAATCACAGGGTAACATGTACTTTCAAGATTCTTCAGCTTCCTCAAATGGAATGGAGATAAAAAAAATCTTACAGGTAGTCCTCAAGTTATTCCTGTAATGGAACCTGCAATTATAGCTATGGTGGTTATAAAGTAGGTCACCATATGACTGGATCTGATTTTATAAACTTTTATGCTGGTTGCTAAGCAAATACTGCTGTTGTCTGGAATGAAAGAAAACAAATGTATTAAAACAAGATAGCTTTTGTCTTGCGTGAGTGTGTTTACTCCCAGTCTTTATGTTATAGAAAAGTTGAACAGAACATGGTGCCACCTGTAACAAGGTCAATGTCAGACACTAGTTCAATTTGGGAACTTCAGTCAACTGCTCCACAAACTACTGGTAGGAAACAGTTTTTGATTGTGTCTATATTGGCTGCTTTTAGATTGAATATTAAAAGTTATTTATAAAACCAAACTTTCTGTAAAATTGCAAGTAACATAAGTTCTGAAGCTGTGGTTTGAAATTCATAGCAAGCCAAGATCTGTAACCATAATTTTAAGTAGTTATGAAACAATGATTTGTGGGATTTGGTTATAATAAACTATAATTGTTACTGAGATATTCTGTGCTCTTAGAAGTTACCTAATCAACATACAGCTCTCTTAGATTTATATAAATAGGACCTTAAATAGTTTAAAGTAAGGAAGTGAATGTTACTGAATGCTTTCTAAATATTTTGATTTGATTTCTTCTGTATTTTTATTGTCACTGTATTGATTTCTACCATTGTCTCAGCATTCTGGTCAACAATAACCCCTTTCTACATTTTTTCCTTGAGAAATCCAGCTGGATTTTATGTTCCATATCTTTAGACCACACAGGAACCCAATCCTTAGGAACAACAAAGGTTTCCAATATAAGAATTTGCCAAAGCTATGTACTGTAAATTCAATTAATTGACTAGAGAATATATTACTACCGGTACTAACTTAGTCTTATTCCCAATTTAAGTATATTTTTATATACTTGAGTTATATATATTACACATCTGCAGTCTCTATTTTTTCTCTGTTTGCTTTGAAGTCTGGGAAGGAAGTAGTGTCTGGGATCTCCCAATCGATACTGCAACTCAGGGACCAGCTTTAGAACAGTTACAGCAGCTTGAAAAGGCCAAAGTTGCAAAGGTAAGGAGCAGTGTATATGGTATGAAATTGTTTTTACTTCAACCTCTAATTTATCTTTTTATAGCAGTTTACTGTGATGTAGCAGATTCTATTTGCCATAATTAGAGTGCAACATTTTACAATTGGTTGATTAACTGTGTGTTATCAAATTGGTGTTGACTCTTAGTGATCACATAGATAGATTTTCTCCATGACAATCTGTCCCATCTTGGTCCTTCAGCTCTTTCAGTAGTGCATTACCACATCCACCTTGCTCTGGTTGTCTTCAGAGCTTTTATGGGAGAACAAATCGTCATATTATGTGTCCAAAGTAAGATAAATAGATCGCCTTGAGTGAGAACTCTGGGTTGATTTGTTCGATGATCTATTTGTTTTCTTGGTTGGACATTAAATAAAGAATAGTTAATTCTGGAGCAGATATTGTTTTAGCACATTATAAAGACAAAATACTGGGAAGACATTCACTACTATATTTGTAGGGAAGGATGCTAAGTCAAAATCATATACTAGCAAGATTCATGCAATTATTTATAGAGATAATTCTATTGTCATATTTCCAGTATTACTCTTAAATTTTAGCTAGAGCAGGAACGGAGGGAAGCTGAATTAAGGGCCAAAAGAGAAGAAGAAGAGCGTAAGAGGCAGGAGGAGCTCCGGAGGCAACAGGAAGAACTAATTAGGAGACAAGAGGAAGAAAGAAAAAGAAGAGAAGAAGAGGAGTTAGCTCGTAGGAAGCAGGTGACAATTCAAATATGTTCAATATTTATTTATTTATTTTATTTATTTTATTTAATTTTTATACCGCCCTTCTCCCGAAGGACTCAGGGCGGTGTACAGGCATAATAAAAACCAGCAATACAATATACAAATTTAAAATCCCAATTAAAAAACTTATTTAAATTAGCCCAATGATTAAAATTTACTCTACTAAAACCCCATTTAAAATTAATAAATTTAAAATTTAAGATCCCAATTTAAGCCAGCCCCGCGCGGATAAAAAGGTGAGTCTTGAGTTCGCGACGAAATGTCCGAAGGTCAGGAATTTGGCGTAAGCCCGGGGGAAGCTCGTTCCAGAGTGTGGGAGCCCCCACAGAGAAGGCCCTTCCTGGGGCCGCCAGCCGACATTGTTTGGCGGACGGCACCCTGAGAAGTCCTCTCTGTGGGAGCGTGCGGGTCGGTGGGAGGCGTATGGTAACAGCAGGCGGTCCCGTAAGTACCCAGGTCCTAAGCCATGGGCGCTTTAAAGGTCGTAACCAACACCTTAAAGTGCACCCGAAGGCCACAGGCAGCCAGTGCAGTCTGCGCAGGAGGCGGTGTTACATGGGAGCTACGTAGCTCCTCTATCACCCGCGCAGCTGCATTCTGGACTAACTGAAGCCTCCGAGCGCACTTCAGGGGGAGCCCCATGTAGAGAGCATTACAGTAATCCAAGCGAGAGGTAACGGCGCATGAGTGACCGTGCATAAGGCATCCCGATCAAGGAAGGCGCAACTGCGGACCAGGCGAACCTGGTGGAAGGCCCTCCTGGAGCGGCCGTCAAATGATCGTCAAACGACAGCCGATCATCCAGAAGGACACCCAAGTTGCGCACCCTATCCTTTGGGGCCAGTAACTCGCCACCAACAGCCAGCGGCTGCAGCTGACTGAATCGGGTGCCGGCATCCACAGCCACTCCGTCTTGGAGGATTAAGCTTGAGCCTGTTTCTCCCCATCCAGACCCGTACAGCCTCCAAACACGGGACAGCACTTCAACAGCTTCATTGGGGTGGTCCGGGGTGGAAAGGTACAGCTGAGTGTCATCAGCGTACTGCTGGTATCTCACCCCGAAACCACTGATGATCTCACCCAGCGGCTTCATGTAGATGTTGGACAGCAGGGGCGAGAGAATCGACGCCTGGGGGAGCCCACAAGTGAGGCCCCTCGCGGTCGACCTCTGCCCCCTGTCAACACCGTCTGCGACGGTCGGAGAGATAGGAGGAGAACCACCGATATCGGTGCCTCCACTCCCAATCCCTCCAACCGGCGCAGCAGGATACCATGATCGATGGTATCGAACGCCGCTGAGAGGTCTAATAGGACCAGGGCAGAGGAATATCCCTTGTCCCTGGCCCTCCAGAGATCATCCACCAATGCGACCAAAGCTGTCTCCGTGCTGTATCCGGGTCGGAAGCCGGACTGGAACGGGTCTAGATAGACATCTTCATCCAGGTGTTGGGGCAGCTGTCGCGCCACGGCACTCTCTACAACCTTCGCAACAAAGCGAAGGTTGGAGACTGGACGATAATTAGCCAAAATAGCTGGGTCCAAAGAGGGCTTCTTAAGGAGGGGTCTCACCACCGCCTCTTTCAAGGCGGCAGGGAAAACCCCATCCAACAAAGAAGCGTTGATAATCCTCTGGAGCCAGCCTCGTGTCACCGCCTGAGTGGCCAGTACCAGCCAGGAAGGGCACGGGTCCAGTAAACATGTCGTGCCGTGAAGCCTTGCCATGTTAAAAAAAGATGCAATTTTTCCAGTATTGTGCATGTGTGTAAGAAAGAAACATTGTAGAATTTAATTTTATTCTTATACTTTTCTACCTTATATAAGTAGAGCCATCTTCAGGGCCGCTCTGAATGTCTGTCAGATACAGATAATTCAGATTCACTCAGAATTGAACCTGATTGAGCAAGGCTAATTGAGGTGCCCGAAGCATGATTTTGTAGATTTACCTGAGATAAGTGACTTTGATGAAGTAGACAGAATCGGCTTGCAAGCACCAGCAGGTGTGCCTTCTCTGCTATAGCCCCTGCCCTCTTGAACATTCTGTCTTCAGAATTACGATGTCCCCGAATGTGGCTTTTCATAGGGCCAGGATGACCTTATGATGTGCCCAGGCTTGGAGCCAGACATAAATTAAGGGCCTCATTTCTTGACCATATTAACATCCATACATCTATGGTGGTAACTTTACTCAGCACTATGCCACTCAGAGACACTTATTGAGATGGGTGGCTATAGAAATCAAATAAATAAAAGCATGTTTCATAGTGGTGCAGTGGTTAAGTGTAATATTGCAACAAAACTGCCCAAAGCATGGAATTTGATCCTGACAGGGCTGAAGGTTGACTCAACCTTCCATCCTTCCGAAGTTGATAAAACGAGGTCCCAGATTGTTAGGAGCAATATGCAAAGAATGCTGACCTTGTAAACCGCCCAGAGAGTGCTGTAAAGCACCATGGGCTGGTGTATAAATCTAAATGTTATTGCTATAGTCTCAAAAAAGGAGAATTATGTATTAAATGGAAAAAATCTAAATATTTAAAAGCAATAATTTAACCAACATTCCAATTATCTTCTGTTTGTATTTTTAAAACTATAACATAATTTCCTGAAAAAAAAATCTTGTATTCTGTTTATTTGTACTCTGCATGTAATAATTGCTTAATAAGTTATAAGGTTTTCTCTTTCCAAAAGGTAGGCAGAGATTTCAGATGGTGCCAATAAAATTTGCTATCTTAAATTTTAAAAAAATGCTTGAATTACACGAACAGCAATGTCAAAGAAAACCCACTGTACTTCTGCCCATCAGTTCCTCCATCTATACTGCTTCATTTTGAAGGAGCCAAGGAGCTTTCTTGTTGAAACATTTTGTGCAGCAAGAAAACAACCAGCAGAATCTGTGCCACACTCAAGGAAGTGAGGCATCAGGGTGGGCAGATAGTGCCACAGTTATGTATTATGTATACAATATTCAGCCTCCTCATGTTACTTGTAAATTTTAAATAAAGAATGCACAAATAACCTTTAGGGGCTAAAATAGAAATGAAGCTAAATAAATTTGTGGGGTCCTTGGTGCTCTTTGAGCTTGGTGGTTTTCTTGCAGACATTTTATTACCAAACTAGGTAACATTATCAGTGCTAGAAGGGAGTGGGGTTTGTTTTTGTTTTTATATACTAGTAGCTTGTGTTGGAGGGAGCGTTCTTGGTGGTCCCTTGTTACTAAATTTAAATTGTTTTATTTTTCACTGGCAATAGGACAGAACTGACACAAAAGGAGAAGGATAATTTTCTTCGTCATGTGCTATAGTTATTCCAAGTTGCTATTAGCCCTGGAAGGAAAGCTTTAATCCACATCAGTGCTGAGAATAACATACTAGCTGTACTGCATCAGTCCAAGCCCAGTCTTTATCCAATTAATAAAAGATGTGTAACAACACAGATTTTCAGGATCTGTGATACCAGGTTTTTAGTAGTCGAGATTTCTCACTACTATGACTATGACCTTAGGGGGGGGTGTCTTATACCTTTTCAGCACCGAGTGCCCAAACCAGAATGCATATGCATATGCGTGCGCCAGAGCACCAGAAACCCAAAGACCAGCTGGCTGGAGCGTGCATGCCTGGTTTTTGGTTGTTTTTTTGGGGCCGTTTTTCAGCACTCCGGTGCACGAAGACTAACTGGCCAGGGCATGTGTGCCAGAAACCAGAAGAGCAGCTGGCGACCATAGGTTCACCATCACAGTCTTATACTTTTAATCTTATGATTATGTTACCAATAAAGAGACATGGCTATACAGTCTTACTGGGTACTAATGGTGCAGTCTAACTTTTCTTTTTGTGTAAGGAGGAAGCTCTCAGGCGACAACGGGAACAAGAAATTGCACTAAGGAGGCAGCGAGAGGAAGAGGAACGGCAACAACAGGAAGAAGCACTTAGAAGGTTGGAAGAAAGGAGAAGAGAGGAAGAGGAAAGACGGCAGCGAGAAGAGTTGCTTCGCAAACAGGTGAAAAGAAAGATGCTGATCTGTTCAAAATGAGTAGACCTGGTAATCTCTGCTGCCTTCATGGCAATAGATATTGCATATTTCTTCCGTAGTTATTACTATATTTTTAATATGTCATTATAAATGAAACAGAAAAGAGATTGTTATTGTTTAAACACAAGATTTTTAGCAATTCAAAATTGATAAATGAAGATACTACCTCGACTGGATAAGCTTTTAAATGGACTTTGAAAATCTGTTTTCCCAACATATCAGGGTGTTCCTCTTTGGTGTGCAGTTTTTGTTCAGTTTGAGTGTGATTCTTTTCTCCCTGTTACATGTACTGTCATGTTTACTTTTTGTTTTATCTGTTTTCCTTAGAAGTTGTATCTGTTTTTGCATTCAAGTCACCTAGTTGGGGGTAGATGTATGAGTTATATAACTAATACATAAATACACTAGAATGTAATGCACTTTTTTTGGAGAATTTTATTTTTATTTTTTAAAAATAAATAAACCACATACAAATCTTTTGAACAAGATATCAGTCAGGTACATAATTAAACACTTTTCAAATTTCACCCCCTTATTGTATTTTTTATCCAATATTTTTCCCTTCCCCTTTTAAAATTTTATTATTTGCACACTTCTATCAAAACATCTGTTCCACCCCTTTATCCTGAATAGTATTGAACCAAATCTAGTTCCCACATTTTTGCCCCCTCCTTCTTCATTAAACAAAATACAACCATACTTATCCCTAATATTATCAAAGACAGACCAGTAACAAAAAAAGATAAAAACAAGGTAATCTCTACAAAATTCTCTCCTACATTAAATCTTACCTTAATTTCAAAAAGGTCTCCCATCACTTATTATTTCATAATCCCATTCCAAATAAGAAAAAAATTAAAATAATAAACAAGATAAAAAGAACAAATTGAAAAGGAGCAAACAAATCTCATTTCTCATATAATTCCATAGTTATATTCAAATATTCTATTGGAAGTTTTATCTCAAATTATTTCAAGAAAACTGCACATTTTCTTAACTTATTAGATTCCTTGTTACCCCATTCCTGCTCTTCTCAATATTTTTATAATCCTCTAATCTTTAACATAAATTTTAGTTTTACATTATTATATCATGCTTTTTATATTCTTCTCTGTCATTGCTGCATGCTGCTCATTTCTTTAATATTCCAGTTCTGTAATCATTTCTTATATTTCTTGCTTAAATGACAGTTGTATACTCTTATTGTCCATTGATTTCTACGTTATTCTTTGATGTTGTAAGTCTTAAAGGTCATCCATCTAGTTGCTGAAATCCTCCTTTAAAATTGTCCTGAAATCACAAAGACATTTCCCTCCTGTATTTCTTCTTCTGCCTTTAGGTGTCAGTCTTTAGTCTACAGTTACAATCCACAATTAACAAAGTATCCATTTTCAAGCCGCATCTTTTTTCTCTTGTTTGTTTGTTTCAATTTATAATCTTTAAATAATCGATAAAAGCCTCCAAAATTCTCTGAAGTCAATTTTAATTAAAAGTCATATTTTTCTCTGTTTTCTCTATTCAATTAGGGCGCTAGACTTAGGTTCCAAGCCAACTTTTGTCAGGTTTAGGTATCATTAATTATTTCCTTCTGTTTTCATTTCCTGTTTAAATTAACAGCTATTTCTCAATTTTTCTTTAAATGCTTGTTGGCAAAATTGCTCCTAGTGCCTCTTCGTGAGCTGGTATTAATTCACCCGGGTTCAATATCTTGTTCAGTACTTATGCTTTATCCTCCTGCCCGTTCTTGTGGCCGTCCCGACTTGAGGCAGCTGGTGATGGCTGCGGTCCTCCTCGCTGGGTCGAGAGAAAAAAGCTGGAGCTACAGGGAATTTGCAACTTCTCTGTCTGCTCCAGCGGCTCCCTCATTCTTCGCTGTCCCTACAGGGCAGCTATGGTCCAGACTGGATCCTCATATCCAGGGGATTTTTGGCACTCACCCTGGAGCTCTCGGGGTTCGTGTCCGTTCTGTCGCAACGCTGGCCATGCCTCCATTTTTGAGGACTGTTTAGTTGAATTATTTGAAGTTAGAAATCTACCCAATAGTTATGTTTTGGAGCAAGTTGCATTATTTAAAGCAGAGAATACCTACGTGTCTGTATAATTGCTTTGAAAGTAAACATTTTAATCTAGAACTTCAGAAGATTTGCTTTTTTTCTGAACTGGAAAGGAAGAGGAGGCTGCCAAATGGGCACGTGAAGAGGAGGCCAAGCGTCAGGTAGAAGAAAACCGACTGCGCATGGAAGAAGCAGCAGCTCAGCAGCGGCAAGAAGAGGAAGAACGGAAGCGGAAAGAGTTGGAACTCCAACGGCAGAAGGAAATTATGAGGCTGAGGCAGCAGCAGCAGGAAGCTTTGCGTCGATTGCAGCAGCAACAACAGCAGCAGCAACTCGCGCAGATGAAGGTATCAATGCTTCTCAGTGTACCTTTTGTATTGTTTTCAAATAAATAATGACTATTGTTATCAAGGGAATATGAATTATGCTCATAACGAGACTAGAGATTCATCCTGTTAATTTTGCAAAATCTGTACAGTTGTTGCTGTTTTTAACTTTAGATCAGAATAAGTATATCTCTTATTTCAGTGAGCTTGCTGTTCTGTGTTTCGGGTAGACAGAGAACAAGCCCTCTTTTGAGCTCCGAAGGAAGCCCATAGTATTTCTTTACTCCCTAAACCAGGGGTGTCAAACTCAAGGCCCGGGGGAAAAATCTGGCCCATGGGATGTTTAGATCTGGCCTGTGGGGCTGCCCTGGAAACATCAAAGGACCGGCCCTGGGTGCCTCTGCAAGCAGAAATGAAGCTCAGGAAGGCCGTACAATGGCCTCCCGAAGTGCTCTGCCAGTGAAAATGGAACTTGGCAGCTCCATTTTTGGCTATAACGGCCTCCTGCAGTGGTCTACCAGTGAAAACTGAGCTTGTGCCACCTTCCCAAGCTCCATTTTCACTGGCAGACCACTGCAGGAGGCCATCGCAGCCAAAAACGCAGTTCAGGACTATGGGATCTCGCCGTTGGAGCTTGAGGGCCAGGCTGGGGCCTTGCCCTCTGCTGCAGAGGGCTCTGGACAGCCTGCGCCATCATCCAGGATCCTCCGCATGGCCTGAGAGGAATAAGGTGGCTCCTCTGAAGGACAAAGGTTTGGCGCTCTCCCTGGTCTCACCTTCCTCCGCTGGGGACAGTGAATTCCCCCAGGCCAGCTGACACGAATGATATCGAACTGGCCACGCCCAACCTGGCTCCTGGAGGTCAAACGCAACCCTGATGTGGCCCTCAATGAAATTGAGTTTGACACCCCTGCCCTAAACAAAAATGTTTAAATTTTGTCAAGTAGCATGTGTTAATTCTAAATTTAGAACTATGAGAGGAAATAGGTAATCCTGGTTTAATGACCATTCCTTTAGTGACCTTTGTTACAATGGCGCTTTAGCTATAGCTATGGTCATTTGATCAAAATTCAGACATTTGGCAGGTCGCCTGCATTTACAGCCATAGCATGTGCTTTAGCTCTCCCCACTTGTTTACCTCCTCCACCCTTCTCTGCCATTCCTGCTGCCCTGCCCTTTGCTACTCCAACTAATCTTTGCCTTTTTCTTCCTCCTGCTACTGACTGAGTGTACCCAGTTGATCCAGCTCTTGGGCCTTTGCCATGCATCACACCCTGCATTCAACCACCATTCCAGCTGACCTTTGCCATCTTCTCCCTCCTGCTGTTCACAAGACACTGTTAGCTGAGGCAACTGCTGGCCTTTAGCAAAGCTTCAACAGGAGGAAGAATACACAGAAGGTGAACTGTGGGTGGGAAGTGGAGTGAGGGCAGCTAAAAAATTAGAAATGCAGGAGAGATAGGCAGGTGGGGGGAACTGAATGCGAGGCAAGCTTGGCAAGACAGCAGAACCTCATCTGCCAAAGGGAGCTCACCAGTCCTGGATGAGGAGGATGCAGCAGGACAGAGCTGGTCATTTGTGCAGGCTAAGAGAAATGTGAGTTCCTTGTCTAACAACGGCATGGTCCTTGTCTAATGACCAGAACCAGGAACAACTGGAGCGGCTATTGCTAAGCAGTGTGGTCACATGTTTCACCTAATAACCACTTCACTTAGCAGTGGAAATTCTGGCCCCTGTTTGGGTCATTAAGCAAAGACTACTTGTGCAATATTTCTGGCGGTCACAACATTGGGTTTTAATTCCATTATATTTTTTTTCTACAAGAAGCTGAAACTGAATAGTTCACGCAAAAGATGCTAACTTATATAATTTACAGAATGTGACTATTTTAAAGACAGATTGTAATTTTTTTCTGAATCTTGATCGGTGAAGAAATCTACAACTCCAGCAAAACAAATACAGGTATTCCATGACTGATGACCACAGTTGGATCTAGAATTTCCATTGCTAAGCAATGTGATCATAAAATGCAATGTCATCTGACTACATCGCTTAGCAACAGCAATCCTGGCACTTCCTGTTGCTGCTGTTAACAAATTTCAATAGTTGTTAGGTGAGGAACCCACCCCAATCTAAACCATTTCAGGTTTGATCCCTCCCAGCCACAAGCCTTAATTCTTCTGTTGTTTCCCCTTCAACTCTCCCCAACTGCTTATTCCTCTCCCCCCATCTCTGCCCTTTTGGTTGCTCTGCACCCTGTCTTGCATCTGGAAGTCTCAGCAGCCCCTGCTCAGCAATGTAGTACAAAACTATCTCATCCCAGGAAGCTCCAACGACAATATGCCCAAAGCCTCAACATCCCAGGAAGTGCCCCAGTTCCAACTGTAGTTGACTTTGCCACCCTGTACTCCAAGGCCCCTACCACTCCAGCTGACCTTCAGTGTCTGGTCCTGCGGCTGACGAGGTACATTCATCCTGCCCCTTCCCAAAGCAACTGCTGACCATGTGAGTTGATCTACCCCAGGTCTCATGAGGAAGCCACTGTGCACAACCTGGGGAAGAGATCTCGTGCAGCCAGCAGATGCCTTTGAAGAGTCAGGCAGGGACCATGGAGTGCAGATAGTCAAAAGGATATAAATGCCAGGGATAGGTAGGTGAATCAGGAAACTTAAAGCATCCCTGTGGTTGTTAATTTATTTATTTATTTATTTATTTACATTTATATCCCGCCCTTCTCCGAAGATTCAGGGTGGCTTACATTGTGTAAGGCAATAGTCTCATTCTAATTGTATATTTATATACAAAGTCAACTTATTGCCCCCCCAACAATCTGGGTCCTCATTTTACCTACCTTATAAAGGATGGAAGGCTGAGTCAACCTTGGGCCTGGTGGGACTCGAGCCTGCAGTAATTGCAGGCAGCTGTGTTTAATAACAGGTTTCTTACAGCCTGAGCCACACTGCGGCCCAGTGTGTGCAGGCTGTGTTAAGTGTGTGCAGGCTGCTAATTGCCTAAATTTTGAACATGTGAGGGTGAGGCACTGCAACAGCTGTAATCTTGTGGACCAGTCATAGGTCCCTCCATTTAGCACCACTGTAACTTTGAATGGTCACTCAACAACTGGGCGTAAGTTATTTGTGTATAATAAGCAATGTTGTATTTTTATGCATTATATTATACTGGTTCTTTTTTCCCCCTGTTTTTCAAGGTTGCCCTGTATGGCAAACCATTTCACATTTACCTTAATCATTCTAAATAAAAAGTTTGCCCAAAGGCTCTGTCTCATGAATACTTCTACAGTCTTACTTTTGTTAATACATCTTTTTTGGTTTTCCCTTCTGAATTACTGGTTCTTCAACTGTTTTAGTTGTTTCCCTTCTTTTACATGGGATATTTAAACTCAGTAAAATCCAATTATTTTTCACAGTTCTCTGCCTCAATCTTTAGTGCTGTAAAAACTATTTCTCTTTGTTGGCATATGAAATTTATATTGAGCTACAAGCTTGGGTGTCATACAGAAAAAGATTGCAATTGTACAGTATAAGAGAGTAATAATCAAACTGTGGTTAAGTTAATACCGGTAGTCTTCTTGTTACCCTTTTTTATTCTTTATCTCATTTTTGATGTATTTCTTGTGTTTGTTAGGAGAATCTAACTTGCATTTTTTGTGTACAATTGTTCCTAGCTCCCTTCTTCTTCAACATGGGGTCAGCAATCCAGTTCAAGAGCTTGTCAGTCACAGGCAACATTATCATTAGCAGAAATCCAAAAGCTTGAAGAAGAGAGAGAGAAACAACTTCGAGAAGAGGTAAATGTTATAGTTTCCAAACAATAAATAGTTTTGGGTAGCTGCTGAGAGAGAACTTTGGAATTTGTTTCCTTAAGCCTGGGATGTGCATTGGGAAAGACATTACATGATTCTACCCATTCTTTTCTACTTCTGAAAAATCCACTGTTGCTTGCTAATATGAGTGGTGGCTACTAGAGGGCACTCCTGTGATGTTTTGCAATCAAGTTTTGCATTTACTATCTTCTAGCAAAGGCGTCAACAGCGTGAACTAATGAAAGCTCTCCAGCAGCAGCAGCAGCAGCAGCAACAGAAGCTGTCTGGTTGGGGAAATGTTGCCAAGTCTGCTGGCACTACAAAATCTCTCTTGGAGATACAGCAGGAAGAGGCAAGGCAGATGCAGAAGCAGCAACACCACCAGCAGCAACAGCAGCAACAACAGCAGCAGCAGCAGAGCAGAGCCCGCAGCACTACAGTGAGCAGCTCCTACATTTTAATGTTTATAATTTCTCATTTAAGTCAAGGCAGATTTAAATACTTCATCCTTTTTGTTCCCCAGCAACATTCAAATCGGCATACCAGCATTGGCAATTCAGTATGGGGCTCTCTGAGCACAAATCCTAGCAGCCAGTGGGCATCAGATCTTGTCAGTAGTATTTGGAGTAATGCTGATACAAAAAATTCAAACATGGGATTCTGGGATGATGCAATCAAAGAAGTGGGCCCTCGTAATGCAACTAATAAAAACAAGAACAATGCTAGCATCAGGTAAGAATATATGTGGTTGAATTTTTTGACTGTTAGACAGTGCCAAAGCTTGCAGCATTTCTTAGAAATGGTTCAGTGAATGAAAGTTTTCTATCAAACCACAGCACAACCAGGATTGCTTATTTCATCTTATGTGAGGTTAATTGGTATAATAACTGGGAAAAGTATTAGGCAGGGTAAAAGGCCATTACATGCAGTGGGCTATCCAACTTTGTCTTAAGAAGAACCTGGAGTGATTTTTGCATTTCCAAAAGCTAAGTCTGGCTTTTAAAAAAAAGATTTATTTATCCTACCTATATTATGTTTATAAATAAATCAAGGCAGAGAACATCTCTTATACTCCTTCCTTATTCTATTTTCCCCCCAACAACCAACCCTGTCAGGTGAGTTGGGCTAAGAGAGAGTACTGGTCCAAAGCCTTCCTCATGGCTTTCATGACTAAGATGGGACTAGAATTCACATTTTCCAGGTTTCTAGCAAGGCACTGCCAGCCTGCCTGCCTAAAACATTTGTATAGCCACCCATCTTAAAACTGAACTTTGGGTGGCTTACAATCTACTCTAGCATATATATTAGGTCCATTAATATCTAGGATGATGCACACAGGGCAAGACTTCTGCTATGACCACCTCCCTGTGACATGTGTTTTTCAGGATAGAAAGATGGAAGGTAAGTCATTGAACAGTGGGGAAGGATAGCCAAGCCCAGTATGGAGCCAAATAAGTATGAGTAGGAGCAAGTGGATAGATTGTAAGTCCAGCTGGCTGCATCTATTAAGATTATATCTTATTGTACACCCATATGATTTTTTAATATAATTGATAGATTGCTGGATTTTTCTGGTTTCTTCCTATACTGTTCCTGGCAATCTACATCTCTTCCTCATACTCTGCAGTGATAGTGTTTTTCTTTGTCCCAGTAAATCTATAGGTGTTACAAGCAGGCATAATAAGAAGGTAGAAGAAGAAGAAAAGTTATTGAAATTATTTCAGGGAGTTAATAAACCTCAGGATGGATTCACTCAGTGGTGTGAACAAATGCTTCATGCACTCAACACAGCTAACAACTTGGATGGTAAGCAGTAGTAAAAGGTACAAGCATCTTACAATATATACCATGCATGCTACCACATATTACAAGAAATTTTATCATAATTGCATTCTAAATCCATGTAACTGTTTTGTAGTATAAACAAATATGAGAAAATTATAGAAGATCCAATACTCATTGCCCAATATTCTCGAGGAGTGGAGATATAAATTGTGCTGCATAATATCACTTATATTTTTGAATCGTAGATCTTAGCGCAGGATTTTCTGCATTGCTGAAAAATTAAATGAAGTAGGAGTAGTCTGTTTGTTGTTTTCATTAGCAAGTTATTCAGTGACAATAGGAAACATTTTTTGTTTTTTTATCGAAGCAGAAATAATTTTGTTTTACATAAAGTTTTTTAAAACGTTTATCAAATAGTTGATACTAGAAAGCTCTTGTCCATTGCATTGCATTACTGAACATTCTTTACAGAGTTCTCACAATTGAATCTCTCTTCTTGTTCTAGTTCCCACATTTGTTTCTTTCCTGAAAGAAGTGGAATCTCCTTATGAGGTTCATGATTACATCAGAGCTTATCTTGGGGACACCCCTGAAGCCAAGGAATTTGCCAAGCAGTTTCTTGAGCGCCGTGCCAAACAAAAAGCCAACCAACAACGGCAGCAGCAGGTTCATATTTCTGTTTTGGGGAAATATTTCCAAGTCAGAAGTAGATATTACTCGGGCAGAGAAAAATGCATCAAATGGATGTGGAATTGTTCTTAAAAAGGAGAGCATGTTTGAGCGTGGATGTATTAATATAGAAACGTCATCTTGAAGCTTTTCTTAAACATTGTACATTGTACAATGTACCTTATACATTGTACAATGTGCCTTATACATTGTAAGCCGCCCTGAGTCTTCGGAGAAGGGCGGGGTATAAATGTAAACAAAAAAAAAAAACTGTATGTAGATAAAAAGTACCGTATATACTCGAGTATAAGCCGAGTTTTTCAGCACATTTTTTGTGCTGAAAAACGTCCCCTCGGCTTATACTCGAGTATATACGGCTTATACTCAAGTTTTTTTTTTTCTTCTTTTTTTCACATTATACCGGATGGTGCAAACTTGGCGGGCTTTTGCATTAGCGCGGGGAAGCCCTGCCGGTGCAGTGAGAGGGCGGGGCGGGGGAGCCGCCAGCCTTCTCGGCTGAGGAGGAGGCTTTCCTGACCGGTAGCTGCCTCATTTCCCTCCCTCGGCTTATACTCGAGTCCCCAGTTTACCCCAGTTTTTTGGGGTAAAATTGGGGACCTCGGCTTATACTCGGATCGGCTTATATTCGAGTATATACGGTAAATAGAATAAACCATGGTCATAGGGAAAATGTCTTATCAGGTAACTGATAGTATATGAAAATATCTTCTGATACATTCCTACAATAGAGGGAATGCTTCTTAGGAAAGTACACAAAGCTCAATTTTACCTTAAAATGTGTCCTTTATTTCCAGGATTCTGTATGGGGAATGAACCATAGTTCTTTGCATACAGTCTTTCAAACTAATCAGAGCAACAATCAGCAGTCCAGTTTTGAAGCAGTGCAGAGTGGCAAAAAGAAGAAGAAACAAAAAATGGTTCGTGCAGATCCAAGCTTGTTAGGTGAGTTTTAGAACCTTCCAATTATAATTAATTTGTAACATTGGTGTGCCTTCAAGTCAGCCTTAACTTCTGACAGCTGCCTGGACTAATCCCTGCAGTTTTCTTGGCAAAACATTTTGGAAGTAGTTTGCTGCTTCCCTTTTCCTAGAGCTGAGGGAGAGCAACTGCCCTAAAATTATCCAGGTGTCTTTGGGCCTAAGGCAGGATTTCCCAGTTTCTAGCCTGAAGCCGTGATCACATCAGACTGGCTTTCATAATGTAACATCATTGTTCTAAATATCTCGCACATTTTTCTGAAATAAACCAGAAATTTAATATGGTATGTTAAATAAATGGAGTCCCACAAAGAACATAGAAACTAAGATAGAAGAGTTGGTGAAAACTATTTTTTCTCCTCTTGGGATTGCAGTTTTATTTATCAGTCAGCACCTTTTTGGTCTGCAGAGTTTGCTTCACAGTAATCAGATGTACTGATTGCTTACTTCTGCAATCAGATGTATGCAAGAAAACAGTTGCCAAAGTTTTATGTACATATCTGCACATTTAAACTTCATATGCTCCATTCTGTTGATTTGTTAGATTTCTAAAAAACAGTAGATAGTGGGTATGTATTTTTTTTATAAAATATGTGATTAAGAGAATTCTTTAATAATACTTTTATTACATGCATCAGTGTTTTAAAAATACTGAACTCTTATACTAGAAAGTTTTTTTTCTTAACTACAAACTATAATTTTATATGGTTGTTTAATTACATGTAAATTGGCAAGTATGAAACATTTCATCGGTGAACTGATAAACTGTAAACTCGGATCTGTCTTTTTCAGGTTTCTCAGTCAATGCTTCATCAGAAAGGCTCAATATGGGAGAAATAGAGACTTTGGATGACTACTGAGTAAATACCACTCACCTGGCTTTTCCAGTGTCTGTTAACCATGCATTCTCCACTGCCAGACAGTGTCCTTTCTCTTCACTGCTGTCATCGTTGCCTTGCAAATGGATCACAGAATCAATCATCTCAGGCTGCTGTTTTTGCTTCAACAAATGCTTTCTTCCCAGGATTGCACAGCCACCTTCATTTATATTGGTCTTTGGTTTTTGTACTGGGTAGACAGAAAAGAAGATTTATTCAGAGGTTGAATACAAAGCACTGTGAGTGATTTTTTTTTCCCCCAAGCTATTTGGAAAGCCATCTGGAGGTCTACATATGGTAGCTTCCTTCCCTTCTGTCATTACTTTCACAACAATAAGCCCGTGCAATCATGGTGGAGAGCTCATGGTTAACAGATGTCATTCAGAACCAAAATGCCATGCAGATACTGACTTCCATGCCTTCCAGTTTCAGGAGGTGCATTCATAAATTAACTGTAAAACTGCCAACAGCAGAAATTTTTTGTGGTGGGCAGCATTCAGCTTGGATTGGTCTGGCATTGCACATCCCTGTCAGCCTATCTTCAGCACATTGCATTTGGGGAAGCTCAAGTCTGTCTTCATTAAGTGGTGGTGTCAACGCTACTTGAGTGCAGGCTTCGGCGCATCCAGCCTTCTTGAACAATTGGGGACTCAAGTTGTGGGAGGAGGCACTTACTTCAGGCTGAATTTCTCCTGTAATTCTCTTTCCTCCATTGTAATTGGGCCAGTTATTTTGGACCCTTCTGCTGTGAATTTGTCTCGTTTCAGAGACACATAGGATCTTTACCATATGTATGTTCATCAGTTGGCTTTGTATGAGGATTTGACACTACCTTTGGAGCATGAAATGTAGCCAGATTTTCATCTGGTTACATATGATGGTGATTCAGGATTTTGTAAGTTCTGCAGCAGCATTATGCCAAGGAACAGGAGATGTCGTCTTCAAAGAAAAATAAATGACACAAGGAATTTGAGCATTGGCAGTGTCTATGTTTGTAAAAAAAAAAAAGAATAAAATGCAGTGTGCTGGTTTTTGTTACATAGTACACTCTCCCATTACTTCCACTGTGCCCATATTTATATCATCCATCTTCTCCCAGTTATAGTCCAGAATTCAGTGCACTTAGGTACCTCCACCCTCATCCCCCACCCCAATCTCCCACTTGCACAGTGAAGTTGCGTGTGAAGATTTTTTTGAGTCATCACCTGAAGAAAACAACTGAAGTTGCTTTAATTTTTATTTCAATTAATTTTCCTTAATTTTCCTCTCCCTTCCTCACCTTTCAAATGCCAATTTGTACAATAACTGTATAGAGATGGTTGTAAACTTGTAAATAGTTTTGCATCTACTAGCACAGAGAAACCTGTCACAAATCTGCTCTCCTGCTCCCCTTTACTTTGTACACTTATGAAGCAGGGGGAGGTGGTAGTTATGTTTACAACAGATCTTTAAATTTCCTCTGAACTCTACATAATAAGAGGGAGGGGAGAAACAAGAAGTTTAAAAAAAATAAAACCTGGTTGTATTATTGCACATATTGTTTGCTTTTGTCAAAGCCAGTTTTGGCAGTCTTTTGTGGTGCTAAACTCAGCCTTGAAGTGCTACAAATACCTATTTGCTTAATTGACAAGCAAGTACACAGGAGCTGGAGGGACAGCAGTTGCTTTATTTTGTAATCCTGGAGGAATGTTGCTGGTTTTTCTACTGATAATTTTAGAGGTGGAAATAAACATCAAGGCTGCAAATGTTTGACAAAGATTTCACTCTTCACTTTTTTCCATTTGAAGACATTAGCTTATTCACACTCTTGTTTTGTTTATGTAAGAGACCATGTCTGGGTAGTTCCTTTTACAGTTGTAAACATCTAGAATAGAGACTTTAATAAGCCCAGTATGATCAAAACAGCAAGTAGTGTTGTTTTTTTCAAACTAAAAAAAATGGCTCCCTAATCTACTTGTAAAACCTTCGGGAGAAGGGCGGTATAAAAATTGAATAAAATAAATAAATAAATAAATAAATAAAAGATGCTGTCTTTTGGGAACAGAGGTGATTTTATGTGACTCTTAAATGTCGACTTAACACTTAAGTCTACACTCCTTAACAATTAGTTTTTGTGCTAGATTTCAATAACTGTTTTGGGATGAGTTAAAGAAATAAAAAAAATCAGATTAACTATGTTTCAAATTTTGTATAAACATTTTAGAATGTCCACTTCCCTTTCTCTAAATTAGTGTAACTGAATATTTTTTAGAGAGCCCTATAGAACAGTTCTGTACATCTCATCTCAAAAGTAAGTCCTATTAAATTTTATTAGACTTGCTTCCAAATAAGTGTTTTATAATTGCTGTCTTCGCATAAGTCTCAATTTTTTAAAAGTGAGGTGTAAATAAATTATGTAAATAGGGATGTAGTCCTTATCTTAGATCAGTTTGCTAGTCCAAGAACAATTCTGAGTATGTAAGAAGCCACTTCTAAATTGAATTAATTTTAGTAAAAATTGGCATGGGTAAAGTTTGAAGCTCAGGAAACAAGTGCCTTATTTGAATACTACTACTACTACCACTACTATACTGATGATGATGATGATGATGATGATGATGATGATGATAATAATAGCCTTCCTTTTGTATAATCTTGTAATTCATGGAGAGATGGATGACAGATTGAAATCTCTAAATAGAACCTGACTAATTTGCAGTCAATTGACAAAGATCTCAGACTTAAATTAGACAGAGTAGACTGATACTATCTATGCAAAACACTCCACTATATGAACCTGTGGAGTCCATTAAACAATTGTCTTTATTCATGTCAGAAGCACCTACAGATAGACATATAACATTCAATACTGAGCGCGTAAAATAGGCCATAAAAATATAGCACATTTAAAAGATGTAAAATAAGTAGAATGAGAACTAAATGATATTAATAATTTAATAAATAATAGTATTTTTCTTTGAGCCACCATTTGTAGTTGGTGATCTCAAGATTCTGGTAGAAAATGGATGTTTGCAACTTGAACTCTGTACTATAATGGATAAGACTGTCATTAACTCTGATTTATTAGAAGCTTTTCAAATTTTAGTTTGGACAGATTTTAATATTTAAAGTCAATTCTCTGCAGAATTAATACTGATAGTTACAATTATCCAAATGCCAGTTAATTACCTTAACATAAAGATCATCACGTAGGGAGCTTTCTCCCTTAACAGGTACAAACTGAGCTTTAACTGAAACCCTCTAGAATAATAATCCTGGCAAGTGTGATACAACTATTAAGTACTATTTCAATTACAATGTTCAATGGTGCTGGGTCATTTAAATAGTTTTAATGCAACTCATTTCAAAAGTATTACCTTGCTGAAAAAAGGAATAATGTTCCAGATCACAGAGGTTCAGATGATGGCATTGTAGGATGTGCTATGATTTTTGCTGCTACTGTTTATTTCTTTACATTTTTTTTATTTTATAAACCATGTTGAATTGTGCCAATATACCAAATACGTTTATATATTACCTTTTTAAATATCAGTTCGCCAAACTAATATACAGCAGTGGTAGCCTGTACTAAGTCAACTGTTGTCTATCTCTGTGGTGCCAAGTAATAAGAAACATCTTTTCACATTTTTCCAGTTACGGCCAGGTGTGAGTAAAAGTGAGTATTTGCCAGGGGAACAAATACGGCAGTTAGAGATGTGGAAAATTTTTGACTGAAACTTTGTGAGTTCAAAACAGTGTTTTGAGGATTTTGGAAGTGTTTCAAACCCAAAGCACTTCCAAAATGCTTGAAACAGTAGTTTTACATATGAAATGGAAAAGTCTGCAGTTTCACATGCAAATAATTTGAATCAAAACAGTTTGAGCGGCCCAAGTGGCAGAGAGGATCTTAGCCTTGGATTTCAGACTGACTACAGAAACACAGTGAAGTTTTTCCTTGCAAAAGTACCAAGCTTTTATATGCATACCGATATTAATTATGATTCAACAAGAAGTAATTTAAATTTATTTGAAGGTAATTCAAATAGTAATTTTATCATTTGACTATTAGTACAGTGTAGTTAGTTCGGCTATTGAACTGGGGCTGACATTCAAAATTTGCAAGGGAAAGAAATATAATTGTAATATATTTAATAGTATAAGGAAAATGCCTATAAAGACTCAAATGGAACTCTTATAAAATAAAACCATTGGTCTTTAATAGGAATAAATAAAAATGAAACATTTATTTAAAAACTACCATTGTGCCTCTGTATAACAATTTACAACAATCTACTCTTCAAAACTCAATCCTATAAACTGAAGTTAGATCAAGGATGTGTATTGGTACTTAAAATAATTTTTCACACTTTTATCAAAAATAAAGCTCACCAGAATGAAACTAAGTTATTTGAACAATTCATAGTTTTTCCAGTAAATTGAGCTAAACAAAAGTCATTCACTGCAGTTTGAATGTACAGTTGCTGCAAATAATTTCAAGTGCCTAACTGATCTTAGCTGATTTTCTAAGTGCTCATGTAAATAAGTATGCTGAAGCAATTTTCTTCCTAATGAAAATTTGACTTCTACCTCTAATTTATTCAAAAATACTTTCTGATATATATTTGAACATAAGGATTCCGGCTTTTCAAGGCATTGAACATTTCTGGAATATTCAAATATCTCCTCATCATTTATATGATTCTTTCAGGTTAAAGAAATTCGGCCATGCCTTAGCAAACAGGAAAATATCTTTCACAAAATGTCTGGAATTTAAATCAGAGAATGGTTAATAAACATGGATCTGATACGTGGGATATATTTTAAATTCAATCAAGAATTGGTAGATAATGTTGAATTCAGAAACTTCTAACATCTGTTACTTTAAACATTATGTGATTGGCATCCTTCTGTTTTGCACTCTCACACCCTATGCAAACATATGCCTATTTTAAGTATAGAACTGTTTAATGAATAGGGTTATTCATTGCTATCCTAAACTTAAAATATGTAGTCCAGTTATTGGAAGCATAGTGCAGCCTTTGGGGTTTTGCAGTTAACTGCCAATTAATGTATGCCTTACTCTGTTGGGGGAGGATTGAGTTTCCAAGGGCCAACTGTAGAACTTGGGGGTGGAGAAATAAAACAAAATTGTTAGAAGGTGGGACTGCCTTCTGGCTTAAATCAGTTAATCAGCCAGACTGCATGCGTAAATGAGGCTGTAGAGTATTTGCCGTTCTGCTTATGTATATTTCTACATGTCTAGAGATTTGAGAATTGGCCGAACAAGGTTTTGATTTAGCTTCAGCAAATTGATTCCTGATTGAGAATTTAGAGAGTTTGAGCATTCCCTGAAGCATCTCACTTTTTTTGAAGAGGCAATGCCCCATACCAAGACATTTCACCTCATCCTATTGACACTGACTGGAGTCCTGATCTCTTTTGTAAAAACTGGTAAGTTGAATTTCTCTCTGGCCAACATTATATTTCAAATAGCATTTCCCCCTTCCCCTTTGCCTGTGCATTCTCTGAATTCTAAATTTCTTTTCCATAAAGATAGTATATAGATAACTAACATGTTATAATAATAATAATAAAAACTTGAATGAGATTAAAATTTACATGTTTATGAGACTAAAGTTGTGTAACTAGTTTCAGTTTGGTTAGCTGGAACATAATTCAGCTTTAAACCCTTGATGAAGAGGCTGGAACTTCTTAAATCTTTATTGATACAGTTAACTTGGGTGTGTTCAGAAAAAGTCCTCATATAAACATGGGACATAAGTTTCGGATATAATTTTACACTGGGAATTATCATTCCATTTTTAATGGAAGTGTTTAATTCTGTATCTGTGAAGATAAGAGTGATAGCGCTTGCTGAAACACAAAAACAAATCGTTGAAGTAAGATGTATAAGCCACATGCAAGTTTCTGTGTCATTCTTAGGGGTTTTATCTCCATATGGTTAGCAGAAAGATTTATGATACCAGATGAATTTATGATACCAGATGTATTTCAGGATGCTTAGTTCAAATAATAGATTGCAGAACTGATTTGTGGATGGATTAATTTCTCCAATTTGCGCAGTACTATGGAAGTTATAATTCAAATCTCAGTGAGATTCAGTATAAAAAAATTATAGAAACAGATATTATTATAAAAAATGTTAATGTAGGGGTGTGTGGGTGTCTGTGTGGGTGGGTGGGTGTATATGTGTGTTCCTGGAAAATAAATGCAGAATAGAATATACATTCAGATCTTAACCATGAACCAATACAACTGCTGAAATTATTGAGGATAGCATAAAATATTCCTCCAAGCAAAATGAATACTCATGTTCAGAGAAATAATGTGCTCTCTTTTAGTGCTGACTCTGTCCCTTGTCTCTCTCCCATTTGAAGTACGTAGTTCTCAGAGATTTCAGACCAAAAATATGTTCTTGCACTGATGTTTGAGGTTTCTTTACTTGGATTATTTGGTGGGAATCACACCTGAAATTTTTAAATAAAAGAATACGCATTGTACCACTGACCCATAGTCCTTTGCCGCTTCTTGTGTCCTAGAGAAGAACGTTGATGCAGACTCTGATTTCAAGGTTCTCCGTCCAGTGCAAAAATATAGGCTGTGCAGATATTTCTGGAAATAAATGTTATTTCAATTACAAGTACAAGTGGGAGAAGAATATAGAAGTGGAAGAGGTTTCAGAATATCATAGTAAATATATTTGAAGATATGTATATTTTTTCTGTCATTTGGATTCAAAGCTCGGCAGATGTTAAGCTACTCAGTTTTTTTATTCAACATTGTACATTTGTCTTGCTATTTTTAGAACTCTTACAAGTTGGACAATTTCCTATTAAGCAGCAAAGAAGACTAATCTCTATTTTTCACATAAGAAATTAAATACACAAAAAACTCATTTCTGTAAAATTATGACATTTTTTAAAAAAACAAAGTTGTTCTCAAATTTTTCTTAAATATTTGATAATGATATCATGATAATGAACGGGAACCAGTTTGATGTAGTAGTTAAGGCATGGGGCTAGAAACCATGAGACTGGATTTAGTTCCATTTTAGGCATAAACCTAGTTGCATAACTTGGGCCAGTCATTTTTTTCTCAGCCTTTGGAAGGAGGCAGTGGTAAATCACTTCTGTAAAACCTTGCCAAGAAAACTAGGGACTTGGCAGGCAGTTTCTAAAAACGAGACCAGCAGAAGAAGAAAAAAAATGAATGAGGATGATTTACTTTGATGTAATAAAATTTAGAAGATGCTCAAGAAGAAAGGTTTTTTGTTGTTAAGGAAAGACATTCTGATTCATTCTCAACTCCCGCTAAAGGAAAATAATCATGAATGTTCTTTGCAACAATATGGGCATTGTCTGCCATTGCCTTCATTCAGGATGCTTTTTAATTAGCTGACAGCCTTTATATTTACTGGTGGTCTTTTGACCAAGTATAAGTCCTTTCTTAACTTCTAAACCCAATCAAGTTCAACCAGGAGTTGGAAATTTGTAATCAAAGGCTTTTTTGTGAAATTGTATGCTGAAATATGTGTAACGGATCTTAAAATTATCTAAGAAAAAGCAGATCAAGCTAATCCGGCAAGTGTTGCTTTTTATAAATCTGGGTTAAATTCTGGCAAGCAACTGAATTGTTTTCAAGCTACTTACGCTGATCGCTTTATGATCTGCTCTACAATTTTTCCTGCATGCTGTAGGTTTTAATACTGCATACAAGATTCCACAGCCAAATGGAAAATCTTTCTGTTTGTAGGAGAATAAATTATATGTCTAGTTTTTCTGTTTTATTTTGTTCATGCAGCATATGAATATAGTAATATAATTAGCATGCATTTACCAACTGGCTGTTTTTAACTAATTTCAATTCACGTGTACTTGTAACTGAAGTGTGCAACGATGCCAGTGCACATCTGCATTAGTTCTGAACAATGATATGAGTAGTAATAATCAGTTTAATTAGGTTATACAGATAGTCCTCAACTTACAACAGTTCATTTAGTGACCATTTAGAGTTACAATGGCACTGAAAAAAAGTGACTTACGACCATTTTTCACACTTATGATCATTGCCACATCCCCATGGTCACGTGATTTACATTCGGATGCTTGACAACTGACTTACATTTATGACGGCCGCAGTGTCCGAGATTCATCTTATCCCCTTTTGTGACCTGACAAGCAAAGTCAAAGGGGAAACCAGATTCACTTAACAACCGTGTTACTAATTTAAGAACTGCAGTGATTCACTTAACAAATGTGACAAGAAAAATTGTAAAATGGAGCAAAACTGACTTAACAAATTTCTCAGCAACATACATTTTGGGCTCAGTTGTGGTTGTAAGTTGAGGATTACCTGTATAGTATGCATTATAAAGATTACTTTTTGCCCTTTGTGTTTTGATTTTTTTTTAAATGAATTTTTCCAGCTTGGTTCGGGGTCGGTGGGGAGGCAAGGGGGAAGGCTGCCAAGCTCAAACAGAATGATGGAAAGGGTTGGGCCAGCATGGTGGTACACCTGGATGGGCATTATAGACAGACTTCTTGTAAACAAGTTTTGTTTAACAAGTTCAGCCTCTGCTGACCCAGGACTCAGAACTGCACCACAGTCTTCCCTTGTGCCTCCGAAGAAGGGCTTCATTCATCCACACACTGGCCACATGCCCATGGTGGCTACCTGGATCCAGACAGTCACTGTTGGTTTCCAAGAGCATTTTGGTCCCTACTTGTCTGTGACGATTGCTCGGCTTTCTGAAGCAGCGTCATCCAAACTGAGCAAGGAGATATTCCAGTCAGCCCCAAAGGAGACATGAAAGCGGTTGAGTCAAGTACCTGAAGTTTTAAGTTAAAAGTCTATAAAGAGAAAGTAAATAATAAAATAATAGTTGTATTATCCATTTTCCTTATGGTAATAAAGGCTAGCTTGAAGTAAACAGGCTTAGTGCTGCCTAAAAATAAGTGAGCTTAATGTGTGCAGAGTCGTATTTTGGATTCTGAGAAGACACAATCACAATTCCCATTGTGCCCTTCTCAGCAAAAGCTCACTGTTGATATTTTGTATATTTAAATTCAGCGCACCTATTTATTTCAAAAACCAATAGATCCTTTTTCCTAACTACCGTAGCCACTTTTTTTCTGTATCAGTAAATCTGAAAAAAGCTAAAAATAATTCAAAGCACTCTGCATTAAAACAGTATTGCAGTGGTGGTTACTTCAAATTCCTGCCTAATGCTTAAATAAGGAGACAATCCTATGTATCAGAATGTTTAGTGGGATGGAGATGATCAATTCCGTATCATAAAATTTCATAGCTGCCAATATTTCAAAGTCAGAAAGGACCTGGTTGGCAATTTCAAGGTGCTCTGCATAGCACAACAAAATTGTTTTGCTCCTGTCTTTTCTTCCAGGGCAGGATTGTCTCTCTCAGACTCTAATGAGATAATCTATTGGGGCTAGGTTTTGCTTCGTGTTTTTTTGTGTGTGCGCCTTCCAGTCATTATTGACTCTTGGTGACTGCCTGGACAAATCCATGCCATTGTTCTTGGCAAAATTTTCAAAAACAGTTTTGCCCTTTCCTCCTGAGGATTGAGAGAAAAAAATGCCCCAAGGTCTTCCAGTTATGCCTGAATCAGGAGTAGAACTCATAGCCTTCCAGTTTCTAATCCAGCTGCTTTAACCAGTACACCAAACTAGCTTTCCACTTTGTGCAGGTCTAATCAAACAAGGCATCCAAATGATAGTTTCTTATGTCCCTTCTTTAAAGTTTGTGCTTTGAAATGTAGCTTTTGCCATCCAATTCTGCAAATATTTCAAGGGCCATGTATTAATTTTGATTAAGTGGGTAGAGCAGATAATAAGGAAAGTTATCCGACTGACCCTTGTTTGTTGGCTTAGAAGTTAGTAAGAACATCAGTTGAAAAAAACTCTTTGTCAGCACATCTACTTATGAGTCTTACTAGATGGACTGGAATATATTTCGAGGACAGTGAATATACAGTAACTCCAAATTCAGTAAAAAAAATAAAATAGTAACAGAATAGGCTGGCTCTTACAACCACAAACACCTTCCACCCCCGCTTGCTCCTATTCAGTAAAACCATTCTCGAGAGCAAGCTTTTATATAAAATGTTTAGCTAAATTATTATTTACCTAATGTAATCTTATATGTATTCCAACGCGAATTCCATTAGGCTTATTCCTAAGTAAGAAAGTAATAAAATTGTAGCTTTCTTAAGCAACAAAGGAAGAATTCCCTCACCTGTCTCCTCAGTTATGATCATTGGCTCACAATATAGAAACAAACTTGCCATCTGGAAAAACAATTTGTGCTTCATGTTGCATGCATCAGCATAGCTAGGCCTTTTCATATATGAAGTTGTTCTGGTCTGCTCTTCATTATTTAAGCAAATAATAAACTTATGAGTTCCTAGATGCAGAAGAAATCACCTGCCCTAAAATATAGGGTGGGAGGGGTTAAGGACTGTAGATGATTACAGTTACTATTTTATCATTTTTACAATTACATGACTATGTTTGCCCTTAAACATAAGAGGAAAGTCCCATAAGCAATGTGTAAAATTACGTTATAAAAATTGCAAAGCAAAGCAAAACGAAATGAAAAACATTCCTTAGAAAGGGGTATTTCCTGACCACCCTACATACTCCAGTCACTAGGTAACTGAAGGGCTGCATACTTTTAAAGAGATCTTTTTGGCATGTCCATATATCTCTGTAAATTCAGGTTGGCCAAGGCAAAGTCCTTCATATGGACCATCTAGGATAGATCAAAGCCATGTGGCTTTTGGGGTTGTGTGAAATCTTTCCCAACAATTAGTACCATCAAAGGAAACTTTTTTCTAGGGAATTTTTAACAATTGAAAGTGGATTGTGTTTTAGCATCATATTAAGCAAATCCTAAAAAAACATGATGTTTTGTCCTTTCCTTCCTTCCTTCCTTCCTTCCTTCCTTCCTTCCTTCCTTCCTTCCTTCCTTCCTTCCTTCCTTCCTTCCTTCCTTCCTTCCTTTCTCTTGTTTGGTCCAATTCTGTTGGTTGATTGACTAACGTAAGCCTTTGGAAGGATCAGTTTGTCTATATAAATGTGCACCCACACACAGATTGAGGCTGTGTTTCTATTTTGTTGATGTTCCTTGGCTACTCCTGCAGTCCTTTGGGCCAGGCATTATTTTTACACAGGTTTTGTAACATGATTAGGTAGTTCTGAAGGGTAGTTCCAGTTTTCATCTGGGTGTGATATTTCCAGTGCTTCAACAGAGCTCTGTAGAATGTGTCCAGTTCTTGTTAGGGCCTCTGTTTCAAGCTGCCTAACAAAACGAGCTTTGATTCCTGTCTTCTGGCCTACCCATATACAAACACAAATGGCTTTTCAGTTTTTTCAGGGATGCTTAGGGGGGGAAATGGACATGAATTGCAGCATCAAAGAAAATGTAATTTTCTTGGAATCTCACCTCGTAATTGCAAAGGGGGAGGAGATTCTGCCCCCAGTCTTCCCTAGTTCTAGCACTTTGTCATCTGCCTTGATTTTCCTGGCAGTTGAACCAGAATTGGTTGCAGCTGGTTCGGACCAGTTCAGGCAAACCAGTTGTTAAGATTCTGAGTAGTTCAGTGAACTGGCAAATTCCACCACTGGCTGGCCCCGCCCTGCCTACCTTGTCCTGCCCTGCCCAGTCACTCCTCATCTTGCCCGCTCACCCCTCATCTTGCCCGCTCACCCAGCAAGGCTACTGCTGCTCTCTGTCTGGCTCCCTTGCTTGCCTTAACCACACAGTCTCTGCAGGCCAGCCAGCTTGCCTGCCTTCGCCACTGCGGCTGCATCCCACCCAGTGTTCTCCCCGTGGCCCAGCTGAGCAGCCCTGATCTGCCTGGGTAAGCCTGCAAGCAAGGTCCAAATCCTGGCCTAGCTGCCTCCCATGTGGCCTAGCCAGCTTGCCTGCCTTCCACCACAGCTGCATCCCACACGGCGCTCTCCCTGCCCAGCTGTACTTACCTCTGCCTCAAAGCTTCTGTTTACTGGACCCGTGCCCTTCCTGGTTGGTGCTGGCCTCCCGGGAAGTGACACGAGGTTGGCTCCAGGGGATTACCAACGCTTCTTTGTTGGAGGGAGTTTTCCCTGCTGCCTTGAAGGAGGCAGTGGTGAGACCCCTCCTCAAGAAGCCCTCCCTGGACCCAGCTATTTTAGGTAATTACCGTCCGGTCTCCAACCTTCGCTTCACTGCGAAGGTTGTAGAGAGTGCTGTGGCACGGCAGCTACCCCAGTACCTGGATGAAGCCGTCTATCTAGACCCGTTCCAGTCCGGTTTCTGACCCGGATACAGCACGGAGACAGCTTTGGTCGCGTTGGTGGATGATATCTGGAGGGCCAGAGACAGGGGTTATTCCTCTGCCCTGGTCCTATTAGACCTCTCAGCGGCTTTCGATACCATCGACCATGGTATCCTGCTGCACCGGTTGGAGGGATTGGGAGTGGGAGGCACCGTTTATCGGTGGTTCTCCTCCTATCTCTCCGACCAGTCGCAGACGGTGTTGACAGGGGGGCAGAGGTCGACCGTGAGACATCTCACTTGTGAGGTGCCGCAGGGGTCGATTCTCTCACCCCTCCTGTTCAACATCTATATGAAGCCGTTGGGTGAGATCATCAGTGGCTTTGGGGTGAGATATCAACTGTACGCTGATGATACTCAGCTGTACTTTTCCACCCCGGGCCACCCCAACGAAGCGGTCGAAGTGTTATCCCGGTGTTTGGAAGCCGTACGGGTCTGGATGGGGAGGAACAGGCTCAAGCTCAATCCCTCCAAGACGGAGTGGCTGTGGATGCCGGCACCCCGATACAGTCAGCTGCAGCCGCGGCTGACTGTTGGGGGCAAGTTATTGGCCCCAAAGGAGGGAGTGCGCAACTTGGGTGTTCTCCTGGATGCACGGCTGTTGTTTGAAGATCATTTGGCGGCCGTCTCCAGGAGAGCCTTTCACCAGGTTCGCCTGGTTTGCCAGTTGCGCCCCTTCCTTGATCGGGATGCCCTATGCACAGTCACTCACGCTCTTGTTACCTCCCGCCTGGATTATTGCAATGCTCTCTTCATGGGGCTCCCCTTGAGATGCACTCGGAGGCTTCAGTTGGTCCAGAATGCAGCTGCTGGTGATAGAGGGAGTCACACGTAGCTCCCATGTGACACCTCTCCTGCGCAGACTGCACTGGCTTCCTGTTGCCTTCGGTGCATTTCAAGGTTTTGGTAACCACCTTTAAAGCGCTCCATGGCTTGGGACCTGGGTACTTACGGGACCGCCTTCTGTTACCTCATGCCTCCCACCGACCCGTGCGCCGCACAGAGAGGGCCTTCTCAGGGTGCCGTCCGCCAGACAATGCCGGCTGGCGGCCCCAGAGGAAGATCCTTCTCTGTGGGGCTACTCTTTGAAACGAACTCCCCTGGTTTACGCCAAATACCTGACCTTCGACTTTTCGCCGCGAACTGAAAACATATCTGTTTGTTCGCAAGGGCTTTCTTAAATTGTTTAGTTTTAACTTCTAAATTTCTCTTTGGTTTTAATTGGGGTTTTTTAGATTTTTAATTATTTTAAATTCGGCCACATTGTATAATAAGTTTTTTAACTGTATTTTAACTGTATATTGCTTTTTTTTATTCTGGCTGTACACCGCCCTGAGTCCTTCGGGAGAAGGGCGGTTTATAAATCTAATAAATAATAATAATAATAATAATAATAATAATAATAATAATAATAATAATAATAATAATAATAAAGCAGCTTCTGCTGCTGGAGTGGGTGGGAGCAGCAGAAGGCAGCTGGGCGAGTCTAGTCTAGGTGAGTGAGGAGCAGAGATCAGTGAAAGAAGGCAGTTGAGGCAGAGAGTTGGGCCGCGACCACATGGCAGGCAAGCTGGCTAGGCCACGTGGGAAGCAGTTAGGACCAGTTGAAAGTCAGTTTTTTTCATTGCCATTGTAACTTTGAATAATGACGTTAATAAATGAATGTTAAATTGAGGATAACCTCTATACTGAAGCTTTTTAACAGGGCTAGTGAGAGATCCAAATTCAAAGGGCAATATGTGATGCAGGGTGCTCACAGATGTGCTTGTGGTGCCTGTGCTCCCAGAAGCACGAAGCTGAACCTGAAGATGACGAATGAGACTTCGTCGAAATGTCGCCAAGACACTTCCAATTTTACGCGGGAGAAAACCCGAATAACCAAAGACCTACATACAAACACCCGCGAAAACCTCAGAAAACATATATATATATACAACCAAGGACCAGAAGCCAGACCGCAGCTGCAACATTAGTCATTTCAAACCCCTCCAATCCATACATACAGCAGACAGACACCCACTATGAAGATGTAGCACGACCACAAACACGAAGCCAAACAACAGCAATGCAACGCACCAGTTCAAATCCCCCTGCAACTCAGATTAATCTGAGCACAACCAAGCCCCCACCCAAACAGGACACACCCCCAGCCAATCAGAGCACAAAAAAACCCCCATCCAATCAGAGCACAGCCAAGCTCCCACCCAATCAGTTCAAACCCCCACTAGCAGTTAAAAAGGAAGAAACAGCTGCAGTCACACATTGCTCCCAGAAGCACGAAGCTGAAGCCTGAAGATGACGAATGAGACTTCGTCGAAACGTCGCCAAGACACTTCCAATTTTACGCGGGAGAAAACCCAAATAACCAAAGACCTACATATATATCTATATATATAGTTTCCAGAAGTGTTCAATACTGCAAATTGCATTTTGCCCATTGAATGTGCTTCACTACAGAGCCTTCTTTCCCTATCTTCCCAGTGCAATCATTACATTGTTCCTTAAATACTTTTTCCCAGCATATACGTCCATATCATTTGTAAGTAGAAATATGCATTTTCCCTGCCAAGTGTATGTCATATAATCAGTCATTACTTGTAATGAAGCTGTGCAAAACCTTATGTGGCTATATTTGATGTGTTTTCTTAGAAACTTAGATAAAACATCTCAGGAGGACACTCAGTAGAGTATCTGACAAATTGTAAAAAGCTGACACAATCTGGCAACAAATGATACATACCCAGAGCCACAATATATTTTTTAATTTCTATGTATAAATTTGGCTTAAAATTTCAGTTTACAGGCCTCTTTTTAGGTGTTCTTAATCATTCCAGTATAAGAATTATGCTCAAATTTGCTATTAATTACAGCATGTGCTCACAAAAAAATTGAAAGAAAAATCCTTAATGTGATACATATTTTTATCACCCTTTGTTGCGATGGGGAAGATATTTTCAAAATTATTTTTTGAACCAGATACCTCAATCTGATCTGATGGTTTCCAGTTTAAATATCCTTAGTTGTCTTCCACATGCTACCTAAAATTTTAACTAAATGCAGCTGTGGATTTAAAAATTACTCTGGCTGCATGCCTTTTGAGGCTGACAAGCAAATTTGAGAAAGTCTACATTTGTGAGGAAGGTGGGGGGGCGGATTTGTGCATGCAAAACAGAATAATGACCAAAATTCACTCCTCCTCTGCTTGGACAAAGCAAGATGAAGTAAAGAGGAAAACCTGGATTTTGCTTGTATTCCGCTGGTCACTATAAAAGTTAAGAAATTTATCCTTGCCATTTTAAAGAATTTTGATATTTTTTATTTCCAGTTAATAAAGATTTATTTTATAAAGTTGTAAGGTGTTATTTATTACATAGATTACTATTTAATTATTAAAAATAAATATTTTTTCCAGCTGTAATCTCCTGAAGTAGTCCATGTATGATATAATATTAAGATAAAAATATATGAAAATATAAAGTACATAAAATTCCATAAAATATAATTGGATTGTTCAAAACTTCATTTCAAAACAAGCAGACTTGAGCATCAGCCATGTTTTCCCCTTCAAAACAATCATGCTATTATCTATCATCTCTCTCTTTCTCTCTCTTATCTATCTAGCCTTCTTGCCTATCAAAAAAATCATCTGCATACCAGTTGCTGAGTTACTTACAACCTTTCAGACTTTAACCAGCAGAGGGCAGTGCTCTCTATTTTTTATAGCAGTTTCTGTTAGAAGATGTTTTTTAGGTACAAAACTACTGATTGTGGCTTAGACTAATGACAGGAAGAGCAAATTATCCGGCTTTTAAAAAAAAAAAATCCAGTGAAAGCCTCATCAGGAGAGTCCTCCCGTGGGCTTTTTTCTGTAGCTGTGCTGCAAAGGCTGCTAAAGGAGACACCTACCTTTAAAAAAGTATTCTTTTAGAGAAGATCTTACTCCCTTGGAGAAATTCTGAAAAACTTCCTTTCCACTTTCTCTGCTTGTTTATGCTCAGCTGTACTGGTACTTTTTAGCACAGGTTTTGGCCTGTTCTGGATTGCCAAAAACACTAAATGACTTGTATGTTTTTCCCAGCAGAATACTCACAAGAACCAATCCCAACATTGTGGAATGATTCCCCAGAGCTGCAGTCAGGTGGAGGAGCTTTAGAAACCACCCCTCCTGCCCGCTTCTCAGATTCTACAGGATTCCCATCATACACATCTGATTATGAATTAGAGGACACAACCCATCTCCACCAGCTGGATAATGACAATGGTATCCGTGCTTGGCAGTGAGACTGATTATTGGGCGGGTCCTAGTGACATCTTGTCAGGCCTTCTAATGAAGTTGGGGGCCAGAACTTACAGATCCCCCTTTTCCACTGATTACCTAACGAGGCTTGGCTGGCTATATCAATCCAATGGGATCTTTTAGGATTATTTTTGTTTCTCTATTACAACTAAGTTTACAAAGGTTTAAGGCAGCGGCCCCCAAATTTTTTGGGTATCAGGGACTGGTTCCATGGAGAGAGGTTTTTCTGCAGAGTGGAGGGGGCATGGTTTTGTATGCTGCACAATGGACCAGACCTGGGGTGAAGCTGGATTTCAATTGTGCTTGTGGAATTCTGACCAGAGGGTACTCAAACTGATTGGTTGTGTGTCTTTCCCATTAGCAAGGAGTGCTGCTTATGGCAAATGTGCACCTGATATCTTAGTAGGCAAATGCAAAATGTGAGATTTGGGAATAGGATGTTCTGAAGAACAAGAGAGCTATCTTGTTCAGACCACTGCTGTGCCTCCTCTAGACCAGGCTTTTTAGTGGTCAGTTGATAATTTTCCAGGAGTAAATTGTTCAGACTAGAAGTGATTCAAGTTATTCTGAACATCCCAGATGGATCAACAAAAATAGAATACTGTCCTCTATTTTGACTTGTTTTTAAAACGCATTATCATAAATAAAAATGTATTTAGTTTTAATCATAATAAGTAGTCATGAGAAATTGAAAACAGGAAGCTACCACATTTAATACAAGCTAGACTTGTGCCATTCAGATCATAATCTGGCTCTGCTCAGGGACTTCAACTCTACTCTTGCTGTGACTCACTGGTTCAGCTTTAAACACACATACACAAAAGGTTATCCAATTATCTTTATTTTTCGTATATCAACTATATATCAATTTTATGCTATTTCATCTCTAGTTTAAGACTTCAAAATTTAGTCTGGTTAAAATTTTGCCAATTTGAATTCAAGGAGTCACAAGGCAACCTATTGCAACTTCAGCTGGAATATAACATGTATATTTTTAAATAGTATAACACCTGAATATTAGCAGTTATCTTGGCATGATGAAGAACTGGCTTGCTATTGCAATCTTCTGCAATTTCCTTTCAACTGTGGTCTATTTTAAAGTACTGGCCTTCCCAGTTGATCAGGGTTGCCTGCAGAGGGGATCAAAAGGATGACCATAATCATGTGATTACCTTCTTTTTTAATATGTATCATGGGCATCCTTTACAGAGGGAGCAATGATTCCCTATTTTGGACAGCAGCTGCTTATCTTTTTAGCTCTACCAAGGATCACCTGGTGGTGACCCAGACTAGGAGTGCAATGTTCTTGCCTGGAGCTTTCTTTCCCCACTATTGGAGTCTTAAGCAATATAAAAATGGAGGGGAAGAGCCATAGTTCTTTAGCCCCCACCCTTAAATGTAGGTATCAGCCATTCATTTAGAAGATATGGTAGGATCATTATATATTTGATATAGTTGAGCAATTGCAGGGGTATTGTATTGTCTTCCTGCAACTGCGATTTTAGGCATAATTTACTAAATTATTTTGGCCTTTGGGTTTATCTCATTTTTAACTAATTTATTATTGCATTTGTTTGCTGTATATGCCAAATCCAAGTGCTCTTTCTTCTGTTCTCTTTCATCTCATCTGCAGAGTCTCTGGGTCCTGGGGCTATCGGTGCCATAGTGATTGCTGCTCTGCTGGGAACGTCTGTGATTGTGGCCTTGATTGTTATCACTCTACGAAAATGTTCTGCTTCCTAAAATTAATAAAAAAATGCTTTCCTCCCCAAGCATACTCTTGTCGAACCTTCCTCTTTACTCCATGCTTGCCTATTTTGGGAGAGAATAGGAAGAACAAAGGTACACCTGCATTTCAGAGGTCAACCTGTCCTCAAGCTACCTTGGACCATGGTCCTGGTGCTGCTTTCCTTTCAGACAAAAGACCTTGAAAATGCGGAGTTTAATAATTGCAGTTGGATGTTGGGTGGGAGGTACATCTAGACTGATTTGAGAAGCTGCTACAAGCATCAAGTTCCTGACAAGAAGACGCTTTGCACCACCAAATATGAAGCCCATACATTACTGAAAGGCCACATTACGTTCATGCATGCATTTAAAGGCACATATTAAAAATGACTATGAAGGTTTGATCGCTAAAGCAAAAATAAAACCATAACCAGCAGCTTAACTTTTGATTCCTGAAATACTGGTGCTGGGGAGTAAGAACAAGCTGTTCTGTATTTATTTTCAGATGGCCTGATTTTATATACTGTTATAATTAAACAAGCCTTTTTTCCCCTAAATACGTTTGCTCTGGCTTTTTTTTTAAAAGCAGCCAAGTTAGTTTTCTTAACATTGGATATAATTTTGGGGGGAGTTGAGGAACACTAAGGTTAAAAAAAAAACTATACAAACTTTTCCTGTTTGTGTAGAACAACAGCATCATTTATTGCATACCCTTACGAACATGCATTTCTATTTATTTGACCAATAATATATGACAAGAGTGGTGCAACTACTATAAACATCAGTGTGAAACTCTACTCACATCTCTCAAATGGTTAGTTTGGTTTGGGAGTTCATTGTGAAGTAGCATATTAGCCCAGGCTTAGTTGTGTCAAGGGGGTGCTTGCTTGCTTACTGGCTTGTGAGGTTAGAACCACACTGGCCATTTCTATGAGCCATGCAGCCACTTAAGATAAGCTTTTGCACAGTTCTATTATATATGTTTGGTAGATTTAAAAAGGAGATTGAAACTTTCCAGTGGTAGATTTGGCTGAAACCCTCAAACTGTATACTGTATCACATCATCTAACCTAAAGTGAGCTCTTCTTTCCATTTACAGAGAGCTTTCTCTGACAGGGTTTATCTATGCTTGCTTAGATATTGGAATAGCTTCTCAGAGTCTTAAATTGTTCTTAAAATATGTTGACTTGAATTGCAATTGTTGGGCTCCAAATTTTCCCCAGTTCCAGCCAGCCTGAAGAATTGTCATGGATTCTGGGATTTATAGCTGAACATAGGTTCAGAATCATAGGTTCCTCATTCCTTCTCTAAAATATTAATGTATCACAGATATTGATTATATTTCATATTTATTAATATATAACAAGAGATTCTTTGAAAGATGGCTTACTTCTATTGCTACAGGATTTTTCCCAAACCTGACCCCTACGAATGTCTGTAGGGCTAAACTTCCATAAAGTTCAGCTAACATTACCAGGTCATCCTTTTATAAAGACACACTTGCTCAACTTATTATAGGAACTGATTTGTACATTGCTACAATTTTTAAGTGATATTTTCATGTTTTTATACAATCTTATCTCCTTTATTATTTTGCAAGTAAATTACTCAAAGGCACAGCAATGGCACAAGCAAAACATGATTGGTATTAGATTAACATTGTGAGATGGGAATGGACGCTTTCCCTTCAAAACTCAGCCACTTTGGTATTTTTAGGCATGTATCAGTATAGCTCAAGAAAAACAATATCTTAAAGCAATTTGGAAAACTCTAATTTTGTTAGCAATGAAATACTAGGATCATATTTTAATAATACTGGTCACAACTACATTGGCTAGTAACATATGAGTGAGTGAGGTTTTTTCCTAATATAATGATTACAAAAGTTCTCACATATTCACGCTCTGCCCTTTCAAGCTGAAAAGTCTTACTACTTCTGGAAATCAGTGTTACTGATAATGATAGAACAGGATCATTTAGACCAATGGCCTTTCATATTATGCAACAGTTTCATCTCTTCAAAACACTCTCATTTTGGGGCAAATTAACACTTTGTTATATTTGTGCCTTGCAGAAAGGACATTTAATAATTTATTTTAGGAGTATATAAATAAATGCTTCTTGATGATGGCTTCTGTGACATTTTTAATATGCAAAATGCTTTACAACCTTTTAATCTATTAAGCTCAGGCCCATAGCTGACCATGGGGTTTTTCCAAAATTAAAAGGATCTTGATGCTGTTTATGGTTCTGTATTAAATGAGCAGACATTTCTTATTCTTTTGGCTCAAGGCTTTCCTGTACGCAAGTTTAAAAGTACAGACTTCATGCACTTTGCTAAGGGTGCACAACAAATGAGTAAAAACACATTTCTATTACTTTGATACAACTTTGGAGACATTTAATACAAACATCCACCTTTTGCCTCAGGTCCACTGAATTTCTTTGCATGGGCATTGGCTGTTATTGGTGCACAATCGCAGAGCAAAGGAGCAAAAGACAGAACTTTATTGTTCTGACTCTGAGTTACCGATGCTTCCTAGATGTAGCATCCATCTGGAATGTTATGAATAGCTTATTTGGCTGTGAAAACATGTTCTCTGCTTTTCTTTTACTTTTTTCAACATATGCAAATGCTTCAGTGTATGCAAGAGATTCAAGCAGAAAAATCTCTTCAAGGGATATTTTCTCAAATATTGCATTCTCCTATGCAGTTTAGTGCAGGATTTGCTTAGGACAAACCTTGTAATAGAATGGTCCCCAATCTTTGTGGCTTGGCAGCTTGGTTGGGGGGGGGAACTGAGCCGTGTGAGCGGCGGGCCGGTGCACACACACATGCAGCCCTTGTGCAAGTGGTGGGCTAACATGCATGGGTACAGCTTGACTTGCACAAGCAGTGGGCCGGCACACGTGTGCAATTGCCTGCCAGCATGCCACTTGTGTTCTGGCAAGCCACTCACATGGCCCAATTCCAAATAATCCACGGCCCGTACTGAGCTGCGGCCCAGAGATTGGTGACGCCAACTTTAATATAGTCCCCATTCTGGCACTAAATCCAAACAAAGCTATACTCTGTCTGGTTACCAGTGGTAAATGTATGAGATAACTATGTTTGGATAAGTAAGTGCAGTTAGTGATTGCTTAGACAGGGAGTAATGGTTCTTATAAAACAGAACAATTGATTCAGTATTGTCCCTGCATAATGTGGTTTGTCATTTTGAGAAGTGTAGATTACACAGGTCAATAAAATAGGATGATAATCTGAGTTCTCAATTGCAACCAACTGATTCTTATTTTAGAAAATCTACTTTGCATGCTTCAATCTTACCTTCTAGAACTTTGAAGTTCATAACCAAGACACCCACGTAAATAAATATTGTGGTGCATTTTAACTACATAACATTGCACTTTCTAATCTTTTTGTTACCTCCACCTTTCTTCCAAAACACAAGAAGAAACTAGTTTATCACATGAGCAGTTCAAACTCAGTTCTTAGGAGAAACTTCCTGAGTATAGAAATATGGAAGCTGACCATTTATAGTATAAACTTTCAATGTAGTATTGTCCATAACTTCATTATCTTTCCATAAAATCAAATGCTGCACTTTTTTGTACCATTGGATAAGATGCTAAAGAACCAAGTTGCTGGATTTATGGACCATGACATAATTTTCCCAGTTGCTCAAGTGATTAGTTTCTTCATCATGCAGAGTTAATAAATTTACAATCTTCAGAGTATGCAGTACAATAGGAAAGACATTTACAGCTTCTACATCTGTACAGGTGAATGACAGCCTCTCTTCTTTTCAGTCTGTCTTCAGAAAGACAATCCAACTGGTAATGAGAATGCAAGGAAGCCCAACAGTTCATAGGTGAAAGGATTTGCTTGCCAAAAGATGATTCATGTGCATTCTCTCAAGTACTACATTTCATTGTCTCGGCCTCTGGCATAAATAGCTTCTGAAAAACAGACGGCTAAGCAATGATCATTGTCTATTCCTGCTGCCCATCTTCCTCCTCTGACTGTCATCAGTTTTGTGCACTCGGAAACATTCCTTTAAATTTTGAGATCGAATCTTGGGATTCATAATCTCTTCACCCATAGAACTGGGGAACCAACCTCTTTCTTGATCATGCAAACGTTCCCCGAATATCCAGCCTAGAGTAAAAGACAAGATAGTGATGGTGGAAGAAATGTACTAATAGAGATCAAATTCATATTGTCTTAATAATTCAATATGCAGAAAGTATTTTATTAATTAGAGTGTATTGTGATGGTGGCTATGCCATCTTAAGTATGAAGCAGATGTTATTACTAAAGAAAATGTAAGAATACAGCTTCATTAGCACTGAAATACCTTAATATTACTGCAGTTTTAAATAAGGCTATGACAAAGTATACACTTATTCATTTCCTTGGGCAATGACTGCTGGAATGCTCAAATATATTGCAGTCTCCCATCCTTAATGATTCAGATAAAATAGTGTCCCATTGTAATGGAACTGGGACATGACTCTGCGTAAGTCTTGCTGCTCTTACCGTCATCTGTCTTTTCCAGAATGTTGAGAACATCAGCCAATTCCAATGAAAGCTCATCTGGTTGCTGGGCCACGTAAGGATGGACACATTGTACTTGAGGGCAATCTGTCAAAGGGAAGGAAATTAATTTAGCTTGCCAATCATTTATGAGGGGGAACTGCATGGGTATTTTTAACAGAAGTAGGAGCTAATGAAATCCTGGTTTGTATGAAAAACTTGCTGCAAAACATAGTGTGCAGGAATCTCTCTCTCAATGTTTCCAGAAGTAGTGTGCCACTGACTCCTTCCTAGAGTGAGACTGATCCAGAATCACCCAGCTGGCTCTGTGCCTAAGGAACAACTAGAACTCAGCAACTCCTGGTTTTTAGCCTGGTGCCTTAACCACTACACCCAACTGGCTTTCTCAGCCAACGATACCTATCCTGATTTAAAGTCTAGAAGAACTGAGATTGCTAAAATCCAATAAAAGAAGGTATAGCATGTTTTTCCAACCTGTTTGGATAGCACCGTCCTTTTCACTTACCCATAAGCCTGGATGTGAAGGAAACAAACTTTGTTCGTCGATTTGGGGCCAGCAAAATCATCCAGCGTTTCATTTCACTTCTATGTGACATATACAGGAAGATATCACAGCAGTCAGAGTTTTCCATGCACTTTTGGAAAGGTTAGAAATCATGCAACTCTTACAATTAATTGTTCCTGCCAATTTGCAAATTTTTCTTCTGTATGGATAAATATATATTTTATTCCACTTATGGAGGAATCAGAAAGTTCATAACACTTCTTTTCTATAAGTCCAGTGACCATAAGATATATAAGAATGCATTTATATTATTATTATTATTATTCCTTCATTTAAAATATTTTTTCTTGCCGCATGCACAGCATTAGGTCTTCATCTTAACACTGAATGCTTCAGCATATGTAAACGTATTTGAAAATCTATAGGCACTTTATCGTTCCCCTTCTCATGTCATGCATCTGCAAAATGACTCATCTGCAGTTATGTATTTAAAAGATATATATGGCCACCCATCTTAAGGAACTACGGGTGGCTCACAACAACTAACAATTTGTTAGAATGCCTTGCAGAATGTAATGCAATAAGTGGTGCACGGCTACAAATATCTGTGAAAATTGAGCATATTTCAGTAACGTTTGGTAGACTACAAAAATGTAAATTCCACTATATACTCCTCTTACTTTTCAACTCTTGCTTAAAGTATGCATTGTTTTCTGAAAATAAAGCAGTTGTTTCCCTTTCCTAGTTTCAAATTAGACAGGATACAATAAACCTGTATCTCATACATAAAGGACTGACCATGGAGAGCATGTACTTTGATTTCAGAACAGAACATACAATATTTACTCTGGACCTTAGCCTGAATTTATATAGCTTGGATGGAAATACTATACATACTAACTAAAGTAGGAATAAAATAGAACAATAAAATGCAACTACTTGAGTGCTAATGGTTTCAGTACTTAAAACTATTCTGTACATAAAAAACCAAGGTTTAAAGAAGAACATATTCAACTATATAAGGAGTTCTACAGAACTGCATAAACAATCATAATCATGTTTATGAGACTAAATCTATAGGACTTCTAAACTTCTCATAATATGTTCCATCTGCCTTTTGAAGAAGATATCAGCAAATGAAATGGTCAAATTAGCCTGGGAAAAAATTGGTCCACATACTTTAGCAACCTCCAAAACTCCTGAATTATTGTCAGCATTGAAATTTATTTTGGATATGACTTGTTTGCCAAAAAACTGAAATAAAGAGTTGCAGTATCTCCTATTAACAAATATATGGTGATCCTTATGATTTTAAAATGGGATTAATTCCACAAAAGACTTTTGTCCATGTTTATTAAATACCTCAGAAGAAAATCTAGCTGTCTCATTATTCTATAAGGGTAAAATGCATAAAGGAATCTGAGCCAGACCCACTACTGCCCATCTGGTTTAATACTGATTACATGTTAATATGGTAATATGATCAACATCCTTTAATATATGAATGTTCTTTAACATGTATCACTTCCCAAAGAGACATGGGATTACCAGGCATGGAGGGATGTTGTAAAAAAGATTATGTTTCAACACTGGAAGGACAGAGTAACCTCATTATTACCCACTGATTACACATATCATAGAATCAAAGGGTTGGAAGTGAGTTTGGAGATCTTCTAGTCCAACCCACTGCCCAAGCATATGGTTGATGATGCATGTTCCCTTTCTGATTGTGAGATGATTATCTACTGATGCAGTGGAAATACTAATCAATATTATTCCATGTAGCTTATTTCAGAAATTGGGCTGAACAGGTTCCTTTATCTATAAAAGCAAAAAGCAATAACAAATTTAAAAAGGAGTTACCACAAAAAAATCCCAATGTGACCTCTTCTTGGAATTCAATTATTATGGGATGGCATTAGCTTTGTTTGCATATATGATGTCCACAAAACAATTTACCTTCAAACAATAGTTTTGTAGCCAAAAAAAACCTAGCCCCTTAGCACATTTTATATTCATTTTAGGAATGTTCTTGAACAATGTATTCAAGAATGAGAATAAAAAGCTCCCAGTAAACGGGGGTGGGGAGGGAGAGAAACAATTTTGTTTGGTTTTTCTAATTTCAGTATGGGGGAAAAAAATCATGACCCTATCCTTAATTCACTATTTTTGGGGAGGAGAAAACGAAACCATTCTTGTTCTGCCCAAGAATTAGAGACTAAAATTTTCTATGCCTAATCATGGGGGTTGTAAAACAGGCAATTACATTAAAGGGAGCTAATTTTAGTGATAAAAATAAATTATAAGGTAGTTTCTGCTAAAATTTATACACAGAGCCATTTCTGAGCTAATTTCTGTGCACACGTGCATGCGAATAAAAAAATGGAATACGGATGAGTTGCCTACAAACACTTTTGCTCACCGATTAGCCTGGAAAAGCTAAAAATCCATAATCCATTAAGCTGGAACAAACTGAATGGGTTCACCCACAGAATCCACCCAGTTGCATGTGTATCACTTGCTCTACTCACTGGGATAACGCCTTCAACATATAGCTGACTTCACGGTCATCTGCATTTTCTAGCAGCCTCAGAATAAATACATTGGCTAAGCTCTGTCCTTGGTCCTCCAACTCTTCCACTCGAAGAAGGCCTCGGGGAGCAGAATCAAAGACTTGGTACTTGTCACTGGGGCAAATGAGAAAACGGTTGTTGTTATTATAGGCTGGGTTACAGTTTCTTTTAAAATGGGACAGAGAAACAGACAGAATATACTTGTCAGAGATGAACCAGAATAAAATATTTCTCAAGATTAGAATAAATGACTTACTCTCAATTATAAATTAAAGGGACCTGGATATAATAAGATCCCTCCTCTGTTGCAAGGTTCTCCTAGAGCAGAGGTCTTCAACCTTGGCAGCTTTAAGACTTGTGGACTTCAACTCCCAGAATTCTGGGAGTTGAAGTCCACAAGTCTTAAAGCTGCCAAGGTTGAAGATCTCTGCCCTAGAAGGTTACTTCAAGAAAAAGTAAGCATCAGATGACCTGGTTTATGACTGAATCCACAGCTTGGAAAGTAGCCCAACTCACCTTGTATTGCTCTGGGAGTTGGAGGTGGGGGAGGGTTTCCTCAGTCTAGGTTATTGGGAATATGGGGAATATATGCTGGTCATGTTGTAATATAGATTTGATTTGATTTGGGGAAACTAGCCCAATCTCTTATTTATGATACAGCTTCAAAAAATATAAAGCACCTAAAATGACTTTAACTTCTTTGTTTTCTATTAGAATAGGATAACAGATTCAGCAATGTCTACGGCGATTCTTAGTCATCCAGGTCATGGTTGTCCCAAAGGTGCTTTTTCAAAAGGCAACTGGATTTTCTGGTTTTTCTTTGAAGACGTTTCACTTCTCATCCAAGAAGCTTCTCATCCAAGAAACTTCTTCAGCTCTGATTAAGCAGTGTTTGATCATGATCCAGCTAGGCCTGTGGGGACCTGATGGGGTGGGATGGTGGCAGTGGTGAAATCCTACTGTTTCTGTCTGGCTCGCGCAAGCCAGTAGCACGTAGTTTGGCGAACTGGTAGTGGCGGCAGTCCAGACGTCATTACTTCCTGGTTTTAACCCTCTGTGCATGCGCAAAGCCTTCTGTGCATGCGCAGAGGGTCAAAAATAGGATGTGACGATGGCGCACACACACTTCTGAACCGGTAGGAAAGGTAAGTAGATTTCACCCCTGGGTGGTGGCATAGACAGACAGGGGGTGTTGCAGCATTTTTGCACTTGGTCATAAAGAGGAATGGTTGTGGGGGCACTGCAGAGGTTTTAACTTTGAAACCGGCTCATAAGCATTCTGTCGTAACTTCAAATGGTTGCCAAGTGACCAGTCTTAAGTCAAGGACAACCTATATTCCATTTTCAACCCTGGCTTATATCCAGCGTCTCAAACTAACCCGTAACACAAAAGAAAAAAAAGTTACCAAAAGAAGCCCCTCCCAAACACAAAACGGCTTGACTACCATCATCACCCAAGGCCTGGAAGAACAATCAGGTTTTTAACAATTTGCAGAGAACCAGGAAACTAAGAGCAGTCCCAATCTCCAAGGAGGGGTATCATTCTAGAGACCAAATTTGGTTAAAACGATAACAAGTGCTAAAAAGATTTGTCAAACACTTTATGCCTGCAGCTAGGGCTGTAGTAACATGAGATCCTTTGTATGATAGACAGGCTCTAAAATATTATTGTTGTAAATAAACAATATATTAATATATTGTTATTGTCAATATATGTATTAATATATTTAATATATTAATATATAATTATTAATATATTAATAAACATTAATGAATAATGAATAATAATTTCTCCCAGAATTGTTAAATTTCCCTAATTTAGACTTACCCATTAATTTGTCTGCACAGTACTAGTAAGTCGTTGAAAAGGAACAAGTAGATTTCTCTAAAGAGTTTCTTTGTACGTAGTGTACGGGATGTTTTAGGGCCATTCATCTGCTGGAGTTCTCCCTGCTTTAGTAGCCAGCGGGAATGAGAGATGATGGGCACAGACTAATGATGGAAAGAAAACAGAGATCATAATCAAGCAGAATTTACTGTTAAGAAAGGAAAGTTTCCCCCTTAAAACAAGGGCTAAGACCTTTGTTATGGTTATGATTATGGCATTATGGTCCTTGAAGAATACGCCCCTATAACAGGGGCATAATAACAATAACATAATCAGAAGAGCTGAAAGTATGATCTATCTGGAGGTTTTGTATTAAAAATCGGTTACCTTCCAAATATTAATAGCATGACTGTGGTCTTCATGGCTACAAAATGATACTAAAGGACTATTACTCATCTCTACCTTAGAATGGATGGGACCTATATTAATAAGCGTTACACTCTTTGAAAAGGTGAAATGCAGTGTCAGTTTTTAACATTGCTACTATTCCTATTACCCTTTGTTAAAGATCTTTATAGTAAATGTGAAATAATGATATAGAATGTAAGTTATATGGGATGTAGCCAACTAGCAGGGATGGTATCTGAAGTAGTATTGATCTGAACAATTAACAGGGACCTCTGGAGGATTTATGATTAGTCCATTTCCTTAGAATTTCAATAGATTTTTAATTCCTCAAAATAACATCTTGAATCTGTTGTTTGATTTACATTCCCTAATTCCTTCAGGAACTCAAAGCAGCATGAACTGCATTCCTTTCTCCAATATTTCCTCACAACAAAATAAAAAATAAAAAGAATTGGCCTTCTTTATATGACAGAAGACAAGATTTGAATCCTCAATTCATTATTCAGTATAAATATTAACCATTTCACTCTAGCTAGTCCTTCTATAATATAAGCCAAGAAAAGGAGATGTAAATAATGTTCTACTTAGTGAAAACTAGAATACTTACATTCATATTTGTTCTCAAAATTCATTAGATCTTCGTCAAGCAAAGTCAGCCCCAAACCCTACTTTCCAGATAACCCGCTTCCATAAAATTCTGTACATTCTTTAAAACCCAATTGTCTTCTCATCATGATTTACCAGCTTATATTTATACCTTGATCTTAAATTCCAATTTCTTCTGGATACTGATCATCTGCTCTGTGCGGCTCATCTTTCTAACACCTTCATTACATGCCTTCACTATCTAAAAGAGAAAGATAATGAAACTTCAGAAATAGTGTTTCTTGTCCTAAGATCCTACCTTGGAGCTTACATGGCAGTTAAAATGAAGGGGCCATTCTAACATTTTATAACAGCAATAAACAAACATCACAGGGCAATCTAAGTAGTTAATGACATTAATGTACATTAATGGGTTAGGCAAGTTCTTGTTTACCTGCCTTTACTATTATTGTAGGTGCATTTGTCAGCCCATTCAACATGCAGGAATGATATCAACATGTGGAATGATATCAAAATTCCCTAAGGTCTTCTAAAGATTCCCTGTCACTCAAATTCTTCCTATTGTCATAATTTCATTCACTGGGAGAAGGTATTGGCAAATCTCTTCCATATTATTGTTAAACAAATAACATGGATATGTTCATGAGTCACCAGAAATTGAGCTCAATTCAAGGGAAACTTTATTTTTCTTTTGTTCATTTTTGATATTTTTATTTAAGAAATCTTCTAGCCTAGATTGTCTACAGATTGGTCACTCTTTTTCACTGTGTAATTAGACTCATTTAAAAAATATTCTCTGACTATATGACTTTAAACTATGGGCAAAAACATATAAAATCTATAATGCCTCTAAAATTTAAAGTTTCATTCAAACAGGATGGGCAAACTAATTCAATTGCACTAAAATATTTGGCTGTAAGACTTAATACTGTATGCTATTAAGATCCTGGCCCCAGTGATAGTCAGGGCTAATTAAGAAATTATTTTTGAATAGTTTCAAAGATATATTTTTACTTGCTACGTAACTTTTGGTATGTACCTGCCAATATGTTATGAACTGTTCAACATACTGGGATTCTGTCAAATTGCAATTTAGTTCTCATTATTAAACCAAGAAAGAGTGCAGAGAAGAGCAACAAAGATGATTAGGGGACTGGAGGCTAAAATGTATGAAGAACGGTTGCAGGAACTGGATATGTCTAGTTTAATGAAAAGAAGGACTAGGGGAGACATGGTGTTCCAGTATCTCAGGGGCTGCCATAGAGAAGAGGGAGTCAAGCTATTCTCCAAAGCACCTGAAGGTAGGACAAGAAGCAATGGATGGAAACTAATCAAGGAGAAGCAACTTAGAACTAAGAACAAATTTCCTGACAGCTAGAACAATTAATCAGTGAAACAATTTGCCCCTAGAAGTTGCAAATTCTCCAACATTGAAAGTTTTTAAGATGTTGGATGACCATTTGTCTGAAGTGGTGTAGGGTTTCCTGCCTAGTCCTTCAGACTAGAAGACCTCCAAGGTCCCTTCCAACTCTGTTATTCTATTCTAAACCATGCCAAGGTCAGAATATGTAAGTTGGGTGGCTAGATAAATTTGTTAAATAAATATAGTTTTTATAGTGACCCAATGATATAACTGCCAGTAGTATATGTGTATAAGATCCGCAAGGTAAATAAAATATAAAATAATTCTACTAAATTTGAAATAGAGAATGCATAGTTATATAAAATAAGATGATGGCATCCAACTAATCAAAAGCTTTCCAAAAGAGCTCCATTTGAACTTGCTTTCATAATGCTAACAAGATTGAGCCTCTTCTGGTCTCAGGCTTGTAATGGCTGAGATTTAACTAAGTTAATTCTAAAGAAAATTCTGGAGATACCCAGTGATACAATATAGGGCTCTATAAGTCAAAACCACTTAATTGTACCATGAAATTTACTGACAAAGTAATGCCAGCAGCACAAGGGGAATATGGACCTAGCATCTTAGCTAATGCATGGGTTGCTCTGTTTTGAACCAAGCAGACTTTCTGAGTGGTTTCTAAAAGCAGTTCATGTAGAGTAAATTGTAGCATTTCAATCGAATGGTGATAAGCATGAGTCACTGTCATAAGGTACTCCCACTCCAGGTAAGGTCATAATTGGTTTTTGTGTGTGGTAAAAATCACACAGTAGCTTATAACAAGTTTTAAATAGAAATAAGTGTTTAGCTTTTTATTTATTTGAATTTATTATTAGATTTTTATCCTGCCTTTATTACATTAAAAGTAACTGAAGGCAGCAAATGTACTATACTCCATCCTCTTCTTATTTTTCCCACAACAAGCACCTTGTTAGGTGGATTGGGCTGAAAGTGTGTGACTGGCTCAAAGTAACCCAGCTGGCTTTCATACCTAAGGCAGGACTGGAATTCAGATCCTCCTAGTTCCTAGGCCAGCACTTTCCTCACTTGACCAAACTGGTTGCCTATATGTGTAGGCCTTATGTATACCTGGATGGACTAGACCGGCGGCAGAGTTGTCATCCTGCATAGCCAAGGGAGGGCAGATACCTTCATACTTCACTTCTTATCAGACACTGGTTCAGTTTAATAGTAAAATTTGCAATTTGGCCTAGCCTAGAAATACGCATTTAGTCAGAAAGGACACATGCTCAGGGAATTCCTAAAATGGAGTTTGAATGAAATGAAACACTTTAAAAAATATATGCCATGACTCAACAATTTTGGGATCAAAAAAGTAATTCTGCATTTCTAGATGCAAATCTGACCTATTAACGGTCTTTGAATGGTGGCAGCTAATTAAATTAACTGCTCTCTATGGATTTTTATCACCTTCAAGTATTTGACAAAAGCTTTGGATCCGAAAGTCTGAGTCTGTTTTCCTCAGAAAACGCATTTCCTCTAAAGATCCTCACAGGTGTGTCAATTCATCACTAATCAACTCCTGCTTAGATACTTGCTTGAATTGTTTTCTAAAGGAAGTGAATTTCATAAAAAATATTGTATCAGGCTTTTTCCTGGCTTTCAGCTCATTAAAAACTGCATTTGCCTAAAAAAGAAACTGAAAAACCTAAACAAGCTTACTATTTCCAGTTCCTTGTGAGCCTCAAGAGCAGTGATTTCACGTTCAGATTTTTCTTCCACTTTCTTCAGGATATTCTGCACAAAGACCAGGGAAAATGTTATTAACTTGCTTTATAGAAACCGTATACCTTGTTCTAATACAACAGGATATTTTAATAGGGATTTTCTTTGTGTTCCAATTCCAGATCAAATATTGTTTGTCTACAGATATGTATATACGGTATGTATTGTTAAGTTGATATTATTGTTAAACAATACTACTTGAATACATGTATAAGACTTTGGTGCTAATTTAGTACAAATCTTCTATTCACATCCTAATACCTCTAAATGTTTCTTATTGGCTTTTCATTTCCCATTTTTTGAATGTTGTCATCTCCTTCACAAGTGGCACCCACATAAGAATGAAAAGAAAATATAAAATTATTGTACCTGTACCAGCAGCTTCAGCCTAGTGATTCTTTGAAAAGGCAAAATCAAGAAAGATGAGAAAGGCAGGCCTTTGCATTTTGGATCCAGTTCCAATTGTAAGACCACCTCCCGGAAAGCTGGCTTGTCTTGGCTGCCGAAACAGACAGATTGAGAAAGGTATTTGTTATTTCCTTTTGTTTTAAACCTGTAGGAGTAACTGATCTGCTCTATGTTATTCTTTTAATCCATGACACTACCTTTCTCAATACTCCTGGCCTTTGGCTTGGATCTTGTTTTGAAAATTGTGGTGCAAAAAATATTAGCACTCTGAATGTTGGTTTATGGTTGAGTCTATTTATAGTATTGGGAATGGAAAAATAGACTTTTTATGTGCAAGCAAAAGTAATGTCTTCCCTTGTGTAACATATACAGACTTAGCTGCCTATGCTGTGTGTGTGGGTGTATGTGAATGGAGAGTGTGTCCAAGCAGTTGACTCAGAGACTTAATTATACATTTTTACACAGTCAGATTATTGTGGTACGGTGAAGTGCATATAGTCATAGAAGACAGCTTTCTATAAGATGCTTGACCGAGGGAAACCTTGCTGGCAATAATAACATGAAGAATGCACCTGACCCAGATGGGTAGTTTACACTGACAGGCATAGTCTGTCAGTGATATGGCTACTGTCAATTCAGTGGAACATAAAAGCAGCTCACAATATTTATTTATGTTGCAAGGAAGCTCATGTTATTGGATTCCTCACAGCCAAGAAAAGGCAGTATTGTAAGGGAACTTTTTGTTCATAATGAACTACAATAGAGGGAAACCTCTGGAATAAAAAGATGAAATCTAAATTACTGGTTTAAGGCCAAAACGCAAAACAGTTCTTTCCAAGTTAGGGCTGCATTTGTTATGACACAGGCCAGAATCCCAAAAACAGCAGGTGGATCAGGAGAAAAACTTAATTTATGTTTAAATGTAAGTAAAACTAAGTACAGATAAGCCTTTATTCCTCAATTGTGTATTTACTAATTTCCTTCCTCACTTACATTTAAAAATTACAGTTTGATAACAATTTGAACATCTCTGAAAGCTGCATCCCAGGCTATCAGGGATTTTTTATTGAGCATTTCTGGTTTATAGGTTCAAATAAATCCTGAACCTGGTGAAATCCAGATGAGTCACCAATTTATTTATTTGTTTTTGAAAGAAGAGAAGGAATGGATGGAAAAACCACAGGCCAATTGGGCCCTGGAACTGGAACAGGAATATAATTATGCAACACATATACAAAAGGAAGCACATTAAATGAAACATCCATTATAATGCTAGCTTTTCTTTGAAAGTTTTCCCATTGACTTTCTATCCCTGTTTTGTTGCTTAATTCTCAGTTATGAAGCAACTTCAAATGCAGTCATTGTAAAAAAAAATGCACTACTTCTCTTCTAATTATAACTGATCTTTTTTAATGATTTTTACTGTCATTCAATGTTTTGATCAGAAGTGATGCAAGAAGGGATAAAGTCCCACAACACCATGCTTACCACACTTATTTACTTCAGTCCACTTTCTTTCCAGTGGTATTAATTCCTGAATTTATCTTTCCTATGCAAAAACTGTTCTCAAAACAAGAATAATTTCCATCCTGTAGCATCACAGTTCTCTAATACTGTTCCCTACTATTAAATACTTGTTAAGGACCAATTTAACCTTGAATCACAGGAATAAATTTTAGTCAGAATGGCAGTAACAGATTTGCTTGTATAGATAGTCCTCAACTTAGGACCATTCATTCAGCAACCATTCAAAATTGCGATCGGGCTGAATGAAAGGACTTAATAACCCCTGCCTGAAATTGGAGCTGCTGCAGCACCCACACAAATATCTGAACAAAATTCAGGCACTTGACAATTCACCTTCCCTAATGACCAACCCTTAAGGACCCCTTACCTATCTTCTTCCCATTTCACCCTGCTGGGTCCCCGCAGAGCTTGGGCTGCAGAAATGGTATTGAGGAAGGAGAGCAGGTTGTTCTGCCCCTCTGCCTCCCTAGGCCATGAGGCACTGTCCTGGAAGCAGGCACAATTTTGGAGTGCCCACAATTTATTAACCTTCCTCTGGACCTCAATTTGACTTAATTTCTGAAATACAAAACCATCTTTACTGAATATATTTGGTACAGAGGACTTCAGCATGAATCACAATGAATAATTCAATTTTTAACTGTAAATGTTAACTGTAAATATGGTTCTGCCTAGCTTTTCTTAAATGACTTTGGTAAAAATGTTCCTGCCCTTATCAGGATACATCTTGGTTCAAGGAGAGCAAGGTGTATTTTTATTGTTAATTTTTATGTGTGCGCTCAGAATTGTTAGTTCACTTTTTAATATAATGAAGATTTTTTTTCTAAAAGACTAGCGTTATCTAGTCATTGGTCTGTTCCAATGTTCTGAACCAATCTTCATTAACCTAGTAAAATCAAATGTGTTATCAATTACAAAAAGTCTCCCAACGAAAAGGATCTCATAATTCCATGGGCACACCGCTTAAGAGATTCTGTCCTTCTATCAATACTGTAGATATGAAGAATAGGTATACTGCCAAGATTAAAGGAGGGCAAGGAGATGCACTCCCCTCCCCCCCACCTTTAATTATCTGTTATAAAAATTGTGCCATGCAGACTGAAGGACAGGACAACGCCCAAAGGTAAAATCTCTTTCTGACCAGGTACATGTCTTTTTGTCTTTTATTCTGGTATGAAATGAATCACATGTTTAGCACTTAATTATTTGTTTGTAATTGCAGAGACAATTACATCGGCAGAACTGATAGGTGTTTGGCTTTCAGAATAAAGGAGCATCTTCTGAAATGGGTCCAAACAGCCTTGAGTAATCCAACAAAAGAGCAAATCATGGCCATAAAATGCTTTCTTCAGCCATTGTGGGATACTATCTTATGGGTCACCAGGTAGATCAAAATTCTGCATTTAAAGTTCTATTGTGCCATCAGAGCTCTCGTTTCCTGCGTTTTGCTGGGGCAGTTGCCATTAACTGTTTGACGCCCTATCGTGTGTGCAGAAACGGCTTTATGTCAATCTACCCCTCCCATGGGCATAAGGCTTGCCATTGGTTGCTTTCCTGCATACGTTATAGGCTTAATTAATGCTCTTGTTAGATCTTATATTTGAGGCTGATTTTAACCGTGTTATTGTAATATAGGTACTGATGAGTCAATACGAAATGCTTGCACCTACCTCTGTTCGTCTTTTGACTGTATTGTGTAACTTAATTATACATTGACCACAGACATGAGTTCCTAAAACCTGAGGAAAATAAATTCCCCCTGTGAGCTAACTATTAAGATCCTGAAGGTTATCCAGTTGCTGTGCTGGAATTAAATTGTTTAATTAGCAAAGCCATGCTTGAGAAATTACACTCACAGAATTTGCTTGTAAGCTCTTTCCTGGTAGGTCTGGTTCGACACATAAGTGACATATACTGAGAAGTGGTTAACGGTATGCTGATGGACAATGTCACAGACATCAGAGATTACAATGTTCTCTTCTACTCGTTTTTCAAGATCTAAGAGAAATCTAAACGAGAAATCAAAAATTAATAATTCAAATAAATATAAAAAAAACATACAGTCAACAAAGAGAGAAAGCAAGGATTGTGATAGAATTTTCAGTTTGTGTTTTGCTTCAATTCTTTCCAGCAAGAAGCATAGAAAGTTGTAAAATATAGTCTCTAAAATATTTTCATTTTTATTTGCATTGCTGAAGATCTCTGTTCGTTTTATACCACATTTAAGCCATGTGAGTATTATATTTGAAAGTTCATTATTTTAAAAAAATATTATTCAGTGCAACCTAACATATGACTATCTAGTCATTTTCACTTTATCTGATAAATAAGTTTAAGTAACTTATTACAAAATGTGAGCAAAATATACTGATGGTACAATTTTCAAGCTGAGACAAACTAAACCCTAGATAGATTGTGGAAAAATAATGTGACAAGAATTTAGTGAAAGATTATTGTTTTTATTTTTTTAATTAATGACCAATTCTTGACACTATTCTCTGTAAATTAAAGATTTTTGCCCTCATTTCATGGGGAGGGAGAATAGCATGCATACATGATCACATACCCATGGCTAGACGTTTGCTTCCCAGGAAGAGATGTAGCTGTATAATGAGGAGTAATATAATCCTATTTTATATATATATCTATAGGTGGAGGAATTAACTAATGTACATTATGACTGATAGTCACATAACACTGCAGTAAAAATCTGGTAAATACATAGAGAGAAAGCCAGAAAATTTAGTAGTTCGAATTAATTCTGAAACATTGCTACTCTGGAATTATTTATGTCATATGAATCTAACCCTTGACAAATGAGAGACCTATCTAACTCGACATTGTTTTTCCACAATGTTCAACTGAAAAGACACACTGTCTTTAATTCTAGAGATAATATATGGGATAAACAGAGCTGCTCTTAACACATTGCCCCCTCTGACAATGCCTGCAGGAGGAGTTCAAAAAGGAACAGACTGTGGAAATAAGCAGTGAGGTTCCATCCATCATGGTGACATCCATAATTTCCACAACCTAATAAGTCCACACTTTCCTACAGCAGCAAGAAAGTGGACTTGTCTGGTGTAGGTTTTTTTATATGGCTGCTTCTGATGCAAAAGATATAAGATTTAGCAATCTTACCATTTCAGAGAAGCAATTTTGAACAATACTGTACATTTTACTAACATTATTAATAATCACTATCTGTCCCTTTCCGAGAAGATGAGTAACTTTCTACCCATGATAACAATCATTTAAGGATTTACCGTTCACTGACTGCCATGACATCCAGAACATTGGAGAAGAGGATGTGAGCCTCTGAAGGATGCAAAATCTTTTTCAGTCGATCATTTTCCATGAAATGACATATTAATAAATTCAAACTTTTGTAGTATGAAGCTTCTGAAGTGACCAGTTCAAACATAGCCTGCAGGAGAATTCCAAAACTATATTATGAAGTCATGGTTCCAAAACCCTCCATTATTGTTAGTGAACTTAGTTTTATCAGAGGGACAGGGTGAAATTTAACAAATCTCTGAATATACAGTATAATTGATTCACTACCATATTCAGAAGAATATAAAGCATTGGAAAACACATACATAAAAAAATCATATAAATAATGACTGAAGAAATGGGAGCTTGCTAGGATGGTTTATGCACACTGGAATAAATATGTAGATTCTGAAGACTGCTATTCTGGTTCAGTGTATGGCATGAGCCATGGTGGTGCAGTGGTTAGAGTATAGTACTGCAGTCTGCTTCTGCTGACTGCCAGCTGCCTGCAATTTGGCAGTTCAAATCTCACCAGGCTCAAGTTTGACTCAGCCTTCCATCCTTCCGAGGTGGGTAAAATGAGGACCCAGATAGCTGTGAGCAATATGCTAACTCTGTAAACCGCTTAGAGAGGGGTGTAAAAGCACTGTGAAGCGGTATATAAGTCTAAGTGCTAATTGCTAATCTATACTTATAGCCAGTCCCATAGACTTCTATAAATGCTCATCTATGCAGATGAAACAGAACATCTTGTTGGGAATTTTTAAGCAGTTGAACCAAAATCTGTAGATCTAAAAGAGCAATGTACCTTTTCTTACAACCTGAAAATATTTTCTAAATCAGATAGTATAGTCTTAGGACGCAAAGCTTCCATTGTTTAGTGTTTTTCATCACACTTTAAATAGAAAAAAAATGTCACTGTGTGAATTGATAAGAATTACATGGATTTTAATTGAAAGGGAAAGGGGAGTGATAAGAATGTTGTAACAGTGAAAAAAACACAGCTTATGAAAAAAAAGCTGTATGAAATAGACTGAAGATAAACATTCCATTTCAGCATTATTGCCAGCTTTTAATTATCATGGATTCACATAAAGCAGATAGTTCCTTAATTGCCTAGTATGGGAATACTGTTTCATAACAGAATAGACAAAATGAAGCAGCAAAACATCTCAGAGACAAAGCAAAGAAGATTGCTCATAATTGGGGAAGTTTCCTCAAGCTACCCTTTTCAGAAAATTATTCAAATACCCTGTTTCCCCTAAAATAAGATATCCCCTGATAATAAATCCAATTGGGTTTTTGAGCGCATGTGCTAAAATAAGCCCCTCCCCCCAATAAGCCCTCCCTGAAAATAAGCCCTCCAAAAATATTTAAATGCATACGTAGCCGGTCTCCACCATTTCCTCTGGTTAGGGTTAGAGAGCTGGAAATCAGGTAAGACGTCATTATTATTATTATTATTATTATTATTATTATTATTATTATTATTATTATTATTATTATTATTATTATTATTGCTCCACGCACCGCAAAATAATAAGACCTCCCCAAAAATAATGCCAAGCACTTATTTTGGGGTTCAAAAAATATAAGACAGGGTCTTATTTTCAGGGAAACATAGTGTATATATATATGTCACATTTCTTTAACATTTCAAATATATTTGAGTAAAATTCTGAAATGGATAGCAAGATGGAAGGTGTCTTGATTTACTCCAGCACAACCATCCTAAATAATCGGTACTGAACTGAAACATGAGGCTGTTTTCCCTTTCTGAATATCATTAAAACATTTCCCCTTTATTTAATTAGCTCGTTGTGTTAGTTATACATTGATGGGAATCATATTTGCCTAATATAGCTGGATATAGTTAAATCTATCTATCTATCTATCTATCTATCTATCTATCTATCTTTCTATCTATCTATCTATCTATCATCTAATTCACATCTCATGAGAAGTGACTCTGGGGTGTGCATAATGGTCAAGAAAAATAATACTTGCATGAAAATAACATTTAAAATAGAAAAATCAACATTAGAAATGGACATAATTAATTACACACACACACACACACACACACACACACACACACACACACACACACACACACACACACACCCTAAACAGAGAAAGTGGAATAGTGGAACCATCTAAACAAATCTCTAGTTCCCTAGGACCTCCAGGCCTGATGGTAAAACCAGGTCTTGAGGGACTTCCAGAACATCAAATGAGATAGAGTTAATTTAATGTTGGAAAAGGAGGGATGTTTCTTAAGGCAGGAACCACAGCACAGAAGGCCTATTGCTTGGGACCCATCAAACATAGGTTCCTGGCTGATGGTGTCAGCAGCATGCCCTTTCTGCCTAGTGGGATGGGTTAATATAATTGGGGAGAGGGCAGTAGACATAACTGTCTGCAAGCTGCATTCTGCACCAGCAGAAGTTTCTGAATACTTTTCAAGGACAGCCTCATACAGTAGTCACAATAGTCCCATTCTGGGGGTGACTGGGCATGAGCTGAAGCTATGCAAAGGCCTTCCTAGGCATGACAGCCACCTGGTCCTCAAGCAGGGTTCTTGATTGCTTACAGGAACTGTCTCGGGCCAAGATGACAAACCTATGGCACACGTGCCACAGGTGGCATGTGTAGCCATATCAGTGGGCACGTGAGCTCAGCTCCGGCGGGCATGCGCACACTGGCCAGCTGATCTTTGGGCCTTCTGGGCCCACCAGAAATAGGGAAACAGGCTGTTTCCTGCCTCCAGAGGGTCTTGGGGGTGGGGGGTGGGGAAGGCTTGTTTTTCTCTCTCACCTGGCTCCAGAGCCTCTCTAGGAATCTGGTGGGGGGGGTGACAACGGCCCTCCCCACTCCCCCAGAGGCCGAAAACAGGTCCCACCGGAAGTTGGCAAAGGGCCATTTCTGGCATCCGGAGGACCTCCAGGGGGTTGGGGAAGGCTGTTTTCGCCCTGCTCAGACTCCTAGAGAGGCCCTGGAGGCTGGGACAGCAAAAAATGGGCCTTCCGGTCCCACTGGAAGTTGGCAAATGAGCCATTTTTGGCCTCCGGAGGACCTTCAGGTTGTGGTGAAGGCCGTTTTTGCCCCCCCCCAGGCTCCTAGAGAGGCTCTGGAGCCAGGTGAGAGAGTATACTGGGCCTACTGGGCCATCACATGCCAGGAGCGGGTGGAGCAGGGGGGGTCATATGCGCATGTGCAGGGTGCATAGAATTATTGGTATGGGCATGCGTGTGCATGACCCCCCCCTCCTCTCCTGGTATGTGATGGCAAAAAGGTTAGCCATCACTGGTCTAGGGCATCCAGCACAAAAAATGGCAGTCCTAGAATCAGTAGGGCCCAAACCCCAGACCCACTTAGTTTCATCAGAATTCAGCTTAAGCAGATTCTTTCGATTCAGATCCTCAGAGTCTCTAGATACCTGGATAAGACATTCATAGTACTGCTTAATTTACAGGGGCTGAGATGCATAGTTGGGCATCATCACTGTACTGATGATATCTCACCTCATGGCAATGAATAAGCTCACTCAGCAGCCTCATGTGCACATATTCATATTTTCATATAACCTTTTTTAGGTGTAGTTATCATATTACACTGTGTTAGTACACATAAATAACCCTACTTGATTCAGATAAAAGTTGCATATAGCTACATGTTGAAAGGAAAAATTATTTATTTACAATGCACTGCTGCTCATCGGTTGCCTATCCAAACATGAAGACACATCTGCATTCTATTGCAAAGAGTCAGTAACTAGAACTGAATCAAAACAAAAGTCTTGCTCTTAGCAATGAAGGTACCAGTACAGGATTGCAAGGCAAGAAATAATGGCCTAGTTTCTATGGCAACAAGGATGCATTCCCTCTTTCCCCTCCAATCACACAAAAAACAGCTCAAAATCTTTGTTAACATTCAATGACAGTGTCAAACAGCTAAATATAATTGCCTATATGACACTTGTCATCATTATATTCTGAAGTTGAGAAATGCACTATGTATAACCACACATTGAAAAAATGATGGAATGCCAAAAGTGGCACAAAACTAACAATATTTCAAAAAGATTTTAAATTGCAATCATCAATTTACCCTAAAAATTTCAGTCATGATTGTGATTTTAAATTTAGTGACTGATGATGTTACCCAGTTTGGTAATGAAACATCTGCAAAAAAACCAACAAGGTCAAAGAGTACCAAGCACACCACAATTTTTATTTTGTTTTATTATTATTTATTAGATATGTGTGTTGCTCATCTTGTCTAGAGGCTACTCTAGAATTATAAATGATTATAGAATTTTATATATCACATGTGGAGTTCTGTAAGCCACTCAGAACAACTTTAACATTTAAAAATGTTAACAATCATCAGCTGCACTGAACCACAAATTTAACTGACCACATTTTAATGTTGGTAAATGTGTGAACTTAATCATACGGTTTAGGAGTATTGCACAGCATCTTATGCAAACCCAAAAAATTAAAAAAACATTTTTTTAAAATCATGGTTAACTATGGGTAACAGGTTATATAAACTAGCTTCTTACATAATTGCATTGTTATGAAACAAACTATAGAACTTTTAATTCCAATGTTAACAATATATATGCCTCTAAAAATATTCCAGTGAGGTAAAAGAAATCCATCATCTCCCTTGAAATAAGGATTAACACTAGGGTAAAAAGCCAATATATGAGGTCAGAGTATGACAGGTATATTCTTAAGTAAGATTTAATAAAACGTATTCAGGTTTTCAGAAGACGATTAAATATATCCTCCTGGCATAGTCCCCAGGGCAGAATACTGATAAGAAATTTAAATGTAATTGCTTAGAATTATTACAAAAATATTTTCACATGCTAGTAATTAAATTGTAAATTCATGTAATTGTTAGGTGGCTTTTCAAACCATCTCCACTATAGTCACCTTCTTGGTCATTTCCTCCTTGTCAGCATGGTACAACAACCTGAGTAATATCTCCTTTAGCTTGTCTTCCTATTTTTTTGCATTGTTAAATCACTCCTGTTTAGCGCAAGGAAGTCCTGGTGATTCATGTTTTTTTTTTGTACTTGATGCTCAACAGATGTCTAGATAATTAAACTTATCCATCAGTGATATAGTCATTTTTATCATTATTCTCCTTACTTATGTTGATCTAAAATAATTCAACCTGCTACACTGTGCACTTATTGTCACTGGCAGTTAGCCTAATTTCAAGGTTTACTGAAAAGGAAAATCATAGCTTCCTCATATACTCTGGTCTTATGCCCATCCTGTTTGGCAAGTCTTTAAAAAGCATATATATATATATATATATGTATGTATGTATGTATGTATGTATGTATGTATGTATGTATGTAGTTTTCAGATAGTATTTTAATAGGCATTTGTCTATTTATGTGATACCAATAACCCTGGGCGTAGTTCCAAAGGAACATATTCGTTTTCTAAGCAATTTCTTCTTCCACGATAGAAACAGAATATACTTTCAAACTGCTTTCTTTTCACTTGTGATTTCTTTTTGAATTAAATGAATTTAATAAGGGCTGATCCCCCCTTACTGGAAACCGTGCTTACATGCACGTAGACCCAAGGAAAACACCAAGCAAGAAAGAGTCAAGTAACTTTAAAATACGGATGCAAAAATGATGTACAGGTAGTCCTTGAGTTATAACAGCAATTGGGACCAGGATTGCCATCACTAACCAATGCAGTTGTAAAGGGCAACATCGCATGACTACATCACTTAGTGACAGCAATCCCAGGCAGTCCTGATAGCTGTCGTATCTCAAGACTTGTGAATTTTTAAGTGGGAAGAGGTGAAAGTTGCAGGTATGGAACTTGGGGGTGATGCAGTGATGCCAGTGGTGGGGAGAGGCCAAGATAGTGTCTGAGAGGACTGAGATATGCTATATAGAAGTCACAGGAGGCCAGGAAAGGCTGGCACAAATTGTATGTGAGAATCACAGAAAGTCAGGAAAGAGCCAGCAGAGGTTATGTATCAACAGGGAGATGCTGTGGGAGGAAATAAAAATGGGAGCAACTTATTGGGGTAACTTGCAACTTTCCCTGCCAGCTTCCCCACTGAATTTGATTGAGGGAAGGAGACAGGGAAGGTTGCAAATGGTGATCACATGGCCATGGCTATCTGCAACACTGGAGTTGCAAGCCAGGCACACCGGCACCTGGATTGCAATCGTGTGACTTCAGGAATGCTCTGATGCCTGGAACTTGGAGGGCTGGTCCTGTCCATTTTTTTAGCACCCTTGTGCCTTTGAACAGTTGCTGGATGAATGGCCCTAAACTGAGAACCATTTGTATGGGGTGGGGTTCTTGATTCATTCAATTACTCCAAAACAGATCTTCAAGCCTACATTTTACTTGTTATATCAAATTGTTCACAGCACTTTAAATAAGACAAAGTGGAGCTTTAATGAAGGAAAAAAATCTTCTCACCCCATTCTCACTTCCTGTCTCTCAGTCCCAGATTAAAAATAACAAAAAGGGAAAATATGTATTGCAAATCACTAATTACAGCTTGACTGGAAACCAACATTTATCATATATGTCTCCATAGAGATAATTAAGACAAGAGCAGAAAAAGTAACAACAAAAAATAGGATTAAAGCAGAGCAAATATTGAAACCGCTGCAGATGTGCAGGTTCTTGTAAGGAGTCCAGGACAGTCTGGATCATAGGGAAGAGACAGTGATGGGATCTGATTGAGGGCAAGAAAGAAAAAGTCCCATCCTGCTTGTCCTGAATCACTGGCAGTTCCTGTTCAGATTCATAATTAAAGATAGTTAGGTGGTTCTTTTTCTTAGAGGCTACCATCCAATGTGTTTCTATATGGTATTACAAACTACTATTTGTATCTCTGTCTTTCTTCTAACAACAAGTCTTCTAACAACGAAGACTTTCCGGTAATGGTTAAGATACCATCCTGGGTAAAGCAAACACAGATCTCCACCTATCATGCTTCTAAGCAAGGCCCAGGGCCCTTCCCATCATTCCCAGTCTAGGAAATGTCCAGAAGACAATTTAATTCCTTTTCACTGATATCCTCTGATAAAGTTTCCACCACTACATTTTAACTGCCACTGCAGTAAAGCTAATTTTCAAGGTTTGTTTCTCATTGTTCCCTGAGCATATAATCACAGTTCTATGCTCTGTATTAAAGTAGTCTCTCCTGACTCATTTCAGAATTGCCGCAATCTCCTGTTTTTATTTGGTAGATTATGTAGAGTTACTATTTAAGGAGAATAGAGTTCTTCAAATCCCAATCTTGATGACTTTGTGGCACATTCATAAGTTGTCTTTGCAACAACACAGATATGGTTTCCCATGCCTTCAAATGATGGCTGCGTAAAGGTATCCTTGTCCCTGTTTAGTCACATCTTATCTGACGAAGGCTGGAATAACACATATAATGGGAATACTAATGAAAACAACATCCTTGTATTTTCTATATCTTTGCTGTTTTTATGTATATTATACAGTTTTTTTGCAAGATTTGATCTCGATATACACTTTTCTTTACTTACATTAGTTTAACTTTAATTTCAGAATGGCATGCAGTATTTGAACACTATTTGCAAATGGAAAGAAACTTCAATAGGACAAACCATTCCTAAGCATTAGGCACAAGCTATGTAAATTAAATTGTATTTTAGCTCAGACCTGATCACACACTGCGATTATAAAAAAAAGTAGCATGCTTCATTTTTTAATGAAAGACAGTTTGTGCAGTGGCTTTAGTCACCAGGGTAGAAAGTAGGAGACCATGAATTTTATTCCTGTCTTAGACACCACTGGATGAATTTAGGCCAGTCAATTCCTCTGAGCTCTAGGCAGAAGGCAATAGCAAACCACTTGCACAAATATTTGGAACTCTCTTTAGTGCAAGCACAACAAATGTTTTTCATAGCTCCCAGATTCTGAACTTGAAATAGCTGAACATTGCTAACCAGAATATTACATTAAATGGAAAATATAAAACCAAGTATGGAAAGTCCTCAGCTTAGACTTCCGCTTGGCTCCACCTTTCTCGCTGGGTGCTAATTTATGGCACTCTGCGCTGGATATTGTAAAAGCGGTGTAAATAGCTTTCGAACAGCTGTTCCCGACTTAATTTTCCCTCTCTGGTTGAGAGAGCAGGGGAAAGAGCAGGGGGGAGAAAGGTAGATTCCCTTAGGAGCTTTGTTTTTGTTATGCAAAGTCCTGGAAGGTCGAGTCCCTTCGAATCCCTCCTATCTCCATTATCCAGCTTGCAACAGCAGGAAAAGAGGAAGGTGTCCAAGTTCTGCTAACAATTGATTTCTTTTTGTGGATTTATAAGCAGGCGGAAGAAGCATGAGTGAATAATTACTGGTTTGCAAGTATTGTTGATTTCCTGACTTCCTCCTCTTTTTAAAGAGAGAAAAATTATTCTTTTTTTTTTCCCTTCTCTTAAAATGGCGTTTTAGACTAATAGACCAGCCTTGCTGCGAAATCGAAACTGAATGGAGACATCATCTTATTGTGTTGGATTCTGGTTTGTTGGATTATATTACGTTATTTAAGTATTTCATAAGGGGATTTTCAGCAAGAACTTTGTTATGAAGGTTCTTTCAGAAGAATGGATTCGTGACTTTATACAGGATTATACAGAAAGAATGTATTTAATTACTCAAAAATACGAACTGAAACAGGACTTAAATGCAATGGATGAAGATATGATCGTGAATAAACAAGTTGATGTAAAGAAGTTTCCTTTAAATAGTTTGGATGAAATGTCAGAATTGGAGGCTGTCTCCCGAACTGAAAAAACTTATAGGTTTAATGTTTATCAAGAATTCCCTCTTTGGATTGATGGAATATATGGTAGTATTTTGTGGATTTTTGAACGTAAGGATTTACTAGGCAATATTGTGACTGACTTTTCAAAAGGAAAAATGAAGGAAAGACAGAGATTAATGCATCAAAAAAAATGGCAAGAGACAAAAGTACTATTCTTTGAATTATTAATAGACAAAAATATTATTGTCCCTGAAAAACAATGACGAAGACCTGGAAGAAAAGGGTTGATTATATGTTTTATATCTAGTATAAAAGACTAGGTATTTGGATTTATACTGGATTTTGACGAGGATGGACTAAATTTGAATAGCTACTGTAACTCTTGGTATTGAAATTTTATAATGTGTTGTATTGTATCTTGAATAGAATATTTTTGAAAGAGTTTATGTAAGGAAGACCTGGGGGGAAAAATTATATGGTTATAGAAGCTATAAGGGAGATATTTTATGAATTGGATTGGTTTTTTATGTTTTAGTTGGTTTTAAATACTTTAGGATTAATTTGTTTTATTGATTTATATATTTTGTTATTTTTAATTCTTAATTTTCTTATTATATATATATATATATATATTTTCTTCTTGAAGGATTTTGGTTGTGTTAGGAGAAAGTCAGAGCTAGAAAGGGAAAATTGGTATAATAGTTTTGGAGGAAAATTTTCTTAGCATATATTTGTTTTATTTTTAACTATACCTTGTGGTTCATCCGGGAAGTCAGGGGGGAGGGGGGAGGGTTTAGTGAAGGGAGGGGGGTTGGGGGAAAAGGGGGGAAAAATTTTTTTGTAAAACGTTTTGAATAAAAAAAAAAAGAAAGAAAGTCCTCAGCTTACAATCATAATTGAACCCAAAATTTCTGTTGCAAAGTGAAATATTTGTTAAGTGAGTTTTGCCGTATTTTATGACCTTTCTTGCCACAGTTGTTAAATGAATCACTACAGTTGTTATTACAGTAACACTGTTTTAAGTGAATCTGGCTTCCTCATTGACTTTGCTTGTCAGAACGTTGCAAAAAGTGATTACACAACCCTGGGACAACCCTGTCATAAATGAATCAGTTGCTAAGCATCTGAATTTTGATCATGTGACCATGGGGATGCTGCGATGGTTGTATATGTGAAAAACAATCATAAGTCACTTTTTTCAGTGCCACTGTAACTTCAAATGATCATTAAATGAACTGTTATAAGTCAAGGACTACCTGTACTGAAGCACAGAGCCAACACTGACTGAGGGCTTATTATTATTCCTTACAGCTCTTCAACTAACTTTAGAAATTATTCAATCAGCATAACTCTGAGATGTCATTGATGTGTAGTTGATTTGAAGATTATGGTGAAATTGACAATATGACTGGCAATAATATGAAGATTATGGTGAAATTGACAATATGACTGGCACTAAAATCAGGTGGAGTTGATACTGAAAAGCTCACTCTGTCTTTATGCATTTTGAAAGAAGGCTATCTGGGATTAATTTTATGGGAAGTGGGAAACGAATAGTTAAATCTTACACATTATACACAAAGCAACAAGAGTGGGGTATCTAATATGGAATAAAATTCTATTTACAACAGAAATCTTGGCTTCTGCAATAAATTAAAGCTATAACAAGTCTATTCTCAATTATAACATAATTTTAAAAATTACGTAAGAGTGACCTAAATTCAATATCCAGAAATAATGAACAATTTTTCAGCGTTTTTACAGGATAGAAATGTGCTGATACGTATTAATCACGATGGTAAGAGATTCTCATGATGTGCAATTCAGAGCCCAATAATCATATTCCAAGATTTTGCTACACTAAACTATGAATGAATTTGTGCAAGAAAATAAAAAGATCATGCTAAGAAAGAACAATGATTCAAAAATCCACAATATATCATTTTAGAATGTATATTATTATATTTAACTTCTAGAGATAGCTTTCTAACACTTGTGTCTCTAATTTCTCTACTCAAGTAGTCCCCAACCTTTGCAGGTTGGCAGTCCGGCTTGGTGGGGGGAAGGAAACCTGACTGCGTCTGTAGCTGGACTTGTACAAGTCGAGCTGCATGTGCATGTGCAAGTGTGCTGGCCCTCCGCTTATGCGGCCCAGTTACAAATAGGCCACAGGCTGGGGGTTTGGAACCCTGCTTTACTGGAATCAATAATTCCTAAAGTGTTTGTTTGTTTATCCCAGCTTTATTATTTTTTTATAAATAAATAAATAAATAAATCCTAATGTTACTTTCTATCAAACTACTCAGGCTCTGATTTTTGTAATTCTCTGAGTTTTTCTAAAACTTCTTTGCAAAATAGGAAGGTATGCTGTGTCAGTGGATCAGCAATTTAGTAATATGTTATATATTTTAGTTAAAAAATCATCAACAATGTAACATTCAAGGTTTTAAAATGCTTTGGGGTGACTGACCTTCAATGACGTGTACTGTTGACTTTGTCAATCCATCCCAATAAGTCCTTCTTTAATTAGCAGATTTTTCTCTTTTAAACAACCTGAGCCTGGACTATGACCCCTACACATTGATGTTACTTATTCACTAGCAGCTCACTCCTGATGGAAGAGCTAGAGCCAAGGCTGAGCAGGATCAGAATTTTTTTTAACTTTTTTTTTTTAGAAAAAACAAGATGAAATTAGTTCAAAATTATATAAAGCAGTAAACATTCTAGTAATGTTAAATATTTGTAACTGACATAAATGAATCAACCAATAGTTATTTCCATGAAATATCAAGAGTGTTTCCTCTTTCTATCTCTTCCCCTTAAGCTGGTATTACCTCTTGAAGCTTGATTTCATCTGGCTGGAGAATATTCAGAACACCACTGCTTCTGATTTCTGGAAGATCTTGCCATAAATTGAACCTTGATGTAGAATTCCTGAGCAAGTTAATTTGGGGGACAGTTTTGTTTTCTAACACATTTGCAGTTTCAGTTTCTGTTGGTGACTCTTCAGTAGTTGAGCCTTCTTCAGTGTCTGTCTGGGAATCCTGCAGCCGCCTGGTTTCAATCTCATGACGCGTGGATTTATCCCGATATTCTTGATACAACAGACCTAGAAAGTCAGAGAATGCATAGACTGTTACTAAATTAGCCCCATATTGCATGTGAAATAAAGATGTTTCAGAATTTGCCCTCTTGAGATAAATCCAGAAGTGGAAATAACCAAGTTGTAGGCACCATATAAAAAACCAATGCAACTTGAGATAACTGTAGTGGGCAGTGGGCAGTGTACTGCTGAGTGCTTCTATGGACTCTGAGACTATAAACTCATCCTAATGGCCATATCAATTTGTTCTTCATCCCTGAGACTGGAGGAAAGTGCATCAGAGTTTATACTGATACACTCATGGTCAGCCTTTAATATGTTTCAACTACGAAACTGGGCACTGAACTAATCAATTTAATGTAAGATAGTTTCAGAGCATGATCACTGGTTTCCTCTTTGTAATTTTCTCTTTTCCCTTTTCCCCCAACAATTTCACCTACCAGCAAGAAAATAATTAACTGCTCTCTGAAATATGTGTGTTTGGGGAAGGGTGAAGCCATATTTAACTGGGAGTAACAGATAAATCTTTTTCTGTATTCTTTCCTGGATTTGTTTTTTCTGCCATCTCTTTTCCTTTGTTTTCTATTGTTTTTGTTTTTTTAAATTGTTTCTTGGTTTTAAATGTTTTTAACAATTTGTAAACTGCCCAGAGTCATTGGCAGTCAGGTGGCATATAAATCTAATAAATTATTATTATATACACAACAGCTGCCAGTTCTTTAGTTGGTGTTGGTCTTCATACACATTGAGTTCTTCCCAAGAACCTACGATAGAAAAATTTAGTAGTGTTGTATATGTGCAAATCCAGGCAGTGTGGCCTTTTGTAATTGACAAGATGGAAATTTTTTCTATTTCTAAGTGTCATCCAAGATTTTTTTGTATAATACCCAGTGTGCTGATAAACACTGGAACCTCAACAGCCACTTTATGCCATAATCTTTCAACTTCAATTGTCCCGATCTTAATACTTTGTGATCTTCTCCAGTTCTTATTTTCTATTCTACTATCTCTTGGAATTGCCTCATTGATTACCTGCACTTTCTTCTTTTCCACCACAATTAAATCCGGTGTGGTATAAGCCAAGAGTTTATCAGTTTGTATTCAGAAATCACGTGGTATTTTGACTTGACTACTTTTTCAACTATATGTTGCCACCAATTTTTCTTTACTGGCACATGATAATTTTTACAGATGTTCCAGTGAATCATTTTGCTGACTGTGTTTGTTGTTATTTATAATCAGTTTATTTGTTGTTATTTATAATCAGTTGAGATCTTCTTGCACAAGCTGAGTGTAAGAACTGCTATTTCTTCTGCTTCTTTGGACAATCTGCATTTTGAATAATTCGATAATTTTTCAATTCTGGCTTTGATTCAATTATTTTGAATGACTTGCTCTTGAACAACCAAAATCAAGTCTTTCATTTCTTCTTTTTTTATGTTCCACTTACCAGGTTTTATCTTTATCCACTTTTCGCTCAATCTTTTGGAGAAATTAACCATGTAATGCTTTTTCTTGACAGCATTCTGTTCTTTATTATAGTATTTCAATATTCATCTTTTATCTTTAAATAACCAGCCAATGTATGCTGTTCTTCGACTGTATGTTTGACTTGAAGTAAATCTTTGCCTCCATTTCTGCAAGGCAGGTATAATCTATCAATATTACTACGAAGTTTTAATGCATAGTAAATAGTCACTAGTTTTCTTGTTTTTTGGTCCAAACTGTTCAGTTCAGTTTGTGTCCAGTTAATAATTCCAGCAGTGTATAATATCACAAATATGGCCTAGGTATTGATGGCTTTGATGATGTTTCCATCAATTTTGTCTTTACCAATTATCTTTGGATGTCTAAAATGTTATTTATCACATTTTAACTTGTTCATGCTTCATCTTATCCAACTGTAAAATGCCCACACAGGCTTCATTCTGATTGCTCCTGATGGTTTGGCCATTCGACATTTCAAATCCATTACTGTTTGTGGTTTTACCTTGATTTATTGTTACTGAAGCACATTTGCCTAAGCCAAATCCATTGCTACATCCGTGCTAAAAATTCTTAGGATATTTGTCAATTTCAATTTCTGATTTTTCATAAAGCTATAGATCATCCATATAAAGCAAATTATTTTGTTATTTAAATAAACAAATGTTATATAAAAGCTTTATTATCATTTCTGTTGTTTAATGGCCAAGATTTTTTTTCCTTCAAAATAACTGAAATTGGGATCACAGCAATGATAAATAACAAGGGTGATAATGAGTCACCTGGAAGATGCTTCTCCTATTGTTGATAAGCTCACATTAAGCTCACATTTTTCATTTTTAGCCACCAATTCTGTCTTCCATTGCTTCATTATTTTTTCTATAAATATTCTAATGTTTTTACTGACACCACCTATTTCCAAACATTTCATGGTCCAACTATGTGTTAATTAATCAAATAGTGTTTTTATAATGAATCCAGACTATATGTAAATTGGTTTTTTACCTTTTGAAATGCTCCAAAACAATTTTATCAATCAGAAGTTGATCTTTTCTACCTCTGTTTTTCCTTTTATTTCATTTCTTTTCTACTGGGATTTGAAATATTGGAATATTGTTATTTTCTTCAAAATCAGGGATGTCAAACTGGCAGCCCACGGGCCAAATGAGTCATGTGTAAGTTATGCCCACCCCAGTTCCGCAAAAGGGAAAAACATTGTGATACATCACGTGATGGCAATGTGATGCTGCGAGTTTGACACCCATGTTCTAAATAATCTCAGGTGCTGTCTACTATTATACCCACGAGTAATTTATACATTTTAGGCAAGCATGTTATTGGCCTATAATTTTCTGATAGTGTCTTTTTGCTTTTTGTTTTGAATTAGCTTTCCCAGCTACAAACCAATTTCTGATGTCTCTTTACTCAATACTTCATTAAACTGTTTAGTTAGAATTGAATGTAAGTTGTCAGATATTTGAGCCAAAAGCCATGCAACTGATCATTTCTAGGAGATGCCCAGTTTTTAAACATTTTCATTCCATTTTAACCACTTCTGCTATTATTAGTTTTTCCATTTGATTTTGACTAAATTCATCTTTAATTCTTTTATCCATCCAGCAAATGCCATATCTGCAAAGAAGCTGAAGAAACAGTGGACCATCTAACTAGCCATTGCAAGAAGAATGCATAGATCGAATACAAACAATGGCATGCCAAAGTAGCAACAATGGTACTTTGGGACATCCGCAAAAAATACCATTCGCCTGCAAGCAAGAACTGATGGGACCAATAAAATAGACAAAGTAATAGAAAACGAAGAAGTTGAAGTGTTCTGGGACTATAGAATTCAAACAGACTATTATCTGCCACCTAACATCTTAAACCTAAAACTGTCAATATGAAAAACAAAAAAGTCTGGAAATTATTATTAAAAGGGAACTGAGTCACCATAGTGGTGAATGCCCTGCTTCGAAAGAGGAGGTAATGTACCCCCTCTTTAAGAAGCCACTACTTGGCCTGGGAATTTTTGATAACTACTGGCTGGTCTCCATACTTTTATTATGGGGGAAGATTGCTCAGAGGGTAAAGGGTCTGGAGTTAATATACAGTCACCATGCTTTATTGAATAAAACATGGTTGGATTTGCACAGAATCCACAGAAAGAAAAGGAATAAAAAGTAAATTACAGCTTAGAATATTATATGAACTCCATTTCAGGATGTGCATGAATGAAAAACAGCAAATAAAACAGAAATAAGCTTATAACATTTGATTGGGGGAATGGAATTTGGTGCACCATTTTCTATTAAATATTTTGAATTAGGTTTAGAATATTTCCAAACAGTCCTCCTCTCTTACATACAAAGGATGTGTAACTGTAACCAAACAATACACATGAACATCCAAAACTTCTTTACTTCTCTATGATTTCCAATAAAGTTACAATTTTATTCTTTGTAATTACTTCTCTAATTGCACCGTTCTTACTCTTACATAAAAGAAAATTTATTTTCCTGGCACAGAATAGGATTAGGGATGAAACTTCCTCTCTCCATAAAGTGGTTAATGGAATTATTTAAATAACATAATAGGTGAAACACAACAACAGTATTTTATTCCCATCTATCAAATTCACATGTAATCTGACCTAGAATTACACAGACACATGAAGAAAAATTATAGAGTGAAAACATTTTAAGATCTCATAATTTTAAAGGTATGAAAAAATTCAGTAATATTAGTGGTTTTCTGCTCTTCAGAGCAAAATATGAAATAAAATTGCAACAAAATCACTATATTAAAAAAGCCAAAATAAAACATTACTATTTAAATAAGCCAAAACTACATAAAAATCTATCATGAGCAATCAATTCAGGTTTTATTGCATGTTTAATACCTTCAGATTTAAGCTATAACAATAAAGGACCAGTCTTGCGTATGTTATGAAATGCTGCAGAAATATCAGAACTCCTTCACAATTAACATCAAAGACCACCAAAAACATCAAATACAAATAAAATATGTATCATCGTCATCAATTTTCATCTTCCTTAGAAATTGCAGAAATTTGGTATTGAATTTTTATTGGCCCTGCTCTATAGAATGAAATCTTGCAGTAAGCATCACTGAAAATATGAAGATATGACCCTCACCATATAAATGCTGTTTCAAACAAATCTAAATGTCAATTTCAAAATTCTAAAAGATTCATTCTAAAGTCATTCAAATTTCTGCTAGGTTTCTGTCAAGTTCCTCCATTTTAAAGTTTAACAACGCTTAAATAATTTTTTCAATTTTATAAAGTATTGAATTGACATTGTATATTTAAATACAAATTTTAATAAAGTTACATTTTATTTCAAGTTGTAAGTATTTATTCAGAAGTTACTTTTATGGATCAATGCATAGTACTAATATTGTACATACAACATAACTACATTTAGAAACATGCATAGTTTGTCACAGGAAAGTCACCATAAAAATGGTTTTCTTGCAAACTGTAGCTTTTTGCCGCAATCAGTTTGTTTTTGGAACACTAGTCAAAGTGAGATTAAAATAGCAGTAGGAGAACTGTATCTTGGAAACCATGCTAGCTTCCCACACGTAACTGAGAAACAGAAATTGCTTTTAGACATGTTATGGAATGATACATAATGTTCCTTGAACTACATTTTTTAAAAACATATTTTCAATACTTGTTGAAAATTTACTTAATAATCAAAATTTTGCTCTAGCATTAATGTGCACATTAAATAATGAAAGATGAGAGATAGGAAAATTATTTTGTGCTTGAAGGTGAAGTTGGATGTGAATGAAGTAAATATAATACTTTAATATAAAGGGCAGCATGTATTTAATGTGTTTTATATTATTATTGATGTGTTTCTGCTGCATATTAATACAAATTATTTTCAACCATTCAAATGGTATTTAAATTTTACAATTTAGTTTCCGACTTTATCTCCTTCTCTGCATGTTGTTCTGCTTCAAAACAGTCATTCAGAATCAACTTCTCCTAATCTCCATCCAATAAGACATCCAAACTTTTATCTGCACAAATTTGTGACAGCACAGAACCGGAACTTCAAAGAAAGCCTATGTGTGGGGAGAGCTGCAGGGACAGGGGTCAAAAAAGGCAAGATGGCAGCTGCAATCATGGCCCCACCCCTTTTTTGTTGTGGCCAGCAAGTCTTTTTTTTTGAACCCTTCCCTTATTAGTTTTGTTTATCAACTAATATTGCATGCCTCCAGTACATGCCACCTGCTAAATATAAACAAACAAACAAGCAAGCAAGCAAATGAATAAAAGCCCTTCCAAGTGGCACTCTTGGAACCAAATGTTATCAACCCCCGTTCTTAATGACCCTGTTCCTTAAACTGCTTTTCTCAAACAGAACAGGCATGGAGGTCTTTAAATACGTCTTCCCACTCCAACGCAGCTCCCAGTTCTCAGGATTGCATTGGGCAGGGTTCCCTTACCTATTTCCTCAATGAAGTTCTTCCAAGAGTCTGCGGTCATGGGGTGAATCATTTGCAGCGCTTCGGGGAAAGCAGCCGGGCAGTCAGTCTGCTCAGGGGTCTCCTCCGGAAAAGAAGTTGGCCCCGCCATGGAAGGAGATTCGCTTTGGTAGACGGAGAGAGGGAAACAACACCGCTTGAGCGTCAGTATCTCTTTCGAGCCTCTTTCCCAGCCTTTGCCCGGAATCCCCGCTTTCCCAAGGCAGCGACTAGCCGGGCTGTGTGAGTGGTTGCGGAATTATGGCAAATCAAAGTGAGTTAATCGGGGTTTCGGTCATCAGCCTGCGGCTGTCCTTCCTTGACGCTACCTGCGAAGAGGCATAAGGTCTCCCTAACTAGAAGTCTTTCGTTCTGGTCCCCGGGGCAGGAGGGGGACTCGGGTATTCTTTCGCGGAGAAAATGTAACCGCGCTAGACGCGGGCAAATGAAAAAGGAGGGAAGGTAGCCAAACGGGGGCGAGGCTCCATAGACGGCGGAGTTAACTCTTGCGCGCCCTTTGGGGGCTCAGGGAGAAAATTGGGGGTCTGGGAGAGCCAGCGCCAGCCAGCTGGCTGGGGGCTGCAGAGCCTCCCCTTTCCCTGCTGGAATCAGGCGGGCCCGAAAACAAAACTGAACTTCTGGAGCTTCTACCAGGAAAGGCGCAGCAGCCGGAGTTGGCGCTCTGGAGAGGAGCGAGTGGCGACGCGGCCGTGGCTGGGGCGGAAAGGGCGCCCCCGCCGAGGACGCGCGAACTCATCCCACTTTTTTGAATCCCTCACCTGCCAGCCGGGCGGCCTGCGGCCAGGCTCTCAGCGGATCCTTCGTGGTCCAAGGCGCAGGCGGCGCTGAGCGCGGCAGCCAGCAGCTCCATGCGAGGCGGTGAGGACGGCGGCGGCAACGGCAGCAGGAGCGATTCCGGCAGCAGGCGGCGGCGGTGGGTGCTGCTGCTGCTGCTGCCGAGCGATTCCGCAGCAGACGCGGGACCGGGGAAATCCGGGCGGTTGCCACGGTAACCGGGGTAGGAAGGGAGCAGCCTGCGCAGGAGGGGAAAAGGGGGGGGGCGGAGGGAGAGAAAGAGAGCGAAAGATCGGTGGCGTGGGAAAAGAGGCAGCCGCCGCCCCCTCACACTTTTCCTTGTCTTGTACTTTTACCGCTCCCAGGCACCCACTTCTTCTGCCGAAGTGGAAGTTGAAACACTTTCCCCGAATAGCTGCTTTTCCAAACGACCCGGGCAGGCCCAAAGGTCTCCTCAGAGGGTGGTCTTAGGGGAGCGCCGGGGGGTCGTCAGACAGCTTGCTGAGTCCCGCCAGTTTTCCTGCCCGAACTGAATGGTGGTTTACTTTCAATAAAATAAAAATATAGGAAGCAAATTGCCAGCTTCCAGCATTATGGTATTTTCATTTCCCAAAATGAATCCATCTCAGCTACTTTCCAAGTGCAAAAGACATTTATCTATAAAGAATGGGCCATAATGGTTTGGGATTCCTAATCGCTGTTGGCATTACATCGTGGGAAAACATGGAACCAAAATAGATTTGTCTGTTTTACATGGAATCCAGCATGGAAAGATCCATAAGAATCACAGATCTGATTAAATCTGGGGCTTTTAGAGGACAAAAAGTGAATCCAAGGCATTAGTTCTAATAGATAATCTCAGTTTGTCATGAACTACTTGAGCCTATTGTAAAATTACAGATATCTGTCTATGGAAAAAGAGATGTAATAGCCACTTACATTACCACTTGTGGCATAATTATCAAGGTGCAGAACTAGCACAAAACCCTGAATCTGATCCACACAATCTGATCCACACAATTTTACAGGACTGGGATTCACTGAAACAACTACAAATCATAATCCATGTCCCCATTTGCACCTAGCCACAGCACAATCATGCAGTGGTAAGACTCATTTTTCCTCTTATCCCATGACATCATCTTAATCTAGGCAACAAGTTAAGACAAAGCTTAAATCATCTACAGTTGTACCTTGCAGCCTCAAGGTGTACAAAATGTTAGCTTTGTGTCTAGGAATGAGCCAACAGAGGCAGGGGATGAAGATAAGAATTAGGATGGACAGCCAGTTTAAGGTAGGGATGAGCAGATAGTGGGGAAATATCCATCCATCTTGAAAGGACCTCAGAGTCCTTTCAAGTCCAGCTTCCTTCTTAATGCAGAATTCACTACACAATGTTGGCTTTCCAGCCTTTCTTTGAAGATGTCCACTGGAGGAGAACATGCTACTATGCACTTCAGGAGGCAACCAAATAAATCAAATAAATAAAAATCAAAATCAAATAAATAAACTGCTCAGAGTTGCCTTGAACTGTGAAATGGACAGCACATAAATGTGACAATATTCTATTCCACTGCTTGAAAACTATGAGGACATTTCATATCTGAATCTATTTCATTGTGGTTTCAAACCACCAGTTCTGGTTTGGTCCTTCAGAATGATAAAGAACAAGTCCTGCCTGCGCTATTCAAAGGCTCTTTGAGTAATTAAAGATTGCAGTCATAGTCTTAGATAGACTAAATGTACCCAATTCCTTTAACTATTCCACCTAGGACTTAATTTCCAGTTCTTTGATCTTGGTAGACATCCTCTGAACTTGTTCCTTGTCCATAATAGACTGCATTGCCAAGAACTAGACCTGGAACTGAAAATACTGCTTGGGCAAAGCAAAGTAGTACATGCCAAAATAGCTTTTGCCATATCCTGTCAAGAATAAAAGAGCTAATAAAATAAAAGTTGCATATTTCCAATCCATCTTTCTAATATTGTTCATTCTTCCTCAAAAATGTGTAGGATAATGATGGATGACATGTACAGATAATTGTCGACTTTCAACCATTTGTTTGCTGACCATTTAAAGCTAAATGTGACTTATGAGTGTTTTTCACAAGCCTATTGCAGTATTCCTGTGGTCATGTGATCAAAATTTGGACATTTAGCCACTGGTATGTATTCATTTATTTTATTTATATTTCGTATTTCTTAAGGGCCCATCTCTCTTGGAGGAAGACTATTTATTTGTGAGCGCTGTAGTGCCCCAGGGTCATGTGATCACCTTTTGCAACCTTCTGACAAGCCAAGACAATGGGGAAGCCAGATTCACTTAACAACCGTGTTACTAACTTAACAAATGCTGTGATTCACTTAACAATTCCAGCAAGAAAGGTCGCGAAATGGCACAAAACTCACTTAACAACTGCCTTAGCAATGTAAATTTTGGAGTCAATTGTGGTCGTAAGTCGAGGACTATTACCTGTATTACGTCTAGAAATCTAGAAGTTTTCTTTCCCTGCTGTGAAACTGACTAGAAGAGATAAAACTGGAACTTGTTAGAAGTTTGTAAAATGAATACAGAATGAGCATTCACAGATGAAATTCACTAGCAAATGGGAATTTATAGGGGAACTTAAGTGAACTTAACAGCTGCGCGGGTGATAGATGGAGCCCCTCGTGGCTCCCATATGACACCTATCCTGCGCAGACTGCACTGGCTTCCTGTGGCCTTCCGGGTGCGCTTCAAGGTTTTGGTGACCACCTTTAAAGCGCTCCATGGCATTGGGCCGGGTTATTTACGGGACCGCCTACTGCGACCGAATACCTCCCACCGTCCCGTGCGCTCTCACAGAGAGGGTCTCCTCAGGGTGCCGTCAGCGAGGCAATGTCGTCTGGCGACGCCCAGGGGAAGGGCCTTCTCTGTGGGGGCTCCCACCCTCTGGAACGATCTACCCCCCGGACTTCGTCAGCTTTCGGACCTTCGGACCTTCCGCCGCGGGCTTAAAACATACTTATTTAATTGTGCAGGACTGAGCTAGATTTTAAATTTTGGGTTTTAAATTGGGTTTTATTTCTATTTTTAATTGGACGGGCTTTAGAATAAGTTTTTTAAATGTTTTATATTGTATTTATATTCTATTTATCTGTTTTTAGTGCCTGTAAACCGCCCTGAGTCCCTTGGGAGATAGGGCGGTATATAAATATGATTAATAAATAAATAAATAAAAAAAATAAAAACTTGGCAGAATAATTTGTTCTGGCTACCTGGAAGGAGGGAAAGCCAAACCTCACAGTCTGCCAAGTGGTTTGTAAGAGGAATGCACTTATGAACAAGCATAATTAATTTTAAAATATTGTTTCTATGCAGATCTACATGCTACAGACAAATGATATTGTAAAAAAATAAGTTAACATAACAGCGATTGGAGCCTATTATTGCATTGCTGAAGAATGTATAGAAAGAAGGGGAAAAGAAATCTCAGAACCACTGAACTATATCTTTCAAAGATCCTGGAGCACAGGGGAACTGCCAGAGGACTGGAAAAGAGCTGATGTAGTTCCCATCTTCAAAAAAGGGGAAAAAACAGATCCAGGAAACTACAGACCTATCAGCCTGACCTCAATACCGGGGAAGATTCTGGAAAAGATAATCAAGCAACGAATCACCGAACACCTAGAAGCACACAAAGTAATGACCAAAAGCCAACATGGGTTTGTCAAAAACAGATCATGCCAGACTAATCTTATTGCATTCTTTGACAAAGTGACAAAATTAGTAGACCAGAGGAATACTGTCGATATAATTTACTTGGACTTCAGTAAAGCATTTGATAAAGTAGATCATAACGTACTACTAGATAAAGTAGAAAAATGTGGGTTAGACAGCACCACCACCAGATGGATTCGTAACTGGCTGACCAACCACACTCAACGTGTAGTCCTCAACGGAACTACATCCACATGGAGGGAAGTATGCAGTGGAGTACCCCAAGGCTCTGTTTTAGGCCCAGTACTCTTCAACATCTTCATCAATGACTTGGACGAGGGGATAGATGGGGAACTCATCAAATTTGCAGATGACACCAAGCTGGCAGGAATAGCCAACACTCCAGAAGATAGGCTCAAGTTACAGAAAGATCTTGACAGACTTGAACATTGGGCTCTATCTAACAAAATGAAATTCAACAGCGAAAAAAGTAAGGTTCTACATTTAGGCAAAAAAACCAAAATGCGCAGGTACCGTATATGTGGTTCCTTGCTCAATAGTAGTACCTGTGAGAGGGATCTTGGAGTCCTAGTGGACAACCATTTAGATATGAGCCAGCAGTGTGCAACTGCTGCTAAAAAAGCCAACACAGTTCTGGGCTGCATAAACAGAGGGATAGAATCAAGATCACGTGAAGTATTAGTGCCACTTTATAATGCCTTGGTAAGGCCACACTTGGAATACTGCATTCAGTTTTGGTTGCCACGATATAAAAAAGATGCTGAGACTCTAGAAAGAGTGCAGAGAAGAGCAACAAAGATGATTAGGGGACTGGAGGCTAAAACATATGAAGAACGGTTGCAGGAACTGGGTATGTCTAGTTTAATGAAAAGAAGGACTAGGGGAGACATGATAGCAGTGTTCCAATATCTCAGGGGTTGCCACAAAGAAGAGGGAGTCGGGCTGTTCTCCAAAGCACCTGAGGGTAGAACAAGAAGCAATGGATGGAAACTAATCAAGGAGAGAAGCAACTTAGAACTAAGGAGAAATTTCCTGACAGTTAGAACAATTAATAAGTGGAATGACTTGCCTTCAGAAGTTGTGAATGCTCCAACACTGGAAATTTTTAAGAAAATGTTGGATAACCATCTGTCTGAGATGGTGTAGGGTTTCCTGCCTGGGCAGGGGGTTGGACTAGAAGGCCTCCAAGGTCTCTTCCAACTCTGTTATTATTATTATTATTATTAAGAGAGAGAGAGATTTATAATATTTTTCTCTGGCATTAACACAATGACTAGATTTATGCAATATGTTCAGTTTGATAACTTTTAACCTTACTGTGGTTGTTTGTGACTCACCATTTTGTGCAACAAAACCAATTTAGCTGGCTTATTAATATTCAACGTATTGTACAAATACATAAAATATATTATTTCCATAATCAAATTAAATACGTTGTGCAAAATCAAGTTTATATATTCTAGCACCTTGTGCTCACATTTCAAACTTAAAAAATACTGCACTATATTCAATATTGTGTGTTTCCTGGATAGCAATTTGGTATATAAAATACAAATTGATGCCTAAAACACCAAAGGTATTTCAGCACCAATCTTGCAAAATTGTCTGATAACAATTTTTATGGAGATGAATGAAATGTGTTTTGTTGAGCAAAGTCTAGGTGATCTAAGTTTAGGTGATCTGGACAATAGCCTGCATCTGTCTTTGTATGAGTTTACCATCCACCATAAGACCCAATATGTATGAGAAATATGCATTTGATCTCTTCATCTATGCACTAAAGAAGGGCTGTCAAACTCCTGGCCCACGGGCCAGATGTGTCACGCGCTGGCCACGCCCACGCCTGGTTTAACGAAGGGGGGGGAAGTCCCAATACGTCACGTGACATCGCCTGCACTAAAACATCCTTAAGGATTACTTATTATATTTTTATACTGCCCAATAACAGGAATTATTTAATGTATAGCATCATTATTTTATTATTCCAAATATAATTTTAACAAATATTTTTTAAATTTCCACAGTGTAGAAAATTATCCAGTATTTCCTGGGTTATTTTTTACCCAAATACTAACTAGTTTTGATCCTATTTAATTTTCAAGGTCATCTAGTTGTGCTCAATACAGTCGGTTAGCTGGAAGAAAACTAAGTTGCATATTCTATACCATATCTAATCAATCTCTAAATATTTTATCAGAGAATCCAATTTAACTAATTTCATAACCAATTTCACCATGCTGTTAGAATTTTCCTCACATATACTTCCTACAAGTATTTTGCAACATATTGAATTTGGCAATAAACAAATATAAAATGAATTTAGAGGGAAAATAGCAGAACAGATTGGTGCATATGGTGCATTCATCCTAGCTTAGGACTTTTAATATCTTATGGAACAGGTTATTACAGTACAAACATCGGTGATTCCTCATCCATGACTAGAAAACCTTGCATGCAGATAATTAAACCATAGGAAAGAATAAAAGGAATGATCCACAACGTAATGATCAGGAAGTTGGGAATATATCCCTCGTTAGTAAAACTGTCTTCTGAGTCTTTCCTCTATATTGAATTGAACCCACTATCTCACTACGCCCCATGTTCCAATCTATGGAGATGTTTCAAAAGGATATAATGATTGAGGATGAAACAATCACTAAGAGGTTTTCCATATGCATAATGCACCTATTTACTCCCCAAATTGCCTGTGACTGCCCTACTGAGATGTCAGTCATAGTCACACAACTTTCTCAGAATAGTGCATTATTCCATCATTAGATGATGATATAAAAAAAGACACCTAAAGAGTCGTATAGATGACTTTGAAAGCATCTTATGGTAGCCTAAAGTCTTTTCATGCAGTCAAGAGCATAAGGGTTTGGATTGTCATGGATGTTCTTGTAAATGAAACTATTTTTATTATTATTTCTTATATAGTTTGCCATTTACTGCCAGTCCATTAACCCATTTCTGTGTTTTCCATTTTTTTTATTAGAGAGATTCTCCATGGTCTCAACCAATTTCCTTTTATGTTTCTCAGAGGTATTGAGATGGTGGATTAGATGGCTTTTAGCTCTGAGCCAGCAGTGCAATTATTATATTCATTTGCTGTCCAGCTTAATTTTTTTTTTACATGTTGCAGTGTAGAAGGGGAGCTATTTTCATTTTTTACCTATTTTAGCACATATTGGGCATTTATTTTTATACAATGAAAATTAAGAATTGAATCCACTCTTTTCCATCAACATAGAGACATCCAGATATAAACTACATAAAGACACATCTATTACTGGGATTTTAGAATTCTAGTAATTACTCCCATTTTCTTTTTGACATAATTTGCTTCCATAGATTTACCAGTTCTGCAGAGATCGTTCCCCTGGAAAAGAATGGATGCAGATACATTAACATTTCAAATCCTTCTGGAATTGGATTTAGGTAAAAGAGAGATGCAGATGACAACTCCTTTTGCCCATACAAGCTTTAGAGAACATTGGAGGGGGATTGTGGAATTATACAGCTAACCCTTTCCCAATACTGATGTATGACATGGCTGCACATATATAATTATGGCAGAAACTTATTATACCATGTGTTCCTTTACTCACCACATATACTGATACATACATACGTACTAAGATCCTTGTATGAGAGGGGATTCTGATTTTGCCAACTTCTTCCACCACATGTGGAATTCTTGACATATATTAATGTTTATAGACAAACTGTTTCATCATGCTGTCTAAACAGATTAGAATGATTTCTATCAGAATTTATGTGATTATTACATAAAGATTTGGAGCTGAGATAGATTCTATGGCCCTCTATTATATGTTTCTTCAAGAGAGTCAGAGGACAGGATGAACCTCTTTAATATCCTTTTTTGGTTCACAGATATTTTTCAAGCATTGCTTTGCTTTTATGGTGTTATTTTTCAAATAAATGCTTGTAAGTCTTCCTCCGTGGCTATTTAAATTAGGTTGGAGGGTTTAAATATATTCCACGTTAGAAATTTTAGATTAAAATTATTCTGTTATACTTCATTTGGCACAAGCCTGAGTTAAACAGGTGCAGTATAAAATTGAGTTGGGGCCATTTTATGCATTTGCATTTGAAAGAGAATGCATTATGTGAAAATATTTTTTTTCCTTAAAAATTCTGGCAATGCTTAAAAGGATTTCAAAGAGAAGAGCGAGATGATATCACCAGTTTGGCATTTGGTTAATGAATGTTGTAGTCATTTCTTACAGATGAAAATAAAAATGGTATGTCTATTTGGAAAAAAATTAAGCAAAGTGGCAAAATATAATTTCTGAATAGGGTTCTATGTTTTACAACTCAACTATTAAACTTGTTTGCTTTGTTTTACATCAGATTCATTTGGGGAACAGGGGATATTCCTATTCAAACAATGGTCAGCTTCTTTAACTATATAATAATAATTGTTCTCATGAAAAACCTGACATTTTGGCCAGATCTATTAGTCCGGCTACAATACAGGCCTAGCTCTAAATTTATGTCCAGAAATTGCTCATCTAAGAAGTTGCTGACATGGAAGTGATGTTGGAGGAAGAGATCAATAATGAGTGTGCCCCATTTTTAAACACTGTTGCATGGAGGTGCTAGAACTATTATGTGAATCCAGTTCTGTCCCTATAATTGGTAGATCCATAAGTAGTCCATGGAGGACCATGAAGCTGGAGAAGAGTAGGCAAAAGGGCATTCCATCAACCAAAGCAATAAAAAAATGGTAAGAAGGACTGTCTCCTTGTCGGCAGAAGCAGTGCAAACGTCGTAATTCACTCAGTGATGACATAGTGAGCAACAAACAGCTGGCAGCATGTTCTGTTCTTTTTCCTTAAATGCACCTTATATTAGCTCTCTCATTTTGATGAAAGGAACGCCATATTGTCAGCATTTTTTCATAGATGTTGTGATGATGTATGTACAAAACTGCAGGATGTGCATTGTGTGTCTCAACACAGAATTTTGTCATTTGCCTTTCCCAACTCCTGGGCAGGGATGCTTGTTTAGCACTTTAAAAACTGCATGTACATGAGGCCATTTAAGACCTGGTTTAGAAAATGGCAGTCAGGAATTAAATAAACAAATGCCCCTGTAGAAGTCAGTGCCTTCAGGCAATGTCCTAAGGAAACAGCATTAATAAACCATTACCAGGATTTATTTATGTCACAGTTAATGGGACATGAAGACAAGCCTTAAATCTCTCTTTATTGGCCTAAATCCAATCCATTACTCTGCTTAGGCACTAGTCTAAAAGACTGTTAGCCTCGGCTATATCCGTGAAAAAGGAATGGGTGTCACCCTCATATTTGCAATGCATGAATCTTAGCCTCTCATAATCTACTTGAGAATTCTCCTCCATGCCCTGCCTTCACTGGAACTCCTACTGATATGCCTTCCTTTCATGTCAAAGGGAAGCTCTCTTTCCTACACTCTTCCAGAGACAATATGATCGTATTTTATGAATGCTTTTGAAAAAAGTGTCTAAAAATTGCTTTAGATCACAAAAAATGGGTTCTAATTTATCCACAATGTGATTACTTCAGTGACTGGTTTCAGTACATTTCATGTATCCAGAATTGTTCTTTCAAACCCAGACATGAAACTGAAGCTTAGTTCCATTTTGAACACTTATATAAACTTTCACAATTTAATTTATCTTGTCATACCAGCTGAGGTCAAAACCACTTACCGTATATACTCGAGTATAAGCCGACCCGAATATAAGCCGAGGTACCTAATTTTACCACAAAAACTGGGAAAAACTATTGACTCGAGTATAAGCCGAGGGTGGGAAATGAGGCAGCTACTGGTCAATGTAAAAAATAAAGATAGAGCCAAGTAAAATAACATGAATATTTATTTGAACGAAAAACAATAAAAGTGCAAAAGGGGGAAGGAGGATTCCCAGCTTTAGAAAATTTAGAACTACGCCGCCTTTGGTATGACCTGAGCATAGCTCATAAAATTATCTGCTACAATGTACTTCCTATCAATGACTACTTCAGCTTCAACCACAACAATACACGAGAACACAATAGATTCAAACTTAAAAGTGAACCTCTCCAATCTAGATTGCAGAAAATGTGACTTCAGTAACAGAGTTGTTAATGCCTGGAATGTGCTACCTGACTCTGTGGTCTCTTCCCAAAATCCCCAAAGCCTTAACCAAAGACTATCTAGTATTGACCTCACCCCATTCCTAAGAGGTCTGTAAGGCGTGCATAAGAGCACCAGCGTGCCTACCGTCCCTGTCCTAATGTTCCCTTTAGTTGTATTCCTTTTATGTATTCAATTCATGCTTATATTTATATAATTATTTAATATGTATTTGACAAAATAAAATGAATAGAATAGAATAGAATAGAATAGAATAGAATAGAATAGAATAGAATAGAATTTTTATTGGCTAAGTGTGATTGGACACACAAGGATCTACCACTTCTTTGGATGCCCTTCCCAAATTGAACACTGCAAGCATGAAAATGAGTCCTCCTTTAGCTTCCAAGGGACCAGGGTGCCTCTGAAGGTCAGTGCTCTAAGTACTAAGAACCCAGCACAAATCTAAGCCTGTATGCACACCAACAGTGAAAATACCCTGCACAGTGTCTCTTGGAAGAGAAGGTTAATTTTCATAGACGTTGGGGTGGCTCTTTTTTTTTTTTTTTGGCAGGGCAATAAGGGTCTCTAATATCATTAAACCCACTTTAGAAGTCTCTGTGTGTGTGTGTGTGTGTGTGAGAGAGAGAGAGAGAGAGGAGGCCCGCTGAGCAAAGCGGCGGCGGGAGGCCGGGGAAACGCGAAGTAGTCGGAGATCTGCTTGATGGGGCGGATGGGACCTGGGCAGACGCCGATGGCCATGTGCTCCTGGATGCTGATGGGCGGCTTGTCGCCTTTGCGGTGGCTCATGCAGGTGGCGCCCGGGAAGGAGGCGGCTGCGGGGCTGCTGCGGGAGCCGCTGGTGCTGCTGGTGCTGTTGATGCTGCTGCCGCGCCGTTGCTGCCGCCAGGAGAGGCCGTCGCCAGCCCGGCCCTGCGCGCCGAGCGCCCGCCACGCTGCTGGCTGCTGGAGGAGGCGGAGGAGGACGGGAGGCGAGCAGCGGCGGCGCGGCGGCGGGCGGCGGGCGGCGGACGCGGACGGCAACGGTGGGCGGTGGAGGTGATGTCACCGGCTCTGCCCAGCCCTGCCCAGGCGAGGCCAGCAAAGGGCCGGGCGAAGGCGACCGAGGCGGGCTCGCAGCCCAGCTGAGCCGCTACGGAGGGGGAGGGAGAGCGGGGCCGGCTAGGCTCCGGGAAGGCAAAACGGGAGGCGTTCGTCCACCGGGATAGACTGCTGCTGGAGCTGGAGGCTCGAAGGAAAGGGAAGGGGAGGGGCGGCTGAGAACGGGCTCGTTTAAGGCTCTTCCAAAGCAGCCCTGCTGAACCGCTACGGAGGGGAGGGAGAGCGGGGCCGGCTAGGCTCCGGGAAGGCAAAACGGGAGGCGTTCGTCCACCGGGATAGACTGCTGCTGGAGCTGGAGGCTCGAAGGAAAGGGAAGGGAGAGGGGGGTGGTGGAGCTCAAGGTTCTTTAGCCCTAGACACCTGCCCCGCTAGAGAAGGGAGGGAGATCGGGCCGGCCAGTCTCCGGGAAGGTAGACGGGCCGGATTCTTACTTCGGGATAGACTGCTGCTGGAGCTGGAGGCTCGAAGGAAGGGGAAGGGGAGGGGCGGCTGAGAACGGGCTCGTTTAAGGCTCTTCCAAAGCAGCCCCGCTGGACCGCTACGGAGGGAGGAGGCGGGGCCGGCTAGGCTCCGGGAAGGCAAACGGGAGGCGTTGTCACCGGGATAGACTGCTGCTGGAGCTGGAGGCTCGAAGGAAGGGGAAGGGAGAGGGGGGCGGTGGAGCTCAAGGTTCTTTAGCCCTAGACACCTGCCCCGCTAGAGAAGGGAGGGAGATCGGGTCGGCCAGTCTCCGGGAAGGTAGACGGGCCGGATTCTTACTTCGGGATAGACTGCTGCTGGAGCTGGAGGCTCGAAGGAAGGGGAAGGGGAGGGGTGGCTGAGGACGGGCTCGTTTAAGGCTCTTCCAAAGCAGCCCTTCCAAAGGGCTACGGAAGGGAGGGAGAGCGGGGCCGCAGTAACTGAGAAAAGCCTGACGAGGGGCGGCTGGGCTACCTTCTGGCCTCGCGAGTCGGCCGTCCGTCCGTCCGTCACTTCTCGGCTCGGCAGCCGGTTTTGAAAAAGGTTCCGTCGCTGGGTTTCGGGACTTTTGTTTTTTAAAAACACCACCTTCCCTTTTCTCCCTAGTTGGGCGTTTTCCCAGTTCCTGTTTTTTCCGCCCTTGCCTGTTGAGTTTTACCTGACAAGTTTCTTGCGCTTCCTCGACCTCCCTCCTCCCTCCGTCCTTTCCTTCCCCTCCTCCCTCCCTGTCTTGTTTGTAGCCCCAGCGTCCCCTTTCGGTTGTATTTAAATCCAGAGCTTGAAACCTCCTCAGTGGGAGGAGAGGAAGCGTCGATTTGGCAGCTGACCGCACTTGCACGGGCTGGGTAAGGAGAGCCCTAGGCGGCCTGCGGCGCCGGGGAGGGAGAAAAGAAGAAGCAGCCAAGAAAAAGGTGGGGTGGGGTGGGGAAATGAATTTAGGAGGGCGAGCGTGTGTGTGTGTGTGTGTGTGTGTGTGTGTGTGTGTCTGCGCCCGTCACCCGCGAGGAATGCCAGCTATTTCTTTGAAGGCGGGTGTGTAGCCAGGCGCCTCCTTCCTTCGCTTGAAACCCGGAGGGTTTTCACTCTTCGCCTCCCGCGTGTGTATTTGTCAACAATTATAACTCTTCGGTCGGGTCCTTGCCTTGCCTCGCCTCCTCGTGCCTCTCTGTCAACGCTGTCAACAATTATAACTAACGCGCGGGTAATTGTGCGTGAGGGGGTGTGCGCGTGTGTCCACATAGGAATAAGTACGCATGCGCGCGCACTAACGAGAGCTAGCTGCCTGCGGTAGAAAGGACTCGCTGCAAGAGGAAGGGCTGAACGGCTTGGCTCGAGTATAAGCCGAGGGGGCGCTTTTCAGCACAAAAAACGTGCTGAAAAACTCGGCTTATACTCGAGTATATACGGTATCTCTTTCTATTGTAATGCAACAAATGGAAGACAAAAATAAATAACTAAATGGCCACCCTTCTAGGTACTCAATTTTCCCAAATGAAATCTTATTATGATCCAAATGCAAAATAAGTCTAATATCATGCATATATCTCTTTTTAATAGTCCATTTTTATCTATGTCATGATAATAATTATATTAAGGTTACAATGAGATTTATAAGCTTCCTAATCAAATGAAATATTTAAAAAGGTTTGTAGATTTACCCAGATATAAAAATATGCATATTCTTAATTTCATGCATTTTTTAATGGGCAGATATGAAACAATGAAAATAAAAATGACAGGGTCAGCTTTTGTTTCTCGAAACACTCCTACATTTACATTAACACCTAATCTCCCCTAAAGCAGGAGAGAGCAATAACCTAAGCTGAACCTTCAGAAAATTGAGAATTCAAATTCTCAGAACCTAAATTATAGAGTCAGAGAATCTTGGCTGGAAGGGACCACAGAGGTTTTCTAGTCCAATCCCCTTGCTCAAGCTTTCTACCATCCCAGTCAAATGGTTCTCAAGTCTTTTTTAAAAAAAACCCTCTATAACCTCAACTATTTTTAACTCAATATCTATTGGATTCTAAATGAAATATAGGAAAGAAGACAAATCTTTAAACATGAACAAGTGACTCTAGCTTCCCCGTTGACTTTGCTTGTCACAAGGTCACAAAAGGTGATCACATAATTCTGGGATACTGCAACTGTCATAAATAGGAACCAGTTGCCAACTATCTGAATTTTGATTATGTGACTGAGTGGATGCTGCAACAGTCATGAGGAAATGGCAGTTTTTTCAATGCCATTGAAACTTCAAATGGTTACTAAACAAACTGTTGTAAGTCGAGGATTACCTGTATTTCTCCTCTCCAGCAGCTGGTAGCTGTTTTATACAACTTTTTTACCCTGAGTTATGTGCTATGTTCTCAACTGCTCTGTAACTACTCCTCCCCATGTTTTCCTCACCTTTTCTACTAGTACATGTCTGTTTTACCCTGCCTTAGTGGCTGGAATCATTCAGCATTTTCTGTCACAGTTCTTCCTGCTTTAGTAGTTAGGTTTGAGATCTGTGGAAGGCTTTCTGAGGAAAGTGAGGATTCTAATTCTCTGTGAAAATTTGAAGCAATATCTGAATTTCAATATTAAGTGATTGAAGTTGAAATAGGTTTTGCTTCTGGGATAAACTGATATTGGAACTCCTAAGCCAATAATTAGCAATTCTTTTTGCACTTAAAAAGCCCATTGAGTGAATTTGGGAATTATTAAAGTGGTCAGGATCAAAAAAATGTCTTTTTTGGGAGGTGGGTTTTTAAAAAGATGATATTCTCTTCAAACTTCTTTGAATGGAGGAAAATCAGCCCTTTAAAAGTTTATGTAGAACTTAAGACATCTATGATATTCTTTGGGTCCTTCTCCATACAGTTTCAGAATTGGGACAAATATTTTGGCCCTGCACACTTTAGAAAGCACCTTGGATTGCCCACTTCTGTCCTAGACCATTATTCCCATAGGTAGCCAGCAGGCACAATCAAAGTCTACCTTCTTTTCTTATACAGGGATGGGCAAGCAGGCAGATTGACTGGTTGATAGGCAGTTGAGAAGGTTGGGTTGTTGCAGTGGGCAACACTACTTGTGACAAAGGTGTGAGAAGAATCCTGTCATCTTTTCTAATTAACTTTTCTAGCCAACCAAAAGACCACTTTTAAAAGTATTCCTATATCATAATGGTTTCCAATCTGGCTTTCATTTGTTCTTTATTATAATGCCGTCTGAAACTGTGCACTGCTAGACAACATGCCAGTCTTGACAATCAGGAGTCAAACAATTTGGCTAATGAGATTAAATAAATAAATAACTGAACTGAACTAAGAGGATGGAGGACAGAGGAAAAAAAATAAAGAAACAGAAATCAAAATGGGAGGACAATATTGACTAACCAATTTTAATCTTAATAAAATAAAAATAATGTTACCCTTTCTATTTTATTTCTGTATTTTCAGGGAAATAAGATATTATTTTTCTTACCTTTGAAACCATTGTTCTTCTGTGGCTGTCATATTCGGTTTTATGTGTAGAGACAGACTCTTGTGAAATATATGCAACAGTTCCTCTTTGTTCAGAAGCTCATGTTCGGTATTACCATTTTTGAGTGAGCCTTTGCATTCAGGAAAAAAGTGTTTATAAGTGTTTATAATTTGCAAGAGGAACAAGAAAGAGATGACAGCTATGTTCAGTGAGCAACACTGATGCATCTTTTTATACATTTTCCAAAATACTGAAGAAAACATAATATATTTAGCTGGGTTTGTTTCTATTATCCTACAAAAATCCCAAGCTTTAAGACCTCATTCTTTTCAGAGAAAGAAATAGTTTATTTGAAAGGTTTCCTCTGATTGCAGCTTTCAATATCCTTCACTTTATGAAACAGAAGGATGAAAGTAATGTGTGTTGTGATGCTTTCAGAGAAAAATGCTAACAATTGGATGTACTGTAGACATCAGTAATCCCAGAAACAGTAAAGTAGAAAGGAGTCAGGATGGTAATGGTCAAATTTGCTAAAATGGAAAAGTAAGGATATCATTTTTTAAATACATTTATATGATTTATAAAGCTGCCTATGTCACAGAAGTCATTCTGAGTGGCATACAAAGATTTAAACCATAACCACAACATATAAGCTATGATGCCCTGGTTTAAACAATAAAACTCAAAATAAAAAGCCACATCACCAAGAGAATGTATTTAACCTACTAGGGGGAGGTTGTACCTGGGGGAAGAACCAGGTTTTCAGTGCCTTATGAAAGGCTAACCTGGTTCAGAGCCATCCTCTGGGAGGAGATGTTGTTCTCTGCAGATGCAGCCATAGAGAAAGTACAGCTGCAGGTCTAACAAGTTGGCATTGATTGATGGAAGGGACCCAGAGTATTCCCTCCCTGCTAAAACTAGGGAGCATGAAAAACAGTTGGGGACAGGCAATCCCACAAATAGCCTGGTTCTATGCTTTATAGAACATTTTTGGGAGTATCTAACACTTTGAATTGTAATAGAAGCCTATTGAGAGCTACCGCAGCTCACAGAGCAGAGGTGTTATATTAGTGTGTTGAGAGGCACCATAAACTACCTGAGCTGCAACCTTCAGGATCATCTACAGCAGGGGTGTCCAAACTTGGTCCCTTTAAGACTTGTGGACTTCAACTCCCAGAGTTCCTCAGCCAGCTTTGCTGGCTGAGGGACTCTGGGAGTTGAAGTCCACAAGTCTTAAAGGGACCAAGTTTGGACACCCCTGATCTACAGCTTTCAAATGCTCTTGGGGGAGCCCCATGTAAAGTTTATTACAGTAATCAAAATGAGAGGTGATTAAAGCCTCCTTGTCCAGGAATAAGAAGCATTCCTCACCTTCTGGATCCAACTGCTTGTCTTTTACTGGGACAATTTAATCATTCAGGAGGGACGTGGATCTAATACACAGCTGGCCAAAGTCACAGAGTAAAAGATCCTGCCTATCTCAATTAGGGCCAACAGGTTTAAACTCCTCCAAGACAACTGCCTCTGGCAACTCCATAGATCTCTACAACTCTTAATGAATCTGAGCAACTTTATCTGACAGATGCCTAGATTAATCTTTAGGGGTTACCCTACCTAGGAAGGTCCTGGTTACCCTAAACAGAGCTATTGGTTGGTACTCTGCAGATGGAATAAAGGTGGAGAAATAACTATATTGTGCCACCCTTATTGCCATGAGCTAATCCTTAAATAATACTCTTTCCCGTGTTCTTTGTTTTCTTTCAGCAACATTCTTGGTGTCTCTTACATTAATTCATCACCTGGGATTCCTTTGAAAACCAGAAAGCCTTTTGGAGTCCATGGACATAAAGTCTGCATAGGCATGACTTAGAACTAAAGCCAAAGTTATCTTATTTCAGGTAGTCCTTTACTTACAACCACAATTTAGCCTAAACTTTCTGTTACTAAATGAAACATTTGTTAAGTGATTCCCCCCCCCCATTTTAAAACTTTTCTTTTCACAATTGTTACGCGAATCACTACAGTTGTTAAGTTAGTAACATAGTTGTTAAGTGACTTCTCCATTGACTTTGCTTGTAAGGTCACAAAAAGTGATCACAGGATCCTAGGACACTGCAACCATCATAAATATGAGTCAGTTGCCAAGTCTCTGAATTTTGATCACATGACCATGGGAATGCTACAACAGTCATGTGTGAAAAACAGTTATAAGTCAATTTTTCACTGTTGCTATAACTTTGAATGGTCACTGAATGAACTGTTGTAAGCCGAGGACTACCTGTATTCCAAGCAGCAACTAAAGTTTCAGTTCAAACCTACCAGAGCTCTAGGAATAACCCCAAGCTCCCTTTGGAACTCAGTAGGATCTATCAGATGCCGGGGTAAACCACTTGATAAGTCCTGCTTCCCTATAGGCAGGGATGATGCCACAGAACTCCAGAGCCAGCAGAGAGTGATCTATTCATGACAAGGGACTAATGGTAACATCACCAGCTCCAGATCCCATTCCAAGTGCCTTTAGATTAAAAACAAGGTCTACTATATGCCCTTTGTTGTAGTCAAGCCAGAGATAATTTGGGTTAGATCCACAGTTGCCATGATAACCATGAATTGCTAAGCCACTTCAGAAGGCAGGTCTATACCCAAAGATGGCAAATAGTTCCCTGAAATCCCCTGGAAATTTAAGATTGAAGAACTCCAGTGCTAACCAAGCCACAGATTCTAGCAGTTCCACTAGGGAGGTTGCTATATAACAGGAAAGCTGCTACACAAGAATACCAATAAAGGAGAATATTTATAGCTCAGGGTTAAAATGAGGCATCCTTGATGCTCTCTGAGCTTGATTGTTTTCTTGCAGATGTTTCAATACCTAACATAGATAATCAGTGCTATCAATAGTCCTTTCTGATCCCTGTAGTACAATATTATAAAGAGGATCTTACACTGGACAATCTGCGGAGCAGTGCCTCTGACAGCTGTTATGGATTCTCAGGTAATAATTGCCATACCTCCATCCTGACTCTGGCTTTGCAGCTGATGCTACACACAAAACTCAGCAGGGCAACTTTAGAGAGGGAAACCCTCCCACTGGACCCAGGCAGGTTTTGGTGTTGCAAACAAGATCAGATTTCTCACCCACAATTAAATTACGGGTGAGGTCAATTTTATTACAGGCTAACTGTGTATTAAACAATAGCAGTCAGGAGCCAGTGTCTGTTCAGCCTTGATTACCAGGCCTTGGGGCAGACTACAAGGGGCGGAAAGATGCTCTGATTCAAAACACTGAGGTCATTTTCTCTAAGAAAGCCCATCCTCTGTCTTCCACTCTATCCCTCTCTTCTAATCATTACCCTTGCCTGTCCCTTCTTTTCTACCCACCCAATCTTCTCTGAGCCTAGTTTCTCTACTCCTATGCCAAAGAGCACTAACATACCACCCAACATAACAACAATACTAACACCAGCTGGTACCAGTCTCAGGGATGCTTCTGTCTCACACTCAACATCCCTTTGCTCAGGAACCAATTCACCACCATCTTGCAAAACCTCATGTCAATGCTACCCATTCTACCCAACCCAACTCACCCTAGCCTAAACCATCCTGTTTTCATCTGGGAGTGGAGGAGCCCCACCAATCTACAAGAGCTGCAACCCACCAAGATGGAAGAAACTGGCAAAATGGACCCTGGTCTGTGTGGTTACTCCAATAGCAGCTGCAGAACATAGGCTAATCCTATTTAAAGTTCTTACCTGCTCTCATTCCCACTGCCATCCCATGCCAAAACCTGGAGGTGGGCAGCTCCCCAAAAGCCAAATAAATCCTCCTCTGGCTGCTCACAAAAAAGCTGATGCTTCCTTAATAGCTGACAACTGGAATATGTCTGGCACAATTCTAACTTTACAAGAACTCAGCTCTGAATCACTTCATTATTGTCTTCTGCCATGCTCCTATCTTCCCTCTCCACTGATACTCCAGTTCTTGAACTGACCACAGAAACTACCTTTGGAACTGGCTGCCTTTTCCTACTTTCTCCTTTGAATTTTATGCCTCCTGTTAGTTATTGATTTTTGTGCTTTTTTCATCTGGTTACTGGCAGCCTTACTGGCCTGGCCTAGGCAGGACAATATTATTTTAAAAGTCTGTCCTTGCTAAAATGAGCACTAAATGTAACCTAATCTGACCCATGGGGTAAATGCACCGTGACACTTTATATTTTAGGGCCCTTTATTAACAGTTTATTTTGCTATTAAATATACATTTGTTGGTCATTTGTTGCACATCACTTTTATGCCTTCTTTGATGCCTTTCTAACATGAATACAACATTCTGCAAGCAAGGTTTGGTGCTTTAAAAATGTACTATTCTCTTGAGAGGTGTGTTCATTTTCTATGACTGCAGCACTGAATATCCTACATAAAGTAATAAGACTCAAATGAACTTTTTAAATAAAACTAGTAAAAAGAATCTTTTTTTCTCAGCTATTTTTAAAATGTACACATGTATATTCAATTTAGCATTTGCATAATTTATTTACTGTTAAACCTGCTTTCTTTACACACAACATGTCATCCTATAAGTCTAGAAAACATTTTTATTTCACTGTATGTGTCCTGTTTGTCCTTATTTTTGACCAACAAAAGTGTAAATCGAGAATCAGCTACCCCTTTGACCTTAATACTAGGACACAATTTATCCTATGGCCAATTAACCATACTATTCCAGCTAGCCTCCACCCTCCCTGTGTTCCACCCTCCCTGTTTCCAAACCCGTTATTTTTCCTTGTACAAGAAAAATAATTCTTCATTTAGATTTAACCTTGGCAGCAGACAACATTATTTCTCTTACTACCATCCTAACAATGGCTTCCTACTGGCAGGAAAGGTGAATATAAATCATAAAAACAAATAAGATCAGATCTCATCTCATCTCCAAAGAAATCAAATGCTCACTTTCAATGGTATAGTAACAGAGACTGACTCAGTTTTATAAACAAACAATATTTCAATGTTCTCAAAGAATTAGCTGAAAGATAAAAAAGCTCACCCATTCTTATTGTCCATTCATTTTAGCCAACGCTGCAAGAAGTGATTCCCCATTGGCCAAATGTTTAAATCTTATGGGGGCAGGTGGTAATCCACTTAGATTGGAAGGCTGAAACTTACTCTTCCCTAGTTTGAATAATATTAACTGAAAGAGAAACTCACTGCCTCCTAATGAAGCCAGGAGTTCTGGAGAATGTATGGATTCCTCTTCAGCTTTTTAGGTGAATAAGCACTGGTTCAACAAGGAAACAGCAGAGAATATGCAGAACAGCAAAACTTTAAGGCTTATACCCTCCATCCATTGGAGAGCAGGCTTTGTTTCATAAATAGATTTTTCTACAGTACTTGAAAAAGGGTTGGGTTGTTTTCAATTGCAATGACTCTGCTGAATGCCGGTCAGAGGCTTGGTGCAGTGAGTCTCTGGAATCCAGGTGATTCAGTGAGGAAAGCTGTATGGTATCCTGTCAGCACAGTGCCTTGACAGGGTGGAGAAGATGTCTGCCTTGCACACAAAAAAGCTTATTTTATCCAGAGACTATATTCAGAACAGGAGCAGAATATTAAATAGTAGGTTTTAGTTTTTGGCCGTCTGCTTGCAATATTACAGTGACAGAGAGATCTACATTGTATGCCATAGGAATAAGGAATGGGCCTGGTCATTTATAACAAATGATAGAGGAAATCTTGAATTTATGACCACAATTGGGACCAGAATTTCAGTTGCTAAGCAAGGCAGCTGCTAAGTGGATTTTTACAATCTTTTTTGCTACAGTTGCTGAATGAATCACTGCAGTTGTTTAGTGAGTCATGTGGTCATTAAGCAAATCCGGTTTTGCCTATTGACTTTGCTTGTTGGAACTAGCTGGGAAAATCACAAATGGCGATGATTCTGAGATTCTGCAACCACTGTAAATACATGCTAGTTTTTGATTCACAAGGCTGTGAGGGTGCTGTGGTAAGGGCAAGAACTGGTCCTAACTCAGTTTTTTCAATGCCGTTGTAAGTTTGAATGGTCCCTAAACAAATGAGGACTGCCCATATTGTCATAAAGAGCAAGATGAACCTCTGTCCCAAGGAAGGAAAAAACACTGCTGCTTCTTAGGCAGCCTCTTTCTCTTTTGGAAAAATAATGGACTTTAAGTGGGCATCAGAGTAACACTTCTTGGCAGGAATAAAATCATTAGTTTGGTCTAGTCGTGAAGGCACCAGGCTAGAAACCAGAAAACTATGAATTAAAGTCCTGTTTTAGGCCATGAAAGCCAGCTGGATGACTTTTGGCTAGTCATTTTCTTAGTCCAACCCACCTCACAGGGCTGTTGTTAGGGAGAAAATAGGAGAAGGAAAGTGTATTTGATATATTGACCACCCTGAGTTATTTGTAAAAATAAGAAAGGCAAGATATAAATTAATAAGTAAATCATTTTGAATCCCTGAATAGTGTACATAAATGCTAATACAAAAAATTATATGTGATGTCGAGGGGCAGAAATGCGTATGGATTTGAGTTATTTATATCTCAAAATTTTTAAATAATATTCTATTACGCTTTTGAAGATTCATTTCTATGATCCCATTTCTATTTTTGAGTAAAAATATGAGGCTTCCTCATTTGTATAAAGTATTGTGGTAATTTCTTTTCCTTCCTTTGCGGCAGGTTTGGCGAAGTAAATTAAGACTCAATTTAAATAAAACTTATCAGATCTTGCCATGTTTGGCTTTTTCTTTTCAAACTCCCCCCCACTTTCAGACTTACTGTAACTTGATACCCAACATCTGACTGAAGCAGGCACCCAGATTCTAGAGTCCTTGTAGACTGACATTGTCTCACTTCCCCTGGTTTTCCTGTTAGTATCCATAATTTTAAATCTCAGTGGGAAAAGAAGTAAGGCTATCCACTTAGGCAGCTACTTACCTTCAAAATGTTCTGTTTGAACTTCTTTACTACTCCTTGCTTTCTTTTTGTTTCGACGTCTGATAGAACGATAATATATGGAATTTCTTCGAATAGGAATGTAATGTGTCTTTGGTTCTTTCTCAGTTATACTGTCAGATGTCTCAGAATCATCATCAGAGATCAAGTCCAGGCTTGATATTGCCTGTGGAGGACTATCTTTCTGGATACCATTGGCTGATCTCCCACGATGGTGTCGTTGTACCTCTTCCAGTTTTTCTTTCTCCATAGCAACAGTTTTTATTCTTTAATAACAAGGAAGCAAATGAGGAAGCTTCGTACATTCCATCAGATCTCTCTGCTTGAGAATTAAAAAAGAAGAAGAGTACAATGTATTTTTATATGAAGAATAAATCGTTGCTTGATAACCATTTAGAAATTGATACCCTTCTTGATTATTATTCTATACCCCGTTAAGATCATTAAACAGGTTGACATATTAATTGAAAGAAAAATCATTTTCAAAACATTAATCTAGATATGATTCACAATATCTTGATCCCACAATCTGTACTACTATGAACTGCATTTACATGGAAAAGTTATGAATTAACATTGCAATTTAGCTTGCACTTCAATAGAATTGTTTAAAATGGAAACAGTACAAATAATGATTTAAAATATTCAAACACAAGGTCCTTGAAGAAACACATTTCTGATCTAGGATTATCTTTAACAGTAAGCTAAGCAGAGGCTGGAAACAGAAAAAAAAATCCGGTAACCAGATTTAAAATCCTAAACCACAATTTGGTTTCACCAACATTCATCTCTTATTCCATGTGCCTCTCTTCCTACCGCAAGATTAGATGACATACAATATACTGGTACAAAAAGTCAGCCTAAGCAATGGGGAAGTCTGTTTCGACCAGGGTTACCAGAAGTCCAGTAAAAGGAGAACATATCCTCCTTTTTATCCTTATGTCCTCTGTCCAGTAGGTATAGTCTTAAAGTCAAATATTGTCCAGGTTTTGAGTATCTCTTCATGAGCAGCTTTTCTTCACAACAGCACTTCTGTAATAAGGGCTAAGGCAAGTTAACAAGCTCCCTTTTGTGACCTTAATTAGATATTTCTACCCTTCCTTTCCCAGCCTGTTCTGCTACCTGAAATTGACTAAACCTTAATCAGTTACTGGCTAAAGACATTTGTCTCCTAACCCTCCAGCACATTCTTGCCATTGAAAAACCAGTCTTTCTGATGTTGAAAAATATAATCTCATGTGCATGTAGATCTAAGTACTTTGGAGCAATTTTATACTGTAGTATTTATCACAGATGCCAAGAAAGTTAAACAATGTGTCATCCTTCCCCATCTCAGTTTGTCTTCCTTTCCAATTGTCAGTGTCTTCTTTTGCCCATCCAGATATCTGGTAACCCTACCTTTTTCTAGTTAACCAAAATTGTCAGTAGCAATAATTGTAAAATCCCAATATCAAGGATTAGAAAGTCTGTTTATTTTAAAGCCTTTACCTCCAGATGCAGTTAATATCTTTAACAGTATGCATTAACCATTAATGCCTTATTCTTATTTATTAATTTGTTTGCCACCCATCTCAACACAATATTGCATCATATATTAATTGAATTATAGCTAATTAATGGATAATACGGTTTGAGATTGAGAATACATGACAATATATGGAGTGCTATTTCCCTCTATCCTCTCAGATCTCATAAGGTCTCTCCTGTTGTATAGTGCAGTGATGGTGAACCTTTTTGGTACCAAGTACAAAAAAGGGAGCGAATGCGCATCTGGGCCGCAACCCAGAAGAGGAGCTGCCCAGGGCACATCCGCACGCCTGAAAATGAACTTCTAGTTTCAGCTACTGAACTTCTGGTTTAAGACAGCTACTCTTCTGGGTTTCTGGTGCGCATATGCATGCAACAATCAGCTGGCCAGCACGCATGCTTACATAGGAAAACAGAAGACAGTTCTTCCAGTTTTCAGCACTGCCGCATGCAAAAAGTCCAGCTGATTGTCATGCACGCATGCACGCCAGAAACCTGAAAGAAGAACGGGCAACGCCGCATGTGCCAGGCAACACTGCTCTGTGTGCCACTTCGGGCACATGTACCATAAGTTTGCCATCATGGCTATAGTGAAATTGCTTCTGGAGACAGAGAGCTAAACACAATTCATCAAATCACATACCATGCCAAAGTATAGTTAGCATAAACTATAACTTCTAAACTCACTTCAAATTAAGGTTAATTTTGCTGCCTGATCACAAACCAAGGAGAGTTTATTATTTTATCTAATGTTTATGTCACCTTATTTTATAAATACTTTGCAAATAAAGCTTTCATCTTCAGTGATACTTTGCTATATTTCTTCCCATTCTGGAGTAAAAAGAAATCACGTTGACATAAATTGGGCTGACCCAGGGTGAAATGCTCCTGGTTTGGACTGGATCACCTGATCCGGTAGCGATGGCGGCAGGTGGTTCGGAGAACTGGTAGCAAAAATCCCTGCCCCCCCCCCCCGCAGCCCCAGCTGAGCCACATGATCATCAGAGGGTTGTTTTTGTTTTTGTTTTACTTTTAAAAGCCTTTTTTCTTCGGCTGAAAAAATGCTTTTAAAAGTTAAAAAAACCCTCTGATGATCGCGCGGCTCATCTGAGATCGTCCGAACCCTTTAAAAGCATGTTTTCTACAAGCTCTTCCGCTGAAGTGGTTATAAAAAAATGCTTTTAAAAGGTTCTGGTGATCAGGCAACTCAGATGGGATCGTCAGAACCCTTTAAAAGCTTTTTTCCCTCTGGCGATCCCAGCTGAGTTGTCTGATCATCACAGGCTTTTAAAAGCATTTTCGGCCGAAGAGGTTGTAGAAAAAAGGCTTTTAAAAGTTAAAAAAAAAAGTTGGCCATGGCCACTCAGTCACATTAACACCCCCCCCACTAAGCCACGCCCACAGAACCGGTAGTAACAAATTTTACATTTCATCCCTGGGCTGACTCTCCCCCCCCCCCAAGTATCCTCAATGTACATCTAGAATGAGGCTATACTATGCTTCTCCTTAAAATAGACCAGACTAAAAAATCAATGATATACATATATGTAAGAACAGCAATTGTACCAGGATCTTGCAAATCTGAATGAACTTCCATCCTTTGTTTCTTGGCATGGGTTCAACTTGTGCTTGTCTGATCATTAGTAGCAGCAAAATTCCCCCTGTCTTTCAAGGCAATTCCCAAGGTCCTCTATAGAGATTACTCAAGTAAAATAACATACTAAGTGTACAGAATAAATGCAGAAAAAAGAAGTCTAAATTATTTATCCGCTGCTTCAATGCTAAACATTAATTTTCTTGAGAATGAATGCAAAAAAATATCAGCGATATGTTTTAACCTTTACTAACACAAAGATGAGAACTTTTGAGAGTCTCTCTCTCTCTCCCTTTCTCTAGAATAGTCAGAAATGCTTTATTGGTGTCAATTTCTTCAAATGAATAGTTATAAATTAAAAGGTTGGAGAGGAGGCCCTCAGAGTGCCAACCACCCCCAGAATTCAAAGATCCCTACAGTACAGGTATTCCTCACTTACAACCATAATTGAGTTCAAAATTTGTGTTGCTAATCAAGATACTTGTTAAGTGAGTTTTGCCCCATTTTATGACTTTTCTTGCCACAGTTGTTAAGTGGATCACTGCAGTTGATAAACTACACCATTGTTAAGCGAATCTGGCTTCCCTATTGACTTTGCTTGTCAGAAGATCAGAAAAAGGGATCACATGACCATCATAAATACGAGTCAGTTGCCAAGCATCTGAATTTTGATCACATGACTATGGAGATGTTGCAATGCTCACAAGTTTGAAAAATGGTCATAAGTCACTTTTTTCACTGCTGTTGTAACTTCAAATGGTCACTAAATGAACTGTTGAAAGTTGAGGACAACCTGTATATTCAGCCTCAAGTGAATTATGCATGGTGGAAGGGAAGGGAAAGGAGAGAATTGGACTCTACTTGGTAGAACATTTATTGATTGATTGATCAATCAATCAGGTTTGTATAATTGCCCATCTAAAAAATGTGATTCTGGGTGACCAATTATTAAAACAACATTCTGTATTTAACTGTTTTTAATTTTAAAAAATTAACAGCAGTTAAACACAAATACATCTATCTTAGATACAATATAACAATCCTGTGTGATCCCCATATCTCTGGAATTTTGTGGATATTTAATTGATAAATAAATATTCTTTTATCCCAAGTGGAGTAGTCAGTGGTGAAATCTGAACCAGTTTACTACAAATTCGCTGGCCACTCATGTGTGCCGCATACCAAACGCACGCTGTGCACATGCATAGTCCGCGCCAAAAGAAGGCTTGGGAAGGTAAGTAGAACAGTGTGGTGGTGGGGTGGTGGTTGATCAGCTGTGGCGCGCGATCGTGGGAACCTTTTTCAAAACTTTTTTTTACTTTTTTAAAGCATTTTTTACTACCTATTCGCCCAGGCCGGTAGTAAAAAAATGCTTTTAAAAGGTAAAAAAAAAGAGGCTCCGACGATCACAGCTCTGCTGCGCGATCATTAAGCCTTTTTTTTAGTAAAAAAGTGATACAAAAGTTAAAAAAAAAGTTCTGAAGATTGCGTGTCACTCAGCTGATCATTGGAACTTTTTTAAAATACATTTTTAGTACCGGTTCAGCGAACCAGTAGCATATCAGGCGAATCGGCCCAAACCGGTAGCATTTCACCCCTGGGAGTAGTTAACTATCTGGGTGGGCCTTTTCACTACTTACTGTTAAGAATACTAAGGAATAAGTCAAGCCTGCCAACATTTTCAAAATCAGGTACAGGCTCCTGGTTATTTCATTATGCTTTCCTTGGTAGCATAATACACGCTATTTGCTTTTCTCTTCCCTCCCCCAAGATACACATTTGGTCCCAGAAGCCCTAAAGAAAAAATATTTGTACATTTAGTATAATAAGGCAGTCAATTAGGTCAAGAGTCCATGGACCGGCACCGGTCCACGGCATGCCAGCAACTGGTCTGTGCAACTAAGTAAAGCCCCATCCGTGGGATGCAGGCAGCATGCAAAACCACACCCCCTCCGGTCCACGGAAAAACCTTTCTCCATGGAACTGGTCCCTGGTGCTCAAAAGGTTGGGGGCCACTGAATTAGGTGCACCACTTCTATGCACATTGGCTCCATATACCACTCCATGGAAGAGCCTATGTCAAAAAAGCTGCACTTTATGTACCTATTAATGATCCATGGACTTTCCTGATTTGCACATCACCACAGCATGTCCCAGAACCTTGTTTTTTCTTGTCTTCCATTGATCAAATACAAATACCTCAGGATGTCCTAAGTCAAACATTGCTAGTCAGTTAATGCTTTCCCCTTAAATTCATAGCAGTTTTACTATGTGTACAAGGTGATGAGCTTCACCAATCCTTTCAGGCAGTACATTATGCTGGTATCCTTTACGCCACCTGAAGAAGCAGTGAATAGGAAGAGCCCAGAATGTGTTTTAATTCTAGGTAATGCTATATTACAGTGCAGAGACTTAAAGAAGAAAACATTTATTCAAAGAACACAGCAGATTGCCACAACTCATTCCTTCCTTTTTTTCTAGCCAATGTAAAACTATATATAATGTTTGGCTAAATTGCTCCTTGCACTCCTATAAACACCTACTCAGATATGAATCCACTTAAATTCAGGGAGGCTTTTGCTCAAGTAAGATGGTAATAAAACTGCAATCTTCTTAAACTGAATTAAAGAAAACAAATAGAATCAGACAACTTTTCAACTTAACTTCTGGAGGAGAGGAGATACATCCTTCATCTCCATTTTCCTTGTTTCTCAATATCATGATTTACACCAAAGGTAGCTGGGTTTGCTCACAAATTTCTTTGTTATATTCCTAGCTCAAGCAAAAAGCAAACTTTGCAGATGTACTGATTTTTACTGGGGTGGGGTTGGAGAAGTGTTTTCCTGAAGGCTCAGCCTTTGGCTGTTTCAGACAATCCATGATATTCAATAGGTATGCAAATACAGGTCTCACAGCAAATTTCACAGGGAATGGGAAATGGGAAGGTACATCAGTGTCATATTGACTTGCCTGCAGAAGTTGTGAATGCTCCAACACCGGAATTTTTTAAGAAAATGTTGGATAACCATCTGACTGAGATGGTGTAGGGTTTCCTGCCTGGGCAAGGGGTTGGACTAGAAGGCCTCCAAGGTCCCTTCCAACTCTGTTGTTATATTATATTATCATATTTCTAAAAGTATTTGTGCCTTTCTGACAGTATGTGTCAGTGAAATATGAATTCTAAATGAATTCAATGTGAAAATTATTTGATTTTTGGAATAGCCAAATTAGATAGGAACATCAGAGAAGGGCTAAGTACTTTAATTCAGAATCTACTAAGGGGCTACATAACTGAAGGGGAGATTCTTACTGTTGTGAGGTGGGGACTAGCTATAAACATTTGAAGATGTTCAAAGGTTAATAGAAAGTTAGTGTAAGTGTGTGATCTGTTTCAAGGAATGAATGTTTGTCAAAAATAAAAACAGCTACGTATAAACTTTTGCTTCTTCCCATTTGGTTACATGGAAGTGTCAGGAGAAACTGATGTAGAATGGGTTAAATTTATAGTTTATGGTAAAGGTTTAAAAAACGTGAAGCAAGAAGAGATAGGACCAGGAATGAATGGGCACCAAATCAATTGGAGTGAATAGAAAAGTAATATGAAATAAGTCATTGGGGTAGTGTGATCATACACTGAAAAGGATTTACAAAATTGATATATGATGGAAGAGGGAAAAGGTTGAGAGAAGGGGAAAATGACCACATGACTGGACTAAATTTTATTTTTGACAGTGATAAAGTAAGTCATTGCAGTTTTTAAGTGAGTCCAGCATATTCAATGGGCATTTTTTTTTCTGCCAGAAAATGGCAAAACAGCATTTCAAATCCCGGTCATGTGACCACAGAATGCTGCAAACTTATCATAAATACAAGCTGGTTACCAAAGACCTGAAATATGATCAGCAGAGAGAGGGCGGCAATCTAACTTTGAGGAAGGTTCATAAGAAGATCTCTCTCTCTCTCTCTTTTTAAGTCCATCATAACTTTGACTGGTTAAGCAATCAGTCATATGCCAAGGACTACCTGTAGACTGTACTCTAGAGTTACTCCTTATCTTTTATGTGCTGACAATACTGGCTGCCAGCCAACAAGATGGGAAACTGGATGCCTGCCTCAGTCCAGTGATATGCAAACTCTGGTTGAATTTTAAGAAGACAATTATCCTTTTTACCAATATTTTAAAATGGTAACTGTGAATGTAGTCAACAAACTTGGCATAGATCAAAAACAGGAATCCAGGTAGAATGCCCAGCACAGCAAAAAAAACCAAAATTCTGTTTATCTATTTAAAATATTTATAAAGCCCCTCCCCCATCCTTCTAACAAACTCACAAATATGACAGCTGAGGCTTGAAACATTCTTAAGGAGGAAGGCCAAGAAATCAGCCATGTTGTATCTCTACCTCATACATAACTGGGGAAGTTTATTCTTCAACATTGGCTCTTCTGTAGGCTTGCTTCTTGGCAAATCTCTCAGATCTACAAAGTTCTGCTTTCTGGTATTAAATCTTTATCATATGCCAATGCTTAGAATGGGCTAAGCAAGGCACCCTGGGGGCTTGTAGGAATTTCCTCAGTCAGAATGGAGTCATTGGTTCCACCATTACTTCAATCATTCACACCAAGACTATCTATGAAGATTCTGAGTCATCCAGGTCATGGTTGTCCCAAGGGTGCTTTTTCAAGAGGCAACTGGACTTTCTGGTTTTTCTTTGAAGATGTTTCGCTTCTCATCCAAGAAGCTTCCTCAGAGAGAGCTGAAGAAGCTTCTTGGATGAGAAGCGAAACGTCTTCAAAGAAAAACCAGAAAGTCCAGTTGCCTCTTGAAAAAGCACTTTTGGATCACACCAAGACTATTTTCCCTATGTGTCTGCCTCATCAAAGGACATGTCCAGCAGAGCCATGACACTATCTGCCCCTCAGAAATTACTACATTAAACTTACAGTTGCTAAGTCACTGAAAGTGAATATTGATTAGTGGTTCCCATGCAAGTAGTCCTCAATTTACAACTACAACCGAGACTAGAAGTTTCATTGCTAAGCAAGATGATTATTAAGTGAGTCAGACCTGATTTTGATGCAAGCTAGATATTACAGCTAAGATACATTGTTAGTTCATATTCTCATCCAGCAAGTCTTAAGCATCTGTATATTCTGGATCCCATTCTATTTATAATCTATGTTGTCTCCATGGTGCTAGCAGTGAAATAAATGGAGTTTCATCCTCCAAAACTAACTGTAAACCAATAGCTGTGCATCTGTGTACTGATGCATTTGCTGCCTTCTCAACAACTCAAGTGGAATCTCTTACTGTTTGGGGAAAAAAAATCTATTAATTGTACAAAAATGAAAGTGACAGTCTTCACTGAGAGATTTGTCAGGCACAAACGTAAATGATTAATGCCTGGTAATAGTACAGTTAAGTACAGACTTTCAAATACTTTAAGGTTATTTTTCAGCTCTGGAGGAAGCAAGCATGGTCTATCTCAACCTCTGCATATAGAAATTTGGTGAGTCAATTATTGCAGGCCAAGATTACACTGATTGCACAATATTGTTAAGTTGCTGCGCTGTACAGGTTTAGATATCCATACTTATTTATTATGACAACAAAATGATGAAATGTACATTATAGTGCCACCTGCCTTTTTGTACTTGTGCTGCAATATCACATGGATATACGTAAAGTATAGAGTCTGTGTCATAGCATTGTAACAGACTTGCTCCCTTGCTGCTTACAAGTCCATTTGTGTAGGAGAGACTGGCAGAGTCAGGGGAGGAATCAAGCAAGGCATCAGTTTAGAATCTCTATAGTCACAGAAGGATGAAGTCCAACCCATTCTTGAATACTGTTGATTCTTATCTAGTTTTACACAGATGTAAACTATTAGTCTGAGAAGACTCCTGTGCACAGGCTTAAGCAATAAATCAGTAATTTTGAACCTTTACATGTGGACCTGGTTGTTTGTGCCTGACAATTAGTACATGTAGATTTCACACACATCTCCAAGGTAAATCTACCCAAGCTTATAATTTATTAGATTTTTCCTATTGATATATAGGTCCTTAGTCTTGTCACGGACCTCATCTTGTTGGGTTTGGCCCAATGTTCAAATCTATTAAGGTAATTTTGAATTACCATTTTTGTCCTCTAAGGTATTCCCTTAGCTTGTTGTTACTTGGAAATCTGGTAAACATTCATACATTCCTTCATTCCATAAATTCTTTATAAAAATGCTAAATAGCACAGGATGAAGGATTGAGCCCTGGGGGTTCCTTCTCAATACTTTGTTCAAGCTGCTACAAAACCATGCTTAAGCTACTTTTGGTTACAGATGTTTAATCATTTCCAAATGCTCTGAACTGCAATGCCATTTAGCTTATACTTATCCATCTTGTCAATAAGGTTGTCATATCATAATTTATCATACAGTTTATTGAGATCAAAATACGATGCATCTTCAGCATTCCTTGGACTATTAAACTAATCACTGGCATAAAAAGAGATTTATAAGGATTTATTCTTGATTATTCCATGCTGGTTCCTATTAATAGCAGTGTTCTTTTCTAAATGTTTATAGTGAATCATAACAAATTTAAAAGTGCACAAAATTTAGATAATCTATTTACAACCATTTTCATATACTTAATTATTTATGAAGTTGTATTTTACACAATTTTTCTACTTTATGTTTTTTTGTATTCAAAGTTGGATTAATTAATTGCCTCTCATAATTTGGGGAAATGCAGATGCTTAAAAGATTGTGTTCTAGTTCACTTGTTAATTTAGAAAGTATGAATTTAGTTGGTTTCCATTAAAATAAGAAGCAAAATTATCCCCCTCTTTTTTCATGTCCACATCTTTTCTCAGTCCAATAGTTCAGTAAATATAGCATTATTTTCTAAACGGGACAGGACATATGTATATTTTCAAATTTAAAAAAAGTGTTTGTCATTATTTTAATTGTATTCATCCTTATTCCTCAAGCTACGCCTGTGCATATTTTTTCTTCAGCTTATTCTGATCAGACTTCAGGAAATGTCTACAAGAATTCAAAGTATGAATTGTTATGTTACCTATCACCCTGTCCACACCCTGATGACAGGGAAAAAACAACAACTAGGTTTTCAGTTGCATAAAACATGTACTAGCAATTTCAGGTTTCTTCCTCTTACTTACAATAAGGAACTAATTGCTCAGTGCTATTAGCTTAAAACTGCCCATCTAATTTCTGTTTTTTTGTTCTTTCCAAATGCTCTATTAACATTCAAGAGTGCCATATTCATACCTGAATCAGTGTATATACAATTACCAATCTCATAGCAAACATCAATGGGCAATATCAAGTTCCTGCAGGTGGACATATTGGGTAAATATAATCAGAGACACAATAAACAGTAGGGCTGCCAGATGAGGAGGGGTATAGAACTTTGGAAAAATACTAGAAGGTAATAAAGAGGTACAGAAAACTCTATTTGCTGCTAACTAGCGTTAGAACTATATGCAGGGCCTGTAATATAAGAATTCAGTCCATAATTTTTAATATAATTCTATTTCTTTGGGAGTTACCTTTTGCAATGTGATTTGTAACACTACGATACTGAATAAACTAGAATAATATAATCAATAGAACTCTAAGCTCATACTTAGTTCCACACTGTTACTTATTCAGTGATTTTGAGCAAGTGACATTAACTCTTTCGAGGAGTTATGAGATTAGCAATGTGATTGATTAAAAAGCCAATTAATAACAGAATAGAAATATATTTTACATGCTTTTCTACTGAATCTGATATCATCTGATCTTGACCCGTGTGCCTTCCCTGTATTTCTAGAACCTGGCATAATACCAATGTTATGTACTGACCTTATTCCCTAAGCAATGGTTTTAGTGAGGACCAAGTCCCTTCTACCATTCTCATGATAACCTCTAGGGCGGGGGTGGGGAACTATGGCCCTTTTACGATCTGTGAACTTCAACTCCCAGAATTCCTGAGCCAGCATAGATCTGAGAGTTGACGTTCACAGATCATAAAAGGCCATAGTTCCCCACTCTGGCTCAAGGGGAACTTTTGGCTTGATTGGAACATTCAGTGAGGAGGAATTGTCTTGGGCTGTATATAAATATATATAATGCACTTAATGTATATAAATAACAAACTTCCTTAATTTTTATAGGGCCTTGTGGGACTGCTTTTCTACCTTACCAGGGCTACAGACTGGTTCAGACAGCAATGCAGACTCACAACATCATTGTTGCACAACTGTGGTGTTCAAAGAGATTCTAGGCAAATTCTACTCCATTTAAATACCCACAAGATTTAACTTAGCCTTAACTCTCAAAATTCCTCAGCCAGTATCGCTATGTGTAAACATTTGAAGATTTGATTTCTGCAACCAAGTTTGGGGAAGACTGGTTTACTTCAACTTAGTTTGTGTACATATTTTGTTTTCTTTAGAAGTTTTCTTCTCTCGAATGGGAGATATATATTTTTAGGCAATCATCTTAAGTGAATTTGTTTACTTCTAAATTACTACAAATACCTGATTGGCAACATGAAATAGATTTAGCAATATCAAAGAAAGAAATGTGGTATATTATTCTATGCTAGGCGAAGGGCACTGCTGCAAGCTATGAAGTGATACTTCTTTCTCTGTCCAGTCAGCAGATGATATTTCAGGATAATAAGATGGACTTGGAGAATGTTTTGCTTAAGACTTGAGAGCCAGCTGTAGCAACCAGGGCAACCTGTTGGGCCTTAGATGAAATAAAGTATAACATTTTTCTTTCTTTTCCATCTACGAAATTTAATTATATCCTTCTGATTGCTTCCCTGCATCAAACAATTCCTCCTGTATTATCTAGTTATACGTCAGAGATCTGCCAAAGCTTATTCTATTATATAAATACAACAAATTTGTCAGTATCAGACTAACATTTTTCTTAAAGTCAAAATGTATAGAGCCCAACTTCAGCACAAAAAAGTTCATACCTGAATTCTGCCTTGTTGTTATTTCATTATTCTTTGACTCATTGGTAAAAGTAGCAAACCCCTATTTATAGAAAACTGTACAGAAACTCTCTGAAAAACACTTTAGTTTTTATTTTTGAAGATGAAAGAAAGGAGGGAGGGAGGGACGGAGGAAGGTCTTGAACCTTGGGATCAACTCCAGAGGGTGCATTTTTCAACAGGAAGTCTTCAGGGGGAAAAAATCAGAAGTTTATTATTCACCTGAAGTTTGCATAATAGTACTTACTCAAGTGATCTTATAGCAGTCTGACTCATGCTACAAGAGTCACAGCCTCTGTAACTAAAGTTCTAAGCCATTAAAAATTTTAAAAATCAGGAATAACACTGAATATACTCTCCCTACTCTATGAAACTGAACACTAGTTCACATGACCAGGTAATGTAATAAAACTTTAATTAAACTATCAAAGGCCAGCTCATGTGAAAGAAATCTTTTAATATATACAAAAGCCCTCTTGTTTGGACAGCTCTCCTATAAGCATGGAGATCAGAACCTCAGTGATGTCAGTAGGACAACTTGGAAAGGACAGGGCTGCTTGCTGTTCGAAATATTGAGTTGCGGGATTGCTAGGGATATTGGAAATTATAGTTCAATCTTCTGTGCAGAAGAGAAATACATTATTACGACATCTCTGACGGATAGTCATCCAACACATTCAGCCAAGGAGACTTCCCCATCCTCTGAGGTTTTATTGTAGCATCTGAACAGATCTACTATCCTATGATGACTTGTAGCAGTGAACTAGGCTCACAAATATGAAGCATGGATGAAATTGGGCAGACAGAAAGTGATATAGGAGAAAGTGGTGTGAAAGAGAGGGACAAAATAGCAATGGATTAGAAGATGCTGCAAACATAAAGAAATATGTAAGACCATGGGTACCTGTGGAGGGCATGGTAGGGGCAACTGAGGACATATTCATGATGAAATCATTATGCACAGACTGTGATTTATGTATTTGCTTCAGATGTGAGGCAAGTACACAACTGCAGCTTTTGCATGATGTGCATGTTTCGTCATGTTGACATCATTACAACGTGTTATGAGCATTGCTGTGTAAGATGGAAAAGTATGGGTGAGAAGCAGGAGAAAGAGCTGGCTATGTTACCCGCTTCTTTAGATTTCTGCACGATAGCGTCATTGTGTCTCTTAAAAGCAAGTCTAAACATGTTCATTTCAAAAGCATTTTAGCAAACATGAAGACACAGAGTTGGCTGAGCTCCAAGGGAAAACAGATTATTTTGAACGCTCTGTCTGAATTTCATTTATAATATATACTGTAATGAATAGGATATTTATTTATATGACCATCCATCTTCATTGCCACAACTTTGGTATGCTCACAACAATCCTCCCCCTCAAAAAAATGTAAAAGCAGAACAGACTGTGCTTTTTAACCAAAGCTTTTCAATGTATTAATATATATAATCCCTGAATTTAACCTCACTGTTTCCCAGTGCTTAGGGAGAAGAGGTAGTTTTTTCCAGCATTCCAGAAGGCTGAAAGTTTTGGGGGGGTCTCTGAACCAAAAGGAAGGGTATTCCACAGGGCACGAAGTGCTGCAGAAAAGCACACGTGTTTGATCTCATTAGAAGGCAATATTTGAGGGACCGAGAGTAGGCCTGCCCTGTACAACCTGGTGGAACAGGCAGAGACCCAAATCATTTATTTTTATTTATTTATTTATTTATTTTGTCACAACAATATATGTAACTATCATACAGAAAGGTTATATAGTATATAAAGGTATAGAAGAAAAGAAAAACAATAGGACAGGAACGGTAGGCACGTTTGTGCGCTTATGCACGCCCCTTATGGTCCTCTTAGGAATGGGGTGAGGTCAATAGTGGAAAGTTTTTGGTTAAAGCTTTTAGGATTATGAGAAGAGACCACAGAGTCAGGTAAAGTATTCCAAGCACTGATGATTCTGTTACAGAAGTCATATTTTCTGCAATCTAGATTAAAGCGGTTGACATTAAGTTTAAATCTGTTGGTTGCTCTTGTATTATTGCAATTAAAGCTGAAGTAGTCTTTGACAGGAAGGACATTACAATAGATGATTCTATGAGTTAAACTTAGGTCTTGTTGAAGGCGACAGAGTTCCAAGTTTTCCAAGCCTAGGATTTCAAGTCTAGTGGGATAAGGTATTTTGTTGTTTTCAGAGGAATGCAGAACTCTTCTTGTAAAATATTTCTGGACACGTTCAATTGTATTGATGTCAGAGATATGGTAAGGGTTCCAAACAGGTGAGCTGTTTGGAACCAAGGATCATCCCAAGGATGATTTCACAAATAATCTAGCCCCATGCCATGCAGCGTTTTAAAGATTATAATTTAAAGATAACCCTGAATTGCACCTGGGAAGAAACTAAGATTTGTGCAACAACTGAAAAATATGTGCAAACCAGGGGGTGCCCAATACCACATAAGCTATAGCATTTTAATGTATGGATGGTCATCAAGGATAGGTCCATACGGAGAGTGTGATAGTAGTCCAACTGGGAAGTGATCAAAGCACGAGTGACCATAAACTAGGCCTCCTGGTCCAGAATATTGTCAACTAATCTTGTGCAGATGGACGCAACTGTTAACATTTCACTGTTTTTGTTTCAAACAGAATATCTTTTTAGTTGTGTATTTCTTTATGCATTACTTCAGATTATTTAACTATGTGAACATTAATGGGTGTGGACTGAAATTATAACAATAAGTTCTCGGTATGCCTTTATCCCAACCTGTTAACTCAGTAATGTACCAGTATTTACATAAGTGTACATTCATACCTATCAAAGTTAAAGTGAATAATATTTTAATAACAGGACTACATGCTTACTCAAAGTAAGATGCTGATTTATAGGATTGTTGAATTCAGGGTGGTTATTCCAAGTTCAATGAAAATATACAATTAAACTATAAATTTAAAAGGTTTTCATTTTTGCTCTTCTGTTAACCATCACATTTGTCTTTACAATTGCCTTAAATGCAATTTCAAAAATTACTTTTCCTCCGTAAATGCAGTCTTCCTCTCTCAGACACCAAAAACGCTGCCTACCAAAGGATCAACTTTTATTTCTTTCATATATGCACACGCATGTATGCACACACACGCACACAAGCAAACTGACTCTTTTAAAAAGTAGAATTCTCATTTTGGTATTCTCATAAATGATGTCAGAGCATGCCAGGTGATTTAAGAAACGGGGGGGGGAGGGGGGTTGTGTCTGGACAAGCAAAAGATCCCCAATAGGGGGAAACTATTCTTTTTTTGTGGGGGGGGGGCTTTTTAAAAGACCTTCCAGGTCAGTACTTCTCAATCTCATCAACCTTAACATATATGTGGATTCCAATTCTACACAATTTAAAGTTGCTGAGATTGAGAAACACTATTCTAGATGGAGGGTTCCCTTCATTATCAATCAAAAACCATCACACAACCATTTCATCTTTTCTGTTATAACAAATATCCTATGGTAAGAGAAAAATGGAAAAAAACAGAGTAAATATTGAAAAGATTAAAAATTAGAACATGGAAATCCCAGGCCTTGAACTGGCTTCTTTTCTCTGACACAGATTGAATTTCTAGGCTTGTATCCTTCGTAGCTGTCTGAGATTCCATTCTCATTTCTCCACAATAGAGACAGAACATTTTCACTTACCTAGTTTTGTTGTTTAAGCCGTTTCCTCTTTCAGCCCAAATCTTCTACCAACAGCTTTTCACCTACAGTTGCAAATTCTGTTCACTTCTTAAAGTGATTTAAAGAGCTTACAGTGAAGTTCTGAGGCCAGGACTGGGAAAATTCTTTTTGAGAACAGCAATGACCTTCAGTCAGAGCACCTGTCATCAGACTTATGTGTTTGGAACAAGGTTTTACCAAGACACTGTTTACTTTGTTTCCAGAGTCACAGCAAGCCTGATTTAAAGCAACAGGTTTCTTTTATTCATTTGAATGCAAACACAATGCCAAGCGTCATTTATGCTGCTTAAGAGTTTAGTCATCAGGCTTTGTCAAGCCATTGAAATAAGGTCTGGGTGAGAACCTAAAGTCACATATTGACATGTGAAGACTGCAAAGAATGAAGGCATACTATTTATTTTTTATTTATTCATCATATTTTGAAATCGCTTCTCTTCCTCACAAGGATTCATATACTATATGTGATGAAGGCAAAGTGGAGATATATCAAATCCTGCATCTGTTAATAGCAGTGTCCCCCAAGGCAGCGTTCTAGGACCAACACTCTTCATACTATACAAAATGACATTTCTGATCATATTATAAGTGACTGCATTCTTTTCACCAATTATGTTAAACTATTTAACACTACCAACAATGATGCTACCCTTCAAAAAGACCTTGACCTTGTGTCAGAATGGTCAAAAAATTGGCAATTCCAAATCTCAACCAACAAATGCTCGGTCTTACACATTGGCAAAAAGAATCAGAACACAAAATACAAGCTAAGTGGACATGACCTTGTAAATGACCCTCACTCTGTCAAGGACCTTGGAGTACTCATATCTAATGATCTAAGTGCCACAGCCCACTGTAACAACATCATCAAAAAGGCATTAAAAATTGTAAACCTAATCTTGCATAGCTTCTTCTCCAGTAATAATATACTACTAACCAGATCATACAAAACATTTGCTAGATCAATTCTCGAATACAACTCATCTGTCTGGAACCCAGACTGCATATCGGACATTAATACAATTGAGCGCGTCCAGAAATATTTCACAAGAAGAGTCCTCCACTCCTCTGCTCACAACAAAATACCTTATGCCACTAGACTTGAAAATCTGAGTTTAGAAAATTTAGAACTACGTTGCCTTCGGTATGACCTGAGCATAGCTCATAAAATAATCTGCTATAATGTCCTACCTGTCAATGGCTACTTCAGCTTCAACCACAACAATACATGAGCACACAATAGATTCAAACTTAAAGTGAACCTCTCTAAACTCGATTGCAGAAAATATGACTTCAGTAACAGAGTTGTTAATGCCTGGAATGCACTACCAGACTCTATGATCTCATCCCAAAACCCCCCAAATTTTAAACTAAGGCTGTCTACTGTTGACCTCACCCCATTCCTAAGAGGTCTGTAAGGGGCGTGCATAAGCGCACCAGTGTGTCCACTGTCCCTGTCCTAATGTTCCCTTTAATTGTATTCATTTTATGTATTCAATTCATGTTTATACTTATATATATTATCTAATACGTACTCAACAAAATAAATAAATAAATAAAAAATATTAAACATAATGAAATTGGACTGCTTTTCCAATACAGGTAGACCTTGCTTAGCAACTGCCTCACATAGTGATCATTTGCAGTTATGACAATGATAAAAAAGTAGCTTTGACACCAATCCTTGCATTTATGACCTTTTCAGGTCAGTAAAGCAAAGGAAAGCTGAAGTAAGATAATAAGCACTGTCATGGTTAACTAAATATATCTATTAACTGGGCAAGAGATGAATGGACCTAACAAATTCACTCAAAATCATAAGATGGAGAATATTTAAAGGAGTGGATGGATTGCTGGGGCGCCTTTTCCAATGTATTGAAAATATGTCTACTCCAATGACATATCGGAGCAAAAAGTAGATATATAATCAATTCAGGAAAAAAAAACCACATACTTTATCAAATATGAAAGCAAAGACTTCCATCAAATATGAAAGAAAACAAAAATCTAGGAATTTTCACCAAGATAGGCTGTGTTATCAATCAAAATACCGTTTTTAAAAGTTATTGTCCCATTATCAGCCTATTTCAAGAATTACCAATACTTTATATTCGTAACCCACTCACCAGTTTTGTTTTTTTTATAAAAAAATATTGGGAACTACTGATGCCTCTTTCATAACAAATGACACTATAAGTGGAATACAATATTACAAATGAGTGCTCCATTGTTCGATATGCTGTCATTACATTCTTGTTCGGATTATTTCTGAATCCTTTTATTAGTGCACCCACACATCTAATTTGCATTTTATAACGAAAAGAGAATCACTGCAACCACCTTAATTTAAGATCCACAAAGTAACAAATAAGAATTAATGGATGTTGAAGAGCTTGATTTTGTCCTCACTTGTTGAATTGCATATCATTTCATTTCCAAATGACTCATACTTAGTTTATCGCAATAAAGCCAGTGAGAAATCAAGCCTATAGCAGAAAGCTTTTCACTAGTTTAATAAGAATTTATAGTTAATTACATCATTTGGCAATTTGCTTTTTTACTGAAAAGGTAACAGGTTGGATGGAGGGAAAGAGATTAACATATGTTGTCCATAATCTACCAAGGGAAATCACTGAATTCCTATGAACTCATGTGGCTTATTATCTTTTGTCTCTAAGGGATGACATGTAGCATATGCCATTAATGCAGTCTTTGATGCAGGCAGTTCCGTTGTAGGATCTCTGCTCACATGGGCATACAGATAGTCCTCGGTTTATGACGACAATTGAGCCTAAAATTTCCATTGATAAGCAAGACAGTTGTTAAGTGAATTTTGCCCCATTTTCTGACTTTGTCAGAAGGTTGCAAAGGGTCATGTCCATGACCCTGGGACGCTGCAACAATCATAAATACCTGCCAGTTGCCAAGGGTCCAAATTTTGATCATGTGATCACAGGGATGCTGTAACAGCCATAAGTGCACAGGTAGTCCTTGACTTACGACCACAATTGAGCCTAAAATTTTTGTTGCTAAGCGAGACAGTTGTTAAGGGAGGTTTGCCCTATTATATTACCTTTCTTGTCACAGTTGTTAAGTGAATCACAGCAGTTGTTAAGTTAGCAGCACGGTTGTTAAATGAATCTGGCTTCTCCATTGACTTTGCTCGTCAGAAGGTCACAAAAGGTGATCACTTCATCCTGGACACTGCAACTGTCATAAATATAAATCGGTTGCCATGTGTCTGAATTCTGATCATGTGACCATGGGGCTGCTGCAACGGTTGTAAGTGCCAGAACCGGTCATAAGTCACCTTTTTCAGTGCCATTGTAACTTCGAAAGGTCGCTATTGTAAGTCTAGGACTACCTATATAATATGGTCATAAGTTCACTTTTTCAGTGCCCTTGTAATTTCAAACAGTGAATGGTTGAAAGTCAAGGACTCTCTGTATATAAATTCACAAGTGCAAGTATAAATCATCCCGTAGCCACCATGAACATAAATGGGGGCTACTTCCCACTGAAATCCCAGAGCACAAACTCTGTATAAGTTTCATTTAACATAAATAAGAATGCAACTATATACTTTCATTTTTTGTGGACTAAGTGGGAAAAAATCTCATCACTTTGGTATCCCAATTTGACATTTAAAAATTATCTCTGATGGCATGTTCATACATTTTCTCAGGTTTCTTTATCTTCTATTACCTTCTACCTGTAGACCTCATTTAACAACCACAGTTGGGACCAGCAGCTTGTGAAGTGGTCACTGAGTGAAACCATGGCTGTGCTTATTGCAGTTTTGTTTGTTTTTTTGCTTTACATACCTGCAAAGATTACGAATGCAAGGATTCGTCACAAAGTTACTTTTTCATTACTGTCCCAGCTACAAATAGATGCTAAATTGAGGCAATTACAACACAAGAATTATCTGTATTACCTTCAATGTGAGGTTAGAACATTATTATTACTATCATTATTAACAACATTAGGAACCACTCATTGTCAATGACAATAAGATTTTATACTACTGTAAAGCTACAATTTAAACTAATTATGTCAGTAAAAGAAAGTAATGAAACTGTTTATAGATAGGTAATGATGAGCAGAATCAATTAAAGCATTATACCAGACAATACTTTTAAAATATAATTGGAATAGTTAATATTTATCAATAGTTTTCATTGTCTGATTCAAAACATCCATCACAGATGCATTTTAGAGCTCTTAATCTCAATATGATTTAAAAATCTCAGTATGATTTACAATGCCTGGCCTGTTTTTAGAGTTACTTAATCCCAATGGAATTTTTCCTTGTGCATGAAAAATAAAGATGTAGCATTTAACTCAGATTTGTTCAGATTAGCTCTCATAAAAAATGCATCAGCCCATTGTACAAAAGATCAAGAGTAGGACTGTATATCTGCTTCAAAAGAAATGAAATAACTAATGGCTATTTTCCATCTTTTCAGTCAGTTACATAAAATATGGGTTAAGGTAAACAATGTGAAGAATGTGCTTCATTTGTTAATAGCTTTTACCTGCATCAGAATATGGTCTTATGTCAGGAAGACCTTTGGCCCAGAGTTTTGTGCATGTTGGCCAGGGCACTTTTTAAATGTTGTGTCCAAGTTATATCTTACAGGTAGAAATGATACCTTGGCAAAGTTGAGCCTTTTGAAAGATAAAATGGTCTCAATGTCCTGTAGTTATTGCTCAATTTTCTTTGCAGCCATGCTGATATAGTGAAATGTAGCAAAGTCCATCAATGCTTTTAAAACCCTTTTAAAACTTCTGTCTTATCTCAGTGTACTAATGTCAGTACTTTGGGTTTGTCACTGGTCTCCGTCCCCTCATATCCTATGAAACCTGGAATAATTTGTTTTGGGATAATTGGCTGCCTTCCTTCCCCACATCCCCACATTCTATCTGCCATTTTCTCAAGGTTCTGAAATGTTAAATCCTGGGCATTTCTGCCATTATGCAGAAAAGCCTAAATGTTCTGTGTAGGAGGGAAACTTTAATCCAAGTGGAAGAGACTCATTATGTGTTGAATCTAGGCCGATCTCCTCATGCATCAGAATAATAGGGGGAAGAAGAATGAGAAGAACATTTCTCAGCAAGAAACCTTCCACATGCATTTAGTGGCAGATAGAAAACAGGTTTCTGCTAGAATAGACAATAGGAGGTTATAATAATAGCCCAGGTTACAATTGACATCTCTGCTTCATTTTTTTTCAGAATTTACCTTTATCTTTGTGGTCTTCTGGATGTTGTTTGTTTGCACCAGGGGTGTCAAACTCAAGGCCTGCAGGCCACATCTAGCCTATGGGGTGCTTAGATCTGGTCCATGGGGCCGCAGCAAAGGAAGCAGCAAAGGACCGGCCCGCAGTGCCTCTGCCAGTTAAAACGGAGCTTGCATGGCCCTCCTGAGCTTTGTTTTCGCTGGCAGAAGGTTGCAGAAGGGCTGTCCCAGCCAAAAATGGAGGTCTGGAGCCCGTTTTTGCTGGCAGAGTGCTCCGGCCATCACAGGCATCCCCAACACAAGTGATGTCAAACTGGCCACAGCTACACTGGCCATGCCCCCTCCCTCCCTCCCCCAAGGTCAAACACAACCCTGATGTAGCCTTCAATGAAATCGAGTTTGATACCCTGGTTTACACCATAGATAATTGACCCAAACTGATATTAGCAGTGAAGATCATGGAAGAGATACAAGATTAAGGTAACAATGATTGTTCAAAGTTTCTTGGAAAACTTCAAAACAGAGTTATGTATTTGCACATCACATCCAAGATTACCTAATATGTCAAATTTTGTCATGGGATGATAAGCTAAAATTGTGGTTCACTATTTTGTTTAAATAAACCAGTGAGTTTTAAAGCTTGGCATTCTGTCTGTTGCAAGTGATTTTTTTACTTTTGATGTGTTTATACCTCTATACTTTGCTTCATGGAGGTTTGCAGAGGATAACCTTTTTTTAAATGTTCACAAATGCACTACAGCAGATAACCATTTCACCATTTTTGGGATATTTTTGTTTGTTTCTTTAACAAATTTTAGCCCAAAGTTCTTCAGAAACTCAGTTTACCAAATCAAATCACTATTGTATTATCTGCTTTAACTCCATTATTATATGTAGCATTGTTAAGATTGCATCATGTTATTATTTTGCATTGTTTATTTTAGCTGATTGAATAAAGATTCCTCATTTCTACTTGCTAAATACACAGTCAATCAAATTTCAGTGTTCTGCATTCAATGATGCAGTGCAGAATGACTTTTTAGGTTGTTGGAAGAAAGTATTTGCTAGAAACTATGAATGCTTTGGGAAGAACTCTATCAATGTGTCTCCTGCTTAATTTTATATACCAAATACAAAATATTCTCATTATTCCAGATGCTGCCTATTTCCAAATTTAGCATTTCAATCATCTACAGCAGGGGCGTCAAACTCACAATGAGATGTTGTCATCATGTGACATATTGTAACTTTTTCCCCTTCTCTAAACCGGGGGTGGGCATGGCCAGCGTGTTACAGATCCGCCCCGCGGGCCTCAAGTTTGACACCCCGATCTACAGCATGGGTGTCAAACTTGCCGCATCACATTGATGTCACTTGACGTATCAAGACGGTTTTTTGACTTTGCAGAGCTGGGTGTGCACGGCCTATGCATGATGCATCTGGCCCATGTGCTGCCAGTTTAACACCCCTGATTTACAGTATAATATCATCTCTTTTGGTGTTCTATTGACAAGGTACTGTGAATTGTCGTAAAATGTTCTGTAGTTTTGAGGTGAAAGCACATATAGTGCATTGTAATAGTGATTGGCTTGAACTCAAATAGAAATCGTTTTGCTATTTTGTTAATAAAGATGGCTGTTCCATTTCTTCTATAGTTTTCTTCTCTGTGTAGAAGTTTTGATGTTCCACTGGTGAAAAATAAAAAAATTATTTCAGCATTTATATTCAGAATGTCAACACTTGTCTTCAGATTTCTGCAATCACAATATTAAGTTTGTGCTAGTTCATGGTTCTGACATTCATCCATTTACCAAAGACTTTGCAGTATCATTTTTAGCACTTTGCCTTTGATCAACAGTTAAACATCATCATAGTTTTTAATCCTGCCACTGCATAAGAAAAAGTTTAATTCATACTTCTGGTTTCCTTCAGCAGTTCATTACTGTAGATATCTTCTAAACTGAGAAGTTCATCTTCTAGTATTACACTGACATTGTCTCAATTGAGTGTTGCCATTTCCATTCATATCAGCAGATCATACAGAACAAATCAGACTAAATGATACTGAAGAAAACTGAGAAATTGATTTATAGTAAATAAAATCCCAATAAACCACAACTAACTTCCTATCCCACAACCAAAGCTATTGTCATCATACCACATATGTTAAAAGTCCAGAATTACTTTACCACTAATAAAATAAGCTGGGTGAGATTGTTACATTAATTTTGGTAGTTTTCCATATATGGGCAAAGATCAGCACGCCCTCTGGTGGTCAACTCATTGCCAAGACCTGCCTATACCTTAAATGCATAAGGGCTGTTTAAACATTCGCAAAGTCTTCTCTTATAGAATAATGTTGAGATTAATTTCTATGACTCTTATATTAAAAAGTACAGGTAGTCCACCACTTACAACAGTTCATTTAATGACTGTTCAAAGTTACAACGGCACTGAAAAAGAGACATGACTGTTTTTCCTATTTATGATTAATAAAGGAAAATATTTGTACCTCAGGGATGATATGAGGGGTCCTTGGTGCTCTCTGAGTTTGCTTCTTTTCTTGGAGATGTTTCATTACCCTAATCAGGTAACATCATCAGTGCTAGTTATGCTAGCTATACTTATGATCATGGCAGCATTCCAATGCTCATGTGTCAAAATTCAGATGGTTGGCAACTGACTCATATTTATGACGTTTGCAGTGTCCCAGGGTCATGTGATCACCTTTTGAGAACTTCTGGGGAAGCCAGATTCACTTAACAATTGTGTTACTAATTTAACAACTGCAGTGATTCACTTAACAAAGGTGGCAAGAAAAGTTTTAATTATGGGACAAAATTCACTTAGCAACCGTGTTACTAATTTAAGAACTGTGGTGTCTCACTTAACAACTGTGGCAAGAAAGATCATAAAATGACGCAAAATTAACAATGATAATTAACAATGAAAATAATTGCTACCAACTTGCCTTCCATTGAGGACCTGTATACTGCACGAATCAAGAAGAGGGCCGTGAAAATATTTGCAGATCCCTCGCATCCTGGACATAAACTGTTTCAACTCCTACCCTCAAAACGATGCTACAGAGCACTGCACACCAGAACAACTAGACACAAGAACAGTTTTTTCCCGAAGGCCATCACTCTGCTAAACAAATAATTCCCTCAACACTGTCAGACTATTTACTGAATCTGCACTACTATTAATCGTTTCATAGTTCCCATCACCAATCTCTTTCCACTTATGGCTGTATGATTATAACTTGTTGCTGGCAATCCTTATGATTTATATTGATATATTGATCATCAATTGTGTTGTAAATGTTGTACCTTGATGAACGTATCTTTTCTTTTATGTACACTGAGAGCATATGCACCAAGACAAATTCCTTGTGTGTCCAATCACACTTGGCCAATAAAATTCTATTCTATTCTATTCTAGTCTATTCTATTCTATTCTATTCTATGTCTCGCTTAGCAACAATTATGGCTCAATTGTGGTCATAAGTTGAGGACTACCTGTATATTATTTTTTCGGAGTAACTTGTTCTTAGGCAGCCAGTTTTGTATAGTAGCTAAAAGCACTGAGCTAAAAATGAAGATAATTCTGGTCCTGCCTTATCCACAAAGCCAGATGGGTGACTTTGGGCTAGTCACACTCTTTTAGCTCTAGAAAGAAGACAAGGACAAACCACTTCTGAATAAAGTCACCAAAAGACCGTTCAAAGTTACTGAAAAAAGTGACTATGATCATTTTTCACACTTATGACTGTTGCAGTATCCCCATGCTCATGTGGTTTATATTCAGAATGCTTGGCAACTGCCTCACATTTATGACGGTTGCAGTGTCCTGGGATAATGTGATCCCCTTTTGTGACCTTCTGACAAGCGAAGTTAATAGGGAAGCCAGATACACTTAACAACCATGTTACTAACTTAATGATTGGAGTGAGTCACTTAACAAATATGGCAAAAAAATAATAATCATAAAATGGGGCAAAACTCACTTAACAAATTTTTGGACTCAGTTGTGGTTGTAAGTAAGTAGAGGACTACCTGTATAGATTTCTGCAGCCCAGATCTGGTAGCTTTGTTATAAAGATAAAGCCGAGAGAATTTTTAATCTGTTAGCATACTAACAGTCACTCACCTAGCAGGTTATGTATATTATACAAACCTAAATTAGATATGGGATTGAGATATTTTAATAAATTAAATTAAATTAATATTTATAGCAAATGCATGTTCTAGTCCATATTTTTCATATTTGACAACTTCAAGCTGTGTGCAGTTCAATTCCCAGAATTCCCCATCCAACATGTTATGTTGAATTATAAACTAGGAATGCATATTTAAATTCATAAGTCCAAAATTAGGAATAGTAATTATAATTTAAACAGAACTACATGTGATCAGGTTGCGGAAGACTAACCAGAGCAGGAAGCCTATTAAGCTATTTCAGCTTCTTACTTCAATATACATGAGGAAAGGGTTTGTTTTTTAAATTGAGATTAATTAACCAACATTTTAAAATCATTTGGCAAGTTATATGTATATAAACTGACTGAAATACAGAATGAAACTTTTCATATTGCCTTTTTAGAAAAAAGGTCAATAGTTGCATGTTTGCCTACTATATAACTTAAACTAGGCCTACCATATCTGTACAAATATTCTATTTGTTGGCAGCAAAGTATTACAGTTTTCTAAATCTCTTCAATAATACAAGACATTTGGATTTTGGAAACCCAGATATATTAGGTCTAAAAAAAGGCACAGGAATCCTGTTTTCTTCCTGGGACGTTATGACATTGTTAGGCTTGATTAAATTTGATATTGCTTTTATAGTTCTATAGGCAGTGGTGAAATCAATTTTTTCTACTACTGGTACTGTGGACATGACAGGGAAAGGATATTGCAAAATCTCCATTCCCACCCCACTCCTGAGGGAAGGATATTGCAAAATCTCCATTCCCACCCCTCTGGGGCCAGCCAGAGGTGGTATTTGCCGGTTCTCTGAACTGCTCAAAATTTCCGATACCGGTTCTCCAGAACCTGTCAGAACCTGCTGGATTTCACCCCTGTCTATAGGTATAATAAAATTTTACTTATCCCTGAATTGAATCTGATATAAATACCTTTCTTCACTGCTGTGAATTGCATTAGGCCTGCAAGGTGTATAGTACCTAGAGTTTCCAGGCATCCCGCAAAAGTAGGACATGTCTTCCTTTTTCTACTCATGTTCTCTGTCCAGTAGGCACAGCCTAAAATCAAATATTGTCAATGTTTCTCAATTCCTGAGCAGCTTTTTTCTCAGACCAGCAGTTTCTTAATGTGCTAATGCAAGTTAATAAGCATTGCTGTGGTGGCACAGTGGTTAGAATGCAGTATTGCAGGCTAATTGTGCCAGCTGCCAGCAGTTTGATTCTCACTGGCTCAAACTTGACACAGCCCTCCATCCTTTCAGGGTCGGTAAAATGAGGAGCTAGATTGCTGGGAGCAATATGCTAACTCTGTAAACCACTTAGAGAGGGCTGTAAAGCACTATGAAACGGTATATAAGTCTAAGTGCTATTGCTATTGCTCTGCCACCTTAATTAAGTTTATAATGCTTCTTGAAACTGACAAGACCTTAATCAGTTACATGTTGAAAGCTAGCCAGTCCTGTCACTGAAAAACTAGTCTTTCTGATACTGGAAAATTAATTTAATACACACATAGACCACTTTCCTTTCCTTTCCTTTCCTTTCCTTTCCTTTCCTTTCCTTTCCTTTCCTTTCCTTTCCTTTCCTTTCCTTTCCTTTCCTCCCTATAAATGGTTACAGTATCTTCCTCTTAGCCTCTCCATTTATCCTCCTTTCCTATTCTTTATGTCCTCCTTTGCCTGTTCAGATATCTGGTAACCCTAATTTTATCTGAATGTTACTTGATACATATTTCTTTGTTTGTTCTAGTTTGGTATTAGAATTTTACTTGGATTGATTAGCTCAATTGATTATTGAATCATGATATGTGACACTGATTGACTGCTGTTATATAAAAATTTTATGAAACAGAAACAAACTATTTACAATATTATTTAAAAGCAGAATTGGCCATGACACTTGTATATGTGTCTATTCTCATGCTTTAAGTTGTCTTACAGTTACTTATTTGTGATAAATTGCACTCTTATATAAATTTTGCAGAATTATTTTACACAAATAAAAAAAGAGCTTTCAAGTATTTTCTCTGCTCTAAAACTAAATATGTCTAAAACAAGTTATTTATAGAAGCAAAGTTTCATTTGTCTCTATCTGAATGTATTGTATGTAGGAGTCTCTATGTAGGAGTGCTTGTCCTGAGTTGGAGGATTCACAACTCAAAGGTTTATGAAACAGACATACCCAATTATAAGCTGTGGAGCCAGGAATACCAATTACTGGTGTGTCTGACATAAATCAAAAGGCAAATGGTATGACATGAAACTGTCAGGAAAATTAATATTTATTTTTATGATGAATTGATAGCAAACAGAAAAAAAATCAGTCCAGATCTAACAAAATCATGAATATAGGTCAAATTTTATTAATCATTGACCAGGTGTTTTGGGTTTTTTTACTGTAAATCTTTATGCTACATTTGATGTAAGAATAAGCCTGGTAGTTCAGATATTTGGTTTCAGCAGTCAAAATCTAAATACTTATACTTGGACAAATTCAGTATTAAATTATTGAAAAGCAAGAAGAATATGAAGGCAACATTAATTGTGGTATCTTAATAACCACAACATTATTCTCTGTGCCAGTCTGCTTCCCATTTTTCCAGCAAAAATTATGTAAGCCTTTAATATAAATATCCCTAATTAGTATGAATATATCCAATTCCAAATGCGTATTTCAAAAATAGCAGCTCTAATTTTGTATAGCAGCCCTAATTTTCTGTACATCAATTAGTCTATTCTTATCTTCCATTCTCTGCTATGCATGTGATTGCTCCAGTCAGCTTAATAACTTCCCTGCAAATGTATTTTCCTAAGATTAAAGGAAGAAACACAATAAGAGGCAAGATAATAGCAAACACCGAAATATTAACAGTTTGACATAAAATTAAATCTGAAGCAAAAAGCCCCTCAAGAATTCCTGTCCTTTTCACCAACTTTTGCTTTGGGAAGAACACATTATTGGTAAGAACACATTATCATGATTATATTAAAATTCTGGATTTTTCCATTTCCTCCTAATTTATTTGTCACAAGAAACCAAAATATTGGTTTATCTGACCATAATTATTATTGTTTTTTATAGTTTGCTTTGTTGTTTCTAAACTTGAATCATTGTCAAAAACAATGGGAGAAGCTTTATTATTGACAGATGATTAGATGTTTCTATGAAATGTGCATAACAGGTGGAATAATCATTCATGAATGCTAAGAAAACAGGCATTGTTGGGAGAAATGAATCATATCATTCAATACTGGTTTATCTGAAATAAAACAAATCTATCTGAAAATCTTTGAACTGTGAACTGAAACTGAAACTCTTAAAATAGGGCTCTTCCTGTATTTTGAATGTACGACTTTATACTCTTCATGTGAAGTTGTCCATGCAAAGCGATGGGTCAGAGGGCTGCCTTCAGTTTTTATGGCCTCAACAAGAATACCATCTAGGCAAGCAAATTGGGGGAAGAATAAAAAACAAAATTCAGATGCTGTAGGACAAGGGTCTCCAACCTTGGTCCCTTTAAAACTTGTGGACTTCAACTCCCAGAGGTCCTCAGCCAGCTTTGCTGGCTGAGGGACTCTGGGAGTTGAAGTCCACAAGTCTTAAAGGGACCAAGGTTGGAGACCCTTGCTGTAGGATCATGGTCAATATATAAGAAAAATAGCACAATATTTAAAGAGCAGTTGTGTGATTAGTTATCTTCATTCAGATATATATGTGGCTCCTTATATAGCCCAGATGGTATCATTTACAAAAAGAAGCTATTAATAGCTTTGAGTTGAATAAGGCAATGAAAACTGAACATTTTATTTATTTCAGAAATTTATATGGCCACCCATCTCACGCAATAGGGATAAATGGGAATAAAATTGAATTATTATCTCTAGCTATAGGGAGAATTTATACATCATGCAAAGCAGGTTACTGTTAACAATGGTTTGTTAAGAATCAAGAAACTATAGCAATAGGAACTATACTACAATATGTCATAGTTTACAAACCAGAATGTCTGGGTTCATGAATCACACTGAATGACAGAGTGACTTTGATGTGAAACCACGGCTGTTTGTATGTAGGTCTTTGGTTATTCGGGCTTTCTCCCGCGTAAAATTGGAAGTGTCTTGGCGACGTTTTGACGAAGTCTCATTCATCATCTTCAGGCTTCAGCTTCTTGCTTCTGGGAGCAATATGTGATTGCAGCTGTTTCTTCCTTTTTAACTGCTAGTGGGGGTTTGAACTGAGTGGGTGGGAGCTTGGATGGGGTGTTTTTTTGGGGCTCTGATTGGCTGGGGGTGTGTCCTGTTTGGGTGGGGGCTTGGTTGTGCTCAGATTAGTCTGAGGTGTAGGGGGATTTGAGCTGGTGATCTGCATTGCTGTTGTTTGGCTTCGTGGTCGTGGTCGTGCTACATCTTCATAGTGGGTGTCAGTCTGCTGCATGTATGGATTGGAGGGGTTTGAAATGGCTAATGTTGCAGCTGCGGTCTGGCTTCAATAGAACTATCGCCAAAACTGAACACTTTAACAACAGAATAATCAGAGAAGCCATCGAGATAGAAAAACGGCCACACAGCATGAACAAATGAGATGATACCTCCCGCCTACCACCATTTGGAAACCCGCCCTTATTGACAAACGAGTCCCTAACACGAGGAATGACACCAGACCCACACTCACGAGGCCCACACAGGATGTCACCACCACACATCCACCCAGAAAGCAGACCCAAACCCACACTGATCATGAAGCACGACCAAGGACCAGAAGCCAGACCGCAGCTGCAACATTAGCCATTTCAAATCCCTCCAATCCATACATGCAGCAGACTGACACCCACTATGAAGATGTAGCACGACCACGAACACAAAGCCAAACAACAGCAATGCAGCTCACCAGCTCAAATCCCCCTGCAGCTCAGACTAATCTGAGCACAGCCAAGCTCCCACCCAATCAGTTCAAACCCCCACTAGCAGTTAAAAAGGAAGAAAGAGCTGCAATCACACATTGCTCCCAGAAGCACGAAGCTGAAGCCTGAAGATGACGAATGAGACTTCGTCGAAACGTCGCCAAGACACTTCCAATTTTATGTGGGAGAAAACCCGAATAACCAAAGACCTATATACATACATACATACATACATACATACATACATACATACATACACACATACACATACACATACACATACATACATACATACATACATACATATATATATATATATATATATATATATATATATATATATATATATATATATATAATTTGTCCTTCATATAATGTTTGCACTAATAGTAATATTTTCTTTTCAGATTAATGTTTTCACTTGCTTACTTCAACCATGAGATGGCCAGCAGAGAGAGGCCTCATGATACTTATTATTCCACCGGTCAAGGAATTCCAATCGAAGACAAGGGCTTTCTCTGCTGTTGCCTCACGGTTTGGAACATCTTACTTTCAGAAGAAAGGCAACCTCTCCCACTTCTGGTTTTCCAGAAGAGTATAAAGACTGACTTTGCCAATTAACATGGGAGAAATGGATTCAAGAGTAAGATACAACCTTGGGGATGACTGGTGGCTTGAAGGTCCCTCTGCCTTTTCACTTTTACATTCTAACTTTTAATTTTGTTCTTAACTTTGTGTGCTTTTATTCACATATTTAAATTGTTTTATTATGTTGTTATAATCCATCCAGAGTCACCTGGGTGAGATGGGTGGTGTAGAAATATAATAAATAGTAAATGCTGATACGGGGTTTATCTAAAATGTATGATGGAAAGAATTGCTCCACATAGACATGGTGTCATATATATGACTTTGGATAAATTTCTTGAAATGATGGGATAGTCCCATCTGCTTTCCATTTGCAAGCTTTTGTATTTCTTTCCTGAGCATTCAGGTTTGTCTCTTTTTGTACATCTTTTGTACGTTTGTAGGAACAACTGCAAAAAAATATCTACCTTATGTAGTTCCAGCAAGGTACAATGAAATTATACTAGGAACTAGGAAGAAAGTATCTGATGTTAGATATTTTTCTATATAATTGTGTATTGTCTTCCAAAGTAAGGGGATCAGTTCTTAAAAAATTGGCAAGTTTGGCAACACATGGTTTCTTAAGAAATCTTTCCTAATTTGCATCATTACATCTATTTCTCTTGAAATGCAAATTCTCAGCATTACAGCAGAAAAAATCCATGCATGTTAAGGAAATAATTTGAAGTCTACCTTGTTTGCAGGTACCCCACTGAACATATGCTTGTTAATATAACCTCATATCCATTCTACAATGGGATAAAGTCACATGGGCCAATGGAGAGTTGTTTAATTATAGTAAGTGTTTGAAATATTGCATGCATTTTACTGATTGCATGATAATATAAACACCTGCCATAAGCCATCTATAAAACAAGAAGTTATTAGAGAGTAAGAAAGTTAATATGAAAATGAGATGGAACGGAATCATTTAGTATAAGTGGCTATGTAAAGCATCATAAAAGTATCACAATATCATATGCTGAAATCATATTTGCCAGCCTTGCCAGCAGCAATGCTACTTTCAGGACAGCATAAAGCTTAACGAAATTCCAACTCAGGCTGAACAGATAGACCGTTTATATCTTTGACATTAGTTTGCAAAATTCCTTTATGTGATTATGGACATAATCCCCCTGATGTAGAAGATTGTAGATCTTAAACATTAATATACCTGTTTGTTTCAGAGCTTTATTTTTTAACTCTTTATATATACTCTCTCCATGGAAGCCTTATGGAACTTTGTCTCACTGGCCTATGCTGCTACCTGATGCAGCTTTATAGTACTAAATCTATAGCAACAGCAATCGCAAGACCTCTTGAGGTGACATATCTTTTCTTATTCTCAAGATACAGAATAATAATTAGGTTTCTTGTTGTTCTGCCTGAATAGATGTTTAGAAAACATTTTATAGAGCATACAGTTCCTTGAATATAGAGTGGTGATGCAAAACACAACCATTCAATGTTTTTAAAATTAATTTTACTCCATGTCTTGCAATCCCTGCTTGAAACACTTTGGACAGTGTTTTTAGTATAGTTGCTATCCACTGCAGACAGGAAACCACAGATTTTACAGTTATGCAAATATTATTGACCTGTCAGCTTTCTTACCAAATATAGCACAAGCTCACACACACACAAACACGCACACACTGTACACTTTGGAACTCATTTGTAAAGAATCTCACCCAAATCTTGTTCTTAGTTTGTAGCACTGAAGGTCTGGGGACAAATGCAGTTCAGCCTTTGATCTCAGCCTTTAGGGAAACATAAGCCAAAGTTCATGTTACCAACTCAAACTTTGCTTGAACCTCATCCAAAATCTAGGATGCACCTGATCGCTCAAAAAATTAAGAAGTCTTTGTTTGGATTCTTCATAGTATTTAACTTATTGTGAGAAATGCATTCTTTACTCAAGCCAGGAAACATATAGTAAGTGGTTGATTGCCGGTTCCATCTTTACTTTGAGCCATATTAACCAAATTATACTGATAAAAGGGACCCATTAAACACACCAAATTTTGCATAATTTGGAAGAAGATGGCACAGTTGTGGCTTCTGAGTTATTTGTATTTTCTTCTATGTTGTATATCTCTGTGTTTGTTCCTTCTTTTTCTTGTATTCCATCTGTTTGTGTTTGCATGTATTCATTGGAAAGCATGAGGCTGCTCTGCTCTCATCACATGACCAGGAAGGAAGAATGAGAAGAGGCTTAGAATGGAGCAGTCACCACATTTGGAGCCTGTGCCAGGAAAGGCATTGGTGGAATAGTTCAGTCCCCTATCTCCCTTTGCATTGGGTAGGGTCCTGGCTTGACCCAGCCCAATATTAGCTCAATGTTTTGTTTGCCAGTTTCTTCCTGTTCTGGTTTAGACAATTATTATGCAGATAGTCAGAGTCCCAACAGCCCTTTATCATTTCTTTCCAACATTCCACTGGGTTGGAAAAAATAATAATTTTGCTGGAGGGCACATTTTCAGCTCAATGGCAAGAGAAATATCTTTCTAACTTCCATCATCACACAATGTTCCAAAAATAATCTACAGTATAGCAGTTATCTTGGCACCTAAATAATCTGGCCTACTGCTAAATCCCTTTGAGGTTGTTTGTAAAACAAAGGGATGCTGTAATGAACAACCAACTAGAAAGATTAACTGGAGGAGAAACACTGGAGCAAGAGCTTTGGTCAACCTGCTATTCTTCATATGTCAGCAAAATCAGAGGCAATGACAGATAGAGAGCCCAACTTGCCTTGTGAATTGCTGAGGACAACACCAAGGCTTCCTCTAGATAAGAGAGAAAAAGTTTTACAGGAAATTTTAGACCACACATTTGGAGATATGGAGATATGAATACTACCAAGAACCCAGTAAAAAAAAAAAGTCTTTTTAATATTATTTTATCCTATATCTATGGAGATTCTCAGTCATCCAGATCATAATTGTTCCAAAGGTGCTTTTTCAAGAGGCAACTGGACTTTCAAGCTTTTCTTTGAAAACGTTTCACTTCTCATCCAAGAAGCTTCTTCAGCTATTTTATCCTATCTTTCTACTCCACTTGACAGCTAACAATACTTAAAATGAGAAATACAAAACAAACCAAGTTCAGCAGCTAAAGGAAAAATCTGTACAAAAATCAGTTACTAATCGAAGTTTTAGCAAAAGACATGCATGTTTGCTGCAGTTATAAAGGCAAAGGGAATGGAAACCAGCACAGTTATTGAAGGAAGAGATTCATGATTCTCTTCAAGAAAATGCTTTAGTCTAATTCAGGGATCTCCAACCTTGGTCCCTTTAAGACTTGTGGACTTCAACTCCCAGAGTCCCTCAGCCAGCAAAGCTAACTAGCCTAAGTGCATTTTAACTATAATTTTAAATTTTAAAGGTTGTCCGTTTTAGTTAATTGGCCTATTAAATATTTGTTTTAAATTTGTTTTAAATTTGTTATTTATATCATGTATATTCTGTGTTTTTAATATGGTTGTAAACCGCCCTGAGTCCTTCGGGAGAAGGGCGGTATAGAAATTAAATTATAAATAAATAAATAAATAAATAAATAAACCCTGGGAGTTGAAGTCCACAAGTCTTAAAGGGACCAAGGTTGGAGACCCCTGGTCTAATTGACTTATATCAGAGACTACATTCATTCTGTCATAAATACTAGGACACTTTTATTTTCTCTTGCTAACATTTCCCACAAGTGCAGGGTCAAGGTTTTTTTCCCCCAGATCATCCAAGTATTGATCCCATTATTTGGGATGATCTAAAGTTAGCACAGAAGCCAGAATGTCCTAAGATATTCAAGATGGTCTGTCCTTTATCAGCAGGTTAAACTCTTCCAGCACAATCAAGAATCACTAGCCACAATTAGCTCCTATTGATATCTCTGAAGACTTACTCACTTTTCTCTCTTCTTGCTGTATGAAAACTCACACTGTAAGTCAGATATAATAAATGAGGGGCAAGGAAAACAGAAGCAGAGGAAATGAAGAAATTAGATTGTTATGTTTTATTAATGACAATTTCATTTAGGGACAATGTGATTAAGAATAAGCTAATCCTTTCAAATTTTTGCGAAGTTGAAAGGAAGAACTAAAATGGAATTCCAACTACTTGGTGAAGGCAGTACAGTTGAGAGAGTGAATGGGGAGGTGTGTGTGGTTGGCCCATTTCATTTGACTTAATTTGTATGAGGAAGTTCTCTGCTCTGTTTCCTTTCTCTCTCAGCACCATTAAACAGGAAGCTGAGTGAGTTGCAAGCAGCTGCTGAGCTCTGTGAACAGACAGCTTTGGGATCTTTTCTTAACTGCTGAGTAGTTAATGTTTCTTCAATTTAAGTTTTATTTTTTATGTTGGGTTTTCTCTTTTTTAAATCCAAGGCATGGATCAATGCTGGTACCATGGAAGCATCACTCGTTCAAAAGCTGAGGACTTACTTTCTAAAGTAGGCAAGGATGGAAGTTTTCTCGTCAGGGCCAGTGAATCTGTCTCTTCAGCTTACGCCCTCTGTTTGCTGTAAGTATGGCTGTTGTTTTTTGCCTCAGTTCACCTGCTCTTTTACTGATTTAATTCACAGAGAATTGGAAGCAGGATCTTGTCTTTATATGATGGGTGATAACAGTTAAGAGTGTGGAAGGAGCATTAAAAGTACTTGGCCAATTAAGTCTCATTATAGAATAAATTATCTGAAAAAATGCTAACATATTTACCATAAATATGGTAAAATAAATTTCATAATAAATAAACATATTTAAAGGTAGGCAGTAGTAAAAGGGTAATTTTTAGAACATTTATGGAGTTAGCCATAAGATTTCATTTTGTTATTTTAATTTTAGCAAACTGAAATCAGAATAGACACTAGATTTAGCACTTGGGAACCAAATTTTCTTAGGAACTGAGGTGTGATTGATGTAATGATGCATACCTGTGTATGCAAAAACCTGATAAAGGATGTTGGCTTTATTTACCTTAGATCAATAAGATATTGCTTTGGGGGGGGTTTATGCTGGTGGAGTGCATACCTGGGAATATAGGAAAATATCTGAAGAAAATCATTCTTTTATTTGCAGACCATTTAATTATATAGAAAGTCAGTTAATATAAATGATGTAATTCAGCAGTAGAAGGATAGGCAAATTATATCCTTCAAGATTTCCTGGGTGCAGAAGTTCAGCAAAATCTAAATGGCAAAAGTGCCTCCTCCTTGTAGTTGTGCAATTTTTGTTATGCATGTGAAGAACTATGAATAATCAAAAACCAGTTCTAATTCTAAATTGTTCATACACAGAGACCCTCACACACAATTTAATGAGAAAATTATGCAGAAAATTTGCATTTTTGCCAGTAATGTTTTCTTTTCCACTGCACTCTACAGAAGAAATTCAATCATTTATGACTGAAAGATGTTGATCCTCAGTACAGTAGCCTTTAAAAATGCTTTTCTCAATGAGCAACTGATTACAGTAATTCCAAATAAAACCTCCAAATTATGAGTGAGATAAACTTATATTTCCACTGGAGTTGGTCATGGTTCTATTATGATGGTTGGTTCAAATATTACACTAAATAACAGCAAAATGTTTTAACATTATTTTATCAAACTAAACCATCCACTCATACAAATATATACATTATAGCTTATTATGACCAAATTAGTCTTTGATTGTACCTGATGAATAAGAAAAAAAGTTGTAAAGAGGGTATGAGAAATCAAAATAACAATTAGTCTTTATATTCTGATTTTTTGTCTAGTTTACTGTAGGGCTTCTGGAGAATATAGTCTGATTACTAAAGAAATAAAAGCATTGTTTGCTAAGTTGTTTTTTTCTTTGTTTTGACATATACTATATCTCTACTTGATGTTATTAAGTAATTCCTCTAAAGATGCTTGTCTGGTGCCTAGGTTATGATCTTTCTAGTGCTAAGCCACAATGTGATTTGTTCTGACATTTAATTTGATAATTGAATAAAGTTTATAATCATTAAAGATATTATCAAGAAGTTAATTGATACTAGACATACCAGGTTGAATTCCTGAGTGGACAAAGAGTAGAGGTAATATTTAAGTAAACTAATAAGAATGTCCACAAGGTATGGTCAATGCATATAAAAATAGGCATAGCTTCAATTGCAAAGTCATGGCTACCATTTTGAGTTTTTTGACCACACCTATAAATGTTTCATTAAATAATATTCTGAAATCCATTTCTAATTTCTGGAAATACCTCCAGGCAACAGTTCTAGAATCTAGGTAGTTAGAAGGAAAAACAATAGTTTAAAGTCATTTTAAGAACAAGGCATTTATGAGCTAGTATTGATCTTGAATTGGCAGCATTCTGAGCAAGGGAATCTAATTTAAAAATATGAGATAATTCATTGTTTATTTCCTAGGTTTAGGCACGTGTTGATCTGTTCATGGTGTTTTACTTCTTGACATAAGATTTCTTTCATGCAAAAGAAATGAAACATTGAAACCCTCCCTGAATGGAGATGGGAAATTTTCAATAGTATCTTAAGCAGATCCATATGTTTTACAAAAAAATTATAGCCATCCATTGAAACATTTTTTTCCAATCAAGTTATTTTTAAAATGTCCTAAATGAATATAAATCCAGTTTCTAGCACTAAAGTATATATTTTAGTAAATTACTTGGTGTCGTTCTTATTTGATTTATACCCTGCTTTTCTACTCTAGTGAATACTCTTGATTGTCTCATTAAATAAAAAATATTTAACATTAACAATAAAATAGGTGTTAAAATCATTTAGTAATTAAAACTCAGGGAAGCTTTGATCTGATATTATATTACTGGGATCTTGAAATTCTAGTTCTTGCAACTTTTTTTTAAAAAATGTTAGTTTTTGTTGCTTTTAAAATAATAACAAAATTGCTTTTAATATAAGAAAACAGAACTTAAAGATAATAAAAATATATTCATTGTCAAATAAAAAACACATAGAAAGCATTTTTAAAAAGCAGAATACAACAAAGAAACAACCAAAAAGCATAGTAGGATATATCATTTTAGCAGTAATTCAATACTATATATACTTATCCGATTTAAATATTATTCAATATGTATATATTTCTAAACCATTTGTATAACAATCATGTTTTTAATTTGCTGGATTTTGTATAAATGAGCCTTATATTTCATTGTTTATACAAATCTTATGTAGGCAATCCACTCATAGATGATGGTCAGGTCTTTAATTCATTGAGCGAAAGGGACCATACATTTATCTGTACAATGTTGCAATATCTCTGTTTTAGTTAAACTATGAACATGGGGAATCCTTTTAGTTGACCACCTTCAAATTCCATGTACTAGGTATGTAGTTCAAGAGAATGTTATACTCTGAAAATTTTAGCTTTTGTCACACAATCATCTTTATATAATGCACTACTTACTCCCAAAACTTAGTAAGTATAGGACATTGTAAAAACATGTGTGTCAAAGAGTATTACTGTTATTACATCTTCAACAAAATGCTGGTTTTCACAATCTTTTTCTATACAAATGTAAAGGAAATCAATAAATTCTAATGTTTTGTTATGTAAGTTGTAATTTGGCCACTTAATGAGAAGGAAGGACTCACTGGAGAAGAGCCTAAGGCTGGGAACAATTGAGGGCAAAAGAAGAAGGGGACGACAGAGAATGAGGTGGCTGGATGGAGTCACTGAAGCAGTCAGTGTGAGCTTAAATGGTTTCTGGGGGATGGTAGAGGAAAGAAAGGCCAGGAGGAAAGTTTTCCATGAGGTTGCAATGGGTCAGACATGACTTTGCAACTAACAACAAAGTTGTAATTTGAGGACCATTGCCTTCTTTCTGTAGAAGTTAAGACACTATCCCATTGTTTAGACCAGGGGTAGTCAACCTTTTTATATCTACTGCCCGCTTTTGTATCTCCGTTAGTAGTAAAATTTTCTAACCGCCCACCGGTTCCAGAGTAATGCGCCATGTATCATAGTCTGTGCATGCCTCTTGTGCATCGTGGATTGGGTTTGGGGGGGTGGGCGCCGGCTACCAGCTCTGCTTGTCTGTTACATCTGGGTGGTGTGGGGGGAGAAGTTACAGTCATACAGTCATAAGTGGAAAGAGGTTGGTGATGGGAACTATGAGAAGATTAATAGTAGTGCAGATTTAGTAAACAGTATTGAGGGAATTATTTGTTTAGCAGAGTAATGGCATTCAGGAAGAAACTGTTCTTGTATCTAGTTGTTCTGGTGTGCAGTGCTCTGTAGCATCGTTTTGAGGGTAGGAGTTGAAACTGTTTATGTCCAGGATGTGAGGGGTCTGTAAATATTTTCACAGCCCTCTTTTTGACTCATGCAGTATACAGGTCCTCAATGAAAGGCAGGTTGGTAGCCATTGTTTTTTCTGCCATTCTAAATATCCTCTGAAGTCTGTGTCTGTCTTTTTGGTTACAGAACCAAACCAGACAGTTATAGAGGTGCAGATGACAGACTCAATAATTCCTAGAATGATATCAGCAGCTCCTTGGACAGTTTGAGCTTTCTGAGTTGGCGCAGAAAGAACATTAATCCTCTAATCAGATTCTGGTCATTTATTACAATGCTTGTGTGTGTGTGTGGATGGATGGATGGATGGATGGATGATGGATGTAGAGATAGAGAGATTTTTATTTTATATTTTTATTTATTTATTTGTCACAACATTATATATAAGTATAAGCATGAAATAACTATACGATATATAAACATATATATAATCATAAGTATGTAATAACTATATGAAATTGGATACAACCAAAGGGAACATTAGAACAGGAATGGTAGGCATGTTGGTGCTCTTATGCACGCCCCTTACAGACCTCTTAGGAATGGGGTGAAGTCAATAGTAGATAGTTTTTGGTTAAAGCTTTGGGGATTTTGGGAAGAGACCACAAAGTCTGGTAGTGCATTCCAGGCATTAACAACTCTGTTTCTGAAGTCATATTTTCTGCAATCAAGATTGGAGCGGTTCACATTAAGCTTAAATCTATTGTGTGCTCGTGTATTGCTGTGATTGAAGCTGAAGTAGTCTTCAACAGGAAGGAGGTTGTAACAGTTGATTCTATGAGTTAAGCTCAGGTCGTGTCGAAGACAGTGGAGTTCTAAATTTTCTAAACCCAGGATTTCAAGCCTGGTGGCATAAGGTATTTTGTTGTGATCAGAGGAGTGGAGAACTCTTCTTGTAAGATATTTCTGGACACGCTCAATTGTATTAATGTCCAAAATGAGGTATGGGTTTCAGACAGGTGAGCTGTATTCAAGAATTGGTCTAGCAAATGTTTTATATGCTCTGGTTAGTAGTGTAGTGTTTCTGGAGAAGAAGCTACACAAGATTAAGTTTACAACTCTTAAAGCCTTTTTTGCAATGTAGTTGCAGTAGGCTTTGGCACTTAGATCATTTGATATGAAAACTCCAAGGTCTTTAACAGGGTGGGGGTCATCTATAAGGTAGTGTCCATTGAGTTTGTATTTAGTGTTCAGATTCTTTTTTCCAATTTATAAGACATAATAATAATAATAATAATATTTTAATTTGTATACCGCCCTTCTCCCGAAGGACTCAGGGCGGTGAACAGGCAGATAAAATATAAATACACAATAATTTAAAAACAACCCTTAAAAAACTAATTTAAATGCCCAAAACGTTAAAAAACATACTCCCCTGTAAAATAACACAATTTTAAAAACCCATCCAATAAAAATAAAAATCAGGCTAGTCCAGCCATATGAAATAAATAAGTTTTAAGTTCGCGGCGAAAGGTCCTAAGGTCAGGTAATTGTCGAAGTCCGAGGGGAAGTTCGTTCCACAGGGTCGGAGCTCCCACAGAGAAGGCCCTCCCCCTGGGGGCCGCCAGTCGACACTGTTTGGCTGACGGCACCCTGAGGAGTCCCTCTCTGTGGGAGCGTACCGGACGATGGGAGATAGAAGCCGGCAGTAGGCGGTCCCGTAGATAGCCCGGTCCTAAGCCATGGAGCGCTTTAAAGGTGGTAACCAATACCTTGAAGCGCACCCGGAAAACAACAGGTAGCCAGTGCAGTCTGCGCAGGATAGGTGTTATGTGGGAGCTCCGAGGCGCTCCCTCAATAACCCGCGCAGCCGCGTTCTGAACTAGCTGAAGTCTCCGGGTGCTCTTCAAGAGGAGCCCCATGTAGAGAGCATTGCAGTAGTCCAGGCGAGAGGTAACAAGGGCATGAGTGACTGTGCATAAGGCATCCCGGTCCAGGAAGGGGCGCAACTGGCGGATCAGGCGAACCTGATAAAATGCTCTCCTGGAGACGGTCGCCAAATGGTCTTCAAAGGACAACCGGCCATCCAGGAGCACGCCCAAGTTGCGTACCTTCTCCATCGGGGCCAATGATTCACCCCCGACAGACAGCCGCATCTGCAGCTGACTGTGCAGTGCCGGCATCCACAGCCACTCCGTCTTGGAGGATTAAGTTTGAGCCTGTTCCTCCCCATCCAGACCCGTCGGCTTCCAGACACCGGGACAACACTTCGACAGCTTCACTGGGGTGGCCCGGGGTGGAAAAGTACAGCTGGGTGTCATCAGCGTACAGTTGGTATCTCACCCCAAAGCCACTGATGATCTCACCCAGCGGCTTCATATAGATGTTGAACAGGAGGGGTGAGAGAATCGACCCTCGGCACCCACACATGAGGCACCTTGAGTCGATCTCTGCCCCCTGTCAACACCGTCTGCGTCCGATCAGAGAGGTAGGAGGAGAACCACCGATAAACGGTGCCTCCCACTCCCAACCCCTCCAACCGGCGCAGCAGGATACCATGGTCGATGGTATCAAAAGCCGCTGAGAGGTCTAATAGGACCAGGGCAGAGGGGTAACCCCTATCCCTGGCCCTCCAGAGATCATCCACCAGCGACCAAAGCTGTCTCCGTGCTGTATCCGGGCCGGAAGCGGACTGGAACGGGTCTAGATAGACAGCTTCATCCAGGTACTGGGGTAGCTGACATGCCACCACACTCTCTACAACCTTCGCCGTGGCGAAGATTGGAGACTGGCCGGTAGTTCCTAAAACAGCTGGGTCCAGGAAGGCTTCTTGAGGAGGGTCTCACCACAGCCTCTTTCAAGGCCGCGGAAAGACCCCTCCCGCAGAGAAGCATTTGTAATCCCTGAGCCAGCTCGTGTCACCTCCTGAGTAGCCAGTACTAACCAGGAGGCACGGATCCAGTAAACATGTGGTGGCGTTCAGCCTGCCCAGCAACCTGTCCATGTCCTCGGAGTCACAGGATCAAAGTCATCCCAAACCACCTCAACAAGACGGGCCTCGGGACCCTCGCCTGGATCTACCCAATTTTGATCCAATCCGTCCCGAAGCTGAACGATTTTGTCGATAGATAACCGTTAAACTCCTCGCACGCCCTTGTAGGGGTCCTCCGCCCCTCCTGTTGGAGGAGCGAGCGGTCACCCAAACAGGGCGGCCGGGCGGTTATCTGCCGACGCAATGAGGGAGGAAGCGTGGGAACGCAGCCCTCATTGCCACTAGGTAGGTCCTACTATAGGACCTAACTAGTGTCCGTCAGCCTCAGAGCGGCTGGATCTCCAGGCACTCTAGGCGTCTTCTCCGCGCTTCATCTCTCAGCTCCTCGGAGAACCAAGGAGCTGGTTGAGACCGACGCCGGGTCAGAGGCCGCAAAGGCACGACACGGTCCAAAGCTCCAGCCGCGGCCCGTTCCCAGGCCGCAACTAGCTCTTCAGTCGAGTCGTGGGACAGGTGTTCGGGAAATGGCCCAAGCTCCGTCAGGAACCTCTCCGGGTCCATCAGGCGCCTGGGACGGAACCAACGCATTGGTTCCGTCTCCCTGCGATGGTGGGTAGCGGTCAGAAAGTCTAGACGAAGGAGAAAATGATCTGACCATGACAAAGGTTCCACAACTAAATCATTTAAAACCAGATCATTAAACCACTGGCCAGAGATAAAAATCAGGTCTAGGGTCTAGACAGAGCATTTGTTGGTTGAGATTTGGAGTTGCCAATTTTTTGACCATTCCGACACAAAGTCAACGATATATATATATATATCATATATATATATATATATATATGTGTATATATATATATATATATATATATATATATATATATATATATATATATATATATATATATATATATATATATATAGAGAGAGAGAGAGAGAGAGAGAGAGAGAGAGAGAGAGAGAGAGAGAGAGAGAGAGAGAGAGAGAGAGAGAGCGAGCAGCAGGCATTGTAAAAAATGACCAGAATCTGATTAAAGGTTTAAGTTCAGGGTTTTGGTTCTTGTCAGAGCCCTGAGTTTGGGTGATGTGTTAGGGTCTGATACATACATACACCTCAGTAGATTTTCTCAGCTGCTCTTGTAGCAGCAGTGGCTAATCCCTGCCTCTTTCTATCTTTCTGTCACAAGGCAGATCCACAGCTTTCTCCACTAAACAGCTGAGAAGCTGCATGCTTTAGCCTATTCCAGTTGCTGCTGTGCTAACTTCAAAACTATCAGTTTATGTCAAAAATGAACCATCCTAAATTTGATGAGAATTAGGTCTTCTGGTTAGTGCTATATAAAATCTTAAGACTGTACGGTAGTCTTACAAAAGATGGAAGAAAGTCTGTTTTTTATTATAAACTTTCTGGCTCTTCATATAACAATTATAATAATTATTATAACTAATAAGTATAATTTTATTTTAACCTTCCTTTTATGGAAAGTTTATTTTACAAAAAAAAAAGTTTGACCTTTGCTCTTCAGTAAGAATATCACAGTATATGATTTAGCAAAGTCCTGCCTCTAAAAAGCTGATTTGCAAGTAAACCAATTTCTTCTCTCATCTATTCTAAGTGCTTGGCAGAAAAATTCCACTTTCTGGAAAGTGATCCAATTCCCCCCCCCCTTCCTAACGAAGATGGTGAGGGTCACAATTAGCAATAGGAATAAAACTTCTACTGGCATGAAGCAGAAACCCTTTTCATTGCCCCTAATTGCATTGTGGAGAAGACTGTTTCTGTCAATTTCATGGTTGGAAAAAGGAGGACATCGCTAATCCCCAGTACTAGAAATTCTAAAGTCCTGCCCTCCCAGTCTTAGAATTTGTTTAATCCTAATCTTGCTGCAAAACTACATTACACTAGTATCAAATTTAGAGCTGCATAATTCTTTTGTGGCCTAGTCTACACTTTGGAAGAGGAGCATCACCCAACAACTTCAACCAAACTTAGACAAACATAACCCCACATGACCCCATGGGAGTCTGACAGTAGCCAATAGAATACATGTTCTTGCACAGGAACAGGAAATTCAAGTGCAAAGCCCAAGAGAAGATATAAGCCACCCTCTCTCAGTGAGACTCCAAATGGTCAGCTACCCAAAATCACATGTGCTTGGTGGTTCTGCTTCATCAATAAATGGACCATCTTTCCCATCAGCCACTAGCCTCCATTTTATCTCCAGTGCCTTTCTCCTGGTTTGGAACTGAACCGGATGGATATTTCTTCCAACAGTATTTATTTCAGTCTTGCCTCATTTCAATAATGAGGCTCTCCTATCCCTTTTCTCTTTCTGGAGGTTGATACAGAAACAAACATGGTTTAAAGTTAGCAGAAGTTGCCTTCAAAGATTCTGCAGATTTTTTTTTTAAAGTGACTATAGATGGAACAAAATGATATTTCTTCGAATGACATTGAACTTCTTTTTTAAAACCAAATTTGAATTTGACTAACAATTCTGATGAAAAACAAATCCATGGTTTTCTCTCCCCTTTTGTCTCAGAAGAGTCTTCTAAATTGCCTTGTGTAATAACCTTCCCTCATTCAGAGTTTTATGAAAGAGACTAACATTATCTCTTATTTCTAAACCTTTATCATTTCCCAATTTTTATTTTTCTCCTCTGAGAAATTTACTTTGAAATTGCAAGTTTTCCTAAAATTGTGACTTGAAATATTTTTTGTGAAGCGTTGCCAATCAATAGTTTTGTACTGGCATTTTTAAAAAGTTATGAATTAATTCAAATTTAATGAAATTTGTACAAAGCAATCCTGCTCTCTGCTAATTCCATTCTTCTGAAACAGGAAGTTTCCTACTTTTTCTACTTAAACATCATTTCCATTAAACATCTTAACTGTACTGATATAAAACGCAAGGTCCTTCTTAGCCACACCATGAATATTGCTACCAGATCAAAGTGAGACACAGCAGATGATGTCGCTTGGGTTTTACCAGAATATGAATACAATGCAAACACAAATCCCTAGGGGAAAAATAAGGTTATTACACTCAAAACTGAAAATCATTATTTAAGATAAAGAATAGTTAACTCAGATTTATAAGTAAAAATAAAGAGAATATAAAATGTGGTTATTAATGAATGCAATGTATTATCATTCACATATTAGGAAACTTTTAAAAGTTATCTGGACTACTGTATATTGTTAGAGATATATTCTATGACATGTTTATCAGAAAAAATAAACCTAAATCAATCCATGAAGGGGAGGTTTTTTGTGTGTGTGGATACAAATAGATGGAAATCATTGGCACTTGGCATAATAGGTCCCAAAGAAACAAGCCAAAATTAGCTTTTTGTGAACAATCCTGTGGCATTATTAACTTTGAAGGCATACATTTGCATTTAATAAACAATCATGGTAACCACTGGTGGAAATGCAGTCAATGAATCTTCAGCAACTTAAACTAAAAATGCAGATTGCAAATCTGGCAGTTTGAAACCCAATATATGACATTTTTGCCATTTATTCAATGCACCTTTGGCATTTATTCAGTGCACAATTTGTTTAAGCAGCTGAAGCATCAGCACACACTCCAACTGGAGAGAGTTCTTAATTGGAGAAAAGTGTGAATCCAATCCAGCCAGAGGAAGCCAAGCCATTTGTGTCAAGAGCCCGGCTCCGTTTCATGGTTGTAAAGAATTCGAATGTATGTGCCATAATTATGCACAATGTGGAGCCACAGATATACAATGATACACTGATGACTGATTCTGTGACTCAGGCTATGTATCTACAACCAGAAGCAGCTACTTTCTCTTCCTTTATAGCTGAGTGTAAAATGGCTTTGTCAGCTGATTTTCACTGTAATAGTTTTCCAAGCACCCTTTGATTGTTTAATTTGACAACCGCTCTTAAAAAGATTGGAAAATATTTTGTGGCCAGAAATGAAAAAAAGCAGCATACACATGTCCAGAGATGCTTTGTGTGTATTTTCTGATTTAAAATATTTTGATTTAATTTTTTTAAAAAAACAAGCTTGAAATTCATCATATGAATCTATTAAAGCTTTGGGAATTTCTGTTCTTTAAAAAATAATGTTCTTGGAGACAGAATATGAATATGAATCTTCAGATTTATTTTTACAAGTATGTAAGGAAAAAATGGAAATAAATATCAAGATTGAAAATTTTCAGATAAAAATACTACAATATTGTACTGCAATATTTTAGCTTATCTTACATTGTAGAAATAAAGAAGGTTGACAAGACTTTTTGTTAACAAAAAAAGGGTTTTTTAAAGGACAAAAGCCTTTAGCAGTAGACTGCTATTGGCAAGACAGAACTAAAAGTATAGTGTCTGAGAATTGACAGAACCTTTCATATGGAAAGCTAGGGTGGATGCAAACCTTATAAAAAATCTGAGGACTGTTGGGAATATTGAATGGTTTCCCAAGATGATTTTTTTTCTTTCTGAACTATTTTTAAGGTTTTCTCTTCATGTATTCCAGGTATCGGAACTGTGTATATACCTACAGGATTCTACCAAATAAAGAAAATAAACTAGTGATCCAGGTAAGCCCAAGTTGAATGCTAAATATGGAAGTCTCTTTTCCTGTGTCTGCTCTCTTATATGAAGTCAGCAAAGAAACTTAACTTTCTTTCCGCAAAATAAAGGCTTGTATACAACACAGTCACCTGTTCCACATCACTTACAAGTACTGGTTCTGATACTGAAAGTCTGCTTAGAGGAACACAAGGATCAGTTTCTGTCTTCTTCCAAGCTAATCAGACTCTGCCTCCTTTTCTGACCTCTTGTTTGGATGACTGAAAGTATCAAGCACGGGGTGGGCATGGCCAGGGTGGGCATAGGCAGCTCGACGTCACTCCTGTTGGAGGCACCTGTTATGGCCCGAGTGCTCTGCCAGCAAAAACAGGTTCCTGAGCTCTGTTTTTGGCTTCCAGGGCCTCCTGCAACCCTCTGCCGGTGAAAACAGAGCTCGGGAGCCTGTTTTTGCTGGCAGAGTGCTTGGGCCACCAGAGGCAGGCTGCATGCCGTTTTCACTGGCAGAGGGTTGCAGGAGGCCCTGGAAGCCGAAAACGGAGCTCGGGAGCCCATCTTCACTGGCAGAAGCAATGCAGGACGGTGCTTCGCTGTTTACACGGTGACCCCGTGAGCCAGATCTAAGTAGCCTGCGGGCAGGATTTGGCCCCCAGGACTTGAGTTTCACACCCCTGTATTAGTGTGATGCTACTTTTATCACCCTTTTCCATCCCTTAGATGCTGCTGTTTGGCAATGATTTAATGAACAATTTTATTAATTAAAATCTTCCAGTATTTTTATAACTAGAGTAAGTGAAGCGGGCTTCTAAAACTTATATGTCATTAACGGTCCTTGGATGTCATTCACAGCTGTCACTGTTGCCATCAATCTGCAGCAATATTGTTTTCTAATATAACATCTGGCTTATTTGTACATCTTATAGCACTCTTGCCATCCTGTTCTTGCTATTCTTCTTATTTTTTGTTTTTTTGGGGGGTTCCCCCCCAAACTGTATATCTGTAAAACAATTAAACCAGTTACATGTTACTCTCAATCCAGTGATATCCCCACTAATAAGCAACATATAAAATAGCAACATTTGCTTTGCACTCTTTTCTTCGTGTTTTCTTTTGGTCTCAGGCAATGGGAAGACATGGAACAAAAAATGTTATTTTTTTTTCCTTGCCTGTTTTTCAGTTTACACATAAACAGGTGAGCAACTCTGAATAACACATAATAGTTTGAAACATTTATTTCTGCAAAGCTGCAGAGTTGCTAGCTACCAGATTGTAAGCAGTGTCAGCAGTAGAAATGCTCATTCCTTATACTGCTGCAGCATTGTACTGTGGCTTGGCACAAATACCTCCTGTAAGTCCTAAATGCAAATGATAGCACACAAGGGACTTTTCATACCCATCCTGCTTATTTCACAGGAACACACTGTGCATTGAGATGTGATGCTGTATATGATTATAAGGTTACTGCATGGTATTCATCTTTATATGCCCACCAAGCAGAAGTGCTTTGGAAAAACTACCCAAAATAACAAAACAGTGTTTTGATAATACTAAATAGTCTTACAGAGATGGACTTGTGAGGTCAATAGTTCTAAATATTATTTGAAGCTGATCTGTCAGTGTATATTTTGTTACCACAGTGACATATGATCTTTGCACTAAAGTCTGCTTTATTTGGGAAATTAACCTCAAATCCTTTACAAATAGTCTTCAACTGACAAACAAAACTTTTGTAAAAACGTCCATTGCTAAGCGGGGCAGTTGTTAAGTTGTACCTCATTTTACAACCTTTTTTCTCACAGCTGTTAAATGAATTGCTGCAGCTGTTAAGCAACTTGTGGTCGTTAGGTGAATCTGGCTTCCCTCATTGACTTGCTTGTTGAAAGCAGCTGGGAAGGCTACAAATGGTGATCATACTGCAGGTCCCAAATTTTGATTATGTTGCAACAGTCGCTATGTGTGAAAAATGGGAAGAAGTCCCTTTTTTCAGTGCTGTTGTAACTTCAAATGGTCACTAAATAAATTGTTGTAAATCAAGGATTTACCTGTATCTGGGGCCAAAATGTTGGGTTTCCAAAAATCTTGTTTTCTTGCTTTGGTGCTCTCAGCAGGATTGACTGACTTACTAGAGTAGGGCAGTGGAAGTCATTCTGTTTGGATTCTGATTCCAAGATGGAATTCCCTTCTCTTCTGGAAAGGCTTCCAGATGGTCAGATTTCTTGCTGAATTATTCTTCTGAGAAGAAGCATTATTCTAAGGCTGCGTGAAAAATCTGTACCTGAATTTCAATTCCCAGCTTTCTCAGTAAATATAGCCAACGATAAAGAGTTCTAAATCCACAATTTATGGAGTAAGAAATTCTCAGGCTGTTGGGGAGGGGGTCTTTTATGTGAACCTTAGAGCATTTTTGTAGTTAAGAGTGTTAAATTTATATGTGTGTATCTGTTCCTACTTCAAATTAGTTTGCCTGTTTAAAAATTATGCACAATTATTTTTAACTTCTTTAAGGGTTCAGTAGCGCTATAATACTTTTTGTGTGATGTTCAAGGCTGTTTTTTTAGCTTTTATAACAGAGCCCTTTCCTTGCATCCTGATATCTAGAGGAAGAAAGCATAATTTGCAATCCAAAACTACATAAGATGAATAGCCTAACACAGGCTGAATGTCTCTCCTGCTCATATCCTGAAACAATTCTTTTATTTAGCATTAGCCCTTCATTCATTGTTGCTATGTCATATTTTGGTAAAGAGGTCTTTTCATTTTGTTCTTCATCACTAATTGATCTCAGGACATTAGGATTGTGTGCAAGGAGGCAAAACCATGGGCTCGTTTGGAGCATCTGGTTATTCTTCATTTTGCTTTGCCTCTGAGACCAGGACTGCGTGTAATAGGAAAGTGATGCATAGTGAGAAAAGCAGCCCAATAACCAGGATCTTTGTTGACCTGATGAAGCTCCAAGTGAGTGGTGTAATTATGCTTTCTTATCACACAGAAAGTAGTTGGCTTACTGTTTCCAGTAAATATTACTTAGTACTATTACTTTCAGTGAACCTTATAAAAAGGTTAATGATGTGACATGATGGATTTCCCATTAATATGGGAGGGGGGATGTTGCATAATAAGTTAGCCTATTAAACATTTTGATAAGTTCTAGGGTAAGAAATAGGACCTGTAAATTTGTGGGAATAAGCAAAGTGGTAGTATTTTAGTTATATAAGATTTAAATAATGTGAAATTGAAAATATACAAAATACATTAAAAGAACTACAAAGTATCTATAAAATTTATCCCGCACAAACAAAAATTGACCAACAGCAACTATCTGACTTTTTTCCCTAGCCTTTTGTAGAAATAATGAGTTCCTCTAGTGTGATGAGTGATAACTTGAACTATATTCTGCATTTCCTGCAACTGGCCTTGCTGCTGATGTCATCAACAGATTTGAGCTGTGCAGAGGATACAGAGTGTGTCAGATCTCCTGTGAGCTATTGTAGAGAATATAGGCTACGTAGGAAGAATGTCACTCTCTGCGTTTAACTTTCTATTAAAGTAGCCCGGCTACTTGTTTATTGTTAACAACAGCAGTCAAGAATATTGGTGCAGATACAGATTTAATCCTATTTGAATTAAACTTTTATAGTCCTATGCTAATTATGGCTAATTCAGAATCCAGCCCAGAATGTGTGCTATCCCTACATTTGCCCATAGGAGTGCATACCAGGGCACAACTTAGGAGCGGTCACATGAATAATAATTTATTATCCAGTGGTGGGTTTCAAAATTTTTTATTACTGGTTCTGTGGGTGTGGCTTGGTGGCGTGGCATGGCATGGCTTGGTGGGCATGGCTTGGTGGGCGTGGCATGGGAAGGATATTGTAAAATCTCCATTCCCACCCCATTCCAGGGGAAGGTTACTGCAAAATCCCCATTTCCTCCCAATCAGCTGGGATCAGGAGGCAGAGAATAGATAGGCCAGAATTTTTTCTACTGGCTCTCCAAACTGCTCAAAATTTCCGCTACTAGTTCTCTAGAACTGGTCAGAACCTGCTGAAACCTACCTCCAGTATTATCTTTTTGTTTTTGGAATTCAGAACTAATGGTTTATTTTTTTACATTTTGTCAGGCTTTGAAAATCTTAATCTAATAGAATGCATACAATATTAAATTCAACTTTTTTGAATGTGCTGAAAGAGTAAAGAAGACATTGCAGCAGCTTAAGAAAATTACTGTCAGATTCAATCACTTCAATTACAAGTGATTATTGCCACAGCAGGAATGTAGAGAATGTAATGGTACCTTGATGAACGTATCTTTTCTTTTATGTACACTGAGAGCATATGCACCAAGAAAAATTCCTTGTGTGTCCAATCACACTTGGCCAATAAAATTCTATTCTATTCTATTCTATTCTTTGCAATGGTTATTAACAAGTAAGTGGAAGTGGAATGCTAAAGTTTTGATTCTTAGGGAAGCTTTTGAGAGATGAAGTAGAGGGACTAGAAATGCTGTAAACGTTTCATCTCTTCAGTGATTGATAACTGTCTATGGATTCACAATAAGATATGGCTTGTAACCATGAACTTCAGTCTTACTGGTGCCTGCAGTAAAATATTCACAGTGTTTTATAATTCCCTATATTCGTCTATGTTTTCTGGGCCAATTAAAAGTTTAGGTCCTAAACATCTGGAGAGCACAGGGTTGCCTAGTCCTGTATTGGGTAAAACAAACTTTTGTTAGTGTTAAAAACCCAAGCAGTCATAAATTAGCAAGAGTATTTTGGATTTTTATATCGGTGTATAATCTAGATCTCAGATAACTGAAGGATCACCTCTTTCAGTGGTGAAATCCAAATATTTTTACTACCGGTTCTGTGTGGGTGATTTGGTAAGCGTGCCTTGGTGGGCATGGCAGGGGAAGGATATTGCAAAATCTCCATTCCCACCCCACTCTTGGGCCAGCCAGAGGTAGTATTTGCCGGTTCTCTGAACTACTCAAAATTTCCGCTACCGGTTCTCCAGAACCTGTCAGAACCTGCTTGATTTCATCCCTGGCCTCTTTCCACATATTCTTGTCTCTTAGTTAAGAATTCCCGTGGACCTTTTCTCTATTATAGATTAAACGGGGAGATCCTAGAAAAGAATCTTTATGTTTAGGTAATACTATGAGCATACTCCCTGCCTCTTTCCTCCCACAAGATCTTTTAGGATCTTATTTTAAATATTTAAAATGCCAGCTAATCTAGTCTGATATTAAACAATATATTTATTATCAAGTTAATCAGACAATTGATTTAATTACATTTATGATATCTTAATTTAGACTTCTAAATGTTGGTTCTAATTGTTTCATTTATTTATATCTAACTTTTGCTATTGCTTTAATTGTATTTTATTGTTTATATTTTAAATCATTTGGAGGCCATCTAATTAAAGGGGATAGAGAATTTAAAGTTTAACTATTAAATAGAATTTTAAAAATGCTATTCTTGTTCATGCAGATTAACTTTCTCCAATTCTATAAATGACATGTGTAATTTATACCATACATAGTGTTATTATTTGCTTGAATAGTTGACTGAGAATTATGGTAGTTGTAGTTCCACATATTTGGAAATTACGTTGGAAATGTCTGATGCAGAATAAAGCTGTCCAATATAACATGGCTTCCTTCATTTGTTTTATGCTCTGGCTAATACATATCAGTGTGCAGAAAATATTTAACACAATAGTCTTTCCAGTTACAGAATTGAATATAAGAAATACAAAGAAGGATAGAACTAATCTTTTGTCAATAGTTGTTGGAAAGAGAAAATACTATGTGATGTTTAATTATATTCTGCTTTTAACACATTTTAGGTGATTATCACTGACACATACAGGACAGACTTAATTTTTCCTGGTAACCCTGGGAAACTAGAAGATTTTCAGAGACAAGTGGATGTTATTTAAAATCTTGTCATACTAACTAAGCATTTGTTTTAAAAGCAAATATCTGCTCTTTGTAGTTGCTGAAGTAATTTTAATAAGAACAATGCAGTGTTACCCGAAGCCATAGCTACATATAGTTATCTCAAGTTGTCTCCCTTGGATGTCTCAAGTGCTTTGTGGATATTAGAGAATAGATATCACACTAGGAAGCAATTTAAAATTCTTTTTAAAAGGTTTAAGAGATTCTACATTGTTTGTAATGCTAAGTTGATGGACAATTTAAAAATACAAATGATTATAACAGGGGATGAATTTTATAAACTATCATGAAAATGATTATAATAATTGGAAAAACACAAGGATACCAACACTGATGGATAACAGTTGTTATCAAACAAACAAAACATGTCAAACAAAAGCTACTAAGGGGTGGCTTTCGATTAGCATCTTCAAGACTAAACAGGGGAAGAAAATTTTGTGAGTCCCATGCCTCACTTCATTTGATACAGAATCTGTTTGATATTCCAGAACTTTAAATGTTGTTGTTGTTAGTCATGAAGTCAATCTGACCCACTGCAATCCCATGGACAATGTTCCTCCAGACCTTCCTGTCCTCTACCATCCCCTGTAGTCTATTTAAGCTGACACTGACTGCTTCGGTGACTCCATCCAGCCACCTCATTCTCTGCCGTCCCTTTCTTCTTTTGCCTTCAATCATTACCAACTTTAGGCTCTTCTCCAGTGAGTCCTTCCTTCTCATTAAGTTGCCAAAGAGTTTCATCTTCAGGATCTGGCCTTCTAAAGAGCAGTCAGGGTTGATTTCCTCTACCACTGACCAGTTTGATCACCTTGTAGTCCAAGGGACTTACAGGAGTCTTCTCCAGCCATAGTTCAAAGGACTCAATTCTTTGGCACTCAGCCTTCCAACTTTCACAGCCATACATTGCAACTGGGAAAACCATAGCCTTGACTATACACACTTTTGTTGGCAGGGTGATGTCTCTGCTTTTTAGTATGCTGTCTAGATTTGCCATAGCTTTCTCCCCAGGAGCAAGCATCTTTTAATTTCTTGGCTGTAGTCCAGTGGTGGGTTGCTACTGGTTTGCCCTGGATTGTGTGACAGCAGTGGGAGGCTCTGCCCACCCTACCAGATATCTCTGCGCATCTTCTGCAACGCGCAGAAGAGTTGCAAGCATGCTCGAGCGTGCAAGTGCCCACAAATGAACAAGTAGCAACAGGATTTGAAACCCACTACTGCTGTAGTCCCCACCTGTGGTGATCTTGGAGCCCAGAAAAATAAAATCTGTCACTACCTACATTTCTATCCCAACTATTTGCCAGGAAAGAAAGGACCAGATGCTGTGATCTTAGTTTTCTTAATGTTGACTTTCAAGCCAACTTTTGCACTCTCCTCCTTTACCCGCATCAAGAGGCTCTTTAGTTCCTCTTCACTTTCTGCCATTAGAGTGGTATCATCTGCATATCTGAGGTCATTGATATTTCTCCAGGAAATCTTAATTCCAACTTGTGATTCATCTAGCCCCATCTTTCTCATGATGTGCTCTGCATATAAGTTAAATAGGCAGGGTGACAGCATACAGCCTTGCTGAACTCCTTTCCCAATTTTGAACCAATCAGTGATTCCGTGTCCAGTTCTCACTGTTGCTTCTTGACCCACATATAGGTTTCTCAAAAGACAAATAAGATGGTCTGGTGCTCCTATCTCTTTAAGAACTTGCCACAATTTATTGTGATCCACACAATCAAAGGCTTTAGCATAGTCAATGAAGCAGAAGTAGATGTTTTTCTGGAATCCCTAGCTTTCTCCATGATCCAACGTATGTTGGCAATTTGATCTCTAGTTCCTCTGTCTCTTCGAAATCCTGCCTGTACGTCTGGTAGTTCTTAGTCCACATACTGCTGGAACCTAGCTTGTAGGATTTTGAGCATAACTTTGCTAGCATGTGAAATGAGTGCAATGGTGTGATAGTTTGAACATTCTTGGCGTTGCTGTCTTTGGAATTGGAATGTAAAATGACCTTTTCCAATCCTGTGGCCACTATTGAGTTTTCCAAATTTTCTGGCAAATTGAATGTAGCACTTTTACTGCATTATCTTTCAAGATTTTGAATAGCTCAGCTGGAATATTGTCACCTCCACTAGCTTTGCTGTTGCTCAGACTTCCTCAGGCCCTTTGACTTTACATTCCAGAATGTCTGGCTCGAGGTCAGTGGCTACCCCATTGTGGTTATCAGGGATGTTAAGCTCATTCTTGTATAGTTCTGTGTAATTTTGCCACCTCTTCTTAATCCCTTCTGCCTCTGTTAAGTCCCTGCCATTTTGGTCCTTTATTATGCCCATCTTTGCTTGAAATGATTCCTTCATATCTCCAATCTACTTGAAGAGATCTCTGGTCCTCCCTATTCTATTGTTTTATTCTATTTCTTTGCATTGTTCATTTAAGAATGCATTCTTATCTCTTCTAGCTATTCTCTGGAATTCTGCATTCAACTGGATGTATCTTTCTCTTTCTCTCTTGCCTTTCCTCAGCTATTTCCAAAGCTTCCTCAGACAACCATTTTGCTTTCTTGCCTTTCTTTTTCTTTGGGATGGTTTTAGTTGCTACCTCTTGTACAATGTTGTGAACCTCCATCCATAGTTCTTCAGGCACTATGTCTAGCAGATCTAATTCCTTAAATCTATTTGTCATCTCTATTGTATACTCATCAGGGATATGATTTAGTTCATACCTGAGTGGCCTAGTGCTTTTCCCTACTTTCTTCAATTTAAGTCTAAATTTTGCAACGAGAGGCTCATTATCTGAGCCACAGTCAGCTCCTGGTCTTGTTTTTACTGACTGTATAGAACTTCTCCATCTTTGGCTACAGAGCACATAGTCAATCTGATTTCTGTGTTAACTGTCTGGTGATGTCCATGTATAGAGTCGTTTCTTGGGTTGTTGGAAAAGAGTGTTTGCTATGACCATTGTATTCTCTTGACAAAATTCTACCAGCCTGTGCCCTGCTTCATTTTGTACTCCAAGGCCAAACTTGTCTGTTATTCCGGTTATCTTTTGGCTTTCTGCTTTAGCATTCCAATCCCCCATGATGATAAGGACATCATTTTTTGTGTTAATTCTATAAAATGTTGTAAGGCTTCATAGAACCAATGAACCTCATCCTCTTCAGCACCAGTGGTTGGGGCATAGACTTGGACTTCTGTGATGTTGAATGGTTTGCCTTGGATTTGAACTGAGCTCATTCTGTCATTTTGAGGATTGCATCTCAGTACTGCTTTTCCTACTCTTTTATTGACTATGAAGGCTACTCTATTTCTTCTGGGGGATTCTTGCCTGCAGTTGTATACCTAATGGTCTTGTCAGCTCTTGTTTGACCATGTCCAGCTTGCCTTGATTCATGGTTCTTACATTCCAGGTTCTTATGGAGTATAGAACTTTACAGCATCAGACTTTCCTTTCACCACCAGATAAATCCACAGCTGAGTGTCCTTTCGGCTTTGACCCAGTTGTTTCATTCTTTCTGGCACTACTAACACTAGCCCTCTGCTCCCCCCCCAGTAGCATATTGGACACCTTCTGACCTGAGGGGCTCATCTTCCAGCGTCATATCTTTTTTTCTTTTTGTTACTGTCCATGGGGTTTTCATGGCAAAGATACTGAAATGGGTTGCCATTTCCTTCTCCAGTGGATCACATTTTGTCAGAGCTTTCTGCTATGACCTATTCATCTTGGGTGGCCCTGCACCGCATAGCTCATGGCTTCATTGAGCTATGCAAGCCCCTTAACCATGACAAGGCAGTGATCCATGAAGGGGGTAATTACAATACTGTAGTATTTACACTGGTAGATAATATTCCCTTCGACATCATTGCCTATCATCGTGAATTTCATCCATTTAATTATTATTTTTTTCAACCTGTTTCAAATTTCCAGTTATACTTCTGTAGGATAAATTCATGGAAGTAGAAACCGAATGTAAGTTTACCTGCCTGGACAACATACAGCCTGAAGTATGCTGAGGAATATTTCCATTTTCAAATCCTAATCCATTCTTTTTCCCCACCATCCTTTCATAAGTTTTTTATTTCTGCAGTTAGTTAAAAGCAAAAGATAAAATATCTTTAAAATTTCAATAGTACAATGTTTTATGTTGACTTCCTTTATATAATGTGAATAGCAAATTTTTAAATATATGTTTTTCAGGAACAGCTAATCTTGAGACAAGTTATGAACAATTTGCTGTCAGACATTCCAGCCTACATCACACTCCTTGTCATCCCCATTCTGCTTTCTTTTTCTCTGCATAGATTTTTAAAAATAGTCTAATTTATGGTTGGCTTGTATTTTGAGAAGAAGCTCTTTTCCCCAGCTGCAAGTCTTTCTAAGGTTATAGGATTACAACAGTATGTTTATAGAAGAGTTTACCATAATGTTGATGTAAGCCTTTTAGCTGAAGAAAAGTTTTAAAGTACCTGTCAAGAACCCTGCTTTATTTCTGAGGTCTAAATGCTTGTATGGAATGAATCACATTTTTAAGATGTTAAAATACTTCCATTCATGTAATCAACAGTCAAGCTTCAGGTGGAGACTTTACCTTCCCACTATTCTCTGTTGGCAAATAGTGAAACTGCTGATGGGATAGTAGTTTTCCATCCCCAGTATGTGAAAAGAAAGTTTCACCACTGTCACGAACCAAACATTCTGTCATTAATGGCCATCCAAATAATTTGTGTTGAAGTTGCTATCCCCAGATCCTAAGACTCATCATTCCCTCCAGATTCCATGAAGCAAACTTCAAACTTTGCCATTCCTATGCCAGGTATAGTGGATTTGTTCCCATTTTAATCTGTGATAATTGGAATATATATATAACAAATGATAACAAGTAAGAAAAAGCTTACTTTTGCAACCTTGATTAATTTGAGGTGGTTTGTTTGTTATGGTTACTTTGTAATGGTATTTTCTTATTTCCAAAGGAGTACTTTACTCTGCAAAACAAAGATTTGGGTAAGCATGTAATAGATTGAGTGGTCCATCCATAGCGGCTTTGTCCAATGATGGCATTTGTAGTTCAACACATCTGAAAGGCACTATGTCAGGGAAGGTTGACATTAAAAGTTCCTAATTTTTTTTAAAAAAAAGATTGTCTTGATGGCTAACAAAGCACCATAAATTAATCTGTAGATCAAAACATGATCAGGTTACTAATTCATCTCCAGTTCTTCACAGGAGGCCAATCTAAATGTAACTGATGTGTACTGATAATATAATGTTCTGCACATTTTAGAACTTACAACAGTGGCATTTGCCTTGTTCTCCAATATGACAAATAAAGTGGTGAGTCTGAGTGTGAACTATACAAACCCTAAATTTATGAAATGTTTGTATGGAGAAGTATTGCTACCTGATCCTTCTATTGATCTCAAGTGGTTCAGTCAAAGCATTGGTTTATGAAAACAGCCTTTGCAATTTAGGGATAATTCTTCTAATATGTTTTATATTTAACAAATATATTGCTTAGATTGCTACTGTATTGCTATTGTATTTATCAATATATTATTCTGCAAGTTGCTTAGAGTTTTTAAAGTCATATTAGGATGATTCTTCTTCATAATTCTAATATTGGTTTCAATATTGATTCCAAACCCTCTTTCTGAAGCAATTGCTATAGCCAAATTTTTATAGTGTTCTTTATTCAGAAGGAAATGTAAAAGTTTATGTTTTTAAACATAAGACTAGAAGTAATTTACAATAGATTGACAATGGTCTTCATAATTTCTGTAAATCTGAAACGCTAACAAAGAACAAAACTCCCTGTCCAACTCCCTGAGCTCTTGGCAAGTTCTGTAATAATAAAAACCTACTCTAATCAGTGTAAAGGGGGGGGGGAAGCTTTATGTTTTATATTCAATATAAACATGCTAAATGAGAGGAAGAAGCTAATTAAATTAAATCCATCCACCACCAGATGGATTCGTAACTGGCTGACCAACCGCACTCAACGTGTAGTCCTCAACGGAACTACATCCACATGGAGGGAAGTATGCAGTGTAGTACCCCAAGCCTCTGTTTTATGTCCAGTACTCTTCAACATCTTCATCAATGACTTGGACGAGGGGATAGATGGGGAACTCATCAAATTTTCAGATGACACCAAGCTGGCAGGAATAGCCAACACTCCAGAAGATAGGCTCAAGATACAGAAAGATCTTGACAGACTTGAACATTGGGCGCTATCTAACAAAATGAAATTCAACAGTGAAAAAAGTAAGGTTCTACATTTAGGCCAAAAAAACAAAATGCACCAGTACCGTATATGTGGTACCTTGCTCAATAGTAGTACCTGTGAGAGGGATCTTGGAGTCCTAGTGGATAACCATTTAGATATGAGCCAGCAGTGTGCAGCAGCTGCTAAAAAAGCCAACACAGTTCTGGGCTGCATAAACAGAGGGATAGAATCAAGATCACGTGAAGTATTAGTGCCACTTTATAATGCCTTGGTAAGGCCACACTTGGAATATTGCATCCAGTTTTGGTCGCCATGATGTAAAAAAGATGTTGAGACTCTAGAAAGAGTGCAGAGAAGAGCAACAAAGATGATTAGGGGACTGGAGGCTAAAACATATGAAGAACGGTTGCAGGAACTGGGTATGTCTAGTTTAATAAAAAGAAGGACTAGGGGAGACATGATAGCTGTGTTCCAATATCTCAGGGGTTGCCATAAAGAAGAGGGAGTCGGGCTGTTCTCCAAAACATCTGAGGGTAGAACAAGAAGCAATGGGTGGAAACTGATCAAAGAAAGAAGCAACTTAGAACTAAGGAGAAATTTCCTGACAGTTAGAACAATTAATAAGTGGAACGACTTGCCTTCAGAAGTTGTGAATGCTCCAACACTGGAAATTTTTAAGAAAATGTTGGATAACCATCTGACTGAGATGGTGTAGGGTTTCCTGCCTGGGCAGGGGGTTGGACTAGAAGGCCTCCAAGGTCCCTTCCAACTCTGTTGTTATGTTATGTTATGTTAAATTTCACCCCTTTTCTTGGGGGGGGGTGTTATTGAAGCAGAGTTGCAAGTCAAGCTAGCCAAAAGTCAGAAGAGACTTAGCATAAATTATTCCCAGGGAAATTGTATACTACTGCTTGAGTTTGGCTTTAGGGAAGACTAAAATAAATTTCATGAAATTCTGCCAATGGGACTATATATCCTGGCCATTTTGTAGTGGATTAGTTCTCTAACAATTCCACAGACTAAACTAGTTTCAGAATGAGGATAAGAAAAATATTTGTTTCACCTTAGTGGTTTCAGCTTTAGTTTTCTGTCTTATGCCATGCCACTAGAAACAGAAAAAAAGTAAACATCTAAATAGCTACAGTTTGCTTCCTTTGTCCCCCCACAAAAGTAACATTATGAGCAGAAGACACAACATATCTGCTGATATCCTAGTTCTAGATTATAAATGTGAAAAAGAGAAAAATTATACTTTGAATTATATATTTTAAAGAAATGAAGAAGGAATTAATATATTTAGTTAAGTATGATATATACATGTTTTTCTTGTGCCTAGTTCCTTAACGTATAGCTGCTGCTTTTTACCTAATTCTACCAGAAGAGCCCCTAGGGACACTGCATTTTTTTCCCTTTTAACAACCCTGTAATCCCTTGCATCGGGGTGGAGCCAGGGCGACTGAATGGAGCTGAGCATTTACTGGCTGGATGTCCTTCCTGACACCTATGTAGAACTCAAAGCAGATATTTTCTCTTTGCACCCAGAGAAAAAAATAGCTGTTGCTACCTAGGACTGAACTCACAGCCTCCTGATGGGAACAATGCATTGCAGTAGCCTCATTCACTGTAGCCTTAGATAAGATAGGCTGGCTATTTTACTGGACGATAAATTATGCATCACCATAACTGATGAAAAGCACTTAAATCACTTATCTACCTACTCCACCTCCCATCAAGTCTCTCTTGTCCATGGCACTTTTATTAGTATTAGTATTTAGTATTTATTGAATTTTTATACCGCCCTTCTCCCGAAGGACTCCGGGCGGTTTACAGCCAAGATAAAAACAATGATAATGTACAGATAAAACAATAATTAAAAAACTTATTAGATGTATGGCCAAATTAAAACATTTAAAACCTTAAAAAACCCCATAAAATTTGTATCAAATATTAAAATGGTAAAACTATTTAAAATTCCTAGGCCAGTCCTGCGCAAATAAACAGATACGTCTTCAGCTCGTGGCGGAAGGTTCGAAGGTCAGGCAGTTGACGAAGTCCAGGGGGAAGTTCGTTCCAGAGGGTGGGAGCCCCCACAGAGAAGGCCCTTCCCCTGGGGGCCGCCAGCCGACATTGCTTGGCGGACAGCACCCTGAGAAGTCCCTCTCTGTGCAAGCGTATGGGTCGGTGGGAGGCATTCAGTAGCAGCAGGCGGTCCCGTACGTACCCTGGCCCTAAGCCATGGAGCGCTTTAAAGGTAGTAACCAAAACCTTATCCTCTCTCTTCATGGTTTATCCAGTAGTTTCCTTAGCAGTTGTAAAGTGATAAATGTGGATCTTTAAAGTCTTAGATCTATTTGACCTAAAGGAGCACAGAAGAACGATTAATAGATTTTTCTTTTGGAAAGCCCGATTAATTTTAAACTCACAGACTTATTCTTAAATTTAGTATTACTGTGCCAAGTCAGTAATAGAAAGAAAAGAAGAAGCTGCCCAGGGACTGATAGTGACTTTTATGGACTTCAGCTGGCATTCCAGATTGTTTTCTGTGGTTATTTCTCACTTCTGTGCAAACTGCTTGTTTCTATTTCTGTTCCTCATTTCATGAAACTATTTCATAAAACCAAAACCAAGTGTGTATAAGTGTATATATGTATGTATATGTTGATTGGATATTGTTGCATTCTTTAATATGTTTTTCTAATATTAGTATTAATTGGTATTTTTCCCAATATTAATTTCATCCCTGTTTGACACCTGATTTTAATCTCAGGACTGTGCAGCCTTCCTAAAATTCTCTTGTTTGGGTTTATGAAATCCATAATCCCAACCCACTTTGTCCAGAGGCTGATAAATAGCAAAGATGGAAGTATTAGAGAAGAAATGAATAGAATTTTTTATTGGCCAAGTATGATTGGACACACAAGGAATTTATCTTGGTGCATATGCTCTCAGTGTACATAAAAGAAAAGATCATCAAGAATTCTAAGGTACAACACTTAATTATAGGGTACAAATAAGCAATCAGGAACCAATCAATATCAATATAAATCGTAAGGATACAAGCAACAAAGTTACAATCATACAGTCATAGGTGGAAGCAGATGGGTGATGGGAACGATGAGAAGATTAATAGTAGTGCAGATTTACTAATAGTTTGACAGTGTTTATTTATTTTATTTTTTATTTATTTATTTTGTCACACAGTATATATAAGCATAAGCATGAAATAATTATACAATATATAAGCATATATATGAGTATGAGTATGTAATAACTATATTAATTGGATATAACGAAAAGAAACAATAGGACAGAAACGGTAGGCACGTTTGTGCTCTTATGCACGCCCCTTACAGACCTCTTAGGAATGGTTTTTGGTGTTGAGAAAATTATTTATTTAGCAGAGTGATAGCATTCGTGAAGAAACTGTTCTTATGTCTAGTTGTTCTGGTGTGCAGTGCTCTGTAGTGTCATTCTGAGGGTAGGAGTTGAAACAGTTTATGTCCAGGATGAGAGGGGTCTTAAATATTTTCACAGCCCTCTTTTTGACTCGTACAGTATACAGGTCCTCAATGGAAGGCAGGTTGGTAGCCATTGTTTTTTCTGCAGTTCTAATTATCCTCTGAAGTCTGTGTCTGTCTTGTTGGGTTACAGAACCAAACCAGACAGTTATAGAGGTGCAGATGACAGACTCAATAATTCCTCTGTAGAACTGTATCAGCAGCTCCTTGGGCAGTTTGAGCTTTCTGAGTTGGCGCAGAACATTCTTTGTTGTGCTTTTTTGATTACGTTTTTGATGTTAGCTGTCCATTTTAGATCTTGCAATATGGTAGAACCTAGAAATTTGAAGGTCTCTACTGTTGATATTGTGTTGTTTAGAATTTTAAGAGGTGGAAGTATGGAAGGGTTTCTCCTAAAGTCTACCACCATTTCTACGGTTCTGAGTGTGTTCAGTTCCAGATTGTTCCGGTTGCACCACAAGGCTGTATGCGCACCATAGGGCTGTACCTCCCGTCTGTATGCAGATTCATCATTGTCTCGATCACTATTGTATCATCTGCGAATTTCAGTACTTTAACAGATGGAGCATTAGAGATGCAGTCATTGGTATAAAAAGAGAAGTAGGGAGATCGCACAGCCTTGGGGGGGCCCTGTGCTAATTGTACAGGTATCTGATGTGATTCTGCTTAGCTTCACCTGCTGCTTCCTGTTTGTTAGCAAGCTTATGATCCACTTACAAGTGTGTTCAGGTACCTGTAGCTGGTTTAGCTTAGTTAGAAGAGTGTCTGGAATGATGGTATTGAATGCTGAACTAAAGTCTACAAAGAGGACCCTTGTGTAGGTCTTTGGAGATTCAAGATGTTGTAGGATGTAGTGCAGAGCCATATTAACAGCATCATCTGTTGAGCTATTTGCTCGGTATGCAAATTGCAAGGGGTCTAAGAGCGGAAACGTGATGGTTTTCAAGTGGGACAGCACTAGTCTTTCAAAGGTTTTTATGACTACAGATGTTAGAGCAACTGGTCTGTAGTCATTGAGTTCCTTGATGGTGGGCTTCTTTGGCACTGGGATGATAGTAGAGTGATTGAAACAAGAAGGAGCATAGCACATCTCTAGAGATTTATTGAAGATATGGGTGAACATGTGGGCCAATTGGTCAGCACAGACTTTTAAGCAAGAAGGATTATCTTGTCTGGGCCTGGAGCTTTTCCTGGCTCTTGTCTGTGAAATAGGACTTGCACTTTCTTTTCTGTGATCACTAGGGGTTGTGAACCCAATGGGATGGGGTCAGTTGTAGGAGGCTTGGCTGTTGTTGGTGTGTCTGAGATGGGGATTGTGGAGATAGGTGGCTGTAGTTTCCTTTCAAACTTGCAGTAAAACACTTTCAAGTCATCTGCCAATTGCTGATTTCCTTCAGCCTGGAAAGGAGATTTGCCATAACCGGTGATAGAGTTTTCTATCACCGAGTTTTCCACATGTTTGCTGGTTCATTTTTTGAGAACTGATTCTTTAGCTTTTCAGAGTAGCTTCTTTTTGCTGCTCTGATCTCCCTTGTTAATACATTTCTGGCCTGATTGTACAGCATTTTATCACCTTTTCTGTAGGCTTCCTCTTTGGAACGAGTTTAGCTCTGCTTAAGTTTAGCTGTGAACCAAGGTTTGTTGTTACTGTATATTCTCAAATTCCTGGTGGATACACATAGGTCTTCACAAAAGCTGAGATATGATGTTACAGTCTCTGTGAGTTCATCTAAGTCTGCAGAGGTACTTTCAAAAACATTCCAATCAGTGCAATCAAGGCAGGAAGGAGAGTTAAATGCATTTCTCTTCACAACTTCTTATATTTTTCACGTTTAATATTATTTCCGCTGTTGCTTTCTGTGCAATGATTATGGATGATTTCTCAAGAAACAGATAAATGACCTACCTGAAACTCCATCAGTAGATTGTGCTTCTTTCAACATTCTACTGTCAAGGCTGCTTTCTGTAATGAATTTTAATGCTGAAAATTGCAACAATTGATTTGGATGGAGTGACAGTTCTATCTGAAATTTCATTGACATAATCAGTCAAAATGATTTATATCCTAAGTTACACAGAATAGTGCAATATAACACAGGTTCAAGGTGTTATCTCTCTGTCTTTTTCTTAATGAAAAAAACTCTATCAACAAAAGGAGGTGTTCCATTGGATTCTACCAACTGTTGTTAAACTGGAATTTGTTTGTTTGTTGTTCTATTGCAAAATTGCTTTGGGGGCAAAATTATTACCAGAAAAATAATACAAAATAAATCCACTTAGTAAAACAAATGGTTTTAATCACCACTTGGTAAAATATAACAAGCATCACATAAACTCAAAATTACATATTTTTAAAAGATACAATAACATTCCATTTATAATTATTTTTAAAAGCCTCTGTTATTAAATTATCTCTTTGCCTAATGCAATAATAATAGCAAACTAGGATCAATAGTGTTCAAATTTGAAAGGTAACTCATATCTAAGGGGTTACTATTACTTCAAAAAGTAACTAGGTATAAACCAAGCATAGGAGCACAGTGGCTCAAGTGATTGGAACACTAGGCAGAAGGTTAGCAAGCCTGCGTTCGAGACCCAAGAGCTCCTGTGGGGTGGGGTTGAGCGCCTTTTCTTCACTCCAGCTCCTGTCAGGGACATGAAAGGAACCTCCAAATGGGCTTCTCTGGGCAACGGTGATGCCTCTGGCTAATCTTTTCAACCCAGAAGCACCTCGGTGCTTCTGACCTGGATGAGAAAAAAAACCCTAAACATAAACATTGCTCAGATGATATTCAAGCCTTTTTAAAAGGAGATTAGACAAATTAATAGGGAATACTCTCATTAGTTCCTAGTTGTGACAATTATATATTATCTTCAATAGGAAGTACTATGCAGTGAAATGCCATTGCTGGAGGATTGTAAGACAGAAGCTGCTATTATGATTATGTCCTGCTTATGGGCATCCCAGAACAAATGCTGGATCAAACAGGTTTCACTTTGATGTTTTCTAGGGAGAAATTAATAAGACACTGTCACCAAAATTCACCCCTTAGGAAAAGTGCAGCTATTATAGGAAAGAACATGAATAGTAAGTTAGTTTAGCATGCTGATATTCTATCAATGTTTGAGAGATCTCAGCACAATCTTTTTTAAATATTTCCAAGTCACTTGAAAACATATCAGAATGAATCGGGAAGCCACAGTTCATCTCCTGTTGAGAACATCATTTTTTTAAAAAAAGTACTAAAATTAAATTTACTCGAACAATTATTGTCAAAAGTTTACAAGACATTATTAAGCAGAGCATTAAACAAAACAAATGGGAAATTAGGTGATTAAAAACAAGGGGATAAATAATTTAAGACCAAGGTCAAATACAAAGAACCTGAGACCAGGCATTCCTATTAAAATAATAATAACAGAGACAACAACTCTATCTCCCTTTTATCTCTTCCCCCCAGCCCTCTCCGCAAGTCCTTGGAGAAGCAACCAACACTCTGCTGGTTTTTAGAAAAATGTTAAAAATGGAATTATGCTGGAGAGCTTTTTCCTAACCTTATATCTGCAACCATCATGCTCTCTTTCCTGATTCCACATTCTTTATGGCTGACTTGTTACTCTTCCCTTTTTTTAAATTTTATTTACATTTATATCCCGCCCTTCTCCGGAGACTCAGGGCGGCTTACAGTGTATAAGGCATTGTGTCATTACCTTATCCAATGATATAATTTAAAACTAAACCTTCATAAGAAAGTTATAAATTTAAAAGGGAGACCTTTTGGCCATTCCATCACAATTAATCTATAATTTAACAACTGGTTTATAATAACTAGGTAGAATGGACATCCTTCTCAGAATAGGTATCAGCTATGAGGAGATATTCATATTCATAGCCTTTTTGCTTTCATATAGCTCCATAGATATTTTCAACCATCTGTTAATGTCACAATTACTGTATCTACATTTTACAATTGGAAGAATCCAGATCTCCCAAGAAGAATATTTTCCTAGGAATAATGATCCTTAAATGTTTAATTAAATCTCAGCAAAAGACACAAAGGCATTATGTTGCCTACTGGAAAAGTGTTTTATTTATTACTGTGTCTTTTGTGTTCAAAATATTTGCACTATTGCTTTACAACCTCCATATGGCAATCATTTTTTCATAAATTTTCCAAAAATTTAACTTGTAAATATCTGCATCTAGAGAAACCACTACAGCCATTTCTTCATTTTCAAAATCTACTAAAAATCTACTAATAATCTGAAATCATCAGAAATTTGACGATCTTTTATAAAAGTCAGAATTGTTACAGCCATATTTTTATATATTTAATTGTATGGTGGATATGTTTTATTTATGTACACTGGCAAAATTGTAGAATTGCAGCAATTTATCACTAGCAATGACATAGAATGATAATTTTATGGTCCTTTCTGTTTTTTTCAAAATAACCATATACTGTAGAATGAAAAAGAAAAAACATCTTTTTTTAAAAAAACGTATCTCTAACAGTGGAGGAGTAAAGCTCCTTTGATGTTTATAAACTATTCTAGCCCTTCGCTGATTCTATCAATTCAATTGTTCCAGATATCTCTTGCAACATTAGAGGTGGTGCTAAATCTTTTGAATAAATATAAGAAACTTCAGGAAATTTTATTTTCTTTAAAAAGCTGTCCACTATCTATGACTAAGATTATTTGTCTGATAGCCGTTTGAGTTCAAGTAATGGTCTGTGTGAAGCCTAACAATGAAGGTGTAAAAATTAAAAGTCATATAGATGAACATGTTATACAAAATGTTTGAAATAAATAAATAATAAAACCGAGTGAAACTTTAATTGGTAAATTTGTCATCTCTAGGTCCAAAAACTAGTGGTCTTTTTTTATCATCAGTTTCCATTATCTTAGATCATTTTGAATCTTAAAAAAAAAGTGAAGAAAAAATGAGGAAGTTGTTTCTATCTGAATCATAATTACAAAGAATTGAAGCAGTTAGTACTTGAAAATGGAAAATAAAAATAGAGAGGAAGGGACAATGGAGGGGGGGAAACTGTGAAACAGTAAATAGCTGCGCTTGCAGATATAAATTGAAGTTCAGCTAAAATGGAAAACTCTGCATGGTTTGCTCTTCCAAGAACACCAAGACAATGCAATTGTTTCAGCTGCTATTCCCAACCAGTTAAAACTGAAAGAGGTAGATGAAATGATTCAGCTAATCTAGCCCAGAGTGAGCAACAGACAACCCTCACACATGAACATGCTCACACCTGCATCTCGGCATCTTTTTTTTGCATCCTAAGTGCTCAAAGGTCATGCTGCCAAATTGTGGCTATCCAAATTTCCACTTTTTATGAAAATGCAGTAAAACTTGTTAAGCATCTTTGGTCTATCTCAACCCAAAGAAGCATTGGGGGGGGGGAACTAAATGTTCATTTATCTTCCCTCCAGGATCATCGAGTATCGCTGCTACCTTCTGAGGTCCTGAACAGCCAAACAGATTAAGATGCAGCCCTGGTGCAAAAAGATTGACTGACTCACGTGTCAGAAAAGAACTAGTTGTGTTATTCTCCAGTTTAGAAAGAACACAATCACCTTTCCTTTCTTTAAATGGCTAGAAAAAAGCAGTTGGCAAGAATTAGAATAGAATAGAATAGAATAGAATAGAATAGAATAGAATAGAATAGAATAGAATAGAATAGAATAGAATAGAATAGGACTTTATTGTCACTTTGAATGTACACTAATTGGCATACATTAAAATGAAATTAGGTTGCAAACAGCCCTCAAAGGGTCTCCACTGAAGCTGAGGCTGGCAGGTGGGGAGGAGAGAGAATGCAGAATTTCCACTGGTGAAGTGAGAAACATGTGCAGTCTAGATGTGCCTGTGATCTTGCTACAGGTACCTGTAAGATAGTCTTGTTTAATGCCATTCATCTTTCAAGACAAAGAAGGGTTATTTTTTCCCTTGGATTGGAATTCAGCATGTTCAGCTTCTGTGGCTTTTAGCATGGTATCTGACACTGCTCTGGATGAAAGAGACCAGGAAATAAAATGAGTTACCTTACTTTTAGCATACATACTGTAAAGAAATATCTGCGACTAATAAATTAAACCAAATTAATTATTATTAATTATTAAATTTATATGGCACTCATCTCACTGTTTGAATTATCCATTGTTTAAAGCTCTTTTGGGGATCAATCTACAAGTGAAGTAAGGGAAATGTAGGCAGAAGAAAAACAGAGGAAGAATATGAAGAATGGGCTGTAGGATCCACAGGAAGCACTTAATAAGAATTCCTGCTTAGACATAAAATTGTTAAAAACCTAACTCCGGCTGAAAATATGGGGAAAGGTGTATTTAAAAAGAATTTGTGCTTGCTGTGCTTTCATTGTATTGCTAAGTGTCTTATTAACAACTTCAACATGCTTATTTGGTTGAAAATCTCCACCAGCAATATTTGATGCATGTATCTCTCTCTCTCTCTCTCTCTCTCTCTCTCTCTCTCTCTCTCTCTCTCTCTCTCTCTCTCTCTCTCTCTATATATATATATATATATATATATATATATATATATATATATATATATATATATATATATATATATATATATATATATATATATATATATTTGTGGCACCTTTAGGCATGTGAAGGTGTTCCAGTGCAATATTTCAACACCTTAGATGAATTGATAGAGTTTTACAAGAAAGAGAACATGGGGCTGGTCCGAAGCCTTAAATTCCCAGTCCCGCATGAAGAAGAGGAGACAACAGATGATCTAGAAGAAGACCTGGGTAAGAAGTTCAAAAAATAGTAATTTACATTATTACTGATCTAAAGTTGCCAATTTGCAGGAAATAATCAGTTTTACAGTGGAATTGAATTGACCTGTTGAATTAAGGACTGTTGGATACTTAACTTTATCCCTTACTACACACATCTCTAACAATTCTTTGAAACAGAACACTGCCTATCAATCAACAAACCATAATGAATATAATTCAAGAATATTATCTCATCCTGCTCTTCAAAGAGCAGAGAATGCCCTGGGAAAATGCAAAGCATTTTATTAGTCTCCTAATTATATACTTTGAGGTATTTCCCTGTTGTATGTCAAAAAATATAATAAAATAATCCAAGAAGATCTATTGCTTTACTAGTTTTGGAATATTGTCTTCCTTTTAGTCATAAATACCAAGCTAAACCACAATTCTCTTTAAAATGCTTATTTTTTATTTTTGGATTGTACTGTGTTGTAGATTATTCTCTTCACCGATCATACTGTCAAACTGATATCTACTTAATACTGCTTTTGTTAGATTTTTAAAGTTTCTCTGGCAGTATATTTTAGATCTATGCAAGCACAAAATGTTACTTGAAGTTTCCGTCTTGCTTCTTCTGACATGACAGTAGAAACATATTTGACAATATACTCTTCTAATGGTTTACGAAGTTAAAACTCCAAAACAAGGTTAAAGCAATAGAATTCCAATTAAATTCCAATTAGAAGCAAACAGATGAAAAGTCGCATCTATAATTCTAATTACAATGTACAAAACTTTTCAGAGGAGAAAGGCTTTAACTATGTTTCAGAAGCTCACAAGATTATACATTTGACACAGCTGTAGCCTCAACCTAAATCAGACTAATCCTGAGTTGGAGAACTGGTTTCCATGTGAATCCTTTGTAGTTGTTCTGGTTCTTACGTATAGTCCTTTAAACATGCTGGTGCCACGGCTTCATCCAGAGGGGAGTCTTCAGTAATACTCTTCCCTCTTTCTCCCAGGGAAATCCCAATTAAAATAATAGCGATCCTGTGGTTGTACATATTAATAGATTTTTCTGTTAGTATTATTCCAACAGCTGGGTGGAAATACAAGTGATTAAAACAGAAAGAAACCTTTAATCATAATGTAGAGATAATGCTAGAGCTATTAGAAACTAAAGTCTTGCCTCTAAAGCAGGTGACCAGTCCCATCCTTGGGCGTGCTGTTTGCTGGAGAAAGGGGAAATCTGTTGCGTCAACAGATCAAAAATAAAAACCCCAATTTGTTCTCTTTATGTTTTCCTGCTGCAGGAAAGTAAAAGATCTGGTGTGTTGCTACCTTACAGCTTGATTTTTGTTTTGTTTTGTTTTACGGTACCCATTTATTCCTTTCCTTCCTTGTGGTGGGTCGTTTTTCCTTCTTGGCCAAACTTCTGTGTTCCACCTCACTTTGCCCACCTGATTCTCTACTTTTATACCTTCTAGTCTTCTTTCCTTTCTGTTTTTATTTTCCATACAACCTCTAACCCCTACAATTCAATATTCAGAAGTCTTTCATTTCAACAATAGTTTATCTTTATTTCTGATCTCCACTTCTTGTTTACTGTGCCCCATTTCTGAAGGTTGTGATTCCCCTGATGCCTTCATAGGCGTAACCTTGTGTGACCACTTGATACATACTCTTTGCATATTCTAGACTATTGCATACTCTAGACTATTCATTCCACTTTCTCATATAACTGGCATCTGCATAAAACAACTTTCTTTTTTCTTTTTCTTCCTGCATGCTCATCTAAATTTAAATCTGCATCAATCCATCTATGTAATAAATCTGATGACGTGAGCTTCAGCTCTTTTAATAAAATCTGTAGAGGGAGGGAGGAATGGAGGAAAGGAGGATATTACCATTGAGGGTTTTTTGTTTTGCTTTAGTTTTAATTCTTGAAGAACAAGGGGGAGGAAAATGGATACTATCCTGCTGCTACCTTTCTCCAATTTCTACATATATAGAAGGAAGTCTGGAGGAGTGTATTTATGTGCACCTAAATTTATTTATTTATTTATTTTATTAATTAAATTTCTATACCGCCCTTCTCCCGAAAGACTCAGGGCGGTGTACAGCCTTATTTAAAATACATAATATACACAATATAAATCACAGATTTAAAATGCATTTAAAACGAAATATTTAACAGGCCTAATTAACTAAAACAGTCATAGACCGATATAAAACCCTTAAAATTTAAAATTATAAATAAATTAATACATTAATAAATTAATTAAAAACACTTAGGTTAGTCCTGCCCGATTGAATAATAAGGTCTTCAGTTCCTGCTTGAAGGTTCAGAGGTCGGGGAGTTGGCATAACCCTGGAGGTAACTCGTTCCTTAGGGTCGGTGCTGCCACAGAGAAGGCTCTCCCCCTGGGGGCCACCAAACGACACTGTTTGGATGATGGCACCCGGAGCAGGCCCACTCTGTGGGAGTGCACAGGTCTTTGGGAGGCTATTGGTGGCAGAAGGCGGTCTCGTAGATAGCCCGGTCCTAAGCCATGGAGCACTTTGAAGGTGAGCACTAACACCTTGAATTGCACCTGGAAGGCTACTGGCAGCCAGTGCAGGCCACGCAGGATAGGTGTTAAATGGGAGCAACGTGGTGCTCCCACTATTACCCGCGCAGCCGCATTCTGGACTAGCTGGAGCCTCCTGGTGCTCTTCAAGGGGAGCCCCATGTAGAGAGCATTGCAATAGTCCAAGCGAGAGGTAACGAGGGTGTGAGTGACTGTGCGTAAGGAGTCCCGGTCAAGAAAGGGGCGCAACTGGTGTATCAGGCGAACCTGATAAAATGCTTCCCTGGCGACGGCCGTCAGGTGTTCTTCTAGGGACAGCCGATCATCCAGGAGAACGCCCAAGTTGCGCACCCTTCCCCTGGGGGTCAGAATTTCACCCCCCACAGTCAGCGAAGGCGTAAGCTGACTGTACCGGGACGCCGGAATCCACAGCCACTCTGTCTTGGTGGGGTTGAGCTGGAGCCTGTTCCTCCCCATCCAGACCCGCACGGCCTCAAGACACCGGTCCATCACCTCAACAGCTTCGCTGGGGTGGTTCGGGGTGGAAATGTACAGCTGAGTATCATCAGCGTACAGATGTAATCCACCCCAAAACCACGGATAACCTCACCCAGCGGTTTCATATAGATGTTGAACAGGAGAGGCGAGAGAACCGACCCCTGAGGCACCCCACAAGTGAGGCACCTAGAGGTCGATCTCTGCCCCCCTGCCAACACCGTCTGTCAGAGAGATAGGATGAGAACCACCAATAAACAGTGCCCCCCACCCCCAATCCCTCCAACCGCCGCAGCAGGATACCATGGTCGATGGTATCAAAAGCCGCCGAGAGGTCTAACAGGACCAGGACAGAGGAACATCCCCTGTCCCAAGCCCTCCAGAGGTCATCCACCAACGCGACCAAAGCCGTCTCGGTGCTGTATCCAGGTCTGAAGCCAGACTGGAATGGGTCTAGAAAGACAGTTTCCTCCAGGTATTGGGGAAGCTGAATGGTATATGAGAATCATTCCTTCATGATTCTGGACTGTGAGTGGGTCTAGAGAAGACCAACTTTTTACTTCAGAGAAAGAGGACATCAGTCAACTGGGGCATCCCAGCAGATCAGGCAACTCTGGAGCAGCCTGGACAGGTCACATTATAGTTCTGGTGCCTTGTGGTTTTTAACAATAAACACTTGATGTGAACACAGAAATAAATTCCAGAACAATATGTAATGTTAGCTTTCATTTGTCTGTTAAAGATTTTTTTTTTCAAATTCAGTTATATTTTATGCCACTGAGTTATAGATCCTTCCACATAAGAATCTTTACTGGAAATTCATTAACTGGTCAGAAGAGGAAAACATATTTGCAGAAGAGTCAGCTGGGATCATGATAGAGAGATCAGTCATGGATCAATGCTTAGCCTTACAACATCTAACTAAGGAATATATATTCCCACTTGGAGGTGGTGTATGTGACTTTAATTGATTTTAAAACAATCTTCAACTTAGTCTCCAGGGAATAGCTGCGGTTGAAACTGGGAAGATCTTCTGTTGATACTTCTTAGGCCTTATGAGGGCATAACATTACTTATCCAAATAAGACTTGACAGCCAAGATATTTTTCTGGCCTGGTGCCTACTTATGAGGATGTAAAGCAAGGTTATATTCTAGTCTCCTTTTTATTTTATTTTTTTATCTCATAAATATTAGAACATCTTTCTCCAAACCTGACTGGTAAACCTATCACACATCTCTTACATGCAGCTGATGCAGCCATCATTTCTATTTCATCCATTGGTTTGAGGAAAGATCTAAAATCAATTGCTTCTTACTGTATAGTCAACTATTTAATTATTAATTATGAAGAAACTGAAATTATGTTCTTTTTAAGCTTCTAGATGCAATCATAAACGAGAAATAAATGAGAATAGAACAAGTTGAGGCCTTTAAATATATCAGAACTGTTTTTTATCCCATTGGCCAAATTCAGTTCCTTAAAAAGGTCAGAAGTGAAGTTGTTATATTGAGGTTTCGTGTGGGTGTGCGTGGGTGTGTGGGAAAATGTACATGTACATGTATGCAACAAGAGGTGATTATCTCCTGGTGTACAAGAAGTAAGATCAAAATAATATCATAGCTGTCATATGGCTTCCAAATATGTGCATATAAAAATCATTAGAAGCTTTACAATGAAGCTTCTTGAGGAATCTCTCTTTGGTTCTTTGTTGTGTTCTAACTCAACTCTTAAGCTGAAATAGTGCCAATTAAATCTTAAAACCCCTATCTGAATAGTACTGGCTCAAATTAATTTTCAATCCAGGTTTTCTGGCTTTTTTGACTTTTCAGGACAAATTCAGAGTTTTTAGTGAAAATTATTTGCTATCACCTGTTTCTTTTTCCATTATCTGATAAAGTGCGATAATTTCCCCCAAATAGATTAAGCTGAAACATACTGACTATACCATAGTCATTCAATTACTTTCATGTCTATGTGAGGATTTATACTTAAGTCACCAAAATCTTTATCGAGCTGTCATTGTACCATATCAACATACATAGAGGTTACCGTATAGAGAAATATTTATTTATTTATTATTTATTTTATTTATTTATTTTATCACAGAGTATATATAAGCATAAGCATGAAATAACTATACAATATATAAGCATATATATAAGTATGAGTATTTAATAACTATATTAATTGGATATAACGAAAGGAAACAATAGGACAGGAACAGTAGGCACACTTGTGCTCTTATGCACGCCCCTTACAGACCTCTTAGGAATGGGCTGAGGTCAATAGTAGACAGTTTTTGGTTGAAGCTTTGGGGATTTTGGGAAGAGACCACAGAGTCAGGTAGTTTATTCCAAGCATGTTACTGAGGTCATATTTTCTGCAATCAAGATTGGTAAGTAAGAATAGTATTCCATTGAAAAGGAGAATGTTTTTAACAATTAAAGTAGTATTTTGAGCCCCTAATTCACAGTGTGTGCATATTTTCTTTTGGTGACAGATTATTCGCCTATTCCACCTGTATTACCTCCACGCAGCATTTCAGTTCCAGTAAGTGAAACAAAGGAAGAGCTTTTACCCAATGATTATGTCCAGATGACAGAAGTTAGCAAACCATCTCTTTCTGAAACCTTGCTTCAGCGATTACAGAACCTCGATACCAGCAAGTAAGATCTATCACCATTTCTCTCAGGAAGAATGAGAAAGTCTGGAATTTTCCACATTTCCTTTCACAGTTCTCTTGAAAAAAGGTTTCCAGACAACTCTAGGAACAGGCTAGAGCATTTCTTTGTAAAGGTGTCCAGGAAACTGTAAAAGCTAAGAAGGCCTTCCTTCAGGAAATGGAAAGCCTGTCCTAATGAGGGGGGGGAAAAACCCTCTGGCAAAAAAAGTGTACAGTGGTAATATGCCAAAAAACAAAAAACCCAGAGGCAAACAAAAATCAAAGAGAACAATAAGAATGTCTAAAAGTTGAACTTTTAGGTGACAAAGTTATTAAATGTTTCCTTAGGGAGGATGAGGAACCTGCAGAGAAATGGAATGAATTCTTTGCCTCTTTTACTGAATAATTATGTACAACAAAACTTTAATAAACCTTTTTCTTAGCAGACTACAGATGTAATGGACCAAATTTCGGTGTAAATATCCTCCCCAAATAATGCACGAACTCTTTGTTTCAACCAAAGCATCCAGATGAGGGAGCAAAACAGTGGTTTTCAAACCGTTTCAGAGCATGGGAACATCATTATTTTAAAAAACAAAAATTCAAGAGAGATGGGGCTTCTGAATGTCAGCTGATAAGCACTGCCATTTCTGCTGTACCTTAGCTACTAAGGGGGAAAACGCTCTCTGCAAGAGACTGAGGAGGGAAAAGGAAAACTCTCTCCAAAAGTCTTTTTTCCTGCCTTGGTCCTACAGAACCTCTTCAAGGTCTTGAATTCATGGAACTCTATTAGAAAAACAAATTCCTAGAATATGTTATCTTTCTGCCTAAGAAATCTTACTGAAATATTTTAGCAGGACAATTATTACTCCTAAATGTCCATTACAGTGCAAATTATATCATTTATGTCACTTTACATTGCTTGCACATTACGCACAAATGCAATTTGTGTAATGAAGTTGTGATTTAAATGATATAAACTACCATGAAAGATACAAAATAAATAGGACATTTTTGTAACATCTCACTCCTGGCACCCCACCAAGAATTCTTAAAGTTATAATTGATCCCTCAAATCAAACTCAATGCAGAAGACCGGAAGATAATCCATGGAATACCAGTTTTTAAAAAAGGGAGATCTGGGAAATCTGACAAGTGAGTTAAACATCTGTTCCAGACAAATTAGTACAATTAGTAATCAAAGAATGAATAACTAGGCACAGAGAGGAAGAAGTCATGCTGGAGAAACATCCAGATCTTGCTTTACTAAGTTTTGTTTTTGTGGCTCATCAACATGGGTGCAAGTATCTAAATTTATCAGTTGTGAGATAAGATATACTATTTTTAATAGAATTGCTAGCTGGTTAAAAAGCAGATAGCAATGAATAGGAATAAACGAACAATTTTGTTTGTGGCAAAAATAAGAAATTGAGTGCCTAAAATATAAGCTTTAAACTTGTTCTTAAATCATCTTGACTTATAGACAAGCAGCAAATTGCATAAGTTTGCACATAATACTATGCAGAGTGATAAAAGCCAAAAGCAATTGTGGGCAACTTCATAAGCATCTTTTTAAAATGCATGAAGTGGCAGATGGAAGTCAATTTATAAGTGAAAAATAATATGAGGCAAAACTTTTAACTTTATATAAACGTTGATGGTGTCCAAGCTGTTTGAAACTAGTCAGGATGTAGCTCAATGAAGATGTCAGCTCATTCTGTGACAGCTGTGGAAAAGGGAAATGTCATGCTATGGTAATAAGGAAAGGGATTTAAACTAAAAATGCCAACATCATAAGCTCCTTACACAAATGTATGATGCATCTTCGTCCAGAGTACTATGCCCAAGTCTGGTTGGGCACTTAACAAAATATAATAGATGTAATGAGGGGGAGGGGGAGTGCAGAACACTTTCCATATGAAAAAGGTCAGAACGCTTGTGACTCTTTAGCTCAGAAAAAAGCACTTGAGAGGACTTGTAACTGAGGTATATAAAATCATGCATGGGGCTGAAAAAAAATAGTCAAGAAAAATACTCAAAGACCAGGGCCAACAAGCAAAATTGTTTGGAAGGAGTTTTTAGCAAGAAAGAAGGAAGCAGTTCTTCACACAGCATATAATTAATTAGTGAAAATCATTACTACACAATACAATGATAGTCATAAAGTTGAATGGTTTTAAAAGAAATGATTTTAAAATTGAATAAATTCACAGAAGTCACATCTTTACATATATATATTTATTTATAAACAGGCACAGTGTGGGCCTAAAGCTACTTTTATTGGAACAGCTGTAGTAACACAGAACCATGCAAGTCTGAATGTTCAGCCTCTTCAACCTCTTTTATTTTCATGTGAATAGGGGAGAGGGGCATCTTCCTAAACCTCTTTCTTGCTCTGGGCTCAACTCATGTTTATCTGGTTGTTGCCTTGGTAACAGATCTTTCTTCTGTCCATCAAGGCTGTACTCTCTATACAGGGAAATAAAAAGCTTAGAAAGAGTTTGCATCTTCCTTAGAAGCACCCCAAAGCATCTAGTTGTGTGTTGTGAGAATCAAAAATGAGTCTTGGCTTATTCAGTCAGCCTGTTCTTACACTTTTCTGTTCATAAGTAGTATTTTATAAAAATAGAAGACCAATTTTTACTAAGTAAATGTTTCTGCTTGTACTACTGCAGTGATAGCAGAAATGGAAACTGGAAATGATCCATTTTCTGTTCATTTCTAAAATGATTAGGAATCCAGCAATTTTAGTGACCATATTAGAGGCAGATAATTCAAAAGAGTGGTCCCACTTGATAGGAGGGTGGGGTGCAAAATTATCTTATAGATAGCAACAAATTTGCTGGCTGGATGTTCTCTCAGGAAAAGGTTAGGAGGTCTGGTTTTGTGTGGGTGGTAGACAGGAAGAAAGCCTTCCTCCTTTGGTAAAACAAGCTATTCTTGCACGATATATCAGCAAACAAGAAACTGATGAAAGAAAATGTATGCCTTGGGTTGCAATCTTATAGGAGCTTCCTTGGGAGAAACCCTAACTGACTCTATCCCTCTTCCACCCCACCTTTTCACTTCCAACATTGTTGAGAATAACACACTCAGATGATGCATACTAGTTCAAATCAGGGAGTTCTTTAATTCGTATTCCTTCTGTAAATGTATAAGGAGGCTTAGGCAAACTCCTCTTAAACCATCTTCAGCAATGGAATAATTGTACTAATCCTCTTTATTAGTATTACCGAAGCACTTTGAAAGTAAAAGATAGATGCTGCTCTACAATTGTTTACATTTATATAGTTAGCTTGTGTTTTGCCCTGAGCATATCAGTTTTTGAAAATTACATTTTAAATCATTAGTAGACAGCATCTGATCCAGCTCTTCTAGAAGTTATAGGACTAAATGTCCCATCAACCTACATTATTGACAAAGTAGCAATTAGCAATCTATAACATCTGGAAGGTCATATATTGCCCCTCCTTGTCAGCAGGTGAGCAGAGCTCCTTTCTGCCACAATTCTTGCCTTTTGTCTCTCTCCTACTTTTATTCCTTATAAGTAATAATTACTGAGCTATACAAAACTGTTGTAATTCTCTCTCACCAAGGATTTTTTCTCCCATTTGCCCAAAGTTAGGTACATAAACTTATTGCTTGATTTGGTTTTCAAGCTGTTTATTTCTTTCACAGTATTCCAGAAGAGCATCTCAAACTTATCCAGGATTATTTGAGAGTTCATATGACTAATGATGTTGAAAATGTACAACTGGGCTCGTGGAATCTCCCGCAGCTGAAGAAACTACTTACAGGACTCTGCAAAGGAATCTTCAAGTAATCACAAATTCATTTGTAGGCATATTTCAGTATCAACAGTTTGGGAATTCTGTTTATAACTATTTATATAAATCCTTGACTAATTAGTTACAAGTCATTGCTCCTTTGGCCTGAGCTCTTAACATGGAGATTCAAAATCATTAGACCCGCACTACATGTGCTAAAGCTTAAGAACTAAGAGTAAGGCTGAGGGAGGAATTTGTTCAATGGGGAAGTAAAGGCCATAGGGCATACAAACCAAGCTAAACCTCCACTTAACTAAGCCAATGTTGCTTACTTTCAACCAAATTGCAGCTGAACCAAAAAGAAATGCAGAACATGTTGTTAGATTGTAGAAGTCTGAAGCTATTTGAAAACTGGGAAAGCATCTTATACTTGTTCATAGCTATTTGCTGATTGACTGGAGAATTTTGGAACCTGCTATCCTAATGGATTTAGAGAGGACAATATTGGAGAATGCTAATGTAGTACTGCATAACCATCTTGTTATAAAAATGAAGTCTTTATATACATGGCTTTTGCATTTCAGTGAGTTGTCTCGGACGTTACCTTCTCTGGAATCTATACAGATGGTGTTCGATCAACTTTCCCCGAATACCCATCGACATTCTCAGGTATGATTTCATGGAATTGGCAATAAATCTCTCAGAATCTATATTAACTTAAAAGTGGGTGGTGGGTGGTTGCAGAATATATGGCAATAGTTAGCAAAGCATTCTTCTTAGTTGATTTTTTCCCCCAATTTGTTTCTTAATTGTATTATGTTTAATATGGGCTACCTAGCAGTAATCCAGAAATAGGTAGGAGCTGCATTCTTTCTTCAGGAGCAGATAGATCATGGTCTGGAGAAGTATGCAATGTTTTTAATGTCATTAGCCTCTTTTCTATGTTTGATTGCAATGCCAACTAGAATGCTTCCTGGATATGGATAATCACAAGGTGTCATGGATTGATAACCTCATATTTTTATTATTATCATGTGTTGCTGCCCTTATGGATAGAGTGGGACATGTACCTAGCCATTGTCCTCTAACACTAATATTGAAAGACCTGGATTCGGTTACAGTTTTCTACTGAGCCAATTTTAAAATGTTAATATTAAAGTATGAAACTTTAGACACCTATTCCCACATTCACACTGCCTGGAAACATTTAGCATGATTGAAGAATTTAACTGTTTTAAACTTATAGGGGAATGATCTATATCAGTGGTCACCAACCAGTGGTCCGCGAGAAAATTTTGGTGGTCCGCAGAAAAATTATTTGCATTTTTTATATTGCACTAAATACTATTTATCTTTTTAAAAAATTCGTATTAGTGGTCCTCAGGATTTAAAATTATGAATTTAGTGGTCCCTGAGGTCCGAAAGGTTGGTGACCCCTACTACTATTTTCTCTCAGCCTAATACATTTTTGGTCACTGACCCAGCACTGCAGGTTGGTTATTCCATCTCTGAATGTTATATTTTTCATTGTTGCTGAAGATGATGGCCTGTAGTTTAGTGCAGGAGTCTCCAATCTTGGCAACTTTAAGACTTGTGGACTTCCCCTGGTTTAGTGGAAGCTAGCTATTCTGGGAGTTACAGTGTGATTCCGTTTGAAGAAAGCTAATACAGATAGTTCTAGGATGGTCCATAACAATCTGCCTTGGTACATATATAAAAGCTTCACTATTTCATATGCTCACCTCTTCCTGTGTTCTGCTGAAAAAACTTTCTTTCCGCCCACCCTAATAAATGAAGCATTTAAAGTTCTTTTGTGTCTGAAGCCCTGGAAAATCTTACTTGCAACTGTATAATGTTACTATTTTGTCTGCATGGCTTAGCTCTAAACCTATAATTACAAGATCACTTTCCATCATTTGCAACTTCTTCTCATTAAAACACTTGATTTGAAATGGTTCTTTTGCACTTAACCTTTCAGTGTAGCAAATTCAGTTCCATTCTAGTCTGATATTCGAATTACTGATAATTCACTGGGATAATAAAAGTTTACAATGTTTTCTGAAATATATACACAGATGATAAAATGCCAGACTTATTGGGAAAATAGTATTCCTTTCGTTCTTATACTTTTCTTTTTCTATGACTCTCTTACCAGTCATCCTTTGATGTCAATCGTGCAAAATTGGTTCAGTTGACAAGTTTGCTTTCTTCTATAGAGGATAAGGTACAGTGACTTTTAGATATCTCTCTGGTGCCACTTAATCTTTAGATGTACTATATTTTCTTATTTAAATACTTTTGATTATTTTTTAATACTTTATTTTTTTTAATGTCCCCTTGTTTCTTATACTAGGAAGTAAGATCTTTAATCTTCCTAACAACTCATGTGCCAAATTGCCAAATGTGCATTTTGAAAACCAGTTATTTATTTATGAGTTTTTTTCTGTTGTGTGAACTGAAAATTAACGCAAAAAATACCTGGTCATGTGTCATATGCATTTTAGGTTCTTAGAGATGCTGAAGACTGAAAGCATTCATTACTTTATTAAATGAGAATTGAACTTCATACAGTTACAGTCTGGAGCTCAAAGAAGTTAGATTTTTTTTTCTTTTCATTGACCATTGCATGGCTAAATTGGTCAGTTATTTATAATAAGTGTAATCTATTGTACAGTTTACAATAAAGTGTTCCTACATCTCCTAAAGTCTCCTTCTGTTGAAGTTTGAAATTGTCAGGTAGAGCTATTCATTCTTATATTTTTACAGGTGAAAAGAGTACTGATTGAGGGGCCAGATCCCACACATCGACGTTCACTTATCCCTCCTGTTACCTTTGAGGTGAATTTTAAGTATTATTTTGTCACATAGACAATTATTTATAATTCTTGCTACAATGTTCTCACCTATTAAAAAAAACATGTTCATACAGAAAGTGATACAGCACCAAGGCAACACTTACTCTCTTAAGAAATATTTAACATAACATTAATATAATCACTGTACAATTAATATAATGATAATATTAGAGGGATAGCATCAATATCACGTGTGGTTCTAGTACCGCTTTACAAAGTCTTAGTAAGGCCACACTTGGAATACTGAATCCAGTTCTGGTCAATATAAAAAACAAAATACAATATTTTTTAAAAAAAACCACCTTGAGACTCAGGAAAGAGTGCAGAGAAGAGCAACAAGAATGATCGGGGGCTAGAGGATAAAAGATATGAAGAACTGTTACAGGAATTGGTTATGTCTAATGAAAAGAAGAACTAAGGGAGACATGACAGCAGTGTTCCAATATCTGAGGGGCACCCACAAAGATGAGGGCTATCAAACTCTTTTTCAAAGCACCAAGAGACAAGATGAGAAACAATGGATGTAAACTAACCAAGGAGAGAAGCAATGTAGAACTAAGAAGAAATTTCTTAACGGTGAGAGCAATCAATCAATGGAACAGCTTGCTTTTAGAAGTTGTGCATGCTCCATCACTAGAGGCTTTCAAAAAGAGATTGGACAACCATTTAACTGAAATGGTATAGGGTCTCCTGCTTGAGCAGGGGGTTGGACTAGAAGACCTCCAAGGTCTCTTCCAACTTTATTATTCTGTGCTCTATGTTCTATGTTATGTCTCTGCAAGTTAGCCATATAATATGGGAAGTATGTATAAATAACATTTCTTCTGTTCTCATAGGTGAAAGCAGATTGCCTTGGGATTTCTTCCAAGATTCATCTTAAAGTTGATGTGGAGATGGGAAAACTTATTATTAAGAAATCTAAGGATGGTCCCGAAGATAAATTCTACACCCACAAAAAAAGTAAGTGGGTAGATCACTTGTCCCATTTTCATTCACTCAGCACTTTTGCTCACCTGGGAACAAGAGTATGAGGAATTACATTTTTTTCAGGTTTGCTTCAGACATAAATTTTGAATATGCAAATGTATAACTGCAGAGATTAGACTGTAACTTTCTAATACTTTTATAGTGAACACATTCAGATAGTGTTTTGATTGAGCAACAGACACTGGCGTACAAACTTGAAAGTGAAATTTTATACATGAAATGCCTTAGCGGTTCAGAAGGAAGTCTGTTTTCATTATAAATGGTTGTTACATTTTGTGTCTTCAAAGACGGAAGATTGATTATTTTGATTGGTGGTGGTGATAATTTTCTTTAGGTAATCAGACTAAAACTGCAGGTGATAAAGAAATAAACTTACTGTGACATTATTTAAGAGCTAGCTTTAAAGAGAAACTGTAGGGTACTTCCTACTTCTGATTGCTGTTTCATCATAGAAGCATAGGAAGGAGGTAGAATGTACAGTATTTTAAACCTTCATGAAAAGAAATAATATGGTACAACAGAGAGGCTGAAGTTAGTTCCTAGTTCCTACTTCTCTATTTTATTTAAAGGTTCAAATAAAGCATGAGAATAATATGGATTCTCTTAAACAAGTGAATCGTGAACTATGAAGAATTTTGTTCTAAAAACAACATTAGAGGAACTGATATGGAGCAATCAGTTTGTGACATGAACAGATAATTTAGAGTGTTCTAGCAACCAAAACAGTATCTAAATTCTTATTTTATGTTCAGCTGTTATTTTATTGTTGGTTTGATAGACTTATATGTTTGTATTATGGAGGTTTTTTTAAAAAAATTTCCTAGTAGGTGTTGGAGAGCACCCATCTCAGTCAGGAGGAGGGATCAAATGAGGAATTAGCATGGATTCATAAATGCAAGGAGGCAAGGTCTTTGAACCATATCTAGCCTTTCCCAGGTGTATCTGCCAGTCTGGGAAGATTCCTGTGAAAGTGGCATAGAACTATAAAGCAGCTAGTTTAAACTCTACATATGTTGCTCTGATTGTTTGTGCCTAACAATAGATCTTTTTAGGCCTGATCTACCTTTCTTGTTTGCCCTAATGCAAGAGTAGGCTACTTTCCAACTGGAAAGAGTAGGATTATCAGCCCAGCCCATATTTGCTTGAAGGTGATCAGACAGTATTTTACTGCTCTGTGCCAAGTGTAGATTTTCCCTCTTTGCTGGTGCAAGCAAGCAAAGAGTTTGCTGTAGAAGTTAGGCAAATGCTTCAGTTGCAAATGGCGGTGTGCATTCTGGCAGGTATGCCTTCCCCATGCCTTGGCCATTTTCTACTGGTGTAGTGAGCTGCCTGCTGAGAGACAACCTTATGTCCTCCTCCCATCAGTGCAAACAGGAAATAATGAAACACCGTTTCTTTGCTTGTTTAGCAGGTTCAGCAGAAAGAGGCCATTTCTTTATTGCCTCCACAAACGTTATACCCAGAGAAGGGAGAAATGGTGGTACGTGCTTTCCTGGCTTGGCTAGAAGGGGAAAAGAGGATGGGAGATCTACCAAACAGGGACTGGGTTACTGCAGAGAGAACACCTGGTCATCATTATGGCCAAAGTTGGGACGTACATTTTTAATCATGGTTAAATTTTATTCTGTATTTGAGCTTATTAAGCAAAAGATTTTTGAACCAAACACTATAGAAGGGTTAGGCTGACAGTGGTGAGAACAGCTTCTGTACCCTGATGTTTGGCACTTATAGATCTTCTTCAATCTGGTTTTAGGCTTGGCTCTGGGACAGAAAGTGCTTTGATTGCCCTATGAAATGACCTTTGATAAGAAAAAAACAAAGTGTATATGTCTATTGGTTCTTTGAAATATTTCAGCATGATACTATCAATCATGGTATCATTTAATTTATTTAAGTGACTGTTTAAAATGAACAGAAACAAAAGCAAAAACAAAAAAAAGCCAAATAATAAAAAGAAGATTGAAAGGAGATTTGTAGGCAATATAAGAGTAAATATAAATGTCAAAGTAATACCAAATTAGTGCTGCTTAACTCTATCATGTTGGACTGAGTTAGGTTATGTAAAAGCTGAACCATTCTGCTCTCCTCAGTAATTTTCTGAAGTAGGTAATGTAGCATCAGAATAATTGACACAGAGTGAAAAAAGGTGTTTCTAGAAAGGAATAGTGGGAGATTATAGTTCTGCTTTGTGGTATTTGCTTGGGAGTCAATTTTAGTCCCAATGTTATTTTATATCTTACATGGAACCTCTTGGGGTAATGATCCAGAATTGTATTGCCATTAATAAGCAGAGGCCTTATTTTGGATCACCTTTTACTTTTATTTTCCAGTTTTGTTTGCATTTCATGCCCTAATTGTTCTGGGGGGAGTTCCTGAAGTTTTAGATTTATTTTAGTAACTGTCTAATTTTTCCAGAACATTGGTTATTGCACAAATTAGAAATGGAATACAGTTAGAAAAACCACTGGAAGTCTCAGTTACAAAACTAACACCTAAGAACTTGTTAATATTCGATATACTAACTCCACAAGACTGAAGAAGACTTACATAAATAGAACATTTGGAATGGTCCAAAGCCTACTGAGAGAGCATGTGGAAATAAGTAACTGAGAATCATTTTCCCTCAACTGATAGTTGAAGAGAGATCATGTACCAAGGTTGTTTAAACAAAACACTGAATTATTCTGGATAATAAAGCACAATATAAAAGTGTTATTATCCTTAAGGCATTTTTGAAGGGAGGCAAACAGCAGTTTTGAGATATTTCATTAATATATTGATTCCATTTTTTTTACCATTAGTTCAAACTAAGTTTTCCCAGCAGAAAAACCAAATGAAGTATATATAGTTTCCCTTAATGTTTTCATAAATGATACTTCATTTAATTGTTCTCAATTTGATTACTTTTAATTCACATGCATTTCAACACTGAACATTTCTGTCTGACATTTTCTACTTTATTTACAATATTCCCATGTAATGCTTCCCAGAACAAAAAATGTTTTAAAGCAGCTTTACTTACTCTTGGGACTCATGATATTGCTCTTCCTTCCTTAGGCCCAGAAGCCTTTCTTCCAGAGGAGAGCTGCAATACAAAATTGTTGTTGTATTGATTTGTACATCCATGACTAAGCAGTGAACAAAATTAAAAATGTAAAAACAATTGAAATAATACAAGAATTAAAATACATGCATATATAGTCACCAAAATCACTGAATGATGACTCAGAATCATAAATTCTGAAACTGTTTACATTTTTATACAGGATAGTCTAGCCAGAAAAGAGGTTTATTTTCAGTATCTGCATATCTTTCATCTTCACAGCTGCTCAAGGAGAAGAGATTCCAGAGATTTCCTTAGGAAGCTCAACAGGAATTGGATGAAGCCCAGATCTGGGTTTTACATTACCTTCTAATTTATGTAGGAAGTAAACATTACCAATAGTAGTATTCCTCATTGCACATATGTTTTATATCTGCTATGTTTTACAACTCTTACTCAATATAGATTCATTAATTAAAATATGACTCATATAACAGAAGGAAAAATTAAAAACTCCAGGCCTTTGTATGTAATGCTATTTACTTTAGAACAATAGCATTTCCGCTCCTGCATTGTAGCGGACTACATATCTTCCAGTAAGGGAAGATAATAGGCACTTTTAATACACAAATGGACAATTGACAGGGTTTTAAAAAATAACTCTTGCATAAAGTATGCTGGAGTATAACTAAGAAGCCAACATACAATAATTAATATTATTGCAATCAGTAAATAATATAATATGGTGTTCCATTACCCATAACTTCTTTTTATCTGATCTGGGTAATAGCACAATATAGAATAGAATAGAGCTGGAAGTGGCCTTGGAGGTCTTCTAGTCTATAAAAGTATATAGGTTATAGGTTGTATAGGAGAACCTATACAATATGTTTAGTTCAGTCTTTTTTAAAATCTATTTTAGCAATTGTGATTGTTGTAGCACTCCTACATCAAGTAAGATTGCTGTTTTATTAAAGTTTGTAAGCTTTTATTTCTTTCAAAGTCATAACTTGCCCTGGCAACTTGTCAGGTTATCTGGTCACCTACAAAGGACAACAGTGCTGTTGCCTATATTTAAAGTTTCTAACTTTAGAGTCTTTACAGTTTTCTTTTCCACCTTTCCACCAAAATGATGTTTGCCACCTATGTAATGTATAGACTATGTATGTACGGTGTTTTAGCAGCAACTGTGGTGATGATGCATTGGGGGGTGGGGCAAATCTCTTGATTTACTGGGAAATCCCCAACACTAGTTCCACAGGGATGAAGGATCCATTGCCTGGCCATCTTAAGTTGTTCCACACTAAACTGTTAAAGAAGCAGAGCAGAAATAGGCAGTAGGCATATGGCATATTTATGTTGGCATACTTTCTGTTGCTTCCTAAACTGTAGAAAGCACATTAAAGCACAATTGCCTCAATTTATACAAATCTAAGTCAATCACTTTGAGTTCTGTCACTAATTACATCGTCTCTATCCATTTTTAAATTATCAACAGAATAAGCTCTACAAATATCTTGCTCTAATAAATGATATGTTTAACATTTATCTTGGGATGCAAAATGGAGAATTATAGCATGCGAGATATTTTCCAAGTCAGTGAAGTCACATCAGCAGCTTTTAAGAAATAGTAAAGTTGTCAAACAGCAGTTTTGCTACATCCCTACTAGCATGGTTCTCTTCTAATGTGAATTGTTCCTTTAATTGGAGTTTAGATTTCAATTTAGTTTCTGTTGGTTATAAAAAATGCACATCAGTAGCTTTCCCAATCATCAGTGCTGACTTCTGTGATAATCTCATACCTTTTTACGAAATGGTGAATCGATACGCAGTTTGTGTGAGACATACGACTCAAGCAAGAGGTCTCCTACTTAGGCAATCCTACGGTTTAATGAGCAGAAGTTATTCCAGCATGATGACGCTTCAAAACCACAATAGATTTGCACTGAGGCTTAGTTTTGAGCCACTGCCAATTTTTAAAATGCCTATCATAGTCCAGTAAGATTGTGCAATTCAAATCCTGAGAGGGAAGACATATTGTTAGCATGGGCTCTCTTTCGGTTTCAAAATTTCTAAGATTGACTTCGTTTTTGTCCCGTTTAGTCTTACAGCTCATCAAGTCTCAGAAGTTTCCTAACAAGCTGGTCATTGTACTAGAGACAGAAAAAGAAAAAGCACAAAGGAAAGAATATGTCTTTGCTGACTCTAAGGTAAAATGCTCCCTTCTGAGTGTTTTAACATAGCAGAAACATTACTATTTATTTTATGGCATTATTTTCATTAATTACAAATCCAAAATGATGCATTTATTTATTTAAAACCTATCCCTTTTTTCTGTTCCAGAAATTGGTTCTGAGACAATTTATAGAGGTTTTCAAGAGATGTATTTGAGGATAAATAAATATTATCTCTAGCTGTTCAGCTTGGATTATCAGAAACAAAGAAAATAAACTGTGAACCAGAAGAGAAGAATGCTCAGTTTAATTGTTCAAGAGCTCTAGACAACTTAACTCTGGCATATCTGTGTAAATTAGATAGGATGCTATTGCAACTGTATTTTGCTGTGTATGCACAGATAAGTACACAAAAACTCCTCAAGATAGATCTGAAGGATTACGGGTGAGGTATTCAAGAAGTACTAAAATAAAATAATAAATAAAAATAAAAATAATGAACAACAAACAATATAGCTTCAGAATTAGGTGGTAAGACCATATAAGTCATACAAATGCTATTAAATAGAATATGGAATAAACATATCCTTGACACTTCTAAATAAAGGACATCCCCAGGCATGCCCAGATGTCTATTATTTGATACGTGAACCTTGTTTTCCTGCCCATCTTGATTCAGCCTCATGTTAAATATATACAGGGAAGGTCATTTGATCAAGTTACTTCAAGCTATTGACTTGAATTTGTTTAAAATATCAGTTCCTTGTTCCAGACTTATTTTCTATTGGCAAAGAATGAAGATTTATGTATTTCCTACAAAGCAATCCAAGGGGTTTCCCTCCTCCAAATTGTTTGGGTAAATTATACTTAGGATTCAGGGTAATAATTAAAAATCTTACATAGCAAACTCATTCTAGTCACCAGTAATTTATTTCGTTCTTATGGAACTGTGCTCAGTTGGACAGTAGAATTAATTCTAATTAATCTTAAACACTGAATCAAATCCAGTTTTTAAGGAGATTATATATTTTCTCTAGGAAAGATAGCTGTCTTTCTCCATAGGTATAAGACATAACCTGAATTGCCATATATCCAAATTAAGAATATTTAATTTAGGCCATATTGAATAAGTTTTTTAAAGAGTGATTTTATTACAATGTATTGTATTGTTTTTATCTGGCTGTTCACCGCCCTGAGTCCTTCGGGAGAAGGGCGGTATAAAAATTAAAATATTATTATTATTATTATTATTATTATTATTATTATTATTATTATTATTATTATTATTATTATTATTATTAAGAATTCAAATTTCAAATCTGGGTGGTTTATAAAACTATTTAAAACCAATTAAGACAAGCACATATATAAAGACAAAATATAAAGACGTTTTTGCCCCTGAAGAAAAGATAGGATATAAATTGACTCAATAAATAAATGCTGTTATTATGATATTACATGAATGCTTAAAACAGTACACAATAAATGCCTGGGAAAAAGAAGAATCTATTTGTTTGCACTGAGGATATTGCATTGGATTCAAGGCCTGTCTCCCTGAGGAGGTCATTCCATGAATTCTGAAACTGAGAAAGTCATTTTATTATCTTCCTCTGGATCAGTGCTGGAATTCATTTTTTTTTTTACTTACTGGTTCTATGGGTGTGACTTGGTGAGTGTGATGTGGCTTGGTGGGTGTGGCAGGGGAAGGATACTGCAAAATCTCATAACATAACATAACATAACATCAGAGTTGGAAGGGACCTTGGAGGCCTTCTAGTCCAACCCCCTGCCCAGGCAGGAAACCCTACACCATCTCAGTCAGATGGTTATCCAACATTTTCTTAAAAATTTCCAGTGTTGGAGCATTCACAACTTCTGAAGGCAAGTCGTTCCACTTATTAATTGTTCTAACTGTCAGGAAATTTCTCCTTAGTTCTAAGTTGCTTCTTTCCTTGATCAGTTTCCACCCATTGCTTCTTGTTCTACCCTCAGGTGCTCTGGAGAACAGCCCAACTCCCACTTCTCTGTGGCAGCCCCTGAGATATTGGAACACTGCTATCATGTCTCCCCTGGTCCTTCTTTTTGTTAAACTAGACATACCCAGTTCCTGCAACCGTTCTTCATATGTTTTATCCTCCAGTCCCTAATCATCTTTGTTGCTCTTCTCTGCACTCTTTCTAGAGTCTCAACATCTTTTTACATCGTGGCGACCAAAACTGGATGCAATATTCCAAGTGTGGCCTTACCAAGGCATTATAAAGTGGTACTAGCACTTCACGTGATCTTGATTCTATCCTCTGTTTATGCAGCCCAGAACTGTGTTGGCTTTTTAACAGCTGCTGCACACTGCTGGCTCATATCTAGATGGTTATCCACTAGGACTCCAAGATCCCTCTCACAGGTACTACTATTGAGCAAGGTACCACATATACGGTACTGGTGCATTTTGTTTTTGGCCTAAATGTAGAACCTTACTTTTTTCACTGTTGAATTTCATTTTGTTAGATAGCGCCCAATGTTCAAGTCTGTCAAGATCTTTCTGTAACTTGAGCCTATCTTCTGGAGTGTTGGCTATTCCTGCCAGCTTGGTGTCATCTGCAAATTTGATGAGTTCCCATCTATCCCTCCGTCCAAGTCATTGATGAAGATGTTGAAGAGTACTGGGCCTAAAACAGAGCCTTGGGGTACTCCACTGCATACTTCTCTCCATGTGGATGTAGTTCCGTTGAGGACTACACGTTGAGTGCGGTTGGTCAGCCAGTTACGAATCCATCTGGTGGTGGTGCTGTCTAACCCACATTTTTCTACTTTATCTAGTAGTAGGTTATGGTCTACTTTATCAAATGCTTTACTGAAGTCCAAGTAAATTATATCAACAGCATTCCTCTGGTCTACTAATTTTGTCATTTTGTCAAAGAATGCGATAAGATTAGTCTGGCATGATCTGTTTTGACAAACCCATGTTGGCTTTTGGTTATTACTTTGTTTGCTTCTAGGTGTTCGGTGATTCGTTGCTTGATTATCTTTTCCAGAATCTTCCCCGGTATTGAGGTCAGACTGATAGGTCTGTAGTTTCCTGGATCTGTTTTTTTTCCTTTTTTGAAGATGGGAACTACATCAGCTCTTTTCCAGTCCTCTGGCAGCTCCCCTGTGCTCCAGGATCTTTGAAAGATATAGTTCAGTGGTTCTGAGATCACGTCTGCCAGTTCCTTCAGAACCTTGGGGTGTAATCCATCTGGTCCTGGTGATTTGAACTCGTCTAGGGTAGACAGGTGTTCACTTACCATTTTCTTCCCTATTTTAACTTGTGTTTCTAATCTGTTTTTTGTAGTGCTGTTTTTGATAGGTTGGATTGTGTTTTCCTTTTGTGTAAATCTCCATTCCCACCCCACTCCAGGGGAAGGATAGAGCACAAAATCTCCATTCCCACCCTACTCTGGGGCCAGCTAGAGGTGATATTTGCCAATTCTCTGAACTACTCAAAAATTCTGCTACTGGTTCTCCAGAACCTATCAGAATCTGCTGAATAGCACCCCCACTCTGGATACCCCCATCACCTGACTTTTTTCTTCAGAACTGGAGGGCCAGACTCCTATTGTCACAGGCACTATAATCAGCCACTATATTTTCTCATATAGCCCAAGATAAGGTAAGAGGAGCCCTTCCCTCTTTTGCAGTCAGTGAATCTGCAATCATATCTGCAATATGTGCCTTTGTATGAATAATAAGGGTTTCTGTACTTGTGCTGGGACTCTATTCCGCCAGAACACCATCAGCTCAAATGAAAGCATTTTTTTTTTGCATGTCTCAAAAGCCCCCTATTGCACACATTTTATCCATTAAGATCAGCTCTCTATGATATCTCTACGTTGTCTTAGGAAAGGAACTATTCTTACTCATTGTGTATGGAGATCTATGGGTGTGCTTATCACTTGAACAGGGTTTATGGTAATCTAATCTTATGGCATCCCACTATGACTGACTATCCCATCATTGGCTTCTGAGCAAATGTTGTTTTTTTAAAAAGTGATAGCTCATAATATAATCTTTCTCTTTTTCTGTGTTTATGCCCACAAAACAGAAAATAAGAATACACAATTTTTTCTTATTTTGTTATCCATGGAAAGAAATTCCAAGTACATCCGGAGAACATTTCATCAAAAAAATAATACCATAAAAATAATACCATCTCAATACCTGTTCTGTTTAGGAATGCAATAAACTGACTAATCTGGATTCAAATTCTAATAGATTAAAGACAACAAAATCAATTGTTTTATCTCAGCAGTTTACTGAAAATTCTTTGAACAGCTATCGTCCTATGACAGAAGTAAAACTAAGGAAGGATTTGAACTGATCTAAATATTTCTATCTTTAGCATTTTCTCTAGCTTCTAAATAATCAAAAACAGTCTTAAGTTACTAACAATTGAAATGTTACCAAATCTAAAGAGATCACTTACAAGTTGCTATTTAGGTTGAAACTTTCTATGGACACATGTCATTGTGAAAGCATTTTTTCAGCTTACAGTACATTTAACAAATGAAGGGGTTCTTTGATCAATAATACTGAGTTAGTTATAATATTTCTTTTTTCTTTTGTTTTTTTACCACTCCATTTTTCAGAAAAGAGAAGGCTTCTGCCAGCTTCTACAGCAAATGAAGAACAAACATTCTGAACAACCAGAGCCTGACATGATCACTATCTTCATTGGGACCTGGAATATGGGTATAAATTTCAAATTTATGTCCTAGCCTCTGCTGTACAAATTACTGTCTCATCAAAAAAAAATGAAGAGTTTCCATTAGGAAACGGGAGATAGAACAGGTCTCTAGGTCAGATATTTGCACTAGCAGAAAATGATAACTAGCAACCTGTGATAACTTGAGTTGTATAGGGAAAAAAATCCGGTCCACTTTATTGTCTGCCTTAGAACAGCAATGTTCTGATCTGGCAAGCTTATTAGAGATTCTTTTTTAAAAAATTGAAAATTTTCTATTTATATATATAATGGTTCCTGACATAACACTATTGAGCCTTTCTATTAATCTTCTGCTACTTTATTTAGATGTTAATATAAATTGCCCAAAAATGTTTTCAGTAATTTACATCACACTCCTCTGATAATGTACTATTTCCTAATGCAGCTTCTCTCCCCAGTGTCAATAACACAATTACTGTACTGTTCTTTAGAGAATAGCATACTTTCTTTTCAGAAGTGTGTGCCTATGCATGTTTGTGGATATTTTTGAATGGGAAGGGACAAATGCTATTTAGACTTTGACTATTGCTAACATTTGTGCTGGTATGGAACGTGCTGAAAACACAATGCTTAAAACGGAATCTGTGATAAAATTATTTTCTACATCCATGTCACAGATTTTCCAGCTACCTCACTGTTATGTTGCTCAATTACTTTAAGATGAATGTACGTAACATATAGATGATTCCTTACTATTCTTTTACATGGCAGAGTAATCAGCTTATTCACAGCTCTGTGGGCTTCTTTCCTCCTGTTTGTTTTTGATTTGTTTTAAAATTGCATAGCAAAATAAAATAATCTACAGATGTAGCTTTCTGTCAGAACTGCAAAGTTTATAAAAGCTGGTTGATTCTCCCCCTTTTACCATTTATTTAATTATGAAACTTATTTGCTGGGAAATGCAGGAGTACCCTGTTCAACAACAATAAAGGTAGAATAAGGCAATAAATAAATAGTTCTATATATGGTTATGTCCATAATCAAATGGGATTTTACATACTTCAGGGTCTAGTGGATTAGAAAATAAGGCAGTGTTTGTTCCAGTTTTAATACCTGAATATTATCAAATAGGGCTATAATGTCTTTTTATATAATATATCAATCTATGGTCCTCTTGCTTCATTTTACAGCCACTGAGCACTACTAATTCATAGTGACAAAATGATATTTTTTGTGGTTTCTATTTTTAGTTACTTTTTAAAGCCTCCAAATTGGCTGAGGTTTAGAAAGCTTTAATGCAATTTACTTTATTAAATACAATAAACTTGAGAACCCAGTTTCATAGATTTTTCATTCATCTTCCTTCATAGTCTACCTTGCAATCTGTGGTCTTCAAAGGCAAAAAACCCCATATGCCTTAAAAGTGAACCAGCACTAGCTTCAAAGAAAGTTGTTCAACCCTAGTAAAGATTTAGCTAGATTCATTATTATGGTAGTTTCTTATCCTCATTTTGGTTTGGGATTTGCTAATCAAGGTGATGCTCCTCCACCAAAGAAGATCAGTTCCTGGTTTCTCTCCAAGGGACAGGGTAAGACCCGTGATGAGACAGCTGACTATATTCCACATGACATATATGTGATTGGAACACAGGAAGACTCCTTGGGGGAAAAAGAATGGCAAGAGATTCTAAGGCATTCGTTGCAGGAGATTACCAGTATCAGCTTCAAAGTGGTAAGAATGTTTATTAATGTTTAAAATTGTGGTTGGAGACTACATTGTTCTATTGGTCCATGCTTTTTCGAAATGATACATTAGATGTTCCTAAAGACCATTAGATATAGTGATAAAGTCTTCAAATCAAGCTCAACTTGTGACTTCATGGACATGTAGTTTCCTTGCCAAAGAAACTGTAGGATCTGGATGGAGCAAAAGAATCTCCCTTTGAACTAGTTTCAAATGGAGTCATCAGCAAATATTTGGGCAATCCAGTAACATTAGTTCTGACAGTTACTATGGATGGATGTAATCCATTGAAAGACTTAGTTCATGATCTGGAATTCTGCTGGCCCTTGGCTCCTGCTAAAATAGCAGGTGGCACTCATGGCCAGGGATTCCTTTGGCCAACTTCAGCTGAAGAATCACTTGGATCAAGATGATCTGATGACAATAATTCATGACCATCATCCAGGGATGAAATCTAAAAATTTTCCCTACAGGTTCTGTAGGCGTAGCTGAATTGGTGGGCGTGGCTTGATGGTCAGATGACTGGATGGGCATGGTCAATAACAATAAATAATAAAAATAATAAACAAAGTATAAAAAACAATAAGAGGTACCAAAACCAACTTTCACACTTTACACACACACAAAATGCCACACACAGCTTTCTGAGATTTTGTGTGTTTGTGTAGTTAGAGTGAAACACTACAGAAACACACCAAATCTCAGAAAGCTGCACAAATATTTTATTACATTATTTATTTTATTTTATTTTATTTTATTTTATTTTATTTTATTTTATTTTATTTTATTTTATTTTATTTTATTTTATTTTATTTTTTATTTTATTTTATTTTATTTTATTTTATTTTATTTTTTTATTTTATTTTATTTTATTTTATTTTATTTTATTTTATTTTATTTTATTTTATTGTGGACTTCAATTCCCAGAGTTCCTCAGCCAGCAAAGCCAGCCAGCATTAGTTGATCACTGAGGAAATAGATTAGCTAAGCAATTGATTCTATCTGGGCTGAAAGTGACACTGCTTTCGGGCTGGGAAAAAAGCCATACATTCATCAGTAATCAGGTAAATGTCTTAGAATCTCTACATGTTTTCTACAAGTAAGAGTACAAGTAAGGTTCTGCTGATGAGGAACTCAGGTGAGATCGCCAGAGGAGACTTTAAATTTTTTTTTAAGTTTAAAGGCTCTGCCGATCTCAGCTGAGGGGTGGGATCCTCAAAGGCTTTTTTTTACTTTTAAAGGCATGTTTCGGCTGAAGAAAAACCGGCTTTTAAAAGTAAAAAAACCCACCTCTGCTGATGGTGCAGCTCAGCAGAGGCGGGGGAGGCAGGGCCAGGGATTTTTGCTACCGGTCCTCCGAACCAGCAGCCACCATCACTACCGGATCATGCGAGTCTGGTAGTGGAGTCTGGTAGTGCATTCCAGGCATTAACAATTCTGTTACTGAAGTCATATTTTCTGCAATCGAGTTTAGAGAGGTTCACTTTAACTTTGAATCTATTGTGTGCTCATCTATTGTTGTGGTTGAAGCTGAAGTAGTCATTGACAGGAAGGACATTGTAGCAGATGATTTTATGAGCTATGCTCAGGTCATACCGAAGGCGGCGTAGTTCTAAATTTTCTAAACCCAGAATTTCAAGTCTGGTGGCAAAAGGATTTTGTTACAAGCAGAGGAGTGGAGGACTCTTCTTGTGAAATATTTCTGGATGCACTCAGTTGTATTAATGTCCGATATGCAGTGTCAGTTCCAGACAGATGAGCTGTATTCGAGAATTGGTCTAGCAAATGTTTTGTATGCTCTGGTTAGTAGTGTAATCTTACCGGAGAAGAAACTACGCAAGATTAGGTTTACAACTCTTAATGCCTTTTTGGCGATGTTGTTACAGTGGGCTTTGGCACTTAGATCATTAGATATGAGTACTCCAAGGTCTTGACAGAATGAGGGTCATCTACAAGGTCATGTCCACCTAGCTTGTATTTTGTGTACTGATTCTTTTTGCCAATGTATAAGACAGAGCATCTGTTGGTTGAGATTTGGAGTTGCCAATTTTTTGACCATTCCGACACAAGGTCAAGGTCTTTTTGAAGGGTAGCAGCATTGTTGGTAGTGTTAAATAGTTTAACATCATCGGCGAAGAAAACGCAGTTACTTATAATATGATCACAAAGGTCATTTATGTATAATATGAAGAGTGTTGGTCTTAGAACGCTGCCTTGGGGGGACACCACTATTAACAGGTGCAGGATTTGATGCTTGAACTTTGATACTTAAGATCAAGGATTTGATCTTGAACCATTCACTCTCACTTAGTCTTAGAGACTGTGCTATTGCAAACCACTTCTGAAAAATCTTGCTAAGAAAACTGCATACTTTGCTTTTTTTAGCTTAATGGGGTCAAATTTTCTACTGGTGACCAAAGTTGTTCTTATAGTGGTGGTGCAGGGGTGAAATTCAGCAGGTTCTGACAGGTTCTGGAGAACCGGTAATGGACATTTTGAGTAGTTCAGAGAACTGGCAAATACCACCTCTGGCTGGCCCCAGAATGAGGTGGGAATGGAGATTTTGCAGTATCCTTCCCTTGTCATGCGCACCAAGCCATGCCCACCAAGCCACACCATGCCCACCAAGCCATGCCCACAGAACCAGTAGTAAAAAAAATTGAATTCCACCACGTGTGGTGGTGATTATTTGAACATGTATGCTTCCAAACTAAATAACTTGGTGGTTCACACCAATCATACAAAAACATTACAATAACATCAACAAAACATACAAAATAAAGACAAAAGACGGCATACATGATGGAAGTGAGGGGTCTCATTCTCTCTTTCTAAAGACCTAGATGAAGTAGGTATGAACTAAGTCCAATCCTGCTTTGTTTTTCAAGATGAACGGAGTGCCTAATTAATTTTTACCAACTTCACTTTCTTCAAATTGCCTAGTTAGATAATATAACCTAACTTTGATTAATTTTGATCACACATCATGTTCGTAAGTGTGAAAAATGGTCATAAGTCACTTTTTTCACTGCTATTGTAACTTTGAATGGTCACTAAATAAAATGTTGTAAGTAAAGGACTACCGCTACACAAACAGCAAGATACTATGCTATAGTATGATAAAATTGCTTTTATCGTTCAGCTACAATGTTAGCTAAAACATGGCTTGATTATAATAGTGGGACTAGGTACTTAGATTCGTTCCACGGTTCTTAAATGAAAAATATGTACAGAAAATATAGTGTTAACACCTCTTCAGCATTCTTCTTCTGTTCAGTACATTGTTTCTGTACATAATTGGTCCTCATTAGAATTTTGATCATGGCAACTTTAAAAAAAACTCAGTATAAGTTATTGGAGAAGGGTTATGTATAGGTCTCTAGTTATTGTAATCCAGATACCTAGATTTAAGTGGAAGTGTGCAGCAGCTGATTTTTACTTTTTTTAAAAATTAGATAGCAACCCACACTCTCTGGAACATCAGGACTGTTGTACTGGCGAAACCCGAACATGAAAATCGCATAAGCCACCTCTGTGTTGATACTGTGAAGACTGGAATTGCAAACAGGCTGGGTAAGATTTGGGCAGACACCCAAAAAGGCATTTTAAATGGCTATTTTTCAGATGTTGACTCTCCTATGCTATAAAATAAACTGGAACAAAGTTACCTTTGTTATATAGAGGTCTCTAGTTATTTACTAATGAAATTAGTAAATAAAATGTTGTAAGTAAAGGACTACCGCTACACAAACAGCAAGATACTATGCTATAGTATGATAAAATTGCTTTTATCGTTCAGCTACAATGTTAGCTAAAACATGGCTTGATTATAATAGTGGGACTAGGTACTTAGATTCGTTCCACGGTTCTTAAATGAAAAATATGTACAGAAAATATAGTGTTAACACCTCTTCAGCATTCTTCTTCTGTTCAGTACATTGTTTCTGTACATAATTGGTCCTCATTAGAATTTTGATCATGGCAACTTTAAAAAAACCTCAGTATAAGTTATTGGAGAAGGGTTATGTATAGGTCTCTAGTTATTGTAATCCAGATACCTAGATTTAAGTGGAAGTGTGCAGCAGCTGATTTTTACTTTTTTTAAAAATTAGATAGCAACCCACACTCTCTGGAACATCAGGACTGTTGTACTGGCGAAACCCGAACATGAAAATCGCATAAGCCACCTCTGTGTTGATACTGTGAAGACTGGAATTGCAAACAGGCTGGGTAAGATTTGGGCAGACACCCAAAAAGGCATTTTAAATGGCTATTTTTCAGATGTTGACTCTCCTATGCTATAAAATAAACTGGAACAAAGTTACCTTTGTTATATAGAGGTCTCTAGTTATTTACTAATGAAATTAGTAAATAAATGTTTATTTGTTTATTCATTTTATATGGTAACCCATTTTACTCTCACTGGGTGGCTAACTTCATTAAAAAAATAAAAACACAAATTCAACTTAAAAGCTAAAGGGAAACGTATAAAAACCACTAAAGAATATACAAAGTGCCAAGGCCTACAAAAAACATGGTATCTCATTCAGTCATACAGTCTGATTCAACTACATTTATGGCCCCAGCACCTGGAGGAAGAATAATGGAATTGGGGCCATTCAAACTGCAGGGGGACAGTTTTGGACAACAGTTGCCGTAACAAAGAAGACACAATAAAGGGATCTGAAGCTTGCCTGAAGTATGCCAGTTCTAATGGGATGAGCAGAGAAAATTGGAGATTGGTGATTCGGTAGATAATTGCATGCCATGGAAGATTTTATAGGTGACAACCAGCACTCTGAATTGCACCCAGAAGCCTACTGGGTCCAGTGCAGCTCATGGAGCTATGGTATTATATGGTTATTCTGCACTGTCCATCAAACTGCATTTGCTGCTTCATTCCAAGCCTTCCAATTTAGCACATAGAGTTGGCACATAGAGTTTTGCAAACAACCCACATATTATGAACCAACTCTAATGGTGGAAGGAGACCCCAAAGCCCATAACTACTTAATCTTACTAGGGTTGTGCTGAAGCCTTACTTACAGCTTCTGAGTACCAAAAAAGAACATCAACAGCATGTTTTGGTTGATCAGGAATAAAGATGCATAGTTATGTATCATCAGCACTGATTATATTTTATCCCATGAGGTCAGTTGATGATCTCACCTAGTGGTTTCATGCAGATGTTTAACAGAGAACAGAGTCTAAACCACTTTACAAAGAGGAGTCTAGGGCTAGATCTCTCCCTACCATTACTAATGGAACCAGCCTCAAAGTAGGAGAAAAAACATTGTATAATGGTACTTTCCTGCATAATGGTACTTCCGATTCACAATCCATTAAATTGTTCTTAAAAGACAATTTTAATAAAGATGAGGATAATATTGGTTATCTCCATAAAAACTGGAACTAGGTTTGGAATATTTTCATTAAACTGGGTATTAAACAACTGAGCCAGTTCAGTTGGAAGTTATCATGAACATACTTTTAAAAATATTTTATACTATGAAAAAACTCCCAAAGTTCTATACAGTAATATTTTTTGTAATTCAGTCTTTAATGATAGAGCAGCTCAAGCTCATAATACTATACTTTGGGATGCAAGGAATCTCATACTGACATAGAGTCCTATTTATCCTGCTGGTCAGATTTCATTCACAGAAAATTCCATGGTTAGAAAACTACTGCTGGGGTTTTCCTTGTGTTCCTGTTAATAGAACCCATAAGGTTTTTAGACAAAACATTATTGAAACAGATGTCGGACCCCCAAGAGCTAAGAAACACATGTAGAATTACTTCTGAACAGTTTATTGTATTATTTTTCATCGATAGACAGAAATCTTGCAAAATTAAGCAAGTATTTGCATAACTAAAGATATATTCTAAGAATTGCTACGGCAGAACCTTCTTAACTCTGTCTCCCAACAAACTACCTAAGCTTTGTTGTCTCTTACTGGAGTTCTGGAATGGAGCCCTACTTCCTGGGAATCCAGATTACATCCCACCACAACAGGATTTGGGTTGATGTAAGTTCGCATTAGATTTTAAGGCTCACTAACTGCTCTATATTGTGAAGATGGCCCTAAATCAGGCAATTGAGCTATTCTGTCTTTATGCTTCAATCTAAGTCTTCCCATTTTTGACCAGTCCTCAAGATCTAGTCATCAAATTGGTTCTTCATATAACCTGACCTAAATTATGATCATAACTTTAATTTTTTGCTTCCCAAAATCTAAAAAAACATGATGTGCTTCATTTTAAAATGTCTTATTTTAATAAAAAAATTAACCAGATGCAGAAAAGAAAATAGAAACAGTAAAAAAATGAAAATAAAAAAGCATAAAAGAAGAAATAGATACAAAAAACTCAATCCTTAACTAGCAAGTTGAATGCTGAGTACAGAGGGAAATACTAATCACATTCTCTATAACATCAGGAGAAAATGAATTAATTAGTTTTCAAGTTTCCCATATGTACCTTTTTACAACTATTCATCTCTATGTAAAAATGAATGCAACTAAAATAAGAATTAACTGCTTATGAAAATATTATTTGGATACAATAAAATAATAAAAAATCTGTTTATGGTTTCCATAGCAATTAGTGAGATATGCAATTGTTTCCCTAATAACAATTTCCCCTGGAACACCATTGATGCCACTCTGATAGATTTTTTTCAGATGTATTTTTTTCTATGAAATATCTCTACCCAATAAATGATTGCTATACATACATACAGTACATACATACATACCATGTTTCTCCAAAAATAAGACTGGGTCTTATATTAATTTTTGCTCCAAAAGACGCATTAGGGCTTATTTTCCAGTTAGGTCTTACTTTGGGGGAAATACGGTACTAAATATGTCCATCTGACTGACAATCTTAGGCTTATTTTTGGAGTAGGACTTATATTATGAGCATCCTGAAAAATCATACTAGGGCTTATTTTCCAGTTGAGTTCTTTTATGTACACCGAGAGCATATGCACCTACAAATTCCTTGTGTGTCCAACCATACTTGGCCAATAAAGAGTTCTATTCTTGAGTCTTATTTTAGGAGAAACAGGGTACATATATACATACTGTGTTTCTCCTAAAACACATCCCACCCCAAAAAGAAGGCCCAACACTGTTTTTTGCGCATGCATAAAATTAAGCCCTACCCAAAAAATTTGGCCCTATTTAAGTGCATGCACTGCCAGGCTTGCCAGAGTGGACGATGGCAGGTTTTTTCGAGTAAACCACTACCAGTAGCTGGAGTGACCATTACAGGTAGGCAAGGGTGCACAAGGTGTGTGGGTCACATCGCTCGCTCTTTTCGGCCATGAAAGAACCAGCCCGGTGGCCAGGCGAGGTGGTTGGGGGGGAAATTAAGACATCCCTCGAAAAGAAGGCCTAGCGTTTTTTCGGGGGTCAAAAGAAAATAAGACCCGGTCGTATTTTCGAAGGAACATGGTACACATTACATAATATTGTAATTAAAAGAAAAACAGGGAAGGAAAACATTTGGAAGGACAGTAGATAATATATAATGTCTGTGTGAGCCAAGATATAATGGGGGGTTGAAGAAAATAAATCCACCCAACCAAAAACCTCATAGAGATCTACACTACTTTTCATATTAAGATTTGGCTCATAGAAGTACTTCCACAAATCATTATAATCAACAACTTTCTCTAAGTTGAATGATAAATTATATCGGGTATGCCTATACAGATATGATGGGAATCCAGGGATGCTTAGTATCTTTGTAGGTATATGTATCTTTATATTACAGTTTACTTTCAGAAATAACTTTGCAATGCAGTATACTATGTGTTCAATTAAAATTAACATTATAAGGACTTCTTGGTCTATTGTCAAAACACTAATAGATTGATTGAGTTTTGTTGAGTGGAAAAGAGAAATTCAATTTTTGCTTTTTTAAAGAGTTTTAAGAAAATCTTCAGGAGGTTTCTGTTCCTCAGTTCTGCAACCTCAAAGAATTGTTTTAGCTTAACCAGCAAGAGGAAGGTTTTATTTTTAAAACTGTTCTGTTTCTTCTTTCGTTTTCTTTTTTCAACAGGCAACAAAGGAGCTGTGGGGGTGTCATTCATGTTTAATGGAACCTCCTTTGGGTTTGTGAACAGCCATTTGACTTCAGGAAGTGAGAAGAAACAGAGGTAAATTATTACTACCTTCCTAAGGGCCATCTGAGGCACCAGCTGCTTGCTACTACAGAGTTTCCACTGAGTACAAATGGATAATCAGATTCAAAAAGCTAGAAGCTAGAACTTATCACTGTGAACACCAGAGCACTGGGCCTTCCTTTTTCCTCCTGTGATGAACTGCTGAAGGTATTTTTTTCAGAAAAGATAACTAGAAGATTCATCTCAAGGCATAAGAAATATGGACCCTTTCAGTTGTTGCCCTAACCAATATGATCAGTGGTATACAGGTAGTCCTTGAATTACAACCACAATTGAGCCCAAAATTCTGTTGTTAAGTGAGTCATTTGTTAAGTGAGACATTTGTTAAGTGAGTTTTCCCCATTTTATGACCTTTCTTGCTACAGTTGTTAAGTGAATCACTGCAGCTGATAAGTTAGTAATCCAACTGTTAAGTGAATCTGGCTTCCCCATTGACTTGGCTTGTCAAAAGGTCACAAAAGGGGATCATATGACCGTGGGACACAGTGACCATCATAAATATGAACCAGTTGCCAAGTGTCTGAATTTTGATCACATGATTATGGGGATGCTGCAAAGGTCATATCTGAAAAACGTTCATAAGTCATGTAACTTTGAACTGTCACTAAATGAATTGTTGTAAGTCAAGGACTAACCCTAGATATGTTGAGAATCAGAATCCTAGAATTCTGATCTAATCCATCATTGTGTTTTCCCAGTGATTACCAATATCTTTACTCAGAACTGAAGGATTTAGAGCAAGGGTGTCAAACTAAGGCCTGCAGGGGCTTAGATCTGGCCCACAGGGCTGTCTTGAAAACAGTGAAGGACTGGCCCATGATGCCTCTGCCAGTGAAAACAGAGCTTGGGAGGTTGCAACAGCCTCCTGCAACCCTCTGCAAGCAAAAACAAGCTCCATTTTGCTGGCAGAGGGTTGCAGGAGGCTGTCTCAGCCTCCCAATCTCCGTTTTCATTGGCAGAACACTCGGGCCGCCACAAACGCTCCCGACACAAATGATGTTGAACTGGCCGCACCCACCCAGCCCTCAAGGTCAAACACAACCCTGATGCGGCCCTCAATGAAATCGAGTTTGACACCCCTGATTTAGAGCAGCATGTTATGGATCCCACTACAAAAAATATTAGATGGGGATATAATACCTGTTTATGTTACTTACATGAAAACCTCTAGAACATGAAAACCTCTAGAAAGAGTGCAGAGAAGAGCAACAAAGATGATTAGGGGACTGGAGGATAAAACATATGAAGAACGGTTGCAGGAACTGGGCATGTCTAGTTTAACAAAAAGAAGGACTAGGGGAGACATGATAGCTGTGTTCCAATATGTCAGGGGCTGCCACAAAGAAGAGGGAGTCGGGCTGTTCTCCAAAGCACCTGAGGGTAGAACAAGAAGCAATGGGTGGAAACTGATCAAAGAAAGAAGCAACTTAGAACTAAGGAGAAATTTCCTGACAGTTAGAACAATTAATAAGTGGAACGACTTGCCTTCAGAAGTTGTGAATGCTCCAACACTGGAAATTTTTAAGAAAATGTTGGATAACCATCTGACTGAGATGGTGTAGGGTTTCCTGCCTGGGCAGGGGGTTGGACTAGAAGGCCTCCAAGGTCCCTTCCAACTCTGATGTTATGTTATGTTATGTTAAAACCAAATATCTTCAATGATTACAGTACACTGCAGCCAAGTGTTTAATACCTTTCCCCATCGGTCACAATTAGTAAAAGCTTTGGAGGCAGTCATAAGAAACCTATAAAAACTGATACTAAATTGTAATTTTTAATTTTATATCAGCTTTATAGTGGTGACTGCTCTAACCTTTCATTGGTTGTGCAACTTTCATTGGTTGTGCATCACCTAAACAGGTCATATTTAGCATACTGAATGTTCATTTTTTAAAGTAAATATCCTTATAATGTCAAGCTTCTAAGAGTCACTTAGGTGAGATGGGCAGTGTAGAAACGTGATGAATAAAACAGCATGATTTTTGCATTAGGAAACTCAGAGAGATTCTAAGGTTGCAGATTTATTAGAATGTCTTTAGGAGGAAAATGTCATCTAAGAGGAATATCACAAAATTGGGTGATGAAATCTGAGCATGTTGGGTTATTAGAGGAATCTCAGCTGTGCTGTTAGATATTGGTGCTATGTGACTGACACATACTTTACCCATCACATCCAATCTTCTTAGGATAGGCAACTATATATTCCACAGCTAGGCAACAAAACTTATTTCTCCAAGATCACAGCAGTGAAGATTTATTTATTTATTTTGTCACAACATCATACAAAAAGATTATATAGTATATAAACATATATATGAGTAAATGTTAGGAGGTATAAGCATATATAAGATGTTACCTCAGGGGTTTAAAAAAGTCTGCAAATAAAAACCATGGCCAAAAAACCATCTAATAACTAAACCTGAGCTACGTTTATTCTCTACCATTGCAAGACTGAATATGTTTAATATATTTACTAAGGATACAGCCAGATTACTGTATTAAGATGTAATCCAATATGTGAGTTGGTAGACAGTATGCTGCATAAATTACCTTGCCCTTATTACCACCAATCTCTATTCTCTCTCAGTAATGAGGCAATTTTAGTATGCAACATAATGTGGGATTGTGTTACATGAAAGCACATAATTATGTCAGATTTCTTGGTCTGGACACATTTGGCTTAGGTTGGCTGTACTGACCGACATCTGGCATTTGTAAAGAAACATATGTGAAGTAGACTTTGGGAGATGCTGCATTACATTATACCCCATGCTGCTATTTTCTTCTCAAAACAGAACTTTATTCAAATAGCACCTCTGGAAAGAAATAACAGTTTACAGCAACTCTTACCAAAAACAGTAAAAAGACACAAACACACAAACAAATGGAGGGGGGAAATCATTTCTTATGCACTGTGGTGTTCTCATCAGGACTGGAGCACTGTAATTGTTCTTCCCCTTTTCTTTTCTTTTTTCTTGAAGAGTCAAAGATATGTTTTTAATACAAAATTAGAATATGTGCTACATATATAGATTCAAGAAACCATGTTTAAATATAGAACATACAGAAGGCGTTATGTATTGAATATAGTTGTGTTAAGCCCTGCTAAGGGCTAAGTGAAATGAATTTTTAGATGACCCTAACTGTTAACGTCAACTGTTTTGGAGGGAAACTTTTTTATTTATTTATTTATTTGTCAAACACAACAATATATATATAAGCATGAAATAACCATATGAATTGGATACAACCAAAGGGCTTTTTCAAGTATTATTATTGGTTCTTGGTTCCACTACATAATAGAAGGCATTGCAACAGGTTTCTTTTTCTTATCCACAGAGATATTTATTATGTAAGAGCCATGATGGTGCAGTGGTTAGAATGCAGTATTGCAGGCTAACTCACTGCTCACCCCAGGAGTTCGATCCTGAGTGGCTCAAAGTTTACCCAGCCTTTCATCCTTTCAAAGCCCATAAAATGAGGACCAGATTGTTGGGGGCAATATCCTGACTGTGCTTAGAGAGGGCTATAAAGTACCATGAAGTAGTATATAAGTCTAAGTGCTATTGCTATTGCTAATAAACTTGTTTGTCACCATGAGGTAACTCTGGGCAGTTTATATTATTAAAAAGAATAAAACAATACAAAAACACATATATGATGAGAATAAAACACTACAAAAATACACTTTTTTTCTAACTTTGCTGAATTCAGTAATTTCAAAAGCCATAGTCAAAACAAGATGTAAACAAAGCTCTCAAATGTTGGCTAACATGGGCGAACTGTATTATGCTTTCTGGACTAAGAAAGTCAGTATGCCAAAGTTACTAAGCAGCATACCATTTCCAGGCGTATATATAGGGAAAAAATATAGATCATTGAAATTATAAAGTCTCTTGATCGAAGAAAGTACTAGATGATTAAGTGGTGATTGTTTTGTTTGTGTTTCCTTTTGCTGAAGATCAACAGGGAACATATCTATTCCAGTACCATTATATGCCTTAATCATTTAGATTTGTATGTAGATTGTATGTCTATAACCCTTTGGCTCTATGAAATTGGAACTAGAATTAGTTCCAGAAATCCAGCTCATGGGCCTATATAAAGGAAAGCAGATGAGCTGTGTTAAATCACCATAAGTTCCCTCCTTTCTATGGCCCAGTTTCAGCTTCCTTTCGCACTTCCACATTCCCATGGCAACACAAACTACAGGTCCTTCCTTCTGTCCACCTGGCATGTTCATTGCTTAATGATGGCCTGCACTGGGGGTTGGTTCTGTATTAAAAGGAAGAAATGAAATTTGCCCTTGAACTTGTTTTAGCATAGCTACTCTGATATTCGAAAATAACTGGCTACTGTTCCTTTTCACAGGGAATGAAGTAACGTGATGTGTATCACAAGCAGCTTTTATTACTTTTTCACACAAGGAATGATCTACAGTCAGAATTTGCTATTCCAGAATTTTACTGATTCAACTACTTAGAGATTTGGAAGTGTAGAAGAATAGTTTGACAAATGAATACACAATCCTTTTTGTGTTCAAATTTGAAGGTCTTCTAGACAAAACAGCCATTATGGTACTTGAGCAGGATAAGCCTCCTGTTTATCACATGATATTGACAGATGGATCAGAGGGTTTTCTCTCTGTCTCTCTTTCTTGTAAAAAGAAAATTTTACCAACTTTAAAAAAACAACCACAGAAATATAAAAGAAAAATAGATCATTGAAATTATAAAGTCTCTTGATCGAAGAAAGTACTAGATGATTAAGTGGTGATTGTTTTGTTTGTGTTTCCTTTTGCTGAAGATCAACAGGGAACATATCTATTCCAGTACCATTATATGCCTTAATCATTTAGATTTGTATGTAGATTGTATGTCTATAACCCTTTGGCTCTATGAAATTGGAACTAGAATTAGTTCCAGAAATCCAGCTCATGGGCCTATATAAAGGAAAGCAGATGAGCTGTGTTAAATCACCATAAGTTCCCTCCTTTCTATGGCCCAGTTTCAGCTTCCTTTCGCACTTCCACATTCCCATGGCAACACAAACTACAGGTCCTTCCTTCTGTCCACCTGGCATGTTCATTGCTTAATGATGGCCTGCACTGGGGGTTGGTTCTGTATTAAAAGGAAGAAATGAAATTTGCCCTTGAACTTGTTTTAGCATAGCTACTCTGATATTCGAAAATAACTGGCTACTGTTCCTTTTCACAGGGAATGAAGTAACGTGATGTGTATCACAAGCAGCTTTTATTACTTTTTCACACAAGGAATGATCTACAGTCAGAATTTGCTATTCCAGAATTTTACTGATTCAACTACTTAGAGATTTGGAAGTGTAGAAGAATAGTTTGACAAATGAATACACAATCCTTTTTGTGTTCAAATTTGAAGGTCTTCTAGACAAAACAGCCATTATGGTACTTGAGCAGGATAAGCCTCCTGTTTATCACATGATATTGACAGATGGATCAGAGGGTTTTCTCTCTGTCTCTCTTTCTTGTAAAAAGAAAATTTTACCAACTTTAAAAAAACAACCACAGAAATATAGAAGAAAAAATAGAAAAAAGAAAAAGATTATAAAAGGAAGAAAAAGAAAGATATTCAAAGAAGTGACTTCCACTCTTTGCAACTAATACAAACATACTGTCTGTAAGTCCTAATAAGAAAAGTGCCAATTCCATCTGAATATTAATTTTTAAAACAGTGTGCATCATCATATGTATTTGTATCCAGTATCTTTTCACTTTTTCATAGTGCCAACAGTGATTATAAGTACCTTGGACATTTTCTCTAGTGTCCTATATCAATGGTACATCATTCTAAAAAAAGTTTTCTTGTAAATTGAAAGACAATATGAATTTTTGTCCTTTTAAGCACATTGTCTCCCATTGATCCATTTCAGTATTATAACCAACATTTTTGCCCATTTTACCATACATTACTTGCTCTTCCTCGATTTGAAATCATGGTTCTGAGAGTTCTTAATGCATTTTTAACAACCAATATTTTGTCAAAATTCTTTTGAGAATGTATTGTTTTATTGCAAAACAGCGATCAAATTTTCACAAACACATGGAAAATTGGAGAGGGAAATTCTAGCAGTTTAATATCTTGTGTATTTGACTGACATGTGTTAAGTCATGGGTGAAGGCACAAGACACAAAGACTCCTTTAGCTTGCAACAGGTTTATTCAGCTCCAGATACAGAATGAATTCCTGAGCCGTGGCAGCCCCTTTTAAACGGGAACTGTCTGCGGCTTCAGCCATTGACGCGTGCTTGTTTTTCCCACTCTGGTTCTGGTCTCCTGATTGGTTCCTGCATCAGTCTATTCGATATCTAACACCCCTCCCCTCTCGCCTGACGCTGTCCGATCTTGGTGTTGTTTAGGCTACGTAGTCCCGTAAGTAGGAGGGCTTCTTCTGGGTGCGACTTGACCTGCGCAGTTCAGTTGGCTCGGAAGCTTCAGCTGGAGAGGTTGGATTCTGTGTCTTTCGACTAGGTGCCTGTAGAAAGTCTCAACCTAGTTGTAGGCCTGGTTTGCTCTTTTTGGATATTTGTTGCCTCATTCTCCGGAAGGATTTCTGGGCTGCTTCTTACTTCGGGACATCATCACTGGACCTCAGCTAAGTGGCCACTGATTCTCTCTGGGATTGAGAGTTACTTTTGTGTGTGGTGTAGAGCCTGGTCTGTTTCTGTGGTTTCTATGTGGTGTTTCCTTCCTTCCTTCGCGGTTTCCCTTTGTGTTTCGTGCTCCTTTCTAACTATTCACCCTCGGAGTTGGTCTGTATGTCTCTTCCACCCCCGGCCATCCTCTGTTTCTATTCTGTAGGATAGTGGGCCTGTAATTTGTGTTATTCAGGTCAGTATCCATAACAGTTCCGCATAGTAATTTTTAGTATATACCTTATCTCCCAATTTAAATGATCTACATTTGCTAGTGGAGTCTACTGGGGTTTCTGGATTATATTGTAGGTACAGTCTATCTAGCTGTGATCTCAGCTTCCTCCCCCTTAGTAGTTCCGTGGGGCTTCGGTGTGTAGTCGCGCTCGGTGTTATGTGTTGTATTGTTAGTAATTTGTCTATTTTGGCTTGGATTTCCCCAGGGCCCATTCTAGCTAGAGTCTCTTTGGTCGTTCTCACAATCCTTTTAGCTTGTCCATTAGTGGCCAGATGTCCCGGTGCGGACAGTGCATGCCTGACCCCTTGGTTAGCTAGGAATAGCTTGAATTGGTTCGTGGTGAATTGGGGGCCGTTATTGGAGACTACTAAGTCTGGTAGCCCATGTGTCACCAACAATCTCCGTAGGACTCTTATGACTGCTTCTGTGGTGGTCGATGACATGAGGTTTGTAATGTATCTTTAAAAGTTTTGGCGGGAATTAGCACGTTGCTGATTGGTTGAGGCCACCGGCCAACTGTATATAAAGAGAGGTTTGCCCCAGCACGGGCTGCTGGGTTCACTGTATATTAAAGAGCTGTTGTCACTACCCTGGTCTCCTGCCTCGTTATTGCCCGAACATAACACTGGTGACGAAGGTGGGATCCCGAGGCTAAAAGCACCAGGAAAGAGCTGAACGCACGACAAGGACCGAACCCAGCAAATTCATGGCGGAAACGCAGCGACGGCCGGCTACACACTGCCCGCGCCGTTTGACCCATCCAAGGAGAAATGGGGGACATACATGACCCGTTTCGAGAGTTTCCTCGAGGCGAACGAACTGCAAGGAGTTCCAGACAACCGAAAAAGGGCATATTTCCTGAGCCACTGCGGTCCCGAGGTCATCGACATCGCAGAAGCCCTGGCAGAGCCAACGCCGGTACAATCGGTATCGTGGCAAACTCTGCAGAACCTATTGAAGAACCATTTCGCGCCAACACCGTCCAAATACGTGCAACGTTTTGAATTTGGAGAGCGCAGACAGCAAGAGGGCGAGTCCATCAGTGAATACATGGCCGCCCTGAGGAAAGCCTCCAAATATTGTGGGTACCGAGATTTGGATGAGGAACTGTTGGAGCAACTCATCCGTGGGGTCAGGGACATTCGTTTGCGGAGGCGGCTGCTATCCAAGAGCAATCTAACGCTGGCAAACGCTCTGGACGAAGCCAGAGCTCATGAGATGTCCACCCTAGCAGCGGAAACCCTACAAAAGCCGCTCACACCAATGGCGAGCGCAAAATCAACTCCGGTCCACAACGAAGAAATCCAGACCGAATCAGACGGCGAGGATGAGGAAGGAGTTTTCCACACCGGGAGACCGAGAAAAGAAGACCGAGATGACTGCGGAAGTTGCGGAGGGCAACACCAGCGTCAACAATGCAAGTTCAAGGACGCTACATGTCGGCGGTGCGAGAAGAAGGGGCACCTAGCTCAAGTCTGTCGAGCACCCCAACCTTCCCGCCGAAAATTCAAACCAACCAATCAGAGCGCGGGATCGGAAAGGCGACCCGTGATTGGTCAATACAAAAAGGGCGCGAAGTCAAATCGAACGACCGTGATAGTGGGTCGTGCAGCGACCCGGGTTGAGAAGAAAATCTTCACAAAACCGAAAATCAAAGGAGTGCCGTGCCGACTGGAGGTGGACACAGGGTCAGCGATCACAATCATGTCCTGGGACACTTTTGCAGCTTTGCGAACATCGCCAAACGCAAACTGCAAACACAGCGGCTAAAGTTCAAGACTACCAAGGGAATCGCATCCCTGTTCGAGGACAACATCCGTCCGTCCGCCGAGTACGGACCACACAAGAAAACCCTGCCCATCACGATAGTCGAGGGACCCTGCCAAGCTTGTTGGGACTAGACTGGTTCGAGCATTGGGCATGGGGTGACTGGCATCTACAGAAACGACTTTAACCTAAAGGACACACTCATGGAAGAATTTGAAGATGTTTTCAAGACTGCCTGGGCAAGTACAAGGGACCCCTATTTCTTTCAACTTAGATCCTCAGGTAGCCCCATACGGTTAAAAGCGAGGAGGTCCTTTTGCCCTTAAACCCAAGATTGACAGGAGATAGACAAACTAGTCAGTCAGGGGATACTAGTGCCAGTCGATCATGCAAAGTGGGAGACGCCAATCGTCACCCCAGTGAAACCAGATGGGTCAGTTAGAATCTGCGCTGACTACAAGGCAACTTTAAACAAAGCCTTGCAAAAAGCGCTTACCGGTCCCAGTGGTGCAACACTTGCTGCACTCGCTGGGGCAAGGGCACGTTTTGCCAAATTAGATTTGGCCCAAGCCTATCAACAACTGCCCGTAGACGCCAACACAGCGAAGCCCAGACAATTGTGACTCACAGAGGTGCTTTCAAGTGTACCCGGTTACAGTTTGGGGTGAGTGTGGCACCTGGTCTATTTCAAAATTTAATGGGCGACTTCTGCAAGGGCTCCGGGGTGGTCCCTATTTTGATGATGTATTGGTATCAGCGAAAATTTAGAAGAATTGGGGAGCGTTTGAGAAAAGTTTTGGGCATTTTCGGTCAGCGGTCTAAAGTTAAAGTGAACAAATGCCAAATAGGGTAGAATCCGTAGAATTCTTGGGCTACAGAATAGACAAGGAAGAATTCACCCCACTGAGAGCAAGGTCAAGGCAATAAGAAAGGCTCCAGCGCCTAAAAACAAAACAGAGCTACAGGCATTCCTGGGTCTAGTGAACTTTTACGCGGTCTTTTTGAAAAATAAGGCAACCGTTGCCGAGCCGCTACATAAGTTACTGGGAAAGAATACTGTTTGGTCTTGGGGAAAGATGGAAGCCAGGGCTTTCGAGGCAGTAAAAAACCTACTCTCGAGCGATAGTTTACTGATCCAGTATCATAGCACAATGCCATTGGTATTAGTTTGCGATGCTTCCCCCTACGGGGTGGGTGCTGTGCTCAGCCACAGGCTTCCAAATGGCACAGAAGCCCCAATAGCCTTCTTCTCCAGAACAATGTCCTCGGCAGAGAGGAACTATAGTCAGTTGGATAGGGAAGCCCTAGCTATAGTTTCAGGAGTAAAAAAGTTTCACGAATACGTCTTTGGTAGAGACTTTGAAATTGTTACCGACCACAGACCACTGTTAGGGTTACTGGCTGGCGACCGCCCAACTCCTGTGGCACTCTCGCCCCGATTGACCCGATGGACTATCTTTCTAGCTGCCTACTCCTATAAACTGCGGCATCGACCTGGAAAGGAGTTGGGACATGCGGACGCATTGAGCAGATGCCCACTGCCAGGGGCGGTCGAGGACCCCACTCCGGGGACACCCATACTGTTAATTGACTCTCTGGACTCTGGCCCAGTCACGTCTAAGGAGGTGGCTCGGGCTTCATACTTTGAGAACTGTAATTGGTTGGGTTCAAAGAGGGTGGCCCGCTGCGCCGGGCGAGCATTTCAAAGAATTTGTTAAGAAAAGCGGGGTGAGGGGAATTATCAGTGCAAGGGGGTTGCCTGCTCTGGGGGGATAGGGTGGTTGTTCCAGGGAAACTGAGGGGAAAAGTTCTGGAACTTCTGCACGAAGGTCACCCTGGGATCGTGAGAATGAAGGGGTTAGCTAGGAGCTATGTGTGGTGGCCCCTAATGGACAAAGAAATTAGCGACAAGGTTGGCAGATGCCAAGTGTGTCAGGAGTCCAGACCACTACCACCTACGGCCCCAATCCGGGAGTGGGAGAAACCCAAGGCCCATGGTCCCGTATACATATAGACTTCGCCGGCCCCTTCCACGGCCAAACATTTCTAATAGTGGTGGATGCATTCTCCAAATGGTTGGAGATCATCCTGATGAAATCCACAACCGCTGAAGCTGTCATTTCAGCACTAAGGCACCTTTTCGCAACGCACGGGTTACCGGACACTCTAGTGTCAGACAATGGGCCACAGTTCACTGCGACACGTTTTGAGGGGTACTTGGCCAAAGAGGGCATCCGACATGCCCTCTCGGCGCCTTTCCACCCTGCGACGAACGGCCTTGCTGAACGTTTCGTCCGGAGCGCGAAAGAGGCATTGTCCAGAAGTGGCCCAGGCGAGTGGCAATCACAAATTGATGCATTCCTAACGGTACAACACAGAACCCCTTGTGTGGCCACTGGCCGCAGCCCAGCAGAACTACTGATGGGACGAAAACTAAGATGCCCCTTAGACCGTTTAAACCCGAGTTACACACCAGACGGGTACAAAACAACAACAGGAAAAACAAGAGAACTGGCCATAGGAAGCTATGTATGGGCACACAATTACGGTGATGGCCCAAGCTGGCTAAAGGGAACAATCATAGACACCACGGGCCCCAAGTCGTACCTCGTGGAAATAGAGGACGGCCGGGTGTGGAGACGCCACATAGATCAGCTAAGAAATAGAATTAACACCCGACCAGAGATAGATGGGACGGGCCCTGACTACTCATTGATTGAACCCACAGCTGACTCAAGCCGAGAAAAAACGGGGGACTTATCTGGTTCAGACGAGGTCCAGCGACACCAACCGGTCCTTCCTGAGGCCAGCAGGCACGACTCGGCAAGTAATCCAAGGCCGGATGGCCTGGAGGAGGAGCTGAGAGGAACGAGCAGTCCCTCCCGTCAGCTCGACTCACTCCCAGAGAATGAACTGCGCAGGTCCGGGAGAGTTAGGAAACGCCCAGCGTACCTGCGCGACTATGTAGAGAAATAATATGCTAATTATATGCAAATATGAGTAAAGTGTTTTCTGGGAGGGAAGGAGTGTAATGTATCTTTAAAAGTTTTGGCGGGAATTAGCACGTTGCTGATTGGTTGAGGCCACCGGCCAAACTGTATATAAAGAGAGGTTTGCCCCAGCACGGGCTGCTGGGTTCACTGTATATTAAAGAGCTGTTGTCACTACCCTGGTCTCCTGCCTCGTTATTGCCCGAACATAACAAGGTTTACTTCTAGCCATTCCGAATATGCTTCAACTATGATTAAAATTGTGTCCCCCTGGCAGGGCCCTGCAAAATCAATATGCATGCGGGACCATGGAGTCTTTGGGCTTTCCCAGTCATGTCTGGGTGCTGTGTGTGGTGCTGGCCATGATTCCTGGCAGGGTGTGCATGTGACTACCCATGTTTCTATTTCTTTGTCCATTCCCAGCCACCAAACATAATTTCTGGCAAACACTTTCATTTTTACTATTCCTGGGTGCCCCTCATGCAATGTTACCAAAATGTCCTTTTGGAAAGCTTTGGGAATGATGACCCTGTCCCCCCATAGCAAACACCCCCTTAGTCCTGAAAGTTCAATTTGCTGGGTTTTAAAAGGCTTGACTTCTTCACTTACAGTAGTCTCCGGCCAGCCTTCTAAAACCCAATTCAAAACTTGCACCAAGGTTCTGTCTGTCGCGGTTGCTCTCGCGATGTCGGTGGCTGTGGTTATCGTGCTCGCGAGAGTCTCTATGATCAGGGTGGTTGTTGCTGGTGCAGGGTCCTCCACTGGTTCCGGTAGTGGACATCTGCTGAGGGCATCTGCGTGATCAATTGACTTTCTTGGTCGGCATTTCAGCTGGTAATTGTAGGCAGCGAGGAATTCCGTCCATCTCAGCATTCGCGGGGATAGTACATGTGGTGTTGGTCAGTCGCCTGCAATAATTCCTAGGAACAGTTTATGGTCTGTGATCAGTTTGAACCTTCGGTAGACATATACATGGAACTTCTTGATTCCAGCAACTGCAGCCAGTGCTTCTTTGTCAAGTTCACTGTAGGTGCGTTCTGGTTTGGATAGAGTTCTGGAATAGCAGGCAATGGGGGCTTCTCTCCCGTTCAGCATGCAGTGACTTAGTATGGCTCTGTTTCCAAATGGGGACGTGTCGCATGTGAGCCTTAATGGGAGTGTTTTGTTGTATTGGACTAATATGCTGTCGGACGTTAAGATTGTTTTTACTTTGTCAAATGCACTTGCTTCCTTTTTGTCCCCATGTCTAGTCAGTCTTTTTGTCCAGTAAGTGGTTTAATGGCTTAGCAATGGTCACTTTCTGTGGCAGGAAAATGTTGTAGAAATTTAGTAATCCCAGAAAAGCTTACAGTTCCGTTTTGTTAGTTGGGGTTGGGCCTTCCCAGATTACCTTCAGTTTCCCCGCAGTGGGTCGTATTCTGGAACTATCAATGAGGTAACCCAGGAATTCTGCCTTTTCCACTGCCAATTGGCACTTGTCTTTTTTCACTTTTAAATCCACTTCCTGGAATCACATTAGCACTGCCCTCAGTCTTAGTTGTAACTGTTTCCTATTGTTGGCGGATATTAGTATGTCATCGAAGTATGGGACTACTCCATCAATTCCCTGTAGCAGGTGCTCCATGAGGCTCTGGAATAATCTTGGGGCCACGTTCACCCCAAATTGTAACCGCCGGCATTTGAATGCTCCCCTGTGTGTTATTATGGTCTGAGCCTCTGCTGTGGTGTCATCAACAGGCAGCTTTGCTCGTCAGTTTTGAGCCGTAGAGCAAAAGGGACTCTTTGGGGTTTTATCCTGATAGGGGCAATTTGGGGGTCTAGGTTAAATGAAATAGGGTTCCCCGTGTACTTGCCCAGCTTTCTGTTGAACACGTCTGCAAAGTCTTTCAGGCTGTCCTCCTCCCAGAGATCCTCTTCTATTTGGTTTATTCCCATCACGGCCAGGCCCAACGGTTCAAACCATTCCAGTCCCAATAGGCTGGGCCTGTCCTGCTCTACTATGGTTAGGGGTAGCTGTCCTCTAAAATACTTGAATTCTACGTTGAAGGTTCTGATGCCTCTCACTGGGTTTCGGTTTCCTTGATAGTCTTTCAGTATTAGTTTCTGCGGCTTGAGTATGCGGGTATTTCTGGCACCAGCTACTTGATGGTTACCCAGGATACCATGGAGAGGTATGATCCGGAGTCGACCTCCATTTTGCATGGTCTCCCCTCAATGGTAACAGTCGCCACCATTTTCTTTGCTTTTCCCACGCTTGAGTGGCCCACTATTATTGTCTGGTGTGTCTTACACCTTTCGAATCCATTTCCCTCACTGCACCAGTTGTTGTGCCTTGCTCGCCCCCACCCACCCGCTGCAGCCGGGCCCCTCTCATCTCCTGCTATCTCAGCCAGAGATTGATAGTGCAGAAGAATGTCCTGGCATGCCTCCAGCCCCCAGCCCTGGCACTATGCCCGGACAAACCGAGCAAACAAACCTCCCTCCGATAGCATGTGCGCCTGAAGCCAGCCACGAGCTGGGATTACCAGCAGCTGGGGATGAAACGATGCAATGGATAGATCCACACTTCTGGAGAATGGAGAGGCGATGTCAGCAAAAGGAAGGGAGGGGCAGGCCTGGATAAGTGCTGAGTCATGGAGCCACACCCCATGGCCTATATAAGGGATCTGCTTTCTGGCGTTCTTTGAGTCAGGCAAAGTCTAACTTGGATTGCTGAAGTCACATCCTGGTCTCCTGCCTGCCCTGAGAACTCTGACAGAACTTTGGCAAAGCTGCAGAGGCTTCGCAGCCTCACTTGATACGGACTTCCCCGACCCGGCCGTCAGAGGAGGAGTGGGACACGACACCAGTACCTTCCAAACGATTGTCTCCAGTTGCCTTCTTGGGGTCTCTTGGTTTGCTGTGGAGGGCTGGACTGTTGGGATCTGCGAGATACTTGTTGAGATGCTCTGCAGACCCTAACAATGTGTCCTTTACCCTTGATTTGCTGGCAGATGGCAACTCAGAACCTGCATTCTGCCCGGGGATGGTTTCCCTCACAACCAGCACAGCAAGGTCCATTCCTCTCCTTGTCTTGGTTTCTCCCCTTCAGTTCCACACATCTCCATCCTCAGACTCGGTCTCAGCATCCTCATAGTGTACGGTGGATACCTCTGTTGTTGGTGGTGGTCTGTTCATTTTCTTCATGGTGGCTGCGGATTTCTGCGAGTCTTCGGTCGCTGTTGCTTCTTCCATGGCTTCCTTCCAGGAATTGGCAAAAGGGTTAGGTCTTGTAATCCCAACACCAGGCGGTCCCTCATTGCTTCATCAAGATTTGAGAATTCGCATGCAGTCGCGATTTCTCGCAGCATCGCAACAAATTCGCTGATGGATTCTCCTGGTCTTGCTGGTAGAATTCTTGCTGGTCTTGCTGGTAGAATTCTTGTCTCCTTATCAGTGAGGATGTTTGAGGGGCGTAATGTGCTTGCAAAATTCTTTCCATTGCCAGCCAGGTCATTGTCCTCAATTCAGCTGGGGGCGCTAATGCCTTTGCCATTTTAAAAACAGTGGCTCTGCAGTGTGTGACGAAAAGTGCCCTTTTCCTCTGTTCCGACAGGCTCAACAGGTTGTTGGCTTCCAGAAACATATGGAAGTGCTCCATGTAGGATTCTCAGTCTTCTTCCGCAGGGTTGAATGATATAGGCGATATGATGGAAGACATTTCAATCGGGTCGATGTTCGAATTTGATGGCCGTTGCTTCCACGTGGTATTTCTGTTCAAGCCTAGTGTCTATTGTCCTTGGCCAGATCCCACCTTCATTGCCAGCGTTAAGTTATGGGCAACAACAGTTCATTTAGTGACCATTCAAAGTTACAATGGCACTGAAAAAAGTGACATGACCTTCTTTTCACACTTACAACACTTGTAGCATCCCTGTGGTCATGTGACCAAAACCCAGATGCTTGGCAACTGACTCATATTTATGATGGTTGCAGTGTCCCAGGGTCATGTGATCACCTTTTGCGACCTTCTGACAAGCAAAGTCAATGGACTTGTTGAGGACTATCTGTATATCAAGCACAGACTGTGGCCATTCAGCTCTCTGAGTTCTGTGCTCCTAAACATTCAGATATGTCTGTGTTTACAGTGGCTTCTACAGTAATCCACAATAATATCAAAATAACATGTGGCAGCATTAAACATGTAGTACCTTTATGTACTTGCATCCTGGCATCTGATTCAAATATATAAGATGTGGCATTTGCATGATGATATTGTGATACACATTTCATAATTTGCCCGCTTTCTCTCCAGCAGATGATTATGCATGTTAATAGCATTTTAATGCTATAATGTCCAAATAAATTTGCCAAACTACCTGGATCAGCCTTTAATTGGATTAAAAAGTGGTGGGAAATGGAAAAGCTAATCATTTTGGGAGTCCCTATTGTTTCTAATTAAGCTGAGTTGCAAGGGGTTTCTTTCACATTATACCCAGAAGAAGAAAGGAAAATTAGCAATAACACAGTAATTTCACTACATTTTGTAAAGATAGAGTATTTCAGGTGTTTATTGAATTGTGGAAATGATGACATAGAGAGTTATATCAGCACAATGATGTTTAATTACTTTAGAAGACAGCTGGAATAACTAATGATGAATTTAAGCTGCCTCTGTGGTGGTTTGAGGATGACTGCTTCATGAGGACATAGCTGGGTGTCTTTATGCCATAGATAGCTGGATGGGAAGATAAGCCCCATGATTCATTTAAGTGTAGTGCATCTCACTAGTCCATTGATCTACATTGTGGTTTGTAGGGAAAGTGGTGGCTATTAAAAACTGGCAAATTAGCACCTTTTTTTGCAGAAAGATGGCAGCTTCCTCTATTGAAAATTGTACATTAAACAGTGCTGAGATCAGTTTCACAGAAAGGCTAAAAGATAACTCAATTAAAAGCAGCTCTTTCCTTAGCAGGCTTCCCTATACAGGATGCTCTCCAGATGTGTTGGATAACAATCCTACCATACGATTATATATATAGGGAGTGTCAGTTTAGGAGAAACAGCTGCATAAAAATAATAATCTATTTGTACATTGCTTTGGTATAATTTGGGTATATATTTTAAAATATTCTGAAATTATCTAGTTTAACATTGAGTTATTGGTGGTCATGATCAGGATCTATGCAATTTAATATATACTGAGCATCCTTTTCTTATTTTATCAGGCGAAACCAGAACTACATGAGTATTCTTCGCTTTATGTCCGTGGGAGACAAGAATTTGAGTCCATTTAACATCACTCATCGTTTTACTCATTTCTTCTGGCTGGGTGATCTGAATTACCGTTTAGAATTATCCCCAACGGTTAGAGAACCATTTTAATTCCCTGCCAATTGATCACACTTAGCATTTATGTGAAGTTATTTTAAAGTGTTCATAATATTTATATTTATATTACTTCCGTTACTTTGGTAAACCTTACTATATAGCTGATCTGCAAATTAAGCTTCTATTAACTTAGATATTGCAAATAAAAATCAGAAACTAAGAAAGTTCATAGCTGAAATGAGATTTGAACCAGAAATTTCCTTGCTCACAAAGGTACTCTTATGAATTATATGGGAATGTATACTTGTAGTTGCAAACGTTGTCACTAAATTATTTCTACTGGTATCTTGTTTTGCTCATAAAAACTTTTTGTGCAAAATAAAAATTCCCTGCATAGTAGTTAGGGTACATCAGTTTTGGTTTTCAGCAAAAGTTAAATTTGCGCTATATTAATTGGCAGGCTCTTTTATGAAAAAAAATGACTATTGAATTTTAAAAAACTGATAAAACAGAATATTAAAAAAGAAATGTTTGAAAAAGATAAAAGAAAGAAAAAGAAGAATTAAAAGTGTAAAAAGAAAGGAAAATATATTGTATAAATTATGAAACCTTGTGATTTCATATTCTACATTTTCAAGTATAAAAACAGGGGAAAGTTTCTTAGTATAGAAACCCAGATGTTATCCAGCCTCTGTTTGGGCATATTCAATGAAGAAGTGTATACAACCTCCTTACAGGGCATTCACCTCAAAAGAGGTACTGTATATACACATAAATAATGGACAGTATCCTATCATTTCAATATCCCCAAGCTGCTGCTGCTGTTATTATTACCGGTATTATTAATATTAAACTGTGCATGCTGCCTGATTCCTAGTGACTTGGGTGGTTTACAATTTATTAAAAACATTTAGAAACAAGGAAACAACAAAAGCAAAAAGAATAAAGAGGATAGAAATTACATAAATAGAAAGAATGAAAAAGGGGGGCCTTTAATCACCCCTCACCCAAGGTGAGTTGACAACACAAGAGCACAAACACTGATTTCAACCACAACTGTGCTACTGATTCATTCCACAGGGGGGAAAAAAAGCCTCAATCCATCTTCCTTCATTGGGATTTTGAGCAGTTAATATAAACTAGGACAGATTGCTCAGAAGGAAAGTCACTGAAAAATGCTGATTTGTTGAGCTGCTTACACCATCCATTTTAAAAAGGATTTATATTGTATTGCTGTTTCCATTAATGACATAGCCATCCCTGCCCCTAAATCATAGTGAATTTCTGAGCATCAGACCCTCCTAAGTGTTTTCCCCTGGGTGTTACAGTAGAGTTTATTCTGTTTTAACAAAGGTGTGGGTTTCCATCCTATAAATTATATGTTCTATATTAGCTATAAGCAGATACAGAAGACTTTAGTAGAAATCGGAGCCGCAATGCTTTGAAACAGTTTTGTTTTTTTAAAAAAACCTTTCCCTGCATTCTTCTCTCATGTCTTCTTAACAATAATTTGGTTTAGGCCTTCAAATAAAAGAAATGAAAGCAATATTTCCTCATGGTATTAAATAACACTAAAACATTTTCAGAATTCAAGTGTTAAGACTCAATCTTATATAAAATTTTGTTTGCCCCGAACACATTTTTGTACTTAGATTAATTATATATAATCAAGCATTTATTAAACATAACTTGTAAGAAATATGGGTTTAACATTAATTATAATACTTCCCTTTGTCTCAGGAAGCAGAAAATATCATTCAGAAAATCAAACAGCAGCAGTATACAGAACTGCTTAATTTTGACCAGCTCCTCATTGAAAAGAAGGATCAGAAGGTGTTTCTGCAGTTAGGTAAGATTGTTACTAAGTTCATTTATTAAGCCTAAAGTCAAATATCCTGAAAAATTAGTCGATAAGAGAGAGAAAATTGAAGGATTAATTGATTCGTGATTGTCAGAGTAATTGCTTGATATAAAAAATGCCATCATGTAATGTAACTTATCAGAGACTGATTTATGATTCATATTAAGTCATAGTTTCCCTTCTGAACCAAATTAGATGAATCATTGCAGAAATGTAAACTGAATTATGCTTTATGTGATATATGAACCCAACATTTCTGTCACTCTTATTCTCTCTCCTCTTTACGTAATGGCATAAAGTGCTCCATATGGTAAGAGACTGCACACAAATAACTAAATATGTGCATAAAACTGCTATAGGAGACAATTAGAATGATCTGCATGAGGTTGCTGTAGTGATTTTTGATACTGAGTTAAAACAATAATCAGCCATCTGTCTATTTCAGAGGAGGAAGAAATAACATTTGCCCCAACCTATCGCTTTGAAAGAAACACCCGGGAGAATTATGTCTACACCAAGCAGAAAGCCACAGGGGTATGCCATAACTTCTAGCATATTGTAGCATTTCAATTGATAATTGTTGCCAGCACCATTTTCTCTTTTCGATAGACATTGCAGTGAACAAAATAAAATCAATAGCTTTTTGGCAACCTCCAGACAGTGATATATTCTTGATATTGAGTCGTCTTTTGTTTGCAGATGAAGTACAATTTGCCATCCTGGTGTGATCGAGTACTCTGGAAATCATATCCCTTGGTGCATGTGGTGTGCCAGTCTTATGGTGGGTAGATAACAGATTGAAAATAGCAGCAAAGCTGGCTTAAGCGGAAATGATTCAGAGCAGAATCTGTAGAATTGCCTTTCATTGCCAAGGTCTCAACAAGAGACATCCTATCTTTGATAAATGCTTTCTCCCTAAACTAAGATATGTGGGGGAAACAGAATGGGCTGTGAATAATTGTAAGAGAAGTACACCTTGCATACTTCCTTCCCCCACTGAAACTAAGTCAGAAAGGTTTTTAGTTGTAAAAATTATTTCTAGGATATTCTGTTTTCCTCGGTTAAAATTGTGAAGTAAGTGAGGTCTGATCTCCAAATGAAATTATATTCAAAGCACAGTTTGTGTGTGTATGTAATTATTTCTTTGGGAATTTTGGTTCCTGGTCAGATCGGAAATTAGAAAGTTTATAGGTTTTTCCTCATCAGCTCTTAATAACACATAAATATTAAATCAAAGTTAAAACAGAACTGTAACATGAAATGCTAATATAAAATTTAAAAAATAGTACAAAGAGGACAAATTAATTTAAGTCTAGTACTGAAAGAACAAAAAAGACAAGTCTTAGGAAGATAATGCCAAAGAGAATATGCTGTACCTTTGTTTCTTTTCAGCAAGTGGGAGAATCCTAGGAAAGACAATACATGGGAGGATTCATATTATTATTTTTTAAATAACCTAGTCCCAGTTGCTGGGGGTCATGGGAATTGTGTGCTGATTATTGAGTTCTTTTCTCTTTCTTTCACTTGAAAATAGAAACTTTGTTATGTTAAGGATCAGTTAGGCCAAGTAATTATCATATTCTTTCCTCACTTAGAAAGTTAAGAATATAGACCCTTAACTGTCTTTCCTATCATAGGATGCACAACTGACATTATGACAAGTGATCATAGTCCTGTTTTTGCTACGTTTGAAGTTGCTGTCACATCTCAGTTTGTTTCTAAGAATGGTGAGCATTTCCCCCCCCTTACTAAGTAAAAATGCAAATCTTTACACCATTGTTTTTATGTCTTTAAAATTTTTGCAGAATGCTGTTATTGCCAACTTTAATATATGCCCTCTTTTTCCCAGATGATAAGTACACAGACTCTCTAGGACAGATTGAATTTCTCCATTGCAGTGCTGTCCTCAAGACAAAGTCACAGACTAAATTCTACATTGAATTTTACTCCAGCTGCCTAGAAAGTAAGTGCTGTTCTTCATATTGTTGTTATTAAATTGTTGTTATTAAATTGCATTGAAGAGATTAATGGGAGAAATAAGGCTGTTCTAGATGATATCCCATTCACTGTTTTACCGAATATTTATATTAAGTATGAAATAATAAGCTACTTAAAAGCTCCACAGTGTATCTTGTTTATATTATCATTTGAAAGGCAAGAATCTTCGTTGCAGAAAATCTCTGGTCTTCATTACTGGTTTTGGACAATATATTTGTTTGTTTTATTTGTTTTGTTTTATTTTTTACAGGCACTTTTATATTTCCAGACCCAAATCCAAAAGGATATTATAATACATTTTTGCTTATAACATAGATCAAGAGATGAAAGTGAAAGATTTAATATAAACATCTGAACATGTTTATACATGTTTGTACAAGCATATACACACAGAGAAAGAGGAAGAGGAAGAGAGAATGAGGGAGAGGGGGGGAGGGAGGGAGGGAGGGAGAGAGAGAGAGAGAGAGAGAGAGAGAGAGAGAACACAATCCTATACAGTTTCTATTCAAAAGACGTCCATGTGGAACTTCTCCCAGGGACAAGGTACAAACCTCAGTTATATATTATGCAAAAAGTTGACTCTAGTCACAGATCTCTCGCTTTTGTGTGCATTTGTGACCTATTTTAGCCTACTTTTCTTCCATATTAGGTGAACCTTCTAAAAGGCCCTTTCCTATTCATAAATTGACCAAACCTTTGTGTTCGCCAGTTTCCACATTAGATCTTCAAATTAACATGTCCTGGAACATCTGTAGAACTGTTGTGAGAGGAACACATAAGAAGCCATGTGTTTTGGCCTGAGTTTTGAGAAAAAAAATGATTCATTTTAAATTGTTACTATTTGATATTTGTTCATAAATAATATCACATACGGTATATTTACTCTACAGTGGCTACAAAGATAACTGTTTATAAGTATCTTTTATACCTTTGAAATCCAAATTAAAGGGCTGAAGCCTAATATCATTATAAATTAGCAGCCTAAAGTAATTGTGATTTTGCAAGATCAAGAATTAATATATACACACAAGATCAAATTATTGCTTTGCAATGATGCTATAAACATAAATATACATTTGTATTTAAGATTATATTTCTGGATTCTTAATTTTGAGCTTCTTGTGTTTGCAACAATATATATCCAGAATGAGTTATTTATGTTGTGCTTTGTCAAGGGGCCAAACTGTATTATGGGGTGGGGTGGAGTGTTATCCCATTTCCATTACTTATATGTCATATAGTTCTGTTAACCACGTTCCACACAAAAAAGGCCGTACAGAGATTTGCATATATTTCTATGGAAACCATGTGTTAAGGATCTTAAATTAGAATTTCAGCTCTGCTATCTTGAGTGGCGTAGGAAGACCTGTCATATTTTCCTTCTCTTCTTGTCCATGCAAGTACTGAGCTTCCTAATGATTTTCTTAACCGGAATAAAATATTGAGAAGACAAACAATAAGTTCATGTGCAAATGCACTTTGTAAACACTCATTTAGGATTATAAACTGAAAGTCACAAGTGCTTTCCATTCTGCTGTCCAGAAACAGGAATAATTATCAGTTTCCCTTCGCTGCCAAGTTTTGTTCATTATGGTTTGTTTGTTTTTTAAATTTTGCAAATGTCTGTGATATCGCTCCTGCTTTTTCAGCTGGCAACTAATTTTCTTTTTTAACACTTTTACAGGCTTTGTAAAGAGCCAAGAGGGAGAAAATGAGGAAGGAAACGAAGGGGAACTGGTGGTAAAATTTGTCGAAGCCCTTCCTAAGGTCGGTTGATAGATTTTGTTTCAATGTAACTTACATAATAATTGATTTAATTCTATACAATCAATTATGTAGATCAACCAGTGAATTTTATTCCCATCTCAGACCAGTATCAGATTCATTATAGTCCTTCAGATAGTCCTCAATAAAAGAGAAAATACATACAGGTTACATAAACATATAAAATCAATATAAAATACAACAGTATTCTCTTATTATAGGGAAAGAGTGCTGATGTGTATCTTTGTATGCTTTCTTCTCTTCCATGAGACGGTACCAAACTTATTAACCTATCGAACAGAATTGTTGCTACTTGTCATGTAATTCTAAAGTCTTAATCTGCAAGTAATTTGCTTCCATAAAAATTATCTGGGGCACCTTGAATTGTTTACATCATAATGAGGGGCCATCCTAGGTTATGGGTGTCTGTACAAAAAGATGTGGGCCAAGGTTTCTGCTTTATCTACATCACCCAGTCAGACACTTTCGATAAAAAATTTCTCTCACCTGCCATCCATGCCATACCATGACAATTATTTCTGCCATACGGTCAGCTGTTTTAAAAATGATTTCTGGTTCGCCCCACACCGCTGTCCCATTCTCAGTCCATCTTAAAGTCATTCTGGCTTTTCTGACAAGTTTCGCCTCTTATCCTGACACCAAAATGACACAATTTTTGCCATGAATACAATCTGCATGATTCACTGATCAAATAATTGCTGCTGTAGATAGGGATTGAGATCTGTTCAGTTCACATTGGCAATCTTTGGCTTGGGCTAAAGATGAGGCCAGATGCTTGGCTACTGCAGAGGCATCTACCCTTCAGTACTTGAACATGATTTTTCATAATGACTGTCAGATAGTACTTCTCTGAAGAACACTTCATTTTTTTGAATGCAGGCTTACCAGCTACACAGAAGAATAATTTATTTATTTATTTATTTTGTCACACAGTATATATAAGCATAAACATGAAATAATTATACAATATATAAGCATATATAGGAGTATGAGTATATAATAACTATATTAATTGGATATAACGAAAGGAAACAATAGGACAGGAATGGTAGGCATGTTTGTGTTCTTATGCACGCCCCTTACAGAGCTGGGTTCAGCATGATGCTCTTTTCATGACTTTTTGCACAATATATCATGGTTATTTATGTCCTTTAGTAATGGTGGGGCATTGTTTTACCCATTCAATTCTGCTTTGGCCACATGTTCTACCATGAAGAGGATGACTGTTATAACAGACCAATCACAAGTCCATGTTTCAGATAAGTCAGTTTTCCCAGTTTGAACCTCTTTAAATACTTTAGACCAGAATTGCTATCCTTTGAGGCTGTATCTGGAGGACATTAGTTTGGAAAGAGGTAAAATAGAGTGCAGAAAGCTTTTTTGGAGTCTTGTTCAAATCCTCAGATTAAATGAACACATGGGTGAATAAATGGCTTGAAAGAACATGTTGGATTTCCAGTTAAGCACTGCCAAGCAAATCTAAGAAGTCTAGTTAATTTCCTTTGTGTTACATTCCAGATTCCAAGATTAAAATTTGGAAGAAACCTAATGAGTTTCTTCTCCTTCAGTTCAACAAGATGTTCTGAGTGATGGACCCCCATTTCCACCTCAGGATAGCTGTGACATTGAACTAACTGAACACACTATACTCTATACTTCTAAATTCCCAGCATTCATTAGTTCTTTTATTTTAGGTGAACTATATAAAGTAAGTGCAAATGACTAAATTTGTAGAAATATATCCCTGCAGGTATAGGATCCAAGAATCATTGTCAAGTATGTCCTTCTGCCAGTATAATTTAGTATAACAGAAAATAAGACAAATCATCAAGAGCAAAATTACACATTTTGCACATATTTGACCAGGGGAAAAAACTCCTTGAAATCCAGAATTTACCTCATTTATGTACAATGCAAATAAGTGAGCAGTTTAAGTGTAGACACTTCATAGAAATAGATACTGTACTGTTTACTAATATTAGATTTCATAAATATATTTTTTCCTCTAGTTTTACTGAATTCTTGAGTTTTCTTTGCAGCTAACTCCAATTATTTCAGACCCGGAATATCTGCTAGACCAACACATTTTGATTTGCATTAAGTCTTCAGACAGTGATGAATCCTATGGTAAGATTTAGACAAACATATGCTAATATCCCATTCATACAAGTGGATGTCCAGTATTTTCTTAAAAACCTCCACTGATGAAGCACCTACAACTTTAGAAGGCAAGTTGTTCCACTGGTTAATTGTCCTGTTAGAAAATTCTCTGTAATTCCAGGTTGCTTCTCTCCTTGATTAGTTTCCATCCATTGTTTCTTCTCTTGCCTTCTGGTTCTTTGGAAAATAAGTTGATGTTCCTTGTGGTAGCCCCTCAAATACTGGAATACTGCTATCATGTCTCCCCTAGTCCTTCTTTTCTCTTCTCTCATCAACCTAGCCCATTGCTAATCTATAGCTGTCTGGATTGGAATTTCTGAACGTGTCTTAAAAAGCAGACAAGTACAGTAGGGGAGATGAGCAGTTTAGGGAGCAATATGGAATCTCTCTATTTCTGACCAACATTTAATCCTAGTATCTATCTAGCTTCTAACAGTAAAATACCTCTGGAAATTAATCACAACTATCATTACTCCATATGCTTCTACCGGTATGTCCTTTGCACATTGTTTTGCATTCAGTGTAATTCTATGCAAGTCTACTCTCCAAATCTTAAGGAAGAATGTATATGATTGCAGATATATTCCTAATTATTATTATTATTATTTATTATATTTGTATACCGCCCATCTCCCGAAGGACTCAGGGCGGTTCACAGCCAAAAAACAACAGAAAAACATATAATACATATAAACAGCTAAAAGAATAGACAGTTAAATTCAATTGATGCCCTAAAACTTTTAAATACAAATTTAAAACCTCAGTTAAACCCCGTTGTTTAAAAATCCCAATTTAAAAACTACGTTCAAGCTAGTCCTGCTCTTCGAAATAGTAACGTCTTCAGCTCGCGGCGGAAGGACCTGAGATCGGGGAGTTGACGAAGCCCCAGAGGGAGCTCGTTCCAGAGGGTAGGGGCCCCCACAGAGAAGGCCCTCCCCCTAGAGGTCGCCAGCCGACATTGTTTAGCTGACGGTATCCGGGGGGGGGCCTCTCTGTGAGTGCGCACTGGTCGGTGAGAGGCTAATGGTGGCAGTAGGCGGTCCCGTAAATATCCCGGCCCTAGGCCATGGAGCGTTTTAAAGGTGATAACAAGTACCTTGAAGTGAACCCGGAAGACCACCGGGAGCCAGTGCAGACTACGCAGGAGGGGTGTTACATGGGAGCCACAAGGTGCTCCCTCTATCACCCGCGCAGTCGCATTCTGGACCAGTTGGAGTCTCCGGGTACCCTTCAAGGGGAGCCCCATGTAGAGAGCATTACAGTAGTCCAGGCGGGATGTAACAAGGGCATGAGCGACCGTGCATAAGGAAGCCCGATCCAGAAAGGGGCGTAACCGGCATATCAGGCGAACCTGATGAAAAGCTCCCCTGGTGACGGCTATCATATGATCTTCTAAAGACAGCTGTGCATCCAGGAGGATGCCCAGATTATGAGCCCTCTCCGTGGGGGCCAATAGTTCGCCCCCAATGGTCAGTGATGGAATTAGCTGACTGTACCGGGCCGCCGGCATCCACAGCCACTCGGTCTTGGTGGGATTGAGTCTGAGTCTGTTCCTCCCCATCCAGACCCGTACGGCCCCCAGGCACTGGGACATCACTTCAACAGTCTCGCTGGGGTGGTTAGGGGTGGAAATATAGAGCTGAGTATCATCAGCGTATAGATGACAACTCACCCCAAAACCACGGATGATCTCACCCAGCGGCTTCATATAGATGTTGAACAGAAGGGGCGAGAGAACCGACCCCTGCGGCACCCCACATAAGAGGCGCCTTGGGGTCGATCTCTGTCCCCCCGTCAACACCGTCTGCGACCGGTCGGAGAGGTAGGAGGAGAACCACCGATGAACAGTGCCCCTCACTCCAAGTCCCTCGAGTCAGCGCAGCAGGATACCATGATCGATGGTATCAAAAGCCGCTGAGAGATCTAATAGGACCAAGACAGAGGAACAACCTCTGTCCCGAGCCCTCAAGAGATCATCAACCAGCGCGACCAAGGCTGTTTCCGTGCTGTGACCAGGCTGGAAACCAGACTGGAATGGATCAAGATAGACAGTTTCATCCAGGTACTGGGGCAACTGTCGTGCAACCACACTCTCGACAACCTTTGCCACAAAGCGAAGGTTGGAGACCGGACGATAATTTGCTAAACTAGCTAGGTCAAGGGAAGGCTTCTTGAGGAGGGGCCTCACCACCGCCTCTTTCAAGGCGGCAGGGAAAACACCCTCCATCAAAGAAGCGTTCACAATTTTCTGGAGCCAGCCTCATGTCACCTCCCGGGTGGCCAGTACCAACCAGGAGGGACACGGGTCCAATAAACATGTGGTCGCATTCAATCTCCCCATTAACCTGTCCATGTCCTCAGGAGCCACAGGATCAAACTCATCCCAGATAATAACATCAAGACCTGCCTCCCCCACCCCGTCCGGATCCACCCAGTCTGTGTCCAACCCTTCCCGAATTTGAGCGATTTTATCAAACAGATATTGTCCAAATTCCTCAGCTCGACCCTTTAAGGGATCCTCTACCGCTCCCTGATGGAGGAGCGAGCGGGTCACCCTAAACAGGGCGGCTGGGCGGTTATCTGCTGATGCAATGAGGTTGGAAAAATATTCCCGTTTTGCCAGCCTCATCGCCACTAAATAGGTCTGAATTTGAGACCTAACTAGTGTCCGGTCAGATTCGGAGCGGCTGGCCCTCCAGATACTCTCTAGGCGTCTTTTCCAGCGCTTATAACTAATAATTGATTAGTTATGTGTGAGGGGAAAAAATGTCCCTTGCTATCTGATAGAAATTAAGTCCCTTACTGTTCTCTAGGTGAAGGCTGCATCGCCCTTCGAAGTGGAGCTGCAGAATCCCAAGTCCCTATTCAAACTGTGTTGACACACCATGGAGAAAAGACAGGGATCTTCCAAGGTCAATTCAAGCTACAGACATCCCAAGGGAAACAGAGAGAAAAATTATATGGTAAGCCAGTACTCCAATCCAGTCAAACTTTTTGGCCATGAAAGGCAATTGAGTCTGAAAGAGCTGTTTTTGTTTTTCTAGTAGCTAAAACCAGCCAAAAATGGTTATGTAAGCGAGTGGGTTATAAGACTTGTTTTATAAACTAGTGTTGTTCCATTCTAGACTCCCTCTATGGTGCTGGATAACTGACCTAGGCTTGTTTAACACATATGCCTAGTTCAATATATGAACTTGGCTGCACCAGAAAACTAAGTTGTCACCTGAAATTTATGGGGAAAGGCCCATAAATGTTTGTGAAAGATTGTTAGTATGTAATATGGGTCAAGGAAAAGATGTTCAGCAAACTGGTGGAAGGAAATGGGTTATTCACCTCCTTAGAAATAATCTGTATAGAGCTTAAGTATGGATGAAGCTTGTCAGAGTGGTGACATCTGAGTTGTATACTCATTCATTAAAGACTGAAAAATAACAAATATGGGAAAGGAAGGAATTAGAATGATTGAAAAGATCATGCCATGAAAACAAGCATTTTAGCAATAAAAACATTTCTCATTATCAAAACAATGATCTTGGATACATAGAAATGTACAGGATCTAGTTTTAGCTTTCCTACTTCCGAACAAATGAGAGAAAGGGAGCTCTCTGCCTTACTATCTGCAATATAGATATGTAATCAATGGTGGGTTGGATATAGTAATTGGATATAACAAAAAGAAACAATAGGACAGGAATGGTAGGCACGCTTGTGTTCTTATGCACACCCCTTACAGACCTCTTAGGAATGGGGTGAGGTCAATAGTAGACAATTTTTGGTTGAAGCTTTGGGGATTTTGGGAAGAGACCACAGAGTCAGGTAGTTTATTCCAAGCATTAACAACTCTGTTACTGAAGTCATATTTTCTGCAATCAAGATTGGAGCGGTTAACATTAACCTTAAATCTATTGTGTTCTCGTGTATTATTGCAATTGAAGCTGAAGTAGTCTTTGACAGGAAGGACATTGTAATAGATGATTCTATGAGTTAAACTCAAGTCATGCCGAAGATGGCGTAGTTCTAAATTTTCTAAATCCAGGATTTCAAGTCTGGTGGCATAAGGTATTTTGCTGTATTCAGAGAAGTGGAGAACTCTTCTTGTAAAAAATTTCTGGACACATTCAATTGTATTGATGTCAGAAATGTGGTATGGGTTCCAGACAGTCGAGCTGTATTCAAGAATTGGTCTAGCAAATGTTTTATATGCTCTGGTTAGTAGTGTAGTGTTTTTGGAGAAGAAGCTATGCAAGATTAGGTTTAAAACTCTTAAAGCTTTTTTTGTGATGTAGTTGCAGTGGGCTTTGGCACTTAGATCATTTGGTATGAAAATTCCAAGGTCTTTAACAGGATGGGGGTCATTTGTAAGGTAATGTCCATCAAGCTTGTACTTAGTGTTTAGGTTCTTTTTTCCAATATGTAAGACTGAACATTTGCTGGCATATATATATATATGCCAGAAGCACGAAGCTGAAGCCTGAAGATGACGAATGAGACTTCGTCGAAACGTCGCCAAGACACTTCCAATTTTACGCGGGAGAAAACCCGAATAACCAAAGACATATATATATATATATATATATAGATATATATATATATATATATATAGAGAGAGAGAGAGAGAGAGAGAGAGAGGTCTTTGGTTGTTGGGTTTTCTCCGTGTAAAATTGGAAGTGTCTTGGACGCTCGACAGTCTCATTCGTCATCTTCAGGCTTCAGCTTCTGAGCAATGTGTGATCGCAGCTGTTTCTTCCTTTTAACTGCTAGTGGGGGTTTGAACTGATTGGGTGGGAGCTTGGCTGTGCTCTGATTGGATGGGGGTTTTTCTGTGCTCTGATTGGCTGGGGGTGTGTCCTGTGTTGGTGGGGGCTTGGTTGTGCTCAGTCTAGTCATATCAGCAGATATTTCTTTCTCAGGACACAATGAGAAAATATCTGCTTCAAACTCCATGTAGGGGTCAGGAAGAACATCCAGCCAATAAACACTGAACTCCATTCAGTTGCCCCAACTCTATTTCGCATTAAGACATTATAGGGTCGTAAAAAAAATCCATGTTTCTTTCAACATTGTGACATAGATGTTAGATATGCTACAAAGAAACATACAAGTATATTGAATGCAGCCAAAATATATCAATTGAATGTGTGTGTGTGGTAAAACAAGAGGAGATAAAAATATGAATAGATGATGAATGTGAATATAAAAGTGAAATAGCCAATATGAAAGAAATGAGGTGGTTTTGCCATGTAAGAAGAATGAAACTAATATTAGTGAAAAAAAGTAAATGGATCAAGAGCAAAGAAGGATGAAGAAAGATCTTGAATGGAGTTGATGAGATCCTCAGAAAAAAGAGGTAAAAGTTTAAAGAACAAAAAAGCAATACATGAATTAGTATACAGATGTGGTAGAAGCAAGTATGGTTTGCAAAGATAGAAAAGATTTAAAAAGCATAGTGATTGAAATTGGTATAAGCAAAAGTTAGTTAGATTTCCATTCTCCTGCTTTTAATTTCATTTGCTCACTACTTATTCTTTTTCCTCACCATGCATAATGTTGCTTACCCAAATATGGAATGGCCTGTGAGATACTCATACTCCATCTGAGGTGAATGAGAAGTTGCACAGTTGGCAGTGTTTAGCATCTGATTTTAAATTGCTCTCCTGCTTACCATTCTCTCAGGCAGCAGTTGGGCTTTCTCACAGTGTAGTAGTTTTATTTGATCGATAGTATCCCAGATGTACTTTTCTTATTTTCACTGTACAGGTCAGCCACAATGGTCATTTAGATCTTAAGTTAAATGTATACTTCATGAATACTTTAGGTTATTTAGTAATGATTATAGCATTATAAAGGTATAAAGAAGCACTGATATTTCATTTGAATCTATTTGCCTTCAGATTTTGTGAAAATTGAACGAGATGAAACTGCTGGACAAAAATCAATCAGAGGCTTGAGCTGTATAGACCATGCCAAAGAATGGGAACAAATCAACAAGTAGGTTGAAGACAACTAATTGTCTATATGCAAACATGATTGATACACTACATCTATACTGCCCTATAGAATGCAACTGCATTACAAACCACTACAGTCTAATATTTTTCCAAATATTAGTATCTCACTCTTTCTCCAGTGATAACCTTGGGTTTCCTTAGAAAAAATATTTGACATTCTTCATTATATTTTTATTATCTGTCAGGTAAAAATCCATGGAACCAACTTTCCTAGTTCTTTACTTGCCTATATTATACTATTGATGTATGTAATGTGATATACTATAGACGATATAGTGCAATACAGTGCAATATAGGGAAATAAAGAACTAAGAAAGTTGGTTCCATAGATCTTACCTGGCAGATAATAAAAATATAATGACAAATGACAAATATTTTTTCTAAGGAAACCCAAGGTTATGATTGGAGAAAGACTGAGATACTAATATTTGGAAAAATATTATACCCAAAATATTTTTAGTATGTTTTAATGTGATACACACGGCATACCAATAATATGCCATTTTGATTGTTGATATAGATAGTACAACACTAATTTTTTCATGTTGATCCCAGAACATTAATCATCTTTAATCATAGTGTTTTTGTAACTGCTATATCCCACATCTCTGTGACCTCAATTCAGCAATTTCAATGTTCATCTTCCCAGTTTTTAGCAGTTGTTTGTCTCACAGCTGTCAACAAGAATAGTAGTATTTCTTTACATAATATGTTTTCATTCTCACCTCATTTAACACTAATTATAAGACAACGTAATTTTTTGTTCTGTAATCATGAAGTATTCCTTAAAGACATAGTACTACAGCCATCTATTTACTTTATGTTCTCACCAGAAATGAGAGAATCTGTCAGATTCTTTCAAACATATGGGGTTGCTTTCTTTGTAAATATAGTTTATAGTCATAGCATTAGCTATGAGTTTTAACAGAATTCTCTGTCATTTTAAACAAGAGTATTTTTTTAATTCCCAAAGAGTATCCCATTCTCTTTCTAAATCTTTTCTGTGTTTATTTAGTGCCACTCAATTCAGTTTTCAAGAATAGTATTTGAATGATGGTTTAAAATGTTGCAAAAGGCTGGACTGATGTCCATGTTCAGATTCACCCCCATCTAGGAAGTTAAATGGGTAATTTTGCTTTGAGCTCCTGGAGGAAATGCAAGCTATTAATATAACAAATATGTACTGTACTAATACATAAAGACTGAACATATATTTAGACATATTTGAGGCCATTCTTGTAAGTTGTCAAGGTTTTAAGACACCTAATTGTTTCATTGTTCACTGATGTTTAAAAAATGTGCTATGAAAATATTCTCTTTCAGAAAATTTCAAAATTCTCTAACCTGTATTTTCCCTGAAAGGGTTACTATTTCCAGCAGGAAATCCACTCATTTGGTAGCCAAAGAAGCAGCCGCCATTGCTCGGTTTCGTGGAAATGCAGTAACTCTTGATGAGCCTTGCAGAGATGATATTGGACGGTAAGCACAGAACAGCACCTCTGAGGAAGCCTCATTGTATATTTACACTTTACACTACAATTAACTAGATCAGCAGATAGCATAATACTTAAATAACACATGAACTTACTCCTACTTTTCATTATATCCACTTTATGGCTGAACTGTCAGCAAAAGTTCAAATTTATAATATGAATTTATTTTTTCTCTTCAAGTGAAGAAATTGTATACAGGTAGTCCTGATTTATGACCACAATTGAGCCCATTGCTCAAATTTCCATTGCTAAGCAAGAAAGTTGTTAAGTTAGTTTTGATCCATTTTACAACCTTTCTTGCCCCAGTTCTTAAGTAGATCACTGCTGTTAAATTAATAACCTGTTTGTTAAGTGAATCAGGCTTCCCCATTGACTTTGCTTGTCAGAAGATCGCAAAAACACATGCAAGTTGCCAAAATTTGATCACATAACCATGGGGCGCTGCAATGGTTGTTAAGTGTGACAGTCATAAGTCACTTCTTTTCAGTGCTGTTGTAACTTTATATGGTCACTAAACTAATGATTGTGAGTCGAGGACTACCTGTACAACCTGAGGCCCAAGACCGTTTATGGCTTCCAAAAGCCTTAGGTGCAGCTTCATATATAATAATCAATACATAGTGGAGATAACTTTCAATGGGACAGAAAATGAAATAAGAAAAACATGACTGGAAATATTTACACTATTTATGTTAATTAAAAGTAGATGTACATGAAATGAAGTCATCAGCCAGTTCATTTTGTAGTACAGTCCCCAGAATGTCATCAGGTACAAATAGCAGGTACAGATTTTCGGACAGGAAAAAGTGTATATCCCTAATGTATATCCCAATAAACATCTGGGGCAGTGGTGGGTTGCTCCATGTTCTGTCCGGTTCTTGTGAACTGGTAGTAAAAACGGCGAGAGGCTCCACCCACCCGCCCAGAGATCATAATGGATGATCTGCTCATGAGCAGAAGTGCGTTCCCATTGCGAACCAGTAGTAAAGGTAAGTAGAACCCACTCCTGATCTGTGGGCAAAATATAGTACAACTGGCCAGAAAAGCACCATAAAGTTAAAAAAAGTGAGAAGCTATTGACAATGTCTCTTCATTATTTCTCACTTTCATAAGATTTGAAGTAATTTAAATCAAAAAGAGTGTTCCACTTGGAGCAATGCTCCTTCTTTAACTAGAAACTGTTGTTTTTCCATCTCCTTTAAGTTGGTCACCGGTGAAAATGATATTTCAGTCTACATTGAACAAATAATGTTCCTTATCATAACAACAACATCACCAACAATTATAGGTGGTGCCTGCCTGCCTGTCTACCCGCCTGCCCATCCACCTGTCCATCTATCATCTATCTCATGAGTGTCAGACTCGTGGCATCACATTGCTGTCACGTGACATTTTGCAACATTTTTTTCCCTTCACGGAGCTGGGCTGGACATGGCTGCATGTAACACATCCGACCCATGGGCCGCCACTTTGACACTCCTGATCTATCTCATTTAACATTCCATTAAAACCATCATAAAACAATAACAAAAAGATTGCCTAATGAATCTCAGCTAAATTCTAAATGTCCCTTCAGAAGATAAGGTATTCAATGTCTTCCTGGATGCTAAAAATGATGGAGCCCAAACGCGGGCCTATTTTCTGGTTCAAAGCCCTTCTACAGAGGTAACACCCTAAGCAGATTGTTTTTCATAGTGTCTGCACAGGATGTGCAGACTCAGGTTGGGAAGTCTCTGAGTCTCTGATGTAATTTAGCCCCACTTCATATGTAGCTTTATAGCCAATAACCACTACTTTAAATTGAGACTGGTGGTCCACTAGTAAACAGCGCACCCACAAAATAGAGTTATTTTGCAATAGCAGGTTTTATCCACTAGCAGCCTATCTTCTACAGTCTATGCCAATTCTAGTTTCCATATTGTCTTCAAAGAAAGGCATGTGCAGACCATGTTGCAATAGTCCAACTACGTAAGAAATTACTTGCTATTTCCAGGTATTAAGACTGCAACTTGTATACCAGCCAAAGCTAGGCAGGAACTGCAAGTGCAGGAGGATCACCTTATCATAGATATGCTCCTCCTACAGTTACTGTAACAGTAACTGATATTTTGAAAAGCCTCGATGTTAATGAGCAAACATCATTTCCATCTTCTGGATTACAGAACCCAAACCGATCTCTCCCAAAGGTTTCATATAGATGTTAAAAGTATGAGAGAGACAAATGACCAGTAGGGTTCCTACAAATGACTCCTATACTAGAGCAATCATGGCAGAGGTGGAATTCAATTTTTTTTATTACCGATTCTGTGGGCGTGGCTTGGTGAGCATGGCAGGGGAAGGATACTGCAAAATCCCCATTCCCACCCCACTCTGGGGCCAGCCAGAGGTGGTATTTGCCAGTACTCTGAACTACTCAAAATATCCGCTACCGGTTCTCCAGAACCTGTCAGAACCTGCTGAATTGCACCCCTGAATGGCTTGATCACCTGACTGGAAACACCACCAAAGATTTTTTTTAAAAATTTACATTTATATCCCGCCCTTCTCTGAAGACTCAGGGCGGCTTACACTATGTTAGCAATAGTCTTCATTCTATTTGTATATTTATATACAAAGTCAACTTATTGCCCCCAACAATCTGGGTCCTCATTTTACCTACCTTATAAAGGATGGAAGGCTGAGTCAACCTTGGGCCTGGTGGGACTTGAACCTGCAGTAATTGCAGGCAGCTGCTGTTAATAACAGACTGCATTAGCAGTCTGAGCCACAGAGGCCCCTGATAGATAGAGCAGAACCATTGCAGAACTGTGCCTTCAAAACAATATCACAGTAGGTGATATTGTTTTGAAGGCAATATTACAGTAGGTGAATGTCAGAGACTTCCAGGAAGGCTGTACTCTTCAGTTCAGATTCTGATACATTCAAATTCAGATTCTAATGGTCATCTCCTTTTGTGACCATTGCTCTTCTGTCCCCTGTCTGGGCCTGAGAACTTAATCAAATGGATCCAATAATCCTATTCTAGAATTCTTGTGTTGAGACTGACAGAAATGACCTTAGAGAAATTATGCAGTGACTGTAAAACACATTTTAAGCCTAGCAAATAAAGAAAGCATTAAAAAGAAGCGCAAATTGACTTTGCCTTAACTCCTTCAAATGTCTCCAGAATAGCTACATTCTATTATAATTATTCATTTCTCTTACTCTTAACTTTTTCCTCAGGAACACAGTGCCCTCAGAGATCAACAATGCCAGCTACTTACGGATGGCTGCTACCTCTCAACCATTCACTGCAACAACCCAGTTTAAGCAGATCCCTTCACCAGATCAACAACCTACCCTTTGGAATTACGATCCACAACCAAAAGATAATACTCCACTATTGGGGTTAGAATCTCCTACTACACCTTCCACTCTGTCTCCTGGATCTCCAAGAGTTACTGCTCCTTTTGCAACTAATCGAAAAGATCAACTGTAAGTTTTATATTACTTGGGTCTAAATTTAGACCATTGAGGTGGCCTAGATTTCCCATATTTTGCTTTTTCTTTAGCAGACCATTCAATAGACCATATAATTTCTAGACTTCAGACAATAGGATTATGTAGCAGGACAACTATAGTCACTGCTATTTTATGAACTCCAGTATTTCTATTTTTCTGCTTAATCAATATTTTATTTTCATATGCATTCACCATCATTTTGAATCTTTCCTTGGCCAGCTCCAGGCACTTTGCTGCCAAAGATGGAATCATGCCAAATCCATTCAACTGAAGTTGCATAAAACTCAAGGCAAATCAAATTATTTTTGAACATAGAGTTGATAAACCCATGTGCCTCTCTTCCCTTTTCAACAATATAGAACAATTAATAGAAAAATTAATTAATTAATATAACCTTTTCAAAACATTTCCAAACTTGGTATAATGGTTACATAATCTTCCTTTTTCTCTTAATTTACTAACCTTGACAGGTACAGTGAGGTGAGGAAAAGCATGATAGAACCATTGCTGCAAGATGAAGCATTTTCAAAACCAGAGATGATTGATAATCCTCTGTATGACTTCACAAAATCCAAGGACAAGCTTCTATTTAAGAGAGAACAGGAATTGTTTAAGGTCTCCCGGAAAGAACTCCCAACCATTCCTGATCAAAACTTTCCTTTCACCAAGCTACAAGAGACCGATGGCAACAAACCTTGCAAACAACAATCCTCCCCACCTTTCCTTGTCCCCACACATAGATTTCGTTCTTATACCTGTTCTAATCAATCTGAGGAAAACAGTACAGGGAAAGAAAAGATTCAAAACAAGCAGAAGCCTTGTTCCAATTTAGATCCTTCTCTGTCAACTTTCAAGAATCCCATTAAATTAACAAGGTCTGAAGGAGTGCCGAATAAACCACCTCTTCCATCTAAAAGCCAGGTGGTGCTTGATATGCAACACATCAAGGGCCGAGATTATCGAGAAAGCTCAGAACTTCCATCTCAGAGGAAACACCAAAATGAGGATGGGACTGTTGGCAGAGCAGCTGTGCCGGTAAGTTTAACATAGTATATAGCATGTACAGTTTGAAACAGGAAACAGTTCTTCAGAATTTCAGAAATGGGTTAGGTCTTTTCTCAGCACAATCTGGAAATGCTAATGATTGAATATGGAAGCTTTTGCATACCAAGTATGTATGTGGTGACTGAGTAACCTAATCTATTTCAGTGTTGTTATATTTTATATAAAATGGAAGGCAGATTAAGGAAGCCATAGATGGTACCTTAACTTTATCTGGAACCATATAACTATTCCAAGAATAATTTGCTTGAATCCAATCAAGGAAAAAGTTGGCACAAATCTTTGAGGAGCTAATTTGAAACAGTGGCAGTAGTAAGACAATTTACTGTGGGATATTTTTGTTTCTTTTTGTAAACTAAGCAAATAGCACTCAGTCTTCTGCTGGTCAGCATCTGAACCATTTCATTAACTCTTGTAAACTAATATGCTAAATTATAACAACACTTCATAATCTTTAAATATCTATTTAAATAAGTTTAATGGAGATAATACTGCCTTTTGCAATGTAGACCACAAGTATTTTTTGCACACTTAAACAAATGTACAGACAACTAAGTAGTCTTTGTTAATTGAGGAGAGTGATATGGCTGAAATAAAAGCATCTCCCTGTGAACTGACAGAGACAAGGAAGTTAAATGTGTGTTGCCTGTTCCTGAGCAATGTAACTTTTCATTGATTATTCTGTCATAAGGATGGATATTATTCTTGTCTTTTTAGTGAAAGAAACTATCACTGATGAAAAACCCAGACGAATCCTGAAAAAAAGTAGCATGAACATTTCTCAGAAATACTCTTAATATCCTTTGACTTGGTACACAAACCATGTAGTTGAATTTTTAAACAAGAATAAATCTTTCTGCATCTCTCTCTTGTGATAGTTCACATTATGAAACATAAGGTAAAATTAATTAAGACCAAAATTGATTTTAAAAGACTGAGATGAATGAGTGCTATAAAGCTTAATTTTTTTTCAATTCCTTCAAGGGCAAGAAAGTTGTGAATAATTATGGGAATTGGAAATTATATCAGTTGGATACATGTAAAAGTATTATTCTGATTACTATGGTATGTTGCAGATTAAGACAAAATATATATTTTAGATAATGGCCAAGTTTCCTAAATATTTTTACTTGGTGGTTTATTTAGGGGGAATAAAAACCAAAAGTGTATAATTTCTGACCATGCACAAAGTGCTAACTTGGTTCTTTAAGAAAACACAGTGAGTATGAATTTTCAGCAACTATAAAATTTCCTTGGGACCATAAATTATCAATAATTGTCTTAATTTCCAGATAATTCCTTATTTTTTATTTATAATGTGAATAAAGAGCAGTACACTTGAGTAACTGAAACTTTCCAGAAAGATTTAATCTGTGTGTGTGTGTCTTGTAGTTTGCTTTATATAGTATACATATTCAATTCATATTGACTTAGTTGTAATATCACATTGGCAATTACTTGAGTCAAAATATAATAAAAACAATCTCTCTTATCCTGGTTTATAAGCAGCTAGACATATTTGGGCTTAATTACAATTAGATTTTGATGGTGAGTCTAATGAATAATCTATTCTTCTTTTAAAATAAGTTTCCATTCTGGTGGAAAATGTGATAGAATCTGGAATAGTTTCTAAATTAACAACTTGGCAATGTTTATTTTAAGGAATTTCAATAACTACACATAGAATTACTTTTGTCTAGTGCACAACAGTGGCAATCTTGTCAATTTCAGCATGTTGTAATTATTCAGGATGATATGCCTTAACCTCTTCAAAGGAGGCTGAAATGCCATCATTTTTGTGGAATCTTTTTAAATTAAACTGGAAATATATCAGAGGTTTTGAAACATCTCTGAAGTAGAAATTACTAATATTTCTGACTTATGGGAAAAAGTACTGGAATATCAGGTCATGGAATATCAGTGCATGCAAGTCTTAAACTTGAGGTTAAAATTAATTCACCTAAGAGTTTATCCAAGTATATTAGTCTAGTCAAGAATGTAACAAAAGAATGGACTGTATCTCTGTTGGCTGTGACAAGTTCTGGTTTCTTTTATGAGTAATAATATGTATTGGTAGATGGATGAGTAAATATTTCCAAGTTTAAAATAATTTGAAGTTAAAGATTCAGTATTATTGTGAATTATATTTAAAACTCATGAAACCTGACCACTTTTGAGGAACATTGATTATATCAAATGTGAGTGTGCCTGGAGATTTATACAGAGGGACAAGAAAAGTCCTATTATCTGGATATCACAGACTGGATTCAAGAAATGTATCACATTTTTAAAGATTATTTTTACATACTAATTAAGACACAATATTTTTCCATGTTACACATTTCATAATATTTTGCAAACGTAGACACATTTTTATGTGTAATTTGATATATTGTTATTAAATGAATATGTCATCTATTTAGGTGATTTATATTAAATTAGTATGTTAACTTGTTTCTTTTTCTTTTCTTTTAGTATTATAACTTAATAACTAATTTGTTGGATTTGTGTACATTAATGTCTTCCTCTTAATTTGCTTTGTATATATTTTAAACTGCATCAACGTAATTAAAATTATTTCTAAAATTGTACTATCTTATTGGCCACAATGATTATTGCTTTTTACTTTGTATCCATCTGAGACTTTAGGTAAAAAGCTTTGCAATAAAATTGTGCAGTGAATAGTATCTTTGATTTTCTGTGGTCATTGCTAATTTTAGAAAAGCAGTCATTCTTATCCAAAAGAAGCAAGTTATTCTGATTGGCCACTGCAAATTGTTTAAGGTTATTAAACAACGTGTTGACATCCTCATCTCTGATTGCTACTGTTCAATAGATTTATATGAACTAAGTTCCATTTGCCTTCCGTTGTCTGTCATGTTTCCATGACTCAAAGAAATTTGAAGGAGACATTTTATGCTGCTGAAGCTGAATGGAGCTATAAACAAAGTGCCTGGTGAAACTTAATTGTGGTGGAAGGTAGCAAATGCAGCAGGCTGTTGTAATAGGGTCTATTTATTTTCTCATATTAGCCCAGAACAGAATTAAAGAAGAGTAAATGGGCAAAAGGCTGTGCAGATTTTTTTAACATCCCATTGACAGAGTAAGTAGCAGTGCTGGCACTCAGGAATTTTTAAGATTCCTTCATGCAAAAAGTTTACTGAAACAAAGCAGCTTGGGTTTAGAGCAATACCTGATTTTACAAACTCTCAATTTTATGGACTTTGATCCAGTAAATATTGGAAATAACAAGACAAAAATCAGGATTTCAGGAAATAATGGACTTCATCCCAAACAATAGAATGTCGAAACAATCCAAACAACGTTTTACTATATTTTATATTTATCGGTGTTTTACTGCACATAATATTTGTTGCTTTTAGGTATTATTTCATCCTTTTTCATTATAATTATGGTTTGGGATTCAATATTTATAAATACTGTACTTAATGAGCCATAGCTTCAAGGGGAGTAAAAAGAAATAAAAAGTGCAGATGGCAGGATAATGGAGTACCAATGCTCTTACCTGGCTTTGATCAGCTTTGCCCCACGTCTTACTCCTGTGGCGCTCCAGACATCTGTTCCTGTGCTTCATTGCCCAAAGCTCCTCAGTAACCAAGAGATGCCCCAGGATTGGCACAAAGGCTGCATGCAGTCCAAGGTTCCATCCAGCCATCTATTCCTAGCAGTGACTAAAGCTTCAGCTGAGCCACCCCCAGATCCCTTGAAAATCCATTGGTTACTTGAAGGAGTCCAATCAAATGGCCCTGTCCCCTCAGAGAGTGACACCAGTGACTTGGAAGGCAATCTAAATATGACCTGACAATTATGGGAAAATTGGTTGATTTTAGATAGAACTCTGATTCAACTTGGGCTGCTGTTATCTTCAGGCTGAGGTTCTGTATCTGCAAAACCATATCTATGAAGGGAAAGTCCTACTAAAATATTACTGATGTTTTAGAAATGGATTGATCTAATTGTCAGCTGAGTTTTATAACTCCCTATGCGCATTACATATTAATAATAATATTGTGTTTTGTTTTACATAATTTCATTTATCTGAATCATGGATCAGAATATACTGAAATTGTATACCAGGACAGAGAATGTAAGGACCATTGCAATTCTTGATTTAGAAAGATTATCTGAGAGCAAATTCTTTCTGAGAATCAGATATATTACTTTTGTCACCTAATTAATTTATCCTAGCCACTTCCCATTGAGTTACTGTGAGGACTGAAAAGCAGCTTGTTTCCCACAGATAGATTTCCCAACTTCTCAGGTCTAAAAATAGCCATGTTCTTTTAGTGTGTTAAATTTCCATGGAGATCCAGCTGTCATGAACGCATTTTAGCTACAATTCGTAACACACAGAATACAATATTTTAAAAGCGTGGTTGCTTCGCTCTACCACTACCCCAGTTCTAACTGTGCAGCCTATCTTGCCATTCCCTTTAGCCCTACAGAATGAGATTCTAAGATTTAACTAGAACATCAATAGATTTAAAATCATATTAACAGAGTATCACCATCTTTGTTGAAGATCAATATGATTTTACAGTCATGGTTTTACTATGAATTCTAAGCAACTGGAATACGAGGGTGAGTTGTAGAACTGAATATACCTCTTTCTTAAAATAAAAGTTCCATCCAGACTTACCTACTAAGGTTTCTTGTAGACAGCTCTGTGGTGCAGATTTAGAAACGTAGAAGGGATTTTGAATATAGGTGAAAACGATAGCTTCCCATACAGCACTGCATTCAGGGATAAACACCCACCATACTTAATTGTGGAAAAGTAGAAATTATACAGTAAGAATGCTGATTATGTATACTACACAGCCCACTCCAACTTGTTCATGATAATGTTTGATGCAAAGGTAGCTTTTCTTGAAGGAATGAATTCTGTGGCTCTCCACGTGATCTTGAAATTCAGTGATTAATAGCTAATAGTTGGGTAATGCAAAGCATTCTGAAGAAATACTTCTCAGGATGCATTAATGCAAATGAAGTATTTCTCTTTGGGATCTTAAATCAGCTGTGCCTTTTGTATGACTTGCATTAGTAATTGAAAACTGTGCCAACTGGTTTACGTGGGTACACCGGGCAAACTATGCATTGCACTTGCCAGCTTGTTCCTTTCTTGGGCATGCACATGAAACAGTAATTGGGGACAGCCTTCAAACCAGCTACACACAAATTTTCAGAGATGTTCACAGGTTGTAATCGAACCTCAAGATGGCAGCCGCAATGGTGCAAACAAACAACATAAAATACAGAGCTTCTCTCACTCTGCCTTAAACACTGTCGTTACTTTTTTGACCACATCTTACGGCATCTCTGCAATGGAGGTAGTCCTTTTGAAGAGAGGCATTTGTTTTATGCTAATACACTTTGTGAAGCAATTTTGAATGCTTGGTATAGCAAATAGTGAGGGATATTAGGACTTGCATTTGACAACATCTGAGGTGCCACAATTACAAGTTTCCTTTTGGTATTTTGCTTCTAGCAATGAATGATTTAGAAATACCATTATGAGTGAGATTTTGCCTGTTTACAAATTCTATAGACCATGGTGTTTCACCTTGCTCCTTTAATGATGCTAGGCAGCATCTAAGAAACATTAAAAACACTGTAAAAACAAATTAAATAGGACTGGTATCAAACATGAATGTTAACAGTAACATTAAGAGGTTAGGGAAAATAAATTTTAAGATCCTCCTGAAGTTTAAGGCAGAAGAAATTTACTGCAGCTTCAGTGGAAATTTATTCCATGCAATGAATCCTGCCACAGAGAAAGCCAAACTAATTGTCGTTGTTGAACTTAACCATGGCAGGAAGATGTATTAAAAATATGTTGAAGATTTAAGAGTGCTAGATGGACTTTACAGGAGTAAATTATCCTGTAAGTAGTTAGGATTTCAGCCATATACTGGCATATTTGACAATATACAACACAGGACAGAAGACAACAGATGAATCTGTGCTATAAATTGCTGTGAACAGATGTACTTTGCTATATTGCAAAAAAAAATATCCAAAAACCAAAAACCTTTTTCTTGCTAATTTATCCTTTTTGTACATTTTATTTACAGTTCATATTGCAACAGCTGTGATATTCACCCATCCAAAGTTATCTGTAGATTTATGATAAAGTTTCATACAATTATGCTTAATTTTAATTATTCTTGTTCTTTATTTTTTGTTGTGGCTAACAACAACCCAAATCAGTCTCATCCTCAATATTTTAATTAAGGGCGCCGACTTGATAGCTTAAATTAAATTGTTTATTGTAATCTGATTGGATAACAAAAACAAATGCAGCATTCATGTACTGTTTTTTTTAAAGGAAATAAACATTTTACCTTGTGTAGAACTAGCATCCACCCTTCTCTTAGAAGAATAAAATATTTTGGGAAATATTAAAAATGCAGAATATTTCCCCTAAAAGAGAAATAGAAATCTTAAGACAAAAACTCAGCCTCAGCTCTTTGCTCCCAGCAGATATTTTGGTTATTTACAAGCAAAATAAACTGGGCCAGCTTATCTAAAACACAAAAGACCTTCATCCTCAGGACATAATAGGATTAGCCCTCTACCATCTCACATGGCACCTGGGAAGATTACATCACCCAGCAAGATTCAACCAAGCTTGGGACTCAAGAAAGTCTACAAAGTTATCCCTGCATGGGCCCATGGGAGTCTGAAAACCCTTCAGAATACATTTCTTTCACAGGAACAGGAAGCTCCAAGGTGGGGCCCAAGAGAGGGTATAAATCTTTCTCTCTCACCTATGTGCTCATTTTGCCCAGCACCTCAAAAACTATGTGGTCCTGTCCACTATTAAACCATCTTTCCAAACAGTTTCCATGATTCCAGTATCTTTCTCCCCACTTAGAACTGAACCCAGATGGACATTTCTTCCAACAATTGTATATAAGCAAATATAGATGGGAAGAGCAAGCAACAAAATATACACTATTTTATAAGAATTTGAATTGTAGAGCTGGAAATTCTAGGGCTCCGATTTGCAATCAGGACCTTGAGTCCATATAGAGAAAGCCAAACAAGTTTGATTGTATAAGAAGAGCTGTTGCTTTGTTACGGAACGGCTTGTTTTTTTAGTTGCACCAGTAGTCCAAAAATAGCCTTGTCTCGTTAATGAGTAGAGGAATGCTGATAGGATTAGGCACAAGTCCTTAAAAGCCTAACATCTGCAGTTAAATAAGTCTGCAGTTTTGCAGATATCGTATATTGTTGCCTGTTCCTTATTAGGTTAGTCTTTGACCACTAAATCTCAGCCTTGGCAATTTAAGATGTGTGGACTTCAATTCTCAGAATTCTCCAGGCACCAGATGGAGTTCAGAAACCTGCTTTAAAGAATGGCAGGGGGCTGCATCTCCACCGCCTCTACTGAATTTCATTCTGTTAAAAATGACCAATACGTCTTCCTTTTCAGCAAACAAGGAAGGTGATGGGATTTTGTTCTGTGAAAGGAAATTTCCTTGGGTATGATGGGCATATGCAAATAGGGAAGCAAAATCTGGTCTCTAAGTTGACAGCTTTTATTTCAGCTATAACACACTCCCTAGCCATATCTAAGAATTTGGTTACAGATTGACTAATTTGTAATTTGATGATTACTTACACTTTTTTTATATTGAATAATATAAAATTTAATTAATTATTATATTAATTATTATAGTAATTTTTTTAATTAATTATTATATAAAAATAATATAATGAATAATATTACATTATTCATGTCCCCAAAGCAACAACCATCTATCTGTCTGTGCCCTAATAAAAGCTTAATGGTAAAAGGCATCCACAAAAAGATGTTAATTTCTTCATATCCAGCAATTCCCTTCTCTGAAAATCTGCCAAAAGCTGCTGGTGGTAACAGTAGCAGATTTGCTCCCAGCTACATTTAATATAGGGACATGGTAGCTCAGGGGCTAGGACGTTGAGCTTGTTGATCGAAAGGTTGGCAGTTGGCGGTTCAAATCCCTAGTGCTGCAGTGTAACGGGGTAAGCTCCCGTTACTCATCCCAGCTTCTGCCAACCTAGCAGTTTCGAAAGCACGTAAAAATGCAAGTAGAAAAAATAGGGACCACCTTTGGTGGGAAGGTAACAGCGTTCCGTGCGCCTTTGGCGTTGAGTCATGCCGGCCACATGACCACGGAGACGTCTTCGGACAGAGCTGGTTCTTCAGCTTTGAAACGGAAATGAGCACCGCCCCCTAGAGTCGGCAACGACTAGCACGTATGTGTGAGGGGAACCTTTACCTTTACCTTTTTTACTTTTAATATGGCCTGAGATATATTTAAACTTTCTGTTTCCGGCAGATATTACTACATAAGGAGAATATTTAAAAGTACACGCCACAGAATTAAATTTTTGCTATTCCAATTCAGACACATAGCGTTATTAAACTGTATGGATTTAGAGCAGTTATTTGTCAACCTCAGCAACATTAAGGTGCATAGTTCCATATTTTTTTAATTTGTCACATTATATATAAGCATAAGCATGAAATAACTATATGATATATAAGCATATATATAACCATGTATGTAATAACTATATGAAATTGTATAATCAAAGGGAACATTAGGACAGGAACAGTAGGAACGTTGGTGCTCTTATGCACGCCCCTTACAGACCTCTTAGGAATGGGGTGAGGTCAATAGTAGATAGTTTTTGGTTAAATTTTCTCCATTAATTCCTTCACCAGAATAGTGGTAGAACCTTTTTATTTTGCTAGATCTTGATTTTTAAGTTTTTCTAAGCAAAAATGCCAGTATGGGTTTCTTGAACCAATCTTTTTTAAGACCTAACAATTATTTTGAACTGGGTAGCCTTACTAATGGGATAAATTAAATTGAAAACAATTGATAGCTGTGACTGCATTTGAACAGTCCAGAAAAAGTATACCCAACCTCTCCCAAACCATAATTGTAACCACCAGGATCCTTCAAAAATCATTTCCCAATTTTGATTCTCTGAAGAGAAAGTTCAGACAGGACGTAATTATATAATGGTAAAATGTCCTTTGAGTGGAGCTTGATTCCTAGAAATCCATTTCATTTATTTATTTATTTATTTATTTATTTATTTATTTTGATTTTTATACCGCCCTTCTCCCGAAGGACTCAGGGCGGTGTACAGCCAAATAAAATTCAATATATAAACATTAAGAGAAAGTTAAAAAAACATATTATAATGTGGCCCAAATTTTAAAACAAATTTAAATCTTAAAATATAAATAACCCCAGTAAAATTTCAGTCCAGTCCCGCTTGAATAAATAGGTGCGTTTTCAGCTCACGGCGAAAGGTCCGAAGATCAGGCACTTGACGTAAGCCAGGGGGAAGTTCATTCCAAAGCGTAGGAGCTCCCACAGAGAAGGCCCTTCCCCTGGGGGCCGCCAACCGACATTGCTTGGCGGACGGCACCCGGAGAAAGCCCTCTCTGTGTGAGCGTACAGGTCGGTGGGAGGCATAAGGTAACAGCAGGCGGTCCCGTAAGTACCCGGGTCCTAAGCCATGGAGCGCTTTAAAGGTGGTAACCAAAATCTTGAAGCGCACCCGAAAGACCACAGGAAGCCAGTGCAAACTGCGCAGGATTGGTGTTACATGGGAGCAACGAGTTGCTCCCACTATTACCCGCGCAGCTGCATTCTGGACTAACTGCAGCCTCCGGGTGCACTTCAAGGGCAGCCCCATGTAGAGAGCATTGCAATAGTCCAAGCGGGAAGTGACAAGGGCATGAGTGACCGTGCATAAGGCATCCCGGTCAAGGAAGGGGCGCAACTGGCGCACCAAGCGTACTTGGTGGAAGGCCCTCTTGGAGACGGCTGCCAAATGGTCGTCAAACGACAGCCGCCCATCCAAGAGGACACCCAAATTGCGCACCCTCTCCGTTGGGGCCAATAACTCGCCCCCCACAGCCAGCTGCGGCTGCAGCTGACTGTACCGGGGTGCCGGCATCCACAGCCACTCCGTCTTGGAGGGATTGAGCTTGAGTCTGTTTCTCCCCATCCAGACCCGTACGGCCTCCAGACACCGGGACAGCACTTCAACAGCGTTGGGGTGGTCCGGGGTGGAAAAGTACAGCTGAGTGTCATCAGCGTACAGATGATAACTCACCCCGAAACCACTGATGACCTCACCCAGCGGCTTCATGTAGATGTTGAACAGGAGGGGCGAGAGAATCGATCCCTGTGGCACCCCACAAATAAGACGCCTCACGGTCGACCTCTGCCCCCCTGTCAACACCGTCTGCGACCGGTCGGAGAGATAGGAGGAGAACCACCGATAAACGGTGCCTCCCACTCCCAACCCCTCCAACCGGTGCAGCAAGATACCATGGTCGATGGTATCGAAGGCCGCTGAGAGATCTAATAGGACCAGGGCAGAGGAACAACCCCTATCCCTGGCCCTCCAGAGGTCATCCACCAACGCGACCAAAGCTGTCTCCGTACTGTGACCGGACCGGAAGCCGGGTCTAGATAGACAGCTTCATCCAGGTACCGGGGGAGCTGCCATGGAACCACATTTCTACAACCTTCGCCAGAAAGCGAAGGTTGGAGACTGGACGATAATTTCCCAAAATAGCTGGGTCCAGGGAAGGCTTCTTGAGGAGGGGTCTCACCACCGCCTCTTTCAAGGCGGCGGGGAAAACCCCTTCCAACAATGAAGCATTTATAATTCCCCGGAGCCAGCCTCGTGTCACTTCCTGAGTAGCCAGCACCAGCCAGGAAGGACACGGGTCCAGTAAACATGTGGTCGCATGTAGCCTCCCCAGTAACCTGTCCACGTGCTCGAGAGCCACAGTCTCAAACTCATCCCAAATAACCTCAACAAGACGTGCCTCTGCCATCCCACTTGGATCATCGCATATGATGAGCATATGGAAGTGTTTGGCCAGTTTTTTTAAATTTTATAGTTTAGCCTACCACTGATATTTCCTGATGGTTTCCCATTCAAGTTCTTGTTAAGTATAATAATGTTTATTTTTAAAGATGTTAGCTAGCTGCTGCCACAGTGAATTACAATTAACTTAAATATAATCAAAATTATATTTTCTTTCCCTAACCACTTTTAAAAGTGCAGCCTTTGGCCAGGTTGTGTGCCTGTCAGGAAGGAAGGAGAAAGAAATCATTTGTTTCAACAATACTACATATTGGAACTAGATGGCTCTAGATGGCTCTGATCAAACTTAATAGTGATTTAGGTTGTCCTCATTATACTATATGACTTACATTTATAGATTGGTTTTACTTCCTCATAATCTGTTACCCATCAGAGACAATTTGTACAGTCTTAGTTGTAGAATTACAGGAAGGAGGGCTGAGGGTTTTGTTTTGTTTTTTAATTTCAGACTAAAAATAGTTAAAAGCTAACGGTAGTCGAAACTTCTATAAAGCAGTATATACTATGCTCAATGGTATACATATATTAGCTGTTTAATTGCACTAAGCACTCATTATACTGTCACTTACTCTGGCTCTACTGTGCAAGACAGTGACAAAGCTTTTGTTGTGCTCTCAGAAGAGCTATTTTTAACTCTGAGTCATGTTTCTTGGCTCTTTCCCTATTAAAAATTAGAAGCACCATTAATTTCTACAAAAGCTACCACACCAATCATTCTACTTCAAGATCTTTTGCTTCAGTTTTCAATACTTAAGAGCCCAAAATTTCTGAAATCAATACAGTAGATCCTTTTATGATACTCTACAGTCTAATGGTCAATGCACCTGACTTTTCATCACCATATATGACTGAGGGCTTCCAGTTTGAAGGTCTCCAGAGTGCGTGTAACATTCAGACTAGCTATCAAGTCATGCTTTCCCCTCACAATGAAGCTTATTATTTTATAAATTTTAAATGCACACATTATTTTTAGTCTGTTCCACATTACAAGCTAAGTTGTCATGTATACTTTATTATTCTCCTTTGTAAATGGCTCTTTAACATTTTAACTTTTTCCAATTCTGGTAAGAGGTTGAGCCTTGGATCACTCCATCATGGACTGCAGTAGGGCCTGGACCTTTTCTGTTGTTTGATACCTCCCTGAAGATGGGAGAGGTCAACCACCAACACAGGTGAGGAATCTCCAACATAGGCTGGCTAGATATGATGGAGATCCTGACTTAGTGCTGGGAAGCTATTAAGATCCAGATGGTGAGAAATAAGCTTAGATTGAATCTTGCTCAGACAGAGTGGATTAAGAAGCTATCTTAAAAGCACACCACCTTTAACATGCTTATGTAGATAGAGCTGATCTGCATCTTGAGGTTCCTCATAGACTCGTGTTTCACACGGAACATAGAGATAACCTTAGAAAAAATATGTGGAGACCATTAGCACAATTTGAGCTTTGCCCATTGTTCAAACTTCAGTAGTCTAGGAAAACAAGAACACTCAAGAAACTTAAATTACTCCATCTTGGCTCTTTTAATGTAAGACAACAGGAAGGGAAACATTGTCAGACATTCAAAATTATAGCCTATATCAATAAAGAGCCTGATTTATATCTCTGGTCAGTGGCGAAATGATCTGGTATTAGATAATTTAGAAACGGAGCCGGTGTCATGGTCAGATCATTTTCTCCTTCGCTTAGATTTTCGGACCGCTATCCACCACTGCAGGGAGACGGAGCCAACGCGCTGGTTCCGTCCCAGGCGCCTGATGGACCCGGAAAGGTTCCTGATGGAGCTTGGGCCGTTTCCTGAGGACCTGGCCCACGGCACGGCTGGAGAGCTAGTTGCGGCCTGGGAATGGGCCGCGGCTGGAGCTTTGGACCGTGTCGTGCCCTTGCGGCCTCTGACCCGGCGTAGGTCTCGCCCGGCCCCTTGGTTCTCCGAGGGGCTGAGGGAGATGAAACGCCGGAGAAGACGCCTAGAGAGTGTCTGGAGGGCCAGCCGGTCAGAAGCTGACCGAACACTAGTTAGATCCTATTCTAGGACCTACCTAGTGGCAATGAGGGAGGCGAGGCGTTCCTACACTTCCACCCTCATTGCGTCGGCAGATAACCGCCTGGCCGCCCTGTTTCGGGTGGCCCGCTCCCTCCTGCATTCTCCTCCTATCTCTCCGACCGGTCGCAGACAGTGTTGACAGGGGGGCAGAGGTCGACCGCGAAACACCTCACTTGTGGGGTGCCGCAGGGGTCGATTCTCTCGCCCCTCCTGTTCAACATCTATATGAAGCCGTTGGGTGAGATCATCAGTGGCTTTGGGGTGAGATATCAACTGTACGCTGATGATACTCAGCTGTACTTTTCCACCCCGGGCCACCCCAACGAAGCTGTCGAAGTGTTGTCCCGGTGTTTGGAAGCCGTATGGGTCTGGATGGGGAGGAACAGGCTCAAGCTCAATCCCTCCAAGACGGAGTGGCTGTGGATGCCGGCACCCCGATACAGTCAGCTGCAGCCGCAGCTGACTGTTGGGGGCGAGTTATTGACCCCAAAGGAGGGAGTGCGCAACTTGGGTGTTCTCCTGGATGCACGGCTGTCATTTGAAGATCATTTGGCGGCCGTCTCCAGGAGAGCCTTTCACCAGGTTCACCTGGTTCGCCAGTTGCGCCCCTTCCTTGATCGGGATGCCCTATGCACAGTCACTCATGCTCTTGTCACCTCCCGCCTGGATTATTGCAATGCTCTCTACATGGGGCTCCCCTTGAGATGCACTCGGAGGCTTCAGTTGGTCCAGAATGCAGCTGCGCGGGTGATAGAGGGAGTCACACATAGCTCCCATGTGACACCTCTCCTGCGCAGACTGCACTGGCTTCCTGTTGCCTTTCGGGTGCATTTCAAGGTTCTGGTAACCACCTTTAAAGCGCTCCATGGCTTGGGACCTGGGTACTTACGGGACCGCCTTCTGTTACCTCATGCCTCCCACCGACCCGTACGCTCGCACAGAGAGGGCCTTCTCAGGGTGCCGTCCGCCAGACAATGTCGGCTGGCGGCCCCCAGAGGAAGATCCTTCTCTGTGGGGGCCCCCACTCTTTGGAATGAACTCCCCCCTGGTTTACGCCAAATACCTGACCTTCGGACTTTTCGCCGCGAACTGAAAACATATCTGTTTGTTCGTGCGGGGCTTTCTTAAATTGTTTTGTTCTAAATTCTAAATTTCTCTCTGGTTTTAATTGGGGTTTTTTAGATTTTTAATTATTTTAATTTCGGCCACACTGTATAATAAGCTTTTTAATTGTATTTTAACTGTATATTGTTTCTTTTTACTTTGGCTGTACACCGCCCTGAGTCCTTCGGGAGAAGGGCGGTTTATAAATCTAATAAAATAAATAAATAAATAATAAATAAAGAGAAGCTTTATTATTTTTTGTGGAATGTAGTTGCTGATCTGAGCTACCTAGCAAGACTGATACCTGTAGCTGCATGAAAACAGATGGAAGCTACAGGTGGACCACTGAATACTACATCTTGTGCACTAGTTGCATCCTTTTATAGCTCAAGAGGCTTTATGCCTACTCATGCCCTTGTCACCTCACAACTGAATTACTGCAATATTCACTACTTGGAGCAACCAGTTTGTTTCAAGTCAAGATGTTATTATTTGTGATGTTCTGCTGTAAATGCTGTGGGATATGTTTGTGATTGCTTTCCCAATCCAATTAGATATGGGAGAAAAGATTTGCTGAGGAGAAAAGGTTTGCTGAGGAACTCATCACCACCGGAATAACCATCCTCAGGGATTTAAGCCTTCTTTGTGATGGCCTTACTTTGGAACAGCTTATTCCTGAATATCTGAATCACCCCCTCCTTTTTGAGAGAGCTGTAAACTCATGTCTCTTCAGAACAGCATGTCTCTTCAGAAAAGCATTTAGAGATGAATAAGATTATGCTACCCCCAAATGGTGGCACATCAAATTGATTAATTATAATTGTACTGAATAGTTTTTAATCTTATTGTATCAATAATGCAAGTTACTAAGAGCTTTAGAAAATGGAGTGACATAAATGGTATAAATAAACAAACATATAAACAAACAAACATGTCATTTATTCATTATCTGGGACCAAAACAGTTTTATCTTGAAAAATTAGAAAATGACCTTGTACCCAATGATAAATCTAGGTAATCAAGCCAAGTTTCTAAATCTTCAAAATGGTGTTCAACTGAGGTCCAGACCTGAAAAATATGAGCGCAAAAGTTATGTATGATGCATGTTTGTTTATTATGAATATTACAGTTTAGTACAATAAAGTTTCACATGAATACAACTTATTTATTTATTTATTTTATTTATTTATTATTCAAACTTTTATACCGCCCTATCTCCCGAAGGACTCAGGGCGGTTTACAGCCTTATAAAACATAAAATATAATATAAATACATGTTAAAACAACATTTAAAAAACGTATTCCAAATTTAAAACTATAGTTAAAATACAAAACCCCATTAAAATTAAATTTATAAAAATCAAACCCTAGGCCAGCCCTGCACGGATAAATAGATGTGTCTTAAGCTCGTGGCGGAAGGTTCGGAGGTCGGGAAGTTGACGTAATCCTGGGGGGAGCTCGTTCCAGAGGGTGGGAGCCCCCACAGAGAAGGCCCTTCCCCTGGGTGTCGCCAGTCGGCACTGCCTGGCGGACGGCACCCTGAGGAGTCCCTCCCTGTGAGAGCGTACGGGTCGGTGAGAGGTAGTTGGTGGCAGCAGGTGGTCCCGTAAGTAACCCGGCCCTATGCCATGGAGCGCTTTGAAGATGGTCACCAAAACCTTGAAGCGCACCCGAGAGGCCACAGGTAGCCAGTGCAGTCTGCGCAGGAGAGGTGTCACGTGGGAGCCACGAGGGGCTCCCTCTATTACCCACGCAGCTGCGTTCTGAACCAACTGAAGCCACCGGATGCTCTTCAAGGGGAGCCCCATGTAGAGAGCATTGCATTAATCCAAGCAAGATGTAACAAGCGCGTGAGTGACCGTGCATAGGGCACCCCGGTCTAGAAAGGGGCGCAACTGGTGAACCAGGCGAACCTGGTAAAAAGCTCTCCTGGAGACGGCCGTCAAATGATCTTCGAAAGACAGCCGTCCATCCAGGAGGACGCCCAAGTTGCGGACCCTTTCCATCGGGGCCAATAATTCGTCCCCAACAGTCAGCTGCGGCTGCAGCAGACTGTACCGAGATGCCGGCATCCACAGCCACTCCATCTTGGAGGGATTGAGTTTGAGCCTGTTTCTCCCCATCCAGACCCGTACGGCTTCCAGGCACCGGGACAGCACGTCGATAGCTTCATTGGGGTGGCCCGGGGTGGAGAAGTACAACTGAGTATCATCAGCGTACAGATGATATCTCACCCCAAAGCCACTGATGATCTCACTCAGCGGCTTCATATAGATGTTGAACAGAAGGGGCGAGAGAATCGACCCCTGCGGCACCCCACAAGTGAGGTACCTCGGGGACGACCTCTGCCCCCCTGTCAACACCGTCTGCGACCGGTCGGAGAGATAGGAGGAGAACCACCGATAAACGGTGCCTCCCACTCCCAATCCCTCCAACCGGTGCAGCAGGATACCATGGTCGATGGTATCAAAAGCCGCTGAGAGGTCTAATAGGACCAGGGCAGAGGAAAAACCCCTATCCCTGGCCCTCCAGAGATCATCAACCAACGCGACCAAAGCCGTCTCCGTGCTATAACCGGGCCAGAAGCCGGACTGGAACGGGTCTAGATAGACAGATTCATCCAGGTACTGGGGTAATTGACATGCCACCACACTCTCTACAACCTTCGCCGTAAAGTGAAGGTTGGAGACTGGACGATAATTACCTAAAACAGCCGGATCCAGGGAGGGCTTCTTGAGGAGGGGTCTCACCACCACCTCTTTCAAGGCGGCGGGGACGACCCCCTCCAACAAAGAAGCATTTATAATCTCCCAGAGCCAGCCTCGTGTCACCTCCTGTGTGGCCAGCACCAACCAGGAGGGGCACGGGTCCAGTAAACATGTGGTGGCGTTCAACCTCCCCAGCAACCTGTCCATGTCCTCGGGAGCCACAGGATCAAATCCATCCCAAACAGTCTCGACAAGACGGGTCTCTGACATCTCACCTGGATCCACGCAATTTTGATCCAGACCATCCCGAAGCTGAGCGATTTTATCGTATAGATAACCGTTAAACTCCTCGGCTCGCCCTTGTAACGGGTCATCCCGCACCCTCTGTTGAAGGAGGGAGCGGGTCACCCGAAACAGGGCGGCCGGGCGGTTATCTGCCGACGCAATGAGGGAGGAGACGAAGGAACGTCTCGCTTCCCTCAGTGCCACCAGGTAGGTCCTACTAAAAGACCTAACTAGTGTCCGATCAGCCTCCGAACGGCTGGATCTCCAAACACTCTCTAGGCGTCTTCTCCGGCGTTTCATCTCCCTCAGCTCCTCAGAGAACCAAGGAGCTGGTTGAGACCTACGCCGGGTCAGAGGCCGCAAAGGCATGACACGGTCTAAAGCCCCGGCCGCGGCTCGTTCATTTCATTTCATTTCATTTCATTTATTAAATTTTTATACCGCCCTTCTCCCGAGGGACTCAGGGCGGTGTACAGCCAAAAGGTAAGAAATATAAAAAATATACAATTAAAACAACAATTTAAAACCGAGCAAATTAGAAAAAATGGCCAGTATTAAAAATTTAAAATTTAAAACCCTAAAATGATAAAACCCCCGTTAAAATTTAAAAATATTAGGCCAGTCCCGCTTGAATAAATAAGTGTGTTTTCAGCTCACGGCGGCTCCCAAGCTGCGACTAGTTCTTCAGCCGTGCCATGGGCAAGATCCTCAGGGAATGGCCCAAGCTCCGTCAGGAACCTCTCCGGGTCCATCAGGCGCCTGGGACGGAACCACCGTATTGGTCCCATCTCCCTGCGGTGTTGGATGGCGGTCTGAAAATCTAGACGAAGGAGAGAGTGATCTGACCATGACAACGGCTCAATAACTACATCTCCTAAAACCAGATCACTCATCCACTGACCAGAGATAAAAATCAAATCCAGTGTGCCTCCCCCGATGTGGGTGGGGCCATCCACTACTTGAGTCAGGTCCATGGCCGTCATGGAGGCCATGAACTCCCGAACCGATGCTGATGATGTGCCAGAAGAAGGCAGGTTAAAGTCCCCCATGACCATGAGCTAGGGGTCTCAACCGCCACCCCGGCAACCACCTCCAACAACTCGGGCAGGGCTGTCATCACGCAGCAAGGAGCCAGGTACGTGACTAACAAGCCCAACTGACCCCTATGGCCCCACTTCACAAGGAGGGATTTATGAAAATTTTCCTGCCTAGTAAACCCTAGGCCTAGCCTGTTTGTGAGAATGCTGTAAATAACTACTGAAGAAAGTGTGCAGAGATTGGATGGATGGGTGGAAGAAAGAAAAGTGCACAGGAAGGTTATTTATCACAGACAAGATTCACCCACGTACATAAATCAAAATTCTATAATGGTAAGGAAGCTCAAACCAATACAATCCCTCAAATACCTTCAAAACAAAATATTTAAAATTTCTAAGACAGCTACTGGAAAATAAAGATCACAGCGGAGGAAAAAAGATATTTGGAACATATTGTTTTCTACCACCTGTTTCACTCTGTAAAGCCAACATAAAATTGCAACTAACATTTTCTTTTCCTGGATTCCTGGATTAGACTGTTAAAATCGCCCCCGTTTTAAAAGGAAACAAATAATCTTTCACTGCCATCCTTATTTAGGAAGAAAACCAAACAATTCCCCAAAGCTAAATTGCGCGATCCGTTATCATCGCTCGCGCTAGATAAAAGCCGTCTGGAGCTGAAGGAGTAAACACATGGAGGATACAAACCGAGAGCCATAAAAACAACGCACCAATTATAACAAAGACCTAAGTTTTGTAGCACTCTGGTTTACTTCGGCGTTTCTCGACCTTGGCGGCTTTAAATTGTGTGGACTTCAACTCCCCTAATCTCCCAGCCAGCGCACCTTAAAAGTCGCCAAGGTTGAGAAACTCTGATCTACTCTACGCGGTATTTGCTGGCAGAGAAGTTGGGCTGAGCACCGCGTGGAAGGGGAGGGGAAAGGTAACGTCGACGGCGGCTCGCCCGGTGTATGTATCCCTAAGAGCGCTCCTCTATCGATCTGTGTAGCCGGGGCAACGACGCCACAATTCCCCGGCCAAAGTGGCACGCAGCAAAGCCGCCACTTCCCAGCATCCTTTCCTAAAATGGCGTATATCCAGGGAGCCCTGACGAGCCTCGTCTGCAGCCATTTTCTACCCCGCTTTTGCCTTGACGATTGCCGAGCAGCCCGCGTTTAACCAGGAAAGGGCGCTCGCAAGGATGGGCCGGCGAGGTAGTAACTGACTTAGCGACACGCGGTTGCTAACTGCGCGATCCACTTTCTGCAGGAAGGGCGGTCTTGTGAGTCAGGCATCGAGATCGGGGCCTTGCGTGATTAGCCTGCGACGCAGGAAGAGAAAGCCCGCTAGTGACGCCATCTCTCTCGGACCAAGGGGAACTCTGTGAAAGACTGTCGCGGAAATGGATGGGGGCTGCGGCCCGATCGAGGGGTGCGCGGAGGGGCCTTCCAGGTGAAGGCAGCACCCAACTGCCCCCCCTCCTACTCGATGGTCAGCGGTGAGTTTTGCCCGTTGGTCTGGTGTCTGTTCCTGGGTGGGCCCGGCAGCCAGGATGACTGGACGCCTCCCAATCTTCTGGTCCCCTTCCACTCTCTCTCCTGATCTTCTCGGACATGACCCCTTCCTCTTTCTTTCCCAACCCCGATCGGGCTGCCTGACTTGCCTCCAACTGCCTTGTTATCGTTACCATATTCTTTAGAGTCCTGGATCCAGCTCTCCTACACCCACTCTGTCACAGGGGAAACCCGCAGCCAGATGACTTTGGTTTTTTGGGGCAGGGTGTAACGTCCCCGATCTCCGGCAACATGTCTGGTGGACTTAAGACATCGAGTTTCCCCACCTGGAAGCGGCATATCCTGGATGAACTGAAGCGTCGAGACCGGTTGCAAAGACAAGCCTTTGAAGAGATAATCTTGCAATGTAAGAACTTTCGGAAGAATCAACTGAAAATCTTCACTTTAACTAGCAGGCTAGAATTGCCAGTGAATTCAATTATAAATATTTATCGAGTAGATAAAGGATGTTTTTTGCTACTGTAGTTTGATTGATGAGTTTTGGGGGCTGTTTCAGTAAACTTCAATAAAGTTTCAGTAAACTAGCAAAATTTCCCAATTAACTGTTTTGTAATTCAATTGAATTGAATACAATTTTTCTTCAATAGGTTCCAGAAAATAAATCTCAGAGAAAAGCAGAAATGATACCTTATATGAAAAAAGGAGTGTGTGTTACTAGTTTTATCTTTACCTATAATTTTATACATAAATTTATAAATACATTATCGTTTCTTAGGCCAGGTTCACATAATACATTAGGCTAAAATTTGTTGACTGGTTTGTGATTCTGTGTTGTGCAGTCATTTGGGCTTTTTTGTGGCACTTCTATGTTATAGACACCCAGACAATTGATGAATTCAGTTAACTGGATTAATGTATTATACAAATAATGTTTTAGAATGTATTCACTCCAATGAGGCATAATGCTATTTGCATATTATATTTGGTGTGCGTGTGTGTGCGCGCGCACATGCGATTCCTTTGAATTGAGTTTGGAAAGTGTTTCAGAAATGGCTTGTCATTGCCTCCTTCCAAGGATTGAGAGAGCTGGCTCAGCTGGCTTCATGCTAAAACACAATTAGAACTCTTGGTCTCCTGGAGTTTAGCCTGGTGCTTTAAGCACTACACCAAACTGGCCCATTTTTGTGGACTTGGATTTAAATATAGATTCCCAACTCTGAACTTTGAATACTTCTTGTTTACATTCTGCTCAGGGACAAAGAAGCTTCTCATTGGCTCAATAGCATAAGGAGAATTACTTGATTGCTTGAGATATTTGTTCTCAGGCCACAGTACCCGTTTGGTGAGAGGGATTTTTTGCAATCTGGAACAATCTTTTGTGATTATATCAGAGAACCCCCCTTCCAGATTCTGTTATTCAAAATACCAGGTTATAAAGTAGAACAATGACTTATTAAATGACTCATTCATTTACATAAACCTAGTTGTACAAGTCTGAACTCATAATCCTATTGTGTACTGTGAGAGAATGTCTTGGTTAGACATGTTTTCATTAAAATACAAGAGCATGTCTGAAATAGGTATAATTTCTCTGTAAATGTTTACAGAGCATAGCAAACTTGTTAATTGATTGCACAACTAATAACATTTTTTCCCATTTTTTAAAATTAAATATTTTGGACTGTTAGATAACAAGCTCTTGGAGAAGTCAGATTTCCATTCAGTGCTGGCTGACAAGCTACAAGTGGAAAAGTATGATTTGCCAAGCCGGCATGAGATCAGGTACTTGTTGAATCAATTCTAGTGAGAGTTATTATGGCTTCTTTAAAATCAACAATATAACAGGGCATTTTGCTCTTCTATGTAATATTCATTTCAATTTTTTCACCATTAATAGCTACTGCAAAACTTTGTATTTAGTGCTGTACATGTTGTACACGTGTTATTATGTTAATGTAATCTTATTTTTATAACATATGTACTATTTATATAAGTAATATTCAACTTACAATCATTCAATTTGTGACTATTTGAAGTTACAATGGCACTGAAATAAGTTACTTATGATCAATCGTCACATTGTCACAGCATTCCCCATGGTCACATGATCAGAATTCTGGTGCTTGGCAACCAGGATGTATTTACAGTCATTGCAGCATCGTGATGTCATGTGATTGCCATTTGCAACCTTCCCAGCAGGCTTCCAAAAAGCAAAGTCAAAGGGGGAAGCCAGATTCACTTAATGACCAAAGATACACTTAACAACTATAGTGACTCATTTAACAACTGCTTTGCTTAACAGTGGAAATTCTGGTCCCAATTGTGGTCATAGGGCAAGGACTGTCTGATGATAAATTATGCAACTGATGCAAATTACGTCAAATTGTGTAATGTCATATGAATATATAAATTCATGCAAAGTATTATATTATTAAAATGACGTTCATAATATATTGAATGATTTTCAATTTTTTTGGACATTTGAAATGATAGATAAGCCCTCCTCTCACCAGACATCCAAATGGTCCTTAAACGGAGACTTCATTCTTTTAAATAGAGAACAGTAGCATAAAGTACCAAGATGAATGGGAACTGCTTAATGTAATTTCAATGAAATATCAGTGGAAAATCAATACTACATATGGAGATATTAGTTCTTGTTCAGTATAGGTCCTTGCTCAGTGACCATTCTGCTACAGTTCAAAGTTACACTGGCAATGAACAAATGGTACTTATAACCAGTCTTAAGTATTCCAGCCATTGAAGCATCTCTGTTGTCGTGTCTCTGTTGAATGCAATTTCCAACATTCACTGCTGGCTTTTCACAAGTAAAGTCGATGGAAAAGCCAGCAGTAAGTCAGAAGTCACTGTCCTATAAGGTCTGTGTATAATAACAGCAACCAGGACTTAAGAATTGCTTTCGTAAGCAATGTAGTCACATGGCTTCACACTTTAAAATCTGAAAACTTATTGATGGAAATTCTGGTTCCAATTGCCATTTTAACCTATCTATAGGTTGAACATCTGCATGATTAAATAAGTTTATTTATCTTACCTACTGTTCCTTTGGAAAATTCAGCCCAGGACATGATGGTGCAAGAAATGATGCTCATCTTCAAGAAGTAGCTCAATTAAGGATTAAACATCAAGAGGAATTGACAGAGCTGCACAAGAAACGGGGCGAGGTTAGGAAAAAATTGTGCTTACTTGCAGCAGTACAATGCGCATACTGTTATGTATTTTTGTCTATGCCATAAGTTTCAGAACAATAAAAATGTATGTCTAAAATAACTTTTCTAGTAAGCAATCAGCCTTTCAGCTTTTCTGTTGTTCTCATTGTAATAAAAAATAAATATTATTGTAGACAGTGCAGCATATACTCCATTTTTAATTAGGATACTTTGCTTTTGTGATGCCTTTCTTCATCTGTTACTAGAAACCTGGAAAATGATGCTTATTTTTTTAAGATTTTCTGTTTAGAAATTTAAAAAGGTTTATAAAGGTACAATTTATGGTATCTTTCAGCTACATTATGTAGTCATGATTTTCTTTTCATTTTTGTATATATTGATTGTTTAAGTTTGTTCCAGATGGGTTTGTGAATCTGCCAAATGAATACAGAAAATCTTGCTTTTGATTGAGAGACATAAGATACATTCTTAATAAAGTGCATGCACCAAAAGAGACACAAAACCCATTGTCTATATTAAGAATTGTAGTTCTTCATTAACATAGTTAACATAGTTAATTATTATTAATATTAATTGACATTAACATTAACTTTATCATCCCCCCGCTTTTTTTGTAGTTGGCTCAATCTGTGATTGACCTAAACAATCAAATACAACAGAAGGACAAAGAAATACAAATAAATAATGTCAAGTGAGTAAAATCCATTTATTATCAATAGAACTTTATCTTGGTCCTAGCTAGCTTCAGATTTTTATTATATTAGTTGCTTCCATTGAAGAATTGCAGAATATTTACAGAAGATATCTGAACTGGAGACTGAGTGCCATGATTTATGCAACAAGCTTCAAGATCTCGAACGAGCTAATCAGACTCTTAAGGATGAATATGATGCTCTCCAAATCACCTTTACGGCTCTTGAAGAAAAATTAAGAAAAACCACTGAAGATAACCAAGAACTAGTAACTCGTTGGATGGCAGAAAAGGCTCAAGAAGCTAATCGCCTCAATGCAGAAAATGAGAAAGATTTAAGGTATGATAGTATTTTCCATGTAAGTGTGTGAGTTCAAACTAAATCTGTATTAGAACCCATCCATAACATTTCTTCTTTCTTTCTTTCTATGCATGTGCCCTGTATGTCTTTTTTTTCATTTAAAAAAATTTAATTACATTTAATTTAATTTAATTTAATTAACAGAACCCTTGGATGTGGTTTTGAATCCTTTTAGACACAGAGGTTTCTTCAAGTTGAGCTCAAATCCTAGTGACTCATCCATAAGTATAAAAATGGTTTTCTGTTGTCTTCCTGGGAATGTGTTTCAATTTCCTAGTCTGATCTGATATTTTTTGATAATTTATCCAGTTATTAATCAAGCTTTGACTTGACTTGGATTTTGAGCTAAACCAGCTTCTGAGGTCTAGTTTTTAAATCCTTATGTTTGTAAAATTTTGATGTGAGGTTTAAACTTGCTTTCACTATAAAATAGTTAACATTAGCTCATAATACTCAGATTATGCTCATTCAAATGACCTCATTTTTCCCTTTTTTTAAAATAATGTGGAGTGGCTATTATTTCTAAAACAGTAGACTCAATCTAGAATTAACATCAGTTTCTGTGATGGAAATAGTATCTAATAATTCATAATATATCAGTATGGAATCAGCTCTTAATATAGGCACTGACTAGAGCTATTTTATTTAAGAAATTGAGTACCCTGTAAGAATTACAGAATGTCTTCAAGGCATTAAAACAGCCTAGTTAAGATAAACATTTTTGGGCAATTAAGTTTTCATTTGGGCCTAGAGACATGAGAACCAGCATATTCTGATGAGCTTTACATTTTACTAGTGTCAAGATATAAATATGCTTTTGAGGCAAAAAATCTATCCACTGAGATTTCTATCCCAGGAAGCGTAAGGCAATAATTTCCCCTAATTATCAATTCCTTAATACAGCTGTTCAGATGAATATTGATAAATATTACAGAGTTGACACATACCGGTATTTTCTAATATTTTTCTGTTAGGAGAAGGCAAGCTCGGCTTCAGAAAGAACTAGCAGAAGCTGCTAAAGAACCACTGCCAATTGAACAGTAAGCATTCATCAGTCTAATTACTTCCTAATGACAACATTATTTCCATTTCCAGGCTGAAAATATAAAAATGAATTATCCAACCTGCATGTTTATTGTCTTCTTACTATTCATCAGCATTCCAATGTAAACTGTGTGGTCAAATGATAAAAGTTCCTAATTTAACTAGCAACAACATTGTGGGGACTGGAGGTAAAGATGGTGACTTTCTTAGTTTGGGCGGGGGAAATTATGTTCCCCTTTCCCAACTGTGATACTATGCGTTCCTAAAAAAATCAGAAGCAAAGGAGCAAATTTATTTATTAGTAGCAACTTCAGGTGAGCAAGCCTGGTGGATTTTATACCTTTACCTTCATTAATGTTTTCATCTCCTTTCTTAGCTGAACCATAATAGGGTTAGATTTCTTCTGCCAAGCTAAATTTCTGATTTTAAAAAAAAGTTGCATCTTTTTTATCTTTAATTATTATTTTTATATCACTTAATTTTTTGATATTTACTGACTTTGCAATACCTTTGTTAGTTCTATATTGACTCAGATTGTTTTTCTTTATTTTGCTTTTTTATCTTGGTCTTCTGAGCGTAATACGTTCCTTACAACTCAATGGCTACATCAAGTGGAAGAATTCTCAATTCATCAGATTAACCAGCCATAATTGTTTTTCTTTAAATAATTATATGAACATCTGACTGTGTAGTTTAGAAGTTACTGTATATAGAACATACTTTTCTTTGCTTCAGTTGAGCTTATTTTATTGCATTGTTTACTAAGTGAATTTGTTTGGGCTAAGAATTAAGTTTATTTTTAAGTTTATTTGTATTTTTAAGTTTATTTGTTTTAGTGCATTGATACAGTTCTAAAATTATTCTAAAGTACAGCAAGTTTATTCCTGCCTAACTGTAGAAGAAAAGGCAGGGCCTGGGGGTGAAGTTAAGAGAGGAATCCATCTGGAATAATTACGTTCTCTCAACAATCCAAGCCCAGCACCCACTCATCCCCTTGAATTCTGTTAATTATCTAGTGCCAGTTTAATCCTGATGATTAGTATAGAATTGAGCAATACTTAACATGTGATCCTGATTCTTCGCACCTGACCACAACTTAATTTCCTGAATATATTATGATTAGTATTACAAGAGGGCAAATAGTATGATTAGAAATTATAAAAGGCAAATAAAATACAGCCATGGCATAGCTAATTCTTTTGTTCAGTTATTGTTCACGCCATCTCTAAGACATATGCTATTAAAAATAGAAGTGAAATTCTGTATTTGAAATAGTAGGGGAAAAGGGCTGTTTAATATGAAATGCCTGATCTTCTTGAACATTCAAGAAATGATCTGTCTGTTTTCAGGGATGATGATATTGAAGTCCTTGCTGATGAAACCTCCGATCCAGCTGAGGAGACATCTCCAGTTCGTGCTGTCACAAGGACAGCAAGGTAATATGTGAGCAGAGATGTTTGAAAATATATTTGCGAAAGAGTTTATGAAATATTTTCATGTGGGAAAAAATTCATAGGTATTCCTGATTTGCTTCAGGGAATTCATTTTGAGAAGAAAATATTGAGAAAAATATTCTTTCCTGGATAGATGAATTATAAATTTAATTGATAACAGATGCTAGTATGAAAATAATTTATCAGCTATATGCCCTTTTGTAATAAAATGAGAATTGCACAGCTGATGTTTTTTGCTCCCATTTATTTTTAATGGGATACAAATGGGAAAATTAATTATTGAATTATGCCCAGAGAGAACACTCCAATAGTTGCAGAGTTTAGTGATGTTATTTCTACTGAATTTTTGTGTGGAAATGTCTATTTTTCAGTATCGTTAGCTAGGAATGTTTCTGAATTGTATGGCTCACAAATAAATATAGGTCTCTCTTTTTCTATCCACATCTGCTTTTTACCATAGCAGTGTTTTTTTTTAAATTTATTTACATTTATATCCCGCCCTTCTCTGAAGACTCAGGGCGGCTTACAGTGTGTAAGGCAATAGTCTCATTCTATTTGTATATTTACAAAGTCAACTTATTGCCCCCCCAACAATCTGGGTCCTCATTTTACCTACCTTATAAAGGATGGAAGGCTGAGTCAACCTTGGGCCTGGTGGGATTCGAGCCTGCAGTAATTGCAAATAACAGGCTATTTTACAGCCTGAGCCACCACAGCCCTTATTCCTGACATAACTGGAAAGAGCAGCATAAATAAAGCTTTTGTGGCCTTGAATTTAAACGTGCTTTATCAGTTAGGAAATGGCCTCTTACAGCAGGGCTGTCAAACTCCTGGCCCACGGGCCGGATGCGTCACATGCTGGCCCTGCCCACGTCTCGTTTAGCAAAGGGGGGGAAAGTTCCATGTCACATGACATCATGAGTTTGACAGCTTTCAGCTTTCAAGAGTTGGGTTTGTACCAACATTCTCAGTTTCTTTATGGCAAGCCCATCTCATGGTAATAGTAAAGGGAGACTCAGATCCTTTCTGTGTAAATATTAACAAGATCAAAATTATAAAGGTTGCAAATGTTAAGGGCCATGCTAGTTAATACTGCAAGCTTTATAAAACATTGCCAGTTAGCCCATCTAATGTTGGTGACAGCTGCAAATAATAGATTCTTTGACAAACTTCTTTCCAACTCTACATTGTAATTGAATCTGCAAACAAAACATGCAGAACATAAAGTCTTTCCATTGGCTCAAAAGCAAAAACATTTACACTTCCTGTTAAAGGCTATTTTAAGTCAACCATCACATTAGTCCTGAGAATGTGTTCTGCTTTCATATAAGTATACGTTTAATTTTATTCTCAAAATTCCATTGAATTATATCTTTTAGGGAGCCTTTTCCTTCCTGCTCACATAACAACAGTGTTCAATTCATAATTGTTTATGCAAGCTTTTGAACCAAGAACCAAGATGGTGGCTTTTTGTGCTGTCCTGTTACCATTTGCTTTCCTTGCTGAATCTGGGGCTTCAAGATTGAGAGTTATGGGCTTGTGTGTTCTGATCTCCTTGAAAACTGTCCTCCCCTTCTCTTTAGTAAGCGACTCTCCCAGCCCACTGGAGGCCTTCTGGATTCTATCACTAATATCTTTGGGTAGGTTGGTATGGATTTACCTTTTCATTACGTATTAGTTCAATATACAGCAGCACTTCAGTAATACTAGGCATTCAAACAATTTTTCTTATGTCAAGCCTTCTTCTAGCTCCTATCTCTCCTTTTCTTTTGTGTTCAACTCCTTCCTTCTGCTGTGTGCTGACCTCTGATCTTTCCCTCCAGTCTGTCTGAGTCTCCCCTTTTGGGACATCACTCTTCTGATACTGCCAGGTGAAAATTTGCTTGAAATTATTCACGCTTAATTTAGCATGTGATGAAGATTGCTAAATAATTGTCTCGGGTTGTTTCTGTAGCATTAAAAAGACATTCCAGTTAAATAATATATAGATATATCATGGACGCATGAGGTATAACTTCCTAGGAAAGAAATGCTGGACATAATCTACATGATTGCTGTGCCCAGTCATTTTAATTATTTTTTTATGTTACGTAAAAGCGCTCTGTTAATAATGTGAGTTTTAAATTAGCATTAATCATAGATTATGCACTTTAGCAACTAAATAGAATTTACCTTGTATAGGAAAAAGGATTTAACAATAGTAGATATTGTTATAGAAACAAATAAACAAATATTGGTGTACCTCAACTCAAACAATTTTAATTTGGGATTCAGTACAACAGTTGTAATGGTGATAACTTTTTCCCCACTCTGGCATAGGGAGTTTTTATGCAATTGTTTGGGTTCATGTGAGAAACCAGATTCAAAGGCTATAGAGTCTCTAATATGCACAACCATCTCTGGGTATTGATTCCCTGTTTTTGTTGAATACTTGAATTCTTTTTTAAGACTCCTTGCCTTTCCTTCCATTTTTACCTATTGTGTAGTTGAGGTCATCCCCTTGCCTATAGACTGGAGACATAGCTAATTTTCTTTATATACTTATTTGCATATCGATGTAACTTTCTCAGGAGACGTTCTTTATCTTCATGTCCTATCCCTCAAGATAATACTGATGTTCTTCCTACTGCAAGCAGAGAGGTCCGATTACCCAACACAGCAGTGTGTTTCTTTGTAAGTATGTCTTGGATTCACTGTCTTAAAAAATGAACATGTTTTACTGAGTAGTTTTCCCATTTACTTTTGGGTGATACTTTGCAGTGTAAGCGTGTTAAGTGCTTCAGGTTTTATTTCATGTTCAGTCAATTATTTCTTTGTTTTCCTGATGAAATGTATGTTCCTGACATGGCTAACCAAAGGGGCTTTTGTGACTTTGGAAAGAATTGTAGCGTGGCTTTTGCAACAAGAAATTGGGTTTTTTAAACAGCCAAAATCTGAGAATGCTAATAAATACCGAGGTCAATGATGATTACAGAATGGTCTGATTGTACTAGTGAAATTGCACATCCACAACTTCCAGAGCTCCCAACAGTTTTCTTTTCTTCCATCTATGCTCCAGTAATGCTGTCAGATGTTATGAAGCTGCTGATATTATGTGGGTATCGTCAGTTCATGTTGCTTGCAGTCAAAAGCACTTAGGGTTGACTCTCTCCCAACAAAACCAGTCAAGGAGCTGATAGTTCTGGAATGTGTTCTAATGTGCATGATCTTTAGTTTTCAAGCTGAGACCTCTTTATTTCTTGCAATTTTTTGACTCAGTATCACTTTTCTACTTTTAACTTCTGTAGTTTTTTTTTTAATTAAACCCATAAAGTCATTAAAATAATATGATCACATATATGGAATACTTTTATGAATGACTTGGAATAAAAACACAATAAATATGTTTCTATAATGTAAGCATTTAATCCTAAGTGAAATCTCTTCATATTGTACAAGTACTAAACATAATCTAGGAAAAATACAAACATGCAGACACAAATACAAATTTAGCAGTTGGTTTATTTTATAAAGGGATGCAGTGGCTCAGCATTAAAGATGCTGAGCTTGTCAACTGGAAAGCTGACAGCCTGGGTTCAAGACCCGAGCACTGTGGGACGGGGTGAACTCGTTACTTCTCCAGCTCCTGCCCAATTAGCAGTTTGAAAGCATGCAAATACAAGTAGATAAATAGGTATCACATTGGAGGGAAGTAACAGCGTTCTGTGCCCCTCTGCGTATAATCATGCTGGCCACACACTGACCATGGAAAAGTCTTTGGACAATGCTGGTTCCCTTGGCTAAGAAACAGAGATGAACATTGCCCCCTAGAGCCAGACATGACTGGACAGGGGAAACCTTTACCTTTTAGCCTTATAATTCAAAATTAGCTCAGATTTTCTTTTTCATTCTGATATATAAAATAGTCAGATTTACTGTTTTACTAATATCTCATTCTTTTCTTGATTGCTTTTCAACAGATAGTTTTTATCATTTTATCAGTATTTTGCTGAATACAGCATTTTAGGAGGTAAAACTGTCCCAGGCCTTTGTTCTGGTTTTTTTTTTAAAAAATTGTATTTAGTTTTTTTTTTTTCTTTCATTCAATCATGACCAATCTGCCTGGACAGGTCCTTAAAGTCTTCTTGGCAACATTTTTTAAAGTGGTTAGTCATTGTTTTCTGCCTACAGTTAAGAGAAAGAGACTAGCCCAAGTCACCAACTGGCTCCAAGGCAGGATTGAAGTCACAGTGTCCTGGTTTCTAGTCTGATGTCTTAATCAAATTGGGTCTCATAAAGTTTCTTATAGATAGCTTTGAACAGGAAATGCATACCGAAGAACTCAAGAGTTGACAGATTTTTTGTTGTTAATATTAGAACCTCATTCAGTTCTTTTATGTATGCTGCCAGAGGCTGCCAGATCTGGATCCTGAAATCGTCAGTAATTATTGTCTGTATTGTTTTTCATCTTCCTAGGATGCACACGATGGGGAGGTTAACGCAGTCCAATTCAGTCCTGGTTCTCGTTTATTAGCAACAGGAGGCTTGGACCGGAGGGTCAAAATTTGGGAAGTTTTTGGTGGTAAGTCCTTTGAAGAAATATAGATAAAAGAGATAAGAGGTTTCAATTCATGGAGACATGCTTTTTTGCTTCAGAGATTGATTCCACAGTTGATATCTTTAAAAGGTAGCTACATTTCTGAACTAAGAAATTAATGTAGGAATCCTAAAATAAATTCCTTAGTGCATTGGAAAGATAAAATGTCTTTTCCAGACAATAGAAGAGGATATATGGGTCTAGTGATGCAGCGCAATCTTGGTTTGATAATCCCTACCATTTTCATTAGAAGAATATAGTGAAATAACTTAGGTTTGTGAAAGAATTTTCTGCTCCCAAATTATGAAGAGTATCATTGTAAGACAGAGTAGTCAAAACTGAGTCTTAAGTCCTGCCTTAGATATAAATCAGCTTTATGAATCAAAAAATAGAAGTGACGTATCACTAATTCTGAATGATCAGTTCTGTGGTTTATATCTTTGAGATATGTTTCTTAGCTAGATTGAATGAAACTGATGGACATTCATGCTTTTTCTTGCCTCCTAAATCTTTTCTTTTGTATTACAGATAAGTGTGAATTTAAAGCCTCCCTATCTGGCAGTAATGCAGGGATTACTAGTGTAGAGTTTGATAATGCTGTAAGTATGGATGTATTTCTTTTTTGCAAATATGTTCTGCCCTGCTTCACTGGCCCATCACTTATGGCATTTCCAGAAGAACAGTAAATATAAAAATAAATAATGGAATAGGATTGAATTGCTGCACAATGCAGTTTGCTTGGTATCAGTATATATTAACTGTTCTGGAAATACCATAAGTGATGTGCTAGATATTGATACCATAAAACACTAATAATCAACTTTCTAAAATACCCATATTCATAAAATATTCTCTTGATTTTAATCCAAGGGTAATGAATTGCAAAATATGAATAATTCTATATTTTAAAAGCTATATTTCTCTAATTCAATCCAACCCTCAAATTCCAAAGCCAAGTTGATTTTTCCCCCTTGTTAGAAATCTAACAGCGGCCTCCAAGTCAAAAAAAATGGATCAAATTATTGTCTCTAAGCAAAGCAGTTAATTTCACCATCTCAATTGGCACCATCACTTTCAAAAGCCAGTTTGATTTAGTGGTTAAGGCACCAGACTAGAAAGCAGAAACCATGAATTCTAATCCCTCCTTACGCATGAAAGCCAGTTAGGTGACTTGGGCCACTGGGCCAGTCACACCTTCTCAGGCCAACTTAACCTCATAGAGTTGTTATTTTGGGGAAAATAGGAAGAGGAATGTTGTTGGGTATGTTTGTCAACTTGAGTTATTTAGTTAGAGTTAGTTACAAATAAATGAATAAAATTCTTCCATTGTGGGCATATTTTCTTCTTTCCTTTTTTGGGCAGATAACAACCTTACCATTGATGTCATATTTAAACACAAAGTTCCATGTTTTTTTCTCCAACTGATTATCTGCCCTTCCTAAAAGAAAACCAATTATGTCTGATTTCAAAATTTTCTGAACCTGTAGTTTCTGATATGTCCATCCTCTTCCTTGAGTAATACCAATGTACTGTACATTAAAAGACATAAAAGTGGTATAAAATTATCATCTTTTTAGTAACACTATTTTATTCTGGGGTTTTTTTTTTCCTTTTGGAAGTACCTGCAAAAGTTAGGCCTTTTGCCTGTAAAAATAAGCGGTATATGTACTTTGGGAATATACCATGAGCAGGTTATTTTTTAATAATGCGGAGGCATATAACTCAAGTCTGTACTACTCTACAAGAGAGGGCAACAGTGTTTTGCTGAGGTCAGTGATGAATAGTAAAAGGTCTGATTTGCCCAGAATATTGCTTCCTGTACCATCTAACTCCCAGCAGTTATTCTGCCATCAAGCTGTAGAAAAGCTATGTGTGGAAGAATATTTGCTGATACATTGTGATATATTCAGCTTGTGTCCTTGTAGAGTATTGAGTAGGCACCACTGAAATTGTTATCCAACATAAAACAATAAAGGAGTTTTAAGTATTGGAGGCAATTAGATGGGTAATATATGAACTCAGCTTTTTAAACTGAGACCTCTTAATGAAGCAAAACATCTCTGTGCAGGGCACTAGCAACAGAAAAAAGAATTCGGAATGGGAGAAAGAATGGATGAGGCAAATAAATGGGAAGATAATGGAGGGAAAAAATTGAATCAGGATAGACAAGAGGGGGAGAATATGTAATGGTAATGAAGCTTAAAAACTTGTAAATAAACCCCAAATGAAGTGATAAAATTAGGCAATTGAGATAAGAGATCATAAAATAATGTGAAACAAAATTACTTATAAATTGCAGATTGTAAAAATGGTTATTATAGAAAACATTTTAAAAATCATTTCCATAGGGTTCCTACTTATTAGCGGCTTCAAATGACTATGCCAGTAGGATCTGGACAGTGGATGATCATCGGTTACGGGTAAGTATTTCTTCCAAGACATGGCGCATGTGCCTGATTCTGACAAGGTTTATAACTATAAAAAAGATGTTAGAAATTGGGTGTGATAATGGAGGTTAACCCTCAATAAATTAAAATTTGAGTTGCCCTTTAATCGTCTTTTACCTATTTTTATTTATATGACTTGTTTGATATTTCCAACACAAAGTGATTTGAACATACTATTTGGAAACAGATATTAAGTATTTTTTCCAAATTAATACGATTCTGAAATAATTATATAATCTTATAACTATGCAAATATTCTAATAGTAACTAAACTCTATAAAAATGGATAGTAACAGCACTAGGTTGCCAAACTTTTGAAACTGGTTTGGTAAACATAAAAGTACATTCTGTACTCATTACTTTCATTCTCTAACCCACTCCTTTCTTTTACCATAGCTCAGAAGGTAGGAGGATGTTTTATATGCAGACAGCTTTAGCTTCAGTCCCTGAGAACCCTGCATTAAAAATTAGCAAACTGCTAGAACTGCTCTGCCATAGATTATGAACTGTTACTAGATTTGCTAATGATCTTCTGTATATTGCACGTTATTTAATAGTAAGTACAGGTAGTCCTCGACTTTCGACCATAATGGAACCTGCCCATTTCAATCACAAGTCATGATAGTAATTAAGAAACAACACTCATATGATCACCTCACTTAATGACTCCAATCTTTGGTCTGTCTCTGATCTAGTGCAGGCCCAAGCCTACACTGCAGCACCTCCCCTAGCTCCCCAAGCCTCCCACGGACTCCCATATCCCCTCAGGCAGCCCATGCTCTGCTTCCCACCCCTGGATTCCTGCAGGCATTGGGCCTTCTTTCCTGCCTCACTGGGTCGACACTGGCCTTGGGCCAGTTTTTCTGCCCTATTGTTTCCCATACCCTTCTTCCCATCCCTCATCATAGCTTGGCCACTTACTTTTTTGAAAGATCTCCTTGAGCAAGCAGCCTCTCCATCACACAGCCTTCCTACACAGTCGAGACCACGTGGAGCCATCCCTGAAGCAGATGCCATTTTGGGAGTGGGAAGAAGGGTTTGGGACTGCAGGGACCCAGTGGGGCGGGATAGTTGGGAGACTGCTGCAGCATCCCTGTGATTGGTCTAAAGACAGTTGGATTGTCAAATGCCCAAATTTTGTTCATGTGTTTGCGGGGTGGGCTGTAGAGGCTGTAACTTTAGGAAGAGATCATAAGTTCCTTTGTCCGGTGCCATTTTAATTTTGAATAGGCACCAAATAAACACTTGTAAGTCAAGGGACTACCTGTATTAAATTATAGGAACTTGGAAAGGACTTCTCCTTTAAAATTGTAGAACTTCACTGATGAGTCAGAGGCCAGATAATGGTTTTCTGATGGTCAACCAAATATTCCTAGGAAACAAAACAGGATATAACAGTGAGCCATGTCTTGTTGCATATTCCCAGCATAGACAATTGTAGCTTTCATTTACTAACCATACCTGTGCTCCATTGTTAAATATAACATTAATGAAAGAAAAAATACAGGTAGTTTCGACTTACGACCACATTTGAGCTCAAAATTTATATTGCTAAGTGAGACATTTCTTAAGTGGGCTTTGCCCCATTTTATCACCTTTCTTGCCACAGTTGTTAAGTGAATCACTGCAGTTGTTAAATTAGTAATACAATTGTTAATGAATCTGGCTTCCCCTTTGACTTAGCTTGTCAGTTCACAAAAGGTGATCACATGTCCCAGGTCACTGCAACCTTCATAAATATGAATCGGTTGCCAAGCATCTGAATTTTGAACATGTAATCATGGGGATGCTGCAACAGTCATAAGTGTGAAAAACAGCCATAAGTCACTTTTTTCAGTGCTGTGTCTTTTGGCGATCACTAAACAAACTATTATTAAGTCAAGGACTACCTGTATATGCAACCTTTTGGAGATCAAATACCAAAACCATACTTGTATATAAAGGCTGTTTCTTAATTCTCAGTGTAGAATGAAGACTAGGTAATTCTTTAAAATTCTATTTCTGTTAAACTATTGAATAAGTGAGACCAAGTGTTGTAAAAATTTGTTTTCTTACATAATGTCAATTTCTCTAGCACACGCTTACGGGGCATAGTGGAAAGGTTTTATCAGCAAAATTCCTTCTGGACAAAGCTCGCATTGTATCTGGGAGTCATGACAGAACACTCAAGCTATGGGACCTGCGCAGCAAAGTCTGTAAGGAAGCCGTTTCACAGTTTCCCACATGCATCAAAGGGACAAGAAGAACACTCATTGACTGATTACCTCTCAAAGCATTCAAAATTGCTGTTCTGTTAATCTTCTGATATGTATATGGATTCAAAGCTGGCTTCTTCCCTTGGGGTAGGACACTGAAAATGAGGAATGTTACTAAAGACTCATTCCATTAATCAGTGGAACTAAACATTTTACTGTTGCCCCAAGTGTCATCTTGGTAGTCACCACTGACTGATGTTTTTTTAAAAAATGATTTTCTAATAATAAGTGAAATAGGTTTTGATTTCTAAATTTTCTTGACTTTGAAGCCATATCAGTCATTGGAAAAAAATAGCTAGTCTGCTACTATAAAAAGACTGACCAGATACCAGCATTTAAAAGATCTTATATTGTTTGATTACCTAGTACTCTTACCCAGAGTAACTGGTAATGTTTCTTTTCTTAGTATTTATATGATGCTGTTAAAATAGTTTAGGTGATAAGTTGATTTCATCTTCTTGTACATAACACAGATTCTCTATGCCATTGTAGATCTAGGCTAACTTTGCTGTTACACCAATTGGCATTCTCCCATTTGGATAGTACTTTTCCTCCTGATAATAGGCAGAAGTGGTAGCTACCATCTAGCTCAGCTCATTTCTATTTATCGTTCTGCTAATATAACATTGATCCAAATGCTATCCAGGCATAAAGTGTGCAGGTGTTAGCAAATATTATTGGGTGCAAATATTACTGGGACCCACAGTTCAATATTCAATGTTTTCAAAACCAGAAAAGTATGCTGGTTTAAGAAAAATATATTTCCTGTTATTGGGCTGAGATTGACTTCTGTCTTTTGAAATAGGTGCTCCTGATAAAGAAGTATATTAAACAGTACTGCTGCCAGCAAAGACTAACTTTATACTATATAACATACTGCAAGAGCTGCTAAACCTTTAAGCAGTTGAGGAAGTGTGCGCATCCGTTAATGCTTTTTTTAAAAAAGATTTTGTGACTTCCAATTTTGTAGAAATTTTTAAATTGTGTTTATAATAGTGTTCATACTTTTAATGATTTAATGAACTGGCATTGCAAAGATTGGTGAGGAGTTAATGGCATTGAGCCCTTTTTTCCTTCTGCACATATAAGATACTCTAGCTAGCTGTTGCAAATTGTGTATAACTTGCAAGATTTGTATTGCAAATTCCTCCAAGTTCATGGAAGGAACAGCTTAGCAAGCTTTGCAGTTTGCTTCATTATAAATCACTGTGAGCTTTTATCTAGAGTGCTACTTGTAATAATTAAAATAAAGAAGGTAATATGTAGAGATATTTTTGGCAAAGGGACATTTATCTGGGTTATTTATAAAGTAAATCAGACCATCTCAGATGTTATGGGCTAGAGATGTGGTGTTACTTAAAAGTATCCCTAGCAGTGGGCCAATTGTCTGAAGTTGTGTTACCAAACTATCTCTAGATGTGATTGCATACTTCCATAAGAAAAGTATAAATGGATACCAAAAGCCTCCAGAGGCCTTAAATCTTAGCCTAGACCAAAAGATCCAGGGAGGTGGCTAATGGAATAGAGCAGAGGAATTCTGGGAGTTGAAGTCCATGCATCTTAAAACGGCCCAGGCTGAGAAACACTGAAATAGAGAACACGCCACCTCATCTGTGTGTGCACTTTGTGCTCTCCCTCTTCATCCTGCTTAGTTTTGTTTTAATTAAATTTTTAAATTTGAAATATTATTTTAATGTTTTATTGTGTATTTTAGTTAGTGTCTGTAAGCTGCCCAGAGTTGCCTTTGGTAAGATGGGTGGCATTTAAGTTTGATAAACAAGCAAACAGATAAAGTTATTATGCAGCTTCCAGCTAGTTTAAGAGGTCCATCTACTACTATTTCTCTGGCATCCCTTACAATCTGGAAGCATGTAGATTAAGGACTCTATAACTTTTAAACCTTATATAAAATAGAAATTTTAAACATTTATTTAATAAAATAGTCATTCTCTTTCAGCTCAATTTACTTCACAGATTGGTTTTGTGAGGAAAATAGGAGATGGAAAAAGTATTAAATATATTAGTTGCCTTGAGCTATTTATAAAAATAATAAAAGTGGGGATTTTTTTTAAAAAAATGCTCTGAATTGCAGCCATTTTCTCCAAACCCAGAGAATCTGTTAGCTACCAATTAGTCACTGCTACCAAGAATAAAAGAAAACTATTTTTATTTATTAATCTAATTTATATAGCTGCTCATCTCATCAAAAGTGACTCAGGCAGTGCATAACAACAGATAAAACAAAAGATGCAAGAACAGCAAATACAAATATAAAAATCATAGTTAATTATTGAATATCTTAAAAATATAAGCATAAGTGAAGGAAGCATACAAAATGACCCCCTGAACAGTGGCGCTATCTAAACAAGTCTCCAGTTCCATGGGAGCCTCAGGCCTAGTCACATGATCTTAAGGGCCTTTCAGAATATCAGAAGGAATAGACCAATCTAATATGTTTCCATTCATTCTTAAAAAATTAGGAAATTGCTCTTTATGTCTATGCTCTCTTTTCCCCTTCTTGTGCTTCAGAAAATTGATGGGGTTGAATCTTGTACCTAGCTAGCTAGTTAGTTCATATTCCTAGCTTTTTTAGTTCTTTCAAGGTAATAATCTTGAAAGGTAAAAACCTAACTACCTAAGACATAGGGTAGTTTTTGATCTATAAATTGGAGAAATACCTTTCAAAATTCTCTTCTAAAGATAGACGGAGAAATTTTATGGCTGGTTTCTCTGAATTTCTGTAATTGAAGAAGCAATTCTGCACCAACACCTTAACAGAATTTGTTTTACTCAGGATTTGAAATTGAATGTAAGCATACAAAGCCAAGGAATCTTGTCATCCCTGGAAATATGATAATACAGTGAAAGCATCTTTTCCTCCATCCCTTGTCTAACTCAAAACTACATAAGTGTACTTCCCCATGAGAATTTCTCCAGAATTTTGTTCTGATTGCAATATCTTCAAAACAAATTCTCTGCCATAAAATTCAATAATATATAATAAGGAAGAATATACAGTAAAATCTCATGCGCTAACACTAGTTTAAATAACAATTTTAGGAGGCTTTTGTAGAAGAAAGATTGTGGATTCAATTACATGATGAGTAACTTCATCTTTTTAAAGGTATAAAAACGGTGTTTGCTGGCTCCAGCTGCAATGATCTTGTCTGTACAGAACAATGTGTAATGAGTGGACACTTTGATAAGAAAATTCGCTTTTGGGATATTAGGTGAGTGCAACTTCCTTTTGAAATAGGGAGAGACCATTTTGATGTCACAATGATTCCAGTAAGATCAGAACCTTTTGACTGCAAAAGATTTTACATGTTTCAAATGAAGAGTGATTGTCTTGCGATGTGAACTCATACACTTTGAAAAGCATGTATTAATCAGACATAAGGAGAGGAGAGATACATAAACAATACCTAAAGCCATACTTAGATTTTTGGTTCACCCGGATCAAAGAACTTAGAAATATGATCCTGCTTCCAAACCTGAGAATCCCAACAATACAAGTGGTTTAATGACCAACACCTTCACATTCAGCTTTTAGGAAGCTCAGTACTCTCATGAAGAATATAATGCACTTAGGGCCAATGGGGGGAAAAACTTTTCTTCAGTGACTGCCACAAGAAGGCTAGTGTCCTAAAGTAAATTTACCTATTGCTGTTTTAAAAAGGCTAGCTTTAAACACTTTTTGTTCTAAGCAGCAAAGCAGTATATCACTTAATCTAATGAGCACATCAGTTATGCTCCTGATTATGCCCTTTATCCACTGCAACATTTTTAATGAGGCTTCTTGTACACCACCAAGCTATGTTCCATTAAGGAAATATTAACTTTGTTTTTAGAACTGAAAGTGTGGTACGGGAAATGGAATTGCTGGGAAGAATTACAGCTTTAGATCTCAACCCTGAGAGAACAGAGCTGCTTACATGTTCTCGTGATGATCTGTTGAAAATTATTGATCTCAGAATCAATGCTGTCAAACATACATTCAGGTGAGTATGCCTCTGCAAGTGAGTTGCAGATTTCTCATCTTTGTCAAAAGCCAGGAATTCAGAGCTTGTTCTGTTGACATTTAATGGTAATAAGCAGCCTGTTCTTGAAAAATATCATTGTTGATTGCCCATGACATCCTAATGTAGATGTTTGTGCTTAATAATAGAAAGAAAAGGGCCTGATTGGTTAAATTATTGTTTTTCAGGTTTGTGTGGCCAAGCTTCTTATAGTTGCCTATAAAATGAATTGGAAAAATACATTTAACATTTTGTGGTTGGCTTTTTCTTCCAGTGCTCCAGGATTTAAATGTGGGTCTGATTGGACTAGAGTTGTATTCAGGTAAGAAATTGAGCTACCAAAACTTGAGTTGGGTGTGATATTTCCTTCTGGCTTTTTATTATTTTATACAGTACCCTGTTTCCCCTAAAATAAGACATCCCCTAATAATAAGCCCAATCGGGCTTTTGTGCACATGGCAATAAGGCCAAGCACTTATTTCAGGGTTCAAAAAAATATAAGACAGGGTCTTATTTTCAGGGAAACACGGTATATAGTGGTACTTGCTTAGCATATTAGATTAGATAATTAGATGAAGTTATTCTGTATTGGTATGAAACTTCAAGAACAGGACTACATTCTGTTCCCACTGATGAGAAGAAAAGAAAATTCAGAGCATCTAATTAGTTGTAGTGTTTGTAGGTGTTCATTTTATACTTATTTTTAGTGTTTTAGGTAGGAGGGAAACTAATTTAGTATCACCTTTACAGTTAAATATATTCATTCCATTTGGTCAAACGTCTGTTCTAGACTTTTGGGAGATTTCCATCAACTAATGACACATTGTACTACAAACAGCAATAACACGTTTTGTCTCTGTTCCAAATCTGTGATTTTTTCAGCCCTGATGGAAATTATGTTGTGGCTGGCTCAGCAGACGGATCACTTTATATATGGAGTGTGCTCACTGGAAAAGTAGAAAGGACACTTTCCAAGCATCACAGGTGAGTCAAGATTATTAAAATCTGAACAATACATTTTGGAGGAGATACTAGCCTACAAGGCAGCCTTCCTGAAGCTGATGCTCCCTACATGTATTGGGGCCATTATTCCCAGACTGCAAGGCTAGTGTTAAGTGCTTAGAATATTACTGGAAAACATGAAGAGGTCAATGACAATGCAACTTTGAGCCAAATGTTTCTCGTTCTACTTAGCGAATAGCAATAATCTTCAAAAATAGCTCTGTGGAGACTGAGCAACATTTCTTCCTTAATTTAAATTTTATGTCTTTCGGGGATCTAATAACATTTATGTCATCTTTTTTGTTTCAGCAATCCCATCAATGCTGTGGCATGGTCACCATCTGGAGCCCATGTGGTCAGTGTGGACAAAGGAAATAAGGCGGTGCTGTGGTCTGAATTTTGACCTAAAAGTGCAAAACACTAGCTTGCCAAAACAATGCATGGGAAGGCAAAGTGTCTGTCTATCTAGAGAGGAGAGAAGTTCCGTATCTGGCTCTCACCCCAGTTTATTTGCTGAGTGCATAAGCTTGACTTTAGCAAAGAATTATTGATGCATCCATCAGGAAGAAAACTGGATCCTGATTACAGTATGTTGCTGCTATCTAACTGTCATAAGGTTTGGGTGTGGAACTGGTCATTTTTAAAATGCACCATCTGCACACTGAAAAGTTTCTTACACCAGATAGCAGCAGTCCTGAAACAATATTCTATGGCATTTCACTATTGAGTGCTGTAGCAAAAGTTCCTGTATGTCCTGACTTTATGCATGTACTCATACATGTGTCTTCTTCTCTGAACTAGCTAAGAGAGGAGGTGAAGGATCCTAAGACATAGAATGGTGGGATCCAAAGTGTAATCTTATTTGAGTAAGCCATGAATTTGGCAGTTGCATCTGTGGGAATTCTAGTACTTAGCAAATCACAGCTTCTTGTACCAGCTTGATTTGTGGCAGGCAGAATTGTCTAAAAAACAGGAGGTGTATCCTCCAAAGGTTATCCAGGCAGCAGTGATACAGAAGCATTTTAATTTGTGCATTTTGGGTTTTAATTGTGGGATACAACAAGAAGTTCTGCTGTAATGAAGAATGTATGATAGCATGACGAGCACAAAAACCAAATCCAGAGCAACTTCTGCTATCTTGCAGTTTTATATTGAGGGCAAAGGACATGAAAGGAAATAAACACCTGAAGCTGAATGTCCTGGTGCTGGCAAATCCGTATCATTTGCCTCTGACTTAAATGTGCAATATTCTTTCTGTGTTGGAGCTCTCTCTTCTCCCTCCCTCCGTCCCTGCCATGGAGGAGGCTTGGGGGGGTGTATGTGTCCTTCGGTGGTTAAATGCACAATATGTTTGAGGAGAATTTGTGGCATTGAAGATTCATTAGCCAAATACTTTTCCACATTCAGTGGGCTGTGATACAAGCCACCAGCATTAAATTGCCTTTTCATTTGCACTTTAATTTTTCTTCCTTCCACAACTTATTTTGTATTGCTTGTATTGGAGGGCAGGAGAGCAGGATTCTTTTGGGTCTGGGGTTCTCATTAGATCCCTTCACTTTGACAACTTATGCAGAGGAAAATGGAAAGTACATGGGACAAACTTTATTTATTGTACTAATCTGTCCACTAGTACTTGACTGATTATAAATAAACCAATATCCTGCTTCTAAAAATGCATTGCTTTTACTTTATTTTTTATCTGCGTTGGATACAGTCATAGGAATGGAAAGCTGTTTGAAGAGAATACTAAAGGCTCTATATAAAGTTCAGCTGCAAATATATTTGCAAAACCTACAATGAGATGCTGGGGGAGAATGAATAATGCATCTACTGTTTCAAAAAAAGCTCAAAAGCACAGTAGGGATAATCAGAAACAGTTTTGAAAATGGACTGCCAACATTGTAATGTAAATCAGTGGTGTGACCACATCAGGAATATATGCAGTTCTGGTTGCCGCAACCTTAAAAAAAATCTTAACGGAGTTAGAGGTTGTTCAGAGGAGGGCAACAAAGATGATCACGCGACTCGAACTGCTTCCCTATAAAGATTGCAACATTTGGGGGGTTTTTTAGTCTAGAAAAGAGGCAAAGGAGAGGGGATATGATTGAGGTGTACAAAACTGCATAATGTAGATAAAGTAGACAAAGAGTAGCTATTTTCCTCTTCTACAAATATTAGAACCAGAGGACACTCAGTGGAATCCTGAAAAAATCAGGACAGACAAAAAGTGTGGTTTTTACATAATGCATACATGGAGTCCTTGAATTATGACCACAGTTGAGCCCAAAATTACGATACAAGTGTTATTGGGGGTGTTACTTGGAACCCTGACATACTTGTTAAGTGAGTTTGCCCCATTTTATGACCTTTCTTGCCACAGTTAAGTGAATCACTGCAATTCCTTAGTTAATAACACCGTTATTAAATGAATCTGTCTTTCCTATTGACTTTGCTTGTCACGAAGTCATAAAAAGTGGTGACATGACTCTAGGACACTGCAACTGTCATAAATATGAAATAGATGCCAAGCATTGAATTTTGATCATGTGACCATGGGGATGCTGCAATGGTCGTGTGAAAAATGGTCATGTCACTTTTTCATAGCATAACTTTGATCACAAAATGAACTGCTGTAAGTCAAGGACTACCTTTATTTCAACTTTGAAAATTGCTAACACAAGAAATGGTGCTGACTATCAGCTTGACTGGCTTCATAATATGGACCAATTCATGGTAGTTGTGGGGATTAATGGCTGTTAGCCTTGATGGCAGGGTGATTGCTTCTGAAGGTCATCTGCTGGGAAACTAGTGGGCTTCCTTCTGCAGTTGTTGACCATTGCAAGAACTAGCTGTTTGACCTGGGTTCTGATTCAGCAGGGCATTGCTTATGTTCTAGGAATGTCTTTAGGATATTCATGCCAGCAACAAGATTTGCATTCTACTATAGTTTCTTTATCATCATTAGGAGGCAAAGCCATTGTTATTGCTTGCAGTTCACCTCTGATACCAGCATCACATCAGAAATGTATTTGTGAAGAAGACGGCTCATCATTTCACATGCTAACGGGGAGAGAATTATACTGTACATGTACAGTTACTAAATGTTTAATTTTATTTTCTCCGGTGGTTTACTACAATCTTAACCAACTTGGGTTACCCTGAGCCTTTCTAAATCTCTGATGATGCTTTCCTGATGAAAGGTTTGCAAACTTGATATTTCCATATACTTCATATAAATGAATTTGAGCACAGCAGAACCAATAGTAAACATATCTGATTATGTTTAAAAAAGTGCTTTGTGATACAGTGCTTCCCGGGATTTGTCGTGCACGAGAAATCAGATCCACATATATAGATTTGAAGATGACTATATTAAATTCTGCCTAATATACAGGAATCTTTCCAAATTGCTTGCCTTCTCTTGGGATCAGATAGATAAGGATCTATGAAGTTTGGGGGGATCAGTTCAGGATCTTGCGTCTGCGCAAGGATTCAGAGCTAATTCCCCACTTGAGTCTTCTTCCTGCCTGGCTGGGTGTTTCATAACATTGTACCTTCAAGCAGTGCTCTTTTTCTGTTGATGCCCCTAGTACCAACCCAATACTGCTCTGGTTCACAAGTCTTTCAATCTTGAAGCAGACAATGTTCTTCTGCAGCCTCTGAAAGCCAGATGAAAACTCTTCATTCTCATGCCATTTTCAGAAGATCCAGAGGCTGTGCAAGAGCACACTCTACCCATTCTTACAGTTTCTGCAGTCTCCAAAAATCACAAGAAAATACTTGCTAGGTTTGGGTGAATGCTGGTGTGTCACCTAAAACATCGTGGCATGTCACCTTTAACATCTCTATCAGGTTCACCATCCCTGCTCTGGACATAAGAACTTCAGTTATAAGAGCTGCAGCATTTTCAACTCTCTACAGAAAAAAATCCAGAAAATTGTATCTTGAGTCGCTTCATATACAAGATAACTGATACAATTTTAATACTAGTCAAATGTTTGCATCTGTTTGAAATAATTTAATGCCCTGTGTGCAAAAATGTTTTCACATGTCCATCTGGCAAAGTTATCTTCTGAGACCTCAAGGATATATGCTCATAACAGATTCGAATGCTGAATCAGTGAGATGAAGGCTTATCCAAGATTATGCTTAGTTTCTATAGAGGAACACTGTAGGCTTGTGTAACACATTAAGTATGTTTAGTCAGACACCCTGAATGATACAAAGCAATACAAATGCTTTGCATGAAGTACAAAATCCACAATATGGCAATATTTTCCAAAGCAATAAAAGTGCTATCAAAAGGGTGCAAGTTCCTTCCTTCCCCAAAATTTGTCCTCAGGCTAGGTGATACAAAAGTAACAAAAAAAGCATGTTTCTTTATACTTAAACTCTTCTTCATTAATATGGTTTAACTTCACTTTCATATTGAACATTCTAAACAAATTCAATTATACCTTAAATCATAAAGAAAAGAAACATTGATATCTGTAAATACGGAACCTTGATTCTATAACTTGTCTTCTCTCAGGTGAACGGTGAGAACAAAAGTAAAAACATACACATATTTGCCCCTAAATGGCAACCGAATATACCAGCTGCACTGATATATTGCACCTGGTGCAATTCCAAGTGCTGGTTATCACTGTTAAAGACTGATAGACTAACCTTTTTTGTGACATATAATTTGCCCTGACTCTTCTCATTTCTCTGAGTTGCTGGTTAACTGCCCAAACCAGGCTGTTTCTCTGGGCCTTTGGGGAACTGGAGTCCCAACTGGATGATAATATTACTGCTGTTTGGATTGACATTTTATTATTTTAATGTTAAATTATTTTCTGTAGATATATGTATGTGGCTATGTATCCTGTAATTTTAAGCATTTTTTGCGGTATATAAAGAGCCATGAATATGGTGGAATTTTGAATAAATGGTATTATTAGTCATTCAATTGATTGCTAATCTTCAAAGGGAAAAAGCGTTGAAGCAGCACATAACAGAAAATAAATATAAATATGGGGGAGGGTGCAAAAGGGAGCAACAACAAATATAGCAAAATAGCTATATTATAAACAGATGTAAAGAAAGGAGTGGCAGAACTTGGGGGTGGAGTTAAAAGAGGGATCAGCCTAGAACCATGATGGCGGGCAGAGGTGCTACGCAGAGCCCTCTCTGTGGGCATGCACATCGTCGCCATGCCCTTCTGATTTCCTGTGTGAACTGGCCAGGTGGTCATCACGCGTGCCGGAGCACCGGAAACCCAAAGACCAGCTGGCAGGTGTGCATGCACGCACGCATGAGCGTTCCGGTTTGGGCACTCGGTGTCTAAAAGGTTCGCCATCACTAGCCTAGAATCTCTACCTAATCACAAGCAAACTAAATCCAACCCTCCCTTGAATTCTGTTGATGCTTATCTAACTCCTAACACTATAGACAGCTAACCACTGTCCTTCTTTCTAATTCCATAAAACCTGGGTCATTTTTAGACTCAGCTTGAAAATTAGCATGTGTTCACAATGTTCTGGGAAAAGGTAACATGCACAGGACTATATCTGGAAAGATATACAGTACCTATCTATTGTGATAGATGTTGTAATTGGACAAGTGGATGTTTAAAATCCTATTCTAAGAAAAATAAATTGTTCAACTAGAGAAATGGTTCCTATCCATGTACATATAGAAGTCTGAAGAATGTGTGCAAAAAGATACATAAACATAATAAACAATGTTTTACTTCTTAGTGACTAGGATGAATTACCTTGATGAAGGTATCTTTTCTTTTATGTATACTGAGAGCATATGCACCAAGACAAATTCCTTGTGTGCCCAATCACACTTGGCCAATAAAAATTCTATTCTATTCTAATAAGGACAAGATGAGCAAGAGGTTTAAAATAAAGCTGCTTTCAATAACCTCATTAAATCTTCTGTCTGTTGCCTTTGTGCTTTATGAAATTAGAAATGTTGACACTGTAGAATTAGGACCCTTAGATAATACCTAAAACAAGCTGATAATCCACATAAAATATTCTAGCCTTGTGTTCAATGATGGAAATTTGGCTCCACCTAAGCACCAAATCTGATTTACAGAGCGCCTACAAATTGCCAGCCTAGGCTCTAAAGGAGGTAATACTTCATCTGTAGCAAGGAGATCAAACTTTTTTTCCCCTGCCTGGATCCTGTAAATTTGTTATTTGGGATAGATTTTTATCTTATAACTCTGTTCTCTGAAACTCTGTTCTCTGGAATTGCTGAGGGATTTGGAGCATTTACAGGTAAATTTATTTTTTCTTGCAGCTTTGGCCACTTAAAGACTGCAATCCTAAGTATCAGTATGACCTGTTGAATGAAGTGAAACAATTCCTAACAGAATGTGCATTTAGTTACTCTATAGTTTTTGTTCAATGCATGTAATTTATCCAATGCATCGATCCTAATGCTATAGTATGGAACATATTTCAGAATTGCACAAGAAATTTTGTCATTTATTCAACAATTGCTTCCACCTTGGGAAAATGAGAGCTAACATGTCATTGTAACTGCAGAAGCATTTTGAAAATGCATTGATGGTTCAGCCTTAATCTGCATTCTCAAGACTAAGGTGAACAGCTGGAATATATTTTTATTGGCATAACAATGAACTGAATTGTAATCATCGATAAAGAAAGAATATTAATAATTGAAAAATAAATTTTGCTAATAGTTTCCATAGGAAAAAGGTAAGATAAGTTGTTCAAAACATCTGAATTCCTGAACCTAAAACAGTAAAGTATGGCAACAGTATGTTGTTATTTTATCCATATATTATTGGTTATTATTGACAGATAATGTGATGAAAATTGTTGCTTTGAGTTTTGTATTTCTCATTTAAAACGTTTTGTAAGGTAAGACAAATCAGCAGAAATATGGGATGCTACACAACTACCTAGTCTACAATAAATCCCCAAATACATAATTTAAATAATTACAATTTGGTAAGAAGCAAAGTAATTTAGAACTGCAAATATATATTGTCTCATATAGGACTGAGTTCAATGTAACTACATCTGAATTAATTGGAGTTTAGGGCAAACCAAGTGGACATTAGCTTTTACACAGAAAAGGCACTGAGGAGAAATTTCATGGTTCTCTGATTTTTATTCCTAACAATCATTTGAAAAATTGTGGCAAGCATACAAGTTTGGTAATGATTAAGGCTAGAAAGCAGGAGACCCTGAATTCTAGTCCTGCTTTTCTCTCAACCCAACTCACCTCACAAGGTTGTTGTTGTGGGGGGGGGAAGGTGGATGTTGCGTTGGATAGGTTTGCTGCCTTGAGTTATTTACAAAAAAAAGTAAAGGCAAGATACAAATAAATAAAAAATAAATTAGGAATCTCTTTATGAGGAACTGAACTAGGATACTGTTTGTTAGTTATGTTCCGCTCATATATTAGTAAAAGAAATGTCAATTATAATACGTTGCAAGATGGAGGAAGCTAAGACATAATAACCTTCATAGAAAATTCTCATTGTAAAAAAAAAATTAAAGAATTGCAAATCAGTATACACGTAGTCCTTGATTTACAACTATTCATTTAGTGACCATTTAAAGATACAATGGCACTGAAAAAAGTGATTTATGACTGCTTTTCACACTTACAATCATTGTAGCATCCCCATGGTCACAGCTCTTGGCAACTGGCATGTATTTATGACAGTTGCACTATCCCAGGATCATGTGAACACCATTTGTAACCTTCCCAGCCAGATTCTGACAAGTAAAGTCAATGGAGGAAGCCAGATTTGTTTAATGACCTCATGATTTACTACAGTGATTCGCTTAAGAACTGTGGCATAAAACATCATTAAAATGGGGCAAAACTCACTTAATAACTCTTAGCAATGGAAATTTTTGGCTCAGTTGTGGTATGAAATAAAGTATGAAATCTTCAGAGTATATGACATAGTTTATTTATATTGATCTCAAGAACACATCATTTCTGAAAGTAAAAATGGAAGGAACAGAAAGAAAGCATTTATGTACAAAGCTCTTTCTGACAATTCTTCCTCATTCTGTTGCTTTCAAATACATTTATTTGTTTGTTTATTAAATGTGTTTGCCATCCATCTTGCTGCAAGGCATACAATACAACCACAATTTTATATGTATGTGGGGGGAGTGTAAAATTCTGGGGGGGTGGGGAAGGTGGGATCCACTACCACTAGTATAATATTCCCCCACTGGGGCCCCAAACAACCTGGCAGAGCCAGGTCTTCAGACTCTTTTGGAAAGTTAGGAGGGTGGGAACCAAACTCACTCCAGAGCGCAAGATGTTCAAAAGGGCAGGGGTCTCGTCAGAGAAGGCTTTTCTTCTGAACCCTGCCAACTGGAATTCCTTTACTGACAGGATCCACAGCAATGGAGAATTCTGAAAGAAATTTAAAAAGTTGTAATCCAGACCTTTAGAGGCCTAATGCAATGGGCAACTTCCTAAATTTAGGATTAATAGGTTATTGTATGACAATATCAGACAATATTATTTAAAATGTTTACATTCAAATTCATTGTTTGTTTGTAGATCTTACAGTTTGACTATTCATCCCCTGGTGCTGATCTAAAAATTTCTTGAGGTAGGACCATTTAATCCTTACCAGGTAATATGAGCTGCACTGATGCTTCAAGGCATCACTCAATCTCTGACATCTCTGTGAAGCATGTCAGAACCACTAAAAGGCATGCTATCTACAAGAAGATATCACATGACAAAGCTGTAAGTATTTAGCATTAAATACTATGTACCTGTAAGAATGTGAGATTGAAACCAGGTAGGGATTTGATATATATTTGCCTCTTTAGAGATCAAGCTATAGTTATACTAAGGCCGCACTGTATAATGTATTGCATTATTAAGTTGCTCAAGGCAGTTTAAGCCCAAACCAGCTTTTTAAAAAATCTGTCCCAACTGAAATTGTTTGGCAACATCTTGAAAAGGATTCTGTGTGCACTGTAGCTACCATGTTCTCCCGCTAAATAATTTTCCTGCAGTGTTCTACCAGCTATGTTCATTTCCCTTATCTCCCTATTTTTCCTGGCATATTTTTTTTTAAAATAACTTATGTAGCCCAAGTGACTTAAGAAAAAATGAAATGGTGTACCATGATTCAATTTTTTAAAGTCCAAAGCAAAATAAGGAAGTCAGATAAAGAAAAATGATAATTAAAAACACTTTGTGCTAAGATTTAAACAGGGAATAGTCTGCATCTTAAATACAGTCAGCATTTTAACCACCACACAGTTAATCTACATTATAACAGGGACAGCAAAAAACTTTCTTGAAGAAATATTTTTGAAATGAGGTGAGGAGACGGTCTTTCCTCAGCAAAGTAACCAGTGAACTTCTTTAGTCAGGTAATGAAATAAAATGCAGCAGCCAAACTGACAGGACCACGAGAAATCATATAACAGCAAATAATATTTTACAGTGGTGTTTGTCAGCCTCAGAACTGTATGGATTTTATAGACTTGAACTCCCAGAACCCCCCACTGCCCCCAGCCAGCATGAGGAAATTGTGGAAGTTGAAAGCCACACATCTTAAAATTGCTGAAGCTGAGAAAAACTCATTTTAATTGCAGTAGCAAATAGCATACTGGCTGGCAAATTCTGAGAGTTAAAATTTATACATCTTAAAATTATAAAGTTTGAAAATACTGAGTAGATGTAGAAGGGAGCTATTTTCATAACAATTGGAGTCAATTAAAACTTGTTGGTAAGAATGCAGGCATAGGCCATCTATCCTCATCTCAATTTTGTTCAGGAAGAGAAATATTAAACTTTTCAATATGTTGTAGTTGCAGTGACTCTCAACAGCAATTCTGAAATGTATTGATACATTAATATAATAAATATACATTTAATCTCCAATGTAACTTGGCCCCGAGTAGAAAGTAAAATGTGTTCTAGTCAATCCATTCAAATTCTTTCTTTTGTCTTGACAAATGCATAATCAAATCCTATTGTGCACTCTTTGTACTTGAAAGGAAAATACTTCTGATGCAAAAATTAAACAAATTATTTAAGAGATACAACCATTCTGAGCTAGACAAACTCAACTCTCAAAATGATTTTATGAATAGTTGTTTTAATTGTAAGAGCTCTTTCACTTCCACATCTGGATAATCAAAATTTTATTGCATTTCAACTTGCAACTTATTAAGGGATCTTTTTCAACTGGCTAAGTTACTATTTTGATTTACATGATTAGCCATACTGAGTTTATAGAGGAAAGTGCCACTATAAATGTATCAAATTAAGAAAGGTATCTAAACTGCCCTTTTTACTTTTACTTTTATACCAACAGCAATGGTATAGCATCCTTAAACTGATTTATTGAACTGTAGTTTTGTTCAATCATTCCATCCTTCAGGTTACAATCTACTTAGGAAAGCGAGATTTCATTGATCATGTGGAATCTGTGGAATCTGTGGGTGAGTCCAAGTTGCAAGTTTCTACTTTGATCTTTTTAGTAATTTGAGGAATTTATTATCATCTCTTCTTCATTTAGATGGAGTTGTATTGGTGGATCCTGATATTGTGAAGGAGAAAAAAGGTCAGAACACTTAATCGCTTCTTAAAGTATTAATATGATTCAAAATTAGAATGATTCCGGATTTGTGTCAATTGACTCTGTCATCCAAAGCTGATGATGACTGGTATTTTTGAAGGTGCTTAAGAATTCTGCTATGAAAAAAGATCTATAATTATTCTACTCTCAAATGTTATTTCAATCAATAATTCATTAGACACTAATAAGTTAGATTTCCTTTCTGTCAAACACCAGACAGTACTGGTGTCAGTACTTAGCAGTGAAGAGTTAGAACATTGCTTCTAAATTCTGCTGACATCTAATGGTCATCTGGAATTTACCCACAGTTCTGGGAATCTTATATTACTGAGAGGACTAGAGGGTGGTTCAATCTGTACGGTAAGTGGGAGAGGCAGATATGGCGGAGGGGGGGGGCATATCGAGTGTGGGGAGCACGTGTTCGATGTCTGAAAACGGTCACGTGCTCCGGCCCCTTAGTCCCTACCCGTTCCTCAGGCGGCCATGATCCTCAGAGCCTGGATTTTCGGTTGATGTTATGTAATGCCCGGTCCGTGGCAAATAAAGCCCCCTTGATTTGTGATCTTATTCAGGGGGAGTCCGCGGACCTTATGGCCATTACGGAGACCTGGTTGGGGCCAGAGGGGGGGGTTCCCCTCGTTGAACTGTGCCCCCCAGGTTTCCGTGCATTCCATCAGCCGAGGCGCCACGGTAGGGGTGGAGGGTGGCGGTTGTCATTAAGGAAGATCTAGAGCCGAGGAGGCCACTGTTCCTCAGATTGCCGGCTGTGAATCCTCTATGTGAGGTGGGGCCATAGGAAACAGTTGGGCTTGTTGATCACGTACCTGGCTCCTTGCTACGTGACCACAGCCCTGCCCGAGCTGCTGGAGTTATTTGCCACTGCGGCAGTTGAGACCCCCAGACTGATAGTTATGGGGGATTTCAACTTGCCATCAGCTGGCTTATCATCGACTGCAGCTCGGGAGTTCCAGGCTTCCATGACGGCCTTGGACCTGATTCGAGTAAATGATGGCCCCACGCACATGGGGAGGCACGCTGGATCTGATTTATATCTCTGGTCAGTGGTTAAATGATCTGATATTAGGCGATTTAGTAACAGAACCAATGTCATGGACAGATCATTTTCTCCTTCGCCTGGACTTCCAAACCGCCGCCCACCATCGCAGGGAGACGGAACCTGTACGTTGGTTCCGTCCCAGGCGCCTGATGGACCCTGAGAGGTTCCTGACGGAGCTTGGGCCATTCCCTGAGGATCTGGCCCACGGCTCGACTGAGGAACTAGTTGCGGCCTGGGAACAGGCGCGGCTGGGCCTTGGACCGTGTCGTGCCTTTGCGACCTCTGACCCGGCGCAGATCTCGTCTGGCCCCTTGGTTCTCCGAGGCTGAGAGATGAAACGCCGGAGAAGACGCCTAGAGAGCACTTGGAGGTCCAGTCATTCCGAAGCTGATCGGACACTAGTTAGGTCCTATTCTAGGACCTACCTAGTGGCAATGAGGAGGCGGCGTTCCTCGCCTCCACCCTCATTGCGTCGGCAGATAACCGCCCGGCCGCCCTGTTTCGGGTGACCCGTTCCCTCCTTCATCAGGAGGTGCGGGATGACCCGTTACAGGGACGTGCCGAGGAGTTTAGTGGTTATCTATATGACAAAATCGCTCAGCTCCGGGATGGTCTGGACCGAAATTGGGATGATCCAAGCGAGGGAGAGGAGGCACGTCTTGTTGAGTCTGTTTGGGATGAATTTGACCCTGTGGCTCCCGAGGACGTGGACAGGTTGGTGGGAGGCTCCGCCACTACATGTTTATTGGATCCGTGTCCTTCCTGGCTGGTGCTGGCCACTCAGGAGGTGACACGAGGCTGGCTCCAGAGGATTATAAATGCTTCTTTGTTGGAAGGGGTTTTCCCTGCCGCCTTGAAAGAGGCGGTGGTGAGACCCCTCCTTAAGAAGCCCTCTTTGGACCCGGCTATTTTGGGAAATTATCGGCCAGTCTCCAACCTTCGCTTCGTTGCGAAGGTTGTAGAGAGTGCTGTGGCGCGTCAGCTACCCCAATACCTGGAAGAATCCGTCTATCTAGACCCGTTCCAGTCCGGCTTCCGACCCGGTTACAGCACGGAGACAGCTTTGGTCGCATTGGTGGATGATCTCTGGAGGGCCAGGGACAGGGGTTATTCCTCTGCCCTGGTCCTATTAGACCTCTCAGCGGCTTTTGATACCATCGACCATGGTATCTTGCTGCGCCGGCTGGGGGGATTGGGAGTGGGAGGCACCGTTTATCGGTGGTTCTCCTCCTATCTCTCCGACCGGTCGCAGACGGTGTTGACAGGGGGGCAGAGGTCGACCGCGAGGGCCCTCACTTGTGGGGTGCCGCAGGGGTCGATTCTCTCGCCCCTTCTGTTCAACATCTACATGAAGCCGTTGGGTGAGATCATCAGTGGCTTTGGGGTGAAGTACCATCAGTACGCTGATGACACTCAGCTGTACTTCTCCACCCCAGGTCACCCCAATGAAGTTGTTGAAGTGCTGTCCCGGTGTTTGGAAGCCGTACGGGTCTGGATGGGGAGAAACAGGCTCAAGCTCAATCCCTCCAAGACGGAGTGGCTGTGGATGCCGGCATCTCGATTCAGTCAGCTGCAGCTGCAGCTGACTGTTGGAGGCGAGTTATTGGCCCCAAAGGATAGGGTGCGCAACTTAGGGGTCCTCCTGGATGAGCGGCTGTCGTTTGAAGATCATCTGACGGCCGTCTCCAGGGGGGCCTTCCACCAGGTTCGCCTGGTTCGGCAGTTGCGCCCCTTCCTTGATCGGGATGCCTTGTGCACAGTCACTCACGCACTCGTTACCTCTCGCTTGGATTATTGTAATGCTCTCTACATGGGGCTCCCCTTGAGGTGCACTCGAAGGCTTCAGCTAGTCCAGAATGCAGCTGCGCGGGTGATAGAGGGAGTGTCGCGTACCTCCCATGTAACACCTCTCCTGCGCAGACTGCACTGGCTTCCTGTGGCTTTTCGGGTGCACTTTAAGGTTTTGGTTATGACCTTTAAAGCGCTCCATGGCTTAGGGCCTGGGTACTTACGGGACCGCCTACTGTTACCATATGCCTCCCACCGACCCGTACGCTCTCACAGAGAGGGACTTCTCAGGGTGCCGTCCGCCAAGCAATGTCGGCTGGCGGCCCCAGGAAGGTCCTTCTCTGTGGGGCTCCACACTCTGGAGCGAACTTCCCGGGTTTCGCCAAATACCTGACCTTGGACCTTTAGCATGAACTGAAGACACATCTTTTTATTCGCGCGGGGCTGGGTTAATTTTTATGGATTTTATAGTTATTATTAATTTTAAACGGGGTTTTAGTTTTTTATAGTTTTTTAAATTTTTAGGCAAATTATAATAAGTTTTTTAATTTTATATTTTATATATAGTGTCTTGTTTGTTTTTATTTGCCTGTACACCGCCCTGAGTCCTGCGGGAGAAGGGCGGTATAAAAATTTAATAAATGAAATGAAATGAAAAATGAAATAATGATAATAAGACTGCCAGAGTTATCCATTCTGTTCCAACATTGTAGTTTGTAATATTTATTGTCAGCATTATCAGTGAATCAGCCAACTGTGGGTGATTCAGCAAATTTTTATTCATTTATCATGAGTTAACTTAATATATAAAACAGGTTAGTATTTAATGACGTTATTTAAATGACAATAGTGATAAATGCTAGATAGATAGATCCTAATTAAATCAAATACTGCCACTAAATCCATTTTGCCACTCACTATCACACTCACTCTAGCTGAAGTTTCCAACTAAACTCTTATACAATTAGGTGGCTTTCTTGTTGATAAGGCCCATTGGTCAACTCATCCTTTCTTTGACATAGAAAAGCTACCCTCTGTGGTTTTAAACAAGGGTCTTTCAAAGTTTCCCTGAAGATGTTATCTGGCAAAGTATATGCTTTATCAGCTGCTAATTACAAATTATATCCTTTCTTCTCCCTTGCCTTATTCTCATCCTGCAGTTTTACTTAAGAAAAAGTAATCAGTAACTGCAGCCAGAAAATGAAACTGGCTTTTTCTAACCAGCTTTTGTTGATATGGGCAAACACAGTCTAGTTTTTGTTGCTGAAAGGACTTAGCTTGTAAATAGTTAAACTAATGAGCAAGAGACTTTTCTACACAACTAATGATGTTTATGTTTTTAACTTTTGGTATCTATAACATTTTCTATATGCTTTTCCTAGTATATGTAACACTCACGTGTGCCTTTCGATATGGGCCAGAAGATATTGATATTATAGGCCTGACTTTTAGAAAGGATCTGTACTTTCACAGAGTACAGATTTATCCATCACTAGACAAACCAGGACCCCTCACTACTTTGCAGGAAAGCCTGATAAATAAACTGGGGGAAAATGCATACCCCTTTGTATTAACTGTGAGTATTCTGAATCATTATTCCTTTTGGTTCATTTCCCAATTTGCAACTATGATATGGGTTCTTAGAGGGTTTTTGTGTATATGCAACCTAGGTTCACAGATATCTATTCATCCCTAATTCGAAAAAGTAATTTCGTCCCACAGCAGCCTTTCCAGACCTGATACCTTCCAAATGAGTTGAACAATTATTCCTATTATATTCCAGCAAATATTGGTGATATATCCATTATATGTCTAATAATACTTACAAATAAATGTATAATTTTATGTTTCAATTGTATACCACTCAGGATCACTCTGTGACTGAGATGAGTAGTTTCCAAATTTGATAGATAAGTAAATATTTAAGAATAACACCTAAGTTTAAGAACATCTAAGTTTTTAAACAGCATTTTAAAAACAGAACATTGAAGTTGTTTCTTGATTTATAGTGTCACCCACCCACTTAGCTCACTCAAGCAAAGTAAAACTTGCCTTCATTAGTTATGTATCACCACAGTGATGGCTGGCTGATGATAAATGACTCTAGTAAATCACTAGTAAAAAAAAATTACATGGGGCATTTTTGGAAAGTTGTATGAAAGGGGGGGAGTTCTCCTCCTCCTGCTGCTACGGCAATGAAAGACATTGCCATCAAAATGCTTTATGTCACTGCATTGTTTTCTATTCCCTTACAGTTTCCAGATTATCTGCCTTGCTCAGTGTGTCTGCAGCCAGCTCCCCATGAAGTTGAAAAGGTGAGAATTGAGCGCACGCATTGCAATGTTTTGTATTAAGAAATTAAGTAAATTGTGATCATATAGAATAAAATACAAGACCAAGAAGTGCTTTTAAATGCACAGCTCTTAGTGTTGCTTTTCAAAAGACATTGCATTTGTTTCATCTTTTCATCCTTAACGGGTTTTTGATATTAAGAAAAAATGCAGATAATTACTTGGAAAAAATGGTGACAATGTCTAAATCTTGTCTCAACCTTCTGTAAATTATTGCACAATACAAACCTCTACAAAAAAAAAAATCTGAAGGATCAGCCTTCCCTAAAAACACTATTGTATTTTCAAACTTAAAAACATCTAGGATTCAAGCCACCATACAAAGCTTAAATTATTTCTGATTTTTAAATTTTTTAAAAACTTTTTTAAAGGGGAAGGCATATGTTTGGTTTGGGATCAAAACAACACCAGTATTTATTAAAATAGTTAAAAACCATAGAAACAAATAATATTGTTGTGAGTGAGCAAATACGTTTGTATGTATGAGAGAACTATGCCTTTCCTTGTTCTCCTGAACAATTATAGTGGAATAAAACAAGACAATGATCCTCAAATACTATTTTCCAACTGTATCACAGACCAATCAGGTATGTATGGAAAATAGTGGATTGCCATCAGAAGTTTCTGTTTGGTTTTTTAAAAAAAGATATACAAAAAGTAAGATTAGAAAAATAACATACATACATACATTGAAGAAAACATTAAGAATGATTTTTATATTGAAATTTCGGATGGGCAGATTTTTGAATTTCAAAATGTGAATTCTTTCATACACAGATGTTTAATACATTCAGCAACAAGAATTTATTGTTTCAACTGTTTGTCTCCTCATCCTTTTCGTATAGTGCTGTGGAGTGGACTTTGAGATCAAAGCTTTTTCTACAGATGATCCAAAAGAAAGGATTCTCAAGAGGTAATATCTTGTTTCTTTGAAAAAGAATTGACTAAAACTGGAAAAGCTGACAAACATAGAAAAGATAGATCTTATTTTATATTCAACTATCAAAATCAGGAGATGGAGATGAAAAAAAATGAAACATGTCATTTGTAAAAAGAAAACATACTGGATAAAATGCCTTGTTCTAGCCCCCTTATTATTTTCCTCTTTTCTATACCTTTTCCATCTCAACTTCTTTACTGTATGTGAGATACAGCCTTGAAAATGTAGGAACAAAAAGGAAGTCAACATGCCCTCTTTTCTGCTGAAAGAAAGATCAGCAACATTGCTGTTACCTCATACATAACTCAGAGGGTACTGCCTCGTGTAACTACGGATCCTACAACAATAACTGCTGTCAATGATTGCTGCTATCCAGATGCTGTTTTCTTCATCTTTATGTGGCTTCCATAATCACTAATAATAGAGTTTAATTACTTATGTTTTGGCTCTCAAGGTTGCCTCAGCCTTCCATCCTTCCAAGGTCGGTAAAATGAGGACCCAGATTGTTGGGGGCAATAGGCTGATTCTGTAAGCCGTTTAGAGAGGGCTATAAAGCACTGTGAAGTGGTATATAAGTCTAAGTGCTATTGCTACTAAACCCAATTTCTACCCTTAGACATTCTGTATGCCTGCTTATACGCAAAGTCCAATATGCTCCAGAAGTAGCAGGACCTCAGCCTCATGCAGAGACTACCTGGCAGTTTTTCCTGTCCAAGAAGCCATTGCACTTGAAAGCTTGCCTCAGTAAAGAGGTGAGGTGTTCTTGACTTACTAATATGATAAATTAGTAAATTCAAGAGATGTAGAGAAGAATAATCATTTTGTTTCTGTCTGACTATGCTACTTCACAAAACTAGATGTAAAAAATACTGTGTAATGAACTTTTTGCTAAACTAATCAAATTCTTCCAGGTGTTTTATCATGGTGAACCAATCCATGTTACAGTGACAGTGATAAATAATACAGAAAAAACGGTTAAGAAGATCACTGTGTCAGGTATAATACTCATTTTTGACAAACAAGTCCGATGTTGGCCCTCTTGTTTTTTTCCTAGCCTGTTAGATAGTAATTCCAATTCTGTCCTCATCTTTATTATTGGCTTAATACAGCACCTTGATTGAAAGAGTTATAACATGTTATCCATGTAAATAGTTTCTGTAATGGGTGGTAACAAGTTATCTTGAAAAACAGGAGGAAGAATTGCAAATCTGAAGCAGAAATGTAATTTGAGAAAGCATCTCAGACTTGACCTTCCCTCATTTTCTTGAGGATAAAGGGAGGGAGGGAAGAGATGCATTCAAACTTGCAAAATTCTGTTATTGTCTTATAAAAGTATTAGCATTTATAACCTTGGTTTCCTAGTCTGGTCTACTTGGCAGAGTCAAATTTATAAGAACTGCTATTTATATTGTATTTTAAAAGATTAAAAAATCCCTTGAGTTGAGCTCAACTCAATTACTAAATATTCTACATATCCATGTGTAGACTTAATATGAAAGTAGTTTGTATCTGCCTTCATCCTGATGATGATGACCTGGGATTTCCTGGTGATTGCCTATCCCCACTCCCTTTTTTCCTTAAGATCATCCAGTATCATATAAATACTAGATGTTATGCCCATTCTGCAAAGTAAAATGTGTATCATTCTGTAAGAAAGGTGTGTTTGAACCTCAAAAAGAAGCAACAGCTGCCTAATATCCTTGATCCTGAATAATTATCCTTATTGGGCAATGCTGAAAAATATCCTAGATCCCATTCTTCTTTCTGTTATTTATTTGATAATTTTTTATTTAATTCCTTCTTCAGTAGAACAAGTTGCCAATGTGATATTATACTCTAGTGACTTCTATACCAAGACAGTGGCTCTTGAAGAGTCAGAGTAAGTGCACTGTGCTTTAGGCTCCTTGTTGTTATTATTGTTTTCCTTTGCACCCTATTAACTCTTTGACTCTGCAACATAGAGATTAAAAATTTTATATTAACTGGGTTCACATATCTAGGGCTAACAAAATTGGGCTGGGCTGTAAATCCCCAGATGACCATGGGATGGTAGCCAAAATATTCCAAAAGCTCTAATTCTTTGCTGCTATTTCATGGTTATCTGAAATTTTGCAGCCCAGATATGATAGCCCTACCTGTATTATCTCTTCCCATGATTTGTTTTAACTATTATACCAAATAAGCCAAAATGCACTCATACATACATACATACATACTGCTAAGATACGTTAGCTACAAAACATTGGCTGAATTCATTTATTATGTCAAGCCAGAGCAGAACGAACTACATTTTAGAGCAGTATAGTTTAGTGTATAGTTTATGTGTGAATAAAGCATTGTATAGTTTCTTGATTTCTTTTGGAGTCTATTAAGAGTTTGTTCTTCAGAATTAAAAGGTCTGCTATGCCCTCCCTCAACAGTAGTTTGACTTTGTCTGACCTGGCAAAAATTGACTGAGAAAGGACAGCCAAAATGCATTCTTCCAGAATGGATCTAAAATTGCATTATTTCTTCTTCAGGGAAAAGGTCCAACCAAACAGTAAGCTTACAAAGATAATAACTGTTCTTCCTTTGTTGGCAAACAATCGAGTGAAGAAAGGCATAGCACTAGATGGGAAACTAAAGGATGAAGACACTAACCTGGCTTCTACTACTATGTAAGTCAAAAATGGAACACTAACTGTAATTGAAGAGGAAGTATAGAAAAATACTTTTGTTTCATTTTGTATTCAGCCACTTTCCCTTTACCCCCTTGTTGCATGCGTCAAATATTTTACTGTCAGAATTTTCTGCTAATATATATAATGTGAGTAGTTTTATAGACATAAGGGTCTAGTAAATAAATAATTTTTATTTCAAATAAATCCAAAAGCAGCACAATGGTGAATGCTGTGTTAAGCGGTAAATGCAACTGTGTCTAATATACTTAAGTGAACTAAGCTTGGCATCTTTCCAGAATAAATTCCTAAAAATGTAGAAATATTAATATGGGATATGAGAATATGTTATAATAATTGAGACAGTTACACTAAGGAACGACATTATTTTAGCAAATGTGCAATGACACAATATTTTGTTTTGTTTTTTAAATTCCAATAGTATAAAAGATGGAATAGACCGGACAGTTCTAGGGATCCTGGTTGCTTACAAGATCAAGGTGAAGCTTACTGTCTCAGGGTAAGAGCAATCAGAGTTGGTATGCTATAATTACAAACATATTTGATGTTATTGCCTTTTATGAAATAAAGATAAATTGCATGAGCAATTTTAAACAGCCTTTTCAAATTCAATAAATTACAGTGGTTCCTCGGTACTTGTTGTTAATTGGTTCCAGGACACGCAACAAGTACTAAAAATAACAAATGCCAAACAAACTACGTGACTTACTACATGACTCTTTGTTTCAGCCGGAAAGCACTTCATGTCTATCCCTTTTCTTATGTCAGTGACCTTCCCAGCATGGCCAACCTCCTGTCCATTCTCCGCAGCTTTCTTCCTTTTCCTATCATAGCATGTCAAGTATCAAACAAACAAACGACGAGTACTATAACAACATTTTCATGTCAGAATGTGTCGAATATTAGATTTGATGAGTTTTGAAGCAATCGAGTACCAAGGAACTGGTACTGTATAAGTGGTTGCTCTAAATTTGTCTGGATACTATTATTTAAAGTAATATGTATTGTGAAGCAAGATCAAATAGCTTCAGTATACTTGTATGATCATGTATTAGAAAGAGGTAGTACACAAATCTGCACTCTCGTAGGATGGTCCCCAGGTGTGTTTGAATTGTGATTTTGGGTACTTCAAACATGGTGGCCAATACATAGTATAATGGATCAGATACTGAAGAAAGACCAAAAAGACATAGAATATCAGCATTTAGCAGCTAGATGATTGGGGTCATTCAGTATTTCTTTATAGTCTACTCATACAAATGATATTGTGGAGATTAAATGGAAAATGTACTTTGTATGTATTTTGCATTGTAAAACAGAGGATAGAATATGTATCTAAATATAATGAAGAACACCTGAATTGTGGAAATGTTGGATTGTTCCAAAAAGCAATTCACCATTTGGGATTGCATATACAGCTTTTAATAAGACTGACCAGTTTAGGAATATGTGCTGATAGACAATATGTAGCTCTGAATTGAACTGTGGAATTCCTGGTGCTCTCTGAGTTTAAGAATGTGTGCTATGGAATATTGTAAGTTTCATTGTACAGTTAATGTTGTTTATATTTTAGCCTGCTGGGAGATTTCACTTCCAGGTAAATCTTAAGAGATTTTCTCTTTGTAAACATTCTTCTTTGCATCCATTTCAATTTTCAATTTTTTCGGGAAATAAAACTTCCGCTCCCTCCCATTGCTAAGCCTCTATAACCTCTTCCCTGATTCTTTTTTAATTGTTTGAAATATGTCAGAGTTTACTTCCCCCTCCCTGATGTGTAGTAGGTACTTTTTTCTAAAATTTGTTTTTTTAAACACTAATATATAAGCTATCTAATTAACTAGGTGACTGACAAGGCATACTATTTAAAGACGAATGTTCTATGAAATGTGAGGCACAGTTCCTGACTCATGACCAAATTTTGCCTATAACTCACCACAACACTGATTTTGGTATTGGATTTTTGTATTTGGAATTCCATATTAGGATATTTAAAAACTGATATTTGCATATCCATTCAGTGCTAATATTTATGGGTCACATACCTGGAGTTTTACATAATAATTTCCATGTTTTTGCATTTTTCAGCTTTAGGGTTTCAACTGTGATTTAAAAATTTAAAAATAGATCGAAAGGGGGCCTATTTCACATATTCTAGGTTACAATTATAATAACTCTAACTTAAAATCTTAGGCAGCTATGATAGTGTGTAAAAATATAAGTTTGCTTATTTATTTAGGTTCTGATTACTTCCATTCTAAAGTACCATAATCTAGTTTACGTTTTCAAATACTAGTGAAAAATTAGGAGAAAATATTTATGAATGGTGTCTAAGAAATGATAAGACTTTGCTTTGGAACAGTGGAATCCTGAATCACCTCTCTTTTTTCCTGTTTTCAAAGTGATGTGAGCATGGAGTTGCCCTTCCGTCTGATGCATCCCATGCAAGACGAGACCAATACAGCAGGTCGGTAGCAACTAAGTAGTTACTTCCTTGTCTTGTTTTATTTTCCCCTTATTGCTGGTGATACTTGGGTGATGTGATAGCCTTCTTGTTCTGTGGAAATGTAGATTTTCCCTTTGACAAGAGAAACAAATTTATTTTGGATTCTGTATATTTACCCTTCCACTGTTTTCTGGAACCTGTGTAATTTGATGAAGAATATGGATATATTCATGACATATATGCCATCACTCTGCCTCACCCCCTAAATATGGGGTCACTCATGGACCTTCTCTATCTATGGTTCTGGTGAAATTTAAGCTTCCATTGTACATGAATCTTTGAAATACTTATCCTTCATATATTTTCCCTTAAAATTATTTCCCATAATTAATGGTATTAATTATGGAAAATTACAGTAATAACAGTAATAACAATAACAACAACAACAACAACAATAATATAAACTGTGATTCAATTATAGAGCAGGTATAATATTTCATAGCTATAAAAAGATAATGAAATATTTAAATATAAAAACCATTTTATATCACATATTTAGAAACAGGGCCTGTCCCTGAGGGAGATGGGCAGTTTAGAAATAGGAAATATAGATAAATTAATAAAACATACTTTCCGGAATTTAGCCTTATTGAATTCAGTATGATTCCTTTTATAATTCTTAGACAGCAAGCTTAGCTGTTAGGATTGTCAATTGTGTTAATGAACACATGTAATCTTGCTCATTTTTATATAATACTGCAGTGAATGTTTCTCACAAGTTTTGAGGCCAGTGTGCATTTGCTAGTATGAAATTACAGTAAATAATAATAACAACAATAGCAACAATGACCTAGATATATTAAAAGGAAGGGTTGATTTACTGTGGTGACAATGTGTTAGTTCAAGCTTTGAGACTTGAAGGTATGAAGATAAACAATGGAAAATTTGACATATGTTTACTTAATGTATGTTGTACTCTTATTAAAGTTATAGAAGTTAAAAATAACATTATAAAGTTAACTGGCTGCAATATGTTTTTTTAAAGCAAGCATGCTCTTTCACAGAAACTTCCACAGAAATTACTGAAAAAGCAAACACTATTTGCATTTTCAACCACACTCCCTTTATTAGGACATCTCTAAATTAAGCCAAAGAGTGGCAACAAGGACCTGGTGTTTTTAGACTTGCTAATGGTCCCCATTTCCAAGACAGAAAATTTTGAAGTGACAGATGGTTGAATGTACTTAAGCCCGTGCAAAATGTCAGTTTCTGGATGTTTTAAAGGCAATTTACTGAGTCAAAAACACACAAATGGATGTACTATGCTTTTTATTTCCTGCCTAGCTTTACCTGGCTGTTGATTTGCTGGCTTTAAGAACTCTAGAGAGACTCCTGCTGTGATCAGCCTATTTAAATGAACAGTGGTGACTAGCCAAAAGGAACTCCACGTTCCAGTAATGTTGACTTCTGGCTGTTACTGTGAGACCATCCCAGTAATATATCAGTCACATAATAAGAAATCACCAGGTGTCTCTGGGATTCAGAATCAATTGCTAGTGCTGTCTTTTTATTTATTTATTTATTTTATTTATTTATTAATTTAATTTATATACCGCCCTTCTCCCGAAGGACTCAGGGTGGTTCACAGCCAAATAAAAATAGATTACACAAAACTTAAAAGCAATTTAAAAATCTAATTCAATTATGCTGAAACAAAATTTAAAACTATAATAAAATCATAATAAAACCCATATTAAAATTACGTTAAGCCAGCCCTGCGCGATAAAACAAAAAGGTCTTTAGTTCGTGTCGGAAGGTCCGGAGGTCAGGGAGTTGACGTAACCCCGGAGGCAGTTCATTCCAGAGGGCAGGTGCCCCCACAGAGAAGGCCCTCCCCCTGGGGGTCGCCAGTTGACATTGTTTGGCTGACGGCACCCTGAGGAGACCCTCTCTATGGGAGCGCACAGGTCGATGGGAGGTAGTTTGTGGCAACAGGCGGTCCCGTAAATAATGTATTGTATTGTAACCTTCTTCTCACTCATATTGGCATTTAGATTCTTTACTTTTTTGCTCTTAACTTCAGATATTTATAGAAGCATGTTTAGATAAGTCTCTCCCTTTCTCTTTTTTTCAATGTGATTACAGAAAAGGAAAGGTAAAAATTATTTCATTCATTTTCTCTTCCTATTCTGCTCTTAAGTATTCACATGAAGGTGGGAATGAAGCTGATAAGATTGATTCTGTATCCTGCAGGACAGAACTTTCTGAATTATCTGTGGTGAAGATGAGTGGGAACTTAATTTTTTCAGATTCAAATTTCAAAGTAAAATTTCTCTGAGTTTAGTTGAACTTCCAAAATAATATAACATGACATGACATGACATAACATAATTTTTGGCCTTCAGCCAGCCCCGACAAGCAATGGGGGAAGCCAGGTGATTCACTTAAGAATTGTGGTGGTTTGCTTAACAAATGTAACAAAAAAATTCATAAAATTGGGTGAGGATCACTTAACAACTGCTTTGCTTATCAACATAAATTCTGGTCCCAATTGTGGCCATAAGTTGAGGACAATCTCTAGGTCTATTGTTTCATGGAATAGGATGTCAGAAAATGTATACTCAACAGTTCTCAAAGTGCACCTCACAAAACCTAGTGCATAAACCATATGCATAAAATTGAAGATGTAACTTGATAACCATTGCCAATCTTAAGGTAAATTTATTTCAAAAAGCCAATTGTCAAACTACCTTTCATTGTTATGTATCTATCTAAGTCTTTGAATAGACACAATATTTTGTTCTTTCTGGGCATCAATCCAAACAAAACCAGAATGAACTGTGGCCACTGAGTGTTGGATAGAAAGAGCTATAGAAAATCACAAAGAATGAATTAAGCATCATTCAAACCAAGTCTCCTATTAGAACAATGCATCAAAGGGCCTCTCCATGTGGGATCCACGATCAAAGAAACTGAGTATTTGATTATTTTATATCTTTCAACTCTGGATTCAGTTGAATGAAATGACAGATTTGACTTCTGTTGCAGATTTCTTTCTGACATCAGTATCAATAGCTCACTCTGGGTACTTTCAGATGACCAGCCTTTCAGTAGTGCAAAGCTGATACCCCAGATAAAGTATAGTTTACACAGCTTTTCATATTATTGAACTATCCCAGAGCACTTCTGGGATGAGAATCTTTACTCCTTTACAGCTAATCACCCTGGCTCAAAATATTATCACATAAAAACTGGAAGCCAAACTGCAGGAAACCTCTTCCTTCCTTTCTTCCTTCCTTTCTCTCCCCCCCACCCTCTCTCCACAGCACTTTTGCAGAACTTCTTATCAGTTCATTCTTCAACTGAGGGTGATCTTTTAGTTGCCCAATCTTCTGGCGCCTTTCTCTTCTGTTCCCTATGCTGCTAGTTTGATTCATCACAGCTTTTTGAACAGTTGGGAAATAGAAATTGCTAGTAGTATGTACGTACCCACAATGATGCAACCCATTCCCCTCTTCCTGGAATAGACAAATTATACATTTAAACATGGCAAAAGAAAAGAGTGACTTTCCTAATATCAAATACCAAATATTAGGAAAATATGATATTCAAAGAATCCTTATCTTTTCATTAGTGGCCAAGATGACCTGGTGTTTGAGGAGTTTGCTCGGCAGCAACTGAAAGATGAAGCTTCTGTAGAAGACAGCAAAATGGAGTATCCAAATACCGAATGAAAGAGGGAGAAGGGACGAAGTTAGCAGAGGCCATAACTTTTGTATTTGTTAAGAAACAAAATAGTTAAATTGAGTTGATCCGTGATTCTTGTCTTTTCACTTAAGCTTCTTGCATCACTACAAATGTAGATCTACAGACTGGTTATTTAGCAGTTGAACTCATCAAATTAAAGTGATCATGCCACATCTCCAAATGGGTGTTCCATTATCAAACTGTTCTTACTATTTTTCTAATGTTTACTTTGAAAAGGGCAATTATTTTCCCCCCCTCAATCATTCTTTTTTCTCAAGGTTAAACATATCCAGCTTCTCCAATTTCTGTTCATAGGATTTAATTTCTAGTTATCTGATCGTCTTTGTTGCTCTTCTCTGAGTATGCTCCAATATCTCTGAACAAAACATTATACCTGATGTGGGTCTGAAAAAGCCTAATAAAGCCTAATAAAGTGGCACAATTAATTGTCTTGATTTGGAAGTTATATTTTTGTAGCTCAGCCATTAATTGTATTTGCTTTTTTGCAATAAAACTATGTATGTTGGATTATATACAGTTAGCAATCTACTATCATCTTCACAAGTATCACTACCAATTAAGTATCTCCCTGTCTATATATTCTAATTATTAAAGAATGTATCCAGTAAACAAATGAGATGAAATTAATTAAGCAAGATTTGTTCTTACATATTTCTCATAAAAAATTTTTCAAGGTTTGCTTTATGCCTTCTCTAAAATCTTCCCACATATTGATGACAAACTGCTTGGTTTGCAGTTTGGTGGATTTTCCCGTTTGAACAGAGAATCAACATTTGCACACATTCAGCCACCTGGCATTTCACCATTTCCCCAGGATTTGTAAAAAATAATGCATAAGGGTTTCTCATACCATCATTTAGTTCTCCCATCATCTTTAAAAGCAGTTTATTGAGCATTGGAGATAAAATAAAACCATTACATTTAGCTGCAGTAGGAAAAGTAGATCCCATTCTATTATAAAATTATAAGCTGATTTTACATAGCCAGGAAATTTATAAGACATTATCTTCAATTTTGTGAATTCCAGTTGTGTTGAATGTCAACTACTTTCATTGCTTACCCTGCTGGATGAGGGATTATAACAATTGAACTAAAGAATTCAACAGGAAATGACTTGAGGGAACCTGAAGAGGAATCAAGTCTTGCTGAATTATAATTTTTGTTTATCCTAATCATGCCTTTTGCTTGAAAAAGAAAATATAAAGAATAATTCTAATGCAACTTTATATATCATGTTTTGTTCATATAAAATTGTAAAGTGAATAGCAATTAGCAAATGTTCTTCGATAAACATAAATATTTGCAAGTATATGTGGGAAGGAAGTCAGAATATATCAGACTTCTCTGTTGGATGCACACATAATGCAACAATACATTTTCTGTCAGGTTAAGAACATTTTTTAGCTAGTATCTCATATTCTCTATATCACAGCACCAAATCATGGATTTAAAAATGAGACTATTGCCTTACACAATGTAAGCCACCCTGAGTCTTCGGAGAAGGGCGGGATATAAATGTAAACAAATAATAATAATAATAATAATATTTGCATTTGTTTGAATGTTCCGAGTCTTTGACTCAGACCTCAAAACCATAATGTACAGGTTGCCGTTATAGTTATTTATCTGTGTTATTGCTAGTGCATTTATTGTTGGCTGCACAGATTCACATAAGAAATGTGTGCTTTCAAAATAATAAATAAAGCTGATGACAGAGAGAAAGCTCTGAGTAATTTGCATGCTTCTGAGTTTAAGGGTCAACAGTGACTTGAAACTCACCTCAAAAATTACCACTTAAAATCATGGACATGAGCATGTATACATGGCACGTATTGGCCCCATTGGAAATTGTTCTGTGTGACAGTTCTTTCTCAATATGAAGCTAAATCTGGACAGTATTGGAGAGACAACTCAGTGGATTTACTCCTAGTTAAGCAGCAATATATTAGAAACCATAATAGAACCAAACTATAATAGAATTAAAGAAAGGTGGGGAGGTACCCTGAAAGAATCCACTTCACAAGGGCAGTAACTGTGTGGGGAGGCAAGCAACTTGATCTAAACTTGCTATCAGTGAATGCCAGAGTTGTGCCCTCGCTGAATAATCTGTTTTATTTCAGGTTACCGAATGATTCACGGCAGAGAAATAAACACTGAGTAGTTTAAACACTCTGCCTCACTCAGCGTCTAAGGACTTTAGTCATCGATCTGAAAATCCCGTCCGTTAATTCACGTGCGAAAGAGAAATCTCGAGCTCCCACTCAGTGAGTGGGCGGCTGCTTCGGGCCAATGCGATGCCGGCCCGCCAGAGGGCAGGCGCAGACATAGCCCGCCCACGAGCCTGCCGGCATCTCTCCACTGCTGCTGAGCCCACGCAGGGCCGGCGTTGCACGGCGCCACTTGAGGCGCTAGGTGGTGCTGCCCGCCCCGAGCCTCACCGTGCAGCATGGCGGCAGCGGCGGCGGTGGCGGCGGCGACGGGCGCCTCGCAGCCCCAGGCCGGGTCCACCGCCGCTGCCCCTACGGCGGCGGCAGAAGAGTCGTCGGACAGCGAGCCGGAGCAAGAATCCGGCTCGCCACAGAAGCTCATCCGCAAGGTCTCCACCTCCGGCCAGATCCGCCAGAAGGTGAGGGCTACGAGGGTCGGGCCTTGAGGGGAGCAGAGGCGACGGTTGCTTCCCCCCTTCCTGCTCCCGAGGCTTCCCATCCTCCATTTCATTCCACTCTGCCCTTTCCAGGCTGAAAACGCGCGGGGCCTGCAACCTCCCAGCTCGGTTCTCTTTTTCAGCCCCAACCGTAAATCGGGGTGTTAAGCGAAGGGAAGACGTCCTTCGGCGCCCCTCCCTCCCTCCGTCCGTCCTCCCCTTCCCCACCAGTCCCAGGACCGGAGCTGGCGGGCAGGGGGGTCGGGGGGAGAGCCTGCGGGCTCCCTTCCTTCGTGGGAGCCTCGTCCTTCCAAGCCTCATCTTTTCTTCCTCCCGTTCTCCGTAAGCCGGCCACAGGGTCCCGCAGGCAGAGAAGGAGCCCAGGTGAGCCCGTGAAGGTGACAGCGGTAGGGCTGCGCCTTTGCCTAGCAGAGGAGCGCGGTGGAGGTGGCTGCCCGGAGCAGATGCGCTTGCTCTCCGTGTGGACGCTCAAGTGCTGGGGCTCGTCGCTGCATCGTGCACAAAGGCGAGCGGAGCCCCTGGCACCGCAGCCACGATTCTCTTGGGGGGTTTGGGGGAATGTTGGACTTGAGACTGGATCAAGAAGGCCCCGTCCCTGTTCATATTTGCTTCGAACTCATTTGTTGGGTTTTGGCTTAGCAAAATACGGAAATCTAGCCGTTGTGGTTTGTGAGCCATTGTTTACAGCATAGGAGGACCGTATGGGTTTCCGTGGCTTGTTAAAGCACTTAGTCTAAACTGTGACAGCGTTCTAGGTTGAAACCAAGCTATTCTCACATTCTCCATGGGAAACCAGGTTTTGGTATAAAGAATCCTCCCTTTAATTTGCTCATCTATGATCCTATGTGCAAACTCCCCCTTTAGGCAGCATAGTGGTCCGGTGAATGCAGTGGCAACAACAGTTTTGCAGAATTAAGCAAAGTTTCTACCAGTCTTTCCTCTGGGTGATGTGATAGTTTGATCCGATGAGTGCTTTGAATGCTCTCATTTTGTCCCCAAAATTATTATCAGTTTAATAAGGGTAAATTAAACTGAGCTCAGTAGGCTACCTTGCCATTACTGTCTGACTTCCCTATATCTGGTTGCTTATTCAGTCAAGGCTTTTTCAGATTGAATAGTCCTGACCACTAAAAAAAGGCAAGGTCAGCTGAGCCATCACGCCTCCCCCCTCCCATCTATTCTTATAGATGGGAGGGGGGGAGGCACGATGGCTCAGCTGAGCTCTCCTGCGCACCTAGCAATTCAAAAGCACGCACATGCAAGTAGATAAATAGGTACCATTTCAGGCCCTTTGACACACTGGCCCCCTCAGCTAAGAAATGGAGATGAGCACTGCCTCCTGGAGTTGGAAACAACTGGACAGAGAAAACCTTTATCATATCTTACATGGGAGTGATGACTAGAATAAAATAATTTCTGTTTACTCCCTATCTAGGTGGCTGACTAGCAAATAGTAGCCTTTTTTTTTTCAAAGAAAAAAAAGAGTGAACCCAATCACTGATCTTCCCACTGTTTTAAGAGTTAAGAAACTTATATGCAGTCTCCCTCATTGGGAGCCAATGGTATATTTAATTGTAGCATACAAGTACAAGTGTCCTGAAGATTTTACCCAGGAACACTAAGTGACTGCCACTTCTTAATGGCCAACTTGTTAGAGGTAAAACTTGGTAACTGCCTGACGGAACTGAGTTCTATTAGTCATACATAATATACATACTGTTCACAAATGTACACTATATAACTGTTTTGGTTCAGAATGTCCAGAGTTTAGAAAGTAAATCTTCCTGGATCTTTCATCAGCATTTTTATAGCACAACTGTAAAAAGGTAAGCTGCTCAAGTGAGAGGAGTGTTATATTTTCTGGTTTGAATTCAGTACTTGAAATTCTTATGAATAAAACTATCACTGTTTTGGCAAAAGGTCCATGATTATCTTAAATGGCAAAAAATAAATTTAGCTGCCTTTTCCTACTAGGGAGAATTACAGCAATGAATTTCTGATTTCACACTGGAATTATATCTGGGTTCTTAAATCCAATCTGTTACAAGTGCCACATGTGGATAAGTCCTTTGGGGGAGGAACAAGTCATACATAGATGCAAAAGAAATTAACTTTGAATAATTATATTTAAATCATCTGACTTTCCAGACATTGATGAATGGACGCTCCTAGCAGATCCAGCCAGTCTAGTCCAGGGTAAGGAATATTGGGTGCTGTAATTGAGCATTATTAGAAGAGACACAGCTTGCAGACAAGTTGTCATTCAGACAGAAGCTTCAGTTTCCAAAGAAGCCACATTTATGTCCTGGTCTCGTCTTTGGAGTTTTGCTATTTAGAGGCAATTGTTGAACATACAATTTTTGTAGCCCTTTACTTCTTAGCAGGTATCCCAAGCAGCTCAGTTAAGTCTGCTTTCTAAACTCCAACAGTAGTCTCAAAGATATCTCTCCAGGTCTTGCCTTGTAGGCACAACCTGTCCACCTGTCTAATCTATTCTGCCAGGTTCTTTTCACCAGAATAGACCCTTTGCTGTTTCCATGGATCCAGGCTGAGGGAAGGCTGCCTAGAAGTTTCTGTGAGTTTCTTCCTCTGAATTTTATTCTTTTCTTTGGTTGAGGAAGAGACTCCTTCATATGAAAACTTCTTCAGGTGTTTCAGGATATCTGTTTCCTGGTCATTGTTTCAGTCTGTAACACAAATGGGCAGAGAGGCTGCACAGAATAAATGCAGGAACAATGTAGTCCTTGTATGGTGTGAAATACATTGAATGTACACTTGTTTCCAACAAAACAATTAACCCAAGTATACATGGTATAATCTTTATACCATGTACTTGAGGACTGAGAAGGGTTATTCTAGGCTTCTCAATTTCCATATAAATAAAATAGAGAAAACCAGGAGTATTAGCTATAAAAAACTTCTTTCAGACAAGAACATGTGACAAATGAAACAGGCTTATATTTCACATAAGGAAAAATATTTATTTGTAATGCAATAGTCAAACCTATAGTAAACACTAGGCAACTTGATTAATTTGTCTGGTACATAATTCATAAAAAGTATAAAACGTAACAAATATAGTGGAAGCTTCATAAAACATTTTCCAAGCCCATTATTTATCTTATAATATTGGTGTGTAGTTTTTATTTTCATTTGGGTGCCAATGTAGAGTTCCTGGCAGTGCATTGTACATTATATCAAATGTTTCCTAATTGTTTGTTTCATAGGAAATCATACATTTTGTGCACGTGTATTAGTTATTTTATGTTTTTGAAAAAAAAAGTAATAATCAAACCTTCAGTTACATAAAACTGAACCACAAATATTTGAAATGTTCCTCCTTAAATATTTTGATAGTATTTAAACAATACATTTAAACCATGATAAATCAATTCCCTTACAATTATGAAAAAAGGGTATATCAGTCTCATGAGTGCAATTTTAAGATGCAAGTATTACTGAGGGAGAACATTGTGGTATGGCAACTTCCTCACATGAGAATATTTTAAGTGGAATAAGTTTTAATTTTAACATTGATGAATACCATATTTTTGAGAGAGTTCAAATAAGGCAGAAACCAACTATGAATCACTTACTATGTTTTGCATCATTTCCTACGTCAATATAGCTGTAACAGATCTCAAACACTTTGCTTGTGGTATGTGAATATAAACATTTTAAGTACAAGGAGTATAAACAGAAATTATGTATAGCTATTAAGCTTCCATTGCTTTAATCTGCTTGAAAATCTTTAGCTAAGCTAAGTATCATTCCCAAGGAAACTCAAGATTTCAGAACTATCAATCAAAATGTTTTGTGATTTTTAATCCAACCCTTATTGCTCCTGCTTTCCTTACATTCATCCAATGAAAAGTGAAAGAGATAGCATGATTGGAACATATGTTATAGGACTGTGTTGTACATATGTTATAGGACTGTGTAAATCCTGTAAAAAAGTGCTTCAGATATATACTTCAATATGTACTAAGCATACAAAGCATACAAAGTAACAACATGTTTTTCCAGACTCACATGATTGTCTGAAAGCTGTTCCCATTTGTTTCTGCATGCATGTGCAGGCACAGCCATTTTCCTTACTATCTGCAGTGTAGCTTCCCTACATTGTGATGCATCTCTTTTGAAGGATTTGCAGAAAATGTGCATGTTATCACTCAGTATAATAGTGACGGGACTTCAGTTGTAATAACAAAGCTTCTAATATTGTTAAAAAGATTGCTTCTTATTTAAATTGAAGTAGAATAATGCAAACATTTTAATAGCATTTTCTGTTTTTCCTTACCTTTTAGTCCCTTTTTACATAATTACAATTTTTGCAAAATGTCTCTAGAAGATTACAGGTATTGTCTAAAACAAAAAAATAATTATTGGCAAGACATTTTTATCACAGAGATACTCCTGAACAGTGACAAGCCAGTTTTGAGTAAATTTGCACAAGTATCTGTAGATTAAAGTGTTGCTTGTTCATTTTTATGGAGTAGAGATGGGAAGTACATGCATGGAAATGAAGTGCATTTTTAAATATGAATGCAAGAACTAAAATATCACTAGGTATGAATTGATATCAACTTAGATTTTTATGGGTAGGTACAAAACTAGACTTCCATAGTTAGTGATAGTTGCATGTTGGTGATAATAGTGATAAAGGAAAAAAAGCTACACTTTCTCAAGGAATGCAGTCCTGGGCAAAAACAAACTGTTAAGCAATATGAATGGATGAGTAAGAGTGAGATGCAAGTATACAAAATAATGATCTGGCCATTTGAAGACCTAAGAATGAATAAGAATTATTACAAGTATTTACTTAGAAAAAAGTATTTTTATTTAATGTACATGGTGTGAACATAAATCTATTTGTACATATAAACCGCAAAGAAACACGTTTAAGGTGCGGTGGCTTTGATTTATTTATGATGAAAGACTGAATGAGTGAAGGCTACAAGAGTAATGAACGGTTATGAATGTAATACCAATCATTTTTGTCAAATGTCAACAATAGATTTGTGAGCAAAATGGACATGGAAAAATGAAAAGAAGTGAAAGTAATTAGATGAATAAAAGTGCAGTGCAGTGACTGCAGGAAGAGAAAGTTTAAAAAAATGTTCGAGTGAATGGAAAGTAGACGAGGAAAAAGTGAACTGCTAGGAACACAGTAAAAATTGTGTAGCAAAATAAAGTTTATTGTACTTTTTTTATTTAGAGAGGAAGTAGAGAGAGGCCTCTGGTGGCTCAGACTGCTAAGACAGTCTGTTATTAACACAGCTGCTTGCAATTACTGCAGGTTCAAGTCCCACCAGGTCCAAGGTCGACTCAGTTATGTTCTGTTGTGAGAAGTAAATGTTTTATTCTGTTGTGAGAAATAAATGTTTTATTCTCTTAAAAGGAAATAATGTAATGGATGCATGTACGTTGAGTTGCTAATAAGTATATGAGTCCGCCACCCAACCTCCCAATTCATTTAAAAAGAAAAAAACCCTCTTAAATGCTGTAATAATGTGATGCATCTCTAAACTGTGTAGACTAGTGCTGCTATTGTGTTCAAAATAAAATGACTACAAATAATGTCTGACTAAATATAAGACAGAAAAATGGAAAAAAGCGAAATAACAAAAGTGGGGTAACAATGTTTTAAGGATTTCCCATTAAAGTTGACCTGATTAAGTAAGGTCATTTCAGAGAAAATGAATAGAGTAGAAGCAGCTGCTCAGTTAAGTATTTTAGTGATGCAATCTATATTCTGTTAAATATTTGGGTTAGGGTTAGGGTTTGATCTTTGATCTTAGCAAGATTTTTTGGGGGGGAAACATATATGTAATATGTACTCATTAATCATATAAAGCCAGCTGTTTAAGATACAGAAAGATGCATTAGGTTCTCTAGAATAGAGATTTTAAACATGCAATTTTCCAGGTCGTTTTTTGTAGATTGCAACATTACAGCAGTAGCACTGAAAAAATAATAAATAGAAGTGTATTTGTACTAATCTAGAAAATTTGAGGGGAGATGCAGTTTTTTTTTAGGTGGTCAGGACAACTGAGGCTTCTGGAGGGTGAACTTAGCTGCTTGAACATAGGTAACTGGCATTCTGGTTTTTGTTTGTTTGAGGAAACTACTGCCTGAAGGTTAGCTGCTAATTATAATAATAATAATAATAATATCAGAGTTGGAAGGGACCTTGGAGGTCTTCTAGTCCAACCCCCTGCCCAGGCAGGAAACCCTGCACCATTTCAGACAAATGGCTATCCAACATTTTCTTAAAAATTTCCAGTGTTGGAGCATTTAGAACTTCTGCAGGCAAGTTGTTCCACTGATTAATTGTTCTAACTGTCAGGAAATTTCTCCTTAGTTCTAAGTTGCATCTCTCCTTGATTAGTTTCCACCCATTGCTTCTTGTTCTACCCTCAGGTGCATTGGAGAATAATTTGACTCCCTCTTCTTTGTGGCAACCCCTGAGATATTAGAACACTGCTATCATGTCTCCCCTAGTCCTTCTTTTCATTAAACTAGGCATAGCGAGTTCCTGCAACCGTTCTTCATATGTTTTAGCCTCCAGTCCCCTAATCATCTTTGTTGCTTTTCTCTGCACTCTTTCTAAAGTCTCAACATCTTTTTTACATCATGGCAACTAAAACTGAATGCAATATTCCAAGCGTGGCCTTACCAAGGCATTATAAAGTGGTATTAATACTTCACGTGATCTTGATTCTATCCTTCTGTTTATGCAGCCCAGAACTGTGTTGGCTTTTTTGGCAGCTGCTGCACATGGCTGGCTCATATCTAAATGGTTGTCCACTAGGACTCCAAGATCCCTCTCACAGTTACTACTATTGAGCAAGGTACCACATATCCGGTACCTGTTCATTTTGTTTTTTGGCCTAAATGTAGAACCTTACTTTTTTCACTGTTAAATTTCATTTTGTTAGATAGTGCCCAATGTTCAAGTCTGTCAAGATCTTTCTGTATCTTGAGCCTATCTTCTGGAGTGTTGGCTATTCCTGCCAGCTTGGTGTCATCTGCAAATTTGATGAGTTCCCCATCTATCCCCTCGTCCAAGTCATTGATGAAGATGTTGAAGAGTACTGGGCCTAAAACAGAGCCTTGGGGTACTCCACTGCATACTTCCCTCCATGTGGATGTAGTTCCATTGAGGACTACACGTTGAGTGTGGTTGGTCAGCCAGTTACGAATCCATCTGGTGGTGGTGCTGTCTAACCCACATTTTTCTACTTTATCTAGTAGTAGGTTATGGTCTACTTTATCAAATGCTTTACTGAAGTCCAAGTAAATTATATCGACAGCATTCCTCTGGTCTACTAATTTTGTCATTTTGTCAAAGAATGCAATAAGATTAGTCTGGCATGATCTGTTTTTGACAAACCCATGTTGGCTTTTGGTTATTACTTTGTTTGCTTCTAGGTGTTCGGTGATTCGTTGCTTGATTATCTTTTCCAGAATCTTCCCTGGTATTGAGGTCAGGCTGATAGGTCTGTAGTTTCCTGGATCTGTTTTTTTTTTCCTTTTTTGAAGATGAGAACTACATCAGCTTTTTTCCAGTCCTCTGGCAGTTCCCCTGTGCTCCAGGATCTTTGAAAGATATAGTTCAATGGTTCTGAGATCTCGTCTGCCAGTTCCTTCAGAACCCTGGGGTGTAATCCATCCGGTCCTGATGATTTGAACTCATCTAGGGTAGACAGATGTTCACTTAGCATTTTTCCCCCTATTTTAACTTGTGTTCCTAATCTGTTTTTTGTGGTGCTGTTTTTGATAGGTAGGATTGTTTTTTCCTTTTGTGTAAAGACAGATGCAAAATATGAGTTAAGTAGATCTGCTTTCTCCTTGTTGCTTGTCACCTTCTTGCCACTTTCTCCCAGCAATGGGCCAATTGTTTCCTTGACTTTTTTCTTGTTTTTAACATGTTGGAAGAAGCTTTTTTTGCTATTTTTTTACTTTTGTTGCTAGCCTTTGTTCATTGTGAGCCTTAGCTTTCCTCACTTCATCTTTACAGGCTCGGGCTATTAAAATTAGCTCGGGCTATTAAAATTAGCTCAGGCTAATACAATTAAAACTGTACTTTTCCTACATACCATAAGGGAGGAAAAGAAATAATGTCATGAGAAGCCACAAAGGCTGCAACATCCACCAGCTTTGAGTTGGCTTCACTGCAATCCTCTCTTCAATCCTTCATCATCTCCTTGAAGAACTTGAGTGGGGAGGGGTAACAAAGTGTGCTGCTTTGATTTCCTTTTCATACACTTCATATTGGTATTTCAGGAGAGCAAAGTTATCTTGTGAAAATCATCCCTTTCCTACAAAATAAGAAAAAATGTGAACACAGGAAGAAAATGGAGTGAGTAAGAATTGGAAGTTTTGTCTTAGTAAAAGGGACTCTGGTGTAATTTTATAATGGGTGGGTTGTGGGGGAGGGATTGTTTTTACAGATATGCAAGTTTTGCAGATATGCAGGTTGTTTTTGCAAGTTGAGAACTGGAAAGTCTTTTGGGGGCTATCTGTGGAATTAAGAAGCAAAAGGCTAGATCTGCAACAGCCTTGGCTAGGAATATCTCTAAAAAGTGTGATGAGGTGTGAAGATAGAAATCCTGTAGTTGTTCCACTTTTGCTTCTGGTAACAAAAGGCTTGGAAGTTTGACAGACAGTGGGGTGAGGATTTGAAATAAATATATCTTTCTTTGGAAATTGAATCTTCCTTTTGAAATTGGGTGGGCAACACATAGCTTATGGCTATTTCATGGTACTGAATTGTTACATCCAACATCACTCAACCATCAAAAACATCATCAAAAAAGCACAACAAAGAATGTTCTTTCTGCGCCAACTCAGTAAGCTCAAACTGCCCAAGGAGCTGCGATTCAGTTCTATAGAGGAATTATTGAGTCTGTCATTTGCACCTCTATAACTGTCTGGTTTGGTTCTGCAACCCAACAAGAAACACACAGACTTCAAAGGATAATTAGAACTGCAGAAAAAATAATTACTACCAACCTGCCTTCCATTGAGGACCTGTATACTGCACGAATCAAGAAGAGGGCCGTGAAAATATTTACAGATCCCTCACATCCAGGACATAAACTGTTTCAACTCCTACCCTCAAAACGACGCTATAGAGCACTGCACACCAGAACAACTAGACACAAGAACAGTTTTTTCCCGAAGGCCATCACTCTGCTAAACAAATAATTCCTTCAAGACTGTCAAACTATTTACTAAATCTGCACTACTATTAATCTTCTCATCGTTCCCGTCACCAATCTCCTTCCACTTATGACTTTATGACTGTAACTTTGTTGCTGGCAATCCTTACGATTTATATTGATATATTGACCATCAATTGTGTTGTAAATGTTGTACCTTGATGAACGATCTTTTCTTTTATGCACACTGAGAGCATATGCACCAAGACAAATTCCTTGTGTGTCCAATCACACTTGGCCAATAAAAAAATTCTATTCTATTCTATTCTATACCAGTCTAAATGAGATTTGCAGGTCAGCAACATCTGTAATGTACAGATTATAGACGGAAATGTGTGCATTAAAAAGTACGTTTTCTACCATTCGATGAAAAGGCTTCAGTGTTGCAGCCCTCAGGCTAATGGGCTAGTTTCCATGGGGCATTTGTAATTTGAGACATTTCTTTAGATCAATGAGAAATACTCAGTATTCCAATGAACCATGAATATAGGATTTGTTTTCCTAATCCAATTTCCTCCCAGTCACTGTAGGATTGTTCTTCTAATTCTTCTGAATGGTTATAAGCTTTGGAGAGTTTTATGGTATTATAGTAAGTGTTAGTTCTGTAGCCAAGAATTTGTTCTCTTGAATTTATCAGCGAGTTAGATCTTAAGTATTCATTGCAATAAATCTCATGTGCTAAGACAGTGTTTTCCTTATATCACATATATTGGCAAGAAAACATTAAGCTTCTTAAAGCCTGAAATGTGTTCAGTCTTAAACTTTTCTATTTCATTTCTGTTTCTTATTCACATTCACAAAGCAAATATTCTGCTCCTGGGTATTTATCAGCATACACTGAGAAGTATATCTGGTTGTCTTAAAAAAATGGAAAATCTGAAGTACTGTATAGTACAATGAGATTTTTATGTGTGAGAAAGGCAATATCATTATAAAACATAATGCTATATTTTTTAAGGAAGCACAATTGACTTGAGTCATAGAGTTAAACAAATGTTTAACTAACAATACTTCAACCATCTTGGGGGGGGGGTTGTTCCATGAATGAAAACAATAAGTAAAAGTGTAGCAGGTAATTTTAAAAAGGATGTTATACGCACAACATGTATTACACATGTTTGTCAGTCAGAGTTTCTGTTCTTCCCCAAATGATTTGATTATTCTGCATATTACTCTGGTGCTTTTAATTTGTCATCCCATCCCTAATATCAGTTTTCCTGTTTATAATAATGGCTGTTGTACACCAGCACACACAAACCAGAGGTAGTTAGATATATTTGTTAGTACAACTAGGTTCAATCATTCTCCAGGCCTCACTACGCATATAAAAAGTTTTTACCACAAGACCCGTTTCAAGACGGTGTGGCAAAGTTCCCTCAAGAGTCTTAGGCCAATCATAGCAAAGTTCAAAATCTCAAGTAAGGTCAGGTGCAGTTCCTTCTGCTTCAAGGGTTGCAAGGCAAGGGAGGGGAGATCCACCATGGCTGGGTAAGACAAAGGCACAATGATGGCATCACAAAGGCACAATAAACACAACAACAACATCATAGAATTCAAGACACGATAAGGCAGGATAAGATCTTCAGGAGCTTCACTGATTTCTGTTGCTCCCCTCTCTGCTTGGCCCTGCGCATTCAGGGATTGGTTGAGGGCAGCAACTCTTTGAATTGACTGGTTGCAGGTGCATTTCCTCCCCAGTCTGCACAGCCTGCCATTTACCCAGTGGCTCTAATTTGGTGTCCTGGCACCAAAGGTGGGTTTCAGCAGGTTCTGACCATTTCTGGAGAACCAGTAGTGGAAATTTTGAGTAGTTTGGAGAACCGGTAGTAAAAATTCTGACTGGCCCCACCCCCATCTATTCTCTGCCTCCTGAGTAGCAGCTGATTGGGAGGAAATGGGAATTTTGCAGTAACCTTTCCCTGGATTGGGGAGGGAAAGGAGATTTTACAGTATCCTTCCCCTGGAGTGGGGTGGGAATGGAGATTTTGCAGTATCCTTCCCCTGCCACGCCCACTAAGTCATGCCACACCCATAGAACCCATAGTAAAAAAATTTGAAACCCACCACTGCCTGGCACTTCCTGAGCAGCTTTGCCTTGATTGCCCATCTCTGCCATTTCCAACTTTGGCTCTACTGAGTTGTCCACTGAAGACATCCCAGGCTCAGAGTCCTCAACATTACTCCCATTGGGTAACTCTGAAGCCAGCTGCTCTTTCTGGTCCAAGCTAGCATCCAAGGGAACTATCACAGTTGTACTCATTCAGTTCAGAGCCACTCAAATACTAAAATCCTGTGGTTATATTTTTCACAAATGATTGTACAGGTACATTATATCAAAGATGTATTTGTCCATAAGCTCTGATAAATTTTAATTCCAAAGTGCTCCCCAAATGTTTTGGTTCACTGAAACTATTTAGAATTGTGAGTGAATCAAGTCATAGTGCTAGAAAAAGGTCTAGCACTGTCTACCTGTTCCTGATTTTTTATGTTTGTCTAATTTCTGAAAGACTGATAGAACTCCCAAACAAGACATGCAGCTATCATTACTCATGCACTTTTTAGTTTCTTAAATTGCTTCTGGCTCTACGTAAGACTTAGAAATATTCATGGAAATAAAGGTGATATTACCAGCTTCCCCATTGTTTGTTGTAACTACATTTTAAAATATAAATAAAATCACATTTGGTATGGACCCTGGAAGATGCCAATATACTTATTGCCACATGCATCATTATCTAGTGGAAAGTATGCTATGCATCGAAGATTTAGAGCAGGAGTGTCAAACTGACGGCCCACAGGCCAAATGTGTCACATGCAGGCCACGCTCACCCCAGCTCTGTGAAGGAAAAAAAGTGATGATGCGAGTTTGACACCCATGATTTAGAATATAGAAATATCAGAACATTGGTTAATCCAGCTTTATTTCTGAAAGGCCCTGGACAGGGACCTTTTCTAGACCATCTATTGGAGAGTCAAACTAAAGTGAATTCTGGGATATTTTCCATGCAAGTCATATGTTGCATCATTGAATATTAGCTATAATTAGATTGAAATAAAAGATGCTACTAGATTGAATTCTGTTTTGTTTAGAGAAGAAAATCTTACTGACCACAAGAAAGAAAATAAATGATAAATTATTTTGCGGGAGTTTAGCCATGATAAGCATTATAAACTACCGAACATAAAGGGCAGAGGAGATTTTTTTTTTTTTTTTGCAATTTAGCCTAAATAAATTCTTTTGAGTAGTGCTTTACAATCTATTATTTTGCTATTTTATTTTTGTGTTATTTTTCACCACTGGTGCAGAAATAAATTCTCTATTATACTTCAAGCAGCACAGTTTACCTGCGGAACATATGGCAGCAGGATATAGTGAAGAGCACTAGGAATCCAGAATATATCCAGAATGTAGAAAATAGTTCTTAGCTGAAAATAGAAATTAAGATAAGGGTTAGGGTAAGGGTAAGGAATTTAGGCAATTTTTATTGTTTAATTGGTGTATGTTGAGCTTTTGTGCAGGGTTGCCAAAATGACACACACAGCCATATTTGTTCCAGATTTTTTCAGATTGTTCTTCCAGAAAGTGGAAACAATAATAGAGTTCAGAAACAATGTAGTTTGTGCTCTCTATTTGCAAAGACTTACATTACAGTTTGAATTAACTTTCCAACACCAGTGAGAAAGACATATTCACAGTTGCTTTATTTTTTATTTTTTATTTTTTTGTTTTCACCTGCTTAGCATTCAGTTTCTTAAATTCAGGGGATGACTTTATGCTCATCTATATGAACAAGTGGCTTTTGCTCAGATAGTAATAGAAGATGTTATTACGGTACTTTATATTGGATCCATTATTGAAAAGAAATAGATAAAATTTTGAAAGAAAAATCTTGCAACTGCAGAAGAGATACTGTAACGATGCATATGTTAAGGAAGCAAGAACAATTACCGTATATACTCAAGTATAAGCCGAGTTTTTCAGCACGTTTTTTGTGCTGAAAAACGTCCCCTCGGCTTATACTCGAGTATATACGGCTTATACTCAAGTTTTTTTTCTTCTTCTTTTTTTCACATTATACCAGATGGTGCAAACTTGGCGGGCTTTTGCATTAGCGCGGGGAAGCCCTGCCGGTGCAGTGAGAGGGCGGGGCGGGGGAGCCGCCAGCCTTCTCGGCTGAGGGAGGGAGGCTTTCCCTGACCGGTAGCTGCCTCATTTCCCTCCCTCGGCTTATACTCGAGTCCCCAGTTTACCCCAGTTTTTGGGGTAAAATTGGGGACCTCGGCTTATACTCGGATCGGCTTATATTCGAGTATATACGGTACTTTTCTTGAGCTCTTTTTCAAAAGGGTTGTTTTTCACTTTGCTCAGAAGACATTGCAAAAATACTTCTTTTCCAAAATTATTATTTTTTCTTTATTAGAAGACATTGCAGAACTCATAGGAGTATCATTTGATGAGATTATCCTAAATTATTATTTATAAGTAACAGCATGTGTGTATATATTGCATAATGCATTGTTTTACACCTCATTAATGTTATTTACTGAACTGGCAAATCACTATTACTTGAATCTAGCCACAGATACTTGAATCTACACAATGGCTAAGTTGTAAATATAAAATATTTCTCATCTGTTATCTCCTAGAGCAGATCAACTAACCAGGAGGGATTTTTTTAAAAAAATAAACATTATTTCCTTCCTTTTCATCTGAAAGGGAAAGTATTATTACTTGGTGATCTAGACTTAGATCTTAACTACAACACTTAATACAATGCTCTTGCTTGTGAAACAGGAAAGAAGACACAGCATGATTGTTAGCAATTATTCATTCTTATGTGGGTACCTCATTGCATTCTTTGGGACCCAAGTAACATTGTTGAAATGCAAATTCTTGATAATAATTTTAATTTTTAATTGGTGCTTGCATTGGCTACCAATGACCAAGGTAATTAAAATGCATTATTTCTTATGACTAGCTGATAGTTACTGAGAGCATGTAGAAATTCTTATAATAGTGCTTGCTCATTTTTGAGTGAGGAGGCAGAATAATAGGTTTCTCCTCTTTAGCCATGGACTGTGGATAACTGCCCACATGTGATACCTAAAAATATGCTGTGAACATGGAGTCCTATTTCTTTTAAAGATTGTTTAGGGAGACAAAAAGTACTACTTTGCTTTCACCTCAATTCTTGGTGGTTCAAAAAGCATTCCCTAGAATTGAAAAGACCGAATACTGCTAACTGGGAAATCAACAAACTATAGAAAAGGAGCAATGTATAAAAAAAGAAAAATGCTATAAAGTCATTTTGATCTTATCTCTGGCCTTTTCCGCCCAAACCCACCAAAGTCTTTTCTAAGCTGCCTGACTATAAATAGAACAGCAGCTCTCTTGCAGAGATGGGCAGCTGTAAACTACAAGCTCATTTTTCTCCCCCAGCAGCATCTGTGTTTTGAAAGAGGCAGCCTAATCACAGTGACATCATTTTTGCTAGTTTTTCATATCTAAGTCATGCACCTATGGAGGTCCTGTAAATATTCTAATACTGGAAAAATCCCCTGGTTTCTTTTTAATTAAGGGAAAGTGCATGCTGTTCTCCATAATTTTGGGGAGATAGCGGTGATTTTTATTTTGTTTTGAAAAGCCAATATTTAAAAGAGATGGAAGAGTACTCAACATTTGCACAGGTGAGTTTGTTCTGTAGATGTGAATAAACACCCTGGCTGGCTGGGAAACATGGGTGGACATAAATTTAAACAGAATGAAGTAGTAGTAGGATACAAAATATTAATCTAGCAAATTTCAGGCTAATAAAATGTAAAATCAAATTAAAAACAAATTTAATTCTATGATCATTTATAAGAGCTAAATAATTCACCTTGTACTTCCAGTTGTTCCTCTGTCAATCTTTTTTAGTATTCAAGCTTTGATTATGTTTCACCAGTTTTAAATACTTGTAATAATACATGTCTTTCTATTGTTTTCATCCAAAATATAGCTTGTTCTTTCTTTATTTGGGGAGGAAGCAATTATTAAAATTTATCTGAAAAATACTTGATTCTTGTTATAAGGCAAATTTTGTTTTGGAAAATATAATTTTGTTAATTTCAACTTCATCTAATGGCTCATTTATGCATTTTGCTAGTTGAAATTGTACAGAATCCTTATTGCTGATTTATGGCAAATTGTAGTATGAACTGCATATATAATTTAACCTAAGAGATGACTTCATTATGATTTGAGTATCCTTATAGTAGTCAGGGTAGTTGGCCTTTTTGTCTGTTTTAGCTATAGGGTAGGAAGAATACATATGGTTCTGTCTCATAATTTTTTAAAAAAAAGCTGGCTGATTTTTGAACATACACATCCTATGAAGAGTTGTAAAATTTATTGAAGAGATTTTTGTATGTCCGTTCTGTAGTGCCTTGCTTTAGTAAAGCCAGGCTAGGGGGCAGCATCTAACTGACCATAGTTAATCTTCATAAGCTAAACAGATTTGGGCCTTATTTATTGCAGTGCATCAAATTTAAAAGGTGCTTCAGAATTAGAATAAAGGACCTGTATGCAGCTCTTTAAGCAACATTGTCTTTTTCTGACATCCTCTAGTAGCTGTTGTTTTCAAGAGATGCACAAACTTATTATGTTTCTAAGATCCTCTTTCAAATCTAATCAAAGCTCTGCATAGCCTTATTGGTGGATAGATAGTGAGAGATTACCAGAAGATATCAAGATTGTAGGCTAAACTGAGATGTTAACAAAAAAACATATAAAAGTGCAGAAGCAAATAATTTCTTTGCTATTGCCTTGAAAAATACATGGAGGTGTGGGAAATTAATGGCAGTCAGGCTTAATAACATCCATTTTTAGTGCTTTAATGTACTCTATTATATAATTTTGAAGATTATAATAATGGATGCCATCTGCTAGTGATGAACCTAGACTATAAAAAGGTATATGTCTCATGTTGAAGTGGTGCCTATGAGTACAGTAACTGTATTGTTTTCTTATAAAAAGCCATTCAGCATTGCTTTTTTTGAAGTTTTTTTTTACTTTCCAGTCTAGTTCAGAGCCATTGTTCTCAATATAACCAGGTCTGAATATGCTTAGCTTCTTTGAGGCAGCTCAGGTCAACGAAGCAAACCCTATTTGCTAACTCTTCTATATTTTGTCCCTGAAAAGTATGAATGAGTTTTCTCCATTTTATCACTGATAAAGATAGGAAATCCAAGGTTTCTGTCCAGGGGTGAAATCTACTTACCTTCCCTACTGGTTCGGAAGTGCATGCACCCCACGCGCTTGCTTCGCTCGTGCACACATGCGCATCACATGCACACGCTGAGGTAAAAACCAATGACGGCAGATGGGCGGAGCCTCGAGCCGCCATTGTTACTAGTTCTCCGAACCACCAGCCATCATCGCTACCAGCTTGGCTGAACCAGTCTAAACCGGGAGCATTTCACCCCTGTTTCTGTCCCATTTAATGCCATTAACAGGAAATTAGTTATAGTAATATTTCACTGTTTTTAGTTTAGGTTATCTTGACTTAGAAGGCAGGTGTAGGCTGCCTGGTAGGTTATAGTGGTGATTCTTTTTTTGTCCTAAGAGTTCTGATTTGGTTTTTAATTTAATAAAATTAGAATGTATATTCTTCTATAAACAAATTAGGTGATGATTTTATGCTGTTTTTCCCCATAATTACTGAGAAAGCAGTTGGCAAGGGAAACAATGAAAGCAGTTAAGAAGAACAGACACTTTAGATAATTTATCTCTCTATTAAAGGGTATTTTTAAGAGTTGGAGACCTTGATATGCAACAACATATTAAAATAGTTGGGCATGTGTAGAATATCTAAAGATAATAGTTTGGACCTAGTTATTTTTATAAATTTAATGTTAAAAGATTTTTTAAGAATCTTCAAACTATATAACTACCTTAAATTATAGATCGTTTCATATAGTAGGACATGATTTTATTAGGACGATGTAATAAGATTTATACTATTGATCTTAGTGATTACATTCATTGTTAAGTATAATGGTATTAAGCAACAGTTGTTTTTAAATCACTCTTAAAAATAAAAATTGAAATAAATTGAAAACACCGCTATCTTTCATACCTGTTGCATTCTTATTTTCAAATAAAGAATGAATTAACAAAATATGTTATGAAATTCTTTCAATATTTTTTAAATTTTTTGTTTCTGGGCTGAACTGCTTGAATTGAATTGAAGAGAGTGCTAAGTGAAGCATTTAAACTAGATATTGTGCCACTTACTGCTGATAGAAGCTCTGCATTGGTCGGTTAATGCCAGATCCCATTGCATCTGGTTTGAAAACTTCCATCTGTTTTAAAGATTTATCTATCTTCCATTATTTATTGACTTTTTCCCCATTGAGCTAATTTTCTTATTTAAGGAAAAGTGACTAAATGCAGATAAAAATATCATTATAGGTGAATATGAATATTATGTGAAAGGGGGTGTAGAGGATGTGTGTGTGAGTGTGGTTAGATGTGGAGGAACGGGGACTGGGGGGAGGCAAAACTGTAAAGATAGGCTTGGTACTTCAGCCTGAGAAATGGCAGTCAGCCAGCCAATAAGCAAGGGGACAGGACAAGAATATTGGGGGTGGGGGGGTGGGGAGCCAGATTGATTGCCTCTCTGCTTCTTTATTGTTGTCCTTCTCATTTATTAAATATGCAGATTGTTTCCTGTGGCAGTCAAATGCTGGTAGGTTTACATGAGGTGTCGTGCTGTGTGCTAATTTTATTAAAACAAGTCACATCAGAGTTTAGGCTGGATTGACAGGGCTGGCCTTAGCCTGAGCTTTCTTTACAGTCTGGTAGTATGACTAAGATAATTTTTGCTGAATGAATTGTATTCTCATAGCATGATAATGTCTTCTATACATTGAAGCAATTGTTTCTTGCATTTGGATATAGAAAAGATTTACAGATCAAATATGTGTTAGTTATTTCCAGCAGAGGGCAGTCAAATAATATTTTTATCAACCTCAGCAATACTTCTGTTTGTTATGGAAGAGGAGAAAGTACTGATAAATGGGCTGTATGTAAAACATTATTGATTTTTTTTTGGCTTCCAGACTATTATTAAAGAGGGCATATTGATGAAGCAAACCAATTCCTTCCAGCGGTGGAAAAGACGATATTTCAAATTGAGAGGACGAACTTTGTACTACGCAAAAACTGCTAAGGTATGTTACTACCCCATTTAACTATAAATATTAAAATTGGATCACACATTTCTTTTTTATTACCCATAGGAATACAGTTAGTTTTAGAACAATAATATTGAAATGCTCCTAATGTATTTGGAGATACTGTAAAATCTTGACAACATTAAATCAGAAAAATATGATATAAATGGTATAATATTGTATTTTATTATAAATTCCACCTCTATGCAATAGGGCCTATGCTCTTTCAAGTTTTATTCTATATAACAAAGCTGAATCTAATACAGAATTCTTCTCATGCTGGATATTGGAAGCACTTGATAACGTAGTTACCATAGTCATTAAGAGTAATAACTTTATTTACTTGGCTTTGTTTCACAATCTCTTCTTGGCAAAAATTAGTTTTAGGAAAAATTAATTATAATGAAAAGACACCTTAAATTTATTATGAATAATAACTTGAATATTCACCAGATGAAGCTGAGCTGTTAGTATTTTCTAGATATGTGGAAAACTCTTCAGTTGAAACAAGTTTGCTGTGTCAGGACTTCATATAGCAGTAGATTGAAGTGGAGAATTCTAGTGAGCTTCTGTTCAAGTTTTGACCTTGTGTCATATAAAGAATACAACTTTTAAAGTTTTTTGTTTTGAAGTATATTTGTCTATAAAAATGCTTCTAGATACGAAGAGCTTGTATTTTTATAAGTGAGGAGATCTGCTAGGAATCAAATCCCTCTAGATCGGGGTGTCATACTCAATTTTATTGAGGGCCAGAACAGCATTGTGGTTGTCCTCCGTGGGCTGTGGGAAGAGGGTATGGCCAAGGGAAGGGGTGTGGTTGGAGTGGTCACAATTGACTGGGCATGACCAGGGGGCATGGCCCTCTTGATGTCACTTGCGTGGGTGGTGCCTGTGAGTTTGGGTGGGGTTGGGGAGGGAATCCAGGTGTATCCGATGGGTGGAGCGCTGAGTGGGAGGCTTGCCCCCCAAGATGAGGTGAGGCGAGGCAGGGGGCAGGGGAGCTACAGCCAGAAACCTGTCAGCCACTGTGCGTTTGCCACTCTTTGTGTGTGGGAGGAATGGAATGGTTTCCAGCTGTAGACACAGCCTTTTGGCCCCTCAGCTGGCTTCGGAGCACAGTGCCACCACAGCACTGGGTTGGCTGTCCAAGCAGCAAGCAGAGGCAGTGGGAAGGAACATGATGTGGACCACTGGATGCACTTACTCCGCCCCACTGTCTGTTTTTGGCTTGCGGTAGGAGAGCAGGTCGCCGCTGGCCATCATCTCCTCAGCCCACTCAGTCTTGCCTTTGGCCTGCACATGGAGTGTGTTCTCACGCACCTGTTCTGTCCCCCTCCTCAGTCCGGGAGACACGAGCGATGACTTAATTAGCTAGCAACTATCAGCTCTGGCAGCAAACTAGCGAGCATCTGCCAAGTGTCTCTGTTACCTTTCTTGATGCCGATGAGTCAACCAGGAAACCAGGAACAAACAGTACTTCAGCTCTAGTTCTCTCCCTCTAGAAGTGGTAAGTGGCTCGCCACGAAGTGGTATAGCAGCCCTTGCTGCTTTTACATCCTGTGGGGTGTGACTCCATGACTCAGCACTTCCTAGGCCTGCCCCACCCCTGCTTCTGTTGTTCCCGCCTCTCCTGCCTACGAAACTTAGGTCCAGCCAGGCCTGATTGCCATCAGCCGGGTCTGGAGGCGTGGCCTGGGGGGGGAAGAGTCAGGGGACGGAGGCCTCGTTATCTCCTCCACCTGGCCTGCCTCTGGCTCCTGGAGCTGAGCCAGGGAAGCCAGTGCTCCAGAGGTAAGTCCTGATGGCCCTTCCCCCTCACTTTCCGAGTCACTTTCTGGCAGGGGGCCCGGCAGACACAACAGCACCCAACTGCAGTAGTGGGTACACCAGAGGGGCGCTTTGCCAGCAGTCACTACAAGAAGTGGGGGAGGGTGTGGCATTTGCCTGTCTGCTATGAGACACAACACTTGATGCCCCACCAGGCTTCCCTGAAGGGGGGCACGGGGTGGGATAGAAAGTGGCACCTATCCCAAGGCTGGAGGAAGAGGGCCTTTGAGCCCTAGGCATGTCAACTCGCCTGTTCTCACAGAGGGAAACCTCACTACCCCAAGCCATGTCTTCCAGGAAATTTGGCTGCAATCATCAGTTCAGAACAGAGATGCAGCGGGACCCCCTGCAAGACAGAAGGCTGCCTTCAGTCAAGGGAAGGGACCGCAGCCTCAGGGGCTTTGTCTGAAGCAACTATGTCAGTCAGGCAGCACCCCAAAGACGCTCTGGAGCTACTGCCTCACAGGGCAGGGTGGAACTCAGCTTTTCTTGCTGAGCAGTCCTGGTGAAGGAGGCATGTTATTGGGGATCTCTACTCCTCCACTCAGTAGACCCACCCAGCCCAAAGGAGGCGAAGCAGTCAGCTATAAAGGCACGTTCCCCTTGCGTACCCGATGCACTTTGGCACCACTGAGTCCACCAGCAGCTTGCACAGGTCCATTAGGCAGCTGCCGTTGCCGCCCAGAGCACCAGGCCTACTCAGCCTAAAGGAGACAAAGGGGCCAGCTAGAAAGGCTGAGGAGAGGTGGTAAAGCACAGAGATGGTGGGGAAGGCACACGATCCCGGCTGAGCTTGGGCAGCCATAGCACTGATGCGGATCAAGCTTTCCTCACTCGTGGTGGCCACCTTTTGCCTGCTGGGAATTGGCGTGCTTTTACCACTTCTACTCGGCCTTTCTAGCTGGCTGCTTTGCCTCCTTCAGGCTGGGTGGACTTGGTGCTCCAGGCAGTGATGGCAGTAGCCTAATGGACCTGCACAAGCTGCTGGTGGCCTCAGTGGTGCCAAAGTGCATTGGGTGCACAAGGGGAACATGCTTCACTGGTGGCCAAGGGCAAGACCTGCGAAGGGGCCAAGGAGATGACCAGCGGTGACCTGCTCTCCAACTGCAAGCCAAAAGTGATGGGACGGACTAGGCAGCACTGCCCCACACCCTCCTCACTTTGTCTTTGCCCGCAGTGGCAGCAATATCTGAAGGCAGAGGTACAGGGGAGAGGCACATGGTCCAGCCTGCTGGATGCGCTGGGCAGCCACCTGCCCTGTCCCAGCAGGCACATCATATGTCTCTCCCCCCACTCTGCCTGCTGCCAGTGTTGCCACCCCCATGCCTGTTTCTTGGAGGGCTAGCTGCGGAGCCCCTGCTGCTGGACGCCTCTCCCCCACACACACCTGAAAGTCTGGTAAGGGTGGCCGTCCTGGAAATGGTAAGGGGCCGGCCAGCATCGCTTCGATCCTGTCCATGCCATCCCGGCGGACGTGCATGTCGTTTGGCCTGGGCAATGCCATCCCGGCAGGCATGCGTGCACACAGAAGGAGGCGGGCGCACATGCACACAGACCCGGCCCACCCTATCCCAGCGGGTGCATAGGTGCCCATCTCCTGTGCTCACGCGCATTTGCTGGGATGGCATGGGCTGGCCTGTACACCCGCCACCTCCTGTGTACATGCGTGCCTGCAGGGATGGGTTGGGCCATCCTGAAGTGATGTGGGCCGGACCCTTATTGTTTCCAGGACAGCTGCATGGGCCGGATCTGACCATGTTGTGGGCCGCATCTGGCCCATGGGCCTTGAGTTTGATACCCCTGCTCTAGATACTTGAGCATAAGATTTGTTCCATATCTTAATAGTTACACTAATTTTAAAAAACAGATTTCTTGAAACAGTGGCATCTTTTCACAAGCTTATATGTAAGCCTGGAAAATGTAATACCATTTCAACAAAAGTAAGTTAAAGAGGCCTAAAATATTTATGAATAATTTTTAAAATAATACAGTCTTAGTGCAAGGAGTCATTTTGTACACCTCTTCCATTGGAAGCCCCACCCTTTCTTGTATGGTGATTGGTACAGATTGAAAGACAGATATAGCTTTGAGAAGTACCCAACTTCCACTGCTCAAAAGAGCAATTAGAGGCAGATGGGCAGATGGACTTTAGATTTTTATTCCATTTACAAAAGGGTGAATCACCTGATACCTTGTTTCTCTCTTCCTCTCAAGTTTCGCCTACTAAAGCAGTTCTTTTTCAACCATACATACAAATCACCATACAAGAAAGGGTGGGACTTCCAATGGAAGAAGTGCACAAAATAAAGCCTTGCAGTAAGATTGTATTATTTAAAAAAATAATTCATAATATTTTAGGCCTTTTTAATGTACTTTTAGTTTGAATAGTTCTTTTTTAACGAGTCTGCCATCTGTTTTATGCATAAGGAACTTTCAAGAGCCAGTTTCCACAATAACACCAGAGGGCAGATGAAATGTCTGCTGGTGAACAAAAGAGATGGTGGGATAGTAGAAGTATAAGGTCATTATATCCAGTATAATCTTAGGCATAGGCAGCATTTTGCTTCTCTGCTTTTATATGGTGTTTTGAGTCATAGAACATGTCTGGTGGAAATGCATATAGACTGTCCATGCCATCGTAGAGCATAGACCCTAATTGCACCATTTGGATAGATTACGTTGCCATTCATTCAGTCCATCAGCCACTTCTAAAAGATTTAGCTATCCTTCCGGTTAAATAGGTGAGAGAATCTCTTGTGAAGAAATTACCCATAATAGTTCTTTTAATCTCCAAATTTTATGTATTAGACTTTCTTTTTGTTCTTGAATTAATTCTTACCTTTTTAAAATTTTCCAGTCAATTATTTTTGATGAGGTGGATCTGACAGATGCCAGTGTGGCAGAATCTAGCACTAAAAACGTCAACAATAGTTTCACGGTAAGATTTCTTGCAATGTATATCATGATTAAGCTTATCTTTGTTTTATTATCCTTATTTGGGATAGCATAAAGTGAAAAGCAAAGGAAGGTCAAAGGTACTGAAATTACTAATGTTCAACTTCATTGAAGGATTATATTTTTCTCTATGAAATAGTGATGTGTAATTCTGTTGCTTGGATTATAAAACAAATGTGCATAGCAACTCTAATTACTTTTAATATTGCAGACTTGTTGATATCTGGGTATGGCAAAATGTAATTAGCATAAGTTATTAGTTTATTATGTTCAAATTCCCATTCTGCAAGCTAATAAGTTATTACGATTTCATTCTGTTTCTATATTTATTTGATGCTTTATTTCTTGTTCTTAAATATGATACTTAGACCAGCAGTCACCAACTGGTGGTCCGTGGACCACTGGTGGTCCGCGAGAAAATTTTGGTGGTCCCCAGAAAAATTATTTGCATTTTTTATATTGCACTAAATCAGGGGTCCTCAAACTTTGGCCCCTGGACTGGAGACATGCAATGAACGCTTGTGTTGCTGCAGAGAGTCTCTCCCTTCAGGGTCTTTTTGTGTGGGTTGGGGTCTGCTTCAGCCTCCTGGTGTGGGGCTTTGGGCAAAGGCTGGAGGGAAGTGCTGCTGGTGGCGAAGAGCCGGAGGGCCTTGTTCTAGTGGGACTGCATCATGGCCTGGAACTGGCTGACCATCTCAGCCCGCTGAGCCTCTAGGCGCCAATATCTGGCCTTGCACTCCTGCAGGTCTTCCCTCTGCTTGGAAAGCCTATGCTCGTAGTCTTCAGTGAGGTGCTTGCACTGAGGCTCTTTCTCGATCAGATCCAATTTGAACTGAGCCAGCTGTTTGCCAACTCTTTCACATGGTGGCTGCTTAGCTCTAACAACTGCTTCCTGTTGGGGCCCTAAGGAGCCCGGGCAGACGGGAGGAGTGGATAGGAGGGGAGGGGTGAGTAGAGGCCGGTGAGGTGCCCCTCGACGTGAATGACATCAAGTTGGTCATGGCCACCCAGTCACATGACTACCTAGCCACATCCATCCATCCGGCCATCCAGCTGGTCCACGAGATTTAAAATTATGAATTTAGTGGTCCCTGAGGTCCGAAAGGTTGGGGACCTCTGACTTAGACTATGCTATAGGAATACATACTTTTTAAAGAATATGATTTGAAGAATAGAGCTAGTCGTTCACCAGAGCTATGAAGACTTGCCAAAATATCTTGTAAGAATGTTTACGTTTAATGATCCACACTTCAATTTTGAAGTCTGTTTCTATACATTATTGCAGTACCATGGTCCTACATGTTTATTTAATTATTTTATTTTAAAAATGGAAAGTGACTTTCAAAAGTGAATGTTTCTCCTTTAATATTTATATCAATTCCTAAATTTTCTAGCAAGCCGAAGCATTTTACTGTATAGGATATTATTTCAAACTTTGGGAATAGTGTAACAGTTTTAGTGTCTGTTTCTATGCAGTGTATTTTAAGAAGAACATTGATAAATAGAACGTGTCCAAAGGAGAACAACTATAATGATAAATTCCTGGAAGGAAAGACTGGAAGAACAGTTGGAGACAGTGGATATGTTTAGCCTAGAGAAGAGAAGGCCTTGGGGGAGATATGTGGTTATCTTCAAGTATCCGAAGGGCTTTCATATGTTAAATGGAAAATAACTTGCCAGAGTTATTTCAGAACATAAGACAAAAGTCATTCAGAGGCTGATCGGACACAAGTGAGGTCCTATGGTAGGACCTACCTTGTGGCACTGAGGGAAGCGAGACGTTGCTATGTCTCGTCCCTCATTGCGTCGGCAGATAACCGCCCGGCCGCCCTGTTTCGGATGACTCGCTCCCTCCTTCACCAGGGGGAGCGGGATGACCCGTTGCAGGGACGTGCTGACGAGTTTAACGGTTATCTATACGATAAAATCGTTCAGCTTCGGGACGGTCTGGACCAAAATTGCGGGGATCCAGATGGGGCGTCTGAGGGCGGTCTTGGTGACATTGTTTGGGATGAGTTTGACCCTGTGGCTCCCGAGGACATGGACAGGTTGCTGGGTAGATAGAATGCCACCACGTGTTTACTGGACCCGTGCCCCTCCTGGTTGGTACTGGCCTCTCAGGAGGTGACACGAGGCTGGCTCCAGGCAATTACGAGTGCTTCTTTGTTGGAGGGAGTCTTTCCGGCCGCCTTGAAAGAGGCGGTGGTGAGGCCCCTCCTCAAGAAGCCCTCCCTGGACCCGGCTGTTTTAGGTAATTATCGTCCGGTCTCCAACCTTCGCTTCGCGGCGAAGGTTGTAGAGAGTGTGGTGGCATGTCAGTTTCCCCAGCACCTGGAGGAAACTGTCTATCTAGACCCGTTCCAGTCCGGTTTCCGGCCCAGATACAGCACTGAGACGGCTTTGGTCGCGTTGGTGGATGATCTCTGGAGGGCCAGGGATAGGGGGTGTTCCTCCGCCCTGGCCCTATTAGACCTCTCAGCGGCTTTTGATACCATCGACCATGGTATCCTGCTGCGCCGGTTGGAGGGATTGGGAGTGGGAGGCACTGTTTATCGGTGGTTCTCCTATCTCTCTGACCGGTCGCATACGGTGTTGACGGGAGGGGAGAGGTCGGCCCCGAGGCGCCTCACTTGTGGGGTGCCGCAGGGGTCGATTCTCGCCTCCTGTCCAACATCTATATGAAGCCGCTGGGTGAGATCATCAGTGGCTTCGGTGTGAGGTACCAGCTGTACGCTGATGACACTCAGCTGTACTTTTCACACCGGGCCACCCCAACGGTTATCAAGTGCTGTCCCGTGTCTGGAGGCCGACGGGTCTGGATGGGGAGAAACAGGCTCAAGCTCAATCCTCCAAGACAGAGTGGCTGTGGATGCCGGCATCCCGGTACAGTCAGCTGAGTCCTCGGCTGACTGTCGGGGCAGTCATTGGCCCCGGCGGAGAGGGTGCGCAACAGGCGTCCTCCTGGATGAACGGCTGTCTTTGAAGATCATTTGACGGCCGCTCCAGGAGAGCTTTTACCAGGTTCGCCTGGTCCGCCAGTTGCGCCTTTCTAGACCGGGATGCCCTATGCACGGTCACCACGCCTCGTGACGCCTCGCCTGGATTACTGCAATGCTCTCTACATGGGGCTCCCTTGAAGGGCATCCGAGGCTCAGTTAGTTCAGAATGCGGCTGCGCTGGTGATAGAGGGAGCCCTCGTGGCACCCATGTGACACCTCTCCTGCGCAGACTGCACTGGCTACCTGTGGCTTCCGGTGCGCTTCAAGGTGTTGGTAACTATCTTTAAAGCGCCCATGGCATAGGGCCGGGCTATTTACGGGACCGCCTGCTGCTACCGAATACCTCTCACCGACCGTGCGCTCTCACAGAGAGGGACTCTCAGGGTGCCGTCGGCTAGGCAGTGCTGCCTGGCGACACCCAGGGAAGGGCCTTCTGTGGGGCTCCCACCCTCTGGAATGAACTCCCCCCAGGACTTCGTCAACTTCCGGACCTCCGAACCTTCCGCCGCGAGCTTAAAACACATCTATTCGTTTGCGCAGGACTGGATTAGGTTTTTAAATGTAGATTTTAATGGGTTTTATTATATATATTGTTTTTAATTATCTGGCTGCATCTAATAAGTTTTTTAATGGATATTTTATTTTTGTATTTATATGTATTTTATTTGCCTGTGCACCGCCCTGAGTCCCTAGGGAGATAGGGCGGTATACAAATTTGAATAAATAAAAAAATAAATAAAAAAATAAAAAGATGAGAGTTTTAAATTGTAAGGAACAAGCTTTCAGCTGAACATCAAGAAATTGTTTCTAACCTTAAGAACTCTTTAATAATGAAAGAGATTACCTCAGAAGCAGTGAATTCTCCTTTGCTGAAGATATTTAAACAGAGCCTGTCCAGAATGCTGTAACAGTGGGTTGCTTCACTGGGAAAGGAATAGACTGGATAAGTTCCATGCATACAATCACTGCATACAATGATTCCATAATATATGTTATATAAAAAGAAATGAAATTATAGTTTTCACCCTGGAAAATAAATCTTATTAATACCTCTTATAAAATTGCCTAACAAATAAAAAGACAACTGAGTTTCTTTGATAGCATTTATATAACCTGTAGTTTCGAAGAATAGCATTTTCTTCTCGATTTGTTTTTCTATAGCTTTGTTATCTGTATACTTTGAAGGCACATTGAACAGAAAAGGCATACCATTTTAGGTACGCTTTTAGAAATGAGACGTGATCTATCATTTTCTTTATAATTTTGAATTCAATTTGATTATGGTCTCTAGTAAATATGAAGATCTATTGCTTAGATTTTAAAAGTTAATAAATAATTAATAATCTGTAGTTTAAAAGTTTGCTAAAGGAATCATCACCATGGTGCTCAGTGGTTAGAATGCAGTACTGTAGGCTACTTCTGCGGGCTGCTGGCTGCCTGCAATTTGGCAGTTCAGATCTCACCAGCTTAATGTTGACTCAGCTTTCCATCCTTCCGAGGTCGGTAAACTAAAGGCCCATATTGTTGGGGGCAATATGCTGACTCTGTAAACTGTTTAGAGAAGGCTGTAAAGCACTGTGAAGCAGTATATAAGTCTAAATGCTATTGTTATCACAACATAAGCATATAATAATTCTGTGCGGTATCAGGAGAAAGAATGGGAATAAATTTGTGAAGAGCTGGAAAATAGCTCTGAATATCTCTACATCCATGAATTATCAACATTTCTTGATATAACATGAGAAACAAGTCAAACAGTTCAAGATAACACATCATTACATACTTGTACATACATACATACATATATACATACATACATACTGTACATTACACACTCAGAACATATTGGTTGGAAACATGCGGAAGAGGCCTTCATCCTGCAGTGGATAGACCAGGGGTGTCAAACTCACGTTGTCACGGCGTCATTACATGATGTATCAGGACTTTTTCTCCCTTTGCTAAACCAGGCGTGGGCGTGGCCAGCGCATGACGCATCCTGCCCGCGGCTGGGAGTTTGACAGCTCTGGGATAGACAATGGATAAAATGATGATGACATACTTGTGTATAAGACCGTTCTCAATGTCGGGGGAAACGGCGGTCAGGTTTGGGGAAAATCCTCTGGCTTGCCGTAGGACCAAGTCTGCAGAAATGTTAATAAGCCCCGCCTCCTCTAGCCTTCTCCAGCTTTTCGACTCGGTCCTTCCCAAGACCACTAGTGTCGTAGCTTTCTCCATCTAGCAAACTGTAAAATTAATTATAAACAACTACATCTCCTTACCAGCGCGAAGAGCTCTTCAGCCAGATTCTGCTGAGGGCCGGTTCCATCGGCCTTAGTTGGCCAGCCGGCAGTTCCTGGGTCAGCGACCACGGGCTTGCCCCGACGTGCACCCAGAAGGCTCACTATTAGTCACCTCAGCGAGCAGGCAGCCGCATATTTGTTTCCTCCCTTTTTTTTTTAAACCGGCTAGCCGCGGCGTTGGAGGACTCCTCGCCAGCTTCTCTTTATCGCCTTTGCAGCCAGATCGGCAAGCGATCAGGGAGACCTCTCTCTCTCCTTACTCAGCCGGGATTCCACAGCGAGCAGGCAGCCGCACACACAAAGCGGCTAGCACGGCGTCAGAGGCTTCCACGCCAAATTCTATTGCGTTGGCAGCCCTTGCGGCGAGCGATACTGCTGAGTCCTTAATTTTGAGCAAAAAATTTTTCGGCCTCCCGAGGATAAAGATTTGAAGAGAGTGCTGTGGGTGAGTTGAAGAGGTCGTGAGTACTTTCTTCCCAACTATTTTCCTCAAGTTTGGGATGGTTAATTTTGGCGGGAGAGCGTTTTAAAATGGCGAACCCCAATTGCACAGCTCCTATCAAGGGATCCAAAAACAAAGGCCGTAGCCGCCATTTTAGCGACCCAGGAGAGGGTCCCTCAGAGGTCTCTCCTTCCTCATTAGTGGTCCTCAATAAAAACGACAAGAACCCCAAGCCCAGTTCCAGAGCAGAGGAACAACGCCATAAGGCCCTAGAGAAAGTCATCACTAAATCATTAAAAAGAACCAGCAAATCAATACGGCCTAACCCAGAGGAAGTCTCTCCTCAAAGGATTCCTCTTGATTCGCTGCCTACCGCCCCCTCAAATGCTGGGGCCTGGTCTCCTGACCGATCGGGGGCTATGAGCTTGCCCTCCACCTCTGAAGGAGGTCCTCTTTTTCAACCCCAATCGGAGGCAGTATCCTTATTTCCGATGCTCCCGGGCTCTGACCAACAGGCCCCAAGGCCCCTGACACCAGTGGCTCCTTTGTTTCAGAACTTTCAGGCCCAATCAGAGGCAGCAGCCCTATTTCAGGCCTTGCCAGCTTCAACCCAACAATCTTCTAACATCTGTAATGCTAATCCCTTACCAATGATGACTCAATCTTCAATGTCTAACACACCTCAATTACCACAGCAGCCCATTCTTCAATTGCCAGACTCATTTGGCATGTACATTTCAGATGCCATTCGGCAAGGAGTGGCACAGTGTCTCCAGCAGAGCTCTGCTGCTAATCACCCAGATGGCCACTCCCGCAAGCATTCCTCCCATGGGTTTGATCCATCCCCAGGGTCATCTAACCGGGACCATGGTCAGGAACATTCCCTGGATTCCGCTAGTCAGGGATCCTTCTCCGATGATGAAGAGAGAGAACTGGCCCTCTCTGACAATGAGGGTTTGGCCCCGGACCAGCCCTCCTTTGTAGGGTTATTTAAACCACACCTTTTTAGGTCCTTGCTCTACAAAGCACAAACCTCCACTGGACTAGGAGTCACAGCATCTGCCCCACCTGTCCAGTCCTCACAGGACCCTTCGGGCCACTTATTTGCAGAACCCACTGTGGTTTCAGAAATCATCCCAGCTCTGAAACTCCTTCTCGATGTAGTCCAGTGCCAGTTGCAGTCTCCAGGTTCTGGATCCAATCCAAATTCTATGGACAAAAGGTTTTACAATGTGGCCCCAGAGCTGGATAAATTGTTACAAGTGCCCTCAGTGGACGCACCCGTAGTGGCCCTAACAACCTCCTCTCATCTTGCGGGTCAAGCGGATGAGTCTCTTCGTTCGGAGGAGAAACGCACAGCCTGTACCATCGTAAACTGTCACCAATCATCTGCCTGGTCCGTCAGAGCTTCCACAGTGGCCTCATTTTTCAGCCGATCTGCGCTTTTATGGATTAAACAGCTCCAGGGCAGAATCCCTTCGACAGATCTCAGGTCACATCAAGACATTAATAAAATAGTGGCTGCTTTGGAGTTTTCAGCCGATGCCTCACTTAACGCAGTCAGATTCTCGGCAAAGGCCATTGGTTTGGCTATCGCTTCACGTAGGCTCCTTTGGCTCAGGCACTGGCAAGCCGACACCAGAAGCAAATGGCGTCTGGCATCCTCCCCCAGGGGACAACCTTTTTGGTGCTATCGTGGTGGAGACCAAAGACAAGAGGAAGATACTCCCATCGTTGTCTAGGAGAGGAGAAACTCGCCAGCAACCGTATTTTCGTCCCCAGCCATTTCGTTCAGCAGACTCAGGAAGTTCCCCCCCCCCCCCCGCTCTCAACGTTACTTCTCACCTAGAGGGTCCCAGCCCCGAGATGGACAGGTCAGACCTGGGTCTAGATTCTCAAACAGGAAGCCATTCCAGGGTGGCAGGGGTAGGGGCTTCAGACGCTCCAAGTGAAGCTTCTTTGGATTCCCCCATTGGCGCCCGCCTTAAGCTTTTTCCGCCTCAATGGGAGAACTCAACCTCTGACCTATGGGTCAATAATTCCATTAAATATGGCCTCTCTCTCGAATTTCGCTCCTTCCCCCCGAACACCTTTCTGCGTTGCCTGGTATCTCATAATCCTATCATCAGGTTTCTGAGGCCATCAATCATTTGGTTTCTATAAGGGCTATTCAACCTGTGCCTTCAGACCAAAGAGGTCAGGGGTTTTACTCTCGGCTGTTCGTAGTGAGTAAGTCTTCGGGGGGATGGAGGGCTATTGATTTGAAGTCCCTCAACCATCACATCATTTACCGCAAATTCAAAATGCATTCACTTCGGACTATTCTGGAATATATCCGTCCAGGTGACCTCCTCTCCTCTATTGATTTAACGGAGGTCTACCTCCACATCCCCATTCTCCCTTCCCACCATAAATTTCTTCGATTTTGTTATCGTGGACAACATTACCAATACAGGGCCTTACCCTTCGGGCTGTCTTCGGCCCCTCGGGCGTTCACAAAAATCTTATCGGTTCTTCTGGCCCACATTCGATCTACCCCAATTAGGCTTCAAGCCTACCTTGATGATATCTTGATCATGTCATCTTCATTATCATCAGCAGAGAGAGATGTGTCCACTACTATCCAGATCTTACAAGATCATGGATTTTCTATCAATTGGAACAAAAGTCACCTTACCCCATCCTCCCGCATTGTTCATTTGGGGACGGTGATTGATACGGAGCGATCCATGGTTTTTCTTTCAGAGGAAAGGCGTAACAGCCTCTCCAATCTAGCAACTCATTGTCAGTGGTGGGTCCTATCCCCTTACTACAGTTATCACAACTGTTGGGAAAAATGGTATCTACCTACGACATTATACCGTGGTCTCGTCTCCATAGCAGACCTCTACAGTGGATGCTCCTACCGCATCAGCAGAACCACATCAGTTCCTCCTCCAGGAGAGTGGTCCTCCCCACGGATGTTCGCGAGTCTTTGGAATGGTGGGCTTCACTGGCCATTTCCCGGGGAACCTGCTTCAGGGAACCACCCCGACTGACCATCACCACGGACACCAGCCTCTTTGGCTGGGGGGCACACTTGGGGTCACATCTGGCACAGGGTCAATGGTCGGAACTCGAAGCACATCACAGCATAATAATAATAATAATAATAATAATAATAATAATAATAATAATAATAATAATAATAATAATAATAATAATAATAATAATAATATTTTAATTTTTATACCGCCCTTCTCCTGAAGGACTCAGGGCGGTGAACAGCCAAGTAAAAACAATACAATATATTACAATAAAAACTATTTTAAAAACTTATTCAATGTGGCCTAAATTTAGATATAAAATACATAATATAAAATAACCCCATTTAAAACGAATTAAAAACCCCTATCAAGCCAGTCCTGCTCGGAAGAATAAGTACGTCTTCCGCTCGCGGCGAAAAGTCCGGAGGTCAGGAAGTTGTCAAAGTCCTGGGGGAAGCTCGTTCCAGAGGGTAGGTGCCCCCACAGAGAAGGCTCTCCCCCTGGGGGTCGCCAGCCGACACTGTTTGGCTGACGGCACCCTGAGGAGACCCTCTCTATGGGAGCGTACCGGTTGGTGGGAGGCATGTGGTAGCAGAAAGCGGTCCAGAAGGTGGTCCTATGCCATGGAGCGCTTTAAAGGTGATAACCAACACCTTGAAGTGCACCCGGAAGACCACAGGTAGCCAGTGCAGCCTGCGCAGGATTGGTGTTATATGGGAGCCACAAGTGGCTCCCTCTATCACCCGCGCAGCTGCATTCTGGACCAACTGAAGCCTCCGGGTGCTCCTCAAGGGGAGCCCCATGTAGAGAGCATTGCAGTACTCCAGGTGAGAAGTGACGAGGGCGTGAGTGACCGTGCATAAGGCATCCCAGTCTAGAAAGGGGCGCAACTGGCGCACCAGGCGAACCTGGTAAAAAGCTCTCCTGGAGACGGTCGCCAAATGATCTTCAAAGGACAACCGTTCATCCAGGAGAACAGCCAGATTGCACACCCTCTCCATTGGGGCCAATAATTCGCCTCCAACAGTCAGCCGCGGTTGCAGCTGGCTGTACCGGGATGCCGGCATCCACAGCCACTCAGTCTTGGAGGGGTTGAGCTTGAGCCTGTTTCTCCCCATCCAGACCCGCACGGCTTCCAAACACCGAGACAGCATTTCGACAGCTTCATTGGGGTGGTCAGGGGTGGAAATGTACAGCTGGGTGTCATCCGCGTACAGTTGATAACTCACCCCAAAACCACTGATGAACTCACCCAACGGCTTCATATAGATGTTGAACAGGAGAGGCGAGAGAACCGACCCCTGTGGCACCCCACAAAGGAGGTGCCTCGAAGTCGATCTCTGCCTCCCTGCCAACACCGTCTGCGATCGGTCGGAGAGATAGGACGAGAACCACCAAAACACGGTGCCTCCCACTCCTAAACTCCCCAACCGTCGCAGCAGGATACCATGGTCGATGGTATCAAAAGCCGCTGAGAGATCTAGGAGAACCAGGGCAGAGGAATAACCCCTATCCCGGGCCCTCCAGAGGTCATCCACCAACGCGACCAAAGCTGTCTCCGTGCTGTACCCGGGTTGGAAACCGGACTGGAACGGGTCTAGATAGACAAATTCATCCAGGTAGTGGGGTAACTGATGTGCCACCACACTCTCAACAACCTTCGCCACAAAGCGAAGGTTGGAAACTGGACGATAGTTACCTAAAACAGCTGGGTCCAGGGAGGGCTTCTTGAGGAGGGGCCTCACCACCGCCTCTTTCAAGGCGGTGGGAACAACACCCTCCCCCAAGGAAGCATTGACAATTCCCTGGAGCCAGCCTCGTGTCACCTCCCGGGTGGCCAGCACCAACCAGGAGGGACACGGGTCCAATAAACATGTGGCATTCAGTCGTCCCAGCAACCTGTCCATGTCCTCGGGAGCCACAGGATCAAACTCCTCCCAGGTGGTCTCAACAAGACTAGCCTCCGGCATCAATTTCCTGGAGCTACGAGCTATTTTCTTAGCACTCCAGGCATTCTCGACCCTCGTCACCGGTCAACACATTTTGATTCTAACGGACAACAGCACGGCGAAGGCCCACGTGAAACGTATGGGCGAAACGCATTCTCTTTCTCTTCTTCAGGAGACTTTTGTCTCGGTCTTTGGGCGGAGGCTCACCTCAGTTCGCTGAAGGCCGATCACATTTTGGGAGTGACCAACATCATGGCCGACTCTCTTAAGTCGGAATACCATCGATCAATCGGAATGGGCTTTATCCCCATCGTTGTTCAACGACCTGTCATCCCGATTTGGTCGTCCTCAAGTAGACCTATTCTCTTAGGCCTCCAACCATCAGCTTCCAAGATACTTCACACGATTTCTGTCCCAGGGAGCGGAGGCGGTGGACGCTTTACACAGCCGTTCGCCTCAGGGCCTTCTCTACTCCTTCCCTCCCCTTCCCTTGATTCCCAGAGTAATTCGCAAGCTCCTGGAACAGAAATCCGAATTGATCCTAGTCGCCCCCTATTGGCCCAGGAGACGGTGGTTCGCGGATCTCCTAGCACTTTCGGTGCAAGATCCATGGAGGATACCAGATGACAAAGTGCTCCTTCATCAGGGACCCATTCAACATCCGGACCCTCAGTGGTTATGCCTAACCGTCTGGAGGTTGAGCGGCTCTTCCTAACGGATGCTCAGGTTCCTTCTAAAATCATTCCAACCATTCAGGCGGCCCGTCGCGATTCCACATCTCGCATTTACCAGGCCACCTGGCGGGCATTCGTGTCCTGGTGTGAGGCACAGGCCAGATCGGCTACTTCAGCATCCGTAATCCACGTATTGGAATTTCTCCATGATGGTTTCGAAGCTGGGCTATCACCAAACACCTTGAGACGACAACTGGCAGCCATATCTTCGATACTTACCTGCGGATCGTCTCATTTCCTCTCCAGAGAACCTCTCCTACGGGATTTTCTCCGGGGGGCTACTAACCTGAGACCTCCGGTAGTTCATGGGTTCCCTTCCTGGAGTTTAAACAAGGTTCTCTCCGCTTTGACCCGGAGTCCCTTCGAGCCGTTGAGGGAGGCACCGCTAAGATTCCTATCTTTTAAGGTATCCTTCCTCGTAGCCATCACATCGGCCCGTAGAATATCCGAACTTTCAGCACTTTCTATTCGGAAAGACCTGTGTGTCTTTCACAGGGACAGGGTAGTGCTACGCTTGGACCCCATGTTCCTCACCAAAGTCAATAGCGCTTTTCATCGGTCTCAAGAGATCATCCTACCTAACTTCTGCCCGAACCCTCAACGTCCACAGGAATTCATTTGGCACACACTTGACGTTCGCCGTGCATTAAGAATTTACATAAGTCGTACAGAATCAATTCGAAAGACTGAGTCCCTCTTCGTGTCTTTCCAGCCATCGTTCATGGGAACGAGGGTGACCAAACCTGTCTTGTCCAGATGGATCAGGGCTACGATAGTCAAGGCCTATGAGGGCCAGGCTATTCAGGTCCCTCGTCATATCTCTGCTCACTCCACTAGGAGCGCCGCGACCTCGGTGGCTTGGGCTACCCAAGCCTCTCTCGAAGAGATTTGTCGAGCGGCAGCCTGGTCCAATCCAACGACCTTCATCCGTCATTATCGACTGGATTCATATGCAGCGGCAGAAGCGGCCTTTGGTCGGAGAGTGCTGCAGGCGATACACGAGGATTCAGCATAATTTCGTCGGCCTTCTCCCACCCGTAAGGACATCTAGCTTGGGTATGTCCCAAACCTGACTGCCGTTTCCCCTGACATTGAGAATGGGCGTTGGCTTACCTGATACGCCCCTTCTAGGAGAGGGGGAAACGGCGGTCAGTCCCTCCCTTCTATAACCGGCCAACTGGGGAAAAGGGTCCGTCGGGGTGGGAGAGCACTAATTCTTTCTCATTTCAGCATGACACTTCAGTCTACAATCAAGTCCTCGCCGAAAAGCTGGAGAAGGCTAGAGGAGGTGGGGCTTATTAACATTTCTGCAGACTCGGTCCTACGGCAAGCCAGAGGATTTTCCCCAAACCTGACCGCCGTTTCCCCGTCTCCTAGAAGGGGCGTATCAGGTAAGCCAACGCCCAATCTATAGATAAGTGAGCCTTGAATTTACAACCAAAATACTATTAAGAATGTATAACTCACGGATAAGCCATCTCACTTTTTCATGGTATTTTGGTTAAAAAAATCAAGGGTCATCTTATCTCTAGATAGATTTATAGCAAGTATATGCAGGATATACAAGTACTTTTTAAAAAGTGTTATTGTATATACTCAGGGCTATGCCCATCCATAGATAAGCCAAACCCAGTTATCCATGTATCCATATTTCTACTGAACCATGGTGGCACAGTGGCTAATTCTGCTGACTGCCAGCAGTTTGATTTTCACCGGCTCAAGGTTGATTTAGCCTTAATCCTTTCGAAGTCAGTAAAATGAGGACCCAAATTGTTGGGGGCAGTATGCTGACTCTAAATCACTTAAGAGGGCTGTAAAGCACTATGAAGTGGTATATAAGCAAGTACTATCACTATTGCTAATACAGTCTGGCAGGGGTCCCCAACCCCTGATCCGTGGACTGGCACCAATCTGTGGCATGCCAGCAACTGGGCCACACAAACAAGAGAAGCCATTTGTGGCATGCAGGCAAAACCATGCTTCCTCCAGTCTACGGAAAAATATTTCTCCACAGAAAGGTCCCTGATGCCCAAAAAGTTGGGGGCCACTGCAGTTTGATATTATCCATATTATACCAGTGGTGGGTTGCTACCGGTGTGCCCTGATCAGGTGAAACAGTAGCGGCGGCGACGGGAAGCTCTGCCCACCTGCCCATACGTCTCTGCACATGCGCAGAAGTGTCACGCGAGCACACACCCGCGAGCAAACCGGTAGTGGCCGAAATTGAAACCCACTACTATATTATATCCAGGGAATAATCAATTAGAAAAACCAAATAACCTACTAAAATAAGCTAAAATGCAAAATAAAATGAGATAGTTACAAGTCATCAACTATTATATGCATAATCTCAAAGATCTGCAATCAATTATCAATATTTAAAAATAAATACAATTTTAAAAGGAATATCTACATACTATGTGACTGGCTAAATAACAAATTTTCCCAGTTGTGGTCAACTCCCTCCATTTCTAAAGATAATAAAATTGATTCTTGCCTGAAGAGTATTAGAGAATTGATTTCACCGTCTAAAGGCTCTGCTTTTTCTTCCTTAAGATTTAGTTTAGTCAAAATACCATGAAAAATGTGAGATGGCTTCCTTAGGAAGAAAAGACACAGACAAAAAAAGCATCTGGAGCATATAAGATAATTCTCCTTAAATTGACCAAAATCCATACATATTGAAACTGAGCCATATTGTGTTACTATTGGAATATAAACTTCTAGACATATTGGTGGTAGAAAAGTAAATAATCCCATAATAATCTAATTGGTAAGGATAACTTTTGCTCAAGTTTTCTTTTTAATTTAGTTTAGAACTAGATTATCTGCAGAACCATTTCTCCATGAAGGATCTGCCTATCCCATCAAAGTAGATAGGTCCCTTCCCTTAAACATTGCCATCTTGCTCTCAGAAGCAAGCCTTCTCCATTGCCTTGTGAAACACCTCCTCTCCCAGATCCAGCAGGTCTCCAACCTTTAACCTTCAGGAAAGGACTTAAGATCTAGCTATCTTCCAAAAGTTTGGGATATGGTGAGGTCAGATTGGGAGGAGAATGTTGTAGATTGAATCAAGGAAGTGTGACTGTGGTTCCAGGTTTTTCTGTTGTTTTTTCCTGCTTGTTTTGTTCTTACTGTTATTTATTCTTGGCTGTAAACCAACCAGAATATGGTTTAAGATGGGCATGTATCTAATTTATTAACCAAATATGTTGGCTTTCTCTGTCACATTGCTTTCCATCTAGAACAGCATCCCCTTCAGACAGTTGTATGGCACTTATCTAATCTTCATAGAGATAGTCCTTAAAATATGACTTTTCCTTTTCCTAGGGTCAGTAGTAGGCCTCCTATGGAAATACATATGTAAGATTTTATATTATGTGGCTATGTCTTGACACCACTATTATTCCTTTTTCATTGTGTTGTTTTAATACTGTACTCTTTTTATTGTTGTACATTGCCAGGAAACACTATGGAGTTGGGCAAAATTTAATTAATAAATACAACTTTTGATTTGCAAGCAACTGTATGTTTCTTTGATAATAGAAAGTTTTCTCTGCCTGAAAACTGATATTTTGTTGAGAGAAAATAAGAGGATATAAGGAAGATACAAAAATATATACTTTCTATGTGTTTTATGGAATTTTATAAGAAATTCTCCTCTGAGTTGCCAATGTATTAGATATATATATCTGCATCTGCATCTAATGAACCTATTATTCATTAAAGCATCCTGACTTTTTTCAGGCCTCCACCTGAACTGAATAAAAAAATTAACTTGAATTAACTTTATGAATAAGTGTTTTATTAAAGAAGCCACTTTCTATAGTTAATATTACACTTAAAACATAAACAGATATAATATATCTACTTTGCATAAACTGGGTAGTAATAACTGTTTTTGCTCCCATTAAATCATCATTTAAAAATAAAACTGAGGAAATGTGTTGTTAGCCTCTTGTCCACCAAGAATGTCATTTCATCTGTTCTGAATTACTTTCATTGAAATATCAAGACCAAGTCTATATTTGCTATCTCTGAGGTTAGGGAAAATGCAGGGGAAATGTTCCCAGCCACAGATGAAGGCCTATACTATATAAGCAGGCAGAATCTCTTGTGCCAATAGACAAGAGTTGTCCACTATGTTTGTTACCTTAGGACTGCCCTCTACAACTGCTGGTTGGGGTGGAGTTCATCTCTGGAAGTCTTCATGCACTCTCTTCTAGGAAGCACCTCTTGACTCTACCACAGACAGGAAACAACATGTTTTCACAGCAGTGCCTGTTTCTACCAGCAGATTTCTGCCACTGCTTTTCCTTCAGTATACAGCTAATCAGTTTGAATCAGAATTCCCAGAATTTGGTTGAGGGGAGAAATATTCCTGTTAGGTATTGTTCCAAATTTTTAATATCTTACTTGCTTTAAAAGAAAGAAGAGACAAACTCAGGGACATAGAGTAGAAAAATATTGATGGTGATATTGACTTTATTTAAGAAAAGAGAAGTGGAACTACTAAAAACCTCATGCTCTTAATTATTAGAATCCATCAGGAAGAGATATTTTAGAGTAAGTCGATCAGTTTTTTTCTGTTGCTTTGTTGTGATAACATTGATGGATTTCACCGTGTTACTCTATTCTGTATTGTGGCGTAAATGAATGCATTTTAGGACTTAAAGTACATGAGAGAGAATATTGCTTCCAAAGATACAATTAGACAAATATTAATGTCATATTTTCCAGCACAGAAATGAAGATCAGATCAGAAGTTTGCACTCTTATTATAAAGTAACACCTAATTTCCTCATTTAAATGAGTTAAAATATTTATTTCTGTAGATTTTGTTATCTTTAAAATTGTTTATCAAATACTGACCTGGAATTAGAGTTCAACTTACTGCAGAACAAACAGTAAGTAATTTTTTTTGGCATTTATGCAGTTATTAGCTATAACATTTAAAACATTTAAAATTATTTCTGCTGTAGTATTCTCTATTTCTTCTTGCCTTTTTCTCAGTATGTTTAATCTACTAAATAATACATCTGGCACATTCTTACATTAGTGGTAGAGGATGGCTATGTTTCCTTGAGAGTAATAGAATAGAATAGAATAGAATTTTATTGGCCAAGTGTGATTGGACACACAAGGAATTTGTCTTGGTGCATATGCTCTCAGTGTACATAAAAGAAAAGATACGTTCATCAAGGTACAACATTTACAACACAATTGATGATCAATATATCAATATAAATCATAAGGATTGCCAGCAACAAGTTATAGTCATACAGTCATAAGTGGAAAGAGATTGGTGATGGGAACTATGAAACGATCAATAGTAGTGCAGATTCAGTAAATAGTCTGACAGTGTTGAGGGAATTATTTGTTTAGCAGAGTGTTTTACTTTTTAATATTGAATTTATTCTTTGAAACAAGAAAAAAATACAAGATGCTGGAGGTTTTCGAAATGTGAGTCATATCACACTTTATTATATTTTTTATTTTATGAATAATATAAAGCAGTAAAGTCTAAATCATCTACATTTAATCCTGTAAATGTAAAACAAGAAACCCAGATTCTAGAAACTGTATAAAACTGAGCAAGCACAGCCTTATTTTTAATATAGCTTTTTTATTTGGTTTATTGTTTCTTTCTAATAAGAAAGTTTTAATTTTATAAACATCATGGTTCCATTTTATATGATATATAGGTTTTAATATATTTATTATAGAGTCCTTGGTGCTCTTCAAACTTGGTTGGTGTTCAGAGATCGCTAAGGACTCTACAGTTCAACGCTGAGCTATACATATTGTGTATGTATGTATATGTGTGTGTGTGTGTGTGTATTTACAACAGATTTTGTGTGTCCCTATGTTATGTGCTTCTCTGTTCCTCTTCCAGAGAGGTATTATAGTACTACCAAATAGACTAGCCAGTTACTGAAAATTATTGTTGTTGTTATAGTTACATTTTTATTCTGCATTTTTTGTATATGTAACTCAAGACAATGAATTTAATTAATACTTATGCCTCCTATTTTCCTTACACTATCATATTAAACAATAGGAGTTATTCCCTGGTAAATGCCAGTAAGATTGCTTCTCGATTGAAAAATAGTATTAATAGTAAAGTATTCTCAAACCATAGTTTGTAGTAAAAAAAATTGGATGTTTGTGTTCAGTAAAGTGCTTCAAGACACAATCACATTTTGAAGCACAAAGGTATGAGGACCATTTATATAAGAAAAGACAAATTATCTGTGAATGAGACAGGCTGTTCTATAGTTGATATGATCAGGTCTGCACATCAATAGAATGAACAATAGCTTTTGTTGTTAGGGACCAAATCTTAACTCCTAGTATTCATGGAATTAGGACACTTATACTGATATGTAAATATCAGTTAACGGGAGTCAATAAAATATGATACCTTTTCTGTGATGCTGTCTAAACAGCACCTTTGGTATTGGTATGATATGTCACCTTTGGTTTTCATTAGAAAATAAATCTTTTTGTTTTCAACAAACCTTTAATTTAATTCTTTATGATACTGTTTTCAGATGGTTGAATTGTTACTATTTGTTTTTTGCATTTAGTATTTTAATTTTAAAAAATTACATTAAAATATGCTTTTTTTAAAAAAAGTGAATGGAAATCTGGACCCGCTGTTTATGGATTTATTGATAATAACCTGTGGCGATTTCAGTTTCTTGGGATGTAATTGATCTTTAGAGAGATTCTGCTTTTGCACATTTATTTTTTAATCATTTAAACAGTTATAATCCTTTTTGATTTTGGACTAATGCGTTGTCCAATTTTGCTTTTTTACTTGTTATCTATAATACTTGTCTTCAACAAGTACTCAGTTGAATAATGATGAGATAGGAAATATATTGACACTTAAATCAGAATTTAGAGATTAACATTCCTTGGGGAAGCAGGCTTTTTTCCATATGTTAAACAGTAGCACTGAACTCCTTTCTGTTCTTTTGTTCTCGGCATATCTTTGTAATTTGTTTGCAAAGCTGCAAATAGAGCAAGAGCCAGTTTTTATATTATATTACATTTCCTATTTGGGTCACTTGGCTTATCTCTCTGTATTCCTTTTATCCTAGAGTATACTATATTTCTTTCAAGGATGTCAGAATGGCATTTTAATATCTAAAATCAGTGATATAGATATCCTAGATTGACATTTTTGATGGCAATTTATATAACAAACAATTCAGAATCGACTTCAATAAATGAGTAGATTGTGCTTTCTAATCTTTAATCTATAATGATAATGCACATACGGTCCTCAAAGTCCTTATTACCATTGCCTTTTTTTTTAGTTACAATGGTAGAATATATTTCAGTTTTAGAAAATTGGTATATTCTTACTTAAATCTCATGAGAGGTTGTTTGGATAGTCAATCTAATATCCTCCAGCTATTTTACATTTAACTCCATCAACCAGAATGGACAATGGCAAAAAATTGCTGAAATTGAAGATCAAAATATCTGAAGGGCATGAGACTTCTATCCTGAAGACTGTGTTGACTTATATTACAAATGAATTTGGTGTATATTTGTAATTTTTAGGAATATTATTCTAACCCAGGGAGGTCAAACTCAAGGCCCGGGGGCTGGATCCAGCCTGCGGGGTGCTTAGATCTGGCCCACGGGGCCACCCTGAAAATAGTGAAGGACTGGCCTGCAGTGCTTCTGCCAGCAAAAACAGAGCTCAGGAAGCTGTCTGCAGACCTCGCGAGTTCCATTTTCACTGGCAGAGAGTTGCAGGTAACGGTTGCAGCCGAAAACAGAGCTTGGGAGCCCATTTTTGCTGGCAGAGTGCTCAGGCCACAGGTGCCCCTGACATGAGTGGTGTTGAGCTGGCCACACCCACCCTGGCCACGCCCACCCTTGCCCCACCCTGATGCGGCCCTCAATGAAATCGAGTTTGACACCCCGGTTCTAACCCATTAAGATATAGGAACCCTTCAGGAAGAAGTGCTGGTTGCTCATGTAACTAATTTGAAAGGAATATGCCAGATCTAAATCCATAAGAAAATGAAATTTATTTGGCTGTATTTCTGAAATTTAAGTTTCAAAATGAGGATATGCTTAGGGACTTTTAATTTTAGTTTTCTGAGATTTGGGTTAGAAAGAAACTGTTTCTTTTGCACTTTTCTAATTACTGTATGAATCTTTTATTAGATTTGTTTCAACTGTGGTTTGTTTAAAATTGTCTTGGAGCTAGAGAAAGGAATTTGACCCTGAGCTGGGAGAGGACTCTTTTCCCAGAGAATGCAGTCTCATGTCAGCAATTTTACTGCAAAATAAGAAAAGATAAGGCAGAGAGAGCAATATGGAATATAAACTTATCTATGGGTGAGGCTGAATGATAAATATTAACAAGGAAGCAATCAGAAAATTGTTTCACTTGTTACTCCAAGTCTCACATTTTATTTGAACGAGTTAAGGTGAGGTACAGAGAGTTTTTCAAAGAGCTAAAGGTAATGTTTTAGAACCCTCATTACTTCCTGTTCAAACAGTTCTTTGTCTTGCTTTTTTTTTTTTTCAGGTCAAGCCAGTTTTGCAAGTTTACTTAAATTTTAAGTAATCTTTTTTTTTGGAGGGGGGAATGAAATACTATGTAAAATGAAATCTGCATTGCTGCACTAGATATGCTTAATGTTACTGTAGATATAGATACCCGATAGCAGTTGTAACATTATGATGAGCAATATCAATCAGATCCCATTGGGTAAAGAAAGTGTTTTTGCTTATTCATGGTAATAGAGGCAAAACCTTAAATAATAGTTTAATTCTTTTCTAGTAAAATTAGGGCAGTCCAGAATCTATTTGCCAATTTGTATAGTCCCGTCCCCCCGTATATTGATTTGCACTGAACTTCAGTTAAGAGGGAAAGCTTTGTTCTTTAGTGGAAATTGGCAAACTGACAGTCTAAGCTTTACCATAAAAATCTAGTATGTCTAAGTGATCAGATCAGATCTCTGGGAAAAGAAGTCGAGGGGCAAGGATAAAATAAAATAGGTATGTGTTTGTGATGAACAGAGGAGGTTGTCAAAAAGAGGGAAAAACAAATGGTTTTACATATTTTTGCCTTATATTATCCAATAGATTATCTTCAGTTGAAGTTCTCAATATAAAGGAGTCACCAATTCTAACTTTACAGAAATAACTACCAGTATAAACTATAATTGAGATGATGAACTGTGAAATAGGAGAGTTTGAAGCAAGGGTCTAGAAAAAAAATAATTAAATACCATAGTAAGTTGAAGTTTCTTGCAAAAGATATTAAATGACTGATAAAAGATACAGCTTGTAAAAATATTAAATTCTGTACTTAAGGCTTATTTCACATATACTCTCAAAGTTTCCCATATTTTGGAGATTTTTATAGCAGTTTTTTTCATTTTGATGAAAGTGTTGTAGGAAAATGATTTATAATTGCCTATTCATTTTTTATCTGGATTATAGTGTTCTATTTATTGTTAATTTTATATAAAATTGTACACATTTGGGAATTACTTTCTTCTATTTTAATCTCTGCGTAGAAATACATTGTACATCACTGATTATTGGCATATTTTAGAAAATTATATCATAATAAAAACTAATCTGGTTACAAGTCAGCAACTGTTCCAGCTTCTGCATTATACTAGCGAATGTATTTGACAATTGTAATAAAAGTATACATTTTACATTATTTAGATACAGCAAGCTTAAGATTAGTCATCTGTATCTGTGAATACCACTGTATCCCATCATCTCTGCACTTACCTGCTGAATCCTGTACTCCTATTTAATTTTTTATATGCCCTGAAGCTCAGTTGTGACACTGTACCTTCAAAGGTTCCTTCCATTCTGTAGTGTTCCCTGAGCCTCAAATTAATCAAGCATATTCTCTGAAAAAGAAAGAAGCAGATTGGAAATTAATTTTTTTACATGCCCAGTCAGCCAGTTCAATTTTTCTTTTTAAAAAGAGAAAAGGAAGAGAAAAATAACTCTGTGGGCTTTTGCCTGTATATATGAGCAATTGTAGGAAGTTCAGTAGTTTTTAGTTCTGAAATGTTTATTTTGAGACTTGTTTTTTTGTGCTTTGCACAAATTCTTCAAAATGTATCCATTTTTCCATGGGAGGGCCAGATTAGTTTTACCTCAGTTTATTTGAATAGTTCATGCTTATATGTATGTATCTTTTGGGATTTTTCTCTAAATCACATCTTTTACTCTATGAATTGATTTTAATTCCATTCTTTATGTGCTTTTGGACTCAAATCTGTGATTTATCTCTTGGGTTCTTTTCCTTGTGGTGAGTTTCTTAGATAGTGACACATCTCTGTTTTCCTTCTGTGAGATGGATATATCTTTAATGCTATATTTAGTTAAATTGTTAGCTTTATGTTAGAGGCTTCCATCTACCCTTTGGTTTCTACTTTGATGTGTTTATCCCATCAAAGCTTTTATTTTATAATTGTGCTAGTGAGCGTTTCTTGATTTTCCTTATGTCGTCACTAATTTAAAAAAAAATTAAATGGGACCTGAATAATACTTGAGGTAACCAAAGTGTGTAGGTCTAACTTTAACATGAATAATGTGGCTATTAAACCCAAATGTTATTAGTCAATTTTATTTGCAGAATTGCATTTTAATTTACATTCTACTTATAGCTTGTTGTTTTTAAAGTTCTGAAATTCTTGGGAACTCCTGACTGACAAATAAGACACAAAGTTGTGTTCAAGCAGGATGTGAGTAAAGAGGAAACAGCTATAGTTATCAGTCTCTGTCACACACCAGTATTGGCTGTTTTCAGAAGCCAGCTGCATCAGGATAGCTATATTTAGCAGATTCATTTTGACTACCTCAAAGTTTGTATGAGGTATGTTTCTACATATTTTAAGCCAATCTAACCTAGCCAATATAGTATTAATTTGCTTTTCTGTCTCTTGGTCATTGTGTCATTTGTCTCGATAAAGGGACATTTTATTACATGTTTTACCAAAGCCCTTGTTTCTTTTTTGAAAATGTTCAGAGCAGTTGACAAATGTTGGGAAAGCTCTACTGACACAGTGGATTGAAATTTCTTTTGACAGAATCAAAATGAGACAATAAAACTTAAATTTCTTTCTCGTTGGAAATGAATTTTTAAAACAAGGTTGTTTTAACAATAATAAAAACAAAATGGGGAACATAGAGATTAATTTAGCATTTTGAAATAAGGAAAGATATTTCGCATTTTGCTATTATTCCTTATTTTGCTTTTATTCCTTTTTCTCAGTTTTTTTTCTTAAAAGGTTTGTGTTTATTTTAATAAGATAAGCAATGATATGAAAATTTTGATTATTGGATATATTTATTTAGATTACTCTGAGGTAGAATCACAGTATACATAAAATTCGTGTCAGATTGTGACTTTCAATCTAAAACAGCCTTCATGTTTTGGCTTAATATGCATATTCAATAAGCTAATTCAGCATGGAAGCAATATGATAACTGTTATATAGGTTTTGTATTCTTAAATTTTATTCTCTGTGCTTCATACTTGTTTTTCCACATGCATTAGTAAATATGTTGTGTGTACGATAGTGAAAGACAAATAAGACAATGAATTTGAATCTGATATGTTTCAGTCATGAATCTGATATGTTTATATATATATATATATACATATACATATATATACATATATACATATACATACATATACATACATATATATATATACATATATTGATAGATGACAATTTTTTTTGTACATTATAAGTACATAAAGGTTGATCTAGTTATTTAATCATATTCAAATCAGATTGTTAATAATCAAATTTAAAAATAACATACAAAATCTGTCACTAGAAAAATTTAAAATTATTGAAGCAATTTCAGATTCATTCAAATTTTAAAAATTGACTAAACCCATATAAACTGTTGAACACAATTATAAGGTAGTCTTTTTCTTTAATTTTAGGAGAATCTTCCAAATGTTTTCCTTTTTATCATAATAAAATAGTTTGAGAAAACATTTGGTCTATATTCCTATACAGTAATTTTAAAAAATATTTTCACTTGGTCTGTCTTAGTACAGCCTTTTGTAATTTGGTGCCACTCAGATGACTTGGACTACAATCTTCATCATTCCTAGCCAACAAAATAGTTGGCTCTTATTATAGAACATATTGGAATTCAGCTATCTGTATATATAGACTGTTGTTTCTATGTATGCATTCTAATTTTGGGATTGCTTAATTAGATCAACCTTTTTGTGTATTTATTTTGCAGGATATTTTTGTCTGTATGTATCCTGTATCTGTATGATGTCTGCTGTAAAGGGGGACTAATAACGATAAAGGGTACGTGTTTATTTTTATGTCCTGTCATGTGTTGCTGTTGGTCTGCAACACTTATTTGTTGTCCTAGGTTCCCTGTTAATGTTGTCCTGGGTTCCCGCAGGAACGGGTCTCAGCCCTCGCTGAGACAATTTAGTGGGTCCTCGCAAGGACGAAAGAAGCCAAATAAAAGACACCACACCAGGAGTTCTTCCAGATGAGAGAGCACGAAGAAAAGGGTTGTAGAAAGAGTTCCCCCTTAGATCGCAACAGTCTCTTTTATTATGCAGTTTTAGCAGGGAGGGGTAACTACAGCAAGGAGGGAATTAGCATATAGAAACTTAACATCACCAATCAGCAAGCGTTTAGAGTATACGTATTAGCAAAATACCACGTGTTTTTCAGGAAATCATGCATTTTACCTGAATAGAAACCCAACTCAGGAATGTAAAACTAACTCAGGGAAAGGTAGGGGCCCAAATCAGGGAGAGCAAAACTATGCATCTAACTCAGGGAAGGTTCAGCGGAATAGAAACCTAATTCAGGGAAATCAGAACTATGGGTACTATTAATCATGTCTGTCATGTAGCACTGAAAAAAGTCAAGTCAAGTTCTCCCGGCTGTGAGGCCTAAGAAAACCTGAACCAATGATATATCCATATGTCCTCTGTTTTTATTTTTTAAGATGGGTAAATGATATATCCATATGTCCTCTGTTTTATTTTTAAGATGGGTAATATTCTTCTAAAGCTATGACATCCCAGTGGATCCCCTCCGGGAGACCCCGAGGAGTCAGTACGCTTTTTCAAAGGAATGGTTCCCGATTCAGAGTCTTCATCAGCCTCAGAGGCTAATTCTAAAAGAGGTTGTTTATATTCATTTTCAACAGTGTTCCTTAGCAAGAGGACATCATCTCCAATACTGTTTAGTCGTTGTTTCAAGAATGCTAGAACTCTCCCCATGACACATGGGCCAATTGTACAGGCAAGGAGCAACAAAATCAGAGGACCAGCTAGGGCAGAGAGGAGGGTGGTCAACCAGGGAGAGAGATTAAACATTCCCTGATACCACGTGTGGGATTGAGAACGCTCTTTTTCTCTATCTTTCAATCTGCAGTTGATAGAGTAGTGTATATTATAGTCCACCCTCCAGTGTCAAGTCCTAGCCTTTCTTTGGACAAGTATATTGTGCAGGAAGTATAGGCATCCGAGGAGGCATTGATACAATAGTGAGAAAAGTTAGAGGGTACATACCCAAGGCAACAACCTTGACCTTCAATTGAGGATACCGTTATAGAAGAGTTAGACCACCTACAACCGGTATCTGAGGTGCTATTGGTAAAAGGTAGGGCGGAACCTATGGCCTCATAAAAAGGGGGTTGAGAAGACAGACACAGCCAACATCTACTATCATTGTTAGGAAAAGTACGGGCTGCCACAAGGGCATCATGCGCAGAGGAGACCAAGGACACCAATGGATTGTTGCTTTTAATCAAGGGCTGTAAAAAGGGCGAATTGACTTGTTTGTTTGGGCCCACTGGTGGGGATGTTTCTAAGGACATGGTAAGACGAATTATGAATATATTTCCTGGATGTCTGTAATCGGAATTATCTCTCGACCTTCCCCCCCATCTTTTCCCTTTAATCCATTCAGTAATCGGAAGACTCCTTCCATGAGATGTAAAAGTAACAGTCATAGGATTGAGGAGTCAGTAGTATAGGGAGCAGTCCACCAAATCTTTCCGGTTGACACACATTGCCAGGACTTGCAATACCAATCTAGGTGGGAGAGATCAGTAAGATGTCCTGGGCAGATATACAGGCCTGGACCAATTGCCCAGACGTCCCGAGGGGAAGGATTACATTTTGTTTTATGTTTAAATCCATGGGCGCCGACCAGCATTTCAGCAAAGTCAAAGTAAAGTGCAGGAAACCAAGGCCACAGAGTTCGATTAGAGATGGAATGAAGGACGCCTCCTTGGAAGTCCAAAATAGTCCAAGTATAATTTGCGGGACGATGCAGGTTCTGCTGTGCTCCGGATAAGTAGCGCTGCAAACGGAGAGCTGCAGGGGTAGAAACGTGGGAAGAGGGCAAGGAGCGAAATATGCCAGAGGAGAAATGGGTAGCAGAGAGAAGGGAAATTTTAGAGACAGAAGAGGCAAGAGAGATCAGTGATAGGATCAGAAGGATCTTCATCTTTCTGTTTTGGATCATTGAGATGACAGGGGCGAACACAGCGAGCTGGAACCCACAGGACTCGATCAGGCAATTGAACTGCAGCGTAGCCTTTTCCCCAGGTAATCAATTGAGCTGGACCTTTCCAAGCTGGATCCGGAAGATGCCTATAATATACCAGAGGACGAGAAGAGGGGAGGGGAGGAGCGGAAAACTGTCTCGAGGCAGCAGTGGAGGCAGGAGATCCAGTTAGATTAAGAAAATTCAATGAATACAAGCAAACATTTAATACATTTTGCAACGCCGGGAGTGTCGGGGGGCTGATGCCTTTTGACCCCAAGTGTCTGTCCAAGGCCTGTTTAAGAGTCAAATTCGCTCTCTCTATAATGGCCTGGCCCTGGCTATTGAAAGGAATGCCGAATTTATGGATTATTGACCAGCGATGGCAAAATTGTGCAAAGGCAGAGCTCGTATAGGCTGGTCCATTGTCATAGAGTTTTTGGACATCCCAACGTTACGAAAGTCCGAATACAATGATTAATAACTTGTTTTGCGGTTTCACCCCTTTGCAAGGTTGCCATGATGAAACCTGAATATGTATACCTTGGCGGCTGCAAGTAGGGCATTGATGTATGATCAGATGCCTCAGCAGCCGTGAAGCCAAATTGTTTCATGAGCGCCTTTTTGTTTTGATGAAAATAGGAGTGACTGTCCCAAGGAGAGACAGGAGAAAGTGTCAAAAGAGAACAAAATAGGGATGTGTACGTTTGTAAATGAGAGACTGTAAAGTTGTGAAAAGAGAAGTGAGATTAGAATCAAGAGAAGGGGACAAGTAAGATTGAAAAATAGTTTTTACTATTTGAGTAACATATAGACTGTCTAAGATGAGGTTGAAAGGTATTATGTGGAAGACAGAGAAAAAGACAATCAATCAATAAAAACCCAACTCCCACCCTTTTTATTCATGTGTGGAAGTTGTTCACTAACAAATCCATGCTATCAAAAACTTCCAAAAACAAACCACATTCTTAGCAAAATAACCTTCTAACTTATCACATCCTATAACTTTCTAACTCATCTCTGAAATAGTTCCTAAAACAGGGCACATATTGTGCTGCTAAAAAAGAAAAAGAAACAATACAAACAGCAAATAAGGGGCACACTGAGTCAGATTCAAAAAAGAAAAACATGGCGGAAGCTTAGGGTGAGTCTGTTTATGTGGAAAACCTGAGTGCATTTTCCAAAAAACAGACTCACGCTTAAAAAAAAATGCATCCATAAATAAGAAGATCTGAAATGCTGTAGGGTTTCCTGCTTGGGCAGGGGGTTGGACTAGAAGACCTCCAAGGGTCCCTTCCAACTCTTATGATGTATGTGAACAGCTACAAAAATACAAAGCTAAATGAAACATTTTTAGTCAACTCAGTGCTTTGAAAACATTTATAAAGGTATAGGTTTAATCAGGTAGTTTAAACCTCAAAAAGTTCCAGAAAAGATAAAAAATTAAAATTAAAAGCAAAATCAAAATTGTATGCATGATTAAAAATTAAAATCAAAAGTGTTTTCAGGGTTGAAAATTAAAATCAAAATTGTTTTCAGGGTGGAAAAGAAAATATATCTGCATAGTTTTTACATAGCTCTTTGCAAAAGCAATGCTTCCAGAGAGCCTAATTGTCCCTCCCTTCTCAGACAAGAAAGAAGAGAGAGAAAAAAATGGAGTGGGGGTGAATGGTTTTCCCCCCGTAGCCCACCCTTTTTCCTGGCACAGCAAGGAACAAAGGAGGGAGTAGTTAAGATAAGCCAGAGGGCAGAGAAAAAAAGTTAAAAGTAACTCACTGGAAAGACACTCTCATGCATATGAAGAGAAAAAAAAATCCAAAAGTAACTCACTTGCTTGCAAAAGGAAAGAAAAATGTTTTATTTCTTTTCCAAAAGTACCTGGCTGCTTGCATACGGAATTTATGCAGACAGATACACACACACACACACACACACACATGCAGAGACAATTTCTCACACATGCACACATTTCTTGCAAATCCAAAAGACAACACAGAAATTTCACACCTTCTCAATGAGTTTTGCACATACACACATTCCATGCAAATCAAGCATCACAATTATCTCTACAATTCTTATGCAGGTCTGAAAATGATCACATACATACATACACAAGCACACACATCATCAAACAACATTTACAGACCTGGGGAACTTTTCTGAGAAAACTCAGCAGTTTAAATCATGACTGTGATTGTGGATCCTTTTAAGTCATTTTTGATCTAAGTGACGTCTGCAAGTAAAATGAGGCATTCAAAGATCATGTGCCAGATGTACAGAATTTTTACAGGGGCTCTTGGACTTTCATGGAAAAAAGTTCCCAATGTTTCCCATGTAGTCGCTGTGAGCAAATTCTTTTCCAGATTGTTTCCAGATATAGAGAAGCAATTAAACCAAATCAGTTGCTGATCACCCATGGGGGAAAGGGAGGGGTGCTCTGGGGGAAGGGAGGCAGGCAGGGGAAAGGAGGCAGTTTTCAAAGCAGGGATGGAAGAAACAGGTATTTGGTACAATACGCTTTCTAGCTCAATATGCTTTGAAGGTTCAGAGTGGGGGGAAAGGGAGGAGGAGGGAAAGGAATGAGCAGGCAGAGGAACTGAAGGAGAGTGAATGCCGTAGGAAGTAACAGCTTCTTTTAAATTTTTAAGCACCCGGACATTGATGTTCTCGTGTATCGGCTGTCCCCCTCCCGCTGGATTGAGGTTTAAAGGGTAAGCCGATATCGGGGGTTCAGTTCTTAGAGAAAGAGAAGAAAGGGCAACCAAAGCAGAAAGAGTGCCTGCAGCTATGTCTGTATCCTTCGGCGGGGGGGGAGACGCTGCAGAAGGAGAAAGAGCTGTGTCTGCAGGGGGAGCAGAGGCAGCTACAGAGACAGAAGAAGATTCATACGGAGGTGGAGAGACCGTTGGTAGGGATTCATCCGTAGTAGAAGAGAGCGGAGCAGCCGAATCAGTAGAAGGAGAATTAGGATAGAGGGTGCCAAGAGCAGCCGTAATAGCCCGCCAAGTCACTAGAATATCAGGCGGAGCTCGAGGGTGGTCATGGAGGAATTTTCCCAAGCGCGTCCAGGTAGCCTTCTTAAGAGTACCTTCCTCCGGGTAGGCAGGGCACTTTTCATGAACATAGGATAGAAAAGAGGTAAGAGATTTCTTAGAAAGAGGATAGACAGTGGTGCCATTAACTTTTTGCAAACAATTAGCCTTCTTCACCAGAGAGTAAAGCTCATTCCTATGCCATGATGAGACTTTCGAGTTCGAGGAGCCCATTACTTACGTGTGCACATGTCGCGTCCCGGACGGGTAAGCAATGAGGGTGAAGGTGACGCACCGCTAGACAACGATCGCGCCTCTGGACAACACAACAGGTCCGGACGAGCCCCCAGATGTTGCTGTTGGTCTGCAACACTTATTTGTTGTCCTAGGTTCCCTGTTAATGTTGTCCTGGGTTCCCGCAGGAACGGGTCTCAGCCCTCGCTGAGACAATTTAGTGGGTCCTCGCAAGGACGAAAGAAGCCAAATAAAAGACACCACACCAGGAGTTCTTCCAGATGAGAGAGCACGAAGAAAAGGGTTGTAGAAAGAGTTCCCCTTAGATCGCAACAGTCTCTTTTATTATGCAGTTTTAGCAGGGAGGGGTAACTACAGCAAGGAGGGAATTAGCATATAGAAACTTAACATCACCAATCAGCAAGCGTTTAGAGTATACGTATTAGCAAAATACCACGTGTTTTTCAGGAAATCATGCATTTTACCTGAATAGAAACCCAACTCAGGAATGTAAAACTAACTCAGGGAAAGGTAGGGGCCCAAATCAGGGAGAGCAAAACTATGCATCTAACTCAGGGAAGGTTCAGCGGAATAGAAACCTAATTCAGGGAAATCAGAACTATGGGTACTATTAATCATGTCTGTCATGTAGCACTGAAAAAAGTCAAGTCAAGTTCTCCCGGCTGTGAGGCCTAAGAAAACCTGAACCAATGATATATCCATAGTCATGGATTCACAGATTGCATTTGAGATTAATCTCATCTGTAACATTTCCTGTCTATAAGGTAACCTTCCAGGAAAATATATCCTATACACTCCTTTTTTCAGGGCATGCTTGTGTTTGATTTGGCCTTTAGCCTGCTGGATGACTTACTGTCTTGATTTACCTGTTTTGGTATATGTACAATTCCTAATTTTTGGCTGTGGCCTGTGTTGGGATTTAGTAAGCCTGAGATGGTGCTTTAGGGCCATACCTTTTAGAAATCCCTTGGTTCTGCCTCTTAGTGCTCTACAGTTTGCATTAATAATCTTATACTGGGAATAATCTATTTTTTGTCGGATCCAAAAATGGGGAAACTCATGATGATACTTCTAAGAAGATTGCTTTATTATTCCATACCTATATGGAATTGGTAGACAGAATCTTGCCAAAGTGAAGCATTCAAGTATCTACATTAAGCATATACTCTGAAAACTATTAGGAAGTTCACCCTCTTTCTGTCACATAAACTATTTGAACTGAGCTGTCTTTTAGTGTTCTGGACTATATCCCCTCCCTCCTGGGAATGCAGATTACTATGTTCCATCACAATTTTATGTATTCTGCATGATTTTTCATCTCATTTCTTTTGATTAATTGACCTTTTCCTTTAATTGTTTTAAAGCATTCTCATTAATACCTAATAGGAAATAGATATTAATTTAATTCAGATTGAGAAAAGGCACAATCTGCCTTTTGTAACCGTAATTTTACTTCCCATTTAAGTTGGTCATGGTAACTCAAACTATTCAGTCTCAGATTCTGGGATAAATCCTACCTTTAAAAATTGCTAAATATTGTCATAGATTTATCATACTATAAATTACAAAAGTTAGAAATTAGAGATTATAAAATACAGAGAAAATGTTATGCATTCAGGGAACCATCACTGTTTTTTGTCAGGAGTGCTCTGTCAGATTGATATTACAAATTCTTAATGTGCTAATTTCATTATACCTTTATCTTTCTGTAGCAGATATGTATGCCTCACAGAATACTACCTTCTGTCTGTACTTTCATATTTATTATCTATTATTTGGGAGCTCAGGAGCTTTGGATAAAGAAATCCTTTGGTCTTGTAGGGTTGAGCATATAGCTGATTTAATATGTGGGCACTACATTAGATTGTTTGGCAATATGGTTCAGGATTTATTGTAGATCAGATTCCTTGCCCTTTTCCCCTATATAAGCAAGGTTTGTGATTCCCAGTTGTTTGCAAAACCGAAGAGCCACAGAAGAGTAATTGTTCTGTTATATTTAGGATGATTGGTAAGTAAAACAGAAGGCAGAGGATGGATATTAATATGTTTCTTTAAAGTGTGTATATATGTATATTAACTAAAATAGGTTCTTATTTTGGAATTAGCCAGAATATGTTAGGCCCTATTAGATATATAGTCACACAAATGAGAAATTATAGCAATAGCACTTAAACTGATATACCACTTCACATTGACTTTACAGCCCTCTCTAAGCGATTTACAGAGTCAGCATATTGTCCCCAACAATCTTGATCCTCATTTGACTGACCTCGGAAGGATGAAAGGCTGAGTCAACCTTGACTCGGTCAGGATCAAATTGCTAGCAGTCAACAGAATTAGCCTGCAATACTGCATTCTAACCACTGCGTCACCACTGCTTTTTTTATTTGTGTGTGTGTGTAATTATACTGTACTGTAGTTCATTTACCCCTCTGTATATTTATCTATAAAACACATAGCATTATTTATCTGTGTATATATTGAAAATTGCATGGCACATATTTCAAAAGCCGAAGAAGTGGATTTATTTCTCTAACATAGGAATGCAAATATTTTATTGTTCGAAAAGGAGAGATTTATCAGTTGAACCAAGGCAAATTGCTTTGGTGGTAGTAGTGGTTGGGAGAATATCATGCTGCTATGTTACAATGAATGGAGAATATTTGGAGCAGTTCAAAGTTGGGGAAGGAATAGTCTTTGGGTTTTTATAGCTGTTATCGTTTCTGTCCTCAAGACAATCTTTTGAGTTTTAACTCTTCATGTAAACCTTTAAAACAGCTTATCTTGTTTCCTCAGAGATTGTTTTAAATTGTAACTATAGTATGTAAATGTATCTTCATGTCTCAGGGACCATGGAAAGTATTATGTAGATTTGGTGGGGGGGGACTGATAATGGATGTGCGCAGTAGGATATCTCTGTTCATTTGTATCTTTAATCATATACTAATACTTTGATTATATGTTGCACTGACACATTTACCCAGAATCACTCTGGACAGTTTCCCATAAACTATATAAAAAGTGTTATCCTAGAGTATCATAGCATACTTTATCTCTCCAGAATCAGAACCTCTGATAAAGTAGTCTGCTGTTTTGAAAATTGAAACACTAATAAGGTAGGTGTTTGTTGTTTCTCTTCTCTTCTAGTATTTCTGGGATTTGGACACAATGTTCTTATCTTACAGGTTATTACCCCATGTCGAAAACTCATTTTATGTGCTGACAACAGAAAAGAAATGGAAGACTGGATTGCTGCACTAAAAGCTGTACAGAATCGTGAACATTTTGAGGTAATGTTAGATAAATATATAGATGCATTTCTTACATTATCCCCACTGTACTGTTCAGTTTATTTTTCCTTTTTTTCCTCACTTGAATTATGAAATGGCATTCTTACTCCTCAGTTTTTCTGTATTTAATAAACTTTGTATTGACGCAAACTTGATTCATAAAACTAAAATGAGTGTTTTATTTTAAGTTACATTTATTTTTAAATCATCATAGGGTTTGTTTTAATTTAATTTGCAGTCTACACAGTACAGTATGGACCATTTTTCAGGAATGCATAACTGGTATGCTTGCTCGCATGCACGTCCAACATACTGCAATGTGTGTCGAGAGGCATTATCTGGGGTTACATCCCATGGACTCTCCTGTGAAGGTAAATATTTCGGTATAATATTTTCATTGGCACATGAAATTATAGGCTTACAATAACATAAAATTTATTATCCATTAATTAATAATAGTAAAAATAATTTTAATAGAATAAAGTGAAGTATTTTATTTCATATCCTGATATTTGGCAAAGGGGGCTTATAAAACTCATAAAAAATTAAATGGCTGTAGTTATAAATAGTACAGAGTAAAATATGTTAGGTTTTGATTCTATATGTGCTTCCAGTTTATGAATTCTTGATTCTGCCAGTAAGAAAGATACTGGCCCAAAAACAAAAACAAACAAAACAAATCAGACACCAAAAATGAGGAATGCAAAAGATGGGAAATACAATTTCTCACATCTTAATTCATTATGTGCTTTTCCCAATACACACACATTTGTTGTTGTTGTTGTTAGTGTGCAAATTTAAGGCTCATAAGAGATGTGCTGTCCGGGCAACTAATAACTGCAAATGGACAACGCTGGCATCCATTGGGAAGGATATCATTGAAGAGGAAGATGGGGTATGTAAAATAACATTTTTCAAAGGCTGGTTTTTACCAAAGGATATTGAAAGCACACTGAATAGGGATCTTCCCTGCTAAGACACTCTGAATGTTTCAATGAGGGATATTTTTAACTTTCTGGAGTGCAGTAATATTTATTTTTTCTAACATTTCTATGATGCTCCCACTTCAGCCAGTTCAAAAACTATTGTATGCTGTTTATTTAAATATGACAGCTACTCCTGAGGTTAGAAATTTTTGGTGATCTTGAAATAATGGAAATATATCTGATATGATCAATAATCAGAGAAGTGCCAAACAGACATTTGAAGAGTATCTTGCTTGACTCTTTCCAAGTCCTTTGGAATTCAATAAGGCTTGAAGAAGAGGTGATATGTTTTTTCATTCATCTGTGACTAAACAATAAATCATAGTTAATCCCATCAGTAGTGAGATTGAAAAAAGATATTTCGTGTTCTTTGAGCCCCATGGTAGATGTATAAGGTGTGGTATAGAAGTGCTTCTCTAAGTGATGCTGCTGTAAAAAAAGAGCTTCAAGTTAAATCTCTGCTGCTGCTTCCTACCTTCTTTAAACCCTTGTAGAAATACAACCTGCCTTATTTGTGAGACTCCTGATTTAAGGAGAGAGAGAGAGAGAGAGAGAGAGAGGGAGGGAGGGAGGGAGGGAAGGTGGGAGGGAGGGAGAGAGAGAGGGAGGGAGGGAGGGAGGTATATTTCTGTAAGTTGCACTAATATTTGAATATGTTAAGAAGCAGGGGAAGAGTTCCTCGTTTTTTGTTTTCTCTAAATAGCAGCATAAGAGAAATTTCAGGAAAAGAAGAAAGTATAGTTGATTATTTAGTTTTCATGGGAACCCACAAGATGAACTGGTAAGCTGACAATCAGATTTATAAAAATCTGCCCGGATATAAGCACTCTGTCCTACAATCTTGATATAATCCACCAGAGCTATTTTAGGAATTTAAGAAGGCAGATCTGTATTTCAAACTACATGAATATATGCTATTATTGAAAGTGTTATAAAATAAGGGATTTGTGTGTTCAGCATGTGAAGAAATATCTGTTTATATTGTAATGGCTCTTAAACCTGTCTTGTTAAAAAAATAAATTCTGGTTGAACAGATTTCAATGCCACATCAGTGGCTGGAAGGAAACTTACCTGTGAGTGCCAAATGTACAGTGTGTGATAAAACATGTGGCAGTGTCCTACGCTTGCAAGACTGGCGTTGTCTTTGGTGCAAAACCATGGTAGGTAATTATGGTGCATAGTTGAGTGATTCAGCTCTCCTTTGGTATATGTTACAGGTGTATTTTCATAAGTTGAGGAAGCATTTCAAGTTTTTTTTCTTTTTTGCCAAATACCATTCTTCTAAGTAATTATGAGAAAATGCCATTCATAATAAAACATGGAACAATTATGACCAAGAGTATCAAGCTGCAATAATGTTAGCACCAATAATTTTCTTATGTTGAATAAAGGAGATTTAGTAAATGGTTGGTTTATTTACAAGTGCCTTGTTAAAAAAATCCCATTTGAAAAAGTAATAAAATATTCTTGAATCTTTTCAAATTTGGAATTTGAAACTTAACTCTGGCCTTGTCTTAATAGGCTGTCTTGTGTTTTGCAAGACATACCTTAATTATGAAGTACACTAATATAGGACAATGTATCACTGTATCTTCAATGCAAAATTTAAATATAATAAAATTTCTTGATATTTTATGTTTGTATTATTGTGTGGGAAAAATATTAGAAAAGCAAATGAAAAGTCAGAAACCAGGCACTACAAAATTTAATGCATGTGATTTTATTATTACAGGTACATACCTCATGCAGAGACCTATTACCAACAAAATGCCCCCTTGGCCTTTGTAAAGTGTCTGTCATCCCACCCACAGCTCTCAATAGCATTGATTCTGATGGTAAGTCATTACAGTTGTACTGTATCAGTGTTGTCACAGGAGAAGAACAAGAGCAGGAATTAAGTATTCTCTGATGACTGAACATATTTATTGCTTATGGCATACTGAGCTACAGTTAGATGAAAGAACTGGAATAGCTGGTGATGGGATGGAAGAAATAGAATATTCTGGCTATCTGGACCCTTTTAAAAGATTTGCACTGCAACATTTCATTGCAAATCGCATCTGCTTTACTTCTGTTTCAAACTAATAACTTGTAAAATAATTTTTAAAAGTCAATTTGTTTTATTTTTTAGGTGAGGCCATAATGGTAAAACAAGAGTTATAATAAATCTTCTGTAAATGTTTAATGATTAATCTTCCTTAATCATTGTTTTTTCCTCCAGGTTTTTGGAAAGCCACTTGTCCCCCTTCTTGTACAAGCCCTTTGTTGGTCTTTGTCAACTCAAAAAGTGGAGACAACCAGGGTGTAAAGTTCCTACGAAGATTCAAACAGCTGTTAAATCCTGCGCAAGTCTTTGATCTTATGAATGGAGGACCTCATCTTGGGTAGGCAAATTGTATTCTAGTTTTGAAAATTAACCATTCTTATTTTGTGCTCAGAATAACCAATTTGGAACAGTTTCAAACATTGGTTTTGGTGTGGGCATATAGCTAAAGTGCATATGTTTGATCTGGAGATGGAGTTGTGTTAACAGACCAAAGTTTTCATCAGTGGAGGAGCAGAAAAATATTAGGACTATTGAGTGATGGCACATAGTTCAGAAGAAATAGGAAAAAGCAATTGCTGGGAAATTGAGGGGTTTGAATTGGTAGGTGAGAAAAGGAGAATAAATGGGTGCTGGCTAAGAGTTAATAATGAGGATTGGGAAGGGACAGTGGAAGAGAAGAAAGGGTAAGTGCAACAGCATTGCCTTATTCTGTTACAGCAACCTTCCAGATTTTTTATTGGTACTTCTGCCAAATCACAATCTTTCTAAAATGGTTTGACTGAACTTCTGAAATACAACATGTTTGTTTCAGACTCAAAACAAAACTTTTTGTTTTGCCCACATTTATATTGAGCTTACTTTTATATATCAAAATTCGTTTGTAAGAAATATTGCACTGTCATTATTATTTAGGTTATTTTGGTGAGTATATTTTATCAATAAGTATGGACAATGTTAAACATGAATGCAGTCTTCTCAGAACTGTTGTCATTTCCTTATATTTAATTGTTTTAATTGATGTTTATTTTTTGAATAAGAATTATTTCATATGCATGAAGGTACTTTAGATAATTGCAAATTATTTATCCAGCCTAGTACCATAACAATTGCCACTGACAGCCTTTAATTTGACATCTGCTTGCAAAGCAAGTGCTCATTCATTGAGCAGTTGTCCAATGTATATTTATTCCATTCACATCTAGCATAAAAATAATAACTTATCCTTTACAAGGCTCCATAATATCATTTGTGTATTGAAATGCACAAAACTGGTTTTTTAGACATATCCACTTAATAAAGAACTATACTTTGTGTTCATTGTATGACCCTGTAACTCAGAATTTATTCAGATTAATTAAAAATCCAATAAATGCTTTCATTATTCCTGTGCAGAAAATGCATACAGTGGATTTTAATTCCTAGCAGTTTCAAATTTGAATAATATCTTTAATGGTATTTTTTTCCCCCTGTTCAGTTTACGTTTATTTCAGAAATTCGACACTTTCCGAATTCTGGTGTGTGGTGGGGATGGAAGCGTTGGATGGGTTCTCTCTGAAATTGATAGCCTCAGTCTCCATAAACAGGTGCCTTTCTAATCCCAGAGTGTTTATCCCTATGTGAAAAAGGATAAATCCCCCCAAAGGACAAACATTTATGCTAAAATGTTGTGAAAAATAATGAAGTGTGGAAATTTTATATGGCAAATATGGGGTTTTCCATTTTAATGTGAGTTGCAGCAATTTGTTCATTAATTTATGTGGGACTTAGTGATAAAATCATAAGCCCTTGAAAATCCAAAGGTACTCTCCTATAAAACTAGCAATTTATACAGAGTTGGTCACCATAAGGAACTTTTTAGATCATTGCAATTCCCAACCCTTAGTCACACTTTCATGATAAAATTGGGAAGCCCCATGTTGTTAATTAACTGTGCATAAACAGCCTGGCAAATGGAATTCTGCCCTGACATATTTGAAAGGATTCCTGGGCTGCTATTTCATTAGCTATTTTCTTAGAAGATACTGCTAATTAAGCACAATTATTTATTGTATCAAAATAGCAACAGCATCATAGCAGTAAAACTAAAATGTTAAACTTTGGCCAGAGATTAAACACATTGTTAACATCATCTGTAATTAAAATTAATTAACCATCCACCCCTACAGTATTTAAGAAATAGCAGCTTTGTTCTGGTTGTTGCCAGGCCTGTAAAAAAGGAAAGCAAAAACTTTAAATACTTAGAAAAGTTTTAAAATAAAAGTTATATAACAATGCATTCATGCAATCCCAAATTACATTGAGGATTGAAGAGATGATGAAAAAGACTTCATCTTTTTCAATAAGCCCTTTTGAACAAATCTGTTAAAAGAATGATGCAGAAAAAATATTTTAATAAATACTATATGTGTAAAGGGAGTGCACAAATTAGATATTCACTGAGGAACCTCCAGTTGGCAAAAAATAAAAGGGAGAACATGCAAAAATGTGGATATGGTATGAATGACACATTAACCTTTTTATCAGGTAATTTTATTTCATGCATCTTTATGCATTAATGAAATTAGAAAGAGTTTCTTCAGTGTTTCTCTTTTGTGACTGTTTTCAGTGAAGCTCTTTTGGTTATGCCATGTTTTCTTTTTCCTTTCCTATATGTAGTGTCAGTTGGGTGTCTTGCCTTTAGGTACTGGCAACGACCTTGCACGTGTGCTAGGCTGGGGATCTGCTTGTGATGATGATACTCAACTTCCTCAAATATTGGAAAAGCTGGAAAGGGCCAGTACCAAAATGCTTGATAGGTAAATGACATTATATATTGCCATTCACTATCTGAAGTTAACATCAAAAAAGATCAGCCACTTTAGAAGACCTAAACATCCTTTAAGTTGATATAAAAGGCCTAGAGGTATAGTTTTTTATATGCAAACTTGAAGATCTTTCTTTATTACCTGATGGAATCTGATTTCCATCATGGTTGGTATTTGTGCATTATGTTTAGATGTCTTAAATTTTACAAGTGTCTTAACAAAGCTTGATTACGTTTAGGTCAGTTGCATTGTTGCAGTCCTGAAAATGGCTATTTAAGTAAAAGCTTTTATATTCCAAGCTAAAAAAGTATATGTCTGCCTTTTACAAATTGGCAGAATCTGTTCAAGTTTAATACTGGAAGGGGTATTTTTAAAGAAAGTATTAATCTAATTTGTTTGATTTATAATTTTAATGTACAGTATCTGATTTACTTGGGTATTATAAATGGTAATATTCAGAATAGTAAAGTCTGAAAATTTTATCAGGATATATATCTTGGTCTGTAACAATATTAGTCACATTCTACTTAATAATTATGCATTAAATGTCAAACTAAGAAAAATTAACTCTGTTTTTAGTGTGGTATTTAAAATTTTATGATTTCTGTAGCAGTCAATCAGTGGTGGGTTGCTACCGGTTCTTACCGGTTCTCAAGAACTGCTGGCAAAAATCTGGCCAAGTTCGCAGAACCGGTAATGATGCCCAGCTGGCCACGCCCCCGAACCAGTTCCCTTGGCCGAAGAGGTTGTAAAAACAAAAGGTTTTAAAAGGCTCCTCTGGCGATCCCCGCTGAATTTCCTCATCACCAAAACCTTAAAAAACATGTTTTCTACAAGCTCTTAAGGCGAAGCGCTTGAAGAAAAAAATCCTTTTAAGAGGTTCTGGGCTGCCATGAGGCAAGCCTCATGGGATCGTCAGAGGAGCTTTTTAAAATCTTTTTTTCCTCTGGTGATCCCAGATGAGTTTCCTGATCATCACAGGCTTTTAAAATCACTTTTTTACAACCTCTTACAACAGTCCCCACCCATGCCCACCCAATCGCCCCCTCCCCCACTTACCTAATTACTGCTCCTTTCGGGCTGCAAAGCCATTCTTTCCTTTGGCTTCTGCAATCAGTTGCATCAGCTGGCAACTGAATCTGCCTGCCTATAATCCATCTCATCGGTAAGCAACTCAATCTGCCTCGATTGGGTAAGTAAACTATTAAAAAATAGTTAATTGGGGTTTTTAAAGGAGTTGGGTTTTTAGATAGCAATTAAAAGTTAAGGAAGTTTTAAATTTAGCCGCTTTTATTTAAAACGGGTCTCCAACCTTAGTAACTTTAAGGCTTGTGGACTTAAACTCCCAGAGTTTAACTAGGTTGGAGACCTCTGATCTAAAAAATACAAATAAAATAAAATAATAAAATAAAATATTTGTGTAGCTTTCTGAGATTTGGTGTGTTTCTGTAGTAACTACACAAACACACAAAATCTCACAAAGCTGTATGTGGTATTTTGTGTGTGTGTGTGTGTGTGTGAGTCAGTTGTGTTGTGTTGTGTGTGTGTAAAGTGTGAAAGTTGGATTTTGAGCTTTTTGTTGCTGTGTGAAGTTCCTGCTTGTTGCAGGGGGCATTTTGGGTGAGGTGCAACTGCTTTTACATTGTGTGTGTCAGTTGTGTTGTGTTGTGTGTGTGTGTGTAAAGTGTGAAAGTTGGTTTTTGGTACCTCTTATTGTTTTGTATACTTTGTTTGTTATTTTTATTATTTATTTTTATTGGCCACGCCCACCAGTCACATGACTGCCAAGACACTCTCACCCAGTCACATGACCATCAAGCCACGCCCAGTGTCACATGACCATCAAGCCACGCCCACAAAATAAGCCACGCCCACAGAACCGGTAGTAAAAAAATTAGAACCCACCCCTGCAGTCAATACTTGTGTAATTATGTACTATGTAATTATGAATAACATCTCTTGTGTATTCAGAATTTCTTAAGAATAGTAGGAATTGCTTTGGGTAAATATTACTGTCATCTTTTGCTAATAATTTAAGGCCATTTTACTGAATGTAGGGAAAATGAACTTCAGTGCTTACTTTGCATGAATATAATGCATGTGTATTTATTATAATAATAATAATAATAATAATAATAATAATAATAATAATAATAATAATAATAATAATAATAATAATAATAATTTAATTTTTATACCGCCCTTCTCCCGAAGGACTCAGGGCGGTTAACAGCCAGATAAAAATACAATACAATATACAATAAAACCCATTTAAAAAACTTATTCAACATTGGCCAAATTAAAACTATAAAAACATAATATAAAACCCCATTTAAAATCCAATTTAAAACCCATGTTATGCCAGTCCTGCTCGGAAGAATAAATACGTCTTCAGCTTGTGGCGAAAGGCCCGGAGGTCAGGAAGTTGATGGAGTCCAGGAGGAAGCTCATTCCAGAGGGTAGGTGCCCCCACAGAGAAGGCCCTCCCCCTAGGGGTTGGCAGCCAACATTGTTTGGCTGACAGCACCCTGAGGAGACCCTCTCTATGGGTGCGCACCGGTCGGTGGGAGGCATATGTATGTTATCTAAATGTAGGTATACATATATGTGCCTGTGAATATTCATGCTTACTGATTGTGAATTCACACATATTTGATCAGTTTAAAAGATAAAAATCAGCTGTATCTGCTATGCATTTTTAATAGTAAACAGAATCTGATTTGTAATAATTTGTGTAATAAATCTTTTTTACTAGGTGGAGCATTATGGTATATGAAACAAAACTCCCTCGTCAAACATCAGCTACTACAGTTCTTGAAGATTTCAGTGAAAGTTCTGAGGTAGGTAATTATTAAACAGGAGAAAGTGTAAAGGAAGAAAATTAAGCTGGAAAACTGAGTTAATAAAATAAAGAAAAAATTCAAATAAGCATTAAAATATATAATTTTTAGAGCACTAAAGAGGTGAAAAGTATTCACAGAGGTTCAATCAAAACCATTGAACAAAGATTTGAAGTTTAAAATAGGAGAAGGTAAAGATATAAAGGAGGGGTGTCAAACTCACAACTTACAGGCCTTGATGTGTCATACACTTACCACGCCCACCCTCATTTTAGCAAAGGAGGGAAAGTCATGTTACGTCACATGACGACAATGTGATGCCACGGGTTTGACACCTCTGATCTAAAGGTCACATGTTCCCCATTCTTGTTTTACTGCAGTCATTTCCCTTGTCTGAATACGCTGTAACTTTTATTTTAATTTTTTTAAAAAATATCTATAACCTGCCCCCATCAGAAAAGATGCTTTTCTATCACATTATCTTATCTTGTGTAATGTTCCCCATAGAATAAATTGAAATCATGACTTCATGTTTATTGAGCATGTATAAATTGTTCTAATTTTGTGCTTTGCATTATTGGCAGAAATAATACAATTTTCTCTGTCTACTTTCACAAGGTACAACAGATACTTTTCTATGAAGACTCTGTGGCTGCTCATTTATCCAAAATTTTGACATCTGACCAACACTCAGTAGTCATCTCATCAGCCAAGTAGGTATTAAGAAGAAAGCTTATCTAATAGAAGCTAGATGTTGTGAATGAGAACTGATTATTACTGTATATTTCTTCTGCCTTCTTTAGGGTGCTCTGTGAGACTGTGAAAGATTTTGTAGCTCGAGTAGGAAAGGCATATGAAAGAGCACCAGAAAGTTCAGAGGAGTCAGAAGTGATGGCCAGAAAGGTATTTGGGGAAAACAATTCAGTTTCTTTCTCTCATATACACATAGACCCATGCTATACAATTACTGTACACATTTTTCTTTCTATTTGTAGTGCTCTGTTTTGAAAGAGAAGCTGGACTCACTTTTGAAGACACTGAATGAAGAATCTCAAGCTTCATCATCTTTGCCAAACCCACCTCCCACCATTGCAGAAGAAACAGAAGATGGTGATGGTTCTGGTATTACTTGTGATACTTCTACTGAACTGTCAGCAGGGTCATCCTGTATTGCTCGTACTCAGATATTTAGACCACGTGAACAATTAATGTTGAGAGCCAACAGTCTAAAAAAAGCCATTCGTCAAATTATTGAGCATGCAGAAAAAGGTAATTCAGCCACTGCCTGAAAGAACTATCTCCCTTTATTATCTTTCTATAGACTTGGGTTTTAAGGGCTGTATTCTTACAATAGAAGTGCTGTGTTCTTAAAATTATATTATTCTACAGCAGCTAATTAACTATCCATCTAATGTCACATTGTACAACGTAGACCAAAGCTTCATATCTTCATATTTACCAATTCTTTTTTTTAAACGAGTTTTTATGGATTTTTTAATTTACCCCTACATACATACATGGTTTATGAACAGAATATTGGCCATGTCATATCTTATACAATTCAATATATTCAAATCTATTTTACTTATTTACAATTTTTGCCAAAATATTCTTTTTTATAATTTTTATTCATATCCTAATATTTCCTTGCTCATTTCACTAAGTCACATCTTCTTTCACCCTCAAGTTCTAATTTCTCCATTTTTATTAGTATTCATTCTCTTTCATTATTTTTTTAACTGTTTCAATTTTTATCCTGATATATTCAAATATATTCGGAGTTGCCTTTCTTCCATTTCATCTTTTCCTTTTCACAGCAATCCTTTCTTCTCCTCTTCACTCCTCTTCTTCCCTTCTTTAATCCTAGCTACTTTCTTCTCTCTTCTCCTACTCCTTCTCTACTTCCCCTTCCTTTCTCCCCCTCCTCCCTACTTCCTCCCTATCTAACCTTCTCTCCTACTCTTATTTCCCCTACCTTTCCTCCTCTCCTCTTCCCTTTCTTCTTTCTGTCTCCCTCCTTCTCCCTTTCCATCTCTCTCCTTCTTATCTCTCTCCATTGCTGTATTTATTTTCATTTCAATATTTCTGGTGTAGAGGGAACCCCAATTTTCTCATTTATTGAGTATATTTCTCAAACCTCCCCTCATATATTTTAATTATTAACATTATCTTCATCTTACTCCATTTGTATCTTATAATCAATTAATAAACCTTCCACCTCTTATTTTCTTAGAGTTTTTGTTCACAATTCAATAATTATTATTCTCTTCCAATAGTGTACATCATTTACTAATATTTCAATTTTATTTCCTTTTACATCTTAATTTCAATCATTTTCACTTAGAAGCCATACTATCTTTCACATTTCATCTGCTGGACTATTTATTATTTTTTTAAAAACAATGTACTTCTTTTTTACCTTCTTTTCAATTTTATATCTTAACTTCAATTAATTTTTCCATTTTTTATATATTTAAAATTTATTTCCTTACCATCAACTATAATTCTCTCTCATTCCATGCATTCTTAGTCACAAAAAGAAAAAGAATATATATATCCCATTATATCTTCCACATTTCATTTACTTCTCCATTTTAGATTAAAAAATGTATTCCTTCTTTTTTATTCCCTTCATTCACTTCATTTCAACTTTTTTACTACCCTTTTACAATAATCTATATATTTCTTCTAATTTCCATCATTCCTAAAAATTTCTACCACTATTTTAATTTCTTTTCTACTATTTTTCTCCTCCTTTTAACCATTTTTTTTTTAAACGAGTTTTATGGATTTTTAATTTACCCTACATACATACATGGTTTATGAACAGAATATTGGCCATATCATATCTTATACAATTCAATATATTCAAATATATTTTACTTATTTACAATTTTGCCAAAATATTCTTTTTCATAATTTTATTCATATCCTAATATTTCCTTGCTCATTTCACTAAGTCACATCTTCTTTCACCCTCAAGTTCTAATTTCTCCATTTTTATTAGTATTCATTCTCTTTCATTATTTTTTTAACTGTTTCAATTTTTATCCTGATATATTCAAATATATTCGGAGTTGCCTTTCTTCCATTTCATCTTTTCCTTTTCACAGCAATCCTTTCTTCTCCTCTTCACTCCTCTTCTTCCCTTCTTTAATCCTAGCTACTTTCTTCTCTCTTCTCCTACTCCTTCTCTACTTCCCCTTCCTTTCTCCCCCTCCTCCCTACTTCCTCCCTATCTAACCTTCTCTCCTACTCTTATTCCCCCGACCTTTCCTCCTCTCCTCTTCCCTTTCTTCTTTCTCTCTCCCTTCTTCTCCCTTTCCATCTCTCTCCTTCTTCTTATCTCTCTCCATTGCTGTATTTATTTTCATTTCAATATTTCTGGTGTCCAAGCAACCCTGATTTTCTCATTTATTGAGTATATTTCTCAAATGTCCCCTCATATATTTTAGTTATTAACATTGTCTTCATCTTATTCGATTTGTAACTTACAATCAATTAATACAACCTTCCATTTCTTATTTTCTTAGAGTTTTTTTTCACAATTCAATAATTATTATTCTCTTCCAATATTATACATCATTTATCAACGTTTCAATTTTATTTCCTTTTATCTCTTAATAACAATCATTTTCACTTATAAACCATACTATCTTTCACATTCCATCTGCTGGACTATTTATTATTATTATTTTTAAAACAATGTATTTCTTCTTTTTTACCTTCTTTACAATTTTATATCTTAACTTCAATTAATCTTTCCATTCTTTTATATATTTGAAATTTATTTCCTTACCATCAACTATAATTCCATGCATTCTCAGACACAAAAATGAAAACATATATCTCATTATATCTTCCACATTTCATTTACTTCTCCATTTTACATTAAACAATATATTTCTTGTTCTTTACCCCCTTCATTCACTTCATTTCAATCTTTTTTTGTTACCCTTTTACAATATTTCTTCTAATTTCCAGCATTCCTAAGAATTTCTACCACTATTTTAATTTCTTTTCTACTATTTTTCTCCTCCTTTTAACCATTTTTTTTCAGTCTCTCCAAAATCCCATCTCTTAATATTTTTCTCCCTTTCTCCTGTTCTTTTATCTTCTTCTTTCTCTCTTTCTTATATCTTCTTTTCCACCTCCTTTCTCTAGCTTTTACTCTTTTAATTAACCCCCCTCAATTTTTCTCCATTTCCTCTTCTTCTCTTTATTCTGTCACTGCTAATCCCAGTGTAATCGTCTATTTTTTTCACTCTTTTAATTTTTTCCCTCAATCTTTTCTTTTTTCCCTTTCTTTTTTAAGGTATTCTTCCCCCTCTCCATTTCTGTTCTTTCACTATCAATCCCAATATGATCATCTGTATTTTTATCCTCACTCATTTCTTTTTCAATATTATATTTTTGTTCCTCTTGTTTCCTCATAATTTCTTCATAATTTCTTTTTTTATTTTTAAGCCACAGCTCTGCTTGTTTATTTCCTTTAAAGGATTCTCACACAATTTGAAGCATCTCCCATAGTTCCTCATATTCATCCTCCCAACTCTCCATATTTTCAATATAAGGAGAAAGGCTTTTTAAATTTATTTATTTTAACTTATGTATAGTCCAAATTGAAGTCCAAAATATTGTCTCTTCCCTCCCCGCCCCTTTTTTTTCCTTTTTCTATTTCCAAATGCAAGCCAGTTCAGTTGGGTTTTTTTTCTAGGTCGTCCTGGTTCCAATCTTGATCTTTCCAGTCTTTTGAAGCTATGCCACAGCTGTTTAAACAAGTACTCCTTCAGTATTTCTCTTTCTCTTGGTAGCCCAAACAATGCAATGTTATTTTTTCCCTCTCCAGCAATGTTTCTCTCCAATCCACAACTCCCAGCAAAAAAATGTCACTCGTTAATCCACAAAAACAGTTCCTTTGTCTTCCTCTATTTAAATCCTTTTGTGAGCAAAAGATGCTTTCTCTCTGTTTTCTTCTCCTTTTAATATTTATATTTTCTTACAAAACCAATTTTAAATCCAGATGGAACGTTATTTCTTTTAGGGCTTTTGTCTTATAGATCCTTTTTGATGTTTGTTTCCTCTCACTTTAAGTTTTTGCGTGCCAATTAGCTGCTAACTTCAAGCTGGAAAATTTTTGAGCTTTAAAAGTTTCTTTTTTCCTTCTTACCTGCGAGTTGGCCAATACTCTGTTCTGGTCTCCACTCCTGCTCAATCTTCTTGTGTGGCCATCCCGACTTTGGCAGCTCCTAATGGCTGCCTTTCCTTGTCGTTGGGTCGAAGGCTGGGTGCCGGTGCTGCAGGGAATTCGCAACTTCCCTGTTCGCGCCGGCCGGTGCCTTCTTTCTTAGCTGACCCTAAAGGACAGCTATGGTCCATTGTGGACCCCCAAATTGCCTGGAATTTTGACGCTCTTCCCGGAGCTCCTGGGGTTCGCGTCGTCTCATCACGACGCTGGCCATGCCTCCCATATTTACCAGTTCTTTTACCAAAAAATAATAAGCAACCAGATCTTTCTTTTAGGGAGTTTTGTTAAAAGCAAATGATAAAAGCAAGATAACTAGTGATTTGAGCATTCTCCCATCTGATAAAGCTAACTTGAGTTACTACCTTGATGAAAATATTTTGCTTGGCTAGTTCCCTTAGTACAGCATGAGCAAAGATACCTGACTCTGTTTCTGTTTTACTTTGTAGCTGTTGATGAACAGAATGCTCAAACCCAAGAACAGACAAGCTTTCTTCTGGGCTTTTCCACCCCTGAAGAAGGAAAGGATCTAAGGAATGAGAACAAAATAGATTTACAGTCTTCACACATTGGCAACTATGGATTTCCAAAAGGGAGAAGCCATCGGAAAGGTAAACCTCTTCTGTAGACCAGGTTATTTATCTCCAGTTTTCTTAGAAGCATCTTTCCAGAACCTACTTGACATACATCATAAATCATTTTTTCAAGTGCTATATGATCTCTGTTGGATGGTCAGATGAATGATTATAAAAGTTTAACTCTAATAGATTTTTTTTTGTTTTAATAGAACAAAAGAGCTACAGAAAAGGGAACTCTTCCAAAGGAATAGAGGTTAGATCTTCAGGATCTGAGCTCTGTTTCTGCAGCCTGCCAGAGGAGTTCTCCTTCCCTCAGATAGTAAAGAGCCCTTTCACTCTTGAAGGGCTGCCTGAAGCTGGAGGTGTGATTTCAGCTCCATAATTTTCTCCCAGCAGGTAGTCCTTTCTCTTTCAAAGATGTGCCTGTCAGGAGGGACTCACAATTCTACAGTACAGTGGCAGCAGCTTGCACCCTTCCCTGTTGACTTCCTAATTAACTTTCTGGAGAAGCTAGCAGAGAATATTACAAGTGGCAGTCACATGATCACAGGGCACTTGGCAACCGGCCATAAATGCAAACAGGTTGCTAAGCTGTCAGATTGCAAACTTGACTGCTGGGATGGTGGTATTGCAACATTTTTCAATGGCCAAAGGTATTTTACAGAACATGAAACCCCCATTCTATGGCCTTCATAATTTCAGACTGTTGTTAAACGAATGGTTGTAAGTGAAGAGGTACATGTACTTCAGTATATTCAATATTAAAGCATTTTGCTCTGTTCTGTTAAGTCAAATTTAAGTATACTTCTCCTTCAGTTGCAATATTTAATTTTTTCTGCTTAGCTCTAATGTTCAACCTTCATATTACCATCTTAAGAGCCATGGTGGTGCAGTAGTTACAATTGCAGTATTGCAGGCTAATTCTGCTGAATGCTAGAGTTCAGCAGTTTGATTCTCACCAGCTCAAAGGTGTTTGTTTTTTTTTATTTGCATTTATATCCTGCCCTTCTCCGAAGACTCAGGGCAGCTTACACTATGTCAAGCAATAGTCTTCATCCATTTGTATATTATATACAAAGTCAACTTATTGCCCCCAACAATCTGGGTCCTCATTTTACCTACCTTATAAAGGATGGAAGGCTGAGTCAACCTTGGGCCTGGTGGGACTTGAACCTGCACTAATTGCAAGCAGCTGCTGTTAATAACAGACTGTCTTAGCAGTCTGAGCCACCAGAGCTCAAAGTTGAGTCAGCCTTCCATTCTTCCGAAGTTGGCATAACGAGGACCCAGATTGTTGGGGGCAATATGCTGACTCTAAACTTCTTAGAGAGGGCTGTAAAACACTGAAGCGATATATAAGTCTAAGTGCTATTACTATTGTAGGTCTTTTTAAAATAATTTAAAATGAAAGCATAGGAAGGATTCTTACCATTGATTTCAAAATCTTATTTCAAACCTCTGGTGGCTCAACGGACTAAGCAGTCTGTTATTAACACAGCTGCTTGCAATTACTGCAAGTTCAAGTCCCACCAGGCCCAAGGTTGACTCAGCCTTCCATCCTTTATAAGGTAGGTAAAATGAGGACCCAGATTGTTGGGGGCAATAAAAGTTGACTTTGTATATAATATACAAATGGATGAGGACTATTGCTTAACACAATGTAAGCCACCCTGAGTCTTCGGAGAAGGGCGGGATATAAATTCAAATTAAAAAAAACATTTAAAAAAATCCCTTTTGGATTTGTTTGTAACTTTCCAAAATCAAACTTCTAATTATCCTTTTGCTGTTTACTCAAAAAGAAAAGAATATCTGGTGAGGATTCATAGTAAACTAGATGTCTCTCAAGGAGCCTGGACAGCATTGCAGCAGAGATTGATAGAATGCTGTAGTTTCTAAAGTCTTTTTTATATTTCTCAGTAATCAAGTCTCCTTGTGAAAGACTAATAAATAAAGGAAGTATATCAGTAGGAAGCTCTGCCTCTCTTCCTCCACAAGCAGGAAACCGGGACAGCTTGCCAATGTTGAATGCAAAGATCATCTACCCACGTGAGTTCAATAGCACTCTTTCCATCTAATCAAAATAGGATTGCATGATTATATAAATGAATGTTTTTCCATTGTATTTCACATTGTTTCAGACAGTCATTGGTGATCACATAAATCAAGTAACCTTAATCACTTTAGGTCCAGAAAATGTATCAGCCTTTATAGTTGTTTTGCATACATTTAAAAATTCATCCTTGTTAAATACAGATATAATTAATATCATATGTGCTATGTTTTAAATTAGGACAACATTTTAAAACAGTGAAACAAACTTTGCTTTCAAAGATATATGGAAATCATTCACAGTTTTCTATTGAATGATATAGGGAAAACACAGGAAAAAGCGTTGGAATCTCTTTATGTGTACTGAAAATGTGCTTGAATCTCTTTCTATGTAGGACTAGTACTAAACTTAGTTTTTTTTATTAAAAAATCAAGTTCTGTTTCTTCATTACCTTTCAACAATAGTAGAAACGTGAGATGATGCCTTATACTTAGAAATAATGTCTTGTTGATTTTGCAGCTAAACTTAATTTGTAAATCTGCTTTGTTCTGCCACACTTCTTGTATAATATTTCCTGTAATTTCTGCATTCTATTGCAGATATCCGTGCTGGGACATCTGGCTCTCTACCAGGAGGTTCTGTCATCAGCCGTTTATTGATCAATGCAGATCCATTTAACCCTGAGCCAGAAAACCTGTGAGTGTTTAAATAGGAATAAAGGAAAATAGATCTTCTCATTTCTCACTATATAAGTTAAAATAAAGATGTTATATATTTAATATTTCTTACTAGCTGGAGTGCAAAGAAGGCTGAAAATATCTTTAAATAATGTACGTAGCCATTACAACATTCAGGTTGAGCACACTGAGCTCAGAAAAAGAATAGTAAGGAGTAAGCGAAAGAAATTAGAAGATGAAGTTAAGCTAGAGGTTGTAGTCTACATCAGGGGTCCCCAATCTTTTGGACCTCAGGGACCACCAAGTTCATAATTTTAAATCCCGCGGACCACTAATATGAATCCAGCACGCCGCTTGCTGAAGCGCCTGGACTCCCAGTGACGGGATGGGGTCCTTCAGGCATTGTCCCTCCTCTCTCTCTCTCTTTCTCCCCCCTCCAACTCTTATTCTCTTATTCTCTCTTTCCCTCTCTCTTTCTCTCTCTCCCACTCTTTCTCTCTCTTTCTCTCTCCCCCTCTCTCTCCCACTCATTCTCTCTCTTTCACTCTTTCTCATTCTCTCTCCCCCCCTTTCTTCCCCTCTCTTTCTCTCTCTTTCTCCCCCACTCTTTCTCTCTCATTCTGATTCTTTCTCATTCTGATTCGCTCTCATTCTCTCTCTCTCTCTCTCTCTGATTCTCTCTCTCATTCTTTGCGCGTCCCTTTCAGAGTCAGGCAGCTTTGAGAAAGAGCTGCAAAGAGAGCACCCCCCCCCCGGGCGGCATCCCTGGGGAGGCAGGCAAGCCGGGCGGTGGAGCAGCCTTTGAGTTTTCCCTCTGGCTGAGTAAGGAGCCTAGAGACTCTGGGAGAAGGAGGAGGAGGAGGCGGGCAGAAGTGGGGGGGGGGCGGAGTGCTCTGGAGAAACAAGGCACACCGGGAAGGATTCTCTCATTCTCTCTCTCTCTTATTCTCTCTCTCTCTTATTCTCTCGTATTCTCTTTCTTTGCCTCATTCTCTCTCATTCTGATTCTCCTTCATTCTCTCTTACTCTGATTCTATCTCATTCTGTCTCTGTCTCTCTCTCTCACACACACACACACATTCTCTTTCTCATTTTCTCTCTTTCATTCTGTCTCTTTTTCTCTATTTCATTTTGCGCGGCATCAGCATTCTACCTCGGTATATTTGCCCAGCCAGTGGAGCAAAGCAGCTCTCGTCTCCTGCCACTTGGGACTTGGAGCTGTAAACAGCGTCTGATCAGGGGAGCAGCCAGATTTTGCTCTCTATTGAGGATGCCAGACTGGCCGCCTGCAAGCTCTCGTCTCTTGAGAAGCCCGGCCAAAGTTTCCTGTGCCGCTTCAGTGAGCACTCCTCGAGAGACGAGAGCTTGCAGGGGGCCGATCTGGCGTCCGCAATAGAGAGCAAAATCCGGCTGCTTCCTGGACCAGTCGCCATTTACAGCTCTGAGTCCCAAGCGGCAGGAGACGATGGCTGCTTTGCGCCACTGGCTGGGCAAATATACCGAGGTGGAATGCTGATGCTGTGCAAGTGCAAGTAGTTCTTCACTCCCACAGCTTCCAGCCATCACAATCGCTGCTTCAGCCCGCTTGCGCCACAGCTCCTCCACCAGGGTGCACCGGCAAAAATATGAAGATTTCTCCACGGACCACCACTGGTCTACACTACCATTGTTCACTATATTTCTCTTTATGATTTAATTCTTGGCCAACCATGTTTCTGATATCTCCAAGAACTAATTCATACATTGTTGTTTATTCAGCTTTTACTTTGTTTTTAGTTCTGTTGCTTATTTATTCAATGGAAGTCATATTTGTGTGTGTTTGTGTAGGATGCCACCCAGTGTTGCAAAGGAATAGAAAATAGAGAGGATGCTACACTATTCCATCACATTAAAACAATTTGTTTATGATATAATTCATCTTGCAGTGATTGCTACATAGAGAAATGTGTCATGAATAATTATTTTGGAATTGGCTTGGATGCAAAAATTTCTTTGGATTTCAACAACAAGCGTGATGAACATCCAGAGAAATGCAGGTACTGCAATCTATTTTAGATTGTTTTAATCTTTTTCCCTATTAACTGAAAAGATAAATCTACACTCCCTTTAATACTTATTATTGTATAAGTAGTGGTAACATTTTTGTGATAAGTTTGATATATTTAATTTTACTTTTATTTTCCATTATCAGAAGTCGTACAAAAAATATGATGTGGTACGGAGTTCTTGGGACAAAGGAATTGCTACACAGAACTTACAAAAATTTAGAACAGAAGGTTTTGTTAGAGGTAATGTATTTAAAATAGCCCTAGCCTTTTGAACAATTATTGGAAGTGAACAGTTGAACTTTTTGATTGTGCACTATGGTTTATGATTTTCATGTTATAAGACATCTTTTAAACATAATTGAGTGCCTAAAAATTGCAAATAGTTTTCTGTTAACTATTAAAATTTTGCAAAACATGCCTGTGTGAAAGGACTACCTTTCCTGAAACAGCTATAAAGCTACAAAGCTCAGCATAGCTGTTTTAGAGGTCTTCCCAGGCTGTATGGACAATATTTCCACTGAGATTGCTGGTTAAACGGAGTAGCTGTACAGATAAATTGAAACAATCTGAGAAAGACTCCAAAACTGCCAGCCTGAAACTACTGGAGGTCTCAGCTGCCTCAGTGCTTTGAGGAAATGCATTTTGACACTTCGTGAAGTGGTCTTTGAATGTTCTGCACCACCTAACTTTTTGCTCTATTTCACTGATACTTACTGATACAAATACCAAATTGCTGAATTTGCTGAGCATTACAAATCATTTTAATGCAAAATTATGTTAAATGAAATCACCCTGTTAAAATTGATGGACCTGTTCACATTATTAAAAATGTACTGGATCTTTAATTCATTTTCATGTATCCATAATAGAAGTTATTTAGAATTAACTTTAGAATTTTTAAGAAAGATCGCAGTGAATTCCCCTTCATTATTTTATTTTGATAGATGAAGAGGTAACTTTCAGATTCTTGTTTAAGCAAATGCTAATGTCTACACAGGGACCAGCTCATTGGTGAGAAATATTAAGATATTTCTTTAAAAATTCTAATTATAAATATTTTCCTTTCATCAGCAATGATAGCATGTAGAATGTGTAGAAATGAATTTTGGGGAAATTACTTTCCCAAATTAATTCTGAGCAGTTGCCTATGTTCTCTAGCATTTCAAAGGTGATTTACTAATCAAGACTATGAAACTGTGATTAAAATTTTACATAAAATTGGCTTTATATCGTATAGTGTGATGGGCGTCCAATCCCTTTGCCCAGTCTTCAAGGAATTGCTGTCCTTAACATTCCCAGCTATGCAGGGGGCACAAACTTCTGGGGAGGAACTAAAGAAGATGATGTAAGTATTTCTCACTTTTTCAACTTTTGTTGACATTTTTTGAAAAAAATACTGAAACAAAGTACTTTTCCACTCGTTTCCATCTTTTCATAATTTTGTGAACTCATAAGAATATTCTTGTCATTTCTATGGTTTAAATTTTTTTTTGACTAGCAGTAAGATGAAGTCAAAAGTGGCGACATGAAAAATAAAATCTGCTTCTTTTGCATTTGTCATTTTTTATTTTACTTTAAGAATGAAGAATATATTATTTTGTTCCATTTTTTGTAGAATTACAATACACGTATGCTTTTTAAAGTACATGTCTGTATATTGCTTCTTGTTTGTTATGAGGAGGAGCAAAAGGAATCCATTATAGTTGAAGCAACTATAATTTGTTTAATTCTCTTTGTTACTGTAGACATTTACAGCTCCTTCTTTTGATGATAAGATCCTAGAAGTGGTTGCAGTATTTGGAAGTATGCAGATGGCTGTCTCTCGTGTAATTAATCTTCAGCATCATCGGATAGCCCAGGTGTTTACTAGGTTTATTTTTATCCATAAGATGGGTTCCTTTGAGAGGACTATAGAAAATTGAGTATAAAAGTTAAACCTGACAGTTCTATGTTAAAGGTTCAAGGATTATAAAAATAGTAATCAATGAAGTTCAACATAGGCTGGTTTCTAAATAATGCTCTATTTTAGCTGGATCTTAGAAATTCCTACAGTTACTATGAGCAGTAATACCATTTTTGGGGAAATCTTTTATTTATATTGAACATATAAAATATAGTTGGGATAGCATAACGCAGACATTGTTTTGTAAGTTGCTTTTACAATTTTAGGATGATATTAACACTAGAATATTTTTTTTAGTGCCGAACTGTGAAGATTGCAATCCTGGGAGATGAGGGAGTCCCAGTGCAAGTTGATGGAGAGGCTTGGATTCAGCCCCCAGGATATATATGGATTGTTCATAAAAACAGGACACAAACATTAACCAGAGACAGGGTAAGAGAATCCACTTAAGAGGAATACGTGTTAGATGTCCCACTTCACTTTGTGAATTTCCTTATCCAGTGCCAAGAAATTTATACCATCAATAGTAGCGGCTTCAGGAAAATAACTCCATCTCAATCTCCAAACATAACCAAAGATTTAGATGTAATTTTTAGTATATAAACTTTATAAGGAAAAAAACTATATATATACCGTACACACATGTATACAAAAACAAATGGCCTCTTGTCCCTTCCTCTTCCCCTAGGCATTTGAGAATACCCTAAAGTCTTGGGAAGACAAACAAAAGTGTGAGCTGCCCAGACCTCCCTCTTTCACACTGCATCCTGAGATTATATCTGAGGAAGAATCAACTCATATTAATCAGTTTTGCAGGGCAGCTGGAGCTCTGATTCACAGGTAAGGCCCTTTCCTGTCACCAGTAGAGAAGGTAGTACCAGAATTAGACATCCTAGAAAGTTTGTTCTTTACATTTCACCTATTCTCTTATTTTTTTCTACAGCATTCGAGAAATAGCCCAGGCATTCCAGGATATGGAACAAGAACTTGCCCATGCTGTCAATGCTAGCTCCAAATCTATGGACAAAGTGTATGCAAAATCCAAGTCTACAGAGGTACTACTTTGTAATTTCCATTTGTATAACACATTTTGACTATGTTATATTGTCCTATTGGGTTTGTAGCTTCCAGTTCTTATACATACAATCTTTCTATAGGGCCTGAATTGCAACCTTGTAGTAGAAATGGTAAATAATGTGAAAGCCTTGCACAATGAAACAGAACTACTTCTGGCTGGAAAAATGGCCCTGGTAAGAAATAAATAGCATGAAATATTTATGTTTGGTTGTGTTATTTATCTTATTTGTCCTCACTAAGAATAATTTGCTTCATTATTGAAGTACATGACTGGCCTTTAACACTGGACAACATTTATCACTCTCCCCTCTGTAAATACTAGGTTCATTAGTCTGACGTTGGCTGGTCATTCCTCATAAAGTTAATGGTTAAAAGGTGGGTGAATGAGTACCTGTCTGATCTGTCCTTGAATCCGCTCCCTTGCTCTTCTTCTTATTTCCATTTATAAATTCTGTATGCCACAAAAGATCACTTGACATTATAAAGTCCATTTTGGCCTCTTTCATTGAAATGTTTGCACTTGCGACATAGTTCCAGGAATTGTTCACAATTGAAAGTCGAGCATAAACCCTGCCAACAGACTGGAAGGAAACAATGTTACAGGAACTACAGACAGTATTTCTAGCATAAGATCACCTATCACTTTGTAAACATACTATAAACAATCTGTTTATAATTGGCCAGAGGCTTTGAAAAGGTGATTGAGCTATTCTTTATACTTACTCACACCTTAGCTTTTAGATGTTTTAATTTTTATACCAAATGTTACTGAATTTTTCTCAATACATGTTCAAACATGTTAAGTGAATTCAGAAAAGGAAACTCAGCTGTAGAGAAGGATCGTTTAATATTAATTTTCACAAGATTCATTATAAATTCTGCATTAGCAAAATCTTCTTTAAAATCAAAGTTAAATAATTAAATAATGTAAGGTCTAACTTGTTACAAAGCTCATAATGCTCGCCTTTTAAATTTAATGAAATTAGTTAATTAGTAGATGCAAAACTGATGCAAAGCAAAGAACAAAAGGATTTCTGTATTAATAGCTATATTAAGATTTGTTTTTCATTTGCCTGAAGTATGATTTGTGCAGAGTATAGTTATTTGTCCATAGATTAAAAGTTTAAGAGCAAAAGGTAATGTATGTAGCATGGTATTGCTGTGGAGAAAGCAAGGATGGTTTATAAGGGTAGGAAGGTATGAAGTGTTGCATTGAATGGTTGGGTAAGTAATTTTATTATGGGCAAAGACCAGCTTTTCTTTTCTTACACCTTTGTTGTTGTTGTTTTTGCCATATTGTTTCTATGCCATGTTTTCTGAACATTGGAGTAGAATATTTAAGCAATAAAAAAGAAAAAAGCATGATATTAATGTACTTTATGGTAGTTCTGTTACAGGTTAGACAAGTCTCTGTTCAGATTATATCTCTTAACTGTGTCTTCACATTTTCATTTCTGATGTAGCAGTTGGATCCTCCGCAGAAAGAACAGCTCCAAGCTGCATTGACAGATATGGACTTTCACATAAGGAAACTAGCAGATATTCCATGGTTGTGGCAGCTCATGGAGCCCAGTGATGAAGAGGTAACTTGTTAGAGGGAGTATTTAGGGCTATGCCTGTTGAAAGATGGTGTTCTTGGAGTGTTTTAGAGCCCCAATGGGAGAACAGCACAATGGAAGTGGTTGATTGAGTAACAACAGATTCCAGAGTCTGATAAAATGAATGAACACTGGGGCTGGGGGGCATCCTATATAAATTGACAGTCTACAAAAATATTGTGGTTTCTCTTTTCTATAGAACCAAATGCTGGATTATTCTAAACGCAACCGAAGTGGCAAATTTCGTCTGGTGAAATTTAAAAAGGATAAAAACAACAAAAATAAGGAAACAAGCAGTAGCTTGGGATTGCCGGGTACCATCTGCTTTTGCATTTCCTCTTTGCCTTTCTTCACATCCCTATATATCCAAATGTGCCCATGCATTTAAGTTGCATTTCCACAAGAAATAATGCCTCTCTTCTGAGTCCCTAAATATGCCATACTTTTCTGCTGTATGTCTTCTTTTCCTTTATATTAAAACACATTTTACTTTGCTGGAGCAGATTACTGTATTTGTAGTTGTATCATACTTACTAGATTGAATAAAGTACAAAATCGAAAAACACACTATAAATAGAATTTAGGATTTTGAAATACTGGACATTTTTGGATGGTCAGAGAAGTTTATTGGAAATTTGGAAATTTAAAAAACTGAACTGATTGTTGAGCCCAAGCCTGCATAACTCCAAATTTCCCCTTCTAATGTTTCCAGATTTGGCTATTGATTTTCTCTCGTTGATTCTCTACCAGGCTTTAATCAAGTCTTACATCTTATTGCCCCAGGATTCTGCATCTTCATTGGTGCATCCTGAGTTTTAATTTTCATTGTTAGTATGATATTAAAAAAAACACCTTTTCAAATCAAAGTTGAAATGGAATCAGGGTAATTTTTTCCCAATTATAATATTTGATTTGTTGGCTTATATCTCTCAGCGTTCTATGGAGCTAATGATATCATTTATCTTCCCACTGGTTTTCTGACATTTCAGTCTTCTCTCTTTTGCCTTCAGCTTTTTAGATTCTCATATTCTCTCTCTTATTTAGAGGCTAGTAGAAAGGCTGGATAGCTGGCTGTTTTTGTCCAGACATTTTTTTTTCCTAAACCACAAAAATAGCATCCATATAGATACGTTGAATTTCTTGGCAGATGCAAGAGATTTCTTGGTAGAGCTGCATGCAATAAGACTTAGTTCACAATATCTGTTTCCTTTATAAAAGGAACTAAAAAGACCATTAATTCTTGTTTCATCTATTCATGAGCCATTACTTTATATTAAAGAAAATTTACTGATTGGATTTAAACCTTTATTAAACTGTGATAGAAGAGTCTAAATCCAAGATGTGTTATAACTAAGCATTTTACCAAGATTTCACAGGTTTTTATTTCTTGGTTAATAACAAATCTAAAGAAATGAAGGAATCTAATAATTTCTTCTTTAATCCAATTTCAGACTCATGGTTATTATAACACATCTATTTGAACATGGGTTTTCTCTGTCAGAGGCTATCTAAGGATGAGTCTCAAACTCTTTTAGAACTGATTTCCAAAATGTACTATATGGAAAAAGTCATCTCCAGACACTATGTGTATAACAAGATCTGGAACATAGGCTTGTAGAATTTTCATACAGCAAAGAACGTTCATTGTATCAGGATTAACCAAATATGTTTGGGCTAAAAATTTAGGACACACATTTTAAAAGGTAGAATTTTATATTGTGTCAATGTTGGTCTGTTTTGATGAAAAAAGGAAACTTGGATAAACAAATCCCCAACATTTTGCATCAATTTTTTTCCTGAATAAATTTTATTAACATAGGTAGACACTTCTTAGTATTGCAGACATCCAAACTTAGTATTTGCTTTTGAGTAAAAACATGTGGCCCTGATTTGGAAGTGCAAACTACTTCCTTGATCTCAGTATTATCTAGCCTCCATTTAAGATAATGTCTCTAAACTTTTTAGCTTTTCCTTATTTTGGAATCAGTGAACTATTCTTTCTAAGATATGTTAGTACTGTTTTGCCTTTCACTTTCGTGCTTCTTTGATCTTTGCTGCTGATCATCTTTTTCACTACCTTTCCTCTGGGCTTTGGGGTACTCAATGTCCCTGCTTTTCCATCTCTGACAGTTCACCTCTGGGGAACGGAGGAGGTTGCAGCCTGGCTTGAACATCTCAGTCTTTGTGAGTATAAAGATATATTCATCCGGCATGACGTCCGGGGTTCTGAGCTCCTGCATCTGGAACGGAGAGATCTCAAGGTATTTTCACAAAAAACTCATCAAAATAGCCATATGCATTTACATGGCAGCCTCTACTGACTGTGCTCGGAGCTGGTCTGCATAGGTGGCTTTAGACAGAGTAATTTATTTGATTTTAGGTTAGAAAAGAAGAGGTTCTTGGTAAAATACCCACACCAAACCTTAGGGTATAGAATATACCTGAAATTCAGCATTACTGCATCTCCTAGAATCAACTGCTATTGCTTGAAATATACTATTCCTGTATAATTCCTTGATAAAATATATATTGTTATTAAGTAGTAGCCATAGTTTAATTATTGCTATGAGGAAATGTATGCTATTCTAGCCAGAATATAGTTTTAGGCTAGTGCAAGACAAATTAATTTTGGTTCTATGCAGAGTTCAACTTCACTAATAATAGGATTCAGGCAAGTACAACTGTCAATATGACTGTCCCATCAGTTCTGGATGAATTCACAATTTGTGGACAATGAATACTATCATAAAATTCTCTCGTAAATTTATGCTTCTTATTACCATCAAGCAGTGGCAGCAAAGCTACAATTCTAGCAGGAAATCAAAACTAGATCCAAGTATAGAATGGTCGGGAGAAAGGGAAAATAACAGAAGGGGAATAGACAAGAGATAGAAAATAAATCCATTGGCAGGTAATTTTAGGAATAGCTATTCAACTCAGATGGCAAGAAATCTAGGAAGAAGCAGTTCAAATCATTCAAAGAAACTCTGCCTTAATGAACTCATTATAAATGATGATTGGAAATTTATTTTGCAATTTATGAGATTATGTATCCTTGGATTAGCATTAAAATACTTTACTGAGTCTGTGTAGTTCTGCTTTGACTTTGACTATTTGTGTAGAGTTTGACACTAAGTAAACATAATATGCTAAGATTTATTTAGCATTGGAAAGATAAAGATTCCTATGAACATAGAAGTATTTGGGGAGGAGATGGGTAATTATAAAAAATGTGGCTTTTATTTGCTTTGAAATTACATGTTTTCTTGACTCATTTTATGAAATAATTTTTGTGTGTAATTGTGTAATTTTTGATTGCTGTTTGAATTAAGCCTTTTGTATTCCTAGTTTTGTTCCTGTGCAGTTTTTACCTGGTTGATAAATTTGTGCCTTTGAATAATGTCTACTTAAACTATATATCTTGTTTTCTCAAGCATTGATTTCTGAGATGCTTTTGCATTTTTCTCATTTTTGGGAGGATTCAACTAATTCTACAGTTGACTAGATTTCATGACCTAAGTTTGTCCTTGTCATTTTTTTTTTCAGGATTTAGGAGTGACCAAAGTGGGCCACATGAAGAGAATATTACATGGGATCAAGGAGCTGAGCAAGAATATTCCTGTAACCGAGGCTTAAACACTGTTTTTGGAGCCTGCTTCTACCATTCCTCCTGATCTCTGCACAATTGAAAGCTGACAGGGCACATATGCTCAGGAGGTTGTCCTTGTGGAACAGCCAAATAGTATCAGTGTTCAGAACTCACATCCAGCTTTTTATGGTGCTACTGTTCTGATGTGGCATAGAGTAGAATCTACTCTACAAGTCACACTTTGCTAGACTAGGTGTTACTTGGCTTCCTCAGTCTCAGTGTCCTTTATTCAAACTCGGATACTTTTGATGCTAAGCATCCTCATTGATTTCTGTCAGTCAAGATTGGTAAACCATCCTGTGGATCCACAACTTTTGAGGGAGAGTTAAGTCACCAAAGTCAATGCTAAAGACTTTATAATTTAAGAATTGTGACAGGCATTAAGAGTAATGAAAACACCTGTTTTTCAAGCATGCACAACTCTAAAATTAGATGTTGAGAATGAAAAAAGGGCATTTGTAAATCTACTATTTAGGAAACGTTTAAAAAATTAATTCACCAATTATACAGTTAATACATAGCCTTTTTAATAACTGCCATAGGACTTAAATTAAGAAGAGACTCTTTTATCATGCATTTTCCTGACAGGTTTTTGGGTTTTTTTTGTGCCAGAAATGCATATTAACTACTTGTCTAAGTCTGCCTTGCTCTTTTCTGGTTCTGCTGTCTAATATTCATGGATGCTAATATTGTTGTTTAAAACATCAGTTCCTTGAAAAATGTGGGAAGGACCAGAAATGCTCCAAGATAGCAGAATATGCTGATCCTTAACTGTACTGTTGTTCAATGCATATACATCAGAAAGTTAATTGTCCAGTTTTTTTTTTTAATTCTTGCTATGATTCTAATGAAAACATGTCACAGTCAAGTAGAAAACAGCACTTTATTGTTGATAAACATATGGCAATTTCTTCCATTTCCCATTGAACATCTCAGGGAGTAAAATCAATAGATAATTTTAGTAAAAAATGCAGTAAAAAGGGATGAATTTCTAAACTTTAACCATAGAAGAATTAAAGTTCTTGCTATATGTTTCTTTTAAAAATCGTGTGAAATCAGGGCTGCTTGACTAAATTGTTCTTATCCTGAACAGCCTACCTTTCTCTTTTGACATAACCTGGCATTTTTTCCCTTTTTAATCTATGCTGAACTTGAGAGTCATCACTCTTTCAATATCTGCATTTGCAGAGTTCTGTCATAATTTGAGTTCTCATAATAAATTAGCTTTTAAATTTGTATTAACACCATCACATCCCAAGATATTAATAAGTAAGGATTATTTTCTATCTTAGCCTCTTTTTTCTTGACTTAATATAATTAAATCCCTTTCTACATAATGGAAGTCCTGAATCCTAAATTTCATGAACAGTATAGCTGCATCAGACTGAAACTATGTGTTGTTTATCTGCCTTACATGGTATTTGGAGTATCTAGTATTGTTTATTTGAAGCTGCGTTTTTTCCTAAGGAAGGAAGGAAGGTACCATGATACACCAGAGCGTTCAATTTGGTAATTTAAAGTTTCTATTTTATTGTATTTTTTATTTTATAAAAAAGTATAAGGTGTTCTGTTTTGAGGACAAAAATACACTGTTGGATTACTCAAGCTAACATTTCCTGGCATTTCATTAAAACGTGAGCCATAACATTTGAATTGGTCCATGAAATTTCAGAGAACTTGGTGGAATATAAGAAAAAGTATTTACTCTAGAAAGTGCCAATGTTAGAAGTAACAGATTATATTTTAATAACATACTGTGAAATTTGAAAAAACATTAACATTTCAGTTGTAAATAAAATCTCCTGGACTTACCACAATCAACAAATTTTATTGATTAGTCATCTAACCATATCAAAAAACTATAAAACCAGTACAGAAAAAAGAGTAGGACAAGTATAACAAATAATTACCTCTGCAACACCCAATCTGTTCTATATAGTCTGTTCTCTTTGAAATGGCTTTTGATATAAAAATTGCAATCTTGGTAATGATATTCTAAGCAATTTAGAACTAAGGAAAAATTTCCTGACAGTTAGAACAATCAATGTGGAACAATTGCCTGCGGAAGTTGTGAATGCTCCAACACTGGAAATTTTTAAGAAAATGTTGGACAGCCATTTGTCTGAAATGGTGTAGGGTTTCCTGCCTTGGCAGGGGGTTGGACTAGAAGACCTCCAAGGTCCCTTCCAACTCTGTTATTATGTTATGTTATATGCAGGTTTCTGCTCTGCAAGAATAAGACTTTTTTTCTGGGTGACCCAGGTTTTTTTTAGTTTTTAAGTAAAGATCTAAATAAATGGCCCTTTCTGCAGAATATAGTTTGCAACCATCTCCTGTACTCATCAAAAGTTGTTCTAGGAAACCATATTGTTTAACAGTGAGGTTTTAAGGACATAACACAGACTGCAGATGAAAGAATTGTCCCTATCCCTATTTATATTTATCAAAGGGATTCCATGGGCAGGGACAGTTAACTGGATAAAATCTATGTTTGCTTTAATCTGGTTATATTCTTTGCTCCTGAAAGACCGCTTTTGAATTCATTGCAGTTATTTGTCAACTACATGGAAGTGCAGTACACTTCCATGCTTGGTTATTTAAGAAATAAATTCTCGGTATATGCATAGGATTCCCGCCAAATTGTTTATTATGTTTAAATTGAGCGAAATTATTCACATTTTTGGCAATGGCTTCTCATGAAGTAAAATCCCACAGATTTTACTTCTCCAATAGGAACTAAAAAGGCACACATAGCTGGTTGTCCCTTGAAAACCTCTAACATCTGTATTATTTTGAAATTATTTGAGTATTATTTAAAAGTAAATATAGTATGAATGGTAAATTAAAGACTGTTTACACAAAATTCGTATCTTAACAGATATTTGTGATGTAAAAAAAAAGTTTTTATAAGTCATTTGATGTGTGTATTGTTAACAGTGATAACTGTTCTACAGGGGAAATATAACTATTGCAGTGATCAGACAAAAGCATAGGGAAACATTTAAGTCCTGTACAGTCTGGGAAAGAAGGTATTGTGCCTTAAGAATATAACATGCTATTTATTATTTAATTTATACTGTTATTACCGGGAAAGCATCTCTTGTTTGTACATATTTTGCAGTTGATTGTTGTAAATATAATGTTCTTGTATATAAAGACAATCTCTTTCTGATCTTGCTGTAAATAATTGATTTGTTGCTATAGTAATTAGAGAAACAGTATTTAATATGCCTTGTCAGTAGTGAGAGAAATGCAAATGTATTAAGTAAAACTGACCTTAAAATTATAGAAGGATCTTGGTAGTATAACTATACTGAATGGCATCTGTAATGCCCACCAATTTATGGACAGAGGTGAAACCTGGAGAGAGAGAGAGAGAGAGAGAGAGAGAATCCCTGAAACCATAGTTGTAGTCCTTAATACTTTGTAATTTATGATATGCATTATGATTCTCTGTAAACAAAAAACTTGGAAGCACTTCATTAGATGTGTATCAATTTTTCATCTAAGAAATTCAAGGAATATTTATCCTTAAAATACCACACAAAGTAGATTAGCTTAAAGTTAGTAAATGTAATTTTATAATTTGCTTTATTATTGAGATGAAAAACACAAAGTATTTTAAAAATACAACAACAAACAAAGTAAAACAAACAGAAAAGTGTAAGCTTGGTTTTAAGAAGAACAATAAAGATCCATAACTGTAACCACATTCAATGGGTGGTTTATTAGGAGAAAAAATCCATATAACCAATCTTCTTGCTCATTGTTGTTCATAGCCAGATTATGGTGAATTTCACTGTTAAAATGGGGTTTTTAATTCTGATGACTGACATGATTTTCTACGTCTGACAATTGCAGCTGCAGCTTTTCATGTATTTTCCTAGCAATTCTCAGTGTTTTTTCCCCGATGGAGAATATTGTCTTTTACTCTTCTCTTTTAGACAAATTAGAAGAACGAATTTTTTTTTTCCAAAAAATCCTGAACTGGGCACTTTAATATCACATCTTGGATTTTGGATTACAGCCTCCAGCCATCCTAGCAACCATAATTTGTTTAGACACAAAGGTGCCTTACTGAATGATCTCCACTCTAAAACCTGAGAGGGGGGGGGGAAAGAACCTGCATTTCTAACTTTAATCCTCATTATACAGTATATGAGAATATCACAGGTTATTTTTCTAAGTCTCAAACTCCAAGTGTCTGATAAATAAAATACGTTTTTCTCTTCTCTTGTGGTTAAAAACAAATACATCATTGATAACATCAAGACTTGTGAGGTGTATTTCTACAAATACTTAACTGCATGGAGATTCACATTCATCTACTTAGGGTACTGAGGATTTTTTATAATTGTTGTTTTAGTTCTGTTATGGACTGAATCATACAAATGCAATTTATTCATTTTGGTAGTATGGTATAAAATCTAAAAATAATGCAAAGTTTATGGGTGCTATTAGCATGCTAAGCCATAACTTAACAAACTGGCTTTTATGTTTGATTCATTCAATTTCAACCAAAACCAAGCCATATGGTCTATCGTGGGAAATAAGTTGGTAAAGAAGCTATTCTTGCAAACAGTGATGCCATTTCCTAGCTCATGATGAGAAAGTAGTCACATAAACTTGGTTGTCTGAATGTTACAAGATACCCATCACTGCATCATTTTACCTAGCACAATTACATCCTTGGTTTCAAAATATAGCTGGAAAGAGGAAATAGGCCAAAATACTGAGCTTATTCCGATTATTAGGAGTTGTTTACCTGATTCCAGAATATTCTCCTTATTTCTTGTTTAAAACAAGGGAGGGGGGGAATGGTTATGTTCATCTCATAAGCAGTGAAAAATTTCTGAAGTTGCAGGCTTTACTCAATGTTTCAATTTCATTGGAAGGCTATATCATACTGGCAGATAGGAATTCCTATAGTAGGTTATATATGTATTCAGGGAATTTATAGCATTGTTTACATGTAATGGATTCCTGTCCTAACCCATAGCTAAAGTAGTTTTATGCAAAATCTGTTGTCTGCACCTTCATTTACTTCTAGCTTATGCTAAATAAAGGTAGGCTAACATACTCTCCTTGGTCTCTTGTCGTAAAATAATAATTCAAATAATTTTAAGAATGTGTAGGACAAAATCTAGCCAAACGAGCTATTAAAGCAGAATCACCACTATCAAATGCCTTTTTGCCTCAGCATTTACAATAAGTTGTATTCTCAGAAATATTTTGTTACTAAAGGTTTTGACTTGGTGGCATATAATAAGTAGTCAAGCCATTAATGGATTTTCTACATGATGGTTTGTATCTAACCTGGCCCTTGAGGTCTTCCAACGGTACATCCATTGCCACTGTATCATTACAGATGACAAAAACACCTGCAGCTTTAATTTGTAACTATAATTCTTTCCCAAGTCTCATAATTTTCCCATCCTGGCTGCCATTTGCTTTCCAGAACTACAGATGCATTGTTTCTACCTTTACCTGAACCCAGAGTAGAATTTTTATTTAAAAGAATTGCATCATGGTAATAGTAATAGATGGTAATGGATAATAGATGGTAATAGATAATATCACAATATCATTATCACAATAGATAAAATCACAAAGCACCAAATCTGATTGGCTGGGTGTGCTGTCATTCAAGATAAGGCTAGAGCTTTCTGAATTTTTCATTGCAGGTTAATTCCAGGGAGCGATACTTAAGAAAGCCTGTAACAATAAATTTGAATTTTGATACAAAAATTTTTTTTTTAATTTGCATTTATATCCCGCCCTTCTCGGAAGACTCAGGGCGGCTATGTCAAGCAAATAGTCTTCATCCATTTGTATATTATGTACAAAGTCAACTTATTGCCCCCAACAATCTGGGTCCTCATTTTACCTACCTTATAAAGGATGGAAGGCTGAGTCAACCTTGGGCCTGGTGGGACTTGAACCTGCAGTAATTGCAAGCAGCTGCTGTTAATAACAGACTGTCTTACCAGTCTGAGCCACCAGAGGCTCCCACCCATAATGGAGAAATATGGGTCAGACAGATATGGCAAAGTACTTGAAAGCAATGAACTGTTACGGGGAATGAGAAAACAGTTAAGTAGCCTTTCACAAACTCTTGATTTCTGGATCAGTGTTTCTCAACCTCAGCAACTTTAACATGTAGACTTAAATTTCCAGGATTTGCTAGCCAGCCCCATAAAGAATAGAATAGAATTTTATTGGCCAAGTGTGATTGGACACACAAGGAATTTGTCTCCAAGCAGCCTCCATATTAAAAAAATTGTACTTCAGATAAACCAATTTATCATTTCTTTGATGACTATATACCTGCAGACTTAGCATTTGTTAATTTTAAGCAGTCTTCTACATCTTTTTTTTTTTCTTTTTTGGGTACTACTTATTACTCAATAATCCCATGGCAACATAAAGCCACAAAAAAACATGTAGAGCTGCAGGCATGATGTGGCCATTTCATAAGCTACTCAAGCCTTGGAGGGTGGATAGGGTAAGAAAGATCTTGACTAGCTTCACTGTCTTGCATTGATAACTTGCTGGAATAAATAGGGTAGCTTTTTTTTAAATTTGCATTTATATCCTGCCCTTCTCCGAAGACTCAGGGCGGCTTACACTATGTTAGCAATAGTCTTCATCCATTTGTATATTACATACAAAGTCAACTTATTGCCCCCAACTATCTGGGTCCTCATTTTACCTACCTTATAAAGGATGGAAGGCTGAGTCAACCTTGGGCCTGGTGGGACTTGAACTTACAGTAATTGCAAGCAGCTGCTGTTAATAACAGACTGTCTTAGCAGTCTGAGCCACCAGAGGCCCCTTAGTATATTTTAGCTTAGTATATTTTCATACTAGATGTGACCAAAGAGTACTTGCAGCCATTGTTGATAATGGAAAGGAGTTGATAGAAAGGAGTCAACCTTCTTTACGTAGCATGGGTTTGAATTTAATATGCTCTGGTTTGGTCTGTTGGAAGCTTTTGCAACCTTCCAAAATTGGTCAATGAGATGCCCATAGGATTAAATGACTTTGACATGACAGAATCTATGACTTCGACATGACATGGATGATAAATGTATCTTTAATCACATTAAGTAGCACCTTGAAGACATGGAACAGATGTTTTATTCTAGCACAGCAGGGAGGCTGGACTAAGCTATAAAAGACAAGAAATTAGCCTGAATCAAGAAGCCTAAAAGTCACAAAAATAAGAAAAGTAACAATGCTAATTAAAGTAAAAAGCCGAGGCAAGAGATAACATCATCCAATTAACCTCTTGAAGAGAAAGGTGGTGCAATTCTAGGAGTTGTAGTTTTGAAAAAAAACATGTTGGATGAAGATTATTGAATTGCTTCCTGGCAGAATGTCACTATAAAGTCAGGTAATCTGTGTAAGAAGCAAACAACTATAGCTCTCTGGTGCTCTCTTGTGGTCACCTTAACTTGAAATTGTTGGTAGGCAATCTTAAGACTTTTAAAGGGTCCCTCCCATCCCAAGTATAAAATTAGAAGATGTTAGTCAAAAGACCCTGTACACTGTCCTGTTTCTTTTCTTAGCATATCTGTTGAAAGGGGGCAGGGTTTAAAAAAGCAATGACACAAGGGAGACACAAATGAAAGACAGATCTCATAGTATCACGTGGAAAATTTCATGAAGGACTTTGATTCATTTCTCAAATATCCAGTAATAAGGCTAAACATTTTTGTTAAAGCAATAAACCTGAAGTAGGGCTGAATTTATAGAAAAGCTGAAGTAGAATTTAATATATAGGAAAAAAAACATTTTAATTAGCCATCGCTTACCTAGACGATAAATAGAGAAGAAAATCAGAAAAAAGCACATGTTAAAAAGCAAACCATTCCTGGTTTTCTTTTCTGTGTGTAGAATCCCATAGGAGCCATTTTTGTTTAACTGAAAGAAAGGCTGTCAGTGTATCTCCTGAGTAAATATTTGAGGTTATGGATTAACTAGTGTCCTTTGCATTCAATGGTGGAAGAATAGACTACTGTGATTCAGCCAGGGAGGTCAGTAAGTCTTTTCTGTTGTTCATATATTTCAGTTAAAATCCTAAACAATATTTTTACCTAAATCAAATGCAAAGAGGGATAAGAAATGTAGAATATCATCAGGGAAAGTTTAAAAGAGAAATGACAATACATTTAGTTCTGTTATCTTGTGTATGCTTTGTTTTGGTTTTGGATTGGGTTTGGGTTCACTTAAACATGCAGTGGCTAGATTTGAAAAGGAATTTTTAAAACACCTTAAACTAAATTACAATCAAATAAACAGAAAGTTGCCAACTAGTTAATTAGATAAAGAGACAGAAGTGGTAGATTGGAAGACATTATTTCCAAGGGTGTAAAACTTAAGAGCAATATTAAACTATGCAGGAGAGTTTGGAGGCCCTATCAAGTATCAGCCTGTGCTTCCTTAAATATATAATCTTGAAAATATATAAAAGTATGCATTTCTCTAAAACGAATCATTTATTTATTTTTTTGGTGGTTGTTCTCATAGCTGTGGATTCGGTTGTGCAATGGGTAGAATCATTTCTCTTCTGGTGTTTTCAGCTGCCTTCATATTGCTTAATGGATATGAAGCCTCAGGTATGTCATTCCTTTGAACATCAGGTTAAACATTATATTCTGCCAGCCACTGTACAGTCTCTAAGCATAATTAAAAGAGCCCAATGTCACTTAAATTCTGTATAATACAATCCTTTTCCCAATAATTCCTAGTTACATACTGGAGATACGGGGCATATTTTACCATCATCTTGATGTGAAAACAAATCCATGCAGAATTATACAATCTACCTCATTTTGAAAAAAATACGTATTGCAGCATAAGCGTTTACATTTCATTAACATAGTTTGGATTTTACAGAATAGCACTAGAAGCAATAATTATAATCGCCATTGGCTTCATTATTTTACTCCAAAGCATATGTTTTTTATCATTTTAAAAATTATTTCTCATATCTGGTAACATAATAATATTAACAACAGAGTTGGAAGGGACCTTGGAGGCCTTCTAGTCCAACCCCCTGCCCAGGCAGGAAACCCTACACCATCTTAGACAGAAGGTTATCCAACATTTTCTTAATAATTTCCAGTGTTGGAGCATTCACAACTTCTGCAGGCAAGTCGTTCCACTTATTAATTGTTCTAACTGTCAGGAAATTTCTCCTTAGTTCTAAGTTGCTTCTTTCCTTGATCAGTTTCCACCCATTGCTTCTTGTTCTACCGTGCTTTGGAGAACAGCCCGACTCCCTCTTCTTTGTGGCAACCCCTGAGATATTGGAACACTGCTATCATGTCTCCCCTAGTCCTTTTTATTAAACTAGACATACTCAGTTCCTGCAACCCTTCTTCATATGTTTTAGCCTCCAGTCCCCTAATCATCTTTGTTGCTCTTCTCTGCACTCTTTCTAGAGTCTCAGCATCTTTTTTACATTGCGGTGACCAAAACTGAATGCAGTATTCCAAATGTGGCCTTACCAAGGCATTATAAAGTGGCACTAACACTTCACGTGATCTTGATTCTATCCCTCTGTTTATGCAGCCCAGAACTGTGTTGGCTTTTTTAGCAGCTGCTGCACACTGCTGGCTCATATCTAAATGGTTGTCCACTAGGACTCCAAGATCCCTCTCACAGGTACTACTATTGAGCAAGGTACCACATATACGGTACCTGTGCATTTTGTTTTTTTGGCCTAAATGTAGAACCTGACTTTTTTCACTGTTGAATTTCATTTTGTTAGATAGCGCCCAATGTTCAAGTCTGTCAAGATCCTTCTGTAACTTGAGCCTATCTTCTGGAGGATGGCTATTCCTGCCAGCTTGGTGTCATCTGCAAATTTGATGAGTTCCCCATCTATCCTCTTGTCCAAGTCATTGATGAAGATGTTGAAGAGTACTGGGCCTAAAACAGAGCCTTGGGGTACTCCACTGCATACTTCCCTCCATGTGGATGTAGTTCCGTTGAGGACTACACGTTGAGTGCTGTTGGTCAGCCAGTTACGAATCCATCTGGTGGTGCTGTCTAACCCACATTTTTCTACTTTATCTAGTAGTAGGTTATGGTCTACTTTATCAAATGCTTTACTCAAGTCCAAGTAAATTATATCGACAGCATTCATCTGGTCTACTAATTTTGTCACTTTGTCAAAGAATGCAATAAGATTAGTCTGGCATGATCTATTTTTGACAAACCCATGTTGGCTTTTGGTTATTACTTTGTTTGCTTCTAGGTGTTCGGTGATTTGTTGCTTGATTATCTTTTCCAGAATCTTCCCCGGTGTTGAGGTCAGGCTGATAGGTCTGTAGTTTCCTGGATCTGTTTTTTTTCCCCTTTTTTGAAGATGAGAACTACATCAGCTCTTTTTCAGTCCTCTGGCAGTTCCCCTGTGCTCCAGGATCTTTGAAAGATATAGTTCAGTGGTTCTGAGATCTCGTCTGCCAGTTCCTTCAGAATCTTAGGGTGAAATCCATCCGGTCCTGGTGATTTGAACTCGTCTAGGGTAGACAAGTGTTCACTTACCATTTTCTTCCCTATTTTAACTTGTATTTCTAATCTGTTTTTTGTGGTGCTGTTTTTGATAGGTTGGATTGTTTTTTCCTTTTGTGTAAAGACCGATGCAAAATATGAGTTAAGTAGATCTGCTTTCTCCTTGTTGCTTGTCATCTTCTTGCCACTTTCTCCCAGCAATGGGCCAATTGTTTCCTTGACTTTTTTCTTGTTTTTAACATGTTGGAAGGAGCTTTTTTTGTTATTTTTTACTTTTGTCGCTAGCCTTTGTTCATTGTGAGCCTTAGCTTTTCTCACTTCATCTTACAGGCTCGGGCTATTTGCTGATATTCTGCCTTAGTTATTTGCCCCTCTTTCCACTTTTTATATTTGTCCTTTTTGTCTTTCAATTTGTCAGATAGTTCTTTATGCATCCACGCTGGTTTCTTTTGAGATCTATTATTTTTCTTCTTCCTTGGTATTGTGCTAGATTGCGCTTTTATAATCTCACTTTTCAAAATTTCCCAAGCTTCTTGAGTTGTTTTCCCCGAGGATTCTCATCCATGGAATCCTTCTCAAGCTCTCTCTAAGTTTATTGAAATTAGCTCTCTTAAAGTCCAAGACTCTAGTTTGACTTTGTTCTACTACTTGTATTTGCTTAATGTCGAATTCCAATATTGCATGATCACTTGCCCCCAAGGTTCCTGTAGCTTCAACACCTTCTATCATTTCATCTCTGTTAGTGAGAATTAAGTCCAGTATGGCTGATCCCCTTGTTGCATTCTCTACTTTTTGGGAAACAAAGTTGTCTGCTAGGTTTGTTAGGAACCTGTTGGATCTTCCACTTGGTGCAGAGTTTGTCTCCCAGTTGATGTCAGGGTAGTTAAAATCCCCCATTACTACTGTGATGTGCTTCCTACATACCTTAGTTAGCACAAATATGTTTCTGAAACTAGTAAGATAAAAATACCATAAATTCTCCATTCCTAAGTGTTTTACAGCAGCCAAGAAGCCAATCGTGTCTTGAAGATTCAAAAGCGGGCAAATTCTTTCTTGGAAGAATTAAAGGCAGGTTCCTTGGAAAGAGAATGTATGGAAGAACAGTGTGATTTTGAAGAAGCTAGTGAAATATTTGAAACCATGGAAAAAACTGTAAGTTACTTTGAAAGATTGGGAAATAGAGTGAAGCTTCATTATCAGATGAAAGAGCAGAATAAGCTAAGGAGCAGAAAGAAACATCCTAATTTAGTAATCTGACCCAAGATATTCTGTGTCCCAAGCAGCTGGTGGAACTAGTCTTTGGTGGGTTTGGACTGTATACTAACAAATTATCACTCTTAACATTTGTCATCAAAATAGACAATTTGACTTATTTGTTCGGCTTCTCTTGGCCTTGGTTGATTATTGGTAGAATTTGATCCAAATTGGATGATTTACATGAGTGTACAATCACATCCAGTTTGTAATGCCCATTACATTGGCAGTTGAGTTTATGTCAAAATAAATAAAATCATTGCTTCACCAAATATTGGAAACATTTATTATATTTTCATTGTGCTGGATAGATGACAGTGGATATGATGTATAAATGACTGTGAATATTGTTCATTTTGTTATTATCAGATTGAGGAAAATCTGCAAAAAGTTGATGCTACACAATATGGCTACTTATAGAAATGATTTTTACAGTTTTAATTTGAATTTTATTTCGTTTCAGCTCAGTTTCTGGTCAAAATATGTTGGTGAGTAAAGATATATTGAACATCACTAGTGACCATTTTTATATCTTCTCTGCTCTTCATTATGTATTTACTCTGTTATCATTAGTTGTGCTTCATTAGTTAATATCACTTCCTCTGTTTTATGCTATTGAGAGAAGGGATTCTTTCCCTTTCCAGGGGAAGAATTGGCTTCAACTCAGTTCCATCAAAGCTGAGTAGCAGTGGGTCTTGATATCAGGCCGCTCTGATATCATGACACATGATTTTTCCATCCTTGCAAGTGGCAGGGATTTCCTGCACAGCCCTCAGTGCCAATCATAGTTGTTCCTGATTGGGAACCTGGTTTACTATCAGTCATGACCTAGGCCTTTGGCAACTTCATGTTGTACACTAATTGCACCCTTTCCTGGATTGTGAGTCCCTGCAAATACTCAGACCCTGGTCATCTCACACACTGAAACACTTTCTACATAAGGCTATCTTTGAAGAATATTTGGAAGGTACATCTGGCACAGAATGCAGCTGCCTGGACAGTTCTTGGGACCCTTATGGTGGTCCATGTAATACCTCTGTTGTACAAGCTGCCCTAGTTGTCAGTTTGCTTCCAGATTCAGTTCAAGATGTTGGTTTATTACTTTTAAAGCCCTTTAGGGCATGGGTCCAAGGTACCTGACAAACCATTTCACCCCAATGGGATGCCCTTCTGCCAGCCTACCACACCTAGGCTGGCAGAAGGACATATTGCAAAGCCTGTCAATCAAAGAATTCTGGCTGGTGGGGTCCAGGAGAAGAGCCTTTTATGCTGCGCTCCCATTCTCTGAAACATTGAGCCCTTTGAGGTGAGATCTGTACCCACCCTCTTGGTCTTCAAATGGGGCCTTTAAAACCTGGCTCTGCCAATTGACCTGGAACCCTGATGTTGAAGTATCCTATTGAGGTGGTTAATGGACTGAGAGAAAACTCTTTTTCCATCCTGTTTATCTTGCCCCCTTCAGCAAAGATGCCCCTTTGTCATCTTTGTTAATTTTAATGTTAATATTTATTATCTTAATATTTATTATTTTAATGCTTATGCTGTTCCTTTTACTTTGTTGTAAGGCACCTAAAGTTGCCTGAACACAAGCTGTTTATAAATTTAATAAATAAAGTCATCTGTTTGGATTTCTGCAATTCATTCTACATGAGGTTGTCCTTAAAGACAATCCAGAAATTACAATAGGTCCAGAATACACAACAAAAGTGGTTATGAGTGTACCTTGGTATTCCTCTATAAACACCACAACTCTGCATGCTTTGGCTCCCAATAAGCTTCCAGTTCAAAGTTTTGGTTATCATCTATAAAGCCTTTCAGAACCAGGTTATTTATGGGACTACCTCTCCCCAATATTATCTGCCCATCCCATTCATTCTAATAGAGTAGACATACTTTGAGTCCCATCGCTGATGCAATCCAGTCTGCTGTGTGGAATGATCTTTTCCCTGACATACATTTGGCCCCAATCTTCCCGACCTTTCGAAAGGCTTTAAAACCTAGCTCTTTCCTCAGGCATCAGGATACAGATAAGGGGAATCTGGGTCTGGAAGAAGATAATAATTGTGAATTCCTGATCTCCCATTAAGGGTTCTTTTTATTTTAATTGCATTCTTGGTGTGGTGTTTGTTTATTATTATTATTATTATTGTGAGCCACCCACAATATTCACAACTCACATTGGTTGAGTTAAATGGCCATATAAATTTCATAACTTTATTAAATAAATAAATCAAACTCACTATTTGGCTAAATTGGAATGAAACTTGCAGAGATTTCAATTAATTGGCTATTCATTGTTATAGCCTTGTGACTCCACAATAAATCTAGCACTAAGTAAATAGCTAGTCTAAGTTAGTTGAAATAACGCAAACAAAATTTACTGCACCAAGAAAAAAGAAGCCATTCGTGTTGTTAACGTGTCAGTCAACCAGTCCAAATACTTCTTTGGTTAGGACAAAGAGAGGTTAGGACTATAATATCTGAGTTACAGAAATCAAGATAACTATTCAATAGAAAAGAATTAAAGATTTCTCTCTTTGCTGACATATACTGATTGTCTAGATATTTTGCTACCGATATATGGTAAGCCTGTTTTTAATTGCCTGAGTGCCAAGCAATAACACTAATCAACAAAAGAATCTGCAAAGAGAAGTCTTGCAGTAACAATACAAATAAAGATAATATGATGAAAAATGAAAAAAAATTTTTTTCATCCATTACAATTTAGCGATTTACATACATCACCTGAATTTATCTTACTTAAGATGAGGAGCTAAGTATTTTTACAGCTCTCTAACATTCAGCTTCCCAACAAGAGAAAACCAAACCATTTCCCCCTCCAGGTTTCTTCTTGAATAGTGATTCCACTTGGAAAGGGATGATGTATTAATTTAAGTACTGTATTTTTCGTAGTATAAGACGCACCTTAGTTTTTGGGGAGGAAAATAAGAAAAAAGCTGATTGGTAGGTGGATTGGCCTCCCGGAATACCCCCAATCAGCTGTTCCCAGAGGTGAATTTTAGCAACAGGTTTCCTGGTTGTGAGCTCTGTGCTTTGCTTTTTTTTTTTTTTTTTCCTGCCTCTGAAAGCCTCCAGAACAGAACTTCAGAAAAAAAGCCTCTGAAGCTCTTTTTGGGGGCTTCTTTTCTGAAGCTCCGTTTCTGATGCTTTTTTCAGCCTCTCAAACCTCCTTTGAGAAGCTGGGCGGGCTACATTCTGTATAAAAATAAGACGCACCCAGATTTTCACCCTCTTTTGGGGGGGGGAAAACTGCATCTTATACTCCGAAAGATACGGTAGATACCTTTCTATGGCTTGCGCTGGAAAAGTTGGAGGGTGAGCTAAAGGTAGGTCTACTGGTAGATCCTCAGGAATTATAATTATAACAAAAGAAGTACCTATTGGCTTAACAAGAACAACAACTATTTTATTCCTCCTGTCCTAGCATATAAAAATATTGGAATAGCCTGAAATAGATTTTGTTAAAGGAGTGTGACCTTCATTCATTTCTCATCCACAAGCCTGACACCAATTTATCTCTGTACACATGAAATGAAGAGTATAGAAATGCATATATCCCTCTCTGTCTAAACAAATATCTGCACTTTACTGTTACCTTGAAAAAAGGATTACATTCCAAACAAGTTCCTGCTTATCTTTTTCCTAATATCTTCTGAACCCCATCTACTCAAAAGAATCAAATCGTAACAAAGAGAAGAATGTGTGTGGCTGGCAGAAAGAGGAACTGCATTCTGTACATACTAAGGAGTTGGATTAGAAGGAGAGAAATCCAGGTTCAAGTCCATCCCCAGTCACAAAAAGTCACCGGGTGACTTGTGGCCAATCACTACCTCTCAGCCAAATTACTTATAGAGTTATCGTTGTGGAGATAAAATGAAAGAACATTTCCATTTAAGGCACTTCGAGCTCTTGGAGTAAACCTTACCAAAAACACAACAAATGCTAAGTATTGTGAAAATCTGTATGATCTGGGTTTTCTGATGCTTTTTTTTTTTTTTTTTTTTTAGATGGAGATATGTGTGATTCCAGCCCATGTTTCAATGGACTCTGTCAGGATGGCATTGGGCGATTTGACTGCATATGTAACAAAGGCTGGGAGGGACGATTGTGCCAAAATGGTAATGTTATTTTTGATACTCAGATTTATTATCATTGATATTATACTATGGGTCTCTTATCTTCTCTCAAACAACTCTGATTGATTACTTACAACTATATAATGTGCCTATGTGATGGCATTTTCATTCAGCAAGATTAATTTATAATTGTTAATATATGGAATGGTAATACAGATAGCTCTTACAATCATTCATTTAACAATGGTTCAAAGTTAAGATGATTTAGAAAAAGGTCTTGTACTTATACTTACAATTGTCACATTTATCTCAAGTTGCAGTGTCTAGGTCACAAGATTGTGATTTACTAGACACTTGATTTTGCCAATTTCATTTTGGCACATAGCAATAGCAATAGCACTTAGACTTATATACTGCTTCACCGTGCTTTACAGCCATCTCTAAGGAGTCTACAGAGTCAGCATATTGTCCCTAAGAATTTGGTCCCCATTTTACCGACCTTGGAAATATAGAAGGCTGAGTCAATCTTGAGTCGGTCAGGATCAAACTCCTGGTATGTGGACAGAGTTTGCCTGCAATACTGCATTCTAATTTCTGCGCCACTGCATAGCTTTCTAGGGAAAGGATACATGATATTAACTGATCCGTAATAATTAATTGATTTTCCTTCATAAGAACATCTCATTCCACTGTATTTTTGCTGCCCAGAGGTCATCTACACTAACTGCTCCTTTGCCAATGGTGGCTGTGAACATTTCTGCCATGAGAGTGAAAGGAACAATGACCAATACCGTTACTGCAGCTGTGCTTTGGACTACCACCTGATGGATAATCATACTTCTTGTGCACCTTCAGGTAAAGAGATGATCAAGCAAACATACATTTAGGTAAACATGATTTAAGGTCTGTTAGATTTTGCAGAATTTACCATTATTTTATTGCTTAGAACATAATAACCCTGAGAATATTATTCAGTACACTAGAGAAATATTGCTGCTCATTTTACTGAAGGACAAGCATTACTCAATGAATTATACAAAATAAGGTGGCAGAATTCTCTAACATGCCACTTCATTCTTGGGACAAGAAAACATTTTCAAATCCTACATTAAAAAATGAAATAACCTGTAATATCCCGGCATATTTTTTGTGAAGTATTGTTATAAGCTTCTTGGAATCTGAGAAATGAATAATGGTTTGCCAGATATTATTATCTCAAAACATCCTACATATAATTCCATCTCTGGATTTCAGCAGTTCCTATCTAATGGCTAAGCAGGAGAATTAGGAAATCTGTATCCTAGCAAACTTAGAGCTAAAGAGAGTTCTGAAGTAAAAAGCATCCAGTTTTTCAGACTTCTCTACCTAACACTTTTCAATAAATCTTATTACAGAAGACTTTGTGAACAACTTATTTTGTATTACTAAGAGCTTAATAACAAGTAAATTATCCAAGAGATCAGATTCAGAGATTTAGTCTGATCTGCACTTTATAGTACTAATAAAATAAAAATTCTGCCATTTATTTTTAGCAAGTTGTCCATTTATTATTCTCTTTAAATGTTGTCTTTGAATTTAATATATGTATTGGTCAATGAATGTCATTGGTACTACAAGAAATAGAAAAAGGTTGTGTATATGTGTTTTTACATGTATTCCACAAAAGTGCTATAAAAAGTTCTTAGATAGACTTGGCTAGATCTATTCATGAAAATATTAAGGTATTGCTGAATTTAAGTAAGGTATTGAGTGTATTTACAGCACAAATAAATAAAATAGAATCTCACAATCATATAAGTATAAAAATACTTAACTTTCCTTATAAAAGCCAAAATAATTAGAAGAACATTTCCCACTATTTGAGTAAATTAGGAGGGCCTTTAGAAAGAGGCAAAATACAAACCAACTGTAAAATTTTGATTGAATATTGGGGGATCATAGTAGTATTAAGGGATCATAGTATTTCAAACTTTCTTTTCCTTCCTCTTTTTACAGTGGAGTATTCCTGTGGGAGAGTGGTAGAATCCAAATTAAAGGTTGCAAAAATAATTGGGGGTAATCCTGGAAAAAGAGGAGACAGTCCTTGGCAAGTATGTAGTGATGAAAGCTTCATTTTATAGTAGCTTTAATCTTTCTGTGAAATGGACATCTATTTTATCCCATTTGTTGGCCTGTAAATCCTTTTTATTTCACTGTTTATAACATCAGATACTGTTCATTATATTTTCTTGACATGTGCCGTCATGCCAAAGCAATAGGCTTTGAATATACCAGACTGGACAACACTTAGGCATCCTAGGATACATACTTAAAAATGGAAAGATGACTTAAGGGCTACAAAGAGGAAGAGGATGACTTATATATATCATTGAATGAGTAGGGTTGAGTTTTGGGTTTTTTTAATTGTGATATTCCCATGTTAGGACTTACAATAGTCTTCCACTTCAGAATGATAGGAAGCTATGCTGTAACCTTTCAGCAATCATACAGGTAGTCATACAACAGTTCATTTACAATATACAACAGTTCATTTAGTGACAGTTCAAAGTTACAATGTCATTGAAAAAAGTGATTTAAGAGCGTTTTTCACACTTACGACCATTGTAGCATCCCCATGGTCACATGATCAAAATTTGGACACTAGGCAACAGACTCATATTTATGACTGTGTCTGGGGTTCATGTCATCCCCTTTTGCAACATTTTAGAAAGCAAAGTCATTGAGGAAGCTGGATTCACTTAACAATTGTGTTACTAATTTACCAACTGCAGTGATTCATTTAACAACTGTGGCAAGAAAAGTCATAAAATGGGTCCAAACTCACTTAACAAACATTTCACTTAGCAACAGAAATTTTGGGCTCAGTTGTGATCGTAAGTTGAGGACTATCTGTAGTCAGAGGGATTGCTGAAGGCTGAAGTCTACAAAAAAGATGATTTGGAACTGATGCATTTTATAATGAATTCAAGTTACTATAACCAGTTAAGGAGACCTGATTTTCCCAATTGTGCTGTTGAAAAACATACCAGCTTCACTCAAGCACACAAATGTCTAAGAATGGAACTCTCAAGACTCTCATCCTGGGAGATACAGTCACTGCATTTTAATAAAAGGACATAAACTGGGCAATGCAGAAGCAATTGTCATTTAATAATAATAATAATCATTATTATTATTATTATTATTATTATTATTATTATTATTATTATTATTATTATTATTATTATTATTTAATTTCTATACCGCTCTTCTCCTGAAGGACTCAGGTCGGTTTACAGCCAGGTAAAAACAACAATAAATAAATACAATACAGTTAAAACCAATGTTAAAAAGCTTATTCAATTTGGCCCATAATTAAAATAATTAAAATACATTACAATCATAAAAAAACCCATTAAAATTAGCAATAATAATAATTTTATGCCAGTCCTGCGCGGAAGAATAAATATGTCTTCAGCTCGCGGCGGAAGGTCCGGAGGTCAGGAAGTTGTCAAAGTCCTGGTGGAAGCTCGTTCTAGAGGGTGGGTGCCCCCACAGAGAAGGCTCTCCCCCTGGGGGTCTCCAGCCGACATTGTTTGGCTGACGGCAACCTGAGGAGGCCCTCCCTATGAGAACGCACAGGTCGGTGGGAGGCAAGCGGTAGCAGTAGGCGGTCCCATAAATAGCCCGGTCCTAAGCCATGGAGCGCCTTAAAGGTGGTAACCAACACCTTGAAGTGCACCCGGAAGACCACAGGCAGCCAGTGCAGCTTGCGCAGGAGAGGTGTTATATCACCCGCGTAGCCGCATTCTGGACCAACTGGAGCCTCCGGGTGCTCTTCAAGGGAAGCCCCATGTAGAGAGCGTTACAGTAGTCCAGGCGAGAAGTGACGAGGGCATGAGTGACTGTGCATAGGGAATCCTGGTCTAGAAAGGGGCGCAACTGGCGAATCAGGTGTACCTGATAAAAAGCTCTCCTGGAGACAGTCGTCAGATGTTCTTCAAAGGACAACCGCCCATCCAGGAGAACGCCTAAGTTGCGCACCCACTCCATTGGGGCCAGTGACTCGCCCCCAACAGTCAGCAGTGGCTGCAGCTGACTGTACCGGGATGCCGGCATCCACAGCCACTCGGTCTTGGAGGGGTTGAGCATGAGACTGACAGCACTGACTAAAGACTGACTAAATGCTCAACTGCAACTCCATTTTAGAACAATTTCAAGACAGTAAATTTTCAGAGCTAATGACAAGTAATTTTCAGAGCTAATGACAAGATTTCAGCCTGAGCTGCCACCAAATTAATAATTCCATTTGGAGTTACCATAATATAATATATCCCAACAGTTTGCTGAGCATACAAGTGACTACTATACTATATACTAAATATTAATAACTAACAATACAAGACTCAACAACTGCCTTGACCTCATCTTCTGCAACAACAGAAACTTAATTTATGGACTATAAATAAAAGAACCCTTTTCCAACAGTGACCACAGCATGATAGACTTTTGTCTCAATATACGCCCTTACACAAATCGTCATAATAATGGTATTCCAAACTACAATTTTAAAAAAGCCAACTACAACCATATAAACATCGACCTCTCATTTCTTGACTGGCAAAATCTATTCTCAACCTGTATCACTACTGAAGACCACTACAGAGTTTTCCTACTTGAAATCAATAGAGTCATTAAACTGTACATATCACAAATCACCACCAAAATCAGAAAAAACAATTTACCCATATCAATAAAAAAGCTCCAATCCAAAAAAAAATCCCTCTTGAGAAGAAACAAAAAGGGCTATGTAGCAAATTTCAAAAACCGCTACAGAAATATATGAAACCAAATAAAAATTGAATGCACCAATTACCACACCAAGCAAGAAGAAGACCTTCTCCACACTAATTCCAATCGTGCTTTTTATAATTTTGTAAACAACAAACTTAAAGACTTGAGATCCATCCCACCACTAAAAGAATCTAACGGCAAAGAATATAATGATGAAACAGCTAAAGCAAACATCTTTAACATATTCTTTGGCTCAGTCTTTGTTAACAGTAATGGCTCATATCCGACATTCCCCTATTGTACCAACAATGAGTACAATGACCTAACACAAATAGATTTCACAGAAGATAATGTTGATAAAGCTCTTTGCAAACTGAAACCATCCCTGTCTATTGGACCTGATGGACTATGTGCATACTTCTTAAAAAAGCTTTCCACTAATATAGCAGAACCCCTAAGCATAATCTTTGAAAAAGCTTTCACGACCAGTTCCCTTCCCAAACTTTGGTCACTAGCCACGGTCATCCCAGTCTTCAAAAAAGGAGACCTCAGCCTAGTTGAAAGTTACAGACCAATCTCTCTATGTTGCGTCATCTGCAAAGTAATGGAATCTATCATCAACCAATCCATTACCCTCCACCTAGAAACAAACAACCTACTCTCTAATAAACAATTTGGTTTCAGAAAAAAATTATCATGTAATTTACAACTTCTTCACTGCAAAATACATTTTTTTTTAATTTATTTATAATCGAATTTGTATACCGCCCTTCTCCCAAAGGACTCAGGGCAGTTAACAGCCAGTTTAAAAAATACAATATAATACAAGTTAAAAACAATATAAAATTAATATAATTTATGGCCAAAATACTAAAAAACTAACAATAACAATAAAACTAAAACCCCATTAAAACTACATTTTTAGGCTAGCCCTGCTCGATGGAATAAAAGAGTCTTCAGCTCGTGGCAGAAAGTCCGAAGGTCGGGGAGTTGACGAAGCCCCGGATCAAGGCAAAGCAATAGATGCAATTTACAAAAGCTGTAAAGCTTTTGACTCAGTGGTACATGATAAACTTCTCCTAAAACTAAAAACCTATGGCATCTCAGGACCCCTCCACAATTAGATAACAGCTTTCCTGTCAAACAGACAACAAGTGGTCAAAATTGGCAATGCTCTATCAAATCCTGTTCCTGTCAAAAGTGGCGTTCCCCAAGGCAGCATTCTTGGACCAACACTCTTCATATTATACATTAATGATCTCTGTGACCATATTACTAGTAATTGTGTTCTCTTTGCTGACAATGTCAAACTATTTAACACCAACAATAATACAGCTGCCCTTCAAAAAGACCTTGACTTTGTGTCTGAATGGTCTAAAACTTGGCAACTCCAAATCTCAACCAGCAAATGCTCAGTCTTACACATTGGAAAAAAGAAGCTAAACACTAAGTACAAGCTTGATGGACATTACCTTACAGATGACTCCTATCCTGTTAAAGACCTTGGAGTTTTCATATCAAATGATCTAAGTGCCAAAGCCCCCTGCAACTACGTCGCAAAAAAGGCTTTAAGAGTTGTAAACCTAATCTTGCGTAGCTTCTTCTCCAAAAATACTACACTACTAACCAGAGCATATAAAACATTTGCTAGACCAATTCTTGAATACAGCTCGACTGTCTGGAGCCCCTACCACATTTCTGACATCAATACAATTGAACGTGTCCAGAAATATTTTACAAGAAGAGTTCTCCACTCCTCTGAATACAACAAAATACCTTATGCCACCAGATTTGAAATCCTGGGTTTAGAAAATTTAGAACTCCGCCACCTTCGACATGACCTAAGTTTAACTCATAGAATCATCTATTACAATGTCCTTCCTGTTGAAGACTACTTCAGCTTCAATCGCAACAATACACGAGCACACAATAGATTTAAACTTAATGTTAACTGCTCCAATCTTGATTGCAGAAAATATGACTTCAGTAATAGAGTTGTTAATACTTGGAATACACTACCTGACTTTGTGGTCTCTTCCCAAAATCCCCAAAGCTTCAACCAAAAACTGTCTACTATTGACCTCACCCCATTCCTAAGAGGTCTGTAAGGGGCGTGCATAAGAGCACAAGCGTGCCTACCATTCCTATCCTATTGTTTCCTTCCATTATATCCAATTAATATAGTTATTACATACTTATGCTTATATATATGTTTATATATTATATAGTTATTTCATGCTTATGCTTATATATACTGTGTGACAAAATAAATAAATAAATAAATAAATAAATAAATAAATAAAATAAGTGGAAACTTCAATACCAATTGGAAATATAAGTATATCAGAAGAAATGTAAATTCATGCAGTTCCTACAGTACTTGTCCCAATGTTTTCCATTCAGAATATCCTGATCAGCAAAGCATCCAAGGGCTATTGCATTTGACCTAACAATTTGGTAAATTCAGAATTTATGATCACCAGCAAAGCAGTATACAGAACGGCATAGGCAAGGAAATAGATTTAACAGCCTCTTCCTCCTTTCCATTGCAGGTTATGCTGGGCAATAGTGCAGGTGAATTTAAATGTGGTGGTGTTCTCATTCATCCTGCTTGGGTATTGACAGCTGCACATTGTGTGTTTCGAGAACCAAGAATCAAACTGACCTTAGGTAAGGAAAATCCTAATGCCTGTATTCTTTTTTAATATGACATGTATCAATAAGTCTTTTACCATGTATAATGTGGTGCTTCTCAATCTCAGTAACTTAAAGTGTGTGGATGTCAATTCCATCTTAAAGTTGTTGAGGTTGAGAAACATTTGGTATAATGCATGTTTTGCAGAGATTGCCCAATTCTTAACTCTGAATAGGTACAGCCATCATAAGACACAAGTTAGCATGTGTTATATTGAGAGCCAAACTAAAATAGTGTTCACCTAAAAAGACTCTATGTCTGAACTGATCTTTCCAGAAAAAACTTTTAGTAATAAGGTATTAAAATATTTTAAGATAGAGGTTTAATGCTTGAGGCACCTAGTCTGGAATATTTTTCTCCTTTTCTCATAGAGATTATTTAATGAAGCTCAGTGGTGAAAGAGAAAATACTGATACAAGAGAACTTGTTGACACACCCTCTATTTAAATGGTGAAATTCTTACCACAAATGTCCATATTAATTTCGATGGCTTGAAAGTGGGGAGTGGAACAAAGTGCTGATGTATTGTAATCAGCTATTATGGAGTCAATCTGTCACTCACTGCTAGCTGTTGAGGAACACAAATAGGAGACTGGGTACAACCCAGGGCATGGTTTGGTCACAACAGGAAGAAAATGCTGGGTTAGGTTATCTGTTCTATGCAGGGTTTTCTTAATTCTTAAAAAATATCTGGTATTTACATACTTTATATCTTAACGTTTGAAAAAGTAAAAAGTGTGTAAAATGTTTTCTTGCATCTCCTATCCTCTTCAACCTGAACTATACAGAATGAATGGAATTCTGTCTGCCAACTTCTGTTTAATTTTCTCCATCCAATTCCATTACATGCATATTTTCTCCTTCTTTTGCATCTGATTCTTGGGTTAACAAGAATAACATAACAAGCAATAACAAGCAATGTCGGCTGGCGGCCCCCAGGGGAAGGTCCTTCTCTGTAGGGGCTCCCACCCTCTGGAACGAACTTCCCCCGGGTTTACGCCAAATACCTGACCTTCGGACATTCCGTCGCGAACTGAAGACACATCTTTTATTCGCGCGGGGCTGGCTTAAATTGATTTTAACAAATTTTTAAATTCTTAGAAATTAATTTTAAATAGGGTTTTTTAGCTTATTATATATTATATATTTTACTTCTCAGGCCAATTTTAAAATAAGTTTTTTAACTGCATTTTAAATTTGTATATTGTATATTTGTATATTGTACCTTCTGTTTTATTCTTGCCTGTACACCGCCCTGAGTCCTTCGGGAGAAGGGCGGTATAGAAATCAAATAAATAAATAAATAAATAAATAAATAAATAAACATAGTAAGCAATTTTCCTATTGCATGCAAATCAATATTATAATTGAATCAATATTTATTCCTACTATAGTTTGGAGTTTGCTTATTCTAACATTCAAGGAGAAAGTACAACCTTTATTAAATGTCTTTTTTAACTGTTTGGAGAAAGATAGACTTGACTTAGTTTCAAGAAAGTAGTATTTCCAAATTTTTCTGTCGCTCTTACAGGTAAATACCACCGACGGCGTATAGATGAAAGTGAGATAACTATTATTGCTGACAAGATATTCTCTCATGAAAATTACTCTTCAGTCACCTATGATAATGACATTGCAATACTACATCTATCCCACCCAGTTGTCGTCAATAAGTATATTATACCCATTTGCCTGCCTACCCAAAACCTGGCAAATCAACAGTTGATGACCGAAGGGATTCAAACAATAGTAACAGGCTGGGGAAGCCAGAGTGCGAATCATAAGAAGAATTTCTCCTCTGTTCTCAATTTTATTGAAATCCCTGTAGCATCACGGAATGACTGTGTCCATTCTATGTGGAATTCTCTAACAGATAACATGTTCTGTGCAGGGATACCAGGAGATATACGGGATTCTTGTCATGGAGACAGTGGTGGTCCTATGGTTGTAAAATTCAAGAACACCTGGTTCCTACTTGGACTAGTGAGTTGGGGAGAAGGCTGTGGGGATCCTAATAATTTTGGAATCTACACTAAGATCAGTTCATATCTTGATTGGATCATCCAGAAAATGAAATCATAAAATGATTACACTAATGATCAATAAAAACAACATACAATGATTCTGTGCTTTGTGTTACTTTTCTTCAATGGTCTCACTATTTTATATACCAAGAATCTGTGATATATCTGGGATGTATCACAGATTCTTTGCAAAAAAATGTTGGCAAATTTACTTCGATCAAATGCAACAAAGGTTTTCTATGACAATCCTGGTTTTACAACAATCTTGGTTTCAAGAGGACAATCCGAGAATTCCTCAATAGTTTGACAGACAGTTCAGCTCAAAACTGGATATCAGGATGCAAACTGGGACTGTATTCTATTGTCCATGAGTAGCTTCTTTCTGAATGCCATTTGCAATTGGTGCCTTAGTTTACTGAGTCCCCCTGGAACATGATGTCTGGAGTGCCAATGAAGAAAGATGAAAAACTAACTCAACCACGAATGAGTCTATGTCCATTTTTGCGTCTATAGTGTGGTGATAAAGGAAGTGAAACAGACATACTTCTCCTCCCTTATTACAGACCTTAACACCATCAATCATATTATCTTACTGGACCTCCTGTGGTGGTTAAGGATTAGGGAAGAGTTTTGCTTCTGCTCCATTCTCTATTAATAGTTTCAATCTATTGTAGAAAAGGTTGGCCCAGTGACCCCTCCACAGGAATCAGTCCCCACCCCCTTGATTGTTAACATTTACAGTATGTGGAGCTACTGGGAAAGGTCATTGAACAGTTTAGAGTGGGATATAGAATAGAATAGAATAGAATAGAATAGAATAGAATAGAATAGAATAGAATAGAATAGAATAGAATAGAATAGAATAGATACAACACTTAATGATAAGTCATAGGCTAAAATTAAGTAATCAGGAAACAATATCAGTATAAATCATAAGAATACAAGCAACAAAGTTACAGTCATACAGTCATAAGTGGAAGGAGATGGGTGATGGGAACGATGAGAAGATTCATAAATCATTACCCTGAGTTGTGCGGAGGTGCTGCTATTACTATGTCTTAGTGCCTGGAGCCTATGAAGGTCTGGATGGGAGAGAACGAACTCAAATTGAATGCAAGCTAGTGAGAGTTCTCTTTTTGGTATGTGTTATCCTTGTGGGATGAGACCCATGTCTATTTGACATAACTCTTATGGTATTCTTTTAGAACAGTTACTCTATTTGTTTTCTATATTCATATGGAGTATACATACTGTATGTACTTTCCATATGCTTTCCTGTTCCTTTTCCTATATTATAAATATCCTTCCATGACATAAGGCTACACATCTAAATCTGTTTCTCAGAAGGAAGGCAAAAGGCCATGCGTTAAAATTCCATATTGTAATCTAATTGGTGTATGGGGCACCACTGCTATCACAATACTGTAGCTCCTTGTGTGGCAGGTTGTCCTGCCCAGAGCCTTTTTAGGATTCAGATCTATCTCCTGCCAAACCATGTGTCACTTTTAATTGGCTCCTGTGTCAAAATGATTTTCCATCTTATTTGGTTCTCTTGATGTCAGTAACCAATTAAACCAACAATGTTTAAATATTTGGGAAGATTATATTTAACCTAGAAGTTTTAGGTGTAAAATTTTTTGGTCTATATTATTTTAAACATTTTAGATTGACTTCTTTCCATGTTTGTGACATGGGGTGTTTCCCCTCCCCCAAATCTCTGATATACAGTATATATACCAAAACGCACATATTGATATATGAGTTATCTTCCAGCTAGAAAACCTGTTGAGGAAGACTTTTTAATTCAAGGTATTTGCATGTACGAAAAGCAGAATATTACCAAAATAAATGAATAACTACAGCTCAATGGGATAAAAGTACAGACATCCAGAAAACATTCTATTTGGAAGTACAGGAATAGAAGATTTTGTGGGAAAGTGTGTTTCAAAAAGTCATGGAAAGATGAATAAAAGATAGGAAAGGATTCTCCCTCCCCCTCCCCAAGTTCCATAAAAATGTGAGAATTAAAAAAAAAAAGAGGCCACAGGTAAGGAAAAGGCTTTTAGAATCTGTTTAATTTTAAAATGTTTGGGCTGCAGTGGGTTGGTTTTGGTTTTTTTTGGCCATAGTATTCTGAGACCAGAACATCCATGTCAATATTTGCTAATAGTTTAATCATCAACATATAATTTCCAATAGCTTTCTTTCCTAGCTTTTGTAGTGGTTGTAAATAGCACTGTTTCCTCCCTAATCAGGTAAGAGAATACAACATTTCTAATCTGCTGCAAAGCAGACTGTTTCTTTTAAAACTGCCTGTTTTCCCCCCTTTATTTTGTTCCTCTTAATATGTACTTGGTTTCCTGAGTGACAAAGTTTCTGTTATTAGATGCCAATTGTTATTTGATAAAATGAGCATAATGAACAGCTGTGAGAACAAAATGAAATACAATCTGTTCCTGTAGGGTACCTCTTACACACTTCAGTTCTAGCAGGGAATTAAAAGGAAATAGGCCTTGCTTGCACTACTATTCTTCAGATGTTTCCTTACTTGGACACATTGTATAAATAGCCATTGCTAGTGCATCAAATCTTCTATCTTCCTCAACATGTTAATTTTTCCTTAAAAAGCAAAATACCTGAATTATTATTCCAGTACATTTAATTTCTGGTTTTAGGAGATATTACCTTTATTTCTAGATCTGTAGCCTTTTCTGCTAGTCCCCATCTTTGTTTTTCATATGCACATAATTCTTATTATCCAGTTATCTCTTTCTCGTCTCAGTACTTGAGGAATATTTTCTTTAGTCTTGTTTCCTATGTGTAGGTGACTGTCTCCAAATCAGTATATTCTACTATTCACTTTGGATATACAATGGCTAGAATTTCCTTGGGGCCAACCTTGATTTTCTTAATCTGCTGCTTCATCATCTTTTCACATTCGTTATCAGGTACCTATTATTCATTACCAGCAGTCACAATCTGGATCATGTATTAACAACCGTAGTTAATTTTTAATCCCATATGTTTCTGATTGTTACTTTAAGAACAAAGCTACCTATTTTAATTTCATAAGTGTTGCTTTGAGATAAATTATGGATATGAAACTCAAACCACACATTTTTAAATACTGATATATTTCATTTATGGATCTTTTCCCCCCATATTTAAGCCCAGAAGAAATAACCAAACATATCCACCAGTTTAGCCCTGCAATATTCTGTACATTCAGTATGTTCATTGTGAATATAAATATATATTTACCCTGAATTGAAGAAACTGGCATTCTTAGTGATATCTTACTCTTTATCTACAGTATTTGTGAAAAAAGAGAAGGCAAACCAGGTTCTGAGGATTCAGAAACGTGCTAACACTTTCTTGGAGGAAATTCTCCCAGGAAATTTGGAGAGAGAATGCAGAGAGGAACAGTGTTCATTTGAGGAGGCAAAAGAGATTTTCAAATCAAAGGAGAAAACGGTGAGCACTGGAATTGGAGGGACATTTGACTATTTCTTGCAAGTGTAAGAGGAAAGTACACCTATCTAAATATCCCATAGAAACTGCTGGTTCCTCAAAATAGCCACATTCATGAAAACTACTGTTTTGTTTGTTTTATTATTGTTGTTTGTGCTTTTTCAAGTCAGTGTTAACACCTGGTAACTGCCTGGACAAGTTCTTTTAGTTTTCTTGGCAAGAGTTTTTCAAGGATTTGCCATTGCCTCCTTCCTAGGGCTGAGAGAAAGTGACTGGCCTAACGTTATCTGGCCAGCTTTGTGATAAGGCAGAAATAGAACTCACAGGCTCCTAGTTTCCAGCATGGTGCCTTAACCACTACACCAAATTGGCTCTCAGAAATCACTGTAGTTATTGTTGAAACTTTTAAAATTAACAGTAATTTGCTAGAGCATTAAAATAAATAAATACAAAACTACACATACAGTGCTTGTCTGCTGCTCAGACTCCCTGGTTTGAGCTGGGCAGTTATACAAACTGAATAAATAAGTTAAATACAAAAGCCAGCAATCTTCTGGCTTTCAGTGGCTGGAATAAATATTTCGATTTCTTTAAAGAGTGAGCAAAAAATCCTCACATATTTAAAATTGAGTCATATATATTCTTTTCCAGCTGAAATCATGATTTTCTATCATTCGCCCTTCACCTCCTACAGATCTTACAGGATGTCATACTAAGGTGTGGGAATATTTTGGCCGTTAATCTTATAGCCCACCTTTTATATAGCCCAGCTGTGCTATATAAGGAGGAAATGATGAGGCAAAGCATTAACACAATGGTGCATAATAATCCACATCAACCTGGGTTAGCTTCAAGGTTGTGGAAACTATTATTTTTTTAATAGAAGATTGGTTCAAAAGTCTTAACTAAGAAAAAATTCTGCACTCAGCAATTTGCTTTGAATGCCAAATCTGCACAGTGCTCAGACTAATCCTGGTATGCTTGATTACACTCGCTTTTTAGTTTTAGTGACATAATTGAGGCTGAAGGAGAATCATTTCAATGAGACACCTCCTGCAGATACAGGCACATTTAACAGCATTAATAAATAAATAATAATTACCGCTAGTAAGTAGATCCTTACTTTGGAGCAAACTGCTGTTTAAGTTACCACAGGCCCTTTCCGTAATACAATTGACAAATCTTTTTTAAAAATCTAGGCCTTTTAGAGCTTTTAGCTATGTGTGAATGTTAAAATAATTCAGAAGTGGGTACTATATATATTTGTATTTGTCAATAATAAAAGATTTATATTCATGATGCAAATCCCCATAATCTATGCAAATCACCCAGATAGCCAGATCCACTTTCTATAGAACTAGGCTAATTTTAAATCATATGTGCCTTCGTTACTTACATTGAATTGTTTAAGTTAATTTATAAGGGTGCTTTGGCCTAATCACATCTGTTTTTATTTTTTATTTATTTTGCAGATGGAGTTTTGGTTTGATTACAAAGGTAAACATTTTATACATTTTCTATGTATTCTGCATAAATAATTATTCATTAAAACTTAAAGCTTATAAATACCTATGCTAACTTTGGCCCCATAAATCTTGAGGTTTTTATACATTTTAAAATCTATTGAAGATTTTGTTTTTGTTCTGGCAAGAATTGTGTTTACGTGATAAAATTATTTTAATGTATTGTTCATATAATAAACTTACAGTTTTCTTCCTTTGCTCATTAATCTATGAATAAAATTTTCATATTTCATTGACATTACTATTTTTGTTGTTATTTATAATTTTAATATTTTAGATTGTGTAGTGTGTTATTGAAACTGAAGTGGCTAAGAAACTACTTTAATGCATAAATAAGAAAGTACTCTAAATACTTATCTGGATTTGATTTGTATCATCAAATTTCTTTTTTCAAACAGATTCCGACCCCTGTAAAGAAAATACATGTAAAAATGGTGGAATATGTAAGGTCAAACACTACACATATTCCTGTACATGTCCCCCGAGGTATGGAGGAAATCAGTGTGAAATAGGTGAGTGAGGTATAACATTAGCCGACCTGCTATTGTAGTAAGAATCTGCTACCTTTTGAGTAGCTTTCTAACCTGGCAAGACTTTGTTGGCCAAAAGTCATACTAGTGAGGGAAATAAAAGGATAGTTCAGAGGGCATATGTCAGGAAAAGCAGTCATGTAGATGGGATCAGAGAGGCAAAATAATAGCCTGATCCCCAATTTGTCAAAGGACTTTCGCTTCAAATATAAGATGCATCAGCTATTATCAAGGAAAATAGTCTTGTGTGTTTTCAAAGTTTAATCTTTACTTCTACATTTTTCTGTTGAAGGTTCTCTTAAAGAACTTTATGTAATTTGACCAACTCAGTATTTTTATTTCCTCCATCATTAACTGTACAGGTAATCTTCAACTTACGACCACAATTAAGCCCAAAATTTATGCTGCTAATTGAGAAATTTGTTAAGTGAGTTTTGCCTTGTTTTACAACTTCTCTCACCACATTTGTTAAGTGAATCACTGCAGTTCTTGAATTAACAGGGTTGTTAAGTGAATCTGGTTTCCCCATTGACTTTGCTTGTCAGAAGTTTGCAAAAGGGGATCACATGACTCCAGGATACTGCAATTGTCATAAATGTGAGTTAGTTGTCAAGCATCTGAATGTAAATCCCATGACTGGGAATGCTGCAATGGTCATAGTATGAAAAATGAAGATAAGGCACTTTTTTCAGTACCATTATAAGTTCAAACGGTCACTAAATGAACTGCTGTAAGTGATGGACTATCTGTATTGCATGTAACTACTTAAAGTTAAAAAAGAATGATAACATTCTTTTAAAAAAATAAAATATATATATTATATTTTATTTTCTTAATAATATGTGATTAATCTATCTTCCCCCCCCCCCCCAAAAAAGGAGGACAGGCTGAATTCCCTAGTTGCATATCACAGAGTCAGAAGTTGGTACCATAGGAATGTATTTCTTTTTAATATATATAAATGGGTTGCTTTTGCTCTAAATGGGTTGATGTTCCCCTTCTACTTGCTAATAAAATGGTAGCCTGCAGGAGTCTTAGTTCACACACACCGGGATTGGAGAAAATATCAAGTAGAGGGTCCCACTGGAAAGTAGGTGGTGGTAGCAACTAAGCTGCTATGTTAAGGCAGAGGGTAAAGCTGGGATCAAAGGATTCTGGGAGAAATGGTGTGAGATGCCAACTTTTCTCTTAGGGAGTAAGTCATAATACTAAATGGGCCATAAACTGGTGATCCAGTGGAATCTGGAGACCCAGTTTAGTCTAGTCTAGTCTTTGAAGGCACTGGGCTAGAAACCAAGAGATGTGAGTACTACTCCTGTCTTAAGTTTAAAGCCAGTTGAGTGATACTGAGCAGTCATTGTCTCTCTCATCCCTAGAAGGTGATCACAAATCACTGCCAAAAAACATTGCCAAGAAAACTGCATGGACTAACTCAAAGGTGCACGCATACACACACACACACACACACACACACACACACACACACACACACACACAAGAATAACTTGAAGATCCCTTTACTAATTTTAAAAATGATAAATTGAGATTTGGGTTCCCATTACTGATAGCCTATTATTAGAAGATGACTCAAGAACCACCTCCTCTGTCTCCAATGCAGAGAAATTTGAATGCTGGTACAAAAATGGAGAGTGTTGGCAATATTGTCAAGATACCGAACATTCAGTTCATGTGATCTGCTCCTGTGAAACAGGATATACACTAAATGAAGACGGGAAGAGTTGCACCCCCTCAGGTAATGATTCATCTTACTGGTTTAAAAATGTGAATTTAGAAACTAAATGTTCCAGAAGCCCTTTTTTGGTTTTCCCTAAAACCAAACTGGAAGTCTGGTTTTCCCTAAATGGGTTGATGTTATGGTTCCAGAATTTCCAACCAGTCAGCACGAAGAGCAACAGATTGTCTACTTTAGATGCACAGTATTATGTTGAATAAAATTTGATTAAAACCAGGAAGTAACGACATCCGAGCAGGTTGGCGGAGCCTCATGCTGCTGCCACTACTAGTTCACACGAGCCGGACAGAACCGGCAGGATTTCACCACTGCCTCAAGCCCATAAATCATCATATATATTTTTTTCTTCTTTCAGCAAAATAAATTTGGACATAATGTTAATTAAGTACAGTTATCCACACTGTTTAATCTCCCTGATTTTAGATCGCTTTCCTTGTGGGCTGATTAAGCGATCCACACGTTCTTATGAAGGAGGAACAATCACACAAAGTGAAATGAATGCTCATGAGAACATGACCAACTGGAATCAGACATTAAGTTGGGCTTCCTCAGGATGGTTGAATCTCACAGCAGAAACTGAAGATGACATAGAAAAACTGAAAGGAAATTTCACAGAGGAGGATTTACTCAAATGGCCAAATATTAACTACACAGATAAGGAAGACCCTAGAATAATTGGGGGATCTTTCTGCCGCCCAGGAGCATGTCCTTGGCAGGTAACACTAGCACGCTTAAAGGGTTTTATAAAATAGCCTCATTTTATATTGTTAGAATTTTATGAAGCAGCAGGGTGCAATCTTTTTCAATGGAAGTTAATTCTGAGTGGCAAGCTAGGAGATTAATTCCAAAAAGCAAAGAGAGACAGAACACAGAAGTTGAAACTCTTAGTAGTTCATAATTATCTTATATTCAAGTTATTTAGCAGCATCTTTTGCATGTAGACTTGGAGCCTCAGGTCATGAATGCTGCTTTTCAACAAGCACACTACCATCTAAAAAATCATCCAGATGTGTCCTTAAATGATGCCTCCCAAGGGAGGACAAGTGACTGCAGATACTGTCCTTTTGTATAAATATTGGAAAAAGAGTGCTTGCAATATTATTGTGGGCATGTGAAGAAATGTGTTGCTTCACATCCCTGTATTTTTGTGTATGACGATCGACCTCTGATTCAATGCTAAATAATTGAAATGAGAGTGTGGACAATTCATACAGATTTGCAGCTGGGTTAGAGAACAATTTATTATTATTTTTCTTCCTAGGTACTGATTCAAAATAATAGAGGTTACGGTTTTTGTGGGGGCAGCTTGATCAGTAGCCAGTGGGTACTTACCGCAGCACACTGTTTCGATGCCATTACTCCCCATCAAGTGACAGTGGGTAAGTTGTAGAGAGGTGCAAACAAAATTACAGTCTTCTAATGCTTGTTTTTCACCCACAATGTATTCCTGAAGAAGCAGTAGATTCTCCTGTTCTGATATCACATTCCTGTTGTAAAAAAATAAATGTATTTTTAACCTTTGAAATTATAGAAGCAAACAGCACCTGCTTAGATTTTTCCCCCCACACTTTTATTTGCTTTTCAGGAGACTTTGACAAACATCAGCGAGAACGAGATGAACAAAAAGTGAGCGTACAGCACTACTGGAGACATCCTCAGTATAACTCACAGAACTACAACAATGACATTGCTTTGGTCCAATTGACTAGCGATGTGATTTTTACCCAGAATGTACTTACTATTTGCCTTCCTCGTCCTAACCTAGCTACCTTGCTGATTGAAGACGTAGCCCATGGAATAGTTAGCGGATGGGGTGCAACTCATGCTAAGGGTAGGTTAACTCGCTTTCTCATGAAAGTTAGGTTGCCCATTGTGAGCATGGAGACCTGTCGGCAGTCCACCAAGAAGCTCATTACGGACAATATGTTTTGTGCTGGCTATGATAACGAAGGGCAGGATGCTTGCAAAGGAGATAGCGGTGGGCCTTTTGCTGTGTCTTTTCACAATACCTGGTATCTCTTGGGGATTGTCAGTTGGGGGGAAGGTTGTGCTGAAGTGGGAAAATACGGAGCTTATACTCTCGTACCCAATTACATTTCATGGATAAAGGAAGTAATCGAAACTAATTCTTGAAGGTTTTTTGCATAATCTGCAGTGAAGGCCAATCTGTATAAAATATTTTTTTGTGTGTGTTTGGTAATATTTAACAACTTGAATAGCCAGGTCACATTGCAAGTTTGTTTCCTATACCTGTTCTTAACTAAGTGATTAAGTTGCCCTTTTCTTTGTACAGAAACAGAATTGTTCTATAAATCTATATCAGCATCTAATTAAGATTTAAGCATAAGCAACTGGATAGGTAGAAATACTACCTCAGTCCCTCCCTCCCAAAGTGATTTTTAACCCTTGTAAAGGACTTCAAACATACTAACAAAAATAGCATCACAATGTCATGACACAAGTTGTTTCTTTCATATGTTTGAACAAGATCAGGATATGCGTTAAAAAGGGTGGGACTTGCAAGGTGATACTACTACTCTGCTTTCATCATTCTGATCCTACCTTGAAATCTTTCCTCCTACCCCCACCTCCACAAATGCCATGGGGTTGTGTGATCCTGCAGAGTGCAGTAGGCTATGGTGGAAAAGGAAGAAACAAACATTCAATTTGTGTTTATACAAACATGCATAATTTGATGACTGACCAGATTGACAAACCATTGTTATGGATTCACAAAATACATTTGAACTCTAAGATGACCAAAGATGAAAAACCTGTAGCTGCACAACTTGTCATGTTTGGTTACTGTTACTTTTGAATAGCTTTTTGTGTTGGCCAAATAAGACTCCACAAAAGCATAAAGCTGCAGGTTTTTAATTGATCTGGTTAGTTGTTTCTCATTATTTTCAGAATGGTGGATGCAGGAGCTGCTTCTGTCAATCCATTCCATGCATCTAAATAATGATCTAAGTCAATGATTGCAACAGTCCAAAGAGGAAAATGGAATATAAGCAGTCAGTGAAACTGAATTAAACAACAAAACTTTAAAATATATGAATATGGTAGAATTGCTTTTGAAAGTAAGAATTGCAATGTTTAGCTAAGCACACTACCCTATTTGAGGTCTCCATCTCCATCCCCAGATTGTGTTGGCAATTTTGGTTCCAGAACATGATCATTTAGCAGTACAGATTGGTGGACAGGTTTGTTTCCAGAACATGGAAACTAAATTTATAGATATTCAGTAGTTTTTAAACACTTATATATAGCCTTGGGCTGCCTCCTAAAGATTATACAAGGTATAGGCTTCAGATTCTGAATTGTGCAATGCATGTTATCTGAAACAGAGAATGCAACCCAGTGTTTCCTACTAGGAACATTTATAACAGGAATGCCAAAGCTCTTGAAACCTCTCCCGAAGAGGTAAAATGTATACATAAGGAATATTCTCCCACCCACCTCCCGATGCCCACGATTATAGTTCTTCCCCACTCAGTTGTTCTCTGATGAATCGTATTTGGAGACATATTGAATGGGGAGGGAGTTACAGGCACAGAACTGAATTATCCTTGAATGTTGTGTTGTGACTTGCATTCCATAGTGGGTAGGGCCAAGTGAAAGAAAAGATTAGACAATTTGATTTCATTCCATTAATTAAATTTAATGAATTATTTAATAAATAAAATATGGTTCAAATATTACTTTTGAAGCAGTCTGCATAAAGATATGCATTTATACCTCATAGTTGTAAGAGTGTCAGTACTGTATCTTGTAGCGAGAGGTCAGAACAGTAGTGCCAACAACAAACCACAAGGATGGCTAGAATGACAGGTGCTTGATGACATTACAGACTGGCATTTTGGCATCGGATGTGCCCCCGTCATGCCATTTGCATGATGCCATTGTCAGGCAGATTTTGCCTCTTGCTCCCACACGCCCCAAACTCATAACCTACCTGTACTTTGGGAACTCAGCCCAAGCTAATCTATTGCATGTATCTGAACTACAAGAAAAAGCTCTTCTTCAAATATGAAAAACAGGCCCATAGAACATCCTCTTTTACATGATTTAAGCAAAGGGCGAGGGGAAAGATGTCAAGAAAGGAATGTTTCACATCTTCAAATCATATTCCCAAATATAGCCAGGACTGAATCAGAATTAGTCATGGCATGTAAACAAAAATAAAACTTTTGAGCATTTTTACAAATGAACAGATGTAACCCTAAGCCATCAAATAGCAAAACAAATTGCAGGAATTTCAACGAATCCACGTATTCCTATTGTGATCCTAAGTGTATTAATGACTCCAGATAAATAGTTTTAATAATCAGCATCAGGCCATTGGAAAAGGCAGCTTTGTTTGGAACAGTTTACATCCTGTAACAAGATCTCTAACCCCTTCAAGTATTAATAGTTGTCAATCATCCCAGAAAAGAATCTGATGGATAAAATCCAGTCTGAACATCTGGCTGACTCTGTAGTAGGAAGTGGAATTTCATTACTTCCAACTATTGTTTCTTAAATGCATTCATTCTGTGATAAGCATTAAAATAAATGACAATGCATTTACAGAAGAGATGAAATAGATTATAAGGTTCAGAAGATTCTTAAACCCCATGACATAAGCATATTTATACCTCATAGTTGTAAGAGTTGTAATACGTTGGTTCCGTCCCAGGCGCCTGATGGACCCGGAGAGGTTCTTGACGGAGCCTGGGCCGTTTCCTGAGGACCTTGCCCACGGCACGACTGAAGAACTGGTTGCGGCCTGGGAACGGGCCGCGGCTGGGGCTTTGGACCGTGTCGTGCCTTTGCGGCCTCTGACCCGGCGTAGATCTCATTTGGCTCCCTGGTTTTCCGAGGAGCTGAGAGAGATGAAACGCCAGAGAAGACGCCTAGAGAGCACTTGGAGGTCCAGCCGTTCCGAAGCTGATCGGACACTAGTGAGGTCTTTTACTAAGACCTACCTAGTCGCATTGAGGGAGGCGAAACGTTCTTACGTTTCCACTCTCATTGCATCGGCAGATAACCGCCCGGCCGCCCTGTTTCGGGTAACCCGTTCCCTCCTTCATCAGGAGGGACGGGATGACCCTTTACAGGGACGAGCTGAGGAGTTTAACGGTTATCTATACGATAAAATCGTTCAGCTTCGGGATAGCTTGACCAAGATTGTGATGATCCGACCGAGATGACTGAGACACGTCTTGTTGAGGTTATTTGGGATGAGTTTGATTCTGTGGCTCCCGAGGACGTGGACAGGTTGCTGGGGAGGTTACTGGACCCGTGTTCTTCCTGGCTAGTGCTGGCTGCTCAGGAAGTGACACGAGGCTGGCTCCAGGGGATTATAAATGCTGCTTTGGTGGAAGGGGTTTTCCCCGCCGCCTTGAAAGAGGCGGTGGTGAGACCTCTCCTTAAGAAGCCTTCCCTGGACCCAGCTATTTTGGGGAATTACCGTCCAATCTCCAACCTTCGATTTGTGGCGAAGGTTGTAGAGAGTGTGGTTGCATGGCAGCTTCCCCGGCACCTGGATGAAGCTGTCTATCTAGACCCGTTCCAGTCCGGCTTCCGACCCGGTTATAGCACGGAGACGGCTTTGGTCGCGTTGGTAGATGACCTCTGGAGGGCCAGGGATAGGGGTTGTTCCTCTGCCCTGGTCCTATTAGATCTCTCAGCGGCTTTTGATACCATCGACCATGGTATCCTGCTGCGCCGGTTGGAGGGATTGGGAGTGGGAGGCACCGTTTATCGGTGGTTCTCCTCCTATCTCTCTGACCGGTCGCAGACGGTGTTGACGGGGGCAGAGGTCGTCCGCGAGGCGCCTCACTTGTGGGGTGCCTCAGGGGTCGATTCTCTCGCCTATCCTGTTCAACATCTATATGAAGCCGCTGGGCGAGGTCATCAGTGGTTTCGGGGTGAGTTATCATCTGTACGCTGATGATACTCAGCTGTACTTTTCCACCCCGGACCACCCCAACGAAGCGGTCGAAGTGCTGTCCCGGTGCCCGGAAGCCGTACGGGTCTGGATGGGGAGAAACAGACTCAGACTCAATCCCTCCAAGACGGAGTGGCTGTGGATGCTGGCACCCCGGTACATCAGCTGCAGCCGCAGCTGACTGTTGGGGGCGAGTTAGTGGCCCCAAAGGAGGTGGTTCGCAACTTGGGTGTCCTGGATGGACGGCTGTCCTTTGATGAACATCTGGCGGCCGTCTCCAGGAGGGCTTTCTACCAAGTTCGCTTGGTTCGCCAGTTGCGTCCCTTCCTTGACCGGGATGCCCTATGCACAGTCACTCATGCTCTGGTCACGTCTTGGTTGGATTACTGCAATGCTCTCTACATGGGGCTGCCCTTGAGGTGCACCCGGAGGCTACAGTTAGTCCAGAATGCGGCTGCGCGAGTAGTAATGGGAGCCGCTCGCGGCTCCCATGTAACATCACTGCTGCATCACTGGCTTCCTGTGGTCTTTCGGGTGCGCTTCAAGATTTTGGTTACCACCTTCAAAGCGCTCCATGGCTTGGGACCCGGGTACTTACGAGACCGCCTGCTGTTACCCTATGCCCCCCACCGACCCATACGCTCTCACAGAGAAGGTCTCCTCAGGGTGCCGTCCGCCAAACAGTGTCGGCTGGCGGCCCCCAGGAGTAGGGCCTTCTCTGTTGGAGCATCGACACTCTGGAATGAACTTCCCCCTGGCCTATATCAAGTGCCTGATCTTCGGACCTTCCGTCGTGAGTTAAAAACATATTTATTTATTCAAGCGGGACTGGCATAATGGTTTTAATAGTTTTAATCTTAAATTGGGGTTTTTTATTGGGTTTTTAAAATTTTTTATAATTTTAAATTTAAACTTTTGATTATCAGCCTTTTGTAATTTGCTAGGTTTTAATTGTTGGTTTTAATTGTATATGTATTGTGTTTTATCTTTGGCTGTACACCGCCCTGAGTCCTTCGGGAGAAGGGCGGTATAAAAATTTAATAAATAAATAAATAAATAATAAATAAATATTAAATGTTTAATATGTTCTGTCTTTCTCTTCAAAAATGTGATATATGTGTTCTTAAAGTTCCAAAGTAAAAATGGTATTTTTAAAAGAAAAAGATTATCATAGTATTTGGTGGGTTAACAGAAATCAGTATACAGTATGTAAACACACTTTACCTTTAATTATAAAAATATAATGTAAAAATGCAAGCTCTTGTATTCTTTGAGGCTTCAGAATAAGAAAACTTCTATATACACATTCAACTCACAAAACATCACACAAACCCCACTTCAGAAACAGATTTTAATGTATCAGATTTGCAGCAATACGAGGTTTTGTCTGTACAAAGGAGATGAGAGGTCAGGGTTAAATAAAACCATAATGAACAAATGTCCCAGGGTTCATAACCCTGAATCTACATGTATAACAATCAGCTGAACAAACAATTTGAAGATGCATTTAAAAACCCCAAAGTTTGTTTTTTAAAAAATGTAATCTTCTGAGTCTATACAGGAGACCATCAAAGGTGATTCTGGGGAAGGTCACAATGGCATTTTATTGCCTTCAATGCTGATTTTTACAGCATGGGATGTTCTGCTTTTTTTCCTGATGTCTGTGAACTTCCGCATCTGTTTGTCCAGGCGACTGACCCCTTTCTTCGAACTTGCCTGGAACTTGAAAGAAAACTTTCATTTAGTACTAGAACAGTCATCAATGGCATCTTGATGTTTATAAACCACAAGAACATACATATACCATCCCTTGTTGCAGTTGCTACCTTTCATTACAGAAGCTGGTAACACTGTGAGGAACCCTCAATAGCTTACTTTCAAATGCAGTCATTACAGATATAGAACAGAAAGCACTGCTTTTTAGAAAAAAAAATTGTGGACACAATTCTTCACATGCTGCTGAAGTTCAGAAACTAGACTGTGAATTTATAACTCAAGCATTAGCTCGGCTATGCAGACAGACCTCATTCATGAGAGACGGATAGGAAACAAGCATTCCATACATCACTGGAGTGTGCAAAAGGGAGAGTTCACAGGAACATTAAGGACATTATAAGAATGACTTTTATTTTTATTTTATTTTATTTTATTTTATTATTTTATTTTATTTTATTATTTTATTTTATTTTAGCAGAGACATTGACTCTGATATCTTAGGCCAGGTTTATTTTCTTCTTCTAATTTAACATTCAGTCTTGTTTCTAAGCATGAAAGATAACAAGCAATATTTAGAAGATCCTGTGATAAATACAATTCTGACTATTCTCATAAATGCACTGCTTAACAACTGGCTAATGACATAATTACTCTATGTTCTCAAGGTTTAATGCCATGTTTAAAAATGAAGTTCTTTTTCCTGTGTTGGATAATTATGTTTTGGGTCTCCTGTTGTATATCAAAGTAAATAAAAATCTACTTTAAAAGATTATTAAGTCTGTAGTATTTTGCAGATTGGCTTGGTAAATACTTTATAATATGGAAAATGTAACTGAGGACGAGAAAAAGGGAATCTTTATGATGCATCACCACCCCTATCTAGAATATTAATTTATTGAACCCCATTGGATTTCTTTCAACTGGCAATTTTCTGTCCAATAGTAGGTGACTAGAAACTCTGAAGGAAATGGTATTATCTGTTGAGCAACCTTTCTCCCAAGCGGCTATATTTTTCTCTCCCATTTCCCTTTGGAAATTTCTAAGGAAATTAGTAATAGTAAGAAACATAAGAATCTGCATGTGAATGGGATTTTTTTTTCTTTTTATGACCCTGTAATCTGGAGCTGCTGAATGGAGCTGAGTGTTTACTGGCCAGATGCCCTTCCTGACACCTATGCAGAGTTTACAGCAGATATTTTCTCTCTGCGCCCTGATAGAGAAACATCTGTTGCTGCCTAGGACTGAATTCTCAATCTCCCGATTGTGAGGCGAGTGTCTGAATCTCTAGTCCACCTCTGCATGTGAATGGGATTCAAAACTATTGAAGTCCCTAGTATACATAACATATTGTATAAGACAAAAGAGCAAAACAAGAAGTAGCCGCATGACAAAACAAAGAAGAATATTATTAAACAGTTTCATGAGGAATGTTTTACAAATTTAGCTTACACAGTGATATTCATGGCAACATGTACAAAATAAAACAAAACAAAATGCTGCATTATTCGTAGAAAATATCTCAAAATCTGTATTAGGACAAAACCTTTGTTAAACTTTTTACCAAATAATGTAAAAGATCTTGAGTTGTGATGTGAATTTCCAGGACTTCTGGGGAAAGATGGCTGACCGAAGTCAGGACTCAAGACAGCTCCACAGACAAGCTGAACTGACACTACAGCTTTGTATATGGGAGCCAAAGCAGACTGGTTCCCTTTAATCTTTTCTGGATCAAACAGAACAATGTCAGATTACCCAAGCTGATTCTCCTTATGGCCATTCCTTCTCCTCATGAGGACACCACAGGACAGCAATCTAGTGTGGGACCAGGGGGAAGGAATCAAGAGACAGGGAATTCACTATTTTGCTCCAGCTGCAAACTGGGGCCTTTCAAAGACACAGACATTTTTTTGAGCAAATTTGTAATAAGGATCAACAACCAGATGAATGGATCACAGAGAAAAACTGTCTTAAATAAAAGGAAAAAACCCCATTAAGTTGACTTATTTGATCAGGGATAAAATAGATGACGTTATTTTTCTGGGTGATTCTTTCTGGATTATTGGTATCTTATTGGATTTGCCCAAAATGGACAGTTGCAGTGTCCTAGGGTCATGTGTTCACCATCTGTAACTTTCCAGCTGGCTTTCAACAAGCAAAGTCAATGCGGCATGACATATTCACTTAACAGCTGCAGTGAATTGCTTAAGAACTGAGACAAAAAAGTTGCAAAATAGGGTGCAATTCACTTAACAACTGTCTTGCTCAGCAACAGAAATCTTGGACTTAATTGTGGTTTAGTTGAGGACTGCTTGTATTAGGATAATGGGATTGTACATATATGAAATGTACATGTGTGCCTATGCAGTGGTGATATGGAATGTGTATCTGAAAATAAGACATTATTTGTAATGTGCATTTGAGGCTTGCTTTCTAGAAAGGAAAGAAATGGTCCCTTTTTGTCATGTTAAACTTGAGTTTTAAAATTTTAATTGTATTAAGATGTTGGCACCATTTCATGACTTTTAAATGGAATTATGTTATAGTTAAGAGATGAGATGTGCAATGTTGACTATTTATACATGAATATATAACATGTTAAATGTTAAAAAGTTATGAACTGGATCTTTGCTGGTAACTGGATTGAAGATGTTATTTATTTAATTTGCCTATTGTCAAGAAAAGAGTTAGGATTATGGGACCTTACTGTAATGAAATAGCCTGGGGAAGAAAAACAAAATTACCAATTTTTAATAATAATAATAATAATAATAATAATAATAATAATAATAATAATAATAATAATAATAATAATAATAATAATAATAATAATAATATCCAAGCTAAGACACATGACAACCTAAATTTTAGTTCATTGTGTTATCCTGATGAAGGCATTTTTCTCAATTACATGATAATTAGGCTTAAGGAATGTGTTAGGATGGTGGAGTACCAAAGAATTACTTAGGAGACATGCTGCTTTTTTTACTCTATAAAATGTGCAAAATCAGTTCAAACCAATCTTCTCAGGAATTATGTTTATAATAAACTACTTCATGTAAGATAATTTGTCTAATGTTGAGATTAAGGAGATGAACTTATATTTATTTATACTGTATTGAAAACTTTTTTCATTAAGAAATTATGTTCAACTATTTAAATTCATGCATGGCAAATAACCTTCTATAGCAGTTTTCTCTAGCAAAATATTTTTATTTTCCATAAGTCTTGAGTTACAATTACAATTTGCAACAATGAGGTGAACTGACTAATCAATAAAACTATTCGTGATACTCATCTGGAATTAGTATGAGCTAAATTGGTAAGAATTGTTAGGATACAGTGAAAGCAACATGTTGGGTGGAAAGCTCACCACCACAAGATAATGGTATATGAAACTGCTGTTAGTATTCTTGCTGGAAAAAAATGCAGTTTTTAAATGTCAACTCTTTTTAGTTTTTCAATCACAAAGCCCTGGAAACCTCAAAAACAAACAGCAACAAGAACAAACCCCCCAATGTATTAGTTATTTTCCCTGACTGGAACGCTTTAATGAAACCTCGGAGTTGCTGAAGACATGCCCTTTTGTCCAGATGGATAACAATGGCAAGCACTGCAGCACATGCACAGCTCACTCTTTCAGGGATACCTCTTGGATCAGGGACAAGAGAAATATAAGGCTACAAGGGCATCCGGTTGCCTTCAATGCTGAACTTGACAGCTCGATGCATTTTGCTGAGACGTTTCTCTTCAGCAAACCGCCTCTTGTGTTTTTCCAGACGATTAATACTTTTTTTAAGAGTTCCGGGCTAGAAATTAAAGAATGGACTACTGATAACGGACAACACAATCACTTAACACTCATTTTCTTCGCCTTCTTTCAGTGGTGAAATTCAAATTTTTTTACTACCGGTTCTGTGGGCGTGGCTTGGTGGGCATGGCAGGGGAAGGATACTGCAAAATCTCCCTTCCCACCCCACTCCTGGGGGAAGGATATTGTAAAATCTCCATTCCCACCCCACTCTGGGACCAGCCAGAGGTGGTATTTGCTAGTTCTCTAAACTAAAATTCCGCTACTGGTTCTCCAGAACCTATCAGAACCTGCTGGATTTCACCCCTGTCTTGTTTCACATTTAAAAAATAAGTCAGAAGAGATGAATGGCTTTTATTTCATACCATGACAAACAAAGAATGGAGCAAAGAAAGATACCTACAAGCTCTGTGGGATAATTTATGAGATTGGACTGAGGAGAACCTTTCATGCAAATATTTCAAGATCATAGCCATAGCAGCAAAATAAAATGGTTAATAAATATACAAATTTTCACACTGGAAAGAATAGTAGCACATGAAGTACATGGATGGCGCTATTGAAATGATACTGAAAGAGAGCAGCAGTGAAGAAGAATTTAAGTGAATCCTATGCAACACCTAACTTAGAATAGATCTAATTTCAATGTTACAAAATATCTTCCTTTTCAATTAGCTACTTACCCGAGAGGACTCCATTTCCACATTCCATTTTGGCCTCACTACATAATCCTTATTGGAGGGCATCGGAACTCTGGCACGAGCACAAAATCCTGGATCACCAGGTCTGAGAGCTCTAAAAATATATAACAAAGGTACTGCTAAATAATACAAGGGTATTGCAGGCTCTCCCTCAAACCATTTAGTTGGCTTTTTTGTTTACAAAAGCTCAACATTCTTCATTACAAACCACAGAATGAAAGTGTGAGGTATCAAAATGATATTTGAGGAATCAGTCAAACATACTTTTCCTCTCCTGTCAATACTTTTTCCAAGTCCCTGCGGGGTGTCTGACCACCAGAGCTGCAAAAACAGAAAAAGGATTGTTAGTACTACAAAACATGAGTAAATAAATCATAATCCAAATAGTCTCTTTCCTATAAATCAAAATTTTAAAAAACAAATAATAATAGATAAAACATGTTTGGGAAACTGCAAGTCACAGAAACAAAAATGTTCCTAAGGAAGAATGCTTCAGGAAGAAAGAAACAGTTTTTGAAAATAAATATGACTTTTCCTAAGATCAAAACGTTTACAAACTGAATGACAAGTTTCAAAAGATTCCACGGAAGGGCCCTAAACTACATAAGAAACTTTTTGGATTGCTCTTTAAATTATTACATAGCTGAAATCACTATAGTTTTTGGACTCAGAACACTAAAGGCATTATACATTCATGTAAGATACCTGCTTAATCGCCTTCGTTGAGGCATCTGCTCCAGATCTCTCTGTTCTCTTTCTTCTCTGGTCATTCCCTTATAGTTTGATGTTAAACCAAAAATGGGCCGGGACCATTCATCTGTTTAGTTTTATTAAAAAAGAGAACAGAATTAATTAAATAAAAGTAACAAAGCAGCACTTACAAAATATCTACCCAATAAGAAACTTGACCTTAGGCAGCCACTTGAACTGCTTCATTTTAAACCGAGATTTTAGCCCATTTAACTAAATCTGTGTGTATGTATGTATGTACGTATGTATCATAAATACCAAAAAATATCCATTGTAGTTACTATTAAATTCTAAACATGTATAGAAGTACTATACCAGTCTGACATATATTTAAGACAGATGTAGTTTAGGCCTCTCACTTAATGAGTTTAAAAAACTGAAATATTTATTTATTTATTTATTTATTGTTTATATTTATATACCGCCCTATCTCCCAAAGGACTCAGGGCGGTTTACAGGCATTTAAAAGCAATAAATACAATTCTAAAAACAATTAAAAAACTTATTCAAAAGCCTAATAATTAAAAAATATAAAAAATTAAAACCCAAGTTAAAACCCACAAACTAAAATCTAACTCAGTCCTGCGCAGTTAAATAGGTATGTTTTAAGCTCGCGGCGGAAGGTCCGAAGGTCCGGAAGCTGACGAAGTCCTGGGGGCAGTTCATTCAAATATAAAAGCTTTATGTATATTTAGACCTACATTTATCAATGGCAATCTTGTAAACATTTACCTGAATTCCCTACCACAAACAAAATGAAGTGCTACTGCGCATGTCCAAGATGGCGGCCGCACCGCTGAACAGCTGATGCGGCGACGGGCCTATTTCGGGCCAGACCGGGTGGGGGGGGGTCCTTTTGACAGCTTGGACCCCCCGCCCGGGTAGGTGAGAGTCCGGGGAGTCAGAGGCTGGGCAAATTGAGGCGGGGCGTCTCCGGGTTCCCTTGGGAGGAGTCCCGGAGCGCTCTCCCTCCGGCGGCGCGGCCGACGATGGCGGCGGCGGTGACGGCGGCGGCGGCCCGGCCTTTTCCAGCGGCCGGGCCTTTTCCAGCGGCCGGGCCTTTTCCAACAGCGGCAGCGGCAGCGGTCCGGCCCTCTCCAGGCCGGGCGGCAGCGGCCTGGCTGGGCGGCAGTGGCCGGGCTTTTCCAGCGGCGGCGGCGGCGGCCGGTTTTTCCGGCGGCTTTCCGGCGGCGGTGGTCGGCGGCCTGGCTTGGCCCTGCTTTGGGAGGGGCCTAGAGCCTCTCTCCCCTTTGTCCCCCCTCGTCTGCGGTGCCGGTGTGGGAGCAGCCTGGCCCTTATCCAACGGTGGCGGCGGCGGCCGAGTCTTTCGGTGGCGGCGGCGGCCTGGCCTGGAGGCTCTTTCCCCCCGGCAGCGGAAGAGTCGGTGTCGGTGACGGCGGTGGCGGCGGCCTGGCTGGACCGGCTTGGCCAGGGCCTAGCCTGTTGGTGGTTGACTGGGTTCGGCGATTCGTGGCATGACCCAGCAAACCTGGCGGGTGAGTGGCCTATTCCAGCTGGAGGCCAGGCTTAGCGGCCACAAGAGGCCCGATGGTCGCCTTCTTTGTCATCTTGAAGGCTGTCCACGGGTCCAGGGACGCCTCGCTACCACCTGGAGGGCGTCTATAGACCGTCAGTGGGGCTTTTGAGTCCTTTGCCCCCGGACTTTTGGAGAGATGCCTCGTCGGTGGAGCAGCTTGGCCCACTAGGCGCGTGTTTCGTCCTCTTTGTCAACTTGAAGGACGATCACGGGCCATGTAGGCACCTTTACCATCTTGAGGATGCCCATGGGCTGGCTGCAAGGATCGTTTGAAGACCTTTGGTCCCCAGTGGGGGAATTGAGGATGGTCCTGGACAATCCTAGCTTGACTATTGTAGGACTATATCCTCTCCCCCCCCCTTTGTGCCCATAGACCACCCCTCGGGACTGGAGAAGAGGGGTTGGAGCTCTGACTTAATCATGGCGGTTTGTTCATCTACCGCCCAAGACCTATATCCCGTCTGTCTTCTACTCGGAACTCCTGGTGCGTCAACTTCCATCTTGACAGGTCCAGGATGGGTCCGTTTGCCGGACTTTTATCATGCGGACATTTACAGCGGCTGACCTTCTTGCCCTGCGAGATTCCCCTCTCTCGCGGGTCTGGCCCTCCACATTATCGAGGGTCCATCTTGAGGACGGGTTTTGGAACCCCGAGAGATGGCATGCCAAAAATAGGAGACTCAGGGGATTTTTAATTAATTATTTTAATAGGGTTTTTAAAGGGAATTTTAATGGGAATTTTAAGGGGGGGGTAGGAACTGACGGGTCTGGGTTGGAGGAGGTAGTGTTGGGTGGGGTGGAGGGTTAGGGTGGGTGAGGGGTAGCCCGTCGGGAGGAAACCAGTTCCAGCGCATGCTCGTGGCGACTATCAAATGGGTTCGGAGGTTATGGGGGAGTGTGTTCCTTTGTGTGAGGTGAGTCTATTTGCACGGTAAGTGGGAGGGGCAGATATGGCGGAAGGGGGATCGTATCAACATAGGGGTCACGCGTTCGATGTTTACAGGCGATCGCGTGCCCGATCCCCTGACTTTTCCGTTCCCGGATGGTCAAGACCCTCAGAGCCTGGGCCTCGTCTGATGTTATGCAACGCACGGTCCGTGGCCAATAAGGCCCCTAATACATGATCTGATTCAGGGGTGCGCGGATATTATAGGCGTTACGGAGACCTGGTTGGGCACTGAAGGGGTGTGCCCTGGTCGAGATGTGCCCACCGGGTTTCCGTGCATTCCATCAGCCGAGGCCCAGGGTAGGGGTGGAGGGTGGCGGTTGCTATTAAAGAGAGTCTAGAGCCGAGGGAGACCACTGTACCTCAGATCGCCGGGTGTGAATCCTCTTGTGAGGTGGGGTCATAGATGTCAGATGGGCTTGCTGGTGGCGTACCTGGCTCCTTGCTGCGTGACAGCTGCCCTGCCCGAGCTCCTGGAGGTGCTTGCCGGGTGGCAGTGGAGACCCCAGACTGTTAGTCATGGGGACTTTAACTGCCATCTGCCGCTCGCCATCGACGGTAGCTCGGGAGTTCTTGGCCTCCATGACGGCCTTGGACCTGACTCAAGTAGTGGATGGCCCCACTCACATCGGGGGAGGCACACTGGACCTGATTTTTGTCTCTGGTCAGTGGTTGAGAGATCTGGACTTAAAGGAAATAGTCATTGAACCTTTGTCATGGTCAGATCACTCTCTCCTTCGCCTGGACTTTCTGACCGCTACCCAACACCGCAGGGAGACGGAACCATTACGATGGTCCCGCCCCAGGCGCCTGATGGACCCAGAGAGGTTTCGGACGGAGCTTGGGCCACTTCCTGAGGGTCTGGCTCACGGCACGGCAGAGGAACTAGCTGCAGCCTGGGAACGGGCTGCGGCCGGGGCCTTAGACCGTGTCGTGCCTTTGCGGCCTCTGACCCGGCGCAGATCCCAACCGCCCTTGGTTCTCCGAGGAGCTGAGGGGATGAAACGCCGGAGAAGACGCCTAGAGAGTTCCTGGAGGTCCAGCCGCTCAGAGGTTGATCGGACACTAGTTAGATCCTATACTAGGACCTACCTAGTGGCACTGAGGGAAGCGAGGCGTTCTTACGCCTCCTCCCTCATTGCGTCGGCAGATAACCGCCCAGCTGCCCTGTTTCGGGTGACCCGCTCCCTCCTTCACCAGGGGAGCGGGATGACCCGCTATGGGACGTGCTGAGGAGTTTAACGGTTATCTATACGATAAAATCGCTCAGCTTAGGGACGGTCTGGACCAAAATTGTGGCGATTCAGACGGGTATCTGAGGGCGGCCTTGGTGATGTTGTGTGGGATGAGTTTGACCCTGTGACTCCCGAGGACATGGACAGGTTGCTGGGTAGATTGAATGCCACCACGTGTTTACTGGACCCGTGCCCCTCCTGGCTGGTGCTGGCCACTCAGGAGGTGACACGAGGCTGGCTCCAGGGGCTTACGAGTGCTTCCTTGTTGGAGGGAGTCTTTCCGGCCGCCTTGAAAGAGGCGGTGGTGAGGCCCCTCCTCAAGAAGCCTTCCTGACCCGCTGTTTTGGGTAACTATCGTCCGGTCTCCAACCTTCGCTTCGCGGCGAAGGTTGTAGAGAGTATGGTGGCATATCAGTTTCCCCTGCACCTGGAGGAAACTGTCTATCTGGACCCGTTCCAGTCCGGCTTCCGACCCGGTTACAGCACTGAGACGGCTTTGGTCGCGTTGGTGGATGATCTCTGGAGGGCCAGGGATAGGGGTTATTCCTCTGCCCTGGTCCTATTAGACCTCTCAGCGGCTTTCGATACCATCGACCATGGTATCCTGCTGCGCGGTTGGAGGATTGGGAGTGGAGGCACCGTTTATCGGTGGTTCTCCTCCTATCTCTCCGACCGGTCGCAGACGGTGTTGACGGGCAGAGGTGGCCCGCGGCACCTCACTTGTGGGTGCCGCAGGGTCGATTCTCTCGCCTTCTGTTCAACATCTATATGAAGCCGCTGGGTGAGATCATCAGTGGCTTCGTGTGAGGTACCAGCTGTACGCTGATGACACCCAGCTGTACTTTTCCACACCGGGCCACCCCAATGAAGCTATCAAGTGCTGTCCCGGTGTTTAGAAGCCGACGGGTCTGGATGGGGAGAAACAGGCTCAAGCTCAATCCTCCAAGACGGAGTGGCTGTGGATGCCGGCATCCCGGTACAGTCAGCTGAGTCCGCGGCTGACTGTCGGGAGCGAGTCATTGGCCCCGGCGGAGAGGGTGCGCAATTTGGGCGTTCTCCTGGATGCACGGCTGTCTTTTGAAGATCATTTGACGGCCGCCTCCAGGAGAGCTTTCCACCAGGTTCGCCTGGTGCGCCAGTTGCGCCTTTCTAGACCGGGATGCCTTGTGCACAGTCACCACGCCTTGTGACGCCTCGCCTGACTACTGCAATGCTCTCTACATGGGGCTCCCTTGAAGGGCATCCGGAGGCTGCAGTTGGTCCAGAATGCAGCTGCGGGTGATAGAGGAGCCCTCGTGGCTCCCGAGTGACACCTATCCTGCGCAGGCTGCACTGGCTACCTGTGGCCTTCCGGTGCGCTTCAAGGTGTTGGTGAACGCCTTTAAAGCGCCCATGGCATAGGGCCGGGTTACTTACGGGACCGCCTGCTGCTACCGAATACCTCTCACCGACCGTGCGCTCTCACAGAGAGGGACTCCTCAGGGTGCCGTCGGCGCGACAGTGTCGCCTGGCGACACCCAGGGAAGGGCCTTCTCTGTGGGGCTCCGCCTCTGGAACGAACTCCCCCCAGGACTTCGTCAACTTCCGGACCTCCGAACCTTTCGCCGCGAGCTCAAAACTCACTTATTTATTTGCGCTGGACTGGGTTAGCTTTTTATGGGTTTTTAATTGGGTTTTATCGATGGGTTTTTAATGGGTTTTTAATGGGTTTTATTATTTGCTAAATTTTAATTGCGGCCAAATTGAATAAGTTTTTTAGTGGTATTTTAATAGTATTTATTTTGTAATAGGAATGTTTATTTTATCTGGCTGTAAACCGCCCTGAGTCCTTCGGGAGAAGGGCGGTATAAAAATTTAAATAATAAATAAATAAAAATAAATAAATAAAATGAAAATAAAAAGCATTTTTTATAAAAAAAATAACATTGAAAATACAATATAATAAATAAGCAGGGTATCACATATTCAACAATAGGAAAGTTTGGTACCATTTTCTATTTTAGATACAGATTAGAAAAAAAGGACCTAGTGAACCATCAAGCCTGCCCTTTGAGGGTTTTTTGGTTCTTTTTCATTAATTAATTAATTTTTAAATTATTATTTTTATAGTTTGTCTATAAATTATTTTTATAGTTTGTTTATAGTCAACCAGATGTTCAGACTGGATTTGCCATTTTTATCCATTTATTGAGTCCTTTCCAAAGAGCTGGGATAGATGGATTATTTTTAATTTATTTAATTTTGTTTTTTAATTTTTGTCAAGACGATGGACTTTTACGATGAATTTTATTTTTTAGTAGCCTACAGTACATCACAGTTTACTTACTAATTAGCTTTCCTGCCATATCCTTGTTGGATCGTGATTCCTTTGGGTGTTTGTAGAGATACATCACTGCTCTTCCAATCCCACTATGTTTTAAGGTCTCCTGGCTCACACTAGGTAACTACAAAAAAGAATGACGAAAAACCATACTCTGCTTAAACTTCAGAATTGCAGTTTTGTTTTGATAACAAAAGTCTAAGCATATTAGGTACAAATATCAGGAAGGATTTTTTAAAATAGAAAGAAACTGCTCAGGTGAGCTATGGAGTTCCAGACGGGGAAGTAGAAAGAAATTAAGCATCTATTGGAAATAAGTAAATTCAGAGATTCTCCTATTTTCAAAAGTTAACTTTTATACAGTTTGGTTTTACAAAGCAGCTATACTTCATTATTGTATTGGTTTGAAAATGAAAATACTTCTGTAGGTACTGAAACTGTGCAGGTATCACAATTCATCTTACTGCTATGTTCCTATTAATCTCTCAAAGATCAATTTTATACAAAGCAAATCTGCAAAAGTAAATTATGCTGACTCTACAAGCATGGGAGGCTGACCTCTTGCAGAATTTTCAAAAGCTCCTCTCGAATTTTCAGGGCAGGAAGACTCCGATCTGGTAATGGAGAAAGCCACTCTTTGATGGCTGACATCACGCCACTGTCAATGAACGTTTCCTTCAAGTCTTGCCTAAGAATTGAAAATCAAATGTTAAGCTAGCAGTTCAAAAGTAAGGAAAAGGGCATATTTGTTGGAAATACATCAATTTCTTTCTTTCCAAAGAGTTCATGCTTAAAATGACAAAAATATTAAGACAGGATGGGAAGCTCTTTTGAATTTTAAATCATCTATGTAGCCATCTTCTGGTTACAACTCTTTGCCCTGCTGATCTATCCGTTTGATTTCTATATTGGGCAGATCTTTGAACAGACTATCAAGCAGCATCTCTATGAGCACTTGATTTAATTAACAAGAGCAGGCAAAGATTTTTTGCAAACAAACCATAATCTTCTTGGATAAAATTATTAGCAGATTGGGGAATGCGTAGATACAGTATACTGGACCTATACCTTAGCAAAGACTTATAACAAATTGCTTCATAGTAAAATACAGGTTAAATTGGTTAAAACCTCCTGGTTGAACTGTCAACCAGTGCAACAGTCTGCCATGTGATGTGTTGAATTCTCCTTTGCTAGATGTCTTCAAAAGACATGGATAGAGACAGGGTTGTCATCTGTCAGAGATAGACGTATGGATTATACTCTAAGCGGTAGTTGAACTAGATGATTTCTAAGTTTCCATTGAATTCTATGGTTCTAAGCAACAGTTAAAGAACAACTTTTAGAGGATATAGGCTAACTTGGTGCAAATAGCTAAATAGTTTGAATGCACGTGAATATGTAGATCCTACTTATTACAAGGAAATAATTCACTGATACTATCAACAAATTTGTAGCTAGATTGGTTATGCTTCAAACAAGTTATTTGAAAAGCTTTTATCAGGGTAAGTTTTATTCACCTTATTTAAAATTCTTTAGTAATTCAATGATTTTAATAAAATCTTTTAAAGCATAAAACAAAACTTTAAAAGTCATGTTATTTTCAACAGAATATTAGTCTTCAAAAATTTAAATTCATCTCATTTTAAAATGACAAATCAAATTTATTTTGAACAAAGGAGAATTACAGTATCTATTTACCTAGATAAAAAGTAATACCAATTAGCATATGATCATCTACAATATATCATACCTTTTTTCCAAAATTGTACAGAAAAAAGAATTAGATTTTTCCTTACTTTTTAAGATGCATGACTACAGTTGGGAGCAAAGTTAATTTCTTTAGTGCTGGTTTCTTCTGTGTGTTCAACTGTCTGTCCTCCTGCAAGAAATTATACGTGGCATTAAAAATAAGCAGAAAAACAAAATGCTTAAAATGTAAATCAAATCAATTACAACCTTTTCTAGAGAAATAACTAAAAAAGGAAGCCTAAGCCTTAACCATAAAACTAAGAAAAAATAGCAATTATAGTTGTGTAAATTTCACTGCTATTTCTTCCATTTATATATGAAGTTTTTATGTACTGTATCAATGAGATTTCTGTATCCAGATAGTTCACAGAATTTCATTCAGTGTACCCATCAGCCACACAAGAGCACTTATACTCTTTGCGATATTAAGAAGAAGCAGGAATAACAGTTTTTTTTCAACATCTTGATACGCTTCTAAGGAATGTGAACTAAGTAAACAATAAAAAGGGCAAATTTAACAAGCAAACTATACTTTGTAAGTAGAAAGAATGTGATGAGCCTCTTTTAAAATATTTGCAGATTAGACATCAGCATTTAGATCACTGTAAGCTTTGGCTCTACAGGTAATCCTCAACTTATAACCATTTATTTAACGACCACTGAACGTTGACAGCAAGGAAAAAAGTGATGTCACCAGTCCTCACATTATGATCGTTGTATGTCCCCATGGTTATGTGATCAAATTTCATGTATTTACAAATGTTTCAGTGTCCTGGAGTCATGTGATCACCACTTGTGACCTTCCCAGGGGGCTTCTGACAACAAACTCAATGGGAAAAGATGGAGATGCTTAATGATTGCAGGAAAAAAGGGGCGGGGTTAAAATCAAGCACAGCTCACTTAGTGACTGCATTGCTTAACGACATAAGATTGGTTCCAATTTTGGTCATAGGTTGAGGACTCCTGTACTCAATTTAGTGAGACAAACATAATCCTTTCCCGCAATCCAGTTTAAAATAATTTCATTTGCATGAACTATATCCTTACAAGCCTTGGAAAGCAACAAACACACCTCTGCAGCTTCATTCATCTTAACAATCATGGCACTGACTACATCGTCAGCATCACTAATGAATGTACCACCATCCCGATTGCGCCGGCGTTTGCCACTCATGCTCTTTTTCCTTTGTAACATCATATCAAAATCTGACATGAAGTCCATACTGAAAGACAGAGTGTTTCACAAAATTCAAAGATTAACAGGATATAGCAACAGCTTAAACTAATTTAAACAATGCATATAATATATGATATATTTGGTACAGGTCAATCAACAACAATCTACTTCTAAAAATTATGACGTAGAATTTAGAACTTTGGCCACAATCCTGAAATTATAAATGTACTGTATTTAAAGAAAAAGAATAAGCTAGCAGCCTTAAGAATCACAAAAAGCAATAGTGTAGAAATGTCTTGTTTTGTTACTCATGACAAACAAGTTTCAAACGGTAAATTGAGATTTAAGTTATCTGCTATCAATCATAGTATAGAGTTCATGAAACAGTCAAGTGATTTTTACATTTTTACCACCTTGGAACTATAGTTCCATTCTTTACCCTGAATCCCACAGGATATGTTAAAGGATCTGCATAGGCCTTATATTATGCAAAAACAAACAGAACCTAAACAAACGTTCTGTGAAAGCAAGTTGGCTATGAAACCAAAAATACAAATAATGGAAAAGTGCCTGGCTTTCAAAGGATACCTTGTCCAGTATACGGTATAGGAGCATTGATGGATGGTTTTGTAGAGGGTTTGATTAATATCAGAAATAGATTGATTTAGAAAAAACATTGACATTCTCATCTGACTAGCTCTACCTCCTTTGCAGAAAAAGGCAATATAGAATTCTAATAAAAACAAAAACACTTGCCCTAATTAAAACTTTTTACTGAAGTTTAGTATGTGGCTCCTTCTCAAACTTGAATTAGGAAAAGATAAATTTAAACTGGGGAGGGGGAGAGAAATATGTATGCTATGTTGAAATGCCTAAAGAAATGGCAGAATTTTTAAATGTGATATATAATTTGATATACTTCAGATCGATTTGGTTTCTTGTAACTATCATAAGAGACTTACTGTTTTCCTCTTTTGATATTGTCATCAGAATCTGACTCATCTGCTACTTCTTTTCTTTCTGCTTTCTCCTCTTCCAAATCCTCTTGGTTAAATCCCTTGGGTTAAACACAACAGAAGTTGGTTAAATATAATGTACGTTTTTAAGAACACTTAACAGAGATCAATCGTAGCATCTAAAGCTTTGAAGGCTCATACTAATATTTCATCCGCGACATCACATTTCCAGCTGGCCAAGGCTATCGATTGTCCATCCAGCAACTGATAAAGCTAACAAACTAATACAATTCAAAGGTGATGAAATGGCATGCAGGATTTTGGAAGTGTCCAGAATATTTCTATCAGGCAAGATTATCATCCTAAACCTAAAGAGAGATAACCTGGCTTCAAGCAAAACTGACATGCCTATGCAGGTTTTTTGGCATTATGGAAGCAGCTTGCTGATGATCTTAGATGCAAATACAGCTGATCTCTGGGACTAAAGCAAATAGCAAGGCTTCAACACTAGCAACTTATGTTTAGCTAGGTTATTCTTTTTCTGTTTGTTTTGTCTTTATTACTATTTATTCATTTTTATGTTTTTATTGTGTTTTTATATTTTATGGTATACAGTGGGGGTTGTCTTTCAAATCCAGGAGCAGAAAAAAACAATATTTTCCCAATGAAGTGTGGTGAACTTGAAAAAGGCATACTATTTTGTTACCACAGTCTAAGAAATCTATTCAACTAAGATGAAAGTTACTTAGAGGAACATGCATTGGCAGATGACTCCAAAGTACAGGAAGGAGTGATGTATGGAAGAACAAAATATAAATTCATGACATACTTACCGTAAATTCCTCTTCTTCCTCATCTCCAGATTCTCCAAATATATCTGCTATGAGGTTTCTAGGAAAAAAAAACAAGCTGTTGTTCATAACCATTTTCTGGGCATGCTATTACCACTATAACTTTTATTTATTTAAATAATTTATATGGCCACCTAACTTAAAACACCACTGGATAGCATAGGAAAAATCAAGTATATGTCCCATCTATTTAATATTGTTCCAGAACTTAATCTTGTAACTTAAAATTACTTACTCTTGTTCATTTCCTGACTCGCTGTCACTTCCAAAAAGATCTTTTTCTTCTTTCTTCTTTCCACTGTCACCCTTGTCATCATCTTCCTCACTATCAGAAATGATAGATTTCTTTTGCTTTTCATATTTCCCTGATGTAGCATCACTATCTGATTCATCACCATCAGAGATAACGCGGCCCTTTTTTGCAGCTGCCAACAGATGTATAAATAAATGAATCAAAAACTGAGCCAACTTGGAGCAACACAATTATCAACTAGTTGAGAAAAAAAATCTCCTTAACATTAAAAGCAAAAGGAAATTGTAATGCATGCAATAGTTCCACTACTTTTCTCTATAATTAAGCAAACACACTAAATTGTTTTTGTGCACTTTTCTAAACTGGACATAAACTGAGGACAACTTCTAGCAGCTGAGGTTCACCAGTGTCCTTTTTACTGTGGTAGCTTAATGTTTCAGCAGGTAGAATAAGGGCATACAGATATCAACAGAATTTGAGAATTTTTTCAGATCCTTTCCTCCAACTGTTAAGGATTCAGCTTTTAAAGATGTATTACATTTAATCTATTCTAAAGTAGGAGAAGGTGATACGGTTAGACATATCAAAATGAGTCACCATTCACACATATATTTGCACATTTATCACCTGTTCTGCACTATGTTTATTTCTATTGAATGTGCAATGCCTAATGGCAGGATTGCTTATGCATTTTATTCACCTGGATGATGCAAACGATAATAAGCTGATGTGAGACTCATCACATATAAATGTTCAGAGCCAAACCTTTATGTCACACACTTAATTTGGAATCATAGCATATATAGACTGAAAATTAGTTCTGAATTAATGTTTCCTTACGTGTTCTTTCTTCATCTTCACTATCAGAGAGCACAACAGCTTTTCTTTTGGCCAATTTCTCCTCTTCTTTTCCATCTTCTTCATCACTGTCTATCTTCTGTTTTTTGGGACTTCCTTCTTCTTCACTGTCAAAGCCATGAAGTTTCTTTCCAATATCACTATCTGAAAGCTGAGCACTATTCACCAGTTCCTCTTCTTTCTTATTTTCTCCATCACTGTCACCTACCTCTATTTTCTTTTTATTTCTGGAGGGATCTTCAGATTCAGAGTCACTGGACTGAACTTTTTGCTCCTCATTTTCAGAGTCACTGACAACAGGCTTTTGCACTATCTCATTTTCTGAATCAGTGTCATGATTTTTTGGTTGCTCCTCAATTTCTGAGTCACTGGCTGGATGTTTCTGGGGTTCTTCATTTTCTAAATCACTTTCATGCCTTTTATGCAAACTCTCATGTTCGGAATCACTGCCTGTGTGCTTTGGAGGCTCCTCATTTTCAGATTCACTGCCATGGCCCTTTGGAGGCTCCTCTGCCTCAGAATCACTGGCCTGATTATTTACAGCATCCTCATTCTCAGAGTCACTGGCAAGTTGAACAGGATTGTCTTCAATATCAGAATCACTATCTTTCTCTCTATCAACCCCCTCATTTTCTGAGTCACTGCCATTATGATTAACGGCATCCTCGTTTTCTGAATCACTATGTTTCTCTCTTGGTGTATCTTCATTTTCCGAGTCTGTCATGGGATGTTCTAGAGTCTGTCTGTCATCTTCCCCATCACTAAGTTCATTCTGGAAAAATAAAAATATCAAGAAAGCTGTAGAAAGTAAATGAAGGCCAACTCAAATAATATAATTACATTAAAAATGATCACGGGTATTACATATGAAATGGTTAGCATTAAAATATAATTTAATTGTAAATTAAGTACAGGTAGTCTTTGAAATAAGACCGTAATGGAGTCTGCCCATTATATGCTGTGATGGTTGTAAAGCAAAATGGCATCACTTAACAACTCATCCCTGTTCTCCCTGATGCAATGGTTAAACAAATGTGAGGGCCATTAAACAGAATATTGGCTGGATGTTTCCTCAGGGATGGGGGAGTCCTTGGAAGGCCTACACAGGCCCTGGATTATCTGCTCCAGGCCTCTCATCTGAGCCTACCACCCACCTAAGGCACCCTGAAGTGCTTCAGCTTCCTTCTCAGCTAGTGAGGAGGATCAAGCCAGCTGGAGTTTGCAAGTCTCTAGCTGTCTTCCCACCTAGCAAGCAAGGGGAGGTCAGGCCAGTCAAAGTTTCCAAACTCCAGCAAGCAAGGGGATATCAGGCAGTCTGGAGTCTTCAAGCAAACAAGGGGAGATCACACCCAAGAACTTGCCCTGCTCTAGGTCCCAGTAACACCCAATTTACCTTTCTGTTTTTTGAAGCTTCTAAGAGAGGCACCCAGCCTGATACAGGATCAGTTTCTTACAAACACAGCCTGATGGCAAACTCCTGTTATTTTCCAACAAAGTTTTGTTTATTTGGTTGTTTTAAGGAGGCTCCATTTTTTTAAAGGAGGCTCAATCTGTTTGTGAAGGTTCACAAGAATAGCAACAGCACTTAGAATTATATACGGTTTCACAGTGCTTTACTGCCGTTTCTAAGCAATTTACAGAGTTAGTATATTGCCCTCAACAATCTCGGTCTTTATTTTACCGACCTTGGAATCAAGGCTGAATCAATCTAGAGCCGGTGAGAATCAATTGCTGGCAGTCAGCAGAATTAGCCTGCAATACTGCATTCTAACCACTTTGTCACCACTTGCTTTGTCATTAGGCTACGTCTATTAAGAAAACTGATGGCTAGTGATGAGTGCACTGTAGGAAGACCTTAAAGATTAGGTTAAGGACAGATCATCATGAAAAAAATCTAACTACATGGTTGCTAAGAGTTGACATCAACTTAAAGGCCTCTACTAAATCATTCATTCATATTAACAATCAATTATGTCAAAATTTTCCATTCATACAACATAAAATCAACAAACACTTCCACTAAAATAATATAGGAAAATATTAAGTGAAATAGTTTCAAAGGCAACATTCTACTCCATCCCAAATTACTTTTTCAGCCTGGACCTTTTTTCAAAATAGTTCAGTTAACAGTATTAATAGCTATATAGTAACAAGTGTTATTGCAAACCTTGTTGAAATATGCATATGAAATCTATGCAAAATTTTCAAAAATGTGTATTATTTCCTTGTACATTTTGAAAAAGTTAACTGTAGTGTCAAAGCATTATTATCCTTCACTTTATAGTGAAATACTGTAATTTGCAGTTACTTTTAAAAGATCATATGAATTAACTATTAACTATTAACTTTTAAGAAATCTTTTGCTTAAACAGATAGGAACTATAGGCAGAATAATTTCCAGTTAATTTAATATATATATATTTCATGACTACCTCTGAATGTTGTCCTATACTTCCATTCTCTGATCCAGAGTGTTGTTCATTTCTGTTATCTTCCATGTCTGATCCTGAATCACGCTCATCCTGTACTGGTGTGGCTCCACCATCATCTGTAACACATTACTTGTTTAAATCAAACTGAAAGTTGATGATGACTTTCAATACACAGAAACAATTACATCAATGCATATGAATATTGTACTAGTTTTAATTATCTCTATATTCTTGCCGTTTGTTTAAAACCTACATGAGACTGCTGAGCAAAGTAATTCACCACTTTGGAGTCAATACATGGGTCAATACACTTTTCCCTTCAGTACTGATAGACAATTTGGAGGTCTTCGTATGTGGACTTACCACTTCTCTACGGCATCATCGTCAGCTAAGACATACTTTGCATAAATCCATTTTATGTGCCAATTATACCTTACCTAGACCAGGAAGCCTTTTCGACGGTCACTCACACTTTGGTTACCTCACACAATGTGCTCTATAAGGGGCTGTTCTTGAAAACCACTTCCAAACTGCAGCTGGTGTGAAATGCAGTGCTGTAGACAATTATGGATACATCTTGTCAAGTCCCTGTAACATCTTTACCTTGTAAGCTGTGCTGATTACCAACAGGTACAGTTCAAAGTGATGGTTGGTACCTATAAAACCTTTCATGGCATAGAGCCTATATGTCTAAAACATTATCTGTCTTCCATCTGTCTTCTGCTCAGATGGTACAATCGAACAAAGCTGGCATGCTCTGGACCCCATCCTTTAAGCAGTGTCAACTGAGGGGACCGAGATAGCAGGCTTTTTTTGCTGTAGCATGTACCCTCTATGTTCTCCCCCTCAGGTATGTCTATCTTACATACTAGCTGTATTCAAGTGTTCCGAAAACTTGGATTTTTTGTTAGATCTTGGGTTAGAGTGGTGTTGAGTCCTGAGTTTTTGTGTTTTAACCATAGCTTCTATTACAGCATTGGATGTTGTCTTAGTTTTTTCAACTGTACATTGAAACCTGTTGGTAATCAGTACAGCTTAAAAGGTTACATTTTGTGACCTTTTATGCTGTATGCATCATTTTAAATTAGGCAGCCTTGAAAATGGCTAAAATAAATAAAAATATAAATAACAGAAACAAAACTCTGAATATTCCATAATTAAGGTTTGTTTAGACATTCAATTTCAGTCAGGGGCTGGAATACCATGGAGCTAGAAGTGCAACATAGTTAAGATTACCAATCCTGAAAGACTATAAACATATTCAGTGAACCATGGAAACAGATGTTTGTTCCATACAAATAATGTAGAAAGGAATAGGAATGGAGCAGCAACTATTTATATAATGTTCCTTGAGAAAGTGTATGTTCTGGACTATTTAAAAATGGAGAAATACCTAATCATCTTATCAAAATGAAATTAACATTAGTTAAAATGTTAATATAACTGCATTTTTGGGGCCTTGGCCTAATAGTTCCCATTTACAAAAAACAGCATTAAACTCTGCCAGATTACTGGCCTATCAATCTCCTCAGCATTATCAGTAAATAACATGCCAGATATCTATTAAGTTCCAGCATTGGCTAGACCTAGAGAAAATACAGTATTAGTCAAGAAACAAGTTGAATTTAGAAATGTTCACTCTACTTTTACCATGCTCTCATTCTGCAACATCTGAAAAAAAATACACTTAAAAACCATGTGCAAAGCTATATGCAGCCTTCACCGATTTTATAGCAGTTCTTGATTTCAGTTCCCATCCTAATCTAGCATATGAGCTTCAAAACCTTTCTATCTATAGATAGAAGGTTCTTTCTGCTTATCTATAAATTATAGGACAACTCAACTATAAAGGTCAGATGTGTTCATTGCATCAAGAAAAATTCTGCTAACAGAAGGGCTTGGCAGAGATATATTTTGAAACCATTATTATTCAATTATTACATCAATTCTTTAGTTGCTAGAATGAACAATTTCTCCCATTATCCCTCAAAATATGCAGAGCAATATACAGTAATGTGTTTTTAAGCAGATCAAGTAGTTCTGCTCTCCAAGACCTATATTGATCTAAACAGAGCATTGCGAGTTTTGGCTGAAAATAGTAACCCTAGAAATCAAGTATAGTAAGACAAAGGCACTGATGTTTGCCAAACACGGTAAAAATTTATCTGGAAATTAAACAATCATCCAATTGAATGGTTATTTAAATATCTTAGTGTTGTATTTTATGCCATACCTACATGTAAAATGTATGTTTAATATGTAGCTCAAAAGCCCAAAAATCAGCTACATCCCTGCAAAAATTCTTTTACAGTAAATGGACACTTCTTGCTGCATTTTGAGTGCACTCAGAACAAGTTCAAACACAATTATCATTTGGCGCCCAGATAGATTCATACCTCTTTTGCCCCCTTGGAAAGGGTTCAGACTAAGTTCCTCAGGAGCATATTCCAAGTGTTCCATATGTAATTCTACATTGAGAGGATGGTATCAGTAAGATTGAATCCAGTGGTTGGATATGAATTGTCAGGTAGTGATCTAAATTGTTCTTTTCCCCAGAAGATCTAACTCCTCGGGTTCTTTCCAATAATTTTGTTTCCCTTTGACTTAAGGCAACAGAGAGAACTGGAACTCCTGGGGTTTTCCTTAATTTAATTATGTATTCTAGGGCATGATTATACAACAGAAGCAATCAAATGCCATAAAAACATCGTTATTCAACCCAATCTGGTATTTCTCCTTAATGACATATTTTAAATGTTTCTTGCATACCTCTCAGACCTGCCAGTTATCTAAACAAATTGCTATCCCAAAACTAAGGATGGCCTTAATGTTGGCACAATTCAGTATACTTCTATCAGTAATTTTAAAGGGCAGATACAAGGGTAACTCATTCAAATCCAAATTATGCCCATGCAGAGGAACCACTGAAATCACCACTTATATTGTTTTATGCTGACACCTGTCATGAGCTGTTAACTAAATTTCCTGATCATTTTCATCAGTTTTATTTAAAACTCTTATTCCAGACTCAATTCTTTAAGCATGGTTAAATTATATCATGCAATATGTAAGAAGAGCAACACTTCGATTGATTTGCTTGCCTAATTAATTTATTAATTACTATTGTTATTATGTATATGATGTACTTTATGGACTGGTCATTGGCTACAATATGTATTTCTCTCTCAATTGCATTTCAGTATATTTCTATTCTATGCTAAACATAAAAGTGAAAATAAGAATAGGTTCCTTAACATACTGTCTTCATGATTTTGGACTACAATATCTCTCACCATTAGTCATGGTGTTTAAGACTGACATAAGCTATAGTTTAAAATATCTGGAAGTTAATAAAAGCTGCCATCACTATTCTATAATTACTATACAGAATCAATTTGTAAATTAGGCAAAGAAGAAGAAACTACTTGAATTGGCTCCACAAAACATTTCCCTTTTTTGGGGAAATGCTACTAATTCAAAGCTAATTCTAATTTTCCACTGTGTAGTAGAAAAAAAAAGCTAACACAAAAAAGATAAACCTATTCATCAAGTGAAATGAATGCATCCCTTTCAAACATACAGCCAACTGAAAGCCAGTTTGGTGTAGTGGTTAAATATTCTGGCCTAGATACCAGGAGACTGAGAGTTCTAGTCCCACTTTAGGCATAAAAGCAAACTGGACGATTTTGGGCCAGTCTCTCTCTTACTAATCTCACATGTGAGGAAAATTGATGGGGGAAGGAGTTCACGAACTTGAATTACTTATACATTAGAAAAGGTGGGTAGTAAAATCTAGTAAATAATAGCTCTCCATTCTTTTTTAAATTATATTTGCTATCCATACTTAATTAAAAACTTCAATAGTATAAATAATACTACAAACAATAACCCACCCAAAATTCAGTATTTGGGCTGTGCAGAGATCTGGATTTAATGGGCATCTCCATAACAGACACCTCCACACACTATTCTAGCCTTATAAATTGAATTCCATTTTATCTTTGTTCCTTTTCCTTCCTCACTAATTAGAAAATTAAACAGAAGCTTCAAGAAGTGAATTTGGTGGACTGGAGAATGTTTCCCTCTTTTGTCCTCCTCAGAAGGTCTAAAACAGGGGTGTCCAAACTTGGTCCCTTTAAGACTTTTGGACTTCAACTCCCAGAGTTCCTCAGCCAGCTTTGCTGGCTGAGGGACTCTGGGAGTTGAAGTCCAAAAGTCTTAAAGGGACCAAGTTTGGACACCCCTGGTCTAAAAACATCATAGCTCATAGGAGGGCAAAAATCTGTATCCCTTCCTTGTTTTGAAACTACATTTTGAAACCTACCAATTATCAAAACACAACATAGCGATATGACACCCAATTAAGCATATTGGGCAAATTTCACTCTCCCTGCCGGGCACCGTCACTTTTATTAAATATAATCAGCTTCGTAGCCCAACTGATCTAGAGGCTCTCGGGTTGAGTAAAGGCTGAGGAACTCGGGCAACGGTCAGGCACCAAGAGATTCATTAACACAATGGGGCCTAACGGATATGCTACGCACCCAGTTGCCGGAACAACCATACAGCAAGGAAGCTCGTGAACCCTCTTGCTCTCTCTCACATGCAACCCTACAGGTCCATGTCCTACCAGCCGAGCCGAGCTCACCCTCCCGCCTCCTCCGACTGTACCTGACTGTTCCCCACAGTAATACTCCGTCTCCATAGCCCCGCCTCCCACTACAACCGGCTGAACAGCGGAGGGGGGGGCGCTCCGATGGGAACGGCGGGAGCCAAAGAGGAGCTCAGACACCGGATCGAAGCGGGTGGGGGGTGGGGAAGGGAGGAAAGGAGGGAAGGGGGAGTGGGAATCACCTTCCAGTATCTAAGCCGGAAGCAACAGTATCCACGATCTTCCCATCAACCCTCGCGCCGTAGTTCGGCAGTTCCGCAGGTCTGAAATGGCGCCCCCGCCCCTTTCCCCGAGCGGAACTCAGGAGCTCTTCCGCTTGCGATGATTGGCAGGGCCGTGCTGTAGTAGAAGCGTTCCAAGGGGAAGGGCGTTGGCTCCGCTGAGCCCGTCGGTGCGAGGTTCTCTGACCAGAGAGATACGAAAGGGGGAAGAGTAGCGCCTCGGGTATATATACCTGGAAATGTTCGGCGGGTTTTGAGACTTAGAATCAAACAATGTTTTGAGGAACTACTGTAGATAAGGAGAAAACTGTTGAGCATTTATTCTTCCTGGGATAGTGTTTTTTTATACACAAAGAAAAAACGGCAATATAGAACAACAAGTCAGTGCTCTATTTTCAGAGTATCCCCACGTGTGTGTGGGGAAAACACAATGACCTTTGCAGATTTCCTGTGCTTAATCCATTTTTTGTCTCGGACTTCAAAAAGCTGCACGCATCTTAAAAAGATAGGAAATTAAGCTAAGTTAAGTTAAGTTAGGCCATGCTTTCTCTCTAAACGAGAACTTTAATCCTATTGTTTTAGCCTCCGCTTTGGCGGTTTTCATTAACTAAAGCCGTGGTAACATCGGTACGGGCCATTCCCATTTCAGCCTTGAATAAAGAGGATTACAAGTTCTTTGCTACAAACATCCGGCCAGCCACTTGATAACAGATTAATTTTCCTGTACCTTATTGATGTCATTTAGCTGTCGTGCGGGTTTCGGATTATATTAACCTGTGAAATGACAGCACCTAACGGTGTAGCCCATTGTTATTAATTGAGGTTATAAAAATATTGATTTTTATTTGCAATCATACGTCCCTTCAGAGTGCAAAAAAGTTGCCTCCCACCCTTGGCTTTTTTTCCTAGTAGAGACCTCTGGCTTGTATCTCAAGAAGGGAAAAGTCTTATAAAAGTCTTATAAGCAGACTGTAAGATCATCTAGTGAAAAGCTATAGCATGCTAGCCTCAGAAGACTACTATACTAACTCCCCTAAAAAAGACATCAAAAAACAGTACAATGTTTCACAGAAGTGGGATGATTGATGAAATTTCCATACCGGTCAATGTCCGACTTATCACCATAATTGGGACCATAATTTCCATTGCTAAGCAAGGCACTTACTAAGTGAGTTGCACCCAATTTTATGGCATTTTTTGCCACAATTGTTAAGCGAATCACTGCAGTTAAGTGAGTCATGTGATCATTAAAAGAATCTGCTTCAAACATTGATTTTGCTTGTCGGAGGCTGACTGGAAATGTCACAAATGGTGACCATATGTCCCTGAGACACTGCAGCCTTCATAAATATATACCAGTTGCCAACCCAAATTTTGACCATTTATCGCGGGGATGCTGCGATGGTTGTAAATGTGAGTCATGTTACTTTTTTCAGTGCTATTTTAACTACAAACGTCACTGAATTGTAAATTGAGGACTATCTACCTGATTCCTAGCTAATGACCAATACCAGTGATGCAACAGTAAAATCAATTGATGAAAAAGAAACTCTTGTTCTGCAAAAAAAATGAACATAGGTCCCCAACAATTGATTAGTAGTTTCAGCAACTCCACAAACTGCATATTAATTATCCAGCTTTCCAACAATAAATGTATCCCTTGCAGAGCGATGTCCAGGTAAAACTCTCAAAAATGAAAGCTGATGGGCTCTGCTAGAAACGGCAAAAAACTGAAAATCCTAATCTGTAAATGAGGAATGTGCCCTCCAGCCAGTAATAGCAATAGCCCCTTCCTTCTGCCAGATGTTTCCTGTTTTATGTTTAACCCAATTCCTGGACTCCTTGGTTCCAACCTGATAATCTTCATATGAACGATCTAATGTTGCTGTTAGATTCGGGCAATAACGAGGCAGGAGACCAGGATCGTGACAACAGCTCTTTACTATATGGTGAACCCAGCAGCCAGTGCTGGGAAAAACCTCTCTTTATATACAGTTTAGCCGGAGGCTTCAACCAATCAGCAACGTGCTATTTTCCCGCCAAAACTTTTAAAGATACATTACACTCCTTCCCTCCCAGAAAACACTTTACCACTATTTACATAAAATTAACATCTTATTTTTCAACGTAATCACGCAAGTAGATTGGGCGTCTCCTGACTCTTTCGGACCTGCGCAATTCATTCTCTGGGAGTGAGTCGAGCTGACCAGAGGGACTGTTTGTTCCTCTCAGCTCCTCCTCTAGGCCATCCGGCCCTGGATTATTTGCAGAGTCGTCCCTGTTGTTTTCCGAAGGAACCGGTTGGCGTCGCTGGACCTCCTGGAACTCAGATAAGTCCCGCGTTTGCCCCGGGTTTGAGTCAGCTATGGATTCATTCGTTGGGTAGTCAGGGCCTGTTTCGTCTGTTTCTGATTTACCGGTTATGCGTTTTCTTATCTGGTCTATGTGGCGCTTCCATACCCGGCCATCCTCTATCTCTACTAAATATGATTTTGGTCCTGTTATCTCTAGGATTTTTCCTGTTACCCAGGTCGGACCCTCGCTGTAGTTGTGTGCCCACACTAGGTCGCCTACTGCCATCCCTCTTGTTTTACCCTGTACCCCTTTGTACCCGTCTGGTGTGTAGTTTGGGTTTAAACGGTCTAGTGGGCACCTGAGCTTCCGACCCATTAATAGTTCTGCCGGGCTTCTGCCAGTTGTGACACAGGGGGGTTCTGTGTTGGACGGCCAGGAAGGTATCGATTTTTGTTTGCCAGTCGCCTGGCCTGATTCTGGACAATGCTTCTTTTGCGCTCCGAACGGAACGTTCTGCAAGGCCATTCGTCGCAGGGTGGAAAGGCGCCGAGAGGACATGCCGGATGCCCTCTTCTGCCAAGTACCCCTCAAACTGGGTTGCCGTGAATTGCGGGCCGTTGTCGGAGACTAACGTGTCGGGCAACCCGTGGGTTACAAATAGGTGCCGTAGGACTGAAATCACGGCATCGGCTGTCATGGATCTCATGAGAATGATTTCCAGCCATTTGGAGTAGGCATCGACTACTACCAGAAAGGTTTGGCCGTGGAAGGGGCCGGCAAAATCGATATGGATCCTAGACCAGGGGCCCTGGGGTCTCTCCCATTCCTGAATAGGGGCCGTTGGGGGTAGCGGTCTGGACTCCTGGCAGGCCTGGCATTTCCCTACCCTTTCAGCAATTTCCGAGTCCATTAAGGGCCACCACACATAGCTTCTCGCTAGACCCTTCATTCTCACGATCCCTGGGTGGCCTTCGTGAAGGAGATCCAATACCTTTTCCCTCAATTTCTCCGGGATCACCACTGATCCCCCATAGCAGGCACCCCTTGAGCTGAGAGTTCCCACGTTTTTACAAACTCTTTAAAACGCCGCCCGCAGCGGCCAACCTCTTGTACCCAACCAATTACAGTTCTTATTGTAATGTCCTTATCGGCCGAGCCACCTCTTTGGATGTGACTGGGCCAGAGTCCCAAGAGTCAATTAGTAGAACTGGTATCCCCGGAGTGGGGTCTTCGATAGTCTCTGGTAACGGGCATCTGCTCAGGGCGTCTGCATGCCCTAATTCCTTCCCTGGCCGGTGTAGTAATTTGTAAGAGTACGCTGCCAGGAAGATAGTCCATCGGGTCAGTCTGGGCGAGAGTGCCACGGGCGTTGGGTGGTCGCCTGCCAACAGACCTAGCAAAGGTCTATGGTCTGTGATGATTTCAAAATCACGACCAAATACATATTCATGGAATTTCTTTACGCCGGAGACTATAGCCAGGGCTTCCTTATCAAGCTGGCTATAATTCCTTTCAGTTGATGACATGGTTCGGGAGTAATATGCAATAGGGGCTTCTGTGCCATTTGGTAACCTGTGGCTGAGTACAGCCCCCACCCCATAGGGAGATGCATCGCAGCTTAACACTAATGGCAGCATGCCATTGTATTGGATAAGGAGGCTATCACTCGATAGGAGATTCTTTACCCCTTCGAATGCCCTAGCTTCCGCCTTTCCCCAAGACCATGCAGCCGTCTTTGCTAGTAATTTATGCAGCGGCTCGGCTACTGTTGCCTTATTCCTTAAGAATACGGCGTAGAAGTTGACCAGACCTAAGAATGCCTGTAACTCCGTTTTGTTCTTTGGCACCGGGGCCTTCCTGATGGCCCGTACCTTGCTCTCAGTGGGGTGAATCCCTTCCCTGTCTATCCGGTAGCCCAGGAATTCCACAGACTCAACCCCGATCTGGCATTTGTTCAGTTTAACTGTGAGACCGGCAGACCGGAAAATGCCCAAAACTTTTCGCAGCCTTGCCCCTAATTCCTCTAGATTCTCAGCGGATACCAGTACATCGTCAAAGTATGGTACCACCCCTGGTAGGCCCTGCAATAGCCGCTCCATTAGGTTCTGGAATAACCCCGGAGCCACACTAACCCCAAACTGTAACCGGGTACACTTAAAAGCCCCTCTGTGAGTTACAATTGTCTGCGCTTCGGCTGTGCTGCTATCTACGGGCAGCTGTTGATAGGCTTGGGCCAAGTCTAGCTTGGCAAAAACTTGCCCTTGCCCCATTGAGTGCAGTAAGTGCTGTACCACCGGGACGGGGTAAGCACTCTTTTGCAACGCTTTGTTAAGCGTTGCCTTATAGTCAGCGCAAATCCGGACCGACCCGTCCGGTTTGACTGGGGTGACTATAGGGGTCTCCCATTTAGCATGGTCAACTGGCACTAGAATTCCCTGGTTTACTAGCTTGTCCAGTTCCCGGTCAATCCTGGGCTTTAGGGCGAACGGGACCCTCCTAGCCTTTAGACGGATAGGGGCAACTTGGGGGTCTAAGTTAAAAGAGATAGGGGTCCCCGTGTACTTGCCCAGGCAGTCTCTGAAAACGTCCCCAAATTCTTTCACGAGTGCGTCTTTGAGGTCGACCTCGTTTCTGAAGATTCCAGTCACTCCCATGCCCAATGCTCGGAACCAGTCCAGTCCCAACAAGCTTGGCAGGGTCCCATCGACTATGGTGATGGGCAGAGTTTTCTTGTATTGTCCATACTTGACGTGGACGGACGTTACCCCTCGAACAGGGATGCGATTTCCTTGGTAGTCTTGTACCTTTAATTTCTGTGGTTGCAGTTTGCGCTTTGCGATGGCGGGTAAGGCTTTCACGAGAGTGTCCCAGGACATGATCGTGATCGATGAGCCGGTGTCCACCTCCAATCGGCACGGCACCCCCTCAATCTTTGGCTTCGTAAAGATTTTTTTTTCTAGGCGTGTTGCTGCATGACCCACTCTTACGACAGTCTGATTCAACTTCGCGCCTTTTTTGAATTGACCAATCGCGGGCTGCTTCGCCGTTCCCGCGCTCTGATTGGCCGGTTTGAATTTTTGGCGGGAAGGTTGGGGTGCTCGACAGACCTGTGCTAGGTGCCCCTTCCTTTCGCACCGCCGACAAGTGGCATCCTTAAACCTGCATTGTTGTCGTTGGTGTTGCCCTCCGCAACTCGCGCAGTCGCCCCGGTTTTCTTTCTCCGGCCTTCCGGTGTGGAAGACTCCTTCCTCCTCCTCACCGTCCGATTCGGCCTGGACTTCTTCATTGTGGACCGGGGTTGATTTTGCACCAGCCGTTGGTGCGAGCGGCTTTTGTAGGGTTTCCGCCGCTTGGGTAGACATCTCGTGAGCCCTGGCTTCGTCCAAGGCGTTTGCCAGCGTTAGGTTGCTTTTAGACAGCAGCCGCCTCTGCAAACGGATGTCCCTGACCCCACGGATGAGTTGCTCCAGCAATGCCTCATCCAAGTCTCGGTACTCGCAATGTTTTGAGGCTTTCCTCAGGGCGGCCATGTATGCGCTGATGGACTCGCCCTCTTGCTGTCTGCGCTCCCCGAATTCGAACCGTTGCACGTACTTGGACGGCGTTGGTGCATAATGGGCTTTCAAGAGAGTCTGCAGAGTTTGCCACGGTACCGACTGTACCGGCGTTGGCTCCGCCAGGGATTCTGCGGTGTCGAAGACTTCTGGACCGCAGTGGCTCAGGAAATACGCTCGTTTCCTGTTGTCTGAAACTCCCTGAAGTTCGTTCGCCTCGAGGAAACACTCGAAACGAGCCATGTATGACCCCCATTTTTCCTTAGCTGGGTCGAATGGCGCTGGCGGTGTGTAGCCGGACATCGCTGCTTTCCGCCCCTTGTTTGCTGGGTTCGCGTCTTCCTGGTGAGTTCAGCTCTTTTCCTGGCGCTCTTAGCCTCGAGATCCCACCTTCGTCGCCAGTGTTAGATTCGGGCAATAACGAGGCAGGAGACCAGGATCGTGACAACAGCTCTTTACTATATGGTGAACCCAGCAGCCAGTGCTGGGAAAAACCTCTCTTTATATACAGTTTAGCCGGAGGCTTCAACCAATCAGCAACGTGCTATTTTCCTGCCAAAACTTTTAAAGATACATTACAGTTGCATTTACTAATTCATTCCCAAAAATACCAAAAGAGGTGGAAACCTCTTGGGAAGAGGGGAAGAGTTCAGTAATGCTTTTCTAAGTTCAAGCAACTCAAATTGATGTTTTTTAAACTCCTGGTGGAGTATGAAAGGAGACTTCCAGATGTTCAATGTGCCCCATAATTTTCTAGCAGATGGTGATAGGCCTCTTGGAAATAAAAAAGACATAATTATATTCTGTAACACCAAATTTTCTAGAGGAGGGAAACCAAAGGCCTAGTTTCCTATGCTTTCAAGATACGCGTAGCTATGATAGAGCCTGATATACCATTAGCTTGCTTTCTCAGAACTTTTCTGACTTCACACCCTTACTTATGCTTCTTACCAAAGAATTCTCATAATATATTTGTTTGGCCTTTTACATATTATGGTATTCACTGTTCAACTTTGTGGTACACCCTGCATCAAAGAGGTACAGTTGTTTGCAAACATTTAGGTGCCCTAATCAAACATTTCAGTTAAATCCCTAAGTAAACCAAAGCTAATAAAATGTATTACATAATGCACACTTTACATAATATATAAGTTTAAAGTACCTTATAAATGTTATAAATGAATTTGCTTTCTTTTTATGTACAGATATTTAGACTTGGAATCAGAAAATGTAATATTGTATAGCAAGTACAAAAGTCTGGACATCTTTTCAGTGAGTTGTTTGTATCTATGTCAGGAATAGCAGCTTCCAAATCTTTCTTGTAATTTTATTTCATGAGGCTTTCTGTTTTCAGTTTAAGTTTTTCTCTCTATGCTTTGTATGTTGAGTTGAATTTTCAGTATTACTATTTATTAAATTTTCTATGCCTCCTCACTCCCAGTGACTCTAGGACTGTGATGGCAAACCAAACTTTAAAATAATGTTTAAGCAAAGAGAAATTACCGTAAATGCTCAGGAATATAAGCATTATTATTATTACTTTGAAGAATTATCATTTCTTATGTAACATGTAAATCAATTACATTACGTATTCTAGAATGAAACTATATTACAATAATTTTACTACGTGTAAGAATAAAAATGTTTTTCAAGAATTTAACTCCAAAAAGCAATCTAATAAGTTTTATAGCTTTATTGCTTCTTTCAGCTATGTCCAGAAATATTTGCTTGGCTTAGATGAGCCAGGACTTGACACAAAATAGTTCAATATATGCATTTAATGCTTTGTTGGCTGGATCCCAAAAAGAGGGATGGATGGATCACGTAGGTTGTAATAAGATTGCCCAGCAGGAAAGGATGAACTTATAACATCCAGAATAAGAAGCCCTACCTCGGTAGTATTTATGTCCAGGTACTTGGATGATAACCTATTTTGACTTTATTTTCACAGATGCATGAATGTGGTAATGATATAATGTTTGGGATTATGGGGAAAATGCTGTGGTCTTTATTTTAACCCTAACCCTTCCTCTTTCCCTTTTTGATATCTCCTACCATTGGTTTTTAAATTTAACTGTAGCAGACAAATGACATCAGAAAGAACTCTGATTGGATGTAATGATTAATGGGAAGTTTCAGAAGGCAAAAGGTATATCCAGTCATCTGAAGTTAGCATTAAGCTGCAGTAATAATATATCCAAGACTGCAGAATTCCAGAGCTCACAGAAGTGTGATTGGAACAGTTTGATACCTTTTCTTAACTATGTGACAGAAGAATATCTACAAGGTTATTAATTTTCTCAAAAGCAAGAAGAGCAGTGTAAGACTTTTGTGTTATTTTAATTCTTTAATCCAGTGGGTGGGCTATTAAGAAGCACCTGAAAAGGTCTATCCATATATGTTGACATAAAGAAACTTGTTCTTTAGAACAGCATAATTAAGTTGCTCAGCATTCTATAGTTGATTTATGGTGGTATAAGTGAATTTTAATATGTGTGTATTTTCAAATATATCTACTACAGATTTGTCTAATAAAACTGTGGGCTGATTTCATTGCAACATGATATTTTACTATGCAAGATTGTTTTTCAATTAATCTAATGAAATAATTGAATTAGAATTTTTGCCATTTAAAACTAGGAGGTTACTGTTTTTCATAGACATAAAAAGAATGAAAAACATGTAGAAAATATAAGCAAACAGTACAAAGGCAAATATAAAAAGGCAAACTATAATATGGCATTTGGAATGGGCTTTAAATGGTACTATCAATTGGCTAAAAATGGAAAGAGATTAATTATTTCAATTTTACCTAATAGCTAAAACTGTGTATGTGTTCTTATTCATGATGTTTCTGGGGGGAAAAATCTTAAGGCATAATCTGATGCTGCTCATGATTGCATAGAGCTAATTCCAGGACCTTTTTCTTGTGTTTCATGCGATTCCTTGGAGGCACCATCACAAAAGAAGTACTCATTCTTTCCTTCACAAAAATTAAGAATGAATGACTCTTTGGGGAAGGCAACTGTTAACTATGGATTTTTTATTACCTCATCAGTGTTTGAAAAAGTTAACTGGTAAATAAAAACATAACTGATAAGGCTTCTAATAATGAGTTTTTTAAATTGTGACTATTATATTCAACTAATTTTTTTGTAACGTTTTCTCTTACAAAATATCAGGTATGCTAATGGTGACCAACATAATATTTTTCACTGTCAACATCTTAGCATCTCTTACAACCAAGAAACAAGAATCTTGGAATTGTCTTTAACTAGATATAATGAAAGGGAAAAGAAAATTATATTATAAAATATGGATAACTGAATAGGCTTACTTTAAAACCCAGTTTATTTCTGAGTTCATAAGGATGGAGCTTTCTTGATCATAAGGGATCCTTGCTGCTCTCTGAGCTTGGCAGATATTTAATTACCAAAACTAGATAATCATCATGAGCACTGATCATGTTGCCTAGTTTGGATAATGAAATGTTTGCAAGAAAACAACCAAGTTCAGAGAACAGCAAGGACCCCCTCATTTCACCCCTGAACTACAAATATTTTCCTGTATTGGTTTCTTGATCTTGTACTAACAATATATTGATTCCCTAGAAAAATAAAGGAAGATTCCAAATAAATAAAGAAAATGCAAAAGTTCTGTGCTTATAGTATTTTGAAAACTGCCATCCTCTTTTCCAGGCTATTCCCACAATACATATCCCACTCCCACCCACACACTTTGCCATTATACATGCAGTGCACTAGTGATTCAGGAATCATTGCTGTACTGCTTAGCCACTGTATTGGATTGGGACTGGTTATTATCACAGATTTATTTTGGATGGTACAAATGCAAACAAGGCATTGAATAGAAATACTTTTCACTTTTGTAAGCCCCTCCCCCTTTATTTTTCATTGTTTGGAGTGTGAGCACTTCAAGGTAGCCAGGTCAGGAAATGGGAGTCCAGAAGAAATACTGAAACAGGCTATAAACTAAGAGAATATTGAAAGCCTGAAGGTGTTTTTTCTTCCCTTTGTCTTCTACCAAAGAAAGCTAGTTTGGTATAATAGTTAAACTGTTAATCTAGAAACTAGGAGACCGTTGAGTTCTAGTCTTGCTTTAGGCTTGAAAAACTGGCTGAGAGACTTTGGGCCAGTCATTCTGTCTCAGCTCCTCACCTGACAGGTTAGTTGTGAGGAAAATAGGAAGATAAAGGAGGATTATTTGTTTGCTGGCTTGAGTTACATATAAAGCAATAAAGGTGGGATCAAAAATATAATTAAATAAATATCAGAAGGTGTAGATATGGAAGGGGAATTGCTTCTTTTTTTTACCATTTTGTAGCTAAGCTGCAATAGACAAGGGAAGAAAGAGCATCTTCCATGCTTTTTAATAAAAACTTCCTTCCCCCTCACATTTGAATCAAAATTTGAACTTGGCTTCAAATTTTCTTCTGAAATAATCTTTATATTTTACGAATCTTGGTTTGTACGAGAAGCTAAATATTGCTAAAATAATCCCTGAGCGCTACAAAATCAGTCATTGATTGCTCTCACCTGATTTAAAATGCCAACTGTAAAAATGGAAGATACTCTGGCCTGGGGCAAAGTCCTATAATAAATAACCATGAAAGGAACTTCAGTCACTTCCTGACTTCCTCATGGAATAGAAGGATTATTTTTTCATGACAGCATTCTTCCAGGGTTTCATTGCCAGGGTTTTATACACATGATTTTTCTGAAGTGGAGAATTGGAACTAAGCTGTAACTACTTTTCTAGGGCAGGTAATGTGATTTTGGTCTTTTCTTCACTTAGTTTTGTAGAAGATATGATAAATTCTTACTCGTCATTGTAAATGGCTCTTATTACCAAGTATTTTATTCATCTATCAATTGTAGAGAATCAGCTACTTGCTTTGAGAATAAGTGTAAGTGCTGGGATAAAGGTTTCTCTAACACTGAGAGTTAAAACCGAATCCTCTAAATTTGGGAGTTTATTAATTTTTAATACAAATAGTATAAATATGAATATAAATATTAATTGTGACATATAAGGTTTATAATCAGGCCATGAGCTTCAGTAACCCAAAATATATAGGAATTTAATTTTTAAATTACTATTTTTTAAAAAATATAAAATATAAAAATTTTAATAAATATGGGCCTGGTGGAACACAAATTCCAAGGCTCTAAGTCAAGAAAGAAATTTTAAAAAATCTTTCAGGTTTTTTACTCATTGTTGATTTATTTGTTAATAGTTATTCCACTAAATAAGAGCTTTTAAGTGTGAAATAATGAGAAAAAAGTTTGAACATACCAGTATATCCATATTTTATCTTGTGGCTTCTGAAATGCATTTTCATTATAATTAGATTTTATCCAAAGAATTTAAAGTGAAGCCTGCCCCACCCATGACATATCCATATATCTCTGTCTCTGCAAAGTCCCATTAAAATTAGCACAAATATTTAGAATACGTACTGAGGATAAAAGGTACTGCTCTATTTAAATGTGAGGCACACATAACAGCTTTTTAAGAAAAATGTTTTACATTTGTGACTCTCAGAGTATAAATTTGTTTAAAGTTGTAACTTCAACCATGGTGATTGTAGCAGTAGCATAGTATATTGGAAGTCTCAGTTCCCAAAAAGTAATTGCAAAACATGCTTTGCAAGAGAAGAATAGGCATTCTTGTGTTATTTTGCTAGACAAAGATGAATGTGATGAGCCAAAGAACTGCATCTTCTGGAAGAGCCCAAGACACATAGCTGCCACTGTTGCGACCCCCATCAACTTATGACAATAGTAATCAAAATGATGATGGAAATATTCCTACGTTGCTTATAATAATCTTTAACACATTAAAATAATGTTTGATAAGGGTATAATTAAAATAACTTGGGGAGTAAACTTGATTGTGCTGGGTGCAAAAGTCAAATAATTTTGCCTTCTAGTTGCACAGAGTAAATATCAGAGAGTAGTATATAATACTTTTTAAAAGAATATTCAGCTTCTTGAAAGGGAATAGACGACACTGAACAGATAACATCTGAAGAATAGATCACATTATAAAGTAAATATCTTCTTTCTGCAGTTGTAAGGTTTTCTCTTTGTATTTCATGAAAGGCAGATCTGTACTTTCTTCTTGGCCAATTGCGGTATGAGCCAGTGGCCACTTCCTCAATGCAGAAATGGATGACATTCTCCTCCCACTTCAGTCCATTGCAAATGCATTCCACACCCGTGCTTCCCAGCCATGTTTCAAAATTGCTGTTTTCTGATCTGAGCCACCATAAGCCCTTCAGAGGAGACAGTCTCCAGCCCTTCATTTCTTTTAGGAGCACCCCAACTCCAACTGGCCCGAAGTTTAGCACATTTCTTCATTTTTAGTGACTGGTTTCTGTCTTGGGCAGCCATCTTGTTCTAGATTGTTCGGCTGCTACATTCTCTGCTGGTCAACAACAGTTAGTTCTCTGACTTTCACCGCAGAAGCACATGTTCCATTCATCCTTTGCATTTCCCTTTATGTTTCTGCCTAGGTAAAGAGACAGAATAACTGAGTAAAGAATGTTCCTTGTGCTCTCTCACCCCTTGCCAATTGTATTGCAAAGCTTCCCTTCCCTATTCTTTGTTTTCTAAAAACATCTTTAAGTTGCAATATAGAAATACTTTATTTCCATGAAGAATTCTTCGTTGCCATAAACTTATTAAGATCATACAGAGAAATGTAAAAACAAAATGAACAAAAAAACAACAACTGTTCCCTTTTGTTTTGGGTTGTTTTGGTACCATCATAATTGCAGAATTATGATGGTACCAAAAGGCAAAACAAACAAACAAAGCCCAGTCTGTAATTTTAGTAGAGTCAATAGAGATAATGAGGGAAGGGATGAGGGAAGGCATTCATGTGTGCAAACTGGTGAAATGCTCCCGGATCAGACCGGATTGCGCAATCCAGTAGTGATCGTGGCTGGTAGTTCGGTGATCTGGTAGCAATGGTGGAGCAAAGCTCCGCCCATCTGTGAGAGTGTCACTACTTTCTGCTTTTAAAAGATAAAAAAAGGCTCTGATGATCGCGCGCCACAGCTGTGATCGTCAGAGCCTTTTTTTAACCTTTTAAAAGCATTTTTTTACAACCTATTACCCAAATAGGTTGTAAAAAAGTGCTTTTAAAAGGTAAAAAAAGGTTCAAAGGATCAAGGCTGTGGCACACAATTGTCGGAGCCTTTTTTTTACGGGGGTGGGGGTGCGGGGAATCTGTTTTGCTCCCAGCAGGCTTCCCTGAAGCCTGCTAGTCAAAAAACAGGGGTGGGGGTGGTTTGTTTTTGAGAGAGAGAGAGAAGGAAAGTAGGGAGGGAGGGATGGAAGGAAGAAAGGAAGGAAGGAAGGAAGGAAGGAGTACAAACCTGGCACTAGATGCAGCTAATAATCCAGGGCTGGAAGGGACCTGGTGGTCATCTAGTCCAACCCTGCTCCAGCAGGACATTGTTAGTGAGTTTCTGTCTTTTGATCCCCCAGTCACATGGTTATATAGCCATGCCCACCCAGTCACATGATCCCCACCACCAAGCCACGCCCACCAAGCCACACCCACAGAATTGGTAGCAAAAAAATTTAGATTTCACCCCAGTGCAAACATCTGAGAAAGTAAAGGAATAGCACAAACACTAGTGAGTTAACAATCACAAAAAGGAAAGACAGGCATTGGTAGATCAGTTCACATAAGTTGCATAGTTGGGAAGAACAAGAAGCAGAGAAACAAGCAACCAATTGGCCTTGCAATAGCTATAGCTTGGACTGAGCACCAGCCAGATCCCATTGCCAATCATTGCAATCTGGACTGGAACTTCTAAAGTTGGCATAAGGAACAGGTGAGAGCTGCACAAGAGGCAAGCAACTTAGACTGTACAAGAGTGTTGAATTGCCTTAAATGTTTTAATAAAGCACGTAATCTTTCTCCATGTTTATTATTATCATTTCTCGAATGGAAGTGAAAGAAAGAGATAAAGACCTGCTACAAATCATCCAAAGATGTTATAATTTAGCAAAAAAATTGAAATGTTATCTTCTGGTTCCAGTATTCTACTCAGTGAACCTCCAAGAATTAGTATCACTAAAGTGTCAGTGTCCTTCAATCAGCTGTTTCAGAACGACTTGCAATATCTGATTTTTGACTCAAGTTGTTTTTAAAGTAGAGAATAAATCAATGTATTTCAACCTGGTCTAGTTACATAATATAATTTAGAATCAGAGAAAATAATTTTAATTTGCATAAATTTACAGGGCATTATTTCAGGGTTGTTTAACACTCTCTGATCTTTCTTAGGAAAAATGCATACTAGTCCTATCTCTAAACGTGTAACTTACTCATGAATTCCAGATTTGTGTTCATGATTTTGCTAAAATATTTTATCCTTTTATTCTATTCCTCATCCCTATCTCCTGCTTTTCCTCCAAACAGGCTGCAAATAATCACGTTGTTAAACCAAGATGGTTGTACTTCAAGCTGTAAGTCTATAAACATTTGCATTTGTATGACATACCATTGAATAACATGCTGTTTGAAATATAAACTAGGCCTGACAAAAAGCTATATATATATTGTTATATATATTGTTATTACTTGTTTAACTAAATGCTGATTGGGGAAGAAGTTGAGACTTAGGTAAAGGTAGTCCTAGTCCTTGACCTACACCTGCTCTGTTTCCCCCAAAATAAGATATCCCCTGATAACAAACCCAATTGGGCTTTTGAGTGCATGGCAATAAGGCCAAGCGCTTATTTCAGGGTTCAAAAAAATATAAGACAGGGTCTTATTTTCGGGGAAACATGGTACAATTGAGCTCAAAATTTCCATTCCAAGCAAGACAGTTGTTAAGTGAGCTTTGCCCCCATTTTATGACCTTTCTTGCCAAGTTGTTAAATGAATCACTGCAGTTGTTAGTAACTGAGTTGTTAAGTGAATCTGGCTTTCCCATTGACTATGCTTGTCAGAAGATCTCAAAAGGTGATCATATGACCCCAGGACACTGCAACCATCATAAATATATGCCAAGCATCTGAATTTTAATCACGTGATCATGAAGAGGCTACAACAATTTTAAGTGTAAAAAATATTCATTAGTCACTTTTTTCAATGCTGTTGAAAACTTCAAATGGTCAATAAATGAATGGTTGTAAATTGAGAACTACTTGTATTTATTGAAGGTAGGCCTTCCCCCTTCATCTAGTGCTCCCCAGAAGTAGAAATAAGACACTATAGTGCAACTGCTTGATAGGACAAAGAGTTTCCAGAAAAATTAATCCAGCACAGAAAAAAGAACATTATTCTCCTATTTGAACCTTTATATTACTTTCAGTTTTTAGAACTTTCACCCACTTGGGAGCTAAATACTACTTCTTCCCAGTATTTGACCCTGGTGATATCTTGTTATCCTAGGTTAGACTATTTTTTTTCTTTCAGCATTAAGTATTTGAATTTAAAACAAATGTTACCTACAGTGACCCTCCCTTTTACAAAAGATATGATTTTAAACATGCACATACTATACTCCACTGTTTGCTTATAAAAGTGCTTACTTTTTGGTTTGCTTTAAAAAAAACAGTAAAATCAAAATTACAATAAATATATTTTAAACTTGATGTACAGTTAAAAACTTGATGAAGAAAATATATTTTGGCCATTTACCTAAATACTGGAAGTGAGGGTCTAAGCACATCTCCCTGAGAAGTATAATTCATACCCTGCATAGCAAAAAGCTTCTGTTGGGGGCATCTTCAAAATAACCTCTCTTGCTGATCTAAGTAATTGGGTATTTCCTAAAGAGAGGACTGGTCCTGTACTAAACCATTTAAGGCTTTAAACATCTTAAATTGTGTTCAAAAGGCAATGGGCACTCAGTGTAGCTTTTTCTGTTATTGTTCTGACCTAGGCTTCCTTTATCTCCCTTGACCTTGGCAATTAGCTTTGCAAGGCCACATGGAGCACAGAATCAAACGGAGCTTCAGAATTGAAACTGATCAGAATGAAAAAAGTTGATTCCTGCAAAGGCTCATGTGCCTTTGCTCCTCTTTTATGTCTTATGGGAGGGGCCAATCATCTCCAAGCCCTACTCCCAAGTCGTCCCTTTTGTCTTAACTGTTCTTGCCTTCTGGCAGCTCTGCACATGCGTGCACTGGCAACAGGCTCCCCCTGTTCCTCTGCTTCGCTGATGTCCAACTCTGGAGGCTCCGGAGGCAGCACATAACTCCCAGATGGCCCTGGCCCCCTCTCTCCCTCTGACGCAGAGCCCTCGTCCTAGCCTTCCCAAGACTCCAGGACTGGCCCAGGTTCCTCCCCAATTTCCTCACTGTCCGATTCTGCTGCCAGCTCCGCAAGCTGCCAGTGGACCACAACAGTTATAGACATGATGTCTTCCTTGTGTCTTGCTCTGGTTAGCAGCCATATTATACTAATTTCACATTCTGTATATTTTTTTTAAAATAGCCACATAAAGAATGTGTTGCAGCAGTGAAGATGATTGAAACAAGACATGGATAATTGTCAGCATGTTTGCCTGGCTCAAGGAGGGCTGGTGTTGGTGGAGTAGTTTTAGCTGTGCAAACTCCTTTCTCACTGTAGTTGTCTCTTTAAATTCAGTGATACCTGGGGATCAAGAATCTCTCTGAAATAACAAGCTTTCTCTTTTGTGGAGAGTTCAGCTTCATCCTTGTCTGAATTTAAGTTTATTCCTTATCTTTCATCCACTTCATTCGCAAGATTGTGGTATATGCAAGGATGTTATTTAACTATGAGCTTCCTATAGTTAAATAATAACTTGAAGCCATCTAATATTGATGATACCTCTGAATGATCCATAGTCACACACATGCCTGGTATGTTGTGGCTTGTCTTTCTGGCTTCCATAATTAGTACTTAATTTCTTTTCATATAATTTCTGCTGCATTCTCCTACAATTCATTGGGAAAGCCATTGGTCAATGATAAACTATCAGAATGTATTCCAACAGGAAGGACTGCAACCACTACAAAACAGAGCCCCCAAGTTCTAACCCTACCAGATGAGCCAGAAGGATAATATAGATGATGGTATTAAAAAAAAGCACCAAGAGGTCCCAGTGAAATAGTAGGAACCCCAATTTCAGTGTAGATTTAATTTAATTTAGTGTAATTTAAGCACAGCCAGACTATAGTCTAGAATGATTCTGGGCAGCTCACAATATCACAATGAGAAAAAAAATTGACGGTAATATAATTAAAAAAAGAGTTAACAAAACAAATAAGGTAAGAACAAGATGGGGAATCTTGCCTACAACATAAGGAATATATATCAAAGGCAGTCTTAGTATCATAACCTGGATAAAACTCCAAATGAACTAGGTCCAGAAAATCTATTTCATCCATGCATTTGGAACTGCAGAATCACCAGTTTCTTGATCATTTTACTCATGCCTAGAATATTTGACACTGACCTATAATTGCAAAAATCTTCCTAATCAAAGGAGGGCTATTTTTAGTAAAGGTCATAACCTGGTAGAGATCACATGCTACCCTCAAGTAGGTTCACCTCCCTTCACCTTCCTTACAATCTGGCAGATTTAATCAGTCAGATGGGGCAAGAGTCAAGCAAAGCAGATACTGTCGTCTTTTCCCATATTGACTCTGTTATAAATTATATAAGCTGCAAAAAAATCTATATTGACAGAACAAATGATTGCCAAAATTACATTCCAGTAATCACCATATCGTAAAATTGATGAGAATTGCTCATGATGGGGCCATGGCTGCTCTTCTCTAACATCTTGATGAAAGAGATGTCATACCGTACCGAAAAGCATTACTTTCCTGTTCTGCGCACATGCAAGGGATGTAGAAAAGTAAGTTCTTTTAATGCATCCGTTGCCATGGACTAGGATTTGAAGAGTCTTAAAACTGACTCTGTGCCTGCTTAAGCGTAAAGGCTGGTCTGATGAAGGAGCAAGTGTGTGTGAGCATTGGAGAAGAAGGATGTCGAAGTCGACAGTTGCCAGAGGACAACACTGGGAAATTTACAGAGAAAGCATTTGCTGGATTACCCTTATCAGGCCTCTACGAACACACCACTCTTCTACGCTGCCCTGGTTGTGACTCAAATCATTGCCCAGGTAGAGAAGATAGCTGATTCCTCAGTCTGGAGTGTCATCCTCAGAGCAAAGAGGTCAACTAAGGAGTTGCAGGTGAATTTGGAAACTTTACTAAGACTATTGATACAAGACTAGGAGAAGAAACCTGTAACAGCTTCTGCCAGAAGTATTTACTCATTTGGTTAGGTACTTTATTTTGAATATTACTTTGAATTCTTCGTTTGACTCCAAAGAGTTGTTTTCAAACCCAGTTCCTGAAACTCAATGGACTAGAAAGAGTAAACTTCAGCTTTTCTCTACACCATTGGAGAATCCAGTGTTTGCCTTCTGTTATTCTCTAACAGTTTTCCACTTCTCTGTCTACAAGAATCACTGAGACAGCATGTTTACTTTTTGAAATACCATTAGCTTTTATTATTAAATAACTTTTGGAGGTGCTGCAAAAATCTGTAAGGATTTAACGTACATGAATAGAACTACTCTGTTTAATGTTTTTTTGCTTGTATGAGTTATATGTGCAGCTGCTTTCATTGCAATTGAAAACTATGAATCTGTTGGATTTGGCAGCATATAAAGCAAAAAAAAAGGTAAGTCAGAACAAGGAAAAGCATAAGATCTTTTATAGAATATTGTTTCTCTTAGGGTGATCATGTATGGCTGGAATCCCATTCAGGCAAAGAGTTTAATGTGCCCATTGGGGCGGTTGTGAAAGTATCTAACTCAGGACGATTCTTACTGGAGGATGATGAAGGCAAGGTAGGCTACTTAACAGTTTCATCTGTACCCAATTTTTGTTTATGATCTTCTGCATCCAACTGGAGAGCTGGATGGATCTATAATTAGTACAGGCTCAACAGTACACTTGAATTTTTAGTGGGATGTTCAATTCTAAAAAGTGAGTAGGATTCCTGTCAAAACGTAATTGGGATTTAATCTAAACTTGTATTTCAATTAATGTAATGCAACTTATTTAAAAAAGATTAATAGGAGTTCTTCCTATGCATTTAATAATTTTCTTATCTTTTATTTTTTTTAAAATTACACTTTGACAACAGATGTAAGGTGGTGTTTTGGAGCATTGTTCATATTTGACACTTATGCATTCCAAAGCTGGAAATAAGTTTGAAATCAGATAGAGCCAAATCTTTGGATTTTGCAAAGCTCTGGGATTCATAGCCAAAATTAAACAAGTGTTATGCAATGTAACAGGAGAAACCAGAACCCTGTATCATTCTTTTAATTGTTGCATTTTCAAATAAGCATTCTAATGTTATCTATGGCCTGAATCTTAAGAGCTATTTTCAGGAGGAAACTAAGCTATTTTATGAAATCCAGACAGTTAAATGCACTTGTATTTAAGGAGCACTGGATCACAGCTCAAAATATTAGCACAATGCGACCAATGCATGCTGCCTCCATCCAAGGAGTGGAAGATATGATACATCTTGAAGAGATGAATGAAGCTGGCATGGTACACAACCTATATATCCGCTACAAAGATAATAAAATCTATGTAAGACTGATTTTTTATTAATAATATGTAGTCAAGTACAGATTCTGAAGCCCCATTTTTAAAAATGCTTTATAATGAGAGAATTATATATTCTCTATTGCTTAGAAATAAAATCATATACAGAGAAATGGCTTTAAAAACAAGCAAAATGTCTACAGTCTAATTTGTTTGCAAGAATCTTCTGTATACACATTTTGTAAATATAATGTATTCTAAGGCCTTTCACACATATTTCATTCAAATCTTCCAATTTTATATGCTTTATATTTAGTCATTTACATTCTACAGTTTTTACTTTTCCTAGAATAGTCACCTATAATTTCATGTATTTCTAAGGGGAATAAGATGATAAGAATGTTGTTTGATATTGTAAATATTCCTATCAGTAACTTATTTTGAGATTGATGTTGATACTTCATTTGAAAACTCATCACTAATTTATTCCAAGATTCTCGTATTCATTGGCATAAACTTTTTTAGACCTACACAGGTTCTATTCTTGTAGCCATCAATCCATATCAAGTGCTGCCACTGTATACCATGGAACAAATCCAGCTCTACTGCAACAAGAGAATTGGGGAACTGCCTCCTCATGTCTTTGCCATTGCTGATAATTGTTATTTCAACATGTTGAGGAATAAGAGAGATCAATGCTCTGTCATTAGGTAAGGGGCACATAATGTAATGGAAAAAATGTGTTAGTACTGTGAAATATTTAAATAGCTTGGAGGAAAAGAAACGGAGGAAAAGTAACAAAGGAAGTATTATAGAGGCTTTGAAAATGATTCTGAAAAGTTACTATGGAATACTTGGGAGCACAAGTGGAGACCATCTTTAAAGTAGTCACCTCACATGACTTGTAGGGAAACCTGAAAAAGATATGAGTATTTTAGCAAAGTTCGGTGATTGCATTCCTGCATATACCAAAACATTTATTATTAATTATTTCAAAAGTATGCTGCTGTAATAGAAAATAAAATTCACTTTTCTTTCTCAAAAATTTATACTTCTGATTTACCAGTATTACAAAATTTATTCCAGTGGAGAGTCTGGAGCTGGGAAGACTGAAAGCACAAAATTGATGTTGCAGTTCTTAGCTGTTATTAGTGGTCAACATTCCTGGATTGAACAACAGATTCTAGAAGCCAATCCCATTTTGGAAGGTAGGCTACATGCACAAGGTGAAATATTGAGAACTTTGCTTTACATCATTTTAAAATACTCTATAGCATATTTCACTTTCCTAATATTAGAAAGGTGACTCTGGCTTTCAGTCATTACCTTGAAATCCAATTGTATAAGGGCACTTCCTTGCAAGGACTTTTTTGTGGGTTTTTTGCCAATTTAAAATATGGTAACTTGACATCAACATTGTTGGAAGATTGAGCTGATTTATTCTAAAAGTAACATGTTGTAAAACTTTGGTTTTGTTTTGTTTCGTCTGGTTTTGAGACATTATGGCTCTATATCTCCATCAAAGGGTACTCATTTTAATCTGCTAGTTTTTAAGCCAGGTTAAGAAAGAAAGGGGGGCACACAAAAGGACGAGGAATGAAATGTCATTTTCAGATAGTTTCATTGCCAAGCTACAGTTTTTGTTTATTTATTTTATATTATTTATTTTGTTTTTGCCATCTCACCACAAAATGAGTCTGTTATTCTGATTCTCCTTTTGTTTGAAATAAGGATAAAGTTATTTTTGTTATTCCCAAATTTAGAACATTTGGGGACAGGGTGGTGATTTCCCCTCCTTTTGAGCAATTCAAGTCAGAAATTATGCCATCAGGAAAGTACTTGAAAATACCCCATCCCAGAAAATCACCCTATCCCAGAAAATCCTTTCTTACTATTGGAAGAAATGTCCATCTGAGTTCAGTTCCAAGTGGGCAGAAAGACACTGGAAACATGCAGGCTATTTGGAAAGAGATTTAATGATGGACAGGACCACATGGTTTGAGGTCCTGGGCAATTGAACATATGGATGAGAGAGAGAGATTTATATCCTTTCTTGGGCTTTGAATTTTAGTTTCCTGTTCCTGTGACAAGCTATTGGCTGCTGTAGGGGTCATAGCTAACCTTGAAGGTTTTCTGAGTCAAGCTTGGTTGAACTGTGCTGGGTGATGCAATGAATTACTTTGGGCAATTCCTATTATGGCTGAGGGCTAATCCTACCTTTGTTGGATCTTGGGTGAGGGTATTTGCTTATGAATAGACCTAGCCATCTCTTTATCTCTTAAGTGCTGACATATGCTGTGGGCTATTGAGGAGGATGGGAGCTATTAAGAGTGAGTCTGCTTCCTGCCTAAAAAAAAGTGTTTATCCATTTCTCATCCAGGGAAATATAATATTCTGTCTTTTTAATATTTCCTAGAATATTTCATTCTTCTAGGAGAGTGGTGGGTGCTAACTTCCTACATTACCTCAGAATGTGCCTTTGTACATCCTGCTTCATCTGCTATGAGTCGAGCCTTTCTGTATCTATTCCACCCCCCTTTCAGCCAGAGACTAGTCTTCCTCTGCCATCCGGTCATTACAGATACATCAGCAAAGAATTCAGTGCTCTGTACTATTCTATCTATCTCTCTCTGCCTACCAATCCCTCTGTCAGATCCAGCTTTCCTTCCTTCTGTAATAGTATTAGTATTAATACATTTATTTATTTATTTATTTATTTTATTCAATTTTTATACCGCCCTTCTCCCGAAGGACTCAGGGCGGTGTACAGCCATGTAAAAGTCACAATATAAACATTAAAAGAAATTAAAACAAGCATATTATAAGGTGGCCGAATTTAAAACATTTAAAACATTAAAATATAAATAAACCCACTAAAATTTTAAGCCAGTCCCGCTTGAATAAATAGGTGCGTTTTCAGCTCACGGCGAAAGGTCCGAAGATCAGGCACTTGACGTAACCCAGGGGGAAGCTCGTTCCAGAGCGTAGGAGCTCCCACAGAGAAGGCCCTACCTCTGGGGGCCGCCAGCCGACATTGTTTGGCGGACGGCACCCTGAGAAGGCCCTCTCTGTGAGAGCGTACGGGTCGGTGGGAGGCAAAAGGTAACAGCAGGCGGTCCCATAAGTACCCGGGTCCTAAGCCATGGAGCGCTTTAAAGGTGGTGACCAGAATCTTAAAGCGCACCTGGAAAACCACAGGAAGCCAGTGCAGACTGCGCAGGATTGGTGTTACATGGGAGCAACGAGTTGCTCCCACTATTTCCCGCGCAGTTGCATTCTGGACTAACTGCAGCCTCCGGGTGCACTTCAAGGGCAGCCCCATGTAGAGAGCATTACAATAATCCAAGCGGGAAGTGACGAGGGCATGAGTGACCGTGCATAAGGCATCCCGGTCAAGGAAGGGGCGCAACTGCTACAGCTAATAATACTAACGTAGTATTGGGAAGCATGGAAAGTATTACATATGTATTTCAACTTGCCATCGACCGGCTTGTCATCGACGGCGGCTCGGGAGTTCCAGGCCTCCATGACAGCCTTGGACCTGATTCAAGTAGTTGATGGCCCTACGCACACTGGACCTGATTTATATCTCTGGACAGTGGTTAAATGATCTGGAGTTAGGAGATTTAGTAACAGAGCCTGTGTCATGGTCAGATCATTTCCTCCTTTGCTTGGACTTTCGGACCGCTACCCACCACTGCAGGGAGACGAGACCAACACGGTGGTTCCGTCCCAGGCGCCTGATGGACCCCGAGAGGTTTCTGACGGAGCTTGGGTCATTCCCTGAGGATCTGGCCCACGGCACGGCTGAAGAACTAGTTGTGGCCTGGGAACAGGCCACGGCTGGGGCTTTAGATCGTGTTGTGCCTTTGCGGCCTCTGACCTGGCATAGATCTCAACCGGCCCCTTGGTTTTCCGAGGGGCTGAGGGAGATGAAACGCCGGAGAGGACGCCTAGAGAGTACCTAGAGGTCCAGCCGTTCCGAAGCTGACCGGACACTAGTTAGGTCTTACTCTAAGAGCTACCTAGTGGCATTGAGGGAGGCGAACGTTCTTACGTTTCCTCCCTCATTGCGTCGACAGATAACCACCCGGCTGCCCTGTTTTGGGTGACCCGCTCTCTCCTTCATCAGGAGGTGCGGGATGACCCCTTATAGGGACGTGCCGAGGAATTTAGTGGTTATCTATACGATAAAATCGTTCAGCTCCGGGATGGTTTGGATCAAAATTGGGATGATCCAGGTGAGAGGGCGGAGACTCGTCTTGTCGAGATTGTTTGGGATGAGTTTGACCCTGTGGCTCTCGAGGACGTGTACAGGTTGTTGGGGAGGTTGCATGCCACCACATGTTTACTGGACCCGTGCCCCTCCTGGTTGGTGCTGGCCACACAGGAGGTGACACGAGGCTGGCTCCGGGGGATCATTAATGCTTCCTTGTTGGAAGGGGTTTTCCCTGCCGCCTTGAAAGAGGCGGTGGTGAGACCCCTCCTCAAGAAGCCTTCCCTGGACCCAGCTGTTCTGGAAAATTATCGTCCGGTCTCCAACCTTCGCTTTGTTGCGAAGGTTGTAGAGAGTGTGTGGCATGTCAGCTACCCCAATACCTGGATGAAGCTGTCTGTCTAGACCCGTTTCAGTCTGGCTTCCGGCCCGGATATAGTACGGAGACAGCTTTGGTCGCGTTGGTGGATGATCTCTGGAGGGCCAGAGACAGAGGTTGTTCCTCTGCGCTGGTCCTATTAGATCTCTCAGCGGCTTTTGATACCATTGACCATGGTATCTTGCTGCACCGGTTGGGGAGTTTGGGAGTAGGAGGCACCGTTTATCGGTGGTTCTCCTCCTATCTCTCTGACCAGTCGCAGACGGTGTTGACAGGGGGGCAGAGATCGACCGCGAGGCGCCTCACTTGTGGGGTGCTGCAGGGGTCGATTCTCTCGCCTCTCCTGTTCATCATCTATATGAAGCCGCTGGGTGAGATCATCAGTGGCTTTGGGGTGAGTTACCAACTGTACGCTGATGATACGCAGCTGTACTTTTCCACCCCTGGCCACCCCAACGAAGCTGTAGAAGTACTGTCCCGGTGCCTGGAAGCCGTACGGGTCTGGATGGGGAGAAACAGGCTCAAGCTCAATCCCTCCAAGACGGAGTGGCTGTGGATGCCGGCACCCCGGTACAGTCAGCTGCAGCCCCAGCTGACTGTTGGGGGCGAATCACTGGCCCCAATGGAAAGGGTGCGCAACTTGGGTGTTCTCCTGGATGGACGGCTGTCGTTTGAAGATCACTTGACAGCCGTCTCCAGGAGAGCTTTTTACCAGGTTCGCCTGGTCCGCCAGTTGCACCCTTTCCTTGACCGGGATGCCCTATGCACGGTCACTTACGCTCTTGTTACCTCTCGCTTGGATTATTGCAATACTCTCTACATGGGGCTCCCCTTGAAGTGCACCCGGAGGCTCCAGTAAGTTCAGAATGCAGCTGCGCGGGTGATAGAGGGAGCCGCACGCGGCTCCCATGTAACACCACTCCTGCGCAGGCTGCACTGGCTGCCTGTGGTCTTTCGGGTGCACTTTAAGGTTTTGGTTACTACCTTTAGGGCCAGGGTACTTATGGGACCGCCTACTGCTACCACACGCCTCCCACCGACCCGTACGCTCACACAGAGAGGGACTTCTCAGGGTGCCGTCCGCCAAGCAATGTCGGCTGGCAGCCCCCAGGGGAAGGTCCTTCTCTGTGGGGGCTCCTACCCTCTGGAATGAACTTTCCCCTAGCTTGCGTCAATTGCCTGACCTCCGGACCTTTCGCCACGAGCTGAAGACGTATTTGTTTATTCGCGCGGGACTGGCTTAGGAATTTTAAATTTTAATATTTTAATAGGGATTGAATTTTAATTTATATTTAATATAAATTTTAGGGGTTTTTAGGTCTAAATGTTTTAAATTTTTGCCAATCATATAATAAGTTTTTTAATTTCTGTTTTAGTTGTAAATTGTCATTGTTTTATATTGGCTGTGAACCGCCCTGAGTCCTTCGGGAGAAGGGCGGTATAAAAATCTAATAACACACACACACACACACACACACACATAATAATAATAATAATAATAATAATAATAGTTATTGTTGTTGTTGTTGTTGTTGTTGTTGTTGTTGTTATTATTATTATTATTATTATTATTATTATTATTATTATTATTATTATTATTATTACATGTGTATATAGTTGTCAGCCATACACTAGATATACCAGATCAGGAAATTAAATCCACATAAGGACTAAAACTGCTTTTACTGAGATTGGCTATAAAAACAGAATTGCAAGTTCTGATTGGGCTTTTCTTCCCCCACCTTCTTATGCTCCAGTGAATTAGAGAGATATCTGTCTGAGTTGTTTTTGAATGTTATCTCATTGTTTGGGGCCTTTTTGCCTAGGTAATGGTTCTTGCATATTTCTATCAAAGCCATCTTTCTTACTTTACAAGGCTTATGAGTTCTGTCTGTATTTGTATGCTTGCATGGGTATATGTGAATAATTTCCTTACTTGATGATCCCTCCCACTTTTTCTGATCCATCCCCTGTGGCCCTTAGTCCACTAGAAATTCTGCTCCTCAGATTAAGGTTTAGGTTTTCAAACGCAGAAATATTTTATCACTTGCTTGAACATTGCATGTTGATAGGGCATTCTTTAGTACCAAAATGGAAATACAACTGCAGTTCTGCTTACAGCAGAAAATCAGTGGGTTTTTGTTGTTGTTGCTAGCAATAGTTTTTAAAGAAAAACTCAGTGTTTTAAATTATTTCAAATACTTCTTTTTTTCTGTGTTGCACTAACTTTCTCTGTGAATTATTGAACTGGGTTTTAATGTAAACCTTTATTCATATATCAGACTACATTCATTCATTTCCTTTAAAATCTTTTGAATTATGTTGATCTCCTGTTAAATTAGTTTTATTTTTGAAGTGCTGAAAATAAAGGAAGGAAGAGCTGAAGCCTCTAATCACCATGGTTCTATGCTATATTGGCAAGAGATTGGTACTATTGAAAAACTGTTTTGACTTTTAAAGTTTTAAATGCCAGACAGAGAACACAAATTGTGAAATCCCTATATCTTTTTCCTGCTTGGTTCAGGATGTATCAGGTGTGATGTCTCTTGTAAGACATCTTGTAAAACAGGGTGAATTAGAAATTCAAGTAAATGAGGGCAGATATGATATTGTTGCCCTTACGGAAACTTGGTGGGATGAAATTGAGAAATGGAACATACAGCTAGAGGGATATAAATTATTTAAAAAAAATAGACCAAATAAAAGAGGAGGTGGAGTTGCACTATATATAAGAAATAACTACATCTCTACAGAAATAGAGCACAACAATGATAAAAATTATCTTGAATGCATTTGGGTCAATATTAAAGGAGAGGGAAATGATATTGCCATAGGTCTATACTATAGGCCACCCAACCAAAGAGAGGAAGTAGATGAACTTTTTGCTAGTCGGCTAACTAAGGTATGTAGGAAGCACATCACAGTAGTAATGGGGGATTTTAACTACCCTGACATCAACTGGGAGACAAACTCTGCACCAAGTGGAAGATCCAACAGGTTCCTAACAAACCTAGCAGACAACTTTGTTTCCCAAAAAGTAGAGAAGGGAACAAGGAGATCAGCCATATTGGACTTAATTCTCACTAACAGAGATGAAATGATAGAAGGTGTTGAAGCTACAGGAACCTTGGTGGCAAATGATCATGCAATATTGGAATTCAACATTATGCAAACACAAGTAGTAGAACAACTTGGACTTTAAGAGAGCTAATTTCAATAAACTCAGAGAGAGCTTGAGAAGGATTCCATGAATAAGAATCCTCAAGGGGAAAACAATTCAGGAAGCTTGGGAAATTTTGAAAAGTGAGATTATAAAAGCCCACTCTAGCACAATACCAATGAAGAAGAAAAATAGTAGATCTCAAAAGAAACAAGCATGGCTGCATAAAGAACTCTCTGAAAAATTGAAAGACAAAAAGGACAAGTATAAAAAGTGGTAAGAGGGCAAATAACTTAGGCAGAATATCAGCAAATAGCCCGAGCCTGTAAAGATGAAGTGAGGAAAGCTAAGGCTCACAATGAACAAAGGCTAGCGACAAAAGTAAAAAAATAACACAAAAAAAGCTTCTTCCAACATGTTAAAAACAAGAAACAAGTCAAGGAAACAATTGGCCCATTGCTGGGAGAAAGTGGCAAGAAAGTGACAAGCAACAGGGAGAAAGCAGATCTACTTAACTCATTTTTTGCATCTGTCTTTACACAAAAGGAAAAAACAATCCAACCTATCAAAAACAGCACCACAAAAAACAGATTAGGAACACAAGTTAAAATAGGGAAGGAAATGGTAAGTGAACACTTGTCTACCCTAGATGAGTTCAAATCACCAGGACCGGATGGATTACACCCCAGGGTTCTGAAGGAACTGGCAGACGAGATCTCAGAACCACTGAACTATATCTTTCAAAGATCCTGGAGCACAGGGGAACTGCCAGAGGACTGGAAAAGAGCTGATGTAGTTCCCATCTTCAAAAAAGGGGAAAAAAACAGATCCAGGAAACTACAGACCTATCAGCCTAACCTCAATACCAAACACCTAGAAGCAAACAAAGTAATAACCAAAAGCCAACATGGCTTTGTCAAAAACAGGTCATGCCAGACAAATCTTATTGCATTCTTTGACAAAGTGACAAAATTAGTAGACCAGAGGAATGCTGTCGATATAACTTTACTTGGACTTCAGTAAAGCATTTGATAAAGTAGACCATAACCTACTACTAGATAAAGTAGAAAAATATGGGTTAGACAGCACCACCACCAGATGGATTCATAACTGGCTGATCAACCGCACTCAACGTGTAGCCCTCAACGGAACTACATCCACATGGAGGGAAGTAATGCAATGGAGTATCCCAAGGCTCTGTTTTAGGCCCAGTACTCTTCAATATCTTCATCAATGACTTGGATGAGGGGATAGATGGGAAACTCATCAAATTTGCAGATGACACCAAGCTGGCAGGAATAGCCAACACTCCAGAAGATAGGCTCAAGATACAGAAAGATCTTGACAGACTAGAACATTGGGCACTATCTAACAAAATGAAATTCAACAGTGAAAAAAGTCAGGTTCTACATTTAGGCCAAAAAAACAAAAATGCACAGGTACTGGATATGTGGTACCTTGCTCAATAGTAGTAACTGTGAGAGGGATCTTGGAGTCCTAGTGGATAACCATTTAGATATGAGCCAGCAGTGTGCAGCAGCTGCCAAAAAAGAGCAACAAAGATGATTAGGGGACTGGAGGCTAAAACATATGAAGAACGGTTGCAAGAACTCGGTATGCCTAGTTTAATGAAAAGAAGGACTAGGGGAGACATGATAGCAGTGTTCCAATATCTCAGGGGTTGCCACAAAGAAGAGGGAGTCGGGCTGTTCTCCAAAGCACCTGAGGGTAGAACAAGAAGCAATGGGTGGAAACTAATCAAGGAGAGATGCAACTGAGAACTAAGGAGGAATTTCCTGACAGTTAGAACAATTAATCAGTGGAACAACTTGCCTGCAGAAGTTGTAAATGCTCCAACACTGGAAATTTTTAAGAAAATGCTGGATAACCATTTGTCTGAAATGGTGTAGAGTTTCCTGCCTGGGCAGGGGGTTGGACTAGAAGACCTCCAAGGTCCCTTCCAACTCATTGTTGTTGTTGTTGTTGTTGTTGTTGTTGTTGTTGTTGTTGTTCTTCTTCTTCTTCTTCTTCTTCTTCTTCTTCTTCTTCTTCTTCTTCTTATTATTATTATTATTATTATTATTATTATTATTATTATTATTATTATTATTATTATTATTAAGATGTGTGATGTCAGCAGGAACTAACAAGCTTCAATCCTGAAACAGGAGGAGGGACCAGAGTGTAAGTGCTTCTGGGAAAGGATGTTGGGGACCCCTAGTCTCTATCCTCTGAACCTCAGCACTATTACATAGGTTACATTTTTCTCCTTTTGCTTCACAATTTTGTCTCTCTTGCAGCCTTTGGCAATGCTAAAACAATTCGAAATGATAACTCAAGCCGCTTTGGGAAATACATTGACATTCACTTCAATCAAAATGGTATAATAGAAGGAGCTCGAATAGAACAGTTCCTTCTGGAGAAGTCTCGAGTGTGTCGCCAGGTATATTAAGAAATATATTTCATTGTAGCGGTTTTTCTATTTCTATTTTTAGTGACATATTTGTGGTCTTTCTATTGTTTTAGGCTCCTGAGGAAAGAAATTATCATATATTTTACTGCATGTTAATGGGAATGAATCTGGAACAGAAAAAAATATTGAATCTTGGCACTACTTCAGAGTATACTTACCTAACTATGGTAAGGAATCAAGAGCTGGATATGTGACAATGGCACCTTCTAAGATCCTAAATATTACATCAGCACTGTGTATCTGTGGTCCAATGTATTTTTAAAAGGACTTTTAAAATTTTGTGATTTTGGGAAAAAGATAATTAATTATAGGTAATCCTTGCTTATCAATTGCTCATTCAGTGACAATTTGAAATTACAACAGTGCTAAAAAAGAGAATTACAACCAGTCCTTGAAATTGCAGTTGTCATGGCATCCTTTTAGCCACATGATCACAATCTGGGTGTTTGGCAACTGGTGCATATTTATGATTGTTGCATAACAGTCACATGATCACCATTTGTAATCTTCACAGTTGACTTTAACAAACAAGGGGAAGTTGCAGGAAGTCATAAGTCATGGCTAGGTGATATTATGCTTAATAACTGCAGCCAAAACAGATGGTATAAGTTGGTGCAGTCACTTGGTGTTTTACCTACAATCCAATTGCAGTCAATAAGTGAGGACCCCTCGTCATACGTGTTTGTATATGTTTGTGTGTTTGTGTATATTTATTCATTTTTTCTTCTCATGGTATTTAAAAATATTTTCATTTGAAGTACATGATGTAGGCATTTTCAGTTATATTATGAGTGTATGTATGTATGAATATATGTATGTATGTATGTAATATACAGTATATAGAAGTGTGATGGCTCAGTGGTTAAAAACATTAAGTTTATCAGCTGGAAAGCTGACAGCCTAGTTTAAGACCTGAGTGCCTGCGACTGGGTGAGCTTGCTTCACTTGCCCCAGCTCCTGCCCACTTAGCAGTTTGAAACCATGCAAATGTGAAAAGATAAATAGGTAAACAGGTACCACTTTGGTGGGAAGGCAACAGCATTCCGTGCACCTCAATATGTAGTTATACTGGCCACATGATCACAGAAATATCTTTGGACAACGCTGACACCCTCAACTAAAATGGAAAAGAGCACTGCCTCCTAGAGTCAGAAATGATTAGACAGGGAAACGTTTACCTTTATATTATGCATACTGTTGTATTTGAAAGAGACGTCTTGCATTACTGCTATGCTGATTTGCAGGGCAAATGCACTTTCTGTGAAGGACGTAATGATGCTAAGGAATATGCTCATATATGCTCAGCTATGAAAATTCTCATGTTCTCTGATTCTGAGCAGTGGAATATAAGCAAATTATTGGCAGCCATTTTGCATCTAGGAAATGTAAAATTTGAAGGTAAGCCTAGTACATGTGTATATTTACAGATATATATGACATTTTCACACAGCTAATGTTATGTTTCTCAAACCTTCACAGTTTTACTACACAGTGACCTCGCCTTCCTCCTGAGTTACTTGAATAGACCACTGTCCTTTTCAGTTGTCCAATAGGGCAGCACAAAGAAGTGTCAGCCAGCCATTTCCCCCATTTTTTTCTTTTTCTCAGTGCCTTGTTTTCCTACTGAGAAAAAAAGTGCTGATAAACCAGTCATTATACATCGGAAAAGATTAATTAGGATTAGGAAGGACAGGATGATTTCAAGGTTCAATGGCACTTCGAAGTCACAAGAAGGAGGAACTTCTGAGGAACTGGAATGAGATTTCCCCTATATCCTTCCCATACTCTTACAGAAAGCTTTTTGGTACACTGCTGAATTTGCTTGTGGGGAAGAAAATAATACATCTCTCTAACTTGTCCTTTGTAGCTTAATTGATCAAAAGAAACTAAAGCCCTTTCAGAAAATCAAGCTTTTATTATGTATACTATGGGTAGAGAATTAACTACTGGACAAGTATAAAGGAAAAGAAAAATCCTAAATAGCCAATTTGAACAGTTTCTCTTGGCTATTGCTTCCTCTTCCAGGTTCACACATAGAAACAAGAGAATCGAATGCATGGCAAAGATTATTCATAAAACAAATTTTTAAAATCCTGGTCTGGATCTTTTTTCACTGTTCCCTTCATTGTTACAATTTTTTTTTTGATTCTCCAATCCTCTTCCAGATTGGGTTTCTTTGCTTACTTATCTGATTCCCATCTAGGGAAAGATGTCCTTCTTCCTATCAAATACAAGAACATGGAGCTGTTTCCACTTTTTAAAAGCTCACCTGTGAAGGGAAGTGTTTCAGTTTCTCAATGGCTTTTTACTTTTGGTTTTCCTGGGCTTGAATTGTCTTTGCCTATAATGTAGCTATTTCCTTTACCTCTTTCATATCTGAACCTCTTAGAATGCGATTTCTGTCCTTTTCTTTAAACAGTGCTTGAGAGAAATGTTTTTCAAAGGATTCTCTGTGTTATAATGTTATGCCATTGTTTAACTAGCTGCCACATTTAAATGTGTTAATTTTATATTAAAAGAACCTAAGAACAACTTTCAATTTCAGCTCAGGATAATGCATAATATTATTGAATAGGCTAACATTATAATGTTTTCCAGAAACTAGAAATTCTGGTTTAGTTTTAGTTCTTTACTTTAGCCAAACAATTGCCTGAAATTGAAATAAAACAAACAAATGCTGCATTTTTTACTTATTTTGAATAAGACTTACTGTTTTTCTATAATTAGGTGTTGTGTATGAAAATTTGGACTGCTCTCATATTCTTGATTCTGTACATTTTTCCACTGCAACCAAACTACTAGAGGTATTGGCTTTATTTATTATATTTATTACAATTACTCCAAGGAATTTAAAATAGTCCCTTCTTAATTTACGCTTGCGAATAATCTTTTGCAATAAGTTTGACTGAGAGATGGTATTGTTTCTGTGTCCCATTAATACATTTCTCTATTCCTTCATTATTATTATTTTATTTATTTATTATTTATTTGATTTTTATACCGCCCTTCTCCCGAAGGACTCAGGGCGGTGTACAGGCAGAATAAAACAAGCAATACAAAATACAATTAAAATGCAATTTAAAAAACTTATTAAATTAGCCTGAGAATTTAAAAAATTACCTTACACTAAAAACCCCATTTAAAATTAATAAAAATTGACCATTTAAAATTCAATTCAAGCCAGCCCCGCGCGAATAAAAAGGTGTGTCTTCAGTTCGCGGCGGAAAGTCCGAAGGTCAGGTATTTGGCGTAAGCCTGGGGGAAGCTCGTTCCAGAGTGTGGGAGCCCCCACAGTTAGATATAACTGTGATAGATATAGCTTCTTTGATAAATATTTTGTGTCTGTATAAAATCATACAATACAATATCTATTTCCATAGGTGGATTCTAAAGAACTCCACAAGAGCCTTACAAACCATTCCATCATCATCCGAGGGGAAAGTGTCTCTATGCCCCTAAGTGTGACTCAAGCAGCTGATGTGAGAGATGCCTTTGTCAAGGTAAAAGAGACCAGCTCTGTTTTTTCAATAGTGTTTCTCAGGGATATGTTTGTTTTCAAAGCTTAAGGATAGAAAACCAAAATATTCTGCTACAGAAGACACTCAGTCAAGGATTCTTCCCCCCAACCACTGCTCCTCAAATGTTGTGTGAACACAAGGGAACAGTGCTGTTCTGATATTAACCTCCATGTGATAAAACTTTTTAATATCACCAATTAATAAATATTCATGGATCTGCAAGACTTCTTAGTGTCATTGTATATGTGATTCTTATACTTCTGTTTGATTGGTTTAAAAAATGTGCCTCAAATATGCCTGCTTCAGAGCTGTGTAAAGCTATATAGACCAAAAGAAAGAGAAGATTCAGTTGTCCCTGCTTATATATACATTTCAATGAACCCCTCATGATTTTGCCACATGGCAAAAACTAGCAGCTTCTCCATCAATTGTTGGCTTTTGTAACTACTTACTGATAGTCCTCACTTAATAACCATTCAGTGGTGTGCAAAGTTGCAACAGCGCTGAATGAGAACACTTATGACTAGCTATCTCAGTGTTTTCACAATCATAAGATCATTATTACAATCTTCACTGCCACCTTCTGACAAGTAAAGTCAATGGGGAAGTCAATAGGAGGTTGAAATGACAATCACATGACATTATGCTTAATAACTGAGCGGAATTCACTTAACAACAGCAATCAGAACTGCCACAACTGTTATCATAAATCAGTGCAGTCGTATGATATTGTGCTTTATAGCCACGTCACTTTGTGATGGAATTGTCAGTTCCAATTACTGTTGTTAAGCGAGGACTACCTGTAAAATGTCACATGAAGGGACTGCAATGCAGGTTAAATGGTGGAAAATTGACTGGCCCTATTATAACTTTTGAAGGGAATTAAACAGAGATATATCCTGCTCTCTCTATTCAGTTTTTATATCAAAAACTGGGCAGCTGTGGATAAGCTGCACAGAGTTATCTTGAAGTAAGATGAGTGGATAATAAATAAATAAATAAATAATAATCATAAATATGAATAATAATATTCAAGCCCTTATCAAAGCTGAATTTCATCCTCCTCTGGCAATAAATCATTCTCTATTCTGCTATATGCTGCTGATGCTATAATATTGTAAATATTGTAGTTACATAGCATTCATACTTCAGCATCATACTACCAAAGTGAAATGCTATAAATCAATCACAGGAAAACCGAAACATTTGTACTAATCAAGCAGAGCGGTATATTCACCAACCCCCATATTTGGAAGATTAATAACTACCAAATTGAGTAACACCTCAATGACTCTGTCAGGTAGATACAATGGACCTATCAAAAACATTCATGTATTTGCTTTAAAAATGGAGAGGACAGCACACGTGCTTTGGGAGTGTCCTATTTGCTACTTTTGAATGGTAGAGTTAATGTTACCTCTAATTACAAAGTTTTTAGCCTGCTCATGTGCTACCTACTAAATGGCCGGTCATTAGAATTATAGCCAAATTTTGTATCATCACTATGACAGCAGTTTCTATACCTGATTAGTTTGCCTGATTGGTTCCCCAGATGTATCTAGCGCAGGCATGAATAGGCATTTATTGGATAGCTTTTTTTTAAAAGCTATATTTTAGTGTATGAATGTATATTTTAATAATTTGTATATAAAACCTGACTTATCTTTATTCCATTTCTAAACCTAGGGGATCTATGGATTCCTCTTCATCTGGATAGTGAATAAGATCAATGATGCAATTTGTGGTCCTTCTTCTCCATATGAGAAAAAAATGTACAAATCCATTGGACTCCTGGATATATTTGGCTTTGAAAACTTTAACACTAACAGGTATACTTCTTTTGAGAAATTTAGGGAACTAGCATTTCAGAACTGATTCTTAATGCTATCAACCAAAAATCATAGTTGGTGGCACTAAATAGATCCTTTGTTGTAAGAAAAAAATGAGCGAAACCACAAAATGGGGAGCAGAGAAATTTATAAATGAAGGATGTTTAATAGAGTACATTTTTGTATTTTCCATAAAATTGCATACATGAGGTAGAGCTCTAGTGTATTTACCTGATTTATAACTTACCTTAGTTTCCAAACTGAACCTTCAAACTGAATCCAATATTGATCTTAACATGCTATAAGTCATAACCAGATTCTGATATTAGTTATTTTTCAATAAACAATCCCACTCAAAGATGACAGATTGTATTGTATGCATCACACTTAAATATATAGAGTGTACCAAAAATCGGGACCTATAGGTAATTAATTATATAAATTACCTTTAACAATTTAAATTGATGCCATTTTCTTCTAAACATTCCCTTACTTGTCTGACATATGACTTTACAACATTGCTAAATACAGTAACATTTTATCTGAAAAAAAAATAATTAAACATATTGTGATTTGCCTGTGGGTTCTGACTTTTCATACATACTGTACACTTCTGTTGGACACTATATAATAATAATACCATCATCATTCATACAATCACAATCCATAATTTGCAAAAGGCAGTTTTCACTGGAACAGCTTACATCCTATGAAGATATCTTTCATATTATTAAACAAAAACATTTTCCCATCCCGGGTCCTTGGAAAGGACTCATAGATGGATAAAAATGCCAAATCCAATCTAAACATCTGGCTGACTATGAAACCAACCATAATAATAAATTAATCTTAATTGTAAGAAAGACAAAAAAAAAACCCCGTCTGGATTGGGAACATTGCAAACCTGGAAACAGTAGAACAGAAGAGAAAGAACTAGAAACAACAACAAAATATAAAAATCTGTAAATAGAAGTAAAATGACTGTGGCAAAAGAAAACAAAGATAGTAACCATAGTAATAGTCACGTTGGGTGTGATTGTCATCTGGAGCACTACTTGAACACCATCAGCACTGACAAAATCAACATTAGTCAGTTGCAACAGCTTGTATTTCAGCGTATAACCTGCACTGATGTCTTTTATATTATTAAACAACATCTGCCTATGGGAAGGGCTTGATAAATGGTCAAAAATACCAAATCCAGTCTAAAAACCTGGCTAATTATGCAACAAACCAACCAATAATAATAATAATAATAATTCCTTCTTTATAACAAATGGCATGTTAAAATACTGCAATTGTCTACTTCAAGTTAAGTCTAGGACTGACTACGGTAATTAGTCTTACAAGAGGGATACATGTAGTCCTTGATATATGACCATTTGTTTAATGATGATTCAAAGTTACGAGAGTCTTGAAAAAAATGATTTACAACCTGTACTCACACTACCATTGCAATATTTTCATGGTCACATGATCACAATTTGGGTGGTTGGCAATTGCATTTACAACCAGTTATATGGCCAAAAGGCCCATTGAGAAGCTGGATTCACTTAACGACCACTGTAAAAATTGTTATAAAAATCAGGGCCAACTCGACTTATGGAAAATAACAATTTATGATGGAAATTCCAGTCCCAATTGTGGTCATAAGTGAGGATATCTGTATTCTGAAGCAGGGGCGGATGTCAAAACCTGTCACTACCGGTTCGCTCGTGGGCGCTTGCTCGCGTGATGCTTCTGCTCATGCAAAGAAATACAGAACACTTTTTCTTTCTGCTGCCTTCTAGAGTAATTTTTCTCAAACTTAGCAGCATGGCTGACTGGGGAATTCTGAGACTTGAACTCCACATATCTTAAAATCACCAAGTTTGAGAAACATTGATCTAGAGTCTTCAGCCTTTCAGTCTAGATCTTGTTAACCAATGGCAGCCAGCCAGAATTGATAGCCCAAGCATCTGGATTATATCAGATTGTGGAAGTCTGAATTATTGGCCATTAAAACACTATAAGTACTTGTTGATATCTTCTGTTGTCTAAGAGTCAAGCTTACGAATGGGGCAATTGTGAAATACACAATATATATTTATTTATTATGGTTTAATCCATGCAGTATCAGTTGTTACTATGTATCATTGATATCGTTACTTTTTGGTGACCCCTGGCATTTAATATTTATATTTATTTATGTAGTTTTTTTATTTCTCGTGGGAGGGGTTTGAAACATATTTTCAGTGAAAATTCTCCCTACAGTTTTGAGCAGTTTTGCATCAACTTTGCCAATGAACATCTCCAGCAATTCTTTGTACTCCACATCTTCAAACTGGAGCAGGAGGAATACTTAGCTGAGCAAATCTCCTGGAACCATATTGACTTCAAGGATAACTGTGCCGCTTTGGAAGTCATTGTACTCAAACCCATGAACATTGTTTCACTGATTGATGAGGAAAGCAGATTTCCCAAAGTAAGTATCATTTTTCCTTAAGGCTTCTGTGGGAATAAAACTACTGATTGTTGGGTGTTGTAGCAAATAGCCTACACTGAAAATACTTATTATCTTGTGTACAGTTACATGTTTTTCATTATAGGATATTGATAGAACAGAAATCAATTGCATATCAAAATTGAAAAGAGAAGAGAAATTGTCACCCCGTCTTTCTTTTGCATTCTAGCTAGTGGCTTGTTGTCAACAAAGAAATATTTTTATTTTTATTTGACTAGTTTTGGCTTTATTTCTAGATTCTGTTCTTTCTTCCTATCTCTGTGTCATAAAAGAATGACATATTTGCAATATACAGGTGGCCCTTGACTTATTACAATTGAGCTCAAAATTTCCGTTGCTAAGCAAGACAGTTATTAAGTGAGTTTTGCTCCCATTTTACAACTCTTCTTGCCTTAGTTGTTAAGTGAATCGTTGCAGTTGTTAAATTAGTAACACAGCTGTTAAGTGAATCTGGCTTGTCCATTGACTTTGTCTATCAGAAGGTTGCAAAAAGTGATCATAAGACCCGAAGACATTGCAACCGTCATAAATGCATGCCAGTTGCCAAGCATTAGAATTTTGATCATATGACCATAGGGATGCTGCAACAGTTGTAAGTGTGAAAAACAATCTTAGGTCACCTTTTTCAGTGTAATTGTAATCACAAATGGTCACTAAATGAATTGTAAGCCAAGGACTACCTATAGTAAACTGGCAGGAAGTTGGAAGTCACTCCTGCTGCACTATTTTTTTTGCCTGCCTATGGTCATTCTGTTTTTCTGCTTAGGTAAGGAAATAACTTTGAAAAGAAGACCCAGTGGACCATGGCTTGTCTAGTAATTAATAAAAGTGAGGATACTTCGTTTGAACCCACCATACCTCTTTATAGATCAGATTTGGCCCTTGTTACGTTTATCACAAAGTTGTTATTATTGTTGTTGCTCATTTTAGCATAGTAACATAAAAAGAGTGACTGCATTTTGCTTCAACTCATGTTTTTGAATGTTCCCAGGGGACAGACACCACTATGCTATACAAAATCAATTCACACCATGGCAAAAGCAAAATCTACATTCCTCCAAAGAATGTCCATGATACAATTTTTGCTATTAACCATTTTGCTGGAGTTGTTTATTACCAGTCAAAAGGTAAGTTTCAGTACTTTTCCATTGATTAATAGAGGCTTCTTTTGATTAAGACCAGTAAGGCGATTACAGGTGGTCTTCAACCGATGACCACAATTGAACCCAAAATTTATGTAGCTAAGGGTTTGTTAAGTGAGTTTTGCCCCATTTTACAACTTTTCTTGCCACATTTGTTAAGTGAATCACTGCAGTTGTTAAATTAGTAACATGGTTGTTAAGTGAATCTGGTTTCCCCATTGACTTTGCTTATCAGCAGGTTGAAAAAGGTGATCACATGACCCCAGAACACTGCAACCATCATAAATATGAGTCAGTTGTCAATCATCCAAATGTAAAACACATAACCATGGGATGCTGCAGTGGTCATAAGTGTGAAAAATGGTCATAAGTCACTTTTTTCAGTGCTGTTGTAAGTTTGAACGATCACTAAGTGAACTGTTGTAAGTCGAGGACTACCTGTATTTGACTATAAATAGTTTTATTTATTGTTACTTAAGGCATTTTGTCACTAGTGACTTATAGCATCTTTGTAGTTCTTCAGGCTGTTGTGATGCCTGATGTATATATTGTTGTTTTTGATAAATGTTCTAGCAAATGCAAGAAACTTAGGTGGTTCTTCACTAGCAACCTCTTTTTTCTGCCATGTCCTCATAATATTTTCTTGGCGTCACCAGCCCATATCAGAAAGAGCAGAGTATAAACAATCCTTAACTGTGCTGGTTTTAAAATAGGTTTTTCCTCTTGCCCTGACACTTTTCCTTTTGCAAATAGGATCTGGCATACTTCACTATTTGCTGTTGATGAGGGCAGGTTTCAGAATCTGCTTCTGAAATAGCTTCTATTTGCCTCTTGAGGCTGCTGTGGGCATTTCTGTTCCTTCTGATTGCTGGTTGTTATCTTCCAGAACTGGTTTGGCTGGAGATGCAAACAGACTGGACACCTGGATGGCAAACAGGCATCTGCCCATGTAGTGCATGACTGGCACTTTCTGAAGCTCTTGTCAGATCACGTGCTACTCCTTAACAACATGGGTTTATTGGTTATTTTAAAAAAGTGCCAGACTCTACATTGGACAGAAAATTGATTTAAGCCAGAAAGGAGAGCTAAGTTATGCTATTACTATTTCTGTCTTACAGGCGCTTCAGATCAAAGGGGCTTTGTGTAGCTGTACTTTTTCCTGGTTTTATTACTTGTATTAATGAGACCCAAGAGTCTCATACAACTACAGTTTCTAAACCCTCTATTTGTACATCTTCCTGGCGTGGAGGAGAAGGCAGGGGCCATCTGGGCACTCTGCTCGGGTGTTGGCAGCACAGGATGCTGTGAGGGCTTCATGCCAGACACAACAGTAAATCTTCACTCTCCAGACATTTAGCTCCATATTTAGGAATTATAAACAGTCTATGGCAGAAGCTGACAGACTTCACATGACTAGATAGGTTTCCTTATTGCGGCTCAGAAAAAAGCCATATAGAGAAGGAAAACCTGCTCTCAGCAGTACTTAGAAATCAGAATGTGACCATATATGTATATATGGATGTATGTGCTCCAAGATTTAAAGACTTTTTCTCCAGTCCTTTTTATTCAGTGGAAATTTGACTGCTCTATTTTTGGCCTTGATATTGGAAATTATTTGATAAAAGTTTACATTATGGTTAAGTCTCATCTGAGAATTTGTCAGGTAACTGATCTATCATGAGTAGAGATCTCTCAAAACAAGAACATTAAGAGCACTCTCTGCTATTTCATCCTGTATCCCTCCCTCCCCTGCTATCAGTAGATGACTCCCCTGCTCCATCCCATAAGGGAAAGCGATTGGCATTGTTCTTTTCATTGTCAGATACTTGGTGAGAGTGGAAACAAAACCAGGGAAAATCATCAGTTTTCTAAAAAAAAAATTGTCCATAATAAGTGAGGACAAAACCATGTTCAAAGCTTGTAACTATGGCAAAATAGGTGTTGGTGAAACACAACCTATATCAGTAAACTTTTTGGTTAGCTCAGGGACTGATAACTAGCGCTTCCAAACTGCCCATGAGAAAGAACCGTATAATTCTTTCAATTGCAAAGGATTAGTTTAAATGGAGTGCTAGCTATTTGTGCAAGGAAAATGCTTAACCCAATAAAGTGAACATGAAAATGTAATTAACATCAAATGGAAAAAACAGATGTATTGTGTTTCTTCCCCACAGGTTTCCTTGAGAAAAACCGTGATATGCTTAGCTCGGACATAATGCAACTTGTTCATTCATCCAAAAACAAATTCCTCAAAAAGATCTTCCAGGTGGACACAAGCATGCATGTTCTGCCTTTTGGCCATGGGACCATTAAGCACCTTGGAAAGGATTCCTTGAAGGTTAGACTGATGAATGGACAACACTTTCTACTCCCACTTTCATAGAGTTATGTATCAAATTCAAGCCAGTTAGTGCTCAGGGCATAAATTGCGGTCTTGCCTTGGTTCACAAGGCAAACCTTTCAGATGACGGGATGACAGATGCCAGGTGCTGAGCCTCCCAGGCTCCAGCAATTGAAGGCAAGGGAAAGAGGGAAAGAGAAGGATTACTCAATCAGTTTTCCCATGCTCTAGTGGCAAGATATATTAGGGTTGGTGACACTTGGGCACATAGGATGCTTGGGATTGTCATTCCCATTGTAGAGATGCAGATTTGTGCAATTTATCTTGGCTATTAGGAAATTCTTTTCTGTCATTCTGTAGAAAGAAAGGAAGATGACTTTCACAGAGATAGACCAGATTTATGATAAGTGACAGGAAAAACATGGGTTAAGTGCATAGTGCATGTGCAGGGGGGCAGGGTGCATTGAATTATGGATGTTGGCACACGCGCACGTGAACCCTCCCTGCTCCCCCGCTTTTGGCACGCAACTGCAAAAAGTTTACCATCACTGTCCTATACTGAATACAATATAAACTTTATAAACCAAACTTTAGGCAATTTTGTCCCATATTTATGGGCATAGTTAGAAATTTAATAGTCTCATCTCCTGCAGATTTAAACAATGTAGTGCTGTTTTTTGTGTGCCTTGTGCTTTCCTCTCCGACAGTTCATCTATTGTCTTTCTATCTAGTGAAGTTATTTCCTGAATGTATCTTGCCTCTACAAATATTTCTGTTGTTCTATAATCACACCCATATGGAGTGTCAGTATAACATTTCCACTTTCCTTTAATCTCATTTTGCCTCTTTCACATTTTTCCATAAACACCTGTTTAAATATTCTAATCTCATCCGTAAATTACAGCGACCATATTTTCTTGAAAAAACAAAGGACAAACCTGAAAAAGAGCAAATTTGAAAAAGGTTAATAAGGATTTTAAAAATTAATTGTTCATATTTATAACTGTCTATTACAAAGGAAAATACTATCTGGCCTTGGGGATCAGAGAGTGGTGAAGAGCCCATAAAATGGTTGTACTGTTATTATGATCTACTGTTGAATGTATTCCATTGTTTAGAGAGTATGGTGGCATATCAGTTTCCCCTACACCTGGATGAAACTGTCTATCTAGACCCGTTCCAGTCCGGCTTCCGGCCCGGTTACAGCACTGAGACGGCTTTGGTCGCGTTGGTGGATGATCTCTGGAGGGCCAGGGATAGGGGATGTTCCTCTGCCCTGGTCCTGTTAGACCTCTCAGCGGCTTTTGATACCATCGACCATGGTATCCTGCTGCGCCGATTGGGGGGATTGGGAATGGGAGGCACCGTTTATCGGTGGTTCTCCTCCTATCTCTCCGATCGGTCGCAGACGGTGTTGACGGGGGGGCAGAGGTCGGCTCCGCGGCGCCTCACTTGTGGGGTGCCGCAGGGGTCGATCCTCTCGCCTTTGTTCAACATCTATATGAAGCCGCTGGGTGAGATCATCAGTGGCTTCGTGTGAGGTACCAGCTGTACGCTGATGACACCCAGCTGTACTTTTCACACCGGGCCACCCCAACGAAGCTATCAAGTGTTGTCCCGGTGCTTGGAGGCCGACGGGTCTGGATGGGGAGAAACAGGCTCAAGCTCAATCCTCCAAGACAGAGTGGCTGTGGATGCGGCATCCCGGTACAGTCAGCTGAGTCCTCGGCTGACTGTTGGGGCGAGTCATTGGCCCCGATGGAGGGGGTGCGCAACTTGGGCGTCCTCCTGGATGAACGGCTGTCTTTGGAAGATCATTTGACAGCCGTCTCCAGGAGAGCTTTTTACCAGGTTCGCCTGGTGCGCCAGTTGCGCCCCTTTCTAGACCGGGATGCCCTATGCACGGTCACCACGCCTCGTGACGTCTCGCCTGGATTACTGCAATGCTCTCTACATGGGGCTCCCCTTGAAGGGCATCCGGAGGCTGCAGTTAGTTCAGAATGCGGCTGCGCGGGTTATAGAGGGAGCCCCTCGTGGCTCCCGTATGACACCTATCCTGCGCAGACTGCACTGGCTACCTGTGGCCTTCGGGTGCGCTTCAAGGTGTTGGTAACCACCTTTAAAGCGCCCATGGCATAGGGCCGGGTTATTTACGGGACCGCCTACTGCTACCGAATACCTCTCACCGACCTGTGCGCCTCACAGAGAGGGACTCCTCAGGGTGCCGTCAGCTAGACAGTGTCGTCTGGCGGCGCCCAGGAAGGGCCTTCTGTGGGGCTCCCACCCTCTGGAACGAACTCCCCCCAGGACTCCGTCAACTTCCGGACCTCCGAACCTTCCGTCGCGAGCTTAAGACGCATTTATTCATCTGCGCAGGACTGGCTTAGATTTTAGATTTTAAATTTAGATTTTAAATTTATAGATTTTTAAATTTACAGGGGTTTAAATTTGGTTTTAAGATTTATATTTATATTTTTAATATTTGGCAATAGAATACGTTTTTTAATAGTTATTTTAATTGTATATAAATGTTTTATGTGCCTGTGAACCGCCCTGAGTCCTTCGGGAGATAGGGCGGTATACAAATTTGAATAAATAAATAAATAAATAATTGTTTTAATTGTTTTAATATTTTGTACAGGTATCCTCAATTTACAACTGATCACATAAGAACAGTTCAAAGTTAAGAAGGACATTCCAAGATGTCCCATTTTCTTTTTTTGTATGAAAGAGTTTTATTTTTACATTCATGTCCAATAACATATTTAATGTAGAGACATATACAATCAATCGGGTCTGCCCGGTCACCACCCCTCTTCCCCTCTCTACCTTCTTCTACTTTCCACAACCTTCCTCACCTTCTCTTGTCTACATCCTCTCCTCCCTCGCCCCTACTCCTTTCTTCTCCCTCTTCTATCTCTCTTTATTCCTTTCCTCCTTCTTCTTTCACCTTCCTCCTCCTTATCCTCTCTTCCTCCTCTTCTCTTTCCTACCTCCTTCTCTCTTCTCCTTTCTCCCTTTCCACCATTCTGAAATGGTAGCCGGGCAGACCCAACCTTACATTAATTATACACCAGATGTCCCATTTTCAAAGTCACAATGGTCTCTCTCTCTCCTCCCCCCACACACACGCACATACACACTTTGGTTGCTTGGCAATGGGATAACCTTTACAGCCAGTTGTCTCATTCCATGGGAAAATGCATTCACTTAAAGATCATGGCATTCACTCAACAATTCTGGTATTTGCTTAAAACTGCTGCAAATGCAGCTGCGCGGGTGATTGAGGGAGCCACACGCTGCTCCCGGGTAACACCACTCCTGCGCAGTTTGCACTGGCTACCTGTGGTTTCTCGGGTGCGCTTCAAGGTGTTGGTTACCACCTTTAAAGCACTCCATGGCTTAGGGCCCGGGTACTTACGGGACCGCCTGCTGTTACCCTATGCCTCCCACCGACCCGTACGCTCACACAGAGAGGGTCTTCTCAGGATGCCGTCCGCCAAGCAATGTCGGCTGGCGGCCCCCAGGGGAAGGGCCTTCTCTGTAGGAGCACCTACCCTCTGGAACGAACTTCCCCCGGGTTTGCGTCAACTACCTGACCTTCGGACCTTTCGCCGTGAATTGAAAACGTGCTTGTTCATCCAAGCAGGACTGGCTTAATATTTAACTTTTAATTTTTAAATTCTGAAATTTGAATTTTATTAATTTTAAATTGGGGTACTGTGTTTTATTGGGGTCAATTTGACGGTTTTACATTTAAACTTTTAAACTTTTCGGCCATTATTTAATATGTTATTTTAATTTGTTGTTTTAATATTGTATATTGTATATTTTTAATTTGGCTGTACACCGCCCTGAGTCCTTTGGGAGAAGGGCGGTATAAAAGTCTAAATAATAAATAAATAAATAAATAAATAAAAAAATAAAAAAATAAAAAACCTGAAAAATTTGGGCCCAGTTACATGATGCCTCAATTTATGATCACAATGACTTACAACCATATTTCCAGGGTCAATTACAGTTATAAGTCAAGGACTACCTGTAATATTTGCATTGTTGTTTTATTCTATGTGCTTGGTATTGTTTATGATTTAATTGTAAGCTGCCCAGAGTCATAAATGCGAGATAGATGGCTATATAAATTTAAATAATAAATAAATAAATAAATAAAATTCAAGGGCAAAACCAAGAAAATAAATAATAAATTAAACTAAAGGTTTCTGAAATAAAGGACTGTCCTTTATAATAAAGTATGATCACTGTGGTGTAAATTCACATAAAAGACTTGAACACTGGGCGCTATCTAACACACAGACTTGAACATTGGGCGCTATCTAATAAAATAGAATTTAACAGTGAAAAAAGTCAGGTTCTACATTTAGGCAAAAAAAAAAAAAATGCACAGGTACTGGATATATGGTATCTTGCTCAATAGTAGTACCTGTGAGAGGGATCTTGGAGTCCTAGTCGACAACCATTTAGATATGAGCCAGCAGTGTGCAGCAGCTGCCAAAAAAGCCAACACAGTTCTGGGCTGCATAAGCAGAGGGATAGAATCAAGATCACGTGAAGTGTTAGTGCCACTTTATAATGCCTTGGTAAGGCCACACTTGGAATACTGCATTCAGTTTTGGTCGCTGCAATGTGAAAAAGATGATGAGACTCTAGAAAGAGTGCAGAGAAGAACAACAAAGATGATTAGGGGACTGGAGGCTAAAACATATGAAGAATGGTTGCAGGAACTGGGTATGTCTAGTTTAATAAAAAGAAGGACTAGGGGAGACATGATAGCAGTGTTCCAATATCTCAAATTTTTAAGAAAATGTTGGATAACCATCTGTCTGAGATGGTGTAGGGTTTCCTGCCTGGGCAGGGGGCTAGACTAGAAGGCCTCCAAGGTCCCTTCCAACTCTGTTGTTATTATTATTATTAAAATGTTTTATTCTTCTTTTAAAAAATCTCGAATTTTTTATTATATTCTTTTACCTGATAACATACTTGATTAAAATATTTTTCTTTGTTCTTTCTGGCTTGTGTTCAGTTATAATATTATTCAAGACTTTTGTTTTGTCTTTCCTTATCATGACAGTTTATTATACAAACTATTTGGGTTTTTTTTCCAGTTTGCCTTTCATAATAGAAATTTTCTTTTCTCTTCTTTTTTACATAAAGTATTGAATCTCTTCTTCACACTGATTTTATATTCTAACTATGTTCCTAGGCTATATCTTATTAGCACTTATATCCTTTTTTATTTTCAAAGTATGATCCATTTGTGTATGCAAAATTATTGGTAAAATCTAATAATCTGCAAAGTTGTGTACTGCAGAGCTGAAATTTATGCTGCTTCCTTCTCTGAGCATTTATATGGCATCATTATGAGACACAGTGGACAAACAGCAAGCTTATATGAAACCAAAACAAAGAAAAGGGCAGCCTTAAATATGCATTCATTAGCAAAGCATCTAGAATATTTTACATGGAAATGTTATTTCAAGAAAGATAGAAAAAAGCTTTTCTGCATGTATAGATATCAGGTTCATTTTGAATTCCTTTTAACACTGAGAAAAAAATCAAACTATTAAACTTGCAAAGTGAATAATGGCTTTTTATATTTGCAGTCAACCATCTATATTCTATATTTTTTCATATAAACAATTTACAGCATTGCTATAAATTGTTTGGTGATTGTCATTTGGCATTTATGCCATTTCTGTACTTTCTGCCCCTAGGGATCAGATTCTGGCAAACGCTTGCCTACACTAGCAGGACAATTCAAACAGTCTCTGGAGCAGTTGATGAAAATCTTGAATAGCTGTCAGCCTTATTTTATCCGCTGCCTTAAACCCAATGACCAAAAGAAACCCATGGTAAACTTTCATTATACTCCTCATATGTCATGTCATATGGTTTCAGGAGGGGAAAAATAATTTTGTAAGAATTATTTAATTGATTAATTAACTTCTTAGATTTTTAATAGTTTCCAGAAGACGTAGCTTTATTAGTCTGTATGCCAAAAAGTAAGTTTAATAAAGTTGAAATAAGTAAATTTAATATGTTCATTTATTGCACTTGGAACATTCTTGATTAGTTTAAGTCAGATATCATAGCATTTTCAAGACATATCATATCCAGGGGAAAAGTAATGATGAAAACGTGCTTTTTCTTGTTGTCACTGGATTGCTCATACCCAAAATAATTGTAAATTATTTTCAGGGGAGAAGACCATTTATTCAGAAATTTCCAGGCAAGGGAACAATTGGATTCAGTTTACATTACTTTAATAATGATACATGTACAGATGATACATGTACAGATACACTAACTAGCCCTCATGAATGGCAGTATCTAGCTGAGCTTGGCTGATCTCAAAAAGCTAAGCAGGGTGACACTTGGTTAGTACTCAGAGGGGAGGCTACCAATAGCAGGGAAATAATTCAGACTAGATATGGAAAAATTTCAGAAACAAACTATTGCCATTTTGTTGCCAAGAAAACAAGATGGCTGACTTGCTTAAATCATCAGAAGCCAAATAAAGACTGCTTTATTTCAGAACTACGCTTTTTTCTCTGTGCAACCAGGTGGTTCAAACCTGAAAATATGATTTAAGAACAAAACAAAATATTTTTCATTAAATCAACCGTGGATTTGGTTAGTTAGAGAATGTTTATGCTTCTGTGGTAAATTTGGCATTTCTTTCATTTTCAGCAATTTGATAGAGAACTCTGTATCCGACAGCTGTACTACTCTGGCATGATGGAAACCATACGGATTAGGAAAGCTGGCTATCCAATTCGCTATAGCTTTGCAGATTTCTTTCAGAGATACAGAGTCCTACGGCCAGTGCCAGCTGGAGAACAGGTATCCTGTTATATACTTTCAAGATTGGTTATTGTTTTAAATTATTCTTTTATAATAATAAGTGGTAATAAAGCAGATTGATCTGTTCTAAAATATGTTCCTACAGCATTTATTATGTGCAGTATCAGTATCAATATTAAATTTTATAAATAACTATAAATAAATTCTAACTGATGACAGATTAAAAGAGTTGGAAGGGACCTTGTAGGTCATCTAGTCCAACCCCCCGCCCAAGCAGGAGACCCTACACCATTTCTGAGAAATGGCAGTCCAATCTCTTCTTGAAAGCCTCCAGTGATGAAGCTTCCACAACTTCCAAAAGCAAGCTGTTCCACTGATTGATTGTTCTCACTGTCAGAAAATTTCTCCTTATTTCTAGGTTGAATCTCTCCTTGATCAATTTTCATTCATTATTTCTTGTATGGCCTTCGGGTACCTTGGAAAATAGCTTGACCTCCTCCTCTTGGACCACTGCTATCATGTCTCCCCTGGTCCTTCTCTTCACTAGACTAGCCATGCTCAGTTCCTGTAACTGTTCTTCATATGTTTTAGTCTCCAATCCTCTAATCATCTTGGTTGTTCTTTTTTGCACTTTTTCTAGAATCTCAACATCTTTTTTATAGTGTAGTGACCAAAACTGGATGCAGTATTCTAGGTGTGGTCTTACTAAGGCTTTATAGTCTTAATTCTAACAGCTCAGACTCTGCTAGAGAGAAGTTTGCTGGGGATGGATTCCAGCATGAGGCTAAAAGCACGGAATACAAAACCTCTGGTCCCAGTGACCAACCCAGATTAGATCTATACATATTCTTAGTTTTCCTTTAGTACCTAGTAATCTATTTCTTTTATTTTTGTTGAACAGTAATTATCAAACATTTTGAAGTATGTGAATGACATAAATCTGGAAAAAAATAGTAATTGCTAACACTTGAAAATCTTAGATAATCAACAATTAAAATATGAATTAACAAGGGTTCTTTAATCAGCTTATTAGAAAAGATTGCAGATAAATTTAGAATACTGAAACATCAGAGGGAGGAACCACAATACTACCAATTTGGGCAGGTGTTACATGTAGTAATTTATTATATGTTTTAATGACAGTGCTTGGTGATATCTCATTTATCAGGTTATGAGATATTATTTGCAAATAGAGAGGAAAAATGTATAAAAAGGTACTTCCTAAGCATGGCCACAGTTTGAAATGTTTAAAAATTCATATAAATTTGATGACTCAATAAATAAAATTATTTCTTATCTAGCCTTTGTATTTTTACTTTAAATTAAATGAGATTTCTACCTTCCATTCCAGCTGAAAAATGATGTTCGTCAGAGTTGCATTTGTATCTGTAAGAAAGTAATGGAAGATGAAGATTGGAAAATTGGAAAAACCAAAGTTTTTCTGAAAGTAAGTTACACAGTTTCACAGGCAGATGCTTTTCATGACTAACTGTGCAAACCTGTTTCTGTTTCCAAGAAACAAATCCAATTGGATTCAGTGGGGTTGTTTATGGTAAGTCCAATTACATGTAGGGTGATGGTATAATCTTAAGCATTTTTACTTGAAGTATTCAGATAATTTATGGTAAAAATAGGTTACAGAGCCCCATTCTGTTTTGTGGGATAAACCTAACGCCATATTGGAAATCAAGAGTATCCAAGTGGAAAATAGAGATAAGTGGAGTCAGAATGCAGGGTATAAATTAACTTTGAAGATGTAAAATAATTATTCTATTCTGATCAAATAAATGCTCCCTTGATGTCCAAAAAAGGATGTGGAAATCATAATATATAGACAACTCATTTAGATATACTTTTATCCCCACTTCTGAATTTTTTTTCTTACAAGTTAAGATAAACTGCTCATAAGTAATAAATGTATTTTTGAACAAAAAAAAATCTGAACACTTCAATGGTGAAATACTCCAATGTACACATATTTTTATTACTTTATTCCTTTCTGGATAAGCAATGGTATGTGCAACACAGAAGAAAAGTAAGAAATGATCTTCTCTTTTTAAGGACCTCCTCAAACCTTTTCCAAACATGACTTTCTAAGTCTTTCTTTTCTCCCCATTTATTCTGTTTCAAAATACTGGTTTTGCAGCTTCCTGATTCATGCTTTCTATATAATCAAACTCAGTGATATGATGGAATTGAATTACACCGGCTGGCAAAAGCTGACTGTTAAAGTTTCTGGAATTTTGTGAGCTGAGCCATTATGCACGGCATGCAAATTGGCTGATCAATGGCTAGTAATGTGGCAGTAGCATCAGAACCAGCAGAACTGGTTTTTTAAATATTTATCAGGGCACCATTGATCAACTGCCAGTGGGTTTAGTGATAAACTGAATTGTTAAGAAGAACAATTAAATCCAGCTACTGTTATGTATACAGAATCATTTAATTTGTTTTGCTTCAACCTAAGCTCAAATAGGTGGGCTTTTATTTTCTCAAATCTTCAATAGGATTATCATGATACGGTCCTGGAGGTGCAGCGTGACAAGGCACTCAGAGAAAAGGCCATTCTAATTCAGAAGGTGTTGAGGGGATTCAAAGACAGGTAAACATGTTTAATGGTAGTAACAAATGTGAATTATTAACAGTCACAGTTGTGCATTGTTTAGATCAGGGTTTTCAAACTGTGTTCCATGGAGTTCTTGAGTTCCTTGAGTTTCTGAGTCTTCAGAGAAGGGCGGTATAGAAATTTAAACAATAAATAAATAAATAAATAAATAAACAAACAAACATGATAAGGTTCTGTGACAGACTAAAAGAGAAACAACAAATTCAATTGAATGAAGTCAGTTTTCCATGATTGACTTTTGATCAGCGGTTTCCAATATTTTAAAAAACCAACAAGTTGGGCAGCCTTAAAAAGCTTGAAAACCTCTGTCTAGAATGCAATAAGATCCTCAAAGAGCAAAAATGAGCAGGAGGGAAAGAAAAGATGGTAGTTTATATCCTAGGAGGCAAAACATTGGCCTTCCATTCCAGAAAGAGGAAAACCCATAACTAATAGTGACCATAGGGGAGGGGTATCCAAAAAGAAAAAGATGACAGCTACTATCAGGTAATTGAAGTCCCACCCATTTTTATGTTCATCACATCACATGTAAAAAGGGTGGGCTTTTTGGATGCCATCTTGACTTTATGGACTTTTTCTTGTTATGCGACCCTCCCATAACAAATCAATGTGTTGTCTAGGATTTAATCTACCCTATCTAGCTAACAAGAAATGAAAGGATAAGGATAAGGTTTGTGATTTTTTTTAAAAAAATCATGTAAAAGAGAAAAAAAGAAATACGGTAGTCCAGAGAGGACTAAGCATGCTCAATAAACATGGAAAGTTGGAAAAGAAATAAGAAATGGTGATGAATGGAACCCCATCCATGGAGTAACAGGAACACTGCATTTAAACAGGTCATTTACTACTGTTTGTTCCAAGCCTTCTTGCCCACCATAATGGAGCCACAGCAGATACCTAATCTCCTCTAAAACATGCTAAATCACTTTAACCCATTTAGGCACTTGAACTTTTTTCTCTCTAAATTCATGGTACTATGAACATTAAAGTGCTAGTGTTAAAGGAAAAACTGTTTAGAATAATTCATGTCTACTTAAGATAATTCCAGTACCCCATAGAAGAGGGAGTTCACATGTCATTGTTTTCATCTAGAAAATGAAATCACTTGGTCTTGATATAATTAGGGTGCTTTGCTTTCCTGATTTGTTAATTGGGATAGCTCAGTTTTTTCTCCAGCATCTGTTCCATTGGGTGTCCTCTGAACACTCCTTTAATATTCTTCTTTGTGGAATAACTTAGTTGTGTTTGTTGTTATTCTTTCTCTGTAAAGGAATCAGTTTCTGAAGCAGAGACAAAGTGCTGTAGTTATACAGGCAGTCTGGAGAGGATACTTTGCCCGGAAAAATTTTAGAATGGTAAGAATTTGCCTTTAACCCTGAGGTTCAGCAACAGAAGATGTTTTGCACCACAATTAATATCAGGCTGTTATTTCTCCCATATAGCTTATATTGGGATTTGAACGTCTGCAAGCCCTTTTCCGGAGCAAACAGCTTATGAAGAAGTACGAAGAAGCCCGTGGCAACATGATTAAGTTTCAAGCATTGTGCCGAGGTTACCTGATGCGTCAGAAAATTGCTGAACAGCTGAAAGCTGTGTGTGTGATACAGGCTTATACCAGGGGAATGTTTGTTCGTAAGACTTTGCACAAAATGAAGAAGGTATGTTGTATGATTGGAAGCATGGAAACAGAAATCACAGCACAAGTCTTGTTCATAGAAATTGTGCAGAAGAGTAATTTTGATGATGGGATAAAATAGCTATACCTCCAAAGAGAGTGACTAGTTATAACTTGTTTACTATAATTAAAATGGAGAATCTGGGAAATTGTAACTAGGACATGAGAACAGAATGGCTAAAATTAGCCATTTAGCCTGTTATTGGATTAGCCATATCCAGCCTGTTTCTGTGTTAAATAAATGCTTAAAAATAACAGTGTCAAAATTACGTAAGATTTTTGTTATTAATTATTAATAAGATTATTATTAACAATCCACTATTACACATCCCTGACAGAGGGCAATTTGGCATTTACTTAATTTTTTCAGAGAAAGAGAGTTCATCTTTTCCTGAGGCAGTTTTTTTGCTGGTGATTAGCTATTACTACCATCAATACTTGTCCAAATGTTGGTGGATTATGCAGAATATCTTGAAAAAGAAGATAAAGTTTACACCACAGTTATTTTTATTGGGTATAATTACGGACTGTACAGTAATAGAGACTAAACTGATTTTAAATTTAATATCAGCAGCAAGATTATTGGTTGCGCAATATTGGAAGAAAGAAGACTTGCCTACAATTGAAGAATGGATACTTAAAGTATCGAACTTAGCAGAAATGGCCAAAATTTCAGCATATTTGAAAGACTATTCACAAGAAAGATACATATTGGAATGGAGAAGTTGGATTGATTATATTCAAAACAAATATCAGACTAAAAAGTATCAAATAGCTTATGAGTGATTGTAGGAATTGTACTGTATTAGTGTATTTGTTTAAATGGGAAAAGGGAGTTAAGGTTGCAAAGGGGAAAGGAGAAGTAATGGATGATAGTTTATTAGCTATTACTACCATCAATACTTGTCCAAATGTTGGTGGTATTTTAGCTTATGATTGTTAGAAGTAATACCCTGTATTTTGCTCTGGGAAGTCTCGGGGGTGGGTGGGTAGGATGGGGGGAAGGGTCGAGGGGAGGGCGGAGGGCGGAGGGAGGTGGGGGGGATAATTGTTGAAAAAAATTTTTTTGTAAAACTTTTTAAATTAAAAAAAATAGTTGTCCAAATGTCCAACCAAAATCTACTCACCTCCAGCTAAAACCTATTCCTTCTTGTCTTGTCTTCTAAAACATCTGAAAATTTTTGCCCTATCTCTTATCTATGACAACCCTTCAATACCTAAGTTGCTGAATAATCTCAATTTTTGATTTGATAGAAGTTTTCTTCTACAATTCGTTAAAAAGGGTGAACTCAATATTTGTTTTAAAGTGAGTTTTAAGGTGTAATGGAATGCATTTGATAATGGAATACATGCTTAGGATGTGGTGTGTGTGTGCTGCCTGCCTGCCTCAGGTGGGGACCCTCTAAGGCCTCTTTCTCTGCAAATCTTACAATACCCATGATCCTAAGGAGAGCCCATTCAGTAAATGCTTCCATCAGGTACATTTCCACAGAAAAATCCTTTCTGGACCAGAGTTACTTGGGAGTAGTCAGCAGAAGGAAAATACATATGATAATATTAAAACCCTTTCAGAATGGAATCACACAATCAGTAAGAAATCAAGTCTATATCATGTGTTTAGTTTAGTTAAAAAACTAAAAAGTTGAAAGGGCAAAAAGAAAGGAGAAAAAAGATAAAAGAAAACTGACTTCAGAAAGGATTATCTCAGTAGCAACTCCTCGAACAAGGAAGACAGAAATGGAATAACAAGAATGTATAATTAAGTCACCAAACCCAAATAATCTTTTGTACGATTAAATCCAAATATCATTCCATATCCAGCTTCACTATTTCTAAGATTGCAAGTCTTTTCTTAAATTTCCAGCCTGGTTTCTGGATCTGGACGCTGGTTATCTTTTTGAGCCAGCTGTGGAGAGTACTCTCATTTCTTTATGAAAGGCAAAGAAAAGACAATATCTTAATTCATTAGTGTTTGGTTTTTGCAAGTTTCAGATTTCTCTGCCCATTTACTTGTATTAACATATCAGTTTTTCTTTTCTGAATCTCTTGAGTGTGATTTATTTTGCTTAACTAGGTAAGGCTTTCACTGGGCCAAAATAAAATAAATAGGTTTCTGTTAACATTTCAACAACCCTCAGTTCCTTGAAGCAATGTTTAATAAATTGCCAGGAATAAAATTATTGTTGAAGTTTACAGTGTCAAATCATTGAATAGTAACTAATTTTGTTACTTTGTTCTGATGATGCAGGAGTAGTTATAAAGTGCAATTTGTACATATAAAGTCCTAACTCAATCCCTAAGCCCAGTTTAATGGATTCTTATCATTTATTTACAGGAACGTTTGGCAATTCCTTTAAAAATAAAGGACTCTGAAGAAAACAAACACGAATCAATGTATGATGTCATCAGTGATCAGGAAATGGTGGACAGAATATTTGGTTTCTTGCCTTCTTTCATTGGGGGGCAAGAAGGCCAAGCTCCTTTGGGCTTTGAGGTAAGAAGAGGTGGAGAAATAATTAAATTGATTGTCAATTGTAATAGTATATGGGAATCACTTTCTGAGGCAGGAGAAAGAGCAGTAGCCTAGACAACAATCTGGTAAACAAAATCTGAGTCCAAAGGAGAAAGTGGCAAAAGCATTTAGGAGGGACCCTCCCTGGTTTTTGGTGAGTAAAAGTGAAGTACCAGAGGGGTACTTTCAGATTTGCAAGCTTCTGTTAATGTAACCTTGTAATAAAAATAGGTCTAGCATTCCTGATTGTGCTTCTTGAACAATTAAATAATTTTGAGGAACTAATGAGCACATTTGAAAATTTCAAACTATATCATTAAAATGGCAGCATTGCTGGTTGTGACCAAAATAAAAATAATGATTTATCAGAAAGCAAACTGATAAAAGTTATTTCACATGACTACCTTTATCCACCATCTCAACTTCCAGTTGTCCTATTTCTGGGCAGTGAATACCGATACCTTGCAAAAGCAGATCACTGGATTTCAGCCATTCACCATTTTTATTTTTATTTTCTGGAAGTCATTATGAAGTTGATCAGAAAATCTCTATTTCTGAGAAGCCAAATCTCTGCGGTTGCCATAGCAATTTGAGCAAGATGGCTGTCCCCTCATTTCCCAGAGCTATAAACCTGCAGGAGACTGCTGCCTGTCAATCTCTTCATGGAGAGCAGCTGTTTGGAGCACTTGTCCAGAGAGGTCTACTTGCTGGTTCTTCATTTCACTGTGGTCATAGGCATCATTTTTTATGGAATGGTCCTTTTCAAGATGGTGCCGACAAAGGCTGCCTTGGTGAAATGCTCTCTAATGGTTTCTTTATTTCTAATTGTTCTCTGTGAACACTGTGAATCACTATGGATTTCCTACTCATGAGACCATCTGCTAAAAATTAAGCAACATTTCTTTAAGGAGCAGCTTTCTTTGATCTCACCCCCGCCTGTCTTTACAAACACAGAGGAGATTCTAACACAGGAGGAGGCAATTCCCACAAAGCCATGGATTATTAAAAAAACCAAACGACGGAAGCGAAGGAAGAGAGGTAAACGATCTGGGATCTTAAACAGACTAAGAAATCGCATTAAAACTCCTCTGCCTTCAATTTTCCTAACAAATATACGCTCACTTGCAAATAAGATGGATGAAATACTCCTCTTAAACAAATACTGTTCTGATTTTCGCAATTCAGCAGTCCTATGCTTCTCTGAAACCTGGTTAAATGAATCAATTGAAGATAGCAGCCTGAACATTCCATGGTTTCAGATTGAACGATCAGACAGGATTCCAGAAACATCTGGTAAAAAGAAAGGAGGAGGCTTATGCCTGTATATTAACAGCAACTGGTGTCAAGATTTTAAAATAATTTACAAATTCTGTGACAACAATTTAGAGACTTTAATTATCAACTGCAAACCATACTATTCGCCTTGTGAATTTTCCTCATTTCTTCTAATTGCTGTTTATGTCCCACCACAAGCCTGTGTAAACAAGGCATTACGGACTCTAGCTGACCAAATCATGGAGGCTGATTACACCCTGATTCACTGGCTATTGTTTTGGGAGATCTAAACAAGGCAAACTTAAGGAAAGAGCTACCAAAATACTTTCAGCATGTCAATTATCCCACCAGAGGCAAGAATACTCTAGACCATTGCTACACAACACTAAAAGATGCTTAACGGTCTTTACCACGTGCAGCTGTAGGAAACTCTGATCATTGAAGGATTCACCTTGTACCTGCTTACAGGCAAAGACTTAAAACCACAAAACCAACAATTAAATCAGTGAAGACCTGGACGGAGGAGGCAAAATTAAAGCTGTAGGCATGCTTTGACTGCACTGATTGGAATATTTTTGAAGATACCTCTGCAGACCTGGATGAACTCACAGATACTGTAACATCATATGTCAGCCTCTGTGAAGACCTATGTGTACCTACAAGGAACTTGCGAATATACAGTAACAACAAGCCTTGGTTCACACCTAAACTTAAGCAGCTACGACATTCCAAAGAGGAAGCCTACAATCAGGCCAGAAATGCACTAACAAGGGAGATCAGAGCAGCAAAAAGAAGCTACTCTGAAAAGCTAAAGAATCAGTTCTCAAAAAATGAACCAGCAAACATGTGGAAAACTCTTAAAAATATCACCGGCTATGGCAAACCTCCTTCCCAGGCTGAAGGTAATCAACAACTGGCAGATGACCTGAATGAGTTTTACTGCAGGTTTGAAAGGAAACTACAGCCACCTATCTCCACAATCCCCATCTCAGACACACCAACAACAGCCAAGCCTCCTACAACTGACCCCATTTCATTGGGTTCACAACCCCTAGTGATCACAGAAAAGGAAGTGCAGGACCTATTTCACAGACAAAAGCCAGGAAAAGCTCCAGGCCCAGACAAGATAACTCCTTCTTGCTTAAAAGTCTGTGCTGACCAATTGGCCCCCATCTTCACCCATATTTTCAATAAATCACTAGAGATGTGCTATGTTCCTTCTTGCTTCAAACGCTCTACCATCATCCCAGTGCCGAAGAAGCCCACCATCAAGGAACTGAATGACTACAGACCAGTTGCTTTAACATCTGTAGTCATGAAAACCTTTGAAAGGCTTTCCTACTTGAAAACCATCACGGATCCGCTGTTAGACCCCTTGCAATTTGCATACCGAGCAAATAGATCAACAGATGATGCTGTTAATATGGCTCTGCACTACATCCTACAACATCTTGAGTCTCCAAAGACCTATGCAAGGGTCCTTTTTGTAGGCTTTAGTTCAGCATTCAATACCATCATTCCAGACATTCTTCTAACTAAGCTAAACCAGCTACAGGTACCGGAACAGACTTGTAAGTGGATCACAAGCTTCCTAACAAACAGGAAGCAGCAGGTGAAGCTAAACAAGATCACATCAAATATCTGTACAATTAGCACAGGGGCCCCCCAAGGCTGTGTGCTCTCCCCACTTCTCTTCTTTCTATATACCAATGACTGCATCTCCAACGATCCATCTGTTAAGCTACTGAAGTTCACAGATGACACAACAGTGATTGGTCTCATTCGAGACAAAGATGAATCCGCATATAGACGAGAGGTCGAACGACTAGCCTTGTGGTGCGACCAAAACAATCTGGAACTGAACACACTCAAAACCGTAGAAATGGTGGTAGACTTTAGGAGAAACCCTTCCATACTTCCACCTCTCATAATACTAGACAACACAGTATCAACAGTAGAAACCTTTAAATTTCTAGGTTCTATCATATTGCAAGATCTAAAATGGACAGCTAACATCAAAAACATCATCAAAAAAGGACAACAAAGAATGTTCTTTCTGCGCCAACTCAGTAAGCTCAAACTGCCCAAGCTGCTGATTCAGTTCTACAGAGGAATTATTGAGTTTGTCATTTGTACCTCTATAACTGTCTGGTTCGGTTCTGCAACCCAACAAGAAAGATACAGACTTCAGAGGATAATTAGAACTGCAGAAAAAATAATTGCTACCAACCTGCCTTCCATTGAGAACCTGTATACTGCACGAATCAGAAGAGGCCATGAAAATATTTACAGATCCCTCACATCCAGGACATAAACTGTTTCAACTCCTACCCTCAAAAGGACGCTATAGAGCACTGCACACCAGAACAACTAGACACAAGAACAGTTTTTTCCCGAAGGCCATCACTCTGCTAAACAAATAATTCCCTCAACACTGTCGAACTATTTACTAAATCTGCGCTACTATTAATCTTCTTATTGTTCCCATCACCAATCTCTTTCCACTTATGACTGTAACTTTGTTGCTTGCAATCCTTATGATTTATATTGATATATTGACCATCAATTATGTTGTAAATGTAGTACCTTGATGAAGGTATCTTTTCTTTTATGTACACTGAGAGCATGTGCACCAAGACAAATTCCTTGTGTGTCCAATCACACTTGGCCAATAAAAAATTCTATTCTATTCTATTCGAATCATCTTCAGTACCATTTCTTCCCTGGAATGCAATCCCTGAGTGCTGTTAAATACCTTTTCTGCCTGCAACTTCAACACCTTATATCAAGGCTAGGTTAACAGCACTAGAGAATTAAAACTAAACTGTTCTTCTACTTCTGTACCTTGTAGGACCTGGAGAAAAAAACACAGACACACAAGCTGCACGAGGTAGACTTGGATATGATCCCCCTAACGGTAGAGCTGGATGAAGAGGCAGATGACTTGGCACAATACACCTTCCCCAAATTTGCAGCAACTTATTTCCAGGGATCTGCCACTTATACACACATTAGACGTCCATTGCGCCACCCTTTGCTTTATCATGATGAAAAGGATGATATTTTGGTAATTATTTACTTTAGTTTAATATGTTTTAAAATCAAAACTCCCAGTTCCTTGAAGTAATATTTAATAAATTGTGTTTGGAATAAATTTGGAACAGCTTGTTTTCGTTCCCTGATAACAGGCAGAAAAACTAAAACAACTGTTCGTTACATAGTCTTTAGGTACTGAAGTGTAAATTGTTCTGAATCAGACTATGTCTTTCTTGATAATTTGGAACGTGGTGCTGCAGACTGTACTGAATATTATAGAATGGATATTAATGCAGTGATGTGGATAAGAAATGTATTTGGTTATGTTGATTTTTATTGTGTTTGCATATTGCATATTCTAAGTATATTTTCAGGCATCTGATTAGAAACCAGGAGAGTGAATTTTAGAGTCACTTTAGGCACCAAGCCAGCTGGGTGACTTTGGGTCAATTGTTATCTCCCAAGAACCCCTAAGAAGAAAGAAAAGGCAAACTATTTCTTATAATCTTGCCAAGAAAACAACAGTGACAAGTCAGTTGCTAGGAGTTAGCGTTGTCTCAAAGGCAAATAAATAAATAAACAAACAAACAAACAAATAAATAAATATAGAAGATATTATCGCAATTGATGATCACGGCCTTATTTCCTATAAATTAGTCTTTTTCAGTCATCTAATAACAGCAAATATTAAAAGTTCAATGTTACTTCAGTTTCAATTAATCCTTTATTTAAAAAACAGGAAGTTACCAACAATATAAAGATCAGAAACAAAGAGACCAACCTACCCTACCATGATAAGGAGTTCCAGACAATTGACACAATGGCCATGTATAAAATTGTCTGCTTTAATCCCCACATTCTCATTTTGTCTAATTGCTGAAAGACAAAAGTTGCTGCAGTTGAGGAACACAGTTTGTTCTCATTTTTTTCAAGATTCATAGGCAAGAATCAGCACATTGAAGTTGACTCAGAACAGTTAAGCAACCTTTGTAGTTGTTTCAAAATTAATATTATGTTATTTGGCTGATGAATTCTTCAGTAGATGTTGTTTTCAAGTACTTTTTAAGGACAAATCTGTGCAGAAAACTAAAGGCTTAGACCCTGGTAGAAAAGTTTGCTGTAGTGTTAATCTTCTGTATAACTTATTACTCTGTCAACTGTCCACTGAATTTAAATACTAACATCACCCTATTTGGACCCTGAAGGCTTTAAAGTATTCATTTGTTACTAAACTATCTAATTAGAACTATTTGTTTACCAGTTAGTTTCAAATGATGTATGTGGTGGCTCAGTGGCTAAGACACTGAGCTTGTTGATCAAAAGGTTGGCAGTTCGGCAGTTCAGCAGTTCAAATCCCTAGTGCGACATAACGAGGTGAGCTCCTGTTACTTGTCCCAGCTTCTGCCAACCTAGCAGTTCGAAAGCACGTAAAAAATGCAAATAGGGACTACCTTTGGTGGGACAGTAACAGCGTTTTGTGTGCCCTTGGCATTTAGTCATGCTGGCCACATGACCACGGAGACATCTTTGGACAGCGCTGGCTCTACAGCTTTGAAATGGAGATGAGCACTGCCCCCTAGAGTCGAGAACGACTAGCACATATGTGCAAGGGAAACCTTTACCTAGTTTAAAATATTTTTGTTCAGCCAATTTTGAAAACATTAACTATATTTAACATAAGCATGTAGAAATATTGAGACATCATTTCACTATCTCTCTTGCAACTTGAAGGACAATCCATTAAAAATGGCATATTATGATACATGATTCGTTTGTTCATTGCTGCTTAATTTTAAAAAAATGACACCCAGCAACTTACTTCATAAAACATGTGGAAGACCTAACATTGAGATAAAAGGCAAATATGCAGCAAGACCATAAGTGTAACTTAGATTAGCGTTCTCCAATTTGCATGTTCCAGATGTCTTACAATATTTTCAGACAAAAATTGTGCCTATTTGTTCATGGTAAAATTTATACAATGAATTATTAATATTTAATTGTTTCCACATTTTATTTTGTAAAGTACAGTAATTGTACAGTATTTAATGAAACCACATACAGTTTTCTCTTTCCTAAATGTTGGCCTCAAAATAAGGCAAGAGTAACAAAATTGATTTGATTGGACAAAATGGCAAAATCATCTATTGAATGAATAGCCAATGTTTCTCTTATCACATCATGTTTATTGTTATAACTATATGGTAAACATAGAGGTGTACTAATTCTCATAATGTTCAATAGAAATTAAGTACATTCATATGGTGATGTACAAAAATCAAGAAAGTTAATTTCTTTCCATTCAGCTAATAAGTATTTGTTAATTAAATGCATCATAATTGCAAGGACAGTAAGTATGTCTACTATCTGTTCTCACTAGGCCTCTCTAGCTGTATGGACAATCATTTTGCAGTTCATGGGTGATTTGCCAGAAAGAGTGCAGAATATCAACAGCAAAAGAAGTTCCAAGGAGACCCAGATTTATGAAAGCTTTGACAAGAAAAGCCAACCACAGCCTGTAAGCAGTTAAATATAGTAAATATATTTTTCATTGCTATAAGCTTATTTAAATTGAAAAATTAGAATCCTAATTATTTGCTGCTTCATACTGATTTATCACTAATTGTTATTTGCCCACTGAAGTGTTACTTGCAATGATAATTTCTGGGGAAGGATTCTCAGACGAATAAATTTATTTTGGTGCAGGAAGTATCTCACTCTCACTCTCACTCCCTCTTCCTGAAGTGCTGATTCGGATTAGGACTGTCTGATCTAGTTCAAGAGAAATATGTAGAGTGAAGAGACATTGTTGGAAATTCAGATTATGCTTCATAATGCTATTTTGCTTTGCGGCATGCTAGCTTCCTATCATTTTAATTAAAAAGATTTAACAGAGCAGGTAGGACAAGAAGCCTAAATAGCATCAGGAGAGGTGTCAGATGTTACTGACCATGTTGGCATCTGTGATCTGGGCAAGTCCTACAACATTTAATTCAGTGGTTCATAACATGGGCAGCTGTGGACAATTTGTACCCTGCAGTCAACAAGTATTTGTAGCCTGTGAAGGGCTTGATAATGCCCATCTTTTCAGAGAGTTATCAAACATGAAGTGTCATCTTGTGTGCCATGTACAAACCACAGACTCTGGACTTCAGTGATTTTAGAAATGTTTGCTCTGTCTTTGGGGCTTAAATGTTAATTTATTTCAGCTGCAACTTGCTGATTTGAATTAGTAGAGTTACGGGGACAGGATAGCTGTCCGTAATTGTTAATTGTAAGCAGTTTTGGTTTAGTCAGAAAATTGGGTCAGAGTTTATTCGCACTCTGTTTAGTGAAAAGAAAGCACCACATTCCATTTGCATGACAGAACATATAATTTATAACACTGCCAGGAAGTTAGTCTTAAGTGTCTACAGAACACTAGAAAGACTCAGCATGATCCTCATCTTGTTCTCCACAAGAGAAAAACATCTTACTAAAATGGAAGCAGACTCAGTTCAATTCTGTCTATATCTTCCACAATAGACTAAGAAACCTAGTTCCATTCCATCAGTAAAATAAGATGAGAATGGTTTGCTGCCACACTTTCTTCTTAAATTCAATTTTCTCACTCTGTAATGTTTTTGACTTTTAAAATTTCTTTAACTACTGGTTAATTTTCTAAAGCTTACTATACACTGCTAGTAGAGCAGTTATGACTTAGAATTTATAGCATTAATGTCATAGAATGTGACATTTTTCTAACATAAATGTCTATGACAAATTTATTGAATCTAATAAAGAATGTAACATTTTGTTAAACTCCACACTCAAGGTAGCCATCAGTTAATAGCTATTATTTAACCAATTACTTGTTGCAAATTTTACGCCATTCCATTTCTGAAGACAAGTGACTTAAAATACTAATTTAAAAAAATCATAATATCAAAATAGTAACATAAGAAGTAATATCTTGATGGGTAATTAAATGAAACTACAAAGAGGAGAAAAAGGTTGCTTTCCAAAATTATTTATTACAAATAACAATAAAAAACAATGTTTGAGACTTTAAAAAACTGCTTTCTTCATATAACTCAATGCTTATGAGTGCTGGTTCCCCTTCTTTTTCAGTTTATCTTGGTTTTGGGGAATCAAGCTAACTCTTTTTTTCTTCTTCATAAATTGGATAACTTAGGTAGACATCAAAAAAGTTAACAAGTTCTCCAAGGTAATTTCTTCTGTGAAACTGAAGCGTAACTCCAAAATGGCTGATAAGGTTTGTTGCATATTTTCTTCTCACCATCCAATAGGCATTACAGTCTCCTATTGAAAATATACTTTTTGGGGCTTATTGCAAGGCAGAAACTTTTTGAGAAAGCAGCAGACATATGCAGATGTTTCCCCGCCTCTTGTATCTTAAATATAAAATGAATAATGTCAACAAACTAGGTTGCTGATGAACAGACAGACATTCCTCATGTCCAAAGCAACATGGGAGGAATGGAGCATATATCTTACTTATCCTGTTATCACTTCCTACTTTGTTTTGAGATTAGTCTGGTCCAAACATTTAAAGCATATCAGGTTGGAGGGGCTGAGCTGGTGTACCATTCTAGCATGGATTGGGTGCCATTTAAAACAATTCTAATCAAAAAAGGGTGAATGGTTTTATGGTTATTTTAGATAAAAAGCCAGCTGATGAATGGGGAAGATATGTTTCAGGAGGAATACTCTGAGTCTGAGAGGCCTATATCTAACCTTGAAAAAGTGCAGTTTATCATTGGAAATGCTATCCTGCGTTCTGCCATCAGGTATTACATTTATGAAATAGTACCTTTATTTTCAATAGCAAATGCACAGATCCAGATGTACATTTAAAATGGCTTGAACAAAACTCATGTTTCCTTTAGGTATTGAAATCATGTATGTATATGTTTTGTGCAATAAGGCTATATAAAAAGCTATTAAGCTTCATCAGAAGTGTTCTTGTTATCACTAATTATGTGGTTGATACTTATGCCAATTGTTCCTTGTATGTCTGACATTAAAACTTTGAAGCATACTTTTTCTTATAGCCTATGTTGTTTTTTATTTTCTTTGCAAAAAGCTTGAAGCAAAGTTTTTTCTACTGCTTTTGAGCTGAATTTCAAGATTTTTAAATATAAAAGTATATTATATAGTTTATTTTTTTATCAGTTGCACTTTTAAACAAAAGTCATAAAATATTTTAGTTAAGCTTACATTTAAGTGAACAATATCATGTGTGAGGTTTTAAATCTCTTAAATTTCACGTGAGATCCTCCATTTTTTGTTCAGCCAATTTCATAACAAGGGTGAAGTTTCACAACTCATCTAGAGGACTCATTGGTTTGATTTGTTTTCCCTGCAAAGTAAACATTGTTATAGGTAAAGCTGATGTACAGGGCATGAATTAACCCTGAAAACCAAAATGCACGATAAGTAACAGAGAATAAGAGACATATTCAACACTGCATCCATTTTTCCCCTATGATTCCTCAACTGTGCATTTTTTTATATTCATTTTGTTGAGAAAGTATTTGGGTTTTTAAAATCTTTTTTCCTCCCTACTATGATTTTCCTTTTTTTTCCTATTATGCAAAATAGGAATGTCATTAAATCCCACTTTCCCAAAAGGAGGAAAGGCGAACTTTTTGGCTCTTCATCCCTGCTGCAGCCAACAGAGAACACAGTCCTTTTTAAAAAATGTAATTAAACGTGATCTCTGGCCAGAAAAGTTTGCTAGCTTCTGAGATGATGAACTTGAAACATAAAAAAAATGCCTATTTGTTTTCTATAACAGGGATGAGATTTATTGCCAGATCTGCAAACAACTCACTGAAAATAACAATAAAACTAGTTACCATAGAGGTTGGATCTTGCTGTCACTTTGCCTTGGTTCTTTCTGCCCTTCAAACCAGTTTGTGAAGGTATTGATTCTGTAGTTGTTTGCTCCTAGTAAAAGCTACTTCAGTTAGTGGCTGAAGACCATGTGTAGAACAAAGCTTTAGCCCTGGGGTGACAAACATCTTCAGTGTAGGGGCCAGAGGTTATACTACTGCCACCATTCTGGGGTACTTTGTTGTAAATGCTCCAACACTGGAAGTTTTTAAGAAGATATTGGATAATTTACTTTTTGCACAAGTTGCACAGAGACAGCTGGTAAAACCATAGTTAAAATGGTTGCCTGAGGAGGCAACAAGCATCCTTTCTGTGCATATGAGGTAAATATATTTCATTTAGGCCAGCGGCCCCTAACCTTTTGGGCACCAGGGACCAGTTCTGTGGAAAGAGGTTTTTCCACAGACCTGATGGGACATGTTTTCACATGCTGCCTGCATGGATGGGCTTTGCTTGTTTGCGTGGCCCAGTTTCTGGCCATCCAGAGACCGGGGGTTAGGGACCCCTGGGCTAGATGGTTTTGGGTACAGGTTGCTAAGCTCTGCTCTAGCCCATAGTTGCCTAATGCAAAATTCAGCAGCAATTATTCCCTATTCTTTCTAGTGTTTCCCTTCTTATTGTATATATTGACTTTCTTCCTCTTTACTCCCAATTCTTGGCTGCTTTCTGTCTTAATGCTATCCTAAAAACATCTTATTGGCAACATTTGGATTTTGACAATCATTGTGAAGTTTGTATCTGTCTTACACACTGAAGGTTGACATTTGCAGTTTTCAGACACAGGCCGAATATTTTCATGTTTGCAGCCTAAAAAATGATTTAACCTTCTACTTTGTCAAGCCCATTCTTAAAGGGTATTTAAAGAGTATCATTATATTTGAGACATGTTATTCAAAGCCCAAAAAGTAACTTGGACTGAAAACATTTTCATTATGTTCTACTTACGTTATAGAAGATCCTAACAAATGTATGTGGTCATGTGCTTTCAAATAACGTATTTTACTTCATACCAGTATCTACTAAATTTCATTCGGGGTGGACCATTATTGTATGCACCATATTGTTCTGAACGGTTGAGGCGAACTTATATGAATGGAACACGATCTGAACCACCTAGCTGGATGGAGTTGCAGGTAACTATTACCCAAATTACATTACATTTTACCTGCTCTTTTCTTACATCAAAAATTATGGTATGGTAGGACATAGGATAGGTAATTCTAATTATCTAAATTAATATTTTCCAGTCTGATATCCTCCAGCTATGTTGGATTAGAATTGCCATTGTCCTCACCAAATGGCCAATTATTTTGCATCCTTTTTCTGATATTTTAAGTTTCCTTCCATGCCTGAAATCACATAGAGTAGGTTCCACATTAGCTCTCTTCATTCACTTTTTATGAGGAATCCAGCTGACACCATTTAGCTAGAGTTTCTTATGAAATCCATGTTCTCTTTCTTTTAACAGCCTTCATTTGAGACACATTTGCTGCACTAGCCATTCTAAATAAGCAAACAAAAATCAGCATTTTTTCCAGAACTTTCTTTAAATTGCACAAATGCAAGTTTATTTCCTGTAATTTAAATTAAATTACTGAATTATTATATTTACCCCTCAAAATTGAATTTTTGCTATTAAAAAGGGTAAGTAAAAAAAGCTAGCAATTACTTTTGTCAAAAGCAATACAAAATGGCTATGGGGAAAGATCAGCTATTCAAGAGAGAAAAGATCTTACTAATATCTTTAGAGAACAGGAAAGAGTTGAAAGGAGCAACTATCAAACAGTAAAATAGAATAGAATAGAATAGAATAGAATAGAATTTTTTATTGGCCAAGTGTGATTGTACACACAATGAATTTGTCTTGGTGCATATGCTCTTATTGTACATAAAATATACCTTCATCAAGGTGCAACATTTACAACATTTAATGATAGTCATAGGGTACAAATTTAACAAACGATACAACACTTAATGATAGTCATAGGCTATTAAGCAATCAGGAAAAAGATTAACATTGGAGAGGACTTTAGTGGATGTAAATTTACGAATAAACATCATAAGAGGAACTTGATGATGCAAAAAAACATCTCTAGGTAATACCATTTACACATAAGCATAGAAAAAAGTACTTGAGAGTGGAGGCTCGTTCTCCAAGCTTGTGGGTTGGTTTCCAAACATTTTATTACCAGGCTCGATAACATCTTCAACAGAGTTTAAGGGGTATCAAATGTTCCTCTGTTTATAAGGGCTTCGTGTGGTCAGTAGGTCTTGTGATGGGGATGTCCAATTAGGTGAGGGTCTTGTGAGGGGTCTTGTGATGGGGAGGTAACATTAGGTAAGGATCATTGGGAGGTGAAGTGCTGGGTGGGGGGCATGGGGAGGTTGCATGGGTTGGTTGAGGGTCAATGCTGTTGACGTGATCCACACCTGACCCATCATAAGACCATCACTTGAAGCAACCCACACTTGACCCATCACAAAACCCACCTGATGTGACCTTCCCATCATAAGACCTACTGACCACACAAAGCCCTTATAAACAGGAACACTGACACTGATATCCCCTAATATCTGCTGAAGATGTTACCTACCGTATATACTCGAGTATAAGCCGAGTTTTTCAGCACGTTTTTTGTGCTGGCATATAACTTATACTCGAGTCTACTGCAGAGCCGACCCAGGGAGAGGGTTTTTTGCCCTCGGGAACAGCTGGGCCGGCAGGACGAGCCCAAATGCTGCTGGCATGCTTTGCCAGCTCGGCCGGCTTCGTTTTGGGGCGGCTGGCCTCGGCGTTTTCTTCCGCCGCTTTTTGATGGCGGCGGTGGTCGGCGGAGGGGGCGGGGGGCGGAGGGGGCGTTTGTCACGAATACATCCCAATAAAATGCAAAGGTTTCAAAGCATGTTTTGGAAAAGCAGCGAGGGATGGGGAGAATGCTGCCTTGAATGTGAAAAGAAACGTGGAAAACTCCAACTACAGTATAAAAAAACATTTGCACTCAGTACTTTTTATTTTATTTTATTTTTGCCAAGTTTTCCCAGGTTTTTTCCCTATGGAAATTGGGGAGGTGGGGAGAAAGAGGTGAAAAGAAAAGCCTCTTGGAAAGCGGAGAAATACAGCAAGAACAAACGATTTCTCCCCGCCCCTCCCGGCGCTGTCCTTCTCTCCCGCCAGTCACACGGTTCAGTTTTTTTTCAGGCTAACTATACTTTGCGTTTCACTCCCCCAGTGAACATTGTAACCCGAGACTTGCTGGTAAACAGTGAGCAAAATTACGGTAATCTCCTCTGCCAAATCTATTCCCAAACCCTCCCCCCCCAACACCTCCGCTCCAAAGGCAAGAAATGAACGCGAATCCGAGAGGGGCAGGAGGAGGAGGAGGAGGAGAGATGGGGGCATTGCAAGCTAGGGTGGGAAGAAGGAGGAGGAAGAAGAAGGGAGGCAAAAGAAACCGACCCTCGTGCAGATCAGCAAATTAGCTTTCCTTCTCCAAACCAATTTTTTTTTAAAAAAAAAAACCGTTCTACCCAGAGCAAATGGCAAATAAGCAGCCCGTTTTGAGTCTGATTATTGTTTCGCGGTGGTTGCCCTCTCTGATCTCCTTGTACATGACAAGGCACCTCTAACCCAGCGCTTTGTGTTTGTTATTGGTAATTCTCCTCTCCTTCTTCCATTGGAGTCCTCTCCTTCCTTTCCGAACGGGCGGGCGATTTACCTTCTCTGCCTCTTTTATTTTCCTGGAGGTGGAGGTGTATTCCTAAGGATGCCTTCAGTGCTGGGGAAGGAGCCGATCCATGGAGGGAGGGGCGACGCTGCCGAGCCGCTGCTTACAGAGAGCGAAAGAGCCAGGAGACCTTGGCATAGGTGGGCGGCTGGTGTAAGGCAGGGCAGAACCTTCGACCCGCAAGGATCCCGGGAGGTGGGGACGAAGAGAGGCAGAGAAGGAGGAGGAGGAAGGAAAAGAAAGAAAAGGGGGAGTGAAAATAAGAGCAGTCCGAGCAATAAATAAATATTGCTGGGCTGCTTTCCAAAAATCCTCAGCACGGAACTAAAAGTTGCAAGTGTTTTGTGAGTTCAAACAGTCCCTTCCAGACTAACACGTTTCATTAAAAGATACAAAGTTTGGTAAACTGAAGCTCGCTCTGTCCAATGCAAAAAAATCATCATCATCATATAATAATAATAATAATAATAATGATAATAATAATAATAATGATGATGATGATGATGATGATGATGATGATAATAATGATAATGATAATAATAATAATAATAATGATGATGATAACAAATAACAAATAACAAAAAAAGCTTCTTCCAACATGTAACAAAAAAAGCTTCTTCCAACATGTTAAAAACAAGAAAAAAGTCAAGGAAACAATTGGCCCATTGCTGGGAGAAAGTGGCAAGAAGATGACAAGCAACAGGGAGAAAGCAGATCTACTTAACTCATATTTTGCATCTGTCTTTACACAAAAGGAAAAAACAATCCAACCTATCAAAAACAGCACTACAAAAAACAGATTAGAAACACAAGTTAAAATAGGGAAGAAAATGGTAAGTGAACACCTGTCTACCCTAGACGAGTTCAAATCACCAGGACCGGATGGATTACACCCCAAGGTTCTGAAGGAACTGGCAGACGTGATCTCAGAACCACTAAACTATATCTTTCAAAGATCCTGGAGCACAGGGGAGCTGCCAGAGGACTGGAAAAGAGCTGATGTAGTTCCCATCTTCAAAAAAGGAAAAAAAACAGATCCAGGAAACTACAGACCTATCAGTCTGACCTCAATACCGGGGAAGATTCTGGAAAAGATAATCAAGCAACGAATCACCGAACACCTAGAAGCAAACAAAGTAATAACCAAAAGCCAACATGGGTTTGTCAAAAACAGATCATGCCAGACTAATCTTATCGCATTCTTTGACAAAATGACAAAATTAGTAGACCAGAGGAATGCTGTCGATATAATTTACTTGGACTTCAGTAAAGCATTTGATAAAGTAGACCATAACCTACTACTAGATAAAGTAGAAAAATGTGGGTTAGACAGCACCACCACCAGATGGATTCGTAATTGGCTGACCAACCGCACTCAATGTGTAGTCCTCAACGGAACTACATCCACATGGAGGGAAGTATGCAGTGGAGTACCCCAAGGCTCTGTTTTAGGCCCAGTACTCTTCAACATCTTCATCAATGACTTGGACGAGGGGATAGATGGGGAACTCATCAAATTTGCAGATGACACCAAGCTGGCAGGAATAGCCAACACTCCAGAAGATAGGCTCAAGTTACAGAAAGATCTTGACAGACTTGAACATTGGGCGCTATCTAACAAAATGAAATTCAACAGTGAAAAAGTAAGGTTCTACATTTAGGCCAAAACAAAATGCACCAGTACCGTATATGTGGTACCTTGCTCAATAGTAGTACCTGTGAGAGGGATCTTGGAGTCCTAGTGGATAACCATTTAGATATGAGCCAGCAGTGTGCAGCAGCTGTTAAAAAGCCAACACAGTTCTGGGCTGCATAAACAGAGGATAGAATCAAGATCACGTGAAGTGTTAGTGCCACTTTATAATGCCTTGGTAAGGCCACACTTGGAATATTGCATCCAGTTTTGGTCGCCACGATGTAAAAAAGATGTTGAGACTCTAGAAAGAGTGCAGAGAAGAGCAACAAAGATGATTAGGGGACTGGAGGATAAAACATATGAAGAACGGTTGCAGGCACTGGGTATGTCTAGTTTAACAAAAAGAAGGACTAGGGGAGACATGATAGCTGTGTTCCAATATCTTAGGGGCTGCCACAAAGAAGAGGGAGTCAGGCTGTTCACCAAAGCACCTGAGGGTAGAACAAGAAGCAATGGGTGGAAACTGGTCAAAGAAAGAAGCAACTTAGAACTAAGGAGAAATTTCCTGACAGTTAGAACAATTAATAAGTGGAACGACTTGCCTTCAGAAGTTGTGAATGCTCCAACACTGGAAATTTTAAAGAAAATGTTGGATAACCATCTGACTGAGATGGTATAGGGTTTCCTGCCTGGGCAGGGGGTTGGACTAGAAGGCCTCCAAGGTCCCTTCCAACTCTGATGTTATGTTATGTTATGATGATGATGATAATGATAATAATGATAATGATAATAATAATAATAATAATAATAATGATGATGATGATGATGATGATAATGATAATAATGATAATGATAATAATAATAATAATAATGATGATGATGATAATGATAATAATGATAATGATAATAATAATAATAATAATAATGATGATGATAATAATGATAATAATAATAATAATAATGATGATGATGATGATGATGATAATGATAATAATGATAATAATAATAATAATAATGATGATGATGATGATGATAATGATAATGATAATAATAATAATAATGATAATGATAATGATAATAATAATGATAATAATAATAATAATAATAATAATAATGATGATAATGATAATGATAATAATAATAATAATAATAATAATAATAATAATAATAATAATAATAATAATATTCAGCCGTGCTTCGCTTTGATGGCAGCCTGACGTAAAATGGGGGGCAGGGGGATACATACACGGTTAGGGAAAAATAACAAAACAACGTTTTGGGCTCAATTGCAGTCTTAAATTGAGGACTACCGGTACTTGCAATTTGAACCTTATTGGACACTTCATTCCTGGAGGGTTTTTAAAGAACAGACTGGACAATCCTTTGTCTGAAACAGTATAGGATCTCTTGCTTGAGGAGTGGGGACTGGACTAGAAGATCACTGTTAGTTTGGGATATGTTCAGAGCCCACACATCTGATGACATAAAAAAATTGGCAAAGTCATCTCAAGTCACTTTGGCCGTTATTCCAGGTGGGCTTACATCTGTATTGCAGCCCCTAGATGTCAGTTTAAATAAACCTTTCAAGGACCGTGTGCGAAGGATGTGGCATGAATGGATGACATCTGGTCAAGCTCGTCTGACAAAAGTTGGAAATCTGAGAAAGCCAGACATAGAACTAATAGCACAGTGGGTTCGTGATGCATGGGAAGATATTCCAGAGGACATGGTGCAACGTGCCTTCAAGAAATGTGGCATTAGTAATGCTATGGATGGCAGTGAAGACAGCGCATTGTATGAGAGTGACAGCAGTGATGATGACGACTGTGAACTCAGTGATGACGACAACGTATATGCGGATAACATCACAGAAGCTGAAGTAGCTGAAGCTCTGTTTGGACAAACAGATGATGAGGAGAACTCCAGTTTTGAGGGATTTTAGCTCTCGTTAGCTTGGTTGCTGTTACTTTTAAAGATACTGTATTTTTGATACCATATTCTTTTTGGGGACCCCCTTTTGCACTTTTATTGTTTTTCGTTCAAATAAATATTCATGTTATTTTACTTGGCTCTATCTTTATTTTTTACATTGACCAGTAGCTGCCTCATTTCCCACCCTCGGCTTATACTCGAGTCAATAGTTTTTCCCAGTTTTTGTGGTAAAATTAGGTACCTCGGCTTATATTCGGATCGGCTTATACTCGAGTATATACGGTAGCTTGGTAACAAAACATTCGAAACCAACCCACAAACTCAGAGAATGAACCTCCATCCTCATTCTACACCCAAGCTACAGATATTTGCCATCTTTTTAGCATTTTTTTTATTAATTTTTTTTTATTTTTTCTTTTCTTATACACATATTGTAAATGTATATTCTCTTGTCCATAAATAATCATACATATTTTTTCTGAAGAAAGCACAAAGTTAAAACATTTGGGGTTGCTTTTCTACCCTTTCTTTCCCTTCATTTCACAACAAACCTTCTTCTCCTCTTTTCCCTCCCTCTCTCCTCGCCTCTCCTTCCTTCTTCCTTCTTCCTCCTTCCCCTTCCTCTCCCCCACTCCTCTCCTCTTTTCTTCCTTTCTCACCTTCTCCCCTACTCTTATTCTCTGTCCTGTCTTCCTCTCCTTCCCCTCTCTTCCATTCCTCTCTCTCATTCACCTCCTCTATCTTACCCTCTATTCCTCTTCTTTCTTTCTTCTTTGTTATATAATATTTCCCTTACTTGGTAACCGAGCAGCTCCAGTTTTCTAATATTCTATACTTTCTTTCCAGTTTCTTTTCTATTTTATCCAATCTATCATTTCATAATTGTACATTTATATTTATAATCTTCTTTCTAGCATTAAGACACTAAAAGGCATGGAAAAGTTAAATATTGATTGATCTATTCTAATAATTTCACAAAGCCTTCCTTAACTAGATGTAGATCATCTATATACACCATATTGTAAAAGCTGAGATTCAATCTTCTTCATGTGCAGAATAGACTTCTATTTCTTAGTACTTTGTTTTTTAGGCAACCAAGAGTAAGAAACCAATTACACTTAGTGTAATCATGATGAACGGCAACAGTACCAAAGTTCTCGCAGATTCAGCCTCCACTGCAAAAGAGATCTGCCAGCTGGTAGCTGATCAAATGAACTTGAAAGACACATTTGGATTCTCTCTCTACATTGCTTTGTATGATAAGGTAAAATGAAGTTATGTGCCATGCCAATCTAAATGCTCTGGAAAAGCACACTTTTAAAATATTTTCATTTCTAATATATTTTTGTATCCTAGGGTGAGAACATTATTTCATAAAATACTTTCCTGGGTGGTTTGGGCTTTTTTTGCTAGTCCAGGGCTCTAGATATAAAAATGCAGTTTCCATCTGTTCCCAGATTTCACCAGCTGTTTACCCTTTTCTCACATAAATAGCACTAAGAGGTTTTATAACTTAAGGAAATTCACATAATCAGAATTGGTAGTTTGCTTTTTTGATGCAGCCAGGGGATTTTCCCCATGTATTCTTCTATTTAATCTGATCATATGAATGTCATTGTGTGAAAACAAAATAACCCACGTGATCCAAAGGGCTGTGTATTTTTTCCATGTGTCACTATCATGCTGACCATATATTTAATGTTCATTTAAGTCAGTCTCGTGACCTCCCGAGCTCTGTTTTTGCTGGCAAAGGGTTGCAGGAGGCCATCTCAGCTGAAAATGAAGCTTTGGAGCCCATTTTTTCTGGCAGAGTGCTTGGGCCACCATAGGCACCCCCAACATAAGTGACATAAAGCTAGGCACGCCCACCCTGGCCACGTTCACCTGGCCTCCTGAGGTCAAGCACAACCCAGATGCGGCCTGGATTGAAATCGAGTTTGACACCCCTGCCTTAGATGGAGTATGAAGGATATGATAAAATTATTTCAGGATGAGAAAAGGAACATCTAAAAACTTGCAATAGTGAAAATGTCAATATTTTCCTAGCGGAGACGACTTCCGGTATCCAGTGGCAACGGACGTCTGGAAGGTTTCTCCTGCCTCCAGCGCCCGAATCCGGCCACCGCCGAGGCCCTCAGGGGCCAGGTGTTCGAAGGACACCTGCCCGTGACGGCTGCCAGGGGTCTCCCAGCCGACATACAGGACTGTGGGGACCGATGCTGGCGTCCTAGGCTTGGCGGGGTTCGAGGCCACAGGCCGCGGCCATTATTTTGGTCGTCGCCTGGGCCGCTGTGCCCGGTGACACCGGGGCATTGGATTTATAATTGCAGCAGCCTGGTGGTGAACAGGGCACGGAGTAGAATTGAGGAGGAGAAGGAAGGGAATATCGGTGGCGTGAGTGGAGTGCTCCGGAGTGCGGGGGTTTTCTCCCCTGCGGTTGGAAGGAGCACGAGTTATTTTGGAGAGAGGAGAACTTAAAATAAGAAGATTACCGGTTTTGTGGAGCTCTGGAGAAGAGGTGATGGAGAAATTTAGGAGGGAAGGTTTGAGGCCCCTCCTTCTGGGGAACAGTGGTGGCGTCCAGCTTCCGCCTTCACTATGAGAATTTTGATGACATCACTTCCCTTGGTTTCCTGGTTGACTAACTGTACTCTGGACTCGTTGCTCCTGTGAGTGCCCCTGGTGGATCCGGAGGAAATTACAAGGATACTGTGCTTGCCTGAGGATTTTGATTCTTTTTTTCAAATGGCAAAAGGTCAGAGACCAACTGCTGGAGAGATGGAGAGAATTCTGGAAAAGTTATCCAATATGGACAAGAAACTGGATGATTTGCAAAGAGGCCAAACGGAAATAAGAGAAGAAATTGTGACTATCCAAAAGGATTTAAAGGATACTCAACAAGTCTCAGCAGAAAACAAGCAGAAAGTGGAAGGTCTGAGGGTGAAATGCGGCCAGTGCAGAAAAGAGAGGAGACGACAGGCAATGCTGTGCTTGGACTACAGATGGATAAAATGTCTTATTTCCTTAGGTTTCAAAATTTGGAAGAAGTGGACCAAGAAGACTTGAGAGATGTTGTGACTAAATTGTTGGGAGAATTTCTTGGGAGAAGTGTTGATTTCATGAATTGGGATGTGGATCGAGTTTATAGAGTTAATTCGCAATATGCACGCACGCATGCAGTTCCCAGAGAGGTTCATGTCAAATTTGTGAGAAGAGAGAGATGAAATTTTAGAAAACATAGGAGTGGGGCACTGTTTTTGTGGTAAAATTAGGTACCTCGGCTTATATTCGGATCGGCTTATACTCGAGTATATACGGTAGCTTGGTAACAAAACATTCGAAACCAACCCACAAACTCAGAGAATGAACCTCCATCCTCATTCTACACCCAAGCTACAGATATTTGCCATCTTTTTAGCATTTTTTTTATTAATTTTTTTTTATTTTTTCTTTTCTTATACACATATTGTAAATGTATATTCTCTTGTCCATAAATAATCATACATATTTTTTCTGAAGAAAGCACAAAGTTAAAACATTTGGGGTTGCTTTTCTACCCTTTCTTTCCCTTCATTTCACAACAAACCTTCTTCTCCTCTTTTCCCTCCCTCTCTCCTCCCCTCTCCTTCCTTCTTCCTTCTTCCTCCTTCCCTTCCTCTCCCCACTCCTCTCCTCTTTCTTCCTTTCTCACCTTCTCCCCTACTCTTATTCTCTGTCCTGTCTTCCTCTCCTTCCCCTCTCTTCCATTCCTCTCTCTCATTCACCTCCTCTATCTTACCCTCTATTCCTCTTCTTTCTTTCTTCTTTGTTATATAATATTTCCCTTACTTGGTAACCGAGCAGCTCCAGTTTTCTAATATTCTATACTTTCTTTCCAGTTTCTTTTCTATTTTATCCAATCTATCATTTCATAATTGTACATTTATATTTATAATCTTCTTTCTAGCATTAAGACACTAAAAGGCATGGAAAAGTTAAATATTGATTGATCTATTCTAATAATTTCACAAAGCCTTCCTTAACTAGATGTAGATCATCTATATACACCATATTGTAAAAGCTGAGATTCAATCTTCTTCATGTGCAGAATAGACTTCTATTTCTTAGTACTTTGTTTTTTAGGCAACCAAGAGTAAGAAACCAATTACACTTAGTGTAATCATGATGAACGGCAACAGTACCAAAGTTCTCGCAGATTCAGCCTCCACTGCAAAAGAGATCTGCCAGCTGGTAGCTGATCAAATGAACTTGAAAGACACATTTGGATTCTCTCTCTACATTGCTTTGTATGATAAGGTAAAATGAAGTTATGTGCCATGCCAATCTAAATGCTCTGGAAAAGCACACTTTTAAAATATTTTCATTTCTAATATATTTTTGTATCCTAGGGTGAGAACATTATTTCATAAAATACTTTCCTGGGTGGTTTGGGCTTTTTTTGCTAGTCCAGGGCTCTAGATATAAAAATGCAGTTTCCATCTGTTCCCAGATTTCACCAGCTGTTTACCCTTTTCTCACATAAATAGCACTAAGAGGTTTTATAACTTAAGGAAATTCACATAATCAGAATTGGTAGTTTGCTTTTTTGATGCAGCCAGGGGATTTTCCCCATGTATTCTTCTATTTAATCTGATCATATGAATGTCATTGTGTGAAAACAAAATAACCCACGTGATCCAAAGGGCTGTGTATTTTTTCCATGTGTCACTATCATGCTGACCATATATTTAATGTTCATTTAAGTCAGTCTCGTGACCTCCCGAGCTCTGTTTTTGCTGGCAAAGGGTTGCAGGAGGCCATCTCAGCTGAAAATGAAGCTTTGGAGCCCATTTTTTCTGGCAGAGTGCTTGGGCCACCATAGGCACCCCCAACATAAGTGACATAAAGCTAGGCACGCCCACCCTGGCCACGTTCACCTGGCCTCCTGAGGTCAAGCACAACCCAGATGCGGCCTGGATTGAAATCGAGTTTGACACCCCTGCCTTAGATGGAGTATGAAGGATATGATAAAATTATTTCAGGATGAGAAAAGGAACATCTAAAAACTTGCAATAGTGAAAATGTCAATATTTTCCTAGCAAATAGATTGTGGGATAGGCCACAATCTATTTGCTTTTTCAAGGAGAAGATAAAGTATAAGTTATTCCAAGGACTCACCCCAGAATGTTCCTTTTAGCCAGAATTTAAGTCAGCAAAGTTTCAGGTTGACCTCAAGACAAATACAGTCAAGTTTCAGTTGACATTCTTGGAATTTTAAAAAAATGAGTTGTTGTTAGTGTAATGAATGTTAGTAAAGTTTACAAAGAAATTTATTTATAGCCTTATAATTTTTATCACTTCAAAATATATATAATTTGTTTATTAGATTGTTTTGTTTAACCTGCTGCAATCCGCTATCCTCTTGATGGCATTTTTCTTCTTTGTTTACACAGACATACATAGGAATATTATATATATATATATATATATATATATATATATATATATATATATGTGTGTGTGTGTGTGTGTGTGTGTGTGTGTGTGTGTGTGTGTGTGTGTGTGTGTGTGTGTGTGTGTGTGTATGTATGTATGTATGTATGTATAATGTAACTTCCCAATCTGTGTCAATTCAGAGATTGTTTCACCTTGCTCTACAAATAATGTAGAAGAACATATAATGAGGCCATCCCCTACTTTTGCCATCCTAGTTATGCACTGCTATACATAATGCTATTAATTCTCCTTTATAATTTTTGTGCAATTTTCATTCAGTTTTTATCATATTAAGTTTTTTCAAGGCAGTTTGTATTTCTTTAACTGAGCAGACTTTCCCCCCCTTAACAATGACCTTAGGTCTGGTCACTGGGCAGTGGACGGGATCACATCATGGATGCCATTTCTCAGTGTGAACAACAGGAAAAAGAGAAAGGTGGTCATGTACAGTATACTCCTTGGCGTCTCTACTTCAGAAAAGAGATCTTCACCCCCTGGCACAACTCCAAAGAAGATCCCATCAGTACTGAACTCATCTATTATCAGATAATACGTGGCATCCGGTTTGGAGAATACTGCTGTGAAAAGGTAGCTTTTTTTGGTACTCTGGTTATGAGGGCCAAGCCAAAATATGACTTTTTAAGGGCATATTTCTGACAAGAATTATTTATCATTCTAAATTCATTGCTCTACGAACTATTTGTTTATAAAATTTATTGGCTGCCCATCTTACCACAGGGTAAGTCTGGGCAACTTACAATCTTATAAAGATACAAACTATCCAAAACCTAAAAGACATAAATAAAAACGGTAAAGATCTAATTACTGAGCCCAGTTAAAAGATGGGGAGAGAGTAGGATATAAAGAGGGGTGGTAGTATCTGTTATTAATCTATCAACCATTTTTCATGTGAAACTCCTCCATTGGAACCCCAAGCCAGCTGGCAGAACCGGGTCTTTTAAATCCTTGTGGCAGGTCAGGAGGCTTGGAGCCGATCTTACTTGGGGTGGGGAGGGATAAAATATTCCAAAAAGCAGGCACGAAAGTAGAGAAGGCTCTCCTCCTGGACACAGCCAGTTGAATTCCCTGGCCAATGGGTCCTGCAGTATGCCCCCTTTACTGGCACGGGTGGGGCGGGCCAATCCCAGTGGGACAAGAAGGTCCCTCAAGCATCTTGGTCCCATGCCATGAAGGGCTTTATTTTTTTTTAAGCTTATTTCTCCTGTCATTTGTTTGGTCTAGCTAATAAGGCCTAGGGAATGAAGGTGGATTAAGAACTCCAGAAAACTGACTAATCTGGTTGTTATAGGAGGAGGACTTGGTGGAAATTGGAGCCAAATACTGTTATATCAAGTTTGGAGAGTCCATCCAAAATGAGTTGGTTCAAAGTATTCTCCAAGAATGTATCCCAGCAAAGCTACTAAGATCCAAATCCCAAGAGAAGTGGGTAAACCTCATCTCATATGCTCATGCTAAGGTATGAACATGACATTAACATTAGCTTCTATTTCTACTGCAGCTGTGAAGTCAAGTATGAATGGAATGCCTAAATTCATTCCCATTGTAATTTTTTATCTGTAACTTGCTGATTAAGCAATAAGTATGTGAAGATTGTCAGTTGTACTTTAGGGCCTTTGTGCAATGTACCTTATTTAAGAAACAAATACCACTGAACTGCAATATATTTCTTGTATGTTGTAGGCAACTTACACACAGGACCAAATTTCCCCTCAATGTGTAAAGGAGCAGCTGGTAGACTTTGCCCGTGATCAATGGCCTCTGCTCTTTTCTAGATTCTTTGAAGTTACTAAATTTTCAGGTACTGTGATGGCAACATACTTCGTGTAGGAAGAGGTATAGTGAAAAGTAGAGAAAATCTAATATATATATATATATATTGTGTTTGCAGGGCCCAGTCTGCCAAAGAAACATTTCATTGTGGCAATTAATTGGAAAGGTGTATATTTCCTAGATGACACTGAAAGAAGACTTCTAGACTTGTCTTTTCCAGAAATTACTGGCATCCATACCAACAGGTACTGTTGTTGGACATGTTGGACTGGAAAGAGCTCTTTGTCAATATTTAGGAGAAATAATGTTCAGCTGCTATTATATCATTGTCCGTATTTGATTCTTCTGTTATTGTGTCATAAGAACTAAAAGAGTTTCCATATTCTTTGATTTGCATAGTTTTCTCTCCCTAAGGAATAAACCTAGAGAGTTTGTTTACTCAGAAAGTATTTTTCTAGCTCTTAAAATATTGTGTCTTCTGGGTTGAGAATCTAATGCAATATAATTCATCTCTGTAAAGAGACATGAAGGAGTTGAATTAACCAAAGTAATTCTGTTTCAGCTTCTAGGAGCATTACAATTACTTTGATTATACAAGTATATGCTTTGTTCACAGGATTTTACAAAGTATCTGGACTTCAACTTTTAGCTTTTCTGCGTTTCCATTTAGACCCTCCTGTATTTACTTACAAAATTATTTTTTTCTATACAAAAAAATGCTAAAGAAGGAAAAGCTACACAATGTGATTTTTTAGTAGCACTAATGGTTGTCGATTTGGAACACTTCTATATTTAGAAATGTTTTATTCCTTGCTTATGTTAGATGTTGAAGGATACCAGACTTTTGTTTTCCTGCCATTTTACAAACTATTTTCTTTTGAAATATTTTGTGACTACAGGGGAGTCAAGACATTTGGGCAAAGCTGCACCCTTAGCACACTGCGTGGTGAAGAGTTTGTCTTGACATCTGTCAATAGTGTTGCAATTGCAGAATTAATAGTCATGTTCTTGGAAGGACTGAAAAAGCGATCACTTTATGCGGTGGCAATACAAGACAAAAAGCTACAAAGTAACTTGCATTTATTATATTTATTGTGTGTTGTTGTTCAACAGAAAAAAAATCTATGGCTGGGAAAGGAAAAAATTCAACTGCATACTGTAAGACATAACAATTAACAATATTTATTTTAAAAATAATAAGACAATACAAATTAAACTAGAAAAGAAAGTGCAATTGAAAAGAAAAAAGGGAGAAAGAGGAAGAGAGAGTCACACATGCAATAGGTGGATACATTCTCATGCCATTCTCCACTGGGCCAAATAATATAGGGTAGGCAGAGTAATGTGATGCAAAAACAGCTACAGATGTATCAGATCCTTATCATAATCAGTCTTTTGAAAGTTTGCTTATACATTGTTTTTACACTCTTTTCTCAAGAAACAAGATTGGCTAGAAAAGACTGGGTTTAGGCTCTTTCTCCCAGTTTCTGCCAGTTGATATTATTCTCTTATCCAAGTTCTACTTAGGCTTTCAGTTTTCTTTCTTGGGAATTCATGAGGAACTTAGTTGTTATCTTTGTGTAATTTGACTTTTCCTGGTGATGTGCACTATCAATTGCAGAGAAAAGAGTAATCAGGCTATTTCTTTAATCAGTGCTAGTAAAAAACATAATGCAGTCTTTTCCTACATAGCAGACATTTTTTTGGAAATGAGAAAGATGAAGAAGTGGTAGAAAACATTGATGATATTAAACATGTTATAAGCACTTATGACATACCCTGAAGTATCTATGCTTACACAAAATAGAGACAATGGCATTTTGTCATTGTCAGAAAGTGGACTCATGCTTCAATCTGAAACATCATCATGCATTTTAGATCTGATGTATAATAGCGGAAATAATATGCTTCAGTTTTTGTTTTCCAGGTGACACTACCATTTTGGCCTTCAAGAAGGGGGACTTGTTGATTTTAACCCAGGACAAAAGACTAGGAGAAAATCAAGGCTGGATCCCTGCTCAAAATGAGCGAACCAATGGTTCTGGGCTTGTGTCATCAGAGACCATCTATATCATCCCTACAGTTACAAAGCCTTCCAGTCAAATATTGGTAAGGATCAAATAATGCAATGCTTAACTCTGACAAATGACTGCCACTTTATCCCTTAAATAATAAAGATAATAAACTAGCAGTGGAAAAAAGAAGGGTTGGGGGGGCACTCTTGTAAAATGGCTCCTTGTCAACCTCTAAGACAGTGGTTCTCAACCTTTATAGTGCTGCGACCCCTTTAATACAATTCCCCATGATGTGGCGACCCCTTTAATACAATTCCCCACGATGTGCCGACCCCAACCGTAAAATTATTTTTGTTTTGAATTTATTGCCCCTGAAGCTGTATTGGCTAGCGATCTGAACTGCTTGCGATTGCCTTGAGGACGGAGGCATTAAAGCGGAGACTCCTCCCCTATTAAGTTTATCGCCCCTGAAGCCAGATTAGGCTAGCGATTGGGAGTGATTGCAGCTGGCCTGAGAGGGAGACATCAGAGCAAAGATTTCTCTCTTTTTTAATTCATCGCGCCTGAAGCCAAATTCGGCTAGCGATTTGAAGAGCCTGCAGCTGGCTTGTGGAGTCAACCATTGTAGCGCAATTCTTCGACTCGAAAGTATACTTCCCATATTTCCGATGATCTTAGGCGACCCCTGGCAAATCGTCATTCGACCCCCAATGGGGTCGCGACCCACATGAGAACCGCTGCTTTAAGATGTTCTTTACCACTCCATCTTATCTTGTTTCTTTCTAGCCAGATGGAAACAAGGCATAGTACTTCAGCCACTAGCTAGGTTTAATTTGTAAGAATACTTAAGCCGAATTTCTATTTCATTTTTTTATTACAATAATTTCTTCTTTAAAAAGACACAGAGAGTAGACTTTTTCATTGCAGTAAGGGAAAGATATTTTAGGCTGTCCTGAAGCCCAGTCACCAGATTAAAACAGATTACTGTTAGAAGCTGTGCTGTTCCTTCTAATGATGTTTGCCTAATCCCTTTTGATAGCCTGATTGAGGCTTTCCAACAACAATAGAAATCATTCCTAAACCTCTTCTCTGCATCTTTTCAAATCTGATGACTTGAAAACATGTTTCTAATGATTGACGAGATTAATTAATCCAAGTAATAATGTTGTCCCTTTCTTTTCATTACGTGGAATATCAATCTTTTTAGGCCTTGATAGACTTTGGTCCATAAAACTTTGTACAGTTTCAGCTGTTCTTTCTAGTTGCTAGTTTACATGTTTGGATATTGAACTATTGCAGTGTTTCCTCTAACGGCAGATTTACTCTCCACTTCAAATTTTCCCTTTAACTTGGAACCTCAATACTGTGTTTCATTGTGGATGCTCAGAATTTATATATGCAGACAGATTCCCCCCCCTTTTTTTTAGTTCTTTGGTCCTAAAAGTTAACTTTGACATTGTACTAATTTTACTACATGGCTTTATTTAACAGCATAATCAAGCCTGCACAGAAAATTACTGTAATTCATAGGTAACTAATGTAATGAGTTATAAATGTGATTATTCTTGTAAGACTGTTATCAGAATCTATGTGAGATAAAAAATATAGTCTATTGCCCTAAATATATAGATATAAAATAATTAATTGCTAAATTTCAAAATGTGTTCCGTTGGTCTTGTTCAAGTACAGCTCTAGCCCCTTTGAGAATCTTCTTGGAATGAATCTTCTAACATTAGAAAAATGCTGATGTGCTTCCTTCCTTCTCTTTTTCTGTCAAACATCTTTGAGCAAATCTATCAGAAAGAGAAATCCTGCTCACAAATATTTTCCCAAAAAGCCATACAGGGACTTAATTTCTAATATTATGTTGCTGCCATGACAATAAGTGAAGTGTCTTCAAATGGTCATATCTTTCCAGAGCTTGCTGATGATGTCACCTGAACAACGGAGGTTAGTATCGCTGAACTCTCATGTGGAAGAACCAGAGGAAGAAAATGCAAACGTGAAGCCATATACTCTGGAAGAATTCTCCTATGAGCATTTCAGGTATACCTTATTATGTTTTATACAATTTTTTACATTTCCTAGAAAAATATGCCTGTATTGCTTTTTAAGCCTAATTGAGGAAGAATCAATGAGCATTGCATTAAAATCTGTATTAGTTATTAAATTCTATTTTGCCTTCCATACTGGTCTCCTCAGAAAGGATATCTGGTCCATGTGTGATAGTTCTGTGTGAAGGATATCATTAAAATAAATTGTTATTCCTAACGTACAAAAAAATGGAGTGAATTAGAGAAAGAGCTTTTCTGCATAGCAATACTAAAGTGCTATCTTAAAGTTTGTTTTCATAAACTAATACTGACTGCACTAAGAAATAGCTCAGACTGATAAGTGCTACAAGAGAATATTAGCATTAAATAATCACAGCACCAAAAGGCATTAGAGGGGGCAAAATGGTACTGCTTCAGTTCACTGCTTTTACTGGGGATATTCCTGTGTAGAACATACAAGCTGGATTGGGACAACTTGCTACCGCCACCTTGCTGTGGCCATCTTTCAGCATCATATTGGGTATATCTTCTATCTTCATCCCCCATTCATTACAGCCATGTCTGTAAACTAGAAAGATTGATGTATAGTTCAGTCCCATGTTGCTCTGTGAGTCTTTCATCCAGACCATTCCAGTACATAAAGCTCTTTAGTTTCAAAGCCTGATAGAGTAGCACATTTTCTGGATCCTAGTTCAAACTTTCAAGTGTTTTCCCCCACTCCTAAAGACCTCTTTTGTAAGAAAGAATTGCCATTTTGACAACATAGTGTATATCCATACCAACTTTTTAATTTGCTTGATTCTTTCTGACAGATGTTAACAGAGAGATTTAGGATTTTGCTATATGAAAACGAGTTTGTCCTTTTGTTACTTTATGAATTAATTCTAATTCTGAGTGGTAAGTGGTAATAGGGCTAGAGAATCTTAAGGAAGATCCAGATTCTAACTATATTAGCCTGTAAGCAACAGATATAAGTCAGTTGTCTGTATTAATCAGACCAAGTTTTGAAATAGTTTTATGTTTTTTCAGAGTACCTGAGAAGGAGTCAATCAGCAAGACTGTTTTACCCAAGTCCCGAGGGCTGAATTATCTGTGGGCTCATTCTAGGGAGCCCCTGAAAAAGCCTTTGCTAAAGAAAGTGTGTTCTAATCCAGACCTCTGGGATTTTGCTTGCCAGACCTTCATTGATATCCTTCATACTGAAGTCAGCTTTAGCTGGTAATGGGCAGAATGTAATTATTTGCTATGAACTAGTTTCTATGCTTCCATCCCTGACTTAGAAATATTTTTAATAAAAAGTGAACAAACACTTAGGTATTGATAAATATCTTTACATTTTTGTTAATTGCTTGACATAGTTTAATTTATTTGAGCGCATAAAATTGAGAAGAGGATGAAGAGTGAATCCAGATTTTAGGTGACCAAATTGGATAATCCAGGAGAAAATTTACATTAATGGTGATTGCCAGAGCAAACAAAATAATTATGCTAAGATAATTTGGCCAAACAAAAAGATTTGGGCAACAAGATGTGTTAGTGTAAGATAGGTATGTAAGAAACACAATTTGATTTGAGTAGTCATATCTAGCTTCTACTAAAGAACATTTACTAAGCGGTTACATGCTGCACTCAGAAGCACGGTTTGTAGTGAATTGGTTTGTAGTTTGTACTTATCTTTTTGTTAAATCTTTCCTTATATATTTTTGCTCACCCATTATGAAATACATGGGAGATTATCCCTCAAAGCAAGAGAGATCTCCTGTGGAACTTACTGACCAGATATTTATAGTGGCAATTCAGGAGGATACCCTGCAAGATGAGGTCTATTGTCAGATCTTGAAACAATTAACAGAAAACCACAACAGGTAACGAAAAAGTATTTCCAACCAAATGTTTCAAATTGACATCACTATTTTGGTTGGCACTGGAAGTGCCAGATTGGAGTATTAGGTTGGGAGTTCTCTCAGTAGGATAGATTTTATATTCTATTGAGCAACAAAGAAGAATCTATTGATCTGTGGGTCTTGGTGAGAGGGGAGCTGCAGTTGGATTCCAGAAACTCCTTGAGTTTCACAACAAAAAATTACTAGCATCCCTGTAAAGAAAGTACAAATCATAAGATCAGTCTAAGTTGCCTTAGTCTAAATTTTTTTTGGCTTAGATATGGATATTTGTTTGCAAATTTTGAAATTATTCATCAAATTGGCAGGTATAGCCTGAATAGTGGTTGGCAGTTACTGTGGCTCTGTACAGGCCTTTTTCCACCTAGTAAGCCATTGCTGAAACATGTTCAGAAGTTCATTGAGACTCATCTGAAGGAGAATCTGGCATTGGAATGCAGACATAGGATCCAAAAAGTGATGAGGTACAAGGTTTTTAATTCTCAGGGATTAACTCATGCTTTTTCTTTTTTAAACAATTACAGAATGCTAATCAGGTCTATAGAACCCATATAATGTATAAACTAATCTACAATCATTATGAAGAGGATAATCTTCCTTTCCTGATTAATTTAGTCTCCTCATCCTTTAGTGGTTTTGTTTTTCATTAAGGTCTTTTTGTGAATGCAATTTGTTTTCTCTCCCTTCATTCTCTGGTTCAAAATATATATGATATTTTATTGCATACATGGTAGAAACTGTGTCTATGTTTTAAAAAAACGAAAACACCTTCAGCTTCAGTTGTATCTATTTTTACCTCCACCTCAACTACCGTTCCTGTGAGGCTGGTGAAAATTGATCCTCTTGTGCTAGCATTAAGAACTTCTCAATCAAAGGTAGTTCTAAGAGTCATTTGTATTTCTATTCTTCAGGAGTGGCTGTCGGAAGTGGGCTCCACACAGTGTAGAAGTGGAGGCAATTCAGAATAATATCACCAAAATTCCTCACAGGGTTCATTTTCCAAATGAGACAGAACAGGTGAGGTTAAGTTCTTTTATTTTCATATTGATATATATTCCAGGTTTAAGAGGACTCTTCTTTAGGGCCAGTCATCTCTCTCATCCCAACCTACTTCAAAGGTTTGTCATTATGGATGGGAGGGTGGGAATAGGAGGCAGGAGTAAAGTATTCTTGCCTTCTTGAGTTATATATAAAATGGTGGGATAAAAATTTAATCATCGTCTGTGGAATAGGTGGGGAAGAGAGAAAAATAAAAAAATCAGCTTGGAAGAAGTGACTATTGAGATAAACTGTTCTGGTGAATCAGAAGGTAATAGAGTTACCTTGAGATAAGAAGGGCAGCCTATAAACCTTTTTCTTTCTTTCTTTCTTTCTTTCTTTCTTTCTTTCTTTCTTTCTTTCTTTCTTTCTTTCTTTCTTTCTTTCTTTCTCTCTCTCTCTCTCTCCCTCCCTCCCTTCCTTCCTTTCCTTCTTTCTCTTTCTCTCTCTCTCTTTCTTTCATCTATCTATCATCTATCTATTGTGGTCTATCTAGGCACACCTGAACAAAGCATAAGGGATGATAATGGTAATAGTCATTTTCTGTTGCTTTTTTCAGCATCTGATAATCACATTGTGTTCTTAAATACGTTTTGCTTCATTTTTCAGTAACAAACAGCCAAGCAGGCAGGTAGCCTACTTTTAGCAGCCTGTACACCTATGCAAGTTGCACCTATTCTTTTTTCTTCCAAACTAGTCATTTTATCTTCCTGTTCTTATGTTCCAGGTTTTTGATGTAGGAACAAACACAAAAGTATGGGATCTATGTCAGATGATTGGCAACAAGATGGAATTGAGCTCCTTGGATGGATTTAGCCTCTTTATCAAGATTTCAGATAAGGTAATTTTACATGAGTATATTAGTTCCATCTGATGAAGAGATTTGGAGAACTAGAAAGTTTTGGTGGGTCTAAAATATTTTTGCTTCTTATTCCTCATATATCCAAATGGCTGTTTTGTCATCTTATTCTGTGTGAGCTCCACTGTGCATCATTTCCGTCACTGTTCTGCAGTTTTTGTGTAATTTCTGTTCTTTATTTTTATTCTGAGTTACATTCTAGGGGATTGTTGTTGATGTTGATGTTATTATTTTAATTCAGTGACTTTTATTTGCCACTCAGTCCAACAACTTTTAGCTTTAGACAATTTAGAAAAATATATAATAAACAACAATAACATTCAGCGTATCAAGTCCATGAAGATAAGCAAGTTAAATTAATCTCTATGTTAAAAGTTACATTTTAATCTCCCGCATACATTGAAACTGAAAAGAGACCACCTACGGCTAGTATAATGATTGCTTTATACATGTGTTGTTTTATCTGATTGTTGTTCACTTCTCATAGTAGCTTTTCCTGAGATGGGTGGCTATACATATTTAATAAATACATACATACATACATACATACATACATACATACATACATACATACATACAGCTTCAATTCCATTAATTCACTACATTTGGCTTCAATACAGAAAAAGTAGAGTTGGCTGCTGCTCTTAAATGGGGACCTACAAAAATTACTCAGTCAATGATGTAAAAGAGCGGAAATAGACTGCTTGTGTGGGGAGATGATCCTGATATAAGAAAGCATATTTAATTGTGTCAGAAAGGCAGCTGACAGTTTAAACCGGGTTTTCTGGAATGTTGTCTCAGAGCACTAATAAATACAATTTTTTTGTAGTAGCTCAGCTTCCTTTTATTTATTCTAGGTGATCAGCCAGAATGAAGCAGATTATTTCTTTGACTCCTTAAGGCAGGTGACAGACTGGACTCAGAAGAACAGGCCAGGAAAAGAGGGTATGGAGATGGAAAGATAAAATATGGGGTGTTGACAGTAATCTAGAAGCTGTCTGTGCTTCTTTATCAAAGGGAAATTATCCATCTGAGAGTTCAAAACATAGCCATTTTTCAGAAGATTGGTCAATACCCTCAGTTATTGAAAATGGAATAGGCAGTACCTACAATACATTTGAAAAATAAAAAATAAAATTAACTTTGCTCTGCACTACCTATAAAGCAATGCCTTATAATTCTTGTTACAAAAAAGTTACTAGAATAGTAGTATATCCATCTATATACTACTAAAGCTCTTGTTCCTGTAACTTTTAACTAGCCTGATTCTCCCTTATAACAGCTGCTTCTTTTTAAATTACTAGGTTCCAATTAAAAAACAGCAAAAACTCTGCAATTCAATTTCTCTTCCCCCCCCCCTTACAGTGTAAGTTTTGCATGTCTATTTGTAAATAAACTCCTTTGTTTAACGTGACTTTCTTTCAGGTAAATGTGCATAGGATATATCACTGAAGGATATATAAGTCCTCTATGGCTTCTAGTCCTAATAGCAATATTTTAGTTCTAGTATGAGAGGTAGTAGTAACCTGATTAAGAGGATGTATTACACATTATTTGTGGGGTTTCTAGGTTGCCTCAAACTCAATACATCAAGCTTTTGCTTTGACTGGATTCACAATAGATGAACTGCAAAGAGCTGGATGACAGCTAATTATCAGTCATGAGATACATAAAACTGGGCAGTGAGGAGGGACACTTTTTGGACCTAGCTTTATTAAAGGTGATTTGCAGTATCTGAAATATTTTTGTATAATATATACTCACAAACAAAACAAGATAAAAATGAAATCTTCCTAACCTCAAGTTTCTTCCTGCAGACTTCTGCAGACTTTGAGTTAACTATTGTAATAGTTACTATTACAAGTAAATCGGGCAGTGAGGCAACCATTTCCTATGTGTTTCTTTGTTATTTAGTTACTAAATTGATAGAGGATGCATTTTTGTGCTAAGGAAAAATCACTCTAAAGTAAGATAAAACTGTATCAGGAGAACAGCATATATGCTCCGTCAGCTTTCCCCCAACTGCAACGCATAAGGCTGAGAATGCTAATGCTCACATTGGCTGAACATTTTCATGGACAATCTCAATCCACTTGGAATTAGCTAGCAAGAAGGCTTATTCCATGTTGATAATCTCTTCTTGAAAAAAATGTATTGAAGTAAATAGACATTTATGCAGAAACATGGATTTATTGAATAGTTATTACCTGAAGTGTAATTCACCTGAAAAATAATTCAACTTTTCCCCAGTTGCTAGAAAGCTTATTTTTCCTCATGCTCTGGTTCAATGTAGTATATATATTTAAGTGCCTGTACATGCCTCTTTGAAGTGTTTTACTTAAATGTCTGACGTTGCTTTTCTAGTGTTTCCCACCACTATGAATTATCAGGTGTATTTCATGAGAAAGTTGTGGCTGAATGTGATACCTGGGAAGGATTTGAAGGCTGATTTCATCTTTCATTATCATCAGGTAAACAGGATTGATGATAGCAGCTAGCTGGACTATCCTAGTGAATTTTTGCATCACAGCTTTGTCATAATATATACATCTCACAGCATATATGAAATACTGGTTAAGTAGTATAATTGATGGCAATGAGATAAACCTCTTGGCTGTATATATTGGATTGATCAAACTGAAACTAATTGAATTAAAATATCAGTCTTCCCCATGATAGCTTAACAAAAAAACCACATTTTTATAGCTGACCCTGAAAAGTAAATTAAATTACATTTTGGAACAGTCACAGCCAACCAGAAAAGCAAGCCTTCCAGAGACTTTCTGCTTCTACCTTGATGTTTTACTGCAAAACGGAAAGCTTGCAAAAAATAAGGACTGAATAGTACAAGACAGCAAATGTTTTCATGTTTTCATTCATGCACACATCATTTCGAATATGCAAATAATTTCAGTCAATGCTAAATCTCTTTTTTTGTATGTGTATATGTCAGCCGAACTATAGAATGGGTCAATGCACTGATGGTCTTTGTTTCAGGAACTGCCAAAGTATCTACGAGGCTATCACAAGTGCTCAAAGGAGGATGCCATCCACCTGGCTGGGCTGATTTTCAGAGTTCGTTTTAACAGTGATCGAACACAATATGCTGCAATACCTAAAATACTGAAGGAACTAGTGCCTGAGAACATGATTCCAATACTATCCCCAGAGGAGTGGAAACGGGTATAAAGAATCTCACATTATTTTAGTATTATATATTATTTAAAACTTTCATTAGCTTTCCTCTATTGATCAGTTTTATAAAGCTACTGATTTATTTCCCATAATTTATGTGCCACCCCAATTATAGATTCTGTGTGATTTACAATACTGAACAAACCTTAATATATTTTGTGGAGTTCATTTGCAAATAAATCTAGTTTACTCCTTGCAAAATTTCTCACTAATACGATCATTTCAAAAATTCTGCAGTTTTTATAGTTATCTTTTGTTATTGTTACACGTGCCACACTTTATTCATTTCTTTGAATTCTCATTTGGAAACTTAAGGAATAATTTACAGTGCGCAGTGCCATTATTTCTGCCTATAGCAAAATATATTATTTTTAATCCTGGAGTGAAATGTTCTAAAGTAAATCAATCTGTGTGATTATGGGTACAAGGAAAGGCTACTTTCTCCCTAACCTAGAAAATAATTCGATTGGTAAAAAAACTAATTAATTGTGATTCATGTTGCATTACAGAATATTATTTCTGCTGTCAGCAAACTTGGACAAAAAAGTGTGGATGAGGCCAAAGTTGCCTTCTTGAAGTTTATATATCGTTGGCCAACATTTGGCTCAGCCTTCTTTGAAGTAAAGGTCAGTTCAATGGTTCTAGGGCTTTTTTTGCGGGAGCCACCATCTTAAGTTGTTTTCTATCTAAAAGAAATCTCTTACTGATTGTTCATTTTTGTAAGTTCTATGAGGACTAATTCTCATGGCATTAACCAATTTCAATTGCCTCTCCAAGAGCATCTTTTCACCTACCCCTAATCCTACAGTAATCTGTTCCATAGTTCTGATGATTCCAGTCTTTAATAACAGAATGACAATTAATGTTACGATATGAAATAACAGCCCTGGGAACCCCATTCTGCCTTCTTCTATTTTACTAGCAAACATCAGAGCCAAGTTTCCCTGACATAGTATTGATTGCTATCAACAAGCAAGGGATTTCCATAATACATTCAAAGACTAAGGTAAGAGATTTTTTTAAAAAATTGGCTTAATTATAATCTAGAAAAGGTTCACACAATTGATTTATGGTAGAATTAATTAAATGCATTTCTTAGGTTATGAATTGTGAGAAATTGAGGCAGCCTAAACATTTATTGTATTTATTTATTTATTTTATAAATTTTAAAAAAATTATAAACAAGAGGGACACGGTGGCTCAGTGGCTAAGACGCTGAGCTTGTCAATCGAAATGTCGGCAGTTCAGTGGTTCAAATCCCTAGTGCCGTGAAATGGGGTAAGCTCCTGTTACTTGTCCCAGCTTCTGCCAATCTAGCAGTTCGAAAGCATGTAAAAAATACAAGTAGAAAAATAGGGACCACAATTGATGGGATGGTAAACAGAGTTCCATGCATCTTTGCCGTTTAATCAAGCCAGCCATATGACCACAGAGATGTCTTTGGACAGCGCTTGCTCGTAGGCTTTGAAATGGAGATGAGCACCATCCCCTAGAGTCAGGAACGACTAGCACTAGCACATATATGCGAGGGGAACCTTTACCGTTACCTTTAAACATTTTACAAGTAAATAACTGTTTGACCATGGCTGTGAACGCATCAGTTCTGCTGTTATTTTGAGAATATATATTGGATAAAACAATTTTTGAAGCCTGAATCACTTTCTTTACTGCTCACATTGTCTCTCCAGAATGCCTTCTTTCACAGAAAAATAAAATCAATCAGAACAGATTTTTATACTTAGGTCTGGTGAAACTAGGAAGGAGAAACATATTACTAAATGAAGTTAGTCATGAGATGGCTTTCAGAAAGGGAACCTCCAAGCTGAATTGTAATAATGACAATAGAGGAAAATCAACCAATGATTAGAAGAATTTGATCTAGGGACAGCTGTTCCTAAAAATAATCCATTTTAAATTAAAAAACATTTGCAGGATAATGTGGAAATGAAAACACCATGAAAGTACTGCTTCTTAAAAGTATCTGTTCTGATGTCCCCCAAATAGCCACAAGTCCCTTTTTTAAAAAATAGTGACCTTTTCATTTTATCCATCTTACATGTATCATTTATGTTTTCCCACAGGAGATCTTAGCTCTTTATCCCTTCAATAAAATTTCTAACTGGAGCAGTGGTAGCACATATTTTCACATGACAATAGGGAACCTGGTACGAGGAAATCGAATTCTTTGTGAGACATTTCTGGTAAGAAAAACAGAAATTTTCAGGTTTGCTAAAGATCGTGTATTAAAAGAGGGAGGAGAAAACAATTGGATAATGACTTATTGAAAGTTTTTTCTTTCTCTTTAATGAAAATAAAGAGTACAAGACTTAGTCCTTTTTTATTGTTCAGCTCTAAAATCTGGTGGTATCTCACCAAACTATGAAAAACATTTCTACTAATTTTCTGTATAAAAGGAAAGAAAAAATGAAAGCTTTAAGTAAGTTTTCTCTTCCCCAATCCTCAAGAAATTTAGGAGGTTTGGCCTGACCAAGCAACGTTTTATTGCATTACAACCGACCAGCTACAGGTAGTCCTCAACTTGCAACAATTCATTTAGTGACTATTCAAAGTTACAACAGTACTGAAAAAAGTGACTTTTGACTGTTTTTCACACTTATGACCATTGCAGCGTCCCCATGGTCACTTGGCAACTGCCATGTACTTATGACGGTTGCAGTGTCCTGGGATCATGTGGTTCCCTTTTGTGATCTTCTGATAAGCAAAGTCAATGCAGAAGCCAGATTTACTTAATGACTTCGTTACTAACTTAACAAATGCAGCAATTCACTTAACAGCTATGAAAGGAACGGTCATAAAGTGGGGCAAAACTCACTTAACAACTGTCTTAGTAACAGAAATTTTGAACCCAATTGTGGTTATAAGTCGAAGACTATCTGTATAGCCCCTTGGTTGCTAAAAAAGAGGAAAGAACGATGCCTGATTTCCAACCAGCAAAACATTGTCAGCCTGCATGATTTCTATATTTCCTAAATGGTATTTCATGAAGGAACAATTTAGATATCTACAAATTGCTCATCACAAAATAGACTTCAGGGAGTCTATTACTATACTTCCTAGAAAAAAAACTGTTTTGATTCATTACATTCCTATAAACAGTTTTTGATGTTGCTTCTGGGTAGCGTTTCATGTGAGTTCTGAAGCTGACAAATGTGCTAGTATATTTGTGAATCATTATAAAGAAGTAGAAGCTATACTTAGGAAGGCATTGAACCAGATCTTGCCTCCTTCCTGTTGATGTGTCTGTTTGGGAATTAGTTTGGTTCCTTTTTGTGAAATAATCAATGATTGGGGGAGTTTGACTTTCCACAATGGATTCCACAATATCTTTGGAAAGTAATCATCAATAATTATCAGTTTATTTGATTTCAGACCTGGAAAATAGTCCTTATTCTACATTGTAGACAAAATTCTGAAAAAAACAACTTCTCCTTTTTTCCCTAAATTGTTATCTGAAAAATGTTATTCTTGGACCAGAGTGTCATAAGAATAAATCCCTCTTGGTTTTAGAAATTTAGAAAATCCCTCTTGGTTTTAGGACTCTGTGAGGAACAGATGACTACTACAGTAAATCTGGCTTGTGCAAAGATCATACTTTAAGTAGGACTATCAGCACTATGCTTGCATAGATCGATAGGAAAAGATGCCCTTTCAACTATTAAAGAATACGTGTAACTCTATCCAAGGCATGGTTTAATATTGCTTTACTGATAGAATATTTGTAGCTCTGGTTGAACTGTGGTATCCTTGGGGTTCTTTGAGCTTGCAGATGTTTCATTACCAAACTAGGTAACCTCAGTGCTAGTAGGGAGTGAGGTTTGCTCTCTTTCTGGATAATAGTGGGTTTTTCCTGTCAATGTTGGTTGGAGTGATCTTGGTGGCTGCTTGATTGGGCTGTTTTTTGCCTCTTTGGCTGTTGGCCTAAAGTTAATCTTGGTATTAATCTGCTCATCTGGGTGTTGATTGCTGGTGAGGAGGTGTTTGGGTCTTTTTGTTTCTTTTTTGGCTTTTGATGGTCTCTTTTGAATGGTATGTGGATGTTGTTTATCTTTATAAATATTGTTTTGCTTTTTTCCAAGGGTTACAAAATGGATGACTTGTTGACATCATATGTTCATTTGCTAATGAACATTGTAAACAAGCAGAAAAAGCCCAATATCCCTGTCTGAAGATGCAGCTATCATCATGCAAAGGTTGTGCCAGATTGAAAGAAATGGGACTTGGTTACTTTGCTTTTTTTTTTTTTTTGACCAAAGAAAACCATACAAGTGCTGCTATACCAGAAATAAGTGTCAGCTTATGCTGACTGCAGCTTAATCGTACTACAAGTTGTACTATCAGAATATCAAGATTTTGTTCCAGATTATTATCTTTTTAATAATTATAGCCTCTTTCCTTAGAAATATTGATAACATTTTTACTGTATTCTAGCCATCAGAAGTACAGTACAAAAAGATGTTTGCTTCCAGTTATATTATATTGAAAGAAAACAGCATGATCATGAGCTTAAGATTTCATTTATGGAGGATTGTTGGAACTTCATAAAACAAGCTTCTATGTCATATATGCCTTCTGGCCATTGGATTCAATATTGCTCCCTTCCTTTCCTGTTTCTGGAATATGCTTGCGTATGTTATTATAAATGAAAACTGACATCTGCTTAATTAATTCTGTAAATTTATGTAATATTTATTGTTTGAGAGAATTGCATTTATATATTTTTAATACTATTTTATTTTTTTGCTTGCTTTCTATGATTTGTATACTATTGGACAACCTTCCACAGTGGAACTTCACCCTATGTAAACATACCTAAAATTATGCTTTGTCAGATCATTTCTGACAAAGCTGTAGATCCCACCAAACACAACCTTTGTTCTTCTTTCCCTTTGCCACCAATTCTTTTGGCTGAAAATTGTTTTCTTGGAATAGTTTTGTATCAGAACAAGGAACTTAATAACCATGGTTGATACTACAATGCTTTGTATGTAAGAGGAGACACTGAAATCAGACATTTATGAAAATCAGTGTATTTGTATCTGGTTCCTGAAGTATTTTTAGCAATTGATGGCAGCCAGCATGTTAATGGTTATTTTGCCAAAGTAGTCACATACTCTGTTGTCATCCTAGAGCAGGGGTAGTCAACCTTTTTATACCTACCACCCACTTTTGTACCTCTGTTAGTAGTAACATTTTCTAACCGTTCACCAGTTCCACAGTAATGCGCCGTGTATCATCGTCTATGCATGCCTCTCACGTATTGTGGATTGGGTTTGGGGGGGGGGGGCACCAGCTCTGCTTGTGTTACAGCTGGGTGGTGTGGGGGGAGATGCGCGAGCTATTCTGGGACGAGGCTCTTTTGTTTGCGGTTGCACTATAGCGCCATTTAGTTTCACTTACGTAACATGAACTAAACTTATGCGCGGGCGATACAAATAGTATATTTTCAGAAATTTAAATTGTCACGGGGAATTTTATGAAAATCTAATGAAAATGTTTTTAAATAATGCTATGAAAATTTTTAACATTTTGAGTCCTTCGGGAGAAGGGCGGTATACAAATCGAATAAATAAATAAATAAATAAGTCAATTAAATTAAAAAAAGGAAAGTGCTTCAGTATCGGACAAAATCCTTACCGCCCACCATGAAAACTGGAACGGTGGGCAGTAGGGACCAGGTTGACTACCACTGTCCTAGAGGAAGGTATACTGTTCTACACTTAATGGTCATATGTGTATCTGTGACTGGAATGGGACAACTTGCCGCGGCCAGCTCAGTGCTGCCAATTCACTGCCTTCAATTCACCACCGAGTCGCCTCTACCAACTCACTGCCAAGTTACCAGACAACTCCAAATGGCCAACTCAATAGGGGACAACTTTCTGGGACAGATGGAGAGAGAGCCGAGTGGGTGAGCAAGCAGTTGAACGCAGAGCAGCAGTAGCTGTCAGGTGGTTCCCATTTTCATACACAAACCTGCCGCTGCTGTCACTATCTCTGGGCCAAAGACGTTGAGGATGGCAGCAGCAGCAGTGGGGAGGCAGTGGTGGCCAGGGACGTCCCATTTTCACACACACCCATCACCACTGCTGTCTCCGGCCTCTTTGGCCCAGAGCTTGGCAACAGTGGCAGCAGCATGCCAGGATATATGAAAATGGGAAGCCTCTGGCTTCTGCCGCTCTGCACTCTGCTTACCTGCTTGTTCGCCCATCTGTCCTTCTGGCTGCCTACAGGAAGTTGTCCCCCAGCGAGTTGGCTATGTGGAGTTGTCCTGAGGCAACTTGGCAGCGGTGAGTTGACAGAGGTGACTTGATGATGGCAAGCTGGCTGCAGTGAGTTGGCCGCGCCAAGCTGGCCGCAAGTTGTCCTACACCTATGTATGATAGATTATTAATATTTCTGTGTAAATGAAATTCCATACTTTTCAAAGTACTTATTTTTTTAAAAAAAATGAAATGCATAAATATAATTTATGAGGTATGTCTGTTGCTGATACTGGTTGCTGTGAAATTAGAAAGATCAAGGTGACAAGGCCTATCCTGCAGAATTTTTGAATTCGAATGTAAATTCAGTTTTATGTTGCAACTATATTTTGCATATTTGTTTTATGTTAAGTGTATGATCAAAATATTTTCTCCATTTTAAAACACAAATGCAGAATAAATGCAGTTTCATTTCTTCCAGAAAAATATGAAACTAAGCCAAATATAAATCAATAAATTCCTGAATAATCTGGTTTTATCAAACTCCTTAATGATTCTGACTAGATCAAAGGATATCTGTGGCAGATAGAAATTAAATAAATAAATAGCTGTAGCAGTTCCATCAATATATTATATATTAGGTAGTAAAATGGAGGACAAACTGTTACTTAAAAGTGAATGGATGTACTTTTTATGTCCTAATCAGAGGTTGTGGATAAAATGGCAAATTGAAAAGAAATCAATTTGCCCTATGGAAATAATATCAAGAGTCTGGATGAAGAAGATCACTACAAATACCATACTTCAAGATGTATGCCTCATATATGCTGAAGTCAAGAAGATTGGAACTAAATACATCATGAGAGTAAAGAAGAGCTTAAAGTTTTCCTCAGTGGAGAAAATGCTGTCAAGGCAATTAACACTTGAGCAATGCCAGTCATTAGATACACAGCTGGAATAGTGCACTGGATTCAAGCAGAACTAAAAGCCCAGATAGGAAGACCAAAAACATAATGATAATGAATTATGCCCTTCATCCACGCAGGGATGTTGATAGACTTTATTCAACAAGAAGTACATATCAATGTGGAATATTGTAAGTACCCCGATATATCAGACAGTTGGAAAAAAAATGATATTTAAAGGCCAGTGAAGAAGATGCATTAGTTTATTCAATACCCGAGAGACCAAATGGGCCAACAGGAAAGACCAAATGAAGAACAGAAAAAAGACATGGCATGGCAAAGTATTATATGGTCAGTATACAAAAAAGGAGCAGGGAAAGCAAGTAACATGTCCTGGCAATGGCTAAAAGCAGGAACATTGAAGAAAGAGATAGAGGTGTTAATTCTGGTTGCCCAGGTCCAACCCTTAAGAACGAATGCATATAAAGCCAAAATTGAGAACATCAGTGCATTGTAGAAGGTAACTTTACTTGGAACAATTCACATCCTGCGACTGTACCTTTAACATCATCAAACAACAACTGGCTATTCCTTGTCCTTGGGAAGGACTTGTTAGGTAGATAAAAATCCAGTCTAAACATCTGGCTGATTCCGTGACCAACCATAATATAATCAGCCTTAACTGAATGAAAGCATATTTTACTGGAAAGGAAAATATTTTGCATAATACTTGAGTATTATCTATGAAGAAAGTTATGCATTAGACTGAAGTTCATTTGAAACATCCCTGTGACAATGATTTCTATTAAACAGACAGAAACCTAATACAGATAAAAACAATACAATGATGTGAATGTGACTTGTAAAACAGGTTTTAATGTTATCTTTAAAGGATACATAGCTGTGCTTATTATTCTAACTATAGAAAGTAATTACAATATTTTAACCCAGCAGGAATTACCTTTTTGTTAGAGAAAAATACAGAGTAAAACTATTATAAAATGAGTGCACATTTTGTAAAACATTTTATATCTGTACATTGAAAGATAATTAGTATGTCAAATGAAAACACTCCATCAAATCTCACAAATTGAAGTGGTTTACCATGCTAAAGAGTTGTCTAAATAGTTGAGGTTATGTTTAAGAGACTTACTTTTGAATACTATATATTATATATAAAGTTGTGCTGCTAGTCACAATATTTTATATGCCTGCAGAATGCCTGCAATTTCTTTTAACTGAAGATTATTTCTTGCAAAATATTTAGCAATGCCAACAGTACCACAGGATAATTAGTACGTTACAGTGGTTAATAACTGTGCATTCAGTATTAGAGTTATTTGCTAACTTCAGGAATCATTTATAAATTTAGATGAAGGAAGTGCACATAAAATATGAAAAAAATATTTTACTTCAACAATATAGTGCAAGCAAGTATAGTGCATCTACATTCAAGATATTGAATAATATAATATGAACCTGTTTGATTGCATTTAACCGCAAAATCTGTCATGTATTGGTTATGTTTAAATGTTTAAGATCAGTGAAGAAGCTATCACAGATAGTCTTTGACTTATGACTATTTGTTTAATAACCATTCAGTCACAGTGGCAATGGAAGATGTTCTGGAGCCTGTAAAATGCTTTACAAGCACTTGTAAAAAAAAAATTGCACCACTTTCACCCTTGTCACATGACTGCATTTTGCACACTTAGCAATCTGTTTACTTTCATGACCAGTTGCCAAGTGCCCTGTGATCATGTGATCGGCATTTGCAATCTTCTTTGCCTGCTTCCTCAGAAAGTCAGTGGAGAAAGCCAGCAAGAAAGGTTGCAGATGGGAGGATTTGAGGTCCATTCTTCCAGTGCACAGAGGGACTTTTCCTCCCACGGCCTGGAAGAATGGAACTCAAATCTGGCAAAAATACGGTACTAGCAAACGTTCAGGCTCAAAGCCTTTCAGAAAGTCAGCTTTGCTAATAGTCTGAAAGTTTCAGAATACTGAGTCTCGGAGCCTTTCAGAATTCCAGCTTCACTAGCATTTTCCTCTCCAGAGGAGAAAATGCTAGCAAATGCTATTGTTCTTACTATGCGCAACTTAGACCCCTTCTCTAAGTTGCACAATTTGCAGAAGAATCCTTCGGGAATGACTATGAAAATGGGGCTCTTGGACAGGCTGCAATGTGGTGGTCCTAGCTAGCTGTTATCTCCCAGCCAGTAGCAGATTTCCATGTGCTGATGGGCAAAGGGCCTCCACACCCTGAGGCCACCCCGCAGTCGCTTATTGACTGTAACAGAAAGAGCTTGCATTACAATTGTTGAGGGAGGTGATCACATAGGTGCCTTGCTTAGACTACAATGAGTTACAATCCAGACTTAATTGTGCTTGCAAGTTGAGAACTATTTGTATTACATGAGCTGGAAACATGTCCCATTATGGCACCTACCTGTTTATATCTGTGTGTATGTTACTGAGTAAGTATTTGTAAGAATCAGGCTCTATAGGTATAATTCATGTCTTCAGGGTAGGATAATGCAACAGGGTCTTTTGACTTGCTTCTGGTTATGATGGCGATATGAATAGCTGAAAGCTGTGATAGCACCACCAAGGTGAAAAAAACCCACTCAACTTCAGTCTTCTGGTCTATTTTATGGTGATTAAAGGTATTTTAGTAAGAGGTTAAGAGTGTTTATCTAACATGACCTCCAAGGAAAACTTCACTACAATAAATTGATTTATCATTTATATCATTTATATAAACTACATAAACTACCTAAGTGCCAAGGTGTTCTGTGTTTTGACTTTTGGTTTATGCCTGTGCACTATTCTTTAGCAATGTAATCAGTCAGTTTTGCTGCTGTAACAAAAATGGAACATAGTATTTATATACCTCTCTAGGATGTTGCAAGGATTGTTCCAACATTATAACAAGCTGACAATCAGCATAAACATAATGCTTTGTTTACTTTGCTTAAATGGATATGGCATTTCACAGACATCTGAGTTCAAGTATCTTACTAGATCACATGGGAAGTTCTTGATCAGGGGTGTCAAACTCAATTTCACTGAGGGCCGCATCAGGATTGTGTTTGACCTCAGAGGGCTGGGGGTGGTGGCCGGGGGCAGGTATGGCCATGGTGGGGGTTTGACACAGACTCAAGATGCATTTTTTTCTTTTCTCTTCTTTCTTTCCACAGTCCTTTACTATAACCATTTTCCTATCTCTTCTACCAGATATTACTGGCAAACATTTATTAATTATTCTTCATACTCCATTAAACTTTTTATTTCTAAATTTATATCCCATGGTTTAATAGTAAATTGCTTTTCCAAACAGAAAAGCTATTTATACTATTGTATTTTTATTATTCAATAACAAAAATACAATAGCATGAATAACATGATAATACAAGATCTAAGAGCAGAAGTAAATTTCCAGGATAGTAAATAGAAATCGCTGTCAATTAAAGATAGTTGGTTTAGATTAAATGGAATGTAAAATCTGGCATTAAACTCTAGTATTAACATAGGATGTTGCTTGTTTTCTATCCAGATCAGGCACTTACCTGAGGCCACATAATTGTAATCCAGTCCAATCCAGTCTCCCTGCATCACTTTGCCAGCTACAAACGGGCCGTGCGCCCATTTTAGGCTGGCAGAGTGCTGCTGGAGGCCATGGAGGTCAAAAACAGGCCTCATGGGGCCTCCATGCGGCCCATTTTCGGCCGCTAGAGTGCAGCTAGAGACCATGAAGGCTGAAAATGGGCCACAGGCCAGTCCTTTGATATTTTCAAGCTGGCCCTATGGGCCAGATTTAAGCACCTCGCAGGTCGGATGCGGACTGCGGGCCTTCATTTGATAATCCTGGTCTTGATGAAAGTGATTCATTCAATGAGAATGTGCTTTCTGCTCTTAATTATAAAAATTATGCTATTCCTTGTGCATTTTTTCCTTTTCCATTACACTGAAAAGTATGATTTCAGATAAAAAAAATGACCTTTCTTGTGCCAAACACAATTGCTAATAATAAACCAAGTAGGAGATAATATACATATTTACTATGATTACTGAAGAGAAATCAATGATTGTCAAGTAAGCATCTTACTCTACACTAATCTTTCTGCTCCATTTCATATTCTGATCACAGGAACCCAAGTACAAGAACACACTATTTAGGTTCAAAATGGAAAACCCAAAGTATTAGGGGACAAAGTATTGCTATATCATACAGTATAGGTATTTGGAATGGCATTAGCAGAATCATAATAAAATGAAGATAAATTGTAAAGTATAGCATAATGGATTACACCAAACGATGTTCAGAAAACCTTGTTGCTAACAGAATAATCATTGATGCCATTATTAAGCAGGAAGAAACAGTTTAAAATTCTGAGAACTCCTCCCTCACCTCCCCCCCACCAAATTATCTGTTTTAGCTATATTTGCCTGTGACGACATATCTCAAAAAGTAGAGGTTTCTAGCTAAATTATTTTGGTCCATTCAGGTCTTATTTTCTGCTGTTTCTAGTTTACAGTGTGAGAAAATGTATAGTAGGCAGGAAGTTTAGCTTAAGCATTAGTATCTGTTTCAGCAGCAGAAATATTAAGCGTCACCATTACAGTGATATGGACAGCCATCTAATAAAACCAGTGGAATTTATCATATTGTCATAATGGCTTAATTGAAATTGTTAGCTCACTACTTAATTATTAGTCCCTTACCATTTTAAGATAATGTTCACAAAGGGTACAATGAAACCTATTTCCCACTTCTACCCCTTACTTTAACATTTTATGGAACACTGTGACATATATAGTATAAATCTGGCTTTTAATACTGAAAGATGAAAAAACACATTTATAACAAAAGGAAAATAGTGCATCTTCATATATCTCCACAGTTGTTTTTCCCCAAAGGCCAGACTCTGCGCAGAAAACATTCAGATTACAAAATGCAACTGGTGAGGTTCTGTGTGTCTTGGGCCCTTTAACCATTCTTGGGTGATTGCCACTGGGGAAGAAGAGTGCAGTGTGAAGGAGGCAGAGACCTGTTTAAGCAGAATTCAAATCCAGAGCTTTGGGTTGCGTTTTCTTGGAGGTCAGCTCAGACAACTTCTTCAGCCTTTTCTTCAGCTCCAAAGGGAATTTCTCATAGCATTTCTTGCACACTGGCTTCATATCAAATTCCACAAACTTATTCCTTTGAAAGAAATACATTACCATTAAATTCTGCTCAGAAAAGCCATTTTGGACTTGAAAACTACGTAAATAGGGAAGATGTGAGGTATATTTTCCCTATTGTTACTATTAATGGGAAAATTTCTCCAAAGTCCTGGTAATAAATCTACATACAAATAAATGCCTCATTCAACCTATGGTTTAAAATAGAATACTTAAATGACTATCAAAGCATAAAATACTATTGGTGTCTGCAATACTGTTAGATACTTTAATTTTATTGTGTACTTAATAATTTTTGTAATGATTAGGGGGCTGGAGGCTAGAACAAATGAAAAACAGTTGTAGGAATATGTCTAGTATAATGAAAAGAAGGACTAGTGTTTCAATATTTAAGGGGCTGCAACTAAGAGAAGAGGGCCGTCCTATTCTCCAGCACCTGAAGTTAGCACAAGAAGCAATTGATGGAAACTAATGAAGGAGAGAACCAACCTAAAACTAAGGAGAAATTTCCTGACAGAATAATTAATCAGTGGAATGACTTGCCTCCAGAAGTTGTGGTGCTCCAATACTGGAAGTTTTTAAGACACCATTTGTCTGAAATGGTATAGGGTTTCCTGCTTGAGCAGGGGGTTGGACTAGAAGACCTCCAAGATCACTTCCAATTCTGTTATTATGTTATAATTCTTATGTTTCTCCTGTGGCCCATTGATTCTCAGTAGTAGTACTCTCTACTACTCTCAGTATGAATGAACTCTCAGTAGTAGTAGAGGAACCCTTCGTTATGAACGATGAACCTAATACTGTGATTCTTATAAATTTAAAAGAAAAATTTCATTGACTGCTATTTTGGCCTTATTGAGGTAAGCCTCCTTACATGAGTTTTTCTAATTAATCATGTTTTTCCCCTTGTGTCCTTGACAGATAACCAAAGGTATCAGCCAATTATTTCAGTCATGTTATTATGGCAATCTTTGTAGTTGCTCCTTTGGACCCACAAGAATAAGTCTGCTGGGTCAGAGTTTTGGTTAACCAGATCTCTAGATGACTGCAAGGAGAGATGAAAACATACCCGTTTCTGCTATTATTCCTGCAACTAGTCTTTGTGGGAGGCTGATTTCAAATCAGAGGTACAACTGAATACTGAAAGCCGTTGATAGGCAGGTCCTCTCTGGATTTATCCATTACTTTTAAAAGTCCATTAAGTTAGTAGCCATCACCAGGTCTAGAGTAATACATTCCACAACAGAGTAGTTGTATAAAGAATAGCTTTCCTTTGCCTGTTCTAAATCTCCTTTCAGGCAACTTCACTGGGTGATCCCTGGTCCTAACGTTTTGAGAAAGGGACGGTGATAAAACGTCTTCCTCTTCACTTTCTTCATGGCATAAATGACTGTATAGACTTTACTCTATTAGCTTCTGTTCCAAGCTAAAGTATCCCATACTTGGAGAAATTATTTAAGCCCACTAAGCATTTGAGATGCTCAGTTCTATTATACCAGCCCCCGACACTGTATTTCAGGTGTGCTGGGACCACATATAAAGACATTACTATTTTGTTTCAATCCCTTTCTTATGAAAATCCCTTCTGGGATAGTCTTTGCTGTCCACTTACTTCAAGGTGAGCTTGATGTTGCAGGTAGAACAGGAAAAGCAGTTTACACACCAAGCTTTGTTGAGAGCAGATACCACTAGTGAGAAATAGTAAAGAATAGGATGTTATCACACTGTAGCATTGTTCCAAATTCAGTAGACAGATTTGAAAAGAATCATTGAAAATTGTGCATGCAGAGCTGCAACGGGTGTATTGAGAGCCTCCAGCTTACCATCCCCCTCAATCACATGGCTGCAGTTGTAGCAGACGTCTCCAAAGAGCTGCATAAAAAAAGAACAAAAGCAATAATTTTCATTGAAAGGAAGGAATGTTTCAGCCTTTACAGTTTATTCATTGATGCCCCTAGAAGCGTGATCTCAGTTATTGCTCTGAATTTTACTCCCTTCACATCTTTTCTTTCAGAACTGACAAGAATCAAGCTTTAATTCCTAAAAAACTTGTATTTTATAGTTTTAAAGTACAGAATCAGAGCAAAATCTTTGCTTTAACTGAACTGTATTTTTTTGAAGTTGAAAGCTGTTGCTCTGATTTTATCTAGCCATAACAGATAAGATGAGGCCCTGATGAAGAAAGGAGAGTTTATTTACATGCTTGAAGGATTTTCCTTCATAACTTTCAGATTATTTTTTCCCAGTGTATACCTAAAAATTAATTAGTATTGTACTTGTTGCTTTGGAAAAACTCAGATCTAACTTGTTATATGGTTTATCTCTTTTAGAGGATCTTTGAGAGTACCTTAGATTAACCTAAGCAATGATACATTCTATAGTTAAGGGGCCCTTGGGCCACATGGGAAGGCTCCTTCAATTGGTGATAAGTGCTTGATAATAACTGGAAAATCAGTGTGACAGGCTATATTTTTAATTTAGTCAAATATTTAAAATATCTTTAGGTTGACCTTCCCAAACACTAAATACTTCTAACATTTATTTGCCCCACTAAAATCAATCACAGAGGAAAGAAAGGACAGCAGATCTGATGTGCAGTAAAAAGCCTGTTATATGCTCCAGGCAATGAAAAATTGATGAAGAGGTAACAACACAAAATTTACCTCAACTCCAACCCCTACTCTGAAATGTACTTCTGAAGAATTTGCACAATGTGAAATGAGAGGAAAGAGAACTCGATGTGCCCTTTTAAAAAAGACAGCAAACCTCTTTGAGATCCTAGTCTCCCAGCGCAGGGATGCTCCATAGAGCAATGAGAGATTCTTAGAGAATTTCCCCAAACTGCAGATTCTCTTGTAGCAGAGCAGTGCTACTGATCAATTTCCTTTGAGAAAGCTGTGGAAACCTGTGTTGTTTTTAAATCACCTTTTTGTTTCTTTATAAGGAAGCAAAGCACAGTGAAAAATAATCTATTTCTTTCAGTAGTCTAGTTTGCAACAAACAATAAATTATGCCTTATTTCCCACTGCAAGACATGATGTTTTCTTCCAGTAAATTCCACCTAGGAAACTCTTGGCACTGACTTCTCTTTTTCCTGCCCTTCACTCTGCTTCATACTTATGAATGGCTATTTATGGTTAACCAACCTAGAGGCAATTTGATTTGCATTTCTGTCCCAAGTGTAAAGTATTCCTAGATGTTAAATACTTATTAAGATTAGTATGTCTATTATATTTTTAAATATTTTTTTTTTTTAAATTCTCCCATTCAAAATTTGTATCTTACAGGAAAACATTATACCTTCTTTCCCCTGTCAAAAAAAGAAAAGAAAAGAAAAAGAAAAAAAGAGAAAGAGAAACAAAGTTATCTTATAAAGGACAGTAGACTTTACCTGATTGTAATGAGTCTCACAGTAAGCCAGACCCTTTTTCTCATAATGCCGGTGTCCCAGGAATGGCTTCTCACATTTGGCACAAACAAAGTGCTATAAAGTGAAAAGGACATGTTACATCAAAGAGTCTTTGTCAAAGGAGTTATTATGTCAAGCGTAACAAATGATATGTCCAAGGAGTTTTGTATGGGGGAAAAAGCTAAACCAGAGATATCAAGCTCATGTTATTTCATTGTTTTGTACATCCCCTGCTTCAAGGGGATGTTCAAATAATGCTGAGATAGAAACAATGGTCTTAAGAAAGTACCACGTCTGAAGATATTTCATTTTTATGCCACTGCATGCTGACTTCTAAATTATACCAAATAGCCAAGAAGAAATGGGAATTAGATATTCCAGAATCAAACTCTGCAATACAGTATGTTGTGTTTCACTCCAGAATCCTATGTTACCTTCATTTCACAGGATTAGAGGCGGGATGTCAAATTTCATGTGCAACAAACATTATCAATGACACTCATTATTTGTGCTGGACTTGAATTCTAGTGTTTCTAAACATGTTCACAATTGCACCTTTTGAGTCATTGTTACCACAGCATTGTTGGTTATAAACTGGGAATACTGTCTTTTCTTTAGACATTTTTTTAAATTTAGTAATATTTCTACGCTAGATTCTCATAAAGATTTTCACAATATCAAACATATCAAAACAGAATATTCATAACATTATCTTAAAATATTAAAAAGAACTTGGATATATTCATCAAATATGTACTTACCATAAAATTTGAATTATATCATTTAAAACAGCATATGAAAGTCAATGCAACCAGTAACTTACAGACTTGAACCACATCTTCTAATGTAGTATCAATGACTAAATCACATTGTATGTATGTTCCAACATTTTTATGGATCCCAGTTGCCTTTCAATTACATTTTAATCTGATATTCTATAAAGCTATGAAATATCTTGATATAATTTACAAAGATGAGTTAATTTTTTCCCTGATTGTCCTATTGAGATTAACATTTGTACTTATTTGTACTTGCTGTACAGTACTTACATTTCAAAAGACAAAGAGAAATTCACTCATAGCCATCCTATCTTGAAATATTGGAAACTATTCACAGTTTTTATTATAAGATTTTAGTAAGAGGATTTTAAAAAATAATAATAATTGTGGTCTTTCAGATGTTTCTGAATTCCTCCTCCTCCTATCCTTAATCGTGGATCATGCTGGGAACAATTTCCAGAAATTGGGACTGTAATTCAACACCACTTGGAGGGACACAATTTTCCTGACTTAATACATTAGTTAGTAAATTTATATTTTAAGGCATAAAACAGTTTCATCTATTATTGTTTTATGCATTTTTGTTATTTATATATTTGGGACAAGACAGGCTACAAATTTAGCTAAATGCAAAATAAAGGTTGATTTCATTATGTACGAAGAACAGTGGCAATATCTGTTTATTAAATCAGGAAAACATATTGTATCAAAAGGGAAGGGCAATATTGATTTCCAGCCAGCAGCAGATTGGGAAAGCTCTCACCTCAACGTGCCATTGTTTTCCTAGAGCATTGACCACTCGACCCTCAATAGGCCGCCGACAAGCCCCACAGATTGGAATGCCCATCTTATCATGGCATGGCAGGCAGTAGAGCTCTCCTTTCAGCTCCCTGGCATCAGCGGTCAATTCCTTCCTATACACAACATTAGTAATTAAGACTTTGGGACAGAGTCTGAGAGAGACTATTTGTCACAGATAGTAATTATATAATAGTCACTACATAATCTAAAACATGCTCTTACCTGACTTCTTGCCAACCATGAAAAGAGGAAAAGTTCTTAAATATAAATATACTCCTTAGACTTCCTTTGCCTCATTATTCATTCTTACACATACTTTGGAAGAACCCCTTTTAATAGTAGATTTTGGTTTGTGACTTGTATTTTAGAAATCAGAAATAATCAGAAATACTATGCCATTGTCCATTAAACCTCAGAAAGGTTTTCTATTGTAAATGTTTATCTAATTAAGTTTGTACTTTAGACACTTTATATCTAGCTTCATGTTCAGAGGAAATTCAATTCAATAATTTACTTGTAAAAGGAGATTTATAGCTACTTAGCACATGGCTAACATACCCACAGTGGGTGCAGCTGAAATGATCTGGATGGTAGGAGTCGTTCCTGAACATAAGAGGCTGTTCATCAATTATCAAGTGACATTTCTGGCAAATATATTTGCCCAAGCCTTTGGCTTTCTCACGATTGTGGCAAGGCCGACAGAGATGTCTAAAGTGCAGTTGGAAAGAGAAATGTTGAGAGATATCATTCAAATAACAGTAATTTACAAACAAATTGCTTGTTAGACTTCAGAGCTTCTGAATCTTAATAAGAACATTAACTCATAAACCATGTTTGGAGCTTGTGATTGCATGAATTACATTAACACTGAACTAGTTTAGATAAATGACAGTATTATTTTCTTCAGTATTACAGTATTATTTTCTTCTTTTTGTGCATCTACTGATGGTTTTAAAAAAGTCACGAAATTTCAAACATACAAGTACACACAAATGCATTTCCATTTCAGTTTTCAGTTTTCCCTATATAGAACATGCTCCATTTTGTTCATTTACGGGACTGAATGCACAGATAACATGGAAAGCTACTGATTGATACAACTATGCAAATACCAATTAGAAAAGAGCCAAGCAACTCAAATTAATGCTACACAGTCTCCCAGGCTTCTTGAAAGACCCGAGCAAGGTCATTTGGCCTCTAGGTCTTATCAATAGAAAGGAGCTAATAATAAATCTCAGTTCCATGAGGCCACTGTGGATCTTGTGTTTTTCACAAGTCCCCAATAGAAAGCTCAGTCCACATAAGTGGAAAGGAATGTTATTAGCACACTTGCTTCACAAGTCTTCTCTGCTCTTCCTCCCCAAAGCTGAAGATACTAAGACAAGAGCTACAGTTCACAGAAAGAAAGCAGACAGCGTCCCTTTATAAATGGGAGTATGCAGCTGCATTGCTCTCAGGATAAAGGCATCAATTTTATTCCTCTCTGTGGAATGAAGTCTAATTATACAGGGCAAGACATAGAGACCCTACTGCAAGTGTCCTAAGAAGAATGCCCTCCCATTTTACTGAATAAGGGGCCTTCAACCCTTTCCACTGATAAACCATTAGCAGCCCAGCTCATTTGGAAGCCCCTGTCTACTATCCTATAGATCCTTGTCCAGTGCAAAGCAAAGGGAGGTCTTAGAATCACAAAGCCGTTACTATGGTAGCCGTCCTTCTCACCCACATTCCCACCATTATGGAATTATCCCTTTCTGAAATGTCCTGTTGTGTCTGTAGCACTAGATTTCCCCTCCCCTTCTGCAATACTCTCCAAGACCTCTAAGGCAGCCAGAGGACTCCAAAGGCACAGTGTAAAAGGCAGAGGTCCAAAGAGAGAGGCTTTAATGAGCAGGGAAAACATTGGAATATTCATAAATACAGTAACAATTAGCAACTCCCTCCCCCAACAGCTTAGCTGGAATTAAAAGTTTCATTCACAACAGGCATGTTATCTCCCCTCCTCTTCTGTGAGCAAGATGATAAAGGAATATCACACCTAGCAGAACTCTATATAGTGCAGCTCCCTTTTCACTGAACGTCCTACAGTCAACCCCTGATGGAACTTTTCACAGCGGTGTTCTTTTTCCTAAATTTGCTGGTGTTATAAAGAGCTCAAAAGTTTTCATCACAACTCGATCGGACTGCAAGCAAACTGCAAGAGGTAAGAGCTTTGGTATCAGAGTGGGCAACATTTATTAGCCTAGAAAATACAGCATCTCCTAACTTGCATTGGTGTTTCCAAACAAACAGTTTCTGTTATTACTGTTCAAAAGGTGCTGTCTATAATGATAAGAACACAGTTGGGTGTTCTATTTAATATTACTAGATGTATCCATAACAGAAGATTGCTAATTAAATATTACATTTATAAATGAATTACCCGAGTTACAACAAATTGATACAAGTTTATTTTTTAATTTTCATAATACTCATAAGAGTATTATGAAGTATCATTCACTTTGGAAGAATGAAAAATGAAAACCGTTGCTGTTCTAAGAAAATAGAATAGCTGTGATTTCTAATGTATTTTTAAGACAATTAGCTATGATTCCCTTAAGAAACTAGAGAATTGAATACAAACAAAAGACAATCTGCTGGGAAACTTGGGAATGTTTGTTCAAGCTTCATTAAGACATAAAGTAATCCTATTTTTTTGCTGTAGAGGAAATTATTTTATCTTTTTTGAAATATCTGGAACACTGTGGTCTAGTTGCAAAATTAACATTTGCAATTAGTATAAAGTATTTTAAGTTCCAAGTAATATTAGAGTTAGAGCCAAATAATACTGAGTTTTCCATTTATATGATTTCTATGCTTTTCATTATGTCTAAAGATTTGAATGAGATTAACCATAGGACCAGAAGCTTTTCCGGTATTTATATCACTTTTATTTACAAAGATGTGTCTACAAAGCACTTTGAATCAAACAAATGGTGCATGCAATGCACAGTATATACCGCTTCTGTGGAACTTCAAGTGAAGGTATTTATATACATATATACATATATGCATAAAAACATAATATTGCATATTATGTATGGGGATAATTAGGCTTGTGTACCTATGACAAGTAGGGCAATTAATTGAAATATGGCTAACAAAAAATTTTAAAATAGAACATTCTCTCCTAGAATTGTACCTAATTTTCATGCATAGTTTATAAAAAGAATGGCCACAATTCTTGTGCCCATATATAATGTGTTTGTTTATGCATCTAATTCTAGAAGATCTCCCGATTATTTGGAGGTGGGTTTTTCAAAAGTCTGGGGAGGGGTTATCAGACAACACCTAATCAACATCCAATAGCAAGAAAAAACCCAGCAAGTTTTACTAGTTCATATAATAAATAATAAAATATAGATTTCTTGGTATTGTAATATTTTCATCCAGGTTTATTTATTTGATATTTCAGGCTCTCATTGAAGACCAGTTGTGAGGAATGAACAGCCAACCAGACTCTTCAGGCCTGTTATTTAACATTTCAAATTCAGAGCAATGTGGCAAAGAGAGTCACATGGAAAACATCCTTTTTGCTATTTTCTACCTTCTCAATTTCATCCTAGCCTTTTTGGGCAATGTTTTGGCACTCTGGCTCTTCATTCGGGACCAAAAATCAGATACCCCTGCCAACGTTTTCCTGATGCATCTTGCTGTAGCAGATCTGTTTTTTGTGCTCATCTTACCAACTCGGTTGGTCTACCACTTTTCAGGCAATCACTGGCCATTTGGAGAGCTCCCTTGCCGACTCACAGGGTTTCTTTTCTACCTAAACATGTATGCGAGCATCTACTTCCTCATGTGCATCAGTATAGATCGCTTCTTAGCTATCGTGCATCCTGTGAAGTCCCTCAAACTCCGCAGGTCACTCTATGCTCATTTGACCTGTGCCTTCCTGTGGGTTATAGTTGCCGTGGCCATGGCACCTCTTTTGATCAGTGTGCAAACAGTTGAGATGAATAATACCACCGTCTGCCTCCAACTCTACAGGGAGAAAGCATCACGCCACGCTCTTGTCTCCCTGGCTGTCGCATTCACTTTTCCATTTTTTACTACAGTAACCTGCTATTTACTGATCATACGAAGCCTGAAGAAGGGGCACCGCATTGAAAATCATCTGAAGGAAAAAGCCATCAAAATGATAATCATGGTTCTTACAATCTTCTTGGTCTGCTTTGTGCCCTATCATGTCAACCGCTACATTTATATCCTCAATTATGATGGTGTGAAGACTTCTTGTGCAATGCAGAGGATCCTGGCACTTGGCAATCGCATTACTTCATGCCTCACCAGCTTAAATGGTGCCCTAGATCCTGTCATGTATTTTTTTGTCGCTGAAAAGTTTCAAGAGGCTTTGTGTGGTTTGTTTTGCCCCAAAAGAGTTGCAAGATTACCTTCAAGTTATGATGGGAAAACAAACGACAGCTCTTTAAGTGCTAAATCTGAACTGTAAAATACCTGAAAACAAAAAAGTTCCTTAAAAGAAATTTGCTGTCCTGTACGATTTGATATCCTAGAAAGTAGAAATGCTTTTCTACAAAAACACAAGGTCTAATACTTAATTGTTAAGGAAACAAAGGCTATACAACAATCCTAACTGGGAAGGAGTAGTGAGGTGGTAGATGGTGCCATTTCGAAAGCCCTGCTATTTCTAGTTGGCCAGAATGGATAGTATCTCCCTTTTTTTTTTGCCTTTTCCGTAACATTTTTAATTTTTTGGGATGGGTGAGTGGGGGGGAATTACAGAGATGATAGTTACAAAGACTATCAGGACACATAATTATTTTGATTTCCTGGAATATTCTTTTGAATGTTACTATCAGTGGAAATATTGCCAGTAAGATTTTTCATAAGCATTCTTTGAATCTACAGACAATTAAAAGGCAACTTTACCTTATCATAACCATTTCAAGAATTAGATCAGATTGTGTGAAATTATAAATCTTGTGATAATTGTTGCATAGAAAATAGCACCAAGTAATAATTCCATTAGGATATAAATTGAAATTTTAGTGAACAAAAGTTTGGTAACTTCTCCAGAAAATAAATGTTCATAGGTGATGAAAAAAATGACCATTTAAAATATTAAAACAGTGGATAGAGAAGTTTTAGTAATACCCAGGTACTGTCCAAATCCAAGTTGTTAAACATTTACATCTACAGTGCAAACTTTTGAGAGGTTTATGAATATGGGGTTTAGTTTGAAACAAATTTTATAACTCTCTCACCATCATTGTAGAAGAATACAAAAGCTGCTGATGCTTTTTATTACATCTCAAGATGAATAAATTACAAACATCACATTTGAACAAAGTGTTCCTTTTAATTACATCTTTGGCTGGAGATACCATTTTCAATAGCAATGAATGCACAAACCACAATTTATTTTATATGCAGATTTTTTAATATGACTGAATATGGTTAATGCATTCTTAGAAAGCTTGCTACAAATCATTAACTAAATTCTCTTTAATAATGTAAGATGTAAGTCCAGCTGGGCACTTAGCCCTACTTAGACTGAGTCTGCCATAGTGTCTTAGAACAATGATGATCTGAAGCTGGAGCAACTGAGCTTGCACAGCTACCTGCTTTACTTTGCCAGTGTAACTTTGCCGCAGTTCTATCACAAGTTTGTACTATCATGTTTATTATCTTTCTACATGAACCGCAGTGGCACAGTGGTTAGAGTGCAGTACTGCAGGCTACTTCTGCTGACTGCTGACTGCCTGCAATTTGGCAGTTCAAATCTCACCAGGCTGTTGACTCAGCCTTCAATCCCTGCAAGGTGGGTAAAATAAGGTTTTGGTTACTATCTTTAAAGCGCTCCATGGCTTAGGGCCAGGGTACTTACGGGACCGCCTACTGCTACCCCACGCCTCCCACCGACCCGTACGCTCACACAGAGAGGGACTTCTCAGGGTGCCGTCCGCCAAGCAATGTCGGCTGGCGGCCCCCAGGGGAAGGTCCTTCTCTGTGGGGGCTCCTACCCTCTGGAACGAACTTCCCCCTAGCTTGCGTCAATTGCCTGACCTCCGGACCTTTCGCCGCGAGCTGAAGACATATTTGTTTATTCGCGCGGGACTGGCTTAAATTTTAAAATTTTAATATTTTAATAGGGATTGAATTTTAATTTATATTTAATATAAATTTTAGGGGTTTTTAGGGGTTTTAAATTTTTTGCCAATTATATAATAAGTTTTTTAATTTCTGTTTTAGTTGTAAATTGTCAATGTTTTATATTGGCTGTGAACCGCCCTGAGTCCTTTGGGAGAAGGGCGGTATAAAAATCTAATAAATAATAATAATAATAATAAAAATAAAATAGTTGGAGGCAATATGCTGACTGTAAACGGCTTAGAGAGGGCTGTAAAGCACTATGAAGCGGTATATAAGTCTTAAGTGCTATTGCTATTGATACATTTCAGATCCTAGTCAACTTTATACTCTGCATCTTATAAGTTTTTATGTTTTCCAGTATGTTTAGAACATATGCACATACAAGCTAAATGTTTGGCTAAAACAGTGTAAATTACTCCCATTTACCATTTAGTAGTTCAGTTCAGTTTTCTAAATTGAAGTATGCTGTGACCACAAATACCTAATATCTACTAAAGGAAAAGCACAAGGACTGCCTTTAATTTTTCTAAAAATTATTTTTAGTAATCTAAACTTTAGTAGAAGAAATATAAAATACAAAGATAGGTTTGGAGAATTCACAAACAAGATGTTTAATTTCCAATAATTATTTTTATTAAGGAAAATAACATAAATGCTAAGAATAGGCTAGAAAATGGAAAGTTGCTGCATGTATTTTGAGACTATTCTATTTTGTTTTTTCCCCCAAATTTTGCATTTATTGTTTTTTATTTTTACTTTCTTTATATTCACATTTGTACTTAAAATGTATATTTAAAAAATGTTATATTTCTTACATAACTGAAAATACATTCAAAAGGAGAATAAAGCAATTTTGTTTATACTGGTGCAAAATTCTGTCTATCCACCAACACTGTTGGTAAGTATTATTCATCTTAATATAATTATTTATAAAGAGGCTTAGCTACTTCCTGCCATTTTGTCTAAAAGAATTACCGTTTTGAGAATGGCTGCCAATACATTCAATCTCCAGACTTTTTAAAGACATCTCTTCCTTTCCATAACTTATTACTAGCTTATACAATGCATTCAACTTCACATTTAGTTTCTATGCCTATATCTGCTAACATTTTAATATATAAAATGCAGATACAGTTCTATCTATCTATTTTTACCTGCCAGCGTTCTTCACAAAACCCAAATCAGCAAGAACTACATCACAGAGTTCACAACGAAAACATTCGGGATGCCAATTGTTATTCATTGCTTTGATAACTCGGCCAATGATGAATTCACCTTGAAACAGAAATACCACACTTTATAACCTTAATTCATTTCAGAAGACCCCCTGGTCCTTAGAATTCCATAGTAGTTGGATAGCAAATTTTGTAGTCTCCTTTATTACAGTAACGAGAAACCTAAGAGTACGTCTAACTTGCTCAAGGTCACTGAGACAAATCCAGGTTTGTTAGAGGCAGAACTAATATCTATTTCATTGAACCACAAAGATTCCATTATAAAGTTCTGAATGTCTTTTTTAAAAAGTACAATTTTCTATGTATTATTTTTGTTTTTATCTTTGACCAGTGGAGTCATAAATAAATTATAATATTTTCTTTTTAATTTGCTCTCTATTGCCTCCCCTTAAAAAGTTAGTTGTAGAACACCCAGGATCTCATAATCAGATAGTTTACAAACATTGTTAATAAACAGACAAAATTAGATTTGAATCATTTATGTGGAAAACTTACCACATTCCCCACAGCATGGTGCAAATAGCATCTGGAAGTCATGCTCACAATATTTTCTCCCTTCAAACTGAAAGAGATATGCAGGAAAACATATCTTTATAAAACATTCACCATATCAAGAACTGTAGTGTTTAGACCAGGGGTCTCCAACCTTGGCAACTTTTAAGCCTGGTGGACTTCAACTCCCAGAACCCCCCAGCCAGCTTCTGGGAGTTGAAGTCCGCGAGGCTTCAAGTTGCCAAGGTTAGAGACCCCTGGTTTAGACGCAAAGCAATAGTATTCCCTCATCAATATCTGGGGGATCTTGCATTACTGATTCTTACTTTTGGGAAGCTCATTCCAAAGCATTACCGACCTTCAAACCACAATAGTTATAACTGTAATGCTAATTAGATATTTTGTAATAGCGCTCTTATGTCATTTTGCTAGTTACTCTCTCTTTTTTGAGTTCCAACTCCAATATTTTCCAAGATTCTAAGCTGAAGAAATCTGGTTAGCACAGTACCTGAACTGGTGACTGCTGAACTCTTCTAGCTATTTGTCTAAGAAAGTGAAACTCTGCTGAATGGATATTAAAAATTACATAGGAGTGAAAAGAGAAATGGAACACTGAAATTAGAACTGAGGCAATTGTATACTGCATAGAAAATAGTTCAGTTATGCTTCTCAGCAGGGGTGAAATCTACTTACCTTCCTTACTGGTTCGGAAGTGCACGCGCTGCGCACATGCATCACAAGTGCGTGCAACCTTCTGCAACCTTCCTGGTTAAAACCAGGAAGTAATGACACTCAGATGGGTGGGTGGAGCTTTGCTCCATCATCACTACCGGATCGCTGAACTACCAGCCATGATTGCTACCGGATTGCGCAATCCGGTCCGATCTGGGAGCATTTCACCCCTGCTTCTAAGTCAAGGAAGGAAAAAAATTAAGTAACTTTCCCGACTATTAATAGTATAATAATCTCACATCATAGAAGAGGCCATCTGGAAACTGGCGAAAGCACTGAGCACAGACAAAGCAGTTTTCATGATACAGTTCTCCATTGCTGTTTACAATACGTTCAGCTGGATCAAAACGGGCTCGACAGCGTTCACATACAGCATTTGCAAGGGCATCTGACATATTACTGAGAAGCAAAAGAGAAAAATGAACAATATTTCTAAATGCAAAGTGCAGCCACTAAATTAAGTTACATTAATAAAAAAATAAAAGTCCATTTTATACCTTTATAGAATAGAATAGAATATTTTTATTTATAGACCGCCGTTCTCCCGAAGGACTCAGGGCGGTGTACAGCCAGGAATAAAATACAGAAAGAAAACAATATTCAATCTATTATTTAGATTCAAGCACAGTAGAGTTGCCAATTATAAAAATAATCAGAAGGTAAATATTTAATTATACAGAATAGAATAGAATAGAGTAGAGTAGAGTAGAGTAGAGTAGAGTAGAGTAGAGTAGAGTAGAGTAGAGTAGAGTAGAATAGGAATAGCTTTATTTGACAAAGTGTGATTAGACACACAAAGAATGTGTCTCTGTTGCAGAACTATACTAGGCTTGTAATTATACTTCAATTAACAGTTTATGACTCTAAGGATACTTTGCATACTTAATGGGAATTAAACTCATAACTGGACTTTTAATAAACACATAGACTCTTGTACTATAAAGCAATGCAGCTTAGTTATAACTAAAGAAGTAGTCTTCTCTCAAATGAAAGTGAGCTATTTGCTTAGCTCTTATTTATTGCCATCTACAGAATATTAATACATCATGATTTAAATGGTGTTTTTTCAAAAAGTCACAGAAAACTACACAAAGTGGTAGTAGCTATTAGGGGCGCCCTTTAAACTACCTTTAAAAAGCAGCATAGGTCATAGGCTATATTCAGTTCCTGGAGACTTCATGGAAACATCTATAGAAGGTCATGGATGAAAGTGTTTTACAAGTGGCTTCTAATTAGATCCTCTTTAATTTCTGAATTCAAAGCTAGGCAATAGGGCATCTTTGTAAGCATTCAAAACCACCCACCTTTACCTTTCTTTTTTATCTGCCAAGTAATCTGTACATTTTGATTAAAATTGAGACAAATTAAAGTAACAATTGTATTCTTCCAATTGCCCTCTGAAGTTAGAATGCAGCTATTGTTTGGTGCCCAATGAGACCCAGACAGTTCTTTGACCCTTTAGAAAGAGTTCAGATCAATTTTTAGGAATATATTTCATGTCTCTGCTGTGTCCCAAAAGCAGTTCTTCACTGTGAAGAACTCAGTCAAATTGAGATCAACCCTTGGTTACAAATAGGCAAAAAAAGTTGGAGTTCCTTGGATTTTCATTGATCTAACTCTGTATATTTGGGTACATGCAATAGTAATGTCGAAGCAGCAGATTAAAAATACTGATCTCCAATTAGACCTGGTATCTCTTCCCATGGGTTTACTTCTGATTAACCATTCACTCTTTGTAGACCTGCTACCTTACTTGAAATCATTAAATATAGGATGGCATTGTCCTCAGCCTGTTTTGATGCCAACTGCAGTCCTAGAACAGAGATATAAAGTTATCCCTCTTGGATTGAGGTTTTGCCATGTAGCAAAAGGGCTACTGAAACTGTTAAATTCTTTTTATACATTGGCCATTTTATGCTGGCATATAGTCAAAGTTGATAATCCCAAATTTAAGCAAATTTCCTGTTCATTCTGATCAATTTTATTTATGTTTACTTTCAGATATTCATGTCTGTATTACTCTAAATACAGCTAAATTCTGCTATGTCTAATTAGAATTATTAGAATTATTTATTGGCCAAGTGTGATTGGACACACACGGAATTTGTCTTTGATGCAATCACTCAGTGTACATAAAAAGAAAAGATACATTCATCAAGAATCGTAAGATAAAACACTTAATGATAGTCATAGGGTACAAATAAGCAATCCAATCATACTAGGAAACAATCAATATACCGTATATACTCGAGTATAAGCCGAGTTTTTCAGCACGTTTTTTGTGCTGAAAAACGTCCCCTCGGCTTATACTCGAGTCTACGTCTTCGGGGACCCCCCACAGGAGGGGGTACGAGCGGACTCCATGGGAGGGACGGGGAGCGGGCCCGCCGAGGTCTCGCGGGATTTGTCGCCCCCAGGCCGGCCCCTATTCCCGTGTCTGGTGGGCGGACGGCACAAACTTGGCGGGCTGTGCATTGGCGCGGGGAAGCCCTGGTGGTGCAGTGTTCCCGTTCGCCCTGGCCTCCGTCCTCCGATCTCCTGCGCTGGGAGCGGCGGCGAGCCAGCGAGCAACCGGGCACCGCGGACTTTGGCAAGGAGGAAGGTGGGAGGAAGGGGAGCTGCCGGCTGTGGGGGGGTTGAGGGGCGTGCAAGAGGAGTGAGCGTGGAAAGGCCTTTTTGTGTGTGTGTGCGTGTGTGTGCGCGCCTGTGTGCCCTAGGGAGGGGCGTGCAAGAGGAGCGCGCCTCCTCCTCTTCCTCCACGCTCGCTCCTCTTGCACGCCCCTCAACCCCACCATCCCCCACCCTCTCCGCGCGTGAAGGTCACCTCCTCCTCTTCCAGGCGGCGGCGGCGGCGGCTCGGCGGGCGCCACAGCCGGCAGCTCCGCTTCCTCCCACGGTCCCAGTCCAGCGAGCGGTGGCGACATGCCGAGCACCGCTCCGCTTTCACCGTTCGGCTGGATTGGGACCGGCAACAGGTCGCGCGGCGGGCGGGGAGCCGCCAGCCTTCTCGGCTGAGGAGGAGGTTTCCCCTTGAAAGGGCTGCGGGTTGGAGGAGCTGCGGGCCCCAGCTGGCCGTCCTGTCTCTCTGCGGCGAGTTCCTAAGAGCCGCAAGGATACCCAGTTCAAAGCAACCCGCGGGGCTCCTCCGTCCGTGCTCGCCCGGGTCTCGCGTGGGGCGGCCGGGCTAACGCCTGGCGTTTTGCCGGCTGGAAGCTTAACGCGGGGATGATGAGCCCAAGAGCGGGCGGCTTTGAATTGCAACCTTGGCTGGAGTTTCGGCTTCACCTTCCTGCATCGGTTGGCCTGAGGGCTTCAAGCGTAGCCGGGCTGCGTGGGGAAGGCTACGGGTCGACCAACCAAACCCCTGGCTCTACGGCTGGGCGGGCGGGGAGAAAAGGGGTGGGTAGAAGGGGGCTTGTAGGAAGGCTTCAGGCGCCCCCCGAGCAGAGCTGGAGCTCCGGCCAGGCGGCTTTTCCGAATGCGTTGAAGCTCCCCCCCCCCCATCCCTTCCCCCGTGTGCCAGATGTGGAGCCCCCTGGCAAGGGCCGCCTGTGGATGATGGGGCTTGGAACTCTGCGAGTCTGGAAGATCCAGCTTTCACCGTTCGGGGAAACCCTCCCTCCCTCAGCCGAGAAGGCTGGCGGCTCCCCCGCCCCGCCGCGCGGACCCAAGCCAAGCCGGTCCCAATCCAGCGAGCGGTGGCGGGCGGCGCTCGGCATGTCGCTTTCACCGTTCGGCTGGACTGGGACCGGTGGGAGGGAAGCGGAGCTGCCGGCTGTGGCGCTCCGCTCGGAGCCGGAGCCGCCGCCGGAGCCGCCGCCGCCGCCGCCGCCTGGAAGAGGGAGGAGGTGACCTTCACGCGCGGAGAGGGTGGGGGATGGTGGGGTTGAGGCGTGCAAGAGGCGGCGTGGAGGAAGAGGAGGCGCGCTCCTCTTGCACGCCTCAACCCCCACACAGCCGGCAGCTCCGCTTCCTCCCTAGGGCACAGGCGCGCACACACACGCACACACACACAAAAGGCCTTTCCACGCTCACTCCTCTTGCGCCCCTCAACCCCCACAGCCGGCAGCTCCGCTTCCTCCCTAGGGCACACAGGCGCGCACACACGCACACACACAAAAGGCCTTTCCACGCCACTCCTCTTGCACGCCTCAACCCCCACAGCCGGCAGCTCCGCCTCCCACCTTCCTCCTTGCCAAAGTCCGCGGTGCCCGAAGCCGTTCGCTGGCTCGCTCGCTCGCTCCCAGCGCAGGAGATCGGAGGACGGAGGCCAGGGCGAACGGGAACAGCCCACGCTCCGAAGAGGGAAAGGGAGCGAGTGGGTGGGTGGCTGGGACGAGACCCCCACCACAAACACACACACACACGCCTCGTGAGACGTCTTGCTTGCATGTCACACACACGCACCGCTCGCTGGGGAAAAAAAAAGGATGGATGGATGGATGGATGGATGGAAGTAAGGAAGGAAGGATGGATTGATGGATGGAGGCGACCGCTTTGAAGCGCAACCCTTCTCCCGCAACTAAGGGGGGGGTCAATGTTTTCCCCAATCCTAGGGTGTGGGGAAACAGTCATTCTTTCTTCCCTCCTAGTCTCTCCCGAGATCGCACTGCAGCGCCCATCATCCCCAGCCGGCAATCTGAGCTCGTGCCATGGCCGGCGTGGAGGGTGTGGTGGTGGTAAAACGGCCAGGAGAAAGCTTTCGCTCTTTTCGAGAGGTCCTCTTGGAAGGCTGGGTTGGAAAGGGAAAGTGGGGAGGGGGCAGAGATTTCTTCCTCGGGTCCTTCTAGAGTCCTTGAGAAACTGATATCATACAAGGTTAATAAATTATACTCCTCCTCCTCATTGATGAGTTTTTCATCCTGAAATTGATTGAAACAGTGTACCATCATATGCTGCCATAGTATAGTGTTAACAACATCTGTAAAGATGATATATGAGCATGACACTAAGTTTTTTCTATATTTCCCCCTTTATTGAAAAACTTCCATCATGCTTCTTTCTGAAAACAAAGGTCATTATAATATACCTCATTATATATTTGATTTGATGATATTTCAGTTAATAAATACCATTTAAGGTGTTAAGCTTCTTTTCTTTTTCAGCAGCAAAGTGAATTACAACTTTAAAGAACTTTATTACTTTATATTCATTTATTTTAAGTATAGATTTTAGATTTTTAAACAAATATGTTTAGAGCTTTTATATCTTTCAAGTTATTCAAATTATCCCCTCAGCAGGTATATAATGGCATCCAATTCCAATATCATGTTGGGGCTTTTGAGCAAGGGAGGAGGAACGTGAGCACCGCCTTTCGCGCTGGCATTCCGGGATTTCCCTTTGTTTAGAGCTGGGAATCCTCCTTCCCCCTTTTGCACTCCCTCCCTCCCTCCCTCTCTCTCTCTCTCTCTCTCTCTCTCTCTCTCTCTCTCTCACACACACACACACACACACACAGACTTCTAAAGTCGATTGGCACAATGAAAGGCAAAGACCACAATTGTTTTAAGAAAGAAGCTTTAGCAGGGAGGGGGGATGGGAGGGTGTTTTAAGTTTTGGCAAACAGCCAGGCCAACTGTATTGGAGAAGGTCACACAACTGGCCTTAACATTTTAGCTGCTGTCTTTTTCCTCACACTTGGGTTTAATGATATTAGAGACCCTTATTGCCCTGCCAAAAAAAAAAAAAAAAGCCACTAGCGTCTATGAAAATTAACCTTCTCTGCCAAGAGACACTGTGCAGGGTATTTTCACTATTGGTGTGCATACAGGCTTAGATTTGTGCTGGGTTCTTAGTGCTTAGAGCACTGACCTTCAGAGGCACCCTGGTCCCTTGGAAGCTAAAGGAGGACTCATTTTCATGCTTGCAGTTGTATTGTCAATTTCTGTGAGACAATGTTGTTGAAGTAACTCACTCACTCATTCATTCATTCATTCATTCCTTGTGTGTCCAATCACACTTAGCCAATAAAAATTCTATTCTATTCTATTCTATTCATTCATTCATTCATTCATTTTATTTTGTCAAATACATATTAAATAATTATATAAATATAAGCATGAATTGAATACATAAAAGGAATACAACTAAAGGGAACATTAGGACAGGGACGGTAGGCACGCTGGTGCTCTTATGCACGCCTTACAGACCTCTTAGGAATGGGGTGAGGTCAATACTAGATAGTCTTTGGTTAAGGCTTTGGGGATTTTGGGAAGAGACCACAGAGTCAGGTAGCACATTCAGGCATTAACAACTCTGTTACTGAAGTCACATTTTCTGCAATCTAGATTGGAGGTTCACTTTAAGTTTGAATCTATTGTGTTCTCGTGTATTGTTGTGGTTGAAGCTGAAGTAGTCATTGATAGGAAGTACATTGTAGCAGATAATTTTATGAGCTATGCTCAGGTCATACCAAAGGCGGCGTAGTTCTAAATTTTCTAAAGCTGGGAATCCTCCTTCCCCCTTTTGCACTTTTATTGTTTTTCGTTCAAATAAATATTCATGTTATTTTACTTGGCTCTATCTTTATTTTTTACATTGACCAGTAGCTGCCTCATTTCCCACCCTCGGCTTATACTCGAGTCAATAGTTTTTCCCAGTTTTTGTGGTAAAAATAGGTGCCTCGGCTTATATTCGGATCGGCTTATACTCGAGTATATACGGTAAATTGTAAGAATACAAGCCACAAAGTTATAGTCATACAGTCATAAGTAGGAGGAGATTAATGATAAGAACGATGAGAAGATTAATAGTAATGCAGACTTAGTGAATAGTTTGACAGTGTTGAGGGAATTATTTGTTTAGCAGGGTGCTGGCATCTGGGAAAAATTGTTCTTGTGTCTAGTTGTTCTGGTGTGCAGTATAGCATCGTTTTTAGGGTAGGAGTTGAAACAGTTTATGTCCAGGATGTGAGGGGTCTGTAAATATTTTCACAGCCCTCTTTTTGACTCTTGCAGTATACAGGTCCTCAATGGAAGGCAGGTGGGTAGTAATTTTTTTTTCTGCAGTTCTAATTATCCTCTGAAGTCAGTGTCTGTCTTGTTGGGTTGCAGAACCCATACCCAGAAGCTGTATATGCATAATACACAGCTAATTATGTCCAGTTACTTTTACAGTGTCGTTTTCATATATTTGTAACCTGTATTAATACCAGTAGTCCTCGACTTACAATAGTTCGGTTAATGACTGTTCAAAGTTACAAAGCACTGAAAAAAATGACTTACGACCGTTTTTCACACTTATGACAATGGCAGCATCCCCATGGTCATGTGATCAAAAATCAGATGCTTGGCAACTGGTTTAGGATGATTGTGATATCCCAGGGTCATGTGATCAACTTTTGAGACCTTTTGATAATCAAAGTCAATGGGGAAGTCAGATTCACTTAATAACTGAGTTACTAACTTAATTGCAATGATTCAGTTAAGAACAGTATAAGAAAAGTTGTAAAATGGGGCAAAACCCACTTAACAAATCTGCATTGTTCTCCTCTTTTCCCTAGCACAGTGTAGTAATGTAATCTTGATGTTCACAAGGCACAGATAACCATTTGACGGAGCAAAGGATTCAGAAAGGATATTCTGGTACACAAAATGTAATTGTGACAATGTACTTTCTGCCATCTGAACATCTAGAAAAAATGTCCACTCAAAAAACGATTTCAGTACATGGACTTGGTCTTTTTGGGAACATCAGTCATTTTCAAAACAAATGAACCTCACTTTTGAAATCTGATTTTCTGCTGACAATTAATAACTCATAATTAAAGGTAGAATATTTTATATCCTGTAAGACATTTTCACAAATGTTTGATGCCTGGCAGAAAACATATCCTACATTTAATGTTCTGTTAGAATTATCTCAGAGGAACAATATTATAGAACTAAATAAGAGGAAGGAGCATCTTTTTGCTCCTGAGTGAAAGATAGATTATAAATTAATAAATAAATATCACTAGAATATTTTCACCTCCATTTTTAGCAAAACTGAATGTAACCATTATCTTTCATATACACTACAAATCAGGCTTTCTACAAGTAATGCGCTGGGTTAGGTACTTAGCTCTAATGCTATTTTCTCTATAAAATTACTTTTACTTTTGTTTGTAAAAAGCAACAATTTTTACTTCAATAGATTAATACGGCTACCTCTTCCATTACCAGTTTCTTTGTGTATGTATGTAGAATAATGATTTACCTTTTTTGAATTTTATACATATATCAGCTTTTCTATTGTTTGTGAAGGTTTGTTAATTATTCTATATAATTTGTGAACCTGATTTATTTGTATCCTGCCTTTTAATTTTTTTAATTAACTTGTGAACTCATGAGCTATTTCCCATTATTTTTAATGGCTTAAAAATAATAGATCAGAGATCCTTTAGAACAGGGGTGTCAAACTGGATTTCTATGAGGGCTGGATCAGCATTGCAGTTCTCCTCTGCGGGCCAGCTGGAGGGGCGTGGGGAGACGGAAGTTGGGACGGACGCCTCCTGTAGCACTTTGCCAGCCAAAATGGGGCTGGGTGGTCAAAATTGGGCTTGGATAGCCTCCTACAGGACTTTTGGCTGGCAGAGTGCTGCAGGAGGCTATCCAGGCCAAAAAATGGGCTGTGGGGAGGCCATGGATGGCTTCCCCATGCTCCTTTTTGGCTGCCAGAGGCACCGTGGGCCAGTCCTTTGCTATTTCCAGGCTGGCCCCATAGGCCACATTTAAGCACCCCACAGGACGGATTTGGCCCACGGGCCTTGAGTTTGACACCCCTGCTTTAGAATAAAACATAGTATACCAATATTAGAAATATTATGGATATATTCTATTGATTCTTTCAACTTCTATGCTAACTGTTCAAAGCAAGGACTGCCAAAATACCAGAAGAGCATTAATAAATAAAGATAGAGATTGTCATGACACAAATGTCATTTCCAGATGAGTACTATGTGGAAAACTAAATGCTAATGGATTACAAGAACAGAAGTTTGAATTTCCATGAGAGAAAAAAAAAAAACACCCCACAATCTGCATCTTGCCAGAGGTTATGCCTTTTGTTACTTCTGACCTTACAAGCGTTTCCAAGCATTTCAAGATTTTCTCATCCATCCCACATAGCCACCTACTTTCAAAGTGCTAAAAATGTCAAATAGTAAAAGATGTCTTTGATTAGAACAGCAGCAAGCTTTCCTAACTTACATTAGAAGTTATGAAACATAAGATAGGAGTTAGATATCTTCGAACAAAATGGATACCCACACAACTTTATCAAAAAGTATCAAATCACACAACCCGCCGCATTCCCATACATCAAAAACATTGCAAAAACAAACAGACTGCTGCAATCACATGGCATCACAGTAACACAGAAATCAATGAAAGCCCTTCAAAATATCTTAAGCAAACCAAAATGACCCAGTAGCCCAAGAAACAAAAAATAGGAGTCATCTATAACATACAATGCAAGGACAGCATGGAAGAAGATTAGGAGAGCTCATCCACAAACTACGGTAGCTTTTAGAAGACATGATTAAAAAAAACCTTCTTAATTTCACAACATGTGGACTCAATCATATCTTCAACTGGGAAACTATTAGCATCTCTTCGACTAAGCCAAATCCCAAAATTCTACAGAATTCCTGGAAGTTTGGCATTCAGACAAATCAGCCATCAATAGACACATAGAGATAAACCACATTTACACACCTTTAAAAAGAAACAAAAATGTAAGAAACAAATAAAAAGACTATAACCCCTCCATCAGTCAACATTTATATAAGCAGGGATCCGTACTAGACAAATAATCAGGCAGAAAACAATATTCTAGTCAAAGAGAAAATTGCATCCCCACCAAAACTGGCAGAGCAATCTATGGGATACAAACAGGCAGCAAACCTTACACTGATATTACCTAATTGGGTAATTAAATACTTACACATAAATAACCAAGCTCAGAGAGTACCAAGAACTCTAACCCTGAGCCACATATATTCTTTTCTACTGAAGTTAAAGAAAGCCATACAGTTAACGCTATAAAAATGAAAATGCCAGTTATTAAGAGATATTGCTGAGTGTTGTATCTTCAAAGTATCTTGGAATATGGGTAGACACATAAAATTTATTAAATATGAACACCACAATGCCTTAGAATTGTAAATAATACTATTTACAAATATATAAAATATTAAAATAGATTTAATGTATCTAACATTAATTAGAAAAAATGAGCAATCTTTTTATTTATCCATTGAAAAAAATTATCTAAAAATGGATTCTTCATCGATACATTAAGGTTTGGTAATTTGATTCTGCTTGCAGCTTTTGCAGCAATTATAGAGGCTGTCCAATTTCTACTCTTTGAGTTTAAAAAACAAACCCAGCATTTCTGTTCTACAAACTTGACTGCCTAATAATATATTCCAGGCTACAAGTAATATATGGCAGAAAGTAGTTTTTCCCAGCCAGCTTGATCTACAAGATATATCTTTAAAGTATACAGACAAGGTCAAAGACCAGAAAATGGAGAGCTCTGAAAATTGTAATATAGGCTGGTTCATATCATTTCACAGAACATCAGCCCTATTAGCATTTCCCAGTCAAAGAACTATACAACACCTGTTCATCAATATCTACACCAGTGGCAGATCTATGAAAAGCGACCAGGCCAACTGTTTAGAGGGATGCTGTGGGAAAAATTGGGTATTAGAGAGATTCCCACGACAGGGATAACTGTTTTCTTCCCTACCCTTCAAGCTCGAGGAAGTACTGATTGGCTTAGATTTTCAGCAGCTATAGCAAGGACAATCACAGACCACCTCAAAGATGATTCTACAGTCTGGGTAATAGTTGAGAGAATGAAAATCACTATCTACAAGTACGCTAACTTACATTGAATGTAACTCAGTAAGGAGAACCTAGTTGCAACCCTTTGAGAATTGGGATAATCTCACAATAGTGATTTAGCACATACACATTAACTTGCACTTTCCTTGAAGATGATTCACAGGCTGCAATTGGTTCAGAATTCTGCAAGCTGATTTTTGATGAGAGGAAGTAAGTTTCTTCATGTGTTTATACATATGAAAGGGTTGCATGCCAAGAGATCAATGACCAGAATCCAAGATAGGGAAGGCTCCTCTACAGTTTAAGTAGAAGACAGATCCTTGTATAATGAGATGTGTCAGCCAACATTTTATATCCATAAAGTTATACTGAAATAAAATTTTGTTATATGAACTCCTTTTAAGGATATTCTAGCATAATAAGTATTAGACTATAGTTTCCAATCCATTCAATCCCTCTGGACCAAAGTTATATCAAAATTTAAACCAAACCAAACCAAATTTAAAGAAAATAATATAAACAAATCAAAATAATAAAAAATAAAAGTCAAATTAAAATGTAAAGCTATTAGGTATCATTAAAAGAGACTGAAAGCAGGAATTTATAACTTCCTTGAAGCCCTCTTAAAGGAATAGACTTGTGACACCTACATGGGCTGCTTTCTACCTATAATTCAGGAGGAATGACAGAAAAAGCTTATTCCTAAACCATCACTGCGTAAACTGGAGTCCCCCAAAACAGATGTCTCTGATTATCTTAATTTTGGGGATCATATAGAGAAAGGAATTGTTTCAAACAACTCAGATTTAAAGTATTTGGGATTTTAAACTGATAACTATATTTTGTCTGGAAGACAAACCCATTCCCTTAGGGAAAAAAAAATTAAGAATAGATATAGGTATCATTAGCATTTTGATAACAACCATCACCCAAACTCCTGATGACCTCATCTAGTGGTTTCACATGTGTTAAAAAAAACATTAAAATATTCATTGTAAAATACTTCACTAAGCATCAAACTCTCCGTTAAGGAGAAATGAAACATGCTTGACTGAACTATGCATAAAGTATATATTTTTTGAAAACTAAACGATTTCTAAAGATCACCAATTTTTTACAAGGGACAATCTCCTATATTTTAAAGACAGAATAATGGAAATTTTGCCCGGTTTAAAAGATTAGAATTCATGTTTCTTTTGCAGTATGATAATGCATGCTGAACACAAAAATTAAACAATGTATTAGTATTGTAAACTTATTTTGGGTGGAAAAAATATAAATTGATTCTTGTTGCCAAGAAAGATAAGAAATATCTTTTAAGTCTATTCATGCAGTGTTAGTTACACTAACCTATTTTAACTTCAAGTGATGAAGGTTTCCATAGCAGGTTTCCTGTTTTTATACAGAACTGATGTTATCAGAGCCAAGGCAGCACTTCCTTCAAGCAAAGGGAGGAATCCCAACCTGGTTTTCCTTACTTTCCACTTCAAAGTAAGTCAGAACAAAAATTCTAAATATATCAGCAACTGTTAATCTGAGGAGGTATCCAAATAACCTACCCCAATATCCCAGCTGCCCTCTCTTTCTCATCATTCAATAGTGACATTATGCCACTCAGGCGCTCTTGTCGGCGTTGATAGAGTTTGGAAGATGTTAGTCCCCGAAGTCTCACACCAGCCATGGTTCTTACCGCTGGGAAGAAAACTGCATGAGGGTACCGAATAGCAACTTTGAAGTAGAAACTCACAAGGTTCAGGAAATGGGGTTTCTTCCAGAAAAACTGTGTTCTTATATTTGCTAATTAAAAGAAGTGACGTTCATTCTTCTCATATACCACTTTTTCCTCAAGAATAAGGTTAGGAATTCACAATTAGATTTGTTTAGAGAATTTAAAACATCGTATTTCAAAATCCCCTTAATTCCCTCACCAAAAATCACAGAAATAATGTGATAAATAATAAATTATCAATTTAAAAAATTATAAATACAATTGAGTAGCCATCTCAGAAAAGATAGCTATGAGATTTTTAATAGTAGATATTTCATCAGTTAATAACAATGATAATAATAAAAATATATCCTTTAATTTCAGCACTCCTTAACTGGTTTTGCATTAGTTATGCTCTAAAAAAAATTATGTCACTAAAACAAAAAATGCTAGAAAGGAGCAGAGTGGTTTTGAAACTCACTCCAAAAATCACATTCCAATAAGATATCAAGAAGCACAGTCAAGAAACATATTTTACATTCCTAAACCCTCCCTGCCCCCAGTTCATAATTCTAGACTCAGAAGGTCACTGACTCATGTTGTTGCTTTCTTTACACCCACTTTGGAAAAAGTATCATGTTACACAAATTGAAGTCATAACTCTGAAGTTTAAATAGTTTTGGTGATCCTGTTCTCTCTGTCCTTCTCTCCTTTATCTATTCTTCTGATAACTTTTGTTATCATATTTTAAATGAAATTTAAAAAAAATATTTATTATTCCTTATTATGTGTGTGTGTGTGTGTGTATATATAATTATAACAGAAATACATTGGAGTAAGGTAAGGTATTTATTTATTTATTAATCACATTTATCAAACTCTAATATGCAAGCAGACAAAAAGTTATTTTTAACAACCTCCCAAAATAAAACTATTGATTGTTAAGATTGTTGGCAGCAATATTACTAATAACCTTTTAAAGCAATCATTGCCAAAGGCTCAGGAAAATAGCCTTATAAATTCTCCCATTTCTGGACCAATTATTTTCACGGACCTAGAAATGAAAGATCTTGGGTATGCTATGAATGTTCATTATCTAATTTGCTATTATCATACGTAGACATGATAACATGTCTTATATCAGAAGGTCTTTATCTCTTAAATCTCATCAGTCATCTATTAAATGAGCAAGATTCATCCAAGCAGAGAAAATATCAATTTTCCCCAAGTAAGAACAATTATGTTTACAGGATTCTGTTATATTTATTACACAGGGTAAGATTTGTAATGACTCATCTATGCTACTTCTCTGCTAGTCTGTCCTACTGTCATAATCCATTAATTGTGGGTTCATAATTCTTTTGGCAGCTATAGTTTCAAAAGATGTGATAATTTATATCAGAACAGGGGCAGAAATACTGAATCAGTAACAATGAAAATTTTATAATAGGCATTTATTTATTTGCTTATAGAGGCATAATGGCTCATCAGTTAGACACTGAGCTTGTCAGCTGCAAAACTGATAGCCCAGGTTCAAGACCCAATAGGGTGTGAACTCCCATTACTTGCCCCAGCTTCTGCCACCTAGCAGTTTGAAAGCATGCAAATCAGAGTAGATAAATAGGTACCACTTTGATGGGAAGGTAACAGTGTTCCGTGTGCCTCAATACATAGATATGCTGGTCACATGACTACAGAAATATCTTTGGATGATATTGGCCCCTTCAGCTAAGAGCGGAGATGAACTTTGTCCTTAGACAGGGATGACTCTTTAGAGTCAGACATGACTGGACAGGGGAAACCTTTATCTTTACTTTTTTTGCTTGTAAGCATTTATGTGTTTTCATTATAATTTAGTTCAATTTTACACCAAATAGTTCATGAACACTTGTACTACATTTTTTTTAATCATGTAAGAAAGAAATGTTCAGAACATTATTTGCTGAATAACCCTGAATGCTGTAAATTATACTCTCAAAACACAAAAAATAGGCTAAGAGTTCACTATTGGGTTAATAGAGTCTCATCATTTCAGACTCTCATGATTTATTCTTGCTATTTCCTCATTATTTTTTGAAAGGATTGATGTATTTATGCAAAACAAAACAAAAATGCAGAATTCTTATTTTTCCAACAATAATAACAGAATAGTAAGCAAATAATATAATAGTAAGAGCAAATATAATATAATTGCCTTCACAAAACTCCAAATATCAGGTGCATGTCACACAAACAGCAGATTTCCTCAGGATGCATGTCTTTATCTCAAACAAATGGAAGGAAGCTCATCTTAGCACAGTAGAAGAGATCCTCCCAGCTGCCCACTTGAAAAGTGAAAGGCTTTATTTAGCTTTCAACATTTGCAAGAAAAACAAGGTATTGGAGAAGGAATTAGAAACAGTACTGCGGACCATTTGATGAAAAGGAAATGATCTATAAATAGTTGGGGGGGGGGAATCCATAAAACAAATAAGGGGAATTTGACTTCAAAAGCAGCCCATTCCAAGGAATAGTAATAATGTTAGCTAGAAATATTGCATAAAACTATTTTTATTTAACCTGTATTTATGTTCTCAGTAACTGCTCTCCCAATTGTGTATTTTTATGCAACTTGAAACCTCTTTATAGCAGAGTTGCTCCAAATAAAGGCAGACTAAAACCAGACCAAAATCTGGCCAGAATCTTATAATGCCGTTTACAGGATTTTTCTGAGAAATTCTTTTTAACAATCTATTTGAACAATTCTGCATTTTTATTGGTTTTTCCATTAAATGCTTTACTCTTTCCAACATACATTTTGCATAGCATTCACTCTGCCCAACTGTATTTTATTGTTTAAAATTATTTTATAGATAGTAAATTAGCACAAATTTACAATAACATACAATCAATTCAATATCTGGTGAAAAACATCTATAATTTTAAAGGTCCAGAGAAGCAAATAATAAAGTGTAAGATTTAAACAGGTTTCTGAAGAGTCAAACAACAGGATATAAAAGCTTTCACCCACCCTATATAAAGTGCCTGTTTGCTATATCTCACTATTCTATAATAGTTTATTAGCTAATAAGACATGCATAAAGATTGTTTAAGAGAAAACCAACCCCAAGTAGCAAGTATATTTTACATTCCACTTGTTTAATTATAGGGAATACAGCAGCAATATATTGCCTTTTTTCAGCATTTTTTTTTTATTTTCCAGTCTGGGGTTGAAAAACTGGATTTCCCTATGGTCTCCCATCTAAGTACGTATCAGGACTGATGCCCGCTTTCCTTTTTGCCATCAGCGAAAGTCAGGAGCTGCCATCTGCTGTTGACAACAAGCATTTGGTTTTCAACGCCTCTTAAAGCAAAAATGACCGCATCACATATAAGAGATATGAGCGCTTTCAGCCAGAAGAGGGAAACTTCATTCCCTCAGTAAATATGTGGTAGTACAAAAGTTAACGGGTTAACATGACTGCTAGCTTCTCTCCAGCTAGCAGTCATGTTTCACAACTCCCCACCACCACCACCAAAGATCACGGTTGCAAAGCCTGACAATTCCTTCTTAAATCCCGCGAAGGGGGAGTCCTGGCAACTTCTGAGCCACCCGCGACAGCGGTCCCGTGGAGGAAGGAGCCGAAGCTGTTTTGTCCCGCCCTGGCAAGGGAAGCCCAACCGAGCTTCCAGACGACTGCGGGGGAGCTCGCTGTTTCTCTTCTTACCTGCCCGTCATGGCGGCCGTGGGTCCAAAGCGCTCTTGGCCAGAGAGCTTCGGTGCGGGAGTCGTGGGGAGAGCGACGAGCAGCGCGCTAGAGCACCCCGGTCCCGCCTGCAGCAGCCCCGCAGCCCGCCTGCTCTTGTCCTCCGTCCGGTGCTGGCTGCCGTAGTGGGCCGCCCCTCTAAGTCAGGACAGGCGGCCTGATCTTCCTCCCGCCCCTCGGCCTGGCACATATTTTTCCTAGAAAGGGAATGAAATAATAAATAATGAAATAGCGAGGGCGGCGGTCCTGTGCGGCGGGACTTCATAGTGTAGGGAGGTGGAAAGCAAACAGCAGCTACTATACGCTATGGCTTGCTTGTTCTTATTCCGGAGATACTCTAAATAGAAATAGAAATAGAATAGAATAGAATAGAATAGAATTTATTGGCCAAGTGTGGCTGGACACACAAGGAATTTGTCTTGGTGCATATGCTCTCAATGTACATAAAAAGATACCTTCATCAAGGTAAAATAGCTTGTAGAATTAGAGCAAAGACTATTTTTGAACAAGCCCTATTAAAACCAGGGTGCGGGCCTCATTCTATGCCTATGGCCACTGTATGTCACCATTTTTTTAGGAATATTCTTAATATGCCAGTACAAATTTGTAAAGCTCCCCATCTTACAAAATGTGACTCTGGGCATGTACAGCTAGTTCTTGAGTTACAACAGTTTGTTTAGTGACTGTTCAAAGTTGACTGAAAAAAGTGACATGACCACTTTTCACAAGACAGTTGTAGCATCCCCATCGTCACATGATCAAAATTCAGATGCTTTGGAAGCTGATTCATATTTATGACAGTTGCAGTGCCCTGAGGCCACGTAACCCCCTTTTGAGAACTTTTGACAAGCAAAGTCAACGGGGAAGCCAGATTCACTTAACAATCGTGTGACTAACTCAACAACTGCAATAATTCACTTAACAACTGTGGCAAGAAAAGTCGTAAAATGGGGCAAAACTCACTTTAACAAAAGTCTCACTTGGCAACATAAATTTTGGGCTCAATTATGGTCGTAAGTTGAGGATTACTTGTAGCATAATAGCAAGAGCTATTATTTTTTAGTTTAGTGGTTCTCACTTTAATTCATTATGTCCCAACAGCCACTATTACAGAATATATTTATTAAATTTGTTTGCAGTCCATGTCGCTTACAACATTAAAAGCAATAAAACCATAAAAAAATACAGGTTACAACTAAAAGGTGGGAAGAGAGGGCACAGAATGTACAGGGGAGGACAGATTTACTATTGGTCATTCAACAATCTTCAGTGGTACTCCCCCAATAAGGTCAATCTTGGTCATATCAAGGTAAAACAAAGAAAATGATTTATACATGCATTCTATTTTGTCAGAATATGATAAAAATTTAAGGAGATAAAGTTAGTGCAATAATATTGTTAACAACATAATTTAAGTATTAATACAATTAAATTAGGAAATTTAAACAAAATAATTTTCATTGCCAGTAAAGTTGTAATGAATGTATATCTAGCATATAGGATTGAGGGATCCTACAAATTTTGATCTCTTTTTCAGGGATGAGCTTGGGGAATTTGAAAACATGAGGTAGAACATTGCCAAGAGCCTGGATCCAAGAGTACATTGCCAAGAGTACATGGATTACTATATATCTATAATCAATATATTATGAAGCTAGATGGAACTGGAGTATGTTATAAATGAGCCTGGGGTGAACCAAAGCAGTTCAGATCTTTGTTACTGCATTTACAATATCTAAGAGTCACTGCAATAATAACCCAACCTTATTCTACTGGATTTTACTTCATGAACACTTTTGGGCATGTCTTATAGATTTCTGGCTGCTAATCATGAAAATAACCTGTAATTTAACCTATCTCATATTGTTTTATAAAAATCTTGTTTTTACAAAATGGCAATCCTTGAGTACTTGTTGGCTATGCTGCATACATTAAAGAAACATACAGAAACATTCAGTACACCAAGTACAACTGGAATATTGTAGAGAACTCAAAAGTAATGGCTCTGCTGCTTGGAATGCAGCTCAGATATATCAAGTACTGTTGTTACTTATGTCAATGGGACAGTTATGGAAGAGAATGACATTACATTAAAAAGAAATGACAATTTTCAAAGAATTTGGTTCCAGCACAGAAAAAATTGGCACATGAACCGCTTGAAGACCGCCAAAAATGTTTTTGCCTTCGCTCCACACACCTTACATAAAACTCTGAAAAAATTTGTGAAAGTGATGAACAAGATAAGGGTTTTCATTATTTTGGATAGATGCTTCCAAGAATAACTGATGCCAAGATTAAGGAAGGCATTTTTGTTGGTCCACAGATCAGATATGCCATCAGTGACAAGCACCAGAACAACTAGACACAAGAACAGTTTTTTCCCAAAGGCCATCACTCTGCTAAACAAATAATTCCTTCAACACTGTCAAACTATTTACTAAATCTGCACTACTATTAATCTTCTCGTCGTTCCCATCACCAATCTCTTTCCACTTATGACTGTATGACTGTAACTTTGTTGCTGGCAATCCTTACGATTTATATTGATATATTGACCATCAATTGTGTTGTAAATGTTGTACTTTGATGAACGTATCTTTTCTTTTATGTACACTGAGAGCATATGCACCAAGACAAATTCCTTGTGTGTCCAATCACATTTGGCCAATAAAAAAATCCTATTCTATTCTATTCTATTCTATTCTATTCTATTCTATTCTATTCTATTCTATTCTATTCTAAGATTTGTTAGTGGGGCCAGATAAAATCACTTGGAAAGGATTCAAGGATGTTGGGAACTTTTTTGGCAACTAAAGCATCAAACTAGATTCAGCCGGATGATAAACTTATTAAGGCATAGAAGACCATGAAGTGCAACATCACTGAAAATTTGTTTTTTGCATTCACTTGGATTTCTTTCACGAAAATGTAGGTACAATCAGCAGCTAACATGGTGAAAGGTTTTGGGATAATGCTTGAAATTACAGGTGGAAGATCTGCTTAATTGCTAATGGTTTATTTTATTTTGAATGCTGATGTGCCAGAGAAAGTATGCTCACCACAAATTTACTCAGAATGGAAAATATCACCAATTTTTGTTCATTTGATTACTTATATGACATCATTTTCAATTCCTAGTAACTACAAAGATTTTTTCCCATGACCTTTTGTCCGTAACTTTCAAGTCTTGCTTAGAAATTATAAAAATTAGAAGTAATGATCAAAATGAAAATAAAGAGCCCCTACTCTAGGGCCATAACGTTCCAGCTATGGAGTAATAGTTAATCTGACACACTTAACAAGAAGCACAACCACCTTTGAGTATTATATTGCTACAGTTCCAAGTCCTCCCCTCTCCCTAGCAATTGCCAACCAATAGCCAAATCACGTCTTTCCCCGCGACTGTAGAGTGAGGAAGCACCGCCCCCGTTTCTCCTGCCTTCTGCGAATGCGCAGTTGATGCCTTTGAAGCCGAAAGGGTGAGGTGAAGTTGCCCGTCCAAAGGGCGCCTGAAAATGTTCTTCTCGTTCAGGCGCCCGTGAGGAGGTGGGAGAGTCGCGAGGCCAGGGCTACCTGCGCAAACTCCTTGTCCGCCCATCAGAACCTTTGTATGCACGCACTCAGGCGGTTGCCTGAGCGAGGATCACGTGTCAGAAGTTGGTTCCTGTTTTTTTTTTTTAAAAAGACCAAATCGAGGTGTCCGACTGCCTGCTTAGCAGTGCCGCTTTGCTAGGGCGGCTGCGTCCCACCGTTCCAGAAGCACCGGGCTGAAGAGCAGCCTCCTTGCCCATCTATTGTCTTCGCCTCCCGCCTGTTCCCTTGACTCCTCGCCAAGATGGCAGATCTGAACCGGCAACTGCAAGAATATTTAGCTCAGTCCAAGGGCGGCGGCGGCGGCGGCGGCTCGACGGTTTTGTCAGTTCCTCAGACCCCTCCTCAGGACGAGGCAGAAGAAACCGGCTCAGGCTTGGGCGTCTGGCTGCGGCGCATGAACCCTTTCCCCGCGACAGGAACGTGGTCGGGGGCGGCCGAGGCGGAGCCGGAGCCATGGCTACCGACAGGGGTGTCCCGTTGGCAGAGACTGGTGGGGAGTGCCCTGTGTCTGCTGCTGGCTGCTCTCTGTTTCGGCCTCGCCGCGCTTTATGGCTCGCTCCTGCTGCTTCGGAAGTTCGCGCTGCTCTGGTCCTTGGGCTCGGCCTTTGCGTTGGGAGCAGCTGGTTTCTTGCGGGGCCCGAGTCGTTTCCTGGGCGAGCCTGACCGGCGCGGCCTGGCCATCCTGTATTTGGCGTCCCTGGGCGGAACTCTGTACGCTGCTCTCGGGCTCCGAAGTACGCTGCTCACGGTGCTGGGTGCTGTGGTCCAGCTGGGAGCCGGAGGCGCCTACTTGTTTTCCTCGTTGCCTGGCGGTGCTGCCGGTTTGCGGTATTTCGGCAGCTTCCTGGGTAGCTTCGTGCGACGAAGTGTTTCTAAAGCTCTTCCAGTGTGAGTTACTCTGTCGTCGGAAGTCCAACTCCCGGTCTTGAGAAGACTGCTCCGTGAGGAGGCACCCCGGGCCGCTTTTCAAAGTAACGCGCAGAGCAGGATATGCAGCCTGAATCCCAGGAATCCTTGAATAGAAAGTTTCTTCTGCGACTCCTGTGAATTCCGGGAGATAATTCAGTTGCCTCACTCTGGTTGTTTGACTGTTGAGAAGTATTAAAGTATTAAAACAAAAGATGTGTTTTAAAACTGAACTACCTACACTGGCAGGTAGAAAGAGCCAAAGGTTTTGTAGAGTCTGTGTGTTCTTCCGATCATTGCACAAACTACCCCATTAACCGTTTTTAAAATTGCAGCCTTGTGATTTCTCTCACTCTTGGGCTGTAAAGGAGACAGCTCAACATTTCCTTTGCCTATTCCAGTTATTGAAGCGCTTTTCCCTTTTCTGACACAATTTTGGGGTGGATGTGATTAGGATGCTTTGTCAAAAATTTAATTGATGGTTATTGGATTGGGATTTGTCCAGCTGCTATTAGCCTTTGAACTGCTGTGATTACAACTTCTCCATTCCAGTCAATGGTACTGCCCTATGGGCCACTTTGTTCTAGACTGCAGAACAGACCTAGGTTATATGAGGTTAGGTATATTGTTTGTTAGAGATGTATTCGTTTAGAATATTATCTGTATGGTGAAATTAGCATGTAAAGCCATACACATGAACATATATTCTGTACATGTTCTGGAATTCCATTTCTCAGAGAGTTTTCCCTTGTTGATCATTCCCACCTCCTTTACTCTATGCTTCTCTTCTGCATTACAACAGTGCTTTTGCATCTGTAATGTATTTCTGAATAGCCTGAAGAAGAAAAAAAACCACTAGTGTCAACTGTCTCATCCTCTTGCTTTCATTTTACCTTACTATGTTTCTTGTTTCTCTCACATAGTTCTCCTTCCCTCCTCACATCTTTCAAGAGTGCTAGACCAATGGTCAGAGGTGAGCTGATGGATTAGTCAGAAATACAAAGCATCTTGGTCCCTGTGACCTATTCCTTGGAGAACTTGAAAGATACACAAAACCTTTGGTCCAGACACCCATTTTGTCTGCATGGTGGGAAAGGGTTGCCCAGTTTAAACAGGAGAGCTTTCCCACTGAAGAGTTACTGCCAGCACAACATCAGCAGGAGAGGGCTGCCCTGTACAAGACTCCCTTCTATTGCTTTCCTACTAGCCTCCTACGTTTTAACTGGGTCTGGATCTGGCTATCAGAAATATTTGCCCCAAATACAAAATAGGGCATGTGATTGTTTTTTCCTGAGGGAAGTGAAGAATCAGCAGGAGATATGGACTGAGAGGAATCTACAAATTATTTTGCTTTAATCCTGTATTAAAAGTGTAAGAATAACCCGGTTTGCCTTGTTACTACATCTACAAACTACATAAATTCAGGGTTGGTTTCACAATTTTGCAGTGCAAATATACATTTTATTTCTCTTAAACTTGTAGACTGCAAAGCATACCTCTTACATATTGTATTCTCTAAAGTCAAAAGCGTTAAATCCAGGGAAGTATGTTTAAAATTTAAACTTAAATGCTTAATAAACTAGCACATTCTAGAAAATAATTTCTTACAGGTTAAATACAGGTAGTCCTGAACTTACAACAATTCATTTAGTGACCATTCAAAGTTACAACGGCACTTAAAAATGTGATGTATGACAATTTTTCACAGTTACGACCTTTGCAGCATCCCCATGATCTTCTTATCAAAATTCAGATGCTTGACCACTGGTTCATATTTATGACCGTTGCTATTCCCCAAAGTCATGTAATCACCTTTTATGACCTGATAAGCAAAGTCAATGGGAAAGCCAGGTTCACTTAACAATTGGGTTACTAACTTATTAACTGCAGTGATTCACTTAACTGTGGCAAGAAAGGTCGTAAAATGGGACAAAACTCACTTAAACAAATTTTTCACTTAAGAGAAATTGTAGGCTCAATTGTGGTCGTAAGTCGAGGACTACCTGTACGTGCAATAACTATGTCTAAATGTATATTGTTGAATAAGAAAGGTCTTATGTCAAAGGTGTTTTATTAATGAAAGGAACAACTTATAAGCAAATGCTTATATTTAAGTGCAAAAAATCTACAGAGCTCTCCTCTAGACAATTTATTCAAAAGCAAGTCTTGCTGAGTCTAGTGGCACTTCCACACTCATGCATTAAGAAGGGATCAAGTGAGTTATAAATTAATAAAATGGTAATTTTAAATTTATATTGGCATTTCTCAGTGATTTGTGTGCATATGTTATGTAATGTAATCAAAAATAGCTGTAAATCAAGAAGTTGCTAAATATTTAACTCTGGAACAAATTTTCATGAAATCATTTAAAAGATTATTTGAAGAAGTTTCAATTAGGGAAGTACAATAAAATAAACTTTACAATCCTTTCTATTTACAATTTAAGTGAGGCTTATGACCAAGAAAATAGCTATAGGATTGCAACCCAAGTGTATTTTTACTGTATAATTTAGTCTACAGACTTGGAGTATGTTATTCTATTTCAGCTTTTCTCAAATTTTTTAATTCTGGAAGAACGCTTGAAATGGTCTCAAGGAATCCTTGCATAAAAGTGATAAAAATACAAAACCATCACAATACAATTCACTTCTAACCTGTACAATCCAATTTTACAACCTTTACAAGAGCAAACTGGCAGATCAGCAGCTGAGTTGTCACATATAAAATTTCCCATTATCAAAAATGCTAGCGTTGTGTGATATACAGTTTTTTCCCCAGTCATAGTCTCTCACAGAACTGCTACAACTTCAAATGGAACCTTACAGTTCTGCGGAATTCTAGTTCAGAAAAGCTGTTCTATTCCCTGGTATAATGTGACATGGAGAAAAATGTTATTTAAAAAACTTTTAATAGAATGTCTAAAATGTGATGTGTTTTTACGTTTTATGTAGTAAGGACATGGAAGTAGGTTGTGCCAAATGTACCAATTATCAGCTATATTTTTTTCATTCACTATTTAAATTCTTGTGCATATGAAGATAACTACTTTTCTGTGATGTTCAACCCTTGGGATTTATCAAGAATTTGATTAAAATGTTATACTTTTACTATTTTCTATATTTTCTTATTAAATTCAATCTTACTTTTTCGTTGGAATGAAAATTAGTTTTATGTCTACTGGTTTAGGGCAAAAAAGAGAGATGATTGTACTAATGAAATAAATCCAAAAGGCAACACAGAACTTGCCACAGGAAAACTCCACACAGCCAACCGTCTGTGGGGACAAGTCACCACAGCTGTCTGCCTGGCAGCGAGAGGGAGAGCCAGGTGAGCAGGTGGGCAGAGCACACAGCTATCGGGGCAGACAGCGAAGAGGTGGCAGCTGGGAACTTCCCATTTTCTCACCCCCACTGCCATGATAGCCTCAGCTGCCGCCGCATTGAGCTCAAAGCTGCCACCGTCTCACCAGAGTTGGAGCCATTGCCATGGCGGCAGCAGCAACGCATATGAAAATAGGAAGCCCGTGGCTGCTGGCTCTCCACCACCCACCCCATCATGCTCTGCCCACCTGCTCACCTGGCGTGCTCTCCAGTCGCTCACGGCATATCCACATGGCTAGTTGGCTGTGTGGAGTTGTCCTGCAGTAAGTTGGCGGTGGCGAGCTTATAGCAGCAATTTGGCCACAGTGAGTTGCCCTAGACCCCAGAATTTAGACTTCTTAACTACAGTGAAGACTAGAAAATAAGTTTAAAAAGTACCATCCTTTTTAAATTAGACTTGTTCTCTCCTTACCTTAAATGAAAGGAAGCATCATCACAATCAAACACGGCTAACACAAGTTATAATTTTCCTATAAGCATCAACTGAAAATTTTATTGATGTAGATCCTAATTTTAAACAGAACTACTCCGTTTACAGTTAATGCAGACTATCCTGTTTATTTGTAATTAGTGGTGAGACAAATTTACTTTTGAGCAGAAATAGGTATTTCCAAAGCTAATTGATGTCCTCTACTTGGTAAGGAAAAGTAAAAGATATTCAAAATAGAATAGATTTTATAATTTAAGTATCTACCAAAACATGGAGGAATATCTGTACATCCTATGTACTGGTTCTATACAAATGTGTATAATTTGTCATTTTTTCTCATAGAAAAACATTTTAAGAGTCCTTTACAAGATAGCTTAATTCACTTTTCTTCAACTATGTAACTAATAAGTGGAGTGTAGGTACAAAACATTGTTTTGATTTTGTGACTCTTACTACTTGCAAAAAATGAAGAAATATGCCTGTTTTGCATACTCCTAATGAGCGTGATTGCCTTGTTCATTGTGTTTTGAATAAGTTAGTTGGCTTACTATACAGCTGACTCTAAAATATTTTAAATTTTTATCAAGGCTAGGTTTCTAACTTAATATCTGACCTGAATCACATTTAATGGCTCAACATCTATGTACACGATATATAGAAATTCCTAGGCTACAATTGTTTACTTTATAATAAATCCTATTACATATATTAAGTTAGTGATCTGCCTTGTTTTTATGCCAAATCATGATGGATTGTCACATCATGCTAAGGCAAATCATATGGTGATGTGTAAAACCAACGTTTGATCAATAAAGCTTCAATAGTCTCAGAATCAGAATACTGGATAATAAACATCTCAACTGAGGACATTTTATTGTAAAATAAGTGTAAAACAGATACAGTACTATAATGGAAAGAAACTGTACTTACACCTTTAAAGAAAATAGGGAAAATATGTAAAGGTTTTTTAGGTTATGTCTAGATATTCAGACTAAAATTAGGTATTCTTTCTTGGCATTTCTGAAGCTATGTTCATCTAAACATTTTAAAAAATAATGTTAAATGGTTTGGTTAAATTATGGCTTCAGAAACAACAAATTCAAGACTTTAATTTAGAAGTCCATTCAGATTCTTCAATGGTTTTCATTGGGGTTAGCTACCCCTATTGCATTTCAAAGTAGTCAGATGGCAGAAACTGGGATATTTTTCTGAATAAATCAGAATTGATCACTAATCATCAGATCACAGAACAACATTCATATGTTTTAGCTATATGTCCTTATTGTATCATATACAAATATCTCACTCTATGGACCAAGGATTACTTAGGGAATCTATATATGAAATTCTTCTGCTCATTTTGGTTACTGAAAGGAAAGATATTTGTAGGAATCAGCAAAAGTGATTTTCATTTACATATTTTTATAACATGCTAACTGAACTTGTGAGGCTTTAAAACTTTGTGTAAGTAGCTGTGATAGCTAGTTCTGTGGCAGTGCATGTATCCAACACAGAAAATGTCCATATAAATTTTAGGAGATGGTTCCTCTATGATATGTGAAAACGTGTATAGAAAAATCACACACTCTTGTTAATTTTTGGACAAATTGCATTCTGTATTCATACAAAAACAACTTAACTTTTCCTGACAACTGTACATATAGAAACAAGTTCTTGACATGAATTGAAATCTGGATGTGCTCCATGTCTCACATCACTAAAAGGAAAAACAAAAACAAAAAACCCAGCTTTATCTTCAGATATCAATTTAAGAAATACAGGTATGACAAGGGATTGGGATGGTGTGGAAATGAAACAAAGGTTGTTGTGATGGTATTATTAGCTGGTATTTAATGTTGGAAAAGACCTTAGGAACTAATGAACAATCACTTATCTCCATCTAGAGTCCATGTTTGTAGGATTGCAGAATTATTTTTGCAATGATTCTGCAACAAGTGGAAAGACTGGTTTTTCCCAGTCATGACCTCTTCTATCGACCCCTTCCTCCACCTCTAGAACCTCCTCGCCTTGACTGGCTTGAGTTCATATTATTTCCTCTTCCCCAATTACTCCCACTTCTTCCTCCTCTAGAAGGGTTGTTTCCTGGAGGTGCTCCAAATTCTTCTCTATGATATCCATCATGATGCTCTCCATCCAAAGAACTGGATCTCCCAGACTTGGACATTCTCTGTGAAAGTCCTGATTTTACACGTCCTAAAATAAAAAAAGGGCAAACTGAAATTAGATCATGTTATTGCTATCTTTCTGATGGAAAATATAAAGAATGTCATCTCAATTTTTTACACTCTACCAGCTCAGAATCTTAGTGTGTGCTTTTGTATGAGAAAGACAAAACAGAGTGAGTACAAATATTTTTTTAAAAAATTATTGATACAGTCCTGCTACTGTACTGGCTAATAGTTATTTAGAATTTATAGCTATAGAAGAAAGCTGTACTACATGCTTTGTCAGATCACAGTCTTTGGAAACTAAAGATGATGTACACATGGTATTTTTCAAACTAATGACCAGCATGTGGGGTAGCATCACCTAACTGTCTTAGCCTTTCATTTGAATGTTCCTCAACATTCTGTTTCCACCAACCCATCCCAGTTACTGTTATTTCTAGCACAATATAAAGAACCAAGGAAACTGCTATAAATATATGTTTGTTCAGTATGCTGCAACAGTGATGCTAGGCAGATTCCTTCTCCCCATTTTAATGCTATATTTACTTTATAATAAACAGTATATATGGCAGTTAGCCTGGGTAGTTTCAGGGTTTTAATTTACTTAAGGACCGTGGTGGCTCAGGCTGTAAGATAGCCTGTTATTAAAACACAGCAGCCTGCAATTACTGCAGACTCGAATCCCACCAGGCCCAAGGTTGACTCAGCCTTCCATCCTTTATAAGGTAGGTAAAATGAGGACCCAGATTTTTGGGGGGGCAATAAGTTGACTTTGTAAATATACAAATAGAATGAGACTATTGCCTTACACACTGTAAGCTGCCCTGAGTCTTCGGAGAAGGGCGGGATATAAATGTAAAAAACAAAAAAACAAAAAACTTTTCTTAGTAATGTTACCTGTATCAGATAAATAGAAATATTTTTGGCTTTAATATCTTGATTATGGATTAGTATGAAATCTATTATTTTGTGGGGAATGACTCTTATTCTTATGCTCTCAGTCTCAAAAGTAAATACTTAAGAGGGGAAAAACAGAGGTTAAGCAATGAAGGAGTAGTGACAAAAAGTAGACTACAGTATAAGATTTTTATTTGGTATCTGCATCAATCCTAGGAACTCATGAAAGATAGATTCTGAAATAATTAAATATAATTTACTTTCATTTAATAATTTAATAATTTCATGAAAACCTTTGAAAGGCTAGTGCTTTCTTACTTGAAAACCATCACGGATCCGCTGTTAGACCCCTTGCAATTTGCATACCGAGCAAATAGATCAACAGATGATGCTGTTAATATGGCTCTGCACTACATCCTACAACATCTTGAGTCTCCAAAGACCTATGCAAGGGTCCTTTTTGTAGACTTTAGTTCAGCATTCAATACCATCATTCCAGACATTCTCCTAACTAAGCTAAACCAGCTACAGGTATCGGAACAGGCTTGTAAGTGGATCACAAGCTTCCTAACAAACAGGAAGCAGCAGGTGAAGCTAAGCAAGATCACATCAAATACCTGTACAATTAGCACAGGGGCCCCCCAAGGCTGTGTGCTCTCCCCACTTCTCTTCTCTCTGTATACCAATGACTGCATCTCTAATGATCCATCTGTTAAGCTACTGAAGTTCGCAGATGACACAACAGTGATTGGTCTCATTCGAGACAATGACGAATCCGCATATAGACGAGAGGTCGAAAGATTAGCCTTGTGGTGCAACCAAAACAATCTGGAACTGAACACACTCAAAACCGTAGAAATGGTGGTAGACTTTAGGAAAAACCCTTCCATACTTCCACCTCTCACAATACTTGACAACACAGTATCAACAGTAGAAACCTTCAAATTTCTGGGTTCTATCATATCGCAAGATCTCAAATGGACAGCTAACATCAAAAATATCATTAAAAAAGGACAACAAAGAATGTTCTTTCTGCGCCAACTCAGTAAGCTCAAACTGCCCAAGGAGCTGCTGATCCAATTCTACAGAGGAATTATTGAGTCTGTCATTTGCACCTCTATAACTGTCTGGTTCGGTTCTGCAACCCAACAAGAAAAACACAGACTTCAGAGGATAATTAGAACTGCAGAAAAAATAATTGCTACCAACTTGCCTTCCATTGAGGACCTGTATACTGCACGAATCAAGAAGAGGGCCGTGAAAATATTTGTAGATCCCTCGCATCCTGGACATAAACTGTTTCAACTCCTACCCTCAAAACGACGCTATAGAGTACTGCACACCAGAACAACTAGACACAAGAACAGTTTTTCCCCGAAGGCCATCACTCTGCTAAACAAATAATTCACTCAACACTGTCAGACTATTTACCGAATCTGCACTACTATTAATCGTTTCATAGTTCCCATCACCAATCTCTTTCCACTTAAGACTGTATGACTATAACTTGTTGCTGGCAATCCTTATGATTTACATTGATATATTGATCATCAATTGTGTTGTAAATGTTGTACCTTGATGAACGTATCTTTTCTTTTATGTACACTGAGAGCATATGCACCAAGACAAATTCCTTGTGTGTCCAATCACACTTGGCCAATAAAAAATTCTATTCTATTCTATTTATTTAGATATATTTAAATTGGGGTGAACTATAGGAATAAATTGTTTTGCCATTCCAAACTTTTATATATGGATTTAATCTTTAAAAAGAATAAAAAGAAAAGTAAGTTTTAAATATTTTATTAAGATTTATTTTATTTATTTATGTCCCTTTATTATTATTGTTTTTTTTACAAATAATTCAAAGTGGTGAACATATTCACTATACCTTCCTCCTTCTATTTACCACAAAACAACCTTGTAAGCGGGGTTGGATTGGGAGAGTGACTGGTCCAAGGTTATCCAGCTGGCTTTCATGGCCAAGAGGGACTTAAACTCATGGTAAATTGCTTTCTAGCCTGGTGCCTTAATCACTAGATCAAACTAGCTCATTCCCAGCATTTCTCAATTTGTCACTTACTATATATATGCATGGATAAATTGAGATTTTAGGTACCAACATATAGCCCCAAAATTGGTTGGGCTTCTATGTAGATGAGCCTATCCATGAGTATATATGATAATATTATACTTTTTAAAAGTACCCATATATTCCATATATATTGCTGATAAGTCAACCCTAAAATTTTAACCAAAATACCATGAAAAATGCATCACCTGACATAAGCCAATTGTGAAAATAAAAACATAATGAAAACATAATGGGAATTTTGAGAATTGGTTTAATTGCAGATAGTGAATTTTCATGGCATTTTGGTTAAGAATTTGAAGGTTGGCTTTTCCATGTATTGTTTTATATGTTAGTACATATATGATACTACTCAATCTCTCAAAGAATTGTAATTTACCTTTTCCTCTCTCCTCTGGATGCCCAGCTTGCATTTCCATTTCTCTGTGGTCAGAGGTTCCTGGTCCATCATGCCAAGGTCGTTTGCGGGGTGGTAGTGAGGCCATATCCATTCCTTGCAGTGAAGATGAACGTTCTCGATTTGCAGGAGAATGTCCATCATGAGAAGGATGATCTTGGCGGGGACCTGATCATGACAAAAGACAATGAGATGAGAAATGTAGTCCAAGCAAATAATTTCATAGTGGAATTTTTTCTGTAAACTCCTTTTTGTTAGAAACCAAACCAAACCCAGACAGTGAGTGTGACAGAGATGCATGCCTTAAATTTCTTTCAATTAGATATCACCATTTACTATCAACTCCTAATTACACATGCACACCAGGAGGGAAATGCTCCCGGTTCGGACTGGATCTGCTGATCCAGTAGTGATGGTGGCAGCTGGGTCGGAGAACCGGTAGCAAAAATCCCTGCCCCCTCCCCGCCCAATCCCATCCAATCGCCCGCTTGCCGCTTCTTTTAAAAAAATGCTTTTAAAAGGTAAAAAAAAGGCTCTGACAATCACAGCTGAGCTGCCTGATCGTCAGAGCCGGTTTTTTTACTTTTAAAAGCATTTTTTTACAACCTATTTGGCCGAATAGGTTGTAAAAAAATGCTTTTAAAAGTAAAAAAAGATTGCACGCCACAGCTTATCACACCCCACTCCACGCGTGCTGTTCTACTTACCCAATGCACTGCACGCATCCGTGTGCACCTCACATTTTGTGTGTTGTGCGCACTGCGCATGCATACGTGCAGAATGCATGCGCCGCCAGTGAACCAGTAGTAAACCAGTTCAGATTTCACCACTGATGCACACATGCAGTTACTTGAAAAAGAATTTGTTCCCCTTAACTTTTTATGAATGTTGGTATACTTCTGCCAATGTTATCAGAAGTTCTGCATGGCCCCATCAGAGCTTGAGTCTGAGGATGAGACAGAGCTACGGCCAATGGAGGAACAACTGGGGGAGTGGGACGATGCAGCCCCAGGTCCCTTGGGCCTGGGAAGGGTCGCCAGCAAGGGAGAGGGGGCACAGGAGGACCAGACAAGGCGAGAGGACAGGGCAGGCAGTGGAGCAGAGGAGCTCCAGCAATGAACAATTACCTCCCCCCCACCCCGATCCCTGAGCACGAAGAATGAAGAGAAGGCGGGATCAGTGCAGGGCAATCCGACGACTCGGGAAGAGAGTGCCCTGCCCCTCTTCACAAGACTCAGGGAATAAGATTTAAAGAGACGATGTTGGGAGGGGTGCTTGTCGGGAACAAGCACTGTTTTTTCCAGCCTCACATGCTGTTACCAAAGTATGGATACTTTGCTGTGTTTTGCCTTGTTTGCCATGCTGGCCTGGCTACATGTAAGGTCGCAGTGACAGTTATACTCCAGATGGTAGTGCAGTCCTAGTGAACTCTTCCTGTGACAAGGACACTCTGAAACCAAACTCCTTGAACTCTGGCTGCTCTCAGAACTGTGTTGCTCCTCTGAATTAATAGTAGCCAGGACCTTTTGGAGGTGCATGTTTAGAGGTTGGCTCTTGGACTTGCAGGGAATGATGGTACTTTTGGGGGAAATTTGGAACAATAAAGGGGAGTTAAGCCTTCATTCTGGTTGTGTTGTTTTCATGCCTAGCCCCAGGTCATCTGTGGGTCATTCAAAAATGTAAGAGGAGTCTAAGTGACTAAGTAAATAACACCAAGGCTCGATCCTTGTTTACTATAATTACTGCAACTCAACACTTTTTATAATTGGTGACTGGTGTTTCAGAAAGTTATAAGGGAAACAATAAAGTGAAGTATTAAATTTCTTGTCTTTATGGTTCCACATACAGGGAGATCAAAAGGGATGAATAAAATATATTGTTAAACTTTTTAAAAGTAAGCTGAAGTGACAGATAGCTCTTTACAGAAAACTGAAGAAAACTGAAGAACTTGAAGATGTATGGCAGAAGCTTTCTAGAATGATCTAAACAGTCTGCCTAACTTTTGATAAGTGAAAAGAGGAAAGAAATATAGCATAGAATTTGCCTTTCAAATCAAATATTCTAAGAATGCTACTTTTTAAGTGATATGAAAGCAGCATTACTTCCAGGTGAAAAATAGAGCATGAACACTAGTATTCTGTGATGCTCAAGTCTAGCACAAATTTAAAAATTTCACCTGGTTCTCGATTTCCATCCATTCGGCCTTCAAAGTGAGGAAATTCATCTGGAGTAGGAAGAAGACCTTTTCGTCCTCCTATATTAAAATGAAAAAACAGATATGGGATATTACAAAGTACAAAAAAAGGCTTAGAATAATGTGGACCATATTATATGTTATTTTCAACTGAACATGAACTATACCTCTTGGGGTACCCCGACCTCTTCCCCGACCACTGTGATCTCTTCCCCTTGCATTTTCCTCTGATGAATCAAAATTTTCTTCTGGCACAAAATCATCAGGTCCAGAAAAACTATCTCTTCCTCTTGGTCCTCGGCCTTCATGTCTTGAGGGTGTACCTCTCCTAAAGCTTCAGCAAAGTAGGAATATTGCATTATGTAGACATCCATGGTATCAAGATTATGTTGAAATTTTAATTTCTTTAAAAAACTTTGAAGCACTGCAATTGTTACACAGAATGACATTATTAACTTGGAAAGGCTTCTCAGCCTTTTGGCTAAAATCAAATGTAGATATTAACAACTATTTACAGAAATCAGAACTTTCTGTTAAAGTCACAAAGTGACTTTGCAACAACAAATGTATTCGATCATATGAGTTCCAATCAATTAGCTAATCAAATTGAACATTCATATGTGATATAAAACTCATGAAGTACTCATGCGTTTGAAAACTCTGGACAAAGTGTAAATAATTAATCTATCCACGGTGGAAAGGGACAAATTTATCTTTAACATTCTTTTAAATCTCATTTGGGGATTTCCTTATTTTTATTTGCAGCAAAGAACCTAATGAAAATGTCTTCAAATTTGTGAATATTCAAACCCTATTTGTATTATGCTCCCTTTTTCTCTGTCTTATTTGCAGTTTTATTAGCCTCTGATATTCATTATCACAAGCAAGGCCACCGTACTACCACACTGCCTATTAGGAAAAAAAGGGTTCAGTATCATGATCATAAAAAAGCAAATTTCAGATAAGATAATTATAGTGGGTTATCTGTTGACAAATAATGGCAACTGAACTGCAAACTGGATTCAACATTAGTGAAGTATCATTGATGTAAACCATACCTTGTTATGATATCTAAGTCAATTAAAATTGTTGTATAGACAGAGAGATAAATTTTTGAATACTCAGCTTGGTGAGAGTTGAGTGAATGAAAAACTAAAGTGAAAAAGTAGCTATAGGCCACAAGTTCCTTATTGCATAGCTTGGAACCTCAGAACATGATTTCTACACACATATGAACCAAACTAAAGAATTTGTGTGGTTTCCAAAGCACTTGGCAAAATGAATTTACAGTTCAAACATAAATCTACTCAGAATACTGTGTAAGATCTTAGGGCGGCCACAACATCAAATAGAATATGTAAGAGGTGTTATGCAGTAGCTATTAACACAAACACCAAGTGTCTATTTGCTTCTGAATCTGCCTTCCTTAATTTGTTCCTGTATGCCTAAAAGAAATTAAATGAATGAATGTTGGGGAAGAAATTAGAGGAAAGCATCAAATATCTTGACTTCAACAAGATAATCCAATTATTTCTGTTTTTTAAAGTATTCTATTACTTCTGCAACAGTGTAAACATGAAGCAGTGCAACAGAGCAATAGTATAAAAGTTGCTATTTTATATGCAAGAATTTTTTATATTAACTAAACTTAATTAACAATATTATCTAACTTAATTCCACTTCTTGTATGATACAATTAAAGCTGTTTCAGAGAGGGACTATGGAAAAAAAGTACAAAGAAATCTTAAAACTTCACTCATTGTATTATTTTCATCACCAGGCTGTAAACAAATGTTTCTATTTTGGTATTCAGATTTTAATAAAATATAGCTCAATATCTACAAGAGTGGAGTTTATACTTAACTAAATGTTGGTGAGCTCATTTTTCCAACATTCTGAAGATAGGATTGTTTATAATAATGCTGTATTATCGGTAATGGCATTATTTTTATTTATGTATCTATAAATTTGTACCTCAAAATCAAGAAGATACTTCAGGGAAGCATTCTTTCAAAATTATTTAGTTTAAATTTATATATGCCATTAACAATGTAGTTTGAAGGCGAACATCTTCAGCCTGATGCCACTTTAACTGCACCTTTTTTTCACTATGAACCCTACAAAATTCAGCTGGTACAACTTCATCAGCAGAGAAAGGAGGAGTGTTACAGATTAAACAATTAAACTTCTGATTGTTAGACCTCTAACTTTAAGTTAAAACAGTTCTTGGGCATTCTAACCAAAGGGACTAATCTGTATTCCTAATAAATCTGTTTCCCAATTCCTTTATTTGGTACTACAGAGATAAATATTAAGATATAAGTGCTGTAGAAAACCATTTTTATAACTTTGTTTTAGTAATATCTGATAGACACATCCATAGGAATTTTAATATGTACATATATTTAAATTAGCTCATTTATTATTAGAATTAAATACTTTTCTTTAAATATGAAACAAGAAAAAGTATTTTGCTTAATTTTCAATTAATAAAAGTATTCAAATTCTTACTTTTCATCTCTTCTTCCTCGATATCGTGTTTCCTCTGGCTCATGAGAGAATCGCTCATCTGAAGTTCTCCGTCCATCCCATGACCCAGGAGGTCCACGGTTTGGACCCCTACTATCTCCTTCATTGAATTCCCTGTGATCAGGAAGGAAAGGAGGGCCTGGACCACTTCTTCTCCATTTCTCTTCTTGAGGTGGACCTCCTCTTCCTTCAAATTCACGTAAACGGTGCCCAAATCGCTTGTCTGGATGAAAGTCTTCACGAAATTCATCTGTTCGATCAAAATCATCATGGAAATCTGAATGAGGTGCCCTTCTGTCTTGCATACCCCTATTGTCTCTACCATCATTCCATTCTTGACCACCTCGAAAGGGACCTCTTTCAGGACCGTGATCTGGGCCACCACTATTCTGGTCATGTCTCCTTTCTGAGAGTGGGCCAACTTGATGGTTTGGTGGACCACGCGAATCACCTTAAAAATAAATGAAAAATAACTGAAATATTTAAAACATTTTTTCAGTCCACTAAATATGTACTTTTGTAGTTTTATGTAAAAAAAAAACCCTCTCACCTGTTAAAAGGCAAGTATAAGAGGCTATCACAATAACTTTGAGACAGGAGGAAGAGACAGCCTAGACAATGATCTGATAAATAAAATCTGAGTTCACATCAGAAATGTAATTTGAGAAAGTATCTCAGAATTGACCCTCCCTAGTTTTCAGTACATTAATATCCATGATTTTGGTTTTCTCTTTTGGACTTTTTTGAAGGGTTGACACTAAGCTACTTATGATTCTGTCTGTTCTTTAAACTCTCACAAGATAGATAGATATAGGATAAAAATAAAGGTGCCTTTAGCAATTGACGGATGAATTTGTCAATGCATACGGTGTTCAAGTGGTGCTCCAGTTGTTTTTGGACTGCATCCAAGGCACCTATAAGACTGGTCTAATGCAAGCAGCTCAGTGAAGGCTACCTAGAACCATGTTCAATTTGCTCCCAAACCCTCAGGGAATCACAATTCACAATTCCTAAACTTCTGCTATAATGCGTGCTATATGACCAATTAAGCTGCCTGAGTTAGAATCACACACAACATCCCTTACTGAAATAATGGGAATGATTTTCTTTAAGCATGTCCCATAGCATATTCATTTATTTCATTCTATTGATTACCTTATTATCCTATCATAATTTATTATGTCTTCAAACTGAGATATTATAATAAAAATTTGTTGTCAGAGGTTTTCCCAGAAGACAATTTTATTCATAATCCTGCTGTTCAATTATTGCTCACAGCTAGTTAGTTGAAACACTTAGTTAAGTATTTGGATCATTAGATTTGTTACACTTCTGGTCACAATTACATATTTTATATATCAGAATATCCCTGAATACACAAAAGAAGCACCAATATATTATTTTTCATGGTTTTGAAGATTGTATGTCTAGGTCATTTATTCTCTCCTACTATAAGACTTTAGAAATGATTTAGTCATCCATTCTGACCAAACAATGTATTTCATTACCTTTACTAGAAACAGGTCCTTGGTTGTGAGGGCCATGACGACCTGGTCCTCCATGCTGTCCCAATCCTGGTATCAATGGTGGAGGACCAGGATTCTGTCCTTCCTGTAAGGTTAATTTAAGTGAGATGAAATGAAACAAAAAATGAAACTTATATATACAGTAGTATTTTATATGGGCACCATAAAAACTACCTCCTAACTCTTATGGGTTTGTGCAAATAAGGTCAGAAAATAGTCACAATAAAGTGAAATTATTTTTCTTGTTCTTGAATAATGAAACAAGGTAATATGCTTCTCAAGCAGTACATCCTCTTAGAGCTGGCCTGTACAACAAACCTTGAGCAGCACACCAGCACTTTTTGAAAAAGTCAATAAATTAACACAAACACATACAAAGATCATTGGCAAGCACCACCAGTAGATAACACAGTTATTGCCAGCTCTACTGATCGGTGTGTTAGATATTTCTTTGCAGCCTGTGATGGTTTTAAATTTATCAATGTGTCCCTTTCCCCTCCACAAGTTGTACCGGCCTGTCCTACTAATCAAGTAGGAGAGTTGAAAAAAAATAAGATGAACCAATCCTAAAATATATTTAATAAATTTAACTTTAATACCAGAGACATCTACAAGACTTAAGTTGAAAAGTACAGGTAGTCTTTAACTTCTGACCACAATGGAGCCCAAAATTTATATCGCTAAGCAAGACAGTTGTTAAGTGAATTTTGCCCCATGTTACGAACTTTCTTGCCACAGTTGTTAAGTTAATCACCACAGTTGAATTAAGTGAATCTGGCTTTCCCATTGATTTTGCTTGTCAGAAGGTCACAAAAGGTGACCACGTGACCCTGGGACAAATTTCAACCATCATAAATATGAGTCAGTTGCCAAGTGTCTGAATTTTGATCATGTGACCATGGAGATGCTAAACGATCAAGTCACTTTTTTCAGTGAAAAAATGGTCAAGTCACTTTTTTCAGTGCCGTTGTAACTTTGAACAGTCACTAAATGAACTGTTGTAAGTTGAGGACTACCTGTAATGTTAGAAAGTATTTACTTCACAGAAAGAATAGTAGAAGTTTGGAACCAACTTCCAGTGCAGGTACTGGACCAATCATCAATAACTGAGTCTTTACATGCTTAGGATCAACAGATGTCCATCATTTGATAAAAATTAAAAATAATAAAATAAAATAAGAATCAATCAATCAATCAACCAACCAATAAGTAAATAAATAAATAACAAAAAAGAAATAAATTCAAAGGGCAGACTCGATGGACCACTAGGTCTTTTTCTGCCATTGGTTTTCTATATTTCTTTGTTTTTATACTGTATACAACAAACACAAAGTACCAATATGCCAGCTCTTATATCATTTTCAAACTACAGAAGCTTTCATTGTACTGCTTTACAAACAACATGCAAATAAAAGGTAGTCCTTGTTCAGCTACCACTTGTTCAGTGACCCTCTGAAGTTACAACAATGCTGAACAACGGCACTTACAGCTGTTCCTTGTAACTGCAGCCAACACAGTGTCCTGTGGTTGCACTTTGGGCACTTGGCAACTGGTTTGCTATTACAATTTTTGCAGCGTCTCATGGTCACAAGATTGACATTTATTTCACTGCCAGCCTCTAATAAGCCAAGTTAAAGGGGAAGTCATCAGAAAGTAACAAATGATGTCTCATTTGACCGTGCTGCAACCAGGCTGGATTCAACTAATGATGGCAAATGGAACTGCTGCAACTGCTATCATGTGACATTGCACTTTACAATCGCATCTTTTAGCAACAAAGTTGCTAGTCTCAATGAGCATCATTAAATGAAGACTACCTGTATTAAAGAAATTTTAGAATGTGTTAATGATTCACCTGGACATAGATAAATTAAACAATTACTACTGAAATATTAAAAAAACTCTTGAAGAACAGGGATCTGGATTTTCCTAACCTTTGGATGTTCAACTCTCTTTCATAATGCTTAGAACAACAAATTGTATTGTCATGGTCAGTTAAGACAAAATATTTGGAATTCCCTTAGCAATGTGCTTTTACATAGCCTTGAATAGAATTTTTACAAGTCCGTGATAAAAATCCACATTTTGAGACTTAAAACCTAAGCTGTGTCCCTTAATTTCCAGTAACTCTGCTAGTACTGAAGTTATAACAGTATTAATACACTGTTTCCAACTGGACCTGGTGACCCAATTATTGCTTTCTCAGATAACTGCTACTTAATAACATAAACTTATTATATATTTTGAATTGATATAATTTTATTTCTGACAAATTAATATGCAAGAAAAACATACCTGACCAAACGGGGCTCGAGGACCATCACCAAGTAAAGGAGTTTTCTGTTGCTGGAAAGGTGGAGGACCCTGGGAAGGATGGGGCCCCCTTGAAGGATTCTGTTGTCCTTGAGGCCCAGGTGGCCCTTGCATATTTCCTTGAGGTGCTACCATATTAGCTTGTGGAGGTCCTTGTTGTCCTTGTGTACCTGGTGGCCCACGCAATTCCTGTGGAGGTCCCATCATTGAACCCTGAGGTGGAGGACCTCTGAGCTCCTGGGGGCCATGCCCCAACAAACCATGAGGTCCTCTAATTTCTTGTGGTGGATGACCCATCATCATCCCCTGGGGACCAGGACCCTGGGTCTCTCGTCCTGGAGGACCTTGCATGCCTCTTGGATTAAGTCCCATCAAAGGTCCTTGGGACACAGGGCCCTGCATCCCTTGAGCTCCCTGTACTCCATGAGGCCCTTGTATCCCCCTTGGGCCAGGTGGTCCCTGACCACCAGGTGGCCCCTGAGGACCTAAATGGCCTTGTGGTGCAGGTGGAACTTGTTGACCTAAGTGACCTTGAGGCCCAGGTGGTCCTTGTGGGCCTAAGTGACCCTGAGGTCCAGTACTACCTGGTGGGCCTGGAGGGCCCATTGGCCCATGAGGACCAGGATGTCTCTGCATTCCTTGATGTCCATGAAGTTCTTGAGGTCTTGGAAGTCCTTGTGGTGGTCCTTGAGGACCAACAAACCCTTGTGGTCCACCACCTCCTTGGTGTAAAGAAAGACCTTGAGGTCCCATTTGTCCTTGAGGTCCTGGAGGCCTGAACTGTCCCTGTGGCCCTGGTGGTCCAATCTGAGGCATATTCATTGGCATCTGCTGAGGTGGATGGGCTTGTTGAAATCCTTGCGGCACCTGAGACATTGGACCTTGTCCTGGAAAATGCTGGGGTCCGTGAACAGGTCCTCCCGGAGGTGGTTGCTGCTGACTCTGTTCTGCTTGCTTCTGTGCAAGTCTCTCAATCTTCAGTTGCTATGGAAAAAAGCAATATAGTTACACGTATGCCTAAAATTGTTAGGAACAAATGGAAACCAATATTTCTATTTGTAGTTTTTATTTTTAATTGTTGGCTCAATTGGAACAAATTAAAAAAACTGACTGGCAAGAGACTGTAATATGTGACTGAACATCACAACGTTATAGCATCACAAAAAGGAGTTGCCAGGAGCAGTACTCATTTATACACAAAATAAATGAGCACTATCCATACATTAAGTATTAATGGTTTAGTACTCTATTTTTCTTCCAAAACCTTTACTCTATATTTCTGGACACTTACTCATCCAACAACTCAAAATAATAGCAATTGTCTTTTTTAGACCCAATATTACATGTATTATATCTCCAAAGATAACACAATATGCCCTAGCAGCATCCTTACTGCTGTTTTCCCATTTCTTTAATGTGATATAGGTATTTTGAAGAATGCCAATGACTAATTCTACTTTATTTCACATACCTCTAGAAGCTGTGGATTAGTGTACTGAAGTGCTGCCATTTCTTGCTCTATCTCTGCTTGTGTCTTCTTTTTCTCCTCTAATTTAAGATCTTCCTTTCGATCATTCAGAGGCTCAGCTGGTGAAGGGATTGGAACTTTATTCTGCATCCAAGCCTAAATAGAATAATTAAAGCTAATACTGATATTATTTATTCTACTGAGATTAGTAAATTAGTTATGTATTATTGAATGCTGAAGAAAATAGTGAAAGACAATAAAATATTACAGCCTTCTTGGTAATTTGGGGTTAGGGTTAGAGAGAGGTTAGAGAGAGAAAGATTAATAAATCTTTACAAATCTTATCTTGCAATACTTTCCCTGTTTTATTTTCTAGCAGCAAAGATACAATTTGTTGCTACAGAAATTGTATCTAAGTCTCTAAAATTGGCACCATGCTAAGGATGATGATGAATGAGGGAACAAAACTTTGGCAAAATCCAAATTATGTCAGCCAAGTTACAGGAAGAATGCGGATTCTTACAGTTTAAAATCATCATTTCTCTAAAACTCTGGTCAATCTTTTTTTTAAATTGTAATTACAATTATAAAATACAAAGAGCCCTAGGACTTGAGATAATGGGGTATATATTAAGGCATTAGACTTGGATCAGGGAGACCCAGCTTCAAGTCCTGAGAATTCTCCTGCCTTTGTGAAATTAAAAGGAAGCCATGTATTCTGTCTCATCTGTCAAGAGAAAGGGCAGGATGCAAATACAATGATTAATCAAAAATAGTTTTGAGATTTATCGAATATCTATATGCCATATATTTTGTGTGTTCTGAAAACTTTGTATATATAAAATACTTTGGAATGCAAGCAAGATTTTTTTGAAGTACATAATTTCAAGGTAGGCAGAAAAATGTTGAAAAAAGATTCAGAATTGAAATCAACTGCATTATTTTGTCCATATAAGAACAGTGAAGCTAAAGGCCTAATGACAATTGATCTAAATCAGTAATATTGCATATTAAGTACAGATGTTCAATTTAGCTGTGTCTTTTATATTATCAAGAGTTCATTCATCAGTATGAATCTGTCTTTTACATCCTAATAGGTAGTGGCATGTGAAATAATTATTAGACACCAATGTGTCAAAGCAATAATCTCATTTCAATAAAAATATTTAAGGCATACTAACCTGTTGAAACTGGGCAGGGATTGGTTTTGCATAGGGGACTTTTTTTTGTGGTACTTTCTTTTGGTCCTTTTGCATTACCTCTTCCATACCCCAGTCCAATCCTGGGATAGTCATTTCAATTTCACTTGTCTCATCTTTCCCTTCAAAAATAGGTTGAAACGGTCAATTCTGTAGTTTTATATTTCACATTTTTCCACCCAAATAAGATGGCAAACAAAAAGAAATAATTTTCCCAGTTCCTATTATTCAGAAAAAAATCATTTTTAGATGTAGCAATATAACGTCATTCATGTTTATTCAGCAGTAATATTTCACTGTGTTCAAGTAATAGATTTCCAAAAATGTATTATTTCCACCTAATTTCTTTCTTACCCATCTGTTCTTGTTCCATGGCTAATTTCAATTGTTCAGGAATTCCCATCCCTGGAATCACTGCAAGGCTATTGGGTTCTAGGTCATCTAGAAAGAAAAAAATACAATTATCAAGTGAAGTGTTTACCTTGGAACATGTTGAAATTATTTATTTTCTATAACATTAGTATCAATTGAGATTAAGAGAGAGAGAGAGAGAGAGAGAGAGAGAGAGAGAGAAGCAAATGCACCTTTCCTTCTCAAGATTCTATCCTGGATGAATTAAGATAATAAGAATGAAATAAATATTGGGTTTGTGATCATGCATACCCCCTTCTGAATTTGAATTGTTGTACAGCCCTTATAGGTCTTATATATGCACGTATGCATCTTTTCTCTGGGAGCTCAAGGTATCACATGGGTCTTCCTTCATCTTCCCTCCACAACAACAACCCAGTAATGTTGACTGGACTGAAAGTAACTGGTGCCAAATCACCCAGTGATTCTTCCATATCAAGTAGGTACTTGAATCTGAATAAATTTTTGTAATCCAAATTGTACCTTAAACCATTATAATACGCTGTATAGACTAAAAATAACTACCATATTCTACTCCATCTTCTGACATTCCTGGAAGTAAGTTCAAGTTATATCGGTCTCGCATTTTATCTCCAGGTCGATTCCGGGTCCAGAATTTGCTGTCAAAATAAAACTACATGGTAATATATTCTCTTTAGTTTGTTATAAGGATTAAATCTACCCTCCACCTCCTCCTCCTCCATCAGATATTTTCCTGCTGAGAGTTAGCCATCAGATGAGTTTCTATCTTTCAGAGCAAAAGACAAGAAGCACACCAATGGGAATGGAACTAGTTTCTACATTTTTCTACTCTGCAACTTCAAACTATGATGACTTACGGAATTGGACTGTCAGAGCAGATGGAAAGTATCTATTTTGTAGGAGGAAGAGTATTTATTCAACTTAAAAATGATGGAATCTTGTTCACCATCCCAAGTTTTTATCTTCTTAGATTTTATTTATGCCATCTCATATAAAACGCATTCGTTTAGATATCAAAATACACCCACACCCACACCCACCCACACCATATACCATATTTAGGTATGAATAATACCAAATAAGGTCCTTCAATAAACATGACACTAAAAAGAACGTATCTTTTCTTTTATGTACACTGAGAGCATATGCACCAAGACAAATTCCTTGTGTGTCCAATCACACTTGGCCAATAAAATTCTATTCTAAAAATGTAAATTTGCATTACTGTTTTTGAGAGAGTTGTGAGAAACTGCTATTTTCTTGTTTTATTGATCTGGTAAGAAGAGGCCCAGAAATTGCAATAATGTAGACAATAATATTTTCTTCAAATCTAAAAATCATTTATTTCAAATTATAGTTGAAATATAAACTGTCATAATTAGATGTTTGCAGATAATTACAGTAGGTTTATAACTGACATGATTTCTACTAAAATTAATAAAAAATAATTGTTCCAAACTTACATGTGCAAGAATGTTACCTTTTCTCTATAATTCATAATTCAAACTGAATTATATATTTTTTCTAATCGCCATTTTTATTTTTCAGTAACCTTATAAAATTAAATGTGACTTATTTTATCTCTTATTGAAGTGAGAACAATGATGATGATGTCTGTTAATTAAAAGAGAAATGTTCTTGGAATCAGAAATGTCAAGCATCGTACTGCTCTCAAATTACCTGGTGTGATCATTTGATCCTGAACACAGAATGTGTCCTAGCGGATGCCAAGCCAAGCTCCAAATCATTCCTTCATGGGCTATTTCCATACCACCCACTTCCTTTTCAACCCTGAAACATAAAAAGCAGTAGTTAAACAAACAAACAAACATTTTGGAACAAGCATCCCAATAAATTTGCTATAAAACTTCTTAAGGTCTATAATCTTGGTCAATGCATGGTTTTTTTCTGTTGAATACAAACACCTGTTGCAGATTTAAAATAAGTTTATTCAATTATGAGTTCTGTTTTTTTAAATTTTCCAGCTTTTACAGAATCTTTATATATATTTGATATTCTTCCCATGTGTGCCAAGGTTAAAGAGAAATATTTACAAGAAAAATTAATCTAACATCTGATGACACCAAAAACCAAGTAAGCTCTCTTCAGTTTTTAGAATAATTAGGAACATAAAGCTTGAAGCTTGAAAAAATTACATTAAAATATGCTGAATGTCTGCTGCAATTTCACATCTGATGGGTGAATGAGATACTCACCCAACATGCCAGAATAGCAAAGAACCATCGGATCCTCCACTGGCAAAAAGACCTTCATGAACAGGATGCCAAGCCACAGCTATATTACCAATTTAAAAAAACCATTATTAATACATATATTTTCTGTTTTCTGCTTTCTAATACAGTGCTAGATAAAATCTCTGTCTTGAGATTTGATGCCCAACATGGAGGACAGGGATCAGCATGTGGGAAGGACAGGGAAGGTTAGTGATTAGTAATGAGCATAATGGAAGTGTAGAGCAATATCATAGTATGGCTTGGAGTTTAAATATGCTATGTCCTTTTTACTCAGAGGCAAATGAAATGATTCAAAACTGTAGCATCAATTACATTTTCATAGCACACAAACACACAAACAAATTAGAATTATAATTGCATCAGTTTGATGATTTATGATGGTTTTAAGCAAAAACAACCAACAGAAATGTAATTTTAACCTGTGGCCTCCTTCTTATGACCTCTGAAGACCTGTAGTTCTTCTTTCAGATTTCTGATATCAAAAAGTTTGCAAAGATGATCACGAGACGCCGTAAGCAGCCAATTGCCATTGAGATTCAGCTTGACCTCCATCACAGTGTTTTTATGAGCGTGTCTGGAAGAAATTGCATTAATGAATAACAGTATAGATTGTAATAGCAATAGCATTTAGACTTACACAGCTTCATAGTACTTTACATCCTTCTCTAAGCGGTTTACAGAGTCAGCATATCTGACTCTGGGTCCTCATTTTACCCACCTTGGAAGGATGGAAGGCTGAATCAACCTTGAGCCTGGTGAGATTCAATCAGCCAGTGATCAGCCGAAGTAGCCTGCAGCACTGCGCTCTAACCACTGCGCCACCGTGGCTCAGTAATATTGTAACAATTACACAAAACTGACAGATTCTCAAAATGTAATTATAGTTTCATTTAGAATTTAATTCAAACAGCTCAAGTTTTTATTTTACTAGAAGTCAGAATTGTTAATCTCATAAAAGAAAAGGGATAAGTACTGTAGAAACTATATTAACTTCTTTTTCAAGATAAAATTCCTAAAAACTATAAGTAATAAGCTGATGAAAACCCCCAATATAAATGCTTCCATAAAACATTGCTATTTATTGAAATAATAGCTGTTATTATTTGATTCAAGCATCCTTAACATACTCTTTCCACATAGCCATAAAAGGAACACAGAGGTTAAGAAGCACTAACAGGTTCCTGAGAGGCTTTTGCACTATATTTTTAAAAAACAAAAAAACAAAAACAAAAATAGGCTTCGAAGGGACAGGATTATGTTGGGATCATAGTGCTTGGGAAATAGGGATTAATCTCTCTCTCTCATATTTTCCAACAGAAGCCCACCTTAGCAAACTTTTCAAGTGTATTTTCCATGAGTATTAGCTAGTAAGTGGATGGGAAATAGAATATTGAGAAAATGGCATGGAGAAAAAGATTAACTTCTTTCTTTTAAGTACCTGTGTCCCAATGTAATCCCATCACCCTCTTTTATGGAGATGGAAGATCAGATCATAGACTTCCAATGTCTTATTTTCCTCTATCTGTTATAAGGTCACTCTACATTAAAAATCAGGCTATACGAGGCAAACACTGCATTAATAGTTGAGCAATATTAGACTAGGTATTTACTGAAGGCACAATCAAGAGGGACATTAAACATTTATGACTGCATTGTACCCCACCTTTTTTCCAAAGAATTTGAAGAAGTGTACATGGTTAAAAGCACAAAAATAATTAGAAAAGAACTACACTTACAGTGTAGCCAAGCTTTGGCCAGTCTTTGGATCCCAGAATTTGATTGGCTGCTGGCTATCTTTACTTCCAGAAACCACCAACCCCTTGGTTGGATGCCAGTCAACACATTTGACATCAGCACCATGACCTTTAACAGTGCAAAAACAATTAATTAGTTAAATGTTTCACACAGCAACCATAGTAATTAAAATCTAACCAAGGATTAGGAAATTTCTCTGAAAAAGCTCTACTGGTCTTTTAATAAGCTTTAAATAAGTTTGCACATTTTCAAATTCCATGACTTATTTTCCAAGTAAAATTTGTCCTTATTAAAATATAATAAACAAGTAATCGCAAATGTAAATATGTTCAAACTTTAGGGAATTATTGTAACATATTGTTTTTCTAATCATTCTAACCAAAGGATGCAATGTGGTATAATTTGAATTTATAAAATTATTTTTAAACTTCTTTTAAATCCAAATATTTTATATTATTATATTGGTCTCCAATAATGTAGGGATTAATGAATATATGATCAATGTAGGGTTAAATGAATGTAGCTGATATTTTATATACTGTACTACTAAATACTAAAAATCCTAAGTGTAAAGCACATCCAAAATCACTGGAAGAGCTCAATAAAAACCCACTATATCTGATGAACTGCCTTCCCATTACTTCTGATTGACATATAGTTGCACACAAAACTGAACAGAGGCTAATATTTTCTATCAATATTTCATGATTCATTTGGAAGTATGTTTTGGATTGTTGTTTTGCTTAAATTCAACTTTTTTTTCAGCTTCATTTTTTTCACTGAGGGAAAAAGGTTAAAGGAAAAAAATGTACTTTAAGTACTGTGGAAGCAAGGATAATTGACAAGGATAATTTTTCTGTTTTTAATCATTTGTCTTTTATATGGTTTTATCACTTGTATCCATAAATCTTCCAGAATTACTTGAATAGTTACCTCTGGTGAGATGGGCACAATAAATTAGATAGATAGATAGATAGATAGATAGATAGATAGATAGATAGATAGATAGATAGATAGATAGATAGATAGATAGATAGATAAAAAAATAGTGAGATGGGCAGTGTCTAAATTTGGTAAATAAATAAATAATGAAGAGATATGGTGAATGGGATGAATTCATTCATTCTGATCTACATTCTTATTTCTGTGGTTTACTCCTTCCTTCTTTCTTTCTGAGCTCTGCATGACATTGCATACCCCAAGAGGGAACAGAATGATGGGAACATAGGCATGTGTAGAATGAAATACCTTGGAAATATTAGTGACATTAGTGATGTTAGAGTATAAGTAAATAATAACTCCTGCACGTTATGTGGAAGGTGAAAAACCTAATTAAATTAAGAATCTTTTCATATGGAAAACAAAAAATAAGCAATGTTACTCATTAATTTATATCATATTGGCAATTGAATGCAATAAAACAGTAGCCTAGCAAAATATATGATGTTTTCAGGAAAGGCAATTGTCAAACAAGTCAGTCATAATCATATTTTCTTAAATAATTTATTTTAAACAGATTCCAATAACTATTTCAAATCTGTCCATTCACTAAGCATAGACTTTAAAACATTTAAGTAGGTCAAGATCCTTTAGATACTTAGAAGAGAATCTCTTTGATTCCAGTAGGGATTATTCCCAAACAAAGTAGTACTGAATTGTAATTTAAGGCTGCATCTTGAGCTTTTGAGAATTCTTATTCATTATATTTCAAAAAGGAGTGAAATATAAAAACAGATTAGTAGAATTAAATGTAACCTATCAGCTGAAACATGTTTGTACTTGGAAGCACTGAAATGTTTTGTGCAGAATGTAAATTTTTATGTAGTAACACTATCTATATAAAGAGGTGTTCATCACACTTGTAGCAGTTTTCTCCAAAAAAATACAATTGTGAAAAAACAAAACACACTCATTTATATGTATGTGATGATGACTATAATATATTAGATAGTCACTGCAAGACAAGAACATCCAACTGTTACTGAGTCCAGAGTGGAAATGATAGGTCAATACTGCAAAAATATATACATAATTGGTGTATATGGAATGTTAGAAACAAGGCAAACCTAGTCACTGTTACTGCGCTCTTGTTATTAAGTGAGGTGGTCACCTAAAAGGTACTATGCAGAAACATGAAGGACAAAATACTGCTCAGACCCTTGAGCTGATGTCTATCCCTATATTGAGAGCCAGTCTGATTAGTGGTCAAGGCACCAAGCTAAAACCAGGAAATTGTGAGTTCCACTTTGGACCAGCCATTTTCTGTCAGCCAACTCACCTCACAGGGTTATGATTTTGAGGAAAATAGGAGGAGAAAGGAGTATTATGTATGTTTGCTGCCTTGAATTATATATTTAAAAAATAATAAAGGCGGGTTACAACTAACTAACTAAAAATATTGGACGGGTAGTCCTCAGCCCACAATTGAGCCCAAAATTTCTGTGGCTAAGCAATTGTTAAGGGCAATTGTTAAGCAAACCACATCTTATTATGACCATTTTTGCCACTGCCGTTAAGTGAATCATGCAAATGTTAAGTGAATTTGGGTTCCCTCATTAACTTTGTTGGAAGCCAGCTAGAAAGGTTGCAAATGACGATCATGTGACTCCTGGATGCTTCAAACTTTGTAAATACATGTTGATTGCCAAGTGCCTTGATCACGTGACTGTCATCAACTACAACAGCTTTAAATGTGGAGATCAGTTGTAAGTCACTTTTTTCAGTGTCATTCTAATTTCAAATGAAACACAAGATTGTAAGTTGAGGACTACCTGTATTGGGTTCAGACACTACTAACCAGAGGCAAGAGCAAATGTTCCTTCCATCTGACATGACTGGTGGCCATTTGACTGAGTTGGAAGTGGGACCATAGATGGTAGCAAGAGGGGATGAAGCACGTTTGCTGCAGTCACCATTTGTACATTGTTGTACTAAGCTTTGAAACCTTCCCAAGGTATCATCACTATTATATTGGATAATCTATCCTCATTGAAAAAAAAGTTTGCTACAATTAACCCTCATAAGAGGGACGGTCCACATCAAAGACTTATGACTCCACTGTTAGTGGTGCAAACCAGCATGGTAATACAATACAATGGAAGATGCCAAATTCAATGACAATAAATTACTGTTGACAAAGCAAGCTGTTTCTGTTTTAAAAACCTGAAGTATCTTCTTGCCTTCTAGCAAATAAAATATGAATCAGGTGACTTCCCTTACGAAATAATGATGCCATTTTGCTATACATAGTACAGTACAGATCAGCAGTCCCTAACCTTTACGGTTGGTAGCCCCAGTAGGGGTGGGGGGAGAGGGGAGTCAGCCTGCATGTGCACACCAGCCACTACTCGCACAAGTTGAGCTGCATTTGCAGGTGCCGGCCAGCTGCTCAAGTGGCTCAGTTCTGAACAGGCCACAGCCTGGTAGTTGGCTGTGGCCCAGGGGACCATTGGTATAGCTGAAGCAAAGTTTGAAGACTTTTTTATATCCAACATATCTAATTTTCTGCATCCTTGGTCCAGGGATACAGAATGGAGCTGAAAGTGATGTTTCCAGTATAAAAGTTAGATGATAGATGTTGGAATAAGAAACGGTAACCTTTCTCTTTGCTTTGTAAAGATTCCAAATGCAGTGATAAGTCAATGGCTTCAGCAAGAGTTGAATAATCAGAAGTAAGACCTGGAGAAATGATACCATTTTGGACTAACTGATACACCAGGTCTTCTATCATCTGAGGTAGCTGTTAAATTTGAAGGCCAAAAATGTGTGCCATCCTAAAAATCTGTTTGCTGAAGAAATCAAGAAAAGCACAAGCTTTTCTAGGGGAGAAAGAGGATGAATAGGACAGATCTCATGGCTTGACAGCAATGTTCATAACCGATACTAACTGGCTTCATTGAACGTAGGCCTTACTGACAGAGGGAAGGTAGTGATTTTTGGCAAGAGGCCCTGCTGGTCTGGAATAAGGCATAATCAGGTGGTGAAAAAGAATATAGGACAGAATGCTAATATGCATAATAGTCTGTCTCTTTAGTTATTACTTAGTCCAAGTTAATTTCTGATGAATTTTTCCCCAGAATTTAACGCTTTTCACAAATAATGTCTTGAATAACTATTGTATTATAAATGTAAACAATCAAATTCAGAACATACATTTGGACATTACCAGATATAAAAATGAACTACTTTTATAGTTATATAAAGAATGAAATTATTTTATGCTGATTAAAATGTAAAAAATGCTGTATTTTTACAATAAAATATTATAAGCAAAATTGACACAAAACTGCTATGAAAAGGGAAAAAAATCAAGCCAAAGCTTGATATACAGACAAACAATATTTATTCTATATATTTAAGCCAAGGATTAGTTAGTTCATTAAAGAAAAATTTATAAACCAGTGACAACTAATGGGACTTCAAGATAAGTCCTCAGATTCTCCTCGAACCGCAGGATGGGAAGAATATACCATAAATATAATTATAAATAATAATAATTATATAATTCTTAAATATACTGATTGGTATGTATATTGATTAACTATGTAAAAAAGAAAGATAATTGTCCTAAATACATTTAATATGCAGAAATAAAAAAATACAAAGCAAATAATACTAAGCAGATATATAGTAGGTGCTGAGACTGATTTCCTGTGTTAGGCTTTCCATCTTTTAAATTATAACTGATTTGTAGTTTAGGTAATTTGGGGAAGGCAATTTCAACTAATGTCAATGATAAAATGAATGTTTCAATATGTCCTAAATAAAACACAAGCATTTTAAGAACTATCTACGTAGAATAGAGAATAAAGAACAGAAGAGCCCCTTAGCTGCTAGTGGAACAAAATGGCAATTCATTTCTCCAAGATGCCAAATATATTAATTATTTATAGTAGCAAATAATATATTTCTAAAAACAGTCATCAAAATGTATTTCCTTTCATTCTTGCATAATATTAACAATATTGTCCTGGTATGTTATTGGGAACCAAACTAATCAAGGAGAGAAGCAACCTAGAACTAAGGAGAAATTTTCTAATGAAGAAATGACTGGACAGCCATTTGTCTGGAATGATATGAAGTCTACTGCATGAATAGGGAGTTGGACTAGAAGATCTTCACGGTCCCTCCCAATTCTGCTATTCTGTTAAGATGTTCACAATTTAGCTTGATGAGACCAGTGATGTTTCCTAAATACAAGTTTCCTGGATGTATTCTAGGTTGCTTTCTTTATAGTGTACAAATATAGCTGATAACTTGCACTGGAGCCAAGGCCAAACTTCTTAATTTTTGGTAACGGCATCTAAGGTGTGGATCCAATATTAGTTACATGGATAAGTTATATATATTACCTATATGAAGTCAATATAACATTGTATAAGGGCATACTTTCAAATGGCTTTTATATGCACATTTAAGAGAAAATTTTAAAATAAATAAAAATGTAATTGGAACTAAGCAACATAAGACAGAGTTTGAAAATGAATAATGTACAAATGATGAATATATGGTTGAAAAAATGTATATGGCTTTATTAAGGTTTGAAAATGACAAGAACAAGTTAAGGACTGTAATGATACAATGGGCTATGAATTATAATACCCAAATGTGTAAATGGGATAATGTCTACAAATGAGATGAAATTCACATTGTGTTATAATTTAAGAGAGTACATTTATAAAACAATGTACTATTGATATATGACCAAAGAAAGTATCAAATTAAAGGTACCTCAAATCAGTATTGAAATATGAAAAACATGAAGGAATATTTTACCATGCATGGTGCACTTGTGAAAAAGCTAGAAAATTCTGGATACAAATATATACGATACAAAAAAATCTGAAAGAGTAATATTGAAAAACCCCCAGAACATTTCTTATTGGAAGCTAACTAAAAAAGAACTCATGGAAGATTGATTGTATACATGATCACTGCAGAAAGACTATTATATGCAAAGCAATTGAGAAATACTGAAATTTCCCCAAAGGAGAAATGGGTTGTGAAGATATCAGAATTGTCAGAAATAGCAAAACTGACCTGTTTGCTTAGGGATAAAACAAAACTACTTTTTTCAAATAACGTAAACTTTTTATGAACTTTTTGCTGAAAATAGAAAAAAGTGAAGTGATAATTTATGGATCTGATGACAGAAAAATGCTAAACAAGGAGCTGAAGAGATTTTTGTTATATTAAGGAGAGAGATTGAATAATAAGTTTGTTAATTTCTATTGGCAAAGAACGCTGGAAATCATTTAATTTTCTGACCATTGTTTTTATTCTTTCTTCTATCTTTCTTTTTTGTTTTCTCCACATTTTTATCTTCACTTCTTATTCCATTTTTTCTTTTCCTTCTTTTATTGTTTGAAATTTTTTAATAAAAATTATTTTAAAAAGATATGCATACTAACTGTTAGAGGCAATCATGGTGCTTAAGTTAATGTAATGTATAAACTGGTAGTAGTAGTAGTTGCAGCAGTAGTAGCAGTGTATTAAAATCTGGACCATATAATTATTTTATCTTTTCAGCAAGAAATTCTCTGTGAGAATATAGTGAATTAGGCAAAAAAAGTACATGGATGCATGTTCACATATTATCCTATATTTAATTAGGAATGTATCCTTAATGTAGAAAAATACAGTATCTGATTAATTCATGAACATGTCTATATGCCAATATAACCACATCCAAGTCATTTGAGAAATCAGATAAAAGAATTCCAAATATTACAAATTTTTAATAAAAATTATTTTAAAAAGATATGCATACTAACTGTTAGAGGCAATCATGGTGCTTAAGTTAATGTAATGTATAAACTGGTAGTAGTAGTAGTTGCAGCAGTAGTAGCAGTGTATTAAAATCTGGACCATATAATTATTTTATCTTTTCAGCAAGAAATTCTCTGTGAGAATATAGTGAATTAGGCAAAAAAAGTACATGGATGCATGTTCACATATTATCCTATATTTAATTAGGAATGTATCCTTAATGTAGAAAAATACAGTATCTGATTAATTCATGAACATGTCTATATGCCAATATAACCACATCCAAGTCATTTGAGAAATCAGATAAAAGAATTCCAAATATTACAAATTTTTTAAAAAGTGACAATAGAAGCAGTCATGCTGCTTAAGGTAATTCAATATGCAATATACAATAGTCTTTTCAGCACCAAAGCAGAGTAGTTAGTAGATGCTTGCATCTCATGTTAAGTTGTAGCAACTTATGTCTGATGACCATTACAGCAACAGAAAATGTGAGTGCTTTTAAAGCAGTTTTATTGAACCTGGTAATTAGTGTTGTGGAAATCTCTGTTCAAGTATCAGCAATTAAGATTTGTTTACCCTCTCTGAAAATTCACAAAAATACATTTTGTGGAATCAATAAATGAAAAAAAAATGAAATTAACTTTTACCCACTGAAATTTCTAAATAGATTCATTGATTTCAGAGATTATGGTAGTCTCTACCAATTTTATCTATATCAATGCAAGGCCATTTTTTAAAAAAAATGTAAGTGAGGGAAAGTTTGTGAACCCTGTAGAACTATCTGAAGTCCTACAGTACTACAATTACATCAGCTTAATCTTAATCTATTAATAAAAATTCTGGCTAAACAAACAACACACAAAACATTGTATGTCATGGCTTTATTTAACACATTAAACCAACATTTACTGTCTTTGCTGGAACAAGTATGTGCCTGCAGGCAATCAATACTGTTAAGGGAGTTAAGTTGAGTTTGATGTTCCAATCCATGAGATGATAATCAAACTTGATTCTGAGAGGCTTTTCGGTACAAAACAAACTGGAAACTGTTTTTGCCAGACTGGAATTGGTTTTCACAGTACAGGTGCAGAAGTGAATCATGGCTCTCAGATCTCATAAAAGAGATTGCAGATGATAAAGCTGAAAAAGACTACAAAACTATTGCCTCCATCAATTCAGTCAGGCAAATAACAACTAAATGGACAAAATGCAAGATGTTACTTTTCCTTCTGTCCCACAAAATTCACTCTGACAGCAAATGGTACAACTCATAGGGAGGATGGAAAGAGTATCAAGAAGTGGTAAAATACCTACAGGCTGCTCAATGGCAAGTGTTCGAGTATACTTTCAGGAAAAAAACCAAACTGAACAAGCATGATATACAAGGGTGGAAACCAAGAAGGAGTTCTTTATTCTCTACAAAACATATTATTTCCTGTCTCGTTTACTAGACCATCTAGATGATCCAATAGCCTATCGGAACGATATTGTTTTTAGCATTAGTGAGAATTTGTTGTGCTGGTCCCTGACTGCAAGAAAGATTGAATTGAATTGAGAATCCGTATGTTTGCAGAAAATTAAGTTCCAGCAAAAGTATCTCATTCTATCCATGAAACAGAATAGTAGAAGTATCAAGGTTTGAAGCTATTTTGCAACTTCAAAACCCAGATGGTTCTCCATCATTGAGAGGCAAGGGAGTCTGGATTCTATTAGCAAATTGTATAGGAGTATGTACTTATTCATGACCTGAAACCTACAGGAATATATGTCACAAAGCATTAAAATGAACTTAAGACGTACATTTGCATTTTGGAATGGCCAATTCAAAGTCCTGACCGTAATCCAACTGAAATATTGTTACATGACATGACCTGATTATCCCATACAAGGCAAAGTAGAAATATAAGCAGTCCTCGACTTATGACCACAATTGAGCCCAAATTTCTGTTGTTAAGTGTGACATTTGTTAAGTGAGTTTTGCCCCATTTTATGACCTTTCTTGCCACAGTTAAGTGAATCATTGCAGTTGATAAATTAGTAACTCTGTTGCTAAATAAATCTGGCTTGCCTATTGATTTTGCTTGTCAATGGTTGCAAAAGGTGATAACATGACCTTCGGACACAGCAATGGTCATAAGTGTGAACCGGTTGCCAAGCATCTGAATTTTGATCACATAATCACGGGGATGCTACAAAGGTTATAACTGTGAAAACGTTCATGTCACTTTTTTTAGTGCCATTGTAACTTTAAACGGTCATTAAAGGAACTGTTGTAAGTCAAGGACTACCTATACTTATGAGCTGAAGAAGTTCTGTAAAGAACAATGGCCCAAAATATCTTCCAGTCTATGTGCAGGATTAATCATGAGTTACAAGAAATGTTTTGAAGAGGTAACTTCCTTCTAAAAAAGGTACCACCGTTATTAGAAATAAAGATTCATAGGTTGTTTTTTTTTAAAAAAGGATAGTGAACATTAAAAAAATAACATTGTATCCTGCTTTTTTAACCAGAATCTGGGTGACTAGCATGAGTTAAATGACGTCAAGACCACATTATAAATCATAGTATTGAAGGACCACAGATCTCAAGTTTTCACAACCTTTCCCTTCCTCAGCATACAAATAGGTGCCTTTCTTCCTAAATAGGATCAAAATAGCAGACAAAGGTTGGGAATAATTCTAGCATAATTTTCTTTCATGGCTAAACATCTGGGAGAAGAAAGCTCCATTGATAGCAGAGTCATCAACTATAGTGTAACACAGAGCTAGTAAACTGATCAGCTCCCTGGAATTCCTCTTCAGATAAGAGATTGTTCACAAACACTCCAGACAGTAGATCCTTGTGAGGAGACACAGCACAACAATTTCCAGAGGGTTTAGAACTCTGGGTGCCAAGGGATTGCAATTTTTGACCAAGTTGCGGTTGGTGACTTTATAAACAGGATTTGCATACTTTCTTTCTTAATCATGTTTGGAAATCTGTTAACATTTTTTGGAGATTAAGAATCTTCGGAATGGCAAGTTCCATTACACCATCAATCCTTGGAGAAAGAAATTTTTGAAATTTTGAAATTAATTACATGAATCCTTCCTGTAGGTAGGTGTGTGTGTGTGTGTGTGTGTGTGTGTGTGTGTGTGTTATATATAAAAATAAATTTCAGCTGATACCTACCTCACCAGTAAGGGTCCTTGGACAAAGACCTCCTAACACTTCACTTGCCTATCTCAGATATGAACTAGGAGACTCATGCCAGCTTAGACATTGTATAGATTAATAAAGTCCACATTATAGTTTGGGAGAATAAGTAGGCTATGGAAAAATGATGAGACAAAAGAACCTGGAATTTATGGATTGCTACAACAGTAGGCCTAATGAGACAGGATATATGAAACATATGGGAGAATTATGGATGGATAGAAGACCTTTATCTATGCTAGAAAAAAGTTAGTTATCTGATGCTTCAATGTGTGAAAAGAAAGCTGTTCTCACTATTTTAGACATACAAACTACATATGACATGCCAAACTTTCACCCCCTTTATTACAGAACATGGCATAAGAGTTTCTTGAAAGTGAGATGGGTGACATATAAATTGAATTAATGATGAATGAAAAAAGAGAAAAGATAGTAAAGAAAGGGAAAAAGATATATTTAAAAATACTTTCCCTTTCATAGCAAATACATAGCTATAGTCAACTCTTGAGACTGTTTACCAAGGCTCAGTGGAGAAGTACCATCAGATAGAATGCTAGAAGATGTCAACAGAGCCCTCATGGCAATCCCTGCTTGAACCTCCTCAACCAAAGTGGTAGCATTGGCGGTAGGAGCACCTGGTCTGTTTCCTAAGTTGGGAGAATGGCTGCAACAATTCCTAGCATCAGTGTTCCCCGTCCAGAAGATTGCAGTGTCAGGAACAGCTAAGATACTGCACAGAACCCTCAAACTTCTAGGCCTCTGGTAGAGGACCCAAGATTAAGAAAGACACATACCACCCAGTGGTGGGTTTCAATTTTTTTTATTACCAGTTCTGTGGGCGTGGCTTGGTGGGCATGGCATAGCTTGGTAGGCGTGGCTTGGTGGGCATGGTAGGGGAAGGTTACTGCAAAATCCCCATTTCCTCCTGATCAGCTGGAACTTGGGAGGCAGAGAATAGATGGGGGTGGAGCCAGTCAGAATTTTTACTACCGGTTCTCCGAACTACTTAAAATTTCTGCTACCAGTTCTCCAGAACTAGTCAGAACCTGCTGAAACCAACTTCTGATATCACCCATAGTGATGAGAAGATAGCTTTTGAAATTAAGTATAACAAACCTTTATGTGGGAAAATGATTAGAAAAAGCAAGATAAAATGGATCTTTGAAGGTTGAACATGAAAGAGAACAAGAAAGAATTAAAGATTATAATTAAAAGAGGAGAGAGTCATCAATCCTGAATGGAGCAAAATACTCTAAGAATTCAAAGATATTTGGGGGCAATATACTTAGAGTTTACTTAAAATTTGCTGCTATCATAAAAATGGATTTAAAAAAGGCTACACAAGAGAAACAGATTGTAATAAACAAAAATGATTCTAAGTATAATTTGAATATGGATTTAAAAGTTATAGCTTACTAGAATGATATAGAGAATGATGTTACACTGGACTTACAAATGAAACCAGCTGATGTCTTAATAATTAAAAGGCATATACATATAACAAACCAGAAATATTTGAATAATTTTCTTATTCTGAATCTACAACAGGGATATGTTATAGTTTTGAAGGCGTTTCTGAGAAGACAAATTAAATTCTGGAACACTATTCAAAGGAATTAAAGATAAAGACTGTTAAAAGCAAAGGGAAAATATAAATTTGGTTTATTTGATCAAAATTAAAATATATATGTTATTATTTCTGGTAATCCTTAATGTTGTTTTTAACCAGGACTGAACAATGAAACTTAAAGATTTGTTGATAAACAAAAGCTATCAGAAGAAGTGATGTTTTGATATATTTTCAGATAAAATGATAATTACTGAGATGATTTGTATTTTCTATGAAAGGGAAAGTAATTTCTTTATATATCTTTTTCCCTTTGTTTACTATATTTTATCTTTCTTTAACATTTTGTTTTTACACTTATTTTTTCTTTTTATATTTTTCTTAGTTTGTACAGTATTTGTTTTTTAATCCTTATATCATGGAAATTTTAATAAAAATCATGATTGTTTGATAGTGAAAATTCTACACAGGTATGTGTTTGTCTATGGAGATTCTCAGTCATCCAAATCATGGTTGCACCAAATATGCTTTTTAAAAAGCAACTGGACTTTGTTTTTCCTTTAAGATGTTTCGCTTCTTATCCAAGATGCTTCTTCAGTTTTGACTGAATGGTGGTGAATTATATTCCTTGCATTTATCTGGTTGTTAGCACTCTGTCTGAGAGTCTTTGAGGCAGTTCCAAGAAAGTTCCACACCCATTTGCACTATTCAGATGACACTGAGGGCACAGATAAACTTCCAAGTGGCCTCCATGATTCTCGAGAGAGTGCTAACAATATAAATCCTTCCACTGTCTACCATTCAGTCAGAGCTGAAGAAGCTTCCTGGATGAGAAGCAAAAGATATTCAAGAAAAAACAAAGGAAGTCCAACTGTCTTTTAAAAAAGCACCTTTGGGACAGCTATGTGTTGAGTTACATATTGTCCTAAATCCAGCTGGCTACATTCTGACAAAGCATTCTGTTTTTCTTCATAAGATGTATTTTCTGCCTCAATATTAATTTATAAGGGACCATGCTAATTGAATTCACCATTTAGTTCATGTTGCAAATAATAATGTTACCAAGAATAGAATTAAACCTCATTGAACCATGATTTGTTGAACTAGTCTAACTGGTTTATAACACTATGCCATAAACCTTTTAAACAAATAATAATACTTCAATTGACATATTAACCTAACCCAAAAGCAAACAATTTAACATTATGCTTTAGCACGACATGGGAACCAGAGGGAAAGAAAAAATAGAAGCCTTCATTATTCATAAAGGAAAAAAATAATCAATGGATCGTTTTTTTCTTAACCAACTTCCCTATTTTGCCACTTTTCAGTCTAAAACCCAGAATACATAATCAAATACTAACAACTAAAGTCTCATTGCATTTTTGTGTTGTGACTAAGTTGACTATAAGTAGGACATAACATTATAATCATTAAAACAAATAGGATTATACTCTATAATAGTCTGAATCTTCTCTTTCCTTAATTTCCATTGTCATTTTATCCATTTCTGCACATTGTAAAATTTTCCTAATCACTATTTCCTCTGGGGGTATGTTATTTTGTTTCCACCCTTGTGCAATGGTAATCCTTGCTGCCGTTAATATGTGTAGTATTAGATATTGCGAAGATTTCTCTATTTTTGTGTCTATTATTCCTAATAGAAATTGTACAAATGGTTAGAAAAAAGAAAAAGAATTGGGAAATAGAAGTTAATATTGCTGAAATAAAGAACTGTATATTATTAACTATTGTTAACCTTATAGTATTGATTGTGTAAATGAATATAATGTTAATCTATGTACTTAGTAGAAGAATTGAACAAAAATAGAGATTATGCCTGTTGATACAGAAGGCTGTAAAAATAGCATATAATGTATTGTTATGTCTGTCATGTTTTTTACTCTGTGTCTTTGTTCTTTTTTTCTGTTTTTTAAAAGTAAAAAGCTTATTTTTTTAAAAAAAGTAAAAAACTATTTTTTAAAAAACATGTTATAAAACGTGTTGTTTTGTAGGAAATAACTGGCAGGTTACCATTCTAGAATATAATACATTCGTTACATTCATATAATACATGGAGTTTTCCTCTCAAATTATATATATATAAAAAAAAAAACTCCTGAGAAGCATTTTCAAAGCTCCTATTGCAGGTAAGGTTGTTTTGTCTATAAGTATTTATGCCAAAAGAGTAGCATAATATTCAAACCTTTTTTAAAAAAAATATAGATCCTGACAATATTTTTTGAAAAGTGTTTATAATATTTGCCCCAATCTGGTTTTAAACCTTAGCAAAACTTCCTTCAGATAGGAAGTGGTGAGGAAAGGAAACATAAAAGGAAATGTGTAGATAGGAAGCAAAACCTTTGAATTTCCAAACTAGCAGGAAGCATCACTTAAGTTTGGTCCAACTAGATGGTGACAAGTGGGGTGAAAGAGGAGAAAACTACAGATAGTTGAAAGAATTCAGATAAAATTAAATTATGAATATTGAAACCATTGGACAAACAAACCTATCAATCTATAATAAAAAGTGCAATTGCTGATTTATTTCCAATTTGTAACCTATTTACAACAACAAGAAAAAGGATCACTCAATAGCTCAGATCAATTTAATACAAGATTTTAGCAAATCATAGTTTAAATTAAATCATATTTTAGAGAACAGTTATTTTTTTTTGACAGTTAATTGAAATAGAATTAAGTAAAACATTTTGTTCTCAGGTACTCCTGTGAAAGCAACTTAAAAACCTCTACTTGTGAAAATATATCTTTAAGATGTTCAATGTGTAAAATATTAAGATAAGTGGAAGAACCCAACTGTTACTTGCATCTTAAGATTCTAGTCTGCTAACTGAAGCAATGTCCTATAAAAATGTGTGTTTATGCATGTTAGTTCATCCTATACCTAGCGTAAAACCTGATTACTTGCTCTTAAATAAGTTTATGAAAGTGGACAATACATTAGATTGGCTTTCATAGGTAGCAATGTTTGAAGACGAAGTGACAGAATTGTTGATCTCTACTGAGCACACATGGCATGATCTTCTGCACAAACAGATCTTTGGATTCAAGCCTTCGTTTTCAAACGAAGTTTTTTCTCTCTATTAGAAAATTTCAATGTATTTTTGACAATTCTTATTAATAAGAGAGCTAGCAAACAATAGTACTTCATTTCACAGAGAATTAATGCAACTATTTCTCTATGTAACTATAGAATATCAAAACTAAATTACATGATCACAGAAATTATTACGTTTACATCCTACTTTATTTGTATAACTCAAGGCAGAATATATTTTCCATAATACCACAACCACCACCATTGATTGTGAGGTGACAATCAATGGTCCAAAGTAACTCAGTCAGCTTTCAAAGGACTAGAATAATCACCTCCCAGTTACTAGTCCAGCACCTTTACCACTACACAAAATTGAAGACAATTATCTTTTTAAAAAACTTCCCTCAAAAAATAGTGAAGCATTTTCATTAGATTGTCTTAATTGCAAATTCATTGCATACATGTGAAATTCTTTTTATTCTTCTAACTGTGGCCAATATAGAATATAATGGATCATATTCTGACCTATTTATCAATAGTCTTCCAATTTTATATCAATGAAACAGGTTTGGTCAAAGGTATTCAGTGAAGCTTTCTCTGTATTGCACTTTAATTCAAGAACTCCCTTCCCATACAGTTTTCCTAAATCTAAGATATTTTTGGAAACATAAGATTTTTAAAAATATAAGAGAATGAATAAATACAAAGAATTTCGTGGGGTTATTTCATAATAATTACTATGAGCTTGCATATTATAACTCAGTTGTTACTCAATTGAATGCAGCTTTATTTCTCTTGGACAGCAATATATTTGCAACACAAGTATAACATTGTGCATTACATTTTCTCAAAAAGGAAAACAGATCATAATGCATATTTTCCCTCTGCTTTTTCTTATTATTGTTGCGGATTTTATACTGGTATGATATAGAATATGTCTCAGATAAAAATGAATCTCTATTGGTCTAAAATCAGGTAAATAAAATGAAAAAATAAAACTAGCACATTAATTTTTATTATTCCATGAATTATCAAGCAATATGGACAGAAAGGCCATATTTCTGTGTATATGTGTGTGTGTATATATATACACCTTCAAGTCAATGTTTGCTCCTGGTGACTGCCTTGACAAGTCCCTGCCGATTTCTTGGCAAGATTTCAGAAATGGTTTGCCACTGCCTCCTTCTTCTAATGGATGCATGACTGGCTCACAGTCACCCAGGTTGAGTTTGTGTCTAAGGCAGGACTAAAACTCCTGGTCTCTTGGTTTCTAGTCTAGTGCATTAACCATTACACCAAACTGTCTCTCTTCTAGTATTATAAGTATTTTCAAATAGTTCTTGTTGTATCAAATATGACTTGATTCTGGACTTTAAAAGGGTGAAGTTCATATTCTGATATAAATGGGAAAATGCTTGTAAAACCACTTTTTCCATTCCTTCAAGCCACTTCCTTAATTTTGTGAAAATAATTTCTCGTTCTGTGACATTGCACCTTTTTTTTACAGACAACTAGGTGAACATAATCATTTCTCATAAATTTTTACAAAATAACAATACAGCAGTGTGAACTAATGCATTTATGATTAGCATCATTATATTTCTCTTAAAACACAGTGTCAAATGCAGAGATCTGTACATATTTTCTGATGAAATCATTAAGTATATACTCTTACATAGAATTAGTATGTCTTGAAGTTTATACTCATGATGGAAAACATATTGATTTGTAGCCTATATATGCTGTATCAGTACTCTTATAATGAACTGACTGAAGAGAAATCTTTATGTAGCCATATACATAAAAGACAAGACTTTCCTTCTTAGGAAAAGAAAAAAGGTGGAAAAAACCTTGTAAGAATAAACTATGCTTAACAAAAGAATTCTTGACTGAAATTTTTACAATGAAAAAAATAGATGGGACCCCATGCCAAACAAAAACTTTCTTAGCTTATTAAATATAGGTATAATCATCAAGACATTATTTCTTCCTTTTTCTAAATAAAAAGCAAAATTACTCACCTTGTAGTTAACTATGTCAACCTACAGTACTTTTGTATTTTCATGGGCTTCCAAAATAAATATTCCTAAAGTGAAATCTGCACATATATTTTGTCCTAGATACAGGATTAAAACAACCTTTTTCCCTGTCCTCAATTGCAACTGTTTCATAAAACATCTGCACAATGTTGGTATGATGTGTAAGAAACTAATTAAAAAGAGAAAAAATTGTTCCATATTAAAATTATCAGTGGAATTTAGAAAAATGTAATAATTAAGGAATTTAAAGAGGGAAAGAAGATATTAAAGGCAAGAAACAACAAATTTTTAAAAATGTTTATTTTTTAGCTTCCATATTGCTAGGTTTCTGATAATATACAAAATAAGCCAGAAATAGGCCAGGTTAAGATATAACAAATTAACCAGAACATTAAAATAAAAGGAAAAAAACAAGAAATTTATTTATGGCCAAAATATTATGCCAAGTAAAGATAAAATCAGTATTGTACATTTACATCAGTAATAGGTTTCTATTTCTGAGCAACCATAAAGGGATAAATTGAAACTCATATGTAGTGAAGTATTTACGATAGTTAGCAAAATGTTATTGGGGCATACAAATATGAAAGCTCAATATGGTGATCATATTGTCAGTCAACTCTGTCAGTACAATGTAACTATCCTAACTGACACATGGTTGCCTTCATTCAGTAGGAAACACATCAAATGGGATTTTGTATTTTAAATGCTATGGGTTTACGATAAAAGAAGCAATTTCCTATAGATTTAATAGCATTTACAAGTCACTATATGTTAAAATTTAGACTTATTGGCTGAGAGCCTTTATAAGAGAATGCAACTACAAAAGCTGATAAATCCAAATTATTTTCTAACTACTTTTGCAAATTAATTAAACCCTTTGTTCTCTATAAATAAGGAATTCCCGGGAGCATTGGCATGATAATTGTTTTTAAGTGTTCTTTTTTGGTCAGAAAAGTCAGAAATAATTTAACTGACCATTATCCAGAATACATTTGGCCAGACAAGGAATAATGGATGGGAACTGAACAAGGAGAGATTCAACCTGGAAATAAGGAGAAATTTTCTGACAGTGAGAGAAATCAACCAATGGAACAACTTGCCTTCAGACGTTTTGGGAGCTTCATCATTGGAAGCTTTCAAGAAAAGACTGGACTGCCATCTGTCAGAAATGGTGTAGGGTCTGCTTGGGTGGGGCTGGGGTTAGACTAGATGACCTACAAGGTCCCTTCCAACTCTGTTAATCTGTATCTGTATCTGTATCTGTAGTAGTGATAGTAGCAATTGTTCTTCTCGGACACCTTGCATTTGCATATAGTTATCCAATAGGTCTTCTTCTGAAGGGATCAAGAAGCTAAAGCATTGGTTCACAAGACCACAACAATCCACTGAGACCAGTTTATACAGGAGTCTGTAGATAAAATTGTCAAATATTTTACCAATGTGGACATGATGATTGATGCCAGTTCAATAAATATAACTTTCAATGAAACCTTTCAATATCTACTATTAAAATATAAACAGAAATCTTTGGAAGTGATCTCTATCATGTGTATGCTTGAGTTTTGCTCCTCCTAGCTAACAGAAGCAACTGAAGTAGTCAGTTACTTGAGTCAGTAACTCTAAAGAATTTATTTTGTAAGGCCTTCATACTCAAAAGAGGCTCTGGTGAGACCTTTAAAAAAAGCTTCCCCCATGTTGTAGAATATCTGGCCATTCTTCAATATTCGATTCCATTCCTGGTCTGGGTCCTGGAATATTTCATGACATCTTAATTCTTAAGGGTTTTGATGCTAATAATTAAGATCCATTTTCAATTTCACTTCAATTTTTCAGATGATCTGTATAGGAAGCTGGATGGAGTTTTTTCTTTCTTTCCTTTTTCTTTCTCACTGACTTTCTTTTTTTCTTTAGCCCAGTCTGGTATACTCTGAATATTTACATAGAATATAACTTGGATTCACTGTTTTTTAATGAATCCTGCAGATATCATTTTAAAAGCAGCAGAGAACTCTTTGAAAATAGGTTATTGTCTGTAGTTTTCTTCAAAGCTTCATCTTATTCACCACAACTGACAAATACATGAACACATCAGATGACAACTTTGGGGAAATCACACACATTATGCAGATCATATTGCTGTGGATGAAGGTAACCATATTGCAATGTAATCCAAGAATGTCCAGAAATGTTCTTGCTCAGAAAGAAGGCAGAAGTTTAAACTGTGCTGAATAGAATCTTAGAATATGATTCAGGTTCAAAATTGGGGTGATTTGGGAATCAGCCCTAAACCAGAATGCAATTAAGTAATTAATTTATATTTGTCCCTAAAATTAGGTTCCAAATCACTCTCACGAGTAATCCAATGAAGTTAAAATAATCCTGTTTGGGGGCATCCAATGAATGACTTGTGGAGGTCAAGCTATTTTTGCCCAGGAATGTGTGGACTAAGCTAGTAGTAATGCTTGGAGATATAAAGATTAACTGGCTTTTCAGTGCAATAACAGATTCAAGAGCATCACAAAATGCAAATCTGTTCCTCCTGGATAAGTGTCTGTCCATAATAGTATTCCTCTAATTTCTGGAAGCAGGAACCAATCACAGGCCTCATAGACCATGCTATGCTTAAGCAGCTGTTTCATCATATGCAATCTCTTCTGATTTCAAGAAATAAAAATGAATGTCACTGGAATATTAGTGATACTATATCCCAGATCCTTGAATGGGGTGTTTTCATAAATATTAGATGGCACTGGAGATCAAATAGCACCTTAAGGAAAATTTTCGTCACAAAAAATTCTTCAGGGATTTCTTCTTTCCTAGAGGACGGGGTATTAAGTTAAAGAGGGAAAAATGTCTTCCACTCTCAATCCAAGATTCTCAATACAGGAGAATAGTATGGTAAAAAAGTACCAAGATCAAGTAAGAGACACAACGCATTTCTCCCTCTCCCAATAGTGCTGTTTAAGGTAACAAATTCCATATCCCAACTGGATTAAAATTCAGAGTAAAATAAATCTGAATAATCAGTATTTTTTCTAGACATCTGTAACTGGATTTATACCATTTTCTTGACAATTTTTTTCCGTTAGTCATTCACCCTTAGACAATAATATTTATCTCGGCTAAGCTTCAGAATCCAGGAAGTTTTTCTTCTCAAGGCATAAAGGGGCATTCTCCTCACAAACTGGTATAATTACTGCTTCCTGAACTGTTCTGGCAACTTCTTCTGACTAGTTTCAATCAAACATTGGAACGTCCAATCAAAGTAGGTAAGAGTAAAAAAACAGTTGTAAGTATACTGTTAATATCCTCAAGCTGAAAATGATGTCTTGTTTCTTATAAATAGAATGGCAGATTGGACATTTGAAAGCAATAAACAATTTATTCTTAGAAATACCTTGAAACATTTTTACAGCAGGTCACTAAGAGACATCAACATTTTCAAGGGTTAAATACTGTAGTAACATTTTCCAGGCAATATACAGTCTGAAAAAGTTCTACTGAAAATATAAAATATAATGGAAGCAGCAAAAGAAACTTTCTTGTCTGTATTAATATGAAAGAATAATAGCTCAGTCAACTTCAGTTAGATGCCATCTGAACTTAGCTTTATAGAAGTTATTTATAAAAGCATAATTACTCAGGGTTCCCGATATCAGAGAGATAATCAGTAGCATTCATGCCTTTTGCTTGCTCCATATTTTGCTATTCCACAGTTCATACTTAATTAAGGAAAAGTCTCCCAGAGTATTGGTAGAGTCCATCACTTACCCAGGAGTGTAAGTGATATAAAACCACATTCGATCAAGTAATGGCCTGACAATGACAATTGGATTAGTAAAACCTGTCATGTGATATGAAAAAGACTAAATTAAGGCTAAATTTATACGATGGTTTAGCCCAATGACTACACGATTCACACGGAAGCCATAGTGGTATGTTGATTTACTTACAGTGACTTCATATTGAATTTAATGCCAAGGACAACTGATAATAGAATTCTCTAGCAAAATTATAATATCTGCCATATCTATATAACTGCTTAATTTTTATCTTTAGCATGTGGAATAATCTTATTGAACTCACTCAGAGTTCTCCAAATGCGTGCTAAATTAAATCATTAAAAATCTTAATTTTGTTACAGACCAATTTGACAATAAATACCACCACAACTAAGTTGGGGGATACAGTAACTGACTATCAACACTCCCAACGTTAAAGGGTAGTTCTGAAAACAAGGATGATTTGCAGACATTTACCTTTCCTGTTCTTATTCTGTACATCATTTCCTCCTTTTCTGGCAACATTTCTTTTGGTGATCCTTCAATAATTTCCAGCAATGCTACATCATCAACTCTGCCAAATGACTCAATCGAAAGAGAACCTGACCTAAACAGCCAACATTTTCAAGGGTTAAATACTGTAGTAACATTTTCCAGGCAATATACAGTCTGAAAAAGTTCTACTGAAAATATAAAATATAATGGAAGCAGCAAAAGAAACTTTCTTGTCTGTATTAATATGAAAGAATAATAGCTCAGTCAACTTCAGTTAGATGCCATCTGAACTTAGCTTTATAGAAGTTATTTATAAAAGCATAATTACTCAGGGTTCCCGATATCAGAGAGATAATCAGTAGCATTCATGCCTTTTGCTTGCTCCATATTTTGCTATTCCACAGTTCATACTTAATTAAGGAAAAGTCTCCCAGAGTATTGGTAGAGTCCATCACTTACCCAGGAGTGTAAGTGATATAAAACCACATTCGATCAAGTAATGGCCTGACAATGACAATTGGATTAGTAAAACCTGTCATGTGATATGAAAAAAGACTAAATTAAGGCTAAATTCTATACGATGGTTTAGCCCAATGACTACACGATTCACACGGAAGCCATAGTGGTATGTTGATTTACTTACAGTGACTTCATATTGAATTTAATGCCAAGGACAACTGATAATAGAATTCTCTAGCAAAATTATAATATCTGCCATATCTATATAACTGCTTAATTTTTATCTTTAGCATGTGGAATAATCTTATTGAACTCACTCTCAGAGTTCTCCAAATGCGTGCTAAATTAAATCATTAAAAATCTTAATTTTGTTACAGACCAATTTGACAATAAATACCACCACAACTAAGTTGGGGGATACAGTAACTGACTATCAACACTCCCAACGTTAAAGGGTAGTTCTGAAAACAAGGATGATTTGCAGACATTTACCTTTCCTGTTCTTATTCTGTACATCATTTCCTCCTTTTCTGGCAACATTTCTTTTGGTGATCCTTCAATAATTTCCAGCAATGCTACATCATCAACTCTGCCAAATGACTCAATCGAAAGAGAACCTGACCTAAACAGCCAACATTTCAAGTAGTGGAAAGCCCATCCAAATCTATACATTGACACTCTCTAACATTATTGTATTTTGCCCATACAGTTTTAATTCATTGACCTCCAATCAATGGCTCACCCCGATCAGCTAAATTTTCATTTTTCACTGTTGCTGCTATCATTATCAATTATCTTCTCATATCCAGGAGACAGAACAAAATTAGCAAAACTGATTAAGAAACATTTAAAAAATCAATTTTTTGTTCTGGGAAGAAATAAAATGGAAAACTGAAATAGTACAGTACTGATTGACGTGAAAAAGGAAGAAAAAATATTACAAGCATATCCCTCACAGTTTGTTTCTAAGGGAAGCATAAAAATATTTGATCTAACACAGATAGTGGCACAGCCTAAGTAATAGGATAATTGTCAATGTGTCCTGTTAACTTCAGTATCCTTAAGTCAGATAATAAAATAAATCCATTTAAAAAGGAGCTGCACAAACATAAATTCCTAATGTAAAGATCTAGTATTAGTGATCTTCAAACCTCCCCTTATAAAATAATAATAATTTCCACATAAGCAAAGTGAAAAGTGGGGAAGTCTTAGTGCCTGTTGCAGAATTCCAGGTCATTATAGAAAATTTTGGGTCATATTCTCTGGGAGGAAATTGGAATCAATTGCTATAATTTCTGACTATTAAGAATCTTCTGCCTTTTATGCCATTGGAACTGTAATAACTCAACTTAATTGCAGTTTCAACCTGCCTCCTATATTTCAAGCAATTAATAATAATGAACAAAATTGTCAGATTTCAGAAGATAAGCAGGCAATGGTATTCTGCTAATCCATAATGCTTGTCATTTGCTTAAACAAAATTGTTTTTTCTTTGGATTACATATAATGTTATGAGAATAGATTGTGACATAAGATTGCACTTGCTAACCCCCCTGAGTAAATCCCCAATGTGCTAGGGCTCTCATGATCCAAGGGGATGTTTCATAGATGGATGCCATTTTGTTAGTAGAATAGTTCAGATAGTTCAGGATGCTAGAAAAACTAAACCTGAAAAAATATATGTGGTTCTACTTTTGGAGAACACATGAAAGTGAGATGTTTTTAAACTCTGTAATTAACTGCTAGTGGTTGAATACCTGATTTTACTGTTTTCAAGGCAACACAAGAAGCATTTTGATGAAAAATACACGAACATATTTTAATCTGAAGTATGTATATCTCACGCTTGAACAATTTTAGCTCTTGCCGTAACACATGAAATCATACTCAGCGTATGGTAACAAGAGATTACCTATACAAACGGAACATATAGGAATGGCTTTGTGTAAGCTATTTTAATCAAAAGTATGCGATATAAATTCACTAACTTGATCATGGTTGGGGCATGAGAGGGGCAAACCCGAAATCTAAGCAGTAATCAAAGCAACTGTTAATCAAACAATCTCCTTGCTTAGTTCTGTTATGTAGACCAGGAAGGCAGTTATCATGAAGTGAAACCTCTGCCCTTTTATATTTCTCTGGGCACAAGGGGTAAACAGAGACCTATATGCCTTATCTTGTAGTGTTTCAGAATCCAGCTGGGACGTTTTATTTATTTTATTTATTTATTTATTTTTCAAATTTTTATACCTCCCTTCTCCGAAGACTCAGGGCGGTATACAGCAAAATAAAACACCAATAATCAAAAAAATTTAAAATACAATATCCAATTAAAAATCTAATTCAATAACTGTATGTTAAAAATATTAAATAAAAAAATTACAAAATTACAAAATAGATTAAGACCCCTATTAAAAGCCCACTAAAAACCCACAGTGTTAAAATTAATCAATCAATTAGGCCAGCCGCGCTTGGTGAAAAAAGAAGGTCTTGAGCTTGCGCTTAAAGGTCCGAAGATCAGTCCCACAGGCAGATCGTTCCACAGGGCCGGAGCCCCCACAGAGAACGCTCTTCCCCTGGGGGCCGCCAGCCGACATTGGTTGGCTGACAGTACCCTGAGGAGGCCCTCCCTGTGAGGACGCACTGGACGATGGGAGGTACCTGGCGGCAGCAGGCGGTCCCGTAGGTATCCCGGTCCCATGCCATGGAGCACTTTAAAGGTGATAACCAACACCTTGAAACACACCCGGAAGACCACCGGCAACCAGTGCAGCCTGTGCAGGAGAGGTGTTACATGGGAGCTACGAGGTGCTCCCTCAATCCCCCGCGCGGCTGCATTCTGTACCAGTTGAAGCCTCCAGGTGCTCTTCAAGGGGAGCCCCATGTAGAGAGCATTGCAGTAATCCAGACGGGAAGTAACGAGGGCATGAGTGACCGTGCATAACGAGTCCTGATCCAGGAAAGGGCGCAATTGGCGAATCAGGCGAACCTGATAAAAAGCTCCCCTGGCGATGGGCGTCAGATGGTCTTCTAAAAACAGCCGTGCGTCCAGGAGAACGCCTAAATTGCGCACAGATTCCCTGGGGGGTAACGATTGGCCCCCCCACAGTCAGCATTGGGGTTAGCTGACTGTGCCGGGACGCTGGTATCCACAGCCACTCCGTCTTGGATGGGTTGAGTCGGAGTCTGTTTGTCCCCATCCAGACCCAAACGGCCTCAAGGCACCGAGCCATCACATCAACGGCTTCGTTGGGGTGGTTTGGGGTGGAAATGTACAGCTGAGTATCGTCAGCGTACAGCTGACAATTCACCCCGAAACCACGGATTATCTCCCCCAGCGGCTTCATATAGATGTTGAACAGGAGAGGTGAGAGAATCGACCCCTGCGGCACCCCACAAGTGAGTTGCCTAGCGGTCGATCTCTGCCCCCGTCAACACCATCTGCGAACGGTCGGAGAGGTAGGAGGAGAACCACCGCAAAACGGTGCCTCCTACCCCCAAACCCCCCAACCATCGCAGCAAGATACCATGGTCGATGGTATCAAACGCCGCTGACAGATCCAACAGGACAAAACAGCCTCTGTCCCATGCCCTCCAGAGATCATCAACCAACGCGACCAAAGCCGTTTCCATGCTGTACCCAGGCCTGAAGCCAGACTGGCATGGGTCTAGATAGACGGTTTCATCCAGGTACCGGGGAAGTTTTGTTTTTTTAACTATATTTCATACATCCTGCCCAAATGGATTTCTCATAAAACACCTTTTCCCCATTCTCCGTTACCAGATCCCCAAGTAAATAGTTATTTAGACTGTAGACTAGCATGTGGGTTTATGTGTGATCTGTGAACACAGCCATAGTTACATTATGTTATATATATAATGTAAAGTCTATGATACAAAAACCGATGATTCCGAGAAAATTACCCAGATATTAGTGTATTCACTTATATGTGCTGATGAAATCTAGATCTGTCTATGTGTCTATTTAATGTGGATAATACCTAAATGTACTGTAGCATCATACTATGAAAACCTGGAGAAGTGTACTTTTTAATTCAAAAGTACTACTAGCTATTGCTACGTTATGTTTTCAGCTGCTTCATTCTTATCTGAAGGGGCCAAAACTATAAAGCTACATTATCACAATAGGGGAATGAAGTGTCCTTACAAATTCCTGAAGAAACCACAACAGCAATGTTCTTTGAGAACTCTCTTTCAAAAACATCTCTCTAGAAGATGGTCCATGTGTGCTATCAAGGTGTGCTTTTTGCACATTCCCTTTGCAATCTCAAAACAAACAGCATATATATATATATGTATGTATGTTTGTATGTATGAAATATACTGGCCACCTATCTTACCACAGGGTAATTCTAGGCGGCTTACAGTATTAAAGGTATATATTGCTATCTCTATAGCTTTTTTTTCAGTTGCAAAACTGGACCATCAGAAAAGCTGAGTGAAGAAAAATGGATGGCTATGAATTGTGATGCAGGAGAAAATTGATAAAAATACTTGGACTGCAAGAATTATAAATAATACAATATTTATAATAGATGAAAGCAAATGCAGGCTACTCACAGAACTACAAATAATGAAACTAAAATTAAAACATTTTAGTGTTATAACAAAAAAGGTAGTCATTGTAAAAGCTGCTGTAATTTGGGAAAAATGAAGACAAAAATGACAACGATAAGATAGTTAGATACCATCACTGATAATTCAAACATGAGCTTAAAAAAATTTAATTCAGTACTGACTAAAAGACAATCCTGGTCATGTTTCTTGAGTCATGAGCAGCTAGAAGAGCCTTGAACAATGTAACAAATAATATGATTTTCTGTGTGTTTAGGCACAAAACCAATACATTAGGTTTTTTAAAAGATCTATGAACTTGGGGGGAAAAATAAAAGCCTAGAAAATTACATGCTGCTTCTTTCAGTTATGTTATTCTATCCCTAAGCCACAAAGTGGATTATGAAAAAAGGGTGGCCTTGAACACAAAAAGTATCCATAACATGTTCTAGAATATCTAGTTTCCAAAACATTTCAGGACTTCATTAATGGTATTGAAAATGAAAAAAGAAAAGAAAGCAATACATTTTATGGATTTTTTTCCTTCCATAATAGTAAAGTATTGATGGCTTCAAGCTCTTTATCTTGACTGATTTAGAAACGGAATTAAAATATATACAACAATAACCTATAGGTGCGTGGGACAGTATAAAATAGAAAACTTCATGACTTTAGAAAGTTGGACTGGGAAGTAGTAGGTTGGACTGGATTTAAAGAAATAAAAAACTCAGGGAAGGATGGATGCTTGTTTAAAGCCAGAATCCCTATTAAGATTTTCTACCCAAGAACAACCCACTTGCTTGTTACAATTATCTGTTAGTAAACATATTGGATTCATTTGAATGATAATTTTGGACTTCAATGTTTATGCTTATGTTTCCAAGTATGTTAATTATGGAGCCAGTTTTCTCTGATTTAGATGTAATGATGAAGTCGTTTCTTCATTGCTATACATTTGTACATGACAAAATAAAGAAGGGAAATGGTGAGAGAACATTTAGTCATATCATATTTATGATGTCGTGAATGACATATGAATCAAACAAACTAGAGCTCTGGAAGGTAACACTTAATCTAATCAATACATAAAGAAAAATACTGAGTTTACTCCTCCCTCATTTACATCCAAGATGAGTCAGGTTTATTCCTATAAGAAAAACCTAAGTAACATATCAGATAATGGAAATAACCCCCCTCCCAGAATTAGCTACATGGAATGCTTCATCATTTACCCTAATCAAGTTACAAACATTGTGAGTGAAATATTAAGAGAATACAGTAACGACAAGAATGTAATTTCATATTGGAATATAGACTTATATAATTTATGATTCCTCACTCTCCAATATAGATTTTATTGGAAACATTTCCAGTAACATAAAATATGAATAGTAATGATCAATTATTTTCAGACTTTCTGATTTCAAGTATTTCCTTCTATATTTTCCTGTAAGGAACACTAATTGTTGCATGGGAATCCAGAAGTGTTTTTACGGCAGCTCTTTTAAATGTCAAGACGTCCATGCAAGAGATGATAAATAGCAAGTTGTAGGCACTGTGCCTTTCAAAGAAAGTTATCCACTATTATTGATGACCTAATTAGAAAAAAAAGTGATAAACCTTCTGAGGCACTGCAAGATTGTAACTTCCCTCCCCATGAATTGTGAAGAATGGGAAAACAATAAAGATGTTCTAAACATTCATCACGAGAGTTACAACATACATCAGGATAAGCTCCTATCAAGAGATATTTGTTTTCTGATAAGTAGCATGCCACTGCCCATTTCACTGTTTTTATCTAATTTCTTTAGAATTCTCTATGCTTTAGCTGATATATCCATATTAGGTAACTTTAAATGTTTTAATAGAAAGTTATTTTACTTTTGACAAATTGTTGATTTATTAGAAATTATCTAGAGGAAAGACAACAATATAAGGTATATCATATTCTGAATCATTACTATTGTAACATCACATGTTTCTTTGAATGCTATGGTGGGCAGTCTTTTCTATGATGCCTAAATATCACATAATGGCTTTCAGTTTATTCTAAGTTTTCATATATCTTTGCTCTGTTAACTGCTTTGATATGAATGTTTATATTTTAACAACTATCTTCTGTATTTGGAGTACAAGTTTGCTAGATATACCTTCATTGCTGGCTAGTCAGTCCACTGGAATAAAAACTTGAAAGCTTGTTAAAATAAATGTATACTAAATACCTTAAGGGAATGTACTTATTAAATTATTAAACTGCATGGGAGTTATGTAAACACTGATTTTCACAGTACAACCATAAACTACAGCCAGCTATAAGTAAATTTTGTTTACCTGGATATTCTAATTGTTTCCTAAGCACAGTGAGACTACTATGGCTACATTTGGGCTCAAAAATAAAAAAAAAACTGCAGGAAAGGGTTAGCATTTTCTATATTTCTCTGCTGCCATCTACTGGCCAAATAGATTTTTGTAGATCAGTTATAATAGCCCTCCAAGTTGGGCAAACAGATTTTCAAAATTATATGAACAGAATTATGGCATCTTGCGATAGATTGGAATTGTAGAAAACATAGTCCTTTAAAAAGTTGCCTAAGAAAAAGTGTTTAAAGGCTTTGTCGCTTAAAATTTGAAGGAACATAGCTATTTTCTCTCTACTGCAAAGGACAGGGAGAAAAGTATATATTTCTTTTTTCCAATGAGCACTATTGTAAGCACTCATATTTTTCTAATTTTTTATTTTATTTATTTATTTCCCACCAATACCTCAAGATGGCAAATATATCCAACACACCTTCCTCTTACTATTTTCTCCAAAATCAGCAACAATTGACTGCTGAGCACCTGAACAGTAAGAGCCCAAGGCTGCAAAGCCTACACATATTTATATCAAAGAAGATAGGCTTCAATATATTCAAGTTATTTTCTTCAATATCAAACATACTTGATATAAAGAGTTTATAGACAATGAATAAGAGGGAAATGAAGCTAATGATTTTCTTCTGCTGCCATCATTAGTCCACATCTCTCAATCTGTGGTTGAAAAGTTGGAAATTCTTTGGGAATGATGTGCAATGTAGTAGAGAATACTGTAAATGTATCAATAGCAATAGCACTTAGACTTATATACCGCTTCACAGTGCTTTGCAGCCCTCTCTAAGTGGTTTACAGAGTCAGCATATTGCCCCCAACAATCTGGGTCCTCATTTTACCCACCTCGGAAGGATGGAAGGCTGAGTCAACCTTGAGCCTGGTGAGATTCGATCTGCCAAACTGCGGGCAGCCGGTGATTAGCAGAAGTAGCCTGCAATACTGCATTCTAACCACTGTGCCACCTTAGAACTAGGTGTGCCTAACACTGTGCCATCTTAGAACTACACTCCATCCCCCTTCATATAAGAGCAACTGAATATCCAAACCAATATAGTTTCAATCCAGTTTTTATCAATTTTACCTAAGTTCAACTGAGTTCAGTGGAGTTTACTTACATATAAGCTGCTAAATGTAACTGCTTCTATTTAATTCACAATATGAATAAAGACTCAATAGAAGTTTATTTATTTAAAACCTTTACATAGCCACCCATCCTATAACCAATCTTTCTGGACAGCTCCCAATCAAGCCATATTAAAATTACAAAATCTAAACATATTAAAACAAAAAACTGGCACCAAGTGGAATTTCTGATGTGTATTCACTTCATCTTATCCCAGCACTTGGCAGAAAATCCAGGTCTTCAAAGCTTTATGGAAAGCTAGGAATGTAGAGGCCTCCTGAATTTCAGGGACTACCACAGAAAAGGCATGCTTCCTAGTTCCCGTAAGATGCAATATTTAGGGGAAGGGACTAGAAGCATGCCCATCCTATCTGATTTGGTAGGACAAGTAAGTGTTCTTAAGGAAAGGTGATCCTGCAGAAAACCTGGCCTGTGCCATATAGGACTTTAAAGGTGATAACCAACACCTTGAATTGCACCCAGAAACAAACTGGAAGACACTGACACTCACGTAAGAGGTTTATATGGAGAAACACAGGGGGACCCATTATTCTGCATGCTGCTGCATTCTGGACCAATTGAAGTTACCAGGTGGTCTTCAAGGTAGCCCCATGTAGAGCACATTGCGCTCTATGGGAGATGATGAAGGAATGAATTACAGTGAACAAGAAGTTGGATTGCTTTTCAATGCTCCCATTTTTTTAGCCATCAGGTGTTTGAGTGAATTGCAATAAATATTCCCTTTGTTTTGGTTTTAGACACTGAATACATGTAATATATGTATAATTTATTAAAGTGGGAATCAGACAAGAGCAGAATCTGAAATGTGCAAATATAAAGTTCTCACAATTCAGAAACCTGAAGACTGGGGATGTATTTCTTGTATTTTTCAAAATATATATATATTTATTTTTGAAAGCACCATAGGGATATTTTCTTAGATTGAATTTCAAATTGTCTTGCTGATGATATATCAAAAACAAACCCAATGCAAAGCAAGGGTGCTATTTCCTGAAAAATAGTGGAGTGTTTTCCCGAAAATAAGACCCTGTCGTATATTTTTTTGAACCCTGAAATAAGTGCTTGGCCTTATTGCCATAAGCTCAAAAACCCAATTGGGCTTATTATCAGGGGATGTCTTATTTTGGGGAAAACAGGATAATCTTTGGATAGTTGCTGCTATTTACTTCTAACCTTACAGTGCCAATCCAAGTCTAAAACTATGCTAGAAATTTATCTAAAGTTTATTTCTCAGTAATATGAAATCAGTGCAAAATGTACCAAATACAATGAAAATAAAAGCAGTGGAATGACAAGTTTTTATTTTCTTGGTTTAAAATTGCTTTCGCATCCTTAATAATTCCAGGAATATTGTTTGAACATTTTTTCTTTTAAAAACATATTCTCTAACTTTTTTTTTATTAACTGGTAAAATACTAGATACCCCTAAACTGTGTAGTGACCTCATAAGTTGCAAAGTCAAAGAATTCCAGATAGGCTATGTTTGTGTGGTTTTTACTTGCTAAAAATCTCTATTTCTCAAAGGTGGTATAAAGCTGACATATTTAAAAATAAAACTGTAAAAATTGAAATAATTAGGGGCAAATCTATTTGAGTGATTGCTTTTGGAATAACTTATAAACTGAAACATTAGATCAATAATTCAGTCTGAATTCCTAAAAAGATGTTTCAACAATGCTGGGGATAGAAATAACCACAGTACAAATAGCTCCAATGAGACAACAAAGTTAGGTTATAAATAGTACTGAATTTTGAAATTCTTATGACATAACTTTTGAAGGATTAAGGAAGTGGCGTCACACTTTGGAGTGGAAATTAGTTTGTACAGTTCTTATTGGGCAACTAAAGAGTTTTTCCCTTTCTGAAATATCCCAATCAGTACTTTTTTGGAAACATACCTCGAAGAATTCTCTCCTCATGGCAACGGAGAAAGTCCCAGATTCTAACAGTGCCGTCATCAGAGCATGTAGCAAATTTATTATCCGTAGGTGAGAAACTGTTACATGAAGACACACAGCAGGGGAAAGAAGTCAGCATTTAACAGATCATCTAAACTTCTTAGGGCAAAATTTAGTTCAAGTGTAAAAATATATTGATGGAGGCATCTGACAATATTGTGCATGGCAAATTAAAAACTTCATCCTGTTGGTATAATTGAGTTCATTTGTAAAAGAGTTCTCATATAGACATCTGTGGAGCAAAGCAGTTATTCCTGAATTTGGTTCCCCAATTAAATGGAGATAATGTCCGCAGAACCTTGTCATGTTTACCCTTGACTGAGGCATCGTTTTCTGCTATATTGATTTAAAAATGCAAAACCGATGAAAGTAAATTTTTCTACTTTTGAAAAAACTACAGTATATAAAAAGGAATCCTGAAAAAATTAATAATAGATATAATTCTTCTTCATCAATGTTTTCCTGTAATAAGACAAATGGAAGGGCTAATACGATTTGATTTTTAAAAAAATCATGTCAGACCAACATATTTTTTTTAAAAAAAGGCATTTAGATAAGACTGAATTCTATAATGAAATATCATCATGATGGAAGAAGCTTCAAAAATGGTGAAGCTTGTTATAAGTATGAAAATATGATCTGCAAATGCTTATGGAGCTGTTTTAATTATGGATGGATATCATTGCCTTTCTAGTGATTTGGGAAGAATCTGCTTGGATTGCCTAAACATTGGTCTCCTTGAAATATGTGGAACTTAAGTGTATGTGAAGAAATCCATTTCCTAACTACATTAGTTTGCTCTTAAATGAAATCACTTCTTGTTAAACTTTTCCAGGAAATATTGAACCAAGATGGAAAGAATGTATCTTTTCTTTTTATGTACACTGGGAACATATGCATCAAAGACAAATTCCTTGTGTGTCCAATCACTCTTGGCCAACAAAAGAATTCTAATCTACAAAAAAAGTGACAAGTTCGGTGGAAAGTACTTCAGGGATAATTATCTTCTCCAATGGATAGCACAGTACCAAAACCCAAGGGAATACTGTTGTAGGTTTAATTTGTTTCTCCAGTTCCTCTTCAGGCAGTTTTTAATATTTTTTAATCCTTTTTCTGTATTCCTCACTTAGAATATTAACATTCTTCACATGCATCTACTTATATGTTTGGACAACCAGAGTATTGACACTGAACCAGGTAGATGTCCTAAAGATGTCTCATTAGCTTTAGATTCCAAACTTGAAGAACACATTCAGTATTAAACATGAGTCCTGAAGGTAGAAATCTCTGTTGATCCTTCATGCTACTGGACATGTTGGCCTCACCAAGCCAAGCAGTTCTTCACTTTATTTTGCTTTCTAATATTGTGAGAACTATGGAGCTGTTTTTATTTCTGCATTATATTTTATTCAATTATATTTTTAAAGACTGAATTCTTTATTTGGAATGTAATAGTCATCTTACACAATAGCATAAAAAAGAATATCTAATACACATTATGACCATATATAAATGAAACCAATACCAATGCAAAATGCAGTAGAAAAATACATCTCTAACATATTGCAGAGGCAGATACTGGGACAACACTATTTCAGAGAAATACCAGCATATTTGTAAAATCATAGAAACAAAAGAAAATAAGTTCATATGGTGTGAGATATCTCCCAAAATCTGACAATACCCATGCATGTTGGCACCCAGAATACACTTAGAGAACGGTTTAACCATGGAAATAGTAACTACAGAAAATTGTATATTGTGTATAAACCTGGCCTCTCTAATCGCCTCCTTATGTGCCTGGAACATCTTGACGTTGTTCATGTTGGACTGCCAATACTTCACATATCCCCCATGGTCTGCTGTCAACATCCACATATCATTGTGTGACCATGTCATAGCCCTTACTGGACTGTCATGAGCCTGCAAAATCAGAAAGAACAATTCAACAATTACTTTGGTGATACCATAAACACTTTTACTACAAGTATTGCAAGCACACTTGGAAAAGAAAATAAAGCATATATGCATCCACACATTATTTTAATAGTAATTATATTATTATATTTAAAACTTTACATATGTATATTTCTCATTTAAAAAAATTCTGAAATCATATATAGTATTTATTTGCTTTGCATCATGGAATCTAGAATAGGATATACATAAATCTCATGCCCAAATTTAGTCTCATTACAATCCTGTGAGGAAGACCATGAAAATTACTGAATATTGTATTTATCATGTTTATGGATAATGTCTCGTGGAACAAGGATGGATGTGGTATATTTATTCTGGTCTTCCTTGATCTCTCTGTGATTTTCAATACTACTTATGATGACATAATTCTGGAACAACTCAGACTGTTGCTGTGGTTCTTCTCCTTCCTCCAGAGTCAGTTCCAGTAGGTATTAATGAGTGGGAGAGGTCCAACTATAAGTCACTGCTTTGCAGGGTTCCACAGGCTATATTTTCTCCCTACATCTATTTAACATCTACGTGAAGTAAGGTCATCTGAATACATGGAATCAAATTATCATCATCAACATGTTGATGATTTAATTGGGTATCTCTAGAGGTAAGCTCTTTCTCAGTGTCTTGAGGCTGTGAGAGCCTAAAAGGGATAAAAAAGGCTTATGCTCAACCCCAGAAAGACTTAAATAGTTGTGGGTTTTAAGTCCCCATTGACTTCTTATAATTGGTTCTGGATGGTGTTACACAGCCCAAGGTGGAACTCATACACAACTGGGGAGTCCACCTAGGCCCGTCAACTACTTAAACAGTAGCTGTGCTAAGTGACTATTGCACAAATACATCTTTACTGCCAATTACACCCATTTCTGGATCAGGAGGCCCTAACAATCACTTAAGGTAAAGGTAAAGGTTCCCCTCGCACATACATGCTAGTCATTGCCGACTCTAGGGGGCAGTGCTCATCTCCGTTCTTTTCCATTTGGATTATTGCAACATGCTCTATATAAAACTGTCTTTGAAGACAATTTAGAAACTGCAGCTAATTCAAAATACTGTGGTGTAGGTAGTTATGAATACATCTCAGTATACCCATATAATTATAATTATTGTGCAAGATGCAGTGGCTGTGAGTAGGTTTTTGGGTGCAATTCAAGGTAGGTCATTATGTAAAGCCCTTTGGGGCACAGAGCTGGGTTATTTGTAGGACTCCCTATCTTGAAAGATTTCCTCCCATCCCAAAAGATTCAATAGAAACAGCATATTTTGGATCCCTTAATTAAACATCTGATGGGTCCTAGGAAGCATGCTTTGTTTATTGTTGTGCCTGCCATATGGAACAGCATATTCTTGAAATTTGGATAGCTCTGACCTTAATGGCCTTCAGTTAGGCACTGAAAATCTGCATTTTCTTAGAGGCATTGGGCTCAGAAATCAGCATGTTTCCGAGTGTTTAGATGTATGCAATGGTTGATTTTTTTAAAAAAATATTTTGTTGATTGCAAAATTTGAGCATGGGTTTCTCCAGTATTAGGTTAATTCTCTAGCCATTATCTCACATTGAATCTATTATTACAGAGTCAACAGCATTATAAGATATGCTACTTAATTTAACATTTTGTGTGCAGATATATATTTATATACAGTCAATTATTCTCCAACAAAAAGAACAGTCTCTCATATTAGAAGGACAGTACAAGAATCAAGTGATCTTATAAAAATTTAATGGTAAAAAAATATAAAACTTGAAATATTTCACTCTTAATATTTCCCATACACATAAAATGTTTTCTATTTTAATACAGAAAATATACAGTTCACACAATTTATGTACTGATTTACCTGTAATATTGTTTCAAAATTGAAGGTAAGACCGTTCCATAAAGTGAATTCTCCACTAGAAGCCCCAGTGACCAAGCGTCTTCCTTCAGGTGTCCACTGTAATAATGAACATGAATTAAGGGTGTATTAGGACAAAAATTGTTGCAATATCACTGCAGAATTTATTGTGAGGTAGATAATATATATTCAAAATTATATTTTTCAGAACTGTCTATGTTGCTTTGTTTCTATTTATACACCCAGAATCAACATTATTTTTGTCCCATGCTCTATTACCAATATCTTCAATTTAATAAAATAAGTTTCAGTAAAACATGGGGTCATGTAAAACAGACTAAAAGTGATTGACATATTGAATGATTTGACATAATATCATATAGTATTAACATTATACTTACTCTAACAACAAAAACTGGACATTTTACTTTATTGGTAGAAGTCCTAACAAATTTTGTTGTTACAGCATTCATAGGGTTGTTCAACATTCCTATAGGGGGCACCAGCTAGAAGAAAAAAGGTTATATCAGCTTAATCAAAGCAACACAGCAATGTTATTTTTATAAGCTTTTATTACTCAAAAAATATAAAATCCATCTCCAATCAAAAGCTCTGAGAGCAAATCCAGAGCACTTCCAAAAACTGTTATGAAACTACAATTAATAAAGGGCAGAAAGGATAATATATTAAAATCATACCAAGTAATGATTTAATCTCAAATTTAAAACACTAATTTAATCTTAAATTACTTTAAATTTAATTTTAAAAATTAAATTAATTTAAATTTAAGACCAAATTAAATGTAAGTTGTTCTGAACAACCGAGATTTGGGGCTGCACTGTCACTTAATAGAGATATGTGGCTCTCAGTCTGAAAAAGAACATATATTGCTGATGGAAGCCAAGCAGGGTCAACTTTTATGACTATATCTTGAACCCAGTCACACATTCTACCGATCCTAAAATCCTTTTTCATATAGCTTGATCCAGAGAGTCTGCTGCACATGTCACCAGAACTTACTTAGTTGATGTCTGGGTGTGTTTGCTAATTCCTGCATCACTTTCTGAGCATTTTTATATTTTCCTATTGTTGAAAAAGAGTCTAGGACAACTTGCTGCAACCAACTTGCTGCAGCCATCTCACCATGGCCACCTTGCCACAGGATAACTCGTCATTGACAATTCCACATGGGATAACTCAATGCAATAAATGTTATTCTCCATTCTTTTGTCAACATTATTTCAATTTTTGTAAAATGGAAATAATGTTAAAAGAAAAAGTGGCGGACAACATTTATCACATTGAGTTATCCCAGATAGAATTGTTCTGGGGCAAGTTGGCCAGTGGCAAGTTGGCCACAGCAAGTTGGCCATGGTGGTTGGCTGCAGTGAAATGGCAGCAGCGAGTTGGCCCATTCTGCACAAAAACTACCCTTAAATTATATGGTGAGCTCTCCAAAATAGATTTCAATAGAGACTTAAAGTAAGTAAAGTATGTGGCTACATACAAACAAAGCACTTTTTTAATATAATAGACTTATTTCAGACAGGATTTTCAAATAAGGCTTCTTTAACATAAATGTCCACCCTTCGTTCCCTCTCCCACCATTACAGGAAGTTTTAGTCTTTCAGGATGACATTAAATCAATATTAATAGCAACAGCACTTAAGACTTTTATATCACTCCATAGTTATAGCACTCTCTGAACAATTTACAATGTCAGCACGTTGTCCCCAACAATCTGGGTCCTCTTTTTAGTAATCTCGGAAGGATGGAAGACTGAGTCTACCTTCAGCTGGCCAGGAACGAACTCCAGACTGTGGGCAGAATTAGCCTGCAATATTGCATTTATACATTTAAGTGTATAAATGATAAAAAACATATACTCACATCATTATAATATCCTCCATCAGGTTGAATTGCCCGCATATCCTGTTGGTCTCTTTGCCATACTCTATTCTGAAAATGAAGAGAAAAATCAGTTAATTAAACCAGAGTACTGGTCAATATGGAATAATTTTTTTTTTATTTGCATTTCTCCGAAGAGTCAAGGCGGCTTACACTATGTTAAGCAATAGTCTTCATCCATTTGTATATTATATACAAAGTCAACTTATTGCCCCCAACAATCTGGGTCCTCATTTTACCTACCTTATAAAGGATGGAAAGCTGAGTCAACCTTGGGCCTGGTGGGACTTGAACCTGCAGTAATTGCAAGCAGCTGTGTTAATAACAGACTGTCTTAGCAGTCTGAGCCACCAGAGGCCCTTTGAGAAACAGAAATAGTTTCTCAAAAGAACTAGAACTTCATACTCTTCCATCTAGAGTCAGCTTTATAGGGAAATGAAAGGAAGCACTGGTGTTTCTTTCTTCTCTCTTTTAAATAATTATTTTAAGATGTGGGGGTTCCACTGCCATTGCTGCTACTTTAGGTCTTTCAGGAAATGTGGCCAGATAACTATTAGCACAAAGAAGCTTGTTAATTTTGAAGGGATGAAGGGAATACTTTTATTCTTTTTGCAGGACATTTTGATTTGACGTTTAATGTACAGCGTACAAGAAATACCGTATTTTTCGGCGTATAAGATGCTCCGGACTATAAGACGCACCTACCTTTTTTGGTGAGGAAAACAAGAAATCTGCCTTTGCCTCTGCCTGCCAGCAATTTTGCCTCATTGTAGCAAACAGCAAACAGCCTGCTTTACTTTCACTTTCGTTTTCAGCATAGCTTGATTAGCACAAGAAAAAAAAACCTGCTCCCAGCAATTTACCTCCTTGCAGTAAGCAGCAGAAGCCTGCGCAGCAATAGGCAATGGCAATCCCTGAAGCCTGAAATAGCTGAGAGTCAGAAGTCCGATCCAACTGACAATCAACTTGTGCTAATTAGGCTGTGCTGGAGCTGAAATGGGATGTTTCTTCTTGCTGTTTGCTGTAAGGAGGTAAGATGGTGGGAGGCAGAGGCCAAAGGGTGAAGGCCAGTGGGTGAACGGGGCTACATTTGGTGTATAAGACGCACCCAAATTTTCACCCCCTTTTGGGGGGATGGGAAGTGCGTCTTATACTCCGAAAAATATGGTAATTAAAATCTGGTAGCTGTTATTTTCCTTTTCTACATTAAGTCTGAATTCGAAGTACTATGTGTTTGAACTGCAGATGAAGAGGAAGCAGTCCTGAACATACCTCTAAATATTTGATAACAGAAGGATTATAGTCTATTGTTTTTCGGTTCACTGCTTTTCTCATACGCTTTCCATCAAAAGTAAGTTGCTGCATTGCTTGCTGCTGAGCAAAATCTGGTCTCTTATAGAATAATTGCCGAGGGGCCTGGTGCTGAAACTTTGGCATATGGAAAAACCGTGGCGGGGATCCGATCTCTGTGGCCATGATGACTGTTGCTTAGAAAAATCTGAAACAGAACAAAACCAAGCAATTATAACAAAGCAACAAAATTAAGCAGTTAAACATAATAACTATGAAATAGTTAAGTATTTCTTAAGTAATCAAGATAAGATTTTATTTCATTTCTGAGAAGAATGGCAACCTAAGCTATTTGTATGTGTGTGCGAGAGAGAGAACATATGTGTATGTGTGTGCATATGTGAACATATGTGTATGTGTGTGCGAGAGAGAGAGAAGAAGCGCTTATTTCAGGTTCAAAAACGTATAAGACAGGGTCTTATTTTCGGGGAAACACGGTATATATTCCATGTAACCTTTTAAACAATTAATTTAATTTAATTTAATTTAATTTCTGGTTTTTTGTTTTTATTGAACTGAAATTTAAATTTCTATGTATATCATAATTTTTGATGAATATTTTCTAGCAAATTAATGTATATATAAACATTTAAGTCTTTTTATTGCACTTCCTCTTTTTATCCTGAGTGGGTTAGACTGCATAGCATAACAGACGGAGATGTCTTTTGAATATAAAAGTGTGACAAGCATTTTGGGATTAAAGCCTAAGCATGAATACGTGGAGTTGTAACTTCCTGAATTCAACGGTATTCTTCCAAGTAAATATCTTTTTGATGGATTGTTCATATAAAATTAGACCTGACAATATCAATCAAATTTTTTCAGTTCTCTCCTAAGAGATGTAAATGGGTTAAATCCTAAATTTGCCTAAAGCCATCTAGTGAAGTTACAGGATTAGGTTTATGTATCCTGCCAAGCAAAATATAATTTGGTTCTATGATTTATAAATTATGGTTTTGGTTTGTGAACCCAGAAAATTGCAGTTTACTTTAAAACTCATGTAAAGATACCATGACTTAATATAAACAAAACCAGTATGTAATGTTAACAAAGCCAAAAATTAATAAGCAAAATGTCTTTAATATAATCAATACAATTTTATATTAGCTCAAAAAACCCTTTATTTGCATGTGCATACAATACTATATGATTAGTATTATTCATGTCCATACTCAAGACATCAGACCACCCTTATCTATAAGCTATAGTCTATAGTCATTTGCAACACTACCTTCTTCTCAGATATCCCTCCACTTTTGTAAAGACTGGCTAAGCACTGGTCATATCTGGCGTCCCTTTAAAACAACAGCAACAATTTGCAGATCCATGATGGCCCAACTGTGATCAGATACACCATAACTATAGAGAGAGAATTACATTCCCCCTCAGTTCCTTTTGTTCATTTTTTAAAAAAAAATCAAAACTATGGTGACCTAACTGGATAAGATCCAGCAGAATGGAGGTGAATTTCTCCCTAGTTATTTTGCTGTAAAAAGTAACCTCTGTTTTTAAATAAAATGGGTGATGATGGTAGAGTAATAACTAAATCAGAATAGCAAAGTCTGGGGTGTGATGGTGGTATAAGTGTCCTGCCTTGATTTGGCAAACTATTGCCTGATTAATAGTAACCATGATCAGAAGTTATAATTAAGACAAGTAAAAGCCATGGTTAAAAATTGTTGTTAGAGCTCTTAACCTGAACCCAATTGCAACTAGACATATCCTAATGAACCAAATCAAAACAATTTTACTCTGATATATTAATAATTACTAAGAGATAATAGGACCAGTCTCAAGATAAAATTATCCCAGGATTACACTTAATTTATTACATTTATTTATTAGAGAATCCATGAATGTTCCAAAATAATTTAAAAAAAATATCCTCATATTTAACCTTTATAGAATTTATGGGAGCATTTTGCAGCTGAAACAGTTAAGAATGGTTTTTCTGGGTATCTTGGACAATGTCTGTGTGGAAGAAATTTTAATGAGCAAAAATTAGATATGAATAGAAACCTATACTGAATTATATGTTTCCATCATGTTCAAACTGAACATCTGAAACAACTATTTCAAGTTGATTTAATCTGAAAACCATTAATTATAATTCGACTTCATATGTTCATTTAAGTTGGAGAAGGTACGCAACTTGGGCGTGCTCCTGGATGGTCGGTTGTCCTTTGAAGATCATTTGACGACCGTCTCTAGGAGAGCTTTTTATCAGGTTCACCTGATCCGCCAGTTGCGTCCCTTCCTGGACCGGGATGCCCTATGCACGGTCACTCATGCTCTCGTTACCTCTCGTCTGGACTACTGCAATGCTCTCTACATGGGGCTCCCCTTGAAGAGCACCCGGAGACTTCAGCTAGTCCAGAATGCGGCTGCGCGGGTTATTGAGGGAAGGTTCGAAGCTCCCACGTAACACCTATCCTGCGCAGACTGCACTGGCTACCTGTTGTTTTCCGGGTGCGCTTCAAGGTATTGGTTACCATCTTTAAAGCGCTCCATGGCTTAGGACCGGGCTACTTACGGGACCGTCTACTGCCGGCCTCTATCTCCCAGCGTCCGGTGCGTTCCCACAGAGGGACTCCTCAGGGTGCCGTCAGCCAAACAATGTCGACTGGCAGCCCCCAGGGGGAGGGCCTTCTCTGTGGGGGCTCCTACCCTGTGGAACGAGCTTCCCCCCGGGCTTCGACAACTACCTGACCTCGGGACCTTTCGCCACGAACTTAAAACTTATTTATTCCGTTTGGCTGGACTGGCTTGATTTTAAATTCTAAATTTTTAATTTTTAATTGTGGGTTTTAAATTCTGTAATTTTTATGGGGTATAAGGTTATTTTAAATTTTTTGGCTAATTTTGAATCAGTTTTTTAAGGGTTGTTTTAATTATGGTGTATGTTTTTGTTTGTATTTTATTTGCCTGTTCACCGCCCTGAGTCCTTCGGGAGAAGGGGGGTATACAAATTAAAATATTATTATTATTATTATTATTATTATTATTATTATTATTATTATTATTATTATTATTATTATTATTATTGAGTTACTAAGTTTCATTTGTCCAAATACAGCCTCACCCATTCCACAGATGGCAGTAGACCTTATCTCAATGTAGGGACAGAATGAATGGCAGTTAGCAGGCAATGTGTCTTTGAAGTGAGAGGAGTTCTTGCAGGCCTTAATCCTAAGAAAATTTTGAAGAGACATAGACTACTACTATGGGGAAGGAGCTATAAAGGCTTTGGGGAAACTTCATGAGGAAGTAATATAATTACATAGTATGTTTTGGATCCTAGCTCATCCTGGAAAAGTTTTTGGTTATAAAACTGATCATCCTGGAAAAGTTTTTGGTTATAAAACTGATCAGATTAAATTACAAAGGCTGCATCTATGAAGAAAATTTTATTTATTTATTTATTTTATTCAATTTTTATACCGCCCTTCTCCCGAAGGACTCAGGGCGGTGTACAGCCAAATAAAAATCCACAATATACACTTTAAAACAGGACTAAAACAAAACATATTACAAGATGGCCAAAATTTAAAACAGTTTAAAACCCTAAAATATAAATAGCCCCCGTTAAAATTTAGTAAAACTTAGTAAAACTTCTAAGCCAGTCCCGCTTGAATAAACAGGTGCGTTTTCAGCTCACGGCGAAAAGTCCGAAGATCAGGCACTTGACGTAAACCAGGGGGAAGTTTGTTCCAAAGCGTAGGAGCTCCAACAGAGAAGGCCTACCCTTGGGGGCCGCCAGCCGACATTGTCTTTACTAAATATATAAAATGTGGAATGTACTTTCCTAAGAAAAGCTAGTGATGTAAAAATGCTACTTTTCTTAATAAAACTTCACTGCCTGTTTAATGTTACTTAGGATTTCACCCTGAAATTAACAGGATAGTTTTCCCCAAACAGGTCTTTGTACTATTTCAAACTGATTTTTTTCAATAGTTTTGTTTTTCACATTTTTGAACTGCCCATTTCCCTCGGGGATTAAAGAAACTTCATATTCAATTGTTCGTTTACTGAATTCATTCTCTTGACCGAGGAGTGGCACGAAGTATTTAGCTGAAACGTATTAATAGTACAAACAGTATTTAAAGGACTGTATGGGACAATCTAGATGTAACATCTGACATTCCAGAATTTATCAGGATTGCTGCTACATGCTACCCAAACACTACTTACCCATCTTATTAACAGCATGCCTAATAAATTAAGACTCCTGGTCTTCTAAGAAACTAAATTATAAAACAAGTCTATGATTAAAAGAATGAACCACTGATCCTACTTCAAACAGAATTTCCCTAATTTGTTTGGTTATTTTTGCTGGAAGCTTATTGTAAGTAAACTAGAGCATCCATCCTAGTTTGAGTATAAACCATCAATTGTGGCTTCAGTTGCAGGTGGCTTTCAAGATTAGGAATCAATTTTCAGCCCATTAGGAAAGGAATTCTGCCTGTCATCAAAACTACAGGTACTCTTGCTTATGAAATGGTCATTTCAACTAGATTTCAGTCATTAAGTAATACAGACTTAAAGTACATCACTTAAAGCATTGCTTAGTCAAAGCAATCCCTGCGGTCCTGTTCTGTCATTAAACAAAAATTTGGGGACATTAAAGAATTTCGTGTGATCCCACATTGTGATTGCTACTGGCTTGAATGTGGAAGTTGACTGGTAGTTGCAAATCCCAGGTGGCTGTCAAGCTGGCCAGTGAGCAGAGGTTACAAAGGGAGGTTGGGAGGGTTGCTGCGGTGAATATGCACTGGTTGAATATGCACTGGCTGGAGACAGGGAGCTGTGACGCTATACAAGTGCGTGCAGGCTGGAGAAGGGGTGCTGCGGTACGAGTGCTCTACGGAATAGGAGATCTGGAATTCCATAGTGGGGGTCCTTGGTCAAAAAGGCAATAGGAATATCATCCCTCCAGAGTAAACCAGATAGGAAACAGAATTAGATGAGCTATATCTACTTTATTATAAGGTTACATTAATAGAATCTTGCAAGTTTGAAAGTACAAAAACTTCCCACTGCTATTTTTAACTGCTTGATCCATTAGGGCAAGTCTTTTCTAAGTTTCCTTTTCTGACTGTTAACCAATGGGGGAATCCTGCCCCTCTTGCTTTATTGTTTCCTTAGGCAATTTCTTTTCCCCTCTATCCCCCAGGTCATTCCCACATTCTGTTATAGGTAGTGACTTGCAGTCTTACCCATTGGCTTTGCTTGTGAAAAGCTGGCAGGGAAGGCTGCAAATGGTGATCATATGACTATGAAATGCTTAAACCACTGTGGGATAGCACTGCTATCTGTTTCACTGTTTCACAGCCCACCCTAAGCAGTTTACAGAGTCTGCATATTGTCACCAACAAGCTGGGTCATTTTACCAATCTCAGAAGGATGGAAGGCTGAGTCAATCTTGAGCCGGTGAGAACTGAAGTGCCAAACTGCAGGCAGCCAGCAGAAGTCACCTCCAGTACTGCATTCTAACCACTACATCACCACAGCTCATGGTCCTTAATCAAGGACTCCTGCAGTGTTTTCTAACGTAGTAGCTCAGACAGCATTATTGAGTTTGGTGGCTCCATTTCACTACAAAAAATACCTGCTATCAATAGTTATTATGCATTGTGGCAAGTTCCTCCCCCTCCCCACAGGTGTTGTTAGTCACTGCCTCCCACAGGCATTTTGCTGTGGTTTGCCAGGTTGCCTATCACCTTCTGATCAGATATCTACGTCTAAATCTTCCCTCCTCACTTCCTATCATTGATAAAAGATTGGATTTTTTTCCCCAAGTTGCCTCTTTTTAAAAGACTAAGTAAAATGGACATAACTTCCTTCCCCTACCATTATAAGGGGATGGAGACATTCCTAGAAAGGATGAGTGGAGAATGCCAGGAAGGTAAGAGGCATAATCAAACAGGCCATCCAAGCTGTGAAGGTCATTCCAGTTGCTAAACTAAAGCAAGCATGTTTAAGGTACTCAGAAATTACTTAAAGTATTGTCTGATACTATACAAGAGAATACAGAAGAAAAACAGATTTTATAGGATAAAATGAAGACTGAGGTGGATCTGAATGTGAATTAAGATTTAAAAAAAAAGTGATAAAGGAAAAGATGCTATGGATCTGAAAATGGATTTTAAAATGCCAGAATATAAGAGTGATATGAAAGAAGATACTATAATGAATTTACAAATGAAACCACCTGAAGTCTTAATAATTAAAGGAAATATAGAAACAATAAGAACAACTTGGGGAGCACTCTAACTTTGGACTTGCAAAAAGGATGTGTTAAACAAATGAAGCTGTTCCTAAGAGGAGACAAAGGGAAAATAAGAAAAAAGCTTGCGGGACATTATTTGATGAGATTAAGGATCAATAAAATAAAGACAAGAAATAAAAAGTGGATTGTTTCATCAGGTTTCTAATAGCTATTAATGGAATTTCTTTTTGACCATGATTGAACAATGAGCCTTTAAAGATCTGTTTATAAATGACAAAAAATTTCTTGGAGAAAGTGTTAAATTGGAATACAAAATGGATTTATTAGATTTAGGTTAAAATATGTATTTTCTGTTAGCTCTTAACTGTTAACTCTGGTAAAAACTCAAATGATCAGTTTTTTTAATTTGGTTATTGAGAAGGAATGAGAAGAAAAATATTTTTAATAAAATGTTAGAAAAGAGTTAAGTTACTGAAGTTGTTTATGTTTTTCTGGAGGAGGCATGTTTTTTCTTATTTCTTATTTCCTATCTTTTTGCACTTCTTGTTTTCTTTATTTTTTATATTTTTCTAAGTTTTATTAGTCTTATCTTTGTATTTCTAAAACTCTAGAAAAATTTATATTTTTATAAAAATATAAAATAATTGACAATATAGTGTTTGATAATCAAGTCAGGTAGCACTGAACATATTACTAAAAACAAGCTGAGGATCTTTTATTAATGTGTTTATGATGTGACTATATTAAAACCATTAGGAATGTCTAGTTGTTGATGTTGCTATACAGGAAAAGAAAATCTGAAGGTGTAAACAAAATTACAGTAGGAACACAAAAAAGTTAAGTGAAGCAACTGAATTTAGGTAAGTTTAACACAGTGAAAGATGAAATGAATTGATTGCACATTGACATCTTAGGCATCAGGAAATTGAAATGACTGAATATTAATTAGACTTCACAGAAAATCTTTAGATATCACAATTATCTGTGTTTATGCTCAACATTAGTGCAGGAGAATAAGTTGATGTTTTATGTTCAAGTTTGACTTGAAATTGATAGAACATGAACAAAAAAGTGTTGCTTGTGATTTGGAAAGTGGACAGACAAAGTTGGAAATACTAAGAAAAATGTAGTTGGACTGTATGGCTTAGGGAATTAAAATGAAGCAGAACAAGTTATCAATTTTGGCCATTCAATGATTTTTTCATTACTAACACAGTTTTTCAACAAGCAAAATATGCATAGACATCACCAGATGGCATGCAGAGAAATAAAACTGACTTTATTGTTGATACAAAGAGAGGAGAAAACATAATTATAAGCATATACATGGTCAGGGTATGACATTAGAAAATATCACAAACTGCTCATTTGCAAGTTGCAAGTTAAGCTAAAAAAGAAAGCCTATCAGTTTCCATGATATCATCTTAATCATGTACCCACCATTTTCAGGAACATCAGAATGTGCTTTGGAAATAAAGAACCTTGGTAATAGGGAACTAACTATTTCAAAAACTAAGTTAACAAAAATTTCAAAAAGCTGTCAGAAGTGACAAGAAGCAGTATTACAACATCTGTAAAGATACTGAAGATGGAAACAGACAAGGAAAGTCTTTTTAACAATCTCTAAACTCAGAAAGAGGTCCCAATCTTGAACTTGTATGCTAAAAGACAACAATGGACAGACAGTAACTGATCCCAGTAGGTCAAACATAGAAGTATAACTGAAATTCTGTAAAGTAGAAATGTCTACATCCAAAATAACTTAGAAGTTCTGCTTCTAGAACTAGTACAGAAGATGAAATCTGAACAATAGCCAAATCATTACCAAGTCAGAAGGCTGTACAATTGATGGAATAACTACAGAAATATGGCAAACAACAGAGTAAATGTCTGTAATTGTTCTAACCAAACTAAGCCGCCCATTCTGGAGGATGACACAGTGGCCAAGAGAATAGAAAAAGTCAGCCTACACACCAATACTAAACAAGAGACTTTCAGTATGGAAACTCAAATAATATCTTTAATTTTACATGTAAAACCTTATATAGAAAAGAAATTCCAAATGTTCAAATTGACTTTTCAAAAGCCAAAGAACACGAGAAAAGCTAATACGTGTTTCACTGATCACAGAAAGGCTTTTGATTGTTTCAACTATACCAAACTGTGGCATGTGATTAGAAAAATGGGAATCTCAAAACATCTCATGTGCTTATTCAGTCTATACATAGATAAGAAAGCCACAGTCTGTACATGATACAGAAGTGAGACAAGACTATGTATTATCTTTTTATTTATTCAACCTATGTGCTGAATATATAATGAGGAAAACTGAGACTGGAAATACATAGTTTTAGCTATGTTTGAGCATAGTTTTAAAACTAAAGGACGAGGCATCAGTAACCAGCACAATGCTGATGACACTGATGTTAGCCAAAAATCTAAATGATTGCAACGCCTGGTAATGAAAGTCAAGGAGTATAGTGGGAAAGATAGAAATAAATTTAAATATAAAGACCAAACAAATGACAACAGAAATAACAAGTCTTAGAATTGACAATGTAGATACAAAAATGGTGGATAGCTTTAAACTTCATCTACACGCAATAAAGAAACCAATAAATACACACAGATTAGCATTTGGTAAAGAAGCAACAAAGGCCTTAGGAAAAGGTATTCTGACAGCCTACAGACATCAGAATTGTACAGGCAATGCCTTATGGAAGCAAAAGCTGGAACTGAAGATCAGGATAGAAAGAGTACTGACAATTTGAGCTTGGGTGTTGGAGAAGACCGAGAATACCATGGATAGCAAGAAAACAAACAAATGGATTACTGAATAACTCAGCACAGTTATTTGTACTTTCCCCTTAAAGAACAAATAACCAGACTTGAAATATCTTGCTTTGGACACATTATGCAAAGACCCAGGTCTCTGGATACCTCTATGATGCTTGGAAAGATGAAAGGAAAGATGACCAGCAGCAAAATGCATGGACTTACAGTGATGGATGAACTGGTGAAAAACTGAAAGACCAGGTTGGGAACAGATCCTCCTCGAGAAAATCTATCTATGGTATGTCATTGCTGAGAATAGATATCAACTTGATGAAAGGCAATTAATGAAAAACATTGAGATGAGTTTTGCCAGTTTCCCATTTCAGTCCATGTGAAAGAAGGATAAAACAGAGTTTTCATTTTTTTAACTGGTGTGCTGTTAAATGCAACAGATACTGAAGTATTATATAAAACTGAACAGGAAGTATATCATATATATGATCTACCAAGAGAACCACATGTTCTTAAAACTCAGGAAAGGGAAGTTATTGATATTTGCTTTTCCATGTACATGAGCAGGTAAAGAAGCAGGAGAATCTATACATTGGACCTAAACACCAACATTTGGATTATTGTTATATTTAAATTGGGCCAAACTATCTATTTTATAACCCAATCTAGGTATAGCTGATCCATTTTAATAAATGTTTAAATTGATGTTATCTGCCTAAACGAATAACTCCCCTATGGGAGAAAATCATAAGCAAAGACATAGTTCTTAGTTTCTAATTTAATTACTGCATCTATAATGAATCTGAAAGCTTGATTGTTCTGTGAGAATGAACTCAAAAACAAGGCAGACAACAAGATGTGCACTACAGGTAATCTTCGACTTACAACAGTTCATTTAGTGACTGTTCAAAGTTACAACAGCACTGAAAAGTGATTTATGACTGTTTTTCATACTGTTACAGGCATTGTGGCACCCCTATGATCACATAATCGAAATTCAGATGCTTGGCAACTGACTTGTATTTATGACAGTTGCCATTCCTGGCAGTCATATGATCACCTTTTTCAACCTTCTGACCAGCAGTCAATGGGAAGCTAGAGTCACTTAACAACCATGTTACTAAGAACTGCAGTGATTCACTTAAAAACTGTAGCAAGAAAGGTCATAAAATGGGGTAAAACTCAGTTAACTGTTCTCACTTAGCAACAGAAATTTGGAGCTCAATTGTGGTTGTAAGTCAAGGACTACCTGTACTAGACAACCTACCATCGCCTGATCTAAGTATATTTATATTTATATTATATATAGAAGCAACTTAGAACTAAGGAGAAATTTCCTGAGTTAGAACAATTAATCAGTGGAACAACTTGCCTGCAGAAGTCGTGAATGCTTCAACACTGGAAATTTTTAAAACAATGTTGGATAACCATTTGTCTGAAATGGTGTAGGGTTTCCTGCCTGGGCAGGGGGTTGGACTAGAAAACCTCCAAGGTCCCTTCCAACTCTGTTATTATTATTGCCTTATACATTGTAAGCCGCCCTGAGTCTTCGGAGAAGGGCGGGGTATAAATGTAAACAAAAACAAAAAAATTATTATTATTATTATTTGGAAACCACATATGGCCACCTATCTTATAGGTGATAATCCTAGATGGCTCATAAATGTTCTATAAAAACAATAAATAAATCCACAATAATCAAAACCCACAATAGTCTCTTTCCAGGTCTACTTGAAATATACATAATCTGATAGAGTAATCTGACTGAATGAAATAATTGCCTGACTCCTAGCAATTCCAGTTAGTTAACAAATTATTAAACTTATTAAAACAATAATACAGAACAGAAAAGAACAAAGATGGCACAGATAGTAGACCCAGATGCAGCAAATGGGGCTTCAAGCACACTTACCAAAGGCCTAGGTGAAGAGCCAGGTCTTTTGAAACACCAGCAGAGTGGAGTCAACCTCATCCTAGAGAGAAGGGGCTACAGTAGGTGTGTACTTTTGGAAACCTGAGAGATGGCATTATTATTTATGTGTGTCCCGCCTTTATTATTTTTAACTGAATAACCCAGAACAGTCAGACCTGCCAGACTAGATCAACTGGGCAGATATTATGGGAGACAGGTTGCTCTTGAAGTAACCATGCCCTATGAGATGTAGGGCTTTATAGGTAGTGAGCAACATCTTGAATCACTACTGGAAGCAAACTAGCAACCAGTGTAGCTCACAAAGCAGAGGTGTTATATAAGCATACTGAACAATGCCCATCATTAACCATGCCACTGTGTTCTGTATGAGTTGAAGCTTCTGGGTGGTCACATGTACATTGCAGTAGTTAAGCTGTGAGGTAACTAAAGTATGAATGACCATCTCAAATATTTGTCAGTATAGTGCAATACTATGCTTGCCTTTCAATGGCCCTTTAATGTAACAGCTTAGAACTGTGCAAAGATTTTCATCTGGCCCAGAGAAATTAGTCACACGGAATGAATGGTACTATATTGCTAATACACAGATATATGGCTTTTTGTCAGATGTTTCCACAAGGTAGATATTAATCTGGGAATTGGAGATATGGAGAATTAATGATAGTGGTGTGCACTTTCTGGATTTTAAAAAAATAGAACAATTTGTTTAAAAAAATGAACATTATCTAATTTTGAACATTATCTAATTATCTAATTTTGAAAGTTCAGTTTGTATTTGATGAATACACCTTATTCACATTATGACAGTTGGCATATTAAATCAAATAATTAACCTTATGAAATAGTTTTTATATCACATCGAGCAGAATTTAGAAATAAACCCCAAAATGTTCCTTTTGTGCATTTTAGCTGCAAGACTATCTAAAAAAACCCTAAATAAATCTTTTCATGATTTGCTATGTTTAAACTGAAAAAGTTGGCTTCTTCTCAAAAGCCAGAATTGGAAGGCATATTTGTTGTTTGGCTGAATGTAACTACCATGTAACATACCATGTATGTCCAAGGACTAATTGTTAATTTAAATTTTGAAATTGCATATTGTAATCATTCTTGAATACTAATAGCTTTGTACCGTAAGGTATATATTTGAGGGAAAATACAACAGAGTAAAATGTTTTGTCTTAGCAGCATGCATAAATTTCAAAACTACAAATACACAAAATCTAGCTAGGGTTTTAGTTTTTATAGTAACTTATTACTCACCGAAAACTAGTTCAGCAGTATACACAAATTACTTATCAAGCCACGTAGGCCCCTATTTTTCAGGCTCAGACTTTTTGGGGAAGATTCTGATTATTTGAGAAGTATAACTGGCAATTAGTACAATAATAACTCAATGAAGGTGGCAGCTATATTGTACTAGTATTGGTTATAGTTTTCAACAAATTTGTAATGCAATTCAAAGGTGTTTTTCTAAATTTTCACTAATCCATTAACCTTTTAAATAATTAAACACGGTAGCTACCCTGCTCTTTTCACTCACATAATGTATGTGGATTGCTTTCTTTATTATCACCTAATGTATGATTATCTAAAGCAAATTTTCTATAATGTAAAAATGTCCAATCTCCCCTCCCCCTTCACAATTATTCAATGTACAAAAGAATACCAGAAAAAATACACTATTCACTTTTTTGGTGGCAATTATTAAAATACAAATATAAATATCATACTATTAGATTTCGAGTTCAAAAACAGTGGATTATTCTTCATATGCTCTTATCACTTTGCTGGCAGAGGTAGTAAAACTGGTTCAATTTTACTCAGATAAAGTATGAAGCCATTTCTATTTCAGAAGTGTTTTACATGCAATTTTAACAACTGTACTTTTCAAATTTTACAGCATTGCAGTTAAAAATCTTGGAAACACTTTACTGTATGTTAATCATCCATATACTTAAATATGCATGTCTTTTCCTAAACTTTCGACCTAGTGTAAAAATATAGCAATTAAGAATCTCAGATCTCTCCAAACTACCTGCAGAAAAAGTTAATCAAACTAATTTAACTTTAGAAACTTCAGTTTTCCAGGTGATAGAGAATTTACCAATAATTTTACATATTTATCAAGTGCAACTTTATTTATAGTTCATATTTCTAAATTGCCCATCTCCCTCAAAGAGAGCTCTTTATGGTTTCCAATACCAGTGCGTTTGCTAGTAAGCTTCTGTAATTTCTTTTCAGAAGCCATGATTCCAAGCAATAGTTCCCAGATATTCTACAGTACTTAAAAGTAATTATTTAAGTTCAGATGCCTACGATATGTAAAAGTGATCTACAAAGATTAGAAAAAAAATGCCAGAAGACACTTTCTAGATCAAACAGTATTTCCTCTGACTTATATTTCAATTGTTTCTAGAAATATTATTACAGGGTCACAATAGGGGGGAAAAAATGAGCTTTTAAATAGCTGGTATTCCGAAAAGTCAACTTTCAAATTAATTATAGGTAAAATAAAAGGGATTATCTAGATTTATGGGTTTTTTAAAAAAATACTATGAATATGTACCCACTAACCGTAGCAGAAAAAACAAATACTTTTTTTTCTTCCCACTCCAATCAACTGTACATTGCTGAGAACCAGATAAGAACCACTGTGGAGCATTTCAACAGAAAGAGAAAATTGCAAAAATGACCTTCTGTTATAAAGATCATCTGCTGGACAAACAGCCCTGCATTAAACAGAACAACCTACAAAGCTCTTTATCAATATGAATTATTGTTATTTTTACAATGAAAAATACAGTCTGAGCCTAATTTAGTTTACTACTTTCTCTAAATGCGTAAAAGATGCAGCATTACTATAACTGACATTATTCCAGTATTTAACTAAACACCCATTGATTTTGTATGTATTGGCCACTCCTCCCAATAGCATTTCCACAGGGAGGTCCCAAAGGTACTTTTTCACTGGACTTTGTTTTTCCTTGGAGATGTTTTGCTTCTCATCCATTATAAATATAAATGCTTCCATTTTCCACCATTCAGTCAGAACTGAAGAAAGCTATCTTGGATGAGAAGTGAAACATCTCTAAAGAAAAACAGACACTCCAGTTATTTTGGAAAAACATCTTTGGGATAACCATAACTTGGATGACTGAGAATCTCCATAGACATTTCCACACAGGGAACTACTTATGAAATCCACACAAATTAGTTTGATATTCAAATTTAATATAGGAAAAATAGGTCTTCTGAGGAAACTTCATACAAATTCTACCTGGTTAACTTACTTTCCACATGTGACTATTAGCCAAATTTACAAATATGTGAAATTAAAGCTGCTTCTACAAATACAAAATATTTTGAACCATTTTATTTGAAATAACATAAAACCAGGATGTTTGAGAACTAAGCTAATAGCTATGAACTACTGTGTAATAAATACTTCATTGCTGTAGTTATGTTTTATCTGAAGATTAGTTGTAGGGCCTCATGTTTCTAGTAAAATGCAATGACCCCATTTGTTTTTTACCTAGACTAGGCACAAATGATAACTTTTAAAAATACATTGAGAACTTCAATACATAATCACACAATTGGGAGAAGGCATTAAAATTATATTAACTATAAGCACCTAGCTTCTAAGAATATGTAAACATGAGCATTGGGAAGTTACATATTTTACAATGAATATATTAACCTTTAGCACAAACTCTAAACTAATATTCAAAATTCAAAATGAACTTGAATTTCATTTTCAAAACTAAGATTTGTAATAAAAATCCTTTGCATATTTATTCAGAAATTTAACTTTCAATGTGCTCAACAGGACCAGATCCATTAAATCAGGGGTTCCCAACCTTTTCTATACCCCACACCCCTAGAACAGTAATATATTCTCGCACCCCTTACAAAAATAATTATATGCATATAATTATGCATATAAACTATAATTTTGAAACTTCTAAACCCAATTTTTGCAATCCCTGGAATATCATCTCACATCCGCAGGGGGTACACCCCAGGTTGGGAACCCCTGCATTAAGTGAACTTAGGACTGCACGCTTTCTTAAAGTTATAGCCTCCTGCCCTTTCTACTTAACCTTAACTTACATGTTTTGTATCATGGTATCATTTTGAAAGGAAGATGGTAATATATCTGCACTCTGTGTAAGGATTTTGTAAATCTAAAAATAACTTCCAATGTTACCAATCTCTAATATTTCTGGCAGCTCTGCAAGTTTATCAGTTATTAATATCTCCCAAACTACATTAAGTTTGCACGTTTTAAAACAATGACTAGAGAACGCACAATGGAGACGAGATGTGAACAGGAAAACTCGGCTCATATTATACACTTATAGCAGTTGATCGTGACCGAAGAACCTCTGCTATAAGTATTCTCCGCCTCTTAAACTTAGGATGTGGCTACTTAATCACGTCCTAAGGAAAAGGACAGGATGTTGGCTACTTGCTTGCTTCCCCCAGTTTCCTTCCAGACATTGGATTTCTCCTCTCGTTTAGAGTGACGGCCTTGCGGCTTTTATTGATTAGCTTTAATCTAGCCTCTCCTCTTCCATTCACGACGTCCGCCTATTCCGGCTTTCACTCTCAAGCCCCTTCGCCGCCAGTTAACAGCAGCAGCAGCAGCCCTCGCGGCCTAAAAATGGCGGAAACGGCTGGGATCTTCCGACGTACTGGGCGCTTCCAGGCTACTCCCCAATTTTCTTGATGTGTGAAACACTCACAAAAAACAGCCGCTCACGGAGTTTTATACCGTGGGGCCTCGACGTCCCGAACAATCTTATCCCGGAAGCTCCCGCCTCACGAGCCGTCTCTGCCACAATCCGCCATCTTCCCCAGCAGCGACTGGAGACGGTGCACATGATGAACGTCATCAGGTACACCAACCAAAAGTAGGCGGGCAGAGGTAAGACTGCAAGATACGCATGCGCCTTTTCATAGAAGCTCCTTACGGCATCTTTTTGCGACTACCATGGAGTAGTGCGATAGCTGCTTCCGACTAGCTTTCCGGAAAGGGAAGTGTTAATGTAAACTAAAGAACGGAAAGGGAAACAATATAAACTTGTAGTTTCAAAAAGTCACAATTCCAGCTGGGTAAGAATATGAATGTCAATTAGTCACTGGCCAATAAAAGTAGTAAGTTGTCATTGTCATTGAGGACCTGTATACTGCACGAATCAAGAAGAGGGCCGTGAAAATATTTGCAGATCCCTCGCATCCTGGACATAAACTGTTTCAACTCCTACCCTCAAAACGACGCTATAGAGCACTGCACATCAGAACAACTAGACACAAGAACAGTTTTTTCCCGAAGGCCATCACTCTGCTAAACAAATAATTCCCTCAACACTGTCAGACTATTTACTGAATCTGCACTACTGTAGGAATTTAGCATCCACCCCCCTCCTAGAAGAATGAAATATTTTAGAAAATATTTAAAAAGGCAAAATATATTTCCTGGATGAGAAATGGAGAAACATATTTTAAAGACAAAGGAGCTCCCTGCAACTTCCTGACTCCCCCCCACCTTTGTCAATGGGCCATTAAAAGCCTCAGCTAAGCTCACTCATTCTCCCCACCTTTGTCAATGGGCAATTAAGGCTTCAACCAAGCTCACTCAATCCCCCCATGATTTGCAACACAATACAACTGAAACCACATGGCAAGGCTCAAGCAAGCTTGAGAGACAGCCAGCAAGGCTAGCTAAGACCCCCACCCCCTGGGAGTCTGACAACCAATCAGGATACTCTTCCTGTGCCCCAGAAAGGTCAAAGCTCAGAAAAATCATAAAACCAGGGAGCACACAGGATCTGAGGCCCTTTTCTGTTCAGGATCTCAAGCCATGTGATCCTGACCACCATTAAACCATCTTTCCAAGCAGCCTCCATGTTTCCAGTGTCTTTGTCCCCACTTGGAACTGAACCCAGATGGATATTTCTTCCAACACTACTATTAATCGTTTCATAGTTCCCATCGCCAATCTCTTTCCACTTATGACTGTATGACTATAACTTGTTGCTGGCAATCCTTATGGTTTATATTGATATATTGATCATCAATTGTGTTGTAAATGTTGTACCTTGATGAACGTATCTTTTCTTTTATGTACACTGAGAGCATATGCACCAAGACAAATTCCTTGTGTGTCCAATCACACTTGGCCAATAAAAAAAAAAATTCTATTCTATAAAGCGAGATGCTTACACGGAAGAGGATAAAAGTATTTGCGGAAAAATTAATCATGTTATATTACTACCTCGAAGTAAGAATCGCCCATTGTGTTCAATGTTACATAAAAAATTATTTAATATTGAGTAGGGACATCATTATTAAAATTATATTCATTGCTGCAAGGAGGTTCCGTGTTAAATAGTATCTGCTGTTACTATAAGTGTTATTTGTGACGCTTGAAGAAAGTCATTGAAACAGTTCCGTTTACAGCCTGCCGTGGGAGGTAGTATTGTAAGAATGGCAAGATGGAAAAATAGCTGTTAGCAGTCAATTTGTTGTAATGTGTAAGATAACATCTATGATAACTGCATTTCTGTTTCAAGCAAGTAATTTCTGTGAATTAAGAAGCAATATGCACTAAACTTGATCCTTTAATAATATGCACTATTGCTTTACAATCTTCACTTTAAAAAAAGCTAATAAACATTTTATTTCAAATGCATGTGAATTCAAAATATAGCAATGCATATATTGTAAATATTTAATACAATACAGATAGTCCTCCACTTACAAAAGTTCATTTAGTGCACGCTCAATGCACTAAATACAATGGCACTGAAAAAAAATGACTTATAATCAACCATTAACCATAATACTTATGACTGTTGTGGCATTCCCATAGTCATGTGATCAAAATTCAGATGCGTGGCAATGGTTCATATTTATGATAGTTGCAGTTCCCAGGTCATTTGATCATCTTTTTCAGAAGCAAAATCAATGGGGAAGCCAGATTCACTTAATAACCATGTTACTAACTGCAATGATTCACTTAACAACTGTGGCAAGAAACATTCTAAAGTAGGACAAAACTCACTTAACAAATATCTTACTTAGCAACATAAATTTTGAGGTTGATTGTGGTCATAAGTTGAGGACTCCCTATATTTCAATAGCAAAAACAGTAGATGTAATTTAATAAGTAATCCCCTTTCTGCTTCCCACCTTTATAAAAACAATGAAAAAGAACAGTCACAAGACCTTAGTTAAAAATATCTTACTTTAATTTTCAATTATTTTTGAAGGAGAAAACTGAGTCTGAAGAACAAGCTAAATAAAACCACATAGTTTTATCTTGATTCTTCTGTACTACTACAATTATCAATCAGCAATATGAATTAAATATAGTAATACTTATCCTACTTTATAAACAACATATTCAAATTGGTATTACTGGACTCAAAAATGTTATTTGCACTACTAAAATGAAGTTATGCTTAATATTCACTTCCAGTCAGGTAAAACCTTCCAAAATGCGGTGATTCATGCCACTCAACTGTTTAAATTCTTCATATTTAAAAAGTTCATAAAACTGGAAAACATAACTTGGTCAGAATACAAAATACTATATTAATATGTGTTGACCTCAAAAGGAGTACAAAGAAACAAGAATGAGATCCTCAATTCCCCACCCCACCCCTCCCAGTTCAGAAGAACCTGGCAATTGATTTTAATATTGAAAGCTTCGTTTGGTCTGTATGTCATCAAGAATTTGTTGCAGCTCTTCATCTTCAAACCGACCCTCTAAGCTGAAAGATAAGAATAAGCAGTGTTTTTCTGTTTATTAAAAAAAGTTCCGATATATCAACTCTCTGAAAAAGAACTGCAAGACACTAATCTCGAGAATTGAAAGAAACTAGCAATAAAATATGAGGATTTTTTCCTCTCAATACTATTTAAAGCTAGACTAATTTAGACCAGACATGTCACTAGTCAAAAATATCAATTTCTCCCCTCCACCTTGGTATTAGCTTATAACACATATTCCAATTAGATCAGTATTTTTAATTTCATATCATAGTATTTGACTGAAGAATGGATATTTAAGTCTAAATTCTTAAACTAGGTTAAACTAGATGATGAGATTATAACTGTTTTTCTGGTGTTTGAGGATTCAAATTCACTTGTATCATGACAAGCGTACCTTTTTAATTAGGGCAACTCACCTGGGAATTAAAGCTTTGGCCTCTTCAGCTGTTTCAGGACCCAGATTAGCTAAACATGCTAGTTCAAATTTATGGAGTTTCTTCTGAAGCAATAAGCTGAAAGAAAAAAAAACACAATTTAAACTGAAAAGATGTAGATTTGTACTGTGGTAAAAAATTTTTTTTTACAGTATTACATACTTTCACTGCAATTTTACTATCATTCATGCATGTGAGAGTATGATATAATCTAGAATAGAATAGAATTAGCCTTTATTGACATTGTACATTATACAACGAAATTGTTTTAGCCTCTACTGGTGCAATCCATAACAGAAAATACAAGACAACATGAATAGTATAGAGAATAATCCTTATACAAGTAATTGGGTGGGGGGGGAACTAGTCATACGTTTCTATATGTACGTGTAGTGATTGTGATTGTGTTTAGGAGTGTGACAGCCCATGGGTAGAAACTGTTTTTAAACCTGTTTGTCCGGCTGGCTATGCTTCAGTGTCCTGCCTGATGGTAAAAGTGAAGAGACATTGGACCAGGGTGTGAATCATCCCTAAGAATCTTCCTTATTCTGCTGAAATAGCGAGACCTGGTGATCTCATCCAATGGTGTTAGAGGGCAACTAATGGTTTCTTGTGCCGAATTGATCACTCTCTGTAGTACCTTCCTGTACCTGTTAAACCAGAGTACTATACTGTTATACAGTATATGAGGACACTTTCTATCGTGGACTGATAGAAAGAAGTCATCAGCCGTTGTGCCACCTGATTTTTCCATAGGACTCTAAGGAAATGAAGTCTCTGTTGAGCCTTACTAACCACCAGAGACGTGTTTTTTTTTCCAGGTGAGATATTGACTAATGAACACTCCCAAGAATTTAAAAGAGGAAACCCTCTACACTCCCCCCCCAACCCTTGATATACTGCAGGGCAGGTTCCTCTCTGTGCTTCTGGAAAACCAACACCATCTCCTTTGTCTTGCTAATATTTAGATGTAAGTTGTTTTTCGAACACTGTGGATATCTTCTGGGCTTCTTCCCTGTATGCTGATTTGTCCCCTCCTCAAAGATTTGTCTTTGCATCAAAAAATAACACATCTATATTAACACTGGCTTGATATATAACACATCAATTACAGTTACATCATTTTAACTTATATTTTTTTACTTTGTGTCTGTTCTTATTAACTATCCATAACTTGAGGACTATAATGAACAAGTTTTGAAATTTACTGTCTTCAAGTAAGCGTTACTTGTCCTCAAGTAAGTGGAACACAGTAAAGGTCCAAACTTGTTCAATTATTCTGTCCATTTCTATTTATGATAGTATCTATTCTATATATTTTATTTATATTATTTGTATTTATTATATTTCTAACCCATCTTTATTTTGTACAACTCAAGGTGGTAAACACATTGCTTCAACTTGTTTCCTCAATACCTAAGACAAAGTTACATTGCTCTCCAAATCTAGATTGTCATTTATCACTGTTTATTTAACTTTGGGATGATTAGGAATAGCGTTCTTATTCACTGAAAAAGAATAATAATGCTGGATGCTGCTGCTGTTGTATTCTCCCACCACTCTCTACCTGCTGATGCCACCCTGGTTGACCTTGGTGGCTGCCTCCCTTCCCCTCCACCAAATGGCCTCAAGTTCCATATCACAGGGTCTGTTGGCCATGGTGTACAGGGCAACTTTGCCTCTTGCCACCAGCACCCTGGCTGCCAGCCTCTTGGTGGGCTTACCTCACTTTAACAACCTCAGTCTCCCACCAGCTAGGAGGGCTCTTTATGCTCTGTGCATTGCGGCCCCACGGAAGACAGTTCCTCTACTGATATTGAGATCAGTAGGGACAATTGCAAGTGGTGATCATGTAACTATGGGGCATTTGGCAACTGGTCATAAGTTGTCAGGCACCCAGATTGCGATCATCTTCCCTTGGTGGTGTGTGTGACAGCCGGAAGTGCGTTGCAGGCTACAAAGCATCCTTTCTGAGGCACTGTAATTACAAAAAGTTGCTAAGCGACTATCATTAGGCAAGGACTATTTATCAAATAGTAAAAAACAATTTTGTGTTAAATTTTATCCTTTTTCAGTTTAAAAGGACCATATTAGCTTTCTTATTACCTAATTAATTTTTTAAAAAAAACTAACTCACCTGCGGACACTAGCAATTGTCTCTCGATTTTTGAAGCGGCTGAAGCGACCTGTATAATTTAACGTTTTCATAAACAGTTCAGAAAGTTCTTGCTCATCTTCTACACTCTCATTCTGCTGTTTCCGATGTTCCAGAAGCATGTGCACTTCCGAATTTAAAAGAGTTTCAGCAGTTTCAAATTCTGCATGGTAATATAGGTGCCAGGGGCATAGATTAAAAAAGAAAGATACATTAATATTGGTATTAATTAAAATTGGTATTAATCCGTATGCAAAGCAATAGCATGATAGTGTTTCAAACTGTGAGTGAAAATTACTTTACCTAAACACAGCTTCACATCAAACAAAAATAAAGCAAACCATCAATCCCTATGTAGAAAATGTAAGTTTGAAAGATTCTAGCTGTTGTTTCTTGTATATCTTTGTGTCACCTCACAGGAACTTTTACATATATGAAAGAACTGAAAATGTGATTATTTCTTGAAATGATAAGCAAGTTAGCTTTTATCATCCCCATTCTGCAGCAAAGCATGTATCACTTCTTAGAATAAATCTTACAATAATCTTCTAGATATAAACGTACAAACCACACCGTAAAATTTATGATACATCATCTTCCCTTGGTGGTGTGTGTGACAGCCGGAAGTGCGTTGCAGGCTACAAAGCATCCTTTCTGAGGCACTGTAATTACAAAAAGTTGCTAGCGACTATCATTAGGCAAGGACTATTTATCAAATAGTAAAAACAATTTTGTGTTAAATTTTATCCTTTTCAGTTTAAAAGGACCATATTAGCTTTCTTATTACCTAATTAATTTTTAAAAAACTAACTCACCTGGACACTAGCAATTGTCTCGATTTTTGAAGCGGCTGGGCGACCTGTATAATTTAACGTTTTCATAAACAGTTCAGAAAGTTCTTGCTCATCTTCTACACTCTCATTCTGCTGTTTCCGATGTTCCAGAAGCATGTGCACTTCGAATTTAAAAGAGTTTCAGCAGTTTCAAATTCTGCATGGTAATATAGGTGCCAGGGGCATAGATTAAAAAAGAAAGATACATTAATATTGGTATTAATTAAAATTGGTATTAATCCGTATGCAAAGCAATAGCATGATAGTGTTTCAAACTGTGAGTGAAAATTACTTTACCTAAACACAGCTTCACATCAAACAAAAATAAAGCAAACCATCAATCCCTATGTAGAAAATGTAAGTTTGAAAGATTCTAGCTGTTGTTTCTTGTATATCTTTGTGTCACCTCACAGGAACTTTTACATATATGAAAGAACTGAAAATGTGATTATTTCTTGAAATGATAAGCAAGTTAGCTTTTATCATCCCCATTCTGCAGCAAAGCATGTATCACTTCTTAGAATAAATCTTACAATAATCTTCTAGATATAAACGTACAAACCACACCGTAAAATTTATGATACATCATCTTCCCTAAGACTTTCATATAATCAGCTATCAATTTCAAATTTATATATCTTATATTACCAATTTCATTCACATATAAATGTTTATATTACTGCAGATTCAGAAAGTTGTAATCCCCAGTCACTTTAAACAATAGAACTTGTAAACATTACCTTGATATTCACAAGTTTCAATTCAATTAGATAAGCATATATTCCCACTATTGTTAGAACTGATAACATAAGTGAAACAGCTGCCAAAAGAGTAATATCTTAGTTTTACAGACAAAAAATAATTAAAAACCCCAAATATTCCCAATATAGGTAGTCCTTGATTTACAACCAGAGTTCAACATTTCTGTTAAGTGAGACATTTGTTAAATGAATTTTGCCCCATTTTACAATCTTTCTTGACACAGTTGTTAAGTAAATCACTGCAGTTGATAAGTTGGTAACGTGATTGTTAAGTGAATCTGGATTCCCCACTGATTTTGCTTGACAAAAGGTTGCAAAAGGTGATCACATGATCTTGGTAAAAAGCAACAGTTATAAGTATGAATCAGTTGCCAAGCATCTGAATTTTGATCATATGATCATGGGGATGCTACAAAGGCTGCAAGTGTGAAAAATGGTCATAAGTCATTTTTAGTGCTGTTGTAAGTAACTTTGAATGGTCACTAAATGAACTGTTGTAAGTCAAGGCCTGCCTGTTTAAGTTATGTAGTCCTTCCCAAAAAAATCTTGCTAGTCAATTATCCTCTGCATAGTAGTAGGACTGTAGTAATGGTAGGTTACTACTTTATTATAATCATCTATGGAATGAAATATAAATATAGAAAAGGATCTCAAGCAGTCTCTCACCCAGGAAAAGCCAGAGATCTTAGCTTTAAATTTGCTATCCCTTGTGCTCTAGCCCACAAAACTAGCATGGAATGAGAACAAGAGCCGGCTTTGAAAGGCACAGCAGGGTCTTTTTAGACATCTGATAAGGATAACAATAACTTGCAAGGTATTCCCATCTAATCCTTCTCCCCCCCCCCCCAGGTCAGCTCTTAAATTCGCAGCCGCACAACCCTTACAATTCTGAAGAATGGGAAAAAGATGGGAAAAAGACTATTAATTATTAATTATTAATTATGATCCTCAAGATTGTCTACTAATACAATCTTGTTCTAGCTCTTCGATGTCCGTACACGGGAATCTCCCTTAGGCAACCTTCCTTAGCTCCTCCGGCTGCTTTAGTCTCTCCAAGACTTTGCCGCTCACCCTTGGGAAACACAAGCTGAGATGCATCCTCTTCCACGTCTACGGCGCGGATGTCAGTACCTCCTACCGCCATCGTTTCAGCTGGCTCCTGAACGCGCGCGGTGGGCCGGAAATACGAACAACGAGCAAAAACCCCGGCCGACTACCACCGACGCCCCCTGCAGGAGACAGAACAAAGCGCTTCCATGAGGCAGAGGGACGGAGGGAAAAATCGGGCGTAGTGCTGAGAGCAATTAGCTCGTATTGTAAAGCGCGCGTGTGTCCGAAATAAATTAGCTGGTGTGTTCCGTAGAATACATACTTCCTCCTCATAAGGGAATTCAGGATTTGAAAACCTTAGTTCAGCGAGGTTTAGCTTTAAATTAATAATAAAAGAAGTCAGTTCTGCCCTACATCTTTTTTATTTATTTATTTATTTATCTTATTCTGTTAGAAAGGGAGACTAGTCTAAAACATGGAGAACATGGCAAGAAAAAAGTCAGTACAAAAGAAAAGATTACTAGGCTACCTTAGGGTTATTCGTTGGCTAATTACCAAATCCTTATAAATGTTTATTCAAATTGATCTCGTTGTTTTCAGTATGATTTATTCCGAAGTGAATGGATATAAGTGTAATAAATGTAATAAATAAAATGTAATAAATGTAATAAATACATTTATTTTATTTTATTTATTTATGTATTTTGTCAAGCATGTATTTGATAACAGATACAAGTGTTAACATAATTATGAATACATGAAATGGATACGAATAAAAGGAAACATTAGGACAGGGACAGTAGGCACGCTGGTGCATTTAAGCACACCCCTTAAAGACCTTAGGAATGGGGTGAGGTCTACAATAGAGAGTCTAAGGTTAAAGTTTTGGGGCTTTGGGGAGGAAACCACAGAGTCAGGTAGTGCATTCCTGGCATTGACAACTCTGTTACTGAAGTCATATTTTCTGCAAACTAGTTTGTATCTATTGTGTGCTCTTGTATTGTTTTGGTTGAAGCTGAAGTATTCATTGACTGGTAGGACATTGTAGCAGATAATTTTATGTACAACGCTTAGGTCAGACCAAAGATGGCGAAGTTCTAAATTGTCTAAGCCCAAAATTTCAAGTCTGGTGGCATAAAATATTTTGTTGCGAGCAGAGGAGTGGAGGACTCTTCTCGTGAAATATCTCTGGACTCATTCAATTGTATTAATGTCCAATATGCAGTGCTGGTTCCAGACAGATGATTTGCAGTGATTTGCAGATGATTTGCAGTGATACATGTTTTTGAGTTTCTTGCAGGTTTGATAATCCCCAACGTTATGTAGTTTGCCATGAAAATTATTCACAATAAACCTTTCAAAACACCTTTTCTTTTCCTGTAGGTTAAGGTTCTTAGGAAAATTATTTTCTTGCCTCCTTCCTCTGCCCCTCCTCCATGTTATAAATAATCTTTATAGCATGCATGTTTAATTTTCTAGCATCTGCTAGAGTGCTCAGTTCAATGCACAGACTTCCTTGCAAAAGCCTCATACAATATAATTCTTGCCTGATAATCTCCAATTGAAAGGAGAGGGTAGAAGGCATAGGGTTTTCTGTCTGAGTAGGGGGTTCGACTAAAAGACCTCCAAGATCCCTTCCAATTCTGTGATTCTGATTTTCCGTATCATTTTTTCAGGTCATCCTTATTTTCAGGCAATAGTATTGTATCATTTGCATACTCAAATCATTTATGGTTCTCCCTCCAATCTTCAGGCCCAAATCAGGCAGTTCCAGGTCTAATTTCTGCACTTCACTTCAGCATACAGACTGAAAAAAAAGATGATAAAATGCATCCCTGTCTAACTTCCTGACTGATCTTGAACCAATTTGTGTCACAATAGTGCTCTCGCTGTTGCCTCCTGATTGCTACAGTGATCTGGTAAATCTGATCAGGTGGGTTGAAACACCAAAATCACACAAAACCGCCCATAGTTTATAATGTTCTACATAGGCAAAAGCTTTTCTATAATCAATAAAACTTCTATATAGATCCTTTTGATATGCACATGCTTTTTCCATAATCTATCTAATATTGGCAATGTGATCTTGAGTGCTATGCCCCTTTCTAAAGCCAGTTTATACATCAAGTAACTCTTCACTGAGGGCGTTCTGTAGCCTCTGTTGAATGATCTTTAACAGAATCTTGCTTACGTGAGAAATCAATGCAATAGTTGGAGCAGTTTTTGGCACCACTACTAATGGGATAAAAACAGATCTTTTCCAGATCTGTTGTGAGGCCATTGACATGTAGATCATATTTCTTGACACAGGGCCATGATGGTGTTAATTGGCACTGGTTTAAGTAATTCCGCAGGTATTCCATCAATACCTGGAACTATCCAATTCAGCAGTTTCTCCATGGCCCATTCTACTTCTTTCAAGACGTTTGGTTCTTTATGAATTGGGCTGTCATTTTTGTCATCTTGATGATAAAACTGCTATAGAGTTCTATATATTCTTTCCACCTGTTCTTGATCGTCTGCTGGTCACTTAGTACATTCCCATTGCAGTCTTTAACAATTCCTTGCCTTGCTGAAAAGCTGGATCGCATCATTTTCACTACAGCAAACATGACCTTAATATGCCCTTCCTGTTCTCTTCTTCCAGATCTTGACACTGCTTCTCCACCTGCTTGTTTTTGTCTTTCCGGACTTCACTTGGAAAATTGCATTTAGCCTTTTAATTTCATCTTTATTATCTTTGGCTTTGGCCACCCTAGACTGATTAGCTATTTTGATAGTACTATCAGATACCATATCTTGTTCGCTTTGGTTTTTGACATGTTTTCCAGCAGTTTCCATGATGTTACTTTGGATCTCTTGCCACTGTTCATTTGGATCTTTTTCTTCTAGATTAAGTGATTCAAACCTATTCTTAAGTTCTATGATATACATAGGTGACATGTTGTCCAAATGAATTCTGGGGAGATGAAGATGGTACCTTTTTTACTTTGCATAGTTTGAGCTACAGTTTAGCCACTAATAGCTGATGGTCTGAACTACAATCAGTGGCAGGAAGCATCTTAATAGAGGCAGCTGAACCTTTTCAGTGTTGTTTGGCATAAAATGAAGTCTATCCAATTTCAATGTTGTCCATTTGGAGCTGTCCATGTATATAAACATCGCTTCTGCTGAATAAACCACATGTTCATTACTCCAAGATGATTTTCCTGGCAAAATTGCACTAGGCGATCGCTAGCGTCAATTCATTTACTACCCCAAACTTGCCTACTATTCTTGCAATTTTTCCGTGGCCTACTTTTGCATTGAAATTGCCATAATATGCAAAAGATCCTTTTTTGGTATTTGCATGAGAGCACATTGAAGCTCACTGTAAAAAAGTTCAATTTTATCAACATTTAAGTCAATAGTTGGGAGCATAGATTTGTAGTATAGTAATGTCGAGTGGCTTGCTTTGAATTTGGATAGATATTATGCAATTGCTGTATGCACTGTGATTCTCAACACATTTAGTAACTTGTTTGCTTATGCAGAATGCAGCTCCTTTTCAACTGATATTGTTTCCAGAAAAATAAACCATCAACTCATCTGATTTAAATTGACCACTGCCTGTCCAGTGTAATTCACTGATGCCAAAGATGTCTATGTTCGCTCTGATCATTTCTTCTTTTACAATTTTGAGGTTCCCAAAGGAGATGCTGCTAACATTCCATGTTCTAATTTGATATAAAATGCTTTATTAGATAAATTAAAGGGCAAGACAAACTTTACTGTCTTAAGTGACCTATTTTAAAAAATAATTTGCATTGATACTGGTATTCCTGGAATAATCTCAGTTCTTGTTTATAAAAGGGAAAAAAACATGCAAGGCCTATTACTCAATATTCTGTATGGATCGTAAGACAAAATACCACAGCCAAACAAACGGGAAGGCTTTATTTTATTTTTTTAACAAAACGTTGAATCTCATTCTTTCTGAGACTTTATCTTGTAAAACACAGTACTGTTAAAGATTCCCACCCATTTCATGCTGGTTTTGCCACCATCTTAGAGTTCAATTTATTTTTTTTAGAAAGAGAATTTGAATTATTATATTTCTTTGTGAAAAGTCAAAACGGACAGACTCCAATAAAAAAGGGACAAGATAAAAATGTATCCACTACAATTTATTTTCTACAATACTTCATTAGAGGGTAAAGTTCAATGATTTACACTCAGAAGTTATATAGCTAGGAGGCAACCAAGTGTAATAACAAAGAATTGGTCTGACATCTCTTCACTGAAGGTTTAAAGAGGTTCTTTAAAAGGAACAACTTAAATTAACCAAAGCATTATTCATTTTAGAATTGGGGAAAAGGTACAAAACAGCACTCAGTCAGAGAAGACTGCAATGTTAAAATGAGTAGGGAAAAGGGTTATGTGCAAAACTTGAAATGTGGAAGGTTAAAATATGCAGTTAAAAATAATATTCAGAACAGGTCGATGTAACCTTGATTGTAACATCTTTTGAATTGAAATGCCTCTATTGAGATTGCTATTTATTAAGAAAAGAAAACCTCTTGAAAAATATTAAAAACAGTGAACCTCTGATGATTAATGATATCCTCTGCTGTTATTTGGAAGGGATGGGAACTAAAAAAAAAATCCCTTAAGAGTTCCTAGGCTGCAACAAAGGAGATTCTCAACCACTTAAAATAAATTCTTCTAGACCAAAAGGCACTTGCTTGTAGCTAAGGATGAGCCATTTCCCAATCATACCAGAATACTATTGCTAAATTCGCTGTACAGTAACAGTAACATCACTCTTTAATCAGATGGAAAATATAACATTTAGGACTCTTGAAAAGACAGCGCTCTTCTGGCTTTTTTGTTGGTTTCCATATCTTTTCTGTGTTGGGCTCATCACAGTACATCACAACTATATATAATATATATAGATCCATGATCAATTCATTCTGTAGCATTGACATACCATACTGTGACTGAACTCTGTTTGTGATCAGTGTAATTATATCATTTCTCTTACTGTTCTGTGTGCTCCATTGCCTGTTGCTGTTTTATCTACTAAAAGAAAATCACAATCCAACTATAACAGAGGCATTTCCATTACTATGGATTAGGGGATTAGATGGAAACAGGGGCATGGAATGGGACCAGCTCTCACTCCAAAACTATTTTGACTTATTTCATTATAATAATAAAATTAGATCAAATAAGTTGTCACTCTTAAAAGTCTGTTCTTTAAAATATTAAGGCCCCCATCTGATTCCTAAACTCCCCTACACTCATTAAAACAAAATCAAATAATTAATGCTATACACTGCTGATTACATGTAACAGGGCAAACATTTTCTTTTTTAAAAAAAGCAATATTGATACGGCACTATATGCTTGCATGACCAGTCTTACCAAATGTGCTCGGGGTGAAAGTTTAGCACCATTTTTTTCCTTTTTGCTTTTAAAAATAATCTTTACAATTGAAATTCTAACATAGAACACTAATAGTAATTTGTGTAGCCCTATAGTTCAATACTGTCTGAGAGCAGAGATGGATGGCATGACCGGAGCTTAATTTTCCCTTCCTGTTCTACAGTTTCTTTTCTGTTGGGGGAAGCAATAAGAGTAGTAACAATTCACTTTAATTTTTTAGAAGACTAATTTACTCTTAGTAATAGGAAAATGTGGAAAAATCCTTTCATATATATTTACTTTTCAGCATAATCAGAAGGGGAAAAGTAGTAATCCAAATGAATAATCCCAATGCAAAACTAAACGCTTTAACAATATTGTGCATGGCTAGTGTGTATTCTTTTACCTCTCCCTTCTACAAGTATTAAATAAATTATATGATTTTTCTTCCTGAAATACATGAAAAGTGCTAGAAAAATAATGCAGTTTGAACAAATCCTGGATTCTCTGAAGTAGGCCTGTTGCAAAGAAGGTACTATATACTTGCCATTTTCTAGACAGCAGTTTAAGTGTTGACAAATAATGCTTACCTCAATATAAGCAATTCATATTTACTTATACTTCTTTCTAAGAATGGGGCTTCTGCTTGGCCTTAGAGGCTTTGCTTTGAGATTGCATTTACTCTTCTGTCTCTCCATGATAAGGTTAATTTGTTCAAAAGATATGGAGATTTTTTTTATCCTGTATTCAAATGGAATTTCTAGATATTTTTTGGTTTGTTTTTTTTACAAAAGCAACTGTTGTTCCATATAGTGCAATATGATATCATACTGCAATTATGCTGAGTTCATCATCTGAACTCATTTTCCTGGTTTTCAAGATGATTATCACTTTTTTCAGAAACCCTGCATTTCATTTCATTTAGAAGATTAATACTACCATTTTATGAATTAACTTTGGGGATATTGTTGTTCTTATGATAACAATGACTCACAAAGGAAAATTGAGATAGTGAATATTTTGAAAAATTTTCTGTTTACTATTCAGTGTCCTGCATATTCAATTAACAATAGAAAAGTTGAAAATCTACAGGATATTAAAACCTGGATCCCAGTTAATTTTTTTGGTGGGTAAATAACATTGTTTAGGTTTCAATTCTAAGTACAATTAACTGGAAGCAATTAATTTAAACTATTTTGTTTTACTTCCAATTACTGTATATTATTTAGAACTGAAGCATCAGTGCAGCAAGAACATATGCAGATCTGATAACCCACTTCAGCTAACATTTACCGTAATGTGTTTTATTACCTATTAGTGTTACACTAGCAAAAAACCCCACTGCCTATGAAAAACATAGGTCTCATGGAATATTTTCAATAACAAAAATCCACACTCTTTTTATTACAATAAGGATAGCTTTGTGGGAAAAGATCTGCTGCAATTCATTTGCAAATCCTACTACCTGAACTTTAAGTAAGACACCCAACCCCCCTCAAAGATTATACTTTTGGGTACAAGGAAACCTATGCTACTTCCATACACAATCCATAGTGGTTTGCCTTCTTGCATGCAGTATCTTATCTAGTAAGTTACTTTCTTTTTGTGTCAAAAATAAAAGTAGCTAGGTATATAAATTAAAACCTTCCGGATATGAATAGGCAATACATTTTATCTGCAGTAAATTTTATTTTACCTTTTAAATCTTTGATTAATTGCCATCTTCTGCAAGGAGAACTTCCAGACATACCATCCTTAGAAAAAGTCCTAACACGTTTGCTTGGGACATGTTAGGACTACTTAGCTTATGGCAGATAAATATTAAGAGATTAAAAAAAAAAGAAAATAGAAATAACCTAAAAATCTTTTGTTGGACTCCGTTGCCAGACTGCCAAAAGAAATCTCCTACTTGATCAGGGGGCATTGTAATTAACAATTCAAATGAACACAGTGCAATTTAACACAGAGACAGAGCAATCTGAAGTGGTACTGCCATTCCTCAAGTTTCTCTCTATCCAACGGCAATGGTCCCAGGTACTCAGTCCAAATGAACCCTCATTCTGAAAAATGAAGTAAGCTTGGGCCTCTGAAATTCAGTTGCACTCACTTGGTAGCCCCCACCACCCATAATCAACTGGAAGGCAGACTTGGCAACGGAAGCTAGCATCATAAAATGGTGCAGTAATAGAAGTAACTGGACCAGGAAGAGGAGGCATCTGCTCCAATGATGTCGTAGCTGGCAGCTGGGGGGCGGGACTGGTCATGCAGCTTTGTGTCAGGAGTAATGATTGTAGAGGGGTGGGGCATGAAGAGTGCCATTTTGAAAACAATGCTGTCGTGAAGCCATGTATTCTGCATAACTGATTGTCACCTTCTCACTGCGGTATCTGAAAGAAAAAATGATGGATTTTTAAAAATACATTTATAAATAAAACAGATCAAATTTGTCATAGATGAAACTGAAATCCTATTACTATATGTTGATGCAATAACCTATTAAATTTTCTATCAATACAGTTCTCTTAATTTAGGCTTTTTCAATCTGCTATCAGCCAGACATAAACTTCAGAGTTATGGAAGCTGTAGTCCAATAAACTGAGACAATATCAATTTTGTAGGAAAGGCTTTTTATATTGCTAGGTACTCAAATAACATGAAAAGATCAATATTCCAATAAAAAGTGGTATATTAATTATTACCCTTTTTCTATAAGTGGCCTTCCACTCACTCTGGAAGCGGAATTGAAAAAGGCTTTGAAGTTGCTTCTGGTGTGAGGAGATATTTCCTTTCCATTCAATTTTAGAATACAAATCAGAAGTGCAAGGGTTATGAAAATGAATAGAATAGAATAGAATAGAATAGAATTTTATTGGCCAAGTGTGATTGGACACACAAGGAATTTGTCTTGGTGCATATGCTCTCTGTACATAAAAGAAAAGATACGTTCATCAAGGTACAACATTTACAACACAATTGATGGTCAATATATCAATATAAATCATAAGGATTGCCAGCAACAAGTTATAGTCATTTAGTCATAAGTGGAAAGAGATTGGTGATAGGAACTATGAAACGATTAATAGTAGTGCAGATTCAGTAAATAGTCTGACAGTGTTGAGGGAATTATTTGTTTAGCAGAGTGATGGCCTTCGGGAAAAAACTGTTCTTGTGTCTAGTTGTTCTGGTGTGCAGTGCTCTATAGCGTCGTTTTGAGGGTAGGAGTTGAAACAGTTTATGTCCAGGATGCGAGGGATCTGCAAATATTTTTACGGCCCTCTTCTTGATTCGTGCAGTATACAGGTCCTCAATGGAAGGCAGGTTGGTAGCAATTATTTTTTCTGCAGTTCTAATTATCCTCTGAAGTCTGTGTTTTTCTTGTTGGGTTGCAGAACCGAACCAGACAGTTATAGAGGTGCAAATGACAGACTCAATAATTCCTCTGTAGAATTGGATCAGCAGCTCCTTGGGCAGTTTGAGCTTACTGAGTTGGCGCAGAAAGAACATTCTTTGTTGTCCTTTTTTAATGATGTTTTTGATGTTTTGATGTTAAATGTGATGTGTATATAAATTCAGTGTACCATTTTCTTACAGCAGAAGCAGTGGAACCTTCCAGAGGGACCCCAGAGAGTGGATCCCTTCTTACAAAGCAATGGAGTTGCCTTTTAGCTCAGGTACACTTTAATGATTATAATGCTTTTTAAAGGAGTAAGAGATCTATGTGAAAATTCTACAGGTGCCTTTCAGGATAAGGGGCATTAGTGATATAGATGGCTGATCATAAAACCAACTGAATAAAAACAATAATCAAGTCAATGACAAACATACTGCAATTGATTACCAATGAATTCAGCAACCAACCCACCTTATTTCAGTTAGCTTTTCAACTCTGGCCTTAGGACTCGGAAATAATTCTGATAGGAGAAATGGGGAACAGTCTAGCTTTTATGTCCCCCTTTCTGTCCCTCATGACTTGGAATAGTTGGGAGTCCCAACATAGGCGTTCTTGCTTTTTATTTTGCCTCTGATGTATGGTTAGTTACTGTATGTGTCTGGTTCAGTGAATCTGCAGCCTGCCTGGGAATGTATTAGCATCTCGGAAAAGAAGATCGTTATGAGCAGGAGTGGGGAGAAATTACCTGATTGAACTAGTTAGGAAGGCTGGAGGTGGTTGCTGCTTTGATTTATTTATTTATTTATTTATTAATCAAATTTCTAGACCGCCCTTCTCCCGAAGGACTCAGGGCGGTGTACAGCCATATTAAAATACATAGATAGACAATGAATTTAAAATAAATTTTAAAATGAAATATTTAACCGGCCAATTGAACTAAAAATAACAAAACCAATTAAAATCAGTACAAAATTTAAAATTTAAAATTTAAAAAAACTAAAAAATCTAATCCAGTCCTGCGCACCTGAATAAGTGTGTTTTAAGTTCACGACGGAAGGTTAATGAAGGGATTGTGGGACTGGGTAAACAGTGTGGGCAGCTAACATCCCTTCTGGTGTCTAGGCCAACTGGGTCCCAGAGATGCAGTACATCTGTGGAGGGTGCAGTGGGGAAATGAGGAAGCATGTTGGTATTTCACTGGAGGTTGGACCTCAGGATTGGCCATAATTGTTGGAGAAGTCATCTGCTATAACCCCAGGCAGCAAACTGCTATACATGCATGTGGCAGACATGGAAGAATTGAGGGATCCATGTGCTTTCTGTAGTGAAATGGCCCAAACTGAGAACAGGTTATTTCCTCTAACTCCTCTGAACATCAAAATAGTTTTCAGCCCATATAACTTCCAATTTAATATTGATGCATGCTTGATAAGGGGAAAATCATAGAAGGAACCAACTACAATTGAATAGTTTTAGTATTATTTCTCCATCTTTTTCTTTGTGCTTCAGGGGTGAAATGTTCCTGGTTCGGACCGGATCGCCTGATCCAATTGTGATGGCGGTGGGTGGTTTGGAGAACTGGTAGCAAAAATCCCTGTCCCTCCCCATGTCCAGCTGAGCCACACGATCATCAGAAGGTTTTTTTTACTTTTAAAAGCATTTTTTCTTTGGACGAAAAAATGCTTTTAAAAGTAAAAAAAAAGAGCCTCTGATGATCGTGCAACTCAGCTGGGATCATCAGAGGCTTTTAAAAGCATTTTTTTACAACCTCTTCGGCTGAAAAAATGCTTTTAAAAGTAAAAAAAAAAACCTCTGATGATTTTTTCTTTGGCCGAAAAAATGCTTTTAAAAGTAAAAAAAAGAGCCTCTGATGATCGCGCGGCTCAGCTGGGATCATCAGAGGCTTTTAAAAGCATTTTTTTACAACCTCTTCGGCCGAAGCGGTTGTAGAAAAAAATGCTTTTAAAAGGCTCCTCTGGCGATCCCAGCTGAGTTCCCTGATCATCAGAGGCTTTTAAAAGCATTTTTAACAACCTCTTCGGCTGAAGAGGTTGTAAAAAAATGCTTTTAAAAGTAAAAAAAAAAAGTTGGCCACGACCACCCAGTCACATTACCTCCCCCTAAGCCACGGCCACAGAACCAGTAGTAACAAATTTTACATTTCACCCCTATTGTGCTTCCTCTTTAGTTCAACTAAATCCACTAATGGCAGTAGTGATCAATAGTACTCAATGTTCTTTTCATTAGTATGGTAAGTGTTATTGCTATCTGGTATTCCACTCGCTATGGGATTCAAAATGTAAACATGTGGGGAAGGAATTGTTAATGTTATGTTAGAAAAAAAGTGAAGCAGTACCAGCATATATGTACAGAAATTATGAATAGAAAAGCAGAACATTAGCTAATCAAGTGAAGTTAGGCATGGGCAGTAAAAAGGACATATTATATACAATGCTAGACTGTAAAATTAAGTACCAATAGATGCCATACATGTGATGATGGATTCTAGGTTAGACAATCTGAAAAAGGAACTAGATACATTTATGGATTATCAATGATTACTAATATTTCTAGATTCCTTTCAGTCTGGTTTCAGGCCCAGCTATGGGACAGACACTGCATTGGTCACACTTATGGATGATCTCTAGTGAGGGTGGCATGGTGGTAGTGCAACCATCTTGATTCTCCTTGACCTCTTAGCAGCCTTCGAGACCATTGACGATGGTATCCTTTGGTCCAGTTACAGAGCTTAGGACTGGGTGGCACAGTTCTGTGCTAGTTTAGCTCCTTTCTCCAAGGCCACTCCCAATCGGTGTTGATAGGGAGTGAGAGATCCAGCCCCCGGTCGCTCTCTTATGCTGTATCACAAGGCTTAGTACTCTCTCCACTCCTGTTTAACATCCACATTAAGTCGCTGGGTGAGATCATCTGTCACCATGGGTTGAGATATCATCAGTTTGCTGATATTGATGGTCCACCAACTGATGCTGTTGTTATCCTCTCATGATGTCTGGAGGGCTGGGGCCTGGATGGGGGACAACAAGCTGCGACTGAACCCTAGCAAGACTAAGTGGCTTTGGGTGAATGGAGTTTTAAGATTGGCGTCTGAATGGAGTTGTCTTACCCCCTTCAGACTCAGTTCACAATTTAGGAGTTCTCCTGAACTCGCAACTCCTGCTCGAAGTTCAGTTGGTGGTCATGACTAGAACAGCCTTTGCACAGCTTTGGTTTGTGCACCAGCTGCAATCTGTCCTGGATCAGGACTCCCTGTGCTCAGTCATTCAAGCCCTAGTAATCTCGTCTGAATTATTACAATGCATTTTACATGAGGCTACCCTTGAAATCCATTTGGAAGCTTCCACTGGTACAGAGTGTAGCAACATGAACAAACTGTGGGGCCCGTAAAATGACCCATGTTATGCCACTGCTCTGTGACCTACACTGGCTGCTGCTTTGCTTCTGAGTGCAGAATTGCACTCAGAAGCAAAGCAGCAGCCAGTGTAGGTCACAGTTGATTATGACCTTTAAAGCTCTCCATGGCATAGGTCCAGATTACTTGATGAGCCATCTCATCTTACTAAGACAAGCCTGCCCTACCTGTGCTGGCAGGAGGCCTGCTGAGGATCCTGTTGGTCAAGGAACTCCGACTGATAGGATCTAGGAAAAGAGCATTTTCTGCTGTAGCGCCAGCTATCTGGAACTTTCTGCCCTCCGGGATAAGGTTTGCCCCACCCTCCTATCCTTCCATAAGGGCCTGAAGACCTGGCTTTGCAGGTTGACCTTGGAGCCCAACTGGGGAGTATGTCACTAGAGGTGACATACTCTCCCCTGCATTTCCTGCTCCCACTTTGCTTGTCTTTTTAATTTTATATTATTGTACTTCCTTGTTTATTTTTATTATTTTCATTTGCTCTTATGTTTACATTCTTTATCATTTTTTTTGCATTTTATTGTTGTAAACTGCCCAGAATAGCCCCATAGCAGATAAATTTAACAAATAAATAAACACTGCTCCCCACCTCTGCCTACTCTTTTCATACAAGAGCTGACTTAAATACCTGTTACAAAAGAGCAATAATGGAAGAGGATATTTACAATTCATGAAATTAAGCAATTAATTTTCATGCTATTAAAATAAAGTTGTTAGTCTACCTAACATGATACTTTATTTCTAGAAATATCAAAGCCTATATATTCCCCAATGATTCCATTTTATAATTTTTTTTAATTTTTTTACTGTTAATTATTGAAAAAAATCTTGTTTTCGAATCGGTAGAAAAAAATAAGTAAGATCCCACTAATTAATTCATAGAGTATCGACTGGTGGGAAATAGAAGATGGGTCTGCTACTTTTTGGAATATTCTCCCCTCAGAGATTAGAATGGTGCCAACTCTACTGGCCTTTCATAAGGAGCTTGGAATGCGTTAGCGGCCCTGTTTCTTTGTTTTACTGTTACTGTTAGTTTAATTATCTCAGTTGCTGTTTGAAATTATACTTTGGATGTTTTTATTGTTTTTAATTGCTTTAATTGTGTTATAGTTTTAGAATTGTAAGCTGCCCAGAATCACTTGGCTGAGATGGGTGGCTATAGAAACTGGATAAATAAATAAATAAAATAATAGTTTAATACTGTTAAAACAGTAAAATAAACACACAGATTTTATTTTCTCAAGATGTTATTTTTTTCCTAAAATTTCTTTGTAGATTTTAAAAAACCCATAAAAATGTAAAATGAATTCTAATTAATTTCAAATTGTTGGCAATTTGGCAAATGGGGTGATGGTGAGATCAGGAACATCTAATTTAAAATTTAAAACCTTGCATGGAAAAAAAACTTTTCAGAAATATGCTCTTCCGATTAGAAACAGAAGCAGTGATAATACTAATACAAAAATAACAAGAAAGTTTACCTGGTGAGTTTAATAGTTTTCCTAAAGTCATTGGTAATTGGAGCCTTAAAACCACCTTTCCTGAGCAGGGAGTCTATTGTTTGAATCTGATCCCAATCTGTTTGAAAATGAAAGCAGCAGACTTATAAATACAAGCTTAATTTAAAAAAGAGATAGTCCTTAAAGAAAGCTCAAGTTAGTCAGGTTATTGATAAGCTGCTGATAAATAGCTACTGATAAACAGAATAGTAACTGTAAATATTGAATACTACATGATTAAAATTTCATGCATACTATTTCAATAATAAACAACCAAAATTATCACTTCTAATATTAGAGAGAATCATACTATTTTATCTATATAGTAAACAAATCTAATCATGCTTAAAATGAAGTATACTATAGCTATAATTTAAAATTTTAAATCTACTAAATTTCCCTGTAGGGTTTAAATTATACTTTGGTATTTTCATGCAGGAAGAGAAAATGTTATTTTCTGCATGCTGGAATAAATAATTTGAGTAATTGTATTTCAGGGCAAAACATCAAAATAAATAATTGACTCATACCATAATCTGTTTTCACTATTTGAAATATTTAAAAGTCCAAACATTATGAATAATGCAGCATTTAAACAAGACTGCCACCTTGTTCCTTAAAAAAAATTAGCATATAAATCTAACAAATAAAAATAAAATATCTTAAAAAAATCACCAACCACTGAACATATTACTATTTTGAAATTTTAAGGTCAAAGCCTCTGAATACTTCAGCCAAAGATGAAATGGTTTTATTCAGTAGCTGTGTACACCATCTCATGATTTACATTCTTTCATTTATACAATTTTTACTTAATATAGAATTACATTTTATTCCTAATTCACCTTGTTCCTTAGCAACTTCAGGTAAATATGTAGCTGTGCGTTTAACACCTTTCTCATTGATGAACTCAATTCTGATCCCATGGATTCCAACCTAAAAATAGAAATATTAAGTCAGCTGGGATATATTTTCTGGGAAAATGGATTCACCCTTGCCATGGATCTTATTCAAACATCAGTCCAAAAAAAGTCTTGCCTTGCCTCCAATTCTTATATTAGTCCCTACTGGCCACAAAGATAGCTTCTCAGGGTGATTTTTGCTTGGTATTTATAATCCAAGAGTAAAAGGTGATTGATTGATCCTTCTTCCTTTGTCGTTCTTAATAACTGTTTCCAAATCCTAATTTAAATGTACCCATTTCTTTTGTCTTTCTACAGTGTGCGATGCTTTAATTGCAATTTCACTTGTCATTGTCAAGATCATAAAAGATATGTATATTTCTAAATTTGTCTTCCTCATTAGAACTGTTCTTTTTATTTTTCCAGTGAAATGTCCATCTTTATTCCTTAGCTTAAGCCTTAAGAAAACAAAGCCCTGTTTTACCCTTTAACATTAATTTTGTGTTTTTCATTTTCATAATGAGCTGGTCTCTCTTCTTTGATGATAATGACAGATTTTCCATATCACAACTGGCTCATGCTTTGACTTCTAATGTTTATTTCAGCTGCTATCTCATCCAATCCTTCCATTCTTATAGCATATTTGCTAAACATATTTATCTCTATCTCATTCACTTTCCTGTTCTGAACCATTTTGTTTCTCCAATCTCAGTTCTTCCTGCACCTTTTCCTAGGAAGTGGTATCCTTTATTCCTATGGAAGCCTATCAGCTCACATGCAAATTACTATTAGCTTCATCTATTCTTCTGTTTTTGATTTTAATTTTAATTAGGTATCCTTATGAGGAATCCATGTTTGTGTTGGTCCATTCTCAAGTTCATTGAAGCTATGAAGTCCTGCCTATGTATCAAGGTAATAATCATTTGGGAGGGACTGAAGTAATTTATTCATTAATTCAGTTTTAAATCATCCTCTTTTTAAATTTCATTCTTTAAATTATATCATTATAACTTATCCTTACTATGCTTAAATAGTACAAAATATTGATCTGAATCCAAATGGCACAAAAGGGCGATAGAAAATTCAGATTCAGAGTTTTACCTCCCAGTCCAAGTAGTCAGTGGCATCCTCAAAATTAGTGAGGAGGGAGACAGAGCAGAAAAGTTTAGGCAGCTCCTCACGAGTCAGGGGTGGAAATCTGCTGTCCTTAAGTGCACTAAAGTAGAAAGAGAACATGCTCACAAACATATATAAAACAGCTTATCATAGTATAATTTGGAAGTTTTACTACATTCTAAAAATTATTTAGTCAAATTTCAGATTTAAGATCAAATTTCACATTTATACATGCTACAAGTACTATATATATATATATATATATATATATATATATATATATATATATATATATATATATATATATATATATATATCTGAAACAAATCGAGCTTGGTTTTCTGAGAGATCATTGTTGATTTTACCTGGTTAATGTGTATTCCCTGAGTCCTGAGTGAAGATTCATGGCAGAGAAAGTTCCAATGCAGCCCCTTAGTCGTTTGTCTCGGCCTGTCTTCCATGTCACAAAGAGTGGGCTGAAAATGCATAACACAAAACCTTCAAATAATTCTTGCTAAAAAAATGAATTAAAATACAAAAAATATGACTGCATTTATAATGAAAAATTAATGTATGCCATTTTTAGCTTTCAGTGCCTCTATTTCACTGAACTAATGTTGAAAATTACAATCTGCTTTCCTTCTTATACTTTCCAAAACCTTAGAAATACTTAAAATGACAGGTTACATTGTTTTTACCTGCTTCCTTTCTGTGCAAGAAGAGCGAAAATTGCTTTTTGGGGGGCAGGACTTGGTAATTTGTTTGGATGACCTAAATCGGGTTAGGTAGACAGCATAATCCTATTGATTCTTCCGACGTGTTCAAATGAAGGGCAGAGAACCTGAGACCCAAACAAATTTTGCTAAATGTCAGCTACCAACTTTACTGTTTCTTTACCAGCCATACTGTTGACCACTTTTATTTAGCAACATCTGAAAGGCCACAGGTTTCTTGCTGCTCTGCTAGCGACATTTAATAGCTCTGGTAATGGTTTAGTACTTGACTGATGTTCCAGTCCGAAAGCAAGATTTTATGATGGCTCTTTCCTCAAGACAACAGGTTTCAGAAGTGTTGGGAGTATGATATTCTTCCTCATGGAAGCCACCTTATCCTCAATGTTCATTTCATTGTCTGTACTGTTCACATTGGGGAGCCAGTTTGCTGTAGTGGTTAAGGCATCAGGCTAGAAACCAGAATCAATATTACAAGTATTTTTGTTACTCTAGATATAAAATACATTTAAAAAGGCTGATCAGACAATCAAATTGCATATCTAAGAGCACTTTAGACTCCATGCAGATAAATAAACTTAAGCTCAGTTACCACAGAAGAGTTGGACAACCTACTTAATTGCTGCCAAGAAAAATATCTGCTCCTGGACAATAAGCTCTTTTGTCTAAAATATCAGCTTTGAACTGGGGGAAAGGATACTTCTAGATATTTGTGCGAGTCTGAAAAAAGGTACTGTTGCTTTCATATTAAATTTAATGAACAGATTCCTTAAAGCAATAACATTTTTTTCACATTCACTGAATAGCCTGAAAATATTGGGCTTTTTATATTAATAGAGATGAAGGCAGCAAAGCTTCTAAAACATTTTCAACATTTGCAGTCCTGATGTATTAATTCTTGAAAGACTGGAAACAAACCTTTTGTGTTTCATTTCCTTTTTTTATACTTTGTGTTTACAGACTTCAGCTTGGAATTACTGGTAGTGCTAAAACTTAAATAGGTCACTTTTTCAGTCAGGTACAATGGTCTCTGACAGAAAACCAGAAAACAGAAAACCACTTGAAGAAACTAGAAGCATTTGAAATGTGGATTTACAGATGGCTGTTACGTATAAGCTGGGTTAACAAAATCACAAATGAGAAGGTGATAAGCCTCCTGGGAAAGCAAAGGGAAATCATCAAAGCCATTAAAAAGTGAAAGTTAGAATATTTTGGACATGTGATGTGACACCCAGAAAAATACGACATCCTTCACTTAATCTCAAGGTAAAGATTAAAGGCAAATGAGGTCCAGGCAGAAGAACATCATGGCTTCTAAACCTAAGGGACTAGTTTGGACAAAACTCAGCAGCACTTTTTCATGTGGCTGTTGACAAAAATAGGATTGCCAACATGATCGCCAACGTCCAATGACAGATATGGCACAAGAAGAAGAAGAAAAAGAAAATGAGCTATAGTCAACAGCAAATTACACTTGAATTTTAATTTGAGCTTGAACATTGTATAAAATAGTAAGTTATCACTGGCAAGAAAGAATCTGAAAGCTCACATGAAAAAGGTGCATCCAAGCCTGAAATTTTTGGGTCTATTATCTATTGTGACAATTTGCCATAGCCAACTTGCCATGGCCAATTTGCTGCATCACAAACTCACCATAGCCAACTCACTGCAGTACAAGAGTTACACTAATATCAAAGAAATGGTGGAATAAAATTATTAAAGAAAGGATGCAAAAGGAGGTGCAGAATGAAATGTGAATGACAAAAATTAAAAGAGTTTTTTTATTCATTTTAAAGAATTAAATTGAATTATTGAAGTGTCCCATGGCAAGTTGTTCTGTGGCAAGTTGGCCATGGCAAGTTGTCCTGTAGTGAGTTGACTGTGGTGAATTGGCTATGGCTAGTTGGCCACAATGAGTTAGCTGCAGTGAGTTGTCCCAATCCGGAATTTTTTAGACTTCTTGAGTCTTCATGGAGCTTTCCTTAAAGGTAATTTGAAAACTCTGAATGTATCTGATTATTAGTAAATGTAGAATCGGAACTGCTTAAGTAAATGTATTTTAAACTTATGTTATGTTTTTGATGTCCAAGCCCAATGCAAAGTACTATTTTTGATTTATAAAATCCTAAATAATTTGACTCTTTGTACTTTGGGAAAATTCTCTGACTATGCCTTTTATAATGACCAATAAGGTCCTGTTTCAAGGGTCTTGGTATGTGGGTGCTAAATGTCATGGATCCACAGCATTTTGTACTGATTTCTGCAGTGCAGGTTGTTTAACAATCTTATCTTTGCTAATCTATACTTTTTACAATAAAGCCTTTTAACACATTTTCTCCAAATATATTTATCTGTATTATTATTTAGTGTTTTTTGCTTAATCAAGCATATACTAAATGCTTCTACTCCAATGTTATCTGTTTTTTCTAATTTGTTTATATTTAAGTTTAATATAGTAACCTTCTAACAGCAATTTTTTTCTGTGTCATATGAAGCCTGCACAAACAACCAAAATATGCTTTGCAATGCCTAAGAATACTTAGGTGGCCTGCATAATAGAATTTTTTAATAATCTGACTCTGTTTCAAGTGTTCTCACACATAAATGCTAAACAGTAATATGTAATAGAACTCAAGAAATAAGACATAATTATAGTCAACTATAAATGAATTAATACATATATACTTTCATTTCTATTTCTCTTTTCCATGATGTCATACAGTACTGCCAGAAACCATATTTAAGGACCAAACTAAATACTGTATGACAGATCTTGTGGAAGTGAAGAAAATATAAATCGGATGTTTTTTGAAGGAATGTCATCTTTTTAGAGGGATTCTTGTACTTTTTTCTCCCCATTATGTTTCTAATTTAGAGTGCTCTTCCATGATGGCTATTTATCCTAAGAGGACAGATAATTGGAACTGCTACAGTGTTAAAGTGGTCCTCTGAATCAAATCTAAATAAATTCTTCAAGATTGTTTTTTATGAAAAAATTCTAAAGCCAGGATAATGTCATGCCTAACTTAGATTAAGTTTAGTTTTTTCTAACTCTTAAATATAATCAGTTAACATACAGTAATTGTGGTACCATTTGCTTTTAATTTGTTGGCTATGTATATTCATGCATCTATCAAATCTGTGTTTTTAGTTTTATATTAGTCTAATGTGCTTTTAAAAAATCTTTTAAAAAATCTCCTCTGTATTACCCCCTGATCTAGTTTCTGAGTTCTTCAGTATGCTACACTTCTGTTGCTATCCAATGATTAAGAATATCATCAATGGAATTAAACTAGTTGTAATAAGTATTCCAGATCTAAATCTGAAGCTTGTTCTAGCTATCTAGTATAGAATTTCCAATTTTGTTTCTATTTTTAACAACATGGCAAAAAATGCTACAAAAAACCAGTTTGATAGACAATTAATTCAAAGCATACAATAATCTGGATGAAAATTAACGTTGCCATGTCTATCTGAAAAATAAGCCTGCTGTTCCATTTCTTTATCTGAACAGCAAATAATCTATTAACATTTATCTTCTATTTGTTATATTTTAAATCAGCTTTTACTATTTGTAATGTTATTGTTACATAAACTATTTTTAAATATGAGTCTGATATCCTTGATAACAGTAATCCCATGATCTTCCCAGCCTCCCTGCTTACAATTTCTTTAGATTTAGATTTATCCCAACAAAGGAAACAAAGCAGTCAGAAATAGAGATGATTTTTTTTCTCCAAAAACTAGTATTGACTACAGTACATCACTGACTTTATGTTTTTGGTATTCCAAGCTGGAAGCCAAGAATTCTGTACTGCTAGGATTGTTAGCCACTGGTACGACATTTAATAAATTCTCAGTGTCATGGATTGAACAGATACACTGAAATGGTTCTTGTATATTTAAAAAAAACAGTAAGGGTTAAAAGAATTTAAAAACTGAATCTTTTTTTAAATAAAAAGTTAACTTTAAAATATAGACATTGAACGTAGCTATGTTATCCAGTTAAAAATAGCAAACAGTATAGTATCTTAATAAGGACAATTGAGACATTACAAAGTAGCAAACAAGTTTTGAACTCAGAGCTACTATTCAAATAGATTTTTAGGCAAAAGGTCTATTATAGACCATTTAGGTGGGTATGACTTAAAAAAAACACGCCTCTTGAAACACTCTCAGTCTTGTAAAAATTATAAATTTAATTTAAATTTCAAGTGGAATCTGCAACAAAACATTGCAATGGAGAGTGCTCTTGTACAGGATAACAACTAACATCTTTTTCAGGGTAATTTCTCCTTACCCTCCTTATCTGCTCCCTTTTAAGATGAACACCTTTCATATACATTGTGCAAGGACAATGTGCACCATTCACTTGCTCCTCTCAAGAACTTTTTCAGTGAAGCTTTTCCATTACTTTTGCAAACCTTAGAGTTAACAGAAGATTCCCAATTATTTCTCCTCATTATTGGATAATGTTATTTACTGCATAAAGAGCCTCACTTATAGAACAAAAGCCTTTTTTGTAGCTCTAGATTTTGCTGCATATTTTTATATATTATTTGATACCTATCCTTGTAATAAAAACAGGAGATATTAAATTTGAAAAAAGCAAAATGCATATATAGAAGTAAAAATTGTTGCACGCCACACTGCCAAACTTATAATAATCTTAACATGGAAAAAATGTTCTCTTCCCCATCAACAGTAGCCAAGCACGAAGAACTTCACCCATAATGGTGTTTGTTTCATTTTAGTGAGATCTGTGTGTGAACTCACCAAGCAGAGTTTATTTCAACAGCCATGGTTAAACAATTTTAACACTGTGATGAGTAATCCAGCAACTTCTGCACTGTGATAAAAAACTATTCCCAATCACCTTTTTCTACCAAATAAAACATGACCAATACAGATATTATATATCATGGTACACTGAGGTTCAGATAACAGAAATCTAGCAAGTATGAGTCTCTCAGAATTCATATGCAATTTTCATTTACTGTATGGAACAATCATTATTTATCAAGGAGGCTCTAAAAACCTGAAGACATAAATTCAAGCTCTATTGTGAGAAATGATAGAGTAAGATTCAATTCATCTTCCACATACATTGATAGCTAAAATTAAGTTAGGCACAAGCATGAAATAGTAGGCAGAACTAGAACCCACACTACAGTCTAGAGCAACTCCTTATTCCATCATCAAATATATTCCCTATATATTATCTATATACATGTTCAGACATTTACACTTTTAGTTCACAGGCTGTAAAGGAACATTAGATCTTTATTGTATTATAGCAGTTACATATACAATAACTTTCAATTAAAGCTCTGGATGCAGTCTCACAACAAAAGACGCTGGAAGAAGTCCACACAAACAGATATAGATATATTCTCTTAAGTAACTAAGGGAATGCCAAAAAGACTTGCATACAACAGCTTGCTATTAATAAGATATCTTTTCTCCCTCAACCACTGTTAAATGACTGCTTGTTTACAGAATCAGAAACCAGGCCTCCTGTTGAAAGCTTCCTTAGTATAACTAATACTCAAGCGGGTGGATGATAGAACCAACCATGCACCAAACCTTAATAGTAAGAAATCTTTTTACCCAGTATGATTTTGAACAATAGAAACCAGGTGTTACGTGAACATTACCATCTATACTAACAAAAAGACAAGCGTTGCAATAAAGTGAAATCCTTATTTTTATTGTAAATATATGTCCCACTCTTCTACATGTAGCACTTATAGTGCTATAATTCTAAAACCACACAGAAGGGATTGCAAACCACCCTGTCACATTTTATAAATGGAAAACTGTATAATAGTAGTGGGTGTGGGTATTCTTGCTTAATCTTCCATCGAGAATATTGCTTCACTTGTTATGTAAATGATTGCTGAAATATGGAACCTATTGGAATATATTTGACAACCACACAATAAAATAGTTGGAATCACATTGGTCTGGTTTTGCTGTAACCTTTTCCTTGTAGACTGCATGGCACTGAGAATGGAAAATATCCAGCTCTCTACATCTAGCAAATAATATGTAGAAATCTAAAGATATAAAGAGAGAGTAACAATTAGCAGGTGTAAGGCATAAGTCTCTGAATCTAAACACATAGTACTTATTTGTGAAGAAACCCCTCAATACTGCTGTAGGTGCTCAAATGGTATAGCAAATCTTACCCTAAATACCCACCTTTCACTGAAGAAAACCTCTGTATGTTTATTCTCGAGTTCAGGTTTTGATGCTGTGAGGCAAAAGGGATCATATGATTAAAAGGGCAAGATTTAAAATATCTAGCTTTCACTAACAGTTATTTATTTGCATTTACTGTTTTCATGGCTACTGGAGCACATATACTATATGTGCTCCAGAAGTATATACTATATATTACTATATATATATAGTATATACTATATATTACTATATACATATATATATACATCTGAAGATGACGAATGAGACTTCGTTGAAACGTCGCCAAGACACTTCCAATTTTACGCAGGAGAAAACCCGAATAACCAAAGATCTACATACAAACACCCGCGAAAACCTCAGAAAACAAATATATATTACTAGTATATAGTATACTAGTATATAGTATACTATATACTACTACTATATACTACTATATACTACTAGTATACTATATACTAGTTTTAGTATATATTATATACTAAAACTGTATCAAAGTATTGTAGAATGAAATATCAATTTGCTGATAAAATTAGACAAAATGCAGCTTTCATTTTTTATTGGAAGGGGTGGGAATATTTTCGGAAACTGTACTCTTAAGTAAGGTTTCAAGCCCTACAAGTCTGGCTAGTTTATGAAACAAAAATCTGAAAAGCTTCCTCAAAAGTTCTCTATTGCTTATAAAGTAATATAACAAAATTGAAATGTTTATCAAGTAAATTCATAGCTTGTATGGACTGTAATTAAGGTAGAGTTAATCTTGGTCACCTTTTTATGTTTCTCTTCTCTCCCAGACTCAACAATCTGCTTCAGTGTCCCTATTTCCTCCTCCCTTAACTGTTTCGCTACGTCTCTGTATCCCCAAAGCCTCTTTGGCATTCCATCATACATAGCTTACCTGTTTAAGATGCTTTGTCCTTTTATCCCAGTTGTAGGAGTAAGTGTTGATGATAGACGTTCATGTCTTAGGGTAAGGTAGCTGTTGGGAGTTCTCTAACAAATGTCAGCAGTGTCCTCTGGGCAGGTTGAACTATTGTGCAAAGTAGTCTTCTTCTGTATTTCTCATCACCACACAGCCCCTTGGTCAGTTGCAAATGTTCTCTCATTATCACACTGTTTCCCTCCCGCCTTCTCTCATATACACAAACAAGAGCATACCCTAATATTTCAGCTAGAAATCTTGTTTGGAGTTTATATACTAGTAAAGATACACTGGGATTAAAGGCAGGGTTAATTGAAATCTTAACTACACCATAGCAACATAGCAGTTCTGTCATGATTTTTTTTTTTGGCTCTCCATAAGGGGATATATCTAATCACACCAATCCCTTTATCAGTGTAATGCTACACTGATGAAGTAGTAATAGGATGAAATACAGTTCTTCTTACAGTATTCTACTGGCAGAACATCATAAGGATATGACAATAAGGATATGTTTATGTATTACCATTTTTACTCAGAAGAGTAAATCTCAAAATCAATTGGTAAAAGAAACTTCCATTAAATCCTATTTTTCCCACTATCATGTCTACCATAGTGGTGGGCATCTTAGACTCCATCTAACATCTTGAAATTGTTTCTACAGGATTGTATTTTGTTAAATTAAAGCCAGTGTAACTCGGTTAGGTCCTGTGCTGTTCAACTAAGGCCATTCTAAGATGGAAGCTAGTTCTGACAGTTGTACTGCAGAACTCATTTTAAGTCCTGTGTTGTTCAACGTATTTGTAAGCAATTTGACTAAAGGATTACTATCTATGATTATCAAATTTGCTCATGACATGAAGATGGGGAAGGGGAACAGTAAACTTCTCAGTACATAAGTTAAAGATTCAGGAAGATCCTGATAAACTTAAATAAGTCGCAAGAGCAGCAAGATGAAATTCACAGCAACAAATCTAGAGTCTTATACTAAAATAGGAAAAAATTAGAAGTGTGCGCATGATACAGGCAGCAATATATATCAAAAGGATCTAGTAGATTACAAGCTGAGTATGACCCAATAATGTTGTGCAGCTCCAAAAAATGAAACAAGAAAAGGCAATCCTAAGCTGTATTAATAGAAGTACAATATCAGGATCAATATAAATCATTGTTCCTCTCACTTCTGAATTAATCATCCTATTTCTAGAATACTACATCCAGTTGTAGGCACATATTTTAAAAAGAGTCTTGGTCAAACTAGAACATGGGAGCAACCAATATGATAAAAGGCCTAGAAAGCAAAAAAAAAAGTTATGAGGAACAGGTGGAGGTTTTGGTATGTTTAGCTTGAAGAAGAAAACACTGCAGAGACAAGCAGATGTCATCAAATCCCTGAGAGGCAATACTATCGGACAGAATTGTTTAGAGCTGTTCCAGAAAACAGGACAACCCAAAAATGAGTTTGATTTAGCAGGTTTTACTAGAACATTAAAAAAAATGGTAAGAACTGTTCAGTATGGAGCAGATTGCCTCATGAAGTGGTGGATTGTTTAAGCAGAGGTGTTTAAATAGAGGCTAGATTAGCAGTTTAGGCAGTGTTGTAGTATTACTGTAGATTTGTGCATCATCAGGAGGATGAACCCAACCCTTACATTATATGTACCAGAGGTTGCATGCAACGCTCTCTCTATGGGCACGCGAGCCGTCGCCCCAGCGCAGCTCTGCCCTGCATGTGTGCATGCCTCCTGCTGGCCAACTGGTCTTCGAGTCTCTGCCGCACATGCAGGGACCGTATGTGCATGCGCAAGGGAAAGGGCACATGCGTGGGGGCCACACATTGCATTTTGGGGGTTTGGGCATGCACTTTGGGCACTCGGAAAAGGTTAGCCATCACTGTTATAGAGAACACAAACTACAGGAAAAAATATCCAACTGCTGAAGTCAAATGTTATAAGTGTGGCTGATAACACAAGGGCCAAGACACCGTCAAAGTATCAACAGCATTCATATATATATTAATATTTTGCAGAAATATTTTGCCATATGATAAAACTCTATTAAGTAGTTGTCTAGATATTTATTACATTTATACCTGACTTCTTCTTCAGGTGTTCAAGGTACTATATATAACACTCCCTCTCTAATACTTCTCATAACATCATGGGGAGTTTAGGCAGAAAAGGGTCTGGCACAAAAACACTCAGTGAGCTACCATGGCTGAAAGTAATTTGAACTTAGGTCTCCCCAGACTTCATTCAACATGTTCACCACTAACACATACTGCTTTATTAAAGTCTTTCCAGTTATTAATTATTCAAATCTTTCCAGTTAATAATATATTCATAATTCTCTATTTTTAAAAAAAATATAACTGTACAGAGCAAAATGTTCATGGACACATCTTGATGTAACTACAGTTGAACACTGCATTAATCCAAGATTACTGAATTAATCAAAATGCTTGGTTCACACAACACTTTAAACCATAAACTAAGCACAGTAATAAACACAATTTATTAAACCATGAAGTAGCCAATCATATTTTATCCTAGAATATTGTGCAAAGTCACTCTGCATATCTTTACAAACTATGCTTCAGGAAATGTATGAGTTACAAAACTAGGAAACAGTATAAATTGACCCTATAAGTTTATTTAAACCATGACTTAATATTTGAATCTGATATTGAATTCTCCATTTTTCTTGGTATAAGCATGTTTTTAATAAGCATAGGATATACACTACATTCTATTATCCTATATTACTTTATCCCAATGGTAACTAGCAATGCTTCCCAACTATATGCAAGAAACTATGTAAAATTGTCATCATTCAACATACTACTTATTGCTGTACTGGGAAAGCCTTCAGGTATAGTTGATTTTGTTTAACATAAATTGCATTCAGAATGATTCTTAACAGATTACATTAGCAATACAGGGGATCAGTGCTATATAACTGGTCAGTATAACTGACCATTTCAGTTATACTACATGAGATTTTATTCCTTTAAGAAACTCTGCTTTTCAAAAAAAGCAATTCATATACTGAATCAGGACAAACTCAATCTTCCTTGGTATCCATCATGAATCCAATAGCAATGATGAGAAATTGCCGTTCTATCCAGATTTCTGATGCAGAAAAAAGACATGGAAATGTATCATATACATCAGAAACTCTAGAAAAGAAGTGCAATAAGATACCATTGTTGCATTCCATTTTCTATATGGATGCTGTAAATATCAATAATCTATAAATTAATGGATACTCAAAAAATAAGGAAGCGTAATACTCATTGGTTCAGGAAGAGAAAATTCTGGATAACTCACAAACCTTCTGTTCCCCCTCTAAATTGTGCTGTTCTGGAGATAGTTTCCAGGGGAAAAAAAGTTGAAACTGGATTTTGGAATACCATGCTTCAGATTATTTTCAATTTAGGGATTTACATTTAGAAACTAGTAACTGCCTCTAGAACAGCACAGTCCAGAAGAGCTCCAGTACAGCTTAGATGGTAGAACAGAACACTCCTGAACTATTTTGTATATCTTCCCACTCAAAAAACAAAGACTATATTGTATAAATATGAAATATTTAAGTAAAAACTCTCTAGCAGATCTTCGGTCTCTATCATTTGCATACTTCTCTATCCTTATCACAATATTAAACTAGTGCTACATAAATATTTCTGTTCTTACAAGTATATACTATCCAGTACCAGTAACAAAGTTATAGGACTTTAATTTTGTTGACAGGCTGATCAAATTGAGCTATTCTGTTTTTTTGTGAAAAACTAATCAGAAATTGTGATCAATCAATTAATTCCTTGGGTAAATAAATTATAGAAAGGAAAATTCTTTATTCCTTGATATAATTTGTAATTACAGCTCTTTTTGATATCTTAATTATGAAGTCTAATTCATACTGTGATATTCAATAAGCTCAACGCCCATTAGAATGAAAAAGATAGGTACAAACTAGAATAGCTGTTTTAGTCTATTGCTGGGACTTTCTTTCCTCAGCCCTCCAAGTTCTAATGCTCTCCAATTACCACTGCACAGAGTTGTTTTATCTCATAAACATCAATATAATGTATGTTTTCTTTTTATAGCAGACAGTTTTATTGTATACTTTAAGCCATCTACAAAAAGAACTATTTTAGTTTTCTTAGCAGATAACCTGTATTTTGAATAACCCTGCCATTATCCTTTTGGAAGGATATTCAGTTTCCCTCCCATGCCCATAAATTTACTCACTAGGGATCATTGGTAAATCGAGGAAGTCGTGGCTGAGGAAAACCATAAAGATGACAGTAGAGTACATCAAAGCAGTAGCAGCACATCTCCGCTGTCACGACTAGATTTTTGGTGCTGTTGGCAGTTCCATTAGGCCGGGCAAGTGGGCTCAATGCTCCTGAAGTGGGATTCATTCGAGTAATTGGAGAATTTCCAGGGCATAAAGTCAAATCTGATACATTCTCCCTTCCACTGCCCCCATCTGCATGCTGGTGGTTCTGAAGAGGACCTGAACTAGAAACTGGCACAGTTGTGGCTTGATTCCCGTGACTATGTGTTCCACTTCCAGACAATTTGGGTTTCTTTACCCCACAACAGCCTGCTGCCAACTTGGGCTCAAGTGGAGGAACACAGCGTCTTTTTCCCATCCTGATTCAGCACCTACTGTCTGAAGCACTGTAGAACCCTGATAAAACACACAATATGCAACATATGTCATTTCATTAATGAAAAAAATATACAAGAAAGTACTTTTTCCAGTAATAAAACAGCGTAGTTCATATTATAACATACATATTATACAAGAAAACTGGCATATGACATAGCCAAAAATTAAACAGAAACAAACTGAAATTACATGACATCAAAAGTTAGTTACTTTAAAAATGTATCAGCAATTCAAGACTAATCAGAAAACGCTGGACTACCATCTTATGTAGTCCTCAAATTATGACAGCAGTTGGGGCCAGGACTGCTGTCGCTAAGTAATGTGGTCATAAAGTGTGATGTCACATGAACACATCACTTAGCAATGGCAATCTTAGTTACCACTGTAAACCCGAGATATGCTACTTGCTAAATGGAAAGTGGCAGGAGTTCTAGGGAAGGTGTATGGGAGTGACACAGGAGGGAGTGTTGCGGGAGTACAGCAAGCAAGGTAAGGTCTAGGAAGACTGATGCAAGCTGTGCAAGTTACAGGAGATAGGAGAGGAGCTTTCAAGTGTATAGCTTCAACTAATATCTTATCTGGAGTGCAAAACTGTTGTTTTGAATACAGCTTGGCTACTTGAGTGTTTTGAAGTATTCCAAGCTGAAACCAGAATGAGTTCTAAAATGTTTGAAACCATATATTTCATACTTGAAATGGGACATATTGTAAAATTTGAACCTGGAAAAATTAAAAATGTGCAGATCTTTACTTTCTACTTTTGGAAATAATAGGCAGAGAAACCCAAGAATGATATTTCTTCTTGGTTAGGCTTCTGTTCCTATTAAAAAAAATATTCTGGATCAAGACCAATGGTTATCCATACCTGCTATTTATTAGGACAAAGACAATTTTTCCTTCCTTGCAGCCACCCTGCATGGTCTTCTAGAAACAAAATGGCTGTATCTTGTTATCTTTAGTCTAGTAAGTGCATCCATACTTGGAAGTGTTAGTTCCTCAGTTATAATTGGGCAATTTGTGCAATGTGGTATAAGTGATCCCTAATGACTTTGATCAGGGAATCCCAAATTATAATATAGATACTTCAATTTCTGGCAGAAGAGCTGTTCTTGCAGCATAACTAGCTTTATTTCAAATTATAAGATGAGCAGAAAAACAGTCTTAGCTGTAGACTTCAAACTTTTATTGAACAAGACTGAAACAAATTGTTACCGAAAATGTGATAAGAATATGTAAAATTTGTAAAAATATTTAAAAATGTTAAATTACACATTTTTCCACTGGCAGCTAAATTAATATGCTGAGTAAAACTTCAGCATGCAATATATTTATAAATATATGTTTATGCTAAATTGATATTGTTTATAACTATGTGAAGGAACTGTATACTAATACTATGTACAAAAGCTATTGAAATGTGTATACACAATGCAGGTATTTAACACAATCTTCATGTTAAATATCTGTAAATATCAGCCTCCAAAAAATAAAGAATTAAATACCTATTCAGTTCCTTTTGAGAAAGAAAGAAAATAAGAGGAAACAGTTACACAGCTAGAAGATGACCTTCCCAATTTGCTGGAGTGTGGAACAGCAACAGCTGTCACAACTGTTAACATCACCATTTATAAGCTATTTGTTTTTTTATACTAACAAGCTTTTGTATATTAGGCTTCAGATAAATGCTTACTGAAAGCAGAAACCTTGTACTGCCAAGGGGGAAGTGGACAGGTGGAAGGGGAAGCTATTTTATTTCTGGAATGAATTTCCTTTTCTCACGGCCCATTCCTGTTTCCAAATCTGAAAAGAAAGAAATAAAACCCATAAATTTTTAGATGTAGTTGAATACCATTAGACTGTTAGACTGTCAACAGATCTGCAAAAGTGACTAAAAATACGTTGTAAAATATTTCCTATATGAGGGAAGAACTTTTTTCCTTGTCTCCCCTGTCTCCATTCATCTTTCTTATATTTCACTCTTGAAATCTTTATTTAAATACATTTTATATTACAAATAAAATGTATACACACACACACACCATACACTTATTCTTTTAAAGTAACTGGGTGTCTGGAACAAATTTTCTTTAATATATAGCATGTATGGGGGGCACTGTAGAAAAAAATGAGAAAAGTAAAATAGAAGAATACAAATTATTAGAAATATCCAAGAACAAGGAGGCCAAGGACATGAACTTATCACTAAAATATGTAGCACAGGTGGAATAAAAAGATTAGCATTTGCAAAAGAAAGTGACCTGGAATAACGAAAACCACTATTAGAGCAATGTTTACAAAGGAAATCAAGAGTTTTCTGAAAATCCTCAGCATATTTGTTGCAACATTCAAGTTGCGAATTTTACTCCTAATTAAGGCACAATTATATGCATACTTAAGTTTCCCTTGACTCCCCCCCCCAGTAAAAAAAAAGGTAGAATATTATAAATGAGTTTAGCTGACTGTAGCTGCAATTCCAAGAACATATTAGGGACCAACTGTACCGACGTGGGGCATGCTCCTGTATAGAGGCACTACTGCACATACGGTACAGTACAGAGCAAGGAACAACCTGGATTATTTTAGCAAATGCAAAAAAATCTAACTGGGATTCTCTTCATTCATACAATTTCCCAACACCATGCTATATAACATGACAGGAAAACAGCAAGGAAAAGGAAGCCTGCCAAAGTCACCCAGTGAGCTCGATCCACTCCAACCGGGACGTTTTGATCTTTAAGGGGCTACCGCCTGCTAGCTCAAAACCTGGCAATCGAATAGGCTCAAGACCCTCCGGACCCTAAAGGAAGCAGCAGAGCAGAACAAACGGGAAGGGACCCCCTGGCCTGGCAGGAAAGGGAGGCAGAAAGGGGAAAAAAAGCTGCTTCCAAGATCGCCGACAGGCAAGGAGACAGGAGGGCGCGCTTCACCTGAAGGTCTGAAGCTTCGCCTGCGGGATAAGAGGCGAGGCAAGCGGTCTGCGGTGAGATCTGAGGAGAGCCTGCCTGCCTCCCCCCATCCCCTCCCCTCCCCTCCCCTCCCCCAGGGACGGGGCTGCCCAAAAAAGAGCCCGGCGCGGCGCACCTTTTCTTTCCTTGACGCGAAGACGGTTCCCTACTCCAGTTACTTTTCAACCTAACCACCGCCGTCGCCACCACCACCGCCGCCGCCACCGCCGCTCCTCCTGCTCTTGCCTCCCCGCCGCCGCCGCCGCCACCTCTACTACCCCGCGCTTCATGGAGCCATGGGCCAGGGCAGGCGAGAGCTGGAGAAGTGGACCCAGCGGGGCAGGGGAAGGGAGGACAAGACAGGCCGTGGGAAAGAACCGCACAGCAGAATCGGACGAAGAAGCGCGGAGTGGCCGCCGGCTAAACAGAGCTGAAGCAAGGCAGGAGAGCCCAGGTCCTCCACCTTCCCGGCGGCCCCTTCTCTGAGTGTGAGGTAATGGGAGAGGAATGTGCACACCGACCTCCCATCGGCCCCATGAAAACCATAGATAGAGCGAGGACAGTTTCTCCAAAAAGAACCATAGATTACAGGAACTTCCACCAGCCGTTTAAAAGGTCACGTGAGAAGCCCTGGCGACTATAGAGAACGAAGGGAAATGGAGACGCTCGTCCTCATAACGGATAACTAGAGTTGATTGCGTATCTTAGTCTTTTCTTTGGAATTTCCTCAAAAGGCTATTTTGTTGATCCACCGGTGAGAGCTGGCAGCCTCAGGAGGATCAGGACAAGTTTGCTAAGTCTTTAACAGCATGTAGGCGAAGAAAACTGATCGTGAAAACTACTTCGGGACGACCGTTCAATTTTTAGAAGCCCTGGCCTCTTTTGCACTCGTCTAGCTAACGATGGGATTTTTTAAAAAAAAATTCTAGTATTGCAGTTCAAAAACGTTCTATCGATCAAGGTCCCCCCCCCTTTTTAAAATTCTATCACATAAACTAGAAATGCATTACTTTTCAGCCCAAAGTCTCACCACTTCAAGTGCATAGTATATACTATCAGTTTAGAAGTTCCAGCTAGGCTACATGCCTTTCTTTGCATATGCCCAGTTTCTCATGGGATGAAGATTGACTGTGGTTAATAGCATTATGCACACCTCAAAGTGGGATTTTTTTCCTTCAATCTTGCAACAATATCTCTTTTAGATTTCTTCAGAAATTTTACAACATATACATTGCAGGTAATGTATAGCTACAGTTTACCTGATTGTACAAAGTAAGGTGAACCAAATGGAAGAGAACTTTCTTGTAGCTTTGAAATACCTCGCTTTCCACAAAGCTGTTACTGGCTACTAATCTCAGCTTCTTATTGGCAATATTTCAAACAGAGGTCAGCCAATAAACTCTATAAGATTTACATAATGCTGCATCTAAGTACATAGATTATTATTAATGTCATGCATTTATGTACATGATACTCTTCTATTTAAGACTTATTATCCAGGTACTTTTGACTTTTTGTGATCTGATGAATATTGTTTTGCATGGACTGTTTGTACTTATAAAGAAAAGTGGTTAAGTAATATCACCAATCACCCAAGAATGAGCTCATGTTTGGTGACATTAACCACTTTTTCTTCCTGTCAACTTTTTCAATGGTTCAATTTTTATGAAATAAACTAATTGCATTTGTTAACCAGCACAAGTGAACTAGAATTCAAATATCTAAAAACATAATAATACCAGAATAATTAGGAGAGGTCTATACAAACAAATAATTTTGATTAAAAGATAAAATACAAAGGGCATGTTCAGCCTACACATACTGAACCAAGGAGAAAAATTAAAATTTGGAGTCTAGTTAATATAAACTTTAAAATAGCAATATAAAACAAATATACATGTATACATTTCAGTTTTTCAGAAAAACAGGTTCTTTTCCAATAATATTTGTTTCTGCATCATCTCTGCAGAATAATTAAGTTTTAGCTTCATTATTCTACTAGTTAGCAGTCTGATTTCATTTTGGTATTATTTGTTCTTTCTGTGAACGCAATAATTTTCTCTAGCACTACAGTTGAAAGACATCAATTTTTCTTGATTCAGATTTTCAAATAGTCCAACTTTTAAGACATACTACAATTGGAAAAACCATTTCTATGACAGAGCACATCTTTTTTAGCATGCCTGCTCTTTAAATTTTAAAATCAAAATTTAAAGATTCAAGATAAATTTGATTACATAAGGACTAAGTAAGTGTCTTTTTTTGCAGATAATTAAATCAGCTATTTTCACGAAGGTGCTGACAATACTACATATTTTTACTGAGATGTACATTCAGCTGAACTCATAGAAACTTCCTTTAGTAAGTATGCTTAAGGCTGCAGATTTAAATGACAAATGTAATTGTATTGGCAGATTGAATTGTAGAGCAGGCAAAATCTACTGCAGATGTTTGTGACACAGCATTTTAAGGAGTTTTCATATTTTGCATTGCTAGGACCACCTAAAATGATACATAGTAGAGCTTGATTGCTGTAGGTAAGAGTCGAAATTCCCCTATCCTATTTTAGAAAACGACATAAAGCTGGAGGCTTTGAGTGAAACCACAACATACCAGAACACAAGATAAAATTAGGCATCCTGATTCAAGAGGCAATTTTGGGAAACAGAATATAGCATTCATAGGCTGCAAAAAGCCATCATATATTGTTTTTCATGCATTTTATACCTCCTATTTATTTCTGTAGAAGACAGCTTGCTATTCTTGCAACTCTGCTTCTGGGAGCATGGGAGGTTTGTGGGGACAATCCACAGGTCAGTCAGTCATCTTCTCCCTTCCTCTTCCTCCATGTAAATTGCTCCTTCTTTAGGAACTGCTTTCTGTCTCAGAAGCATTTCATCCTCCTTTGCAGCCTGTTTACCTGACTAAACGTATGACTATGGGAAGGAAATAAATTCACTTCCTTTCAATATGTGCAGAGTCTAGTAAACTTATCTCCAAATAATTTGTTGTATCCTTAATCTTGGTCCTAAAGTTCAAGGCTGGACTGTGGCTAAACCTGCAAGTTGACCTGCAGGATTAAAGCTTGTATGGACATGACCCCCCCCCCCCCAAATAGAGAATACTGGCCGGGAGAGGTAGAGCTGGGCACCTAGTTTAGGTTAGATTGGGAAATAATCCAGCAGGTTCATCTAGAGGCCTGACTAATGGGCAGAATCTGTTGTCTCAGTGGGGTTCTTGTACTTTCAAAGCTCCCCTTCCATTTTTGAAATGGGCATATATTATCTACCATCTAGAAGCATGGCTAAAAGTTTTTTTGCATGAATGGCATAGAAATCCTTCCTTTCCCCCAGCAGAATTGAATCATCTGCAACTGGCTTGCTCTTCTCTGGCAAGAGTAGGGCAGTTTTGCAAGAATTTTGTATGTCTGTGCTTTAGGCTTGTGGCCAGACTCAAAACTCTACAAAAAGTTGATCTTGCTCCGGATAAAATTCTCATCGATGCTTTTGTTGGCAAGTCCTTCCAAATTGTGACTTCACCTCAGATTTGCTAATGGTACCTGTGGGTATGATGAGAACCATTGTATTGTGTTAAAAAAATAGAGCAAAGAATTCCCAGGTTGACTGCTAGTGAATACATGGCTTTGTCTTTTCTGTTTTCTTGACATCAGTATGGGTGTGATTTGTGATTGCGATCATCCCAGTATTTATTAGATCTGATACTCTTTAATAATATAATTATTACAGTTTTCATTAGATTTATAAGGTTATCCAAATATGAAGGACTATAAATTATTAACAACACAGTCCTTTACATATTTTTAGGAATAAATCAGATGAATTCATTGAGTCACTTGTGAGCAAGCAAATATAGCTCAAGCCTTAAAGTCTGATTTTATGTATAAAATTCTACTGAATCTTATAGACTATTGCTTCTAAGCACATAGAATTGCACTGTCACATAGAAAAAAAAATATTTTGAACCCAGTGAGACCAGAATCTTTGCAGAATTACTTGAATTTAAGTCATTTTTGATATTATTAGAAATATGGAGTTATGGGTATGCAAAATTCTTAGTGAGTTTTCCCTTTTTCTTTTACATAAAAATTGTGAAATCAAATGCTGAACCCTTGATGCTGCCCTAGAAAATAAGTATTCTTGAGCTGTAGGGATGGGCAGCATGCTATAGAATCCATCAGGTTTATTGTATGTTGACTTGAGCTGAGAGCATATAAAAAGGGTATTCACTGTTCATTGTTAATTGAGGAAGCTTGTACATTAGAGGAAATCCTCAGTTTAAGGTGCTTGTTCTATAATTGTCCTTTTAGAGTTAATGGGTTGGTCTGAAAATGTGGCTTTGGGATTTTATTATACGTTTCCATGGTCTTTTCTACATTAATTCAAATAGCCTGAATTTTAAAATAGCTCTGTAAATATTTGCAGAGAAATAAATGCATACATAAACTGTACTGCAACTTTTAACTGTCTCACAACTGCTACACAGACTCTCACAAAAGTACAAGCAAGAAGCCTTAAACCAGAGTAGTCTATTACAAAGAAAATACCCATCTTGTGCAAAAGAGTGGTACTTGAACTTTACATCATGCAGGCAGGAAATAAGAGGCACAAGAATTTGAACTTTTATATCCCATTAGAGTTTGCATTTGTTATAGAGCAGTCATTGGAATTTTTGGGGCATGGCATCTTTGTTAATTTTGCTACAATAAATCTACCACATACTTGAAAATCAATATTATTGGTAATAGGGAGTCATATTTAACATTAACATTTAACAATAACATGTTCCATAGCAGATAGGGTTGTCTTAGAGAATTTTCTTTTTTATGAGCTTTAGAGGGGGAAGGTTTTAAATGATGTGAAAGTGCCACAACATTTTTATGATAGGAATCTGCACGGTGCTGTCAATGTTTGGATTGAAATTGCAGAAGTTTCCAGAGCCATAAAGATATTGTGGCATCACTGATCTGTGGGGCTTGCTAATCTTTTCAATAGAAGTTGACATGGTTTTATTATCCAAATAAACATTTTTCATATATCCATTTTGATGTTACTTTTCTTGCCTGATATTCAATGTTATTGGTAAATAAATTAGGAATAGTAAGAGTTGTGTGTGCTTGGAGGTTTTGTGGCTTGGTCTCTCTTCCCGACTACTAAAAATTGGAGCAACCTGAAGCTTAAGAAGAATTAAAAGTGAAATACAGATGTAGAGAATGATAATCTTGGATTACCTGCATGAGACTGGATCACGAGCATAATGGGAAACTCCGATAAAACTACACATATATGTTAAACTGAGCTCTGTTTAATAGTGGCATAATCTTATTCTGTGAAGTCCTAATTGAAATCAATAACAGCAGAATTTCTATTAAAGTTTGAATTCTTATTCTTTCTGTCAAAATGACAAATTTATACAATCTGGATGTTTTTGTTTGTTTTATCCTATTTTAGTATAATAATTATAAGATTGAATTAAAAGAACCATTGGCTTCTAAAAATCATCAAATTACCTGTAATCTTAATGGATTAAGAGTATTATCACTGTCCTTAACAGTTTGGAAGGAAATTTATACTTTAATACAGACTCTTCTTTTTGCCATTTTCATTTTTCCAGACAATTATAACCATTATTCTTATACAAAATCCTCCAAATCCTTTATTTACGTTTTCAGATGTTATATAGCACAATTTTATGCAATATAATGAACAGCATCACACCAGCTACAGAAAGAACTGTGCTGTAGTTGAAAACAATATCCTGGAGCACCAACATGGGCACAGCACAAAATTCACAACACTACAAATAACTTTTGAAATGTATTTTAAAAATAGACAGCTAGAGACTGCAGAACCACTTATGATTCTAAACATAGCAGAATTACCAGTGCAAGGACACTGGTTTATGAAGGCTGCTTCAGCCACTGCAAGTTCATAGGGAGCCTGAATGGGCAGGGCTTAGTGGAAGTAGTGTCATCTCCCCAACTTTTTCCAATTTATGACAGTTTGCTTCAAGACAGATGGCTCTTGAGGTCTGTTGCAGGAATCCATTGTACAAATCAGTGAAGTAATGTCTAAAACTGTAAGATGAAAGGAAAGGGACTATCACACCTGCGTCAATGGTTCCAATTAGTAGGCACTGGGACATATCAAGAGAGCTAAACAAAATGAGACTGAAGAGTTTAAACAGGGACGAGCCTGAGAAAAATCTTTGTTCCATTGACAGATTCTTAATAGTCTCTTAAGGTCACTGGGTTCCATGTTTTAATTCATCATCCATCTTGTCTTTTTTTACTTAAATGCTGCTTCTTACAAGAAACCTCCCAAAAAAGAACCTTAACACTGTTCTGTACATAGTTTTGTTTTCAGTCCTATTAGTTTTGTTTCTAAACTTTTTCTTTTCTCTTCAATTTGGATACCTTCTTGACAGTTCCATTTTTGTTAAGGAGCTTCAGGACGCGCTCTTTGTGATCCAAGACCTTTAGCATGGATTCTCGAGCCTCATTTATTTGATCCATTACAAGTTTACATCTCTGCATATTTCCCTGAAATATAACAAATGTAACACATTGAATTTAAAATGTTAATACTTCAAAGTACTGCATTTTATCTTCAATCATCTTGAAACACCAAAATGTACAGAAACTGAAGAACTGAAGTATTATTATAGCATATGAGAAGGGACCATTCAGAACAATGTTCTCATGTAACATGCCTCTCCAGTTCTTGCTGACAGTTTTCTAATACAACTGGTTCCTATAGAAAATGTGAAAATTATTGCACACAACAAAATTATAAATGATAAGGTAAATAATGACAGATATTGTATAGGAAGCCACATGCCAACACCATAATTCTGTCCCCTGACTCCACATCCCCTTCCCCACTCTGCTTTTCACTAAAATGAAGTTTCAGATGTATTTATGCAGAGCCTAGGGAACTTCAGTTAAAAAAGATTCCCTTTCTTAGTTTAAAGTGTAAGTGAAAGATTCAACTGTGTTTAACAATAAATGGACACCAGAAAGGGGAAAGGATGGCCTGAATGTAAATGTATAGCACAAAAACTATATAATAGTTTAGCATACATAAATTTATGGACTGTGTTATGTAATGTCATGCTTTGAATGCAATATTGTCTGATAAAAGAAATAATTTAAAATGGGTTGATGATAACAGGTTCTAATATCAGGGCCTAAAAAACAAACTTGATAATATCAAATTATTTCTTTAGGATAACATTCGGTTGAGTACATGCAGCTTTATTTTTCAGATATTAAATATCTATTTATATAAAAGATGTTCAGTTTTGATTTACAGTCCAGGAAATATGAATTAAATCAGTTTGCTAAGAAGAAAAGGAACCAAATGAAAACCTTCAATTTACATATTGTATCGATTACCTTTCTTTTACACAGTTTTGTCTAAAATAATCAGGTTTTTATTCTGCAGCTACAGCAGAGGCCAAAGAAAATTAGCAAAATAAATACAACTCACCTGTATCAATTCATTTATTTGATGCAAATCATCATCGGTTGCTGCCTTTTTCTTGGGGATAATGCCTTCTTGTAAGGAGGTGAGTCGTTCATACACATCATGTTCCAGATTAGTCTACAAAATATTAAAATTTGACAACATCTAAGCTTCACACATTTTCATAACACAGTACAAAATTAGAAATTCCAATTCAGTATTTATCTGATTTCAACATATTCAGTATAATTTCATTGCTTGCAGAACAGCAGCAAAGTCTTGATATTGATAATGACATCAATATGTTTCAAAGAGGAAGAAGGAACATCCTAATTCACACTGAATGGAAAAACATGAATTCTAACTGCCTACAGTGTAGAAGCACTATACCATTCTTCCATATAGACCCAAGCCTTCTCCAATACTTTTTGTTCTTAGTTCTCATATAACTACCTAGTGTGTAGATTAAAATTTTGATTTGGTCTAAAGCTTCATATACTTTTAAAAAACCAACAGATATCTATGTATAACAATCATATCTTGGTTTTCCTTTCTACACTTCTGGAATATAAAGACTTGGCACTAAGCCTAAGCACTTACCTCTCTTGCAATAGGGACAATCAGGAATATAAAAGTGTTGCCTCAGATCAGTGGCTCTATACCACTTCTTTAAACCAGTGCACCAGAGGTAAGTTTTGAGCATCAGAACAAAATGTGTAAGTATTTATGCCTGACTCAAAACTTCTCTTACTGAAGTTTTAGGTTTATGTGATACAAATTTACCTGTATCATTTTTGAAGAGACAGTCATGGCAATTTGTGATAGTTTCTATATGTAATTTTTCAAATGACTTCTTAAACAACTCTGGAATTATTTCATAAAGAATCAACATGACTTTCCCACTTACCAGCTGTAATAACTGTGCTGCGCAGAGATGGACTTTCCATCCCTGTGCACGGCAAGATACTCCTTTCTGATTAGCTATCTCTTGTAGCATAGCTTTCTTCTCTTCTAGAAGGAATGAGAGATGAGAAGGAAGCAAATAACCATGCAAAAAAGAAAGCAGAGTTTTTATTTTTACAGAATAAAAAGAGACACATATTTTTTAGTAGAAGTCTGTACAATTTATGCATTGATTATATAATGGTCAACTTCAGATATTGGAATGGAACAGCCTTAAAAATCAAATTCTGATTTCAGAATTTGTGAACATATTTTAAACAAAAGCAAAATGTCTATTCAGAGAAATGAGTGGCAAAGTTATTTCAATCTAGGTGGTAAGAATTTTAAAGTTCGCAAATAAGAATTTTTAGCTAGGGAATGTTGATTTCTGAGGATAAAGAATGATAAGGTAGGTAGTGGATCTGGAGCTGAAAGATGAATTAAAAAAACAAAAAATAAAGAGCAAGATGATTAAGTTGGACAGAACATAACACTGGCTTATGGCAGTTGGTAAGGTTGGCAGAATGTGACACTTAGAATAACTTTATCACTTTCAATGTACACTAATTGGCATACATTTAAATGAAATTTCATTGCATACAGCTCTCAAAGGATCATCACCTCCAATATATACTTGGAGATCATGTAGATCATACATCTGGAGATCTGAAATGTGGGCTTCTTCTGGGGTTAGGCAACACAGTTTTGTGCTGATTCCCTTTCTCCAGGGTTGATTCCAGTTAGAGGTGACTGGTGAGGAGAGGTCCCTCCTTTGGCCCGTACTATGTAGGGTAATACAGGGATTGGTGCTGTCTTATTCAACAGCACACTGCTGGGTGAGCTTATCTGTCACCAAGGGGTGAAATATCAGAATGTTGAAAATACCCAATTGTATATCTTTGTCCCTGGCGAAGTAAGCAATGCTATAGATGTCATCTTGGTGCCTGGAGATTGTAAGGGTCTGGATAGGGATCAGCAGGCTTCAATTGAAACCTGGCAAGAATGAGTGGCTTTGAGTTTTAGGGCCTTCTACTTACAGGACTATGCCATCTTTGGTGCTGGATTGGATTACACTGCCCCAAACAGACTGTGTCAATTTGGGGATCTTCCTAGACTCACAACTCCTACTCAATGAGTAGTGATTAGGAAGTTCTTTGCACAACTTGTCTTCTGTACCAATTAATGCCAGCCCTAGTGAGGCCCAACTCATGCCCTGCTTACTTCCTGGTTGGACTACTGTAATGGGCTCCAATTGTGGCTACCCTTGAAGAGGATCTGGAAAATTCAGCGTGAGCAGTAATATGTGTTTCTGGCAGAACACGTTAGACTCCTGCTCTGCAAGCTGCGTTACCAGTTTGCTTCCAGGATCAATTCAAGTGCTGGTATTTACTTTTAAAGCCCTACATGGCATGGACTGGGTCATTTTAGTGACCACCTCTCCCCAATTTCATCTGCTTATCCCACTAGCTCAAACAGAGAGCATGTTATGGGTTTCATCATCTAGAGACTGGCTGGCCTCAGGCAGTGGATCTTTTCTGCTATGGTGCCTGTGTTGGGAAATACTTTTTCCCCAGAGTAAGACTGGCTCCATCACTTCTGAAAATCCCTTTTAACTTCATAATGCCGGTAGGCCTGGGGACACCAGGGGACTGGTGAAGTAGTGTGGTATTAATAGGCTCTTTTACTATTATGAACAGGTTCTGTTATTTCTTATTTTTAGCTTTGTTTTTATAGTTAATGCTTTTTAATAATAATAATTGTTTTAAATGCTTTATCTTTGTTGTATGCTATCCAGTCATATATTTTGTGAGATGGATGCCTATATAAATTGAACAAATAAATTTTACTGAAGGTACTGAGTGATGTTGATGCTAAAATATGCTTACTGGGATCTCTGGTACCATATTAGCCTCAGGGCAGAGTAGCACTTCTTCATTTGGAGCTGTGATAGTTAGTAGAAATTCTGTTTTACAGATGACTATATGGTTGAGCCAGTGGGACCAGGTAAGAAATGTTTTTTTTTATACTGTCCTGGACATAGTCACCCCCCCCCCCCGAGCCATTTGAATAAATATGTGGTTGATGGTTTCTACTCCTAGGATGATGATGCTGGACAATTTCTATCTGCTGTCCCTAGAGATAGAATTGGAAGTAACTCAATATTACTACAGGCCTACACAATACACAATATTGTGCTGCATGAAGCCTGCTAAACACCCCTGTTGACCCACTGGCATTTTTTTAAAAAAAAGGTCAATAAATTCGCATCCTCACTGCTCCTAAAGGCAGCTGCTAAGCACTTCCAATGCCTCCAGCTCCAGTGCTGCCACTTCTCTGTTAGTTGGGAAACATCTGATCAGTGCACTGAGTATTTTTAATGTCTCAGTGTGATCCTTCCACTTCTAGAAATTGTGCAAGTCTGCACAAGAAGGTGGATATCACTTCTTAAAAAGGTAAAGGTAAAGGTTCCCCTCGCACATATGTGCTAGTTGTTGCCGACTCTAGGGGGCGGTGCTCATCTCCGTTTCAAAGCCAAAGAGCCAGCGCTGTCCGAAGACGTCTCCGTGGTCATGTGGCCAGCATGACTCAATGCCAAAGGCGCATGGAACGCTGTTACCTTCCCACCAAAGGTGGTCCCTATTTTTTCTACTTGCAGTTTTACATGCTTTCAAAACTGCTAGGTTGGCAGAAGCTGGGACAAATAATGGGAGCTCACCCCGTTACATGGCAGCACTAGGGATTCGACACTTCTTATATCTACTTAATACTTCACAGTAGAGATACAGAATCTGTTCATATAGTCTGATCAAACTGAAAACATGAGAAATTCCCAACAATCTGGAAAGCAATTCTGTTGGGAGACTTATCACTTTCTGGAATATAGAGATGATTAGAGCTTTTGATAGGCAAAACCTGTGCCCTCATTATTTCCAGACTGAATTTCTCTAATTTTTGTTATACGTGGGCTTGCTATAAACTTTGGCTGGTACAAATTCAAGCTTGTAATAACCTATAAAATGCCATGATTTGGCACTTGGGTATTTGTGAGGCTACTTGTTCCATGTAGAATTTGCTAGCAAAGAACACATACTGAGAGTCTCTACTTCCCTATGAGGTGCAGGAGGAGCAGATTAGAAGGTGAGTGTTCTGTACCAGAATTCCCTTAACGTGGATATCCCCAGCAATAAGACTACTATTAATCAACATAATATTTGCTAAGACCTGGTTATTAGACATTTAACAAATGAACTGATGAAAAATGTACCGTATTTTTCGTACTATAAGACGCATCGGAGTAGAAGATTTTGAAGAGGAAAACAAGAAAAAAAGTTTTTGCCTTCCTAAGACCCCAGGAGCACTCTGCAGCCTCCCAAACCCCCCACGGGTCACATTTTTGCCCTCCCCAGCCCCCAGGAGCACTCTGCAGGCCTCCCAAACCCTCTGCGCGCCCCACTTTTGGTGAAAATAGGATGCGTGGAGCAGGGTTTCGTGACGCCAAAAATGGCTGTATTTGGTGTATTAGACACACCAATATTTCCCCCCTCTTTTAGGGGGGAAAGTGTCTTATACTCCTAAAAGTACGGTATTTGGAATGTGTATTGGCACTGGTTATGATTATTAACAGTGGGTTCTATTTTATGTGGATATTAGAGTAATATAATTGTTTTAGGGCAATAGGCACACTACGCACCACAAGGTCATACCTTGTGATCCAAATATGTAATGCAGTGTAAGCAAGTTTGTGGTTTTTTCCACATACAATTTATTCTATTCATAATTAGCCATCAAGAAAAACCATCTAACTTGCAAAGCTCTAAAGATATACTTTCAGCTCAGATATGTTCCAATAATTATGTTAGATTGAAAAAAATATAGAAAGTGACTGCACTTTCTTAAAATGGGGGAGATGGATTGCATTGGCCAAGGACCATCAGGTTTATGGTTTAGGGGAGCTGTGGATTTTAGTGAAATAAGTGCTTTAAAGCTTATTATGGATCTGACACACCATATTATTTTAATGCTACTATGAATTTCAGAGCAATAATGTCAGGAGTTGCTAGGGCACCAAAAAGAGAACAAGATTATTGGAAATTACTGTACCTAATAGCAACTGGAAAAATGATGTAGATGATCTTATATATACAGTTGAAATGTTATATACTTTTAAATAGGCTTTTGTTTGCATTGTTGATGGCTAATACATAATTTCAATACACCTATACAAAATGTGTAGTGGAAGACATACCTTTTACTCTGACATCACTATATCGTTGGAAATGATGATAGGCTGCTTTCCATGGATTGCGATAGTGACGGAGCAGAGTTATGGGTGGTTTTGGACGTACAGGCACATACCTCACTCCTTCTTCATCTAAGAAAAATTTAAGAAGTAACTATTTAGACTTCACTGAGAAGTTTGTATTATGAACTACAAAAAATGAATGTAATCCTATTTTAAAGCATAGGGCAGCTCTGTTTTGTTTAATGCTAATTTCAGCATTAATCTGGGAAAAATATTTAATTTGTAATAGTTTTGGGAAATAAAGAAGTTCTTCCTTTTCCCCTTTTCCTGAAATGTGGTATTTGGGTTTCTGAATAGATACGGTTTTGAGAGATTACTAACTAAGAAATAAAAGTTTTGTTTCTGAATTCAAATAATCACCTATATATTCTTTTGGAGGTGATTTGCGCTTTTCTGCCTTTATCAGCAAGCTTTTGGTAGTGGATTTCTCATCATCCGTGCTATTGGTTTCCATCATATCCCCTTCCTCTGTAGAGATGATGTGTTGCTGCTTACGTGGTTTTTTCCTTGGGGAAGCACCTGGCGGCAAGTCACTTTGGGGCACTGTAAGATTGTTGGCCAGCAATGTAACAGATGAAGATACACTATTTGTGCTCAGTGGAGGGACTGCTGGAAAGAAAAAAGAGAAACATGCTTAAGACATTTCAGAGTTAGGATTTACTCCAGATTTTCTGGCTTTTTCTTCCAGAAAATGCAATGTGCTGCATCGCTTGTTCTATTTGTGACATGCATTTTTATATGGCACAGTTACTTTAGAATATTCTGAAAAATTATTCTCCCAAATATTTTAAAGGCCTCACAATAGTTTGTCTCCCTATTGGGGGTTCTTTTCAATAGTTTGGCCTTGTACTAAGAAACCAAACAATTAGCCTTTTTGATTACATTTGAGAACCATACAGTAATTATTAAAATTTCAAGCCTCATGAATACAATAAAATATTGATAATATTTGATATTTAAAGTTGGGGTAACTTAAGGCAAAATTATTTTCTGTAAAATAAACAAGCAAAAGAGCCTCAGGGGCTCTACAAACTTTACTAACGAGAGGCCTCATAATAACTCAGTTTCCCTTTTACTTTGAACACAATATAATGATTTGCTTATTTAATTAAATTTATATAGCCATCCATTTTCCTCCAAAAGGAAAACGGTTTAGTTGAAGCCTGTTGTTCCCCACCTATTTCTGACAACTAAAGAAGCTTCTTGGATGAGAAGTGAAATGTTTTCAAAGAAAAAACCAAGAAAGTCCAGTTGCCTTTTGGAAAAAGCACCTTTGGGACAATCTAGATCAGGGGGGTGTCAAACTCGTGTCGTCATGGCATTGTCACGTGACGTATCATGACTTTTTTCTTTGCTAAACTGGACGTGGCCTGTGCATCCGGCCCACGTGCTGCGAGTTTGACAGCCTTGACCTAGATAATCCACTTCCTCCAAAGTTCTCTGGAATTGTTGATCAACAACCGCCTTTATCACCAAGTTCACAGTGCTAAGGCCTGGTCCACTTTTGGGAGCCAAATAGGTTCAAACAGGTTCCAAATAACTGGGCAAGGTTCCACCCTAAACATCTCCTCTGGGTTTGTGACAACCCAAGTGTCCAACTGGGAATGAATCCAAGCATCTTTATCTGACAGAAACTCTGCAAATTCTTCCATGTGGTACACTCCTTATCCAGGAGGACCTGGATCATCTGAAGCAGGGGTGTAGAATAGTAGTCTGCAGCTGAAATAAGGACAGAGATGTACTGGTGCTTTGCTACCCGAACCACCATGAGGTAGACTTTAATAGCAGCCCTAATCTATGTTCATGTTCTCTTATTCATGTCTCATAGTTGCATAAACATTAACAATGTTTTTAAACAGATACTCCAATTACAGGCAATTACAGTACCTATGTAGGAATTCCTCCCCGCCCCCCAAGTTTTCAGTGATATGCTAATTTTTGTTTATGCAGCAATTTATAAACTTCTTTATGAAGTCATATAGAAAATCAAAGCAATTAAAATGAAACAAGTCTTTTCACCATTATTTATTTATTTGATTTATTTATTTATGTGCTGCCTATCTCATCTAAAGGTGATTCTGGTTGGCAAATATTAAATCAATTTGAAACAAATGCTTCATTTGGCTTTCCTAAGCAATTCTAATCTCTCTTTGATAACCATTTAAACAAGTCTAAAGGTTTTCAAAGTAGACTGAAAAACCATTTTTTCTGGGATGATATAAGATTCCCTCTGAGCAGGACTGGAAGACCTCCAAGGTCATTTCCAGCCCTATGATTCTATAAATCAAAACAACAACAAAAAAACAACCCATACCTGAAACTGGTCGCATTATATCCAAAGGTTCCACTTCCTCTTTTATTTTTATCTCTGGTACAACAGGACCCAATACTGTAGAGAGGATGCCACTTATGGTTGTTGGAGGTGGAGGAACAGTTACAACTGTGGCTGAAGTAGGTGGAGGAGCTGGAAGTGTTCCGGGAATGCTTGATAGAGCAGCTGTGGGCTGCGAAGGTGGACTAGCTGCTGTGATGATCGTTGGAATGGTAGATTGTGGCTGCTGAGAAGTAGGAACTGAGACAGGAGGTTGCTCATTACTCTGTATGGATACTGCCTCCACAGACACTGTTACGGGAGTGGCCATTGACACATGAATTTCTGGCTTAGGTTTAACACTAGACAGAACACACAGATTAAAAAGTTAGACTCTTTCTTCAAGATCCTATAAACTTACAATGGTGCAGTGAATTGTATATACAAGCAGAGTCATATAGGTCCAAAATTAAATGACCATGAACCCACTGCAAATTTTGAAGCATTCCCCAACACAAGTTCTATGCTTTTCTCTCATTAAGAGCCTCCTAGTCCCAGCTTCTACTTTCTGCTGAACCAGGAGCTATGAATCCAGCATGACTCCCAAATCTTGTACCACCTCCTTGGGGGAGTGCAACCCTGTCCAGAATAACATTGGAGGCCATATTTCTAAATGTTTGCTGATGACCAGCAGCTTTGTTTTGGTAGGGTTTATTCCAAACCTGTTTCATCCCATACAGATCCTCAAACAGAGGTAGGCTTCACATAATTTAACAACCGGTTCGCCTAGTGCAGAACCGAAAATGTGAGCACGCATGCTTCGCTCATGCATGTGCCTTCTGCGCTTGCGCGTGGCTTCAAACACACAGCTATTTCATGCGCACAGCTTCCAGCACACCGCTTCCAGCACACCTTGTCAGGCAGCCATGGTGAGTAGAGCGGGCGAGGTGCGGAAATCAGCTGGGCTGCATGGGAGGGGCGAGCAAGCCACAGAGTGAGATATATAGGACGGGATAGCACCGGGGCAAGTGGGCAGGCCCAGCCGGTGGTCGGAACTACTAGTTTGCCTGAACTGGCAGCAGCCCACCTCTTTCCTCAAACCTCCAGATACCTGTGCAAAATTTCTGGTATTGTTCATGATGGCAATATATTATCAATGACTTTGATCAATGTACTTGTGATATCTCACCTGAACTAATGGATGATTTCTCCCATTGATTTCATTTAAGTATTAAACAGCATGGGATAAAGCCCCGAGTCTTATGGGATTCTCTGCAGGAGCTTCTGTGGGTTTCAGGTCTCTGCATCCATGATCATCACTGAAGCAATCTACTTGTGTAGAACTATTCTAAAATAGTGACACTAACTTCCAGTTTTTGCAGCTGGACGTAGAAAGCTATAATTGAACATTACTACAGGCATTCCAGATTGCCTTCTTAAAGAGAGATGCCCTACCACTCCTTTAAAGCAGATGAGGATTACCCTCTTCCTTAAAGAAGTATTAATATTATGGATTCACCAACTCACACCCTGCTTAGCCCCTATAGGAGCTAGGATGGATATGGATTGAGCTAATTTGAGGCAGAATTCAAATTGCAGAAAACCTTATCCCATTATCTTGAATTATACAAGCTAAAAAAACTTTGCTCAGTGAACATTTATACATATGTTTCCTTCAATTACTTGTTTTAAATATTTACCATGCAATATGTTTTTATTTGCAAAGCTAAAATGGGAGGGTTTTATGGGGGGAATCTTACCCAGCTGGTCTTGGTGATCCACTTGCACTTCTCACAGAACTTTCTACACGAGGGCCAGCTACCTCATTTGGTTGAGGAGGAATTAGGCTTTTCCTAACTGCCAGCCTGCAAAATAACATGCCAATTACTATGAAATTTCCTTTGCTTTTAACACGAATATCTGTGCAAAGAGTATAGATCAATAGTATAGATAAAGTATAGATAAATATTGTAGTAGCTCTCTAGTGAGGGTAAAACAAGAAATGTAACATACATAGTCTGTTCTACAACTCTAAAGCATTCATTCAAAACTGTCCAGAAATTTTGAAAGCTTCAACAAAGACTTTTTCTGGTTTTGATCTGCATATGATAAAAATATAATCAGATATACAAAAGTTTGTTATTCATAGTTTCTTTTATGCTTTATTAGCATTGTATAAATGTTACAAAATAAATGTTACAAAATAAATTTACTTCTGATATGGTGATGAGCATATCATAAATATAAATATTTGCATAAATATTACTGCAATTGCAATTTTACTCACCCATCAGTAGTAGGTTTCTTTCGGAGAATGCTTGGACGTGGGGATGAACCCTGAGCTGATGTGCTAGAATTGGCACTCTGGCTGTGAGTTTGCACCACTGTAGTTGAAGCTGAAGCAGAGTTGAATGTATTGCTAATTGGATTGGCCATAATGGTGGCTCCATCTGCCAAGACCACTAGTGAAAGTGGTCAGAAAAATAAAAAATTAGTTGAAGTGATTATCTGGAAATTATAATTTGCTTTCCTTAAAATAACCCACGTTTGGATCACAAATATTGATATTTTTAATTTATAGGGTACTCTATATTTTTTCAGAATTAAATCTAACAATGTTCAATATAGCTATTCTCCTTCAGTATGTCTCCAAATAATAATTCAGATTGTAGTTAACTCCTTCCTCAGAGAAAAAGGTGATATGCATTTTTAATCTTGGAGATTGAAAGAAAGCAGAAACTGTATCCTGCTTGATGACACCAGAACATTTGCAATAAAGTTGCAAGTATGAACAACAAAATATCAGTCTAATAGTATATCCTAAGTACAGTCCTTTGTATGTTTCCTTAAAAATTCCAGCATAATCAAAATAACTTCCTAAAAAGGCAGATATTCAGAGTGTGTTTCCCTAATAACACAAATATTGTCCGACTAACAGATGGCTACTAGAAAAAATGAAATATTTAATTGGGGCCTACATTATGGTCTTTTACTACTAAATGAAGACTACCTTAAATGGTATGCCTTCGAATTCTTTGCATACTATTAAATTTTATTGAAATTTAGTTTTATGATTCTGTTTTAGATTTAATGCCTACATCTGTTATGGTTTTAAATTTTATATTACAATCTACAAAGAAAATTGTAATTATTGGAATGTATCTATGTCTATATCTCTATATATCACAAATAAATCATAATAAATAAAAACCTGATGTCTTGGTTTCAGTTTGTGGCTGCTGAGGCCCCAATGGTGTTGTTTGAAGACCTTGAGTGCCAATTGGTGTAGCTGGATGTAGCCCTTGGGTTCCAATTGGCGTAGACTGTATTCCTTGGGCACTGATGGGTGCTGGCTGTATCCCCTGTGCACCAATTGGTGTAGACTGTATGCCTTGTATATGACGGGCATGGGATGCATCCACTGTCATCAGCTGCATGGGATTAAGATGCACTGTTGAAGCTACTCCCACTCCAGTCTGAGCTGCTATGGCAGAATTGGGAGCCTGGGCTGAAACTGGAACGACATGCTTAATAAATATTCTGGTTTGTGTGGGAATAATTAAGTAAAATGTTGTCAAATGCACTTCATACCTGATAATGTAATTATTTATCAGTAGTTTGATCGTAACAGTTGAAGATTTACGTACATTAGATTTAGCTTTAAATCCATACATTATAACTTGCATGAACATGATTAGTGCCACTATTTGCTTTCACATCAACTCAAGAGAACATACTCAATTCATATCCCAGCAACATTCATCACAGCATGTACAATTAGCCAAAACTGTAGATGATACAGTAATAGTCTAGTCTAGTAAAAACAAACCAGATAATTGCAAAACTCATATAATAATACAGTGATTATGAATTTAAATAAGAACGTATCCTTTTGAATATTCATTGATTTTAAACTTAGATTGTTTTAGCTTGTATTTTCCAACAATACAGTTTATACTTACAATGGAGAGAGCTTGTTTGCATAACATACAACCCAAGCTCATTGCCAGAGTCCTTTTTTTGCAATGCATAAATCAGAATATTAATCTCTTATTTGTAATTATTACTAAATAATTCATGTGGTTAACCTAGACACTTAGAAAAGCACTGAAAAAGCATTTTTCATATAGATTTCAGATTTTATGGTATTAAAAATATTATAACACTGCCATTAACACTACCTGTAATGCTTATTTACACCTGAAGAAACTAGTTGAAAAAGTTACTAGCATTTTGTTGTAAGCCGCCCAGAGACTTTGGATATGAGATGAGAGGCAAATAAATTCCACAAATAAATATTTAATAATCTCAAAATTTTGTTTCATTATTTTAATTAAGCAAAAAATGATCAACGATGTTTTTCTACTTTTGCGTTTGGTGGTTAGTGTTTCTTTTTTAGACCCCAATAATTTGCAGTCACACCTTCATCTTAAACATTGTTTTTATGGATAAAGTTATACTGCTGCTCTAAGTAAAGCACCACTGTAAATTACTGAAATTAGTGAATTCTTACCAGGATATTGGCGGATAGTGGATACAGAGCTGGTAATAGGTGTGTAAGTGTGGGCAGCCAAAGGGTATGAAGGAGGATATGTTGGTAAGAAATACTGAAATTGAACAGGCACTGACTGTCTACAGGAGTGGAAATGAGAATTATTAAATACAGTCTTGCAATTAGATCAATTTAATAAATTATAGTTATGATTATTACATTTTATTATAGTGCAAATTATAAATCTTGTTAGCTTATTTGGATAAAAGAGATTTGAAAAAAAAAATTAGAACGACATTTGAAAAGATTGTGGAAGCAACTCATTTGTTTTTAATAATATGTCACATTATAATCCAATTAAAAGAATACATATGGGGTAAAGGAAAGGATTTTTACATATTACTTGTTTAATACCTGTTTTTTTTTTTAAATCTCTCAGTTCCATTGATAATTAATCTAGAACAGCACTGTATACATTTGACACACTTTAGAAATGCATTTTTAAGGACATACATATTACAATCCATTTCCAAATACAGCAGGGTTTGAAATTCAGGATTTGACAAGGAGCATTATAGGTAGTCCTTGGCTTATGGCCACAGTTGAGAACTGAATGCAACTATGACCACTTTTACCGCAGTCCTCACTCAAGTCACCAAGATCATAAGTGCAAAATCATCTTAACTAACTGGCTAAAAATAGCAAATTGCGATCACATGACAGCAGGATGCTGCAACAGATCGATCATAACTGTACCAGATGCTAAGCATCTAAATTGTGATCATGTGACTATAAGAGTAGGGTGACAGTCATGTTCAAATTTAGGCCATGGTTATAAGTGGAGGACTGCCTGTATTTGCTCTTAATTATCCTTCATTTCCTGGCATTCACACTACTGAGCAACATAATTCAAGGTATTCTCTATTTTTATTACCTGAATGGGTTTGTGCCCAGGAAATTTTAATTCTTTCAGAATCATAACAGATATTCAATAGAATTGTACAAAAGTTTAATTATTTTACATAATTAATAATATAGTTTACATAACTGTTTATATAACTGTAATAATATAGATTCCATCTATCTGTAATAATATAGATTCCATCTATCCAAGATTAATTCTTTTCCTGTATATGAAAATAAGCTCACTTACCTATTATCATTTCTAGCTTCCATTGCCACTGGATTTGGAGATGCACGGTGACTAGATATAGGAATGAGATTACTCCTCTCTGCTGTATAATCAGACTGGATGCGGGGAGAGGTGTGTGTGATTTGCTGGGGGACGACTTTAGCTGTATAATAAATAATAAGAGACAATCCAGTTATTCACCATACTCAGTAAACTAAGACTAAGAAAATAATATATGCAGAAGATGATGTTCAGGGGAACAAGCCTCTCTGTATTGTCCTTTTAACAGAAAGAGAGTCCATGATAATTTGGAGCTGAAAACATAGGCATTTTCAACTGAGCAGAAATGCGGTATATACAATTCGTAAAATATTATATGGGCAAAGAGATACCTATAGCGCTGCTGAAGGAAAATGAGGGATAAATTTGACCAGTCAATACAGACCAGTCTCTATGAAGACCTTACTTGTGGTGGCAAGAGCACAAAAACACCATTATTTCTCTGCCCTTTTTATGTCTGCAGAGTGTCACCTAGTGGCTTGTTTCAAAATCACCAGGTCCCTGGGGGGGTGGGAGGGGTGGAGCTCATGTGGTCAACTTCAAGGCCATGCAGAGAAATTTATAAAACACCTGATGGACAGTCACTTGTATCTATTCCCAGTTGGAATCCAGGCATGGTGCAGTCCATTAAAATACTTGGGGAAAGGACTTCCCCAGTTGTCTAGAAACAGTTTGACCCTGTTGGTCCTGATGAAATGGACAGGGTGCTCAATGCTGTCAGTGTAACCACCTGCCAATTAGATCCCAGTCCCTCCTGACTACTGAAAGCTTCCAGGACAGCAACTTCCAGGTGGGTTTAGGCAGTGATTCAATTCTTCATTAGAGGAGGGATGTTTCCACGATTAGGCAGCAGTCATGGCTAGGGGAGCCTTTGCATAACTATGTGTTGTGTGCCAGTTGCGCCCTTTCCTGGATCTCTCAAGTCCTGATCATCTCATGCTTGCAAAGCACTCTACACAGGGCTACTCTTGAAGAGTATTCAGAAGCTACAACTGGTGAAGAATGTAGCAATGTGGACAGTTCTTGGGGCCTCTATGGTGGTTCATATTGCATTGCTGTTGGCTTCCGGGTCCAATTCAAGGTGTTGGTTATCATCTTTAAAGCCCTTCATGGCATGGGTCCAGGCTATCTGAGGAAATATCTCAACCCAATGGAATTGGCACACCTTACCCATGTTGGCAGAAGGGACATGTTGTGGATCCCATTGGCCAAGGAATGCCAACTAGTGGGATTCAAGAGAAGAGCCCTTTCTGTCCTCCGAAACAACATGTCCCCTGATGCGAGATTCACACCCATCCTTTTGGCCTTCTGAAAGGAGCTGAAGACCTGGCTCTACCAACTGACTGGGACCTCACTGGGGTCATGTCATTCTGGAGGTGGTTAATGGACTAATATCCCACCTCCTACCCTGTGTGCATCTTGCTCTCTTCCTTCCCATCTTGTCAATTTTAAACCAATTTTAGTAATAATATTTATCATTTCAAAGTCTTATTCTTGTTTCTATGATGGTAAGCCACCTCTAGGCAAGATGGGTGGCATGTAAGTTTAATAAATAATAAACTGCCTACTTAAAAAAAAAACTAAAAATAAAATAATACTTAAATATTATAAATTAAATTACAGTATAATAAGAGAAACCACTCACCAACTGGGATGTTTGAAGTAGTCACAGCTGTTGCATGGGATGAATGCGAGGGCATAGTCACAGTTACAATTGTACTAGTGGCTGCTTGAGTGTGAGGTATGGAACCTAGAAGAAAAATATAATACAATTAAATCTTTGTGTAGAAAATGTCAATGGATATAGATGAGAAGAACAGAATAATCTATACAAGAAAATATATTATATTGATAGAAGCAAGCCAAAAGAAATATCAAGCAGTGTTTTTCACATAGTATGACACTATGGGGCTAATTAAGAGTGATGTACCCCAAATCCTAGACTATATTTGTGCCCCTATAATCTTGCTTTCTCCCAAAATGTTACATATGGTTCATGACCACCAAAATGTTGCTATTGTCACTCAAATCTATTGTGAGACAAATTTTTTGTTTGAATAGAGTTTTGCAACATTAATAACTTTTTTCATTTTACAAATAGTTCTGAAGAAATAGGAACTACAGATACTTACCAGCTGTAGTCACAGAAGGAATAGTATTTGTTGCTAAAATTGGTGCCACAGTTGCTGCTGCTACTGGAGTACCAGTACTAAAAATTGTTTTCTGTAGAAGAAAAAGTTGTACATCAAAAACTGTTGAAAATTTGCTTAAAAATATTATTGTATCAGCTTAAACTAGTCGGCAAGCTATTAGCCCCTATAAACATAATATTTACATGTGGTTTAAAACCATGGCTTACTGAATACAGTAACAACTAAATGATCTCAATTACTTTATTAAGCCATCATTTATACAACATAACATGCAGTAATTGAGATCATGCAACCTATTAAATAAAATAAAAAGCGCATTTGAATGACTCAATGGATAAGAAGTAACTGGTTGGACTGCATTCATGATAATTTACCTGAGCCATGGGGTGAAGCTGTTGTTTTTGTGTTCCTATGGCTGGATGAGAAGGTAAAGTAATTCTGGTTGCTGTATCCCTTGGCTGGGCAGGACGCTGAATACTGATAGGCGCAGAAGGTGGGTGCTGTTGAATTGATAGTGCCGGCCGACTGTAAAAAAAAAAAGTTATTTTATTTAGGGTAATTAAAAATTAATGACACAAGAGAGATCATGACTTAAGATGTGCATTACCTAAATTAAAATACTGTGCAAAAATGGCTTCGCACATGGAACAATTATCTAAGAAGGCAATCTGAAACAGCCTGTATATAGTAGCCAGATTGTAAAAAAATGATCCTCAGGTGCAAACAGATCAACATGCAAATACATATATCTTCCAATTATATACTTGGTCTACTTAGTGCTGTGTTCCGTGGTGGTTACCTGAGGGTAGATTCTGTAGCATGTGTGGTTGTTGTAGTAATAACAGGTGACTGAGCCCTTGTGGCTGAGACTGTTGCAACTACAGCAGGCGGAATAGTACTTGAAGTTGTCACAGCAGGCCGAGACTATGTAGGCAAGGAAAAAATAGCATCTTATCAGCATTGCAACTTCATTATTGGAAGAATTTTCAACTATTTCAGAATCTATTTCTTTAAAAAATGAGAACCAATATTTAAGTTATATCCTAGATGATATTCAATTGTATAAAATATGATAAAATTGCCAGAAGGATTATTTTTAGAGAAATAGGAAAAAAATGCATGACAACCTCACACAAGAGTAAAAAATACTTAATCAACTATCACAGACATCGAAACTCTTAAGTACAAAGACATCTTGAAGTTCATTATTAGGTATATTTTATTTACAGTGGCTTTTCCAAAACTATTTCTATAATCTCAGGAAAAGAAGCTGCTAGATTTCCCAGATTATTTATGCAGCGAGCCACTGAATCTGCAAAGTGATTTCTTACTGAAAAAGACAAAAGAGAAGCATTAAAACAATTAAATGAAATACCTCATGACTACTACTTGCCTGGATAGGTTGATGAATGATATGCTGAACTGCTGGTTGAGCTGTTGCTGCATTTGGCAACTGTGAAGCTGGCCTCAAAACAGTTGTTACTTTAGAACTTGACATCACAGCAGCAGCAGCTGCACCTGAAAGAAACCATACTCATATGACTGAACAACATTTAATGTTCCATTTTAAAAGTGTCAGGTTATCTGCAGCTTTTATGCAGGAGACATGATAAAAATCTAATAAGAACTACTACATGATTCCAACTATATACAACAGTGAGCTCAGACGCACTTAAAACTACAGATTGGAAGAAGCCAACTGGGCCATCTAATCCAACACCTCATGCAGAACTGCAAATTAGAATATTCCTAACAAACCACCAAGCGGTTAATCTATACAGTGAAGGAGAGCACATCATCTGCCTTGGAAGTTGGTTTCATTGTCAATTTCATTATCATAAGGAAAAAATATCCTAACATTTAATTATAATTTGCCTCTCCTTTAAGGCCACTATTCTGACTCCTGCACATGGGATGACAGAGACTATAGAGAGCTTTATTTTACACAATGTCCTCTCAGAACCTTAAGCAGTGCTAGATTTACCCATACGTCTCTAAGGCCCTTAGTCTCATTTCAAGGCTAGTTATATTCAGTCTCTTAGTTGGTCATATAAACGTTTCCTGATGATACTGGATACTCTCTTTTGTATTTCTTCAAGTTTTCTGGAATTGTGAACCAACATTTAAAAGTAGGCTCTGTCCAAGGCCAAAGACAATTCAACTACACACAGGAGGCTATCCAATATTATCAGGAAACTTTTAGAATAGAATAGAATAGAATAGAATAGAATAGAATAGAATAGAATAGAATAGAATAGAATAGAATAGAATAGAATAGAATAGAATTTTTTATTGGCCAAGTGTGATTGGATACACAAGGAATTTGTCTTGGTGCATATGCTCTCAGTGTACATAAAAGAAAAGATACGTTCATCAAGGTATAAGATTTTATATGATCACACTAAGGAGACTTTTTTTGTCACAATTGGCTTATGATTTAGATTCCACAAATTTCAAGGGACAGTTTAATTTGTGGGTGGCCCATTTTTAATGGTATTTTGACTAAAAATTTGAAGCTTGGTTTAACTACAGAATGTGCTGTATATACTTCTAAAAATGTTATAGTTTATAGATATTCTAAACCCAATTTTTGGGGTGTATTTTGACACCTAAAATTATTGGCTTATCTGCAAATATTGATTATATTTTATCATTTGTTTATATATATATATTCATTCATAATTATTAGAAATTATAAAAAAACTCTACACATCTGGTTCAGGAGATCTGAACTTAGTTAATGTCAGAACATCCTCCCCATGTTTCTAAGATGATACAAAGAAATTCAGCTCTTCAGCCACTTCTTACAATTACACAATGGATCATATATCCTGTTTTCAGAGAAGATAGGTCTAACTTATTTTGATAATTGGTTGGATAAATTACAATCGTCCATACACTGTGGTAAACCATGAACTATAATGTTCAATCAGGCTGCTAAGACAAACCTAACCAACTGTTCTTAGAGTTTAGCATAATGTGAATGCAGCTTAAGACTAATCTCTTTAATGGGAGTCTCTGAAGTGGGAGTCTCATTGACCTTAACTGCAGTCAGCATTAACATACAACCATAACTATATTGCAATATTTTCTAAGCAACTGAGATTTTTTTAGGATCAGTGAACTATATCATACCACAAAGATGTATTATGTAACTCCTGACAAGAATGTAGTTAAATGGAATTGCTTCCGATTCAAGTCCAGCCTTCTCCAGATGCTTCATTTTAGGAGTAACATCTATATTAACCATATCTAAAACTCATCCAAACAAGATTGCTATATAATCATTTTCTCCAAGAAAGTACAATTAACTTTACTACCTCGAGGCAAGTGAGAAGCTCCAATATGCAAGGGAGGCCCAGGAGCACTACTTCGGATAATTGACATCTGAACATTGGTTGTCATAATATGATGCACGCTATTGGGATGCCCCTGCATATAAAATAATTTTTTTTAAATTACATGAAAAATTTTTGTGTAGAATTGACTGGAAAAGTTTAATTCACAAACTATAATTTAATTGTATAGTTATTATACAATTATAACTATGGTTAATCTGAAGTTTTAAAACAAATTCAAAGGTAAAATTTAAATATACATCTTTACAGTAGAAGTGTAATCAAGGCTTTTTCATCCTCTTCCATAGTCTTAAGAAATAAGTTTTATATTTTAGCAAGAAAAAAACCCAATACCTGTTGTCCACTTATTGTTGCTACAGGAATAGCAGATGCCTGTGGGATGCTACTTTCCATTGTTACAGTAACCTGCCCCGGGACTTTGGTGGGGCCAGACAGAGTAGATGGTGGGGCTGGTGGGGCTGGTGCAATAGGACGACTGGGTATTGCGGGCTTCAAAGGAGGCTGCAAATAACAAAGATACAATTGTTTTCTCTTTACATAGAAATAACGTGAATATGTAACAGTTATTTTTCCTTATGGCAGGAGCAGGCAACAAGTGGTTTTTCAGACATTGCTGCATTATAAACTCTCATCATCCCTCCCTACGGCCATGTTACCAAGGTAGCTGGAATTTGGCAGTATCTGGAAGTCATAATTGTGTACCACTGCCTTAGAAGCCAGAATTGAGAAGATAGCAACAGACAGCAAGTGCCACCTAATGTAAAGAAGCTGAAGAAACAGTGGACTGCCTGGTTAGCTGCTGCAAGAAGATCGCACAGACTGACCACAAACAATGGCATGACAAAGTAGCAACAATGGTGCATTGGAAAATATGCAAGAAATATCATTTGCCTGCAAGCAAGAACTGATGGGACAGTATAATAGAAAGTCACAGAAAATGAAGAAGCTAAATTTGCCCTGGGACTTTAGAATTCAAACAGATAGGCACATAAAAGTCTGGACAGTGGATGTGGCAAACTATAAGTAAGTAAGGCCTGCAAACAGAAATAGAACAATTGTATTTGTAATGTATTTGTGGAAAAATGGTAATAATTCAAATTGAAGTGAAGAAAGAAGAAACAGCAAAATGGAGCCAGAAAGAAAACCGAGACGGCACACGGAAGGAATTGTTGATGCTTTAAATGTATGTTTGCCTATAAAATAAAAAGCTTTTTTTTAAAAAAAAGAAATAGAACAATTGTGGCAAAAGAAAGCAAAGAAAGTCATAGGAGCCTTGCGTGTAGTCTCAAAACAACGATCACCACTTGAACATCATCAGCATTGACAAATTCACTATCAATCAATTGCAAAAGGTGGCTTTACTTGGAAAGAGTTTACATGCTGTGTCAAAATCTGTAACACCATCAAACATCCACCTCTGCCTATCCCAGGTCCTTGGAAAGAATTCGATAGACCAAAATGCCAAATCCAGTCTCAATATCTGCCTGACTGCAATGAATCATCATAATAATTAATCAGTCAATTGCAAAAGCCAGATTTACTTGGAACAGCTTACATTCTGTTCCTTAATAAATGTGTACAAAGCCAATACTGAGAAGACAGAAACAAATGCTGCCTCTGCAAAGAAGCTCATGAGGACCATCTAGTTAGCTGTCACAAAATCACATAGACTGACTACAAACCTTGGCATGACAAAGTAGCAACAATGGTACACTGGAATATCTGCAAGAAATACCATTGGCCTGCAAGCAAGACTGGTGGGACCACAAAATAGACTAAGTAGTAGAAAGTGAAAATGCTGAAGGCCCTAGGATTTTATAATTCAAACAGATACCTGCCAATAACATCCCAGACTAAACAAATGTCATTAAAAAAGCAAAAAAACTCTGAATAGTGAATGTGACAGTATCTGGAGATAGCAGAGTAAAAGAGAAGAACCGCAGAAAATTACAAAGAACTGCAAGTAAAAGTTGAACAACTGTGACAAAAGAAAGCAAAGATAGTACCAATAGTAACAGGAGCCTTAGGAGCAATCCCGAAACAACTGGAGCACCAGCTGAACACCATTGGCATTAACAGAATCAACACTAGTCAATTGCTTCATTTGGAACAGCAAGTATATTTCTAACACAATGAAACAACAACATCTACCTATCTCAAGTCCATTCAGTAGGTCGATTAAAATGCCAAACCCAGTCTGATTTGGCTGACTGTGCAACCAATCATATTAGTCTAGTAAACATATTTGTTTCCAATTCACATTCAAAAAATCTATAGAAAGGCATTTAGTAGTACACATGAAAGTTGGGTTATTACATACTTATCCTACATATCTACTGTATAGTGCCCTTTCCTTTTTTCAGTTACTTTTTGTAGTTTTAAAAAAGTTTCACTGGATCTAAAAGAAATCTAAAAGAAATTTAGATTAATTATTTGTGATAAGTCAGTATAAATAAAAATACCTAAGGCATCAAATGCCAATGTGAGAGAAAAATATTTACAATTTAGTGTAGTATACAAAATTAGTCTTCATTACCTTGATAAGCCCTTCAGGAAAGGTAAGTGGCACTGCTGAAGCCAAATGAGTTGGAGGAGCTGCCACTGTAACTGGTACACCTGATGGCACTGTATGGTGTTGAGTCAACATTTGCACTTGTGGATATGGTCGAACTACCACTGTTTCCTGCTTTTCTTCACGGGACTGAAGAGAGCTAGCAGAAACCATATGATCTCTGGGAGTCACTTCCAATTCTCGATTAGATTCATCACTCACTACTGGAAAAGGAAAAAAAATATATAGAAAATTTGAACCATTACCACGAAAGGTGACAATTTATTAAACTGTATAAACATTATATTTAGATTCAGTGGACTTACTTCCATGAAACATCATTCTTGGTAAAATTGCCTTACCTGTTGTTACTGGATTTATCAGTCCAGCAGGTCCACTGGTGGAGATTGGAGGAGCTGGACCTAGATTCGGGGGAGGGACTCCAGTACGAGGAAACTGCTGAGAACTCATTTCCGCCTGTGAAGCATACATGCAATTGTAAGAAATTCAGATGTCTGCAGTACAGAATACTTTGTTGAGAAGTCTTAGTGAAATCTATTGCCTGAATTTTTACTTTTATCATATTGTTATTTACAACTGACTTGTAAAGCATTCTTAAACCAAAATTCTAGTTATATAGTTCAAACAACTCAATTATGTTTAGTAACAATTGTAATAAAATGTATGAATGCAACGGCAGCTGGAAATCAAATCAGTTTTTAGATTTTCAGCAGACAACTATCAATGCTAAATAATGTCAAGCAAATCAACTGTTTATTTAGAAATAAGTTACACTGTGTTCAGAGATAATTAAGTTTGAAGAGAATGGAGTTTTAAATGTGTTTGGAGTAATTTTTTCTATTGAAATCAGTTTTAGGAAGCTTAATAAATACTTCATCACCATGAACTTGTGTAAACCTGACACTGAACTCTAAGTGTTGTTCTAATAATTAAGTCACATACTAAAGATCTAACTCATTGCTTGGCACAAGCTATACAAACAGGATAATTATCAGTGATTTCATGTTTTTGTAAAGTGGTAATGCAATTTTATATATACACTTCTCTGGAAATAATCATTAAAACTAATTTAGGAGATGATGGATGGGCAGAGGGATAGATGGTAGTTCTCAAAGTGTGAGAACAGTGTGTCCTCTGAATTGTTTCTGGTGGGTATAAAAACCTTTCTATTTCATAGTCTGAGAATGAAAGCAGCAACAAGGAACACACCATTGTCTAACAGGTGCCAAACTGAAAAGGAAAAGCTGGCTATTTCTGGGAACTGCAAGCAGATATTTCTTAAAACAGTCAATAAATTAGTCTTAAAGTAAATTGTAAAAAAAGTGTCATTTTATCACACCACTGATCCACATTAAATTGGTAATTTTTGCCTGAAATTTTCCGTAGACTCAGTCAGAGGTCCTAGCCCGCGATTACTTTAGAGTTTCCAACTTAAGACCTTATGGTTCTCTCCGTTTCCCGTTCAGCTTTCAGCTTCCTTTCAAACTACATTGCAGGCATGCGCTAACGTAGGCCATTAGGACCCACAAAGTGAACATAGTGCCTCTAGTCTAACATCTTACGAATGTATTTTTAAGCGAAATGTGGCTGGCAGCGGCTCGAAGGCGACCTAGCCTCGTTAGCAATGGGACCTTCACCTTCCAAATAAGGCAGTGCGGGCTAAAGGCTTTTTCCAACTTTCCGTGTCGGAGAGTGTGGCGATCGGAAGAGCTTTAAGGGTAAAATTCTCAAGACGAAAAGCGAATCATGACGAGCGCAGAACTAGCTGGAAAGCCCACCACCAGACCCCCGCCTGAGGCGTCACACGAAGCTCCTCCCATTCTCTCGGATCAGGGCGGGATTATTCTCTTGAAATAAATTCCGCCCACTGGCTTCGCCGTTAAAGTCCAGCCCCTTCTCTCACCAGCCAATTGGAAAGTCTCACCTTCCAACAGTCGACCAATCCGGATCAAAGAAAAGCACTACAGGCCAACCAATAGGGAAACCCCCATTGGCTACGCCTGGTTACCAATAAGAAAATAAGTAATGGCTAATTAGAGGCAGCTAAAGCCCGCCTCCCATCCCTCCCTGGTCACTATGTGAAACAAGACGCGCAGAATAAAGGACCCGGATGTTCAGACAGAATAAAAAAGCTGCAGCTACCGACAACAAACCTCGCGCAGAGCCTTTAGGAGAAAAGAGAAAGGGATCACTCGGGTTGATATCTACTGAACCGTGACTAGAAGGAACGATGAGGGCTTCGGGCAGACCCCTGTCTTCAAGGCCAGCCCTTCCCTCGACCCACAACTTACCTGCTAAGGAGGGCGCGGCGGAATCCCTCCGGAAAAACTCCCAGAAGCACTACGACGTGCACTGACACCGAGGGGGCTCAGTCGGGAGTGTTGCTTCCGCTGCTGCAGCAAACCACCCCTCCCCCTTCAGATCGATTGGGTCTCGGGGCGCCCCGCCCACCGTGGTGAGACTTTCGCCTCATTGTGCACGGCTATTGGCTGAGCCGCGGGTGGCAGAAAGAGTCTTGGGAGTTGCAGTTCGAGATCCGAACGGCGGGTACGTCAGGTGTCGCGAGAGGTTGAAGCAAAAGAAAGACATGCGATTGGTCGTCTACAAGCAGGCGGAACACCTAGGATATCTCCGCCCACTAGCCCCAGGATTGGCTGGCTATCTCCCATGGAGACGGCTTCGGGAGCGGAGCAAGATTCTCCTGTTCCTAAAAGACGGCGGGAAATTGGCTTGCTGTCGGTCAGCGGGAAGGAAAATCAGGCGCCCTTTTTAATTTTTTGTTAGTTGGCGTCTATTTTCCGAACGAGAAAAGCAAGAGCAGGATTATCTTCTAATCTTCCGTGAACTTTTTCTCCATACATAAAACAGTATTTGGTGAGGAGCCGGACCTGCTCTGTCGCGCGCGTATTATTACTGCAACATGTGATACGCTGTTAAAGTAGCTGTTGGTTGAATAATCGTCGCGAGCTGTCTGCCAAATGTTAGGCAGCAACCTTAAAATCCCTAATGCAGCTTATTGACTACTACGAGCATCCTGCTACGTGTGGCTGTCGGAATAGCTTGAAGTCCCAGTTGAGTTGTGATGCTTAGAAATTTCAGACGCTCAGTTCTTCCCTCTCCATTTTTAATTCCTTAACATTTACACACAAGTATAAAGAAGCCTAGCATATGAAGTAGACTCCGGTGTCTGAAATAAATGGCATTTTCTGTGTTAACCCAGGAACAATTTTGAACCTTGCTGGACTGATTAGCCAAATTATTTTAATCCTGAAGATTAGCAGAATTTATCGGTTCTCATAGATCATGTTGAAGGATTTGAAAGTGTTTCTCTACAGTTTTAGAGGGTTTCAGAACATGACATAAATTACATTTACTTTTTTTATTTTCAAAGCTTTGGAGAAACTAGACATGAAAGATTTTCCAATGGTTTTTCTACTGGTATTCCTCCCTGCTGCTAAGAAAAATTCCAGGTTTAATAAGATTTGTATCTAAACACCTCAACCTGTATTAGAAAGAATATTACTCAAAAGCATTATATAACAAAAATGATTCCAATTGTTGCAAGTTATAACAATTTCCTGTTTAAAATATATGGAAATCAAATATTTTGGTAGAGCAGAGAAGAGAAACTTGTGACATCATCACGTGATGTATTACAATTCCCCTCTTTGCTAAAATGGGGTGGGCATGGCCAGTGCGTGATGCCACACACAATTCTTTATAGCATTTTAATTGTAGCTGGAATGGGTTCTGACAGTAGGATTAGCATCTAAAAATACTGCCATGAAAGTCTTGCATAATCTAGCATGAATTGACACTTTTTACAATTTTGTCAATTATAGTGGTTCCCTATAAGGATAGGTTTTCCAGTGCTTGTATGAGATGTAATTTCAGGGATTCACACTGAAAAATCTGCTAACTAACCCCTGCCTCTTATTCCTTCCTATCTCATGAAAATAAAGGTTGAACTATATGGGAGAGAATGACCCTCAGAAAGTCAAGCTCATTGGAGGAGTCATATAATAAATGAGCTGACCACAGAACAGGAAATGGATTGTGGGTAGAGCAATATTGGCTTTTTTCTAAAAACATAGGCCTGAGAATCTACCCTCTGCTTTCATGTGCATTGCTAAAAAAAGTGTGCAAAGTGAGAGGGACTTTCATTTGTGAGGAAAAAAAAATAAGTTTGGCTAAAAAGCTCGATTATTATTCTGGCCAGTATTAAATGCAATGCTCACTTTTCTGTTTTTTGAGATTTTTCCATGCTACCCTGTAAAGGTAATATAAACTCCCTGAACAGAATGGGATGGACGGAACACTCCTAGATTCTCTTGCATTCTCTATATAGAGAGACGATCAAAGAAAGCAATTCCCATTGGTAATCAATGAAAGAGATTATGCAATTTCCTTATTTGTAAATGTAAATGAGAATATATTCACAGGCAGAAAGGCAAAATAAGAATCCAGGATCCCGGAAGACACGGCCAGTATCAACAGCACTTCAGCTACTTCACAAAAGAGAGGCAAAAATTAAAAAAAAGACACCACGGTATTTAATAAACGAGAGGGCGGAAGCCAACTTCCCACTGTCTTCTGACAAACCCCTAAGCTCGGTTTTGCCTCTCGAAGCCGTCTGCACCGAGAACGGCGGCCAATCCTGGGGCTGGTGGTCGGAAACGCCAAGCCATCTAGGCGACCAATTAAAATTTCTCTCTTTTTTTTTCCTTTCTCGACGTCTCGCGACATTTGACTTAGCCGCCGTTCGGATCTCGAACTGCAATTCCCAAGGCTCTTTTCGCCACCCGCGGCTCAGCCAATGGCCACGCACAACGAGGCGAAATTCTCACCACGGTGGGCGGGGCGCCCCGAGACCCAATCGATCTGAGGCAAGGGTGGGTGGTTAGCTGCAGTAGCGGAAGCCACGCTCCCGAGCGAGCCCCCTCGGTGTCAGTGCCTGTCGTAGTGCTTCTGGTGTTGAGGACGTTTCCGGAGGGATTTCACAGCTCCTTAACGCAGCAGGTAAGGCAAGTGGATCGAGGGAAGGGCTGGTCTCGAGGACCGGCTCTGCCTCAAGCAACCCTACCATCCTGCTAAACTTTACGTCAGCATTTCCCCGAGCCAGATGCTTTGGATTGTTTTCATCCAGGATCCTCACCGTTACGTTGGGTGGGCATAATGGAAACTGCAGTACAAGATTATCTGGTCTGTCACTCTGTGGGGTGGAATCACACTGAGTTCAGTTATGTCCAATAACCTGCCGTCAGTTTTAGGCTGATCATGTGCCCACCCAACCGGTTTCCTTTTCCTGTATTTGCCAAGAGTAAGTGAAAGTGCCTCCTGGTTTTTGTGGCAGTGACATGTAATGTACTTAAGCAATCAGGACTTTTTTTAAAAAAACTCTTGTTAGTTTGGCAGTTGGGAATGGAGCGTTAATGCATCGTCCGATCTTTTAACGAAATCAAAATGATCTGTGTCTTTTCTGTGGAAGGAATGAGAATCGGAAAAGCAGAAGCGCTATCATTCTTTGTGTGGGGAGGTAGAATAAGGAAGAGCAGAAATATCTGTGATGGGAATTTGCTATCTGGTGCTTTCGATAAGTTTTTGTGCCTACAATTTGTGTTATATATATGTGTGTGTGTGTGTGTGTGTACACACACTATATATATATATATTGTATTAAATACATATGGCTACTATTTGACTGCAAAAGCACTGATGCTCTGATAAAACTCACATCCATATTCAACCACAGCATGCCAGCTCCATCAACTGGCTCACATCCTGACCTATTTATCTGGGGAAAAGACAGATTTTTCACGTTTTTCCTGAAGGTCAACAGGGTTGGGACTGCATGCATCTCTAGTGGGACTAGGGGTGACTACTATAAGGCAAGGTTGAGGTTCCCACCAAGTGACACTGTTTCATCAACAGTGCTCTAGTTGTATCATACACCACTTCATATCCTACAGTGCCTTTGAACACCAGGGACCATCCATGCATAGAAAGTCTTCATAGCCCCAATCCAATCTGAAAATGCTGTTGCTTTTTTATTCCAAAGAGTATCTAAGAATTAGTCAAACTGCACCAGAACTTCAGGAACCATTCCCGATTTCCACTGGAACTCCACTGGGTTCGACTTTAATACATTCCTACCTTATGTGACCAACATTTAAAGATAATAATCTGACCCATAAGGAGGGCACCAGATTGGTTACTCCTAATCTGTAATTTAAATCAAGATCAGGATTCTCAATTGTCTAAGTGTTACTGGACTTTCTTCCATGAATTGTAGACAGCAGAGTTAGTAGACAGGAATAGTAGATATTGCAATTTCTGTACCATAGATTTTATTATCATTAAATCTGTTCTAGAAGTGCTTTTAATTTTGGCATAGAAGTCTGATAATCTTTGCAAGCCTTCTTAACTATTGGAGGGTGGTTTACATTTCTTAAGGACTGCATTTTAAATATTCATATTTTCACATTTTTAGTGTTTTTTAAAGATGGGAACTCTAACTGCACTTATTGGAATTTGGATGACCTTCTCCCTAGTTGAGGCACATTCAAAAGCTGTTACAACATCCTTAACTACTAAGTGGTTTTCCACACCTCTGTTACTTGAAGCAAGGTAAAAATGTTGACACTTTTCCCCCCTGAACCATTTTATTTGTGTATATAAAATCTCATTTATTCATGTTACAGTCTTGTATGTCTTAACAGTATTATCGTATGTTGCTGTGAGTTGGATGGTCTTAGAAAGTTGATGAATCAATATATAATTTCAATATTGTAAATATATGTAAGGAAGCTAAGAGCACTGGTTTGCTTAAAAATGCGCATTGAATTCATAACAAAATAACATTTGAATCAACATCTTGTAAATTGCAATGTTTTTTCAATTTTTAAAATTTAATGGATACAATGCTGTCTTTTTTAAATGAGACTATTTTTTTTCCAGCGAATTTTTAGCAGAAGAAGATAATGAAAAATTCTGGAATTTTGTTGAGACTTGCCAAAACTTTCAGTCATCTAATCATGATGGTAATTGTTTTTAATCCTTATTTGGTTTATCAGATAGATATGTTATTTAGCCTGGAAGATTGTTTTTTGAAAATTAAATATCTTCATTACAACTGCAGAATATTATGTTTTAATATACATAACTGGAAGATTAGACTGTTCTGCAGTCAGATGTGGACAGCAGTAATATTAGGCCTGCCTTAATTATTAATGGATTCTTTATTTGTTTTATGTTACGATTTTGCATTTTACTCTAGGTAATTGTATTCCTTATTGGAAGAAGCTGGATTGTAAAATCAACTGAAACAATTGTTGTTTGAAATCCTTCTTGTGTTCCCCTGAAAACTAAATAACGTATCTTGTTCATTTGCAGGTAGTGATTATTCCTCTTACAATGCAGTGCTGCAAGCTGCTTCCCAGAATCTCTCACCTTTGCAGCAGAACTTGTTGAAGTTTGCTTTGTCTTTACGCTCCTATTCAGCTACAGTTCAAGCCTTTCAGCAGGTTAGACAAAACATTGGGAACTTTATGATGTAGGTTTTCTTTTAAGCAATAATAATGTAATAGAAAAATAACTGGTTGCTTTTCCTTTTAACCTATCAGGACTATACCTTAAAGTTGCCCCTCACTATTAAAATTGATTAATTAATTGGCATCAAATTTGGTCTTATCCTAATAGCTATTCTCTACCCTTCCATTTTGCTGTTGATCCAAAAATAAGGTCATTGTAATTAATACTGTAAAATTATTGCATAAAAACTCTCCCGTTTAGATTGGAACAGTTAAAATTGCAAAAGCCAATAACTCCTTTTTTATGTTTCTTACTGACCGCCATTCTTACCATGAACAGTATGCATAAAAACAAAACAAATTTGCAAAGAGAAAAAAAAGTGCTAAAAGAGATAAAAGAAAACAAATCAGATTATTATAAGATTGTTCCCTATTTTTCATACAGCTTAGTGATTATTTATTTCCTCAATTGTAAATTAAGTGACAATTTCTTTGTGAGATGTATGTCTGGAAAGATTGGAGAAGTTAATTCTATATCACTTGCTTTTATCTATCTGGACTGAAAGCAGAAAAATTATGAAAAAGTTCTTATTCAAGTTATAGCCGGTCAACATGATTCCTTTTCACCATTTAGTTTTATTGATCAAATTATGCTATGCAGATGAATCCAATAAGATGCCATATACTAAGGTCTGATTATGATGAGATGGAAGCTGTCATCATTTTATTAAAACAGATACATTTTAATACAGATAGCCGCTGATGAGCCTGCACCAGAACAATGCAATGCATTCTTTGTTGTTCATGGAGAGAAGACTTGTGAATCTGACAGACTTGGAACACTCATACAGACAGCATCTAAAAGGTTGTTTTGTTTTTTGCCAAGACATCCTAAAGACCTCATTTGTTAATGAAGGGGTTTTAATAAATGCCATCTTTTTGTAGATTTTATTTCTGGAGAGTATGTAAGCCCTGATAAAACATTCTTGCCCATTTTAAATGATCCAATATTACTTGGAAAATGTGGAAGTGATCTTAAAGGGAATGGATATTTATCTGTTATTTCATGATTACTGCACCAATGAGAGCATTTTGATCTTTTTTTAAATCTAAGAAATGGAAATAGTTTTTTAAATTTAATATCAGGATTTCTGAATATGGATTAGAAAAGAAGAATAGGAGAATTATGAAATAATAGGTGGGATTCCCACCTTCTTTATAAAGATCTTGATTGTAATAAGGACTTAATTTGCTATTTGAAGAAGCAAGCTAACAAATGCTTTTCTTCAAAGTCCTCGTTTGTAAACTTCAATCTGCTTGATTTAGCAAGCAAAGGCCTTAGTTTTCTTTTCCCTATATTTTGTTGTAGTGATAGCTTTCACATTTAGTGATTTATGGTATTCTTTCAGATACAATTGTTAATAAAATAACATTTTGGGCTAATTCGGATTGAAGTATAATTTAATGAAAGTGTAGGCCTTGTCCATTCAATTTTGTCTGTTTTCATTAGGTTGGAGCTAAGATTCTCCTACATGGAATTTCTCCTGTTTTCGTCTGAAAATATCCATTGTAATAGGAGTATATATATTTCCAAAGACAGTAAAATCTATTTGGAATTATGGAATTATTAATTATGCTTTCTTATTTTAGAAAACAGAACAATAAGTTTCATATGTGCATGAATTGAAGGTTTATGTGTCTCTCTTTGATCAAACATTGGATGACAATCGAGTAACCTTTATATACTTGTGTCTCTGGCACCTGATTTAATAAAGCACTGCTTTTATTTATATATATTCTCTTGCTCCAGGCCAAAACCTTTTATGTTCAAAGGGGATCACAAGTACCCAGGATCAAACTCTGAAAGTCCTATTGTAATCATGTATGCTGAGATTGGCTCAAAGCAGTTCTCTGAATTTCATAGACTTCTTGTATCAAAAGTCATTGCAGGAGAAATCAACTACATTCTTAGGCATTATGTTGCTGTAAGTTCTAATACTATAATACAGAGCAATATTCATTGTTTATAAATGTTTTCTTTATTGTATTCTAGTCTAAAATTGAAAGTGCTGATTTTTATTTTGTCTAAAGGCTTTTTTGAAATCATAATAATTGCTCATACTGTTGCATTGTTCTGTGGTTTTCTTTCACTATATATTTCCAAAGAATTTTGCAAAATACTTCATATTTTTATTAGTTATGGATGGCATAGTGGTAGCTAACTGTGTAGTTGAGAGAAAATTAAACTGAAAAGATCATTGTATTGCATTCTCATCAATCTGGATTTAGTTATTGCTTAGATATCCAGAAGATTCAATTCTTAGTTTTCTACTTTTTAACATTTTACTAATGATTTAAGAGGTGGAGATTTTGAGATGATCCAAAATCAGATACAGCAAGTAATATTATACAAAATTAAAAAAATTAAAATAGTCTTGAGAAATCAAGATAGGTTCAGAAAAGGCAGTTAAGATGATTAGAGAATATTTCTTTCCTTCAAAGAGAGACATACCTTTGAGAAGATGATAGGTATGTAATGCTCTTTATATTCCTGAAAGTATCTCATTGAGAACAGTTTAAGCTATTTTCTCTTATTATAGCAAGCAAAACACAAAACAATGGATTAATTTTACAGAAAATAGAATCCACTTGAATTTTAGGAAAAACTTCACAATTGCAAGGCTACTTTGCAGTGGAATCACTCCAGAGTATTAACTTGCCATCTAAAAATGAATACCATTGTAATCAAAAGCATTACAATACTTTTGTCTAGAATGATGTTTTGTTCCAATTCTTCTTCTTTTTTTTTACATTTCTGGACTTGCTGGAGAGTATCATGATATGATTTTTAGATAAGTAGATTGTTTCCTCCTATTCAAAGGCACTTTCAAGAAAACGAGATTTCCTATTGCAGGTTGTTATGCAGAGGCCATAACTCTCTTTTGATCAATGAAAGTTCTGAATTAATTTGTGAAGTATTTCATAGATAAGCCTCAGCATTGTTTAAATGTGGTTGGATAATATAACTCATAGTCTTGCAAAGTTGTAAAAAATAATCTAGCAAATGTTTTGTTGGAAAATATTCATGTGATTTTACCTTTATTTCCTTGTAGAATCCAAATAAGGAAAAAGTCTACCTGTCAGGCTACGGTGTAGAGTTGGCCATTAAAAGCACAGAATATAAGGCTAAGGATGATACCCAGGTGAAAGGTGAATTCCTACCTTTAAAAGTAGTAATAGTTTCATGATGAAATAAGATATGATGAAAAGTTCATTGTGATTCTTTTCATAGCCTAACAGTTTTTCAGAGCATTTTTATTTATAATTATACTTATTTATAATCATTATTTCTTTATAGTATTTATATACCTTTCTTTAGCTAGGAAGGGATATATTACTGGTATTTATATACCTTTCTTTAGCACTGCAATTTTCATATTGATAAAAGAAGGCAGTTCCTTTCCTCAGGTTTATGAACTAAAAAAGTCATGATATAAAAGGAAAAGGGATACCTTAGTATTCAATCTTAATGTTGTAAAGATCTTAGGCCTTTTGTCCCAACTCAATGGAATTCCTGTGAAGAAAGTCTACAGAATCTGACTTCTTAGGGCTGCAGCTGATAGAGATGCCATTTTTCTCTCTCCTCCCACAGCCCTTTGTTGATATATTTACCCCTGTTCATTTTCTATAAAGTGGGAGACTGAGTTCTAGTTCCAGCTTAGCCATGAAAGCCAAGTGGATGACTTTGGGCCAGACACTGTCTCAGCCCAGCTCACTTCACAGGGGAAAATAAGATGAAGGAGTTTTACATCTGTTTGCCACTTTAAGTTATTTGTAAATGTTTGAAGGTGGGATATAAATAAATGAATAAAATGTTAATAATAAAAATAATGTTAATATCAACACTCGGTAAAAAAAAGTCAGCAAATAACGTCCTTGTTGCTTGGTTTTCTTGTCACTCTGGATTTGTCTCTGGGTTGCCTAAAGCAATATTAGGCTAGATCAGGGCTGTCAAACTCCCGACCTGCAGGCCAGATGCGTCATGCGCTCGCTACACCTGGTTTAGCAAAGGGGAAAAAAGTCCCAATATGTCACATGATGCCGCCGTGATGATGTGGGTTTGACACCCCTAGGCTAAATCAAGGAACTTATTTTTAAATTTGACACCTTGCTTATATTTGTTTATGCTGTACTTTGGATAGAGCCTTTGTTGAATTCTGCCAGTCAAGGAAAAGATTCTGAAGATGGTATCCAGTTCCTTGACTTAACACTGATTTGTTATATGATTTGCTACTGGCTTCTGATGGAGTTCACTTAGAAAGTCTTTCTTAGAGATTTGATGCACAGCAAAATCTAATACTTATCATACAGTTTAGTGTGATTCCCTTTTTTAAAATAAATTTGATATTTGATTATGAATGAAGACAGCAAAGTGATGTATGTATGAAAAGAACAAAAATGATGTATGAGCCAGCTTGGTGTAATGGTTAAGATACTAGGCTAGAAACTAGTAAACTGTAAATTCTAATCCCACCTTAGGCACAAAGCCAGCAGGGTGACTTTGGATCAGTCACCCTCTCCCAACAAGTCCTAAAACAAAGAAATGGCAAACTATTTCTGAAAAACCTTGCCAAGGAAACTGCAATTATATGCTTAGAATGTTGCTAGGGCTTGAAGGCATCCCCTAAAACAAAATTACCATATTTCATTAATATAAACCACCCTGATTATTATTAATAACTTTAAAATCTTGAAAATACATGAGAATGTTTGACTTTTCAAAATGTCTTATTTGACAACTAATAAAAACTATTCTGATTGTTTTTGAGGCAAAATGAGGAATTATTATTGTATGCAGTTTGGTTAAGAACAGAATATACAGTAGAATAGAATAAAATAGAATAGAATAGAATAGAATAGAATAGAATAGAATAGAATAGAATAGATAGAATAGAATAGAATAGAATTCATTAATGGCCAAGTGTGATTGGACACAAGGAATTTGTCTCCGGTGCATAAGCTCTCAGTGTACATACAAACAACTAGTGATTGATCATAATCATAATATACAATCATCATATATCATAAGATACAACACTCAGTAATATTCATAGGATACAAAAGAAGCACTCAGCATAAATCATAAGATACAAACAAAGCCATAAGAAGCTAAGGAAATAGGTATCTAATAGGAAAGATGAGAAGGATAATAGTAATATAGCCCTGCTAAGTGGTTTGACATTCCAGGACACAAGGCAGTGTTGAGGGAGTTGGTTGTTTAGCAGAGTGATTCCATGACGGAAAAAGCTGTCCTTGTGTCTTGTTGTTTTGGTAGGCAATGTCCTATAGCAGTGATGGCTAACCTTTTTGCCGTCGCGTGCCAAAAGTGGGGGGGTGGGCATGTGTGTATGCCCAAACCTATAATTCAATGCATTCCACGCCCCCCCCCCCCGGTGCATGCATGCATGTGTGATACCCACCCACCCCGCACTCCTCCTGCTTTTGGCACGTGATGGCCTGGTGGGCCTGGTAGGTCCGTTTTTTGCCTCACCGGGCTTCAGAGGCTTTCTTGGAGCCTGGGCAGGGCGAAAACAGCCTCCTGCCCCCGGAGGTCCTCCAGAGCCTGAAAATAGCCCATTTCCCAACTTACGGTGGGCCCAGAAGGCTTTCTAGGAGCCTGGGGAGGGCAAAAACTGCCTTCCCCACCCCCATTCCCACCCATAAGCCCTCCGGAGGCCGGAAACAGCCCGTTTCCCAACTTCCGGTGGGAAGGGCCGAAAATCAGGTGGCCGGCGCACGTATGCGTGCTGGAGCTGAGCTAGGGCAATGTTTGCGTGCCCACAGATACGGCTCCATGTGCCACAGGTTTGCCATCATGGTCCTATAGTGTCGTCTTGAGGGAAGAAATTGAAATAATTTATGTCCAGGATATGAGGGGTCTGTAGATTAGATTTTTATAGCCCTCCTGTCTCGTGCGGTATACAGGTCACCAACGGAAGGCAGGCTTGTGCAGTTATTTTTTCTGCAGTCCTAATTATCTGTTGAAGTCTGTATTGTTTGGTTGCTGTACCAAACCAGACAGTTTATAAAGGTGCAAATGACAGACTCAATAATTCCTTTGTAGAACTTTATCAGCAGCTCCTTGGGCAGTCTGAGTTTTCTGAATTGGTGTAGGAAGAGAATTCTTTGTTGTGCTTTTTTGATGATGTTTTTGATGTTAGGTGTCCATTTTAAGTCCTGAATGACTGAAATAAGTGACTTCTTTTAGTTAAGAGAAAAGTTTTCAACACCAATCTCCTTTGTAGTCGATAGATATGATGGAGTTGATGAGGAGACAGCATAAAAACAGAACAATCAAGGTAGTGGGGATAATTGGAAATTGCCACCCAGTTAGAATGTGGCCTTGATAACAGGATACAAAATACATGAAATTCTTAAGAAATGGGGATCATTATATTTTAGAAAGTGTAGTGATTATCCTCATATTAGAAAAATAGAAATGAAATTAGAATAACTTCATAATTTACATGTTCATATTTTTGTAGGTACAGATATAAATTCAACAGTAATAGGTGACAGTGACCCAATTGACGAGGTGCAAGGATTTCTGTTTGGAAAATTAAGGTATGTCATTGTATATGTGGGTAATTCTGCTGAACTTCTTTTTTTTTAATTTCCAAATCAAACATTCCAAAAAGTAGCTTGCGGTTTTGCTTTTCCCAAACTAAAACCTATAAGATAGTGGAAATGTAATCTAAATTCATATTGACCAGAGCAATTGTTTGATGATTGAGATTGATTGGCTGATGTTTTTTGCCCTTTCAGGCAATCACATCCCCATTTGGAAGAAGAACTGAAAGAATTAAGAAAGCATCTTGTGGAAAGCACCAATGAAATGGCACCATTAAAAGTGTGGCAGTTACAAGGTAATCTGCCTTAATAGATTTGTCAGTTGGGTTTGTGTTGGGCAAATCTGAAAAATATCCTCAATGTAAATTTGTGATCAGTTGTCTGATCACAAATTGATCACATCCTTGCTTTGGAAGTAGTTCTGTAACTTCAGCACAAAATATTCTTGTGACAACAAAATTATTCACACGTGCAAATGTGTTTGGAAGTGATGCAAGATTTGTTTCTTCTATATACTGAAACTTTGCAAATCCAGCAGATATCTGCCAATTTAAGATGAAGCCATCTTAAAATGCATTTATAATATGCTAAAATGGTTTAAAACATTTGAAAAACAGTTTGTTTGAAGCTATTGTAAAATACAAATAAGATTATGGATTATATAGGAATAGAAACAAATACAGTAAGCTTGTGATATGGGGGTGTAGATATGCTGATGTTTAATAAGGTGAAAAAATAACTTCAAGGCCAAGTTGTTTTTTTAACCTTATTAGCCAATTACAATTTGACAATTGTCATTTCTTTCTATTAAGGTATTCAAGATGATGTCTGTAATCAAATTGACAAAATATTTATTTGCTTGCTTGTGAAGTTTGTTGTTCTATCAGAGAACACTCTGTTCAATAGTTCAATAAAGTTCAATAAAGCAACTTCAAAGCACTTTTCTTCTATTAATTTGTAGTCAATTGGGATTAGGCAGAAAATCAGAAAACCCTTAGATAGAAAATCCATAGAAAGATGGGAACATCACAGAATTTATCTCTTGCATCCACATTAATACTTTATAGTATATAATATAATATTGTTCATTGTGTTTATCCAAATGTGTTTAAGAATATAATTTAAACAGGTATTGGTATACTTGTAAAATTGGGTAATATCTTTACTTTGGGTGGCCTTTTTGAGATAAAATTACAGTTTGCCTGTATTTTTTAAATACTTAAAAAAGTGAAATGATTAACATACTAGCTTGATAGAGTGAAAGTCCCCAAGTATGAGTGCATCAACCATGTGAAAGAATTAACTTTTGATTGAACCAATTGTTTTCATTGATAGATTTAAGTTTCCAAACTGCTGCTCGTATTCTGGCTGCTCCCACAATGGATGCTTTGACAGTCATGAAAGATCTGAGTCAAAATTTTCCTACAAAGGCTAGGTAATTATTCTTGTTTCTCTTACAGATATATAAATAATATGAGTTAAGGGAACAGAGAAGAGTCTTCATCGTAATATGTGAAAAAATATTTTGTGGGGAGGTAAACAATATTGGAATTCCCCTTTGGCAATATATCCATTTCTATTTGATCAGTCCACCCTATGTGTATGATGGTCCCTTATGCGCTTAAGAGGGAGCTTGGGGTTGTTTCTAGGATCATGGTACATGGTTCAGCCAAGGCCTTAGTTGCTGCTTGGAATGAGAGGGCGACAATAGCGTTGAAGTGGATTACACCTATGTACTCGCCTTATGTGCTTGGATTCAGAAAGGCTCTCTGATTTTCAGAGGAGCTCTGGGTGATGAAGCAGTATAAAACATGCCTAGAGCGTTGCTGAAAGAAAACAAAGAATGAACCTGATTCAGTGCAGATAAAAGCCTTTCTTTAGAATTTTCCATCCTTATTGTGTCAGGAGAGAGCCAGCAGGAACCTTTTTTAGGACAGTCCATTTCCTTGGGGGTAATCAGAAGAAATTCCCTCCATGAGTAATTTCTATTTTCTCCCTTGGTAACGAGGGACCAGTCATTTGGTTGAGTCCATGTATTGCCGTTTTGTAGGAGAGAGTAATTCTGCTTACCTTGAAAGATGTGGTTGTTTGCTTGAAGAAGCCATTGCTGGACCCGATGGATCTAGATCAGGAGTGTCAAACTTGATTTCATTGAGGGCCACATCAGACTTGTGTTTGACCTCGGGGGGGGGCGGGGTGTGTGTGGCCAGCTCAATGTCACTCGTGTTGGGGGGGCGCCTGTGGTGGCCCGAATGATCTGCCAGCGAAAACGGGTTCCCAAGCTCCATTTTGGCTGCGACGGCCTCCTGCAACCCTCTGCCACTGAAAACGGAGCTCTGTTTTCTCTGGCAGAGGCACTATGGGCCAGTCCACTGTTTCCAGCGTGGCCCCACAGGCCAGATCTAAGCACCCCGTGGGCCGGATCTTGCCCCCGGGCCTTAAATTTGACACCACTAATCTAGATAATTTTTATCCAGTCTCCAACTTTCCTGTTTTAAGAAAGGTTGTTGAGATTAGTTTACAGTTCCAGAAGACTCCTAGAGGGACTGGATTATCTGGACCTCTTTCTAGCCATAATACTTAGATGCAGTCGTCAGTAAGCTTAATTTAGTAAAAGAAAAACTGAAATGGGATAATGATTTAATGGTGTATTTGGCTTTTTGTAGGGCAATAACAAAGACAGTTGTTCCTTCAGTACTGAGGTCAGAAATTGAAGAGAACCAAAAGGTAAGAATATGTATGTAGGGATATATTCATAGTTAAGTGGGAATATGTCTTAATTGGTCATTAAGGTAAACTAGTAATCTGTTCATATACACTACAATATTTATTGCCAGATTCCTGTTCTCCCTTTCTTTCAAGGCAACTTTTTATACTGCTAAGTACTTTCAGACAAATATTCTTTTAAGAATAGGTTGTAAAATAATAAAATGTTTACTACATTTTATATTTTTTAGATTTCTGCAAAGCTTGTTCAAATTTTAAAAAAGCAGAATAATTGCAGAGTATCTCTTTTCACACAAAAATATTGCTCAATGACATCAAATAGCTGTTTAACTTTTTCTAATATATGGATATGAGTTTGAGCATTTATCATGTAAAAGCTTTTCTTCCCAGTATTATGGTATATAAAATGTAAATGTTAAATAAAAGTAAAATAAAAACATTTTGATTCCTTTTCCAAGAAACGCCAATTAAAAATATCTCAAATGTATATAAGGCTTAGCTTTTCCCCCCCTGAAATGATGGTTTTCATTGATAAGCTCTTGCAAGATTTTGGACATTTTGCATGTTAACTTGGTAACCAGTTTTCTTCAGAGTATGTTAAAGTACATGCCGATTTCAGTTTATGTGAGCAATAATATGGGGCTGTGATTATCTGAGGAGGAGAAATGCAGAAAGAGCTAATAATAGGGAGGCCATGGGCAAATTTTGTCTTGGGTGAATGAACATTTGTTTATACTGCTATACAGTGGTGAAATCTGAACCGGTTTACTACAGCCGAATAGGTTGTAAAAAAATGCTTTTAAAAGTAAAACAAAAAAAAGGCTCTGACGATTGTGTGGCTGGGCAGGGCATGGGTGGTGTGGGGGCAGGGATTTTTTCTACCAGTTCTCCGAACCACCCGCCACCATTGCTACTGGATCGGCCCATCCGGTCCAAACCGGAAGCATTTCACCCCTGCTGCTGTAGCTAAAATCTGCAGTATTAGGATGAATAGTATTGTTAATTTCTTTGACTGCAAACAAACTTGGTTCCTGCATTGTTGCTCAGTTCTAAATGCTCAGAAATATTGAGCCGATGTATTCATAACTAATTTGATTCTAAAAATTTCCTTGGAGATAACAATTAAAAATTAGTCATGAGAAACTTATATTGTACCACACAAAATGAAAGCTAGAAGATTTAGGCATCTGTGTTACGAGTAGGTTTTTCTATTATGTCATAATATAGAAATAGATATTGTTACATTTGTGCCTTTAAATAAATTCCCCACTTCTGTCAAGATTTATGGTTCAATGTGAACTGTTTCAGGATTAATTCAATACAGATCTAATTGGCAGAATAAATACTGTGAGCCCCTTTCCATCTATATATTTATAAACTGCCTTTTCAAACCAAAGCTATCTTTTGTGTGACAACTGCTGCCTAATATTTGTTTCATTTTTTGCCCTGTCATTGTGGGAACACAGATTGTGAAAAATACTTAGGGACAAAACTATTTAATGAGCTCTCAAGAGTCCTATTCTAGAAATAGAATTACTCCAGAGGAATTGGATTGTCACAACACTAAGGAAATAAATGATGGGATAAACTTAAGATAACCTGATGTCTGACCAAAATGGAGCAGTCATTTATGATTGAGGACATTCTCTTTGACTTGCTTTAAATCAGCATCCACGCAACCTGGTACTATCCAGATAGACTGGGACTGCAGTTCTTAAAATTCCAAGTCAGATGGCAGAAATATTGCTTTCTTTTTTTGCTTTCTTTCCTTGAAAAATGAAATATGGCCAAATTCATCATTTTAGCTGATTTAGCATGCATACTGTATATTATTTAACTGTGATGACTGTTCAACTTAGATTTAATTCAGCCATCATATTAGATGTTGCCATCCATGAAAGCCTTTATGTTTGTGTAAAACACCTTGCCTTCATGGATAAAACTTTCTTACCATTTTGCAATCATTAAGGCTTATCAACTGTTGTTAGTAGTCATAGATCTTAAAGCTAGTTGTTATTTCTTTCTTTTTAAAAATCTACATTAAATCTCTACTCTGGTTATATTTATTTCAAATAAACATACATATTTATTTTGTGACTCTATATTTAAAAGTTTAAATAAAAGTTTTATTTATATGCCCATGGGTAAGTAGATAATGTGCAGCCTTCTCCAATCTGGCACCTTGCAGTTATGTTGGTAGAGCTATAGTACAATATTAATACTCCGGGAGAATACCAGGTTTGAAAAGGCTGAATTCAGTCTTCCTTCATCTTACTTTCATATGGGCATATAAATTGAAATCTTACAGATAGCAGTAAAATACATAGCAAAGAAGTAGTAGTTACCATGTTCTTTACAAAATGTTAAGCTCTTGATGCTGACATGAAAGTGAATCAGATCAGCTGCTCACTTAAAGTGAAAATCAACTTGTGATTATTGTGACTCACTACAGATAGCAAGACTATGCTTATTTTAAAATGTATTATTCTGTTTCTACAGAAAGCCCAACCATTTATTTCACTATATGTGATCAAAGCTGGTGTAGCATATTGTCATTTTATTAAATAGTAGGAAAATAGGAAAAATGAATTAACTCAAAATGGGAAGGTTAGGCCAACCAAACTCAAATCCCTCAGTGTTGATGAGAATTACATGTAAATGTATATGCATGAACAATTTGACATCTTTATGGGTGAACGGTTTGAGAAAACTATATAAGCATGGCCAATTTCAATTCCTCAAATTGTATTAATGGCTTTCTTACATTCTTTTTCCAGTACTTCAAAGGGACTTTAGGTTTACAATTGGGAGATTCGGCCCTATTCATCAATGGACTGCATATAGATCTAGATACCCAGGATATATTTAGGTATGAATTCTTCAGAATGTTCCTTCTTGCTTAGAATTCAGTATAATAATTCTAAAAGGCTAGAGTATATCAGTACTCATGTTTTAAAACTTAATGTGATCTGAATTGTGATTTTTCTAGCTTATTTGATGTCCTGAGGAATGAAGCTCGTGTTATGGAAGGGCTGCATAGTTTAGGAATTGTCGGGCGCTCCATGCACAATGTGCTGAAGTTGAACATCCAACCATCTGACTCTGACTATGCTGTAGATATCAGAAGCAGCGCAATTTCAGTAAGTATATGCTCTGTTTACATTATGGTGATGCAATGACTCCAATGGTATTGCTAGGAGAATTAGAATAAATTCTTTGTGCAAAGAATTTGCACTTCAGCAAAGAAGCCCTAAGAGTGGGCCACTTTGCTCTATGTTTGCTGTATGGAATATTAAGACAGAAGTGGGAAAATAATGCTGTATCGCAACATTATAATATTACATATGCAATAGTATTTATTCACACCCAATATTTTCATTTAATATTACTGCATTTCATTGTTTCATTTAAGTGTAATCTCTAAATATGATTTTTAGGTAAGTGGCCAAATTTAGCTCACCTTCCTCTAACTTAATATCTTCCAATTGTAGTGGCCTATAATGGCCAGGTTAATGGGAATATGGAGTTGTGCTTAAAGGATCTGCTAAGAAAAGCTAGTCTTAATCTTGGGAATTTGTTATTTTTTAGTGGATCAATAATCTTGAAATTGACAGCAGATACAATTCCTGGCCTTCCAGTGTCCAAGAACTGCTTCGTCCTACTTTCCCTGGTGTGATCCGACAAATAAGAAAAAACTTCCATAATTTTGTGAGTAATATTAGTTTACACTAACTGTATTCTAAATATCCAAGATAAGATGGATTTATATTTGCTTATCTTTTGCCTTCTAATAGGGCATTTGGATCAGATACTTCAATTTTATTCTGGGTGTTCATTTTATTTTTGAGGCTAATTATAATTTTAAAAGATGACACTCTTTCATGAATCACCTGGCAAATTTGAGAGAATAGTCCACCCAATATTAACTTATGAAGTCAGATAAAACAAATGTCTGCATAAAATGTATAAAATATGTAGCTGAAAGGAGAAGATTCTTCTGCATTTACCGTATATACTCGAATATAAGCCGATCCGAGTATAAGCCGAGGTCCCCAATTTTACCCCAAAAACTGGGGTAAACTGGGGACTCGAGTATAAGCCGAGGGTGGGAAATGAGGCACCTACCGGTTGGGGAAACCCTCCCTCCCTCAGCTGAGAAGGCTGGCGGCTCCCCCGCCCCGCCCTCTCACTGCACCGGCAGGGCTTCAGTCCGGTAAAATGTGAAAAAAAGAAAAAAAACAACTCGAGTATAAGCCGTATATACTCGAGTATAAGCCGAGGGGCTTAAAAAAAACAAAAACTTGAGTATAAGCCGTATAGACCCGAGTATAAGCCGAGGGGACGTTTTTCAGCACAAAAAATGTGCTGAAAAACTCGGCTTATACTCGAGTATATACGGTAGTTAATTATAGCTTTCTTACCCAAACTAGGAATAATAGTAAACTAGCTTCAGAAACTGCAATTGTTATGTTCTCATTTTAATTCTATCAAGAGTTCATTGTTCTAGCTGTCAGGACAAATCCTTTTCTACAAGGAACAGTTTAATTGTTTTTATTTTATTTATTTTATTTATTTATTTGTCAAACACAACAATATATATAAGTATAAGCATGAAATAACCATACGAAATGGATACAACCAAAGGGAACATTAGGACAGGAATGGTAGGCATGATGGTGCTCTTATGCACGTTCCTTACCGACCTCTTAGGAATGGGGTGAAATCAACAGTAGATAGTCTTTGGTTAAAGCTTTGGGGATTTTGGGAAGAGACCACTGAGTCAGGTAGTGCATTCCAGGGATTAACAACTCTGTTACTGAAGTCATATTTTCTACAATCAAGATTGGAGTGGTTCACTTTAAGTTTAAATCTATTGTGTGCTCGTATATTGTTGTGGTTGAAGCTGAAGTAATCTTCAACAGGAAGGACATTGTAGCAGATGATTTTATGAGTTATTGTTCTGTTTCCCTTCCCCCAATACTCCCAGCAAAGAGTCAGTCAGAGGCCTCCTTTTCTGATTTATTTACATATATATAAATGTCCTGGCTACGTCTACCCACGGGCCTGCCAAGTTTCTGGAGATAACAAGGAAATTACAGATAAGGCCAGAATTACTCACGAATATATTCTTCCCTCCGTTGATACAGATTGCCTGCCCAAATTCATTACTTTGTCCAAGACAAAAAACCAGGAAGTCCCGCCTCCTATTTATAGTCTCTGCAGATGTCACTGCATGACAATTATGACTTGGCTTTGTCCCAACTCTTCCGCTGCTGCGCACGCCGATCACGCCTACGTAACCTTGCATCACTCCAAAACTGTTCTTGGGCCGTTGCCAAATCAGAGGGAGGCTCCATGGAATCAGGCTTTGCCGTCCCCTCCTCCCTTTGAGTGGGTGCCAGGGAGGGAAAGGGCTCAAGAGAAGCAGGGCTAGCCAGGTCTTCTCCCTCACTTTCTGAATCATCCGAGTCCAGGAGTCCGGGTCCAGGAACCTGGGTCACAACACTATCCCTCACCGCAGGGCCCTTCCCCCGGGGCTGACGATCGGGATGCGGTCGGGCTGGGTTCTGCTCATGGAAGGCCTGCACCAGGTCAGGGCATGAACGTCGGAGGCATCTACCCAGGAGAAATCAGTCCCGTATCCCTTCCACGCGATCAAATATTGGAAACGACCCTTCAGCCAGCGGGAGTCTCGTACGCTGTGGACTTCGTATTCCTCCGATCCGTCCTCGGCGACAGTGACGGGTGCTGTTGGGCACCGAAGGGGACTCGGTGTGGCCTCAGGAACCAGAAGGGACCGGTGAAAAACGGGGTGGATCCGCATGGATCGTGGCAGGGTCAGTCGGTAGGCTACCGGGTTGATGACTGCCTCGACAGGGAACGGGCCAATGAATCGGTGGTCCAACTTCTTTACCGGGCGGTCGGACGGGAGGTGTTTGGTGGAGAGCCACACCCGGTCTCCAACTGCCAGCGGGGGCGTTGCCCGTCGGGAGCGGTCGGCGGACCGTTTGTAGTCCTCCTTTGCCCGATTCAGCTGCTGACGTACCAACTGTTGGACCGCATGCAATTCCGTCAGGAAGGTCTGCGTTTCGGGAACAGGAGAGTCCAGTGGTGCCAGAGGGAAGAGCCGCGGATGGTACCCCACATTGGCAAAGAACGGGTCATCTGAGTAGAGGTGTGCTGAGAGTTGTTAAAAGCAAACTCCGCCAGGGACAGGTAGTCGCCCAGTTGTCCTGTTGCTGGTTGATGAAGCAACGGAGATACTGTTCCAGTATACCGATGACCTTCTCTGTACCCCGTCGGTCTCCGGATGGTGCGATGACGACAGACACACCTGCACCTCCAACGCGCCATCAGGCTCTTCCAGAAGCGGGCTGTGAACTGAACTCCAGCGGTCCGAAACCACCCTGTCCGGTAGACCATGGAGGCGGAAGATGTGCTGCAGAAAGAGGCGGGCGTTTTGCGGCTGTGGGCAGTCCGCGGCATGGGATGAAGTGTGCCATCTTGGTGAGCATGTCCACCACCACCAGCACCGTGGTGAACCCAGAGGACGGCGGCAGGTCTGTCAGGAAGTCCATAGAGATCGCCCCCCAGGGTCTGTCGGGTGTCGGCAAGGGCTGGAGGAGCCGGGAGGTGCCCCGTGGCGGTCTTGGCTTGCCGGCACGGTACGCAGGATGTCACGTAGGCATGTATATCATGCCGCACTCGGGGCCACCAAAAGGTCCGTGTCACCAGGTGGAGGGTCTTGAAGAACCCAAAATGTCCTGCTGCAGGGTTGTCGTGGCACTGGGTCATGACGAGGGCTCGGAGTGGTCCTGTGGGCACATATAATCGCCCCCGAAACTTGAGTAAGTCCTCCTCCAAGGTCCAAGGAGACGCGGGGCCCACCTCCGCTCTCCTTTGCTGCGACCAGGCGTCCTGGCGCTGCGCCTCTCACACCTGGGCCCGCAAGTCCACTGGCTCCCGTGCTGCGGCCAAGGCTTCTGCCGGCAGCACTGTCCGTGGAGGAAGGGGGTCCTTGGCGCAGAGGTACTCTGGCTTGTGGGACAGGGCATCCGTCCTCCGGTTGTGACCGCTGGGAATGTAGGTCACGCGGAAGTTGAACCGGGCAAAAAACAATGACCACCGGATCTGCCGCTGGTTCAACTTCCGAGCTGTGGTGAGGTGCTCGAGATTCTGATGGTCCGTTCGGACCTCCACCTGATGTCGGGCCCCCTCCAGATGGTGTCGCCAAGCCTCGAATGCAGCCTTGATAGCCAGCAACTCTTTTTCCCAGATAGTGTAGTTGCGCTCGGAAGGATTGAATTTCCGGGAGTAGTAAGCGCAGGGAAAAAGTGTGCCGCCATTTGTCGGAACCTGTAGCAGCACCGCTCCCAGAGCCACATTGGACGCGTCCGTTTCCACCACAAAAGGCCGGAGCGGGTCGGGATGCCTCAGGACGGGTTCCGTGACGAAGGCTTTCTTGAGGGCTGTGAATGCTTCTTGCTGCGGGGGACCCCACCGGAACGCAACCTTCTTCCTGAGGAGCTGGGTAAGTGGAGCCGTCAGTGTGGCGAAGCCCGGGATGAAGGTCCGGTAGTAGTTGGCGAAGCCCAGCAGGCGCTGAACATCCTTCACCCGACGAGGGGCTTCCCAGCTACACAAAGCTTCTACTTTACATGGGTCCATGGCTATGCCCTCGGGCGAGATGATATGCCCGAGGAATTCTATGGAAGTCCGGAAGAAGACGCATTTCTCCAGCTTCGCATTGAGTTGTTGCTCCATAGCGTTGCAGAACCAGACCGACGTGTCGAAGATGGCTTTCCCTGGACCGGGAGTAAATCAGGATGTCGTTCAGGTAGATAACCACGAACCGATCCAACATGTCTCGGAACACGTCGTTCATGAAGTGCTGGAAAACGGCGGGAGCGTTGGTCAACCCAAATGGCATGACAGTGTATTCGTAGTGTCCGTATCGGGTGCCGAATGCCGTCTTCCATTCGTCTCCTTCTCGCATCCGCACCAGGTTGTAGGCCCCCCGGAGATCGAGCTTGGTGAAGATCGTGGCCTCCTGCAACCTCTCCAGTAGCTCCGGGATGAGCGGCAGGGGGTAGCGATTTCGTACCGTAATGGCATTTAGCTGGCGGTAATCACAGCACAGGCGCAAGTCCCCTGTCTTCTTCTTCACGAAGAGGACCGGGGCCGAGAGAGGGGACTTTGAAGGCCGGATGAACCCTCGGGCCAGGTTTTTGTCCAGGAAGTCCCTGAGGGCGGCCAACTCGGGCTCCGACATGGAATACAGGCGTCCCACAGGCAGTGGTGCGTTGGGCAGAAGGTCCACGGAGCAATCGTAGGGCCGATGCGGGGGTAGTCGGTCCGCCTCCTTCTCGCTGAACACGTCAGCGAAGTCCGTCAGCTCAGGAGGCAAGGTGATGGCAGCGGTGGGGACGTTCTGGCCGGCACAGGTGTGGCGGATGTGGTCGACACACTGCAGACTCGGGAAAGAGATGGCGTTCCGCGACCAGGCCACCTGAGGATCGTGGGTCCGAAGCCAGGCCATCCCAAGGACCAAGGGAAAATGAAAGTCCGCCGTGACATAAAACTGGATCGCCTCCTCATGGTCCCCACTAGCCAGGCGCAAAGGCTGGGTGGCGAATTTAATGGGGCCGGACACCAATTCTCGTCCATCAATTGTCTCTACCCGCATCGGAGGGTCCACCGGAACCACGGGACCGCAAACTGGGTCACAAAGGCCTGGTCCATAAAGTTTGTTGTGGCCCTGAGTCCACCAGCGCATGCGCCTGGAGCCCGTCCGACTGGTTCCCCAACCATATCCGTGTGTCCAGAATCAGATGCCGAGGGGCCCAGAGTCTACTTCCGCAACGTCCAGTGGGGCTTAATGCGTGCCCGACCTAGGGTTTCCCAGTCGGGCCTGCTCCGCTTCCGATTGGTCACGCTGTGATTCGGGGACGGCGTGCGTGCCCCACTTCGCTTTCTGGGGCAAGAAGCGGCGGTGGCCGGGCTCCCACAGTACAGGCACAATCCCCTTGGCGCCTCGGTTCCGCTCCTGGGCTGTCAGGCGAGGTCTGACCGCTCCCAACTCCATGGGCTCTTCCGCAGCGGTTACAAAACGTGGGGCGACCCGGGGTGCTGGTGGTGCAGGAAGTGGGGGTGTAGATGTCGATGGCGGGTCCCTGGGGGTGCGACGGGATGGTCGCCGTTGCAGACGGGCATCGAGTCGGAGACAAAGGGGGACCAAGTTGTCGAGTGTCCGCAGCGCCTCCACCCGGGCCAACTCATCTTGCAATTCCTCTGAGAGTCCCTCCTGGAACGCGTCCACCAGCGCTGCATCATTCCAGTCAGAGTCCTGGCACAAAAGACGAAATTCGGCGATGTACTCCTGCAGGGGGCGTTTCCCTTGACAGAGTTCCTTAAGGCGCCTGGTTGCCGTCAGCATTCGAACTGGGTCCTCGTACATGGTGCGCAGGTGCTGCCAAAAACGCTGTTGGTCCGCCAGCAGGGGGCTATCCTGGAGCAAGAGGGGTGTGGCCCATCGAGCAGCCGAGCCGGAAAGAAGGTTAATCACGAAGGCCACCTTAGCCCGGTCGTCTGGGAAATCCTCTGGCCTCATAGCCATGTAGAGCTGGCACTGTCCCAAGAAGGTTGGGAACATCTCAGGCTGCCCAGAAAACTTATCCGCACGGTTATCGGGCACTTGCGGCGAGGAGGAGGAGGTGGGAGGATGGGGGCTGCAGGCACATTCTTGGCAGCAAGTTGGCCTGCCAAGTGAGCCACTTGCTGCTGGAGCTGTTGATTAGCCGCTTGTAGCTGCTGTAACTGCTGTTGTACCTGCTGCTGGTCCATCTTTGGTAGAAGATGTTTTAGTCAGGTCTTGGACAAAATGTTCTGTTTCCCTTCCCCCAATACTCCCAGCAAAGAGTCAGTCAGAGGCCTCCTTTTCTGATTTATTTACATATATATAAATGTCCTGGCTACGTCTACCCACGGGCCTGCCAAGTTTCTGGAGATAACAAGGAAATTACAGATAAGGCCAGAATTACTCACGAATATATTCTTCCCTCCGTTGATACAGATTGCCCGCCCAAATTCATTACTTTGTCCAAGACAAAAAACCGGAAGTCCCGCCTCCTATTTATAGTCTCTGCAGATGTCACTGCATGACAATTATGACTTGGCTTTGTCCCAACTCTTCCGCTGCTGCGCACGCCGATCACGCCTACGTAACCTTGCATCACTCCAAAACTGTTCTTGGGGCGTTGCCAAATCAGAAGGAGGCTCCATGGAATCAGGCTTTGCCGGCCCCTCCTCCTCCCTTTGAGTGGGTGCCAGGGAGGGAAAGGGCTCAAGAGAAGCAGGGCTGGCCAGGTCTTCTCCCTCACTTTCTGAATCATCCGAGTCCAGGAGTCCGGGTCCAGGAACCTGGGTCACAACAGTTATACTCAGGTCATGCCAAAGGCGGCATGATTTTCTAAACCCAGGAGTTCAAGTCTGGTGGCATAAGGTATTTTGTTGTGATCAGAGGAGTGGAGAACTCTTCTTGTAAAATATTTCTGGACACACTCAATTATATTAATGTCCGAAATGAGGTGTGGGTTCCAGACAGGTGAGCTGTAATCGAGAATTGGTCTAGCAAATGTTATGTATGCTCTGGTTAGTAGTGTAATCTTTCTGGCGAAGAAGCTACGCAAGATTAGGTTTACAACTCTTAAAGCCTTTTTGAGGATGTAGTTGCAGTGGGCTTTGACACTTAGATCGTTTGATATGAAAACTCCAAGGTCTTTGACGGAGTTTACATCTACAAGGTAATGTCCATCAAGCTTGTATTTAGTGTTCTGATTCTTTTTTCCAATGTGTAAGACAGAGCATTTGTTGGTTGAGATTTGGAGTTGCCAAATTTTTGACCATTCTGACACAAAGTCAGGGTCTTTTTGAAGGGTAGCCGAATTGTTGGTAGTGTTAAATAGTTTAACATCATCGGCGAAGAGAACACAATTACTTATAATATGGTCACAGAGGTCGTTAATGTATAATAATAATTTAATATAATTAAGATTAACCATGTGGAGAAGGCAAAGTATATGAACTTGGAAGGAGATTGTTGTTCATGCTATGGATTTGTACATTGCTTTAATTTGATCCTTGGACCTGCATGCTAAATATTTAATTATTAGATAACTGAAGCCCTAATTTAAAAAGCTTTGGAATTTGGCCGCACTTGGACACAATTATATATTAGGCAGACCTATTTTAAATTTTAAATTTTGGCTTGTTTGCTTTTGCCAGAGCTAATTATACATTGCATTCTTTCAGAAATATTGAATGAAATTCATATTCCTAATTTTGTTATACTTTCAGGTGCTTCTCCTAAATCCATCCCATGAGAGTTCAGCAGAATTGCTAGGTGTGGCTGAAATGTTCTTGTCGAACCATATACCACTGAGGTAAAATTAAAGCTTTTTCCATTCAGAATTTTTATGTTTATTTTTGAATCTGAGTAATATTCTCATCTACTCCCTTTTTTGATCCTGAGAAAAGAAAACATTTCAGGATGTTGAAAGTCTCATTAGTATTCATGCAATCTTCCCACGTCCTTTTCCTAGCCATCTGGGAAAAATGAAATAGAGCCCTTTTGAGTTTGTTGACAAATGTGAATTATATATATTAGAACATTTATATATATCAGAACATTTTCCCATGCCTCACCATTACTGTGTGTTGGTTTCGCTATTGCACTAGCACATGATTTGGTCTGTCTACAAAGTTATCTATCATTTTTAAGAACGTTAATGTATATTTTTGAAGTTGAGTAATATTCTGATCGTTCAAATTTTAGTTGTATATAGCTTTCAGAGTACTTAACGTATAGCAGAGATTAAGTGGTTTGTTTATGCTTGGTAGATCCATAATCATTCCTGTTCTCTTGGTTGCAGTTAAGGAATGGACAGAATCTACATTTACCAAAATGATGGACATTGCTATTGAATCACGCTTTCAATTTTTGAATATGGTTTAATCCTTCTTTTAAATAGGGTTGGCCTGGTCTTTGTAGTTGATAATTCCGAAGATGTTGATGGGTTACAAGATGCTGGAGTTGCTCTCCTCCGAGCATATAATTATGTGGCACAGGAAGTAGATACGAATTATGCATTTCAGACAATTATATCAGTGAGTAATTTGCCCCATATGAATGTAAATATATTTCATTTTGACCCTTGGTTGTGATAATGAGAAGAGAGTTATCTCTTTGGTATTATTGAGTTTGTTTATTTATTATAATCAAATTTATATGACTCTCCATCTCACAGAAAGTGACTCTGGGCAGTGTACAATAATCTTAAAGAGTTAAAGTCAATTTGTTCCTAAAGCCTATTTCTGAAAAGACTTCCTTCTGAAAAGGCAAAGCATCTTTCTTTATTTTTCAGGATAAACTAGACTGCCTATGATTTGTCTAGGAAAAAGAGATGTAATATTACCCAATGCATCTTCATTTCTCCTTCTCATTCTGTAATAATATTGATACCAGTGAAGGACAATATATACCTTTCAGGAAATTTGTTAAAATTTCTCTTTCTTTTTCCTTCATTGCTGTTATATCTCTGCTATGAGAAGTTAGCTATCTCTTAAAGAAGACTCATATGCATTAAACAGAAGGGAATATTTCCATCTCTCCTAACTTGAATGGTGTTTATTTTCACAAATGATTCCCTTCTAGAGGCCCATTTAAATTAAATTAACTTTGTTATCCCTTCATGAGGTCATACTAGACATACTAGACACTTTTTTCAGAGAAAAGTCAGAAGGAAAAAATGTTTGATCAATAAGAACCTATAAGAATGATAAGAACAGTGTTTAATGGATTATAAAATGTGTGTTGTGTGATACACTAACTTTGAGGGTTACACAACCTTCCAATAAATCAAGTAATAAATGTATTGTGTTCCTATACAAAATACTGAACATATTTGTGAGGTTAAAATGATACAGTACTCCTATATTGTCTTGTGTAGATATATATTATTGGGCGGGGGTGGGGAAGTGAGTACAAAACAAAGCACCAGACATCATGGCCAGTTTTGAACTAGTTTGTAGGAAGAGAAAAAGTGATGCCAAATAAGTGTTCCAGGAAAGATGTTTCGGTAATATTCTGAAGATTGTGTATTTCATATTTCCCATTACAGATGTATAATAAAGTGAATGCAGGAGAAAAATTGAAGGTGGAACATGTGATTAGTGTTCTTGAAAAACAGTATCCCTATGTAGAAGTAAACAGCATCTTAGGAATCGATTCTGCCTATGATCAAAATCGGAAGGTAAGGAATTCATATTATTGTTACTATTTATTCTTTTTAACATCAGTATATAAAGCATACATATCATACTTCAGATGTATATGGAAAGGAATTACTTTTATATGCCTGAGATAGTATCAAAAATGAAAGTCAGTAAAATAATTTCCTATGCGGGAAATAAATTATAGGTACTTAGTGAAGATTGTATCTTCATGTAATGATTATATATCAAAATACAGGTAGAATAAGAAGCAAGCAGTGCAACCTTCCTTCATTATTGAAATTAGAAAACCAATGTGATGAGTTAATTCTATGCATGGTACTTGACACTAATATTCACCAAATGTATGCCCCTTCCTCGATATGTTGGTATTATCCATGATGGTTGGGAATTCTTAAAATAGTAGTTCCATCATACCTGGATTAGGTAGGAGAAGCTTGGGCTTTGAACTTTGGGGAAATTATTTTAAAAAATTATTTTCATTATTATATCCCCACAGATTAGTGCTTTCCAGACTTGCGACTTTAAGATTGTGAACTTCAATTACCAGAATTATCCAGCCTACTTTTCAACTCATTTCTATAGATGATATTTCAGCACAAAACTCTTTTATCAAATATCTCTTAAATATATAAGGAGCTACTAATTCTACTGGCTATCTGGTCTACCTATAGAATATTTCTTCCAGATGTTTGCATTTAAATTAGATTGAATGGATAAATGATACTGCATAAATAATGTATAAAGCACAGTAAGAATATTGTGCTATGTTGGTACAGTTTATTCATAAAACCTATTAATGGAATATGTAGTAATAGAAAATAGGAAAGTCATTGTACTTTTTCTGTCTTCTTTGTATTTCAGGAAGGATATAGTTACTATGAACAGACAGGTGTTGGTCCTCTACCCATTGTGCTTTTTAATGGAATGCCACTTCAGAAAGAACAACTGGATCCAGATGAACTAGAAACAGTAACTATGCATAAAATCTTAGAAACCACTAGCTATTTCCAAAGAGCTGTGTACCTGGTAAGTTAGATTTCTGATTATCAAGTGTTTCAAGAAATTGATCGAATATTTTTGTGTTACAGCTTATTTTGTGTTCCTTGAAAGAGCTTTAAATCTAGATTTGTCAAGCAATCATCACTGTATTACCAAATATTTTTAAATGGAATACTGTATTTTTCAGAGTATAAGACTCTCCGGACTATAAGACGTGCCTACCTTTTTTGGGGAGGAAAACAAGAAAAAAAATCTGCCTCTGTCTCCCAGCAGTTTGCCTCATTTCAGCAAACAGTAAGCTTTAGTTTTGTTTTTGTTTTCAACACAGCCTGATTAGCACAAGAAAAAAAAATCTGCCTCCTAGCAATTTACCTCCTTGCAGCAAACAGCAGAGGCCCGTGCAGCAATAGGCAATGGCCCTGCAGCCTGAAACAGCTGAGGGGCGGGAAGCCAATCCAACCAACAATCAGCTGCTTGTGCTAATCAGGCTGTGCTGAAGCTGAAACTGGCTGTTTGCAGTTTGCTGCTGGCTGCAAGGAGATAAATTGCTGGGCGGCAGATTTTTTTTCTTGTGCTAATCAGGCTGTGCTGAAACTGTTTGTTTGCAGTTTTCTGCTTGCTGCAAGGAGGTAAATTGCTGGGAAGCAGAGGCCAAAGGGTGGGGCCAGCGGATGGGTGGGGCTACATTTGGTGTATAAGACGCACCCAAATTTTCACCCTCTTTTAGGCGGGGGAAAGTGTGTTTTATACTCCGAAAAATACGGTATATACAATATACAGCATATCAAAAGTAGTTAATGTGGTATGAGATAAGCTATTACAGAAGTAAATCAGCTTTTTAGTGGATGTACAGAAGTAACATGGTAGTAATCCTATAATAGTGGAATACAGCATGTAAATTATTTTTAATTTTTTAAATAAATTATTTTTTTATTATTCTGATTTTCCAAATAATTTCAGCATTTTGATTTTGATCTGTGTTTCAGGGTGAATTGTCCAACGATCAGGATGTAGTTGAATATATCATGACCCAACCCAATGTTGTTCCAAGAATCAACTCTCGGATATTGATGTCTGACAGAGAATATCTAGATTTAACTGCAAATAGTAAGGCCAATATAAAGCATTTCTAATAAGCATGATTTGGAACATAACGAAAAAAGCATTGTTTTACATAATGTTCATAAGTCTGTCCCCCCCCCCCTCCACAGTTCTAGTTTAATCATAAGGACGTAATTGAAAGCATAACCCTCCTTTCTAAACCAATTGCAATTGTTCCTTTATTGTGAAAAATAAGAAATTGATTAGTTCTCTATGGAATGTTTAGAACTATGGAATGTTTAGAAAACCCAAGATCAGAAACCCTGGTTTATTGTTTAAACTAATTGTAGCTTGTCATAGATGAAATGAAATAATAAACAGGTGCTGTTTTAAAACAAAACCAATATTTACAAACTCTTACTGTAGTCATACTAGATGAAGAGAAGAAGATATGTATGATTTCATAGAAGCCTAATATTTAGCAATAATACCAATAGTTGAACTGTGGGGACATTTAGATTCTCTGAGCTTGGTTTTCTCTTGCAGATGTTTCATTATCCAACTACCGTGTTTCCCCGAAAATAAGACCTTGCCTTATATTTTTTTGAAGCCCAAAATAAGGACTTGGCCTTATTTTCAGGGGGGCTCTTATTATTTTGGAGCACAATTTGGGAGTGGCACGTGGGAAGGGTGGGAGGGGGAGAAACGAGGAGCTAGAAGCCCTGCCATGCCCAGTGAGAGAAGAGACGGCAAGAATCACGACTGCATTTGCAGCCAATTGAGGTTGCAAAAGCAGCAGGAGGCCCCATCCATCTCATGCCCCCTTCAAGAACAGTCTTGCCTCAATTGATTACCAAGAGCTTGGCCCTGATTGAGGCTCCCTGGGGTGGAGCCTGCAGCCCGGCACTTGAGAGGGTCTTGGGGGGAAAAGCCCCTATACACAACCCAGCCTCTCTTTCAGGTGGGCAGGAAGCCCCTCTTACTATGCAGCTGGCTGGTTAAGAATCAGCAGTCCTGGGAACCGCTCCCCAGATTGACACGGAACTCTGGCAGGAAGGCGTCTCCTTTGGACTACAGAGCACCAGCCTGCATACCTACTTAGTGCTGCAAGTGCCATGCTACAATCCTGGGTCTGGTGGGTGCTGCAGCTCTCAGGTCAGCTGTGCGCAGAGCCACCAAGGCCAGGGTCCAAAAAACACCTGGCTCGGCATAGCTGTAGCCCAACCCCTGCAGCAACGAATAGGCATACAAGCCAGCACTCAGCAGCCCAAACATTTGACAATACAGGCCAGTGCCCATCGGGCGCCCAAAGACTTTTCACCCGCTTCATCTCCCTCTCTCTGTCTGTGTATGTGAGCGACAGAGAGAGAGAGAAAGAGAAACAGTGGAGGGGAACCAGGAAGATCGGGTAGATGAGATGCTGGGCAGTGAGGGTGGCGGCCGTCACTTGCCACGAGTGAAGCACCTGGTGGAAGTACCCACTGTGCAGGGGTGGCTGAGCCTGCATTGTGCAGCTGGCTGGGGTGGACACAGCTTCCCGAGCGCGAGCCTTTCTTGGTTGCTGGACACCGGGCCCTCTCAGCCCTTTGCTTCTGGACAGGGAGGCTGTCCTTGGCTGGTGGAGCAGCGGCTTCCTCCTCCTTGCCTTCGGCCACCCCTCTCCAAGCGCTCCAATCGTGCAGCCTCCCCGCTCCTCGGCCAAGAGGAATACACAAATTCACTCACAGCAGTGAGCCGAGCCCATCCAAGCCTCGCTGCTTTTGGTCGCTGCCACCCTGGCCTGAGGCTCCCACAGCGTGCCCATTTGCTTAGGGAGGATGTACCCTTTTCTGGCTGGTTGCTGCTTTGGAGAAATGTCATATTGGTTTCTCTCTCTCTCTCTCTCTCTCTCTCTCTCTCTCTCTCTCACACACACACACACACACACACACACACACACACACACACACACACTGTTCTTTCTTTGGGATCACAACACAGACACCGCTTCCAGAATTGCAAGGCTGAAGGCTTCGAATGGAGCATTTTGGGGATGTGTGTCTGTGCTCCGATCCCAAGTAAAGAAAGATCGGCAGGAAAAGGGGGAGGAGGCCGGCAGCTGGGGAGGTGCTCTGCAGATCTGGGCCGAGTTGCATAGCCCTCACTGGCTCAGCTGATCAGCGGGCAGCAATTAAGGGGCTGAACCTCCAAGAGATGACCAGGGAAGGGAAGGGCTGCCTCCTGTGCTGGCCATGCCCACCCCTTCACTAGGGCTTATCGGGGGAGGGTGTACATTTATGCTCACCCCAAAAATCAGGCTTGGCCTTATTTTCGGGACATGTCCTATTTTCAGGGAAACATGGTAAGCAATATCATCGGTATTAGAAAGAGTGGGGTTTAGTCTCTGTTTATATTCAAGTGGCTTGCCTTGTCAGTGTTGGTAGGAATGTTCTTAGTGGTTCCTTGATTAGACTGTTGTTTACTGTTAAAGCTTGTTTGTCTGAGTTAGTATCCTATTCCCTTATTGTACTTACGATGTTATCTAGTTGGGTAAGGAAATGTCTGCAAGAAAACAACCAAGCTTAGAGAGCACCACATTTGGCAATGATTTAATATGACTTCTGAACCTAGGATCTTGACCAAGTTGTTACAACGACTTCGTCTCTTGCACCTCATTGAAGCCATATTATAAATGAGAATGGTTAGATTGAAAGCAGTAGAGAATATTTGTAAAGAGAACAGAAAATAGAGTGGAAGTATGTGTTGTATATTTATTCGTCTGCCCTGATGCAGTATTATGTATACATGTACAATCTTTTGCCTGAATGTATTATTAAAATCTTTATTTTCAAGACTCAGGAGGTAAGATTTCTTCTGTTTTAAAATAATTTTTATTAAAGAAGTTTTTAACAGAATACCTCCTCAAATATGTAAAGGATGCATAGAGTTGCATAGAGTTCCTTCATACATGCCTACAAAAATTTAAAAATTTAAAAAAATTTAAATGCACATGGGGGTTATTTATTCATTTCCTACATGAAAGTCTCTTCGTATCAGCAATAGAATATCGTGCAACTGTCAAAAGCAGCATTGGGAATTTGAGAAGATATTAAAAGAAAGCAGAGGACAGAAATATTTTGATTAATAATTGACAATTCCACCTGGATTGCAGTGATTGCAGAATGTAAATCCCTTACATATTTGAGGAGGTGTGTTTGCATAAAATGCATACTATACAAAGATAGTTTTAATTTTGTCGGATCTATAAAATCAAACATTAAAATGTTAATATGACCATGCTTGTGTTTATAAATGGTTTGCTGATATGGTGTCTCATTTATTCTACTTGCTCATGTTGTTAGATATTTCTCTTCTTGAAAGTTATCACAGTTGTATTTATTTTTTCTAGATAATTTTTATGTGGATGATTATGCTAGATTTAGTACCTTGGATTCCAAGGACAAGACAGCTGCTATAGCCAACAGCATGACTTACCTAACCAAAAAAGGTACAGTTATGAGTTCTTTCTTTTTTGGGTATTGTATCTGATGAAGAAAATATTTATACCATATTATACACAGTTGTCTTTTGTTGAAAAGACTAATGAAGCCTTAAAGGTTTTCTGGTGATTCTTTATGCTAATTTAAACCATATTCCCTCTCAATCTTAGTACATAATCACCTTCATTTACATTTTGTAATCTGTGGAGCAGAATATAATTTAGAAAAAAAAAGGGTTCCATTTCAAGGTGAAATTATTTTCCTTTTGACCTTTTGTCTGCTCTACCAGGGCTCCCCAACCTGTGGTCCTGTGGACCACTATCAGTCCGCGGCCCATTGGCCGGGCCCTGCAAGTGGCAGGTGAGCACGCAACTACACAAAGCTCCATTTGTACAAGTGGCAGGTGTGCACACAAAACCATTCCCTCCCCTCCACACCATGCCACCACTGCTGCCGGTCCACTGAGCTGGGAAGGTTGGGACCCCTGTGCTATACTATACTATTTTTTATTTGCAATCCATAATTTTCTGCCACTTCTTTCCTGCCCTGCTATGCTATGCATTTGTTTCTATAAATCCAACTGTGGTCAACTGCCAACTTTGTTTATAAATAAGCATTGAATTTTATCTGTATTACCCATGTTGGTTGCAATCATCATAATCTGCAACTGAGAAAAATAAGGAATACTGGGGAATCAATGCACATATAATAATTTTATGCCAGATAGGCATAGCAGTTCTTCAGAAAAAAAATCCATACTTCTTAAATTGACTCTGTTCACATTCTGCAATAAACCATTGCGTGTTTTAAGCATGATATGCTGATTCAGTTACAATGGCTGAGTTCACAGATTGTGCTAAGCCAAAATGTAGTTTGGATTTTGTGTGAATTTAATCATTTAAATTGTGAATAATATTGTAATATTATGTGTTAATAAACCAGTATGGCTAATTCAGCATTCATAGCTTAGGATAATATATATAAATCTTCAATTATTATAGTTATGACACTACTAACCAAAAGAGAAGATAGGTAATCTTTTTGCATAATAGAAATTATATTTACTCTTTATTGCTAATATATGACTCCCCTTCCCTTCCCCCATCCTATCCTGCAATATTTGATGTTTTACATTGATATTTGTATCTGAGATGTTTTTGATTTAATTCTGTTTCCTACATCACCTTAAACATTTGAGAAAAAGTAGTGAAAAAATTCAGTAGCCCAATTAAATTAATATGCACATCCAGATTTTTAACTAGCAACTATATTAAAAATATTTCATCCAATTTCTAGGAAACAACATTTAAGTATATGGGTATCTTCAACTTTCTCTTATTCTCTCTTTTTCTCTTGTTGTTACTACTTGAATGAGTTTTAGTAATGGAAGCTTGAAAATCTAGATGAGTTGTTACTCCAGAATTTTGTCTTACTTCTGCGATAGAAATCGGTTTAGGCCAGGGATGTCAAACTCAATTTCATTGAGGGTTGCATCAGGGCTGTGATTGACTTTGGGTGGCCAAGGTGGGCAGGCCAGCTCAATGTTACTTGTGTCGGGGTGTCTGTGGTGGCCCAAGTACTCTGCAGGCAAAAACAGGCTTCCGAGCTCCGTTTTTGGCTGCAACGGCCTCCTGCAACCCTCTGCCAGCAAAAACAGTCGGCTCTCCTGAGCTCCATTTTTGCTGGCAGAGACACCCACGGGCTGGTCCTTCACTGTTTCCGGCCCCATGGTCCAGATCTAAGCACCCCAGAGGTCGGATCCAGCCCCCAGGCCTTGAGTTTGACATCCCTAGTTTAGGCCAATAACCTCACAGTTTTATTTATGCAAGGAATAGTTCAAGTTTAATTTAAAGGAGTCACCTCTTTAGACATGATGAGACTGTATTTTTGGATGGGTAGCTACTTTCATCCAACAGAGCATGAAATTGACTGACTGGCTAGCTTCATATTAGGTTTCATTGCAGAAACTCTTCTAGTCACATCAGTGGAAGAGCCTTGGTAAGACAGTAAAGCATCCCTATGTATTCTTTTGTTCTTTAAATATCAAATATGGCAATAGTGGCTAGTTATGATACCTCTGAAAGCCTCTAGGATGGTGGGCTGTAGATTCCATGCTAGATAATTGCTTAACAGAAGAACAAGTGAAGCAAGAAGCTTCTTTTAACATTAGAGATAAACATTCCTGCAAATTGTTGCCAATATTTCTGGCAAAGGAAAGGCAATAATTTTGTTTGCTTTCTTTGGGAGAAAAGGGCAATTTAGGCTATTGTCTTTCTTCCATTTGAGGGAGAAAAATAATTCTGGTAAAAGGATTTCAAAAGTACAGCTAAAGAGAGACCCTAGAAGTCAGGTGCTGGTGCTGGTAGGGAAACCTGATTTCAAATCAGATGTGATACAATTTTGAGATTATGGAGTTTTATTTTCCAAAGTCATTCTTAATTGATTTGCATTTGAGTTAGTTATAAGGGTACTGTATGCCCTATAATGGCTCTTGGATATTTAATGAGGTCAATTCTGTAAACTAATTTTATATTTTTCCACTCTTTCCTGTTTTACTTTTGTCAGGAATGTCCTCCAAGGAAATTTATGGTAATGAACTTGAGTGTTTCTTTCTCTCTCACACACTTTTATTACTAATTTTAATCTTTTAAGGAATGTGGTCTTTAAGTCTTACTGGCTTAGGACTTATTGCAAATGAGAAATCATTGCATATTGTTTTTAAGAAATCTTTGAATAACAATTTGAATGAATAGTATTCATATAAATATTAATGTATCTCTTAACTTTCTTGCAGGTTTTCTATATTACTTTTTAAAATATTCTGAAATTAGTGGTGTAATAATAATTTCATTAGAATAACAACTTCATAAGATATCACATGCACATGCTTATTTTTCACTCTTTGCAAAATAGGCTTGATTTAAAATAAGTAGTTTTCATCATAAATACTAATACCCCAATGATTTTGATATTGTCTAAAAATTGATTTCTATGCATTGCCCATGCCTAATTTGTGCATTATGCATTATGACAAGTTCATATTCAATTTTCTTCTTTTTATCTTTTTCTTACACAGATGATACTTTTGTCAGGCCAGTGACATTTTGGATCGTTGGAGATTTTGATAAACCATCTGGAAGACAACTGTTATATGATGCTATCAAACACCAAGTAAGCAACTAACAATCTTCAGCAAAGAACTGGGAGTGGGGGAAGACTGAGTTTAACACTTGTTTGATTTTTGAAGACAGATAAGAGGCTTTTATATTTTCCAAACAGGGGCTGTCCTGTGTGGGGCCTCAAAACCTCTCCTTGGGTGGAGAGGAATTATCAAACAGCTGGTCTACTCATCATGCCAGTTCTTCATTCTGCCATGGTCATTGGCTCCATTTTTCAGAACTGTCTTCAATCTTCCATTTCTTCTACCTAGTTTTTAGGTTTTTATCCATTTTTAAAATAAATAACTCAAGGCAGTGAACATACCTTATATTCCTTCCTCCTATTTTCCCTACACCTTGGTGAGATGGGTTGGGCTGAAAAAGAATGAAGCTTGATGTAGAGTTGCCCGTAACTGCACATAGGTGTTGCCTCAAACCTACGCTGTGAAGAGGTTGATGGATAAATGTAGATTGCAGGTGGCTGCAGACGAACTGACACATATACCTTCTAAATCCCAACTGTGTATTGTGTGGAGGTGCGTGTCCTATGTTTGACTGGCTGATCTGACTTCCTCTTTGAGCACCTCCTAGCCAGAATGTTAACATTTGTAGAAATATAAATGCACATTTGCACCTATGCAACCATCCCCGAACGACAGACACACATGTTCCCTGATGTGCAGTGATGTAAAAATCTAATCCAGTCTTAATTGGCCAAAGTCACCCAGCTGATTTTCATTCCTAAAGTAGGATCAGAATCCACAGTCTTCTAGTTTCTGGGTCAGTGTTTTAATCACTATATTAAACTGGCTTGTGATCTCTGTTTAAAAAAAAAAAAAGCTGACTTGCTGATTGTCACAGCTCTTTCTTTCACTAAAGAACTGTAAAATAACATTTTAAATCTGCATTTCATTTTCTTCTGTAGAAGTCTAGTAATTTTATTCGGATTGGTGTGATTAACAATCCCAGTGAAGACCCAGCAGCTGAAAACACAATCATTGCCAGGGCCATATGGGCAGCCTTGCAGACACAGACATCAAACAATGCCAAAAATTTTATCACAAAATTACTTAAAGAGGAAAATGCAAAGATGCTGGAGGCTGGAACAGATATCACAGAATTTGCTGTTGGAGTAAGTGTTGAAGATGGTTTTTTTTTTACTGTAAGATAAAGAAACACAGTAAGAATAATAGCAAAACACAGCGACATTCTTTCTAAATTCCATCTCCCTTCTGAAGTAACCAGACAGCATAAAATGCATCACATTGTCTTTTAATGAAATATTTCCTCCCTCCCCTCTTTAGGGTATGGAAATCAATACATTTAAAGCGGCCTTCGAAGCTCCTGAAGTGGGTTTTATTCTTTCACATGCTGTATACTGCAGGGATATTCTTAAACTGAAGAAAGGACAGAGAGCGGTGATTAGCAATGGAAGGGTGAGCAAATTATATTTAAAAAACGAGAAAGGCTTTACTTGCAGATGTCTTTGGTCCTAATGTGGTACTCTCCTCCCCTCTACGCAACAGAATGCTAATTTTGGATTCATTTTAATGTAAATCAAACTCCTGACCATAATTTTAAGTCCTTTAATGAGGACTCTAAAAAGATAAAATGAGCTTCTTAAAACAGAATTATTATGTATATTCTTTGCTACAGTGTACGTTTATAGATTTTAAACTCTGAATCCTCTATCTCTGAACTTGAAGTTCTGATGACTGTTATTATTTATTCATTTATTTATTAGATTTTTACCCCACATAATCTAACAGTCTCTTGGCAATTTACAGCTATTAATACAGAAATGTAACGATATCTAAAACCCATAAACATACAAAGCCTAACAAAGAGGTGTTACAAAACCAAATTTTGTTCGGAAAAATTAAGTCTTCATCATCTTTCAGAAGGTGGTCAGGATTGGAACAGCTTGTCAGAGTTTGTTGCAAAAATCAAATCCAGAAAGCACAGACAGGCAGACTACTCTGACACAGCTGTTACCCCAAAACTTTTCGAAAAATTCAGTACTAACACCAAAAAACACTTCTGACACTTTAGCTATCTCCAAAAATTGAGGAACAATCAGCTGCTTTTCTCTGCATGAGTGTAATAATCAGACCAGTTTTTATAGGCAAATGTGGTGTTGTAATCTGTGCTAATACATTCCAACTCCAGCTTGTTGGTAATTATTCAGGATAGGTTTACAATAGCATTTATCTTAGAATATGTTGTCCTGCATAACTCCTTTGTGATACTAAGATTTGCACAGAAAGAACTTAATAGACTGCTGTAAAGTTGAAGGCATTTCCCTCCCTCCATCCTTATACCTCCAGTTTTGAAATACTTTTCCAATGAGGCAAATTTGGTCCTCCCTCAATTATTTTCTATTCCAGACAAACCTATTTTATTTTCCCAGGCTTTTTACCTTCTCTTTTTGTGCTGTAGAGTACTTATGTCCTATTTTCCATACTAACAGTTGTTTAAAGTGCTTGTATTATTTTAAGATACGGTAGGTTTCATTTATTCTGCTGTTCCCAGCTTTAGTCTTTAAATGTTTAATGTTGTGTATTGAAAATACAGCTTAATTTCTAGCAGTGAAATGTTTCTGGGTTGTTGTTTTTTTTTTACTAATACTAGTATGCAGTAAGCATTCAGTGTAGATAGTCTATGCAGATTCTCAGTCATCCAGGTCATGGTTGTCCCAAAGGTATTTTTTCAAGAGGCAACTGGACTGGTTTTTCTTTGAAGACGTTTCACTTCTCATCCAAAAAACTTCTTCAGCTCTCTTGGATAAGAAGCGAAACGTCTTCAAATAAAAACCAGAAAGTCATATTTGGGACATTCAATGTAGAAATATTTGTTTATTGTGAAAGACTACCAAGGTAGTTAGTAACAATTAGTAACAAAACCAAAATAGAACAATTGGATCAAATAATCAAGCAGCACATTGATCCTGCATGCAGTAAAAGTTAGTACAACCTCTAATGTCAATGAGCCTAATACTAATAGAAACTGAATAAACATCTTGAAAGAGTATATTCTTATGCCTAGGTGGCATAAACAGAATGGCCCTGTTTCATATGAAATCTCACCTGATATGTCAGGGTAGTATTGATACTGATCTAAATGAAATATTGCCATTTTTTACTGTTCAAAAAAAAAAATATTGCAAAGCTATTGTATGTTTTGCATTCCCAATGGTAATGCATGTTAAGATGCTGTGCATGTTGCAGGATGTGTCCGGTTCAGATTACTTTGTAGTGATCATGATCATACCATTTCATCTTCATTTCAGATTATTGGTCCATTGGAAGCTGGGGAGCTTTTTAACCAGGATGACTTCCACTTGCTAGAAAATATTATTGTAAAGACATCTGGGCAGAAAATAAAATCTCATGTACAGCAGTTAGGAGTGGAAGAAGATCTGTAAGTAAAAATTGAGTAGGTTATAGAAAGGAAGTAAAATTCTTCACTGAGCTCTGTTGGTGGTTTCAGTGTTTATAGAATACGTAAGGGAGATTCTTCCTCTGTCACGCCACCCTCCACATAATGGTACTGGTAGTTGTGTATTAAAAACAGAAGTATAGTATTTTTGGCAAAACCAGGGCATATTAGGCAGAAATAGCATGATATATTCCAAATTTATTTTGTGGATACATACATTCCTTTAAAATCCAGGTGATTTTAAATGTAGAGAGATTGTATCGTAAGATTTTAACTTATATTGATTCTGGTACTTTTCTTTACGTGTTCCCTGGTAGCACAATATCTTTAATGTGTTAGGGGGTATTATAGTTTGTCTCCCATTCATAGTATTTCAAAGAACACGTGACTGAAAATATTTAAACCTTATTTTATAATAGTACTACATGAACAGATAGTATAAAACATGATGCAGGTAGTCCTCAACTTATGACCACGATTGAGCCCAAAATTTCTGTTGCTAAGCAAGACAGTGCCCCATTTTACAACCTTTTTTGCCACAATTGCTAAGCAAATCACTGTAATTCTTAAGTGAATCATGCAGTTGTCAATTGAATCTGGCATGCCCATTGACTTTGCCAGGTAGGGTTAAAAATGGTGATCACATGACCCCGGGACAGTGTAATTGTCATAAAGACATGCCAGTTGCCAAGTGATCACGTGATCACTTTTGATCACGTAACTCTGGGAATGCTGCTGCAACAGTCATGTGAACACCGGTGATAAGTCTCTTTTCAGTGCCGTTGTAACTTCGAATGTCACTAAATGAATGGTTGTAAGTTGAGGATTACCTTTCACATTGCTTCTCTTTGAAAAGCAAATGAAAAACAACTTCACTCTTATTTACAGAATGTGTCTCATCTGGGATCCTTGGTGCTCTCTGAACTTGCTTGCTTTCTTGCAGACCCCAACTAGGTAACTTCAGTGCTAATCTGGATGTTACCTAGTTTGGGTAATGAAACATCTGCAAGAAAACAAGCAAGCTCAGAGAGCACCAAGGATCCCTCATGTCAACCCTGAGCTACAAATATTCTTCGTTATGAGTCTCATCTCTTATTCTCCCTTTGCCTTGTAGCTTTCTGGTTTAAGTTGATTTTTTATCTGCATTCTAATGGAACAGTAGATTGTGGCTTCATCCTTCTTTTGGTCCTTCCATCCTCCGGTATCCCTGTGTGCCTCTCCCAAGCCAGTTCTCCGAGCAAGGGAAACGAAATAGATAAGCAAGCAAGCAAAGAGAAACAGCCAGTTGACTTGCATTTAAGTCGCTGGATTTCATATATGGTCTATTTTATCATTTGCAAAAGCAGCACTTACGATTTGTTTGGTTTTTTGTTACTATATCTCATCAAGGGACCTTTTTAAGGATAAAAACTGTGAAAGGAAACTTTGGCAAGATGGTCTTTTTCTCTTTCTTCAGTGCAAGTGACCTCGTCATGAAGGTGGATGCTCTTCTGTCTGCACAACCAAAGGGAGAGGCAAGGATTGAATACCAATTTTTTGAGGACAAATACAGGTAAAAATAATCTGCAAGAGTGGTCCTTAATTAGACTTGTCTGTCTGCCAAGAATAATATGCATTCAGATTCTGTAAAATATAAATAATCCTGAAAAAATTTCATTCATTAGAATTTCCATGCATGTTTTCTTCAAAAAATGTTAAAAGAAGTATTTAAAAGATAAAATAGTAACGGATTATATGTACACATGAGTTGACTCTTTAACTGTTCTAAAAACGGAATTCATAAATGTTTTAGACTTTTGCTGATATTTCTATCATAGACTAAATACAAACATCAAGATTGTACATATTGTATGTAGTTTCTTTTTCTTTTTTCTTTTTCTAGTGCAATTAAGTTGAGACCAAAAGAGGGAGAAATATATTTTGATGTTGTGGCTATTGTTGATCCCGCAACTAGAGAGGCACAAAGACTTGCTCCATTGCTTATGGTGTGAAATTATTATTATTATTGTTGTTGTTGTTGTTGTTATTTATATTGGTAACTGCAAAATGTTTGGAATATTTTGGGTAGTTATGGATATTCCTTCTTTGACCAGTAGAGGAAATAAGCTGCTCATTTTACAAGCAATATGTGAAACCTATTGTAAAAGAATTCACCCTTAACATGCAAAATACAGGTAGTCCTCAAGTTCGCTTAGTGACCGTTCATAGTTACAACGGCACTGCAGAAAGTGACTGTTGACCATTTTTCACACTTATGACCATTGCAGCTTCCCTGTGGTCATGTGATCCAAATTCATATACGTGACAATTGACTCACATTTATGATGGTTGCAGTGTCCCGGGTCATGTGATCACCTTTTGCAACCTTCTGACAAGCAAAGTGAGTGGGGAAACCAGATTCACTTAACAACCGTATTGCTAATTTAACAACTGCAGTGATTCACTTAACAAATGTGTCAAGAAAAGTCATGAAAAAGGGCAAAACTCGCTTAACAAATTTCTCATTTAGCAACATAAAATTTGGGCTCAATTGTGGTTGTAAGTACCTGTATGCTGGCAGTTGTTGAACCATTTTCAAAATATACTATTATCTTGCCTTATCTTAGTTTTTTGTGAGTAATAATAACTCTTAAGAACACACTTGTAAAGCTTTAAACAAAAAGACTTAAGATGTTAGATTTTAAAAGCCTTATGTGTTAATGTGGGAAATGTTGAAATACATAATTCATGACCTGTGCTAATCCTTTGGAAGAAGTGTTTTATTAAGTGCAAGGGTGCACATGACACATGTTAAATAATAAAAAAAATAAAACAGATGTACCTTTCTCCAGATCCAACTTTCTGTGTTTTAAGCCATCATCTATTCTCCCCTGCACATCTGCTTCACTTAACTGAGGGGAGGGGGAAGAAAGGGGGAGAGCTTGAGCATGCACACACAGATGGAGGCAGGAATTAGTTTATGAAGCAGCTGTATGAACTTTAAAAAATGTGCAGCTGTTTTACTGATTCAATTGTGTTCCTTTATATTGCACAGCCCAAGAAGATAAGAGATTTGAATTAAATTGAATGCATTTAGACAGCACTTTGATTTGCCAAGTAATTAGCTTTTAAGTTTTCTTATGTTAGCTATATATGTAATATCAATTAACAGATTTAATAAGTTCTTCCCCTATAGCAGTTCTTCCCGTATAGCAAATATGAGTGCATTTCAATGTTTATGAGCTAGTAGACACAACATTAGGGATATGAGAAGAGGAAGAAATTGCAAGAAATTTGTACTTTAATTCCATTTAGATTTATGTGTCCTTTTCCCTCGATTTAGGTATTGAACAAACTCATAAATATGAACCTCAGAGTTTTTATGAACTGTCAATCCAAACTCTCTGACATGCCTCTGAAAAGGTGAGGAATAATAAGCTGAGTCAACTTTAACGGGATATAGTAATATTGATAAAATGTTATGATTACTGTGCTTTTAATGCTAATGTTGGAAAACTGCAGGCTGCAGTTAGTAATTAATTTTATTTTTATTAAGTTTATTAATTTTACTTTTGTTTTCACTCTTTCACTGCTGAGTTGTCTGTCTGATGTTAATCTTAACACCAGAATTAACATCAGAGAATCAAGCAATAAACAACAGTCCAATGAAAGAACTACCAAAGAGTACACAATTCCCTACCCCAACTAATACTTCTGTATATAAATAGAGTAGCAAATCCCACCCCCTTCTAGGATGAAGAGGTTATCTAGTCTGGTAATGAAATGTCTGTAAGCAACCAGCAAGAGAGCAAATGTTTAATACTAAAACGTTTAAGTGTTTGTCATCTTATCTCTTAGCTTTTATCGCTACGTTCTGGAGCCAGAAATTACTTTTACAACAGAAAAACACCTTATTCCTGGACCAGTTGCCTTATTTCTGGATATGCCTCAATCACCATTATTTACTCTGAATCTAAATACTCCAGAGAGCTGGATGGTGGAGTCAGTAAGAGCATCATATGACCTTGACAACATTTATTTGGAGGAGGTAAATTTATTAATATGCATTCAAGTTTTAGAAAAGGTTAGAAATATTCCATTTGGAAAATAAAGCTTTCAGCTAAAACTTTTTAGTCAACTAATTGAAGATTAAAATCTTAACCAGCATGATGATTTGGACGATAAAATGCATATAATTTATTTGCTTTTATCTTTATATAATAATTTATATTATTTATTTAATATACTCTGATTTTTGTTTCAAGGAGTTGGATTTCTCCATTATAGAATAGGCTTTTCAATAAAGCTGGTTTTTTTTAATGCTGTGATGTTAAATAGCAAGAAGATAAGTGAAACTGGCAAACTATGAATGCTAATTATTAAATAAACTTAACCATGGTAACTGGGACCAGCAACTACATTGTTAAGCAAGTCAGTTGTAAAACTGATATCGTGAGTGTGCCAATTTATGACAGCAGTTGGGCATGATTGCAGCATCTTGCTGTCGCATGATCTCCATTTATGATCTCCTGCCAGTTCCCCATTGACTTTTCTTGTTGGAAGCCTACAATGAAGGCAGCAAATGGAGATCACATGATTGTGGAGTGCCGCTATCATCATTCAGTAAAGACTAGCTATGTTGGTAGGGTCTCCTGAAGCATTTTCCAGAACAATTATTCCAACTTTGTACTCCCCAAATGAGCTGGCATTGCAAGTTCCAAAATTCTTTACCTGGCATAATTATTAATTCCCATTTGCTGGGAATTTGGGATATTGTAAAGTCCAGTATCTTTGAAGAATATATAGTTGTTTAAGGCTGTCTGAGTAAAATGGCTGCAGAATCTAGAATTGAAAAAAAAATTGTATTAATATAACAACAGAACATAGCACATAGACTGAAGAAATAGTTGCGGCCTGGGAACAGGCTGCAGCTGGGGCTTTGGACCGTGTCGTGCCTTTGCGGCCTCTGACCCGGCGTAGATCTCAATTGGCTCCTTGGTTCTTGAGGAGCTGAGAGAGATGAAACGCCGGAGAAGACGCCTAGAGAGTACCTGGAGGTCCAGCCGTTCCGAGGCTGATCGGACACTAGTTAGGTCTTTTTCAAAGGCCTACCTAGTGGCAATGAGGGTTGCGAAACGTTCCTATGTTTCCACCCTCATTGCGTCGGCAGATAACCGCCCGGCTGCCCTGTTTCGGGTGACCCGTTCCCTTTTACACCAGGGGGGACGGGATGACCCCTTGCAGGGACATGCTGAGGAGTTTAGTGGTTATCTATACGATAAAATCGCTCAGCTTCGGGATAGTTTGGACCAAGATTGTGATGATCCGGATGGGATGACTGAGACACGTCTTGATGATGTTGTTTGGGATGAGTTTGATTCTGTGGCTCCCGAGGACGTGGACAGGCTGCTGGGGAGGTTACATGCCACTACATGTTTACTGGACCCGTGTCCCTCCTGGCTGGTGCTGGCCACTCAGGAGGTGACACGACGCTGGCTCCGGGAGATTATAAATGCTTCTTTGTTGGAAGGGTTTTCCCGCTGCCTTGAAAGAGGCGGTGGTGAGACCCTCCTCAAGAAGCCTTCCTGGACCCAGCTATTTTGGGTAACTACCGTCCAGTCTCAACCTTCGCTTTGTGGCGAAGGTTGTAGAAATGTGGTGGCATGGCAGCTTCCCCAGTACCTGGATGAAGCCGTCTATCTAGACCCGTTCCAGTCCGGCTTCCGGTCCGGGTACAGCACGGAGACAGCTTTGGTCGCGTTGGTGGATGACCTCTGGAGGGCCAGGGATAGGGGTTGTTCCTCTGCCCTGGTCCTGTTGGATCTTTCATCGGCTTTTGATACCATCGACCATGGTATCCTGCTGCGCCGGTTGGAGAGTTTGGGAGTGGGAGGCACCGTTTATCGGTGGTTCTCCTCCTATCTCTCTGACCGGACGCAGACGGTGTTGACAGGGGGGCAGAGATCGACTGCGAGGCGCCTTACTTGTGGGGTGCCTCAGGGGTCAATTCTCTCGCCTCTCCTGTTCAACATCTACATGAAGCCGTTGTGTGAGGTCATCAGTGGCTTTGGGGTGAGTTACCAGCTGTACGCTGATGACACTCAGCTGTACTTTTCCACCCCGGGCCACCCCAACGAAGCTGTTGAACTGCTGTCTCGTTGCCTGGAGGCCGTCTGGATGGGGAGAAACAGACTCAGACTCAATCCATCCAAGACGGAGTGGCTGTGGATGCCGGCACCCCGGTACAGTCAGCTGCAACCGCTGCTGTCTGTTGGGGGCGAGTCACTGGCCCCAACAGAGAAGGTACGCAACTTGGGCGTTCTCCTGGATGGACGGCTGTCGTTTGAAGATCATTTGGTGGCCGTCTCCAGGAGAGCCTTCTACCAGGTCCGCCTGGTCCGCCAGTTGCGTCCCTTTCTGGACCGGGATGCCTTATGCACGGTCACTCATGCTCTCGTCACTTCCCGCCGGATTATTGCAATGCTCTCTACATGGGGCTACCCCTGAAGTGCACTCGGAGACTCCAGTTAGTCCAGAATGCAGCTGCGCGGGTGATCGAGGGAGCTCCTCGTTGCTCCCGGGTAACACCGCTCCTGCACAGTCTGCACTGGCTACCTGTGGTCTTTCGGGTGCGCTTCAAGGTTTTGGTTACCACCTTCAAAGCGCTCCATGGCTTAGGGCCCGGGTACTTACGGGACCGCCTGCTGTTACCTTATGCCTCCCATCGACCCGTACACTCTCACAGAGAGGGTCTCCTCAGGGTGCCGTCCGCCAAGCAATGCCGGCTGGCGGCCCCCAGGGGGAGGGCCTTCTCTGTTGGAGCACCTACGCTCTGGAACGACCTTCCCCCGGGTTTGCGCCAAATATCTGACCTTCGGACCTTTCGCCGGGAATTAAAAACTCACTTATTTATTCAAGCGGGACTGGACTGACTGATTTTTTAAATTCCAAATTTTAAAGTTTTAATCCTTTGTAATTTTATATGGGGTATTTTAGGTTAGGTCAATCTGACGGTTTTAATTCGGCCACTATTGAATAGGTATTTTAAATTGATATTTTAACTTTGTATACTTGCTGTTTTTATTTTTGGCTGTACACCGCCCTGAGTCCTTCGGGAGAAGGGCGGTATAAAAATTTAAATAAATAAATAAATAAATAAATAAATGTTATGTTAGAGTTGCCTCCAGGTGAGCTGAGTGTCATATAAAATAAATAAAAATATCTGCACCTCTTTTAGTGGTAGACGTTTTCTTGCAATGCAGAGTTGTGAATATTTGAGGTATATATTTCTTGGTACAAAACTAATGAAAGAATGGTCTTCTTAGCTGTAGATATGAAGCCTGGAATACCGCATTATCTAAAATTGTGAGATAGACTTATTTATTTTACTTTTCCTACTTCAGCTGTAGCTTCTTGATTCTGATCGTTGTTTTTAATTATTAAAGCTTCTGAGTACTAAACTAGTGGTTATTTCTTTCTACACAGGTGGAGAGTGTAGTGGCAGCGGAGTATGAATTAGAACACCTCCTTTTGGAAGGGCACTGCTATGATATCACTACAGGTCAGCCTCCCAGAGGTCTTCAGTTCACTCTTGGAACATCAACAAACCCTGTTGTTGTTGACACCATTGTCATGGCCAATTTAGTAAGTGACTGACCATCTTACTGAAATTTAATAGAATGCAATATGAAATAGATTTGTAAATATTTAATTGGTCACACATATTATGTCAAGACAGTTTTATAAAACAAACAAGCCATTTTCTGGAATCCAAAATTCAGAATATCCAATATTCCGCCTTATATCTTGTATGGAAACAGATATGCCATTCTCTTGTTTTATTCCTAGGCAAGTAATCATGTAAAGAGGAAAAAAACTTTCACAAAAGTTTTTATTGTGGCTTTTGCTCAGCCAGAAACATAAACTAAAGGCTAGGTTGAGTTAAACATTAAGCATTATAAATAATTTTAAGATTTTTGGATTTTTTTTAAAAAAAGCATCTTCCAGTTATAACTTCAGAGAAAAATAATCTAATAATAAAATACAATTCAAAATAGTAAATTACCCAGCTAGAATCTCTCACAGCATTTTAGCATCTTTTTTTTTTAAAGAGTCTGGGTGAGAATAACTGATACTCTCTTGAGATCTTGGGAATGACAGAATTTATATTTGAATAAGTATTTATAAATTCACTGGAGAAAGCAATTGTGTTTGGAAGAGTTAGCGGTAAAAGGAAACCAGGCTGCCAAAGAACATGGTAGCTGGACACCATCAAAGCTGGCACCAGCCAGAGAATAGAACAACTCAGAGAAGTAGTGCAAGATTGGAAGATGTGAATAAACCTGACCTATACAATTGCCAAGAGTCGGACTGAATGGATAACATCACCATCTATCTATAAAATAAATACGTTGGGATTCACGATTGAGTCTAACAGCTGATAGGTATCTAGTTGATATATGCATTTGGTATTAATTCTTAAAAAGTATTTACAGCCCACCGTCTTCTTTTATTTCTGAAATGACTGGAACATCAAGATAGAAATAATAAAAAATACAACAATTTTGTTTGCTTGGTTGTGTTGCATCTTATCAAACAAGAATATCAACTTGCATTACACATTATAATTTTAATGTTAATATACAGTAGTAGGAATAATCCAGCATAAAGAGATTTTATTCTAGTAGATTTACTAGGATAAGAAAAGGAAGTGAGCTATATGTATAGGTATATGTTCTGAATCCTGATCAAGATATGCTTTCTTTGTAATTATATTTTTTAAAATTTGAAAAATTTTAGAGAGAAGGAAAAAAAATGCAAAGCTGGTACAGTTCTAGAGTCAAACTTCAACTTTTAGGGATGCAAGAGTGTTTTTCAAATTTAATTTTTTCATGTATACTGTAGTTCTAAGCATCTAGATAGCTCTATTCCCAACTGGTCACCTTCATAGGGTAACATTTGTAAATCATGCAATTTTTATATGATCCTTGAGATTTTATGAAAATCCTGTAATTTTCTAATATTTTTCTTGTGTCGGTTTCAGATTATATTTTACTATCCGGTATCAAACAATTATGTTATTTACGTTACATACATACTATATGTATGTCTAGGATCTAATTAAAGCTTATCGATAGGATATTTTAGACATTGGAGGCTGTATCCATTTGTATTAAGGACGTAATATTTTCTGTGCAATGAATAATTAAAAGATCTGTAACATGCCAAGTTTAGTGTAGTGGTACTAAGGTAGATACTAAGCTAGAAACTGGGAGACATTAAATACAAAGCCAGCTGGGTGACCTTGAGCCAGTCATTCTCAGCCCTAGGAAGGAGGCAATGGCAAACCACTTAAAAAGAATCTTGCTAAAGAAATTGCAGGAACTAGTTAGTATTCAGGAGACTAAAACTAATACGAAAGTACACATGTGCACACACAACTTGCCAAGCGAAATCCAGCTGAATTAGGCATCATAATGGGAAGTTTGGTACTTGGTAAATTGCCTGAGGTCAACTAGAGTGTTTCTTTTCCCTTTCCCTTTTTTCTTTTTAGGGATATTTTCAGTTAAAAGCCAACCCTGGTGCCTGGTTTCTGAGGCTCAGAAAGGGAAGGTCTGATGATATTTACAAAATTTACAGGTAGGTTGGTAAAAATCATGATTCTACTTGCTTGTTTCTAAACTCTGTAGAATATAGCCATTCCATCAAGATGGCATTAGGTTATTTATTTAATATACAGTATTTCTATGCTACCACAATAAAAATAAGCCTTGTTAGCAAGAATTAACAAAAATTTTATATAGAGTTTTTCTAAATAGAAAACCCCCACTGTAAAATATCCACTTTAAAAACCCTACCACAATGGCACTATAACAAACCAAGGAAAGGATCTTGGAAACAGCTCAGTCTTCAAGAGTTTTTTGAAAGTCCAGCAAAGAGAGAGCTAGCCTGATTTCCATAGGGAAGCAGTTTCAAAGAATTGGCACTCCATTAGAAGAACTTGGGTGGCCTTATGAATTGGCACTTCAAGAGTCAGGTTGGCTTCATTTCACTTCCCTAATTAAATCACTGGACAGTTTTGAATTTGAAAACTTCTGAACTTAAAATGCCTCCCTCCTTTCAGTTTAGAACAGCTGTTCCACACTTACTAGAAGCGCTGTGATGTCCCAACTATTCCAGAAATGCCCTGAAGTTACAGCCCTGAGGTTTAAAGCTTAATTTCAAGCTTTGAACAACTATTCTGAATTCAAAATAAGAATATTTCTTTCTCAGGATTTTGAAATATTTTGAGCAAGTTCATTTGAACTTTAAAACTTTTACATTCATCAATAGTCAGGTTTCTTTTGTTTCATAAATAAAATTTATATGAAGGTATATATCCATAGTTGGATTAATCTGATTTTGAAATAGAATTTGGGAAATATAAACTATTTGAAGTAAAACCAGTTTTGAGACAGATTTTGACAAAGCAGAGAAAAGTGGCAACAAAATAGTGATTACAAAGCTAATATTTTAAATGTAATTAATTTTTAGTCATGATGAGACAGATTCTCCTCCAGATGCCAGTGATGTTGTCGTTGTTATCAACAATTTTAAAAGCAAAATTATTAAAGTGAAGGTGAGTTTGAAAAGGATGGTAAAGTACTATTTTCAACAAGATTTTCCTTATAAGTTTCAAAAAATATTTTTATATACTGGTATAATTTGAAATTTAGTTGAAAAAAAACCCAGAATATTAACGATGTTAAAAGAACTCTTTGCAGTTTTTGTATAAATATACTTAAGCTAATTTACTGTTTTCTCTTTGTCAGGTTCTTTGTGTTCTCTGAGTTTAATTTTCTTTTAGTTTTTTAATGACATTTCATTAACAGATATTTCTGCAAGAAGAAAAAGAAGCTCATAGATCACTAAGAACCCAACAGTTCAATCCTCGGCACGTTATATTGTCCTTCGTATTATGTCTTTTTAGGTTCAAAAGAAGCCAGATATGCTAAATGAAGATTTACTTAGTGATGGTACTAATGAAAATGAGTCTGGATTTTGGGAATCTCTGAAATGGTAAAGATACTTGCAAGTCCGTCACTGCCTCTTGAATTTCCTTAACTTAATTCCTTGCAACATAATTTTAGAATAGAATAGAATAGAATAGAATAGAATAGAATTTTATTGGCCAAGTGTGATTGGACACACAAGGAATTTGTCTTGGTGCATATGCTCTCAGTGTACATAAAAGAAAAGATACGTTCATCAAGGTACAACATTTGCAACACAATTGATGGTCAATATATCAATATAAATCAGGAATATTTGGAATCAGTTTATATTATTTAGCAATATGTTTCTATTGAAGCCATAATACCACTGTTTGCAATAATGACTAGTAGTTAGTAGAATAACATAACATGAAAGAAACCTTTTTTAAAAATTGAGCATTGCAAAAAGTTTTTTCCCCTTGTTTTAGGGGGTTTACAGGAGGCCAGAAGAAAGAAGAAGTGAAACAGGATAAGGAAGATGTGATCAACATCTTTTCAGTGGCATCAGGGCATCTATATGAGAGATTTCTTCGGTAGGTCTAGAATTAATTTTACTCAAATTGTAAAATGCTGCTTATACATGGACATTTGCAGGATTTTTTGTTTTCTTCATTTATTAGGTTTTGGAGTTTATTTTACCCAAGATTGATTCTGATAAATAAGAGAATAATTTTACAATTATGGTTGAATACCATTGTAGAATTGTAAAGGACAGCCTGTTTCAAAAAAGATCTAGAGGAAAAAATCCACAGCATCCATAGAAAGATTGTTTTACAGATGTTACCATCAAAACGTTTTTCCTTATATTTAAATGAAACCTATATATCTGCAATGTATACCTCTTCATTTCGACTCCTAATTTCTAGTTTCAGTGGCAGTGGAAAATTGCTTCTCACCATTTTCCCTGTGGCATCCTTTGAAGAACTGAAACAACAATATTGTATAGGTTTTATTTCAGCATGATCCATACCAACATTGGCTTTTCCTGTTTCCTTAGTACTAAGGCTACGCTCTTTCCTGGTTTAACAGTTTTGTGCTTACATTTAAATGAGGACTTATTTTAGGGTATTAAGATATTAATTCTGCACTCACTCATGAGCTTTTGTTAGATGGTGATGAGAGGCTTTAAGATGCCCACTGTTCATTTTTAACATACATAAGTACTGATGTTCATCTCTAATGGGCCTTCAGTGGAATTTCATAAAGCTTTATAACAGTTGATATCTGACTCAAAGAGTAAAAATCTTTTTGAATTTTTCAAATAAAGTGTTAGTCTAGATTTTTTAAAAAAACTTATCACAATCTTTTAATGATGTGTTTTAAATTAGCAACTACTCTTTTTTTAAATTTCCTCCCCCTATCTGTCAACTGTGCATTTGCAGAAATCCAAAACACCTAGTCATAGAAACCGAGAGGTGTCAGTAAAGACTCAACATTCTAGGTTTGGTACTGACTACATGCTCACGAAGCCAGAAATATGAACCCACATTTAATACCTTACTTAAAAGTATTCCTACTTTCATATCTGCACCAAGTCTTTTTCAGCAATCTTAATTAGTGGGAAATCAGAAATTCTTACTAATCTCCTAGAGAAAGTATGCAGAAAGTTACCAAAGATCCCTATCTATTTTTAACCTATACCTGTTCTTAAATTATCCAGAATCATTCTAGCCAATCAGAAAAAATGATAATTCTAAAATACAATGTATAATCATTTTAAAATCATGTGGAGTGCTTCATTTTGATAGACTAATTTATGTAGTCTCATACAGCTTCTAATACAGTGGTGCTAATGGGAACTCCTGCAATCTGGTCTGTTTTCATTCTTTACAGCTGTTTGTTAAGAACAGCCTTAAAGCAATTAACTATACCTTTTAAAGTAGGAAAGTAGTTTTATCTCCTTCCAGTGCTGTCTTAAGATAGTCAGTTTGTTAAGATTTTTCATAAGTTTGCAATTACAGTTACAAAATGGGTGAAAAATAACACAAAGATTTAAATTAGTTCTAGATTTTATCTGTTGTATTTTATTTATTTATAATATTTGTTATATTATTTTTTTAATATGCTTTAACAGCATAATGATGTTGTCCGTGCTGAAACACACAGAAACTCCGGTGAAGTTCTGGTTTCTGAAGAATTATTTATCGCCCACAGTTAAGGTTTGTTGTAAGAAAATAAGTTTTCTATTTTATATTCTTAAGAATTTTAGTTACATTTATTTATTTAATAATAACATATGGTTGCTCATGTTCCAAATCATAACTTAGGTGGCTCACAGCAATAGTAAAAAAAAAAAAAATCACACACACACACACACACACACACACAATCTCCTGGTACTCTAAACCTCAGTAGAAAAAACTGGGCTCCAGCCTCAGCCTGTCCCAATACTTGGGGGAAAGCCGCTTTTTAAGGTCTGGTGGATCTGGGAGAGGAGAGTGTTACTTAGAGCAGGGCCACTATTAAGAAGGTGAATTTCATGGGTCACACTTGATGAAAACATTTGAGAGAAGGTACCCAGAGTGTGCCAACCCTATCCAGCCTGATGGAATAGGCAAATATATCCAGGCAGAAGCAGTTCCTCAGATAACTTGGCCCCATCCCATACAAAGCTTTAAGGCTAATAACCAGCATCTTGAATTACACTGGAAAGAAACTGTAGGTCATTTCAAGTCAACAACAGGGTTGTAATATGGACAAACAGAACTGCCCACAACAATCACAGGCAAAGTAGTGAGCTCAAACATAAGCTACTTACTTAAAAAGCAGAAATGCTTCTGCTTTTGCTTCAACGGAACATTCAATCCATAGAAAACAAATTCTCTGCATTTCAAGCAACTCATCTGCTAAATCTCTTTTTTAAACTCCTAATGTCCCTGATTTCTTTTTCCTTTTCATATTCTTGTTGTCTGTAGCCCAAGATCTTTAACTATTCCAACTATTCCATTTCCGTATTTTCTTTCCATGGCTGTTTCTCATTTTTTTCTAAACAGCCAGGTCCGTATCCATTCATTTTTTCACATTTTCCCATCTGTTCTTATTTTTAATCATTTCAGTTTGATAATAGGTAGTTAGAATGGTTGAGAGGGGGAGTAAGATTTTGGATCCAGGTTATAGGGAATCCCAGCTAAAGAATACAGCTAGTTAGAATGCAATTAGTCTGGAGACATATGTTTAATTTAGACTGTAGCTCATTTATTGCTAGAACTACAAGCATATTCCTACACAGCATTTTTCTTCACACAGAATATCAAATAATGTAAGAAAATGTAATCCATTATTCACTTTCCTCAAACTGGAAAATAAATTACATTTTAGAATGATTACACATTCTTGTGCCAGGAGTATATTGATAAAGGTGGAAAATGTGTCAAATTTCATACATACAGTCATGGCTGAAATTGTTGGCACCCCAGAAATTTTTCCAGAAAATCAAGTATTTCTCACAGAAAAGTATTGCAGTAACACATGTTTTGCTATACACATGTTTATTCCCTTTGTGTGTATTGGAACAAAACAAAAGAAGGGAGGAAAAAAAGCAAATTAGACATAATGTCACACAAAACTCCAAAAATGGGCTGGACAAAATTATTGGCACCCTTAACTTAATATTTGGTTGCACACCCTTTGGAAAAAATAACTGAAATCAGTCACTTCCTATAACCATCAATAAGCTTCTTACACCTCTCACCCGGAATTTTGGACCATTCTTCCTTTGCAAACTGCTCCAGGTCTCTCTTATTGGAAGGGCACCTTTTCCCAACAGCAATTTTAAGATCTCTCCACAGGTGTTCAATGGGATTTAGATCTGGACTCATTGCTGGCTGCTTCAGAACTCTCCAGCGCTTTGTTGCCATCCATTTCTGGGTGCTTTTTGACGTATATTTGGGATCATTGTCTCGGACGCAAACCCAGCTTTCTGACACTGGGCTCTACAGTGCGACCCAAAATCCTTTGGTAATCCTCAGATTTCATGATGCCTTGCACACAGTAAGGCACCCAGTGCCAGAGGCAGCAAAACAACCCCAAAACATCATTGAACCTCCACCATATTTCACTGTAGGTACTGTGTTCTTTTCTTTGTAGGCCATTTTCGGTAAACAGTAGAATGATGTGCTTTACCAAAAAGCTCTATCTTGGTCTCATCTGTCCACAAGACGTTTTTCCAGAAGGATTTTGGCTTACTCAAGTACATTTTGGCAAACTGTAGTCTTGCTTTTTTATGTCTCTGTGTCAGCAGTGGGGTCCTCCTGGGTCTCCTGCCATAGCGTTTCATTTCATCTAAATGTCGACGGATAGTTCGTGCTGACACTGATGCTCCCTGAGCCTGCAGGACAGCTTGAATTTCTTTGGAATTTGTTTGGGGCTGCTTATCCACCATCCGGACTATCCTGCGTTGCAACCTTTCATCAATTTTTATCTTCCGTCCACATCCAGGGAGATTAGCTACAGTGCCATGGGTTACAAGCTTCTTGATAATGTTGTGCACTGTGGATAAAGGCAAATATAGATCTCTGGAGATGGACTTGTAACCTTGAGATTGTTGATATTTTTCCACAATTTTGGTTCACAAGTCCTAAGACAGTTTTCTTCTCCTCTTTCTGTTGTCCGTGCTTAATGTGGCACACACAGACATACAATGCAAAGACTAAGTGAACTTCTCTCCTATTTATCTGCTTTCAGGTGTGATTTTTATATTGCCCACACCTGTTACTTGCCCCAGGTGAATTTAAAGGAGCATCACATGCTTGAAACAATCTTATTTATCCACAATTTTGAAAGGGTGCCAATAATTTTGTCCAGCCCATTTTGGGAGTTTTGTGTGACATTATGTCCAATTTGCTTTTTTTCCTCCCTTTTTTTGTTTTGTTTCAATACACACAAAGGGAATAAACATGTGTATAGCAAAACATGTGTTAATGCAATAGTTTTCTGTGAGAAATACTTGATTTTCTGGAAAAATTTCTGGGGTGCCAACAATTTCGGCCATGACTGTATATTAAACAACATGCGTATCTCTATCTACCCTGTTTTCCCCAAAATAAGACATCCCCTAATAATAAGCCCAATCAGACTTTTGAACGCATGGCAATAAGGCCAAGCACTTATTTCAGGGTTCAAAAAAATATAAGACAGGGTCTTATTTTTGGGAAAACATGGTGTCTGTCTATCTATCTATCTATCTATCTATCTATCTATCTATCTATCTATCTATCTATCTATCTTTATCTATCTATCTATCTTGTAAGCAGGCTCTCAGATCTATACCTATATATACTATATATATATGTGAATAGCTTCCCTACAAGCTAAAAGTGGTTTCTCTACCATATTTCAAAACAATAATGATGGAAATGAAATTGCTACAGTCATTATAAGTGGAGATCAAATACTGTTGTGGGAATGAGCTTAATTCTAGTGAGTTGGAAGAAAAACTTTCTCTCTCTCTCTCTCTCTCTCTCTCTCTCTCTCTCTCTCTCTCTCTCTCTCTCTCACACACACACACACACACACACACACACACACACACACACACACCCCTTTGGCAGCATAGATAACTAAGAATAATTTCTTTGAGAATAATACTCTGCTGGAAGGAAAAATATCCTGTGGATATGTTCTAGTGCACTATAACCTCTATTCCTGGTTGATGTTGTTTTTCCTAGTTTAAAATCGTCTTTGCTGGGTAGTACAAAGGACAATACACCAATATCTCTTAATTTCATCTACTTATAGTCATTTTTCCACACAAAAGTCTTTGCTTATAAGAAATGTAGGAATGCAAGAAAATTAAACTTCGTTGGTTTTGAGACTTAGGCAAAATGTGAAGATTCCTGCTTTTACAACCTGCTTTTACCATTATCCTTGAATGTTTTTCATAGCCAAATATCTGGTTTTGTTAAGAATAATGTAACATGTCCTTTATGGGTTTTTTGGTAATTTGTATTAGAAGCTGTTAGGACAGTAACTAATATTTTGTTCCAGGAATTCATCCCATATATGGCTAAAAAGTACAATTTCCAGTATGAGTTTGTCCAGTACAAGTGGCCACGCTGGCTTCACCAGCAAACAGAGAAGCAACGTATTATCTGGGGTTACAAAATTCTTTTTCTGGATGTGCTTTTTCCCCTGGCTGTTGATAAATTCCTTTTTGTAGATGCTGACCAGGTAAGTGGTTTTGAAGACTCAAATGTTATTTATTTTAAAAAAGAATGTCTGAGGTGTCTTTTTTAGCTACAACTTATATTTTAAATGTTAAAAATAATTTACAAACTTCATATAAGTAGAAAAAATAGCTGGTAAATGTAAAATCCCTTGAAAATTAAATGGGATAAAATGAGTTAATAGCACAGTTAAATCTAAAGAAAGAAACTATATTTCTAATTTTTTAAAGAGAGTGTTTCACAGTTTAAATGCTAGTATACAGAAGGCCTTGTCCACTATCCTCATAAGTTATCCACTGTTGATGGTGGGACATTCACAGGTGTATCTGAAATACTCCTATGAGAACTGAGATCTAGAATCCAGAATGTTTAAGGCTTTATAAGATCAGCCTCTTGGATACAAGCTTAGAAACAACAGCAACCAGTGAAATTGGATCTAGAATCATAATTAAACAAAAGCACAAATCAAAAAGCAGTCTGGCTGCCACTTTTCACAATAACTTCAGTTTCCAAAATCTCTTTAGCATAGCTCTACTTATAACAAACCTTGTCATCTGAATGATGTTTAAGGTATTGATTGCTATGGCTAGTTCCAAGATGAGCCTCAAATAAAAGATGACCCACTATAGGGTCACCTGATCCTTCATAATTGATACCAAATGCCCAAAGCTGCAAAAACTCAATCCTGCATTAGATTATCTACTGACCAACAGTACGCTTGCCTTAAACTACTTCTGACTGATTATTTTTGGCTTCCTACATTAATGATTTACATACTTAATGACAAGAAAATGATGAGACCTGGCCCCAGAATTCAGGATGATTTATCCCAGATAATGAGAGTATCTATTAGGTTTCTTAGGAAAATCCTAACAAATCAGTGGGATAATATTCTCTTTAGCACAATCTTTTAGGAGATAGTGCTGAGGTAAGATCCACCAAATTCCCATATTTGGTACATGCCAAAGAATGGCACCATATTTGACATATCTAGCAAATGAATATACAGTAATCTCCCGCCTATTTCCATCAAGGTTGTATATCATATTCTGGACTTCTGATTGGACATTTATTATTTTCCCCCATAAAACTTGGAACTTGGTTGCCTTCATTTATTCTAGACTCTTTCTCAGAAAAGAAACACTAAAAATCAACATATAGTTTACAGTGTGATGAACAACTTTTTTCATCTGTACTGATCTACTGCATGATAGTTGCAGGAAACTGTCATGAAAAGGAGTGGTGATATGAAAACCTCTAACTTGCAAGCAAGCTCTCAAATGATCATAGGAGATTAAACAACAGTTGCTGTCAGGCAAAACATTTTAAATATTTGTGATCTCTAGTAAGAACTGATATGAACTCATTTTTGCTGGTGTCTGTCACTTGGTTTCACCTAAATCTATAGACCCCCTTAATATACTTAAATAATTTATTTATTTTTTAAATTAAAATATATTAAATTAAACCAATTGATTAAAAAATATGTAACATGCTATGTGTTCAAGCTGGCTTTTGTTTTACTGTTTGTAGTATATAGACTACAAGTGGAGATAATGGACATGATTCCTTATTCCTCTCCTGAAGGCAGCTCCAAGGTTTGGGGCATGTAATAGTATTTTGGACATACCCTTTCCCATGAAAGTCCATATATTTGGGGTATAGCTTTGGGAATGGATGGAAAAGTATTGTTCCCATAGATCATATTTATTTAAGAGCAAAGTGGATAGATTGAGATCCAAATTCCACATTTTGGAATATCTAAAATGTTAAACTGAACTATTTTTTTCTTTAGATTGTGCGTACAGACCTAAAGGATTTAAGAGATTTCAACTTGGATGGAGCACCTTATGGTTATACACCTTTCTGTGAAAGCCGCAGAGAGATGGATGGCTATCGATTTTGGAAGTCAGGATACTGGGCAAGCCACTTGGCTGGAAGAAAATATCATATTAGGTGATAATGTTTGCACCCCAAATATTTCTGATCTATTTAGTATGAGAGTAAATAGTAAATTTATTTTGAATGTTACAAATAAATTCCAATCTGAATTTATTTTGCATTTTACTTATTTAGTGTATAATTCAGGTACAAGTGACTAACAGCTGTCCTTTCTTTGTTCTTAGTGCTCTTTATGTTGTAGACCTAAAAAAGTTCAGAAAGATAGCTGCTGGAGATCGACTCAGGGGACAATATCAAGGACTTAGCCAGGATCCAAATAGCCTCTCCAATCTTGATCAAGTAATTATATCTTTTATATGTATAATTCTAATATTTTGTTCAAAAGAGATGCACATCTTATAGTAACTACTGCATTTTTAGAGAATTTTCCTTCATTTGTGGCAGATATCAGATTCCAAAAATTTGAGTTTCCTATTCTGTGCAAAATCAACCTTTAGAAACTTGTAGAGTGGGCATTCAACTATAAAGCTTTGTGGAATACAAACATAAGATAGTTAAGAATAACAAATACCGAGGAATAATGTAGAAGTTAAAGAAGATAATATTTTGTCAAGGGATTCATGAATATGCATTATGGTTACTAGTAGATGGACAAATAGGAATATGTATTAGTGGCAACTGGAGTACTGGTTATAGATCTGCAGGAAAGATGGCCGTGGTAGAAAGGAGGCATTCACAAACTACCTTCCCATCCCCTCTGCCTACCTTCTGGAGTATATGGATATAGCTGAAAGCAAATGCAATCCATCTGGGTTAGTCAAGCTGGTATCCTTATTCTTGATTCAGCAGATGCCACCTGTTTTCTGGAATTTAGATGGGAAAAATCTCCCTTCCATAGGACTAGGTTTTTAAACAAACGTGTTGTTTCTTGTGACAGGACGAATATGGCCAAAAACTTTGGAATGTGTGGTGCAGTACAAACACATCATTAGAGTAGTGACAAAGGAATTTAATGTTAAAAATAGCTCAAAATATATACTTGGGAAATAGCATAATGGAATCAAATTGAAGGCAGTTTAGATCTATATACAACAGGTGGCAACTATTAACCCAGAAAGAGAAAAAGAAAGTACAAGTGAATGTAAAATGATACAGCTGAGTAAAACAGCACTGAAATTCATCCACACATACACGAAGCCAACACCAAAATTCTTTTGCTATCCTTTCTCTGCCAACTTTATCCTACTGCTTTCAGTTCTCTCAGGACTTTTACCATAGGACTGAAATCCCAAACCCAGTTAAGAAATCTGCGCCTTCATTTCTTGATACTCCGGGGACTTGCAGCCAAAGCTACAGGAGAAAAATAAACATCCATTTGTTTCTTCGTTAGACTCCCACCCCTGCTACTCACTGCAGAAGAAAAGCACTTTATAGAGCTGAAAAATATATGAACTTCCAAAGTATAATCCCTTAATCTGCTAAAACACGCAGATGAGCCGTAGTTGCCATCTGTTAAATGCAAGGTACAATAACTCAATATAATTTAAGAATTTCTGGAACTCTTCAGTGATATGGTTGCAGATGAGGTAGGCTCAAAAGTAATTAAAGATAAATGTTTTCCATTGATGCTTGGTCTTTTCTAGTATGCTTATCCTAAAGTTTTATTGTTTTACTCCACATATTCTGTGCTCTGAGAAATATAGCTCCAGTGTATTCCTCAATACAATTGCTTGCCCCTAGGGCATGTTTTGTTGTTTTTGTTTTTTAAATTTGGTCAGCAGATTTGCAATGGATTAATTTTAATTTATATGCAACTAATACACTGAATATTTTTTAGAAAAAATACAAAGAAGGAGAACTGTAAATTTCTTTTTTATAGGATTTGCCCAATAACATGATCCATCAGGTCCCCATTAAATCACTACCACAAGAATGGCTTTGGTGTGAAACTTGGTGTGATGATGCTTCGAAGAAGAGAGCAAAGACTATTGATCTGGTAAAGTTGGTTCATTATATTGTGTTTGGAGGGGGAGCTTATCAGGGGAATAGGTGTTCACCAGGCTACCAAGTGGCAATTTAGAAAATAGAATTCTGAATAGAATTATTCAGTATTATTTCAAAAGACATCAAGAAACAATGGCATTAAATTATAAGGAAGAAGATTCTGATTGGACATCGGAGAAATGATAAAGGCAACAGCTGTTCAACGGTGGGAGATATCGCCTTGGGAGATGGTAGAGTTTCCTCACCGAAGGGTTTTAGGCAAAGCCTACCTAGCTATCAGTCAGGGGTACTGCAGTAGTGAAGCCCTTTACCAGGCAAGTCATTGGACCAGATGATATCAAGGTCCCTTCCAACCCTGTATGAGTCTATGCTTGAATCTTAAGTTCTGAGGGAATGTTCAGTACATTTTTCCTTTATGTGTCCCCATTACCATTGACATATGTGTTATATTGCAGTGTAATAATCCAATGACAAAAGAACCCAAGCTGCAGGCAGCAATGAGGATTGTTCCTGAATGGCAGGATTACGATCAAGAAATTAAACAGTTATATAATCAATTCCATCAAGAGAAGGAGTCGGGAGTATTAATTACAACAAATGAAACTGAATCTCAAAGTCAGAAAGGTAATTATTTTTCATGGCATTCATTATTTTAAGAAATATATATTGTATTTCCCATAGAAGTCGGGATATAGATGATTGTAAGAAAGTAGAAAGGGACTAAAGCCATTGTGTCTTCATTTTTAGAGAACTTAAATGTAAACTATATACTTCAAGAACTGGTCGTATGTAACTTTTTGAGTCCTTTTTAATTGAATAGGCATTAAGCGGCTACCTGTAATTTGACCTCAGTGATAGTATAGAAATGGAACTTTCTTTTTCTTAATATTGTTTATGGGTAGTCCTTGCTTAATGTCCATTCATTCAGCGAATGTTATGATAGCTCTGAACAAGGGATACTTATGAGCAGTCCTTGTAGTTGTGTCCCCGCATTCACATGATCACAATTGGTGGGCTTGGCAATTAACCCAAAATTATGATGTTGCTGTATCCCACCATGACATGATCATCCTTTGTGAGCTTCATTGCCAGCTTCCGACAAGCAGACTCAATGGTGAAGCCAGCAGGAGATTGCAAATGATGATCAGCTGACTGCGGAAATTTGCCTAATAACAGCAACTGGGACTGCAACAATTGCCATTGTAAATTGGTGTGGTCACAGGATGTTGTGCCCTACAAACATGTCACATAGTGACCAAGTTCCCAGTCTCCATTACTATCAGTGTGAGGACTACTAGGAGTATTGTTCATGAATGTATTGCATAATTGTCCATTTATGAGTTTGAAGTTTTTTTTTTTTTAAATGAACCATTCTGCATTTGCCTCTTTATTAGTTGTAGGTAGAGCTGTTGTGTAATTTAACCATGTTTGTTTTCTAGTTGAGACTTCTCTGGCAGAAATAGGAAAATGTAGTAGAAGGAACGGTACTCTTATTTATTTTATCCTTTTGCCATAACAATACATTAATTGCCAGACCTATGCTATTAATGGCATTTAAATGATATGTGGTTATTATATTTGTGCTTCTTCATGTTTACCTACATATTTCTCTCTCTCTCTTGTTTTTTCTACAGACAAGCTATTGCATGGGGAATTATGATCATGGTGACATACCAAGTGAGACTATTTCATAGACAATTTTTCTATCAAATACTAGTTTTTCGTAATACACTTGCAAAACTGCTGAGTAAAATTGGAAGGTGTGGGTCATGCATATTAATTGCAATTCAATTGATTCTGACAGATTGAATGGGAACTGGATTATTTGAATTAGCTGAACTGGTTTTCTTTGCACCTGTGAGAGATTGAAGAATCTACAGAAGGATATGGAATGAGTAAAAAAGAAGTGTGGTGAAAAGCCTCTTTTACCAGCTTTTGGCCAAGTCTACCACACTATGCCAATCTATGTCAATACGCCTCTACACCTTTCTCAGGAGTCCAGAGAAAGGGTAGCTACCTTGAGGATGAAATATGGAGAATACACAGGCATTTCCATCATTTCAAGATGCTGAAATAGAGAGTGCTCTTTCAGATTTGCACAGAGATTTTTATGATATTTTGGACTGATTAATGCAGTCAGAAGTCAAATGGATTTTTTTATCATAGCCTTTGTCCTAATGGGAAAGTCACAGTTCTTTATTTAAATATATTACATTGTGAATATCACCTCAGATGACCCATAACTGAGCAAAAATGTCAAAGCAATCCACAACTTTTGAAATATATATTTGCAAATGTGTATTTTAATGAAGCAGACTTTCTGTGGTACTTAACATCTTTTTCCACTGACAACCTAAATGGACACTTCTCTCCAATTTATTGAAAACTGCAAAATTATTAGGGCATTAAGACTGCTGTACTTTGTCATCGTTCACTGAATGTACTTTTTGTTCATGCAAATCTGTGGAAATTTTTTGATTATGTAAATTTTATAAGTTTATTTTTTCCCCTCAAAAAAAGCGATGTCAGGTGAATAAAGCCTTAGAGTTCTTATATTTTTTTCTTTAATTCTTTTCTTGTGGAACTGATATTTGTAGTAGTTTTTGCATATTATATATGCACAACTTTCTGGTCAAATTTTCAATTGTACAAACACATTTATTTACATGTAAAATGGTATCTAAGGAATGTCAAATCTTGTAATGTTCCCTCCTCGCCACTTGTAATATTTTTTGTTACTGCTTTTCAAATGAAATAAGCAACTTCTGTAGAAAACCATCATATTGTGGATATATTGAACAATTGCCTGCAACTTTGAAATGGTTTCATATACTTATAACTTGTTTTTTTTTTTAGTATAAAAATATCCTTTGCTAGAAGGATTAACATTAGGGGGGGAAAAACTCCACCACCAGATAAAATCTAATCTGTGAGAGAAAAAAGTGTTTGCAATTCACATCTAATACTGAATATTGAGAACAAATTGCAAGCTTTTCGGTGCAAGCAATAATTTCTAATTTTGCATTCATATTATGAATTCTATGAATTCTTATTATTATCACATTATCTGTTATTCTACAGTGTAGAATTTAAAGTGCAGTCTTGTAAGATTCAAAACATTGTAAAATTGTATCATAATGCAAGGACACACTATAATCCCTCATTTGAAAAGTCATGTTTTGGGTTGTGTTGAAATGTTTAATAAGCTAAATACATGTAGTCCTCACTTGCTAACCACTCAGTCGGCAACCATTCAAAGTTCAACCACAATTGAAAAAAGACTTATGACCGGTCCTGAAAGTTGCAGTTGTTGCAGCATTCCTGTAATCACACAGTTGCGATTCAGGTGCTCAGGAACTGACACACATTTATTTATTTACTTGTTCATTTTTTATTTATATCCCACCTTTATTATTTTTACAAATAAGGTGGTGAACATATCTAACACACCTTCCTCCTCTATTTTCCCCACATGAGGTGTGTTAGGCTGAGAGAGAGAGAGAGTGGCCCGAAATCACCCAGCTGGCTTTCATGGCTTTCATTTACTATGCTGCTTGCAGCATCCTGCAGTCACATGATTGCCATTTACAACTTTCACAGAGCGCTTCCGACAACCAAGGTCAATGGGGGAACCAGCAGAAAATTAAAAGTCACAGACCCATAAGATTCACTTAATAACCATACGTGATTTGCTTAATATCATAGCTTAATTGTGGTTAGAACTGATGTCATAAATTGGCATGGTCACGTGACTTTACAGCCACATCATTTAGTGACAGTTGCTGGTGCCAATTGCGGTCAGTAAGTAAGGACTGGAGGCAGGATACTTTGTTGCCACTCTTGGAGAATTTATATCTAAAGTAGCATGTAAGAACAAGCCTTTGATAAAATTCTGTTCCTAAGAGGCTCAATTGCTTTAGAATGGCCTTTCTCAATCTTTTTATCCTGGAGGAAACTGAAATAATTTTCAGGTCTCAAGGAATCCCTGCATAAAGTCATACATACCCCCTTCCAATGCAGTACATTTCTAATCTACAATCCACATTTTACAACATTTAAAGCAACATCAAAGCCGCAGGCTGACAGCTGAGTCGTGGTGTGTGAAAATTCTGATTGTGCTCTGTGCAGTGTATAAAGTCCAAAAAGGCTTTTTTTCAATCCTGATCCCTTGCAAAATCCCAGTGTTTTGTGGAATCCCAGTTGAGAAAAACTATTCTAGAACAAGAGCAAACAATGGTTGTTACAATCAAGATCTGCACTTGGTTTATATTACATGTGGACCTCAAATAATGCATTAGTAATATAATAATAATAATAATAATAATAATAATAATAATAATAATAATAATAATAATAATAATAATAATAATGTTGTTTTAATTTGTATACCGCCCTTCTCCTGAAGGACTCAGGGCGGTGAACAGGCAAATAAAATACAAACAGAAACATACACAATAATTAAAACAACCCTTAAAAAACTGATTCAAATTTGCCAGAAAATTTTAAATAACATTACACCCCGTAAAAATTACAGAAATTTAAAACCCATCAAAATTCAATTAAAATTTAAAATTTAGAATTTAAAATCAGGCCAGTCCAGCCATACGAAATAAATAGGTTTTAAGTTCGCGGCGAAAGGTCCTAAGGTCATGTAGTTGTCGAAGCCCAAGGGGAAGCTCGTTCCACAGGGTAGGAGCCCCCACAGAGAAGGCCCTCCCCCTGGGGGCCGCCAGTCGACATTGTTTGGCTGACGGCACCCTGAGGAGTCCCTCTCTGTGGGAACGCACCGGACGCTGGGAGATAGAGGCCGGCAGTAGACGGTCCCGTAAGTAGCTCGGTCCTAAGCCATGGAGCGCTTTAAAGGTGGTAATCAATACCTTGAAGCGCACCCGGAAAACAACAGGTAGCCAGTGCAGTCTGCGCAGGATAGGTGTTACGTGAGAGCTCCGAACTGCTCCCTCAATAACCCGCGCAGCCGCATTCTGGACTAACTGAAGTCTCCGGGTGCTCTTCAAGGGGAGCCCCATGTAGAGAGCATTGCAGTAGTCCAGACGAGAGGTAACGAGAGCATGAGTGACCGTGCATAGGGCATCCCGGTCCAGGAAGGGACGCAACTGGCGGATCAGGCGAATCTGATAAAAAGTAGAAGAGTAACATCACAGGAGAAGGTTGAACCAAGTATTCAGCTTTCTTGTATTTATTATATTTTTAATTTTACTAAGGGTTGTATAATCAACATGTCCTAGCTTTAAATCAAGTATTTTACATAACTGTTCTTCAGAATTTTACTGCCAGATTTTTGCAGTTTGATGTTGGGTGAAACTCACTTGTCACAGACTGCTCTCATGCACTGCAATACAATCTTAGATGAAAATTACATAGTGTTTTCTTGTGCTGTTTCCTTTAGTAACCCAGTGTTGACGTATAGCTTAGCAGCAACAACTTTTGTGCTTAATGTCACTAATTATTATTTTGTTTTATGAATTATTCAAGGGTTCAATGCCAGTACAATGCTCTTTGATGAGGGAAGACTGTTGCTTATAAAGTTAATATGGCTTCCACTGTTTTCCTCAGATCCTTTTTCTTCTTCTTCTATTTCCTCTTTTACCCTCTTTGGGTATTAAGGGTATTAATTTTTGATTGCCATAATGAAAATATCTTTAGAGCTTTTAGAGCAATATTGTCTGTCCAATTTTGTTACTTTTTCTCTTAGCATTTTCTTTTTTATCACTTAGTTGCTCCATTTATTTGCCTTTACTTTTATTTAAGCATCATATGATATTACAGCAGTTTTCATACTTGCATTTTAATAGCATCCTATGTGTGGGCTTCATCTTAGTTGCTATTTTAACTTAGTTGCTATTCACAGCAGATTTCATGAATAGCCCATTCTTTGACCACTGATTTCCATCATCTGGAACAATTGTTACAAGTTAATGCCCTTAGGATTGTGTAGCTTTACCATTTCTAATTCTGATAACAGTTGTTTCTGACAGTACTCCGAATTCTACAATTACTGAGATGTCCAAACTAGATTTTGAGGAAAAATGCACTACTGGGAGATAGGGAAAAAGAAACTGGCCCCATCCTTAGGCCATTTGTCTAATGATAAGGGAGGAGATGTTTCTATGCTCTCCAAGTGCCAATAAATATGTGAAGGTGGAGTAAAAGCTGTGGGTTTTGACACTGACTCAATCCTCAGCCCTGAATCAAAACATCCAGTCTGGGATGATGGACTTTTCTTTAGGAATAAGAGCTTATTTACTCAGTAACATCTTGGCTAAGGTGCAAGCACTCAAGACAGTGATTAAAATGATGCATCTCTGATCTTTGAAACTGTTCTATTGATCTTAATACTAACATCAGAAAAGTCAGTTGTGGCATTTATCCCTTCATCCTACAGTTAAATAATTTCTAAAGTCATTCCATTCTCCTTTTAATATTAATGGGAAAGTTATTTTGAACTACTGATTTGTCCTCCTTGTTACATGAAATAAGTGTTAATGGGCAGTGTGAGTCAGAGTGAGAGTGTTGGTGAGTGGTGTGCACTTTGGTTAATTCTCATATGATCTCGGTTCATAAAATTTTGTACGGAGAAGAAACCAGATATTTTGCTTTTTGTCTCTGAGGGCTGTGTAATTTGAACAGTCAGGTGATATTTGTAGCTGCTTTATCCAATTCATTCTGATAAAAGTAAACTTCTGCCATCATTTCAGAGTCCAAACTTCCCCCAACACCATCAGAATCCCGTCTATTAATGCTATAGTGACATCTGCAATAATGGACACACATTCCATTGAATGAATTATGTAGAGTAGCTACATGGACACAGCCATCAATATTTGTAGTGCACATCTAGATGAATATACAGGTACATAAAATAATCTTAACTCTGGAATGTTTTAAATCAGGGCACTGAGTATATGCAAAGCTCAAGTGTACGAATTCTTAAGTGACCAGTTGAAGATCCTTAGTTTGAAATGGGTAACCAGTTATCAGCCACTTCTAGCCCTTCTCAATCTTTAGTAAACTTACAGAGACAATATTTTCTAGCATTAATATTTTGCTTTAAAATTTGATTGAACTTAATATTTAATATTTTAGATAACAAAACTATGTCAGTATGCTGGTCAGTATATGGATATAAAATATTTAAAGAGTGTCACTTTTTATACTAATGATCCAAATTTTATGGGTTTTTTAAAATGCTGCTTAGGAGTCTGAGACGTATATAATACATGCTATCTGTTATGGCTTGCAAAATAGGAAATGGGTGTCTTTAAATTCTCCACACTGAAAATAAATACAGTGTAAGTAATGTAGAATGGAAGATGGCGCACTATAGCATCTCATATTCAGGACAGAGAGTTTTATCTTCATTTTGTAAAGGTGGAATAAATTGTGGCTTACCATACTCTCTAAAGAAAAGACTTACAAAGTACCTTGCAGATTGTTTTTTGTTGTGCATATAGGTAAGCAAGCATTTAGCTCTAGATTAGTTCTGTCATCTTTGTACTATTATTTGTAACGTACAGCATATGGTAAAATAAGAAGCACTGAAGATAACTGAGGAAAATGAATTTGTCATCTCAAATGTATGATTCGACATGAAGATTTGTGCCTATCCTAATCAGGATGATATGATGAACATCTTAAGTATAAATAAAGATTTAATTTAAAGATTTAAAATTCTTGAATGAGCTAAGAGCTTCACAATTTATACCTTCCAAAATTGGACTTATGATTTTTATGTATATACCGCCAATGAATCATAAAGTATAATACTGCTATACATTTTTAAAAGATGATACTTGGAAAGCTTTAATAAATTTGTTTAAGCTACTCTGAAACCTTTATCTACCTATAAACAAGTTTTCTTTTAACATGGCATATATCCTGGTTGTGGATATCTGGTGTCAGTTTTAGAAAAATAAAAAATAGAAGTAATAAAATTGAAGCCAATTTTCCCCTTACCCTTACATTACAATTGATATAGTCAAGTCAAATGATATACAGGTCATAATGGTTTGAATTATTGTTTCCTAACTTTAGCAGCTCCAAGACAAGTGGAAGATAAAAATGCCAATTTTGGATACTTCCTGTCCTTCCTACCGTTTATTGGCTCTTATCTTCAAGGGAGAAACTAGAGCAGGGGTGTCAAACTCTATTTCATTGAGGGCTGCATCAGGATTATGTTTGACCTCAGGGCTGAGGTGGGCATGGCCAGGGTGGGTATGGCTAGCTTGACGTCACTTGTGTTAGGGTGCCTGTGGTGGCCCGAGTGCTCTGCCAGTGAAAACCGGTTCCCAAGCTCCATTTTGACTGGCAGAGGCATAGTGGGCTGGTCCTTTGCTGTTTCCAGGGCAGCCCCACAGGCCATGGGCCCATGGGCCTTGAATTTGACGGATGCGGCCCATGGGCCTTGAATTTGACACCCCTGAACTAAAGGCTTTAGTAAAGGTTCTAGTGAAAATTGGTATTTAGATAGTAGCAGGCAAATAATGGCTTGTGAGTTACATGTTTAGGAAGAGGGATCAAGGATTAACAAGGACCTGAAAATGAATGGAAATATAAAAGCCTTGTTAAATCAGTTGTGGTTTTTATGAAGGATGGGCTACAGCTGATCTTGACTTCTCTACTTATATTAGTTCAGTTTTATATTTAGATTTGCTTATTTCCAAGCTTGTGCACGTTCACTTCTGTGAACTGATACTGGAAAAATGATTAATTATGAAACCTAGTTGGATAAAAATAGAGGTTGGCTTCCAGAACCATTATTATATTGTGTGATCGTTCATATTTGGCTTGTGCAGTGCTTTGAATTTAGTCTAGAAAAGATGCTTTAGAACAGTATTCGTCAATCTCAGCCAATGTGTGGACTTCAGCTCCCATAATTCTCCAGGCAGCATGCAGAGTGTTGGCCCACAGATCTTAAAGTTGCTGAGGTTGAGAAACACTGCGTTAGAGTATCAACATAGTATCTGTCTGCAACATCTTAAGCAGTTACATTTCTCCCAAGGAATGTATATGGCTTTTTTAAAATGTTGCAGACAGCTGCTACATTTGCATGGTACCTCACCTTTTGAAGATTGTAGAAAAACAGATCCTTATCCATCCCATGCTTTTGAATATTTTAAAATGTAAACAATGTCTCATCCCTTTCAAAATTTCATTCAGTGCCTTTTAATTTTTGTTTATATTTCCTACCACATTAGTGCTAAGGGAGGTTTCATGTTTCCTCTTCATGCACATTTTAATAGGTGTTTATCTCTTGAAATTAAAATCTGTTAAATCAGTTAAATAATAGTGTTTTTTTATTGTTTACTTAGAAAATTATCACTATCAATCTGGCGTTTTCTGTTAGCAATTCAAAATAATCAATTTTATTGAATATATTTGTCTCCCTTTGTAGAATGTTTCAGTACAATATAATGCATTAAAATTTAAATATGTGAATAAAACCACAAGATCAAATACATTATGTTGTAAACATACAGCTATGAGTAATAGAATAAAAACTAACCAACACTGTTAGTCACTTAGTCATTAAATCAGTTAAGGCAAGCCACAGAAATATCTTCATTGCATTTTAGTTTGGACTGAAAAAGCTTCTTAGATGAGAAACGAAACATCTTCAAGGAAAAACGAAGTCCAAAATCAACAAAATCCTTTTAAAAAAGCACCTTTGGGACAAGGTTTTATTTACTTAATGGATTCTTATAGCTGTCTGTATTATGTAACAACTCACAAATAACTAATAAAATAGTAAAAAAAAAAACAATAAAAAGCACGAAAGCCAACAAAATAACACTCCAGGATCCCAAACACATTCAAACCCTTTCTCACACATCCAGAAGAAATTTTCCAAGATTTGTGAGAAAAGCCAGATCTTTACAGCTTCAGGAAAGCCAGGCATGTAGGAGGCTATGGAACTCATAGGGGAAGGTATTCCAAAGGACAGGGGCAGCTACCAAGAGATGTGCTCCCACTGGATGGCAACTTTTAAGAGAAAGGAGCTAGAGTGTGCCCAATCTATCAGTCCTAGTGGAATTGGCAGATGTCCCCAGGGAGAGGTAGCCCTGCAAACAGCCTGCTCTGCTACCAAAAAAGGGTTTTAAAGTTGATAACCAGCACTTTGACCCACACCTAAAAAGAAACAAAGTCAATGCAGCTCTTGCAGCAATGTGTAACATGGGTAAACCATGGTGCCCAAAACTGCATGTGCTGCTGCACACCAGACAGTTGTAATTTCTAGATGGTCTTCAAGGCCAGCCCTGCAATTATTCCACATGGTGTCATCAGGATGTGAAGGCCTGTGAGCAAGGCCTCTCAGTGCAGCAAATGGTGCAATTGACACACAAGATGAATCTTTATAAATGTTTCCCCAGCTGTGGCTGCCACCCACTCCTTGAACAGGTACTGTGAATTCAGGAGGACCCCAGTGAGGGTATGCAACCTGGGAAGAGTCAAAGATGATATCTCACATAAATCAGATTAAAAATATAACAACATCAAATAAAACAAAGAACTTGGGAAATTTTGAGTAATCAGATCCTTGATGTTTCAGATCCAAGTAGACAAATCATTCAATAAAAACTTCGTTTTTAGTTTGAATGTCAAATTAAGACTGAAAACATGACTTAAAAGATAGCTCTCTAAATAAAGGGTAACACTTAGTTCAAGGTCCACCAAGTGTTATGAGCTAGGAGGCAGGCTTGGCACTTGGAGAGCATTGCCTCATGTTGTGATGTAACTGTTGAGATGGATGTAATCAATTACAAAATAGTATTTTTTTTTACTCAAAAATATTGGGTCATTCATTGTCAACCTCTATAAGACATTTCCTCCATTTATCTCTTTTTCTCTTCATAACCACATATTTCATAAAGTACTAAATTTACAGTGCATTATAATCCATTATTTTATTAATTGGTGGTGCATTTTGTGGCCATGGCCACAATGTTAAGAATCTAAGCTTAACATAAACAAAATATGTAAGGCAGAGATAGAGAACCTGCATTTTGTAGGCCTGATCCAGTCCATCTAGAACAGATAAATATTTCTCAATCCATAATCAATGATTACATCCCAATGGAATTTATATCATGCAGCAATTTTAATTAATTCTGGGTCTGAATCTGTAAATAGATTCTGCCATTTTCAAACTAAATAAACTTGAGGAGAAACTACTCTGGTAAATATGATGATGGCACTGAAAATAAGCCAAGGTTCCAGAAATACCTCTTCTGCGTAAAAAAAGACTCGGAGGCATCCGTTCCTTTTCTCAAAGTCCTTTACTAGCATGAGGAGACTGGCACACGATGAGTGCAATTCCCAAAACTGAAGTTCCGGATTCGTTTCCCCAGTTATACAAACCCCAGTAGTCCCACCCCCCTGACCCCTCTGATGATCACACGGTCCCACGTCCTTCCAGTTCATTCGAGTAACTTCTTGCCACTCCTCGTGCAGACGTGAACGCTATCCGACCTTGACCACCGGAAGAATGTTACCTGCCCTCAACCCCTTCTCCCCTTAAGATAAAAATGTGGCAGCGTCTGGAAACCGAAAGTTCAATATGGTTTCCAGGCCTGACAGGCGTCCCCCCTTGGAAAAGAAGCTATATCCTAGGAAAGAAAACAAAAAGTCGATAAAGAAGAGTGTCAGTGGTCCACACTTCCCTTCTACCCCCCTTTCGGTTTCCAGACGCTGCCACATTTTTATCTTAAGGGGAGAAGGGGGGGGTTGAGGGGCAGGGTAACATTCTTCCGGTGGTCAAGGTCGGATGGCGTTCACGTCTGCACGAGGAGTGGCAAGGAGTTACTCGAATGAACTGGAAGGACGTGGGACCGTGTGATCATCAGAGGGGTCAGGGGGGTGGGACTACTGGGGTTTGTATAACTGGGGAAACGAATCCGGAACTTCAGTTTTGGGAATTGCACTCATCGTGTGCCAGTCTCCTCATGCTAGTAAAGGACTTTGAGAAAAGGAACGGATGCCTCCGAGTTTTTTTTTTTCGCAGAAGAGGTATTTCTGGAACCTTGACATTATTCCCAAAACTCACACAGACTTTCTTTTGCTAACAGTACCCTCTCCTCCTCTCAGAGGGGGCCTGTTAGAGGGGTGCTGGGCCCCAGTCTCCGCAACCTCCACTGCGGTGCAAAGACCCAGTGAAGATGGAAGAGCAACAACTTGAGAGCGTAGAAGGAGCCGCGAAGCAGGATCTTAACGACTTAATTGAAGTCACCTATTACCCATCTAACAACCGGACCAAGCCCGAAAAGGAAGAGCTTGCTTGTCCGCTTGGAGCACGCCCAGGGACTCTGATTCATGGGTAAGCTGCCAGTCCGAGGAAACTTTTCCCGGACGAAGTGGAGAGCCCCTCCTCTTCTCAACCTCATTGGAGAGCAATAAAACCTGGAGAATCAGGAGAGTCCCTGGATTGGGACCGGAGAGACCCTCTGAAATCCCAGTCTCTATTAGACCTCCTGAAACTTTTGAGCGGCTGGAGGTGAGACCTCGAGAGCCTTTAGCTCAGCCTAGATTCACTTTCCCTCTCACCAGAGAGAGAGACTACTGAAACTCGAAACCGTTCTGAAGAACGCAAGAAGCCCCCTCCCTCTTTCAAATGGCAAGGACCTCAAATAACACCAGAAGCGTGGGGGGGATCGCAACTCCCCCACCCAAATGACCTTTCCCGCCAGCAGAGGCTTACGCTGCCTCCAGCAGCGTCTATCCCGCCTGGATGGGCGTTCTATCCGGGACAAGGGTGGATTCAGTATCAATGGCAACCAGCTAGTTCAGCCCCTCCTTTTCCAGTGGGCCTCACACCAAGGGTTGATTCATCTGCTGCAGCGATTCAAGGACTTTCTTCTCAACAACAAAGAAGAATTCCACCCCCCTTTGCAGCCCAACAACCAGCGGCAACAGCAGCAGCCCCACCCCCGCAAATCCCTCTGCAACCACAATTTGACAGCAAACGCGAAGAGGTGATACATGCAATGATCCCCGATAGCGAACCGATCAACCAAGCACTTACTCGACCGCGATCACACCGCAGTACCAACATCCCACCAAATAAACTACTAGCGGACTTAAAATCAGCACTCACTAATGATGCTTGGTTTAAAGAAAACTCGCAAGACCTCACCTTAAGGGATGGGATACCCTGGAAGGGGACCAAAATTTATGTACCCGTCGCTATGCGGTTGCCAATACTACAGAGAAGCCACGACTCTCGCTTAGGAGGCCACTTTGGATTTTTAAAAACTCTCCACTTGGCTAGAAGACAATTCTGGTGGCCAAAAATGAAATCAGATGTCGAAGACTATGTCAGGAGCTGTGCCACCTGTGCCACCATGAAGTCCAGACCAGGGAAACCCCCTGGACTCCTGCAACCCGTAGCCGAACCGACCAGACCCTGGGAAGAGATTGCCATGGATTTTATTGTTGAACTCCCACCTAGTGGAGGAAATACAGTGATATGGACCGTAGTGGACTTGTTCTCTAAACAGGCCCACTTCACTGCGTGCAGCGGATTACCATCGGCTAGAAAATTAGCAAAACTCTTCCTCAAACACATCTACAGACTGCATGGAGTCCCTAAAAGGATAATATCCGACAGGGGTGTTCAATTCACAGCCAAGTTCTGGAGAGAGTTCCTACGGTCCATTGGGTCGTCTCAAGGACTTAGTTCTGGTTTCCATCCGGAGACTAACGGAGCGGCTGAAAAATTAAATTTCATGGTGGAACAATACATACGGTGTTACGTAAATTACCAACAAGAAAACTGGTCCGACTTGTTACCATTTGCAGAGGTTGCATATAATAATGCCGTACACAGCAGCACGGATTAACCCTTTTCAAATAACCAGCGGCATGGACTTGTTCCAATGCCTGAACTCCCTGCAACCCCCACTTCGGTTTCCCTAATGGACTGGATGAATTCCTTGAAGAAAGGTTGGGAAAACACAAAAAGGCCTTAGCTGTCACAGCTCGAATTACAAAGCCCAAGCTGACAAACACCGCTCCTTCAACCCCTTTTCGCATTGGAGATAAAGTCTTTTGTCTACTAAATATCTAAGATTAAGAATACCCAGCAGGAAATTCGGTCCAAAATTTTTGGGTCCTTTCCCCATTGTAAAAATTATTAATCCCGTTACCGTCCAACTTAAGCTCCCTCGAATATTGGGAAAAATACACCCGGTATTCCATACCAGCTTATTAAAACCTGCTAGACAGTCTGGTCTGAGACCTCAACCTGCTGCTCCCCCACCACCCTTGATAATCCAAGGTGAAACCCACTATGAAATCAACAAAATCCTTGACTCTAGACTATATAGAGGTCAGTTACAATATTTAGTCCACTGGAAGGGATATCCATTATCTGAATCTACTTGGGTCAAAAGTTGGAAAGTACATGGACACTTTGATTAAACATTTTCACGACACTTTCCTGACAAACCTAGGAAACCTCTTGGAGGGGAGGGGGTAGAAGGAAGTGTGAACCCCTGCCCCTCTTCTTTATCGACTTTTTGTTTTCTTTCCTAGGATATAGCTTCTTTTCCAAGGGGGGACGCCTGTCAGGCCTGGAAACCATATTGAACTTTCGGTTTCCAGACGCTGCCACATTTTTATCTTAAGGGGAGAAGGGGGGGGTTGAGGGGCAGGGTAACATTCTTCCGGTGGTCAAGGTCGGATGGCGTTCACGTCTGCACGAGGAGTGGCAAGGAGTTACTCGAATGAACTGGAAGGACGTGGGACCGTGTGATCATCAGAGGGGTCAGGGGGGTGGGACTACTGGGGTTTGTATAACTGGGGAAACGAATCCGGAACTTCAGTTTTGGGAATTGCACTCATCGTGTGCCAGTCTCCTCATGCTAGTAAAGGACTTTGAGAAAAGGAACGGATGCCTCCGAGTTTTTTTTTTCGCAGAAGAGGTATTTCTGGAACCTTGACACTTTAGCTGCCTCTAGCCAGAAGCCTGGATGTTCGTGTTGGCAGAGAATAAATTGGAATTTTATCCCAGCCAATTTAATTAAAACTTAACCTAAAACAGGCATCATTGCAACATTTCTAGGGAAAAAATAGCAAAAGGTGCAGCAGATGCTACTGGGAAATTTACCAATTTTGGGGGGAGGGAGTTCCATGTCATGAAATAGATTACTAGGATCATTCATTCATTCATTCATTCATTCATCATATTTACATGGCTGCATATCTCATAATCAAGTGATTCTGGGTGGCATACACAAAGTTAAAAAGAAAATATACAAATTAATATTGTTAAAATTAAAAGCTTTAAAATTATAAAAGGCACAAAAACAGAATAAAAATAGATTAGGCAAAGAGGAGGTGTTAACTATCCAGGAGCCATTTCTATATTTTGCCAGTAATAATACTATCCAAATGAATTGCCTCAAGCTTTTCCTATTTTAGGCTCAGCTAATGAAATAGGAATAATATGCATTCATTGTTTTTAGGACAAGGAAGGAACAGTGAAAAACTTATAGATGGAATACTTGTACTATTAAAGTGCTATGTGATATAATGTGGCATATAATGTGAAATTTACATTAGAAATCCAGAATTCAAGAAATTAGAGATGAATTCAAGTTTGTATGGTAATTGTTTGCTATTAAGTTGAATGAACAGTTTAGTAGCAAATTCTATGCAACAGCAGGAAATAACATTGGAGGGAGAGAGAATTGTGTCTTATTTGCAAAAGAATCTACCTAATTTTTATTTTTGGAACCACTTTTAAACAACACAAAACTTTTGATACATACTGATACAGAACATAAAATTTATTGATGTGTACTTCATAATTATGTAAATATGAAGAAAAATGAGTATTAGAAAAATTGTTTGCAACATGTTTATCAGTAACAAAAATTGCAACTCTATAGGTACTGCCCTAAAACCAACCCATGTTAAATATTCATGGAGGGAATCACTCCCAGTCCTTTTGCTGAGGCACAGTAAAACTTGGCTATCGAGAGAATACAAATTGTGTTGACATTATTTTTTGCCAATTCAAGAATGTGAGGAATGGGCATTAACACATCTGTGAGGACCTATTTATTTATTTAGATTTAGACACTGCCCAATTTCAAATCCGTTCACAGTGTCAAATAGAAAACAAAGAAAAAAATACAATACAGTAGAAATAATTAAGAAAGCATCCAATATCAATATAAAACCTCATCCAACCAGGCTTAACAGATGATACCTCAGATATTTGGAGGGAAGAGGCTTTGTAATATGGATGCTATCTATGAATTCCCTCATAGATGGGCCTGGGGCAAAGGCAATCTAGATAGTCCTCAACTTACACCACAACTGGGACTGGGAACATCCACTGCTAAGTTATATGTTTAAGTATTGTATCATGTTAATTTTACAACCTTTTTTTTTTGGTGTGCTTGTTAAACAAATTCAGTTTCCCCCATTGAATTTACTTGGCTGGGCTGCAAAAGCTGGCTGCAAAAGATGCAAATGGTAATCATGTAACTCCAGGAATCTGCAACCATTGTAAACACATGCCGCTTGCCAAGTGCCCAAATTCTGATCATGTGACCACAGGAACTCCATGATGGTCATAAGTACAAGGATCAATCATCAGTTACTTTTTTCAGTACCATCATGATTTCAATTGCTAAATGAATGATCATAAGTCAAAGATTACCCGTAACTTTTCTGAGGCCCAATGCTTTCCTGCCATTCTGGAGTCATTTACCACTTTCATGCTTCTTTTTCATCCATCCACACACCTGCAGGAAGAATATAAGGGAAGAGAAAAATAATTAATGGTCCAGGTAAGAACTACAGAAATATAGGCTAGAATGATGTGGTTTCAAAGCTGGTTCCTCCCTTTGTTTGGCGTTGTCACCTTCCTCCAAATATGGAAAGTAATGTTTCCAAAAGAAATAAAGGAGTAATGTTCTTAGGGAAACCATATGGAATAGTCCCAACCCTTATTTTTATGGGGTTACTTTTACAAGGGAGGAAATATTTTTCATTAAAAGTTCTAATTCCCATATATATAAGAATTTGAGTACATTTTCATAATGCAGAATTATCGAATGAAATAATTCTCAGCTTTAATACTGTTTTTCATCAAGAGTCACTTGTTGAGATGGGCAGTATACAAATTAAAGGAAATGGCTTTTCCTTTGTAGAAAAATTCAGAAATCAAATTCTGTCATCCTGAAGTAGGAAAAGGAATCAACCAAGCCTTACAACACCAAAAAGGACAAATTTCACAGTTAAAAAAAACATGTTCCAATCACTGAATTTTTCATTTATGTTCTTAAAGACTAAGGTGGTATTTCAACATATGGTACCATACATCCAGAAATAATTTCTTGACAAAAAAACATGTTCTGATGAGCCATACCCAATCTGGGGAACATTTAAATGCTAGCAATATAATTCTTCCTTTTCAGTCAGGAAGCATGGATGAAATTCTATTTTTTCCTTCTTTTGAAAATAAGATAAATTTCAAATTGCTACTCACACACTTCATTTTCTTACATGTCACCTACCCTTGTTATTCCTCAGTGAATGAAATATTTCTTTGAAGTAAGAAATCTGAATTTTCTTTCTGTTCTCGTATTATCCCCACAAGGTCTTTTTTCAAAGTTTTTATTTTTTTTATTTCATCAAGCATGTATTTTTTGACAGATACAGGTATAAACATAATTATAAATACCTGAAAAGGATACAAATAAGAAAACATTAGGACAGGGACAGTAGGCATGCTGGTGCGCTTATGCAAGCCCCTTACAGACCTCTTAGGAATGGGGTGAGGTCTACAGTAGATAGTCTAAGGTTAAGTTTTGGGGGTTTGGGGAAGAAACCACAGAGTCAGGTAGTGCATTCCAGGCATTGAAAACTCTGCTACTGAAGTCGTATTTTCTGCAGTCAAGTTTGGATCCGTTTACCATGAGTTTGTATCTATTGTGTGCTCTTGTGTTATTTTGGTTGAACCTGAAGTATTCATTGGCTGGTAGGACATTGTAGCAGATGATTTTATGTACTATGCTTAGATTAGACCAAAGACGGCAAAGTTCTAAACTGTCTAAGCCCAAAATTTCAAGTCTGGTGGCATAAGGTATTTTGTTGTGAGCAGAGGAGTGGAGGACTCTTCATGTGAAATATCTCTGGACTCGTTCGATTGTATTAATGTCCGATATCCAGTGTGGGTTCCAGACAGATGAGCTGTACTCAAGAATACAGCAAAAGTTTGGTTTGTCCTAGTTTGCAGTTCAATATTACCGGAGAAGAAGCTACGCAAGATTATGAAAATTAGCAAAAACTGAGTGAAAACAAAGAAAACAAAGCTGTGTTCATGCAGTATAACATAGCACAACTAGTTTGGTGTAAAGGTGCAGGACTAAAAACTGGACACTGTGAGTTCTAGTCTTCCCTGAGGCATGAAAATCAGCTGATTGACTTTGGTCCAGTCACTCTTTTATAGAATTGTTGTGGAGAAAACAGGAGAGAGGGTCTCAGGTATGCCTCCTTAAATGGCAGAAAATAAAGATGTGATTAAAAAAACACACCTACATTTAAACCATTCCACACACACTCCCCTTCCTCCCCTTGTAAATAGTGCAAACTGAATTTTAAATAGGATATATGTCAGGAAAAATGAAAAGACATGGGACCAGGTAGGTAATCCCTCCAAATTGGCCAGATTGGCACTGATTATACCACAAGGTTTTTCTTTAACTTTCCTCTGCTTAAAATAATGTTAAATTAGGAAATGACAAAATGATTTCTTACTAACTTAAAGTATTGTAAACATAGTTAGCTCATAAAAGACTCAGCTATTGTGTGTTGTGCACTACAGATGCACAAATGGAGTCTGCAAGGTGTAACTTAAAAAGTGAAGATGTGAATTGATGCAATGGTGCAATTGAAACTCTGCTGTTTTTTTTAATGTGTACACTGCCTGTGCACTGCACATATAAAATGGGGCAGTTGCCACGCTGATAACTTTGATGACCTTGCCACCTTGTGGACATCCAATAGCTTGAAGATACGGTATCTGATTGAAGAGGGTGTTGTTGTGGTCTGCCAGCTGCCTGCGGACCTGGCAGCGGAGTCGGACAATGAGGAGGCTGGGGAGGACGATGGTCCAGTCCTGGAGTCAGGGGAAGGCTCGGACGAGGGCTCTGCATCGGAGGCAGAGATGGGGCCAGGGCCATCTGGGAGCGATGCGTGGACTCCGGAGTCTCCAGAGGCAGCTAGCAGAGAGGCAGAAGAACAGGAGGAGCCTGTTCCTAGTGCACACATGAGAAGAGCTGTCAGAAGGCAAGAGCAGCTGAAGCAAAAAAGATGACTTGGAAGTAAGGCCAGAATTATGACCCCTCCCATAAGGCTTAAAAGAGCAGCAACGAGCCGTTGGGTTTTTTGTGGAAAAGCAATGTTGAATTCTATTGCTTCTTGTCAGTGTCTCTTGAACTTAGGGTTTTTGCCAAGAAAAGCTTTTGGCAGGTTGCCAAAGACAACAAAGGTTGGTGATAAGAATTTGTTTTGGACTAAACTGAGAATGGATTAATTCTCAGCTGTTTTAATAAAATAAGTTTGTTCAGGCTTGGATTGTGTTTGGTAATCACTACTTGGGCCTCGGTTACAACAGGTGTTGCTGGGTTGTTCGTGCCATTTTGAATTTCTGGAAATTATGATTTGTCCCTAAGGTTTGTTGAGGTTACAAAATCTGGTGTCTGGACATTCAAAATGGGTAATGCAATAAACCATAAATATTGGTTAGCTGATCTGTGGGACGGACACAAAAAGGTGTGATGGGAATACATTAATATGCAACTATGAATACATTAATATGCAACTTCATTTACAGGTCACTGTTGCTCTCTACTCCTGAACATTTATCCAGTAGCATGGCTAATCATATATAAACTCCACAATGTTCTCTCTTTTCTCCCTAGTAAATAGGGATTAAATTATAGTAGGATGGTTGTTCAATGTAGTTATAGTTTTGTAAGGCTCCCATGTCCGGTTTAAAGATAATAAATCATAAACAGAAGGAGCAGGGAACATGGAATTGATAGCACCAAGGCAGCAAGCTAATGAACATGAAATCACTTAAAGTGTACTTACATTTTATATAATGATTGTAATTATTTTAAAATTTGCACCTACCTTTTATAAATTAATTTACCCATGTTTTTGCAATTTTTGTTTTGTACTTTTGTCTGCTGCTATTTCCCTTTCTTAGTGATGCCTACATTGCCACTTTATTTGCAACCCTTATCTGATCTGCTACACAAAAGGCTTTCTTGCAGTCATTCCCGTCACAATGGAATTAAAAAAAAAGTTTATTTCTCATTTATGGAATTAATCAAAGAAGAGTTGTGTTTCATAAATACAAATCTGTTTGAAAATGGTATGGCAAATAGCGGTAATATTTTGCAAAGGTGCATTTTCATTCAAGTTCTTTCGGTCGTTCTTTGAAAGAGTTCTTTTGAACAGAGGAAAAGCCCACAAAAGGAACTGTCACTTTGTTTCTTCAAAAGCTCACTGTGGAATGGCCTGACTTTCTAGCTGCCAAAAGACAGTTTGGTGAATTCTTTTTAATGGCTGCTTGGCTTGCTTGCTTATTATGCCTTTCAAGTGAAATACTGTACCTTTTGTCCCCAAAACTAGAGCTCACTGATTCCAGACAGTGTCCTCCAGTAGGCTAACTGGGCAATGTGTGAAATACAGTTCAGATTTTAGGTGCTGCTGAAGCATTGGAAAAGTAAGCAGCTCCAGAGGACCTTACAATGCTGGTGCCTCATGAATATGATGAGGGCAGGGGATGAAGAACAAAAAAGAAACCAGACTTAATTGTTTATTCCTCCAACCCCCTTCAGTTTGCAGTAGCAAGTCTCAGCTGCTATAGTATTTGAAAATAGATTTATTTTGTTTTTCTGTTTGCTTTTTTTTAAAAAAAATTCTTGATGGGTAACTAGAAGCTTGGCCTTTGGGCCTGTGGTGCAGCAGTTTTCCATATTGCTGAGAAGGGGAGAATGTGCTTAGAATGTATTCTGCTCTCCACCTCTAAACAATGGCTTTTCCTACTGCAATCTTAAGATGCTGGACTCCCGTATATAATTTGGCTGGAAAGGAAGCATATTTAAGCCATGTCTTTCTTTTCCTTTGTCCACAGTAATTATAATGTATCTGAATATTTGGAGGGAAATTTGGGCGGGAAAATACACGTTCCTGATTGGCTGGTGCCTCAGCCAAAACACTATATAAAGAGAGAGGTTTGCCTGGTGCTTTGCTGGGTTCTCACAATAAACCAAAGAGCTGTTGTCATTCATGTGGTCTCCTGTCTCATCATTGCCCAGACATAACATTTTGGCGACGAGGATGGGATTTTGAGGACAGTGAGACCTGGAAAGAGCTGAAGGAACAAAACTTAGTTTCAAACCCAGCCAGTTGTTGAGGGCGGCCATGTAGCAATGTCTAGCTATACCCCGCCAGCACCATTCGACCCAGCCAAAGAGAAATGGGGGTCATACATGGCTCGCTTCGAATGTTTTCTCGAGGCAAATGAACTGCAAGGAGTGTCGGATAATCGGAAGCGTGCATATTTCCTGAGCCACTGCGGACCAGAAGTCTTCGATACCGCCGAATCGCTGTTGGAACCAATGCCGGTTCAGTCGGTACCGTGGCCCGTGCTCCAGACAATGCTCCGAGTGCACTACGCCCCGGTGCCATCGAAGTTCGTGCAAAGATTTGAACTGAGGCAGAGAGTTCAACGCGAGGGCAAATCGATCAGCGTGTATATGGCCACCTTAAGGAAAGCGGCGACCCATTGTGAGTACAGGGACTTGGAGGACACCCTTCTCGAACAACTCATTTGTGGGGTCAGGGACATACGACTGCAGAGGCGGCTTCTCTCAAAGAGCAACCTGACCCTCACGATAGCCCTCGATGAGGCCAGGGCACACGAGATGTCCACCAAAGCGGCGGAGACTTTGCAAAACTGAACACGCCAAATTCCACAGCGAAAGCAGCACCAATCCATAGCGAGGAGATCCAGGCAGAATGGGAAGGTGAAGACGAGTAAGAAGTATTTCAAACTGGGAAACCAGAGAGAAGCGACCGTGACGAATGCGTGAATTACGGGGGCCAACACCGACGACAGAACTGCCGTTTCAAAGATGCCATTTTCTGAAGGTGTGAAAAGAAAGGACACCTAGCTCAAGTCTGCTGGGCCACCCAACCATGCCACCAGAAATTCAGGACTGAATTCAAACCGGCCAATCAGCAAGGCTCCAGTTCCGCGAGATGGCCAGCAATTGGGCAATTCGAAAAAGGCGCGAAGTCAAACCATACAACTGTTCGAGTGGGCCACGCATCAACACGACTGGAGAAGAAGATATTCACCAAGACCTACATAGAAGGAGTATCGTGTAAAATGGAGGTGGACACCGGATCGTCAATCACGATCATGTCCTGGGACACGATTACCAAAAATCTACCAAAAGTCGCAAAGCGCCAACTGCAGCCACAGAAGCTGAGAGTACAGGACTACCAGGGAAACCAGATCCCTGTTCGAGGCACCACACCGGTTCGAGTGAGATATGGATGGTTTAACAAATCCCTACCAATCACCATAGTCGATGGCAACCTGCCCAGCTTACTGGGTCTCGATTGGTTCTGGGCCCTGGGAATGGGCATCACCGGAGTTCACAGCGTCGGCGGTGACCTAAAGGAGGAGCTGTTGCAAGAGTTTGAGGACGTTTTCCAGGACAGCCTGGGCAAGTATGTGGGGACTCCCATCTCATTTAATTTAAACCCCCAGGTAGCCCCGATTAGACTGAAGGTGAGGAGGGTCCCGTTTGCCCTTAAACCCAAAATTGATAAAGAGCTAGACAAGCTAGTAAACCAGGGCATATTGGTTCCCGTTGACCACGCAAAGTGGGAAACACCTATAGTGACCCCAGTCAAGCCAGACGGATCTGTCCGTATCTGTGCTGATTATAAGGCTACGCTTAACAAAGCACTACAAAAGAGTCCCCATCGTGCAACATCTGCTGCACTCGCTAGGACCGGGACAAGTTTTTGCCAAACTTGACTTAGCACAAGCTTATCAACAGCTACCTGTTGACAGCAAAACAGCCGAAGCACAAACAATTGTCACACATAGGGGCGCTTTTAAATGTACCCGACTACAATTCGGAGTCAGCGTAGCACCTGGCTTATTCCAAAATCTAATGGAGCGGCTCTTGCAGGGTCTACCGGGTGTAGTCCCCTATTTTGATGATGTGTTGGTATCAGCCAAAGACTTAGGGGAACTAAGAGACAAATTGCGAAGGGTTCTGGAAATTTTTAAAACTGCGGGACTTAAGGTGAAACTTAACAAATGCCAAATTGGAGTAGAATCTGTAGAGTTTTTGGGGTATAGAATAGATAAGGAAGGCATCCATCCTACAGAAAGCAAGGTGCGGGCAATAAGGAAGGCTCCACCCCCAAAAAACAAAGCAGAGTTGCAAGCATTTTTGGGACTGTTAAACTTCTATGCGGTTTTCTTAAAAAATAAGGCAACTGTGGCTGTACCACTTCACAAGCTACTAGCAAAAAACTCTGTGTGGACTTGGGGCAGGAAAGAGGCAAAAGCATTTGAAGCGGTTAAGAAGCTATTGTCTAGCAACAGCATTTTAATTCAGTATAATGGAACCTTGCCCTTAGTATTGGTATGCGACGCGTCACCCTATGGAGTGGGGGCAGTCCTCAGCCACAAATTACCGAACAGAACTGAAGCCCCAATTGCTTATTTTTCCCGCACGTTATCAACAACAGAAAGAAATTATAGTCAATTAGATAGGGAAGCACTAGCCATAGTATCGGGCGTGAAAAAATTTCATGAATATTTGTTTGGGAGGCGGTTTGAAATCATCATGGACCATAGACCTCTGTTGGGACTCTTGGCGGGGGACCGTCCGACACCAGTTGCATTGTCTCCAGACTGACCCGTTGGACTATCTTCCTGGCAGTGTACTCGTACCAGCTGTCTCACCGACCGGGCAAAGACTTGGGACATGCGGACGCTTTAAATAGATGTCCTTTGCCAGAGACACTTGAAGACCCAACCCCGGGAATACCAATTTTATTAATTGACTCTCTGGACTCTGGGCCTGTAACTTCTGCTGAAGTAGCAAAGGCATCTTATAGAGATATTATTGTCCGTACAGTAATTGGCTGGGTGCAGAGGGGATGGCCCGGTGCACCAGGAGAAAAGTTTAAAGACTTTACAAAAAAGCGTTTGGAACTGTCCGTACAAGGGGGTTGTTTGTTATGGGGGGATAGAGTGGTTATTCCGTTGCAGTTATGCGGGCATGTTTTAGAATTGTTACATGTGGGACATCCCGGAATTGTCAGAATGAAATGTCTAGCAAGGAGCTATGTCTGGTGGCCACAGATGGACAAAGACATTAGCGACCGGGTAGGGAAATGCCAAGCCTGCCAAGAATCAAGACCGTTACCCCCTACAGCCCCAGTAAGGGAGTGGGAAAAGCCCCAGGGACCGTGATCAAGAATCCACATAGATTTTGCAGGACCGTTTCACGGACAAACATTCTTGATGGTTGTAGATGCCTACTCAAAGTGGTTGGAGATAATTTTAATGAAAACCATGACAGCAGAAGCCGTAATTAGAGTATTACGGCGACTCTTTGTGACACACGGGCTGTCAGATAAAGGGCCGCAATTCACAGCCACTCAATTCGAGGGGTACCTGGCCGAAGTGGGCATCCGCCATGCCCTCTCAGCGCCTTTCCACCCGGCTACAAATGGCCTTGCAGAGCGTTTCGTACACAGTGCCAAGGAGGCACTATCAAGAATTAGCCCGGGGGATTGGCAAACCAAAATTGACACCTTCCTGGCAGCGCAACATGGGACACCTTGTGTAGCCACCGGCCGCACCCCACAAGTGAGGAGAGGTGCACCCCAGCAGAGCTATTAATGGGTAGAAGGCTCCGGTGCCCCTTAGACAGACTCAATCCGACATACTCCCCTGATGGGTACCAAGCCACAAGTGACAAAACCAGACAAATGGTCGCAAGCGACCTTGTATGGGCACACAATTTACCTCCCTACCAGACTGATTGTCAGCTGCCTGAGATGTGCAACTTCCTGTCAGTTTTGCCATTGCCTGTTGGAAGTCAGCAGGAAGTTGAAGGGAGATCCTTGCTTAATGGTTTGTAGTTCTTGCTTAGCAATGGTAATGGGAAGAACCAGGATTCCCATTGCTAAGTGATGCAATCATACGATCTCACCAGTGGCGGGTTGCTCCTGGTTCTCTCCAGTTCTTGTGAACCGGTAGTAAAAGTGGTGGGAGGCTCCGCCCACCCACTCTGATGTCGTATTTGGCAATCTGAGCATGCACAGAAGCGTGTGCATGCTCCCGTTGCGAACCGGTAGTAAACATAAGTAGAACCCACCCCTGGATCTCACCCTTTACAGCCACATCACTTAGCAAGGGAAATTCCGGTCCCAATTGCCATCATAACCTGGGAAGTATGTGTTCTAAACTCCTTCCTTATAGTTAATCAAGAGCATTGATTATGCTTAGTGGGTGATTGATGATTAATGGGATGCTGATTTTCCTTCTTTGAATGTTCTTCTCTCCCTGGCATGTTAATGATCTTTCATGTTCTGGTCCTTCCCCATCCTCAGTTATTTTCTATTCCCATTGGAACCTTTCTGTGGCCTTTATTCATCCCAGGACCAGAAGATCTTCAAGAACCGCATTGTCTAGATCTATTTTGGTTCACTAACCACCTTCTTCCCCTCCAAAATTGCAACTTTCTCCTTTCCTGCCAACTCATCAGCTCATTTTCACTTATTTTCTCCTCTGCTGTGAGAAGATATTTTGTGAATATGTGAGAAGCAGCTTATCTAGTTTACTCCCACTATGTGCTTAACTCAAACTGATCACTCCAAGTACAGTTTGTTTGTCTGGGGGAGCACAGAGAGGATGGCAGGTAGTGCTTAACTTCTATATTCTGTCAAATCACTTTTCCCTTAAAATGAAGGTTTGGGTAGCTTCCCCAAGCCTTACTTTAGACATGTTCATAAATGTTTTTCAGATAACCATCTCTGGGTTAGTTCTATATCTGGACAGAAAACCAGCAGCTTGACACTATTTCTCTGGCTACAACCTTGAGGAATAAGCCTCTTTTTAATGATATTGTATATATATTTTCCTGTGGGTAAGAATATCGTTGAAAGATAGAGCATGTACTGGATAATGAACTGCATATGGGGCTGTACCTTACCATGGGAAGCGTATGGCGATTACAGTTTGAAAGCAGGGGTGTCTCTGTATTAGGAATTTAGATGTGACAGAAACCTGTCAGAGTAAGAGACATAAAAAGGGTGCAACAACACTGAACCAAATCTACTGAGAATCTCTTTTGTATATCAGGCAGCAACCCCATTACATTCAAATACTTATTTGTGAAACTTGTGTTTACCAAATAATAGTTGAAATGAAATTTTAAAAGGCTAATTATATTTTAAAATGACTATTATTAATAAAAGACTATGTCTAAAGAGCATGCATCATAAACATTTGCATTATTTATTTATTTATTAAATGTATTTGCTGCCCGTCTTGCTGTGAGGTTACTCTAGGACAAGGATCTCCAACCTTTCAGACTTCAGGGACCACTAAATTCCTAATTTTAAATCCCACGGGCCACTAATATGATCTGCCTAATGACCAGCTGGGTGGGCGTGGCTAGGTGGGCATGTGACTTGGTGGACATGGCCAACTCAATGTCAGTCATGTTGAGGGGCCCCTTGCTGGCCTCTACTCACCACTCCCCTCCCAGCCACTTCTCGCCTGGCTGCCTGGTCTCTTTAGGGTCCCAACAGAAAGCAGTTGTTGGAGTTACCATGAGAAAGAGTTGGCAAAACAACTCAGTTCAAATTGGATCTGACTGAAAAGGAGGCTCAGCAGAAGCACCTTACTGAGGACTACGATCATAGGCTTTCCAAGCAGAGGGAAGACTTGCAGGAGTGCAAGGCCAGGCGCCTGGAGGCTCAGCAGGCTGAGATGGTCAGCCAATTCCAGGCTGTCGTGTCCCACTCCCACTCCGACGAACGAGTCAAGGAAGTCCGTAACAAACTTGGCAACAAAGCCTTTGCAGCTTGCCAAGTTCCTTCGAAGTTTATCAGGGCAGGCAGGAGTCCAAGTTGTGACTTCAGCGATAGAGTCTGATATCAGCAAACTAGATAAGACTTTGCTTGACTCAAGGTTGGAATGCCAAAAGCAGGTCCTTTATATAGGCTGTGGGGTGTGGCTCCATGACTCAGCATTTATCCAGGCCTGCCCCACCCCTCCTTCTGCTGGCATCGCCTCTCAGATCTCCAGAAGCGAGGGTCCACCACTCTGAATTGTCTTCAGCTGGATCTGTTGTCAGCATCTGGGAAAGGGAGGGGTCAGAGGGAGTAGGCCCGAGTAATTCTACCATCTGGCTGGCTTCCTGCTCTGAAGGCTGAGCCAAAGGAACACATGCTGTATGAGTGAGGTTTATCGGACTTCTCTTTTCACTCCTTGAATCCTCTCCGGGCATGGGGCCAGAGCCGGGGGCTGGAGTCATGACAGGCCGTTCATCTTCATTATCAGACTCGAAGTCTGATAAAAGGCCTGGTTGGAGATGGGAGGGGCCCGGCTGAGGAGAGGAGGGAGGACGAGTCACAACACAGGCCATTAGGCAGTCCCACTGGAATGAGGTGCTCTGGCTCTTCACCATCAGCAGCACTACCCTCCAGCCTTCAGCCAAAGCCCCATGGAATTTCTGCCCCCCCTCCAACCTACACAAAAAGACCCCAAAGGGGATGACTGTCTGCAGCAACACAAATGTAGGGGCTGTAGTTTGAGGACCCCTGATTTAGTGCAATATTAAAAGTGCAAATAATTTTTCTGTGGACCACCAACATTTTCTCACGGTCCACAGTGGTCCACAGACCACCAGTTGGAGACCGCTGCCCTAGGAGGCTTTCAACAATAAAAAGGAAGAAATGAAAAGAGCCTAAACAAAACAGAAGTAAAATAATAGAACAAAGAAATGAAAAAGAAAACAATGAGAATGCATTAATATGATAACAAAAAAATGGACTGGCGGAGCTCAGAGACCGAGCTCTGGGATGGGGTCTGCTATCAATCCAGCAGCCCCCTTCATTGTGAAATCCCCCCCTCTCCAAGCTGATATCCAGGCCAAGAGGCACTGTGGAAGGACAGGAGGGTGGGGAAGCTCTTACCCTAAAGGGTAGGATGTTACAAAGGGCAGGTACTGCAGCAGAGAAGGCTAAATGGTGTTAAGGGCGATATATATTGGGATAGTGTGGGGAATAGCAGCTTTGTCAGAGAAAATTCTTAATGAAAGCAGATTTTTCTAATCAAATGCACTTTTAAACAAATCTTAAATGATTTTCTTCCCGTTTTAGTAACACAGAGAGATATAACCACAGAGATTTACACTGATATACACACCTTACTTATTACATAGATGTAGAGATGTAGACTTTCCATGTGCACAATATTTATAAGTTGCTAAAAGCTTTGTCAAGTTGCCCCATTCAAAGCTAATATCTTCCATAGTATATTGGAACAGAATTATCCCCTTGAATTATCCTTGAAGCAAAGATAGTCTTGACTTTTATGTTTCAGGGCCCTTTAAAAAAAAGCTCTTAATAAGATGATTCTTTCCAATAATGATGACCTTCGTGGTTCAATGCTTTGCTGACAGAGATAAGATACACTTGATCAAGAAACACTGAATGACTAAATAAGAGATGTCTGTGGAACGGAGGCTATGCTTTTGGAAAAAATAAATACAACAAAAGTAAGATTATTGTTCTTTAATCCAAACACACATTGTCTGCTAGTGATACATTATTTATTTGTATTATTTATTATCTGTCATCATTTGCTTGTGGACAGGATTTTTGATGTCACTGGAGAATCATGTGGTCATTAATAACTCATAGGAATGAATGAATAATGTATTTATAGATGCGTCAACAGAATTTTACAGCTGTCTATTCTGTATGGGGACGCACCTACTCATTTATGATAGAGATTTTGCAAATGGTAAGTTTGAATAATATGCATTACATGATTTCTTTAAAACAATGTTTCTCAACCTTGCCAACTTTAAAATGTGTGGACTTCAGCTTCCAGATCACTGGTGGGGGAATTCTGGGACTTGAAGTCCACATATCTTAAAGCTTCCAAGTTTGAAAAACACTGCTTTAAGAAATCGCTCCTATGGAAAGCTGTAAGTCTCCAAATAGAAAATAACAGTGGATGTTCTAATGATACCGCTTAAACTGAAAACAATGGCTCTCAAAAACTTGTGAATCAGACCAAGGCCCAGCATTTTATTCTCAGTGAATAACTTGAGATCTATGAGAAATCTATCCACAGGACATAAATGATCAAGACTACTCAGAAGCAATAATGTTCTATTTACATTTTTTGTAAGAGCTAGAAGTCCATGATCTATAAATGCTTTGAATATCCATAATATTAATTTAATGATGAACAAAGCAAATGATAACAATTAAGCATGGTGTGGTTTCTATCGGTAAATCTTAAATTCATGAAGGAATTATGCTAAAGGATAGTAAAGTTCTGGTCCCCACTTAGTATTGACTTTTCTGTTTATTTGTTTGCAATTACAGATTCAAATATGCTCATAATTATGTCAAACTTCATGGTTTTCCTTCTAATTATGGATCAGTTGCTGATTTGGGCATATTTTGTACAGAAACAGAGAATACAATATAACCTGAGTGAATTAACCGGTGATTGGATAAATTATGAAAAGTGATCCACATTTAAAACAATCACTATTTGAAAAAACAAAAATATACTCTACTGACCTCAAAGTCTATTAGGAAAGATTAGGAACACTTTAAATTTTCCTTACTGATCACTGAATAAATAAACATGGATCAATGATAGATTGGGAACATACATTATGCTAAACCTTATACAGCAAAGACATTTAGATGAACTGAATTTTGATTGTGAAATTAAACAATGCCTTAAAATGATTTTTAAAGATATACACGCACCAGGAAAAACCAAGAAAATAATCTTGTTCTTTAAATTTAAAATGTATGTTTTCTGCATATTGATTGTAAAATATATTATGAATTAATAGTGCTCATTCTTTTGAATATATATGAAAGTTTGTTAGCACACCTTGGTATTATTTCTCCTAGAGTAAGAGACAATTCTCTTAGAATGCAGGGATATATATTATTTGCCAATCCATACTAAAGCTCTAATGTAAACTGGTGATATTTATAATAGCTTATTCATTACAAGTATGGAGGGACATTTTTCTTGATAAAAAAAAATCTAATGAGGTCTCTGTACTGATACTTTTAAGATATTTTCCAGATGATTAGTGATAGCCAATTGACTGTAATTTAAATTTAATACTGAAATACCAAGTGAACACAATATGAATGGTGGAGTAGCTGCATTTCTATTTTTCTTGCTAAGGATAAATATGTGCCAATTATTTTAATGAAGCAATGAAGAAAAAGGCGAATGGAATAGTAGAGCATTGCTATGGAATAGTAGTCTGCAGGCTGGCAGATACAAATACAATTCCAGATACAAATTACGATTCTGAGAATTTCTGAGCATTCCAGTTTGGGAGGATACACCTGTAATTCTGGAAATTGACAGGATGGAAAATTGACAGGTTGGGAAATTGAGAGGTGGGAGCCTAATTAGCAATGGTATCTTCTGTACAATGCAATTGAGCATTTCTGTATTAGAGGTGATTCAGATATGATAAAGGTGAGAGAGTGTTTGGTTTCTAGACCAATTAGTTAAAAGCAATTCTCATGGGTATCTGTCTTTCCTTGCCAGATCAAATACGTGACTGAAAGAATAAGGGCAATTTCCTAGGCGGGATATTTAGCTAACAGAAAATATTGTGCTTTGAATAAAGACACTAGAGAAAGAGAAAGAGAAAGACACTATTCCTCAACATAGAATTCCAAGAATGTATTGGATTTTCATAAATACTGAATAATAATTATATGCCACTTGTATGTATATTATTATTATTATTATTATTATTATTATTATTATTATTATTATTATTAAGTTTTTATTGGTTTTATTACAATGACACAACATAACACAAACGTACATAACCTAAACACATAGTCTGTGTTTTCTTTTTACATGACGGTTTTTAATGTCTTGAGATGGGACAGTTGGCGATTGAAGCATGTGATCGGCAGAGGGTCAGGGGGATTGGTTTTGAAGTGTGTTTCACTGAGGGAAGACCCGGATCTCCCAGATTCGGATTTCCCCAGTTGTGCCAACTTTGAAAGATGCTCGCTTCGGAGTCTTTACTTGAAGAGGGGGTTTTCCGGAACGCTGACACCACCTCCATTGCACTGTTCATCTACTGGAGCCCCAAGCAGACTTTAGGCCCTTATGGAAAGATAGGATGGGTTGGGGCCAATGGTGGGTTTCAAATTTTTTTACTACTGGTTCTGTGGGTTGGTGGGCATGACATGGCTTGGTGGGGGTGGCTTAGTGGGCGTGGCAGGGGAAGCATACTATAAAATCTCCATTCCCTCCCCACTCCAGGGGAAGGTTACTGCAAAATCCCCATTTCCTCCCAATCAGCTGGGACTCGGGAGGCAGATAATAGATGGGGCGGGGCCAGTCAGAGGTCGTATTTACTGGTTCTCTGAACTACTCAAAATTTCCTCTACCGGTTCTCCAGAACTGGTCAGAACCTGCTGAAACCCATCTGTGGTTGGGGTCAACTTCACATCAGTGGGTAAAGTGTTCCAGAGGACAGGAACACAATAACTCTAAGAAGATATTCACTTTATAATAATGATTGCGCAATGACATAATTAGATCCCGATGGGAGAGAGAAGGCACAGTGGTTAACATCTTAGGGAAAGCATTTGGGACAATTGTTTTGTAATTATTAGTCCTTGGGGAAAATATCAGAAAATATTGTAACAATTGTGCCAAGATCATAATGAAACATCCCGTTATTTTCCTAAGGAACATTTTTTTCTTGTTATGAAAATCTAAACTTTTTTCCACCCCTCAGTTTTCATTCTTCCTAAGCAATTTATGGTTTTTATGATATGCAGCCAGTTTAAGAACTGAACAGTTCTCATTGATCTAAGGGACAAATTGTCTTTAATAATCATAATGTTTTGTTAGAATTGGCTCTAACAGCCTCCATCTAAGTTAATTAATTGTCATTTGTCAGACAATTAATCATCTGTCATGTGGAACTGATTGTTGTCCCAAAAGGTAAATTGTATCTTCTTGAGGTTCCTCCCTCCTTCCAAGTTAGAAGCAATTCTCAAAGAAGTATTAATCCAACAGAAGCTGACTGGTATTATAACTTTATAGTCTCACCTCATAATATAATGAAAAAATTTTGTGGAGAGTGGGTGGAATAGATGCTCAGCAGACCATCTGGAGATGTAGTAAATCTGACAGCCACAGCAATCCTATGTAATCAAGTACAACTTCATTGTATTAGGAAAATGACTTTCTAATTAACTCATGAGGAAACTTTGTGATTCATTCACCCTAATATAGTCGGAGAGTTCAGACTTCTTCATCAGTGTCATAAAATCATTGTCCCTTGTAAATGATCACTTCTACTATTAGTGAAGAGCTTGATAGTTTAATTAAGTATTTAAATAGGATACAGATAACTCTAGTAATAATTTCAACACCTATCTAACATCAGCAGTATTTAAGAAAAACCCTGTTGAAATATACAATTTAATTCAGAAGAATAATCTTCATTGAGTCTAAATTCATACTGAACAAAATTTTGAAAACAGAAGCATTTGTTGTCCTTCAACCCTTTCATGATTACTTTTATTTTCATACCTCTAGGAAGGTCTGCAGTATTTATACAGAAAAATAAGTATGATAAACATGAGAGAGAAGCACAAATATTTGTCCTGATAATTAAACTTTTAAAACCATTCTGGAACACAGTTTGCTCTGACCAATTTCAGAGGCTTTTAGCAAGACATGATTTACTGATTCACCATTCAAAGTAAGAATGGAAGGGAACACAACCAATTAATCTTTCAAAATTTCTGTAAAAAGACACTCACACCTAATGAAGTACCCAAATAGAACTAGGAAATATTTCAAGAAAGAAGACAATGCAAAAACATAGCTTCTAATTTTATACTTACCACAAATGCTATCAACATTTTGCATTCTGCCTACGTAGTTAAAATATTTATGTCCTTTCTATGTCAAATCAAAATATCCATGTTGAGAATAAACATGGAGAAGAAATGTAAAAAAGGAACAAATACTTTATCACAATATTCCTATGAGCGTCATGCCAGGATTACTATTTCTATCCCAACAATAATATAAGTGATAGTTCTCTATAGATTTCTTTGTCTGTGTGAGTTTAATAGAGATGTACATGGAATAGACAAACTTCTGTTTTACATTGTAAAGAAAATAGAAACATGGGAATTTTCCAGTGAAAGCATACCCCCAAAGGAGAAGTGCATTTCCCTGCTTCAAGGAACCCTGTCTAGCCCTTGTTTGTTTGTTAGCAAGGATTTGGCCCTTACTAAACAATGTCTGAAGAAAAAGTAAGATCATCTGGCAGAGGTGCAAATCAGATAATTTTGAACTGGGTTTAATAACCCTATCAGGAGAGGTCATATTTAGTTTATTTATTTATTTATTTATTTTGTCAAATACATATTAAATAATATATACAAGCAAATTGAAAACATAAAATGAATACAACTAAAGGGAACATTAGGACAGGAATGGTAGGCACGCTGGTGCTCTTATGCACGCCCCTTACAGACCTCTTAGGAATGGGGTGAGGTCAACAGTAGACAGTTTTAAGTTAAAGTTTTGGGGATTTGGGGATGAGACCACGGAGTCTGGTAGTGCATTCCAGGCATTAACAACTCTCTTACTGAAGTCATATTTTCTACAATAGAGATTGGAGTGGTTCACTTTAAGTCTGAATCTATTGTGTGCTCGTGTAATTGAAGCTGAAGTAGTCATTGACAGGAAGGACATTGTAGCAGATGATTTTATGAGCAAAGTTCAGGTCATACTGAAGGCGGCGTAGTTCTAAATTTTCTAAACCCAGAATTTCAAATCTGGTGGCATAAGGTATTTTGTTGCGATCAGAGAAGTGGAAGACTCTTCTTGTGAAATATTTCTGGACACGCTCAATTGTATTAATGTCCAAAATGAAATGTGGGTTCCAGACAGATGAGCTGTAATCAAGAATTGGTCTAGCAAATATTTTGTATGCTCTGGTTAGTAGTGTAATCTTACCGGAGAAGAAGCTGTGCAAGATTAGGTTTACAACTCTTAAAGCCTTTTTGGCGATGTAGTTGCAGTGGGCTTTGGCACTTAGATCATTTGATATGAGAACTCCAAGGTTCTCTCCAAGAGAGAGGGACATCTACAAGGTCATGTCCACCTAGCTTGTATTTTGTGTTCTGATTCTTTCTAACAATGTGTAAAACAGAGCATTTGTTGGTTGAGATTTGGAGTTGCCAAATTTTTGACCATTCTGACACAAAGTCAAGGTCTTTTTGAAGGGTAGCAGCATTGTTGGTAGTGTTAAATAGTTTAACATCATCGGCGAAGAGAACACAGTTACTTATAATATGATCACAGAGGTCATTTATATATAATATAAAGAATGTTGGTCCTAGAACTCTGCCTTGGGGGACACCATTATTAACAGCTGCAGGATTTGATAGGGCACTGCCTATTGGTATATACTATATATTGGTATATACTATAGTTGGTAATACGCATATCAGTTGATCTTAAAAAAACAACAACAGACCCCGCACTTCCATGAAAACATTAGGAAGAAAAAGGTTGGATTAGCTTACATGAAAATTGTGGTTAGTATATTCTGTTAGGTCCAGGAAATTTTCCTATTCATTCTGCTGAATGGGATCATAGAGAAGGATTGCATCACAATGTACATTCTCAGTGATTCACACCTGGTTCTTCAACTCCTTGCTTTTACTACTCATTTCTTTTACTTGAATCATGCCAGGATTAAGAACCTAGCTGGAAAGGACAAATTCTAACAGTCTGTTTCCCCAAAGTGGTAACGGAGTCCTTTGGCTGAAGTTTAAAGCAAAGTTTAAATTCTGGGCTTGTGTTTCCATAGGTTTGTTTAAAAAGTACTGAAGCCTTGCTGTATCCCTTTGCATCTTGACTATTGTTTAGGAAAGGTTTTTTTTTTAAAAAAAATATGACATTATAAGGGCACAAAGACACACACATAGAAGTAGGTAGAGATGCAAAAATCTTAGATGCTCTTTATTGTCTATCGTAACAAATTCCCTCAACACTGTCAAACTATTTACTAAAACTGCACTACTATTAATCTTCTCATTGTTCCCATCACCCACCTCCTTCCACTTATGACTGTAACTTTGTTGCTTGTATCCTTACAGTTTATACTGATATTGATTGTTTCCTGATTGCTTATTTGTAGCCTATGACTATCATTAGTGTTGTATCATTACGTGTTAAATGTATACTCTATGACTATCATTAAGTGTTGTAAGTGTTGTACCTTGATGAAGGTATCTTTTCTTTTATGTACACTGAGAGCATAGTGTACCAAGACAAATTCCTTGTGTGTGCAATCACACTTGGCCAATAAAAAATTTCTATTCTATTCTATTCTATTCTATTCTATTCTATTCTATTCTATTCTATTCTATCTGTGATTTTTGGCAATGCAAAAAAATAAATGACAGTTCCAGCTACAAATAATTGTGATAGGCCAAAACACACAAACGCCAGGCATCAGCTTTTAGAGACCAGAACCTACCTTGTGATATGTAAGAAATGCCCTTTTAAGTTACTAGGTGTATAATTTAATTTTATATTGCAGTTCTGGATCATTTTGTAAAATGCTAATCGTGTCTCTTGAGTTTTCCTGGCATTTCAGCACTACTTTATCAAACTCCACCCTCCTAATCTGTAAATTTGTAAATATGCTTTTATCAAATTAATGGATTATTTAAGACGTCTGACAAAAGGACCTATAATTTATGAAGTCTTTCTGTAATATATTTATGGAATAAAAGCACTTGATGCATGCTTGGGAAATTACACTGGGAAACTGTACTTTAATGTCTATTTTGTGGTTACTGCACTGACTGCTAGTAAGTTTGGAGCTATGTTCAGAGTACTGGTTTTCCACTATAAAGCACATGAATCACATTAGGGATTTGTCGGTGGAATATGAACTCTTAGAACGAGTTTGCAGAAGTCCCAGGAGAGGCTATATTTCTGATGTTCTTCAAGGCACTCAAAACCATATTTTCTAAAGGAACTTTGAGTATTACAGGGGAATATTGGGGGACATTTACTATATATAAGACTTAACTGATTTAAGATGACCAAACCTAGTATAAACATGGCTAATATTTGAACAATACCAAATATATATATAAGGTAGATATCACTTTATTCTAACTTCTGTCTTAGATTTTTAGCTTTATACCTTAGTTTTAGACTAATATTATTCTGGGAATTTTTTGGTCTTAGAAACATAGCTTACAGTGGTGACAATAATGACAACACATATTCTATACTGATAGTCCTCAACTTACAACCACAATTGACCACAACATTTCTGTTGCTAAACAAAGCAAATAAGTGAATTTTGCTCTGTTTTATGACCTTTCTTTCCACAGTTCTTAAGTGAATTACTGCAGTTCTTAAATTAGTAACACAGTTGTTAAGTGAACGTAGCTTCCTCATTGATTTGCTTGTCAGAAGATTGCAAAAGGGAATCACATGACTGTGGGACACTGCAACCATCATAAATGTAAGTCAGTTATCAAGCATCTGAATGCAAATCACATGACCATGGGGATGCTACAATGGTCATAAGTGTGGTCATAAGTCACTTTTTTCAGTGCTATTGTAACTTCAAATGGTCGTTAAATGAACTGTTGTAAGTTGCGGACTATCTGTATTATTCTTTTAGTCTTAAATAGTTTGTTAATTATTTTATCTGTATTGGGCTTTGAGTGAAATAAAGGTTGACTGACTGACTGATTTAATTGATTCTAGATAATATTTATGGGGATTATACTTGAATTTTTTTGTTTCTTTGAAAAACAGTCCTGAGTCTGTGGAATAGATTTGTGTTAGATAAACATTGTTTGGAACCTTCAAGAGAGTATGATAAACTAACAAAAGAGCTCTTCTTACAAAAAGCATCATTTCAGTCTAAAACATGTCCAAATGTACTTGTAAGTGCTAGAGATTTTACCTGGGAATTTCTGCCTGTAAAGCAGATATGATTTTCTCAAGCAAGTTCCTAAATATTTCTTACAAGTAATGCTAAACCCTGTTGTAAAATAAGGTATTGCTTTTCTACCAAATTCTATGTCAACATTTAATTGTTTTATTTAATCAGTTATCTGAAACAAGAGCAGATTATTGTATATTTTCCATTTAGCTGGTTAATGATAAAAATTGCATATTTTGTTTTCTCTTAACTGAACAGTATAGTTGGCTAATCTGATAGGAAATGAGAAGAACTAAAGTCAAAACAAATATGTGTCAGGAGCATAAATCAAGGATGTGACAAAACAACTTTCAACACTTATCAATCTATTGGCAATTAACCATTGTTGCTATTACATTTGGTGATAAATAATACTGCAAAGAATACAGTAGCTAGAACATATAACCGTGGATTCTGAACAACTTGAAAGGAAGCTCAAGAACTAGGCTGCTCCCATGGTGTTCTCATCCATCTGTGAAAGGGGATTGGAGAGGGAAAGAAAAATAATGCAAACAAGTGACTGGCTAACAGTTTCTATGGGAGAAATTTAACCTCTTTTCATACAGGCAGTTGAAAATGACAATAATTCTGTCAGCTTCCTCTTCCAGGCCAAATGGTAGAAATGCATAATTGGTGAAAGTGTGATGGTTTCTTTATTTTTGGTTCACCAGTGAATCCTCCAATATGAGAGGACTGTGGATGCCCTCAGACTGTGGGAAGAAAACCACTGGTTTTGGTTTCTTGTCTTCTTTTCACCGCTCTTATTGTTAGGAGGAAGTACTCGATATATGGAGTGGAGGTCTCAAAGCTGCAGTCGAACTCATTATGGAGATCATAATGCAATGAAGCATTGTATAATCAGGGATGTTTTTGACATCTAGAAATACTTTTTTGCACATATTGATTATTCAAAAAGAAGCAGATGTCTGCTGTTTCAGTCTTGTAGGTGGCTTAACCCATTTTCAGTCAGACTTAAAAAGTTAACAGAACTAGTGGAGGCAGTTACACTTCAGGATTTATTTGGATTTTAGCAGAGGCGTAGACAGGCTGGACAATTTTGTCAAGCATTTCCCCTGCCAGGTAGAGACACTGATTTTCAAATCAGCCTACACCTAAAATATAATCTCACAGTCCATGGACTTTCCCCCCCAAAGGGTCATGTATGATCACCCTATCTTTCTTTCATTATAGTTTTACAATTTGTTGGGCCTTCATCTTGGCCCTATTATTCACATTATCATCTGTAGCTTTATTGGAGCATTATAAAAATATCCCCCTACATCAGTGCATGGCCCCTTATGGGCATCATTGAACAGAGTCCTTAAGCCATGCACTCCTCTTTTCATTCCTTTTATGGGGAATGACAGATGACATTTATGCCATTTTGAAAAATATCCTGGAAGAGAGTATAAAGCATATTTGTCATTTCTTCTGTGTGGTCAGGTCTTTGATATATACTGCCAGGTTGCTTGATTTTCTGCTTCGATTTGTTCTGTTCCTCTTAGCTGTAATTGAAGAATTGTATTAATATTTGTGATCGTTATTATTATCTCTCAAACTTTGCTATTATGACCTTACAGCTAGAAGGTGCAGTATACTCCAGTACCTACTGCTATTTTAAATATATACAGACACACAAAGTTGTTTTCTTCCATTTTATGTTTACCTCCACTATAGCTGTAGAATTTGGCAGTGTATATATTTGAAATAGGTACTGGAGTATAATACACCTTCTTGGTATAAGGTCTTAATAAAGAAACTTTAACAAAATGCCAGAATAGTGTATGGCTGTCACAAGCGATCTTTGTCTTTTTGAATGTCCTTGTGATGTCATTATGTATACAGAGAAAGGGCAGAGCTTGTGTTGCAATGATGTGATACCTTTATCTTTATTTATCTTCTCCCCATTTCACTGTTCAATTTCTGAATCTCAGGTTAACTATCAACTATGATTGAATCTCAGGTTAACTAACTATGATTGGTCAATGTCAGATAAATCTTGCTTGTGCTGCCTCCCCCAGTATGGAAATCTTCTACAGCCTCCTCTTATTCCACCAATAAAGGAAATGTCAAGCATGATAGTTGGAATAGTCCAAACCAGCTGACCAGTGTTCAGCTTTGAATACCTCAGCTGTCCTAACTATTCGAAGTATATATAAATTGCATTTTAGACAGGCTACAATAGAAACAACTACTGGTTTGGTAATAATAGGGTGGGAATGTTTTCATGCCTTTCCTACTATCTTCTTCTTTGCAATCATTTAAAATAACAAGGACAACATGCAAATAGGCAACTAAGGGGAATGCAGAATGTTTATTTAAATTCCAAATGACAGTAAAAAATATAAATTGATATAAAAATTATTGAAAAGTGAATAAAACATGAGGATTGGAATTATGATATTTCAATGTAATGATCAAGTGTGGGACATTGATAGGTGAGCAAGATGGAAGAAGGGACAACCTCATGTTTCTATTGCTTGTTAACCGATGGCATGATGAGAAAATGAGAATAGGATTAGCAACAATGCCTTTGTTCTATTTTTCCAGCACCATTTCATCTTCTAGATGCTCCTTTAACTGTTGTTTTTATCAACTTTGGGTTTTTTTCATCCTTTTTGTATTTAATTTATTGATGTAACCCCAGCCTGTCTCACGTCTCTACTTATTTGTCTTCAGTTCAGACTTGATTCCATATATATCTTATAAATAAAGTTAGATGTATTGGTTTATAATCTAACGGTGCCAATCTCTTTGTACTTTTCTATCAAGAAATCACTGTAATGAAATTACGACTTTGAGGGACTCTAACATAATTGGTTATAAGGTGTGATAGGAAAGCAGAATGGACTGAATGTTATAAGCCTGCCTACAAGGCAAGGCTTATAACCTTGAAAGGCAAGCTAACAAATGTGTAAACTTCTTTTGGAAATTCAACTGTTTTCATTGAGCAATTTTTCCCAGATAATAATTCACTACAGAATTGTAGCATTATAGAATTTCTTAACACTCAAATAATTGAAAACTTTCTTTACTTTCATAATTCTAGCTGTGAAGTTTAGTCCTGCTTCATCAGGCAAGTCTTCAAAAGAATAGGCTTTGAAGTCATTGTTTTTCCAGCAATCTTCCCATCTTCATGGTAAATCTATCCTGCTATTTCAAATGCCACGCCTTATATTTGATTATCACCACTCTGAAAATAGTGTAGTATGATGAAAATGCATGTCCTGCTATTCTAACTTGGATTATGGGAGCATGAAGAAGTTTTAAATGTACTGGCAACTGCAGATAGAGTAGTCATGATCTCACAAGTTTATTTAACCAGAGTCTGCTTGAATTCACATCTCGAGTTAAATGTACACATACATGCAACAATGGAATTACAGTTTCACTGTAAGGCTTAGGATGCATGAAGCCATTCCGAATGTTGAACAACTAGCATCTGTTGCACAGAACAGAGGTGACTTGCCTCCTCTGGGAACATAGGCTGTGTCTGAATGACTTGTATAGTACTTCTTTTTCTTTTATTGCTGCATCTTATGTGTAAATTAAATTGCCTTTTCACATTTCCCTTCCTGAAATGTGTATCTTTTATTTAAAAACAGCCACTTCTATTTTTGTTCTGTCTTTATTGCAAATGAGTACTACACATAAAAACTCTCCTGAATTTCCTTTTACCAGTTTGATGAAAGAGAACCTATTTTTAAGAAGAAGAAGGAGAAGAGGACTTCCATTACATTCTCATGGAGAGTGGGGTGTTCTATTTATTTAGTCATGAGTTGGCCAGAGGTTTGGCAGAATTGTTCAGTTTTTTCTTATAGAATTTTATCTCCAGTGATCTGCCTTGTCTTTCCATGCTTTCATTAAATTTTAAAAGATGTCCTGAGGGGACTCTTCCCATGGTGCCTTTTCAGATTGAAAGTACGGGTAGCCATATGGTGAAAGAAAAAAATGCATAACAAAAGCAACGACAACAACAAAGCCAGCAGTAGGACTTTCTGTCATCTCTTTGCTATCATGCTCCACCTGGAAAATCAAGGAAGAAATTCTTAAGCATCCTGGGAATTTTGTAGAAAAGATAAGTCATGCAGGAAGAAAAGATTTGGGAAATTGCAAAGTCTAGCATTATTAGAAATACCATCTCCTTCTGAAGCAAATTGTTTTCACTTTCAGTCTGTTTTAGGCTGTGCTCTTATGAAATATGACTAGATGCTGCACAGCAAGTATATGTTACTTTTTCACCAGAAACCAGTGCTTGGTCCCAGTGGGAGCTTTTAGTAAGGGAGGGTATAGGCACCCTCCTCTGCAAATATCTAGTAGCAGCTATTAATTGACTCTTGTTCCTGTGCAACAAGCTTATGGTAACCATTAGTGCAAACCAGATGGTGGTTTCATACTAATGAGACTTTGGGTTGTAGAGAGGTAGAAGCAGCCTCTGCTTCCACAGGCATTTTTTTTCTTTAGAAGCTTTGTAAGCCAGAACAGCAGGAGGGAGATTAATTTCTTGTTTTTGAGATGCTAACATGTCCATGTTATATGCTATCTTGTTGGGATCTATCTTCTTTTTTTCCCCTTTTTAAATTGACCAACAGAAAGCATAGGTGTGTTATAGCTTCCTTGGATATTGAGCCATCTTTCAGGAGTTGTCATGCATAGTATTTTTTTTCATAAAATAAATAGTTGCATCATTTCATGGGGAAGCTTGAAAATTTAAGTCATGATATGCTAAGCAGGCTCCATGATTTGGTTAGGCTGAGATTTTTCTAAAAACTGATTTTAAATTGTAATAATTTAACATACAAATAGGCTTGTAAATAGTCAAATCCAAATTTCAGTTCCTTTATAGTAGATTCTACTATTCTACTAATAGTAGAATCTAATGATTAATAATGATTTATAATCTGCAAATTAAAGTAGACACGGTTTACTTCTGATTTCCCCCTTGCAAGGAAGTTTTAGAATAGGTTTATTTCCCTCCCCCCCCCAACCTCAGAACATTTTTCTTCCCATGGAACAGATCAAAGGGAATTAGAATTTCAATGACATGGCACATAGACATAGACACAGCAATGGAGAATGCACATATCCCAAAATATAACAACAGGCCAAAAATCTTTCTGTACGCTTTATTTAACTTGCTACGGTCCAGTCTTGAACTAGACAGAAACAATTAGGTGACTATTCTTTTATTTATTTTGTCTGTTTTTGTAGTAATTACTGAGATGAAGAAAAGGAACACAAACCTTTCTCTTTGTAACATTTTTTAAAAAGAAGCTATAAATAAATATTTAAAGCTTAAGTTATTTGATTCAGTTTAAACATTGCTTTTAGTTTCTGCAGCAAACATGCAGACCTTACAGAGAGTCGGTCCATTGGAAAATAATGGTCTGAAGGTAGATGCTCTCAGTGTCAATAAGAAGACCCTATTAGAGATCTTAAATGGGAGAGAAAAATGGAGCCTAGAAAGATCGAAGTACCAGTTTATTGGACAAAGTCACCCAAAGAAAGGAGAGGAAATAGATCCTTAGGAACAGCTTGTTCATCGGCTTCATAATGCAACTTAGACATCTTTGTGAAATTAAAAGCAGTTTGCACAAAGCAAGTAACATTAACATGATATCTCACTCAACTGCAGTTGTGCCGATAGAAGCACTAGCACTCACCAGAATTTGCAGAGGCATTGGTGCAGATGTTGGAAGTAAAATGAGTTTGTAACACACAATTGAAAATCAGTTCAAACCAGTAGCACAAATAAATTAAAACATATTCCAACATGTACAAAACAAATCATCATTTGAAAATAAGTTCAACAATTATTTTTCATAGCTCAGCACTCAAATTCAGCATGTAGGACGGAGCACCTGAGAAAAAGGCAGAGGAGAAAAAGCAGGAACTATAGGACAGAATGGGGTAGGAAATCACACAATGGAGCATTTCCCCATGATGCGCTTCAGGATTTATTAGAAATCAAAGATATTAACATAAAACCTCAATGAGAAGAAAATCTCAATCGATCAGCTATGAATGCATGCAGCCCATTCTTGGAGACAGAGCAACAACAAAAAGAACAATGGTTCTAGTGATATTCTATGCCTAATCACGTTGCATCTTCTGTTACCTTCCGAGTATATAAAGAACTGCATGGCTCAAATGGATTTGAAGACAGTAGAGGGCTGTAGTATTCAATTAGCAATGTATGCCTGTCAAAACTATCTTTAATTTGTGAATCATCTATAAATGGAAAATTATTCCCTTCTAATTTAGATGCTTTAGAACTAAAATGGACATTCAAACCTACTCTTTCCATTCAAAGCTAGACTAGCACAATATACTGCTAGTCATATCTATGGTGTTTCAGGTGAAGGATCAGAGTGGATTGGAGAAATCTGTGTGAATGCGAATTGCATGTGTCAAACATGAACTGGAAGAGAGCCTAAACTCATAAAGAAAACTTTGCAGTGGTTCCCTGAGACCCTTTTTTCATCTTAAAAATCTTATATTTCTAATTGGAAAAAAAGCAATGTAAATTCACCCTCATGTAATAGCATGGATGTTTGGCAGTCCTTTGCATTTAGTGTAATAGTTCCAAGCAACTTTCTTCGTGCTTCCACAACTGGAAGCCTAATGGGGTTTCATTGCAAGAAATTGCTATTGCATTTAAAGAAAAGTCAAATACTATTGCATTCAGAAAATGAATTTGTTTTGAGAACATGATGGTATGTGTGTGTTCACTAGATGGGAAATGTAGGAATTTACCAGGCTGGCAATCTTCTTCAGTTTTTAAGCAAAAGTTTTTAAAATTACTATTTGGTCTTTTTTATTATTAAAGTAGAAACACTTGGGGATAAACTTGGCATTGGCATATACTCTACCAGTGAACTATGGCTTCCCTTGCCTAGCCATATTGATCCTCGTTAATGTTAGTCTTTCTCTTCCATATACTCTGCTAGTTAGAGCACATATAAGCAACGTATATTTGCTCTGCCACGTCTCTGCAATTCCACATCCCCATTCAAATATTGTAACAAAATCTTTTAAAAAAAGATGCAGTATCTTTCTGCATAATCTTTTAAAATCTTTATGTACATGCTTTATTCTTGTCAGTCATCCTCAACCCCATTCTCTAGATGCAATTATACTGCAGCTACAGAATTTCCAGCCAGCAAAGGAAAAGGAGTTTTAGCCAGAACATATTCAAGATATACCAAGTGAGGGTTGGGTTGGTTAAAGCTATTCTTTCCCCACTATAATTTCCAAGACAATTCTCTGTAGATTAAAAAAAAATGGTTACAAGACCAGACATATCCAAATTCTTAGAATGCAGCATTTCAGTGTATTTAATAAGATGGTAAGAGAAATCTTGCACAAGTACAATGAGCTAATAATTTTCCATGTCAAAAATGGAGGAGGGCCACTAGATTTTTTTTTTTTTAATTTTCCTAATAATTATTCTGCAAATCGTATGCCAACCCAAGATAATTCTAGAAAAGTCAACTCCTACTGTTACCCAGCAACTGGTATACATAGAGGTATATACTTCTGAAATTGCTTGTTTTCATTGTCAGGGCTAGGAGCTGATTTCCTATAAGAACACAAGACTGAGTGCAGATACCACAATAGATTCCCAAAACAACAGAGAGAGCACTAATCATTCAACTGGTTAATTCATCTTTTGTAATTACTCTTCTCTGTTAAGAAATTTCACTAGGGAAAGCTGCCATCAGTCTAATCCCAGTGTACTCCAAGTTGGAAAACTTTGTCAATTATAGCTGTTTCTGGAAAGGATCTTCCAGTCATAATAAACTGACAAGAAATCTAATACATTGTTACATGAAAAATACTTAGCTGGCTTATGGCCTCAGAACTATTCCACAAATCCCCATTTAGTTCTCATTTCAGAAGGCTTCTGCAGAAAACAATTTCTTAAGTACCGTATATACTCGAGTATAAGCCGAGTTTTTCAGCACGTTTTTTGTGCTGAAAAACGTCCCCTCGGCTTATACTCGGGTCTATACGGCTTATACTCGAGTTTTGTTTTTTTTTAAGCCCCTCGGCTTATACTCGAGTATATACGGCTTATACTCGAGTTTTTTTTTTGTTTGTTTTTTCACATTTTACCGGACGGCGCGGGGAAGCCCTGCCGGTGCAGTGAGAGGGCGGGGCGGGGGAGCCGCCAGCCTTCTCAGCTGAGGGAGGGAGGGTTTCCCCTCGGCTTATACTCGAGTCCCCAGTTTACCCCAGTTTTTGGGGTAAAATTGGGGACCTCGGCTTATACTCGGATCGGCTTATATTCGAGTATATACGGTAATTTCAGTGAAGATTGAGCTAATGTGCTGGCTGGTACTGCAAAATTCTCTTTTGCTAAAAGTCCGGAGCCAATGTCCTGGAACACTAGGGAGTGCTGGGGGAAGGATGTGTGCTGTTGGAAATGTTTATAGCATTTCTTCTGTAGGGATTGCTCTGACTAAATAAGCATGCTGATTTTAAATAGCTAGAGATGTTTTCTCGACTCCCAGCACCAGCACTGCTGACATTATAAACTGCTCCTGTCAGAGTTAAGGAAAGTTCAGAAGATGATATGGAGGTTGAAAAGACTCAACAGGAGCTACCCAAAAAGTATCCTGCTATATTGTAGATAAAGGATTTTAACCATGTTTTTTCTTTACAGTATCATTGATCTGCTCTTGAACTATCTGGTCACACATCAGATAATACTCAATATAAACTTTCTTCCAATGATATTAATGAATTCTTCTGAACAGTCACATTTAGTGTTAGAATTCCATCTACCTTCCCCACACCATATCCTTATAATGATTTTAAAATCCTGGACTGATTTCCTTTATTTCTCATACCCAATCATAGCTTCTTTGCCTTTGTAGTTTGCTCTTTTTGTCCAACTTAGATGCTTTAATCAAAATTATTTTGAATAACTTAAATGTCTTTGTGATGGTATAAATATTATATCTTAGCAAAATTTGGAAAGACAACTTACTGAACTATTGTGACAGGCCATGAAATTGATATTTCCCTCTGCTGCAAGAAACTATATTGTGATAAAATGACCACACACTCACTCACTTTGGCGCTGAAGCTGACAATAATATTCAGTAGTTTTTATTTTCTTAGCTTTTACTTATAAAAACGTCAAACAAAAATATTGGAGGAAGCCTATTATCACAGGCAGATCCATTAAGGTTTTTTTATCCAGGTTGTTGTGGAAATTAAATTTAAACACACACAAAAATTAGTTTCCTTTTATCTTTATCCACAGGATGAAGAAGCCCTAGAAACTTGCTATTTGTCATACAAAGCCTAATAGAACAGGCTCTCTGCTGTTCACACTATGCATATTGATTAGTTGCTGCAGCGCATTTTTGTGTGACCATAGTGATGAACACAGTATAACACTCTGGGTAAAGCTCCATTTTCTGCATGTCAAAAGCTGCAGATGGTTTTGCAGGCAGATAATTTTGAAAAGTTTTTTTTTTATTTGTTACGAAAGTCCAGAGTTTTTCAGAGAATTAGCAGACTGTAAGTCTCCCCCCCACCATTATATTCAAATGCTTAGTTTTGATGAGCTGTGATTATGAAGGGCTTTTTCAAATACAGCAGAAAACCTTTGGATTGACTGAGCTGGCAAATATTTGTATTTAAGAACTAGCGTGTCTTTCAGGATGTAGCTCATTACAGGTCCCTTGGTATTTGTGTTAAACACTGAAGTAGATGGATAAAGTTATGTTTAAATCAAGTTTTTCTTCTGTTCTTCTCTAAATAATTCTTACTGTCCCGTGGATGAAACACAGAAGCTGCAAGCTGAGCATATATAATAGGTTGTCTAATTAGTGTACCTCATTAGAAAGAAGACCAAATCTTAAGACATGAAGTATACAGTGAAAACTGTGGGAAAGAATACAGGAAGTCCTTGACTCGTGACCACAATTGGGAACAGAATTTCTGTTGCTTCGCAAGACAGTTCTTAAGTAAGTCACACCCAATTTGCTATGGTTGTTAAGTGAACCATTGCGTTATTAAAGAATTATTCATTCTTTAAATGAATCTAATTTTTCACATTGACTTTGCTTGTTGGAAGTCAGCTTGGAAGGTTGCAAATGGTGATCACATGATTCTGGAACATTGCAACTTTCGTAAATACAAGCCAATTGCTAAGTGCCTGAATTTTGATCATGTGACCATGGAGAATGCCGCAAAGGTTGCAAATACAAGGGCCAGTTGTTAAGTCCCTGTTTTGTAACTTTGAATGGCTGCTAAATGAATAGCTGTTTGTCAAGTACTACCTATATTGAGATATGGAACCACAAGCAAGTTCCATACTTTCTTGTGCTGAAAACCATGTGGAACAAATGTATTAGCTTCTCTCTGTGATGCAGAATGAGCCTGATCTTTGAGAATCAGCTGTCAACCTTCATATTCAAATACTATCTACAATTTAACTCAGTATCCAAGAGAACAGAAACAATAAGTCATAATGACAAACACAATTTGGTTTCCTTCAGACTCTCATTTTATAAAACTGTTTAAAAACTTATAAAAGTGTTTAGAAAATAAAGAGACATAGGTTTTTGGAGAGACAGTAAATGATAATTGGATGCTTTCAAAAAGAAAAAAATGTATGGTATTGTGATTTTTTTAATGCTTAATAAGTATAAGGCTTATAAAATCAGAGCTTGAAGTCAGAACAACTGAGCACTTTTAGCCTTACATGTTCTCTTGTTTGCTTAAAAATAAGAAAGCAAGCCAGACAAGTAAAGTCTCCTTCAAGTAAGTAAATGACTTCATGGACACATCCATGCAAGATTTGTTTTTGGTAATACTGTGGAAGTGCCACCTTTATGGGATTATTTTTTTTCAAATTTTCTCATCTAATCTAAAGCCTTAGTATCCTCTAATATTATCACTCCTAAGTCCTGAGCCTGCTTAGGTTTTCAGGTCAGACATGATCAGCCAAATGCTGCCATGTGTTGATGCAATGCAGTGTCTTAAATTCAACATCAGCACTCCCATAAATAGTAGATATTATCCAGTGAAAATTAGTTGCATCTAAATCTCTCTGACATCAATCGGTAGAGATGAATTACTTCATTAAATTTTAAGTTAGCCTCATTTGACCTAGGACTTATAATGATCTAATGTTTATTGTATAGCAGTCACTATACAGCAATGGACAATATGTAATGTCAAATAACAAAAGATTATTTTGAATAATAACTGTGTCTTATTAAATCAACATCCAAACAGAGGGGAAGAATACTTGCCATCATGAGCAGAACAACCCCCAAATGATAATTTAGAATTTGCATGGGATATGTTGGCCTCAGTTGATCATATTCTTTAAATTTATTGGAGTGATACACAGCCAGTCTTTCTTTAGGAAACCATTTTTACCTCTTTGTGACAAGATCATTACAGTTAGTTTTACAAAGGATTTAATTCTCTTTAACAAAGGCTGAGAAAATGTATGCACAGATTCACCAGTTGTTTTGATAATGTAGAGTGTGTGAGTGTGAATGTATGCATGCAAAACACCAGTGCCATGTAATCCAAACTTCAGTCCCCAATTCGTAGTCCAGGCTGTAATTTGTTTGCTGAATGTTTCTTATTCTCTATTTTTAAATCTTTTTTTAGTTTGACTGCTGTTGGTTATGTATTCTGCCTTTGTTTTAGCCACAATTTCAATCTGAAGTCAAGCAGCTGGATCTGGGATCAAGTCACTGTGTGGCAGGTTCACTGCCATTATGATGATGTTCACCACTGAACATCTCATATAGACAAGGGAGGAAAACACTGATTCTTTGAAGCTCATTTGCCATTGCCGATGGAGAAGAGTGGTACAAAACTGCGCTCTATGATGTCTAGATCTGCATCTAGGAGATGAAATATGAGGTGATATTTGGCCTCAGACCTAGGGGACTACACTTGTGCATTTTAAACTCTGAGCTCACTTTTTTATTATTTTTATTTTGTTTTATTAAGAACCCCATTGGTCTTGTAAGAAACAGTAAAAAGACCCTTTGTTTAAAGAAGCATTCTACTTTCTGTTTTACAGATTGTTTTAAATAAGTTTTTTTTTAAATTCCATGTTCTTTTGTAATGGAAACACTAATATCTTGGATTTTTTTGTATAAAATTCTTTCAATGCTACCACTTCTCTATAATATGGCTCATGTAGTCCTCGGTAGGCAACCGTCCTTGTTCTTCGGTCTCTTCCCTGGGAAGTGCTTCATTCGATCGGTGAAGAAGCCTTTCTTCCCGATTCTTTATCCTCTGCTCCATCCTCTCCAGCTGCCTCTTGTACTGATAGCGCTGTTGGAAGAGATCTTTTGCATAGTCGTACAGCTGCATGTCCAAGTCATTAAGTTCTTCAATTCTCCGTATGGTCTTGGTGTCCACCTCCACTCCACCTGCTCTTGTGCTATTATACTGCATGAATGGCCTGATAAATTTTAGATTGAAAGTTCTCTCAAACAAATACTGTGTTTTTCTCTGGAATTCTGTCAAGCCAAAAAAGGCCATGTCTCTGAGATTTTTCTTGGCACTTTCCAGCAGTATCTGTGCTCGCTTGTTTTCTGGTATGAAGGACATATTATAGCAGCCTACCAAGCTTAGATCAGCCAACATCCTCACTTGGCGATTGTTAGCTAAGTTATATGGGCAATCCATGAACTCCTGAAGAGTACAGCCTGACCAGTCTGTGCCTTCATAGCATGATGGCAGCTCTTCAGGGGTTGGTGTCCGGCCATCACACATATGCAAGGATGTTTTCCAGGTAGCTCCTCGTTGGACATGCCTCCATTCACTGAGATAACGGGACACAGGATCCCTTAGCAGAGTGATGTAATAAAACTTCCTGTAAGAGAGAAAAAAATGCATGTAAGAATTACAGATTGTACACATAACTATTTTTACTTTATTATTCATTTATTAAATTTATTGGCAACCCATCTCATCACAGGGTAACTTATCCAGTGACAATTAATACTATTATTTCTTTCTTATTAATTTTTAAGGTTTACATTTGAATCATACACATTTCTTTTCCACTGGGCTCCACAGTACTAGTTTCAAGCAGTGTCAGCATATTCAGTAGAACTCAAGTGATCTGTGATCATTCAACAGTTCTTTTGGCATTAAGAATCAACTGAGATTTCATATTATTATACACATTAAATGTACATGGCAATAAGAAAGAAGGACAGGAAATAAAAAGATACAGAGGGAGAAAAATACAATACTCTATTGTGGTGGTACTTCTCATCAAAAATCACTTGTCATGAAAAGGAACACAGGATAAGCAACAGTGGGCTTTGGGCCAATAAATGACAGAATAATCATGATCAAAATTGCAGCCAAATCCTTCAGTATAATAAAACTACAGATTTATGTACCTTAGGAGACCACTCAGATTGAGAACTAGAAGACTTTTATGACACAATACAAGAAGCCATTTCTTTAGTAAAGGCTATGAATATTCCAATGGTGATGGGAGATCTCAATGCTAGTATAAAAACCCCCAAGGTAATAATAATCTTGGGGAAGAAAGATCCTCCCCAAATAAAAAATATCAGTATTGTTCTTCCAGCAAGACCAAAACTTTGTCTATCTTGAATACTTAATCAGGGCAAATGGAAAAACTGATGAATTATCAACATAAATTGCAGGAAAACATTTAAAGAACTAAATAATATTGTGACCTCAAGGGGAATGAATTTAAATTAAGAATGACCAAATGCTATGTTTAGTTAATTCTCTTTTATGACATGAAACATGGATAGTATCCTGGAAGGGTGAGAACAGACTTTGTAATGTGGCTTTTAAGGAGAATGTTGAAATCCTAGAGAAACCTCATAAAGGCCAACAAACAAAGAAAAATGTGATATTTGGTACATTTATTTAGTACTACACATTTCCGCGGGGGAAGTCTGTTCCAGAGAATGGGAATCCTGCAGAGAAGGCCTTCCATCTAATTGATGTTCCATGGAATTCGAATTGCAGGTTCCCTCAAGATATTTGAACTGGATGGGTAGACTCAATTTGGCAAGGCGGGGCCTGGATACTCGGGTGGAATGTTTCACTTTACAGCTTTTTAATCCCATCCTATTTGAATTGGGCTCAGAAGCCTCTTGGTAATTACTGCAGTGAACTCAAAGTCTGTGTTATTCTGTAATGCCAGGATTGCTGTGCCAGTAACCTGGCTGCTGCATTTTGAGCTAATGTCCTGAATCCAATGTTTTATGTCTGGTATCATTATAGATCGCTGTATTATTTGTCTTGTATCATTGACTGAAATTTTCCAACTTTCTTTGCTCTGGCCCTGCTCTAATGGGTTTCCTTTCTGTGGCATACAATAATGGTGATGTAACTTTAAATGATTATGTTCAGGAGCTCATAATGAGAGCTCTCACAGCTGCTTACCCAAGGGTATTCCATATTCATGCTCCAATGGATCAACTATAAATACACACATAAACTTGATTTCTTATTTATACTTAAGGAGAATAACAACCAGGATTTTGTTTAAAAAGCCTACCTTTATAAATCTCTATCCAAGAAAATCAAACAAACCACAAACTCCTATATAAGTCACAATTACTACTCCGTGCATAATTACTTTGAAGGAAACAAAACAAAATAAAATAAAATAAAATAAGGGAACCATGTAATTGGACAGAAATATTATCATTCTATTTGTGTAGATATTAACAAATACCAATGTTGTTATGCAAACAATAACACTTCAGGGCTAGATCTACACAGCTTTGAAAAGTAAACACTTTGTTCTGAGACAGAATTGTCAAACATTTAGGACTTCTGAAAAGTTTTATTAATTTATATTCTTTCCTTGCATTTTTACAGATAAATGGCATGGAGTAGGAGGAAAAAATTAGAGAGAATCTGCCCAATCCAAAGATTAAAAAAAAGTGACATTATGTTGTTTTCTCCCTACTTTTCTAGGTAGTTTTCCCCCCTTCTATTTCTCTCCGATTTTTTACAATTATCAGGAATTAAAGTTAATAGAATGGTACAGATCTGCTTATCATATTTTTTCTTCCCCTTGCTTTTTTTATAGTTGTGATTCTTAAACTTGAATTTCATACCATTTTACGAATACATACAGTGTATATAATTTCCTTCCGTTAGTGTATGATAATGACATTTTTAAACTTCAGCATAAATTAATAATATATAAAACTGTCAAGTTGTATTGTATTATCACAAACTTTTCATTACGGAGATTTCATACTCCACTTTGTCATATGAAATCAAATTATGTTTACATCCTGGATAACCAGTTTTTTAAAAAAAACTTATATGATTTAATTAATCTATAGCAGTCATATAAATTTGACTAATAAATATATGAAATAAAAAATAACAATGATTCATTTTTCCCAAGCAGAATACTGTTATGATTTAAATTATCAATGCTATGAAGCATTGATACAGGCAGCGATTAAAATATTAATGGAATATATAAAGATTATAAGTGATGTGAAATGTTTCATTGAGAAAGAGAGACAGACATTGATTCTGATCACTGTAACATTAAAAGTTCTGACAAGTGGATATTATTTTTCAAACCAGAGGAATTCTCAATCTCAAACTTGTTTTTCAATCTCTCTTCCCAGAAGGCAATGTAAAAAAAAAATTACTTAAATATTAAAATATTCTGTGCTATACTAGATTTAGTATATCCTGAAGTGTGCCAAGTCTGGAATGCACAATAATAATCCAGAATCCAAATATTCTGCCATTGTTATTGACATTTATGATACAAATACTGAAATTCTATATATTATAATTTAATTTAATTTAATTACTTTGTTTCTGTTTTCTATATTTGTGTTAAGTCTTGTTTATTAAATCCATCATCAATTTATTTCCAACCATGGGATTCTGATTGGCAAGGATTCTGCGCCATCTCTGGTTTTGATGGACGTAATGTCTGCCTACCAGTTTTCTTTGTACAGAAACTTGGTGTATTTAACATTAAATATTTAGCACATTGTGCTAAAAATGTACAGAAGAGAAAAATGTTTTAAAATACCACAAAGCCACTGAGAGCCATTTTCAGCAAAAAATTATGGCACTTTTTTATTTATTGGAGACACCTCCATTGAAGGAATCAATAGGAGAATTCCTTGAAGTGCAAGCAGCTGTTTCAGAAAACTACTTTTTTATGTGGACTGATAGTAGAAAAAATTAAACTCCTCTCCTCATCTTCCATAATCCTGAAGGTGCTGAGAAACCTAACAAGAAACTATCAAAATATAGGGGAAGCTTGAGTGATGATCACGATCATTCAAAGTTACAATGACACTGAATGAGTGGGACTTATAATGGGTCCTAGAGTTCTGGCTGTCCTAACTTCCCTGCGGCCATGTAATTGTGATTTGGTGCTTGCAGTTATGTTTCAGTGAGCTGTGGTCACCTGATTGCAATTTCTGATGTTCCCTGCCAACTCCCAACAATTGAAGTCAACAGAGAAGCTAGCAGGAAGTCAGCAGCTGGAGCATGTGAAGTCCTTGCTTAAAAACCAGCAGAGGTCTTGTTTAGTTATGGCAACTGGGACTGCTGGAATTGCCATTGCTAAATGGTGGGCTCATATGATGTTTATGACCATGTTGCTTAGCAATGGAATTCCTGGTCCCAACTGGTGAGGCAACCCAGGGACTACCTGTAAGTACAACTCTCTTACGGTAATTAATGTCATGTCTACTTTTACTAACTAGCGAGCAGATTGAGCACAGTAATACATTCTTTCAAAAGAAAGTGTTTATGGAGATTCTCAGTCATCCAGGTCATGGCTGTCCCAAAGGTGCTCCCTCAAGAGGCAACTGGACCTTCCCATTTCTCTTTGAAGACTTTTCGCTTCTCATCCAACAAGCTTCTTCAGCTCTGACTGACTTTCAAAAGAAAGCATTTGCATGTATACGTTGTGGTCCGCCAGCAGCCTGCAGAGCTGGCAACGGAGTTGGACAGCGATGAGGTTGAGGTGAGGCCAGGGGAGTGAGACCATTGGGGAGTGAGGTGTGGACTCCAGAGCCTCCAGAGACTGATAGTAGTGAGGCAGAGGAACAGGAGGAGCCTGTTCCTAATGCACGCATGAGAAGAGCTGCCAGAAGGAAAGAGCAGCTCAAGCAAAAAGGACGACTCAGGAGTAGGGCCAAGAGATGACTGGCCCCTCCCATAAGGCTTAAAACAGATCAGCAATGGCGTTTGGACTTTGCCGGAAAACAACGTTGGAAGCTTCATTTTCTGCTTCACGTACGTCTTGCATTTATTTTTGTGACTTTTGTGAACATTTGCCAAGAAAGGCCTTTGGCAGTTTGCCTAATTGGACCAAGGTTTGCAATAGGATTGAGGAATTTGTGTTGGGAGGAATTTGTTTTAATTTAATTGAACTATGCTGGGAATGAAGTAATTCTCAGCTGTTCGAATAAAGGGTTTTTTTTTTCACGGACTGAGTTTCCTACTACCTACTTGGGCCTGGGTCACAACAGTACAATTCTGAGGCAAGGTCAGGCAGGTTTCCTAATTGATATAGCCTGCATGGATATACTTACACAAAAATGGGATTGACAAGGCCCCTGGCTCCTATAGGCACAGCCTCCAATGGCTAAATTTCCATTGTTAATTTCCATATCACTATCTACTTCATGCCAGAAAAATGCCCCTCTCTACGGGGTTATTCATAAAGAGTAATGTGACTAACCCACCTTTCTCAGTAGCTTAATCAAAGGGTAGAGTTTGAAATTAAAGTCCTTTAGAATTAATGGGCTGGTTCATTAATGAAATTAAAGTATATTGAGATGTAAATTGAAGGTAGGAAATTATGGAAGTGGGATAAAGAAAGGAAGAAAAACAAAGAGAAGAATTAATGAAATAATTCAAAACATTTTCTCTCAGCTAGGGATATATATATACGCAAGACCAGAATAAAATCAAATACAGAATAAAACAAAACAAAGACATTAAAACTAAAATCCCACTGGCTCTGTTGTTTTCTAGATTTCTGCATTTGTTCTTTTATTGAAATTCCAGGAAATTTGTAATTGGAGTTGCTTATCTGGTTTTGTGCCAATCAGGAAAGAGATTCTCTACTCTTCCCTATGAGAAAAAAGGAACAGGAAAGGAAAAATGGAGTTGCCTACCTGAGAAAAAGGGGAAAATCTTTCAGTTCTGATTTTGATGACCTCTTCCCTCTATCTAGATTGACAGTTTAGGTTTGATTGACAGATTAAATTGATGCTTTCTTTTAATTCTTTCATATCTCTTTGTCTTGGGATAGGATTTCTTCCCATCCACTTTAGTACATGTCACCATAGTCATTAAAGAGAAGACTCTTGCCAGAGGCCAGATTCTTTTCAATTACAACCTCCATCTTCACAACTGAGTGTGCTATGTGAGGATGATGGGAACTGTACTCCAACATTCTCTGTGCATGTTTTGTAACAGTGAATTTATAAGGAATGATATTTTCCCAATAACTACATTTATCTGAAATAATGGCAGTGAATTTAAGATAATTCAACAGAAGGAAAAATGTGACCTCTCATTTTAAAGATAAATTATTTGGGGAACAAAGTCCTAGGTCTTTTCAGGTACTGTACTGGTCCATTTGGATTAACTACAATAAGCTATCATTATAAGAGTTACAAAGGCACATTTTATTTAAGTATGCATTCAGATTTTTTAAAAAGAATGAAAACAGAAAACTTGAAAATATCTTAATAGTGCAGCTTTTGCTGGATTTCCAACAGTCATCAAAGACATGGATGAGGAAAGAGTCTGCAAGAGAGAAGCTTTTACTAAATGTTGGATTCAGAACACTTGGCTGGAATTGATTTTACCACAGCTTAGCAGAAGAATGGCATTTCAATCAGTTAAAAATCATGGCAAGTCACTGGATCTTGCTCAGCAGTGGAAATCTTTCCAAATGTAGGAACTTGGAACTAGACATTCAGTTGTTCACTTTATCCTCTGATAAAGAAGGCATCAATCAATGTAATGTTTTTTTAAGCAATGGCAGGAAAATATGTTATTGACAAGCCAGGAAACAGACAAGGCATTTTCCAGAAAGATTTGGAAACCATCCAAGGGATAGCACGAAGAGGCTGTTTGGCAACCACATTCCTATTATGTATTAGGTATCACCTAAATTATCTGGTCTCTCTCAATAAAGTTAAATTTGTATTAACCTGAGTTTTTAAATCCCAGTAGGCTGAGGGGAGGTGGCAGCAGGAGACTTCCTGGAATTTACATAGACCAGGAAGCCTCTGGCATTTGGAGTTTCAGAGAAATTTGAATTTCTTCCATTTCATGACTTGTGTCACAACCAACTCACCCCAATGTAAATGCAGCAGGGTTTCTATGCTACAATTTGAGAAGCTAGAAACCTGCTTTCTGCCTAATAAGAATCATTACACTGGCTTGGTCCCCATATTTCAATACATTATGGTTTATCTTATAGCACAACTAATTGGCTAGCTTTACATGTAATGCTAAGCTATAAATCATAGGCAGCCTTTGTGTTGCAATATGCTCAATTCTTTCTGATTTAACTTTTTTGGCATTGTGACGAAGCATCTGCAAGATGAGTTGAATGTGTATTAAAACATTGTTTGGCTTAATCAGGATTTGATGAAATTGGCTAAGTTCAGAAATACGTAGCCATAAGCCATGATATGCAACCAATAATGTCTCAGTTCATATATTACAGTAAGCCAAAAGTGAACAAATCACATTATGTCCTAGTACAATGCACGAAACTGAAAGAAACACCTGGTCTAATGTTCCCATTTCCCTAATTATACACATTTTAGGCATGTGTGATTATGAAACAGGACAATGAGAAAATTAGTAGGAAGTTAGAAGTTCCAGGCAGCTTGCATGCAACCTAGCAGGCAGGTAACTACTGCTACTGGATGAGAAGAGCATGAAGCGGTGTGACAGGATGTAAGGGAGTTGGAGGGGGTATCTGAGGGTGCATGGGGAAGGCATGGAATAGATGCAAAGGTACATGGGAGTGTAAGAGGGTTTGAGAGAGTTGCGGTGACGGTCTGAGAGGGTGTATGGGAGTCCAGGAAGTTGTGTAAAGTACAGGAGTATGAGTGGCCAGTGCAGTGCAAGCACAGAAGGGGTGGGGCAGTCTTACCTCAGCAATTTGCAACCTTTCCTGCTGGCTTCCCAATAATTTACTGGGGAAGCCAGCAAGGAAGATCACAAATGGTGATCATGTGATCACAGAGTGCTGCAACTGGTTGTGTGAGCATCACCAAGTGACCAGATCATGATCACATGTTCCAGGGATATTGAGATAGTTGAAACTCTGGGGACCAGTTGCAACAACATTCGCTCAGCCTTGTCGTAACTTTGAACAGTCACTGAACAAATGGCTGTAAATCAAAGTCTATCTGTATAGGTAGAATATTATAATATATGCCTGGATGGAAGTCAAAATAATAAAGGTGGGATATAAATTAAATAAATATATTTATAGATAACTAAATAAATTCTGTCTATATCACAATCTACAAAGCAATTGTAGATATTTATTTTCTGAATTCATGGTGTCTGATTAGTAATATAAGCAGAAGCACTTTTCCTGGCCTAGACTTTTTGCAAAATTCTTAATATACTTTAGAGCAAGCTTCCCTGGGTTGATTTTTGTCCTGAATAAGAAACATGGAAGGGGATTGCTTTTTGTAAGCAATCAAGGAAATTATTGTTAAGGTGATCAGTCGTCCTCCTTTAGGGAGGAACAGTCCTTCTTTTGTAAGTTCTGTCCTCTCTCGAAAAGTGTCCTCCTACATGCCCTTCTTACAGAAGACTAATCTGTAAATCTCTGTATTCGATCAATGCTGAGCTGATCTGTTGCGTGTGATGTGACATATTTGTATTTGACATGATGATTCGTTAAGGCTCGGTACAGTGCAGCGAGACGTGATTATGAGACACATGCGCTCTGCATAGGAGAATTGTTTTGAGAGGGTGCGCCGCGCTCAAGAAAGTGCGCCGCGCTCAAGAGTGTGCGCCATGCACAAGTGGCTTTGTTTACTTCTTACCAAAATACGACACGGCACAAACGTACACATTATACTCACTTCTTTCTCAGTGAATATTCAATCATACACAGGTGAGCACAATAATTCACATTTTATTAATTCATTATCTATTTAATAATTTCCAAATATGTATTTTATTTACAAGCTTATTTGCTTATGTTATTGTTTCAGTTTTAATAATTAATTTTATTTATTCATAATGAATGTGCTTTCATCGTTTGTGTAGCTCTATATTTTATTTTTAATTTTAAATTTCATTTAGGGATGGAAAAATCAAGAAAGAGGAAATGCCATTTCAATGATAAATTGAATAAGGAATTTACATATTACAGTGTTTTCCGTATTATTGTTGCAATGAATAAAATGTTTCTTTTATTTACGATTTTTTTTTCTTCAATTTATTTGTGTCCTCCTTCTCATTGTAAAAAAGTTGGTCACCTTATTATTGTGCATTGTGATTGATTATTTCTTCAAGTTTATCCTACTTTAGGCATAGTATCATTTAATAAAGAATGTAACAGGAAGTTACTAATCTATCAAAAAAAATCAGACAGCTTACCAAATTAAATGGCATCTCACACCTGGTATATAAATATAGCAGTCTGCTAAAATATGTCCATGTGTTTTAAAAAAATCTTTGATCTAATTAATATTTTTTGTATGCTTATGTATTCCAAGACCAGAGAGCCATATGCCATATGAAATCATACATAATGGCTAGGAAGAAACAAGAAATAATCAATTCCCAGTAGATGGAAGATGTTGAGAAGACAAATTACTATGAAGAAAATAACTAAAATGCCAGCTGATACCCTTAATTGCATTATAACTGTATGCCAAGAAAGAAGTCTGACCTGACACACATTAGATATTAATAGGTATTACTACATCAAGGAGATATTTTAGGTACATTCCATAAAACAATGATGATAAGTAAAGGTTATTTTGACAGAATACCCTGCCAAGGATATATTTCTTGAGAAAAAGTTATATTTGGAACTGTTTGCCACTGTTCCATCTTTTGACAGTATTTCGTAAATGAGAAGAATTCTCAGTTCATTATGGTCTCACATTATGTTATAAATACTCTAAATAAACAAAGGAGGTAATAAATACTCTACACATACAAAAATACACTTCTCTAGAAAAGGGATTCTAGAAGTCTCTTTTATCATTTGAAATTACAACATTCAATTTCCATTTTTTTCTCCACTCTCTCATCAATCACCTTTTCTATTTCAATATTACACATTTACCCACATACATAAATAAACAATTGGTAATAAATAAATGTGCTTTCTCTGGGAAGGTGCACACCTGGCAACATTAAAAATTATTTTTTATTATATAAAATGCTGAGTAGTTTCATGAATGGACTCTTCTAACACAGATCATATCCTACTGAATACTGGCTGAAACTGTCATAGGCCACATTCTGATTCAGCAGATAACATTGGTCCAGTTGTCCCTATAGCACAGGTCAAAGGGTTAAAATGGACAATAAGGACAGTATTTTTATTTTTTTTAAAATAGTTTTTATTAAAATTTGTTTTAGCAAAATAAAAACCATAAAAGAGAACAACTGTATACAGAATCTGGTTAACTAAAGTTTAACACTAAAATGGCACCAAGATAAAGGTCAACGGAGCTTAAGAGAGATTGGATTTGAACTGCTTGTGAAAATGCAATGACTCTAAGAATGATACACTTAACTCTGTCCCCAGCTCTGCCTGCTCTTCTACAATTATAAACAAGTGGTTTCCAATCTTCTTGGCTGTATATACATTTATATTAATTAATATTTATGAGGATAAAGAATTTAATTGAATTTTAGCTGTGATCCAAAGAATAAATAAACCACAGGGGTGAAAATAAGTTGCTTTCTTGGTCTTGTGGCTAAGACCAAGTGTAAATAAGCCAATCTACAAAAAGCTGAGAAGGAAAAATATTACTTCTTTTGGGACTAAAACATGACTTTGGGTGACAGATATGAACTCCCTGCTCCAAGTTTGGAAAGCATTGTTACTGAGAAACAATGCTCAATTTTTGATAAGGTGTTCTACAGATAATGATGTAACCAGACCAATGCTGCATGACAGATCCCTGACAATGTCAGCACTGAAATATTTCCTTATTTTAAATATAGAATTGGAAAATGTAAGAAAAATGAACCAAGGAATATGATACATTTTTTTTCATGTGACAAGTGTGAATCAAGGACTTAAACAATAGCAAAGGGAGGTATCAGTGAATTTAAGTAGACCAAGAAGAGATGATTTTAAATTAAATAAGTGTATGATTCAGAGAATGAGAACTTATAAAGGAATACAGTGGTAATGACACTTAAAATCCACATAACTATTTGTTTGACTATAATCCACAAATAGACCACAAAAATGTGCCTTTTGATGGTTATCCCCACTCTATGGAACATCACTCCCCTCCCTCAGGTATGGTTGATCCCCATCCTATTGCTTTTTAAAAAAAGCCCTAAAAATAAATAGCCATAGTTAAGTAAATGAGCAATAAGGTAAAAAAATAACTGGATATATACTAGAATGATAAAATGTGAAATTAGCTAATCTACAATTTATGAAAATGCACAAAGGATTTGTAACCAACCGACACACTGTTTGATGCTATGTTTTTATGTATGTTTGTTTAAGAATAAAAAAACTTTTTTAAAAAAGCCCTAAAAATGTGTTTTTGTTACTCCATTCTGAATGGAGATGAAATCAACCATGTGGTTAATTTGAATGGGTTAGTGCTGTTATAGGGAGATGCTTTAAGGGTTTTATGTTGCGATTTTTAATGTGTAAACCACTCAGTCACCCATATGTGAGTTGGATAGCTATGTAAATTTGTTTAATAAAGACACAAATTAATTCAATAAAGACAAGATCTAATTGTTCTATAGGCATTCAAGATTTCTGACCATAATTAAAGTATCAGTCAATTTTTATTTATAGTCATAGGCCAGATTTCTGTATACAAATAAAACACTTAAAGCTAATATATTAAAAAGAAAAATATGTGATAAATTGTCTTCCAATAAATATACTGTTTGATTGTTGGTTACGAAATCAGTATATAGAGATCTGATGGCATATGTGGACTCTATGAGACACATATCCAGACTTTCTCCAGGATGATTTGTTTCCAACCTGGTCTTTTATATGTCCCATCTATGCGCGCTTCGCTACTCAATCCAATCCCATCCATCTTGCTGCTGGTGTCTTCGCTTTGCTTCCCCTTTTCCCAGCATTATTAATTTCTCAAGGAGCTGAGTCTTCACATGCCCAAATTATGATTTGAGCATGATTATTTACACCTCTAGTGATAAATCCAGATTGTTTGATTTCTTTGATTATTGATGGCATTCTTAACAACATTCTCCAACGTCTAGTTCAAAAACATAGATACTGTGAAAATTAAGTAGCAAACTGCAAGAGGTGTTTTGCTGTAAATTCAAGAAAGATGTATTAACAATGGTTGATCAGAATGCAAAAGTTGAAAAAATAGAATTTGGAATCACAGGAAGATTTTAGCTCGATAAAGACAGTATAGAAAGAGCTAGATTAACAGAGGTTTGCAAACAGATTTCTTTATTTCCAACACTTCTTTTAAGCAAGATCACTGTAGACTTTTCACATTGAAATCAATGTGGAAAACATTGGAATCAAATAGCGACCACAACATGGATATAAGAAATTCTATTACAGACTACAGAACAGACCACACATTAGTGGTACCAAATATAGAAGATAAATTTAAATAATTATAAAGAAGAGTTGTGTCAGTAAAAGGATGATTTAGAGAACATAGAATATAAGATCAATGTAAAAAATAGACTCAATATGCTTACATCAGGGGTGTCCAAACTTGACAACTTTAAGACTTGTGGACTTCAACTTCCAGAATTTGCTGGCTGAGGAATTCTGGGAGTTGAAGTCCACAAGTCTTAAAGTTGGCAAGTTTGGACACTCCTGGCTTAGATTATGCAATGGAGTACAAAGAAGCAATTGAAAGATATAAGAATTCATGAAAACTGAAACAGAAAAATATTCCTAAAATTTCAAAGAAGAAAGATCCAAGTAGCTTTCAAAACAACCCATCATGATAGCTAGGGAAAGATGAAGGATGAAAGCTTCGGGCAAAAATATAGACGAATGCGACTGAATACTGACTTTCAGTGTTAAGTATGAAAGGACAAGGAAAGATAGCTCAATCAATAATGTCAAAAAATAGAGAAAATAATAAGTAAAAAAATGAGAGATGGTTTAAAAGAAGATTAAAGAAATTGCAGGAAAATTTACAGCTAAGGTAGGATTACTCAAACATAATCACGGACAAGATCTGACAGAAGCAAATGAGGTTAAAGGAAACTGGAAAGGCTATACTGAAACTCTGTAAAAAAGGGATTACAGAATGACAGGAACATTTGTTGAAAGAATTTGGGAACTGACTCCATTAGAAAGTGAGATACGACAGGCAATAGATCAACTGTCAAATACTCAACCACTTAAAGTTGCAAGAAAAAAACAGCTAGTGCTAAGTATTCACAAATGTAAAGCAAAACTGTGGCCTTGAGATTGGTACATATGTCTATCCCATAGAAGAGAGTTACAAGTGAACATGCACTACTAAGTGTTCATTAGTATGCTAATGCAGTTCTAATTTCTCATGCAAACAAAGTTTTGCTTAAAATCTTATGAAGAAGGAGAGTCATATATGGAGAAAGAAATGCCAAATGAACAGAAAAGGCAGGATGTGAGATTAGATAGCTAAAATGATGGAGAGAGCAATAGAGAACAAATATTGATACAAGAAAACCTTTCACAACGTAGATCATTCTAAAATGTAGAAATATCAGTAATATGCCAAAATGATCGGCAATACTTTGCTTATCTGATGCAAGCAAATGATGTTCCAGAAAAAACAATAATTATGCTCACTAGACTAAGGGAAGTAGTAGGAGCAGAAAATGGATGGATGGATGGGATCAAAGAAGTTGAATATCCTACTGCTTATTACCAAAGTCTGGACAAGATGTTGAACTGTTTGTATATATGTTATCAGGAGACAAACTTGTTTCAATAACACCTGGTCCATTTAAATGATAATTTTCTTACTATAGAAATAAACAGGTTTCCCAGTTCCTTACAACTGTTAAAATTCCTCCAATTTTAAACAATCCAATTTTCTGTTACATCAAAATCAATTCTTTACATTTTAGATTAATGAACAAATCAGGAGCAGAAACACAACAAACCTTTTGCCACAATAATTAATATATAATATATCTAGTAAATATTCTGCTATAGATGACTATAACTACTCCTATGGAATTCTAAACTCCTATCAGATTATACTGCTTCCACATTTAATAATTTGGTTCCAACACACGTAAATACTGAATTAGCCAATGCCATAGATTGGGTCTCCTCCTTGAACTATTCAGTAATGAGAAAAGAGTGGCTTATGAAAGAGACATGAGGTAGTAAATATAATAGCCTTCTTCGATCTGAAGCTTTCCAAAGATACATAGTTCTTATTACCCTGACCACTGGCTGAATCTAATAGAAGCTACTGTCTAAAATACAGAATCTGGATTTTCAGAAAGTGTAAGACACTACTCAGTTAAAGCCATCATATGTGACCTTGGGTGAAATACTGATTATATTCATACATTCAACCATAATGTGGTTTGTTTGCTTTTGTTTTATTATGTTTATCCAGATAATGTACTGTTTATAAACTAACTTTTGGGACTTGGCATAACAATGGCATATTGTGAGATCTACAACAGTTGTGATATATTCAATTTGGTTTTTTATTTATTTATTTAATTTATTTATTCGATTTTTATACCGCCCTTCTCCCGAAGGACTCAGGGCGGTGTACAGCCAAATAAAAAACCGCAATATATACATTAAAACAAGACTAAAACAAACATATTACAAAATGGCCAAAAATTTAAAAAATTTAAAACATTTAAAATAGTTTAAAAACCCTAAAATATAAATAACCCCGGATTAAAATTTAATTAGGCCAGTCCCGCTTGAATAAATAGATGCGTTTTCAGCTCACTGCGAAAGGTCCGAAGATCAGGCATTTGACGTAAACCAGGGGGAAGTTCGTTCCAAAGCGTAGGAGCTCCCACAGAGAAGGCCCTGCCCCTGGGGGCCGCCAGCCAACATTGTCTGGTGGACGGCACCCTGAGAAGGCCCTCTCTGTGAGAGCGTACGGGTCGGTGGGAGGCATAGGGTAACAGCAGGCGGTCCCGTAACTACCCGGGCCCTAAGCCATGGAGCGCTTTAAAGGTGGTAACCAAAATCTTAAAGCGCACCCGAAAGACCACAGGAAGCCAGTGCAAATTGCGCAGGATTGGTGTTACATGGGAGCAACTATTACCTGCGCAGCTGCATTCTGGACTAGCTGCAGCCTCCGGGTGCACTTCAAGGGCAGCCCCATGTAGAGAGCATTGCAATAATCCAAACGGATTAGCTATGAATAAACAAACCATGGCTTAGCATGATTTAATATGAGAGTCAGGCCATTTTATTTTAATCTTACCTTTCAGGGTACTGAGAGAACAATATGGAGAAAAATCTATGAAGGTGCCATGCAAGTTGCCCAAAATTCAAAGTATCAAAGAAAAAAACACCTGAGAAACAAATCAGTAATAAGGACAGTATATATGGACTATAGAGACTCTTGTTTTGCATGACTTTTTTAAGGATCCTAGGTAACTATCTCAAAGTTTTATTTTCCCATCTTTTAAACCGAGTATTAATGAATGACTCCTCTTCTAGGACAAATATAAATATAAGCCAGATGTAGATATTACAGAGCACTTATTATTTACTTATTAGATTCCACTGCAGAAATCCTAGTTGTCATAGTATCAGTTTCTGTCAAATTAAAATATTCCATTCTGTAATAAAACAAAGAGGGAGGGGTGTGGATAAATTTGCCAGATGGTGCTGTAAATCAGATCTTTCCTCTAAGGCTAGGAAATGTTCCTGAATGATTTATTATAAAGCAACAATAATCTGAAATACACAGTAATGCACAACAGTTAAGACAGCTGTTGCAGTGGTTTAAGAAGGGACGACTGATCACCACAAGTGGACAATTTTTCTAAATAACATCGCCTACGAATCTGCAAACAGACTAACTAAAATGGATAAAAACTAAACTCATAGTTTAGTGAATTAAGATCCACATGAACGTTCTTTAAGTGGTTGATGAACACACCAAGGCTTGGCAGTTACAAGGTATTGTAACTCTTGAGAAGTGATACTTATCTTTTGGTAAAAGTAAGATGAAGACAGAGTAACTAAAATGGATAAAAGCTAAACTGTAGAGTTTAGTGAATTAAGAGCCACATGACCTTTTTTAAAGTGGTTAATATAAAAGAGATGAACACACAAAGACTTGGTGGAAACAGTATTGTAACTTTCGAGAAGTGGTATTTATTTTTTGGTAGAAGCAAGATGCAGACAGACTATAGTACATTGAGATACACTTTGCACTCTAGAAACCTGTCACTATGAATGATAACAATAGGAGCAACCAATAGTCATGTAATCTAAGCAAAAAGCACAGATGTGTTTTTTCAGTCAGCCAGTCAAAATAAAGGGACATACAGCATCTACCAAATATTTAAAACAATGTCTGGAACCATGCCTTAAAAATGTCATGGAAAAAAATGGGACTCTTTCAGAAGGCAAATAGATATAAACAAACTGCAAACTGATCCTAGCAAAGATACTGATTAGTAGAATAACAAAGGCCATTGCTTTCTGAATGTATACTCAGTACATAAAGTATACTATAGTTTCCTCCTCCTCCTCCTTCCTCCTGTTCCTTTTCCTCCTCTTCCACAGAATACTTAAACTTCATTTGTTTGAAAATACCAATATATATTTTGTCTGGAAATTAAAGCTTACTTCCAGTTTTGAACAGAATATGGAATATCGAGTTACTTTATGCCAAATGGTACTTTGAAATCAAGGCATCTAAATTAATCAGTGGTCAGATATATAAATTAGATAATATATATTGTCCAATGTAAGAATCATCACATCAAATCATCACATCATCATCACATCTTCTGAAACATAGTGGCAACATTGAGTAGCTAAACAATTTTAAGCACAATGAAGGTTGAAATATATTCATTCACATATTTGCCCTTTTAATTTTACATAGCTTTCAGATCACCTGTATGAAATAAAATATCTGCATGATATTTAACAAGAACCAGAGCAATAAAATTTACTCAGATGCCAATTCTTTCTTCTGTAGACATTTTAAAGTGATACATGCAATTCCTTAACAGTTATTGTTCAAAACAGAAAAGAGAATGATGCTTTTTGTTCAGTTGCAAAAAAATATTTCATTAGGTTTGTTTCCTTGCCTTATGTGCAATTCATGCACTTATACAATTATTGAACAGATGCAGACCAGCTCGCTGATACTGGTACAAACTTGCTGGAAAAGGGAAGGTTGACAATGTGTAATGAATTGTAAACATGTTATTTGAATCCAGACACTGATATTCCCATCAATAACTATATTACTTCCCTAATCTCACAAGTTCTAGAATGGGGCTGTCAAACTCCCGGCCCGTGGGCCAAATGCACTACATGCTGGCATACCCATACCGAGTTTAATAAAGGGGGGAAAAGTTCCGATACGTCACCTGATGCCGCCATGACGACGTGAGTTTGACATCCCTGTTCCAGAACATCAGAAATTTCCAGAAGATGATTTCCTTTGCCTTTTATTCACTAAATATAATATGGTACACTCTAGAATTGGCTTTATAATTGCATTGTCTAAGTATTTCTGAGGCTTGTATTTCCATGCAATTTCACAAAGTCAATGTATTTAAGAATAGAATTACTAATAAAGATGTGGGAACTAAAATTCCAAGGTTTCCCAAGTAATATTCTCGAGTTTTGTTTTACAGGAAGAGAGGAAAATAGATTACTTCAAATAGAACAGAAAAATCTTACTTTTTGTTTCACTACTTAAAACCCAATTGCTACTAATAATGAATGAAATTGTAGAAGTTATCATAGAATCAATGATTTCATCTTATTAAGAATCGATTGTTTACAGTACGTTTTTATGTAATTACTGCTGGAATTTTCCATTCAGCTTAGAGAATTACAGATCTGTAGAATGAGACTGCATTATGAATTGATCATATAACAATTAAAGAGAAATAAGAACTATGTGAAAACTGAAAAGATAAATAATTTTGCAGCAACTTAATACCAACAGAACTGAGTTAGTGACTGAGTTTTAATACTACAGCTATGTGTATATGAAAGAACCCTCCAAGTCATTTGTCATAGATTTATCTCACTGTAGCATGAAATGTGTTAATGTTGATTCATCAGGGGGCAAAAAGGTCAAAATTGAGATTTGAATGATGATATTCTCTATCATTCTCTATCTCTCTCACATAGAATCAAATATTTTGACATAGAATCAAATATTATGAAACCAGAAAGGCATCATACATAAGCCACTAAAATGTTTTTGAGTCAGTGTTAGCTACAGGATACCTCAAAAGATAACAGAAAATACGGTCACTCAAGCAAACATCCACTAGATGGCACTTTCGTTACTCTGATAATCAGATGTGAAATTGCATTGTGGGAACATGCTCCAGTGCTTTTCCAAGAGTCAAAAGATTGCAGCATTTCATAGTAGCACAATGCATTTCCTTCAGTTCTCATGGGGCTGCTTTGTGTCTTACATGGTAAGGTCACAAGCCGAAGTGAATATAATTGGCTTGGGTGTGGGACAGGAGAGAAGGTATAATCTGTTTCTATTTCCTGAACACGTTTCAGCTGTAGGAGAGTAAATGCCAGGGAGCTTGTGACAAGTACTGATGAGCAGAACCAACTGGTGTCAAGGCACGTCTGGATATCAACTGTGTGCTATGCCAGCAACCCTGGGCACTCATGAAGCCAAATGAGTAAATTTTCCCCAGGGGGATTTCTTGGCATCTTACACTATCATAAGACCTGCCATTGGTATTCACATTATGTTAACATTTACAGTTTTGTGATACATTGCTATTGCTTGCTATCGCAGGCTATGCAGAGTTTCACTGGAATGAGTGAAACAATAGCATTTAAAAATGTTGAAAGAAAGCATATGATAGCAGGATTATAAATGGTAGAGTTTTGGCTGAAGAACCTGAAATGGAGAGAAGCAGCAGCAGCAGCAGGGGCAAGGACCTCAGGCATTTGGAGGCTTATATACCTTAGGCTGGTGTGAGTGTTAGCTTTAAAAATACCTTCCCATTTTCTCTAAGTCAATTCCTTGCAGCTGCTAAATCTAGGTAGTGCCCCATTCCTGATGGTAGCTTTCTTTACAATGCCGATACAATTGTGCAGTTCATTCATGACAATTTATATTTCAGGCAAACAGAAAACATTGTTCCTTGATATGACAGAAAAATAATCCCTTTCTTCCTAGGATTCCAGTAGGCCTTTAACAATCAGGAATAATCGAGATACATTTACAAAGAATTCAGTGTCTTTCATTTCCAGCTTATTTTTTGGAGGTGGGTCTATGACAATTTGCCACAGCCAACTTGCCACGGGACAAGACCATGGAATATGAGTTACACTAATATTGAAGAAATCGTGAAATAGAATAATTAAAGAAAGGATGCCAAAGAAGGGACAAAATGAAATGTAAATGACAAAAATTAAAATATTTTTCAAAATTATTTTAAATAATTAAATTGAATTGTTGAATTATCCTGCAGCAAGTTGACCATGTAGACTTGGCCATGTAGAGTTGTCCCCCAGTGAATTGGCTGTGGTGAATTGGCTATAGTGAATTTTTTTTTATTTCTTTTTGTCACAACAGTATACACAAACAATTGTCATAGATAAAACAACATGTCTTGAAGAATATATATATATATATATATATTTTCTGAGGTTTGTTTTCTGAGGTTTTCGCGGGTGTTTGTATGTAGGTCTTTGGTTATTCGGGTTTTCTCCCGCGTAAAATTTGAAGTGTCTTGGCGACGTTTCGACGAAATCCCATTCGTCATCATCAGGCTAGGTGCTTACAGCTTCCTATTTGTAGGAGAAATGTATGATCGCTGCTGTTTCTTCCTTTTAATATATATATATGTCTTTGGTTATTCAGGTTTTCTCCCACGTAAAATTGGAAGTGTCTTGGCGACGTTTCGACGAAGTCTCATTCGTCATCTTCAGGCTTCAGCTTTGTGCTTCCCAGAAGCACAAAGCTGAAGCCTGAAGATGACGAATGGTTTCGACACTCACATTCTGAGGCCAATCAAAGACCTATATATATATATTATATATATATATATATATATATATTTTCTGAGGTTTGTTTTCTGAGGTTTTCGCGGGTGTTTGTATGTAGGTCTTTGGTTATTCGGGTTTTCTCCCGCGTAAAAATTGAAGTGTCTTGGCGACGTTTTGACGAAATCCCATTCGTCATCATCAGGCTAGGTGCTTACAGCTTCCTATTTGTAGGAGAAATGTATGATCGCTGCTGTTTCTTCCTTTTAATATATATATATGTCTTTGTTTTATTCGGGTTTTCTCCTGCGTAAAATTGGAAGTGTCTTGGTGACGTTTCGACAAAATCTCATTCGTCATCTTCAGGCTTCAGCTTCGTGCTTCCCAGAAGCACAAAGCTGAAACCTGAAGATGACGAATGAGACTTCGTCAAACGCCGCCAAGACACTTCCAATATATATATATATATAATATATATAAATATTATATATATATATATATATATATATATATATATATATATATATATATATATATATATATATATATATATATATAAAATATTATATATTATATTATAATATATATTATATTATAATATATATATTATATTATATATAATATATATAATATATATAAATATATAAAAAAATATATATGAGTAAAAAATATCCCATTCCAGTTGGATGCGTAGCAAGTATAGCACATGACATTACATCATGACATGACATTATTATGGCTGGTCACACAGCCAGATATTTTGACTGGACTTGCCATTTTTAGCGAATTCTTGCTAAGGGTTGGACAGATGTGGTTGTTCAACTGTGTTGAAGGTATAATTGCAGGATATAAACTGTTCCAAGTAAAGCTGCCTTTTGCAACTGACCGATGGTGATCTTATCAATGCCAAAGGTGTTCAAGTGATGCTCCAGATGTTTTGGAATTGCACCAATATCACTGTTGCTCCCACCTTTGTTTTCTTTCTCTTACAATGTACTTTAAAGGAAGTTTTCCCACTTAAAAAAAAAAAAAGCTCACATGATTGAGGAAATTCTATTTCATATGGTGTTTTTCCTTATAGGTTGTTGTTTTATAGCCTGCCTTTTAAAATATATTTTGGTCAACTCAATTAACTTCCCAGAGTGTAGCAGTACTGTAAATATGCAGGATTTTCAAATAAGTTTGAAAAACTTATTAACACATGAATTGTTGTACTTTCAAACTTGATATAAAGACCAATGATACGATCTGAAAAACATCTGATATAACAGTGAGAGATTTGTTGTCACTGAGGCCACTGCTTACCATTGTTGGTTGCCATATTGCCTGGGGCTTCAGTCAACTCACCCATATGGCAGCTGTCTCTCTATGATTGTCTTCTGCAGCCTTGTGTCTACCAGAATATTAGGGGGGTATTATGACTTTCTTCATCTATGCTAGCCAATGGAATAGAGAAGGAGGTCTTGAATCAGATGCCAGCAAAGTTGCAATAAATCTATCAATTTTTTTTGACATAAGATTGTAACTGTATGCAACGAAATTTCATTTTAATATATGCTGATTAGTATATATTCAAAGTGACAATAAAGTTATTCTAAGTCTAACTGATCATTCATACCATTTACTCTCCCAAGAAATAGCCATGAAAATAAAATTTGCTGTTAATGCCTCTTCTCAAACCTTTCGGAGAAGAGCTTCATATGAATGATCAATTTTGATTTAACATATAACACATGTCTTTCTCTATGAGAAAATTTAAAAGCCATTCACATGGACCCAAATATTTCGGAGTAAAAATAACTCATTGTTAAGGTTTCAAATTATAGAAATATTTTTCTGGTCCTGGTGATATACCACAACCATGAGTTGTTCTTCAGAAAAGAGGTCTTACTTTTTTGCCTTACTATTTGTTATTATTTTGTAACAGAATTTGTTTCCTTTGAAGTCAAAATGCCCAGAAAATTAAGAATGGAAGTGTTCATATATTCCCTTTATTGATTCCTACAATTCTACCTGAGGTCTAAATATTAATAGCGTGTGCAACAGAATTTGTTGAAAGACAGCTAGTTGATTACAACTTTTTTTCGACTGAAAGAGTTTAGACTGAAGGGAAAAACAAAATCCTCCAGTTTTGGAGGAGGAAGGAACAACTGCACTACAGCTAACCCTGGGCCTCAGATGGGCAGGAAATCTTTGAATGACATTGGGACATTCTCTTCCTTCCCTTTGTCACTGGGACCTTGGAGTTGTTGGTTCTCTATGCTTATTTAATTTTGCTATGTATTTTTTATTGACATTACTACGGCACCTGGGCAAAATAATCAATTTGTTCCAGAAAAAGCAGCCAAACTAGAGGCTTAGGAGATTGCTAGGCAGGAGAATAATGGCTTGGAAAATTGTATAGAGGTCAAAGTCTAATGTGTTTCCTCGATTTGATTAAATTAAAGGATATGTGGTTTCTCCACTGATTAAATTAGTTGCTCACATGGAACGGCAGATATACACAATGCCTCCCTGACTGCCAGAACATTGCCTAGCCAGCTAACCCATGAATGTATCTTCACATCTGCCAATTTAGAACTGGAGTGGAAAAAAATGCACCTAACTATTCCTCAAGCGACAAGCCAGCCATCATTTGTGGTCCTTTGTGTTTTCTCTACTGCTATCCTCTTGCCTTTTCTAACATGGTTTTGTATTATTCTGTAAATTATCCATAATTTGATCAATTAATTCAGAATGTCCCCCTGGATTCCTTTTATCCCTCTAGAAAATAGTATTTGCTCTGTTTGGTCTTTTTTGAATTGTTACAATGCAATTCATTCATTCATTCATTCATTCATTCATTCATTCATTCATTCATTCATTCATTCATTCATTCAAACATATATATCTTTATATCTCATCTCAATTCATCTTCTAAATTGGTCCCATGAAAGCTTCAAAAGAAACAGCTACAATGCAATTGTAGAATAATTGTAGAATTGTAGAATAATTGTATAATTGAATAATTGTAGAATAAAGGCAGAATATCAGCAAATAGCCCGAGCCTGTAAAGATGAAGTGAGGAAAGCTAAGACTCACAATGAACAAAGTCTAGCGACAAAAGTAAAAAATAACAAAAAAAGCTTCTTCCAACATGTTAAAAACAAGAAAAAAGTCAAGGAAACAATTGGGCCATTGCTGGGAGAAAGTGGCAAGAAGATGACAAGCAACAGGGAGAAAGCAGATCTACTTAACTCATTTTTTGCATCTGTCTTTACACAAAAGGAAAAAACAATCCAACCTATCAAAAACAGCACTACAAAAAACAGATTAGAAACACAAGTTAAAATAGGGAAGAAAATGGTAAGTGAACACCTTCTACCCTAGACGAGTTCAAATCACCAGGACCGGATGGATTACACCCCAAGGTTCTGAAGGAACTGGCAGACGTGATCTCAGAACCACTGAACTATATCTTTCAAAGATCCTGGAGCACAGGGGAGCTGCCAGAGGACTGGAAAAGAGCTGATGTAGTTCCCATCTTCAAAAAAGGAAAAAAAACAGATCCAGGAAACTACAGACCTATCAGCCGGACCTCAATACCGGGGAAGATTCTGGAAAAGATAATCAAGCAATGAATCACCGAACACCTAGAAGCAAACAAAGTAATAACCAAAAGCCAACATGGGTTTGTCAAAAACGGATCATGCCAGACTAATCTTATCGCATTCTTTGACAAAATGACAAAATTAGTAGACCAGAGGAATGCTGTAGATATAATTTACTTGGACTTCAGTAAAGCATTTGATAAAGTAGACCATAACCTACTATTAGATAAAGTAAAAAAATGTGGGTTAGACAGCACCACCACCAGATGGATTCGTAACTGGCTGACCAACCGCATTCAATGTGTAGTCCTCAACGGAACTACATCCACATGGAGGGAAGTATGCAGTGGAGTACCCCAAGGCTCTGTTTTAGGCCCAGTACTCTTCAACATCTTCATCAATGACTTGGATGAGGGGATAGATGGGAAACTCATTGAATTTGCAGATGACACCAAGCTGGCAGGAATAGCCAACACTCCAGAAGATAGGCTCAAGTTAGAGAAAGATCTTGACAGACTTGAACATTGGGCGCTATCTAACAAAATGAAATTCAACAGTGAAAAAAGTTCTACATTTAGGCCAAAAAAACAAAATGCACCGGTACCGTATATGTGGTTCCTTGCTCAATAGTAGTACCTGTGAGAGGGATCTTGGAGTCCTAGTGGATAACCATTTAGATATGAGCCAGCAGTGTGCAGCAGCTGCTAAAAAAGCCAACACAGTTCTGGGCTGCATAAACAGAGGGATAGAATCAAGATCACGTGAAGTGTTAGTACCACTTTATAATGCCTTGGTAAGGCCACACTTGGAATATTGCATCCAGTTTTGGTCACCACAATGTAAAAAAGATGTTGAGACTCTAGAAAGAGTGCAGAGAAGAGCAACAAAGATCATTAGGGGACTGGAGGTTAAAACATATGAAGAACGGTTGCAGGAACTGGGTATGTCTAGTTTAATAAAAAGAAGGACTAGGGGAGACATGATAGCTGTGTTCCAATATCTCAGGGGTTGCCACAAAGAAGAGGGAGTCGGGCTGTTCTCCAAAGCACCTGAGGGTAGAACAAGAAGCAATGGGTGGAAACTGAACAAAGAAAGAAGCAACTTAGAACTAAGGAGAAATTTCCTGACAGTTAGAACAATTAATCAGTGGAACAACTTGCCTGCAGAAGTTGTGAATGCTCCAACACTGGAAATTTTTAAGAAAATGTTGGATAACCATCTGACTGAGATGGTGTAGGGTTTCCTGCCTGGGCAGGGAGTTGGACTAGAAGGCCTCCAAGGTCCCTTCCAATTCTGTTGTTATGTTATGTTATGTTATGTCATACAAATATTTTTATATTCAAAATAAGTCTTGAATAATGGATCATTTGGATTAAATCATATTTATTAATGCTCAATTCTTTTGGCAGCAAAGATGCCATGTAAGGTGATTAGTAGTGATTAGGCATTGGGATTGGAGCTCTCTATGCTAATACTTATTTTGTTTTCTTGTTTTGACCCTGAGAAACTAAGCTCCGAGAAGAGGCAACATCCCTCATATTATTCAGTTGCAGACAAGCGCAGAGGCCAACATAAAAATAGACAAGAGGCAGAACTGAAAAGCACCAAGAATCTCCCCATTAGTGCCAGGATAAGCACAAGCAGTCAAGGCAACTAGGGTCTCAGATGAATAAATAAGAAGCAGAACTGAAACGAACAGGCCAGGTACACTGAAGGAATGTGATAATATGAACCTCATGAGTAAAATGTTGCAATAGCACAGCTTAAAAAAAATTAAAATATATATTTAAAAATAAAACAACTAGAAACTGCAATTATAGGTTAATTAAAAAAATTACCAGAAATATTTGTGAAATTATTAAATCAGCCCATATGTGGGATCTTGGGAGGCCAGCTTTTTCCAAATACGGAACAGCAACATACAGATTTTTGTTACCTCTTTGATCTGAAACTTTTAAAAATTTCAATGACTTCATTATTAACATCTCTTAGGTAACAATTAAACTCCAGGGGCACCAAACATTGCTTAGGAAAGCAAATAATAATAATAAAAAATCAATTGAAGTAATGTGGGGAAGAGTTTACTCTATCTATATTATGGAAAAGTGTGCCAATGGTACAACAGAAATTATTCCAAACATGAGTCCATTTTTGCAGAACTGGTTTGGCAGTTAGAAGCAGCATTCCTCCAGATACTGTGGATTTCAACTTCCATTGTTCCCAGCCAACTGACTCAAGGACACCAAGTTAAAGAAGGCTGATGTAAACCATTTAAGTTATACAAAACCTGCATTTCTTGCTTGATCAGCTCTAGATCAAATGACTAGTTATGCTTCTGCTCAGTAATCTGCAATTCGCTTTAGGCTCTGACAAACAAAATGACAGAGCTGAAATAATTCAAAGATACATTCATTAATTTCAGAGGGCAAAGGAAGGCTTTAATTGAATTTTAAGGGCTTAGACACATGTTATGTCAAATGCACTGCTGACTGCTTTAAGGTCTCATATTTAATTATTTCTATATGAATTCCTTCCAAATTCCAGCTTTTATCAGCATTACAGCATGTAGAAACTTGAGATTTTAGCCTCTACTCATTTACCACAGTCCTGACCAAGAGGAAGTGCCGGCAGCCCTCAATGATGCTGTTCATTGCCAGTTTAAACATTCCTTTTTCCCAGGCATTTTTACAATTAGTTTTGATTTAAATGCTTGCATTCTACTGAGACGTGTGTGTGTGTGTGTGTGTGTGTGTGTGTAAAATGTATTATACCTAAAAAGTGTAACAAGCACCACAAAAGCAAACAAAATTTCAACAAAAACATAAGGATGAATAAAACAGTAATAATACCCACTGGTATCCAATCCTAATGGCAGCATATTAAATATTAAATACTCTGTGGAGTAAGGTAGATTCTACAGTTTTCTTAAAAGGTAACAGCTTGGAAGCAAGTGAATCTGTAGGGAGAAGAAGGGAAGGGGTTGCAAAGTATCACTTCCAGCCTCTCTGATATTTGTAGAAGATAGTCCTAAGCCAAGCCATAAAGGATTTCAGAGGTTAAAACCATCATTTTGAATTATTCCTGGAAATTGTCTTGAAGTCAATGCAATTCTGACAAAACTGGTTATATAATTCTTACCTGTAGGTAGGTGCAGCATCATATTTTGCACCAATAGTTTTCAAAGGGAGATCTATGGAAATTATAGTAGTAGTCTAGCTTTAACGATCTCCAAGGCTTCCTACTCCAGAGCAGAAACTAGCACAGCAGCTAAAGTTGAAGGAGGTTCCTCTATCATCTTGTCATTTACAAATCTAGCCATAGTTTTTGGGTCAAGAGAACTTTCAAAATGAAAACCTATTTCTTGAAAAGCATAATCCTGTCTTGAGTCAAACCTAGAGCTGGCCAAGAACCAGGTATGTGTCTATTTTTTAAATAAATAAATGTTTGTTTGCTCCAATTCATACAAAACTTATTTGTTTGCTACAATTTATACAAAATTTATTCTGATTCAATGAAATATCTGAGCTAAACTTGACACCCAATGAATGTCAATAATCTCTGTGGAACAATAAACATTTATTAAATAAAGTTTCTTCTAATGCATGTACTGGTATTCTTAAACAGGCACCCCTTCCACATTATACCACTTCTCTATTAATTTTCTTTAGACAAAGTCTAGTTGCATCTTCTCCCTCTATCTCACTGATATTCAGCAAATATCTAATTATTGCTGGGTCTCATATTTCATAATTCATAGAAATAATGTCTTCCTTGCATTGCATAAAGGTATTTCCAATTACAGTAAATACTTGGTACCCCAATATGTTAGTAAAATAATTTTGTTGGAGATTGCAAAAATCCATTTTTATATCACACTAGTGACTAATGATGACACTTGTGATCATGTCAAACATGGTCTGATGCAAACACAGTTGAATTTAAGAAGGTCTCATGTAGAGTATTTTCTCCCACACATTTGCCTTTGGTGACTCTGAAGAATGATGTGAGGTTTTTTAAATCCCCTTTTGCCTTTTTCATACTGATTGCCCTGTGAGGGTTTTTTTTTGTAAACATGAAAATTTGATTTCTTTTCTCTTATGTTTCATGACAATTAACAAATCAGAAATACTCACAGAATATAGTGTTGCATATATCAGCTCTTGAATGATTAATTTTATTCATCTCATCCTTACCCACCAGGAAATTTTTAAGAAATAAAATCAGGCACTGGGCAGGTGGGAAGAATGAAAAACATAATCGAGTTATTATCTTTTCAAGTAAGAAAAACAGAAACACCGAAGCCCAGGGACAACCCCTTTCAAAAAAATATTAAAAGGGAAGGAATGTGGAAGATTTATGTGTAAAATTGGTTAATAAATTGATGTGCTTACATTGCATAGTAATGTCCTAGCTTGTTTTGCATGGCTATTCATAAGGATGCCATTTGTTCATTTTGACATACATTTTCTCTGAATGACAGAGAAAGCTGACAAATAGAGTCAAAAATATCTTCTGCAAAAAGGAAAGTCTTTGTGTTTAACGGGTTCTGTTACAATTTATCATTCTGCTATAGTGTAATATGAACATAGTGTTTTATTGATCGTTTGAACTTTTATCTTGCTCTTTCTCTGAAGAAGTAGAATAGCCTACACAAACCTGTCCATCCTGCCCTACAACCCACAACCTGGTAAGGTAGCTTAGGCTGAGAGATGAAGGTTTTTGGTTTTAATTTCCCTTGAGTGGATTTTGCTTGGATCTAAATTGTTGCTAACAGTCCAGTAACAGAAAGTGTACAGATACTGACACCAATGTTCTCCACAATATGAGAAATGGTAACTTGGAGGCAATTTAAATAGAGAAAGGTTTTGAGAGAAGAGATTAAAAATTGCTTTTTCGCTATTCCAATCAAATTTGGGAGCCCCCAAAGGCAGCTTTAGATAAAAACAAAATTTAAGAAATCAATCACGGAAACACTTCCCCCCTCCCCTCCCCCCACCTTAGTCTATTTCGGTCTTTGAAACTTCAATTATTTTTGTGTTGTTCCAATGATTGGTATGTAGCAAAACTTGGAAATTTGGGCTACTGGTAGTCACTGCTGCAGCCTTTGCAATAAATTATTATTTGCTTCTAAATGTGTTTATGGATCAATATTGTTTATTGAAAATATATTTTAATTGTACCATATTTTAATTCTTTAGTCAAGGAAATTTATCTAATTTAGAAAATGTTGTACTTTTGTTAACGTAATCTCCTATTCTCTTAATCTTTCTAGATTTGATATCGGCCTGTGACTTGATTGTGAAATAGATAGTTCTTGACATTCCTGCTGCTCATAACATGTTCTGGTTGGCCTTATAGTTTTTTGCATAGAAATACTCATCTATACTCCCTTGCTCAAAATGTCTCTGCCATATTCATCCAACTGAAATTATTCAGATAAAAGTTTGATGTCTATTGTAATTACAACTTCTGTCTCTGTTAGATACCTCAAAGGATTGTCATTTAGCAAGAACAGGTAATTTCCCTCTCATCCATATTCTGGAAGAAACAGACAAAGCTTCATTATGGAACTATTAGCTGTTTTAGAGTAGGTAAAGATGACAAATTGAATTTCTGAACTTCAGCAATAATCAAAAGACAGTTGCCCCAAAGTCGAAACACGTTTACTGGGATGGTGGCTATTCACTCCAAGACAAGCATACAATACAATGTCTGTTTTTATTAATGGACTAACATGCTGTCAGAAGGAGAATTTTTAATGTTTATTGTAAAAACATGATCAAAACTTTTGTTTCCATCCAAATGAAATCAACAAGAAATTCATTCTCAACTGCATAACAGATGGCTCCAGAAGAGAATATCTTCTTGAAATGAACCCCTGGAATGGTATTATTTATTTTGTTTGCGAACAAGATATCCAAGAACTCTAAGCCGGGGAAAAGGTTTAAATTAAAAAGAAACTAATTTGAAAACGTCTTTTCTTTTTTACTGTGTGATTCTATTTTACCCTGTAGCTGACAAGGACAAACACATCTAATTTTCCAGGTAGAATTTTTCAAACTCTGAGAAATGCACAACCTGGAAAGTTCATGGTTAAACAGACAACTATGTAAATTCAGCTACATTACCGTTTACGTAAGGAGGGGTGAGCAATCTTCGACCTCTTCCCAGCACCCCAATTACAGTCTGTCAGGAAATTCTCAACGTGGAATGTATGTTCCTCTCACTATAATTTAATTTGAATCTAAATTAATCTACAAAATGTTAAACCTCTCAAATTTAGGGACAAGATGCCATAAAAACCAGCTCTTTAGATAAAAGGAGAGATGAGTCAAGATCTGGTATTATGTCTAGTATATTACAGTGACTTTCATATCATACAGATCAATTTCCTATCTTCTAGTCAAACTGATACGTTAGAACGTAAGAACCCAACACCTAGAAAGAGATTTTTTTTTCAGAATTTGGCCTTCACAGGGTGAAAGTTTAGTTGACCAGTTCTCACTTGAAAACAATAATTAACCATGTACTGTTTGTCACTATAGAAATATTTTTGAACTTACAGTCATAGTAGCATATCTGTTGAACTGTAACGACCGGACAGTGCTTGGAATATTCACAAAATATTCAAGAAGTTGAATTATTCAGCATCAATATACTTTAAAAAAATATTTCCACTTTTAAAAAAAAGCACACATAAATGGGGAGTTGCACAGATCAGGGACTGTTCTTTTTCTTTTCCATGTATGCTATATTTGGCAAAATCGTATTATTTTCTCATTTTAATCTCACAGAATCTCATTACAGCTAGTATTTAGCCATGCATATGGGAACAGTGATGTAATAGGTATGTCTCTGTGTTAAGATTTATCACTGCAGTACCTTGCACCTGATTTTTTTTTTTACAACCCCCCCCCACATTTTTCTTGTTTATTTAGTATAAATACTACTTGTAGAAAAATCTGCTCAGGGATAAAATTTATGATGTTTTTCTCTTTGTCTTCCAAAACAATCTTTTAAATGCTAAACTTTCCTAAGGTTGTCAATTCATTGCAGTTGTGATGTTGGGTAACAGAAGGAGTGATGACAAATGGCTCCCTTCTCATCATGCTTGGCATGATTTCTTTACTTATCACTTCATTTTTCTTTTAAAAGGCACTTTATGAGCACATTGTCCCAAGTTGAACTACTGTACTTCAGTGTGTTTCAGCAATTGTGTCCTCCAGAAAAGTTAGCACAGCTGCTTCCAAGACTTCTCCTACTGTGTACATGGACAGACTACTCTTCTGACTGTAACTTTGTTGCTGGCAATCCCTATGATTTATATTGATATATTGACCATCAATTGTGTTGTAAATGTTGTACCTTGATGAACGTATCTTTTCTTTTATGTACACTGAGAGCATATGCACCAAGACAAATTCCTTGTGTGTCCAATCACACTTGGCCAATAAAATTCTATTCTATTCTATTCTATTCTATTCTATTCTATTCTATTCTATTCTATTCTATTCTATTCTATTCTATTCTACTGACAGTGAAGGAGCAATGCATGTGAACTCATGCAATATGAATCTGCTAAAGAGCTTCTTTAATGCCTAGAGGAAGGTGAATTGGCTTATGTCAGAAGGCTTCCCAAGCTAGCCTTCCAAAAGCTTTGCTCAGCCTCTTTTGAGCACCATTAGATGACAAATACTAGTGAGAATAATTCATTGTTTCTTATTCCATCCAAAAGCCATGCTTCCTTGTTTCATTAACTTTTTCACTTTTTCTACAGCAACATACCTATATTAATTAAAAAAGATTTTCCCCATCACTGTCCCTTCCAAAATGCATTATTTTCTGAACGTGAATGTGGGAGATTTTTTTAGTGCAACACATATACATATGATACATGTATACTGTACACTCACACTGATATTCAGAGGAATTCCTTATTCTCTGCCGTCTTGTATTTTAATAATGACCACATTCTCCTGATATTGGCAGCACAGTTGATAACTCTCCCTGATAGTGTATGGAGCACAGACCTCTAAGACCATTAACTTTGAATTCTTCTTTATTGCCTCTGTTATTATAATAACAATTTTGAGTGAGTAGCTAATCTAGAACATTAACCTCTTGACTGAGGTACTGAAATCAAACTGTCTAGATTTTTTATAGTAACAGGATTGGCTAGGAAATTCAGGCAGTTTACTACTCAAATGAACTACGTCATTTGAGATGGGCAGACCTTGGGTTGCTTGTTCTTGTGATGTATAAAGTCTATCCTATTGGAAAAGAGGTATTTAAAACTGAGGCTCCAGGGCTTCTGAGTTGAGTGGGTACTTGCAGATGTGTCTAAAGTAAATTATTCTAAATCACATGATGTCACTGCTCCATTTTGTTGCTTTTCACCTCTATCCCTCCTACAATCTCCTTCAGGGAACACCATAGTGAATGACATTCTACTCTGGAAATAGCACTAGCAATGGATACAAGAAAGGAAATGGGCTTTTCAAACTCAAAATATGAAAAAGGCATACAGTTGTTCCTGTCCTTATTTAGCAAGAGAAGCTGAATATTGCTCAGTACTCTTTGTCTGAACTGTCATCTATCATCATAGAATTTCCTGGAATCTTGCCTGAATCCTGGGAGTAGAACCTAAATTCTTTAAAATGAGGACTGCTACTTTTATATCACTGAATAATTCATCACTCCTCAGTGAGGCACACATTGCTTTCTTTGTATATCTAAGCTTCGAAGAGTTGTGTGGACATCTCTTATTCAGCTGGAATCCCTTAAGAATATAAAACTAACAAGGGCATTGTGGGATGAAGAGGTGGCTTTATGACTATGATAAATTATTATCGGTAATGGAGCAGAAGATTGTATAGTATCAGTAATAAAGTATGTAGGGTTCACCTCTAGAAGTTGAGTAGATGAAGTGAAAATGATATGCTTCCTACAGCTTTTAGCACATTAAATCTTGGTAGATATTGAGACACAATTTTCTTGCTGTAAAATAACAAGAAAGATCTTAATTCACAACAGTGAAAGTACCAAGTCGCATTCACAACTTACAGCATGTCTGAGAAAACTGTTGTGAATGCAGGATAATGTTCTTCTGGAGCACTTGTTTATATTAGAGTCAGATTGGCATTGACTAAAAGTAAGTATTAATTGTTAATTGCACTGTTCAACAGCAAAAAGTAAAAAAAAAAACCCACCCAAATCCAAAACTCTACACTAACGGAATAGAACTATAGAACTATAAGCATACTAAAGAAACGTGTACACAACTGGCAAGCCTGTATTTTATTCAGAGACTGACAAATCAAATCAGCATTTCTGGAAAGCTGGTAGGAATTATGAGACTACCAAAAGAAGAGAATGATAGGTTTACAAGCACAAGTCAGGTTTAGACTTAGGTTAGCAAAAGAAATCAAGTTTATCCAATTTTATTTTTGTGCCACACATTTCCAGTCAGAAAATAAATTTTCAGCCACAGGACTTCTGAAATCCTGTTTGAAAACGAAATGGCTTGTTCACAGAAGTGTCACTACATAATCGGAAATACACTCTGCCTGAATGAATTGGCAGAGGTAAAAATAAGTACAGGGCAGTCGACTGGTTCAGATAAAAAAAATGTGATTCTTTTTGGCTATTAATATTGCTATTGCTGCTTTCTATGATGGTCTGATGAACTGATGGACAAGCAAGTTGCCAATATACCGTACTGAAATCTCTGAGGTTGATTAGCTGAGCCAGCATGTCTTTCTAACAACTCACTTAACAAAACTGTTAGCAACAAAATACTCACAGTCCAACTTCTGTGCAGGGAAGGACACCTGCCTATTTATTTAGGATAGAAACCTCATACCATCCCTATGGAAGAAGCATTAGATGAGTTGCTTAAACTGATCAGAAGTCTCAGAACGGGAGTAGTAACGGGAGCCGCTCGTGGCTCCCACGTGACATCGCTGCTCCGTAGCTTGCACTGGCTTCCTGTGGTCTTTCGGGTGCGCTTCAAGATTTTGGTAACTATCTTTAAAGCGCTCCATGGCTTAGGACCCGGGTACTTACGAGACCGCCTGCTGTTACCCTTTGCCTCCCACCGACCCGTACGCTCCCACAGAGAGGGTCTCCTCAGGGTGCCATCCGCCAAACAGTGTCGGCTGGCGGCCCCCAGGAGTAGGGCCTTCTCTGTGGGGGCAGTTACGCTCTGGAACGAACTTCCCCCTGGCCTGCGACAAGTGCCTGATCTTCGGACCTTCTGTCGTGAGCTCAAAACATATTTATTTATTAAAGTGGGACTGGCATAATTAGTGTTGAATTTTAATTGAATATTCTTGATTATTTTTAAATTTTTAAATCTAAATTTTAATAATCAGCCTTTAAAATTTGCTCTTTTTAAATGTTGTTTTAAATTGTATATATTTTGTTTTTATTCTGGCTGTACACCGCCCTGAGTCCTTCGGGAGAAGGGCGGTATAAAAATTTAATAAATAAATAAAATAAATAAATAAAGAAGATGCAGTTTCAAATGACTAAGTTAAATTCTGTAACCTGAATCATTGTTAACTCCTGGTAAGTGCCTGGACTAATTCCTGCAATTTTCGTGACATGATTTTAGAAGTGGTTTGCTAATTCCTGCTTCCTGGGGGTGAGTGGGAGTGATTGGTCCAAGGTGACCTGGCTGGCTTTGTGCTTAAGGCAGGATTAGAATTCACAACTTCCTGATTTCTAATCAAGTCCCTTAACCTATAGCAATCTGACTCTCTTTAGTTAAAACAGAGATATTTTAATAAACAAAATAGGAAAATAATCCTTGAAATTAGTTCTTTTGTTACTTGTATTTACTTCTCCACATAACCAGCACCATTTACTACACACTTCTGCTAATGAAGGACAAACTACTAAAACTACCACAAAGTAACTTCACATGTTGAACCTTCAAACAGGTCTTGAGAGTCTTTTCCAATACTTTGAGTCAAGATGCCCAGAAAAACATTCCTTCAGTGGGAAATGATGGAAGGTGTATGGTGCCAAGTCGAGATTATATGGCAGATGGAGTAAAACAGTGAGTTCCAACTTTGTAATTGGTTCTTGGGTAGCTCATGAATGTTCTCAAATTGCAGCAAATTTTCCTTCTTTTTCTACTGAACTCTATTAAATCATTGTTTCAAATTCTGTGCATTGTAAAGTAGTGCTCTGAATTGGTACTGATGCAATGTTCAAGATAATCAATACCATATGCATCTGAAAAATCTGTAAGTGTAATCCTGAAACCAGGGTTAATTTTTTTTTTAACAGATGAAGCTTTGTTCATCCTGTGCACTGGTTCTTTGGTCATATCAATGAGCTCATGTTTCATCAGCTGTTGATCCCACACCTTCATTCTCATAGTGTGACAACAGTTGCTGACAAATTCTTGAAGCTTTTGTTCTTGAAGATTTCAACTCTCTGCTTCCAGCATGTGCGGAGCCCATCTTTCACAAATCTTCCAATACTGAGGAACATCAATATCAAGCTTGATAGCAATTTCTTTTGAATGATCTACTGTTTGCCCTTATTCATCAAATGTTCTCTGTTGCTGTCACCAGTAATCTACTTTGTTCTTGATCACATAAGTCAATTCTTCCTAGTTACCTATCTTTATTTTTTTGGGAATACTTCATCAATAAAAAGTTTAGATCACAGCGCATTGCTTAAAGCCCACTGACAAGCATTCACTACAGGTTTCCCTTTCATGAAGGATAATAACAAAACTTTCTCTCACAGCAATTTCTCATCAAGTGAAAATAAAGTGAAAGAACATATTTAAGGAACATGTACTGTAAGAATTTCTGATGTCACAGTACCATCTGTTGACAATATGTAACGCTGGAATCATTACTTTTCATTCAAATTCATAACTGGGGAATGAGAGTCAAAAGAAATGGAATGAGACAAAACTATTTTTCATATATTAATTTCACCTAATCAGCCAGTTTGTGTCTTCACTTAAAAAATAGTTTACTAAGCAGTTTACTGACTGATAAAAAACATATAATTGATTGGTATGAATGTTATCATTTCCATGACCCTTTTATGCTACATATTGGCCTTTATCCTGCTTATTTCACAAATGTAGGGAAACGTGACATGTGTACACAGCAGGAAAATTCCACTTGGACAAAATGATCCTGAAGAAACCCGGGAGTCAAGACAAGTCAAAATGACACTCTGAACCTGTCCTGGAAAACTACTGGCAAGCACTCTACAAGTTACAACATAAATGTTATATGACTGTAGTGGGTCTTACTTACTAGTATTCTGTACCAAGTATAATTTCTAAGAACTCTTTCAAGGCAGCTCTGTGTAAAACACACCTTAGTATCACAGATTACCATCACCAAATGTTGCAGGCATTTCTAGCTAAAAAGCTCAAGCAATAAAAAATGCTTTTGCCTAAAATTCTGATAAGCCAATGTTATAGGGGCATAGCCAGTGTCCCAACCCATATTAAAATTACCTCATTATTGCCATGATAATATCTAAAAACATATAAATCCAGTTTAAACAACTGAATTACTATGCAACTAACCATAATAATAATGAATTGGTTCATTCAAAACTATCCCAGCAGGAAATATACATTATAATAATAAGCTGATCGAAGTGGTGGTGACTTCTCTATATTGCTATGCTTATTCTCTAGATAAGTTTTAAGAAGTTAAATCCTTCAAAATATCATTGCAAGCCATAGCACTTGACATGATGACCTGGAACTAAAAGGATCTTGAACTCTGATCTGCTAAACACCAGTGACACAGAACTGCCTCAGGCTCTCAAACATAAAGCAAGAATACAGAACAGGGAAGCAGCAATTGTGCAGAGAAAGAAGAATGTGTACATCTCTCCCATTTCTGACTTATGCTGTTTAGCTGAGTTGTAGGAAGGGAGGCGATATGGTGCATGGTGAATCCATTCAGCCTACAGTTTAATTTACAGCCTTAAGCAAAGTCACTCCAAGACTTCACTCACAGCCTGTTAATAATTTATATTTCCCCAGCAAACTACAATTAGGAAAGGAGCAAGATAATGAGAAGTCCAAATGATGCTTTTGCAAGTACTTACTGCATGGCTCCAACAATTTCTCCATTGTATTTTTACTGACTTGAATGAATTACATCTTGATATATATAAAACATATGCCAGGGAAAATGTACATACCAATGAATCTGCTAGAATGGAGTTATGCATTATTAATATGGTTAGTAACACAGCGAGCCAGATATATAGACTGGATTTGTCATTTTTATCCACCTATTGAGTCCTTACCAAGGACCTGATGTAGATAGGCAGATATTGTTGGATGTATTAAAGCTATCATCTGAAGGCATTACAGGTAGTCCTTGACTTATGATCATTCACTTAACAAAGGTTTGAAATAAGGACTGCCTCAAAAAGGGAGTTTTATTTCTGACTGTAATGGCTTGTGTTAAAATCCCCTTTCATGCTTCTTTGACTCTGTTAATGATCAACTCTTACTCCATCCTATCTCATCCCCCAATTTCGAGTCTGGTTTGACCTAAGATCAATCCATCTATTTATGTTCCCTCAGGCTCCTCATGCCCTAAACATGAAAGAAAAGATCCTATAGCAGCCTTTTCTTTGGAGAGATCAGTAGAATAAATAGCTTCCAAATCCGGAATCAGTTGAATGAACTGAAAAACTAAATAGGAAATGGGAATGCATTTTAGTTAACACAGTGGATCCCATTTGATTACTTTTGTTACCAGGAGGATATGGCTCATCTTTTCAATGGTCGGCTTCAGTTTACTAATCCTTTGGGCAGTCCTTCCTCAGTATATTCAGGGCTGCCTGACCTTCATAACGTATTGGATGCTAATAGGCCTCACAAATAAGAATTTGGCAACAGTATTTATCCATGCATAACAGTACAGAGATATAAATCAGGCACATGTAGTACTACATCTCTTAATTAAATCTGAAGCCTCTACTAGCCCTTCTTAAAAGCTCCTTATCTATTGTATTACATTTATACTGATTTCCATTAAAAAGCTATACTATCTACTGAAACCTAAAGGGGAAAGTAGCATCAATTTATATATGATGGTTGTAAATTCAAAGCCATCACTGACAATGATGCTCAGAAACAATTTGGAAGAGACTTGAAAACCCTTTATGGATGATCCATAGGTATCATTAATAATAAGAGGACTAAATTTCTTTCAGGTTGGAAACATTTGCTATGAAATCTTTTGATTCTCATACATCTAATCTTCCTGTAAATGAAGATGAAACAGAACTAAGTGGTCCAACAATATTTGGAGTAATTATAGGAATGTTAACACACATGGTAATCTAAGGAAGGTGGAAGAAATTTAGTAGCACTTTTTCAGACTACCAAATGTTATTTAAAAGGAATAAAAGTCAACAGAATGCTTACGTGAGAATCAAACTCTGCAACAAACCCAGATGTTTATCCCCATTTATGTCAACAAAACCGATGCAGGCCCCAACAATTACACACACAAGATTAGAGAGATTTTCACAAACTCTTCTATCTTCTCCTATAATATATATCATCATCTGTCAGCAATGAACTTTAGGTAGGCCAAACAGACAAGTTTTATATCAGAATTCAAAATAAGCACTGTTAGAGCATTTCAATCTTCTATGTCATTATTTTAAAGATCTCAAAGAAGCCATCTTAGAGAAAAGAAATTGTGATAACATGATTGATTGAGAAATTGAGTGCATGGTGGCCTAGTGGTGAAGACGTTCGCCTCCTACTCAGAAGGTTCAGAAGGCAATCCTAGGTAGCGGCAAATGTTTCTCTCTCAGGACATAAAGAGAAAATATCTGCTGTGAACTCCACATTGGGGTCAGGAAAGGCATCCAGCCAGTAAACTTTCAACTCCATTCAGTCACCCCAGCCAGGAGTTCGATCCTGATGGCCTCAAGGTTGACTGAGCTTTCCCTCCTTCCATAAAATGAGGAGCCAAATTGTTGGAGCAATATGCTGACATTATAAACTGCTCAGAGAATGCTGTAGAGCACTATGGAGTGATAAGTCTAAGAAATATTGCTATTGCTCTTCTAACCTGACTCACATATAACCTGCAACTGCACAACTGTCTTATCATGTTCTCATTTCCAACCTCATCTCAATTTAAATCTTACATCAGTTTAGCCACTCTTAATTTTGCTGATAAAATGAGCTGTAACTCAAGAAAGCTTATGCCTTTTAATCCACTTTATTGGTATTTAAAGTGCAACCAGGCTCCTTCTGACATTTGTAAGACAGTGGGTTGGGCAATACTATTACAAATGGTGAAGGGATTATAGATGTGCTGATATACAACAATACCTGAGGAAGACTGAGTGATATTTGTCATTTATTTTGCATTAAGAAATCGGTATGTGCTATAAGATCATGGTCTAAGATAAAGATTCGTTTCTCATTTCTAAATTATCCTAAGCATAATCTGCTAGGTTGTCCAAATTACACAGAAAAAATAGTGCTAATTTCCAAATCACAAATTACAAATCTATCTCAAACTATAGTTTTAAATTTTAGGTGGGAACAATTCATAGTTTGCTTGATTTGATATTATTAAGGAACTCCAGAAAAAATGTATATGTTTGAAGAAAGAGAGGGCACATACCTAATCCTTTAATTAATATTTTGGAATATTCTCTAAGATGAGTCTCAGTGTTGTTAATTATAACCTAACTCTAAATATCTTACAATAGTGTTATGTTTTTAGCTCCTTAAAAGATTCATTTTAATATTTACTGTTTTTCCACCGGGTGCCATCCATTTGTATGTAAACAAAATAAATAAAGCAAAACAGTCTGCAAGTTTCTAGGTTTCCATTTGCACAATAAAAAAAATCTGTGAAAGAATATAATGATGAAACAGTTAAAGCAAGCCTCTTTAACACATTCTTCGGCTCAGTCTTTGTTAACAGTAATGGCTCATACCCATCATTCCCCAGTTGTACCAAAAATGAGTACAATGACCTAACACAAATAGATTTCACAGAAGATAATGCTGAAAAGGCCCTTCGCAAACTGAAACCATCTCTATCTATTGGACCTGATGGTCTACGTGCATACTTCTTAAAAAAGCTTTCCACTAATTTAGCAGAACCCCTAAGCACAATCTTTGAAAACGCTTTCACGACCAACTCCCTTCCCAAACTATGGTCACTACCCATGGTCATCCTTGACTTCAAAAAAGAAGACCCCAGCCTAGTTGAAAATTACAGACCAATCTCTTTATGCTGCATCACCTGCAAAGTAATGGAATCAATCATCAACCAATCCATTACCCTCCACCTAGAAACAAACAACCTACTCTCTAATAAACAATTTGGTTTCAGAAAAAAAATTTATAGAAGAATTTACAACTTCTACACTGCAAAAACATATGGACTACAAATCTTGATCAGGGCAAGGCAATAGATGCAATTTACATAGACTTTTGTAAAGCTTTTGACTGTGGTACATGACAAACATCTCCTAAAACTAAAATCCTACGGCATCTCCGGACCCCTCCACAATTGGATAACAGTGTTCCTGTCAAACAGACAACAAGTGATCAAAATAGGCAGTGCCCTATCAAATCCTGTTCCTGTCAATAGCGATGTTCCCCAAGGCAGCATTCTTGGACCAACATTGTTCATATTATACATTAATGATCTCTGTGACCATATTATAAGCAATTGTGTTCTCTTCGCTGACGATGTTAAACTATTTAACACTACCAACAATACAGCTACCCTTCAAAAAGACCTTGACTTTGTGTTGGAATGGTCAAAAATTTGGCAACTCCAAATCTCAACCAACAAATGCTCTGTCTTACACATTGGAAAAAAGAATCTGAACACTAAATACAAGCTCGATGGACACTCCCTTATAGATGACCCCCACCCCGTTAAAATCCTTGGAGTTTTCATATCAAATGATCTAAGTGCCAAAGCCCACTGCAACTACATCGCAAAAAAGGCTTTAAGAGTTGTAAACTTAATCTTGTGTAGCTTCTTCTCCAGAAACACTACACTACTAACCAGAGCATATAAAACATTTGCTAGACCAATTCTTGAATACAGCTCGCCTGTCTGGAACCCATACCTCATTTCGGACATTAATACGATTGAGCGTGTCCAGAAATATTTTACAAGAAGAGTTCTCCACTCCTCTGATTACAACAAAATACCTTATCCCACCAGACTAGAAATCCTGGCTTTAGAAAATTTAGAACTCTGCCACGTTCGACATGACCTGAGCTTAACTCATAGAATTATCTGTTACAACGTCCTTCCTGTTGAAGACTACTTCAGCTTCAATCACAACAATACATGAGCACACAATAGATTTAAGCTTAATGTGAACCGCTCCAATCTTGATTGCAGAAAATATGACTTCAGAAACAGAGTTGTTAATGCCTGGAATGCACTACCAGACTCTGTGGTCTCTTCCCAAAATCCCCAAAACTATCTACTATTGACCTCACCCCATTCCTAAGAGGTCTGTAAGGTGCGTGCATAAGAGCACCAACGTGCCTACCATTCCTGTCCTAATGTTCCCTTTGATTGTATACAATTTCATATAGTTATTTCATGCTTAGGATTATATATATGCTTATATATAGTTATTTCATGCTTATGCTTATATATAATGTTGTGACAAATAAAGTAAATAAATAGATAGATAGATAGATAGTGGGAAACGGGAAAAAAAATATGAAAGTGTAAGAAAAAGTAACATCACCCTCAGACCCTGTAAGGAAAGGCTGAAGATAAAGAGTGTGGAAATGATGACAGCTTGCTGCATATAGCATATGTGCACTCTGCTCGTGCACATGTACATGAACAAACACACATTTTCTTTGAGTCACACTTTATTCTGGAAATTCTACTTAAATTGTTAGAAAGAAGTTGGCCCAGTATTTGAAATAATACCATGGTGGACCCTATCCAAGAAAATGGCCTTTGTAGTGGCAGAAAAATAGCCATATCTTAAAACTAACATAATTGAGCCTGTAATGTGACATGTGTAATGGAGATGTGTAACTTGTCAGGATGAGTCTATATTGCTATCTGTAAGCACATATTGGCTTATTGGTTTATTTTCAAAGATACACGAGACCTGAAAGTTACAGCAAGACACAAAGGCACTGATGCCAAAGTTAAAGAGCTTTAGGCTGTGGAATCTCTGCTTAAAGCGCCCTCTAGCTGAATAAAGATGAAAGTTAAACAGGCAGCCTGTGCTTCAATAGGACTGCCATTTCTATGTCTCTTCTACTGAAGTTTGTCCTAGTTGCAGAATGAAAAAAGGGAATCAAACTCACCCTTAAGACACCCTATAAAACAATCTAAGAAACAATAGCCCACATTTGGAAATTAACTTCTGTACAGGGGAAGTTTTCCTGATTCTCACAGAGTATGACACTATACATCTTCGTGTATTATGGGAATAAACCAGTTCAGTTTATTATCTCACATTTTAAAGAAAGGTTGTATAACTACTGGCATTTCCCTAGGGCATATTATTGGAGGAGAAGAGACAACATTTTTAGGTATCTTTTAAGGAGCCAGGAAAGGATTAGGGCAAAATAAACATACTATACTTAGTAAAAGTTTAAGATGACACTTTCATGTCTTAAAAATCTACAGCCCTCCCATCCCAAGCCTGGTTAATTTTTCCTCTTTGAAAAAAAAAATCTCACCAACATCCCTCTTTCCAGTGCCCCACCCACCAAGCTAAAAGATGAGTTTTGAGCAGGTGAATTAAAAATAGACAAAAGACAAATAGTCCTGATGAATTATCCCTTGAAATAGTACACATCCACGCTCAAAAGAAATGTGTTGCAAATAATCCTGTAAGACCCCACAGAAGAAGTGAATGAATCATTTAATTAGTCTGAAAATGTTCATTTCAGCTGGATAATGCTAATTTAATTGGCCCACTCCCATTTTTCCTGTAATCAAAAGGTAAAATTGGATTGTATTATGCAAAACTAAAAAAGAATATGCAAAGCTATTTTTTTAAAAAAGTCTTATTTCAACAATTAAAATTCATGAATAACATTAAATAGATAAGAAATGTTTTTTGAGTTGTAATGAAGAATAAGCTATTTCTGCAAATATTGAGCAGAAATTAATATTGTGATGATCTTTGTGCTCTGGAATTCACTGTGGAGAATCTAGCATGCCTCGCAAATGGTGGAATCAACTAACTAACAATCAAAATTTATTACAATTGATAGAGGAAGCTGATTTGGGAGATTGTTGCTATAACTAACTGGAAGAGATTGTTGCTATAACTAACTGGAAGTTGTTTGAAAGAATTAGGGCTGGTGTGTGCATACTGCTGCATTTTTAAAATATCAGTCTATTTATGTGCAAAACAGATACCAACTTCAACTTCCCTACTGATCTAGAAAAAAAACCCTAATATTCTCTCTCCTTACCACAGCACTGTAATTTCTTGGTGATCATGCCTTATAAAGTTAATTATATGCCTACTGCTAATTAATTAGTACAGTGACATTTTCACAAAATAATGAACAATTGGTGGGTTTTTTTAAACAACACTCTCACATCACCAAATCTATTTTGACAATATTGAACGAATTTCTAGATTAGAATCAGAGCTAAACATTGGTAGCATGCAGATATGTCTCTAAATTGAAAATGGCAATGTTTTCAGAGATGGAGAATTACCATACTGGCATTTATTTATTTATTTATTTATCGTATTTGTATACCGCCCTATCTCCCTAGGGACTCAGGGTGGTTCACAGGCAAATAAAAAGGTACATATAAATACAAAGTAAAATAACAGTTAAAAAGCTTATTCTACATGGCCCAATTTTTTAAAAACAATATAAATAATAAAACCCATTAAAACCAATAAAAAATTTAAAATCTAATCCAGTCCTGCACAGATGAATAGATGTGTTTTAAGCTCGCGACGGAAGGTTCGGAGGTCCGGAAGTTGACGAAGTCCTGGGGGGAGTCCTGGGGGCATAAAACTTAGAGGTTTTTTATGGACTTTTTTTCCCTCTGAGCTGACTTCAAACGTTTAGACTCAGCAAACTTCTGAAAGATTGATTTCTTTCTTTCTTTCTTTCTTTCTTTCTTTCTTTCTTTCTTTCTTTCTTTCTTTCTTTCTTTCTTTCTTTCTCTCTCTCTCTCTCTCTCTTTTCTTCCCTCCTTCCCTCCCTTCCCATCATTACACAAAAGATCAACACAGTAAAGAAATGAAACACCGTTACATACTGAAGATAAGATACTCCCTTATAAACCCTGTAAATGAGGATCACATGGCAAGAAAACGGCTTTTTCCATATTACCTTCTGGGTTTTTTCTTTCCACTGAAAATGCTCTTGTAGAAGCTCACTGTCTAGAAAATGCCCATTCATTTGGATTAATATACCAAGAGTTTGCCCTGATGGCCTAAGTATTCCAGTTAACACTATCATTATGAGTCTAATAGCCGGCAACTGTTTCTTGTTTCTTCTGCCTCAACATTTTTTATTAAGTCCACCAAATATTTTAAGATCTGACCAACATTAGCAGAAATAGGCGAAAATAAATTTCCTTTATATAAATTTCCTGAGTATCCTCAAGCATCTTCATAAAACCCACTTTTCCTCCTACCTCCAGGAACCCTGATTTGCAGGTTGGGCTGTTCTCTCCCCAATCACATAATGAAGACTATTCTTCTGCTTTTGTTTTATCTCTATTTCACTCTACCATGGTGCTTGTAACATGTAATGTAGATAGATGCACACAGATTGCATACAATAATCTGATGTTTTATTCCCCTTTACTCTTAAGAGAGGCTCGAGAGGAAATAAGAATTCTTCTACAATGCAATCTGATGAAAAATGAGTATTAGTACTGGAATGAGTCAAAAAGATTTTGCACATCAATAGTTAAATTGAATTTTTGCTTTATTTCTTGGCAGTGGCCAAGCTCTACTCTGAGAGCCAAAATTCTATCTTTACAAAACTGAATCTTGAGTAACATTTAAAGGTTCATCTAAAAGGCAAACTTTCAGAAAAAGATCAGTTTCTGCTTGAGCATATGCTATTTGGAGTCAGCTTCATTGAGCCACGTCATAATTCACAATACTGAACTGCCTTGCAGGACATCAAGATGAAAACGCTCTAAACTGTCAAAGTGAAATAAGATGGCTTGCCAAATGTAAGCAATGCATTTTTTTCTCATTATGGAAGGATGTGGGGAAGAAAATAATAAAGACAATTGCTAAAAGAATGATATGAGCCAAAATGTTTACAACGTCTGAATAATGAAGTTTAACAATAATTTTTCAATATATTATTTTTTGTTTCGGCTTTCAAATGGATCATACAGGTTTGCTTTTTTCCAACAGTAGAATAATGAATAATTCAAGGCAGCTGCAGTCAAGAGTTAGCACACTGCCAATAGTATCTATGCTGTGATAAATCTACAAGCTGTCCAGCTTCAAAGTTCCTAAATTTTATTAATCATCATGCTTCTTGCATGTCTCTAATTTCACAGGCAACATTTAGTATACAGCACAGAGCAATTCTTGTTTGTTCAGATCTGCTCTGCTAACCCTCAAAGGGCACTCTGACCCTGTATAACATGGCATCATGGAAAAAGTATACATTTTGTTCTCTCAAAGATAGCATATGAAGCTGTCAATCACAGGGGCAGAGCGGAAGAAAAATATGCCTGTGGGAAATATGCCTAGTTATAACACAGATGAACAAAGAGGCAAATGTATTGTATTGATTTCCTTGGGCAAAATATATGGTATTGATTTTTCGAAAACCAAATTCCATGCTTTGTGTGGAATCAAAAAATATATGGCTTATGTGAAGAAAGTGCAATTGGAGTTTAAGAAGGATGGAAAACAAGTCAGTCTTAAGCTATTTTTTCCATATTAACTTCTAGTTCTTTTTCTATATGTTAATATAAAAACATCAGGGGCATATTCCTCAATAATGTATCCAACATCATGACCAGATAAAATAAATCAGTACTGAAAATTTCTTGCAAAGAAGTAGATTTGCATATCATGCTTTACTACGACTAGGTCTTTTAGCGAAATCTGTATGGCTATTTGTGTCTTCAAGCTGCAAAAAAAGTATAAATCATTAAAACCTTAATTAAAATAGTAACTTTACGCTGTAACATTTACTGTTCTCATGTGCTCACAACAATGCATTATAACAATGTCAAAATTGAACATATTAACATGAAGATAAACTCTTTACAACATGACTATTAAAACTGATAATATTGTTAATTATATTTTAGGACCTATTTTATATGATAAAAATATATTATTTTTTGTTTGGGTGATATTTTTTTATAACCCATGCTTTTCATACCAACTAATACTAACAGTGCTAGTCTTTCTTTAGCTCGTAGTACCAATATAGAGTCTTGATCTTTTTACAGCCACCTACCAATGCCATTCAAATGTCCTAGATAGCATCAGTACACTGAAGGAATGTTGGTTGTCATCCAAAAGAAATGTATCCATTTATTTTTAAGAACTAGGAAGAATAATTATATGGGATATACTCGCTGGGGCAGGATGCTTATTAGAGTATTCACTTCCCTTCCCCACCCCCCGGTATCATAAATCAATGTAATCTTTTTCTCATTTTTTAAAAATATTGTCCATTGACTCAAATGATCCAGTTAATGAAAATATATCCAAAGAGTTAATTTGTTTAATATGAAGTTAATTATTGGGACTGTATGTTTTATTTTTTTAAATGCAGTGGTGAAATGTAAAATTTGTTACCACCAGTTCTGTGGGCGTGACTTGGTGGTGATGGTGGGTAACGTGACTGGGTGGGCATGGCCAAATTTTTTTAATTTTTTACTTTTAAAGGCATTTTTTAAAAGTAGAAAAGGTTGTAGAAAAAATGTTTTTAAAAGGCTGCTCTGACAATCCTAGCTGAGTTGCCTGATCATCAGAGACTTGACTTTTCTTTTAAAAGAATTTTTTTTTTGGCCTTTAAAAGCAACTCAGGCAACTCAGCTGGGATCACCAGAGCCTTTTAAAAGCATTTTTTTACAACCTCTTCAGCTGTAGAAGTTGTAGAACAAATGCTTTTAAAAGGCTCTGATGATCCCAGCTGAGCCGTGCAATCATCAGAGGCTTTTAAAAAAACTTTTAAAAGCATTTTTTCGGCCAAAGAAAAAATGCTTTTAAAAGTAAAAAAAACAACAATCTCTGGTGATGGGTGGGGCAGGGATTTTTGCTACCGGTTCTCAGAACCACCCGCTACCATCGCTACCAGATCGTATGATCTGGTCCGAACCGGGAGCATTTCACTCCTGCTTAAATGTAATATATTAATACATCTGATACTTTCAAATATCAACCATGTTGGTACACACTGTACTTTTGAGGATAATGTACGTTCTTTCAAATTCTTGCTTATTTTTTTCTGTTATTGAACAGCTCTTGAAGAAATGCAAATATATGTCTAGCAGGAAGCACAGAATTTCTATCAATTGTTTTGCTTTGAAAAAGCCACAAGAAAAGAAACCTATTTTAATTTAATTTGTCTAGTGTTTCTGTGAGGCTCTTTTGCAGCTTCTAAGTTGAACTACAATTCACAGCATTCCTAGTAGGCTAAGAATTAATAGAGATGCAATCCAAGACATCTGGAGGATAACACATTGGGGAAGACTGTTCAACAAGCTTCCTAGCAGCTGAAACCCAGCTCTGCTGAATCCAAGAAAAAGTTCTGATTTATTTACATGGCTAAATGTTCTATAGCTTTTGAGACAGAAAGGAATCCCAAGAGACTAACAATATATTTTTGGTGTTTCACAGCCCTCTTCCTTGATGTATGATATGGTGGGTTGCCAAGGATGACTGAGTGAAGCAGTGGAATAAAAAGCCTGGGAGAAGAAGCAGAGGGCACTTCTGTCAGCCTTTCACTGGCTGATGTCCACCTATCTTTAGGTACTTTTCAACCAAAGCTAGATTTTTTTCCCCCAGAGATCTATCCTATTTTCTAGATAAATAGGAAGGTTTTTCAAAATATCAGCAGTTTTGTGCACCTGGAAAGTTGCATTAAAAGAAACGGGACTGGTTTGCCTGTTTCCTTTTTCTTTGCCTCAAAAACAAAAACATACGCAAACCAACCAACCAACCAACCAACCAACCAACCAACCAACCAACCAACCAACCAAAAAATATTTTAAAAAATCCTTGCCTGCTTTTTCCCCTTCCTGTCATAAGTGCTCCACATGTTACATCTAAGTGGCAGCAACTCCCTTTACCAAATATGCATATATGTCTCTTCCACAAATAAAACATCTAAATCAATAAAGAAGGGTGGGGAAGGGAAACTGCAACCATTTTATTTACCCTTACTGACTCCACTAGTTAAAGGACACCCTCTTGCCCTTTTGGGATCGCTCCAACTATCCTTCAACTGCAAAGAACCAACAATATCTTGCATATAAAAGACCCTGCCCAACATGAGCAGCAGTTGTTCTTTAGATTATTCATTTAATTGCTTCATGGTAATCTCCCAAGAAATTGGATTCAGCTGTTCTACAATCTACAAGGGGAAAATAATGAATGTTGCTGAGTTGGGGAAATGAAATGGAGAGCAGTAAACCATTATGGAATTTGTCAAAATAACAACAATCCACTTTTCCCAATCTCTGAATTGGAGCTTCAAAATTAAGTCTGATATCCTTTTAACTCTCTTCTTTTCCTTAATTTATAAACAGAATTGACTTAATCCAAAAGTTCTGGTTTTAATTTTTTAATGTAGGCAGAAGTAGAGAAAGAAGAAATAAAGTTACAATTAAAATTTAAAAGACCTTAAAAGGGTCTTTATTTATTATTAAAAGGGTCTACAATTAAAATGCACCACCATCTTTTTAGGGATTAGCCTGGAAAATAGGAAGAGTGGTATCCACATTGATTAGGGAAGCAGAAATTCTTTTTGATATTTTCAAAACTGAGAAATGAAATTCTTTTTCTATATCCCAGCATCATGAAGCATGTCCAGTACTTGACCATCCTAGATTTGAAAATCTGCTGCCTACTTTAATTTGAGTATTACTTGGGATACTAAAGTAACTAATAGAATTACGAGATAAAGGTCTATTTCTGATTGTAGATGGTCTATGAACCAATTGCTGATTAATCAAGATCTTAACCTCAGCCTAAAATATTTCTGTATGTCTCTACTGCTCCTGTGAATGCCCAGGAACTTCCACTGTTAAGAATTTACTCTTTTGAAATTGATAAGCTTCCACAAATTTGTCCTACCTAATGAGTTGACATAAATTTGTCTACTGATAAATAACTCTGGTCAATTTCAACTCTAAATCCCTACTAGGCCTAATCCAATAAACAGTAATCGCATCTATTCACTTATATGACCACCCTCCATTAATCTCAATATTCAACTGAGGTTACCTTTGTCTGGGACAATATACAGGCCAGAAAAGTTGCCGAGGGAAAACAAAGAATTACATTTGCAGAAATAAACTGCCAGGCTCCATTTCAGAGGGTTTTTATATTGAAACCCAAAGGATTGGTACTCAGAAAGGCTGTTTTTTGGAAACACTGAACAACAAACCCAGGTAGTCCTTGAGGTACAATAGTTTATTTAGGAACCATTCAAAGTTACAACGGACTGAAAAAAGTGACTTATAACCATTTTTCACACTTATGACCGCTGCAGCATCCCCAAGGTCACGTGATCAAAATTCAGAAGCATGGCAACTGACTCATATTTATGACAGTTGCAGTGTCCCAGGGCCATGTGATCATCTTTTACGACCTTCTGACAAGCAAACTCAATGGGGAAGCCAGATTCACCTAACAACTGTGGCAAGAAAGACTGTAAAACAGGGCAAAACTCACTTAACAAATGTTTCACTGACCAACAGAAATTTTGGGCTCAATTGTGGCTGCAATTCAATGAATGCCTATATATGACTTGAATATCTGACACTTCTCTTTCTCTCTCCACCTCCATTCCATTTACAAAAATAGTTTTGGTTTATCTTCTTGATTATTGTAGGATTCTGGAATATTCAAAAGCTCATGCTCTTTTCTGATTTTGAGTTTGTCTTGCTATAATATGGATTTTATAAAGAAAAATGTACTGCAACTAAATGCTACAGAGGTCATTCTAGTGGCAGGCAATGTTTTTGAATAGCAGCAGCTATCATCCACTGCCCATTTAACCTATCAATGCCCTTATTCTATACAATAACTTTCACATATTATAAATAATTGGGATGCTTCACAAATAAAGTGATAAACATTTTAAAAGGAGCATCCCTAACTGTAGGCAGATACTGATTTAGCACTAAACTACAGTACAAAGAATATGGAATTAATGAACCTTGATGACTGATTGTATGGCATCTGGATGTTCCTGCACTAAATTGTTGAAACCTATTCAGAGGAAGAAAAGATCTATTCTTACAATTACAACTACTGCTATTACTAATGTACTTAGTTATAGTAATAACCAGGTTCTTAGTTAAAAGAAGAAAGAAAGAAAATTGCGAATTAACTCAAGTTGCAGCTTCAATATATTTGAAAAGCTCCAAATTGAGAAAGCTAAGGTAGGCCCAGTCAGATCTTTTGGGATGACCAAACTGGCTGTCAATTCCAATTCACAGAAACAGTTTATTCAGTAGTTCTTCAAAGTGCAAAAAATAGGTAACATTCCCTGCCCCATCATCATATTATTCTTTTTTCCCAGAAAACTATGGAACGTATGTGTTTGTGTCATAAATACTAGTTGAAACTTTGAGGAGATATCACTATGTTTGCCCTGAATTTTTCTCCCAACCAACAAACCATAGCTTTTTTCAGTTTATTTGTAACATTGCAAAATTTATATTTGCCATTGTTTATTACACAAATCTCAAGAGCTGACTTTCTGCAGTCATAGCTTTTGAAGAGATGCAAAAAAGCTATGACTGCAGAAAGTCAGCTCTTGAGATTTGTGTAATGAACAATGGCAAATATAGAAGAAGGAAATCCATTTTGGTGATAATAAGATGATTACTCCACTGACAAATCAACCATACCTAAAGAAAATGATTGTAGATAAGCGATATTGCTTTACATTAGTATACCATCCAATAGAAACCACCTGGATGAAAGCAGCCAGACAAAGTTCTGTGAAATCTTCAAAATAAGGCAAAATTATTTTAGGCAACTAAGGTTTAGAAATCTTTTTAATGGCAATTCATAGACTAAGATCAGATGCAATCATAGTTGCCCCCCTTAACTGACAAAAGGAAAAGTATTACATTACTTAGAGAAAAATAAAATAATTGGCTCCTGATGTTTAAAAGAAGCCTATTTACATTATATATCCCTTTCTGTAAATTACCAGTATAACTTATTTAACTTTATTCTGCCTTGGAAAGTATGCAAAAATTTCATCACAGGATATTCTGTGGGTTCGATCACTTCTGATGTTCTAGAAGTGATCGAACCTTGAAATTGGCCATTCCATTTATTATGGAAGCACTAAAAATGATGTGACTTTAAAACAGGCTACTTCAAGATCAGAAAACCCCATTACATTGTTGGAACATTCACTGGATATGTTGCAGTATAGCTCTCATTGGTTAGTAGTATCTAGAACAGAGAAACAGAGGTTGCACTGGATACCTAATGAAAATATCAACACCTTCAGTCAGTGGTGGGATTCAGCCAGTTCGCACCACTTCGAACGGAGAACCGGTTATTAACTTTCTGAGCAGTTTGGCAAACTGGTTGTGAGAAAAAATCATTAGGGCAGAGAACCGGTTGTTAAATTACTTGAATCCCACCACTGCCTTCAGTGCTAGGACAAGAGAGAGGGGAGGGAGGGAAGGAAGGAGAGAAATACTTTGCTATAATTTGTTGCATATAAGACACCCATACACCCTTTCTGTAACGATAAGAGTGCATTTGTTGCATTTCTAATTCTATGTAAATTCAGATAAATCTGTACAATGGATCCAGAAAAGTTGCAGGAAAGTACAATCAAAGGATCAAATGAATACCTTGGTCTCTTTAACTCACCAGCAGGATCTCTTTTGACACATGCTAGCTCATGCTTTACTTCATTTTAATTTTTAAAGATTCTTTTATAGGAATCTTTTTTATAGGCAATGATTGGGAAGCTAATATGAAGAACCTTGCACACAATGCAAAATATTTTATACTTGGGCTTTCCCCCCAAGCCTGTTTAAACAACCTTTGCAAGTATGTGGATAGTCAAGTTCTGTCATTCAGAGAATGAGTTAGTTAGCAGAGTTATAGGATACAGTTGGGTGACATGGACTCTTGATTAATGAGGACATTTAATACTTCTGCTATAACAATGAATCAGACATTAGATACTAGTGAAGTGACTTCAAAGGTTGCTGGAAACTTTTATATGGAAGATATGGGAGTTTGAGGATTATACCACACCATGATTCAGAGGATAGGCAACAGCACAAAGATACTTTCATCCAAAAGATTCGGCTTTGGATTTATGTAGGCCAGGGGTCTGCAACCTTAAATACTCAAAGAGCCATTTGGACCCATTTCCCACAGAAAAAGCACCAGGAGCCACAAAGCCCTTCCCGTGCCTGACTATTTCTTAAGCAGTCACAAAACTAGCATATATACCCTGTTTCCCTGAAAATAAGATATCCCCTGATAATAAGCCCAATTGGGCTTTTGAGTGCATGCACTAAAATAAGCCTCCCTCCCCCCGAAAATAAGCCCTTTCTGAAAATATTTAAACACAGAGCTGGAAATCAGGTAAGATGGCAAGAGCAGCCCCGTCTTGCTCCACGTGCCCCAAAATAATAAGACCTCCCTGAAAATAAGGCCAAGCAGTCATTTCGGGGTTCAAAAAAATATAAGACAGGGTCTTATTTTCAGGGAAACATGGTAGTTGAATTAAACATTCTGTTTTCTTCTGAAACTTTTCTTTTATTGGATTTATCCATGGTTGGTCTCCTGGGGGTTGAAAAGCTCAATAAATTGCGTGCCGGCAGGTGTTGCACATTGGCGGTTGTGACACATATTTTGAGTGACAGGGACCTGCAGCAGAGGGGTGAAAGAGCCACATGTGGCTCCAGAGCAGCAGGTTACTGACCTCTGATGTAGGCTAACTAAAATACCAACTGAAATTTGTTTACTATTATGGAAAAGAGGAAATTTAATCTAGCTCCCAGTTTAGTAGTGTCTATTTGAAATCAAGAGGGTATGAGACATTAAAATTACTGTAATTGGAATAAAAGTGGTTGTCTTATATTATTTATTTATTTATTATTTAAATTTCTATACCGCCCTTCTCCTGAAGGACTCAGGGCGGTTTACAGCCAAAATAAAACAATCAATATAAAAGTTAAAACCAGTTTAAAAACAAAAATTCAGGATTGGCTGGACCATTTAAAATCAATAAAAACTAATAAAACCCCATTTAAAACCATTAGGCCAGTCCTGCGCGATGAAACAGAAATGTTTTCAGCTCGCGTCGAAAGGTCCGGAGATCAGGGAGTTGGTGAATACTCGGTGGTAGCTCATTCCAGAGGGTTGGTGCCCCCACAGAGAAGGCCCTCCCCCTGGGGATCGCCAGCTGACATTGTCTGGCCGATGGCACCCTGAGGAGACCCTCCCTATGGGAGCGCACTGGTCGATGGGAGGCCGCCGGTAGCAGCAGGCGGTCCTATGCCATGGAGCGCTTTAAAGGTGGTAACCAACACCTTGAATTGCACCCGAAAGACCACCGGAAGCCAGTGCAGCCTGTGCAGGACGGGTGTTATATGGGAGCAACAAGTCGCTCCCTCTATCACCCGCGCGGCCGCATTCTGAACCAGTTGGAGTCTTCGGGTGCTCTTCAAGGGGAGCCCCATGTAGAGAGCATTGCAGTAGTCCAGACGGGAAGTGGCGAGGGAATGAGTGACTGTGCATAAGGAATCCCGGTCTAGGAAGGGACGCAACTGGCGAATCAGGCGAACCTGATAAAAAGCTCCTCTGGCAACGGCCGTCATATGCTTTTCCAACGACAGCCGTGCATCCAGAAGGACGCCCAGATTGCGGACCCTCTATGTGGGGGCCAATAACTCGTCCCCCACAGTCAGCAATGGCCTCAGCTGATTATACCGGGATGCCGGCATCCACAGCCACTCGGTCTTGGCAGGGTTGAGTCGGAGCCTGTTTTTCCCCATCCAGACTCGCATGGCCTCCAGACACTGGGACATCACTTCAACAGCTTCGCTGGGGTGGTTAGGGGTGGAAATGTACAGCTGAGTATCATCAGCGTACAGCTGACACTGCACCCCAAAACCACGGATGATCTCACCCAGCGGCTTCATATAGATGTTGAACAGGAAAGGTGAGAGAACCCACCCCTGAGGCACCCCACACAAGAGGCACCTCGTGGTCGATCTCTGCCCCCCCTGCCAACACCGTCTGCGACCGGTCAGAGAGGAAGGAGGAGAACCACCGAAGAACGGTGCCCCCCACTCCTAACCCCTTCAGCCGTCACAGCAGAATACCATGGTCGATGGTATCAAAAGCCGCTGAGAGATCTAATAGGACCAGGGCAGACGAACAACCCCTGTCCCGGGTCCTCCAGAGATCATCCACCAGCGCGACCAACGCCGTCTCTGTGCTGTACCCAGGCCGGAAACCGGACTGGAATGGGTCCAGATAGACAGTTTCAACCAGATACTGAGGGAGTGATGCACTACCACATTCTCAACAACCTTCGCCACAAAACAAAGGTTGGAGACCGGATGATAATTAGATAAAACTGCTGGATCCAGGGAGGGCTTCTTGAAGAGTGGTCTCACCACAGCCTCTTTCAAGGCAGTAGGGAAGACACCCTCCCTCAGAGAAACGTTAACAATTCCCTGGAGCCAGCCTCGTGTAACCTCCTGTGTAGCCAGTACCAACCAGGAGGGACACGGGTCCAATAAACATGTGGTTGCATTCAGCCTCCTAAGTATCCTGTCCATATAAAGCATGAGTTCAGTGTCAAAGCTTGATATTTTAGACATTTGCACCTGCATTCTTTAGCCATAAACAGAACCTCTGCTTATCTTTCAAAGGGAGCCATTCCCATAAGATTATTTCTTTATGCATCTAGCAGACTATATTATTTGCATGTTTTAAAGGACTCTATAAAGCCGTGATGGCGAACCTGTGGCACACTTAGCCATATCAGTGGGCACGCCACCTCAGCTCCGGCACTCATGCGCATGCCAGCCGACTGATTTTCGGGGCTTCTGGGGCCACCAGAAATAGGAAAACAGGCTGTTTCCTGCCTCTGGAGGGCCTGGGAGGTGGGTGGGGAAGGCCCATTTTTCTTTCTCACCTGGCTCCAGATCCTCCTTATGCATCTAGAGAGGGCGAAAACAGCCTTCCCCAGCCCCTCTGGAGGCCCAAAATGGCCTGTTTCCCAACTTCCGGTTGTAGAGGAAGTGATGTTTTTTTGCTGTCCCCAGCCTCCAGAGACTCATAGAGAGGCATGTCCTTTTAAAAAACCCAATATTTTGCACATATCAATCTATAAGAAATGTATACTTGGAATAACAACTGCAACATCAATAGTAAATCTCCTTCAAATCAAGCTTGTTTCCTCATGATTTCATAGACAAATCTGTGTGTGTGTCTTGGCTGTAATATATAACTTGCTGATCACTACTATTACTTTTTAAAAATATATCCAGTCAACCCCTGGAAAGTTATATTTTATGATGTAAAAACTTTGCATCAAAACAACCTACAATACCATTAATTCTCTGGGAATTGGGATACCAACAATGCATAAAATTCTACAAGAAACTTTGACACTATATATTTGGCACTACACACTGCACCCTGCAAAGTTATGCTAACCTATTACTAGAGTTTCTAATTGAACAGTGAGATATGATTGTTAAAAAAATTAAAAAATTGAATAGTTCTGCCCTTTCTTGGGAAAGCTAAGAGACCATAATTAGTGCTCCTGAGGCACAAGCTGCCATTGATTTAAACGCAAATAAATTTAATTTGTTTTGAATAAAGTTGGTATTGTAGCACACAGAAATGCTAAATCACTTGAGTGGAAAAAGAAGACAAATTTTAAAAAATGGACTCATCAAGTGAATTTTCAAAGTGGATAAAGATGTAAGAGGATTTGAACAAAAATCATTCCATTAAAAGATCATCTTTATTTCTTGAAGCCCTTCAGTCTGGAGGCCATTGGGTCATCGTTTGCTATTTGACCTCTTGGTGTCAGTGACTTCTCTTGAAGTTATGGTATGTGAAAAGCAGTACTTTTTAAAAGAAGTCTGTTAACTTCTATATTCTTCAAAGCTATGTTCCAATGAGACATATTTGGAATATTTGTCCACAGTTCTAGTCCACTGCCTAAAGAGGGGATTAAGTCAAAGCTGGAAAAAAGAAAAAGTAAAAATGGCAGAAAACAAAGAATTAAGACTGTAATCCAGCCATGCTTAGGGGAAAGGACAGAGAGGAAAGCCTGCTCCGATAAAGGGAAAATTTTTACAAATTTCCTCAATATACAAGTCCTCAGTGGCTGCTTTTCCAAACATGCTGAAGTTCTGAACCCCTTATTTTTCCTACAGTGGCTCATAGTTTTCCATCCATTCCCATAAACTGGCTTTTAGATGAAATGCAAGTACAGTGGTTTATATTGCCTTGCATTATCTTGCTATAAGCTTTTCTCTTAGAAATATGGATGCTACTAACTTTACCTTTCTTTGAGATTTTATATCATTCTTCTGGTTCTTGTTGAAGCTATGGTTAATGCATTCAATTTAGAAATGATCCTTAAGAAATATATCTATATAAGAGAAATGCACCCTCTTGCATCAGATTCTGTCATACCTCAATCAAATTTATCTATCTGTCCATATTTGCATTTGATGATTAAACTAGGCAAATATTCTCTTCTGGCATTTGGCCACTTGGGAAAAACTGTCTCAAAAAAAAACTATTGATCTGGACCTAAGTATATAAAAATGATAAAGGAAAACTTCTGGTCAAAAATATTGGATTGCAAACAGATCAAAACCATAAAAGAAAAAATTGTAAGTTAAGGTTTTCAGAAACATTTCTTTGAGAAACAGGTTTCTTGGGCCAGGACTATCAAGAAACAATCAAACCCAATTGCTTTCAATAAAGTATAGTTCTGTAAATCTGCAGTTATTTCTGTGAGTGACAGCATAACAGAGGAAAATAGTTTATGATGAGGTACTGCTTGATTCTGTGATAACATAAAGAACTAATATGAAAAAAATAATAAAGGCCTTTTTCCATTCTTTTTGGAAATGTGAAAAGAGGTAAAGATGTACAAACTGATTTGGGAGTCAGTTTATTTCATGCATATTGCAAGGCCTGCTTGTGCCCTGACTTTTCTAATGATTCAATCCTGCCTGCAGGATGGCATTTACAAGAGTAGTAATTTCACTTGAGAACAAGCTCTAAGTTCAATCACCGTGGCATCTTCCATCAATTAGAGCAGCGGTTCTCAACCTGTGGGTCGGGACCCTGTTGGGGGTCGAATGACGATTTGCCAGGGGTCGCCTAAGACCATCGGAAATATGGGAAGTATACTTGCGAGTCGAAGAATCGTGCTCCAATGGTTGACTCCACAAGCCAGCTGCAGGCTCTTCAAATCGCTAGCCAAATTCGGCTTCAGGCGCGATGAATTAAAAAAGAGAGAAATCTTTGCTCTGATGTCTCCCTCTCAAGCCAGCTGCAATCACTCCCAATCGCTAGCCTAATCTGGCTTCAGGCGCGATAAACTTAATAAGGGAGGAGTCTCCACTTTAATGCCTCCGTCTTCAAGGCAATCGCAAGCAGTTCAGATCGCTAGCCAATACGGCTTCAGGCGCGATAAATTCAAAACAAAAATAATTTTATGGTTGGGGTAGCCACATCGTGGGGAATTGTATTAAAAGGGTCGCAGCACTATAAAGGTAGAGAACAACTGAATTAGAGAGATGGGTATGAGGAATAGTAACTGGAAGAACAATCAGAGATGGGTTACATGTAGGAAAATACTGGGATATGGTTGACTGGTTGCATATCTTTATGGTGGTAGTCTGCCCTTTCCTTTCCCCTTCCTCATTTTTATAAATAACTCAGGGTGCCAAATCTACCTAGTAATTCATCCTTCTCCTATTTTCCCCACAACTATAAGCTTGATCTGAGAGAGAGTGACTGGTCCCAAATGACTAAGGTGGGACTAGAACTCATGGTTTCCTGGTTTCTAGGTTGGTGCCTTAACCACTATATCAAACTGGATGTCTTGTCTGAGGTTGCAAATAGGGACACCCGCCAATGTATAAGATAGTTGGTTTCCTGAAGTTCTAATTGGTGGTTAACACACTAATTCAAGAGAAAAATCATTTCTCTAGTGCAGTGTTTCTCAGCCTGGATTCCAACCAGCAGGTTGACTGGGGAGTTGTCTTAAAAGTTGTCAAGTTTGAGAAACATTGCTCTAGCAGATGGCAAGGGATGGAATGACAATGGAATTGCGGTTCCATTGCCAGCTGTGAAACAAAACAGGAAAGAAAACAACTGCTCTCTTTAAACCTGTCCCTCAGGAGGGCCCCTCCCAAGCTCTGTTTTCACTGGCAGAGGATTGCAGGTGACTGTGGCAGCCAAAAATGGAGCTCGGGAGCCTGTTTTCACTGGCAGAGCACTCGGGCTGCCACAAGCGCCCCCAATAGGAGTGACGTCGAGCTGGCCACGCCCACCCTGCCCCCCGCGTTCAAACATAATCCTGATGAAATTGAGTTTGGCAACGCTGTGCTAAAGGAAGTACCCAGTCCGCTGTCCAAATGTGACTTATTCCTAATCAGCTGCAAGATGTTCCAAAATCAAGCAATGAAAAGATACAATGCATTTTATTTTCCTTTTTCCCATTCTTTACATCTTTTGTCCTAATAAAATATTAAATATATATGATTTTCTAATGAAGATAATTTGCAAGCTCCCTTCCTTCCCACCAGGCTACCTTGTCATGTTTCACTAGCTGCCTCAAAGCTACAGAACTGAGGAGGATAAAATGATTTCATTTTTAAAAAAAAAACTAAGTCAAAAGTTCAAGGTTACATGTGCCTGTGTGGCCTTACAAGAATGCACCCATAAGTGATCTCTTCACTTGTTTGGATGAGGGAGGCACATACTTTATATCTGCAGGTTGATTTTGAGAGTTCTGTGTCAAATCCTCCAACCAATGAGATGGGAAAGGTCCAAGAATCCTCCTTCTTCCCCCATTGTCTTGCAGAAGAATAGAGAATTTAATTTTCATTTATGCGTTGTGAGTTTGCAGAGGAAATGGCTCCATCTTTCTTGGCTTTTTAATGCGGTGTTCCCCACAACAACCACCGCTTGAGTTGGGCTGAAAAGAAGGTCCCTCCCTTTCATGCCTAAGGAAGGACAGAATACCAGTCTCCATGTTTCTAGTGCAGCAGCTTAACCGCTATATCAGATAAGGAACTTCTGGATAAACAATCCTTACAAGAAACTTTAGAAAACACCTCCTTAATCTTAAATTTTTTAAATGGGTTGAATGAAGACTTAAACGATCCAGGGATCTAGGCACCTGTGGTAATCAGTGTTAAATGAAGAAATTATGATCTCAGGATGTCAAAACCCAAGCCCAAGTGGAGATTAAATCCAGATGTTGCAATGAATATTTTATCATTTTTTGCTACAATTGGTAATAGCAAATGCCTGATTCTTCTGGTTATGTTTGGGCAAATGAAAGCTCAGCACATTTGTTGGGATGCCAGCTTGGGAGAAGATGCTTTGCAAATGGAAGACAATCTCTCTGTTTTGGACAGGTATTCCTGACCAAACTTTTGACATCATTTTTAATGACTACAAATCTCAGCATATCTATTAGCCTGGCTAACACTTCCAGCAATGTTTAGTTTTTAAAAAGAGAAAATGTGCTGGATAAATAGAGATTTTGGTTTTTTAATATTAGCCAGTATCCTAAATGAACTTAATCTGCTGAAATCCCATGGGTATGAAGCACAATGAAAAAAAATGAAGCTTTATAAGTGAATTATAATCAGATAATAAAGAAAAGAGGGAATGAAACTTTTTCTAATATTAAAAGCATGCTACAAAAGACAATTTTCGTTGTTTTGGATAAGCAATCCTAAAGTGGATCATTTTACAGTATTTAAAAAAGGGCCATAATTTTTTATAAGACTATTTTTCAGATTAATTAATCATTTATGGTTCTTTGTGAAACTATGGTGAACATGATGCAAATGCAAAACATAATAAATCACTGTATCACTAAATAATGGCAATACAGATAGAGATATAATGCCACATGTTACATATTAATGTATTATAATGAATTCTCTGTATAACAAATGCAGGCTTGGCTTTGAACCAAAGTAGCTACCTAGAGGGATTCTCTGCATGGCATCCCATTTAAATATCATAGAAGTAGATATTTAGCAACTTTTATACTTTCATAATGTTTGCATTGAGAAGGGAAGGTGTAGAGGTGAGGGGTGCTGAGCAGAAGAGAAAAAACCTAAATGGTTCAAAAAGCCAGGAAAATGGAGTTCATTTAACTATAGCTACAAGAATGGCTCTAAATTTTTAATGGGTGCTTACGGAAACAAGCCAAACTAAAGACTCTATCAGAGCATTTGTGATTTTATATACTGCTTTCTATGACAATCTCTATGCAAGAATTAGTAAGGATAAGTTATCTGTTCTCCTGTCTTTACTACACATAGAACATGATAGGAAGATTCAGCTTACATTAATAGTGTTATGTAAATTATATCAAGTATTCTCTAATACATGACTATTCTTTCTGTTACTGTATTATTTTACATAATAAAATATTTTGATATGGTCTGCAAAATGTCCATAAAACTCTCCTGGTGGGAAGAAATTTTGAGGTAAGCCACCCCCACCCCCACATTTTCAAACTAGGCATCTATTACTAATGGTGATTGATATTAACAAGTAATATCAATGTTTGCATCTGAATGTTTGCATCTGAAATTGTACGTTGAAAAAAACCCCTATCAATTTGCCAGTAAAATCAGACTGAATGGTATCTGAGCCATTCTTTCCATAAATAACATTGAATGGATATTAATAACAGCAACAATATAGCCTCAGGGATGGGTTAAAAAAAAGAATCCATATGACACCACATTTTTAAATACCGAAGGGATTACATACAGAAAAAGATCAGGATCTTCTACCTATTATTCTCAGTGTGCAGGACTTGGAATAATGAACATAGGAATGTCATCCACTAAAGTGTTGATAAAATGGTCTTCACAATTAAAATAGATGGAAAATGGAACTGTTTAACTAAAAAGAGGTGGAGTTGTTTTCATGGGACAAGTTCAAGCAAAGCTGGAGAGCTTGTTAGATTCCAGCACGGAGCAGTTGATTGAATATGATAGTTTAAATAGCCTCTTCTAATTGTATAACTTTATGTAAAACACTAGGGGTTTTAAGGTGGTTTCCACCATAGGTTGTTATCACCAAAGAGATATTCATCATTTATTTTAAACTTGTTTCTTATTTTCATTCAGGTTTATTTCAAATGGAAGTGATTATCATTTATATGATAAATCTGCTTGAAAAGAGACACAAATGAATGCTTTAGGTTGTAAACTGTGTATTCACATCCAAATTGTTTTTGGTGACAGTAAAGAGGAATGGTTATGCTTTTTCTGGTACCAAAATTACTACTGTGCTTTTGAAAGAGCAATATTCCTGAAATTTGGAACTTTTCATATGCCGGATGAGGTGCAATATTAAATACACCATGTCAGGCTTCCAGCTAGTATTAAATCCTTAGACACTCAACCCTTCATTTTTCACTTGGATTGACCTGACAGAAGATTCTTAGGCAAACTCAGATTATTGTAGACAAGAATGATGCCTTAAACACATCTTTAATATTGTATTTCATACCAGAGATATAGGCATTTAATAAAAATATCAAGCAGAGAAGACTTTTCTTCTCTCTGATATAAACATGATGGGAAAATCTTCAGTCACCTATAATCTTCAAATCTAACGCTAAGAAACAAAAAAAAAAAAAAGGCAGCAAAAATAGAACCCAACCTAATGTTCTACTTTGATGATCCCATGGGGTGCAATGTTTAAAGGATTGAATTGCAACCAGGGAGACCCAGGATCAAGTCTCCTCTTCAGTAAAAGTGCCAAATCATAGGATGATGATCCCATAGCTAAGGGAACTTCCTCAGTAAATACTGAGAGCTATCTGAGAATTGGAAAAATCTGATCCTCTATCAAGGAGAATTAAGACTAGTTGGAGATTAAAATAACAAGGCAGTTGGACCAATAGTTTGAATTGACATGAAATGGGTTCCTTTATTCTTTTATATTTATCTGAGAAAACATGCATATACACAAAAGGATTCCAACAGAAATGCAAGCATTGCATGAAATAACCATACAAAATTGACATTGAAATCTTCTTCAGTAGGTCTGACACAGCAAAATTTACCTCAAGTAAAAGCTCACATTAAAAAGATAATCTTCTGTGTCACTAGAGCCATATCTCCTCTCCTACGTCTTTGCTTTGAAATAGATTTGCTATAGACACTTCCTGCTATTGCTCTGATCAAAAGGGGCCAATTTCCCATCAGAGAATTGATAAGCAGCCTCAGTCTTAATAATAATCCTGTCCTGTAATTTGATTCATGGTCCCAGAACACATATTAATCCACTAAGCCTCTCCGTTCTTAGAAATGAGAGAAGAGCATGTTCTTTGTTGTATGGCTTCTCCAATCATATTTTGCAAAACTAAAATAACCAGGAATGCTATGTGTTGGCTTGGTCAAATTGGGGCACTTTAGTGAAACTAGAAGCAGGAGTTATGCTAACCATTCTTTCAATATTGGCTTATACAAAAGGGCAATAGAAGAACGGAAAATGGTGTTAGAAGAAAGTATGTTTATGACTGAATTGGGACAGACACGTCAAAAATAAAATAGCTAGGATTAGAAAGGAGGATAAGGGCACTTTTAATCCTGCAAAAGGTTTGAGCAAACTGCACTTCACATTTTTGCAACTCCATGCCAGAAGGTACAGTTAGGTGGAATGGAAATTGAGTATGGCGTTTCAGTCTTCTACAACAGCTTTGCTGTTTACAAAAGGTTATTCGGCTACTATTTGTTTACAATTTGGCCCTGAATAGTGCTAAGCACAGTACTGCATATTTCCCTTGCATTGCTTTATTACTGTTTTCAGTCTGATAGCAAAGTAGCTTTATTCCTGCTCCCCAAATGTTGAACATTTGGTGAAATTCCCATGGATGGAATGAGTGGTATTATGCCCTTACCTTAGTTCTGGCATTGGTTAAAGAGTATTTTCATTTACCGAGTATAAATAATCTAAGAATTTCAGCTTCCCTGGTTCCCCATTCTTTAACTAAATTCCAAGAGAAGATTTCAAGAGAGAATACTCCTCTCATGTAACAGGCAAACAAAAGCCTCTTTCACAAGGAGAAAAATATATTGGGAAATTGAAGATGCTGCGGTACTTTCTTTCACAGATCTCAGCATTACAAAAACTGTCCATCTTATTTTTAGGGTATTACTTACCCTGATGTGCATGCTCACACATACTTTAACTTGTTTTGGAACCATATTTCCAATATGCTGAGGTTTTGCTAGGTTCAGTCAGACACCAAGCTGAATTACAAAGAGAATTAAAGTTCCCTAGCAGAGCAGACTATCACATATATTGCATCAGCAGTCCCCTTAAGAGCCATATTACTTAACCTGACTGGGCTTTAGAAAGATGATTAAAAGCTGGCCAAAGGTGTCTATAGAGGCCTTTGGTATAGAAATGTTATGAAATGTCCCCCTTTTGCAATGTAGCATTCTCTTTGAACTGAGTTGCTTGTTGTCCTTGGCACAGAATTGTGAGCAGTTTGTTCTTTGCTTGATTTCAATGTATGTTTAAAATCTTATTTTATAGAATAAAGTACGCAAATCACTTGGCTGCAATTGGAGCAGTATACAAACCCATTAAATAAGTCAAGTGATAGAGTGAATGACAACCATCAAGCTATTGTCACAAGGACAGCAATGTTATTTTTTCTTCATTTACTGAATTAAAAAACTAAAGTAGTCAAAAAGAAAATGTGAGGTTCTTCTTTGAGTGATCTCTGAGTGTGCTTTTTTTTTGTTTAAGGTTGTTTCATTGTCAGGCTAGGTAGCATCAGCCGTATATGGGGGAATGAAGTTATCTACAGTGGTAATAAAATGTCTGCAGGAAGAAAAGCAAGCTTATAGAACACCAAGAACCTACAACTCAACTCTCAGCTACAGATATTTTCCACTATAACAAAGAAAGGACTGTCAGTGGTGACTGATTAAGCAAAGGCAATGGGTTAGCCTAAAGGGGAAGACAGATTTGCTGCACTCCAGAGTATTAAGGCTCTGCAACCATGCCTATATAATAATATGATATCCTTAGCTCATGGACTTCACAAGAATAGAATAAGAAGGAAGAATATTACTAATTTCATAATTGAAAATATAACCCTTTCAATTCCATCCTGAAGGACAAAATTATTACAACCCAGTTATATTCAACCAGAGTCACTCCCTTCTCCATGTTCCTTAGCTGAAGTAGGGACCTCTTTCTTACCTGTTACAATATTGCAAAGTCTTTAGAGTGGAAAACATAGACAAACGGACACTGTTGTGGATCACTTTGAATTGCTTGACAGCTAAATCAGGCTGGGACACATTTAGGGAACTGGCAAGTTTAGCCAAGATATTTCTTACTGAAAAATTGATACAATAAGCCATAAGCAATAAGCACGACATTTTCTCCAATAGGCTTCATCCCTCTGCCATCCATCTCAAGGGGAGGCGGTCATAATCATGCTTTCACAATAATATATTATTAAGTCTCCTGAAATGTATAAAGCTGACCAAAAAACCAAAGGAGGGGAAGGTCCTCATCTTAATAATTTTCTCCCATTAATTATTTTCCTTATCAATATTTCAGAAAACTTTATGATTTCCATTTCTTCCTGATACTGTTTGGAGGGGGTTTTCATTCTAATTACTGGGTCTGAACTTTTTTTCTTCCATTAGTTAGCTGAACCATCATCTATCTCATAGGAATTGCCTTATCTAAGGCATGGGCTCCTTCTCAATCTGAATGCTTTAAACAAAACTCCCAATAAATAAAAAGTAATTGCCATTTATAGTTTTCACCTCTTCTTGCCAGAGACATCCATATACATATGCATCTATGAATGAAAGACTAAGGATTGGACTATCACAATGGAACAAAGCTTTCACAAGTGAGTTTGGAGTTACAGTCACTAATTGCTTATTGTAACCTGAAGCTTGCTGTGTGGATAATATATTTGGCATTAAATAATTAGTTTTGTTGGTGCTTGTCTGTTTGCTTAGCAAAAGCCTGGCTGAGGCTGGGATGTGCAGAGTGCTAGGCTGAGATAAGCTGTTGTTGCTAGGATGAAGAAAGGACTGATACATGGTGACAAAGCTGCAGACAATAAAGTTGGAGACAGGCATCTTGTATTCGCATGACATGTAAAAGAGAATGGGGCCCAAGCAACTATCTGGAGACACGTCTTAAACCAACAACCTACAGGATAAATTTTATGCTAAAAGTCTTCAAGGGTGTCAAGGAAATGCAAGTAAGATGCATACATACTTCCAGAGACATCTAGTGTGAAATGCTTTGATCAATATTTGGGATGATATAAAGAAAAATCACTATATGAAAGTTCCAGTTTGAATATCAACGATGGAGGTTATAATCTATCCCAAAGTATTGGACTTAAATAAAATAGTAAGATACTCGGATCTAATAGATGAAATTGGAAATGTAAAGGCAGAACAGGATCTAAGAAACCAAGGAATAAAAATAGATTGGTGGCCATACTTACAGATCACAACAAAATATAAAAAAGATAAGGAACATTTTGGCACATACAGAGAAGGGGCGTTGGTACTTACCTGAGACGCACCTTCTAGTTCAGTGGAGACAGCAGTCAGTGTGGGTAGAACTCCTCTGTTCAGATTGGACAACTGAGTCTGTTGAAGCTGTAAAGTCCCGCCCCTTGCTGCCAGGAAGCCCAGCATTTGACGAAGGCGAGAAAAACCAGACTCGATGCGTTGTGGAAAGGAGAGAAACCAACTTTATTATGAAAACCAAACAAAAGGCCAGACCGAACATAGGGAGGGGCTGACTGCTGTCTCCACTGAACTAGAAGGTGCGTCTCAGGTAAGTACCAACGCCCCTTCTCCGTTTTGGTGGAGACAGCAGTCAGTTTGGGACATACCAAAGCCTAGTGTCCCTAACTACGGGAGAGATCGGTCTGGACTGATTCAACCTCAGATACAAGCACCTGCTGCAGCACTCTATGGCCAAAGGCTGCTTCAGCCGAAGCATATTTGTCCACTCTATAGTGTCTAATAAACGGAGAGGGCGACGTCCAGGTAGCTGCCCTGCATATCTCTAGTAAGGATGCCTGAGTGGACCAGGCAGCCGAGGTAGCTGCACTGCTAGTGCTGTGCTGTCAAACGCACGGGCCTTGGCAGGGATCTCATCTCGTAAGCTTTAGCTATCGTATATCTAATCCATCTGCTGATGGTTGACAAAGTCACCTTGCGCCCTAAGGAAACAGGAAGGAATGACACAAACAAGGACTCAGTCCTTCTTATCTCTGCCGTTCTCTTAATGTATATTCTTAAAGCCCTTCTAACATCTAGTGTATGCCAACAGCGTTCCAACCCGTGAACTGGGTGAGGACAAAAATTAGGCAAATTAAATTCCTGCATGCGATGGAAAACTGAATTAACTTTAGGAATGAACGAAGGGTCCAAACAGAGCACCACCCGGTCCGGATGGAAAACACAAAGATCACTGCGTACAGAGAGGGCAGCTAATTCTGAAATCCTCCTGGCAGAGGTGATAGCTACCAAAAAGGCAACTTTACAAGTTAATAGCCTAAGAGTAGTAGTCCTCAATGGTTCATAGGGAGGCCCTGTAAGGGAATTTAGGACCAGTGAGAGATCCCAAGTGGGATATCTATGGACCACGGGAGGACACAAGTTTTTGGCCCCTGTGAAAAATCTCCTGATAGAAGGATGTTGAGACAAGGAAGTCAATGGTTCACAGGATAGGACAGTGGAGATAGCTGCTACCTGTCTACGAAGGGTGTTGGGAGCTAACCCCTTGTCTAACCCCTCCTGCAAAAATTCCAAAATCTGCAAAATAGAGACAGGGAGTGGGGAAGCCCCCACCCGCTTACACCAGGAGCAAAAAGCCCGCCAGGAGGCTGAGTAAATGCGTTCAGTAGAAGGTCTCCGTGACGCTAACATGGTCCGGATAAGCCTGGCAGACATATTGTCTCTTCTCATGGCGCCCCGCTCAAGCGCCAGGCGGTCAACTGGAGCCATAGAGGGTCTGGATGAACCAGAGCCCCTTGAGAGAGCAACACTCTGCTGGGAGGAATCCTCCAGAGGGGAGCCACTGACAGCGACTTGAGGTCTGCGAACCAAGACCTCCGAGGCCAGTGCGGATCAATTAAGATGACCTCCGCCTGTTCCTCCAGAATCCGTCGCACCACTCTCGGGATGATTGAGAGAGGGGGGAACGCGTAGAGTAACCCCTCTGGCCATGGACTGCGAAGAGCATCGACTGCTAGAGGATCTGGAAACCTGGAAAAGAAGCGAGGAAGCTGCGTGTTCTGCCGTGTTGCGAACATGTCCACCACTGGAGTGCCAAATCGACGTGAGAGGTCATTGAACAGATCTGGATGCAGACGCCACTCCGCCTGGTCGATGACTTGATGACTGAGCCAATCTGCCTGAACATTGGACACACTGGAGATGTGCTCTGCTGTTAAAGACTGAAGGTTCCGTTCTGCCCACAGGAATAGCTCCCTTGCTTCCTTCATCAAAGACTTGGACCTGGTGCCCCCTTGTCGGTTTTCATGTGCCTTGGCTGTGATATTGTCCATGAGCACTAGTACATGCTTGCCTGATAGATGGTTCTGGAAAAAACAAAGAGCTAGATAAATAGCTCGTAATTCTAGCCGGTTGATAGGGAAACGCCGTTCACGGATGGACCAGCTCCCTTGAGCCACCAGCGATTGGAAGTGTGCTCCCCAACCGAAAAGACTGGCATCTGTCGTCACCACCAAACGATGAGGCTCGTGTAGAGGAGATCCCTTGGAGATCGCCAGCGACAACCACCAGATGAGGGACCTGTGAACCGCCTTGGGCAGCAGAACCTTGGAAGTGGAGTTGCCTGTGCCTGCCTTTTGGAACGGCAACAGGAACCATTGGAGGTCTCTAGAATGAAATCTCGCCCATGGAGTGATGGAGATAGCTGATATCATCTTACCCAGGAGTTGGGATAATGACAGCAAGGAAACTTTCCTTTCCTTTAGTAAACAACCAGCTAAAGATCTGAGACTATCCTGTTTCTCTCCTGTGATAAAGAGACTCTACCTGCTACTGAATCAATATTAGCTCCTAAGTGGAGTAAACAGGTTGAAGGAGTCAAATGACTTTTCTCTATGTTAATAGAGAAACCATGTAATGAAAGAGCCTGAACTACGATTTGTAGGTCCTTTCTGGCCATTGACTCTGAAGATGATAAAATTAAAATATTATCCAAGTAACAATAGAATCGGATAGGGATGGCCCTAAGATGAGCTGCCAGAGCAGCCAACACTTTGGTGAAAACCCTCGGGGCAGAAGACAACCCAAAGGGCAAGGCCCTATATTGATAGTGGACCCCTTTATAACAAAAACGGAAGAATTTCCTGTGATCCGGGAGAATAGGGATATGAAGATAAGCCTCAGTGAGGTCAATGGAAGTGAGGAAGTCGCCCTTCCAAATGCCATCTAGAATCGAACGAAGAGAGTGCATTTTAAATTTATGATAAACAATGAAGCGATTTAGTCTCTTGAGGTCCAAAATGGGCCTCCATCCCCCAGAAGATTTGGAAACTAAAAATAAAAGAGAATAAAACCCTTGTCCCCGTTGCCTCAATGGAACTTGTTGAATTGCTCTAATGTCCAATAAATGCTTAACTGCTGCCGACATGAGGGCCTGCTTATCCCTGTCCCTAGATACCGGACAGCGGATGAAAAATTTTTTTGGAAAAGAAACAAATTCCAGAGACAAACCGTATCGAATCGTATTCTTAACCCAAATATCAGAAGTAATGTTCTCCCATTGATCTGCAAAATTGGCTAATCTGCCTCCTATGGGAGGACTAGCAATGCACTTATTGATGACGCCGGAATGGACGACTTCCTCCTCCTCGAAAGGGCCGTTTGGAAGAAAAGGGCCTACCCCGTGAAACTCTATCATGACCTCTCCTCTGTCTAGGGTGCCAGGACCCCTGGAACCTGGAAGAACCAGCCCCCCCATTCAGAACCTCGAAAGGAAGATTGACGGGAGAAAGGATTGAAACGGGCTTCCCCTCTGCGATGAACCGTAGGTAAAATTTTTCTTTTGTCTTTAGTCTCGACCAATAAAGGATCCAATGCAGCACCAAAAAGGAGCTCCTCTGCGAAGGGAGCAGACGCCAGTCTCCATTTGTGGCGGGCATCCGCCTGCCAATGTCTAAGCCAGAGTAAGCGTCGAGCCGTCAGAGCTGAAGCCATAGACTTGGATGCAAAGCATATGGCATATAAGGTGGCATCCGCCGAAAATTGAACAGCTGCAATTATCTTGTTCAAATCTTGATGGATACAAGTATCCTCTGCAGGAAGTCTATCCTGTAATTGCCTAAGCACAACAAGGTGGATCTATTAAAGAAAGACGCTGAAGAAGCTGACCGGATCGCCCAAGCTGAACCTTGATGTGCTCTCTGAAGGACTTGCCGTGCTCTTCTATCCTCAGGGCGTAGGCCCTCTTCTGGCTGACCTGGAATGGATGAGGAAGATGCCAGAGCTGCTACCAGGGCGTCTACAGTAGGAGTTTGTAGAACTAAAGACAGTTTAGAATCAACATTGAAGAAACGTTTGTCCGCTGAGGATGGAACCATTGAAGAACCAGGGGCTGCCCACTGGCGTTTAACCACGTCCATGAACAGTGGAGGTGCTAGAATAGAATCAAGAACTCGATCAGGTTCAGAAAAGAGTAAGTCAGATGCGCCCTTGGAGGAAGATGCCACTGGTTGATCAGATGAAGAACTCTATTGAGCCACATTCTTTGCCTTAAATAGCAAGGACTTAAATAGATTAGGAGGAAAAAGTCCAGTAAATGCTGGCTGTTCAGGTAACAACCCTTCATCTTCAGATCACAAGTGGATCACAAGCTTCCTACAAACAGGGAAGCAGCAGGTGAAGCTAAGCTGGATCACATCAAATACCTGTACAATTAGCACAGGGGCTCCCCAAGGCTGTGTGCTCTCCCCACTTCTCTTCTCTCTGTACACCAATGACTGCATCTCCAACGATCCACCTGTTAAACTACTGAAATTCGCAGATGACACAACAGTGATCGGTCTCATTCGAGACAATGACGAATCCGCATATAGACGTGAGGTCGAACGACTAGCCTTGTGGTGCGACCGAAACAATCTGGAACTGAACACACTCAAAACCGTAGAAATGGTGGTAGACTTTAGGAGAAACCCTTCCATACTTCCACCTCTCACAATACTTGACAACACAGTATCAACAGTAGAAACCTTCAAATTTCTGGGTTCTATCATATCGCAAGATCTCAAATGGACAGCTAACATCAAAAACATCATTAAAAAAGGACAACAAAGAATGTTCTTTCTGCGCCAACTCAGTAAGCTCAAACTGCCCAAGGAGCTGCTGATCCAATTCTACAGAGGAATTATTGAGTCTGTCATTTGCACCTCTATAACTGTCTGGTTCGGTTCTGCAACCCAACAAGAAAAACACAGACTTCAGAGGATAATTAGAACTGCAGAAAAAATAATTGCTACCAACCTGCCTTTCTTAAGGACCTGTATACTGCACGAATCAAGAAGAGGGCTGTGAAAATATTTACAGATCCCTCACATCCTGGACATAAACTGTTTCAACTCCTACCCTCAAAACGACGCTATAGAGCACCACACACCAGAACAACTAAACACAAGAATAGTTTTTCCCCGAAGGCCATCACTCTGCTAAACAAATAATTCCCTCAACATTGTCAAACTATTTACTAAATCTACGCTATTATTAATCTTCTCATCGTTTCCATCACCAATCTCTTTCCACTTATGACTGTATGACTGTAACTTTTTGTTGCTATCATTATGATTTATATTGATATATTGACCATCAATTGTGTTGTAAATGTTGTACCTTGATGAAGGTATCTTTTCTTTTATGTACACTGAGAGCATATGCACCAAAACAAATTCCTTGTGTGTCCAATCACACTTGGCCAATAAATTCTATTCTATTCTATTCTATTCTAAAGGTTGGTCTGCATCTGTTGAAAAATCCTGGTGAAACTGGCACCAATTTTTATTTGCCATCTGCCATCTGATCTAGAAGAAGTCAGCAGAGAGGAAGATGTGTGAAAAGTAGATGGCAACTACTGTGTTAGGAGAATAATAAGACACTAATGAAGTAGTCTAAGTAAGACATATATTAATTAACAAGATGTGCTCAGGACAAAACAGATGGCACTTTTTCTATCTCCCATAAAGGAGGCAAAAGGAATATAATTGTAGTAATTGGCACTTGCACTTTAGGGGAGTATTTTGTTTTGTATCCCCTCGTGTCCAATGAATAATCTGCAAAGTTTATATTTTAGAATGCTACAGGCACAAAAAAGTGAAAGAAGTGTGACATAGCGAAAAGAACAAGTTTAGTCACATAATTTAAATGACTTAAAAGAGTAACCCCTTTAGCATTTTCCAATGAAAAGACTCTAATAAACCAAAACTTGATTTACCCAAAGGTTTTATATAAACAAATTGGTGCAAAGCAATGAGAATAAAATAATATTTAAAACAGGGTTTTGATTACCCATTAATTTCCATTTCTCCAAAGAAGATTCACAAATTGGGGTTTCTTAACAGTTAGTAGATGGAAAAAAGTACTCTTTTTGGCATGAAGTTTCCTTGACTTTCCTTTGCATATATATAATTAAACAATAGATTTGCTTTAATATTCATATCACTTAATACATGCAGAGCTCCTATAAACCAAGATTTGTAGCCAGTTAATACATCCTACTTAAGATGCAAGCTGCTTATTATTAAGTGCAATTTATGATGAATGTCATGAGTGAACTCAGCCAGTTTGGCAGGAGAAAAAAAAGTTAAGAACAGAAGGAAAATCCTAGGAAGATTGAACTCATGGTTTCGTGATTCGTTCTCTGTCACATTAAGGATAAATAGGCTCATCTAGACAAATTAAATGTACCCTAAAACTGGAACCTCACTTAAAATAAAAAGGGCATGAACTAATTAAATACGTCTGGCTTCTGTATGTCACCATAGAGAAGTAGAGACCCAAATATTATTTTGCTCTTTTTTAGTATCCTGAACAGCAATTATATGCATTAATGAAAGCAAAAATCAAGTTATTATGTACCATAGTGACTCAAGCCAGCGAAGCCTTTTGTGGGATTGAAAACGAGACATGATACTTTGAAAAATAGATGAGGCTTCAGTAAAACTGGTGCAGCTATTACCCTCAATGTGACTCCAAAATCAGAAGATATTCTTGAGTTACTCTAAAAACAGCCTCTCACTGTTCACCCAGACCCACCTGCCTTCCAGAGATTATGATATATCATATTTGCGGAAGGGAGAACAATGGCTTCATTTTAGAGCCATAAGATCTTTACATGTGCTTTCTAAAGTCCAGTCAACCTTTCTCTATCTAAAGGATCTTGCATTTGTCAGATTTATAGCTACTGGATATAATTCTGAGAAGGTCACAATATATTTGGATTGTTGCTTTCCATGGTAATTTTACGATGTGATTGTATTTTCAATATACTGTGATTATAGGCTGCATTGACATTAATTTGTTTGGCACATAAAAAGTAACACCATTTCCTCTGACACATTTGCTGTAATCATAAGCAGCTACATGTTTTGGTATTTTGTATCTAGCAGTATCTTTAGAATGTTTTTTGCTAAAGACATACTGGTAGGTTGATTGATCTATTTACAATGGATTCTGAAGACTGAAAATTGAAGGAATCAAGCTAATATTGTATGTTATTTAGAATAAGATTTTGGATTTTTAAAGATTGACTTCTAGATTTGTAGTTCTACTCATGTGAGGGCAGGTAAACATTCATTCATCTATTCCAGCTCCTTTCTAATTCAGTTCTAAAAGGAGTCTAACGAGTTCAGACAGAGACCAAACTGAGAGAGAAGCCAGAAAATGATTTATACGAAGCAACTTGTTAATCTGTCTACTTGTACACTTTGTTCTGAATGAATCTTTAAGGTGCCACAAGGCTCTTTGTTGCTCTTGCTGTAAGAGAGTAAGAAGTCTACACCTTTAGGCACTAAATTTCATATAATACTTTCCAATTCTATTTTGAGTAAGGAGTTGTTTCCCATTCTGATTTTTTAAATAAATAACACAATAGTCTTATCTGATTTTGAATATGGAAATCCTGTCTTTGTTATTCAGTTATTTGTTACTGGTTTTGTACTAGCTATTTCTGGTATCTTTTTTTTTTTTTTTACATTTATACCCCGCCCTTCTCCGAAGACTCAGGGCGGCTTACAGTGTATAAGGCAATAGTTTCATTCTATTTGTATATTTTTACAAAGTCAACTTATTGCCCCCCCAACAATCTGGGTCCTCATTTTACCTACCTTATAAAGGATGGAAGGCTGAGTCAACCTTGGGCCGGGCTTGAACCTGCAGTAATTGCAGGCTTTGTGTTCTTAATAACAGGCCTTACCAGCCTGAGCTATTCCGGCCCCTGTTAATTCTGTTCCAACATTTCCCTACCTCCAGTGATGAAAATAAGAGTTATTTATTCCCTTCCTTTATCATGTCTCTATTCCTATTTGTCTTCAGAAAGTTCTGATGTATATCCTGACTAATTCTTCTGATTTACAAGATTCTGATCAAAGACAGTTTCGCTATATAAATCAGGTCTCACTTTCCCTAAAAGGAGCTATTAAGGTTCTGGAAGAAGTATAACATATTGACTAATGATGGAAGCAAAATCTGAAATGGTTAATTTAGATTATAAACTTCTCTGGGGTGAAACACTGCATCCCAATTTGAGACAAGCCCAAATTCCTTCCAACTGAGCACTAAGCTTCTTGGTATGCATGTACTTGTATATGGGCATGTCCGACCATGGGTAGCACCCATAGCATTGCTGCCAGCCATCAATAGTTCTTCCTCCTTTCCCAAGAACTCATCTCAAACACATCTGAGGAAAAAACAGTGCTGAAGAAAGCCAGATGTCTATCTCACTTCACCTCTTTCTGGCATCTAAAATGCTGCAATAGCATCAACATTTTGCAGGATTTCTTCTTTTGAGATGCTCCCACTCTAATATTCTAAGTGCTAGGAATAAGGAAAGCGAAACTTCAATCCTTTGCCAAATTAAATTGGCTCCCTGAAGCTTTTTATCCCCATGCTGGTTTTCTCTCATTTTCGGTTCAAAATCAGTCTTCTGTCATAATTTTACATTTCAGATTTTAAATGCATTTTTCTTACTCAAACTGACAAGATTTTATTTTAATAACAATATGTATATAATCTATACTATTTTGCAGCATCTCTTCAGGGCATCTAGGCCAGGTGAGCTGCTTCTGTATATAACCACAAGCAATGCCACATCAAGTGATATGGTTATTGCTCCTCCTCTTTAGTCCATCACTTCTCTTCCCACTTTGCCTTTGCAGTTATAAGCAGATCCCAATATCATTTTCCTGCTCCCCCACATTTCAAAATCAAATTTGACTTAAATTGTTCCAGGTGCCTAGAGACTTTTTGTCAATTTCTGTAGGTTTGATTTGCAAGATCCTACCAGCCTGGCTTTTCAATCAAATTTACAAATCTTTTGAAGGACCCCAGGCCACTCAAATAAAATGAGGAAGAGGTGGCTAGAACTCTCTGGGCAAGCCCTCACTATTAATTCCAGCAAATATTAAATAGTGCAAACATCATTAACAGTGTCAGGGTAGACTCAGAAATCTTCACCCTTCTTTGTTATAGCATCCTGATTTATGCGTGATTCCCATTAGCCAAAGATGTTGACCAAAAAGGATACAACATCACTGAGGAAGGAGTAGGCAAGAAGTGGGGAGGAACTACAATAAAATTAACACAAGTTGGCATAATGCCAGAATGGAGTTCATTCTTTTCGCTGGCAATGATTAGTGCTTTAAATTGCTAGCAAGAAAATGGCCATAGAAGATTACATGATTATTACATAGAAGATTACATGATTATTACATAGAAGATTACAAGATTATCATTAAGTGTTGTATCATTAAGTGTTAAATTTGTACCCTATGACCATCATTAAGTGTTGTAAGTGTTGTACCTTGATGAAGGTATCTTTTCTTTTATGTACACTGTACACTATTCTATTCTATGAGAACTTCCTGTTGTGCTACTAACTAGTTTGAGACAGGGAATCTTAGGAATTCAGGGGAGATTGCCAAACCTTCTTCCTTGTTGCGATTTCTACTGAATGTTCAGAAAAACTTTTGGTTATTTGCATAATTATACAGAATGCTGCAAACAATGAAATGGAAGCAAACCAGCCTGCCCTACATTAATATGCAGATGGCTATTAATACTGTACCATATTTCCATATTACTAAAGATGGAATAACTTAATGGCTTTATGGGCTTTCTGCAAAACTGGTCATTAGTGAGAAAAAGCTTTTGCATTGGAAAGAAAAGCTTTCCATTAATAGAGTTACAATGGAGAACCAACAATTATGAGTTGGTCATATGTTTACTAATGAACACAAAGCTTTGAGCAAAGAGATCTTTATCCCTGTCATAGCAAAACTAAAAGACTAGAATGGCCATAGATCTTTTGGGGACACATTTGCACATAATAAAATATACAGAAGTAAAATCCAAATAAATCATTTCATTGTTGGAACAAAATTAAGGTTAAAAGTGAATAATATTTTATTTGCAATATGATAGCAGCCACTTCTTTTTCTCTTTGTTTCTTTCTTCAAAGGCTTATATCAGAAGACTTTATTGCAGCCTTTGCCAATCTGGCAATCTTCAGATGTTACAACTACAGCTCCCCAAACTCAGTTTCTATGGTAAGAATGCTAGGAGTTGCAGTATTAATATACAGTATCCAGAAGGCATCAGGTAGGGGAAGGCTGTTTTCTTCCAAAGGAAGAAAACCCAATACCTCCAACCCTGCAAAAAGAGGAATCTCAATCTCCTTTTAGTTTCAAAAGGAGAAGACTAAATAGTAGCAATAAGACCACTCAGGCAAACCGTCCTGGAAATAATCCTGGTTTCAACAAAAGATGCTGAAGTGACTTAGCATTATTACCTATTCCTTCTGATTCTTTCAGTCACAGCAATTAGCTACACAAGTTTTGTTATAAGGATGTGCAGCTCAAGCTGGATAATAGTGAGAAGTAATATGTTAACATGCCTAAAATAAGGCAGTAAAATAATGAGCTTAGCCATTAAGAAATGGCAGCATTCTCCTTCCCCATGCCTTTTTTTACAATAAATTCTTTGAGCAACTCCATCTAGGAAGCAAGACATTCTAGAGAGGAAGCAAAACAGAAGCAAACATTCACTCAGAAATTGTTTTGAATTCAAACAGCAGCATAAGAAAGTGTAGACTTAGGTCTTAAATACTGAAGTGCTTTGATGACATGCAGAATGGAAGTAAGTAAAGAGGCTGCCAATTGGTTTTCTGTGCCTAGTACTTTATTTCTATTCAGGACATCCATCCCTGAGGACAGATGCATATACTAAACTAACTAAAGATGACAAATTGTTAGAAATCTAGCAACCACTGCTCTATGGCCCCATAGGAGTTGTAGTCTTTTCATCCCCTTTTTGCTTTGGTCTGAACATGAATGAGTATTACATCTCCCGCCAGGCTTTTCCTTCTCATCATACATATAGAACAAAAACAAAGGGGAAAGACACTCAGCTTTTTAACCTCCTCATTAGACATTTGCAGGGATGCGAACAATCCGGGTTGTTGGCCTTTAGGTTTCTCCCATCTACAAGGTCAGGGTTTTTCCCCCCCAATTTCTCAGCACCTAACAACATAAAGCTGTTGTCTGTGTTGCCCAAGAATGCCTATAGTAGACTTTCTTTCTTCCAGTTTAGAACAAACTATTGCTTGTTAGTATTTCTAAAGTGGCACCAAGTGCTTTACTCTCTGAAATGGGTCTACAGACCATAGTTTGACCATACTTCCAATCTTAGAGGCTAACAGCAAATCAGAATGGTAAACAATGATTTATACTAATCTGGAAGTTCCACAGAGTGCTATATTCATCTCACACCTCACCTTCACATTCTGATACTGCTTTAAGCACTAATGAAACACACAATTTAACAGACCATTAAGAGAAAGAGGGATCTATGAAACCTGAATATCTGTAAAATCCACAAATGGTGTGAATTATGTCATGTACCTCCATTTATTTTATTTCAATACCAAACATAATTAAAATGTAACTTGAAGCAAAAAAAAAAAGTCAGTTGTAGAAACTATTTGAGATACTTATTTGAGGATAATATCCAAGATAAAATTCTGGTCCACTGTACTTTAAGTCTTCTAGACTAGGGTATTATATATTATATATGTATTATATGTCATAGGTAGATGTAGACAACTAAATCTAATTTAGAAATAAGAAAGACATAATAGTTTACTTGGTCTTCAGATTATTTTTAAAAATATACAGATAAATACACATTCAGATTTTTTTACAAGAGAAAATAACTGAAGCCACCTCATTATCTTTTTTCGTTGTAGTATTAACAAAGAATAATCCTTGTTAAACAAACATTGTTTAAAGGTTACCCCAACTTATACTATTCTGCATTTTATGCTAAAACATAGCTATAGCCAACAATTTTGTAAACATCACTCCTACTTAAAGCAAACAATAAAGAAGCAATAAAATTAAAATGGAAAAATATTACCAACAATTAAATAATAAGGTCATGCAGAAACTGTAAACTGCTAAAAAATATGGGAAACATATATCTAACGTAATGAAAATTAATATGAAGAAAAGGTTGTTAAGCCTAACAGTATATTTCTAAAAGTACTGGAAGAAACCATGGTGAGGTATTTTTAAATATACCCCTCCCCCTTCAAATAATAAAATAAAACCTGTCAATTACAGAGAGAACCCCCCAAAAAAGCCACATGACAGGTCCACTTCTATATCTTATGTAATATGAAAAATGTAATTGCATATGCATATTTTCTGTAGGCCTTCTTTCCTATACAGTACAATGTTTTCAGGAGTACCTCTCTAGACAGAAGAATACAGCTTATTATACATGCAAATATATGTGTGAATTTGCTGAAAGAGGGTGGGAAGATTTGCAGCTGAGCAGGTTAATGATAAAAGCTCTAGCATTATTTTTTTGTTCAACCAAGCCATGCAGCTGAAAATCCTGGAAAGCTTGAAGGACAGCAAGGAGCAGGAGAGATTAAAAAGAACAAAGGCATTTTGGCTTCTTAAAATATTTCTACCAGCCTAATAGCAGCAGTGGCAGCAAAGGCCACTGGCAAAGAGTGGGAGTCTGGAATATATGTCTCCTTCATCTCACCCTGCTTCCAGCTGATACCATGAAACATTGAGGAAAAGAGTACTGGGCAGATAGCAAACTATACCAGGAAGAAGGGAGAACTGGATATCAGGACTAAAAAATATCCTGCTGTGATGAAAAGGTAGAAAAAGAACACTTGTGCAAAACAGATTTTTTTTTAAAAAAAAGCGAAGGCTGAAAATCTTGCACCCTTTCATTTTCTTTCTCTCGCCCCCTCTTTTTGATTTCTCAAGAAACAGCTAAGTACTTTGAAAAGACTCTTCATCATGAACCTTGGTGCAGATGGCTTCTGATCCCATTCGGATGCACTGTTGTTTTTAATACAGCTGTCACTTAGACTCTCTTTGCTGATTTAACAGAAAAAAGGGGAATGCTAATCTATTTCTGCCTAAGGAAGCACACTGCCAGTGACAGCCACCCACTGGGTATGTGGGACTGTTTCAGATATCCTGCTGGCTTTGAGAGAGGCCCGGCCCTTTAAACTGCTTTCACGCCACATTTACACCCTGCCTAGCAGAAGCGGGGGAAGAAGAATCTAGGGCTGTCTGACTGAGGCCCAGCGCTACCAGAAATAGGAAGAGGGCTGCTCTTATTTTTTACCCTGCCTCCTCTCTCTGTGACAACAGAAAAGAACAGCAAGGTTCACTCAATGCAAATGTGGCTGGCGAGGAAAATGAATAACCTTCAACTGTTCCTTGGTGATCTCAAAAAGATAATAGGCCCATATTTGAATGCTGAACAGACTTGGACTCAGTTATAGAGACTCTGTAAGCCTCCCTTCGAAGCTAAGTGATTACAGCATCTTGAGCAGCATCATTATATCAGCTCTTTCCTTGCATTTCCTTCTCGTTGTTTCATTCTGAGCTACATCATAGCTCACAACTGATGATTCTTTAGCTTTTGCTTTAATGCTTTATATTACCTCAACATTCTAACATTCATCGAAGGGCTGACATCACCTGTATACAGGATTCAGTTGTGAATATGAGCCCCATATCATTTGGGGTATATAACTGGGCTTTATGCTGTAATATTTTATGACAGTACATTTTCTAGAAGTGCTGGAAGAATCATCTCCCTGTCTTTCTGAAAGAGCTGGATACAGCACTCTGCAGTAAAAATGGCCCTCAGCTGAGACAGCTGTAAATACATCCTTGAAGGTTTAGGCTAAACATAGGGGAAGCAAATGGTCTGCATTCAGTTTCCTTTTGTCAAAGCCTGTAAACAAAGTTTGGTCCCCTGGAAAAGTCAGCATCTTTTAAGAATAAGGGATAAAGAGAATAATAATAATGAAAATAAGTTCTTGGAATTTATATAACTTTTCCTCAGATTTTATTCATATTGTCTTGCTTTGTAGAAAATATTTAATCATTATTTTAAAACAAAACTTTGTAGACTTCAATGGCATAGCTAAACCAGCATGGTTTGTTGAACAAGTGACAATTACCTGGTTTATACATTGTGCTAAGCTCAAAGTAGACATACTTTCACTACGGCTTAGCATAATATGAAAACTAAACCATGATTCTGACAAACTTGACAAATCCACAAGAAAAAAAATAACACAAACAAAACTCCTAGCTCTAACCAAAATCAATATGCTTAAATTTCTTCTCAATTTAAGCCAATTACTAGATATGACATCACCACACATCCCTTAAGAGTTCTATATGGGCCCTTAATTAAGATCAATGAAACTTATTAAAAATAATAGTAGAATTTATGAAATACTGAGCAGAGAAAGGAAAATGGATCCCTTTGAACTCAGATCTCAGTAGGAAAAAGTGTCATAATGATATTATCATAGCCTAGGAAGGAACTAGTACGCACATAAAGCAATTACAGACCCACACTGGCTGAGAATTCTGGGCTCTGCAATCCCAAAGTATTTAGAAGGTGTCAGATTGGGAAGCTGTTAGAAGCTGTTAAGAACATATTTATTTCTAAAGGATGAAAGAAGTTATGCAGATAAAATATGTTTATCTAACAGAGTTTGAGTCAGACATAAACCTGAAGGAGAACGGAGCAGATTCTTTAGATGTTTTAATTAAGAGAGAGAGAGAAAAAAAGCACTGAGCATTTTGTCAGGTGTTTTGAAGGAAACTGAAAGTTAGTTTAAGTGTGGCAGAAGCAAAAGTAACTTCAGCATGAGAAAAGTGCTACAGTTTAAATGCACATAATTACCATCCGTTCCGCTACTAGGCACGTACAATGGAAGTAAAGGAGTGAGTGACAGTTGCCTGGAATTAAGAGACAGAGAAAAGAAAAGCCAACTGGTTCCAGCTCCCTCCCCTTCCATAATCAAAAGTCACTAAGTATAGGAAGAGGAATGCATTGTGCAACCCTCAGACCATCTTCACAGTGAATTTACTACCTGACAATCAAAAAATAAAAGCACTAGAACTGATAGACTGTAGTCCCTCCTCCCCACTTCCACAAATGGGGGGGATGAGGAATGGGGGGGGGGGGGAGAAATCCTAGCTTCAGATCCTCTAACAAATTAATTCAACTGGAAGACTTTTCTAGATTTCTGTTAACCCAACCCTTTAATATGTGTGCTCCCAAAAGTGGTTGTAGAAGTCAGGACAATGATCAGATGACACCAGAGTTACAAAAAGCTCTAAGATTATTCTAATGCACTACTGGAAAATAATCTTAAATGAGACACAGTTTCTGCATGCATTGGTGAGCAAGTTGCATCCATGTATGTCAAGAACTGCAGGTCTTTGGGAAGTGCACACAAGGAAACCCTCTAAAGATAGGACTACAAATTTCACCTTGCATTGTTTGGATTTTGATATCATTGGTTTCTCTCTTGAACAAGCCATGACTGGCTGGATACATATGTCTAAGCTATAAATGATGAATGTCTCTGCTCAGAGAAGATGCTATGCCAACCACTTTATAACTTAAAGTAATGTACAAACCCAAAGCATTTTGTATGTTTGTTTCAATTTACTGCCTTTATTATGTTACTCAATATTTATCTTTCCACACCAAGTCTTACTGCAATTTTTAGTAAGGATAAGAGAGCATCATTGACCAATTTTGCCAGATTGTAATTAAGATGTTTATTTATTGATCACTAGATTTCATTAAAGCTACTTCCAACTTAGTAGTAACAGACTAAGTCATTGTTTATCATGTTTTGGGCTTTGAGTCAAGGCTGTTTGTCTGCCAATACTCCACACAGATTGTGAACTACCAAAAGACTTGGTTTTTTTCTATAAAAAAAAAATTCTCCTCAGTTTTAGTGGGTGAATCGTATTTTTTGTGTCTAGACCTGCTCGGAGATGAAAAATTGAGTTTCTTCATATGCTAAGCTATATTTTTGGCAATTCAACAGTGCAAAAAATAAATAAATCAAAATCAAAGATTTTGACTGAATTACTCCAGGCACAGAATGTTGATCCATACATGTTCAGGTGAGTGTCTTCTCAACTATATTAGTAAAAAGCTAATTTTCAAAAAAGATCTGCTAGGAATACACTACTGGTAGGTTGCTAGTGAAATGTCTGCAAGAAAACAGCCAAGCTCAGAGCGCACCAAGGATTCTGTAAGCGTTTTTTTTAAGCTTTCTTTTTTCCTAAAACAGACTATGGCTTTTTATTTTGAACCTAACTATTTATTTTAACCTTTGCAATGGTATATGAAATATATTATAGATTATAGATTTATTATATATAAATATATGATAATATAAATATATAATATATAAAAAATAGAATAGAATAGAATAGAATTTTTTATTGGCCAAGTGTGATTGGACACACAAGGAATTTGTCTTGGTGCATATGCTCTCAGTGTACATAAAAGAAAAGATTCGTTCATCAAGGTACAACATTTACAACACAATTGATGGTCAATATATCAATATAAATCATAAGGATTGCCAGCAACAAGTTATAGTCATACAGTCATAAATGGAAAGAGATTGGTGATGGGAACTATGAGAAGATTAATAGTAGTGCAGATTCAGTAAATAGTTTGACAGTGTTGATGGAATTATTTGTTTAGCAGAGTGATGGCCTTCGGGGAAAAACTGTTCTTGTGTCTAGTTGTTCTGGTGTGCAGTGCTCTATAGCGTCCTTTTGAGGGTAGGAGTTGAAACAGTTTATGTCCAACATGCGAGGAGTCTGTAAATATTTTCACGGCCCTCTTCTTGATTCGTGCAGTATACAGGTCCTCAATGGAAGGCAGGTTGGTAGCAATTATTTTTTCTGCAGTTCTAATTATCCTCTGAAGTCTGTGTTTTTCTTGTTGGGTTGCAGAACCGAACCAGACAGTTATAGAGGTGCAAATGACAGACTCAATAATTCCTCTGTAGAACTGAATCAGCAGCTCCTTGGGCAGTTTGAGCTTACTGAGTTGGCGCAGAAAGAACATTCTTTGCTGTCCTTTTTTAATGATGTTTTTGATGTTAGCTGTCCATTTTAGATCTTGCGATATGATAGAACCTAGAAATTTGAAGGTTTCTACTGTTGATACTGTGTTGTCTAGTATTGTGAGAGGTGGAAGTATGGAAGGGTTTCTCCTAAAGTCTACCACCATTTCTACGGTTTTGAGTGTGTTCAGTTCCAGATTGTTTTGGTTGCACCACAAGGCTAGTCGTTCGACCTCTCGTCTATATGTGGATTCGTCATTGTCTCGAATGAGACTAATCACTGTTGTGTCATCTGCGAACTTCAGTAGCTTAAGAGATGGATCATTGGAGATGCAGTCAGTGGTATACAGAGAGAAGAGAAGTGGGGAGAGCACACAGCCCTGGGGGGCCTCTGTGCTAATTGTACAGGTATTTGATGTGATTCTGCTTAGCTTCACCTGCTGCTTCCTGTTTGTTAGGAAGCTTGTGATCCACTTACAAGTCTGTTCCGGTACCTGTAGCTGGTTTAGCTTAGTTAGAAGAATGTCTGGAATGATGGTATTGAATGCTGAACTAAAGTCTACAAAAAGGACCCTTGCATAGGTCTTTGGAGACTTAAGATGCTGTAGGATGTAGTGCAGAGCCATATTAACAGCATCATCTGTTGATCTGTTTGCTCAGTATGCAAATTGCAAGGGGTCTAACAGTGGATCCGTGATGGTTTTCAAGTAGGAAAGCAGCCTTTCAAAGGTTTTCATGACTACAGATGTTAATATATGTAAAATATAATACATATTACTACTGAAGTAATTTTCCACTACTTCATACATTTCTCTTGGCATGGGAGAGATTTTAACAAATTCTAAATGCTTTTTCATATCCCTAGCCATATAGCTCTGGAAGACTTGCCAGTTTCAAGGGAATGCAACATGTGCAGTAAAATTCAATCAAGTAAATAATGGGCCTCCATTTTTACTTAAATCTGAAAGGTTTGGGTTTTTTTGCTTATGGTCCAAATCTATGTAAGACATACCTGGTTGTCATTGTTTTGTCAGCCAGGCATTTCCTTTCATTGCCATTTATTTGAATTTTGGGGTATTGCCAACAGACTTTCTTTTTGAAGATTTAACATTTCTATTATCAGTGTAACAAAGCCTACCAAAGCTTTTCCTACTAACTCTTTAATGATACAAACATGCACTTTGGGAAGAACTTTAATTCTCTAACTTGGCATCCTCAAGATATGTTGGAACAATAATACATGTTGGCAATGAATTCTGGAAGTTGTAGTTCCAATACATCTGGAAGCTGCAAGAACTGGAAAGACTAGGATAGAGAACTGCTGCAGGAGTGCCATTGGCACTGAGTGTGCCTGTTAAGTTATAATAAAGAGAATAATGTTTCGACTTTAAATCAGCTTTATAACTAGAAGGCCCAAGTTACTGTTTGTCCTGTTTACTATTGATCTCTACTCATTATTCTTTCAACTGCCAGCTGGGCAGATAAGGAATTTTGAGACTATGTAATGAACATCCTTTTATAAGAGAAAGTTAAGAGAGAAAGAAAGGGAGAGTATGAAGGACTGTAGGATATGTAGTTTTTGAACTACAACAGAGCTATTCAATACATTACAAAACAGTGTGGTTAGAATGTTCTTTATGGTGTATATGCTAGAATGAAAAACACAACAGTGGCTAAGGAACTGGAAAATATCAATTTATATTCTAGTACTAAAAAAGAATGCTTAAAGAATGCTTAAACAACTGAACAATTGCACATATTATGTTCTAGTAATATCCAAGGCATTGTGGTCTTCAACTATCACTTGAACAAGAGCTGTCTCGTACAAGATTTTAAAAAAAGGAGAAATTGGGGACAAACCAAGATTATCAACTGATGGATAGTGGAAAAGGTAAAGGAATTCTAAAAAATATCATTTCTTACATCGGTTATTCAAGGCTTTAGCCTAGGTTGACCACAACAAATTGTCTTTATCTCATCTGACTAACAAAGAATTTAGAATGAAATATGAATTAAATGGTTCAAAACTGGAAAAGCAGTACATATATGCATATATGCAGAATATATTGTGATTAGAAGAAAGGAGAATAAAAAGAAAAATTAGAATTAAAATTTTCTAGGTAAATATCAAATACCTATGCTGCTATCTTTTTTTTTTTTTAATTGAAAAAGTTTTACAAAAACAAATGAATTTTTCCCCCCTCCCCCCTCCTCCCTGCTGCTATCTTTTTGATTGCTGGAAACAAGGAAGGTTTAAGGAACCTTTTTTCAAACAAATGGTTCAATATTTTTTTTAAAAAACACCCTGAGATTAAGGCAATACCAAATCAGTATTTGGTATAGGGAAACGGATAACTGGCTTTATCTTTCCAGACATAAACTGGAGGAGGAAGATTATAATGACAAAATCTGCAACCCCCAATATCAACACTTTGAGGCCAGGGCAGGTTAGGAAACAGAGTTAGTAAATCCACAGAATTTAATGGAACTCTACTCTATCGATATAGATTATAGTAACAGCATCTTAAAAGCCTGACAACATTTTTCTTCCCTCTGTCTGATACCAAATAAAATTCAGGTAGAATCAACTTGCCTTCATTCGTGGGAATCAGTTTAATTTTTTTTTTACTAGCATCCTCTTCCTGTGCTGGATTTACCGGTAAATCATATTTTCCTAACCGCCCTCACATAGCTACCCTAAGGAAATCTATGGGATTATCTACACTCAAACAAAATCTGCTACTGCCAAGATAATGTTAGCCCTTGTGGTCTGTTTGTCCATTTCCAGCCTCCGATTTTGCCCAGCAGCAAAATCTATCTGTAGTAAAAAATAAACTGAAATAGATACTGCTTCTTGTAAGAAATTAGAAGATGGATGCAGGGAAGAGAAAGGAAACTCTAGGAAAGTAGCTTGAAATGACAGTTTGTGGGGATTGCTGTTGTAGAAGCAACTACAAATTAATAATTAAATCTAAGTGTTTCTATTGAGGAAGCAAAATCAGGCATGAGAGGCTTCTCAAAACAAGGGGTGGGTTTGAGGCAAGATCATTTCATTAAAATGACTTGAATCACATTAATCACATTACCTATTTTGTTATAAAAGGGTGGGAATTACTGATCCTATAGCATCTTTGTTATGGAAAACAAAAGACCACTATCTAATGCTCTAAAATAGCAACTGTAGTTCTTCAGTTGTTGAATTACAATTTCTAGCAGCGCAAAGTATGGTGGACCGGTATTGGGATTTGTTATTCAGTTCTGTTTAGAGGTTGCTTTAGAAAACTGTTACTTTCCTAGTTGCTAATCCTATGGTATTAGACTAATTAAGAGGATAAAAAGGTAAAGGTTCCCGTCACACATATGTGCTACTCCTTCCTGACTCCAGGGGGCAGTGCTCATCTCTGTTTCAAAGCCAATGAGCCAGTACTGTCCAAAAACATCTTTGTGGTCATGTGGTTGGCATGACTAAATATCAAAGGCTCATGGAATGCTGTTATCTTCCCACCAAAGGTGGTCCCTATTTTTCTACTTGCATTTTTTACCTGCTTTCGAACTGCTAGGTTGGTAGAAGCTGGGATAAGTAATGGGAGCTCACCCCGTTATGCAGCACTAGGGATTCGAACCGCTGAACTGCCAATCTTTCGATTGACAAGCTCAGCGTCTTAGCCACTTAGACCTTACGTGGCACTAGGGTTCAAATCCCTAGTGCACGTAACCGGGTGAGATCCCGTTACTTGTCTCAGTTTCTACCAACCTCGCAGTTTGAAAGCACGTAAAAAATGAAAGTAGAAGAATAGGGACCACCTTTGGTGGGAAGGTAACAATGTTCCATGCGCCTTTGGCATTTAGTCATGCCGATCCAGACCACAGACAGCGCTGGCTCTTTGGCTTTGAAACAGAGATGAGCACTGTCCCCTAGAGTCAGGAACGATTAGCACGTATGTGCAAGGGGAGCCACTGCGTTCCCTAATTAAGAGGATATCCCATGCTAAAAATGCTGAACACTCATGGCTTCCCATTAAGTTATCAAGTTCTGTTTCCACAATTATCAATTTCAAGGCTTATTGAAAAATGTCAAAGGAGTTGAAGCAATTTGAAACAATCAATCAAAAGTTTTCCACTCAATGAAGCTCTTGTGATTGAGTTGTGTATGTATCCCACATTCCAAAGACTTGTGTTAAAACTTACTGACTTCAGAAACATGACTTTATATGTTCCAGGGTACTTAATCTTTTCAGGTTTGTGAATGTTTCTTTTGATTGCAATTCTTTAGTTTGGTAGGTCAGCAGTTTTGGCACCTATGTATTGCTACTGATTTTTTCAGTTCTACTATCGTATAACATTTACATTCTTTTGAATAATCATATTTCTTTCTTCCAAATTTAGTGAATTGAATTTTCTTTTTATTTTATGTGTGAAGTGTAATGTATTGGGCAGAGAGGAAGAAATGTTCATTTCCAGTGAGGCTAGCCACTGGGAATCCGGCATACAGGTTTTAAGGATATCTTTACTATTGTGGAACCAAATCATTCTAACTTTATCATTTATTAGTTTTTGAAGATGATTAATAGGAAGAGTTTTGAACCTGAATAGAAAAAAAAAGGGTTTGGTGTCATTCAGGCAGGAAGATTTACAGAAAAAAATTCCAGAGACATAAGGAATAATTTAAAGCAAGCCAGATGTGGGATTCCTTTTTTTGCCATTATGCTGTAGGAGCTTAGAGTGTTTTCTGGACGACAGATGTGTGGTCCAGGAAGAGTCATAAATATCAGGAATCAGATTTTCAATTGAAAGTCAGTTGAAAAACAATTTTGGGTGCTATTTTGAAGACATGGTGATGGCTGTGACGATTGTACTTACCAAACACTGGAAAGAAAAAGACATTCTGATTGTTGAAGAATGGATTTTGAATTAGCAGAGATGGTGAAATTAACAGCTTTGATTAGAGATAATGAACTAGACAGCTTTATAAGAGACTGGAAACCATTTGTGGACTTTCTATGTGCTAAATATAATAATGGTTAACAGTGGGATTTGAAGATTAGTGTAATATTTAGCTCAAACTGTTGACTGCTTTTTTATCTCTCTGTATCTATCTCTGTATCTATTTCTGTATCTATCTATCTATCTATCCACACATTCAGTATACATACATACACATATACATCCATACATCCATACATCCATACATCCATACATACCAGTGGTGGGTTTCAAATTTTTTTACGGTTCTGTGGGTGTGGCTTGGTAGGCGTGGCATGGCTTGGTGGACGTGGCTTGGTGGGCATGGCAGGAGAAGGATACTGTGAAATCTCCATTCCCACCCTACTCCAGGGGAAGGTTACTGCAAATCCCCATTTCCTCCCGATCAACTGGGACTCAGGAGGCAGAGAATAGATGGGGGCGGGGCCAGTCAGAATTTTTACTACCGGTTCTCCGAACTACTCAAAATTTCCCCTACCAGTTCTCCAGAACTGGTCAGAACCTGCTGCAACCCACCTCTGATACATACATACACACATATATTCTGCAACAAATAGTACCACTGGCAGGTAGAAGTGATAGATACACCTGAAGAGGTATAAGAGAATCTGTTTAATTAGGCTGCAAACCAACATGATGATGTTAGACTGTCTATATTGGTAGCACTAACTGATTGTTTTGCAGACAAAGAGAGAGACTGGTTTTGCCAGCATCAGAGGAAGGAAACAGTCATTATTGTCTGTGTCACTTTGATTGACAGGCTTGTCCCCTTGAGAAGAATCTAAAATATTGCTTTCTTACTAAGTTATGAGCAAAATAAATTGGCTTTCTGAAAACACTGTTTCAGAACACCGATCAGACTGGAACTGATCAACCTGCTAACAGTAGTGACACCTCACACATCTGATATCTGAAAAACAGCTCAGATTAGCTGCAAAGGCAAACGAAAGAATTTAAGAAGAGTTATTTGAGGAAAAGACAACAATGAAATTAATAAAAATATATTCTTGTTGCTACTTGTCAATGAGTTAAAACATATGATGCTTTATGTTGTTGTCTTATGAAAAACACTTCATAAGGGTGGATAAGGAAGTTATAGCCATTCAAATGATATTGCATTTCAACTCCCCAAAGCCCCAGAATAGCCCAGGGAGTCATCAGGACTCGCCCATCCTTGCTATATGCAACTGAAATATGGTAACAAGTCTTGATTTGGAAAAGCAGCAATACTTTGTTAAAGTGATAGAAAAGGCGTCAAATCTCAAGACTTTATTTGGGGATCCTACTAAAGTATGATTTGCTAGCTAAACTGTAGGGAAATCTTAGGGAACTAAATCAAAACCTATCAAGCAAGCCAAGCCAACCAATTTGATTTATGAACCTGGCCAAAGCAAAGGAAGCAGAAATAGTAAGGAGTCAACAGACCATTATTTTTAATACAGAGTTACATATTCAATACACTTTTTAGATGTATTCTTTGTAAAGCAAGAATATTTAGATACTTACTTCTTATATATAATTTCCAAGGAAAATACATGTTTGCTTAGCCTAGATTTAGATATACAGGGTTACAAATTTCCTGGTTGCATATTATTATTCTCACCATGGTGAAATAAATGACATTAACAATCAGCAACTAAAATATTCACATTTACTGCAATGTCACATGTCCAAGTCAAAAGATGCCTTCTGAAAAAGTAAAGATGCCTGTTTGTTAGGAACTGTTTGCCTTCCACAAATGATACTTTCTTTTTGGAAAGGAAAAGGCAGCCTTTTTCAAAGTTGCAGATTTATGCAGAGGCCAGACAATACAATTTAAGGCAGTTTGGATTTTTTATTCATTTCTTCAAATGGTGTATAAACTGGAAGTTGTAGGACAACTGGCAGACCTGTGATATTCTTAAACTCTTAGCATCGGAGCATCTTAAAGGACTTGTATGTTTACAGTGTGTCTGTGATATGAAAAGGTGGCATATTGAAATCAGTATGCCGTAACTCATTAGCAGCTTTAAAAACAGAAGGCAAAGCAGGTGACAAACCTAATTAATATACATCTTGATTAAGTGCTTGTTTTCAAAAAATGGACAGAATATGCTTTAAGAAGGTGCACTGTAATCATACAGGAAGGTTACAGAATGCAGAATATGCTTCAAAGCATAATGGCTAAGTAGAGATATTAATAGACAGAAGACTGAAATGAAATGCATATGCCAGAACTGGATCTGTATGATCTGGTGAGGAGGGTTTTCAAAGTCATATTAGTTGGAACCCTATTTTCTATTTTAAAATCATCACAAAATGCTCCCTTCCTGTTTTGGCTCTTAATCTAGGTCAGATATCTAGCATTTTATGATAAAGTTTGTCATAATTTGTTAGGTACCATCCAATCAATCCCAGCTCCGGTGACAGTGTAGACAAATGCTTATCATTCTCACCTTTCCTTAGCAATAATGCATAACTTTTCAATGGACATACAAGTCATATCTTTGATCCCATATTTTTATCTTATCCATTGTCTTTTCTTTATTTTATTCTCCACAACCTTGCATAACACATTTGTTCTAGCACATTATGTGTCCTTATCAAGTGTCCAAAGTACCTGGTTTTCTGCTTTGAGATTCATCACCTCAAAAGACTAAATTAGTCTTTATTTTATCTGGAACTGACTGATAAATTCTTAACATTTTGTGGTACTAAGAGCTGTGGTGGTGCAGTGGTTAGAATGCAGTATTGCAGGGTAATTCTGCCAACTGTCAGCAGTTCAATTCTTACTGGCTCAAGATTTGATTCAGCCTTCCTTGATATCTTGAAATATTAATAGTATTTCCAGAGTAAAATAGTAAAGCACTCTGAAGCAGTATATAAATCTAAATACTATTGCTATTGCTGTTGCTACTTTTAGCAACTATTTCCAAATCCATATATCATTTGTCTCCTGTTCTTTCTCAATGTCCAACTTTCACAACTTGTTTGTATTGTCACTGCAGTGTTCTATTGCTATAACTATTCTGATTTCTCTTATTGTAGAAATATCCTTAGTCTTCAAGAATTTGTCTAAGCTGATAAACACCTTCTTCTCCAGAACATCCCCCATCTTTACTTCTTCAGAACACTCTCCTTTTCTTATATAAATTTTTTTTAATTTCCATTTTCCAACATCTTATTTATGTACAGTCTGTTATCCATCATTAATCATTAATTTTTATTTATTGCTGATTCGGGCCTGCCCGACTGCCACTTCCTTTCTTCACCACCTCCCTCTACCCTCTACTACTTTCTCCTCCTTCATCTCCTTCACTTTACTACTTCCTCTCCTCTTTCTCCACTCCTCCCTTCTTCTACCCTTTCTAACCTTCTTATTCCCCTCCTCCTTCTCAACTCTTTCCTACCTACTTTCTTCCCTCCTTCTACTCCTCTCTCCCTTTCTTTCTGAAATGGCAGTCGGGCAGCCCCAATAGCATTTCAAATTTTAATTTCATATCTTCAATCATTACTGTACATTAATAACCAATCCATGTATCATTTTTCCCCCTTTCCCCCACCCTCCTCCCTCCTCCCCCCTTCCCCCACCTGGACGTCCCAGAGCAAATACCGGGTATTATGACCAACAATCACAAGCTAAAGTATACAAAATATACATAAACTTCCACCCCTCTCTAAAACTTTAAATCCCCTCACAATAAAAATAAAAAGATAAGAAAGAATAATAAAAAAGAAAAAAGAAAAAGAACAATACCAATACAATCATCCCTTCACATATTACTTCTTCTTACAGTCCATTTTTAAAATTAGTCCATCTTCTCAAATTCAAATTTTCTCCACTTGTATATTCCTTCAAATTTCATAAGTCCATTTCTTAAATTACAGTCCATCTTTTCAAGCTCAAATTTTCATCACTTATATATTTCTTCCATTGTCATAACATTTATTGTCCGATCTTCCAATATTACTCCATCAGTCAAATATTATTATGAATAAAGTCTCTCAGATACAATATTTCCAACTTAACTTCATAACTTTTACTATCTATAAATGTATCAATTAAAACGAATAATCATTTAAGTTACATCCACAATATAACAGTAAACAATTAACATCATTACATCTACAACATTATCTAAATTCATAAATTTTACTTTCTATCCTTCACAATTAAATAATATCATCCCATAGGTTTATACCTTACAAATAACAAATAACAAAAATCCTATAATTTATATCCTAAACAAATCAATTCTAGAAATTAACCATAATCATCATATTCACATCTTAATCATCCCCCCCCTCCTATTCTATTTTCCATCATCTCCAAACCAGTTAACTTAGCATCTAACAACAAAGGATTCCCACTCTTTAAAACATTAATATAGAAATGTCTTACTTTCATAACTGTACTAGGAAAATACTTTCTACCTCTAAAATTCACTGACAAACCCATTGGAACTTCCCATCTAAAATATATCTGATGTTTCTTAAACTCATCCACTAAAAAAGCAAATTCTCTTCTCTTTCTTAACATTTTAGGAGGAATTTCCTTCATCATTTTTATATCTTGTCCCAATATTTGAAATTTATTTTTATAAAAGGCTTGCAAGATTTCATACCTAACCTTTTTAGTTGTAAAATAAATAACCACATTCCTCGGTAATCTATTTTGTCTTGCCCATCAAGAATTAACACGATAAATTCTTTCAATATTAATCTCAAAGTCTTCTGGCTCCACATCTGAGCAAAAGCTTGCGTAAAAATCTCTTTTAAATTTTCCTTCCTACTTTCCCTCAACCCTCTCACCCTTATAGCATATTCCATTAATCTATATTGTAATATTACTCTTTCTTCATCTGCCCTATCTACCTTTGCCTGTATATCTTTCATCCTATTATCTAAGTTCCAATTGTTTTGATTCTTTTGAATTCCCTCTATTTTCCTTTGCAACTCTAAATTAGCTTTATTAATTTCTTCAAGATCATCTTCCATCTGAATACAAGAGCTTAATATTTGCGCAATTGCATCCTTTACCATTTTCATTTCCCTCTTCTGCTCTTCCACCACTTCCTTAAAATCCAACATCTCTTTCTCTATTTCATCAAATTTTTGATCTATTTCTGAAAAACGAGTCTCCAGAAACTCCTGTAAAAAATTTCTTAATTCTTCTTTAATTTCTTCTTTTAACTTTCGTATCTGAACTGAAGAAATTTCAAAGTTTTTAGTGGCTTTTGGTACTATTTGCTTAAAAGCCATTTTTAAAAAATATATAACCTACCCAGTAATAGAGGACAAAAAGGGGTTAAAAAAGAAAGATTCAAAAAACTTTTCTTCTAAATCACTATAATCCCAAAGAAGAAGAAAAAATATAAATCATAAAATTATCATTTCTTCCATTTAGTCAGTATCTTCTTGTATATCTCCTAGTTCCACACTAGCTGTTAATAAGCATTTCCTTAACTTTTGTTTCCAATACACAAATCGCCATTTGCTTGCATTCCACAAAACACCATTTGCATTCTTCTCTCCTATCTTTGCATCAAATGTATCCTCTATTAGGGGCTTGCAGTCTTCTTACAAACAAATGCTAGAACTCCAGTTTCTGCTCTGTCTGAATTACAATCCATCACAAATCAATTTCTGCCACGGAGATTGGATGCTACGTATTTTCCTGCCAAAAGGCAGATGCCCTCCGAGTCTGGAGCTTTTTTCAGGCTTTGGAAGGAGCACTCCCCTCAAGCCTCCAGAAACTTTTCTGGGGCTTCTTTGAGTGGCTCAACTTCAGCTGAATGCTCATCTCTCCCTCTTTGCCTGAGGGGGAGATTTACAAGCTGCCGGACAGCTGATTGACGCTGTCCTGGCAGCTCTACAGACTACGGGGTTAGCAGTCTAAAAAAGACTGCCATCAATGAAGCGGAGCCAAACCAGAAGCCAGAACGCTCTCCTTAATGTCTTGGGCAGAGCGTTGGATTAGAAGCCTCCAAGGTTCCTTCCAGCCCTATGAATCTATGATAATCTAGTCTTGAATTCATGAAACTGAAACTATCTACATTGCTTCTAAACATGTTTGAAAGCAGTTTTTTTTTACTCTGCAGCCCACAGAACTAATCTCAGCCATTAACCTCTATGAACTTTATTCTTTTGAATCTGAATAGAAGTGTGCATGTATCATCATCTCCACCATCACTAGCAGGGACCTTGTGGTCAATTAAACCTGCCCATTGCTTTCCTGTGCTTAATTAGGAGAGGCTGTTCAGTCTGGCAGTAGCGGTGGTTTCTTTTTATTGAATGGGCCTAATAAGCTCTGGAGGCCAGTTTTCCAATTTTCCTCTTCCTGCTCCTTGTAAATACCCTTTGCTATCTTCACAAAGATTTTGGCAGTGATTTTGCAAAGTGGGTTCTTTCCAAGGGCTGCATGAATACCAAAAAACAGACCCCCCCCCCAGAGCTTGCATATTAGTGCAAAAGAACACTGAAAACCAGTTTCTTTATAATAAAGTCAAACTGTATAACAGAAGAAAGTAAAAAAAAAAACCAAGCACAAGCCAGGATAACTTTAAATTAGATATAGCTTGATGAGTAGCAAGAGAAGCATGAGCACACAAGATACACAAAACAGAAAAAAAAATGAGTAATTTGTTGTCTTTAAAAGAAAAGAAGAGAGAGAATATGCCTTTGGTTTCGAAATGTTCACCTAAGAGGCTCAGAGATGAAATTCTAAGAAATTTGAATTTTAATGGTTCTTGCACTAAGATTTTGATCTGTGTTTGTGGAAACTAGACAAAAAGATTATTTGCAAATAAGTGAAATAAAGGAACTTGTAATCAATTTAGTTGCACTCTTTTGGCATTCTGAGTCTCTAAAAGTGAGTGAAAGCCAACTTCACATTCCACTATTCCCAATGAATTGGAGAGACGTATGGATTATCCCAATTGGACCATTCAATCTGATAGCCTATTAAACTGATGCCTGGGAAACCTTGTTTTATTTTACAAGTCTGTTCTGCTGGGAGTTTGGGATTTCTAGTCATGTGGTTTTTAGCACTTGCCTTTCTTCTTTTTTTTTTTTTGTTTACATTTATACCCCGCCCTTCTCCGAAGACTCAGGGCGGCTTACAATGTATAGGGCAATAGTCTCATTCTATTTGTATATATTTACAAAGTCAACTTATTGCCCCCCCAACAATCTGGGTCCTCATTTTACCTACCTTATAAAGGATGGAAGGCTGAGTCAACCTTGGGCCGGGCTCGAACCTGCAGTAATTGCAGGCTTTGTGTTCTTAATAACAGGCCTTACAGGCAGAGCTAAACCGGCCCTTCTTCCCAAAGACTTCAGACATTAGAGTACCTCTTCATACTCCCCCTGCGATTAGCACTTAAAGCCTTCCACATTCCTTCAACCAACTTGGCTAAGGCTTATTTTCTTTCCATTGTTCTTTCTCCTTATCAGCTACTATACTTTTCACAAAATAGCATTTTTCCTTGATATGGTTGTGTTAAAGCAATATGCATCCCACAGACTCTGTGCATAGGTTTCTGGTATTATTTGCCAAAGATGTAGAAAGTCTTCCTCACATGAAAGCGGTAGTCAAGCAAGGAATTTTTAGGCCTAATTCTAAGACCAAAACTTCTGAAACCAAAAGCAAGGCAATGGCCCATAGCCCATGAAAAGAAAAAGAATAGAATAGAATTTTATTGGCCAAGTGTGATTGGACACACAAGGAATTTGTTTTGGTGCACATGCTCTCAGTGTACATAAAAGAAAAGAAAAAGAAAAAGAAAGAAAAAAAAATACCTTCATCAAAGGTACAACATTTACAACACAAATGATGGTCATAGGTTGCAATTTAACCCTTAGTGATAGCAACAAAAAAAGAAATGTCATTTATCACTCTTTCATGGTTTCATATCCTTAGTAATAATCTGAGAACCAGTCACTACAAAGGGCACCCATGATATTTGCTGCTGTAAGCCAGTTGAAGCAACTCATGCATGATTTAACCCTTCACTAAGAGTATATTAAGGAAATAAGCTGCCTACAGAAAAGGCAATTGCTGATATGAGGGGGGGGGGGAGGGAGCAGGGGGGGGGGAGAGAAAGAGCACAGAGGGAAAAATAAGAAGTAAAGTATGTTAATCTAGAAGAGAAGGGTTTGAAGGATAGTGTTCATAATTTAGGAGTCATGAATATAAACGCATGAGATATTAAAGCAGCATAGTTCCTCCTTTTTATTGTAAATGGAAGAATGAAGGTGGGTGTTGACAGACTGTCAGACTGCAATCTAGAGATTCATGATATACAGGTAAAGAAAGCTTTCGTTGTTTCTTCTCTTGCACAAAAAGAGGTAAAACATAGAATCTCTCGGAGGCAATTCAGCAGAGCTATAGACAGTTGTCACTCTAGAGGTGGAAAAAATATTTGAGGTCTAATTTGTTGCTTAATGCAGGATGCGTATTGTAGGATATTATTCAGCTAGACTGTCCAAACTTTGCTTCAATATTTTTAGCAAAGAGCTCCTAATTAACCAGGACTATCCATCCAAAGTGTTCTAATTATTAGCATGTTTCTTCCAATGTTCAGCCAAAATATGTTCCTCTGAAAAAAACGTTTGTGAAAGATTGATACCAGTATTTTTTTAAATATCCCTGAGGCATTCCCCCACCTCCAATTATTCAGAATGTGCTACAATTGAAGGGTCAAAAGTACCTGATGGCCCAGGACTGAATAATTCAAAGCAGTTGTTACTTATTCTTTCATCTCCTGGCTTGTCAGCCTAGCAGCCTCCTAGATTTTACATGATTCCACTGCCAAGTGTAAGCAGAACAGGAATCTTTCCTCTCATTAGCACTGCCACTTAGGTTTTGAAACACAAAACGAGGCAAACTGTGCCTTTTTATTTGGACCAACTAGTGTTTAAAATGTAATACACAGCTTTATAATTTGGGCTTTTCCAATGCTGTGGATGAAAATTATTTCCAGGTAGGAATATAAAAAACACATGTGGAGCTTCATGAGTAAGGGCAATGATCACAGACATGTCTGTGCTAGTTGTTACATGAACACGTGTTTCTTGTTCTACGGGGCCAACATGTCTAGCAAGATTTTTATCTATCTTGGACCCTATCACTTAAGGAATTCCTATATTATTATTTCTAGATTTCTAGAATTAGCTAACATTCTAACAAAAATTAGCTGGCTTTTCCTTCAACAGCTGGAACTAGTCAAATCTTGAATTTGATCAGATTACACTTCTTTAGAAATATGTATGGAGAATCCAAGGGGAAAGTTAACTATGTCTATAACTAAAAAACATTTCAATCTGAGGCTACCTTTTGTGCGAATTGTAAATATGAAAATTACATGGAATAGGCTCTAGACTTATTCAATCCTTTGCCAACTACCCTTTTCCATTTATTTTACCAAGACAAGTGATGATTAAAATATATATGCTGTGCATCATTAAGAATTCAAATAAGATACATCATATATTGTGGTCTCACATCAATCTTCAGATGCTTTGATTGGGAAATGGTGGGAAAGAATGTATGTTAGATTTATGATCTCTAGATAAGTATAACCAACTGCTGATTTATAGTATCTTGCAGAACTAAACAGAATTAGAACTAGAAATAAGCAATACACCATTAATATTGTAATCCATTAATATTGTAACATTAATGGATTAATATTACATTATTAATCCATTAATACACCATTAATATTGTAATAAAATGTTGGATAACCATCTGTCTGAGATGGTGTAGTGTTTCCTGCCTGGGCAGAGGGTTGGACTAGAAGCCCTCCAAGGTCCCTTCCAACTCTGTTGTTGTTGTTGTTGTTATTATTGTTATTGTTATTATTATTATAATATTATTATTATTAATCCTGTTTTACAGGTAGTTTCAATTTATGGCCACAATTGGGACTGGAATTTTAGCCAAAAGTTAGAATAGTTATTAAATGGGTCACCACATGACCTGACTTGATTTTACAATGGTCATAAAGTGAATCACTATGGTTGTTAAGCAAATCATGCGGTTAAGTAAATCCAGCATATCCAATGAGCATTTTTGCCATTTTCTGCTGTAAAATGGCAAAAAGCATTGCAGATCTAGGTCATAAATGTGAGGCAGTTGCCAAGTGCCCAAAATGTGGAGGAGGGGTGCGTGACATTTTATGATGATTGGATATGCTTTATAAGTCACAAAGCACTCTTTGTGATTCCACTGCAACTTCAAACAATTGTTAAACACCTGATTGTTGAGGGAGATTAGGACTCATGGTCTCCCAGTTTCTAGTTTGTTGCCTTAACCACTAGACTAAACAGGTCCTATACTCAAATTATTCCAATTTTATGGATTCACACAACAAACAATCATAAACAACTATATTGATTGAGCTAATCCAACATGCTAAACTAAAATCTGGGTAGCTAGTTGATGATTAATGGATCATTCAAGCATAGTCATCATCGCTGTTCCTGTTTAAATCGCAGAAGCAGAAACCCTAATCCATTAGGAACAAAACCCTAGAATTATATTGTACTTCTGTCCTACAGTAGCTACTAACATTTATATTATGAGATTTTAATGTAGTCTGTCCTTCTGCTCAGTTACAGCATACGAAAGGAGAATTATTTCCAACATACATCTTACATTTACCATCTCTACTACATTTTTAAATTTGTGCCAGACTATGACAGTAACCATATTAGACATGTAACTTATAAATCAAGTTAGCTTTTTACTTGGAATAACTTCTAATTCATATAATTTTTATATGAATAAGTGAGTATGGAATTCTCTAAAAACAAGAAAACCCAGGAGTATCTCTGTGTGGGGTGGGTGGGGAATTGCAGCTGTCATTTTGACTTTTATAATGGATGGATGCCCTGAGAAAATATTAATTTCTAGAATATTCCAAACAAGGACCCACTAAAGACCTCAGGAATGGTATTTATTACAAAAATATTAGAAAAATGTATAAAACAGTGTTTTTCAAACTTGGCAACTTTAACTGACATTGCTCTGGTTACTGTTTCAATAAAATCTTGGTTAAAACAAAGCACATACATATCCTATTTAGTTATTAATTTTTGTAGTATGACTGTACATCCACACTCAGTTAAGTCTGCCACTTAAAAATTACTACTGTCAGATGTAACATCCAGGACAAACTGCAAAGATGTGAAAATGATTAAATGTCTGTCATGAATCATGGTAAAAAATTTTGTACTTCTGCCTCACGCTGCACACAAATACGGGTCTCATAATGTGTCTCTACCCAACCCCCAGAATACTCAAATTGCTAGAGATTATTTTTTATTTTAAGGCTGAGGATCAGAAGTACATGTTAACGGAGTTCTGATCAGTTTAGAAGTGCATACAGTAATTTTAATACAGTAAATTAACTTTACACAATGATCAAACAGAATAGCAATTTGGGATCCTACTGCAGAAGCTACTCAGCCATCCTGCTTCATATGTACCAGTCCTAGACCAGATCACAAAACTGATTACATAAGAAGACTAGAACTATACTTCATTGAAATGAGCTACAGTAATCTTGCAGATATGTTTTTTTCTCCCCTTCCTCTTATACTAGTGAATCAGGTATATCAGAACTAACCTGAATCTTTTCTAAATACTACTTCCTTTCCCAGGACTTAAGAAATATTTCTGTCCTTCGTGTTTCTGAATATTAGCTTAAAGATATCCCCACAATAATCTGTAACTTGTGAGAACACTGTCCCAAAGGTGCTTTTTTCAAGAGACTTCAAAACTGGAATTGTTTTTTCTTTGAAGACGGTTCACTTCTTGTCTGGTTCACTTCTCATCCCAAGAAGCTTCTTCAGCTCTGACTGTATGAGGGGTGGGGGAATGGAAGGATTTATATTCCTTGCAGATACTGTAGCTAGTCATTTGCATTCTTTTAGAGAGTTATTGAGGCCACTTAGAGGTTTGTCTGTGTCCTCAGGTACAAATGAGTAGTGCAAATGGGTATGGAGCCTTCTTGGAACTGCTGAAAGGACTGCCTCAATGACTCTCTAAAAGAATGCAAATGACCAGCTGTCTGCAAGGAATATAAATCCTTATATTCTCCACCATCCAGTCAGAGCTGAAGAAGCTTCTTCGATAAGAAGTGAAATGTCTTCATAGGAAAACAAGAAAGTCCAATTGCCTCTTGAAAAAGCAACTTTGGGACAACCATGACCTGGATAATTGAGAATCTCCCTAGACATTTAGCTATGTAAGAACACTGTTATCCTTCTTGCAAAGAGGGACATTCAAGGATTGTGCTTATTCTTATTTTTAAGAGAATTGTTTTGACTCACAGTTCTAGATTCATCCAGAGACTGTAATTATCCCTTAATTATTCAATGTCTTTAAAATTTGCATCCCAGATCTCCATTCCAAAAAATAAGCAAAATTTATATGCTAAAGAAAATGTATACATACGTTTGCTGTAAAATAAAAAAAATACAAAACATTTGTTTTGTAAAAAAATGAATTTAAATATTAAAAAATATATATTATATGGGTGAATGAAGAAATGCTTTAGCTCAGAAAATATTTATGAATGAACACATTTGAGACTGAAATCAACTGATTTATCCATCCTACTTCTGAATATCTCCATCCATGATTAACACTGCAGGAAAATCAAAAGTCTAATTGAACAGACAGTGACTTCCTAAATAGAGTAAATTAATGTAAGACCCTGGTGTTTAAAAAGACAATATGATTCTATGTTGTATTGTCACATGAGACCCTATACCCAGTGGTGGGATTCAGCCAGTTCGCACCACTTTGGGAGAACCAGTTGTTAACTTTCTGAGCACTTTAGCAAACTGGTTATTGGAAGAAATCATTAGGGCAGAGAACCGGTTGTTAAACTACTTGAATCCCACCAATGCCTATACCCAATTCTAGAACTTTAAAAATTCAGTATGAAATATGTCTTATTTTTGACATCTGCCTTGAAAAATCAGGCTAATTTTAAACTGAAATGTAAGTTGCTTTGAACTTAAAAAAGATGAAAAAAATAGAGACAAATAACAAAATTTGATGTAGATACATCTTATCTGTGTCTAACAGAGCAATTACTCAAAATAAACCTACCTCCTATCACTGCTTATATTTTGTTTTCTTTTTATCTCATCCTTAAAATATTTCCTATTTTTCTTAATTGCAGTTTAATTTAATTAAATTAGAATTTTAAAAATGCCTTTATTTTCATGGTCATTCTTCATGGATTGTTCCTGTTGCTGTGATAAATACACATTTGAATTCCATTTAACAGGCTTAACTCATTAAATTCTAATGATTTTTACTAGTACAAAATAAGCTTATTCTTTTACAGCAAGACAAACTAAAAGGAGTGGTAGCTTCATGTACATCTGAAATATAAATGCAAAATCCAAGACAGTTTCTAGTTGCTGAGAAAGATGAGGCGCAATGTGGGTAACAGTTTTCATCATGATTTGTTAACCCCACAAATGAATTACTACTAAAACTGCAAAATGGGTGAGAAATCTAACGATTTAACTAATATCAGCTTCTCTATATATCTTTCATATATCAACAAACTACGCTGTTAACAGAAAATTTGAACTATTAGAATAGAATAGAATAGAATAGAATTTTATTGGCCAAGTGTGATTGGACACACAAGGAATTTGTCTTGGTGCATATGCTCTCAGTGTACATAAAAGAAAAGATACGTTCATCAAGGTACAACATTTACAACACAATTGATGATCAATATATCAATATAAATCATAAGGATTGCCAGCAACAAGTTATAGTCATACAGTCATAAGTGGAAAGAGATTGGTGATGGGAACTATGAAACAATTAATAGTAGTGCAGATGCTTGCTACAGATAATCAGACCTCCCTGTAATTTCTTTCACTATTAATAGAACGATTCCATAGCTTGAGGCCTGGGATTGTCAGTAACTGCCCAGAATTAGAGCACTAATTCCATCGCATGAAACATCACTACTGCTGCAACCGTCATAAATATGAGACAGTTACCATGCACCTGAATTTTGATCACATGACCATAGGGATGTCACAACTGTTGTTAAGTGTGAAAAATGGTCATAAGTCACTTTTTTCAGTGTTGCTGTAAATCTGAATGGTCACTAAATGAACCGCTGTGAGTCGAGGACTATCTGTGGTCTGTTTTGTACAACTTCCTTTATCAAATTATCAATTTAGGGATCACATAGTGTAGTGCAATTTTGCACAATTTAATGTGTTCCAAATGAAGGATGAGGGAAGCTGATACTGCAATGACCATTTGTTTAGTATTTTCAATTTTCCCAAAGAAATGATTGAGAATTGATGGTTTGGTTGACAGCCATCCAAACTATTTGACCTAATATTGAGAATATTGTAAGGGGAGGAATGCTAATGTGGTTTTTCTGAACCACATCTATTTAAAACAATGACTACAAGATCTAGAGCAAGGGTGTCAAACTCAAGGCCTGCAGGGTGCTTAAATCTGGCCCATGGGGCCGGCCTGGAAATGTACATCTGCTGGCCAAAACGGACCGTGTATGGCTCCCCACGGCCCATTTTCAGCCTCCCTGACCTCCTGCAGCACTCTGGCAGAGGCCATGGATGGCAAAAATGAGACACGGGAGCCGCATATGGTCCCCATGCCCTGCTTTGGTGGGCAGGGTGATGCAGACGGCGTCCGTCCCGTCTCCCTCCCCACTACCTGCCCCCCCAGTTTGCAGAGGAGAACTGATCAGGCCCTTGAAGAAATCCAGTTTGACACCCCTGGTCTAGAGTGAAACATGAACACAGACTCTTTCATAACTAGAATCTGACTTATTTCTTCTATAAAACATAGTTTCTGTGCAGTCTGCCATTTCTGGTCAATTAAAAAACACTTTTGAAATACCAGCTAAACTATTTTGAAACAATGTGACCATACTTGTTAAACTTCTTAGCTGGTTCTTAATAATACTTTATTGTTAAGGATTCTAAAATAAACATTTAAATATTGATTTTTAAAAATCTACACATTACATGTTTAAAGAGCAAGAGATTAAAACCCTTTGAAGAATGGGTTAAACCCTATGAAGAATTATTAAAGAAAATGTTGGGTGACATAAAAACATCCTGTTCAGGAATTATTCATTATAACAAGTTAATTTACTTTGGCTCAGAATATTGCTTAGAAACCCACCTGAAAACACAATGAAAATAGAGGCTGGGACCATAAGACATGCCAGCATTGTCAATGTTTGATTTGTTATTGTTTTCTAAGGTACGTTTTTGGTACAGTCTTAGGACATGAATTATTCTGACATTGGAGATCACCACCAAGGCTAATTTATCCCATTTCTGAAGCCGGAAGGAGAAACATAGTATTCTTTAGCATTTTTAAAGTGCCAAAACAATCACTCTAAGGAACAGGAAAGCCAATTGTGGACACAATGTATTTCTGACAGTCAGTCTTTCATATAAATAATAATAATAATGCTATTTCTTTGCCTGCTTTTTTTTATACAGCATAAAAAATGTGATACAGGAATCATCAGAAAGGTGACATTACCTATAATTAGGGTCACAATATAAATTAATACATCTTTGTCTCTTGTCTTGATTATTGCAACAATTTATGATGTAGATTAAATTGGATTTTTCCAATGCAAACTACTGGAATTTTAAATAGGATGCTTTTCAGGAGAGCAAGAAAAAAAATGCAACAGCAATCAACATGAAAAAACATTGTGATACAAGCTGGTGAGAGTGATGGCTCAGCAGCTAAAGATGCTGAGCTAGGCAGCTGGAAAGCTTACAGCCCAGGTTCAAGACCTGAGCACCATGCAATGGGGTGAGCTCCGGCTCCTGCCCCAGTTCCTGCCCACCTAGCAGTTTGAAAGCACACAAATGTAAGTAGATAAATCAGTACTACTTGGGTGGAAAGGTAACAGAATTTCATTTGCCTTTGGTATATAGTCATGCTGGTCACATGATCACAGAAGTGTCTTCGGACAATGCTGGCTCCCTTGGCCAAGAAATGGAGATGAGCACTGTGCCTTAGAGTCAGACATGCTTGGTCAGGGGAAATCTTTACCTTTATCTTTTTACAAGCTCATGGTTTGGTTAGCTGGCTAAAGTCTCAATCACATATTTTTTTAAAAAAACAACTGCCACCTATTACTTATGCTATTTTCCCTCCATGAAAACTCTAAAAACAGCACAGCATTTTATTGAAGTTGCATGTTGAAGACTTTGTTATCCATGGAAGCTCCCAAACGGTGCTTGCGAATCACACACTCTACTTCTGCTGTCCCCTTTTTTGGAGAGAGCTGTGTCTAGCTATACCTCTAGCTAGATACAGCTAGAGTGTGCTACACTCTTGGTATGCCCACATAAAACCTCTCTGCTATGTGAATTGCAAGAAACAGTTGTAAGTCAGGGACTACTTGTGATCAAGTACCATATTTTTCGGAGTATAAGACAACATTTTTTCCCCTCCTAAAAGTGGCTGAAAATTTGGGTGTCTTATACTCCAAATATAACTCCACCCACCCGCCGGCCCCAAACCTTCGGCCTACGAACATCCTCTTCCTGGTTGCAGAGATTGCCACAGACATTGGCTTGTGTTTTTGGGCTCCGCATGTCATGTTTTCAGCCTCCAAATGCTCTGTTTGAGAGACGTTCAAGGCTGCGGGGATCGCCAAAGCACATTGTCACCAATTGCCGCCCAAAAACGTGATGCATTTGGAGGATGAAAACATGACATGCAATGCCCAAAATGACTACCCGGAACAGCAGCTGCCTTCTCTTACCCTTCTGCGCTTCACCTGCTTTAGTCACTGGAGCTCCCTCTGACAATCAATTGTGCTTTTGAAGCTGTTTTTCAGTCCCAACGCGAGCTAAATAATAATCTATTCATGGCTTAGGGCCTGGGTACTTACGGGACCGCCTGCTGTTACCACATGCCTCCCACCGACCCGTACGCTCTCACAGAGAGGGACTTCTCAGGGTGCCGTCCGCCAAACAATGTCGGCTGGCGGCCCCCAGGGGAAGGGCCTTCTCTGTGGGGGCTCCCACACTCTGGAACGAGCTTCCCCCGGGTTTACGCCAAATACCTGACCTTCGGACTTTCCGTCGCGAACTGAAGACACATCTTTTTATTCGCGCGGGGCTGGCTTGAATTGAATTTTATTAATTTTAAATTTTTATTAATTAATTTTAAATGGGGTTTTTTAGTCTAGTATATTTTAACCTATCAGGCTAATTTTAAAATAAGTTTTTTAATCTGCTTTTTAAATTGTATATTGTATTATCTGTTTTATTTTTGCCTGTACACCGCCCTGAGTCCTTCGGAAGAAGGGCGGTATAAAAATCAAATAAATAAATAAATAAATAAATAAACCTGTGCTTTGCCTGTTTTTCTAATTGCTGCTCCCTCTGATGATCAGCTGTGCTTTAGAAACTGTTTTTTAGCCCCAACTTCAAAACCAGCGAGCGAACTAATATGCTGAAGTTGATCAGGCTAAGGACGCTAGCCAGATGAATAAATGGTAGGCAGATTTTTTTTTTCCTATTTTCCTCCCCCAAAACTAAGGTGTGTCTTATACTCCGGTGCATCTTATACTCTGAAAAATATGGTAATCTCTGACCTACAACTGTTTGTTTAATGATGGTTCAAACCTACAATGGTCTTGGGAAAAATGACTTACCTGTATTCAAATTTATGACCATCGTATTACTCCTGCAGTCACAGGGTCACAATTTGGATACCTGGCCACCAGCTCACATTTAAGACTTGCTTGCAGTATCTTGCAGTCTTGTGTTCATGGTTTCTGACCTTTTTTTAATGATTTCCAGCAAAAAATGCTCATCGAAGGAGGTGGATTCACTTAAGGACCACAGGATTCACTTAATGGTCCTGCGATTCACTTAATGATTGTATGGCTCACTTAACGATTTCCACAAAAATTGTTGTAAAATTGGGTCCAACTCAACTTATAACAGAAATCCCTGTCCCAACTATGATCAAGGACTGTGGTCAACTGCTTACCAGTGTAATCCAGGGTACCTGACTAAAGCACAGATCTCACTTCATGGCATAGGGTTCACCTATCTGAGAAATCACCTGTCTCATCCTTTTTGCCTGCTTGTCAGCTACCCTTGTCAGCTACCAGACTAAAAAAGATACTTAGGTTATTGTGTTGGTTATAGTACAGAATTATGTGAGTCTCAGATTATTTTGGCCTTGACTCACACTTCTCACCTTGTCATTTTGGCAAAAAGATCTGGTTTATCTCCATCCAAGCCATTGTTTTTATTCTCTACATCACACCATAAAATGTGACAGAGTGCATGCATTTTGTGCCCCATCCATGAAGCAATGCCATCAGATATGATATTTGCACCTTTGATATACTGTCTTCTGGTGATTTGGGCTGTGTTCTACTCTGTAAGCTCTGAAAACCTGTTTTTTCCTTCAAACTGTGGATAGGGAGGAATGTTTGCTTGTTAGATATTCCTATGCACCAAGAGTCAGTGTTTGCAGCTTTATAAATCCACATTATCCCTCTATATTTCTTTCTTTCTAGAGGTATTGAACACTCCTACACAAGGTTTAACTGATTGTATATATACAAAGTTAAAACATCCAAATGCACACGTGTGCAGGTATATCAATCAACCTTTAAAATTCTGTTCTTACTGTTCGATTGATTTCCCTTTTAAAATTCTTCTACCTCACGTGACTATAGAAAAACGATAAAATATATTACTCAACTTGTTTTTTTTAAAAAAAAGTCAAGGAAAATAGGTAGTTTGGGGAAAGAAAAATAATAAATAAAATGTTTCAACTGAGTTTCAAATAAACCACTTATCAAAGCAAATGGTTTAATGATTACACCATTATAACATTATTTTTTATAATTATTATAAAACACTGGACACATGGTAAGCAGTTAAGCGGGTCTTCCTTGCTTTGCAATCAACTGTTGGCATTACCCTATATTGAAATAATGTGTACCAAACAAAATCGACCAAGAGATTTCGAAGAATAGCTTAACATCACAGCAGAAAAATGAGTACATATGTTAGTGGAAGGGAAATGAATATAAAGCTCATTAACCACTCCTGTCTTTCAAAAATAACTACAGGCCAATTTGGGTGATGGAGAAATCAGCCAATGTGGATAAGACTTATGACTTGGTTAGATTTCTGATCTAATTTGCTATTTACGTATACATCACATTGTTGTTAATTGCGAAGTCGTGTCCAACCGATCGTGATGACGTTCCTTCAGGCTTTCCTGTTCTCTACCATCCTCTGGAGTCCGTTTAAACTCATGCCTACTGCTTCAGTGACTCCATCCAGCCACCTCATTCTCTGTTGTCCCCTCCTTCTTTTGCCCTCAATCATCACATTAATAGATAGCAAACTGGAAGAAATTAATGACCACATCGTGTCTATGGAGATTCTCAGTCATCCAGGTCATGGTTGTCCCAAAGGTGCTTTTTCAAGAGGCAACTGGACTTTCTGGTTTTTCTTTAAAGATGTTTTGTTTCTCATGCAAGAAGCTATACCTTAACCAGAAAGTCTAGCTGCCTCTTAAAAAAGCACCTTTGGGATAATCACATCATGCTTCATTGTGATCATTGCTTTTGATTTGATCTCTTGCTAAACTGATACACTCTCGACCTTTCTAAAGATGTCTTCATTTTCCCAAACAAATTAGCAGGATACTTTGGGTACACCAGAACTTAAAAAGCAATTCACCCAGAAAAATATTAACCATTTTGGAAAACAGTATCATAGTACTATAACTTAGGGAAATACCCTGGATTGGATTTAGGCTAAATTTGTTTGTCATAGTATCCAATGAAATAAATTATCCATTTACTTCTTTTGCATTAATTTCAAAGGCATTTAAGTTTGATGGACATGGTCTAAATTTACTCCCTTTACTTTAATAAAAAAACACATGAAATGGTTTTTGAACTCATTTATAGATACCAAGATTGATTATTTATGTTATAAAAACAAAAATAAACTCATTATGCACTGGCTTGCCTATGTCATTCACAGGAGCTACCTGCAAGCAATGGAAAAATACATCTGTCATGAAGGAAGCCAACAACTGAATAAAAATTTAAACAATAAGGCTACAGGTGATAAGCACAGATATTATAGAAAAATACTAGTCTTGGAATCACTGCATCATTTGTTATCTGTTATTTGGAGGAAGAATATGGCTCTGGGTACAGCAGATATGCTATCAGTGCTTCTAGTTTTTTGTGTGAAATGCCATGCACAACAATAAAGTGGGTAATGCATGTATTTAAATGAAGAACAGAAAATACATTTTATTTGTACTCCATTATTTCTTTTGCAATCCAAATCTGCAAGAGAAACCAACGTGCAAAGATACAAAAGAACGTTTTTGTTCTATTAACAAAATGAAGTCATACTCTAGGCAGAGGCATACAATAGTTTTTAGTAATTCAAAATTGGATTTCTATCATCAGCAATGGAGCCAAGTTCCACGGTACTATTTTTTGTTACGCAAAAACCAAATGTGGTATTTCACAGCAATTTGGGTTTCTTTGGGGAAAAGGGGGTCGGGGTGGCATGCAGCTCATATCAACTACTTTCCAAAGGATACCGGAACCTTTTCTTTTTATTAAAAAGTTTTACCACAATTTTAACAAATATTTACCCTCCTCCTCCCTCCCCCTCCCCCCTCCCCCCCCTCCACCCACCTTCTCTCCCCCCCCGACTTCCCAGAGCAAATACAGGTATAGCATTTACCAATCATAAGCTAAAATATGCTAATTATTCATAAACTCCCATCCCTCCCCTAGAACCATAACTCCCTTATTTCATATAAAAGAAAAAAAAGAAAAATACTGTATACAAATACAATTATTACTTTCTGCTCATTCATATGCTATTTGATACTTTTTAGTCTGATATTTGTTTTGAATATATTCTATCCATCTTTTCCATTCCATTATATATCTTTCTTGTGAATAGTCTTTCAGGTATGCTGAAATTTTTGCCATTTCTTCTAAGTTCGTTACTTTTAGTGTCCACTCTTCAATAGTAGGCAGATGTTCCTTCTTCCACTATTGCGCCACCAGTAGTCTGGCTGCTGATATTAAGTTTAAAATTAATTTAGTCTCTATTGATGTATAATCCTTAGTCATAATCCACCAAATTTTTATCCAAAATGCTTTGATATTTTTACAAGTCCACCATATATGATAATAAGTAGCATCATCACAATCACATCTCCAACATTTAGCTTGCAAATTCGGATACATACACGCCAATTTTTTTGGATCTAGATGCCATCTATAAAACATTTTATAAAAATTTTCTCTCAAGTTTTGAGCTTGCATTAATTTAACATTTCTAACCCATATTGTTTTCCATGTTTCCATCATTATAGGTTGTTGGATATTTTGTGCCCATTTTATCATACAGTCCTTAACTAATTCTGCTTCTGAATCTATTTCTATCAATGCATTATATAGCCTTTTAATACGTGATTGGCTTAATCCTGATTGATCATTATGAATCATTTGTCTCATAACTACCATAAGTCTATTTGCTAATATTTTAGCAAAGATCTTATAATTAGTATTCAAAAGCGTTATTGGTCTATAGTTTTTTGGTTTGCTACAATCTTGATCTTCTTTTGGTATCAATGAGATAAACGCAGATCTCCAAGATGGAGGCACATCTCCTCCAAATTGGATTTTGTTAAATAAATCCTTGAGCAGTTCTACCATTTCAGACTGTAAATTTTTAAAGTAAACAGCTGTTAATCCATCTGTTCCTGGGGCTTTACCCGTTTTTAACTGTTTAATTGCTAGTATAATTTCTTCAGAAATTATAGGTTGATTCAATCCTTCCCTTTGCTCCATTGGACTTCGACAACTTCCTAACCTTCGGACCTTTCGCCGCGAGCTTAAGACCTACTTATTTTTCCGCGCAGGACTGACATAGAATTTTTAGATGTTTTATGGGTTTTAATTTTAATTAGTTTTTTGGGATTTTAAATGTATTTTAAATTTGGGCCAAATTTAAATAAGTTTTTTAGCTATTGTTTTATCTATATTATGTGTATGTGATTGTTGTTTTTATATAGCTGTTCACCACCCTGAGTCCTTCGGGAGAAGGGCGGTATACAAATTAAATTATTATTATTATTATTATTATTATTATTATTATTATTATTATTATTATTATTGTTGTTGTTGTTGTTGTTGTTGTTGTTGTTGTTGTTGTTGTAAGTTCACAAATATTTTCTTCCTGTAAGTATCTATCTATATCTATACCTTGAATATAACTAGCATATAACTTTGTATAAAATTCTAAAAAAGCCTTTTTAATCATATTCTGTTGAAATACCTCTTTACCTTTATATTTTATCTTTACAATAGTTCGTGATTTCTGTTTTTTCCTTAATACATATGCTAGCCACCTACTCGGTTTATTAGCATTAAAAAATGTATTATGCTTAGCTTATTGTAAGTTAGTTGCCACCTGGTCAGCCATCAACATATTAAACTGCCCTCGTAACATATTTATAGTTTCTTTTGCTTTCTTATCTCCTGGATTGGAGACAAGTAATTGCTCTTTTTTTTAATTTCCTCTTCTAATTCCATTCGTTTCTTCTGCTGTCTAATTCTATATCTATTATTCATATTTATTAAGACTCCCCTCATGTATGCTTTGCTTGCATCCCAGTCCAGATACCGGAGCTTTTTCAAAGGCCATTATCATTCAGGAGCATCCACAAAATTCAAGATGGCAGCCACAGTTACATAGCTGATAGTCCACCACCTTTTAAAAACATGAAAACCATGACAAGTGCCTTCTTGACTCTCTCCCCATTACAGATGTCATTGCTCTTATGAAATATTTGTCTGAAGCACACTGAATATTTGGCTATTTTCAGTACTGATAAAAATTGAATGATTTATTAAAATTGTCTCATTCTGCATTTTCAGTTTAGTTTATTTTAAACCATAGGACAATGAAAGGCTGGTTTGGATTGGGATTATGATGCACCTAGTCCTCTACTACAGACAGAGAATTTTAAAAAAACACTTCACCTGGCAAAAATAGTTTTCTTGGTTTTTTTTTTAAATTCCTAACATGATGAGCCTATGTAAATTTTGCTGAAAATAGTGAGGCAACATTTGGGTAGTTATAAAGTATGTAGGATTAAATCATAAATGACGCAATATGAGTCTCCATGCCAACTACTGAGATCATAGTGATAGAACCTTATTTATAACTAGATGTATGAAACCCAACAGGTAATATAAGAGGTATTATTAATAATAAGAATTCTGCTTCTCCCCATACAGACACTGATAAATTCTTATCTGAATGGGATTTAATACTATTGACTGCTAAAAATCTATCCTTTCCCACAACCTTAGCTAAAGCAAGATCCAACATTGACTTTTTCCAAACCACATTTGGATAGCTGCCAAATTAATCCCCACAGTAAACACAGGGGTGCAGTCACCTCTCAAAAAGAAAGAAATACACAGAACTTGAATGGCTGTTCCCCAGACCAGTCGCCATTTACCGCTCCAAGTTCCAAGTGGCAAGAGACGAGGGCTGCTTTGAACCACCGGTTGGGCAAATATACCGAGGTGGAATGCTGATGCTGCGCAAGTGCAAGTAGTGCTTAGCTGCCACAGCTTCCAGCTATCGCAATTGCTGCTTGGCCCGCTTGCACTGCAGTTCCTCCACCAGGCAAAAATGTGAAGATTTCTCCACGGACCATCAAAATTTTCTCGCAGACCACTGGTGGTCCATGGAACACCGGTTCGTGACTGCTGCTATGGACTAAAGACTAAAGGTACCCAGTAGATTCCCAAAACTTTTACAAACCTATATCTTTAAAATATTTTCTTCCAATCAGACTCTTTCTAGTGCCTCTACAGAAATGGTTTTACAATCTCAGCCATCATTTTCCATCAAACCTATTCGTTTGGCTTTGGTAATTGTTTTGGCTCCACTGTGAAGTTCTCCTTAGACTATATAAGAAAATTATAGATGATTAGCAATTTAGTTCCATTCAGTAGAAGAGGTAATAAATCTTATGATATTCACAATATATGGCATAACATTCGGGTTGTGTTATGATTTGAAAATGATTATGATGCTGAACATATAAGGATTTTGCAGCAGTGCAGAATCTAGGGCAATGGTAGTTGCTTGATTTCTAACAACTCAGAAGATTTCCATTAGTGTGCTATTTAAAAGGATTAGCTAAGAGAAAAAATCTATTTGGCATATTGAAAAAAACAGCCCAAACATTCTATTAAAATTCTTTGCTCATGAATCCAGATTTACTAACAGCAGCAGTATGGGTAGTAAAGAAAGGAAAATCACTCATTCTCCTTTATTAAAATATGTAATTATGCAGTAAACCATAACAAGCAGGTTCCTTTCTCACTCATATCTTTAATGTCTATATTGCTTGTTCATGCTGCTATGAGCCTCCTTGAAAGTACTTCTTCTTAATATAGTAAACACTAAGTTGATCAAATTAGCAAATTTGCTTGGGTTATTAGCATCTGGCAATCAGTATTAGGGAAGGGAAGATATAATCTCTAAGGGTGACAAAATGTGTTACAAGAAATTGTGAATGGAAAAATGCAATGGATAGTTTCTTCATTCTATGGGAAATGATCACAAGGACAAAAAGGATGCACATTTATAACCAGAAGGTTGAATGATCATGTGAGGAATCATGAGTCACTTCGGTGAAAATGAAGGATGTAGGATACTTATGAGAAACCTATCTGCTGAACCGATACAGACTAATGAGGGCAACATCAGTTATGAATAAATGGATTGATTATTTGAAAATTATACCATTTATCATGTTCACAAATCAATTTAGAAGGGAGAATATAACCTATTAAAAATTCACAGGTAGCAGGAGGAAATAACTCAATCTTTCTTGGTTTTTAACAGTTATAATATGTCTTCGGGTATCTTTTCCCATTAAGTACTGTACAAGAATTAAAGCAATCCTGCTTGCTGTTTAGAATTTACTATCTGATGCAACTGGCCATGTGAAATCTATGCCACAAGAAATCAGTGGTGATGGTGGGTCTTTTCTTACACAATCCCCCTCTTTAAAAGTCCCTTCTGAAAGCTGTGCCACATCACCATAGCTATGAAATAAGTTGGAGAGGAAAGAGAAAGGACAAGTGGTGCTGCAAGGTATTGTGGAGAGTAATGTATAGACAGTGGAGGCAATGAGAAGATCTCTGATCGAAGATTAAAATATGAATGCAAGAAAAATGTGTTTGTGCATGGATACAGATAATGGCACACCAGAAAAGGAAAATGGGCACAGCCTTATGTCTATTGCTTGAGAATTGCAGCAAAAATCTAGCAGACTCATCCCATTTGGTATTCCAGTCAAGAGTGATTCTTCTAGATGTCTGAGAAACCCATTGGATGGGTTGACATGCTATAGGTCACATTACTATCTTAATCCTGGGAAATTTCAACAAAATCTTCCAATCAAATTTTAAATATACATTCTTCCAGAAACTCAAAATCATGAAAGTTCTGAATGCCAACCAAAATGGCACCTTCTCTTCAATGTTAACTGGTAATTTATCTATCTGGGTAGCTGGAATCTTGCAGCATGAACTGAACATGAATTTTGCATACACTGTGAACAAAATATCTTTTTGCTGTTATGCAAAGTCCTGTTCTAGTAAGATTTTCATTGCTGCCAAGTAACCCTGTAAAGATTATTGTGTTTCATACATATTGGCAGCCAACTATTCAAATTTAAACCATCAAAATAATTAGAAAATAACTGAAAATTAATATCTCAGTATCATCACTGTAATTATCTTCATTCTTGATAGCTTTTTTAAAAAATACTCACAATTGTAATGAATGATGCGGCTGTTCAAATCAGCCTTTTTATAAAAGGGTGACAAATGGCACTGAAAATGAACACAATGTGCAAATTAATGTTTGTTAACACATTTCTGATCAAAGTTCAGAGTTAAAATCAAGACTTGCATCTTACAATTTCTTCTAAACGATTATTGTGATTTCTACAATGAATGATAGTGCATCTTTAGCATAGTATTTCTGTGGGAAACATATTGCATTTCCGTATTTAATGTCTTAATTAACAATTCTTACAGCAAAATGTGATTACTTAAAAATCATGTTTGCCTTCAGATGTCACCAGTGAAGACTAAAACAACTGTCTCCCCACATTTTTGCAGCAATTTATTTTTTGACATCAAAATGTGACCATTTCACTGTTTGTTCAGTTGCTTCTGATTCATTGTGACCCAGTAGATAACATTTCACTAGAATTGTCAATCAGAAACTGCTTTCTTGAGTCCTTGTAAACTCATCCTTATTTCATGATTGAAAATAATGTAGCCACCTTCTCTTCTGTCAGCCTCTTTTTCACCTAGCTTCAGTTTTTTCAAGCGTTAGTGTATTTTCAGGACTCTTCCTTTTACATTAAATGTGTCAAATATTTATTCTTTAGCTTTGTTGTGAATGCTTCCAGTGAACTGTTTGGTCTTACTTCATCTAGTAGTGAATGATTTTTCTCAGATATTTTCCAGCACCACGATTCAAATGCATCTTTATCTTTCTTCAGCCTTTCTAATATTTCTTTACTCAAATACGCATTTGTATGTTATGGCTGGGAAAACCATAACCTTCCCAAAGTGTAACTTTGTTGGCAGTATGATGTCTCTGCACTTTCAACGTAACAGGTATCTTTTTATTTCACAGCTCCATCCCTGTGAATTTCTGACCTACGAATTTAACTCTGTTAGTATTTCAACTTCTTCTCCACTTTGTGCTGGTGCTGCCTACTGAGATATAATAATCACTTATGTACATTATGTATTGTACACTGCCCAAAGTCCCTCTCTATGGGAGATAGCTGGTTAAGAAATATGAAATATAAAATAAATAAATAAATATATGTATGTGTATATCTTAATATTGGGCATTAAACAGGTTTTTATTATATTTCTTTCACCTTCAAGAAACAAGTCCCAAGTTTTCCTCATTCAAGCGATCAAAATAGTATCAGCAGCAGCATATTTGATGTTGTTGATATTCATCCCAGCAATTTAAATTTTGATTGTATCTGGACTTATTCTTTATGCTCTAAAAAAATTCCGAATGGTGCCCACTGGAAATACATAGTGAATCACTGGGATCACAATGAAGAATTTATGTAATGGGCCATGTATAGAAATAATTAAAATACTTTAGAGACATAAAACTATCTTAGTTGAATTATATCAATTCATTTGGATATAACCCTAGGAAATATGGTAGAAATAGCTTGCTGATCCTGGCAAGGAGACATGTGTCTTCTCAAATCTTCATTTATTTATCACAGGGCAGAAAGTTCCAAATCTAATAACGAATCCTAGTCTGAATTGATGGGCAAAATGTCAGAGCTGTTAGAAAGCTTTTACGGGTTTAGTTCCCATTCTTTGGCTATACATGAGGAAAAAATTTTTTTGCCAGAAGCTCCCCAGATTAAAGAAGAAGAAATCAGTTTGGGAAAGAGAACAATTTTAGACCACTTTGTGAAACTTTTCACTTAAACTTTAGAAGCAGTTCATTTCTATGCACCCATCTAGAATGGAAACAAAATCCCATGAGGTTGTTCAATTATAGGAAGGAAAAGAGTACTTTTGTTTTGTCTGCAGATGAGAGTAACATTTTTATTTTTATTTATTCTATTTATTTTAATTTTAGGCTGCAGCAAGATGGTGTTTTTATATTTCACTGGAACTTAAACTATATTTTAGGAAAATGATGGTTTCTGTGCAAGGTATAATTTGCCTGTAAATCAGAATCTAGAAACATGGTTTGATCCTTGCCTGTGTTGTGAGAAAAGTCTAGTTGTCTGGATTCAAAATAAATAGCAAGTTATTCTTGCTACGTTCTTGGAAATGAGGATTCTCAATCTTCGTATGTTAGGAAGAAATTTGTAAGCTAAAATCTATTTTCATAACACGCCATTGTTAGCCATCACACAGTACAAATCCAACCCATACTGAGATGTAATTGTTTCCAAGAGAATATGCAGTAGTAATACACATCCTTCAAAACAAATAACAAAAATTTAAAAACCATTTTAGTTTCAACATGGTTTTGATAAAGACTGTTGTTGTCAGGGTTTCAAGTAACACCCCCAACGAAAGAAATTTAACAGAGCATTCGATTTATATCAATTTATAATTTATTTTTTTCTAAATTATATATTGTTAAAGGTACTTAATATATGATTATTCTATTCATTTGTTCTATATTATGACTGAACTGCAAAGGCAACTAGAAAAGCTTACTGAAATTATTGTCAGAGATAGTTTGAATCAGCTGTATTTTACTGTATACTACATTTATACTACATTTATACTATTATGCTGTATACTATAGCACAGGATAGGGTTGAAATTCAGCAGGTTCTGACAGGTTCTGGAGAACTGGTAGCGGAAATTTTGAGTAGTTTGGAGAACCAGCAAATACCACCTCTGGCTGGCCCCAGAGTGGGGTGGGAATGGAAATTTTGCAATATTCTTTTCCCAGGAGTGGGGTGGGAATGGAGATTTTGTAATATTCTTTCCCCAGGAGTGGGGAGGGAATGGGGATTTTGCAGTATCATTCCCCTGCCACGCCCACCAAGCCACACCACACCCGCCAAGCCATGCCCACAGAACCGGTAATAAAAAAATTTGAATTCCACCACTGGCGCAGGGGTTCCCAAGTGGGCTGTGAGTGGTATGTAACTGGGCCGTGGAAATGGCCAGCAAGGCTACACGCAGGTGCATTCTCACTTGCACAAGCAGCAGGGGGCACATGCACTCCATTTGCTGAGCTGCAGGCATGTGTGCACACCACTCACACAAATGGAGCTGCGCACACATGTGCACACTTGCTGGCCTCTTGCATGGCACCATCTCCTTTCCCCTCCTGTCTGCAAAACTGAAAACATTGGGGAATTCTGTTGTAGCACTACTTAAAACATTTTTCCAATTTCAGATTAAAATATGGAACTAAGGAGAACCCTCACCATTTCATAGAGAAATTCACTTTTTATAAATGGCCACAGAAGGAATAAAACCCCGCATGAATATTGAAAACAGCTATTCAGAATAGAAAGGGACTGAGACAAAGATGCATATTGTTCTCATATCTCCTTAATGTATACAGTAAATATATTATAAAAATAACAAGATTAGAAAAGATGACAGCTGTAATCAAAATAAGGGGCTGGACTACTAATAGTTGAGATATGTAATTGATACCAGTGTCTTAGCTGAAAGTAACAATGAGCTAAAAGAATTCAGGTGCAGAATAAAAATGGAAAGTGAAAGTACAGATTAATGTTAAATGTTAAGAAGACAAAGGTAATGTAATACTGTTTTCTTAATGAAAGTTCATAGTGAAGAAGTGAAAACTGCTTTTTCTTTCTTTGGGATCAGTCATAGATAAAGATGGATAATATGCTCAAGAAGTAAACAGATTAATCTTAAGGAGGAAGCTAATGATAGATCAAAATATTTCTATAGAACTGTTAAAAGAATGTTCTTTTCAGTGATAATATACAGTTGTGAATTTGAACAATAAGAAACAGTTACAGGAGGATGATATATACCATTGAATTACAAAGACTAACCAAAAGAAGATTACTAAGAGTACCATGGTTTATGAGAAGAATCAACGGGTTGATCCTGTACAACATTCTTGGGTCAACAATAAGGAAGTAGAAACTTACACATTTTGGGCATCCGTTGTAAGTGGATGTTGAACAAAAATGATTATTCTTGACAAAATTGAGGAAGTAGAGGAAGGAGGATTGGTGGATTGAAAGAGATTATAAAATTGCTTTTGCTTACCCTAAAATAAGGTAAAGTGGTAAGCAATTTCTTCATGCAACTAGCCAGAATTTAGCTTGACTCAATGATACCTTATTAAGTATTGTATTAAGTAAGTAAAAGAGCTGATAAAATATAAACATTTACTTTCTGCTGGTATTCCAAGAATTTTGGAATGTTTGGGAGAATATAACATGGATTGGGTAGAAGCACTTAAAATCCCTGTAGAAGGAAAAATTTCCTACATCTGCAAGTATAAGTCAGTTTTAAATGAGATTTCAGAAAATGGCACCTATAGGATTTCATGAAATACATTTTTGCATTTCATATATTCACTATATATGCTGCAGGCTCTGATACGTTTGACCAATATTTCATGACATGCTGATATTTAGCAGATCAATAAATGGACAAAAGGTCAGTCCATTTCATGAAAAGATTTCACTAAGTGAATCACTCAAAAAATTTATCCCGCTATTGAAGAAGTACATCATTATGCTAAATGATTTTGCGTCACAGAAGGGAGATTCTGTTTATAGCATAAAACTGACTTAGGAAAGGATCTTAATGGCCCCAAGAGCTCTGTATCTCTGCCTTTTATCATATTATATATGTATCAGAAAGCTAAACAGCTAAGCTGAATCCAAACCAGCTCACTGCAAGGAATCCTAAATTTATCTATTATAAGAGGCAGATATATTAAGAGTTCTTCTGGATATGAATATCTGTCTGATATCACAGATTGTGACAACAGCCAGGCATACCTTATAATCAACTTTTTCTAAGATTTCCCAAAATTGTTGATAATGTCTATAATGGACTACTGAAATACTTTACGAACAGCTAAAGTTTGGTCTGCAGAAAATAGGTTGACCTATAATGTAATATGAATGGACTATATAATATACTAATATTAAAAAATATTCCACTAGAGTTCACTCAGAAAACACTAACAGATTTGTCTCCAATTGTTGCTGAATTATCTAGCAAATATTAGGAGTTGCTTTTCTCAGTAATTGCTTTTGGGTTCTGAAATGCGATCCCTCTGAGAATAAGAACATTGTTAACATTGTTGGCCCATATTCTACTTTATAGCAATACAATGAAATGCAAAGCAAGAGAGAGACAGGAATTAGTACAAATCGCACAGAATCAAATAAGCAATCTGATTTATCTAGTCAACAGGAGTCAAGCATAGACACAATCCAGAAACTGTACACAGGGTCAAGACACAGGTAAGTTCAAAAAGTATTCTTCAGGAATCCAGATATACAACAAAACATGGTCTAAGGAACAGAACCAAATCTTCAAGTTGTCTAGCTTCAATGTCCAAAACAATTTCATCACGAACAAAATGACGTTCAACCGGTCTAGATCATATTAGTAGTCCACGGGATTTAAAATTATGAATTTAGTGGTCCCTGAGGTCCGAAAAGTTGGTGACCTGGTCTAGACCATATGGGACATATTATTCAATATCTCACTCTACTGTTGATTATATAAATTCTAAATTAAACAAAAGGGAACCTCCTATAGTTTTATTTAGAAATCAATAATTATTTCCAGTCTGAAAATTCAGCTTTTAAATTCTGATAGAATATCAGGTGATTTTAAAATTAGTAGGTTCTTGATAGCCTTAAATAGAGTTCAAATTCTAAAGGGAAAAGCAACAGCAATGTTGCATTTCATTAAGACACATAATGCTGAGAAACAATAGAGTCCCTTGTGGCATTGCATTTTGATTTAATGTTTTTCCACTCCAGTGACAATTCATCCCCCACTGCCTTACAAATGATGACTTGTGGGTCTTAACCTTACAAGAACGATACATGTGACCCATTAGCTACCCTACTTAAAAGCTTTTGTTAACCTATAGTAAGAGCTGGAGCCATGGTTTAAATATAGACAGTCCAAATCATAGTAGCAGATGGTCTGCCAAAACATGCTCCCTTCAATCCTTTTTATTCCCCTTCTGCAAATCATCAATGTTTTTTTCCTAGTATTACCTAGTATTACTAGACTTAGGCTTATATTTTTGCAGATGACTTAGTAACAAATGACACAATGGCTTTAAGAACACTTACAGGATGAGTGGCTAATTTGGTTTGAATTAAATTATTATCAAACAACAGACAATGTTGTTCAAAGTAAAAAGAAAATGAATAGAATAGATCTTGCCTTTGCAACCATATATTCATGTTTGGAACTGATTCCTGCATAATAAATTCCATTTAGGAAACCCTTCAGAAAATAATCTATGCCCTGATCATCTCATGATTGGACTATTGCATTGGGGAATACTTGGGGCTGCCCTGAAGCTACAACTTGGATTGGACTCTAAAATTAAATACCTTTCTAGGCAGTAGTTTATCTCAAATGAAAATGTCAAGATTTGATGAAAAGACAAAGGGTAGATTTCTTTTGTGATGGCTTTAATTAACTTGTCTATTACTAGCAGAATTTTTTTATTTTATTGGAATTATTTTTTATTTTATTTTTCATTATTAAATTTATTTTCTGTCCATCTCATGGTTTGAGGTTTCTCAGAGCAGTTTACAGTGTGATAAAATGTAGAATTATGCATTTTGTAGCAAATGGTTCTGGGGTTGGTAAAATGAGGACCCAGATTGTTGGGAGCAATATGCTGACTCTAAACTGCTTAGAGAAGTTTGGAAAGCACTGTGAAGCAGTTTATAAGTCTCAGTGCTGTTGCTATTATGTGATTATTTCCGTTTTCATTTAATAAAGTAACCCTATTTAGATAAAGTTACGGAAGTGTGTACATTAGTTTTTTATTTAGCCTCCATATGTTATTTTAAAAAAATCAGTGGGTACACTGACTTAATTTTGTACTAATTTTCTTGTGTATTCTTTCATCTACCATGTTTTCCCCAAAATAAAACCCTGTCTTATATTTTTTTGAACCCTGAAATAAGTGCTTGGCCTTATTGCCATGCACTCAAAAGCCTGATTGAGCTTATTATCAGGGGATGTCTTATTTTGGAGGAAGCAGGATACGATATTCAATATTATGGTTCAGGATAAATGTTATATGGAAAAATAAAGCCATAAGGTACCACAAAATGGGAATTTTAAATTTTAAAAAAGGTAGTATAGTTGTTTTATTAGGTTAACAGATCAGATGCTGAGCAACAAGAAGTCGTCAAAGTACTGGAAAACATTAACTGAAAGTTTAGAAGAATTAAGACACATTCTAGGAACTTCAGCTGTAGCGCAATAAGTTAAACCCTAATCAAATACAGCAGGGGTCTCCAACCTTTTGGACCTCAGGGATCACCAAACTCATAATTTAAATCCCGTGGACCACTGGGGGCGGGAGGGGAGGTTCAGCTGCCTTTCGGGCCTACCTGTCTGCTTCTGTGAGGCCTTCAGCTGGAAGGCCCGAGAGAAAGTGCCTGGTCCAGGCACACAGCCTGGAAACCTCTTTTGTGTTCCTTCTCTCAAGAAGCTTGGTCAATCTGAGTGAAGGAAAACAAAGACAGGCAGATTGACGGTGGCTTGCTGACGTTGGTGGGAAAGTCGGTCCTATATTCCAGAGCTGTGGTAGTCACAGGACTGGCCCTTTGGTCATCCTGGAGCAGCTCCTCCACCTGGGTGCACTAGCTCTGGAAATGAGACCGGGCCGTGGTGGGGCTGGAAATCTCTGCCATAGGAGGTGGCATGTGCAATGTGCAACTTTGCAGGTGGTGCAACATGCAAAAAGGAGCACAGCCCTTGCTGTCCGGAACAAGATAATGGTGCTGTTATGGAGTGGGGTGGGCAGCCGAAGTGGCGGTGGCGATAGGTGGAAGGTGCTGGAGCGAAGTGCTACTTGCATTTGCATGACATCAGCATTCCGCCTTCGCCGTGGTATATTTGCACCAGCTAGTGGCACCAAGGCAGCCCTTGTCTCCTGCCTCTTAGGGCTCAGAGTGATAAACCACATCCAGGAAGCACTACAGCTTTTTTCCATGTTACCATTTCTTCCCTACATTACAGTACACTGTTTATAATGTCCTATTTTAACTTTAATCAGCATCAACACAGAATCTTAACTGGTGCACCATTATTATTTTTTGCACAACATAATCAATGCAATGCAGCAAAGTAAGCAAAGTGAACAAATCTCAGTTCCCCCCCTTTTTTTCCAGAAAGAGCCGCAGGGAAAGAAGAGGAAAAACCCAGTCGGCTTTGTGCAGAAAAGTTGGGCAGATACCTCAAAGATAACTCCAGGAGGAGGAGGAAGAAGAGGAGGTTTCCTCCTCCTCCTCCTGGAACTGCTGTTGCTCTTCTTCCTTTTCTTCCCGGCTGTAGCCACCCAACCTTTGAAGATCCAGTATTTCCACCTCATCCAAAAGGCTGGCTGGGGGCAGAAGGATGGAAGGGGTGGCAAGGGCTTTGTGGGGTCCCTCTGATGGGGGATGGCTTGAAGTAGACGAAGGGCTTGGCTTGGCATATGAGAGCCGGCACTGGGATCGACCTGCCGGCTGGAGGGGAGCTGCTGGAGGAGACTGATGAGGGGGCGCATGGGGCTTGGAGTGCTTGGGGCTCAGAGCGGTAAACCACGTCCAGGACGCACTACAGCATTGCTGTCCATTGGAGATGCTAGATCGGCCTCCTGCAAACTCTCATCTCTCGAGGAGCCGGCCAAAGTTTCCCGTACCGCTTCAGCGAGTGCTCCTTGAAAGATGAGAGTTTGCAGGGGGCCGGTAGAGCGTCTGCAATGGACAGCAAAGCCAGGGTTGACTCCGACTGCTTCTCTCTGCTAACAGGCGGCCAAGCTAACTGCCTGAAGGACCCCATCCTGTCTCTGGGATGTGGGCAGTGCAGGAAACCTTGGCTGGGCTCCTCAAGAGCAATGCAACAATTTCTCTGCAGACCACCAAAATTTTCTCGCAGAACACCAGTGGGCTGCGGACCACGGTTGGTGACTACTGAAATACAGATATCAACCAGAAGTAGTAGTAATGCAACAGCTGAAAAACTGACAGATCTACAGGAAAGGAATTTGTTGATTTAATTCAGTTGAAGAGATAGAACAGCTCTGAAGAAAGCAGAATGATGATCACTGAATGTGCATCCAGCAGCATTAAAGTTTTGCCCATTTGTCTGATTTAATGGAAATAAAAACCTTGCCTGAATGTATCCATATCCTCTAGGATGCTACTGTTTCTAAGACTTCAATTTTGTAAGAAATATTTTAAGGACAGATTTTACTGAAATCTCTTTTCTTGTCTTTCCTCCCTGTTTTTCCTTGTATTTCAAAAAAATAATCTCATTCACCAGATGTTTTCTACATCTCTGGTGTTATTTAACTCCTCATAACATAATACAAAAACATTGTAAGTAACAGTTGTAAAGTAGCTGATAGGCAGCAATAGATTCAAACAAATTCTATAAATTCTATTCTAAATAGCCCTGGAATACCTTGAATGCAGGAATAATAAACAGCATCAATAAAAATATTTGTGTTCAGAAATAATGAAAAAAGCTTGTACATATTTGGATGAATGGTTCATATTATATTTCTATAGACTTCTGCTAATCGTTGTGTCATCACAACAATGGGCTAAGAGATGTGATATTGTTGATGACTGAGAATACATTAGAAATTTTGGCAAGTTAGTTTGACCACGATAGGATAATTGATAATTCAGGAAAGAATTCCTGGAACTTTCTACTCATATATGAACCCTTCTAACGTTTAGGTTTGCCCACAATACATGACTATCACAAAAGTGACTAAGAAATTGTATTATTACATAGTTGTTTTAATGTACAGGCTACCAAGCAATGTATACCTCAAACAATTCAGTGAACAGAAGTATAAAAACCATAATATTTGCTAAATCATTGTAGCATAATAAAAGAGTTTTAAAAAGACGTATACAACATATGGAAATCTGAACTGGAACATTAATACATCATTATTATTGTTGTTCATGGAAAAAGGAGCAATATCAGATTAATCGGGCTTCCTATTTTGTGCATTGATACACATATCCAGTCTTATATCATTATTTTCTTTTTATGGCTGTACCTGTGAGGTCTCTTTCCAGAGAGCATTTCTAGGATCTAAATCAGGGGTGTCAAACTGGCAGTCTGCGGGCCGGATGTGTCACATGAAGCCACGCCCACCCCAGCTCCGTGAAGGAGAAAAACATCATGAAACATCATGTGACGGCAACATGACGCCGTGAGTTTGACATCCATGATCTAAGTCATATAGGCACTTCAATATGCACACTTATTAATGAAAGGGAGTTAACATCAAAGTTGTACCTGGCTTTTAGTTATAGTGTCTATCATTCTTCGTTAATTGCATAAATTAGCCTTATTTAGTCAAGAATACATATTTACAATTTTTTTGTGCACAGACTCTTTGACCCTTGCATAAAATATGCCAAATAATGTGCTTACTGTCTTGTATGCATGTAAGAATACTTTTGTAGATGTCTAAACAAATTTCATATACAGAATAACTCTGATACAAATTTTTATACATAGTAAGAGCATTCTAAAGGTGTTGATAATTCTTCGATAGTAGATAATACTATATAATATATAACAGTATATATTACTCAACTGTAAAATAGCAAGACAGACTTACCTAAATTCATCCATCAAGAGACAAGTTGGGAAAAGTTGAAGAACATATATAAAAAGAGAGAGATAAAAATAAAAATGAAAATTTAATAACCAATAGTCATTCTGATGACAAACTAAAAATAGTAATGACAATATTGGCAAGTGGACTTACTGTTAGCAAGGAATACTGAAAAGTAGCATGGGATTAATAGAAATGAATATTTAAGTTTAATTATAAAATAATTAAAAGGTATATTAGAACATAGGAACTAGTGTCACCTAAGTTGTATGAACTAGTGTCACCTAACTAGTATCACCTAAGATGCAGATGTATGTTGCTGTTGTTAGTCACGAAGTCATGTCCAACGCATTGCGAGCCCATGGACAATGTTCCTCCAGGCCTTCCTATTCTCTACTATCCCCTGGAGTCCCCGCTGACTGCTTCAGTGACTCCATCCAGCAACCTCATTCTCTGCCGTCCCATTCTTCTTTTGCCTTCAATCGTTACCAGCATTAGGCTCTTCTCCAGTGAGTCCTTCTTTCTCATTAGGTGGCCAAAGTATTTGAGTTTCTTCTTCAGGATCTGGCCTTCTAAAGAGCAGTCAGGGTTGATCTCCTCTAGGACTAACTTGTTTGTTCGCCTTCCAGGCCAAGGGACTTGCAGATGTATAGATCTCATCAATTATTTATTTATTTAGCAAACAAATTTATATGGCCATCCAACGCACATAAAGGTTACTCCACAGATGATTATTGGGGATCCATGAGTTATGCTCAAAAGTACATGATGGTAATGGGAGCACCAGAAATTATTTTTTGGAAGATTTGTGCAACATTCTGAATGAGATTCAAGGGGACAAACATATTTTGTTAGATGACATGAATGGATATGACAGAAATAATATATGTTATTACAAATAATCACATTTTAATTCTTTTATTAGCTTTATGTCCTGCCTTTCACTGAATTACTAAAGATGTTATGCAAAGCACTCATTTCCATTTTATTTGACAACAGGAGCCCTTTGAAGTAAAATGAGAGAGAGAGAGGGATATGTGTGTCAAAACAACCCAGGCAACTTTTATGGCTAAAGAAATATCTAAACATGGGTTTCCCTGATACCTGTTAAACACCTTAAGCACAACACAACACTGTCTTGCCCACCCAAGGAGAGGCGGCATTGCTTTAAACCAGTAATGGGAAAATACTACCAGTCTTCCGATATGCAGAAATATCTCTGTTAATTTCATCCAGTTTTCTGAGTCTGATTCTAGAATGCTAAAGCCTGTATTTGATACAGGGCCCCCCATTCAGTGGCATCTGTAACAAGGTCCCAATGACTTTAAAACAACATATGTGTTATTATATCATTACCCAACTGCTGCAATTATGTAATGACCTCATGATGTCTGATGTAAATACATTAGGCGTGTAATTTGTGTGATAATGCCATCCTTGTTGAAGAGTGCGTAGGAATGCAAAGAAGAATGCAGGAATAGTTAGGGCAAAATGACAGACAATTCAGTCTTGGAAATGAGAAAGTGTGAGAAAAGAAATTCAAAATAATTCTGCTTTGAGTTGTTCAGTATAAGAGGGGGCAGAAGAAAACTTTAATAGGCTTTCAAGAATCTGTAATTATACCTTACAGCAGTAAAGTAGCATTTCCGTAATCCTTGCTCTGTTGGTTTCATGACCCAGCATACCTCAAAGAGCTGATAATCATGCACTTTGATGACTAAGTGGCCAAATTGCCAATTAGAGGAAGACAACTTCCAGGAAAAAATCCAGCTGCAATGAGATGCCTTCCATGGCCATCCTTTGATTGGTAGTTCCATCGCTCAATCATTATATGTACACAGTGTGATTTGCCACCCTAGTTAATGCCTACTTTGTGAATTTGATGCTCTCAGGTCACCAATAGCAATCATTTTACTTCCTTGTAAAGGGGAAGAATGAACCAACTTTCAGTGTGTCGGTAGTGTGTGGCAAAAGAAAATGATTTTGAAAGCTCCAATAATATTCATATCACATTTTCTGAGAAGCATTTTAATTTGGTTAATTCTGATTTTTATTCTACGCAATGCAATGCTTCCTGGTATTCTCTAGGAACACATCTGTATAGAAAACAAATAATGTAATCTGGATTATAAAAGAGAGAAAGAGTCAGTTCCTCTAATTGTAAGAACTGAAAAATAAGTAGTTGAGATGCATCAAATTGCCACCAGGAAACTATGATTGTATTAGTCCAATTGTACATATTTTCATATAATTGTTCTTGGGGACATTTCAAGTTCACAACATAGAAAAGATTTCAAGTAATTATTAGTTGCTTTAGGGAAGAATAACATGGCAATGCTTAAACGAATAATGTGTAATTATAGATTTAACCTAACAAGCATGGTAATGCTAGACCGGGTGTCAGCAACCTGCGGCTCTGGAGCTCTTTGGGCCCTCTGCTGTGGCTCTCTGTTCGGTGATCCCACCACTGGCTCTCCCTGCCCCTCGCCCTCACCTCCCAGTCACTCCTCGCTGGCCTGAGAAGGTAAGGGAGGTAGGGGGGGAATAGAGAAGCGGTCAGGACAGAGACAGAGAGATACAGAGAGAGGGGGGAGGGAGGAGGAGAGAGAGGGAGGAGGGAGGGAGGGAGAGAGAGATGTCAAAAGGGTTTTGTGGTTCCTGGAGTTTTTTAACAACTACCCTAATGACCGGCTGGGTAGGCCTAGCTAGGAGGGATCATGTGATTAGTGGAAGTGAGTGACATCGAGTTGGCCACACCCACCCAGATTTTGTGGCTCCCAGTGTTTTCTTTTCTGTGGGAAATGGGTCCAAATGGCTATTTGAGTGTTTAAGGTTGTAGTCCTCTGTGCTAGACCTTTTCTTTGCAATCTTGGAAGGAATTATATGTCAAATATTAAGAGATGTTTAATTTATCAAATCTATTAATCTTTATCTAAGGTGACAACAACACGGAATATCTAGGAAAAGTATTGACAGTTTGCCTTAATGTTTTGCTTTTATTGTTCAGATATTTAAATTATAGAGAACTCTTTACAAAGCCGAAGATCAACATATAAAACCAAAAATTTCTACTATAACTGCAATTCTAAGAAAAAGGAATGGTGGTGTATTTTTTAAAAAAAATATTGTGTTAATTACATTCATTAAGTATAAATTTTTTGTTTGCTTGCTTGCTTTCACTCAGCTAGGAAAGCTTAGGTAAATATACTTTTCTTGATATGTTATCAAGCAGAATATTCCCCTATAGCAGAATTAATGCCACATAGTATTAATAGTTTACTCTTTGCCCTAAACCACATTTGTGGTTTAAGGAACTAAGGTTCCTTAAATAACCCATATACCTGAGTCACAATAAATATTTAGAATCCAAATATTTGATTTGGATTTGAATTTGCCCAGACAAAACACAAACCAATAAGGTTTATTTATATATATGAATTCTATCAAAATAAATCAGAAAGATAGCCTGACTGTGATGATTTAGAAAGTATGGATGGAGATCTGCAGCCCCTGAACGTTGAAAAATTCCAACCAGTATGATCAATAATGAAAGATGCGGGGAGTTGCAGATCAACCATCTATGAACAGAAAAACCCATGATCTTAAGAAAGATCCATTTGTTTGTTAAAAGCCAACATAAGGAAGCGTCTTTTTTCTGTTCAGGAGAAAAAGAGAAACAAACCTAGAAATCAATGATGATGAAAAAGATAACATTAATGAAAGAAATACTAAGCTACAAAAAGCTCGTCTACTCTTTATGCATTTGGAGAAATATATATTTTGTAGAAAGGTATATAACTAGGGCTGGATGCCTGGATGAAGAGATAAGGCACTGCCATCAGAGTGTGCACTATAAAGGAGCCTCATCAGGAGATTATTTTACTATTAAAATTACAGGTGGAATCTCAGCATGTAAACTCATTTGAACAGAATTGGGAGTCAAAGAAAAAGTAACCAGAACAGAATGGCATAGTTTGTGTCAGTTGTAAGACAGGTGTCAGTGTACAGAACACAGTGATTTAGAAGCAGAAAGCACACTGGTGCTTAGCACTCCTAAGAGGCCAGTACTCAATTAGCCTCAGTCAGTTTTGGCAATGCAGACAACTGTCTTAAAAGATCAATTAGCCAGTTCAAGGTCAGAGGAGACAGTTGACCTTCTACTGCCAGTCTCAACAAGACTTTGGTCCTTCCTTTCACACACCACAAAACAATTCTTCTCTTCCTTTCATTCCCCTCATTTAGCAAAGGAATTTCTCAAGGGTTTCAATATTATTCAGAACAAGCATCAATGTGTGACCTAATCAACACACTGAACCTTGACAAAGGAAAGCCCTACTCAACTAACCTGTTTCTGAATGGACTGGAATGCTACCCTCCATTCTCAACACCCCAAACGATGCGTAAGCTTTGTTTTAATCTGCAGTGGAAACACAATACTTTCCCGTAACTCAGTGGATTTAGTGTTACACACATTTGGGGTGCAAGGTCTCAGTCACTGACATAGAAGTAAACGTTATGAGTCAATCTGTAGCAGTGTTTCTCAGTCTCAGCAGTGGATAATGATGAGTGCTGTCTAAACATCTAAAACTTGCTGAGGTTGACAAACACTGCTCTGTAGGATTTTAAGGAGGAATTTAGGGTAGGGAGGAAAGGAGGCAGATCTGTGTAATGAAGAAAAATAAACAAAGAAGTAAATGAAGGAGGAAACTGATTCAGAACAGGAACCAATTTTCTGCCATATGCTTAAAAGGACAGCTTGAAAATGACAAAATAATTAAGCAGTCTTAATTGCAGATTTTCTTCATACCAATATCCCAAGAGGGGTGGCAAGCATTTTTAAAACTTGCAGAATATGGAAGATTTTCCACCCATTAAAAAGGAAGAGAGGGAAAGTTTTACATTTCTGTTCTTTGTTTATTTTGCTGTAAAATGCAGAGCACAAAAGCCCTGTGGGTCTCTGGGCAGCCAAGGATTGATGCTGGGACAAGGAAAGCAAAAAGGAAGAATGGTCTGCAAAGGCAACACTTTTCCATAACAAGGACAAGGCTGCTATGTTTTAGAAGTATTAGTTCTGGCTTCAGTCACAAGCATAAAGGAATTTGGCAAGCCTCATACAACTCCCTCATAGCCTCAAAAACACAGACGATTCCAGCACAATTGGCTGGCCCAACTCAGACAAATGCTAGGAGATGTTTCATCACGGCATTTTTCAGCTGTTGACCTACTGTCTTGGAATTCAGCAACAGCTAACATCTTTGATTTTAACATTATTTGAAGTTAATTACTGTAGTTGCCTGTAATGAGTCTTTGTCTTATTCTGCACAATCAGCCAGAATACAGGCACACTAAAGGCAATGCTCAAGAGAAAGAATTTTAGTTTTTGAAACTTCATTTTCAGCAACTTGATTTCCTGAACACTCACCTTCTCCTTCAATATTTGGGCTGCTTTTCAAATTAGGGAAGTAGAGAAAGCTTGTGGTTAGTCTGCAATCTCCTTTAGACTCCAATACACATTCTCTCCAGTCTAAGTAACCTGATGTCAACCTTCCCAAACTGTTGCCATCCAGATGTGCTGAATTCCAACAAAGAAGTATGTTTAGTTATGCAGAATCTCAGAGCACATTTTGGGGAAAGCTCATCTTTTACAAAGCCTGGACATTATATAGACTTTTAGGTTCCTCAAGTAACTTGGTCCTTCTATGACACGAAATACAACTAGATTCCTTTGCTCGACAGTAAACTTTTTTTTAAGCCTTGTATTTTTCCACATTTTCCACAGACATAATATTTAAAATGTGTATTTGAAAGGGGTTGAAACATTCTAGAGCTTTCATACAAGTAAGTACATACTTCAGGGTACAAGTACATTGGATGGCAAACACTATTTAGAATATTCTACTTTAAAGAATAAACCAGCCTTGACCTAGAGCTTGCTACTAGGAATAACAATTGGATATATTTGCTGTTACGACTCTAGTGAAAACACTTGAAAATAAAAGAATTTAACAACTTATAAAATATTGAAAAAAGCAAAATATACTTGCTGCATAATATGTGTTTCTTAAGAAAAAGAATGTAATGAGCCTGAACATTAAGTCTTTAACAAATCATTCTTACTCGGCTTTTTAAAATTCTTATTCACTCTTCTTACTCTTTTTAAAATTTAATTCCTCCAAACTTTGTTTTCTTGGGATATCTGCTGTTCAACATTATACGTTTTTGAACAGTTAATGGCCTAAACTAAATAGGAAGATGCAAGTGTTTAGTTTCTAGTACATACACATCAAAGATTATGGTGATGCCTAGGAATTTGAAATATTTATTCAATTTGATTATTATGTACTGACAGACCCAAAGCAGCTAGAAATACTAAGGCGCACATTTATGTTAGTTGCAAAGATTAGTTGGGTAGAAGGTCAAAAGTGATAGATGAATGAAACAAGGCACACATAGTAATCTATTGGATGGAGTCTCAAAGGAATACACTGGCTCTCTTGTTCAAATTATGTAAGCTGGCCAGTTTTTATGAGATAGTTATTTGTCTAGCTTCAATTAACTTCTTCTTTTGATAAGTATTAAAGCATCTACTGCTGATTATCTAAAAAAGCCTTCTCTAATATGATATCTTCCAGCTATTTTTGGATTTGTAATTCCCAGAGTGTCTAGACTGGGAAGACATTACCATAGCTCTGAACTTCCATTTTTAACAGCCGTGCAACAGGTGATCTATGCCTTGCTAGGTTGCTGCTGTAGGAGAAGGAGTAGCAGAGCCTGGGGATAAAGTCAAAAGACAAATCAGCTTAGAGTCACTACATAGCCACAAAATAACAAAATAACTCTAACTCCTCTTGAATTCCACTGACTCTCATCTAAACCAAAATAGTGCTAATTGTTGAATAGATTCTTGTACATAGGCGTGAGTACTAATAAATCAGTTTAATTGGAACTTCATGTGTGGTCCTGGTCTTTTCCACCTGACACATAATGACATTTAAAAACTGACTCAAATCTAGCTACAAAATAAAAAGATGCAATGATATCAATAAACCTTTAATCATTCTGAATATTCAGTTTTGTGTATTTCCTCCACCCTGTCCCTTTTCTAAACATATTTTGTAAGTAATTGTGTATGTAAAGAGGAAGAGTCTAGCAGTTTGCCAGATTATACAAATTCAGCCAATAAGTGGAAAAAGTAAATAACGAAGTATGTGGTCAGGCAAACATGGGATGGTAAAAATATGAGCTTTCAGAAAACTCAGTTCTCAACCCAGAAAGCAATTATATTCCCTTTAACCAGCAGGTGCTGCTCTGGCAATAGGAACAGACGTGAACAGCAAAGGCTGTAATAAAACAACTGAGTTGCTTGAACATAATAAACTGAAAAATGTGTCCAAGCAATATAAGGGCCAAATGAAACTGGCAGCCCTATGCTTTGGAATACAAATAGAATACAATACAAACCATCAAGAAACTTTCCTTCCCAACCTTCTCAATGGTCTCCCTGTCAAAGAAAATCACAAGGTCACTCATTGAACAGACACATTCTACTCTGCTCAACTTGGACAAGTTACAATAGAAGTCCAACACAAAAACCAACCAAAACACCACAAATCAGGAACACTGTTCCCCACAATTTCAGCTGTGATCTATCTCAAATCAACACAATCCCTTTGTTACAGTATATGGCAGACAGACTTCAAAATGTTTTCTGCCAATGTGCAAGAGATCAGCATGAAGTCTCCTCCTTTTACAGAATATTTAGGGAAATTGTAGAGCCCCAGAACCCTGGGAGCAGGGGGGAGTTGGCATAAATACAGAGAAATACTGTGAGGCTACAACAAGAGAATTCAACCACAGGCCTTTGCTGAGATATTAATATGTCCACAATTCCCTATAAAAGTTATAGGGTAGGCCTTAGTGAAATAACAGTTTTCTATTGCCCAATTCATCTAATACAAAATCAAGCAAATGTTATTATGTTCTTATCATTGAGGAGCCAATGTCTTCTCTCTATTTCATTATTCTTCTGCAAAATCTACCAGACTGAAATAGCACACTTTTTGTAGGTAAAATATCTTTGAACATGAAGCTTTCTTTTGAATCAAACAGTCCTTAGCTCATTATTTGAAAATTGCATTATATGTAATGAGTGAAATACTTTAACAGTAGATTAATCAGAAATTTAATTTGAACTATTCAAGTTATTTACCATTTATAAAATCCCAATAATTTAACATGAAATCCACAAGAACATTATCTAACAGGCTCACTAGATGAGCTAACTAAAGAAACAATGGGACAATGATTAACATCATTGGCCAAAGTTTATGTAGGGGTGTTTTTAATGTCTGGGTAGCATGAAGGTTAGTGAGTGGATTTAACAGTTAGCATAAATTTTCCTCAGAAGTGAGAGGTACAGAAAAAAGGAGCAGGAAAAGAACAAAACAGAGAACAGAACTATTTTCTGAGACTACTTTAAAAGTTAGAGACAAAAGGTAGAAGTCTCAAAGTTGATGGAAGTCTCAAGATACAATTAAATGATTTTTTAAAAGATTAACATTAGGCTATTGCTAAATTTAAAGATGTTAGTGAGGGAGATGCTTTCTATTCAATATATATCGGTACACAATAAAAACAGAAAACTTTTGATCTAACTAAATTTAAATATGAATGGAAAGCAATACATTGTTAGTCATGATTAACTACAGTGGTACTGCGTTTAGGAAATAATAGGATTAATTCTTAATCTGGAAAAACCTAGCCAATTTCAAGGTCTCTCTTTTCAAAAGGGAGTTTGAAAAAAATAATGTTTTATTGGTACAGAAATACAGCCCTGTTGTCTATTTCAGAGTTATGGTAATGTCTAATGCTATTTCTAATGTAGAAATGATACTAATATATATATATAGTCTGTGGATTGTAAAAAGGAGTAGGCTGGACAAGGATTCCTGTCTGCAGAAAAGAGGTAAAAGGACAGGACAGAAGGCTCAATCTTTACCAGAGAATCCAAGACAAACACAAACATACTACACTTATGACATAATGAAAAATTCTGTACCATGCCGGCAGCTTTTGAGAGATAATTTAGTGGAAATAGAAATATATTTTGCTTGATGGCAGCCTCTGTGAAACAACATAGGGGAAAATGGTCATGTTAATCTAATACATGTAATGTATCAAATTGTGTTCTCTGCTTAATAGAAGGCTCTTCACTCCAGTCAGTGGTTTTATGAGCAGAGTTGATTTCTACAAATTATCCCTTTTTTCTACATTTGTAAAAGGTAATTCCTAACCTTATGAAAATTTTGGACAGATAATATCAGCAAAAATTATTCTCCCTTATTGGACTCACCAAAGCTTTCATGGCAATCCTGAAGGCATTCAAAACACAGATGCATTTTTTTTTTATTTTGTCACAACAGTATGTACAATCATCAACATAAACAATAATTCATCATGAGAGAAAAAGTATATATAAGTAAAAGTATAAGTAAAAGTATGCATATAATACTATAATGAAGAGAACAATAGGACAGGAAAGGTGGGCACTTTTGTGCTCTTATCACGCCCCTTATAGTCCTCTTAGGAATGGGGTGAGGTCAATAGTAGACAATTTTTGGTTGAAGATTTTGGGGTTTTGAGTAGAGACTATAGAGTCATTATAGCTATTTCAATTATATGAAATATAATTATATGATATATGAGCTATTTCAATTGCTAGTTTGTCTTCAAAAGATAACTTCAGTTTTTGCATACTATAATCCTGCATTATGCAGCTAGATAGCCACAGGCATATAAGTAGCAACATCTAGTAATATAAAACATATGGCAGCATGTTATGATGCCATGTATTTTTATGCCACACTCTTATTTTATTAGTTATTTCCTGCAGAAGAATGGAAATGATGAATGCAATGGTATCATGACAATGCAGAAGCATCTTCCATTGAGAAGTGTCTCCATAACAAAGGGTCAAAGCTCTACCATTCTCTCCTTTTCCTTCTATTCCTTCACATAAGACTGTTCCATTGTTTCTTCATGCAGGATTTGAAAAAAAAACACTAAATTAATTAATTGGAACACCCACAATTACTTTTCTATTAAAATGATTTCATTTTAAAGCCTTAGGATATGTAATTTGTGATTAACACATTCTGATTGACTTAGTCCTGTCTGATTTCTGCCTATCCCTTCAGATTTCTGTACAGGATTATGCCCATCCCCATACCTCTTTAAAATGATTGGCTTACAAACAGATGCTGAGTTCATCATCCCTTTACTGGAGGGCATGGAAGTACTAAAGCTAATGAGAGAACCTGTCACTACAGGGGGCATTTATTTATTTAGTTTCCAGTCATCAAAGGAGGAAGTGACAGACAGTGAAGACACTATGGCCATCATGTCAGCTTAATCTGAGAAACAAGATAAAACTCTGCTCCTCAACATCCTTTCAGGCTCAGAACTATTTTAAAGGATTAAGAGTGAAGGAAAAAACAAATGTTTTCCTAGCCAAAGGAAACAAATGCATACCATTTCTGTCTTTCCTGGCCCCTAGGCTGATAGTCTCATTTTACATTTTTCCACAGTAATTCAGGAGCAGTCTAATCTATTCTAATTTAGCTGACTTTAAATACCTGATACTCCTTATTGAAAGTCTGATTTAATCTATTGCTACCTTTACCTGGACTGTTAAGAATGTCTTTCTTCCCTCTGAGGCCATCTGATGCCATCATTGACATGTCTGCACATGAGAATGCAATGTATTTGACCATTTCTCCTGACTTGCCCAATTCACAATTCCATACAGCAAAATAAGTAGAAGCATGTTGTTATTAACAGAAGAGTATAACAACTAGTTACTTCAGAGAAACATTCACTTGAAGCAAACTATTTACCACCCAATACCTTTCTAGTCACATTTGTACTTCTTAGAATTTTTCGATCGATTTGCTAACTTAGTAAACACTCCATCAACATTTCACAAATTCATCCATTTACTGTAGTTTTTCACACTTTATTTATAAAGGGCTACCGTTCATTCCATTTTCTCTTTCATATACCACTATCACTAATGGTTTTGATATATAAATTTTCAGATCTGTACTCCTCATTACTTCAATCTATTAGCTTTTTTTTTTGAAAAGTCATTCTGCTTCTCAACCAGCAACATGGCATCATCTGGTTACAACACTACTTATGCATTCACACTAACCCTAACCCCAATCCCAACTAACACACCTCTATTACTGTCACAAACTTTCTTTATCCATTTACCTATTAATATGTTGATCAAGGAGATACCACATACTCTTGTTCTGCTGAAACATTTGCTAAGTAAACCTAATCTTGCGTAGCTTCTTCTCTGGAAAGATTACACTACTAATCAGAGCATACAAAACATTTGCTAGACCAATTCTCGATTACAGCTCGCCTGTCTGGAATCCACACTTCATTTCGGACATTAATACAATTGAGCATGTCAGAAATATTTTACAAGAAGAGTCCTCCACTCCTCTGATCACAACCTTATGCCACCAGACTTGAAATTCTGGATTTAGAAAATTTAGAACTATACCGCTTTCGGCATGACCTGAGCATAACTCATAAAATCATCTGCTATAATGTCCTTCCTGTCGAAGACTACTTCAGCTTCAACCACAACAATACACAAACACACAATAGATTCAACCTTAAAGTGAACCACTCCAATCTTGATTGTAGAAAATATGACTTCAGTAACCGAGTTGTTAATGCCTGGAATGCACTACCTGACTCCGTGGTCTCATCCCAAAATCTCCAAAACTTTAACCAAAGTCTGTTTACTGTTGACCTCACCCATTCCTAAGAGATCTGTAAGGGGCGTGCATAAGAGCACCAACGTGCCTACCGTTCCTGTCCTAATATTCCCTTTGGTTGTATTCAATTTGTGTGGTTATTTCATGCTTATACTAATATATATTGTTGTGTTTGGCCAAATAAATAAATAAATAATTCTATTTATTCTCACAGATGTTTTTCTTCCATCATCTGAAGTTCTTAGCACATTCAGCAGCCAATCTTCAACTACTCATTACATGAAAAAAATTTCATAATTAAGACCAATTCATAATTCAAGCCTATTGGAATATTATTTTTTTAAAAGTAAAACTTACCTTCATTGAAAAAATCAACTGGAAATGGACAATCCACACAGCAAAATATCCAGGAATGTGGCATGTCACTGTTTTTAAAGACCTGTTCTTCTCCTTTATTTATATACTTTTATTTATTATTGTTCCAATTGTTGGCATCATTATGTTGGCTAAGATGAATTTTATGCAATAAAACTAAAATAGTATGTATGGAACTAGTACTGTACTAAAAATATGGATGAGTGGATTAGAATTGGTCTACAGACATAGTAATATCATTTCTTTGAGAATTGCTTATTTTTGTCAAATTAGAAGCAAATTTTTGGGATTTGATTACCAAAGGGGCTGTCCTATGCACCTGAGGTTAGCCTACTGCCCTCAGATAAGGGAAAGGTAAAGGGAACGTTGTCTTACCTGAACGTCCCTTCTTAGAGAGGGGAAAACGGCCGTCAGGACTGGGTAAATCTCCTCGATGCTGATTGGACCGAGTCTTAAAATTAGTTGTTTGAGATCCCCGCCTACTCCTCTTTCTTTCCAGCTTTTTCGGCGAGGATCCAACTGCAGGTCGTCGTGGTGAACTGAAATGAGAGAGAATTAGCGCCCTCCCGCCCCTGCACCCAGTTTGAACAGACGCCTTGGGTGGGGCTGACGGCCGTTTTCCCCTCTCTAAGAAGGGACGTTCAGGTAAGACAACGTTCCCTTCTCCCTGTCGGGGAAAACGGCCGTCAGGACTGGGACATACCAAAGCCCAAAGTCTTACCGGGAGGGTCGATGGCGGCTAGTCATTGTTGTTGCGAAAAAACCGTCTGTAGAACTCGCCTGCCAAACGCTGCGTCCGCCGACGCGTAGGAGTCTACCCGGTAATGTCGAATGAACGATGAAGGAGTGGACCACGTTGCTGCTCTGCAGATCTCATCGATCGAAGCCTGGGCCCCCCAAGCGGCAGACGAAGCTGCACTCCTGGTAGAGTGTGCTGTAATATTACGCGGCACCGGAAGAGACTGACTCTCATATGCTGTGGCTATTGTTGCTCTGATCCACCTAGCCAGAACCGATTTGGTCACCTTCTGACCCAGAGTAAGTGGTTGGAATGACACAAAGAGAGCTTCTGTTTTACGGAAGGTCGATGTCCGATCAATGTAAATCTTCAATGCTCTCCGAACGTCTAGAGTGTGCCACACCTTTTCCAAATGGTGTCTCGGATTTGGGCAGAAATTGGGCAGTACGATGTCTTGTGCTCTATGGAATTGACTGTTAACCTTCGGAACGAAGGTAGGGTCTAGACGTAGCACCACCCTATCATTAAAGAAAGTGCAGAGGTCTTGACGAACTGACAAAGCTGATAATTCCGAAATTCTGCGGGCCGATGTGATGGCTATCAGAAAGGAAACCTTCAGCGACAGGAACCGGAGAGAGGAGTCTCTAAGTGGTTCAAACGGTGTCTTGGTCAGAGCATTGAGCACCGCGTTCAATCGCCAAGATGGAAAACGATGTACGACCGGCGGGTTGACATTGCTGGCCCCTCGGAAGAATTGTTGAATGAGAGGCTCCTTCGAAAGGGAAATGAGTGAACCGCACCTCAGGACTGACGAGATAGCCGCCACCTGTCTCTTGAGTGTGTTCGTCGCCAGTCCTGAATCGAGACCTCGCTGCAGAAAAGCCAGAATGTCCAAGACGGAAGCCGAGGTGGCCCTTATACTATGAGATGTGCACCACTTTTCGAATGTGCGCCACGTGGCCTCGTAAATTCGTTTGGTAGAGTCTCGGCGAGAAGCTAGCATGGTAGGAATGACCTGATGCGGAACCCTTGCTGTAGCTAAGACGCACCGCTCAACCTCCATACGGCTAGGCGTAGCCATTGCGGATCGGGATGTCGAACTGGTCCCTGGCAGAGGGACACCTGGTTGTCCGGAATCTTCCACGGTTCTCGAATTGACAGAGTGATCAGGTCCGCAAACCAGGGTCTCCTGGGCCAGAAGGGGGCGACCAATATTAATTCTGACTTCTCGGATAGGAGCTTCGGATCACTCTGGGGATCAGTGGAATCGGTGGAAAGGCGTACAGGAGGCCCGAGGCCAGCTGCTGCGTGGGCGTCCACTGATTCCGCTCCCGAGAAGGAACCTCGAAAAGAATCGAGGCACTTGATTGTTGGTCTCGGAGGAGAACAAGTCCACCACCGAGCCCAAACCTGGATATCAACTCTTGGAAATTCTCTGGGGATAAGGACCATTCCGACTGGTCGATAGTCTGACGGCTGAGGGAGTCCGCCGTGCAATTTTCTCCCCGCAATATGTTCCGCTCTTATTGACCGCAGGTGTGATTCGCCCAATGCCCGAGGGTGAGCGTTTCCGTCATCAACGGCGAGTGAGTACCTCCCATCTGTTTATATGCGCCGCTGTCACATTGTCCGTGAGGATAAGGGCGTTCCGTCCTGGATGAGAGTCTTGAAGGCTAAGAGAGCGAGACGGATGGCCTCAGCTCCAAAAATTGATGCCGTGGCAGATTTCCGATGGGTTCCACTTGCCCTGGGCCAGGTGTTGGTCTAGATGAGCTCCCCATCCCGACAGGCTGGCGCCGGTGGTGATAACGGTCCTCACTGGTTCCCTGAAGACTGATCCTCTGGCCACCCTCTCCGGATTCCACCATGCCAAAGAGTCGGCTACCTCCGTGGCAGGAGCACCCGTCGTCTGGAAAGACCGCATCGGCTCCTCTGGTGTGGCAAGAGGAACCACTGAAGGGGCCGACTGTGGAGACGAGACCATGGAACTATATCGTATGCCGAAACCATCTTCCCTAGGAGCTGGGCAAGTTGCTCTATGGGAACTGACTGAGACCTTCTAGATATACTGGCTAACTCCGCTAAACTACTTTGGCGTTCAGCCGACAGATAGACCATCGACTTCTGTGAATCAATCTGAGCCCCTAAGTGAACAATGGAAGTCGAAGGTATAAGGTGGCTCTTCTCCCAATTAATCGAGAACCCGTGCGATTGTAACACCTCAATGGTCAAAGAAATATCCCTATCTGCTTTTTCCTTCGAAGAAGAGAGAATGAGAATATCATCTAAGTAGGCCTGAAGCCTAACCGGGGTCCCTCGAATATGGGCCAGGAGAGCCGCCATGATTTTAGTGAAAACCCTGGGGGCCGACGACAACCCAAAGGGTAATGCCCTATACTGATAGTGAGCGCCCTTGAAGCAAAATCTGAGGAACTTACGGTGGTCTCGTCTAATGGGAATGTGTAGGTAGGCTTCCGTTAAATCAATGGATGCCATGTAATCCCCTAGCCTTATGCACTCTAAGATGGAACGTAAGGAGTGCATTTTAAAACGACGGTACACAATGTACCTATTGAGAGCTTTAAGGTCTAGAATAGCCCTCCAGCCCCCCGACGGTTTGCTAACTACGAAGAGCCTGGAATAGAAGCCCTGCTTTCGTTGATCCATGGGGACCGGTTGGATGGCCCGAATAGACAGAAGATGGTTGACCGCTGACTCCACGAGGGCAGTGCTGGAACTGCGGTTGGAAGTTGGGCAAGGCAAGAAAACCGTTGGGGGGGTGGACAGGAACTCTAGGGCCAGACCTAGACGGATGGTGTCTAGGACCCACTTGTCTGAAGTGGAGGACTCCCATTGGGCAGAAAAATAAGCCAGCCGGCCTCCAATGGGGAGAACCTCCCCAGCATTATTTGAAACGGTTGAAAGGCTTACCCCGCCCACCTCGGAATGATTTACGGGCGGTGAATTTGGACCCTGGTCTAACCTGATCGGTCCTCTGAGAGTTTCCTCTATACGGAGAAAACCTTTGTCGACGAAACCCCGATCCTCCGAGTTCCTGGCCACGAAAGGAAGAAGAAGAAGAAGAAGAAGCCCCTGGGCGAAAGTACGGCTGTTGACGAAATTCTCCCCGGCGGGATAAGGATGGCAACACCTTCTTCTTGTCCTTGGTTTCTACTAGGATCGGGTCCAGAGAGGCCCCGAACAAGTGTGAGCCGGCATAAGGAGAGGATGCCAGACGCCACTTATTCCTGGTGTCAGCCCGCCAGTGTCGGAGCCATAAAAGCCGGCGGGAAGTGATGGTGGACCCGATAGATTTTGCTGAAAACCTGGCTGCGTTCAGTGTCGAATCGGCAGAGAATTCTAATGCTGCAATTACCTTATTAAGATCCTGATGGGCTCTTACGTCTGAAGCTGCAAGGCGGCTCTGAAGCTGTTTTAGCCACATGATTGATGCTCTATTAAAAAAGGAAGACGCTATGGAGGACCTGATGGACCAGGCCGCGGACTGATGGGATTTGACGAGGGATTGGTCCGCTCTTTTATCTTCCGGACGAAGAGCTTCATTCTCCGGACCCGTAACATGAGATGTCGTTGTCAGGGCCACTACCGGGGCATCCACCGTAGGTACCTGCAAAATATTCTCCAGCTCCGGAGCACAATTATAAAACTTTTTGTCTGTGGCGTTGGGATTAGAGCCCGAACCCGGATGAGACCACTGCCGCTGGACCACGTCCACAAACATCTTTGGAGCAGGGATGGTTTCTGCAACCACCGTGGGTTCCACAAATAGACTAGTTGAGGTGCTAGGCAGAGACTGAGCCTCAGCCGGAGGGGCCTGAATCGCCCCAAGACCCGTGGTTGTTAAAGCCTTAAACAGCAGAGAACGAAAGAGATGAGGTTTAAAGAGCCCCACAAATGAAGGTTGATCAGGCCCCAACCCCTCGTCTTCCGACAAGGCCTCCCCGGTATCCTCCTCTTCAGATAAAGATGCTTGGCTGTCCCCCTCATTGGCTTGTTCCACCTGAGGTCTGAGCCTGACTGAACTTAAAGTAGAGGCCTCTCGTACTCTATCCACGCTATGAGGTTTGGGGGCTGCGGAGGGAGCAGATTCCTTTTGGAAGAGAGAAGCTAATTCCTGGCGTATAGCCTGTTGAATCATCAATCCCAAAGAATCAGGAAGCTGACAAACTGGTAGCTGGGTTAATGTGGCCTCCGAATGTTGCCTAGGCCCTCCTGGCTCCTGGATCACATTGTCTGATTGGCTTGGGATTGGGTCAGCAATATTTTGAAGTTCTATTTCCGAGAGCGTACGGAACAAGGGGGCAACCCCAGCTTGGGCCATGGGCCATGGAGATGATCTGTCTGGGGACCAAGACCCAGACCCCTGGATTGGTATTGAACTGAGATCTGGGTTTGGAGGGGCCTGAGGGTCGGAGGTGCTCTTGTTCCCCCTTTGTTTAGGTGAAGGGGATCTGCGAACCCTCTTGGATGCCTTAGAGAAAGCCCTCTCGAGCGCCTTATGGCGCCTCTCCTCCGCCCGCGCCCCTTTCTTGCCCTTGGCCATTTTCCTGCCCCTGGTAGGTGAATCCCGAGGGTCTGAAGAGGAGCCCTCCTCAGGGTTGTCTTGATTAGAGACTTCTAGGGCTGGGGCTGGCAATTCCGGCTGGTTGCAAATGGCGTCCGCCATTTTGAAATTTCTTCCCGCCAATTCCGGGCCGCTGTGGCCTACTTACAGTTTTGTTCTGAAGGGGCTGCAGGCGATTCAGGCCTTCCACGTCTAGCCGGCTGCTGGATAACCGGCTGCTGGGCTTAAAGCGGCACAATAAAATGTCTCTCTCTTTTTTTTTTTAGGCCGTTCGCTCCGCCGGCCGCCGCTTGTTTGCCAGCCCGATGGCTTCACTGCAGCCCTGCAATAGCCTCTGTGCAGCTCCCAAAGCCTCCAAACCGCAGGATCCAAATGGAGGGTGGGGGGGGGCCGCTCGCCTCTTGGCTTCGAACGCCGCTTAAAAAGCTCCCTGAAGTGAAAAATAAGCACGGGAGCGAGGCGGAAAGGCTTGAGGCACTGAGAGCCAGAGATAGAGAGCCGGCCGTCGAAAATGCTTCGGGGCCTTGCCCGTGAGCCTGCCGGTGGTTTCTCTCTCCTTCTAACCACCGCCGCGGCTCTCCGCGCTACGGGGAACACGCCCGTGGGCGCCTCTCAGCTGTTTGGCTGGCCGGCGAAAAAATAAAAAATAAAAATAAAAATAAAAATAAAAATAAAAATAAGAAAACGCCGAGGCCGCCTTCAGCGGGCTCGGGAGCCAGTCCCTTCTTCGCTGAAACAATTAAAAATCCACAACAAAGAGAAGAAAAAAAAAAAAAATAAGAATAATAATAATAATAATTATTTTAAAGCCTGAAGTAATAAAAAACACGACTGGTCCAAAGCTAACCGAGTCGAAAAAGCTGGAAAGAAAGAGGAGTAGGCGGGGATCTCAAACAACTAATTTTAAGACTCGGTCCAATCAGCATCGAGGAGATTTACCCAGTCCTGACGGCCGTTTTCCCCGACAGGGAGAAAGGTTATGACCAATGTTGAAAAGAAGCTACTCATATTTATACATGGAACAATGAGGTGTTATCTTATTGTCAGTGTAACTCACCAAAATGCCTTAGCCATTTCACCAAAAATTATGGAAAACAGTTACTTTTTCTAATAAGCAAGCATTTGGCAACATACAAATTTTAAAAAAGCCAAATTTATACAATAGGATTAAGCAAACATACCAGAGTTCCAAATTCTCAGATGAAATGTATAGATTCAGTTTTTTTAAAAAAACATCCTCCTGTTTTATGCTGCATGAACATTTATTATTCACACTAAACTTTAAAATGTGGTTTATAAACTTTAATGTTACTATCATAGCACATTATATAAAACCAGAAATAAATCACAATACATCTTAGAGAAATGTATGAACCTAACTAATACAAGACAGAAGGCATAATATACAGCATTACTTGTATATTAATGCAAAGGCAAAGTTGTCTTTCTTGTTCCAATAGGTCTCTCTCTCAGTATAACAAGCATAGGAGACGGTAGATAGAAAGTCTTCTACCATATCGTAAAGAAGCCAGTTATGAATACCATATCCCTGAATACCACATCCCTAGTTATTTAAAAATAGAGTTGTTCTTAAATCCCTTAGCTGTAAACAGAATTTATATCTGTAATTAAAAAGAGATGATACAGCAGTCTGGCAGGATAAAAGACACATGTAAAATCCTAGCTGAATTAATTCCACAGAAAGATAAGAAAGATCAACAGTATTTTGAAGCAAATTCTGGCAGCAAGGGGGAAGTTCTAAGTGTTGTCTGAAGCATCCATGTTTCATTTTCATTTCTTTCAAATGAAGGAAAAGGGGGGGGGAAATCCTTCTCCTCATCATGTTGTAGTTCAGCAGCAGAAATAATTCCCATTAGCAATGACTGACCTAACACTGTCCAGGTGATGGTGTGGAAGAAACAACCCACAGATGCTTTTGTCTCGGGAGACCTTTTGGTCCCTGTCTCTTTGAACATCCCAACAAATGTAATGGGTTGAAATGCTTTGTCCTGATGTATTTTCAACTTATGGGAAGGAAGACTGGGGGTGGCTGGCTGGGAATACTTTCAGGCAAACAGTATTGCATATATATATTAAAGTGGCAGAACCCTATGTGAGAATGAAAGCCCATTCCTTCCACAGCATTCATGTGAGCTCTTACTGCCTACTTGCAGCTTCTGTAATTTCATCATATCAAAGCTGAATGGCAGCTTTTACAAATAAAATAAGGTACACACATGTGCTATAAGAGCAAGAATCCAATCCAAATTCAATTTCAGCATTAAAACAAACAAAAATGATAAGGGACCTGGATCTTTGTATCAAATGAAGCCTTGCCCTGACATGGCCTTGTCTATTATAGCTTAACTTGTTGTGTGAACCCAACCAATAAAACACAGCATTTTGGGAAAGTAACCCAGGTTTATCATAATATGATTATTTTGGAGCAGCTTAATTTGGATAAAGCAATTTTAAAAATGTTTTTCAAGCTTACCACTAGATTTGATTAATTTGAGAACGTTTCTTGGCAATTTACACAACTTAAGCATTTATTGGTTGGATTGGGTGGGGGGAATGCGGTTGCAGCTGGACAAATTAATTGTGATTTCAAAACTAATAACTTATCTTGATAAAGAGCTGAATAATGAAGATTAAAGTGACGTCAATTCAGATTATACTTGGAACAATGAACTTGAATGTGTTGTTCTTGTCAACCAATGGTAGGTTAGTCTAAAAAATTTGAAAGTAATGTTTGATCCTGAGGCACTCCCCAGAACAAAGGCTTTGCGAGCGGATTTCTCCCCATGAATGCTAACTAGAACCTTCTCCAGCAGGAGATGAAAAGAACTACTGCAACACTATGTCCCCCACTTTCAAATCCTGAAGTGATCCAGAAGGATACTATGTCGATAGTACTGATGGATGCCAAGAGTTCAAGGAGGGAGGCAGCACCCTTCTTCACATGGGATCGCCTAGCAGCGGGAACGGAGAGGGAGAAGGGGGTGGCGTTCCTGTATGCTCCCGTTTCTGTGTGGCACTCTCCCCTCAATGCTAGCAGCCACTGCTACCCCCTTCTCCCTCTTGCACTCTGTTCCCGCTGCTGGGCGATCCCGTGTGAAGAAGGGGGCTGAGTGAGAAGTTGCTGCTTGTGGGACGAGGGGACCCAGGAAGCATCTGAGTCCGGCTCACTCAGCTTCTCTTCCTCTCGCAGCCAGCTTTCCCAGTCTAGGCTTCCTCCCCAGGCCCCTATCTATTTCTCCCCCAACAGCTGGACAAAGCTAGGCAAAAAGTCAATCCTCACTGGCATCCAGCTTTACCGACAGTGTGCTTGCAAAGGGCAATGTGAACTGCACTGCTGCCTGCATCAAGCTAGGCTGGGGAGGGAGAGAGCATGAGCGAGCCAGCAGTGCTTCCCTCCAGCCTTTGCCTAAAGTCCTGTGCTGCACCAGGAGGCTGAAGTTGGAATTTCTATCCCCCTCCAACCTGCGCATACCTTGGCAACAGGACTGTTTTTCTCCGCCCCTTTTTCCTGTTTTGTCTTCTGGATATGCGCAGGGGGGAAAACCTATCTTTGCTGCCCATGCAACTAGGAATCTCAAAGCCGAGAATGAACATTTGTGTTGTAGCCAGCCCGGGTACTAGATTGGCCCCCTGAAAACTCTATCTCTTGAGGAGCCCAGCTAAACTTTTGTGTGCCACTCGCTGAGGCGGAGGGTGGGGTGGAGCTAATAGGTGTCCAAGCTAAGTGCCTGAAGAAGCCCAGCTGGCTGACAGGGAGGCGGGCATCCCAACACTGGCAGCTCTGCAGGAAAAGAAACTGCTTTTTTTTGCAGAGCCAAAATGACGCAGGGTCGCATTGTGGCTCCACATCATAATGGGCTTCAGGAGGAGGATGGGACCCCGTCTCCCCCATTGTGAAGCATGTGAGTATAAAAGTTCAGTCAATCAATTCCAACTTCACGAGATCTTTTTCTTTCACGAGAAGTTGGAATTGATTGAAATGCAATGGAGAAACGCAATTGGAGCTGGGCTGGGGTGACTGTGCATGTGCTCATAAGACAGGGCTCTGTGTGCTGTGTCTGGCACACGTGCCATAGGTTCGAATCACGGATCTAGGACTATTGTCTTCTTAAAGATGACTTCACTGCTTGGATCCAGTCACTTGCTACCTTCCAAGAGGCCTTATCCTACCAGTAGTAAAATGTATTTAAAATGCAGATGGATACATTCACAACTCTAAGGACCCTATCCAGTTTCCAGCCCAATCATGTCAGACTAGAGTTCATCCAACCGTAAGAGCTGAACAACCAGAGTCCAATTCTACAGTCCAATTACTGTAAATCCCGTAATGTTATCTGAGAAATCCATGAAAAATTCTCATTATGGGCCTGGGGGTGATTATTTGACCCAGTCCCTTAATAAGGAGCAAATCACCTTAAAAAGGCTGCTGCAAGCAGTCTGTAGAAGCAAAAAGAGTAACAAAATACTTCTGTTTTGCAACTCTTATTGCCACAGTGTAACAAAGGCACTTACCAATGTCAAATTGTATTTGCTCTTCATTTTTCTCCAGCATTTTTCTTCTGCTATTTCATCTCCCAGAAAACAAACATACGAACAAATAAACAAACAAACTCAGAAGCTTCCAGAACTGATAGAAAAAGGCTATGCAGGCACAATCCAGTCTAAAGTCATTGCCACCCTCTCATTCCATACATTACTAAGCCCTCAGACAAACTGTGCACCAAATTCTTGGAAATTCACCCCCCCCCCAGTGCCCTTTGAACCCAGACTTGGGATAGACTGGATGAATAAGATCTACCTTTCTGTAGTAGGGAGAGGGCAAGAAGAACTTCTAATCAATCAAAGAGTAACTTTCCATGACAAAAGACAAACAAAAACATCTTCCTATTCCAGATCATGTCACCACTGTCCTGAAATTAAATAAAGCGGATCTAACATGTGCTCCACACTGTGTGTTAAACTCTTGATAATTTGGAATAGGACTATAATTGTCACTCCAGATGGCAACCTGAAGAAAACTGCCAGGCTAAGAACTGAATCAAGTTGTACAGATACGTATGTGTAATGGAGCTTGTGGATGATCTTGGAAAACAAGGGAAAGAGATGCTGCCAAGGAAACAATCAGACAAGAAAGGCAAGAACCTTCAGTGTCTTAATGGTTAGAGAAAGAATAAAGGAAGTTCCCTCCTTAATTGTTCAGTTTGTTAAAATGGGTGGCAGGATATTTGTACTTTCAGATTTGCAATATTTGTTAATACAGCTTTACAATGAAGTTGAATTAGTTACTTTAGTTGTGTTACCTATCTGGTTTACTTGGGAGGGCTGACAGTATGCCATTACACAGCAGGAAAGCTGGTACAGAAATAGCAGTCCCATCTGTTCCTGAAAGCCAAACTCACAAATGGGTCTTACATCTGTCTGTCTGGTGGGCAACATGGGTGGGGGAGCTTTTGGTATCCCGTTCTCTGAAATGATAAATAGCTCTTGATCTTCTTCTATGTAGTATAATTACAAACTGCTATCCTATTGTCTTTCTCAAGACTAAACATGCAGATCATGAATTCTACCTTCTCTACCTTCAAGGAAACAGAAGTGCAGTCTGTACATAAGAGATGGTATATAGTTGTGGGGTACAGTGTTGGACAGGAGTGGAGAGACTTCTACTTTCCCTAAATCATGGAAGTTATCAAAAAGGATGACTGTAAGAATGAAAACAAGGAGCAAAAAGCCCTTAATGGCTCTGTACACAAACTTTAATGGGACAGGTAAACAAATCCTTAATGCTAGCCTATAGATCAAAAGAAGCCCTAGAGAGATTCCAGTTATGTGGGACAATTAGCACAATTTGAAAGGCAAGGAACTGCTAGCACACAAGACTTCTTTTGGACTATTTTGGAAATATTTCAGGAAGAAATTTTTCCCACACCGCTATACTTTTGGTATCTATTCTTTGTAGGCAAACTAGTTAGGTGATGATATGGCAGCCAAATGGGCATTTTACATATGTTAATTTTAATGATAGTAATTCTCTTTAGTTTATTAATCAATGATCAAAATCAGAATGAAACACACATACACACTCACACACAGAGACATACACACACCCGGCTACCACCTGGAACATTGTTTTTATTTATGCAAAGCTCCCATCCTCAACTTCTCTAGAACAAAATGGATTCTTCAGCAGAAGATTCAGAGTAATGCTGATGCACATATAAAAATACAATTACTTGTCTACAGAGAGCCACTGCACCAAAATTTCTCTATTACAAAGCACATTTAGAAACATTTTCAAGGCAAAGCTTCAATGCAGCAGTCCAATGAAGAACTAAAATGCATTGGGAAACACACTGCTGACTTTTACAGAGCTTCTCAGATTTGCCCCTGACTTGACAGAGACTTGTGCCCCTGGTGGCATGTCATGTTTCAGGTCAGTAGTTTTGAGGCTGAAGCTGGTTAATTATTTAATAAGGAAGTGCTGTTTAACATGAAAACTGTAACCACTGTGTGTATTCTTTTCTTTCTTGCTTTCTTTCTGAAAACACTTCTGTTCTGACAACTAGTCCTTTAGGTTAGAAAAGCTCCAATCTAACCTTCCACTATCACCAAATTATATGGCTACAAGTTCCCAGATAAGATGTTTGTATAAAGAGATTTCCATGCAACTATTTCCAGGTATTGTAAAAACTGGACTATTTCTAAAAGGGCAGAGGGATGAAAATCAAGTTGGGTGTTGTCTTAAGGATTTCCTGTGCTTATTTTATAAAAACAGAGGAAATGAAGGAAAAAATAATATTATAAAGTAGTTGTTACAATCTTTAGAATAGAATAGAATAGAATAGAATAGAATTTTATTGGCCAAGTGTGATTGGACACACAAGGAATTTGTCTTGGTGCATATGCTCTCAGTGTACATAAAAGAAAAGATACGTTCATCAAGGTACAACATTTACAACACAATTGATGATCAATATATCAATATAAATCATAAGGATTGCCAGCAACAAGTTATAGTCATACAGTCATAAGTGGAAAGAGATTGGTGATGGGAACTATGAAACGATTAACAGTAGTGCAGATTCAGTAAATAGTCTGACAGTGTTGAGGGAATTATTTGTTTAGCAGAGTGATGGCCTTCGGGAAAAAACTGTTCTTGTGTCTAGTTGTTCTGGTGTGCAGTGCTCTATAGCGTCGTTTTGAGGGTAGGAGTTGAAACAGTTTATGTCCAGGATGCGAGGGTCTTTATCACACATGTTGATAAAGACTTTAAGACTTTATCACACATGTTTAAATATTGATATTTCACCCTATTTCATAAGATTGGAACTTCCAAAAATGACAGTTGAGAGCAACCTAATCTTTTCATTAGTTCTAAGTGAGAAATTTCCGAAAGATTGTGCACATTCTTTTTTAGGAATGATGGCAATGGTAAGGATAATGTTTGAAATACAGCTCAGTATGCAATATTTGAATATCTTTCAAGGCAATACTGTGTATGTCTTTGTCTCTCACATGCCGCCTTCTCTTACACGCACAAATCCCAAAAGGAGAAAAAAAATGAATACCCAGGGAGCTTCATTAACACTTTCCACAGCTGAAACCCTAAGCTCAGGACTTCAGGCTTCATATAGCCATGTGCAAAGATCAATAGGGAGTGGGGGATGGAGCAAATGGATCACCTTTTGCAATACAATTGGCAAATAAGAGGCACCCAAACCTGACTGAGGGCACAGCAGAGGACAAAAAATTAAATTCCTTTATTGCCAGACAAAGCCCCAAGTGCTGAAGTGTCTCCTGGGCTTACATTATAAAAGAAAGGAGAAGAAAGAAAGAACAGCTCCTTCTAGCCATGTCTATAATACAGTATGCAATTTGGTTCTTTTGAAAGAAAAAGTTTAATGAAGCAGGGATAAGGACAGAAGATCGCTAAAGTATATTCTGGTGTCTGAAAGAGAACTCCTGTACATACTTAATTAGATGGGAGTCCCTATCAGCATAAATAGGGCTCCTAATGAATAGATATTATTGGGATTAGACACTTCTAATTTTATGACTCGCAGCTTCACCTCTCATAAATCCTCTCCAACAGAACTTTGTTACAGTTAATGGTATTTCTGGCACATTTGCTAGTGGCAGCAGTAAAATCCTTCTTTCTTAGCCATGAGTGGGATTAAACTTTACAATTTTAAAGGGAAGAATGAGTTAAATTCACAAATGAACACTTCCTCAATTGATTTGGAGAATGGATATTCTTTAGATATTGTTTGAAAAGAGTAAAGGGAAGAAAGAAAAAAATATTTTGGGCTAGGAGTTTAATATCATTGTAGGAATCAATTTTCCACAGATTGCAAGACAGTATGATTCCCTACATTGTACAGTGCTCATAATGTAGATTAACTGTTAATATGATGGTCATTAGTTAATTAATTGAGAAATAGTTAAAGCAGATGTAGGACAGCATTTACTATGCTTTCAACAGAATTATCTTAAAGGCAAGCAGATGATTTAATCTGCAGCTTACTATATCATATCTTAGCATTTATGAAATATGACAAAAGAAAAAGAAAAGTCCAGTGCAGTGTCATGTTTGATCATGTTTCTGCATGAGAATGTTTATAATGTAGCATTGACTTCGCAAACACTTGTCTAAATTCTAACATTTCCCCTCCATCCCGTAAAAGCAAATTGCAAAAGTAGAAGCACTTTCCTTTCCCTGCTGTTTGGATAAATGTTTCCAAAGGAAGGCAGAAATTCTAAGAAATTTGTTATTTGCTTTTAAAAGAGAGAATGTTACTCTGACAATGTTAAAGAGTTATATATAAATACACCTGCAGTAGTAGTAATTTACAAGACTGTTTCAATCAGGTGGCTGTGATGACTAGAAGCAAAGTCTAAGTGTGTAATGATGTCAGGAAATTGTGTCATTTAAGAGTTACAATAAAGACTTCAAAATCAATGGATTGCCAGTAAACAGATCCTCTCAAACCCTGGAAGTCTTTCCAATAGAAGAATTATTTGCAATTGATGGGAGGACTAGATCTAGAGCAGTGGTTCTCAACCTTTATAGTGCTGCGACCCCTTTAATACAATTCTCCACAATGTGGTGACCCCTTTAATACAATTCCCCAAGATGTGACAACCCCTTTAATACAATTCCCCACGATGTGGCGACCCCAACCGTAAAATTATTTTTGTTTTGAATTTATTGCGCCTGAAGCCGTATTGGCTAGCGATCTGAACTGCTTGCAATTGCCTTGAGGACGGAGGCATTAAAGCGGAGACTCCTCCCCTATTAAGTTTATTGCGCCTGAAGCCAGATTAGGCTAGCGATTGGGAGTGATTGCAGCTGGCTTGAGAGGGAGACATCAGAGCAAAGATTTCTCTCTTTTTTAATTCATCGCGCCTGAAGCTGAATTCGGCTAGTGATTTGAAGAGCCTGCAGCTGGCTTGTGGAGTCAACCATTGGAGCACGATTCTTTGACTCACAAGTATACTTCCCATATTTTCGATGGTCTTAGACGACCCCTGGCAAATCGTCATTCGACCCCCAACAGGGACACGACCCACAGGTTGAGAACCGCTGATCTAGAGTGTCGAACTGGCAGCCAGCGGGCCAGATGCATCATGTGCAGGTCAGGCCCACCCTAGCTCTGTGAATGGGAAAAATGACGCAAAACGTTATGTGATGACAATGTGATGGTGCAAGTTTCACAACCATGGTCTAGATCAGGGCTGTCACACTCCCGGCCCATAGGCCAGATGTGTCACATGCTGGCACACCCGGTTTAGTGAAGGGGGGGAAAGTTCCTATACATCACATGACAACGCCATGACGCTGTGAGTTTGACACCCTGTTCTAGATCTCTAAGGTGGGGAAAGCTGTATCAGGGTTCAGTGAAGATTTCCTTCTGTGGAGGTGGTGCATTTCATAGCTACTAAGAAAACAGGACTATTTGTACCCTTGTGATCTCTGAGCTGAAAATATTTTAACTGGATATTCTAGTCAAAAATATCATAATACAGAGATAGGAAAGACAGAGATCCATTCTATGATGCTTGGCTTAAAGATGGACTTCTTAACTCCCAAAATTCCCATTTCAAAAACACTGCAGTAGATGAAGTGTGTTATGTTAGCATCAATTTTGCATGCAAAACCTTAATGCAAAGGCTGCACGCATGCAAACAACAGTAAAAGATCAAAGACTATGCTACACTCCCTTTAAAAGGTTCCACTCATCAAAGAGAAAACTGAAGGCTGCAATTTGGAATGCAGAGGAAAGCAATCTATCTTCTGAAACATCTCCAGAACAATAAAATACTACGGTATATAATTTCAGAGTACATATACACTTTGATTCTGTACTAGCAATAGAGAACCATAGTTCTAACCTTTGCATTGATTGAGGTATTTACCTCATTTTTTTGCAGCCTGCCCTTACCAGCCCTTTTTCTCTTCACCATAATCTGACCATATTAATCCCTGATTGTTCAAACAGAAGCTTTTTTTCTCCTGCAATCCAATAAAGCACTTAAGCACAAGTTAAACACATTTCTTACTCTGTTGTAAGTAATTAATGGCAGTTGACTTTGACTGGATCAGCCTTCTGCACTCAGCTAACCTTGTTGCCATGTGACACCAATAGACTAAATGATCAGCTCCCACTGAGGTGGGTCTATAATAAGATTCTTATTGCTAATGACTTCTATGGTACTTTTAAAAGGGGCCAAGTGCTTTTGAAGTAAGGCATTATTATTTCTAGTTTAGTGATCAAGACTGAAGGTTAAAAGACTTGTCCTAGCATAGATCAGCGCAGCAAAAAAAAAATCATAGTTCTGCTAAGGAAAGCTTTATAAATAAATTATGCAAATTGCACTGAGCTCAATTATTTAGCTTAATTTATTCTAATGCCAGCATCAGAAGAGACGTGTTCCCATTTCCATATAGAACATTACAATGGGCCCTCTTTCCATGTTGTTATGCACGCCATATAATTTATTTTTATTATACCTCTACTTTTTCTTAGGAATCCATGGGGAAATCTTCTTTCATTTTATTCCCACTGCAAATATCTTGGTCTTGGTCAGAGTGTGACTGACTCATTGAATTTCTTTGTGAGAGTGAACCTGAACTTGGATCTTCCCAATTCTTAAACCCAATGCCATAAACCATTACACCACCCAGGCTCTAAGACATCGAATCTGGCATCTTCATATTGAATGCTACAGAATCATAACGGATTTGCATCAATCTAACTACAATGGGTTCAAGAATCTCACACTAAGCATTTGTACCTATCTAGGTCTCTATCACCTCTGTAAAATTATTTTTTCTATACCAGAATCCATGGGCTAAAAGGAGAACATTTTATATTGCAGGCTATTAACTAAGCATCTATCATGGTAATAGCATGATATTTAGCTATTAAAACAGAGTAAAATACAAATTAATTGGAAATTTTTCTGTCTCCTTTTATATAAGACAAAGCCCTTTTTTTTGACAGGTGTGTATTTGTCCTGAACTTTAGCTTAACCACCAGAAATAATAGGGACAAAGCAACAATAGAAAATCCATTAACTTGTAGTTCTAGAGCACTGTTTCTTAATTTCAGCAATTTGAAGATTTACTGTATGGCTATCAATACCTAGAATTCCCCAGCTGATCTGGATTTCACACATCTTCAAATTGCTGGGGTTGTGAAACACTGTTCTAGAGCAGGAGTCTCTAACCTTGGTCCCTTTAAGACTTGTGGACTTCAACTCTCAGAGTCCCTCAGCCAGCAAAGCTGGAAGTTAAAGTCCACAAGTCTTAAAGGGACCAAGGTTGGAGACTCTGTTCTAGAGCATCCAAAGTTTATTAGCAATTGACTGATCAGCCTGTTCGATGCAAGTCAGATTCTGAAATCTTTTTCTCAGTAAATTGTTACAAGTTAATACATAACATAATGGAAATTCAATTTAAAGTAAGTGGGGAATGTCTAATTTTTTGGGAGGGAATGCCACTGATGTTCTGAGCTCATGGCATTTGCAAAAGACTCTCTTGTCAAATCAGAATGCTTGAGATAAGAAAGGTACCCTTTTAGAATGGTGTCAAAATTAAGAATAAAATATTAAAATTGGAAAGAAATAATTCACTCTTTCCTGTGATAGATATTTAGACCAAGAACTTTGGTCAAAGTTTATATATATATATGTGTGTGTGTGTGTGTGTGTGTGTGTAACCTTCTATTCAATTGTGACTACCTGGGCAAGTTGGCACTGAAAAACTAGCAGATGCCAGATTTTAGTGTGGAGGTAAGAAATCTCAACAAGATAAATAAATAATCTATTTACAACTTCTGTAAGTGCTTACTCTTTGATGACAGTAGGAAACATTGTATGTGTGAACTTCATTTCCCTATAAGTCAGGAATGATAATGCTGAGGTTCAAAACTTTAGGTTTGGGGACAGCATACAGCTTTCTCTGATCATGCAGGGTTTTGTTTATCATTTTTAAGGCATAAAATTCACGATAACATAGGTGTACACTCTAAAACAGGAGTGTCAAATGAATGCATCACGGCAGTGTCACGTGACATATCATAACTTTTCCCTCCTCTGCTAAACTGGGCGGGGACGGAGCCAGCATGTGGCACATCCGGCCAACGGCCCACGAGTTTGAGACCCCCTGCTCTAAAAAAACAAGCTTATAATACTTCAGAAACAGGAAACCTTGGCTTGGCCCCTGCATATTACTCGACCACATTTATTAGATATTCCCCTCACTTGCTCCAGTTTTCAAATCCACGCTATGATTAAATGTGGTGCTCAGATACTAAAACATCTATCCTTGTCTTAAGCCCTTGAGGAGATTTTCTTGCTCAATGCCTCAGGCATAAATAAATACTCCCTGGATGACTCTTTCAGCTCTGTTTTGTTACCTTATTTGGTTTTGGCTCAGGATCTTAAATGATTAGTGAACCCACCTCAGAATTGTATCACCAAGCCGATATCACCAAGCCCACCTTAGGCTTTAAGGTAGCAGATGCCCTCACAGCCCAACAAGAACAGGACTTTCATAATATACGTGCTGGTAGTCTATTAGGATGGACGACTTAGAAAAATGCCAAGTAAAATTTCTCCCTCTCCCTTCACAAACACAGAGCCTCCAAAACTCTTGACCTCCTTGAAAGTGGCTTTTCTGTAATAAAAAAATTAGACCCATGAAGCATCTAATTCAGCAGAAGCATCATGACATACTGTGCTTAAGTATTGGGTATGTATGTGTGTGTGTGTGTGTGAGAGAGAGAAAGAAACCTGTGCCTCTTCTGCTAAATGAGCAACTAGCTCGGGTTTTACTGAACCCAGTCAAAAGTTGAACCCTGCTGAATTTTCAATGATGAAGTCACTGAATATGAAACAGAGCCCAGATGTCTCTCATCATGAATCCCACTCAATTCACTGTCTATTTAACTAGTAGTGCTGGGGGAAGACCTGGCTGAAACCCCAGTAAAGTATAGCTCCTTAGAATACTGCCCCAGCCCTTGAGAAAGCTACATGTTTTCAGAGCCCTTGAAGCCTCAAACAAAGGACTGTATTGAAATACAATCTGACCTGGAAAATAGAATTCTAAAAGAATTTTAGAGAGGAATCGGCTCACATCTACAATGTTGCCATATCTTATGCACTAAGCCGGCGTTGTATTTTAGCCTTTTTGTACCTGAAATTAAATTTCAGACTTTTACATATGGTCAGGAATAAAGAGTGTTAAAGTGATTTATAAAACATACAAACAATAACAATTTGATGCTATTAAAATCCTCATTGGAAACTATTAATTACATGAATAGAATAGAATAGAATAGAATTTTTATTGGCCAAGTGTGATTGGACACACAAGGAATTTGTCTTGGTGCATATGCTCTCAGTGTACATAAAAGAAAAGATACGTTCATCAAGGTACAACATTTACAACACAATTGATGATCAATATATCAATATAAATCATAAGGATTGCCAGCAACAAGTTATAGTCATACAGTCATAAGTGGAAAGAGATTGGTGATGGGAACTATGAAACGATTAATAGTAGTGCAGATTCAGTAAATAGTCTGACAGTGTTGAGGGAATTATTTGTTTAGCAGAGTGATGGCCTTCGGGAAAAAACTGTTCTTGTGTCTAGTTGTTCTGGTGTGCAGTGCTCTATAGCGTCGTTTGAGGGTAGGAGTTGAAACAGTTTATGTCCAGGATGCGAGGGATCTGCAAATATTTTCACGGCCCTCTTCTTGATTCGTGCAATATACAGGTCCTCAATGGAAGGCAAGTTGGTAGCAATTATTTTTCTGCAGTTCTAATTATCCTCTGAAGTCTGTGCTTTTCTTGTTGGGTTGCAGAACCGAACCAGACAGTTATAGAGGTGCAAATGACAGACTCAATAATTCCTCTGTAGAATTGGATCAGCAGCTCCTTGGGCAGTTTGAGCTTACTGAGTTGGCGCAGAAAGAACATTCTTTGGTGTCCTTTTTTAATGATGTTTTTGATGTTAGCTGTCCATTTGAGATCTTGCGATATGATAGAACCTAGAAATTTGAAGGTTTCTACTGTTGATACTGTGTTGTCAAGTATTGTGAGAGGTGGAAGTATGGAAGGGTTTCTCCTAAAGTCTACCACCATTTCTACGGTTTTGTGTGTGTTCAGTTCCAGATTGTTTTGGTTGCACCACAAGGCTAGTCGTTCGACCTCTCGTCTATATGCGGATTCGTCATTGTCTCGAATGAGACCAATCACTGTTGTGTCATCTGCGAACTTCAGTAGCTTAACAAATGGATCATTGGAGATGCAGTCATTGGTATACAGAGAGAAGAGAAGTGGGGAGAGCACACAGCCTTGGGGGGCCCCTGTGCTAATTGTACAGGTATTTGATGTGATCTTGCTTAGCTTCACCTGCTGCTTCCTGTTTGTTAGGAAGCTTGTGATCCACTTACAAGTCTGTTCCGGTACCTGTAGCTGGTTTAGCTTAGTTAGAAGAATGTCTGGAATGATGGTATTGAATGCTGAACTAAAGTCTACAAAAAGGACCCTTGCATAGGTCTTTGGAGACTCAAGATGTTGTAGGATGTAGTTACAGTACTTCATACAGTGTTCCATTTTTCAAAGTTTTTACAAAAAGCTACGTGTTTGAGATGGCTATTTTTTGAATTAACTCTTGTTTCCAATTAATATAATTTAAATGTGTCTTGAGTTTCCATACCCATGTTGTACTCTCGGTATCTTTTCCACCATCCTAAACTGAGCACACCATTGTTTCCTTAGGATTGTTTTTACCATACTTTTCCATTTACTTTTACTACTTTAGACACTGACTGATGTCATGTCCCACTCCTCTGCTGACGGCCGGGTCAGGGAAATCCGAATCAGGCTTGCCTCTGCAGCTCTGCCCAAAGTCCTAGCAAAGTCCTCAGAGCAGGCAGGAGACCAGTAAGTGACTTCAGCAAGATAAGTTTGACTTTGCCTGACTCAGAGACTGCCAGAAAGCAGATCCTTTATATAGGCCATGGGGTGTGGCTCCATGACTCAGCACTCATTAAGGCCTGCCCCTCCCTTCCTTCTGTTGCCTCCGCCTATCCAATCTTCTGATGCGAGGGTCACTCCAATCAGCTGTTGTTGGAAGTAAACTTTCCTCAGGCTCACATGCTGTGGAGGAGGGGGAGGGGTCTAGCTGCTCCGTTTGCCTGGGCATGGAGCCAGGGCTGGGGCCGGGGGATGCTCCCTCCTCTGCAGCCTACTTGGGCATGGAGCCAGGGCTGGGACCGGGAGGTGCTCCCTCCTCTGCAGCTTGTCTGGGCATGGAGCCAGGACTGGGGCCGGGAGGCATACATTCCTCTGTGTTCGGGAGCAGATAAGCAGACCCCGGCTGCGGTGAGAGCGGACAAGACACAACAACTAGTTTGTTTTCACTTTTGCCTGAAGACCCTTTTCCTAACCAAATAATAATCATGTGGATACAAGCCTTTTGAGTCAATGCAGGCGTACAATATATTGCACATCTCTCAACAATGCTTGTGTTCTCAAGGGCAAATGCAAAATCCCTCTACTGAAAAAGGTATGTATGTATATAAGTACCTGTGTGTATATGTATATGTTTGTGTGTAATATGAGCAAGAAAGGCTAGACCCATCTAGGCTAGTATACTTAAATTGTATTATATGTTCATTGTGCCATGTCAATTTCAATTCAGATGATTCAGTCTCAATTTCTTATTTGTAAAATCAAATTCATTTGCCACTGCTAGCCACTGAAACTGTGCAAAGTCATCAACAATAAGAGAGCACTGACATTCATAAAGCTGAGCTAAATACTTTCATTTTAATAACAGAAGCTGTCTTGAAAAAAAAAATCATTCTGACATTTTAACTTCCGATGGCGCCACTTTCTTCGCTGGATGCCTGAAAAGGCACCCCATGCTGAGGTATCGTAAAAGCCGGCGAAAACAGCTAAAATCTGCTGCTCGCCTGCTTGAAGTACCCTCCCTGGGAGAAAGGGAAGGGAAAGAGCAGCGGAAAAGCGGTAGAACTCCCCAGAGGCTTTGGTTTGTGAAAGTGAAGCTTCAGAGGGTCGAGTCCTGCATAACTCCGCTGAGCTACGAATCCAGCACGAATCCAGCACGCTTCTTTTCCTGTCGTAACAGGAAAAGAAGAAAGCGACCATCTCTGCTCAAGTGGTTTTTCTTTGGATTTCTGGATGCAGATGGAACAAACACAAGTGATCAATCATTGGGATTGCAAGTATTGAACCTGACTTCTACCCTTTAAGAAAAGAAACTTTCTATCGTTTCAATTAGGATTGCTGAAAATGGCGTCTGAGAGGAAGTGAAAGTTGGAAGTTGTTTGCATAATCAAGTGGAGAGTGTATTTATGGATTGTAATAAAGTGGAGGCTCTCCTATATTGAAAGGAAGATAGAAGATAGAAAAAGTTTTTTTTTTAATTTTACATCTTTGATTCTGATTTTATAACTGAACTTTAACTTGGATTTGAAATGGCTTCTAAATCACCCAAGCCTACAACAAGAAGGGGATCTGAAGTGGGTATGGAAGATATGTTTAAAGAACAGACAAAAATATTTGAAGAAAGGTTTAAAGAATGAATCATATTGAACTGAGAGGAAATAAAAGAAAATAATAAAAAAATAAGAGATGATATTTTGATGGGTTTTCAAGGTTTGGAAAAGAATTTGGAGGTTTTGGAAGAGAAAGTGGAAGAAATTAATCAATCTAATCAGCATTTGGAAAATAAAATGGGACAATTGCAAATAAAAGTGGATAAAAATGAAGATCAGGTGGTGTTGTTACAATACAGGGCGATGGAGAGGGCTTTGAGAATCAGGGACTTGCAGGAAGTAAAGGATGAGGACCTTAAGAAAATTCTATCAGAAGCTTTGGCTGAAAGGTTAGGATTTGATCCACAAGAGGTTGCTTTTCAAATTGACAAAGTATATAGGGTTAATTCATGGATTGCCAGACAAAAAAAATTGCCAAGAGACATTGTGGTTTATTTCTTGACAAGAACAATGAGAAATCAAATTCTGCAAGCCATGTATCAGAAAAAGTTGCAAATAGGAGAACAAGAGGTGATGGTTCTGAAAGAGATTCCCCCTAAGATGTTAAAAGACAGGAAAGAGTTTATATTTTTTACACAAGAGATTAAGAATCGTCAGATTCAATTTAGACGGGAGGTTCCAGCTGGTCTTTCAAGGAAGGAGATATCGTATTGAAACTGTGTTGAAAGTGAAAGACTAATAAAGATTATAAGATTTTTGCTAAAATAATAGCGAATAAATTAATGTTAGTTCTGCAACGAAGAATTCATACTGATCAATCTGGATTTATAAAGGGGAGGCAGATGAGGAATAATGTTAGACAGATTGTAAATTTATTGGAATATTTAGAAAAGAACAATCAGATTTCTGCAGCATTTATTTTTTTGGATGCAGAGAAAGCCTGACTGAGATGGTGTAGGGTTTCCTGCCTGGGCAGGGGGTTGGACTAGAAGGCCTCCAAGGTCCCTTCCAACTCTGTTGTTATATTATATTATATTATATAAGACAGGGGTGCCCCTTATCACCATTATTGTTTATTTTAACTCTGGAGCCATTATTGGATAAAATAAGAGAGGTAAAGGAGATAGAGGGAATTAAAATTAGACAACATGAGTATAAAGTGAGAGCGTTTGCTAATGATTTGGTGATTATTTTGTCAATAATTAAGATAAAAATTGGAAGAATGGCAGATTGGAATTAATAAATTTATATGGGAAGGTAAAAAAGCGAGAGTTAAAATGAAAATAATTTAAGACATACGGGAAAGAGGAGGTTTAAAAATGCCCAATTTTAAATTATATTATGAAGCAGCTGCTCTTTCGGTAATAAGTGATTGGTTTAATTTAACAGAGGAAAGGATTTTGAATATAGAAGGTTATGATTTATTATATGGATGGCATGCATATTTATTGTATGATAAAAAAGTGGATAGAGCCTTTAAGAACCATGTGTTAAGAATTGCTCTTCTGCGTGTCTGGAAGAAATACTATTACAAGTTGAATTATAAAATCCCTATTTGGGCAAACCCCAGGCATGCAATTGAGAATATAAATATAGAAAGGAAACAGGAAATGATTACTTATAAAGAACTTTTATATTTTGAGAGAGGTAATTGCCTTACACACTGTAAGCCGCCCTGAGTCTTCGGAGAAGGGCGGGATATAAATGTAAATTAAAAAAAAATTACAATTAAAATCCCTGCAAAAATTAAAAGAAGAAGGGAGAAATTATACTTGGTTCCAATATGGGCAATTACGAGCTAGGTGGAAAGAAGATCAGAAAATTGCTATCATGCAGAATGAAGAAAACTTGGTAAAACAAATTATAAATCAAACTCAGGCGCATATAAAGAGATTGTATAATGTATTTATTTATTTATTTATTTATTTATTATTTTAATTTCTATACTGCCCTTCTCCCAAAGGACTCAGGGCGGTTTACAGCCAGGTAAAACAACAGATAGAAAAATTAAAAACAAATTTAAAAAACTAATTCCAATTTGGCTAAGAACATTAAAACGCTAATAAAAACCCCCATTAAAAACTATTAGGCCAGTCCTGCGTGATGGAACAAAAATGTCTTCAGCTCACGTCAGAAGGTGTTGATAGAAATAGACTCTGAAAGGGATTTAATAAAGGATTGTATGATAAAATGGGCACAAAATATTCAAGAACCAATATTTTTGGAAACTTGTCAAATTTATGCAAGCACAGAATTTGAGGGAAAATTTTTATAAAATGTTTTATAGGTGGCACTAAGACCCTAAGAAATTATCATGTATGTATCCAGATATGCAAGCGAAATGTTGGAGATGTATTTTCATATTTGGTGGACTTGTAAGAAGATTAAGGTTTTTTGGATCTGGTGGATTATACAAAATGTTTTGAAAAAGAAGATAAAGTTCGTACCGCAATTTTTCTTATTGGAAATTATTACGGACTGTACAGTAATTGAGACTAAGTTGATTTTAAATTTAATAACAGCGGCAAGACTACTGATAGGACAATACTGGAAGAAAAAAGAATTGCCTACAATAGAAGAATGGATATTGAAAGTTGCTAATTTGGCTGAGATGGCTAAAATCTCAGCCTTTTTGAAAGACACTACACAAGAAAAATATCTAACTGAATGGAAAAAATGGATTGAATATACACAAAATAGATATCAGATTAAGAAATATCAGATTGCTTTTGAATGATTAGGATGTATTTATCTTTGATTTGTATGGGGGAAGTTAGGATTTGAGAAGAAGGGGAGGATTATAATTTGTGTTAGGGAAAATTGTTGATTGTTTTTTCTTTTGAACTATACCTTGTGTTTGTTCTGGGAAGTCCGGGGAGGGAGGAGGTGGTTTTGGAGGAGGGGAGGGGTTGGAGTTGGGGGGGAGGGGGGGAAAAGGGGGGTGAAAATTTTTTGTAAAAACTTTTTCAATTAAAAAAAAGAAAAGAAAAAAAATCATTCTGGAAGATAAGCCTCTTCTACAGCATTTCCAAACTTCAAATTCAACTTTTGAAACCCTGGACTATTACTGAGAGTCAGAAACCTAGGGACCGAGCAACCTTTTTCTTTTCTTATTTTTATATGGTGAAATATCCACATTAGATACATAATATTTACATTATTGTTATTCTATTTTAAGAACAATATTCTATTTTAATCCTTTTTAGATCATATTGGTCAATTCTTGGTAACCCATTTTGAATGGCTGCCTATAGATAAAACAATATATAAATGATTTAAATAACAGGGACAGTGTAATCTTTTTATGTTAAAGAAAAAAAATCATCAAAGCAAACAAATTTATAGGAAAACTAGGCATGTTAATGCTAATAACAAATGGACACTAATGCTTGGCAAGAAACTTCAGGTTTTCCCATAAATCCTTTAGCTTAGAAATCCTACATGACCCAGTAGCCAGAAAAGCTTTATCAAGTGCTGAGTTGTACCACATGGGGATTATACCCTATATCTGCTGCAGAAAGCACACTTGGCGCTTGCACAGTGATGACAGCATGTCAGTACAGGCACACTTCAAACATCAAAAAGGGTTGGTTCACAGAGAACCAGTTTTTGTTCTCTCTGTATTTCCGATGTGGTTGAAACAGTGTTCTGGTATATTTACTTGCCATGTCCCTGTCATCCCAACTTATATTCTTCTCACAGAGGGGAGAGTTGTGAAAACAGCTGTCTGTGACATAAGCTTCCACCAAGAGGCCTTCTAAATCTTCTAAATACAGTATACCCTTTAGGAGGATGGGAGTTTTACATTTGCATTTTAAATATGTAATTGTGGATATAAATGGATTAAAGCTTCCCGGCCTTGTATAAAATCCTTTCATTTTATGACTTTAATTAAAAAATCAACTGTGAGAATATTTCTCTAGATAAAAATGGTGTTGTCATGTCCCACTCCTCCTCTGATGGCCGGGTTGGGGAAGTCTGTATCAAGCGTGGCCACAGAGCCTCTGCAGCTTTGCCAAAGTTCTGTCATAGTTCTCAGGGCAGGCAGGAGTCCAAGATGTGACTTCAGCAATCCAAATTAGACTTTGCCTGACTCAAAGAATGCCAGAAAGCAGATCCTTTATATAGGCCAAGGGGTCTGGCTCCATGACTCAGCACTTATCCAGGCTTGCCCCTCCCTTCCTTTTGCTGATGTCGCCTCTCCATTCTCCAGAAGTGTGGATCCATCCACCCTCCAGCTGCCGGCAATTCCAGCTCGTGACTGGCTTCATGTTCCTCATGTTCACATGCTGTGGGGGAGGGGTTTATTTGCTCGGTTTGTCCAGGCATGGTGCCAGGACTGGAGGCTGGAAGCATGCCAGGCCATTCGTCTTGCTCCGTCTGTCCGGGCATGGTGCCAGGACTGGGGGCTGGAGGCATGCCAGGCCATTCGTCTGCACTATCAGTCGCTGGCTGAGATAACAGGAGATGAGAGGGGCCCGGCTGTGGAGAGGGGGGCGGGCGAGGCACAACAGGTGTATGCATGCCTTGAAGTCAGTCTTGACTCCTGACAACTGCACAAACAAGTCCATGCAGCTTTCTTGGCAACGTTTTTCAGAAGTGGCTTGCCAGGACTGTCCTCCCTGGATTGAGACAGCGACTGGTTTTGTGCCTAAGGCAGGACCAGAATTCTTGTTCTCTGTTTTTAACCCAGAAATTTTAATTGTCACATCAAACAAATAGCAGGGTAAGGGGAAAGGGGCCTTCCCTCTGCCTTTGGTCTGAATTTATGAAGCTTTTGCTAAAAACTTATTATATTTCATGTGGCAAAGCTTAGGAAGTTTGATTTACATTTTTTCAGAGAATGGGTTTAGAAAGACTTTTAGATCTTTCTTACTTCCACCATATTTCTTTGTTCTTCCTCACGGGGATCCCGATTTATCTTTACATAGAGTCAATCCATCATTTCAAGAAAATTACTGTATTACACTTTCTGTCTCTTTTAATAATACAAAGTGCATGTTTCACACCTAGTTTTTAAGGATTAAATCAGGGTCTGTTATTGACCACATAATTACAATAATCTAACCCTAAATATTTGAGGTGTCATTGCGCAAAGAAAGGCACTAGTTTCGTCACCTTATACCTGATAGAATGAAAAGCTATGAAGGACACAGCTGGCTTCAAAGTCAATCCTTTCATTTTTACAGGATTCCAATTTAAAGTATACCTAGTACAGATTCCTGAGATATAGGATTAAGATCAGAATGAGAACCTACCTTTCAGGACTTCAGTGGAGACTACACAACTCTTTGTCAACATGCAAGGCTTGCTCTCTTTGACCTTTTCTTTTGCACTGTCACACAACAAAATTCTGTACTTTAAAATACCACACTATTGGTTAAGGAACAAGTATGACTGCCCTCCCTGGAATACTTTTTAGCATATATTAACATTTCAGGAATAAGACTTATATGACATCTGACACATCGTATCTATTAAGTCCCATTTATATACTTAATTAAAATTAATGCAACCATCTGTCCATACAGTATGTGCATAGTTTTAATCGCACATTTCCGCTTTTCTCCATAATATGTAAACAAACCTATGCCTCTTCTCTCATCTAGCTTGATTATGGCATGCTCTGGAGAAGGAATGAATTGGCCAATAATGAGATTGTTTCTTGAAACTGTTCTCTACTTTCTTAAGATGAGCAGTTAAAGGCATGCTAAAACTGGTCAGAAATAATTAGCCACTGAAATCTACTCTGTCAACTAATTCTTAAAATCACCCCAGTGATATTAAGATTGAGATGATCCTTGTTTCAATAAGCATTTTTTAAAGAAATGCAATAAAAATATGCAAGCTGGGTAAGATTTGCAAATTCTCTTGGGCACAACCCAGGGAGAGTTGAGATTATTTAAACCCCATCAAAATCAATGATTTTGAATGCACAATTAAACACTTAAATCCATTGATTCAATGAGTCTTAACTTTGTTTTGATTATATACCCTGGATGCAATCCATAGAGATATTTAATGTAAGGACAAGCCATAGGGGATGGGGAGGAGGAAAGGATAAGGATAAGGTTTTCATAATCCTCCCATATTGCAACTGACTTCTCAATTGTACAAATCATTCAAAGCATCTTTGAAAACGTAAATAGCATTTCATTCATTCTCCTGCAGAAAAGTGGAAAGACAACAGTTTGACAATTCAGTTCACATCTTGTATTTGCAAATATTCTAGCATGCTCAATTATTGGGAAGATGAAAATGATAAAGACAAATGGTCAGTGAAGAGTTCAACTGCATCTAAACTTCAAAGGGTGAAAAATGCAGATCTTTTGTTCTCCTAGCACCAAGACCAGCTCCAGATTGATATGGACTTCCCTCCATTTCACCTTCTCCTCTCTTGCATGGTAAGCTTATTGCTGTTATTCTTTTCACCTACAACTGCACTTCTTTTCTTTTCTTTTGCTTTTCGCCTCTAAAGTTCTTTCTCCTTCAACCAATGAGTTTATCTGAAATGGTGTTAGGTAAAATTGGCATGGAGATTAGTGCCAGGGAAATGCAAGCCATCTGACACTGTTATGAACACTGTTATGCCCCAATAGTGCTCTATAGCACTGTAGGTTATTGAAATGGCAAGTAAATTGCAACTTTTTGATACAGATAGAGAGATCCTGCCCACTGATACAGGCACATGCAAGTCAATAGTGTGTGTTTTCAGAACACAAGGATCTTGTAGTTGGCATCCTAGTGTTAACTGCTGAACTATATGTCGCTGTGTGAGTGGCCTTGCATGTGCATAATAGATAATAATAATAGATTTTGGTTCAGTTTTTTTGACAGATAGTCATATAGTATACCTAAAGCATTTCAGGAAAGGCTATGCATTTGTAAATCTAACCCCCTTGTGTGTGTATGTGTAGGTGCAGACAGTTTTGAGTCAGTTTTTATTTCTGGTGACTGTCTGGACTAGTCCTTGCAATTTTCTTGGCAAGATTTTTTGGAAGTGGTTTGCCATTGCCTCTTTTGTAGGGCTAAAAGAAATTGACTGGCCTAAGGTCACCTAGCTGACTTAGTGCTTAAGGTGTCAGCATTCTAGAAGAACCCAACTCCAATTAAAAACTCTTGAGACAGGCATTTTCTCAAAGCTCCAATTTATTAGAGTAGATATACTGGCACATCTGGGGAAACCCGAATCTGAGAGTTCTGGGTTTTTCCTCAGTAAATCAAAACCCCAACTTCTGTCCCTGCACCATTTGTCCACCACATGGCCGAATCACCATCTGTTCCAACTTGAGCCACCACTTCAACCACTCCTCCTCCAGATGCAGGAATACCCTGACCTTGACCGAAAAGAAGAATGCTATTATGTCTAACTACAATCACTCTACTAAATCCCTTCTCCTACTTTTCCAAGTGCAAGAAGGTGGCAGCGTGGAAGCTTCCGGTGTTAATATAGTTTCCAAAGCTGACATAAGATGAGACTATAAATCATGTTTTCTCAGTTTATACACCAACACCAAATTGTCTTTCTAAAGTTCCCCTACTCTTGGACAATATTCTTGGACTTAATCACTATGATTAATGGGGAATACACATGTAGCTATTGCTTATTGTTTACAGAATGCTGGCAATGACTTTGAATATCAGATATTGTTCCACCATTCTACTATGGAATTTTACCATTGTTGTCTATTGTTCCGCTCATTTGCAATCTGAAGCACATATTTTTGGATCTTGTTTTGATGTTAAAATAAATCTGCATAGGATTCCAAGGACAAACTCATCAAATCTGAGAGCACTGCTACAAAGCAGCCAAATTTATCATTAAAAATAGAAAGAAGACCCAAGAAACTTTGGTGACTTGTGTACCAAACAGGGAATTGGAATGTATGACCTATGAAGTACCTTCCATTTGTATAATTTTGTGAAAATACCTTGTATATATATAATTTGTTATTTTTAATCAGGAACACATATTTGGACAAATTCACATAAACAAAATAATTGTAATGTACACATGCAGCAAATGTTGCAATGTTGGGGTCATGTCTGGTCTAAGCTACTGCCTCAAATAATTTTCTAAAACAGATCTTAACTCGGACTTTTTAAATTTAAACAGAACTACAACTGGATACATAGTTGTTCCTAACAACTGCACCTCTAATAATTACTATTTTCACCATTAGTCTCATTTTCTAAAGAACTAACTACAACTTTTTTTGCAGATCAGGCACAACTATATAAATTACAGTAACATCATTCAAATAGGATCTTGTTTCCAAGTGCGGCAGATCTAAGCAGATAATTCCTCTTTAATTTTGCTTGACAAGTAGTTTGTCACAGGTAGTTAGATAGTTTTATGTTTTCCAAAGGAATAGCAACAGATTGTTATATAAAGGTAAAGGTTCCCCTTGCACATACGTGTTAGTCATTGCCGACTCTAGGGGGCGGTGCTCATCTCTGTTTAAAAGCCGAAGAGCCAGCGCTGTCAGAAGACGTCTCCGTGGTCATGTGGGCCAGCATGACTCAGTGCCAAAGGCGCACGGAACGCTGTTACCTTCCCACCAAAGGTGGTCCCTATTTTTTCTACTTGCATTTTTACGTGCTTTTGAAACTGCTAGGTTGGCAGAAGCTGGGACAAGTAACGGGAGCTCACCCTGTTACACAGCAGCACTAGGGATTTGAACCGCTGAGCTGTCGACCTTTTGATCGACAAGCTCAGTTGCTGTCATGTAAGTCAGGGAGATTTTTCTGATTGTATGAGACAATTCCTAACAAGAATTTGTATGTGTGTATGTATATGCATACGTATGCATATATCTCTTTCATGGTTCATTCTCTCTTGTCCCTTCTCTCCAGAACTTGTCTTGCCACATCACACAACAGCTCTTTGTGCCAAAGAACAATGCATCAATAATGACAAGCTGGTCATGGTGGGAAGTGCAGCCAATTTAATTTAACAGAAGGGATTCACATCATGGCACACTGTTGTCCATTAACAGAACAAACACCATTCTCCACATTGCCATCACCACCACACCCTGCACTTGGCAATTGAAGCAAATCTTCCATGAAAATACATTTCCTATAATGTCCTGGTCATGGTTGGAGGGAGCTGCAGCACATTTCCATAAAGCTACCATGTGGAAAATTGCCTTGCTGTTCAAATGGAATAATGTGAAAGAATTTCCTTTTTCTAGCTGAGAGAGTCAATCGTTTAAAAGAGACAGTCTAGAATATTATCAAGACACTTGCCAGCAACAAGGCAGAGACCTCAAAATTAAGACTGCAAATCAAACAGTTTTAAATAAAACGCAAAAAACCCCAAACTGCACATCACCATCCACTGGAAATAATCATGCATATACAACAAGGTAGTAATCAAAGCTATTATTGGCACTACAAGGTATGCACATCCCAAAAGCTGGCTGTGAATGCTGGAAAATTACCTCCTGAATAAGTCACAATACCGTTCAGTTTTTTGTGTTCAGATTTTCACCTACTGACTATTAAGAATTTTCATAAGTTCTATCCATATATTATCTACAGTATATAGAAGAATTTTCCAATTCTTGGAAAAGAATTTTTCTCCAGAAACTGGAGCCTTCCAATTATATTCAACTGCAAATCCTATGTTGTCTTGACATTCTGGGACTGGAAAGCCAATCATTTTTGGAGGAGTCAAACTGGCTGAAGCCCCTTGCCATTTACAAAAGGAGATGACACAAACAAGTTTTAAGAATAAGAGTTAGTAACAGTAGTCAATATATTGGGTCAAATACTGGGTCAAAGCAAAGAATTTACAAGCTTGGCTAATCTTCATAACTCCCTGGCTTTAAAATAATTGCTTTATGATGATGTAAAATCTTCCAGATTGAGCAATAAAAGGAACACATTTTGACAACTACATCAACAGTCATCAAGAAAGAAGGTATTATGTTCTAAGTAGCTAAAAAATGTCATCAACTGTCAATGACAATAATAAAGAGCTTAAAATTTATTGTTTTTGAATGTTTGGATCTAAGGGATAGAAAATAATTTTATCTGCTTAGGTGAGACAGTCATAGTAGTTTTGACAGCTATGGTTCATGCTTTAGTGTTCAAAGAGATTTAATGTAATTAAACAGTAATTAGATTAATAATCAATTAATATACCCAATCACAGATGGTGAATAAATGCTGTTAATTACTTGCTGTAAGCTACTTATGAATATGAACTCAGAATTTGAATCTTATTTCTTTTAGCATCATATTCACATTCCCAAAAATCCAGAATTTATGTTGTTTTCCTATATTCAGGCACATTTGGAATTAGCAAGGTAAGTCACTTGCCAAAAGAAGGTACAGAGATGATGCAATAATTTATTCACTTGAATTTTGCAAGCAATGTTGATTTCCACTACCCACTTCTGGGAAGTGAGGCTAACATTCTAAACTGATTGTGTAATGGATAGACCTATTTTTCAAAAAACAACATCTTGGGAAATATGAGATTGAAACTGGCTTCTTGAGCAATGATAGTTAAAAAATTAAAAAGTTGTGTGCCAAACAGATTTTTCAAACCCAAAGCCCATTGCCTGCAATAATAATAAGTCTCAGAACAACTTCTTTGTATGTGCTTATATAACTCATATAACATCCAAAGTAAAATCATGGGCTGTAACTCATTTTATTTTGCTGTAATCAGACTTTGCTTTGGATATTCTGTCCAGTTCAGCACAAATTTTCAAGAACAATTCACACAAGTAGAAAAGATTCAGAGAAAACTAATCAGAATTTATATCATAGAAGAGAGATTTAAAAAGCTGGGAGTGTTTCCCTTGAGAAGATAGAACATAGCATTCCTAAAACACCTGAAAGGATGTTACACAGAAAGAGGTCAAGGCTTGTTCTTCATTGTTCCAAAATGAAGGACACAAAATAATGAATTCAAGTTATAGGAAGGCAGTTTCAGACCAAATGTCAGAAAAGCAATTCTAACACAAAAAGCAAATTTGACTGTGAAAATGAATGCCCAAAGAAGTAATGCTCACCATTTCCTGGTTGAATTAAAGAGAGATTGGAAAGCCATATATTAGGAATGGATTCCTGATCTCAGAAGGACTAAGTGGACTAAATGGCACCTTTCAGTTCTAGAGAATTGTTCAGGATCTCAAGAGAATCAAAAGCACTAAAAGAAAACTATACTTACATTCTGTAAGTAGTAGGAAGATTGCCAAAGCAGCTGAGGCCCATAGTTTTCTTGAAATATTTTGTTTTGTTAACCTGGGACAATTAACTTAGAAGGAGAATTTCTCTAATAAAGAAGAATAACAGTATTCGATTTCAGATTTGTCTTGTTCAATTTCCTAGAGGAAAGATATTAAGTTATTTACTAATTTCATTTCCCATTACCAGCATATTTCAATGCTAAAGTCAGAAAGAGCAACCTCGTTTTAGATAAATAGGACATTGGATTCATAAATTGCTAGATTAAGACACAAATACATAATCCAAAGACTAAACTTTTCGCCAGTGGCCAAAGTTGGAAGGCCACAAAACTGGCAAATGTCCTTTTTAAAAAACATCCTTTTTAAAATGGCTTTATCTAAATTAAAAATGTTCATAGGTGATCACCAAATCAAGTATGTGAACCTAATTGCAATTTAGATAACTTATTTTTCAAATAAAATATTCAGAAGTCTATAGCTCCACAAACATGCCTTTGTGAGAACAGAAAGTCAGCACTTGAACACATTATTGTGCATAAAAATAGAACATATTTTTTACAATTACAGTTTTGTAGAAGATGAAAGCTCTTTGAAGTAGGCCTATCAATGGAAAAATAGACCCCAGCATGACTTCTGTATGTTTATGTGCATTATTTTTCCCTGCACAGAAATTAATTCTATGATTATATATGATGATTACCTCTACACAAAACAAATCTTCCTTAGATACATCCACATTCATATTAATTTCCTGACTCATAAAGGACATGTCAATTTCTACAAAATCTAGAGAAATATATCTGAAAATAGTATCAGGAAACATAGAACACAACAATATGCCACACAGTCATGTTTCTGTGAGAAGGGCAGTCACACAAATAGTACAAAATGAATGAATGAATGAATGAATGAATGAATGAGTGTTAAAAGATTCAATTTATGTTGAGGTATTTGGCTCAAGAAAATACTCCCTCACCTCCATGCTAAATAATACATGGATTTATGGGGAGTGCCAAGCATTTCAATTAAGACATGGTCAAATCAATCTGTTTATACTCATTGGGTCACTTTGCCATGTTATGTTTTCACTAATATTTACAGCCAACCATATGCGGTCCAAATTCAGTCTATTGGTTTCACCTATTCAGACTGGAAATAGCAAGAGGTCCTCTACTCTAGAATTGATGGACTTTTACAGAACGTTTCATGGCAGCATAAGAGGAGCCAAGACAGACTCTGCTATTCTAAAGTAAATTTGTGTGTGTGTGTGTGTGTGTTTGTATTATGTACACTGAGAGCATATGCACCAAGACAAATTCCTTGTGTCCAATCACACTTGGCCAATAAAAAATTCTATTCTATTCTATTCTATTCTAAGGTGCAATGTAAAAGTGAGGATACCTCCTGAAAAACCTGTCAGATGTTTAGATCAGAGAGAAACAGAATAAAGCTCTATCAGCCCAGATGGTCTCAGCATGAGCCAAATACTTTAAATCTCTGGCCACATTTATTACTTTTCAAGTACAAACCGGGAAAGATCCCTTTCAGAGAAGCTCTTAAAGTTTAGATATTTCTGTTGCTTGGTTCAATGTAGTCATTAATGATCATGTTATCTTTTGAATACCGAACCTGTTTTTTCATTTTCATTTGATTCCAAAAATAACACAAAATATGTATGTTTGAAATGTAACAATAAGATTTTACTTTTAAAAATAAAACGCCTTCTTCCTAATCAAGTTTCTACCTTATCTACTTCCAAACGTAAAGGATTCTTTAACATCACTTAAAATTTTTTCCTAATTTAGCTTCAGGCATTCTATGTTAAGTTACTGTATTCTTAACCAGGATGGAAAACAAGTAAAAAGCAGAAAGATAAGATTATTTATGTGTATGATCTCAATGCACAATCTTATTGTACAGTTTTATCTGTTTCTTGCACCATCTTTTCAGTATATAATCTATTCAATTTAGTTTCCCAATGGTTGCTGAGCACAAAAACTTAACTTTCTTCATCCATGTATTTCCTAAGTATTTCCTACAACTGTTTACCTGCCTCTCAGATTTATGACCTTGCTATTGCTTTGATTAAAGCAATAACAGTTTGTTTTTCTTTCTCCTTGCAACTGATTATTTTTCCCCCTTCTGTTCAACAGAGGAAATGAGCTATTAAACTCACCAAAACACCCTATGCTGCATTCAGTGGTTGGTTACAGGTGCCCTAGAAGCTAAACTGGACTTAAGAAATCCTTTTAACCCAATGCCTTCACAATGGGGGAAATGAGCCATAGATCTTTCTTCGCCCCCAAATCAATCTCATGCATTACCTTTGATATATAAGCCTTCCTTTCTGAAATGCCAAAAGCATAATACGAAGCCCTTTTAACCTTTCTTGACCTGTGTGGGTCTTCTATTAAGCCCAGAGGAAAACTACAAGATGTGTATACATTGGTTAATGGTAAAGCTTGGTTTTAGCCAGCTACTGTTCAGAGCAAGTATTATTTACAACAGGATCGTGCAGCTCTTTGGATTCAAAAGCAAAATAGAAGTGCAGAAGGCAAATGATTAAACCAGACACACCTTCTCTTGGGACTGATCTGCTTTAAGGAGCTGCAGGCAAAATTGCAACCACAGCACCCTGAAAGCACCCTTTTGTTTTTGAAACTGCATGATTTTAAATATATACATATACACACACACACACACACACACACACACACACACACACACACAGCAAGCCACGTTCTTGCTGTATTCAAAATATACTGAGGCTCATGCATGTTATAAAATACCTCTAAGTAAATAGCATAGGCCTTAGATCTTCTCTAGAAACAGACTGCTCTCCAAAGACCAGAGGCACCAAAACTGAAGAAATACAACAATATAATATTCACAGGAATATTAGACATAGTGCTAAGTGACAATGAGAGGTGATTCACGAATGTTATAAAAGCTGGCTTCAGTTTCAATATTAGATGAACAGACTATGTAGACAAATAGAAAACCTTATAGTGCTTTTCTCAGCTACTGAAATCAGCGTTGTCCATAGAATGAGATGCTGGTTCTTGAAATTTTAAAGGCCACAGGTTTCCTATGTGATACAGACATTTATCGCATGTTTATCCTATGTGATAAACATATTTATCATATATTCATACTTTAAGCTTCTTCAACCCTTAACAGAGGTTCCAAAATAGTAAAGGATGGGCTGGCAGGGGAAATGCTAATGAAGGGGCAGAGGAATTGCCATAAACCAGTTCTGATCAGGGACAGAAATTTATAAATCAAACCCCTAAAAATAAATCACACAGAAGGCCAAGACCTCATCCTAGAGGGCAGGACATGGATTAATGTTTTAAAGTTATAAGAAGGTAGATTCCAATTTGGCAGTAAAACCAATTACATGGAATGGTGGTGGACTGAGTGTGTTTAAGCAGAAGCTAGACAGCCATCTGTCATGGATGTTTTAATCTGGACTTCCTTCACAAAGCAGGAGGTTGGACTTGAGGGCCTAAATAGCCTTTTCCAATTCTGAGATTTATGAAAATACTTCAATCACAAACATAGTTTTGAAAGTAGTTGTTTTCAAAATAATGTGAAAAATGTCCATTTTACTAAACTAACTTTTTAATTATTTTACATTTTTAAAAATAAAAAAAATGAATGAAGAAACTTGTTTTTTGGCAGTAAGACGCTTTTCAAAAATTTGGGAGTGCGAAGTTTGCAGCAATATTTGCGAAAACAGAATCAACTCCTTGTTATGATTCTAATCACAGCAAAGATGAGTCACCCATGATTTGCTCTAAGGAATATTATCTTAGAGCCTGCTCTTGGAATTTGTCTGAAGCAATTAAATAGCGCAGATGCAAACAACTAGAGTCCATATGGTTTTTTTTCTCTTTCTAGCTTTAATAACCAGTGATATTTTGACTGTGCTTATATAATTTGCCTTAAATGTTGTGATTTAAAATTCTTGAAATTCCTCATTAATTGTTCAGACAATCCTGGTAACAGCTGCTAAGAAAAATAACTCAAAATGTATTAATTGCCTCCAGAGCGTGCAAGGTCAGGGAACATCTGGCACAAAGGATGTAACAAAATGCCCACATTATCAAGGGCCTTCTTCCCATTCTCCTACTTCCCTTAAACTTGAATAAGTTTCCTTCCCATCTTCAAAACAAAGCAAAACAAAACAAAAACACAGATTTCTAACTGTACATGTACTCCTTTTTATTTTATGGAAGAATAACTTGAGACATTCTAAATGTTTCCTACGCATGTGCCTTAAATAACTTGTTGAGATATTTAGCAACTGTTATTAATAAATCTTTTAAGCAGAGCTAGAAAACACCCACTCAAAGGTGGAAGTGGAAATGCTGAAGAATACAAAAATGCATAACTGTAATCTTAACCACAGCTAAAAAAGCCCAGACACTATTCTACTGATAGCAAAATCCATGAACAAACATTCTCCATTTTTTATGGCTTTTATCCATTTCTAATTTTTTAAGAGCCCTAAAACATTTTAAAGACCTAATTCATATGTTGTGGTATGCATATTGTAATCGATTAGGGCTGGTCTCATAAATGCTTTTATGTCGCAATAAATGTCTTTGTTTGGATTGCTGGACTTTTATTGCTACCAACCTTTCCCTCCTCCCCTTGTTTACTTTCCATTAATCATTTCAGCAGCAATAATGCATAACAGTTTCTGTTATGGACAGATTTCTGTTTATGGACAGATCTGGATCTATTAATAGATTTATTTAAATCAACCGGAATTTCTGATTCCCAATCACTGAACAAAAGTTGTAATAAAATTACTTTTCTTCCCCAACTTAAATGACACTTGGAGTAACTGGAAACTGCCTTTCATACAGAAAGATTGGGAACTTCTTTCAGTTTTGGCATTTAAAACAAAGTTCTGATCTCCGAATTCTTTAATTTTAAGTGCCTCCTTTTTTGAAACAGAGTCCAGATGGTAGATCTTGGGATTTTAATGAGAAGGAGGAGGGTAAGAAGAAATAATAAAAACATATTACAAATCTTGCTCAAGGCTTGAAGTTGGTAGGTCTGTAGAGACACATCAAGGAGTTAGATGCAGATATCACCACCATGATGCAGGCTTTCTTATATACATTCCAACTTACTGCACTGCGCCAATGATTAGAATTATGACCTTTCCATAGTAATTTGCAATGAGTTTTAAATAGAAGAGAGGGAAAGTAAAGCTACATAGAGATCAAGACATAATACAATAAAATGTTAGCAAAAACTATGCAAATGTACAGAAGGAAATTCAATGACACAATTGTTGGACTCTGTTCTATTAAGCAATTTGATTACAAAATAGCCTCAAGCCTTACCATACTTTTTATGCTAATGAATGTTTTAAAAAGAAGCTATTGTTTTAGACAACTGCTATTTAAACCCAAATGTTATTTTATTTTATTTTGTGCTGCCTTGATTGCATGGTATTTAGAAAAAATCAGTACCAGTTTAAAATGGTTCAAAATAACGTGCCGAATTCAATTTAAGATTTGGGTAACATCATAGCTGCCCTACATCATTGTTGAATTCTGATGCTACAATTGCTTCCATTGCCTAAAAACCTTTTAATTTATGTCATAATGAATTTTATGGCAGTGATTCCTATCCAAACACCTGCAATTACACTGACCATCACCCTGATCAAATTGCACATCAGTTTTCTAGACAACAACCAAATGAAATTAACAAAATATGATCAATTTCATTGTAACTACACACCATCTGTACATGAACAACCAATTATTTTACTGCTTAGAAGCTGAGGGACAAAAACCCAAACCACCAGAAACAATATATTAGAAAACAGAGAAGAAAAATAAAACTGGTATTCTCTTTTCACACAAAATCAAACATAATCACTTTAAATATATTTTGATTTAATAGGGGAGGGGAGGACCATGGCTTCCAACACTCTGCAAGTTCCAAGATTTAATATTCATAATCTCTAGACTACAATCTTGCATCCCTGAAAGTAGACAATACCCAGACAGATTATGCAGTCCATCTTAGTATCCTGAAGCTTTGAATGTTTACTTTCTAATGCAGGGATAGAAAACTTCAGCACTGTTGTTGAATCTCCTTTATCATTTCATATGCTAGGCTGCTGAAGACCAGTAGATGGAACAGCTTTATCAGAATACTACCAATATAGAAGGATACTACTAAATTTGTCAAGCAGTTATTAAAGTTATTAAAACCTTGCTACAATATAATATATGGATTTTTGCTTTTATTTTTTTTATATATTTTTGCCTCTACTGTGTATTCTGTGAAGATTGTGAATTAGCAAAGAAATAAAATTGTTCTGGAGGACTTGGTGAAACAATTACAGATAGTCCTCAATTTACAACAGTTTGTTTAGTGACTGTTCAAAGTTACAACAGTACATAAAAAAGTGACTTATGACCATTTTTCACACTTATGACTGTTGCAGCATCCCCATGGTCACGTGATTTACATTTGGATGCTTGACAACTGGTTCATATTTAGAACAGTTGCAGTGTCCCTGGATCATGTGATGAACTTTTGTGATCTTCTGACAAGCAAAGTCAATGGGAAAGCCAGATTCACTTAACAGTGGTGTTACTCATTTAACAAGTGCAGTGATTCACTCAACAATGGTGGCAAGGAAGGTCGTAAAATGGGCCAAAACTCACTTAACAAATGTCTCATAAATTTTGGGCTCAATTGTGGTCATAAGTTGAGGACTACCTGTATTTCAAAAATTCTTCCTTGCTGTACATTTCCTTGCTATTTAAATGTTTTCCAGAAATAGACCAAAATAGGAGTAAAACAAATAATTCCCACTCCGGCTGCTCATTTTTTGACCAGTTTCGTGATTATTCCTCATATAGTTTGTTGAAGACAATGCAATATTGTAAGCTATTATCAATGTAAAAACCCAAAATCTAGACAATTGATGTAAGATTGCAACCAAGACTTTAAAAGCTCAAAGAAAGTTATATTCTGTAGGCTTGTATTGGTTGATTGATTGTTATCTGATTGGAAATACTTATGCTTAAATATTATGTGCTTTTTCCATATTTTTGGAATATTATTATTATTCCAAATATTATTATTCCATAATATTTTTCCATATTATTACAATATATCTAACAGCCTATCAATACAAATAAATGCTGCTATTTTTGCATTAAAAATAATCAAAATAAAGGTCTTTTGTTGACAACAATGGTTCTTCATGGTGATAGTTCAGCTAGTTAATCTTCATCTTAAATAAGGTAAGCTAGGTATGGGTAAGGGTGAGATAGCAAGGCTGCTAAACTGGCAAATTTCTTTTTCTTAATACCTTAGCTTCCTAGTGCAATGTAGTTGTACCCTAGGAATGGTGGGTACAATATTAATTGTCCTTGCGGCTTTGAATGATTATTTATACTTTGATTATTTAAATAGATTTTTAAAATCCAAAGTCTTTTTATTTAAATAGACTTTTTAATTGTTGAATTTAATAATAATCAAAGACTGCATCTTTGATATCTAATGGACATCTCTGCTCAGCAGCAAACTAACATGGTGACCTTAACCTCATATTTACAAATTATCATTTACAATGGGTACAATATATACCCATAGTAGCAAGCATGAGTATTCAATAATAGAGGTAAATTACTTGGGAGCACTATCTTGAGAAAACATCACAAATCCATTCTTTGCTATAATGAAATATTATCTGATTTAACAACATTGTTTTAACATTATTTTATTTATTAAATTTTTATACCGCCCTTCTCCCAAAGGACTCAGGGTGGTGTACAGCCAGAATAAAAACAAAGATATATACAATTTAAAACAACATTTAAAAAGAGCAAATTTTAAAGGCTGATTATTAAAATTTAAGTTAAAAAGTTAAAAAATATTAAAACCCAATTAAAATACATCACTAATTGGTTTAACCATGATTGGTTGATTTAATAATAATTAGTTGAGTCCACATAAAATATTAATTCAAAACCATCCAAACTGTTCCATAGATGAGGATAATCTAGAAATCCAGTCATTAGTTTGTTCCTAAAAAAAAACAACTATTCACCATCTGCATGGGTTCCTTTTTGTGGTTTCCAAAGTCCTGATCCACAGCCTGTTTAGCACTGAATCAGAAACTATAGTAATTTGACTATCAAAAGTATTTTTCACTAGAATCCTAGAAAGAAACTTTCACTCTAGAAAACATCACAGCTTCACATCTTCTGTTATTCATGGCTTTAACACCCAATCAGAATTCACTACTTTATGACTGTCTTCGACAAAATGGTCAGAAACCATAGCTATTATGTAGCAGAGCACATCAGTTCCTAACAGGCTCTGGAACAACAATGGAGCTGAGCAGCAGAGTCTGCTATATCACCCTTTCATCCTTTCCATCTTTCAAGCAGAACCTTCTTTTTGAGCTATGAAAAATTCTAAATGGCCTAGGCTCACTGTAGCTAACAGAGTCTCCCTTATTATTATAGCTTATTGCAGTTTCTAAAGCAATCAAGCTCCCTGTATTGGTTTCTTCCACTACTGGCGCTCACTGGATGTACTGTAGAATACTAGTTTTCAATTTTCAGGATTGCCAGCCAGTTGTTAACTCTGTTAGCTAAAAAATTTGGGGGATGAAACCTAATAATCTGTAATGCACCAAGCTGGGGGAAAAACTGCTCTGTAATATGACCAATCGAAGAAGTAATATGGACCAACATCTTAGTAGGTGTTTTACGAGCGTGGACAAGTTCCTCTTGTCAAATTTGGACAAGCTCCTCTTGTCAAATTTATTCCATAAGCGCTTTAAAACATTTTTGGATAGGATTCTTCTCCTTTATGATAAGCCAATATCGACTGATTTTTCTTGTCACCATAAATGTAGCAACTGTGACATTTTACAGATCCTTCTAACTGCCTTTCAGTGATAAAAGGTAAGATAACAGGTATAGAAAGTTAATTAAACATACAGTGCAGTGACAACATGTAAGATACTGCATATAAATTATTAAATAGCATTTCTATTTTCCTTGCAATTTGAAGATAAGAATAGTATAAATTTAAACACAGCAATCTGAAACTACTATTAGGTTTATGCAAAGAACACTTTGCTGTTGCTTAGTAATTAGAAGAGTGACACACTAAGGGATCCTGAAAAAATATTTTATTCCAAATAAATTTTTAGAAAGTTCCAATGGATTCAAGTGAACAAGCCACCATAGGTGTTACCTATCAGGTTTTTATCACCAAAATAGTTAAGTACGTGTGCTTTTCAATGCACTGTTTACTTCACAGTGATCAAATTTTCTGGATAGTAAAAGCAAACATTTATAGTATTAGTGGCAGATAATTATGGTAATTTTGCTCAAAGGGAAATGAGCAAGCAAATTTAATTTAGTGTAAAACAGACCTACGAACTCCAAACAATATGTGTTTTTTCAAGCCAGAACTTTTGTCACAATGTCTCATTGTGTCTCCTTGAATGGTGACAAAATGTTTGCAACCAAATTGCCAAGCTGGGAGCTTAAACCAACAGCCAACTTTTGTCACCCTCTTACTTCACTAAAAGTGTGTTTTGGACTACAGATCTTATAATCTGGCATAGCTTTGTTGACTGGGAATTATGGAGGTCAGGGCCAAAAGTAGAACTCTCTGGGCTCAAAGCAAGTGTCTCAGATGCAGCTCTCTAACTGTGAAAATTCAGGTGCCAAACCCCTCAGGTTGCTACAATGGAGAGCTAGGCAGTCCAAACAGGTTGCAGCAGCTGAAGGAAAATGAGCTAGACAAAGAGGAGACAAGGCTCAACATATATTGTATATATACAGATACAAACTGATCAATCATCAGGAGATAGCAGCTAGAAAAACTGGTTTTGTACCTCTTTGCTGCCATCTATTGGTGGTTTAGATTTTGCAGGTATGCTTACTCTAGCCCAGGGGTGTCCAAAGTTTTTTGAGTGAGGGCCAAATACAGAAAAATAAGCAAAGGCCCGGGCCACCGAGGGGGGGGGGCTGAAATTTTTTTATACCAGTTCTTTGGGCGTGGCTTATTTTGGGGTGTGGCTTGGTCATGTGACTGGTGGGCGTGGCTAACTGCTCATGTGACTGAGTGGATGTGGCTATGGGCATAGAACAGGGGTGTCCAAACTTGGTCCCTTAAGACTTGTGGACTTCAACTCCCAGAGTCCCTCAGCCAGCAAAGCTGGCTGAGGAACTCTGGGAATTGAAGTCCACAATTTAAAGAGACCAAGTTTGGACACCTGATCTTAACTTTGTTTTGTATTTGGCATGAACTTGAAACTCCCTTCGTTATTCCCTGCCCAAGGGGTGGAGGCGCGAGGAGCCTCACCAGGCGGCCCGAGGAAGGCGAGGATAGAACTGCTGGGGTCGGGCATGGCCAGCAGCCTCTTTCCCGCTTGCCGCCGCCTCCTCCGCCCCCTCCCTTCGTTATTCCATGCCCAAGGGGTGGAGGCGCGAGGAGCCTCACCAGGCGGCCCGAGGAAGGCGAGGATAGAACTGCTGGGGTCGGGCACGGCCAGCAGCCTCTTTCCCACTTGCCGCCGCCTCCTCCGCCCCCTCCCTTCGTTATTCCATGCCCAAGGGGTGGAGGCGCGAGGAGCCTCACCAGGCGGCCCGAGGAAGGCGAGGATAGAACTGCTGGGGTCGGGCACGGCCAGCAGCCTCTTTCCCGCTTGCTGCCGCCTCCTCCGCCCCCTCCCTTCGTTATTCCATGCCCAAGGGGTGGAGGCGCGAGGAGCCTCACCAGGCGGCCCGAGGAAGGCGAGGATAGAATTGCTGGGGTCGGGCACAGCCAGCAGCCACTTTCCTGCTTGCCGCCGCCTCACCTGTTTCTCGATGGCTGTCACTGCCGCCACGCGTGTCCGACATGGGGAGGCGCGAGGAGCCTCGCCAGGCGGCCCGAGGAAGGCGAGGGTAGAACTGCTGGGGTCAGGCACGGCCAGCAGCCTCTTTCCCGCTCACCGCCTCCTCCGCCCCCTCCCTTCATTATTCCCCGCCCATGGGGAGGAGCCGGGAGCCTCGCAGTGCGAAAAGGGCCATATTAAATTATACTTTCAGAATTTGCTGAGGGCCAATAAAAACTGGCCCGCGGGCCTCAGTTGGCCCGCGGGCCGTAGTTTGGACACCCCTGCTCTAGCCCTAACTCCTTTGTAAGAAAGGAAGAGAAAGAGAACCCTGAGGAAGACAGAGAAGCAAGTAGCAATTGCTAAGTGAGTTGCCAGAGCTTGCAAGGACTTGCTTTTGGTGTAGGAGTCTACTGCTAAGGTAGATTTAGAAGCAATAAGAGACAAAGAAGGAAGCAGCACTGGTAGCACTTCCCTCATTCTTCTCTTCTTTCTTTCATGCGGCTCTTCTGCCACAGTTTCTCTTGAGGTACCTTTCTTGGGCTACCAAACCTGGATTGCAACATCTGGATAGCCACGAGTTATGCCAGAAAAGAGATAAAAGAACTCTAATTTATTGTGGTCATCTAGAAGTCATCAAGATTTTTATAGCTATGAAGTGGGCAATAAGAAGGCCCCAGGAAAGCATCTGTGCCTGCAGGCCACAAACTTGTCTACCTTTCCTACCTTTTCATAATGTGATTGTAAACCCAAACTATTGGAGGAGGCCAGGCTGAGGAAATTTGCTTCCCAGTAATCACTTAAACAAAAACAAGCTGGCGATATTTATCAGGAGGAGGAAGAAGAGATGTGGGCATGGCACAAAGGAAGAGAACGTGGGCATGGCACAAAGGAAAATGGAGAACAAGTAAAATACATTTAGAACTCAAGACTTTGCTGGACTGCTTTAAATCAAGGAGACAATGCAGTTGTTTTTTAATTTTATGATGAAGATATACAAAGATATTTCCTGCACATTTGCAGCATTCTTGTCCTAATCATTAAATGGCATAAAACACTAGCTAGGTACAGCTTCTACAGACAATAAAACAAGTGGATGGCAGCTGTGCAGCTCGGTTTGGCATAAGACAGTGAAAGTCCTTATTGCCTCTTAGAAAAGGATTATTATAGAAGGCTGAACGCCATAAAATTTAAAGGACTGAAAAATGAAAACAGGAGCATGGGCAACACAGGGCACATTGGATAAAGAATGGCTCGATACCTGCATTGCAATGGATGTAGCAGATGCACAAACAGAGCTAGGGAAAGGAGGCAGGCTCTGCAGGTCAACCCTTTATAATGCTACCAAGCAAAAGAAATATTTCCATTGATGTTTATATTGGTTGCTATCATTTGACTTCACTTTCTGACACATTACAGACTTTTATTGTCTGTGATTTAGGACAGTTCTGTTCAATTTGCACAAGCATTGAGAGAGAACAGACTTATAATTAATTTTGATCTACTCTGGAGATACTAAACATCCATGCTCAAGTGACCATCTCAGATTTCCATAATCAGAGTAAATTCTAATGGAGCAGTAACAAGTTTTTCAGCCTATGTACAGCAACACTAAGGTTTACCCTATTTAAGGATGCTGTGTTTGGAATCTCTTTGCTTTTAAGTTTTCTTAGATTCTTAGAAAAGACAGAATTTATACACGTGCCCACACACACACAGATTCATGAAGTTCAAGTTAGTATTCAATTCATACAAATATATGGCTGCAGTTCAATGCTAAGAGGAAAGGAGCCTGTAACTCAGAGCTTCTGGTTTTAGTTTTCAAAGAATATTGTGTACAGATCAAGACACAGCTGGACAAGAAAACCAGTGAGATTTATTGTTTTTGCTTTTGGCTGGTAGCCTATGGGTTGCTGAATGATTCCATCTTGTCTCCTTGGCTCATCAACATCTATAGCCGTGATGGCGAACCTATGGCACATGTGCCAGAGGTGGCATGCAGAGCCCACTCTGCTGGCACACGCGCCATCACCCCAGGTCAGATCTCCATGGTGCTTCTTTTGTGAGTTTCTGTTTCCCTGCAAATGATGAAACAGAAGCTCACGAAAGAAAAAGATCTTACTTCTTATCATGCTGTCGGTGTTGGGATGCCCCGCCTCCTGCCGGCCAGCTGGTTTTCAGGTCTCTGCTGAGCATGCATGCCTGTCCATGTGCATGCACATGTTTATGCATGCACACGTTTGCGTGCCGCACACCTTTCAGGTTGGGCGTGCACGCGTGCGCAGTTTGGGCACTTGGTGCCTAAAAGGTTTGCCATCATTGATCTATAGGAATCTGATACATGAAGTCATCCAAAAATGTGGGCATCAATATACAGTTAATCTCCCTTCTTTCTAATCTGATACTAAGGTTAGGTATGAAGAATTAGAAAGGACATGATAAGCTACAACAAAATCAAAATAGAACAGAAATAGCCAGCTCGGCAGTGTGACTGGGTTTTGGGTGCTATCTATCAGGGTGAGGTGCCTCCTGAATGAACATGAGTGGTGATGAACCTTTTCCCATTTGGACTTTCATGATCAGTCTAGCTACCTCCAGATTAGATAACTGCGGTATGCTGCTTATGAAACTTGCTTGGAAACTACAACCTGTAAAATTCTATTGAGCGGTATCCAACTGTTGTATGTTGTAAATTGACTTGAATTTATTTAGAAAAAAGTGGGATATACATTTAACATAGGTAAATTATTTTACCAATAAGGGACACTATATATCCGTGATAGTGAACCTGTGGCACACGGAGCCATATCTGTGGGCCCGCGAGCGTTGCCCTAGCTCAGCTCCAGCATGGATGCGCACGCCAGCTAGCTGATTTTCAGGCCTTCCGAGCTAACCAGAAGTCAGGAAATGGGCTGTTTCCGGCCTCCAGAGGGCCTCCGAGTGTTATGTATTCATGTTTGTACCTTTAAATATTTGAGCGGGAAATCAGCACGTTGCTGATTGGACGAAGCCTCCAGTAGAACTGTATAAAAGGAGAGGTTTTTCCCCCAGCCTGTTGCTGGGTTCACCCTATATTAAAGAGCTGTTGTCACTACCCTGGTCTCCAGCCTCGTTACTTCCCGAACTTAACATTGGCGACGAGGATGGGATCTCGAGGCTAAGGAGAACCAGAACCGAGCTGAAGCACGATAGACCCGAACCCAGCAAACTCAGGGCAGAAAAGCGGAGATGGCCAGTTACACTCCGCCCGCACCGTTTGGCTAAGGAGAAATGGGGAACGTATATGACCCGTTTCGAAAGCTTTCTAGAAGCCAACGAACTGCAAGGAGTTCCAGATAACCGAAAAAGGGCTTATTTCTTAAGCCACTGTGGTCCGGAGGTCATTGATATCGCGGAAGCCCTGGCAGAGCCAACGCCGTTGCAGTCGGTGTCATGGCCAACTCTACAGACTTTACTAAAAAACCACTTCGCACCAACGCCGTCCAAATACGTGCGGCGGTTTGAATTCGGAGAGCGAAGGCAGATGGAGGGCGAAACCATCGGTGACTACATGGCCGCCCTAAGAAAAGCGTCCAAGGACTGCGGATACCGCGACCTAGACGAGGTGCTCCTCGAGCAACTCATCCGAGGCGTCAAAGACATCCGTTTGCGGCGACGGCTGCTAGCAAAGAGCAACCTAACGCTGGCCACCGCTCTGGACGAAGCCAGAGCACATGAAATGTCCACCCAAGCGGCGGAGACACTGCAGAAGCCTGTCCCACCAAAGGCGAGCGCGAAGGCAACCCCGGTGCACCAGGAGGAGGTTCAGACCGAATCCGACGGTGAAGATGAGGAAGGGGTCTGCCGAACCGAGAAACGCGACAAAGGGGACAGAGATGAATGCGGGAGCTGCGGTGGTCAACACCAGCGGCAACGCTGCAAGTTTAAGGACGCGACCTGCCGGCGGTGTGGGAAGAAAGGGCACCTAGCTCAAGTTTGTCGAGCGGCCCAACCTTCCCGCCGAAAATTCAAATCGGCCAATCAGAGCGCGGAATCGGCAAGGCGACCCGCGATTGGCTCAAACAAAAAAGGCGCGGATTCCAACCAAACAACTGTGGTCATAGGCCGCGCCTCGACCCGAGTGGAGAAGAAGATCTTCACCAAGCCAAAAATAGAGGGAGTACGGTGCCGGCTTGAAGTAGACACGGGATCAGCGATCACCATCATGTCCTGGGACACTTTGGCGAAGTCACTGCCGTCTGTCGCGAAGCGCCACCTGCAAGCACAACGGCTACGAGTCCACGACTACCAGGGGAATCGCATCCCTGTTCGAGGGACCACCTCCGTCCGAGTCGAGTACGGTCCACACAAGAAGACCCTGCCCATCACGATCGTCGAAGGAACTCTGCCCAGTCTGTTGGGACTAGACTGGTTTCGTGCCCTGGGCATGGGAGTGACTGGCATCTACAGGAGTGACTGTAACCTGAAAGACATTCTCTTTAACGAGTTCGAAGATGTCTTCAAGGACTGCCTGGGCAAGTACAAGGGGACCCCTATTTCCTTCAACTTAGACCCCAGGTAGCCCCATTAGGCTTAAGGCGAGGAGAGTCCTTTGCCCTAAAACCAAAATCGATAAGGAGCTGGACAAGCTCATAAATCAGGGGATTTTGGTGCCAGTCGATCACGCAAAGTGGGAGACGCCAATCGTCACCCCAATAAAGCCGGACGGGTCAATTAGAATTTGCGCTGACTACAAGGCGACGCTTAACAAAGCCTTACAGAAAAGCGCTTACCCGGTTCCCGTGGTGCAACACTTATTGCACTCTTTGGGGCAAGGGCAAGTCTTTGCAAAGTTAGACTTGGCCCAAGCCTACCAACAACTGCCCGTAGACGCCCGCACAGCCGAAGCCCAAACGATTGTAACGCACAGGGGGGCCTTCAAGTGCACCCGATTGCAATTTGGGGTTAGTGTGGCACCAGGGCTGTTCCAAAACCTAATGGAACGACTACTGCAGGGGCTCCCAGGGGTAGTTCCCTACTTCGATGATGTCCTAATTTCAGGGGAAAACATGGAGGAATTGGGGGAGCAGTTAAGAAAGGTTTTGGGCATTTTCCGGACAGCCGGATTAAAAGTCAAGGCAAACAAATGCCAGATAGGGGTCGAATCTGTCGATTTCTTGGGCTACCGGATAGACAAGAAAGGAATTCACCCTACTGAGAGCAAGGTTAAGGCAATTAGGAAGGCTCCAGCGCCCAAAAACAAAGCAGAGCTGCAGGCATTCCTGGATTGGTGAATTTTACGCGGTCTTTTTAAAGAACAAAGCAACCGTTGCGGAACCGCTGCATAGGCTCTTAGGAAAAAATACTGTTTGGTCTTGGGGAAAGTCGGAAAATAGGGCTTTTGAAGCAGTAAAGAACCTGCTCTCAAGTGATAGCCTGCTCATCCAATATCACAACTCATTACCCCTAGTGCTGGTTTGCGATGCCTCCCCTTATGGGGTGGGGGCTGTACTCAGCCATAGACTTCCAAACGGCACAGAAGCCCCTATAGCTTTTTACTCTAGAACGATGTCCTCCCCAGAGAGAAACTACAGCCAGCTAGATAAAGAAGCACTAGCCATTGTGTCAGGGGTTAAAAAATTCCACGAATATGTCTTTGGGCGGAATTTTGAAATCGTGACTGACCACAGACCGCTACTAGGGATACTGGCTGGCGACCGCCCAACGCCTGTGGCACTTTCGCCACGACTGACCCGATGGACTATATTCCTAGCCGCTTATTCGTACAAGCTGCAGCATCGACCAGGAAAAGAAGTGGGGCATGCAGACGCGTTAAGCCGATGCCCACTACCAGGGGCAACCGACGACCCCACTCCGGGGACGCCCATTCTACTTATTGACTCTTTGGACTCTGGCCCAGTCACATCTAAGGAAGTGGCTCGGGCATCATATCGACATTGTGTTAAGGACTGTACCCGGTTGGGTACAGAGAGGGTGGCCCGCTGCGCCGGGCGAACGGTTCAAAGAATTTGTTAAAAAACGAGATGAGCTCTCGGCTCAAGGGGGGTGCCTGTTATGGGGTGATCGTGTAATAATTCCTGATAAATTAAGGGGAAAGGTATTGGACCTCCTCCACGAGGGTCACCCAGGGATCGTAAGGATGAAGGGGTTAGCTAGAAGCTATGTGTGGTGGCCACTCATGGACACAGAGATTGCTGAGAGGGTAGGGAAATGCCAGGCTTGCCAAGAGTCCAGACCTCTACCCCCAACGGCCCCAGTCAGGGAATGGGAAAAGTCCCAAGGGCCCTGGTCAAGAATCCACATTGATTTTGCTGGCCCCTTCCACGGCCAAACGTTCCTAGTGGTTGTTGATGCATTCTCTAAATGGTTGGAGATCATACTCATGAAATCCACTACGGCCGAAGCAGTAATCGCAGCCCTGCGCCACCTATTTGCAACTCACGGGTTGCCGGACACTCTGGTGTCCGACAATGGGCCTCAATTCACGGCAGCCCAGTTTGAAGAATACCTGGCAGAGGAGGGCATCCGACATGCCCTCTCTGCGCCTTTCCACCCTGCGTCGAATGGCCTTGCAGAGCGTTCCGTCCGGAGCGCTAAGGAGGCATTGTCCAGGCTCAAGCCAGGTGACTGGCAAACAAAGATAGACTTTTTCCTAGCCGTTCAGCACAGAACCCCAAGCACGGCCACCGGGAAAAGCCCAGCCGAATTACTAATGGGACGGAAACTCCGATGCCCACTTGACCGTTTGAATCCCCATTACACACCAGAGGGTTACAAGGGGGAACTAGAAAAGACAAGGGAAATGAGCATAGGCGACCGGGTGTGGGCCCGAAACTATGGGGACGGCCCTAGTTGGTTCGCAGGACAAATAATAAAGATAACCGGCCCAAAATCGTACGTGGTAGAGCTACCAGACAACCGAGTGTGGAGGCGCCACATAGATCAGATAAGGAAACGAATAACTGATCAAACCGAACCAAATGAAACAGATCATGACCAATACCAATTTGAATTCACAGCTGACAATGACCCGGGGGAGGCGCAAGACTTAGCTGAGGTCCCAGAGTTCCAGCGACGCCATCAGGTTCCCGAGGGAAACAGCAGGGACAGTTTCAAAAGTAATCCAAGGCCGGATGGCCAAGAAAAAGAGTCGGCCAATAATCCGGAGCCCGTTGGCTCAGAGAAAGAGCTGGGAGGAGAAAACAGCCCCTCCGACCAGCTCAAAACACCACCCAGAACTGAACCGCGCAGGTCAGAAAGAACTAGGAGACGCCCAGGTTATTTGCGTGACTACGTCGAAAAATAACATGTAAATAAATATGTAAATAGAGGCAAAGTGTTTTCTGGGAGGGGAGGAGTGTTATGTATTCATGTTTGTACCTTTAAATATTTGAGCGGGAAATCAGCACGTTGCTGATTGGACGAAGCCTCCAGTAGAACTGTATAAAAGGAGAGGTTTTTCCCCCAGCCTGTTGCTGGGTTCACCCTATATTAAAGAGCTGTTGTCACTACCCTGGTCTCCAGCCTCGTTACTTCCCGAACTTAACACCGAGGGTGTGTGGAAGGCCGTTTTCGCCCCACCCCACCCTGCTCCAAGAAAGCCTCTGGAGCCTAGGGAGGGCACAAAAAACGGGTCTACCTGGGTCACCGGTAATCTTTTTGCCATCATGTGCCAAGAGCAGGGGGGAGCATGGGTGGGCACGGGCCCCATTGAATTATGAGTGTGGGCTCGTGCGTGCGCCCCGCTTTTGGCATACAACATAAAAAAGGTTAGCCATCACTGCTATATATTATGGCAGGAATGTGCTCTATAATCCAAGCATTACTGTTTTGGAAAGGAATTTATATTACAGTGACATGTTGGGGGAAATAAAGGGAAAAAATACAACAGTTTTAAAGTAAAAATACATTTTTATTAAAATATCATTTTCATTTAATATATAATTCAGTTAAATTATCTATTCACCTACTGGAACAGAAAAATCTACAGTCAAAAAGTTTACTGTTTGGGTTTTCCACTGACAGCTCAATTACCATGACCAAGATTAAAAGATCTTTATGCATGAGAAATGCAAAGATACTAAACAAACCCAATTGCTTATTTTATTTATTTTTCAGTGCTGCAGAGCCTACAGTAGAGATCTGTGGCTTTTCTAGCTGGAGGCCAAGCAAACAATTCCATCCACTCTGCCCGTCAGACTGAATTTATAAGACCTGCATCTGTGCCTGCAGTTCTGTTTCATAAGCACAACCAGAGGAGTATGAGGAGAAAGGCAATATTCCTGCTAAGGGACTGGTGATTTTTGAATACTGAATAAAATTCATACTCAATCTGGTTTCAACCCACTTCTTATTACTGAGAACATATGCACCAAGACAAATTCCTTGTGTGTCCAATCACACTTGGCCAATAAAAATTCTATTCTATTCTATTCTATTCTATTCTATTCTATTCTATTCTATTCTATTCTATTCTATTCTATTCTATTCTATTCAATTCAATTCAATTCTAATGAAAATAATGAGAAATTTAGAGTTACAATCCTGATCAAGCAACTTGGTTCTCTTTTTCCTGCACTATGTGTTTGGAACCTAAGTGAACATTTTTAATTTAAAAACATATAGCATTAAAAAAAGACTGCAATATAATTGAGGAATAACTTTCAATCAACTTTACAGATCCATCCAACTCTACAGTACCTTTTAAGACTGTGCTGTTTGAGGACATGGCCCATTTTGGTTTGAGATATACTTATCCAATGGATGCTTTCTCAAATCAGAAAACTGGCAAAAATAAATTGCACACATGCCCTGGGCTTATCAAGAGGCAACTGCTGTTCGTGAACCAAATAATCTGCTTAGCTTGCAGTGTTTTTGCACTCCACACACACTTTCTAAAAGTACAATATGATGCAGGTCTTTCAAAAGGACAGGAAAGAAGGGAAAAAATGCTTGTCACTCTCCACTGGAGGTGTGAGAAATCTTTAACTGTTATATTCTATCTATTTCTGTCAGATGAATGAATACCCTAAGGTTGTGGGAATACGAGAAGCATTTTCTTGCTTTGTTTCACCTAGATACTGTAATAGCCACAGTTCATACTGTTATTCTTTCTTATCCTCTGAAATTCAGGAGGGAAGATGTGGATAGAAAAAATTGATCCATTGAAAAGAATCTTTTTGCTTGTTCTGACATATGCCCACTGCACTGAAAGTACTGAAAAAAAACAACAGCTGTTCTGTTGTCTTGATTCCCCTTCCAAGTTCCAAAAGACAAATTCCATGGAACTCAAGTGCCACAACCTGATTCTGGCAAAAATAAGAGACGGAAGAGTATCAGCTTTTGTCTTTGAGCAACTAAGAGATCAGGGTCATGCAGCTCACCAGCTGAATCATAAAGGAGAAACGTCTAGATAGCCATGCAGTCCCCAAGAGCATTGGATATAATATAATACAATATAACAACAGAGTTGGAAGGGACCTTGGAGGCCTTCTAGTCCAACCCTCTGCCCAGGCAGGAAACCCTACACCCTATGATCTGAGAAGTTCAAATGTTTCTGCTGAACTGTGATTTTAGCCTGACAGTAGAATAAGGAAGGTATATGGAGGATAATAATATAAACCGTACTTAGCTAATTTAATTGTACTTTAAATTAAAATTAAATACATTTGATTTTTTACTGGTGCCACCTACTTTTGTAGTTTGTTACAGAAATACTGGCCTATGAATAGAAGAAGATTACAAATTGTTGTCATTGGTCATAATTTACAATCAAAATATTTTTGTTCATACAACTTATAAAAAAACCCAAAACTGAATAGAGTGTAGTTATTTATTTCATTAAATTTAGACATTGCATGATTTGTTAAGGGCTTCAAGTTCCTTACCTGTAGCCTCTAAAGAGAAAGAGGGCAGCTATAGCATTGATTAGTGATCAGTTTTCATCAAGGTTTTCTACACAAACTTATACTATATAGTCTCAGAGTCTATCCTTGCCTCTTTGTGAAAGGCTTTGCAACCAAACGAGCAAGTTTTGGGGCGGTTGCTTTCAAAGTGAGCCATGACAGCAAAAAAATATTTAGTATTTAGGCCATTTTTCAAATGTTCATAAAAGCATAATTAATTCCTATTAGATGTGCACAAAATTAGCCAACTTTCAGTTACAAATAGAAAATAGCGATTGCTATAAATGTTGCATTATTAAGTATTTTTCCTCTTTCTGTTTATAATCCATTTAAATATGACCAATGGAATCAGGAAACAGAACATTTTACAACCCAGTCCAGAATGTGAATTGAAACAACAGCCTAGTTATTAAATTTTCTTGTGGACTTCATAAAAGTCCATTCTCTTCTATTATATGTTTAAACTCATACCTCCAACCCTTCATAGGAAAACACTAAGCAAGGTCATTCCTTAGCATGGAGCTGGATAAAAAGAAAATAGAAGGGAGGAAAATTTAAATAAATGAATTGTATCCGAAGTGGTGGAACTGAGTGTCTGTGGTGGGTGGGTCAGAGCAAATTTCATCTAAGCTTTTGCGGATGAATACAGATGCCAGAGGTTTCCAGCCGCTGCCTTAGTTTTCAGAACCGTTTCTGACTAAGACAGACTCTCAGATAGAACAGTTTAGTTTGTCCTAATTTAATTGTTTATGTATTTCCATTTGAGCTCACAAAAATGAGCCCACATAAATGTGGCTACATAAATGCTCACAAAACTACCGTATTTTTCGGACTATAAAACACACTTTCCCCCCCAAAAAAATTGGAGTGCATTTTATACACCGAATGTAGCCCCGCCCACCCACTGGCCCCCACCCTTTGGCCTGTGCCTCCCAGCAATTTGCCTCCTTGCAGCAAACAGTCCTGTCGTGTCCCACTCCTCCGCTGACGGCCGGGTCAGGGAAATCCGAATCAGGCTTGCCTCTGCAGCTCTGCCCAAAGTCCTAGCAAAGTCCTCAGAGCAGGCAGGAGACCAGTAAGTGACTTCAGCAAGATAAGTTCGACTTTGCCTGACTCAGAGACTGCCAGAAAGCAGATCCTTTATATAGGCCATGGGGTGTGGCTCCATGACTCAGCACTCATTAAGGCCTGCCCCTCCCTTCCTTCTGTTGCCTCCGCCTATCCAATCTTCTGATGCGAGGGTCACTCCAATCAGCTGTTGTTGGAAGTAAACTTTCCTCAGGCTCACATGCTGTGGAGGAGGGGGAGGGGTCTAGCTACTCCGTTTGCCTGGGCATGGAGCCAGGGCTGGGGCCGGGGGATGCTCCCTCCTCTGCAGCCTGCTTGGGCATGGAGCCAGGGCTGGGACCGGGAGGTGCCCCCTCCTCTGCAGCTTGTCTGGGCATGGAGCCAGAACTGGGGCCGGGAGGCATACATTCCTCCGTGTTCGGGAGCAGATAAGCAGACCCTGGCTGCGGTGAGAGCGGACAAGACACAACAAGTCCATTTCAGTTTCAGCTTCAGCACAGCCTGATTAGCACAAGCAGCTAATTGTCAGTCGGATCGGCCTCCCAACCATCAACTGTTTCAGGCTGCAGGGATTTCCATAGCCTATTGCCGCCTCCACACACCCCATTTTCCCACCCTGTTTTTGGCCTCCAGGCGCCCCATTTTCTCTCCGTTCCAAGTGGCAAGGATCGGAATGGGCGGAAAATGGGAGGCCGAAAACAGGGCACGCAGAGACTGAAAATGGGATGCAGAGGCTGAAAATGGGGCGCATGGAGGCGGCAATAGGCAATGGCAATCCCTGCAGCCTGAAACAGCTGATTGTTGGGAGGCCGATCCAACTGACTATCAGCTGCTTGTGCTAATCAGGTTGTGTTGAAGCTGAAACTGAAATGGGCTGTTTGCTGTTTGCTGCAAGGATGCAAATTGCTGGGAGGCAGAGACAGATTTTTGTTCTTGTTTTCCTCCCCCAAAAAGGTAGGTATGTCTTATAGTCTGGAGCATCTTATACTCTGAAAAATACAGTATATACGGTTCTGATCAATGACCATAATAAATACGTTTGCAGATGAGACACATAACTGCTTATCTATAGAAATGTAATGATTAGTGACTGGGGACTAAATTCACACTTTCTTTGCATCATCCACACATTACATGATTTGTTGAATAGACTTTATTTTATTATGTATTCATGTGGTACATTAAGAAAGAAGCAAAGACAATTCTACACTACTGATAGGAAGTCTAGCAGCTTTTTGAAACTCATTCCATGTTGTTTAATATAACAAAAGATTTATCAAAATTACTTCAAAACCAGCTATTGCGTAAATTATTTAATTTAAATTACAAGAGTACATCTTGATTTGGACATAATGAAAAATGAGCATGCCATCTTCAAACAAATTTATTGCAGGATTTATCTTTTGACCTTCAGACTGGAAATATTCTTTTGCTTCTTAATACTCTATGTTATACAATGAAAAAAACAAAATAAAATAAAATGGGAAAAAGCAGCTATCCTTGCTTGGTTGCCTTACTTTTTTGGGTGAAAAGTATCAGATCAAATCAAATTACTGCTTATGCTAATGAATATAAAGAAAATTTGTGCTTTCACATCAGTTTTAACTCCTGGCAACTACATTGCCATTTTCTTGGCAACATTTTTGAAGTGGCTTGTTTTCTTCCTGCAGAAAAAGAGTATCTGGCCCAAGGTTACCCAGCTGCCTTCACACTTAAGGCAGGGCTAAAACTGAAAACTCTATTGCTTTCTAACCTGTGCCTTGACCACTACTCCAAACTGGGTCACTGGTGAAGAAATGAATGCATGATCTAGCTGAATTTATAATAAAAAGGTAAATAAATCCACACTTCACTTTTCAAATATAGATATTTCTCAATTTACAACAATTCATTTAGTGACCATTCAAAGTTACAACGGCACTGAAAAAAGTGACTTACGACTGTTTTTCACACTTATGACCATTGCAGCATCCCCATGGGCACATGATCAAAATTCAGGTACTTGGCAGCTGAGTCATATTTATGACGGTTCCAGTGTCCGGGGTCCTATGATCCCCTTTCATGACCTTCTGACAAGTAAAGTCAATCTGGGGAAGCCAGATTCATTTTAACAACCATGTTACCAACTTAACAACTGCAATGATTCACTTAAAAACTATGGCAAGAAAAGTCATAAAATTGGGCAAAATTCACTTAACAAATGTCTCATGTAGCAACAGAAATTTTGGGCTCAATTGTGGTCGTAACTCGAGACTACCTGTACTTTAAAACATTTAAAGACAACCAAATAAGTAGATTTTAGGTACATTTTGCATAATTTACAGTATTTAGTAATCTTTCATTTCATTGAATGATTTTTTTTATTTTTAGGAACAAACCAAGATCAATGAAGAGATAAATAATTACTTTTAAATGTATTTGACCTACTAGTCAATAATACTCTGAATATTTTTCTTAAAGATTTGGTTCTTTCTTAGAGAAACATAAGGATGTGGCTTAATCTTTATTTTCTTTACAGGAATAAAACAGATTCAGGGCTCATGCCTTTCCCCTTTCCTCTGCAGTTTTGGCAGCCCCCCAAAAATATGCTCTTAGGAGCCGAGAATGGTTTGAGAATGATGTGGAATTTGCAGAGGACTGCAAATAGAGAGGGAGTTATTAGAAAACATTCTCCACCACTTATCGGAATTGAAAAGCAGTTTAAAATTAATCCTTAGTATTTAGAATATATTGTCTATTAAGAGAAAAGTTGGATTTTCCTACGTATCCTGAAGAGCAACTTGATCAGTTGACTACTGTAGTTTTTTACTCTAAGATTATTGTTCTTTGTAGAGGTGGAGGGAGATGTTGGGATACTATTGTAAGTAAAATTTGATTTAATTTACTTACTTCTCCTTTAAGTGGGAAGAAAAAGTAGAACACAAAACACTGAATGAAACAATCTAATGAACAAAGTGAGCTACATTGTGTATTTAATCAGTCTAGATCAAACTCGATTTCATTGATCAGGCTTGTGTTTGACCTGGGGGGCTGGGTAGGTGTGGTCAGGGTGGGCGTGGCCAACTTGACGTCACTCATGTCAGGGCCACCTGTTGTGGCCCAAGCTCTCTACCAGCAAAAACAGGCTTCCAATCTCTGTTTCTGGCTGCAACAGCCTTCTGCAGCTGTCTGCCTGTGAAAACAGAGCTCGGGTGGGCTTTGCATGTCCCCCTGGGTCCTATTTTTGGCCATGACGGCCTCCTGCAGCCTCTGCCAGCGAAAGCAGAACTCCGTGCAGCCCTCCTGTGCTCCGTTTTCGCTGGTAGAGGCCCCACAAGCCAGTCCTTCACTGTTTCCAGAGTGGCCCCACAGGCCAGATCTAAGCACCCAATGGGCCAGATCCAGCCCTGGGCCTTGAGTTTGATACCCATGGTCTAGATACTAACTAAATGCTGCTCAAAGCTAATTTAGTTTTGTGGCTTGATATTAATCCACCAGGAAAAGATATGATTGTGAGGCTATCCTATATTTTGTTGGAGGGAAACATTTTTTAACTTTATGTCTCAACATATACAAAAGTTTGAAATTTTCCCACATTAAAAATTTTCACCCGAAATTTCATTTGGTTTTTGAGTGGTATACCAGAGTAAAATTGAAGAGCTAGGTGGGCAGAGCCAGAATAAACATTAAATTTGGACTGATGAAAATGTAATGAAAATACAGTTCAATAATTAAAATACAGCTCACCTGAGAGCTTCCTACATATTTAATTATTTTATTTTTTATCATATTGAAATGTAGAGTTGAGTAAAGTCTGAGAAGTCTCAAGACTGTACGTGAGCAAGAGCCAATGAAGTTTTGGGGCTCAGATCTGCATATCTGGTCTAACTGATGGAAAAAACCTGGGTAAGAGATCGGTAGGCTGTAGGCTTGTCACCTGTGTATTAGGCTTCATCCACATAATGACATAAGAGGAAAAACAAAATCCAAGCTAGCCAGAGCAGAACCACTGCACTCATTCATATCCCAAAATTCAAAATAAAACTCACCCTTACATTTTCTGTCAGTCTGAGTCACAATGACAGAATAACTAACCATTTAGTTAGTTGAATTAGGAAAGCAAGAGTATTCACAGGCCTTCCCCAGAAACCAGAGGATTCTAGAATTTGGCTTGCAGTTGCCCTGACAAGGGGCACTAAACATGTTTGTTCTGAGACAGCGATTCATTTCAGCAGACAGGCACAGCATTAGACAGGATAAAACTATTCATTCTTGCTTCCTATGCAGCAACCCAATTTGTATCTGCCACTTTCCTCTGGAGAAACCCACTTAAAAGGAGCTTTAAAAGCCAGGGGAGAGGAAGGACGAAGGGTAAGATTAATCCTGTCTTTTCTGATTTAAAGTATGTGAACAGAAGGAATAGCTGACCGATTATGATTACAGTTTAATGTTTTTGCTGAAGACCATCCATTGCTTCCATTAGGAAAAGCGAGAGAGGCCAGGAACTGATGAGCCAGCAATCTCCCCTAGCTTGTCTCAGCAATGCAACATTGATCTCTTTCTCCCCACCCCAAGGTTTGCAATGCTGTCACTAATCTCCTAGCAGTAATCATTACTAAAGGGAGGAAAGGGCCACACATTTATAATGCACACACACACACACACACACCATGCACACAGATAGATTCTGTATTGACAAGATTTAACAGCGTAAGGGAAATTGCCAGAGGTAGATGGTAGGCAACAAAAGGACTTTGAAGCAAAACAAAATGTGACCAAACGTCATTTGGGTGCTGCTTCTATGGCCTTATGAGGCTATTTAACCAATCAAAGCATCAGAGCAGATTCTGAAAAACACCCACAATAATCCTATCTATATAATATTTTAGAGCAAGAGTGATCAGGCTTAAAACATTTATAAGTTGCATATAGATTTTCAGGATGCAGTTTGAAGTTATATCAGTTTCATTTTTTAACATGTGCTCAGAGCATCTACTGTTTAGTTTTATTTATTTTCTGCCTTTGTTATTTTTACAAATAATTCAAGATGGCGAACATTCCATACATCTTCTTCCTCCCATTTTCTCCGAAACAACAACCCTGTGAGGTGGCTGAGAGAGAGTGACTGGCCCAAAGTCATTCAGCTGGCTTTCATAGCTAAGGTGGGATTTGAACTCAAGTCTTCCACACTCCAGTTGGTGCCTTAACCACTAGACCAAACTCTTTCGTTTGTCTGAATGCTTTGTGTAGAGAGAATGTCCAAGTCTTTCTGGTGCTGAATACAATACTAAAATGTTTCAAACTGTTGGACTTAATTATATTAAAATTGCTGGAAATTGCTTAACTTTATTAAAAAAACCAGATTAATGTTTTAGTGAACATTGTAAATTTTATCTATCTTTAATATAAAAAAAAATGTTGAAAACATCTGTCACTGCAAAAAGTCTATTATTTCATTTAAAATTATATATTTATATTTCTTTATTGTTTTTTATATAGCTACGAAAACAAAGACTTTGCAAACAGGATTTTTTTTACAAATACCAAAACGCAATGAATTAAATGTACTATTGTAAATTATACTAAGGCATAATCTAAGAATCACTACTGTGATTCTGCATTAGCTGGAGTTATGCAATAAGATGCGATGTTAACATGAAATTGCTAATTGTAAATCACCATTTTCTTCTTAAAGATGAAAGGCATTTGCCAAGGATTGCTTCTCCAAATGGGGTTTTCAGCTGTTAAGTTGAGCTTAGCATGAACACAAAAGAGGACAGAGTGGAGTAAATTTAGAGACATTTCAGATATCATCTATATAAAATCAACAACTATTCAGACAGAAATTCAATAGCCGTGATTAAACAGAACATATGGAGACGTAACTGTTTAGAATATATGGTTAAAGATAACTGTCTCATCTACTCACCTCCAAGGAGCTTACTAAGAAAGTGCTTTTCCGCTCTGTTCAATTGTTGAGGTCTTCTTGTATTGCTACTCTGATCAAAATTCTTTAAGTTTATTGGTTAACACTTGGTACAGATCAACAGTCCCAAAGGTAATACTTACTAAGCATTGGCAGTATAGAATGCTTTAAGATGCATGGCTAGAAAGCAAATCACTTTTCAATTAAGATCGAGACAAGAGCCACACAATCCTTCCTAGGGAAAAGAAACATTCACACAGCTTAGCTTAATCAGAAAGCATCTGGGGAAAAGAGGTTTGAACATTTCTAGAGACTGTGATATAACGAAGCAGGGTTTTTCAAGCAATAGGAAATATTTTAAAAATAAACCAACATACCATTATCAAAGCACCTCAAATTTGTAATTGGATAATGCTTTATTAGCCCACTCAACAAAGCACAAAAGAGTTTTATAAGCTTTTTGGCCCTTCCCCCAACACCATTTATCAGGGAAATTGCATCCATCCCTGATTAATCCATTCCTGCAACTATCTTTGAACAGTACACTGCATGCTTGACACATCTGGTTTAACTTTTCTTCTTTCCTCATTCTCATTGCTTGATGAAGAATTCTTGGGAACACTGGAGTTGGTCCTAACTCAACTATGGAATTTTTTCACACACCATCTTAGCTACAATTGTTTTTGAAGCACAACAAGGAGGCACTTAAGCATACATCAGACATATTCCAAACTACAGTTCTGTGTCCATGGAATTATTACTCATGCTTGTAATAAATAATGCTTTCAAATATTTCTAGCATTTCATACATGTAATAATTGCTAACTGACAGCCAATTATAACAACAAGATATAATTTATTTTATATTATAGATATGCCAGACAAGTACCTGTAAGAAATCTTGATTCCGACAACAGGCAAATTTTACTTTATGAGCAAAACTGTATTTCCCTTTTAGCATTTTTCTCAAAATGTTGTTTACTTTCAGTAGTAATTAACCTTTGTAATCTAATTTTATTGAGATATCAGATGTTGCTTAATACATCTCCAAGTAATGCATGCACAAGATATACTAACAGTAAAATCTATCACACAAAGGAAAATATAGAACGTGTTCCTGGATCAAGAGACTATGAGCAGCTAGAAATAAAAGCCAAAGAGATGGGTGCATAGGTGATGTTTTTTTTTGTGTTTTTGTGTTTCCTGATCAGATGTCAAGGTAGACATCTGATCAGGAAACACAGAACTTTTGAAATTATTTGGAGATGGTGACATTCTTAGACCATGATCTACAAAAACCCTTATGAGTGGCTTCTGGCAGGGGATGGGCTACTCCTACCCAACACCTCACAATAACTAGGAAGAATATCTTTGAAAATCAACTGTCTTGACTTATCTGAAAGGCTTTAAGGTACAACTGGAGGGGGAGTGAGATAAACTTTTAGAAACTAATGTGCTAAGCATAAATCTCAGAACAAACAACCAAATGGCAGGAAAGAAGGGGAACTCCAATACAAAACAGGAGATGTAGGAAGTAAACACAAGGTCAATCCAAAAGGAGTCAGACACCTATACATTAACACTCAAAGTATTAAGAACAAACAAGGTGAACTTGAAGCACAATAGGGCAGATATAAAGGCTGTTGTCATTACCGAAACTTGGTGGGATGAAACCCATGAGTGCAACATATAGCTTAAGGGATTTGAATTGTTCAAAAGAACAGGGATAATAAAATAGGAGGTAGAGTTGATTTATATATAAGAAACAGCTACACTACTATAGAAATGCAAAGCAACAACAATGAAAACTCGATGATATTGTTTTAGGTGTATACTATTTTATTTATTTATTTATTTATTATTTAAATTTTTATACCGCCCTTCTCCCGAAGGACTCAGGGCGGTTCACAGCCAGATAAAATGAACAATAATATTACAATATAGATCAATCAAACCAAACAGAAGGAATATATTAACTTTTCTAACTTTATCAGTTAGCTAAGGTATGCAGGAATCACACTGCAATAGTAATGGGGAACTTTATTTATCTTGGTATCAACTAGGAGACAACCTCTGCACCTAGTGATAGATTAAACAGAGTCCTGACAAATCTAGCAGACAACTTTGTCTCCCAAAAGGTAGAAAAGGGAACTAGTGGGTTAGCTATACTGGACTTAATTCTTAGTAATAGAGATAAAAAAATAGAATGGGTTCAAATTGTGGGAACTTTGGGGAAGAGTGACCAAGTCATATTGGAATTCAATATAATGCAGACACAAGCAAAAAAACAAAATCAAACTAGCATCTTAGATTTTAAGACTGCTGATTTCAACAAATTTAGAGAACCTGGGAATGAGATTACAAAAACCCAGTCCAGCATTATACAACTGAAAAGAAAAATAAGAGATCCAAGAAGAAATCAACATAGTTGCTTAAAGAACTCTCTTCAATATGTAAACTTCAACATTCAAACTTTACAAAAAACAAAAAAAAGTCAAGGAAACTATTGATTTACTAACCAGCTGACAATAGAACCATTAAAGACAGATTAGGAATTCAAGTCAAAATACCCAAGGAAATGGTAAGAGGACATCTGTTCATTCTAGACAAGTTCAAATCATCAGAATCAGATAGATTACACCCCAAGGTTCTGAAGGAGTTGGCAGATGTGGTCTCAGAACCACTGAATCTTATCTGTCAAAGATCTTGGAGCATCAAGATACTACCTGAGGACTGAAAAAGATGTGATGTGGTTCCCATCCCAAAAAGGAAAAAAATGGATCCAGGAAACTACAGACCAATCAGCCTGACATCAATACTTGGGAAGATCCTGGAAAAGATAATTAAGAAATGGATCTGTGAACACCTAGTAGCAAGCAAAGCTATTACAAGAAGCCAACATCAAAAACAGATCATGCCAAACAAATTTTACTGCAGTCTTTGACAAAGTGACAAAACAGTGGACCAGCGAAATGCTATGGACACTACAACCTATTTTTTAGTAAGATAGAACAATGTGTGTTAGACAGCATCACCATCAGATGGATTTGTAACTGGCTAATTCAATGTGTTGTCTTCAAGGAAACTATTTCTACATGCAGGAAAGCATGCAGTGGGATACTGCAAGGTTCTGTCTTAGGCCCAGTACTTTTCAATAATTTCATAAATGAAGGGATAAAAGTGCAACTCATCATATTTGCAAATGACACCAAACCGGGAGGAAGAAGATTAGAAGAATGACTCAAGATACAGAAAGACCTTGACAGACTTGAGAACTGAGCCAACAAAATGCAATTCAGTGATGAGAAAAGTAAGATACCACATATAGTAAGAAAAAACAAATGTGCAGGTGTACAATAAGGGTTACTTGGTACAATAGTAGCAACTGTGAGAGGGATCTAGAAGTCCTAATGGACAAGTAGGACAAGTATGAATTAACAGTGTGCTGCACCTGCCATAAATGCCAATGTAGTCCTAGGCTGCATTAACAGAAGAAGAGTATCAAGAACGCGTGAAGCATTAGTACTACTATATACAAAAAAAAAATGTTGAAGCTCTAGAAAGAGTGCAAAGAAGAGCAATAAAGATGATTAGGGTTTGGACTTCCGGGTGGCTCCACCTCTTCGCTGAGCCCCTAATTAAAGGGGCTCCGCACTGAACATCGTAAAAGCCAGGAAAAGCCGGCTTTAATCTTTTTCCCTGGATGAAAGGGGAAAGATAAGAGCAGCAGGAAATGTTGGTAGACCTCCCCAGAGGCTTTGTTTTAATTAAGCAGAGCCTCGAAGGGTCGACGGGTCCCATAAATATTCCAGCCCTCCGACTTCAGTGCGTGCCTGCAAAAGCAGGAAAAGAAGAAAGTGTCCATCTCTGCTAATTGTCTTATCTTTATGGATCTCTTTAAGCAGACGGAATGAATGCCAGCGGACAATTATTGGATTGCAAGTATTTTTGATTTCCTGACTTCTACCTTTTAAAAAAGAGAAACTTTTTTTCCTTTGTTTTAATTGACTCTTAAAGATGGCGCCTGAACGGGAGTGAAAGTGACGAATGGAATTTTAAACAGTCTGTGCAGCTAAGAAGATAAGAAATGTTATGTGTGGATTTTAATGAAGTGAACTGAGCTCTCCTATACTTAAAGGGGAAAGAGAAGTTTCTAGACTTATATTTTGTGAATTTTAAAACTGAAATGGCTACTAAACCACCTAAGACTGGGGCAGAAGGGTTCTGAACCAGTTTTAGAAGATCTGATTAAAGAACAAAGGAAAGTGTCTGAAGAAAGGTTTAAGGAGATTATGGATAATAATGAGAAAATAAGAGAAGAAATAAAAGAGAATAATAAAAAAATAAGAGAAGATATCTTGATGGCTTTTCAAGGTTTGGCAAAAAGACTGGAGGTGGTGGAGGAGGAGGTGCAAGAAATTGTTCAGTCAAATCAACAAATAGAAAATAGAATGGGGGAATGCAAATCAAATTGGATAAAATGAAGATCAAGTGGTGGTGATGCAGTATAGAATGATGGAAGGAGCTCTGAGAATTAGGGGTTTGAATGAGGAGAAAGGGAAGATTTAAAAAATTTTATCAGAAGCTCTGGCTGAATTTATTGAACTTGATCCACAAGAGGTTGCTTATCAAATTGACAAAATTTATAGAGTTAATTCTTGGATTGCTAGGCAAAAGAAACTTCCTAGAGACATTGTGGTTTATTTTTTGAAAAGAACAGTGAGGAATCAAATTTTGCAAGTTGCTTTTCAGAAAAACTTGAAAATAGGGAACAGGAGTTGAAGGTTTTGAAAGAGATTCCTCCCAAGATGTTAAGGGATAGAAAGGACTTTACATTTTTTACACAAGAACTTAAGAAATACCAGATTCAATTTAGATGGGAGGTTCCAGTTGGTTTAACAGTGTATTATCAAGGAAGGAGATATCGTATTGACACAGTGCTTAAGGCCAAAGATTTTCTTTCTACAGTGCTGAAATTTGAAATAGAAATAATAGAAAAAGAATTCAAGAGACTCAAATGGGTGTGGAAGCTGAGGTGATTCCAGTGATGTTACCATCTGAGGAACAACCACAAGAACAAAGACTGACGAGGGGAGCCCTTAAGCGTAAAGAAAAGGAGCAACAAACTCAAAGTAAAGTTCAGGATTCTGCTACAGAAGCGGTGGCAGGAGCACGGCCGAAGATACGGGAGGACGATCTTCAGTTGATTGCTCAAAGGCTTCAGCAGCCCAGTAATGGCAAATAAAATCTTGACTTGGAATGTCAATGGTTTGAACTCAGCTCAGAAGAGAAGAAAAATATTTCATTATTTGAAACAATTTAAAATGATGTTATTTGCTTACAAGAAACGCATATTAAATTATCAGATCAAAAGTACCTAATAAACTCAAAGTTAGGTAAACATTTTGTTGCTTCAGCTTTGGAGAAAAAACATGGCATAGTGGTTTATTTGAGAAAAGATATACCAGCCAAGTTAATAGAGGCAGATATTCACGGAAGATATATTGCTATTGAACTTACAATAGAAACAAAAAGGACTCTCTTGCTTGGTATATATGCACCCAATCAGCAACAAGAAAAATTTTATAGAATGTTATATGATAAGTTGAATCTATGGGATTATAAATCGTGCATTATATTGGGAGATTGGAATGGAGTAATAGATACGAAAGGACAAGAGAATTTCTTCCAAGAAGATACCTGCACATGCAAAGCTGCCTAAATCCTTTTTGATATGATAGAAGATTTTGAGTTAAGAGATGTATGGAGACTGCGGAATTTGGAGGAAAGAGACTATACTTTTTTCTCTGATAGGCATCAATCCTTCTCACGTATTGATTTTATTTTAATTTCTAATGATTTGCTTTTTAGGGTGAAGAAAACTAAGATATTTCCAAGATGTTTGTCTGATCATAGTCCTGTTTGGATGGAATTGCAATATGGAAAAGAGGGTAGAAGAACTTGGAGATTAAATGAAAATTTGTTTAGATATCAGGATAATGTAAATCAATGTAAAAAGCAGATGAAAGAATTTTTTGATTATAATTTGAATAATGAAACATCGATAGAAATGGTTTGGGACTCCAGTAAAGCTTTTATGAGAGGTGTATTAATATATCTTAATAATAGACAGAGAAATAAGCAACAAAGACAGCATAGGTATTTAGAAGAGGAAATTTATAAGAAACAACAATTATTAATACATAATCCACATGATCAAAAACTTAAAGATGCAATAAAGTTACTACAGAATCAATTTAATATGATAATGGCTGATCAGGTGGCAACAAATATACAATATGCCAAACATAATACTTTTTGTAACGCAAATAGACCTGGTAGGTGGTTAGCATACACTTTAAGGAAAAGACAAAAACAACGTACTATAGAAAAAATAGAATATAAAGGTAAAGAGAGATATCAACAGGATAAAATTAAAAAAGCTTTTTTAGAATATTATACAAATTTATATCTTAAAGATAATATATTGAATAGGGATATTGATAATTATTTGAAGGAATATAAGGTTAAAAATTTAACTTTAGAACAAACGGATGAACTGAATCGGCCTATAACCTCGGAAGAAATTATTTTGGTAATTAAACAATTAAAATGGGGAAAACTCCTGGTAATGGATGGGCTCACAGTTAGTTATTATAGGAATTTACAGGATGAGATGTTAGGTCCACTTAAGGAATTATTTAATCAGATACAACTAGGAGGGGAATTCCCCTCATGGAGAACCTCTTTTATTTCATTGATACCAAAGAGGAACAGGATTGTTCTAAACCTGGGAATTATAGGCCAATCTCACTTTTAAATAATGATTATAAGATTTTGTTAAAATAATAGCTAATAGATTAATGTTGATTCTGCAGCGAAGAATTCATAATGATCAATCTGGATTTATAAAAGGGAGACAGATGAGGAATAATGTTAGGCAGATTGTTAATTTACTGGAGTACTTAGAAAAGAAAAATTTTATTCCAGCAGCATATATTTTCTCGATGCAGAGAAAGCTTTTGATCGATTGCATTGGGATTTTTTATTTAAATTAATAGAAAAGATGCAATTTGGAGATGGTTTTTTAAGAATAATTAGGGCAATTTATGGAGAGCAAACAGCACAGATTATAATCAATGGTAGCTTAACAGAACCTTTTAAGATTGCGAAAGGAACAAGACAGGGATGTCCTTTATCACCATTATTGTTTGTTTTAACTCTAGAACCATTATTGGATAAAATACGAAGTAAAGGAGATAGAGGAATTAGAGTTAGACAGTATGAATATAAGTTAAGAGCTTTTGCAGATGATTTGGTGATTACTTTAACAAACCCTATAAATTCTAGTAAATCTTTGTTGGAAATAATTGATCAATATGGGAATGTCTCAGGGTTTAAGGTAAATCAGAAAAGACAAAAGTGATAATAAAAATATGGCCAGACAACAGAAAGAAAAACTAGAGGAAGTAACAGGATTTGAAATTGTAAAGAAGGTTAAGTACTTAGGGGTTTATATTACGTCATCAAATGTGAAATTGTATAAGAATAACTATGAGGTTTTATGGCAAAAAGTTCAGAAGGAGTTGATTGTTTGGAAAAAATTGCAATTATCTTTGCTGGGGAGAATTGCTGCTATTAAAATGAATGTTTTACCTAGATTTTTATTCCTCTTTCAGATGATACCAATAATTAAGAAAGATAAGAATCTTGAGGAATGGCAGAAGGGAATTAACAAATTTATATGGGAAGGTAAAAAAGCTAGGGTTAAAATGAAAATAATTCAAGATTCTCGGAAAGGGAGGTTTAAAATGCCTAATTTTAAATTATATTATGAAGCAGCTGCTCTCTCTGCAATAAGTGATTGGTTTAATTTAACAGAGGACAGAATTTTGAATATAGAAGGTTATGATTTGCTATATGGATGGCATGCATATTTAATTTAGGACAAAAAAGTGGATAAGGCCTTTAAAAATCATGTGTTAAGAAATGCCCTTCTGCGTGTTTGGAAAAAATACTCTTATAAACTAAATTATAAGGTTCCTATATGGGCAAGTCCTAGACATACAGTAGAAAATATAAACATAGAACAGAATCAGGAAATGATTACATATAAAGATCTTTTGTATACTGAAAGAGGTAATTTGCAGTTAAAATCTCTGCAAGTATTAAGAGAGGAAGGGAAAAATTATACTTGGTTTCAATATGAGCAACTACGTGCTAGATGGAAGGGAGATCAGAAAATTGGTATAGAGCAGAACGAGGGAAATTTGGTAAAGCAAATTAGAAATCAGTCTCAGGAGCATATAAAGAGATTGTATAATGTGTTACTTGAAATAGATTCTGAAAGGGACTTGGTAAAGGACTGTATGATAAAGTGGGCACAAAATTTTCAGGAGCCAATATTATTGGAAACGTGGGAAAAATTTGGGTTAGAAATGTTAAATTCACGAGGCACAGAATCTGAGGAAAATTTTTATAAAATGTTTTATAGATGGCATCTAGATCCTAAAAATTATCGTGTATGTATCCAGAAATGCAAGCAAAATGTTGGAGATGTAATTGTGATGACGCTACATATTTTCACATTTGGTGGACTTGTAAGGACATAAAGGCCTTTTGGATAAAAATTTGGTGGATTTTACAAAATGTTCTGAAAAGAAGATAAAGTTCCTGCAATTTTTCTTGTTGGGAATTATTACGGATTGTACAGTAATTGAGACTAAATTGATTTTAAATCTAATAACTGCAGCAAGATTACTAATAGGACAATATTGGAAGAAAAAGAAGTACCAACAATAGAAGAATGGATATTGAAAGTTGCCAATTTGGCTGAGATGGCGAAGATATCAGCCTTTTGAAAGACAATACGCAAGAAAGATACTTAAAGGAATGGAAAAATGGATTGACTATATTCAACGTAGATATCAGACTAAGAGTTATCAGACTGTTTTGAATGATTATGATGTATTATTTTGATTGCTTTTGGGGAAGTTAGGAATTGATGATTGTAGGGTATAATTAAGTTGGGACGAAAATTTTTAGCATATGTTTGTTTTATTTTAACTATACCTTGTGCTCGTTCCGGGAAGTCGGGGAGGGGTTGCGAAGGGAGGGGAGGAGGGGGAAAGGGGAAAAATTTTGTAAAACTTTTTGAATAAAAATAAAAAAAAAGATGATTAGGGTTTGGAGGCTAAAACATATGACAAACAATTGCTGGAACTGCATACATGTCTAGTCTAATGAAGAGAAGGACTAGGGATGACATGACAGCACTCTTCCAATATTTGCAGGGCTGTCACAAAGAAGATAACTGAACTAGAAGACCTCCAATGTCCCTTCCAACTCTAATTCTATATTTTGTATTCTGTATATGATGCTGTATCAAAGATATGGCTACTGCATACCATCTACCTCCAAGAATTTGTCTCATTCAGCATTTCACAGAACAAGATTTTCTATATGCCATGGATCAAGTGCTGCTGGGAAGCACATTCATACTTATTTACCTACCACAACCTCCCCACTTGTAGTAAGGCAGCAGTACAATCTAGTGGACTCCTGCTCTTTTCAAGATTTTTCTAAATTCTCCAATGCCGCACAGGCAAAGAAAAGTCACACTGGCGATGTTCGAAAATCAGACTTGACGAATAAAAAGGAAGTAAGGTACAAGCTAAGTGTCAGTTGAAAATGGTTTATGGCATATAAAAGATTATATACCTATTTGCCCACAAACATGAAGAGCTGTCCCATAAGTTGAGAAACGGTGGTTTCATAGGTAACACTTAAATAAGAAATCTTATTTTTAAAAGGTTTAATTAATGAAAACAAATAATGGAATATACAAATGACATTTTTGTGTATAACAAGTTTGGATCATTTCTTTTCCAATTTATGGAAAAATTCCAGCGGCTGTGTACATCCAATGGAGGCAAATCAGGGCTGAAAGTTGCCAGAGCGTATAGGACTGTGCAGAAGAAGGACTCTCCTTCACATACACATGAAGATCTTTGCCTAGATAATGGTGAGAGCCACATGAAACCAGAGATTAAGCAATACTCTTTTAGACTCATTCTTTGCCCAGCTGTATAGCATTGAAAACATCTCACATCTGACATATTCCAAAATATATGCTCTTGCATCATTTGTATTGTGGCCACATGGCAATGCTCCACAAAAGGATTGTCTAAAAAAATAATCTATTTCTTTCTCATGCTCCAATTTCTTCACTGAAAATTAAACAAGGAAAAAAAGCTGTTCCTGGAGAATTAAAATAACCAGATATTGCATTGACAAATCAATTATTATAGTTCCCACAGGGACAGTGGGGGAAAATAGCATTATTCAGCCAGTTAAATACTTTAAATATCTCACTGATTTCAGTAAGAGAAGCATATTAAAATTATTCCCACTGAAGAAGGGGGGATGTTTTGGAACAACTATGCCAAGTTCATGAATAAATATATTTAGTTTCAGAACCAAATTAATTTGTGGTAACAAGCAATCTTCTTTCCAATCTTTTATAAGGTCACTGTTGCTCTTTTCTTTTAGAGGGTTTTGGAAGTATCCAGTGGAAATGTTATCTCCTTGCCAGCTTGAGTATCATCATATTCAAAAATATTATCAGGACTGAAAACAGTTGATTTGATTCCATCAAAACAATGACTCCCACACTCAATAGTCATTGGAAAACAGGAGGAGAATCCATAATCCAATCCAAGCACTCCTTTGTTATTCACAACTTTAAAAGATTGTTATCACATCTTATATACTACTGCAACTTCAGCTTCAAATTTACATATCTGAAAAAAGCAGATACAAATCTAACTATTGAACAATTACAATAACATAAATATTACATTAAAAAAGGAGGGTTTTCCAAATCCAAATTTTTGATATAAAGACTTCATTGTCTCTGTTAAACAAAGAGGTACACCCCAACTTTGCCCACTTGACCTAAGAAATATCAAGATATTTTTTTTAATTTGCATTTATATCCCGCCCTTCTCCAAAGACTCAGGGCGGCTTACACTATGTTAATAATAGTCTTCATCCATTTGTATATTATATACAAAGTCAACTTATTGCCCCCAACAATCTGGGTCCTCATTTTACCTACCTTATAAAGGATGGAAGGCTGAGTCAACCTTGGGCCTGGTGGGACTAGAACCTGCAGTAATTGCAAGCAGCTGTGTTAATAACAGACTATCTTAGCAGTCTGAGCCACCAGAGGCCCACAGTTCCTTAATTCTGATACCCTTCAAGATGTATTGGATGTCAATTTCTGCAACTTTTCTGACAATCAATCATGGCTAAGAATTTATGGGAACTGAAATTTGTGCATCTGGAGAATACAAGATTGAGAAAAATTGGTTTATCATAAATTTACACTGGATTTTATGACCAATCAAGAAACACTTCTTAATGAATTAAATATATAAAGTAGTAAGAAATCAAGGGAGGTTCAAAAAGACCAAGTAGCAAGTACATTACAGTTACAGATTTTTTTTTAAAGGAAAGGAAATGGGAGACTGAGTGTAGCTCAACAGAAAAGAGCGCATTTAGGTTGACCACAGTTCCCATGACCTTAACCAATGGTCACGTTAATGTTGACATCAAATATCAACTGGAAAATTCACAATTTTCTATTCAGTGGAATTAGCATCTGCTTAGAGATACTTTTAAGTTTAAACCCCACTTAGCCTTAAAGTTTTCCACAATCTTCGATAATTACTTGCTCTCTGTTTGACTCTCAGCCTACCATACTACCACCACATATACTTCCATAAACCTCCAGCAATTGTTTTAATTCTGCCCCTCAGTAGTCCTCAAAAGTATCAACCCTGACAGCACTTCTTTCAACTGTCCAACGCAAAACCCAAAAAACTGGCATTCAACTGGTACAGTATTCTTCAGTGTTGTTGGTACATACATTTTCTGCCAATTTGTCTCCTTAAAGGATGGTGTAATATCTCAGCAGGTGTAATACCATTAGGAAAAAGAGTTAGAAGGCTTCAAAAAGGGGCTGAGAATTTCGCACAGCCTGCAGATTACCTGCTTTTACTTTATGAAAAATATTCTTTCTGAAGACTCTAAATACACTTGACAGCTGTATTAATACTAATAGTTATATATAGTTATATTAGTAGCAGTAATAGTAGTTGTAGTAGTCTTCTTATTTTTAAGAGAATCAAATGTTTCTTTCACTCTTACAGAAAGTGAGAAATTCCAAAGAAAGGTCAGCAGCTGAATTATGTGACAGAATTGTGTACGTATGCATACAAAGCCCAAGATTAAGGAAGCCTACAGAGGAAACAAAATTATTTTTCAATGCATACTTTATGAATGCATACTTACACAATGCTAAAAAAAACCTAGAACTGGAAGAAGCAAAGGTTTTAATGGTTTTTAAGCCCCTATAAGTTTCACTGAGTGTTACTTGGAGATTGATGTGTACAGATGGTAATAGAATACAGGAATGTTTATTTCTGCTTCTGTTCTGTGCAATCCTAGGAACTTGAGGTCATTTATGGAGTGCTTTTTCAACACATAACTTGAAATTCAGTCTAACTAAGGGAAGTCATAATTTTTTAAAAATAATTAAAAATGTGAATTGAAAGACTGGATTTTATTCATTGATGAAACCAATTTGTTTTGAAAGATTATTCTAGCTTTGAGGCTTCATATTCAAAAATAAGAACAATACTTAAAATGGTCTGAGGCATGTAAATGAATCACAGTGCCTGTAAATCCAGAAAGAAAAAGTTTGAGTAATTAAGGGCTAAAAATCAGCCTCCAAACCTTCTTAAAGTCCACAGAAATCACCTGTTAACACTGTAACGTTACTAGAAGTGGGATTAAAAATGTCAGATCATTCCCATCCTTACACCAACCCCAAATGGGTCTAAACTTTGACCGAAATTTGGTCAGTTTGCCATAGACTTTCAGAAATGTAATCTTAGGGTGTTGCAGAGGCAAATGGAATGCTAGGGTTACATGTGGTCCAAAGGCCACTACCCCTACTTAATATTAAAGCTTGTGGCCTGTCCTGATTACAACATTAATAACAACTGGTGCATAGTAAACATGCAATTTTCATTCTATATCCAAGATTTGTGAAGATTACTTTGAAGATTACTGCAAGAAAAGGAGTTTGGAGTTGCAACTTGCTGTTTCTCCATATAGTATAAATATTTGTTGCTCAGAATGCTTTATATCTAAGCAGAGGATGAGCCTAGATTTGTATATATGAGCTGTATATGTAAGATTTTTCCAAAAAAGCCTAGTTCTTGACGTGATCCATCTGGAGCTTCTAAATGGACAGAAAATAAATTTGCAGCAAGGAAGGAGAAAATGATAACAAGCTGTGAAAATACACATACAACATTCAAACAAAATGTGCCACAATCTAGAACTCTTTTGTTCCTTCACTGTTTGCCAGAAAAACTTGATAACATTCATTTACCAATATTTAAGCTTTTAGCCAGAGGAAATTATTTCTACTTAGATCCTTGGGGGCAATTCTCTCAGACAACTCAGTCATTTGACAGATTTATTTTTATTAGTAGTATTAATGTTATTATTTGATATTATTGTGCACATAGGAGAGATGTTCCCACTGGTTTTGCCAGCAATAAGAACTTGCGTGAAAGTCTCAGCATGTAGATTTCTGTGACAGATTCTTGTTAATGAGAGCACAAAACCAAGATTAAGTAAAGCGGTGGCAGAAACTCATGAATTAAAAAAGGTAAATGTAGGGAGACGGAAGCTAAGAAACTGAGGAAGTGGGAGGGGAAGCACAGAAGGAGAAACTGAGATATTCTGTTTTCAGCAGCAAAATGTGGCAATCCCTATCAACTGGCTGCTCCAAGGAGTTTAAGAAGGTGCATGCTCAGTCAATCTTTTCCAACCAAAATGGATGCTCTTCATGTCTCCCTCCATGCAGAAAAATAGCTACAGGGAGGGGGGGAGGATTTTAATATCATGTTTCCCAAGAGTACTACTACCATAATCACTACAATAAACACACTATGCTGCAAATCAGCAATACAAAGAGAAAACCTAATTGTGAATATTGTACACAATGTCTGGTTTGGACCTCAATAACTTACTCTCTTATGTGAAAAAAAGGACCAAATCAAATCTAGAACTAGGTAATTTAGTGTATATGAGCTTCAGTGAATTCTGACACAATAACCCACTTGCAAATGGTACCCAAATGGTACCCAAAGAGCTAGAAAATCCATATCTCCTCTCCCCATTTATCTTTATGCTACATACCCCATTTATCTTTATGCTTTATACCTTCTAGCTACAGTTATGTTAGATACCTTCTAGCTACAGGGGACACGGTGGCTCAGGGGCTAGGACGTTGAGCTTGTCGATCGAAAGGTCGGCAGCTCAGCGGTTTGAATCCCTAGTGCTGCCGTGTAATGGGGTGAGCTCCCATTACTTGTCTCAGCTTCTGCCAACCTAGCAGTTTTGAAAGCACCTAAAAATGCAAGTAGAAAAAATAGGGACCACCTTGGTGGGAAGGTAACAGCGTTCCGTGCGCCTTTGGTGTTTAGTTATACAAGCCACATGATCACGGAGACATCTTCGGACAGCGCTGGCTCTTCGGCTTTGAAACGGAGATGAGCACTGCCCCCTAGAGTCGGCAACGACTAGCACATATGTGCGAGGGGAACCTTTACCTTTACCTTTAGCTACAGTTATTGGGGCATCAGCTACACACCTGTCTGAAAAAAAGTGAGCTATATTTGAGGTCTAGGAGGCTTATTTAAGTTCTTTAAGGATGGCATGGGTCTTAAAAGGTTCATACTTCCCTGCCTTTTCTTCTGAGAAGGAAAATTATAACCTTTGAAAGCAGGGGTCAAATCTACTTACCTTCACTACCAGTTTGCAAATGTGAGCACGTGCGCCTCTTCCACGCATGCACAGAGGGTCAAAAACAGGATGTGATGACATCTGGGTGGTGGGCGGAGCCTCTTGCCGCCGGCACTACTGGTTCGCCCGAGCCAGATAGAACCAGCTGAATTTCTCCACTGCCCGAAAGGAGGAAGCAAGGCTACCAAATGTGCCTGAGCCCCATTTTCAATTGTGCCTGAAGTATGGTAAAACAGAAAGCTGGAATTTGGAATTCTTGTCTGCTTAGGGCAGAGCACAGCAGAAAGGAGATGACCTTGAAGAACCCCTAGAAGCATGTTCTCATGCAGGCATAAGGTACTTTCTGGCTCTGGCTCTATTATTAGCAGAAACTATTGAAATATGGTATGGCAAGGTGAGAATCTTCAATGCATACAAGGAGGAAGTCACTTTGAAGGAGTTGTTTCCTTTCTCTCAATATAAGAATGCAATCCCTTCTCATACTCACTTTTCCCACCACCTTTTTCACGGCTTAAAGGACATATTGCTTTGAACTTTTCAAGCCTAATGCTAGATGGATGTTGGTTGTTGGCATGACATTTCTGGGAAAATCTAGTGTCCTATGTAACTTCCATACCTATATTCCATATCAAATAGAGATTAATGTGCCAATGGAATGCACCTCGATGCTAAAGATCATTTTAATGCAAAACAAAGGTAGGATACCAGCATTCTTAAAGCAGAGTACCAGATTTCAGCATCTTCGTTATTTAGAAGAATGTCTCTGGACCCCATATTGTGCCCATAGAAATTCAACATGATGGATGGTTCCAGCCCAGCATGCTCTACGCTCTGCAGCCAGAAAAAAAGGCAAGTAATCCTTCCCACACACATACCAATCTGCAATGATAGGCAATATGGGAGGCGGGGGTTAGTTTGCATTTCTAATAAATGAGCATTCTGTGACTTGTCATGCTCATTACTGCAGCTACTTTGTGAGAGTACAACACCACCAAATGTGCTTTAAATAATCTCACTCCAGCAAGTCAGTGTTATTCTTTAAAAAAAATCTGCAGAGTAAAGAAATGATAATTCTTAGCATACTGTAACAACTGCAATTGTCTAACAATATTCCTCCTCTCCAAAACAAAACAATACTTAAAAATAAACCATTAGGTTAGTGTGATACCACTATAGCAGGCACCAACAAAGAGGAGAATCAATTCAAGTGTCTCTATGAAAAAGGTACTGCTATTATCAAGACCAACCTGGAGAAGGAAAACTATAAAAGCCGTTGCATTCTGGATGCAGAAAGTGCACAGAAACTCACAGAATGTAGAATAAGGATGCACTTAGCAATGCTAAAATGCTACTACTTCCAGGTTTAATAATCTTTTAGCTGATGGTTTGTATGCATTTATGAGCACTAGTGAATGACATTCAAGAATACCTGTAAGACACTGAGAAGATGCATTAAAAAAACACAAGTCCTTTCTTTTCAGAAATACAGCTTTTCCACATTACTGAATAACAAATTAAGAAACAAAAGAGACTGATATCTCAATTCAAAAAAGTAGCACCAGCAGCTGTATTTGAGGAGACCCAAGTATTGATGTCCCTTTAAGCAGTCATATATGGGATCTTGTCCTACTAAGCCATCCACATCCTATCCTTTCTTTCCAATACATTTGTTAAGGACTGCAAGCAAAGAGTTATTTAAGTGAAATGCATCCAGACCAATATTTCTGCTGTTCTTTGAAATAAAATTGTCAACAGCAACAGAATTCTGTTGACCAGATGAAAGCTCCAGGAATCCCAAAATACTGCACATACTTCAATGGCAGAAGCTGTTTCAATAAAAGATTATCACCCAATGAATTTTCCTGCTCCCAGCAGGCTCTATAATGTGTGCCAGACATGAAAACATAGGTTGTTCCATTACCCTAGACTAGATACATTATTCAAAGCGGCAAAATGAAGTGATACAGCCACCACTGTAGTGGAAATAATGCAAGAATGAATCCCCTACAAAGGAAATCTATTTCATCAGTGGTTTTACATAAACAGCTCTTGCTTATGAAGCCAGGTTTCATTACATGCAGTAGAAATGTTATCTTTTTGTGGACAAGCTAAAATGAACTACTGTACAATAGGCCTATGTGACGCAGCAATATTACAAAGTCAGTCAACAATTTTTGTTTATTCTTAATATACAAAACACTATCCAGTTCAGAGTTAATGAATGGCAAGGAGAATGCTTATTCATTGAGGATGGCTTGGAGCAATAAGATTACTCCTCCATAATGCCATTGATGCTTCAATACAGTACTTTTTTCAATCAAAGTAGGACATCATGAGAAAGGTTAAAAGGATAAGCCAAACTCAGTATCTGAACGTGTACATGGGAAATCATAAATCTGGCAATACTTTAAATTAGGACTACAATCTTATGCATACTTACTTACTTATTATTAAACCCCTAGAAAATGATCTTAGTAAATAGCATTAGATCCCAGAGAAAAGAAAAACTGAGTCATTATAAAAACAAGATATTTAATTAGTTATATTGTAAACTTCATTGTAGATACAAGATGCCTCCAAAGTCCTTAAGTCTACACAGGCAAAGCAAACAATTTGTGAGCACTATTATCACCAAACCCAAAGCAAAACCTGCAACTTGGCTTTTTGCTATCCAAGCATTGCATTGTTCCAAGAAAGGAAAGCCACGTAAGAACAGGATTTAAATAAGGGAAGCATGCCAACAATATCTGCCCATAAATCTACTTTCTTTACTGTTGATTTCCAAACTAAAATTGTTTGTTTAGGGTTTTTTTGAGGCGGGGGTGGGGGGGGAGAAGGTTAACATAAAAGTTCTAAGAACATGAAACAATTATTCATTTACAATGCTTCATCAAGTAGCAATGTATACAGAGAATTGGGAGAGGACCATTGTATGCCAGTATTCACATATATTTGTCTTTGCAGAAAGGGAACCCTTTTGGATAAGTTTCTTGATATGATATTCCTGAGTCAGCTTACATAAAAGCAGATTATAGGGCAATTAGAACAATTAATCAAAATTTGACCAAGGTGCATTGAAAAGATAGCAACAACTGAAGAATCAATACATATAATTAATAACTCCAGGCAGCATCCCATGCTGAACAAGTCTAACAAATGGAGAAAGGGTGGGGGGGATAAATGAGCTGTGCAGCAGAGATAAGACAAATATGCTTTGTTCTGGCCTCCCAAGACTGCCTACTCATTGGAAGGATTACAGTGGGTATGACCAATATATATGAACAGCACACATGAACATAAAAACTGTATGGCACTAGAGGAGCTATGTTTGAGACCCAGGCTCTAAAAAGTACCAGGAATTAATGACTTACAGTAGGATGGCAAGAAAACAATCAATCTTTAAACACGACTCTAAGATAGTAAGGAAAGTAAGGAAATAGAAGCACTTCAGATGATTTAAAAAATAAAACCCAGCATGGAAGAGAAAAATTGAACTATCTCACAAGGCAGGCCAAAAGATACTACATACATAGATACATACATATATAGATACATCATTTAAGTTAGGTGACTGTAGATGGAAGCAATTTGTGCATGAATTGTGGATGACTAGAATATATCAGGGTGGAATGCTTTCAAAAGATTGATTTTAGCTGGCTTTTTTAAATCTATACTCAAAAACCTTGGCAAACCAGGTAAAAGGAAACCATAATGAGAAGATGAAAGGTGATTTAGGAATTAATGTGGGCATGAGAAAAAGATATATGTCTCTAGGAATAAAGGATGCTTAAGAAGATTAAAAGGAAAATGGGGTGGGGGATAGAGACATGGGGAAAATCCAGCAGGCATGTAGGGTAAATGCATGAACAATCAACAGGACAACCTAAGAGAAAAGTTACTTGGCTAAAAAGCACACGTATAAAATAACTATGTACAAACAAGAATTCTGTGCATTTCTATGAATTAGGCATGGCATTCATTAACTCGACAGGAGTAGATAATAATAGAAAAGGGTTATTACAATCAGCAAACATGTACAAAGACAGCAGTAAATATTACCAAAAAAAAAAAAGTAAAACGAAAGTCTATAAAAGATATAAAGGAATCTCGCAAGAGACCATTCTTAGTGTTTCTTCATATGCGCTATAATGCAGAAAAATAAGGATAGCTCAGAATGAGAAGTGTTAACACTGCCAATGGTTAACAATGGAAAGATTTATTGTTGACAAAGACCCAGGTTTAGAGAAGGCATATACATATGCCTGAAACCCCAAATCAAATGAAGGGAATTTGTTAAAATGTGTGAAATGAGATAGACATCTAAAGTAAAAAAAAACCTCCAGACACCCATTTCTCTGAAAGCTTTTAAATGGGACCCTGAACTTCTGCCCCTCATTCTCGGTGATTGGAGACTGACTGTAATGGACATACATTCCACACATTCTCAGGAGCCCTCGCTGCTGCTATAGTAAGATTGATGAGGTACACACTACAGCTCTGAATGAAAATAGAGTTAAAATCTCAGGGAAATCCTACAAAGTATAAGAGGAAAGCAAGTTCCACATATATAAAACAGGAAAAAAGAGTTCCAGCAGAAGGCAGTGGAAAAGAAAGTCGGCTATGGGGTCAATGAGCACAATATAGACAGGCAGGCCACGGATATGGGATTGATACCATTCTTTCTGCCTTCATTCCTTTCAAAGGCTTAGCAGCTGCATGAGACACAGAAAATTCCATAGGTGCAACCTCTCTCTCTCTCTCTCTCTGTCTCCTTTTCTCTCTCCCTCCCTCTCTTTCTTTTCTTCCACAAGCACATGAAGTGGAATGGGGGGGCCTGTCTAAATTGTGTCACACACACACAAATGGGCAAGAAGAGAGGAAACAGGCGCCAACTGCATTGAACACCAAGTCTCAGGACTAAGTTGCATACTGAGAACAGGGGGAGAGAAAGGGAGGGGGAGAGAGAGAGAGGGAGGGAGGGAAGGAGAGAGAGAGAGAGAGAGAGAGAGGGAGAGAGAATGAGAATGAATGAGTATGAATGAATGAATGGAATGGAATGGAATGGAATGGAATGGGGAGCTAGGTAAGTAGCAAAACAGTTCAACAATTGATTCTGAGCTTGATGACAAAAGCAGCCAGCAGTGAGAGTGAGTCACAACAGTGCAGTAAATGTGAATCAAATTGCAAGGCTAAGGCTTTGGCTGAAGAGTCAGGGGCCAGCTGGGCCATGGAGAACTGTCTCTTTCCCTCAGCCATCAGCCTGCTGAGCAAAGTAGTTGGCATAAGTCAGCTATGGAAACTGCCAAGCTTGGAGAGATTCAACAATAAGCTCCTGGCATTGGGTGACTTGTGAAGTACAGGTAGTGGTCAGAGTGTCAGATTAGCAAAGAGAACTCCAGGTATACAAACACAACAGCCAGGTTTAGAGAAGCCTGAAGCTCATTGGCTGACCTTGGGCTTTACCGTTCCCTCCAGCCTACCTAACAAGGTTGCAACGAGGAAACATAGAGGTCCGACGGTGAGGAGAACTATAAATAAAATATCGGAAGAGGAAGGTGGAGAGAGAAAAAAAGAGATCACTGCGCGAAGGAGCCTCTCCCTCCCGTCTCACCTGGGAGGTTTGACCGCGGCGCTCTCTCGCTTGTCCAAGACGCCGGGCACGCAGTTGGTGAGTTCGGTCCAGTCGGCGTGCAGCCCGCAGCTCCAGCCCGTGGAGAAGCGCGAGAAGAGCCAGGTCTCTCGGCGGTTGGGCCGGTAGCAGGTGCATTTCTTCTGCCCGGGTCGGCAGTCGCAGGGGACCTCGAGACGCACATTTTGCACCAGGTGGCGGCCGAAGGTGGTGCCGCCAGTCTTCTGGATGTGCAGGAAGACGATCACGTCGTCCCCCTTCATGTCGAAGGCCAGCTGGCGCTCCAACTCCCGCACGGGGAAGTAGTACTTCTTGACGTAGTGCGGGTCCGGAGTGGGGAAGAGGTCCAGCTCATCCTGGTACGAGCGGCCGCTCGGCGAGCCCAGACTCAGCCCCGGCCCTACATATTGGTACAGGATGAGCATGAAACACACCGATCCCGCCACGATCAGCAGGAACTTGCTGTTCCTTTCAACCATGGTCCTTCCAGCGCGCTTCATATGCCACCATCTCCCGGCAATGGGGAGGCGGCGGCGGCGGCGGCTGTTCCTAGAGGGGTTGGCGGCGCCGAAATACGCTCCTCTTGTCTCGGCTTTGCTTCACGCACCAGTACCGACAACCAAACCGGCGCCTCCCTTTGCAAGAAGCGGGGATTCCCTGCCCCTCTCCTTTCCCCCCCCTCTCTCTTCTCCTTCAGTCAGATCGGCAAAAGGGGGAGGCGAAAACGGGGGAGAGGGGGGCGTACAGCGCGGTTCCAAATGACCCCCTCCCCCGGTTCCGCCTCCCTCGCAGCCCCGTCCCGCCTCTGCCTACGGGACTTTGCTTCCCCTTTCACTCCAGCTCCGATCTAGCCAGGCGATCGGCTCGCACGATCCGCAAGTCTTCTGTCTAAGCGCTAGCTCGCTCGCCGCCGCACGCTAGTTCGAGTCCTTCCTGCCTGGCTTCCTATTGCCAAGCCCCACCATGATCTGAGCCCAGCATGCACAGCGCCGCCTCCACTCACTTCTCTAGCTGCTCCAAGCGCGCACTGGAGAAGGGAGAGCAGTCGCGGCGGCGGCGGCGGCAGCAGCAAACACAGGCACGCCGCAAAGACAGCAATTCTGGAGGCTCCGAAGTTGCAAGCGCCCGCCCGTAGAAATTTTGAGTGTGCGCGCGCTGCTGCTGCTGCTGCTGCTGCGATGTTTTGGGGACTTCTCCACTTCCTCTTTTACATAACCAAAGCCTACCAATGGGGAAGCGCATCTTCACGTTCAAGAGCAATGATATCCCTTGATTTCAGAGCTCTCTTCGCCCCCTCCGCTCCCGATCGAGGAGAAAGGAAGGACCGCCTGTTCTACAGTCGCGAAATCTATTTTGCTCTTTTTTCTAATTAAAGGAAGACGCACCCCGGGGTCCAGGTTGTACAGTATTATCTTCTCGGGTTGTCCTCCTCCTCAAGAGCTTTTGAACAATTGCGCGATTCTTCAACAGGTGCTACCTTGGTATGCCCGGCATGCCCTGCCCTGGCATTAAATTGAGCGATGAATCAAAACTGACCTGAAAGTCAATTACCGCAGTCATCTTTATTCAAAAATTTATATGCCATTCTTTGGGAATTGGTTGACAATCCGAACTACAATAACGCAATACAAAACCTTTAGTTCCTAATTTTTTTTTTAAATGCAACATTTAGATATTCAGTTTTACTTTAAAATTAAGAATATTATCTTGAACAAGACAACTAACCAATGATGTTTTAGTACCGTTAGGGATTCTGAAAAAGTTTCTCTTGAAGGCTGTTTGGGAATGCTCCACAAAGGCACTTTCCCCTAATAATTATAATCAGCATTTTTATTTCTGTGCTTATGAATGGCATGATTCGATCCAGAGATCTTTCACATACTTAACAAATGGTCTTTTGCAGATCTCATCAAAATGAATGATCAAATGAGAAAATTCAGAGCTCAATTACCCTTTGGGCAGAATCCTATCACATTCATTGAGTTTACTTTGCAATAGAGATGCAGTTGATTGCTTAATCAGATCCATATTGAATTGTTTTGAAGATTCAAACTAGAATGTTTAGTCCAAAATTATTTTATGTGAGATGAAACCTTTTTCAAACTGCATGCAAAAGCTGTAAATTACCCTGAGGAGTATTCAGGATTTGCTTTTAGAGCAGCAGACTTTTCCTTAGAGGGCTACTGGGGTATCCATTTTTCTTCTTCAGTGGCTTGCTGCCTTTTCAGCCATTATCACTTAGTCAACTTCCTCATTCCAATTAATAGTAGGGCCACTTTTGGCATTTATCATTAAAAAAATCTTGTAATACTGCCTTCAGCTTAGTTAAAGGATGAATATTTTAATTGCTGTAGGAATGTCTTTAAGGAAAGTAAAAGCAGAAAAAGAATGTTAGGAGAAACAATTTTCCTCTCCCTTTGTCTCCCAAGTCTCTGCCTCATCCCATCAATCACAGTAATCTCTTCATTGTGATGTCACAAAGAGTTGCTCTTCTGATGTCACAAAGGCAGGATTATGAGAATGAAAAATAAACAGGGAATGTGCCCAGAGCTATGTTTTGCAAGATGAGCGGCCGTATAACTTAAATAAATAAATAAATAAATAAATAATAAAAATGTGGAAAAACTAGAATCTCATAGCAAAATAAAGTATGAAGAAAACTAAAATTGCTAGCAGGGAAACCTAATCATCCAGCTTCATCAAAGGGAATGTTGGAAGAAATATCCATCTGGGTTCAGTTCCAAGTGGGGACAAAGACACTGGAAACATGGAGGCTGCTTGGAAAGATGGTTTAATGGTGGCCAGGATCACATGGCTTGAGTTCCTGAACAGAAAAAGGGCTGAGTTCCTGTGTGCTTCCTGGCTTTATGCTTTTTCTGAGCTTTGAACTTTCTGGGGCACAAGAAGAGTACCCTGATTGGCTGTCAGACTCCCAGGGGGTGGGGGTCTTAGCTAGCCTTGCTGGCTGATGTAATCTTCCCAGGTGCCATGTGGTGAGTTTCAATTGCTAGATGGGTTCTATTATGATGCAGATGATGGCCCATTGACAAAGGTGGGGAGTGGCAGGAAGTTGCAGGGAGCTGCTTTGTCTTTAAAACATGTTTCTCCATTTCTCATCCAGGGAAATATATTCTGCCTTTTTAAATATTTTCTAAAATATTTCATTCTTCTAGGAGGGGGGTGGGTGCTAAATTCCTACAGGAAATTATATTGGTGCAAGATTTTTCGAAAGTTTAATGTGATGAACTTGGCAATGAAAAATATGAGTACATTAGAGAGAAAGAGCGAAAGAAAGAAAGAGAGATGAATTCAAAACATATTACCAATTTTGAGAGATGAACTCAAAATCTATTATCAATTTTCACAATTGATAGCTATGGTGGAAAATGTAAGAAAGCAGAACTCTAAATGTAGTTATTCTAATCCCCCACCCCCCAAGAAGCATGAAGCTCCTGATCAAAAGACTACCTCAGAATATAAATAAGGAAATTGCCATATTTTCACCAGGAACTGTTGAGTGGAATATATGATACTTCTCTTAATATGCTACACATCATTGAAGGGGGGGGAAGGGGGGGAAGGGGATGTTAACATGCATGTGAATGTCAGTGCATGTGGCCCCTCAGTGCACGGGTTTGTAGACTACTTTGTATAAAAATAGTTTTTTGTATTATTGCTGTTAAAGGCTGGAGAAGAAAGGCCTGTTTGGAGATTTCAGCAAGTTCTCTATTTTTTTAACAAGCTTCCTTCTACAAGATGGTTGCTGCGAAGTTTGGAATTGGTGTGCAGTCCTGGAAAATGGATGAGATTCCCCCCAATAGTTTTGTATCCTGTAATGCCACTGGGAAGCCCTCCAAACTGTCATACAGAATGAATGGCATTTGTCATCCTTCCCAGAGAAAGCCATCTTGGCTAGGAATGCTGGGAATTCTCATGCAGCAGGTTTAGGAACATTCTAAGATGAAAAGATCCATGGAGGCCAAACCATTTTTATGCCTATTACCAACACTGGAAACAGCCAAATGTTTTTAATATTATTTTCCTATCGTGGTTTTATAGATGGCATCATCTGTAGCATTCTATCATATAAAAATACTTGGTTTCAACACATTTTGGCAAGTGTATATCGGATACAGGCAGGGGAGGCGGAAAATGTCATGCCTGCACTCCTCCCCCTCATGTATGAACTTCCCACAGTCGCTTATATTAGAGTCTCCTTGACAAAAATAGGGATAAAAGCTCAATGTAACAATCGGGCAGAAAAGAGAGTCAGAGTTTACATGTCGGTCAAAAACTGTAATAAAAATTTACCTACAGTACTTATCTATCTGCCAAAGCTTGGTCTCCCTCTCTCTTTCCTCCCCTCCCCTGGCTAAAAATTGCTTTCTGTTTATATAATGGCTTGAAGGAAAATACAATAACAATGTCAAAAATAAATCCTTTCTGTTAGTACATAGGCAACTGGTAGGCTTCCTATTCAGATTTCCTAATCATTAAATATAAAGCAGGATTGAATGAGCTGAAACTCCAGGGCTACATGTCTCTCCCATCCCACTCCAAGACTTGGGTACACGTTCCCAAACCTCTGTAACCTGTTGCTAGATTGTAGTGTTTAATATGATGGCAGAACAAATGCTAGTAAAATGAGATAGAATCATATTGACTGAAGCTAATGAAACTGACATTGATTTGTTGTAAGTCCACATATTTCTTCAAAGGCCAAGTGACACTCTTGGCCCAGGAAAGGTGCTTGTGTAGAGGCATGGTGAATTATGCAACTCATCTCTTCTCAAATCAGCAAACAAAAATCTTTCACCCAAAGAATCACACAACGTCATATTTAATGTCATTTTCTTAAACAAACACAGTGGGTTTTATCCCCATTTTGTGTACCATATTTGAGAGCAATTCTATCTTCATAATGAAAGAAGAAACAGTGGAGATGTGAAGCTTTATTTAAGTTTGGAAGTTAATATCTTTATTTGGGAAGTGCTGGCATTTATGCACTATTTTATGTAAGCGGTTGAAATAAATGTGAGACTATAAAGAGCCACAAAGGAGCTTGTGGTATTGATGTTTTGCCTTTGGTTGTAAAAGTACATAACTGGTAGAATAACCCACTGAGTGTTAATTGTAAGAAAGGGTATTTACTATAGAATGAGTTAGCAACAAATAAGAAGCATGAAACCAATATGAAAGTGGTTTATTTGCAATATATTCATGACTAATCAAAAGGATGAAGGAACCAAAAAGAACTGGTTGGTTATGTGGAATAAAAATGTATCAATACAATTTGTTGTAAGTCTTGTATTACTGCATTAAGGATTTTTGCAGTGCAAGGAAAAATGCATTACAATAGCTAATTAATGGCTTATTTATTAATTGATTATATATTCATAATCAGTTTTATATTGTTCCCCATCTCAAATTCTTGATTCTACATAATGACGTTTGCTTCCTCACAACTAGCACAATTGAAGTCTATTGCAGTCCGCTGTAAAAGGATCTGTGACATCTAGTATTAGATCAGTGATAAAGTAAAGATACCATATTCCCAAAATGAATGAACAAAATTGCATCAGTAATCCAATGACATCAAATGCAGAATAATGTTGCACTGAAAAAAGAGAGAGAGAAGGCCCACCTGGAAAATACAGAATGCTAGAAACTTCTCTGGGAGAATTTCCACATTTGTCATATTATGAACATCTACTTTCATTTTTTTTCTGGATCTTATAATAGTTATACACTATCAAGGTCTTTAGTATTCAGTATAAGGATCACATGCACATAAAGACAATTCTACAAATGTTCCATCTAAATTGGCCCAGTCTATCTACTTAAACAGAAGTTTAGCTTGTCCTCTTCAAAAGTTAAATGGCACCCCAAAGTCTTTTCCAACAGTAGTCAGGGATCATTTGATATCAGTAGTTTTTGCTCATTTTTTTGATCTCTTCACATTTCTTAGACCAGCTTTTTGATCTAGGATTTCAATCTGTATTACATGTTATTCTATCCTAAGGCCTTTCATCTACTAACATTGGTGATAATATTTGCCTTGTAATAAATATTAAAAATCATAATCTTCTTTGAATTCATTACAAGAATATCATCCTTGATATGGTCCAGTGTTAAAACTAGATAACTCTTTGTTATCTCAGCAAGATTACTTGAGTACCATGTTTTTCGGAGTATAAGATGCACTGGAGTATAAGACGCACCTTAGTTTTTGGGGAGGAAAATAAGAAAAAAGCTGATTGGCAGGTGGATTGGCCTCCCAGAATATCCCCAATCAGCTGTTCCCAGAGGTGAATTTTAGCAACAGGTTCCTTGGTTGTGAGCTTTGTGCCTTGCTTTTTTTGGCTTTTTTTCCCTGCCTCTGAAACTCTGTTTCAGAAAAAACTTTTTTCTGCCGCTGAAAGCCTCCAAAACAGAACTTCAGAAAAAAAGCCTCTGTTTGGGGCTTTTTTCCTAAGCTCCCTGAAGCTCTGTTTGGGGCTTTTTTCCTAAATTCCATTTCTGATGCTTTTTTCAGCCTCTGAAACCTCCGTTCCAGAGCTACATTCGGAATATAAGACGCACCCAGATTTTCACCCTCTTTTGGGGAAAAAAGGTGCATCTTATACTCTGAAAAATACGGGTAACTAGTCTGAAGCAATGCTTTGATACCAATTTGCTGTTAAACAGGATTATATTAATTGTTAGGATCTGATCATTATATTGAGGGCAATTTAAGGTCTAGGACTATGCATTAAAAAGATACACTTTTCATTGTTTTAACCCTCATTTGAAACAGAGTTTGTTCTTTAATGAGGTATTTAATGTTGTCCTAAAGTTCAAAAAAAAAATAATGCTGGAAGACTTGAACATTGTTATAAGAGTCCTATAAACTGTAGGAATAGGCAAAGATTAGAATAGATGGCTAATGTTTAGATGAGATGGATTTTTTCTTGGTGAGACCCCAAAAGTATAAAAAGCTTTTTTGACAAAATTTCTTGTGGTGGGAGAAAAATAAAATTGGGAGAAATAAATAAGAATTTCTTCTTGGGCCTTCAGCATTCCTACATTCTTCTGCTTCATTTTTATGAGAATTTAATATGACCCAAAGGGGTGCCAGTCCATTGAGTATTGCAAAGGATCTTTTGGATAAATAGCATAGCAGCCGTTCATAATAGCCTCATGAGCTCTCACCAATCCCAAAAATCAGGCCCATTCATGAAACTAAATGCAATGGCTCTTTAAGGGCTAAGAATGGCTGCTGTCTGGCTATCTACCTGAATTCTTCTGGTCCAACTCTCCGTCTAATTCTATCTTTATAAGATATTCTATACTATATATGCTGCTTTGTCTTCTGGTTTGTTTCCATTAGCTGGTTTGAGATGTATCTGTTATTATTTATGTATCAGCCAGTTATCTCTTCTCAACAGTTTCTCAATGTAGTAAGGTGTAAATGTTAGACTACTATTTCTTCCATTACAGGAAGATGTTCGGCTACTATTTCTTCCATTACAGCAGACAACAAACACATTTGGACTTAGGTAATGGTAGTATTGGTATTATAAGGATAAAGTGGAAAGATATTGTGTGTCTGGAACATAGGAGATGAACAGTTGAACATGGTAATTGTGTTGAACTTGGACTCTGGGGCATGAGGCTTCACACAGTTCATCCTTGGAGCCATTCATTTAAGCTACCCAATAAAATAAGGATAAATTACTAGGAAACATATAAGTGCTGCAAATCATTCAAGACGAAAGCTTTGTAGTTATTAGCAAGAAGCTGAGCCACCTGTGAACTTAAACTTAATCTGGATGAAACCCGTAGCTGGAGGATTTAAGTAGGTGGCTGGAATAAATGAATTATATTTGAATCTCCTTCTTAGTCTCTCACATTCCTAACCAATCATCTGCATGATTATTACTAAATTTGTTGACAAATACTGTTTAATACATTTATTTATTTATTTATTTATTTATTTATTTATTTATTATTTACATTTGTATACCGCCCTTCTCCCGAAGGACTCAGGGCAGTTCACAGCCAAATAAAAATACAATACTATAAATACAGATTAAAAAATACAATTAAAAAACTTATTAAAATTGGCCAGAATTAAAATTTGGAACTAAAAACCCATTAAAACACATTAAAACACATTAAAACACTACCCCAGTCCAGCGCAGATGAATAAATAGGTTTTAAGCTCATGCGAAAGGTTCGGAGGTCCGGAAGTTGACGAAGTCCTGGGGAGTTCGTTCCAGAGGCGGAGCCCCACAGAGAAGGCCCTTCCCCTGGGTGTCGCCAGACGACACTGTCGCGCCGATGGCACCCTGAGGAGCCCCTCTCTGTGAGAGCGCACGGGTCGGTGAGAGGTATTCGGTAGCAGCAGGCGGTCCCGTAAGTATCCCGGCCCTATGCCATGGAGCGCTTTAAAGACATTCACCAACACCTTGAAGCGCACCCGGAAGGCCACAGGTAGCCAGTGCAGCCGGCGCAGGATAGGTGTCACTCGGGAGCCACGAGGGGCTCCCTCAATCACCCGCGCCGCTGCATTCTGGACTAACTGTAGCCTCCGGATGCCCCTCAAGGGGAGCCCCATGTAGAGAGCATTGCAGTAGTCCAGACGAGACGTCACAAGGGCGTGAGTGACTGTGCACAAGGCATCCCGGTCTAGAAAGGGGCGCAATTGGCGCACCAGGCGAACCTGGTGGAAAGCTCTCCTGGAGGCGGCCGTCAAATGGTCTTCAAAAGACAGCCGTTCATCCAGGAGGACGCCCAAATTGCGCACCCTCTCCATGGGGGCCAATGACTCGCTCCCGACAGTCAGCCGCGGACTCAGCTGGCTGTACCGGGATGCCGGCATCCACAGCCACTCCGTCTTGGAGGGATTGAGCTTGAGCCTGTTCCTCCCCATCCAGACCCGTACGGCCTCCAGACACCGGGACAGCACTTCGACGGCTTCATTGGGGTGGCCCGGTGTGGAAAAGTACAGCTGGGTGTCATCAGCGTACAGCTGGTACCTCACACCGAAGCCACTGATGATCTCACCCAGCGGCTTCATATAGATGTTGAACAGAAGGGGCGAGAGAATCGACCCCTGCGGCACCCCACAAGTGAGGCGCCGCGGGGTCGACCTCTGCCCCCCCGTCAACACCGTCTGCGACCGGTCGGAGAGATAGGAGGAGAACCACCGATAAACGGTGCCTCCCACTCCCACTCCCCCCAACCGGCGCAGCAGGATACCATGGTCGATGGTATCAAAAGCCGCTGAGAGGTCTAATAGGACCAGGGCAGAGGAGTAACCCCTATCCCTGGCCCTCCAGAGATCATCCACCAACGCGACCAAAGCCGTCTCAGTGCTGTAACCGGGCCGGAAGCCGGACTGGAACGGGTCCAGATAGACAGTTTCCTCCAGGTGAAGGGGGAACTGATATGCCACCATACTCTCTACAACCTTCGCGAAGCGAAGGTTGGAGACTGGACGATAATTACCTAAAACAGCCGGGTCCAGGAAGGCTTCTTGAGGAGGGCCTCACCACCGCCTCTTTCAAGGCGGCCGGAAAGACTCCTCCAACAAGGAAGCACTCGTAATCCCTGAGCCAGCCTCGTGTCACCTCCTGAGTGGCCAGCACCAGCCAGGAGGGGCACGGGTCCAGTAAACATGTGGTGGCATTCAATCTACCCAGCAACCTGTCCATGTCCTCGGGAGTCACAGGGTCAAACTCATCCCAAACAACATCACCAAGACCGCCCTCAGACGTCTCGGCCGAATCGCTGCAATCTCGGTCCAGACCGTCCTTCAGCTGAACGATTTTATCGTATAGATAACCGTTAAACTCTCAGCACGCCCCTGTATCGGGTCATCCCGCCCCCTGGTGAAGGAGGGAGCGGGTCACCGAACAGGGCAGCTGGGCGGTTATCTGCCGGCGCAATGAGGGAGGAGGCGAGCAACGCCTCGCATCCCCCCAGTGCCACTAGGTAGGTCCTAGTATAGGATCTAACTAGTGTCCGATCAGCCTCTGAACGGCTGGACCTCCAGGAACTCTCTAGGCGTCTTCTCCGGCGTTTCATCCCCCTCAGCTCCTCGGAGAACCAAGGAGCCGGTTGGGACCTACGCCGGGTCAGAGGTCGCAAAGGCACGACACGGTCTAAAGCCCGGCCGCAGCCCGTTCCCAGGCTGCAGCCAGTTCCTCTGCCGTGCCGTGAGCCAGATCCTCAGGAAGTGGCCCAAGCTCCGTCCGAACCTCTCTGGGTCCATCAGGCGCCTGGGACGGTACCAACGTAATGGTTCCGTCTCCCTGCGGTGTTGGGTAGCGGTCAGAAAGTCCAGGCGAAGGAGAGAGTGATCTGACCATGACAAAGGTTCAATGACTATTTCCTTTAAGTCCAGATCTCGACCACTGACCAGAGACAAAAATCAGGTCCAGTGTGCCACCCCCGATGTGAGTGGGGCCATCCACTACTTGAGTCAGGTCCAAGGCCGTCATGGAGGCCAAGAACTCCCGAGCTACCGTCGATGACGAGCCGGCAGATGGCAGGTTAAAGTCCCCCATGACTAAAAGTCTGGGGGTCTCCACCGCCACCCCGGCAAGCACCTCTAGGAGCTCGGGCAGGGCCGCTGTCACGCAGCAAGGAGCCAGGTACGCGACCAGCAAGCCCATCTGACATCTATGACCCCACCTCACAAAGAGGGATTCACACCCGGATATCTGAGGTACAGTGGTCTCCCTCGGCTCTAAACTCTCTTTAATCACAACCGCCACCCCTCCACCCCTACCCTGGGCCCTCGGCTGATGGAATGCACGGAAACCCGGTGGGCACATCTCAACCAGGGGTACACCCCCTTCATTGCCCAACCAGGTCATGTATTAGGGGGGCCTTATTGGCCACGGACCGTGCGTTGCATAACATCAGACGGAGGCCCAGGTCCTGAGGGTCCTGACCATCCGGGGAACGGGTAAAGTTAGATCGGGCACGCGATCGCCTGCATACATCGAACGCGTGACCCCTATATCGATCGATCCCCTTCCGCCATATCTGCCCCTCCCACTTACCGTGCCAATAGACTCACCCTCACACAAAGGAACACCTCCCCCATAACCTCCGAACCCATTTGATAATCGCCACGAGCATGCGCTGGAACTGGTTTCCTCCCGACGGGCTACCCCCATCACCCGCCCTACCCCTCCCACCCCTTAAAAATGCCCTGTCTAAAAACCCCCAAAGGCTCTTTCTTCTAGCATGCCACCTCTGTGGGTCCCAAGACCCGTCATTGAGGCCGGCCCTTGGTAGCGATACGGGCCATTCCTGCGAGGCGGGGCACCTGCAGGCGCAAGAGTTCACGTGCAGTGTAGCGCATAGGAAAGTGCGAATCGGCGAGGGATGCTAAGGTGGTAAAATCCCAAAGTAATAGAAATGGTGAGTCTTCTAGCGGAGTCCAGTTGGTCAAAGGACAGATGGAGCAGGAACCGGATAGCGATAACAGAACAGGAACAGACAGGCCGACAGTCTCCATAGCATGCCTATGGGAAGCAGTTCTACAGATCTTAATCAGGTAGACGTGGCTAGCGGTCAGCCCAAGTCCCGAGACCAGTCCAAGCTAGTCCAATCCAGTCCAATCCACTCCATCCCGCTGATGGAAATGCATGACCGCCCAGTTTAGATGACCCATGGTCCGGGATAGGGATAGAGGGGAGCGGAAATAAAATGGAGCAAGCCAGGCCATAAGGCCACAAAGGAAAATACGATGGAGCAAGCAGGCCACCAAGGGCCATTCGATGACACATGATGGAAAGCTGCGACCAAACAGGCCACAAGAGGGGACAAACCTCAGCCATGGTTCCGGCCTCCTCTCCCACCGAGGCATTACCACACCCATCCTCGGTGGGGCTGCCTAATACAGGGCGCCGTTGGACAGGCACCCCGCGGTCCACACAGCCCCGCCGGGCCCAACCAGCACCGATGGAACTGGCGCCGATGGAACTGGCGCCGAAGGAGCCGGCAAGCCCACCGACAGGCAAAAACGGGCCGGGATTCGCGCCAGCCGAAACCAGGCCGAATCCACACCCCGAAGCCGTCGGAGCCAGGCCGGAATCACCGACGATCTCACGCCGCTGAAATTCGGCCAAGATCGCCGGGGTCGCCGCTGGAAAGGGCTCCGCTAGGCCGGGCTCGCCGCTGGACCGCTGGACCGCTGGGCAGGGCTCCGCTGGGCAGGACTCGCCGCTGGGCCGCTGGACAGGGCTCCGCTGAGCAGGGCTCGCCACTGGGCCGCTGGGCAGATCTCCGCTAAGCAGGGCTCGCCGCTGGGCAGGGCTCCGCTCCGCTGGGCAGGGCTCCGTAAAACGAGGCAGGGCCGCTCCGCTGGGCAAGGCAGGGCCAGAACCGAGGCCGAGGCCGGAGCCTGCAACAAACAGCAGGCCTCCCTCGCCTCCCTCGCATCTCCGCTTCCTCCAAAATGGCCGCCCCCTTCCGGACCGCCACTCCGTCCCTCGGCCCGTTCTCGGCTGTCGCATGACCGAGAGGCCACAAACCTCTCCAGCGGCAGCCAAACCGATCGAACCACACGCCGAGGGACCGGAGCAGCCTGGTAAGTCAGCCCAAAGCCTCCATTTCAAGGAAAAGCCGCCATCGCCGATTCGGGCTCCTCTAGGTCGCTACCATTCTCGCGCATGCGCAGAGCCGATTTACCTTCTGATCAGTGATTGGTCCCAATTTTTTTTACTACCGGTTCTGTGGGCATGGCTTGGTGGGTGTGTCATGGCTTGGTGGGTGTGGCTTGGTGGGCATGGCAGGGGAAGGATACTGTAAAATCTCCATTCCCACCCCACTCCAGGGGAAGGTTACTGCAAAATCCCCATTTCCTCCCAATCAGCTGGGAATTGAGAGGCAGAGAATAGATGGGGGCGGGGCCAGTCAGAATTTTTACTACCAGTTCTCCAGAACTAGTCAGAACCTGCTGAAATCCACCTCTGCTTCTGATTCACTTTACACATTGATTTGATTCATCTGAAGCTATAGAAGGCATCAGTATATTAAATGCTCAGAGCTTTTGGTTTGATTTGGAAAGTTGTTGTCAAAATACATGGTGTTCTGTTGACAATAATCAGCAAAGAAAAGTTATGGCCAGTGCATAGAAAAGGCAATAAATCTTCTGGAGATGTTATTTTATTTAGGCTTGGAACAGCTGTAAGGATAGACTATATGGATATGAGGAAAAAGTCTCAGAGAAGCCTCACAGTATATTTATCCTTCTAGAACAAAGCTGTACAATAGGAGAGTCCTGAAAGTTGCAAATATCGTTCTTAAAGTAGGATTTGTTACATTTTTCAAAACTCTGGCACCAAGCTATATATAAATGTGGTACACGGTGTGACAGTTCATTTTATAAAAGAAACATTGAAAACATGTAGTATTCTTTCTTTGTCCTTACATTTTATACACTTACTGCATTATATTTTTATTTAATGTTTTATTGCTTTTAAAGAAATGACAGAAATGGGAAAAAAACCACAAAGATATAAATGTATGCATTGTCAAAGAAAATTAAAAAACACGAATATGTGCTTTTAAGAGTGGAAAAAATGCAACAAAAAATAAAAAGATATAATGTATCATTTTAGCTGTAAATAGTTACAAGTCTATTATAGTTATTTAATGCAATTATTATCCAAGCACATTTATATTTCTAATACATTTATACAACATATTTTAACCTACTGTATTTTGTATAAGTGAGTCCCATGTTTTATCTTATTTGTTCATACAAAGTCTACATCTGTCGGCAACCTGCTCTCAAGTGGCAAATGAATCCACAGAATAAATTGGGCCATACATTCATTGTTCCAATAGTGCAATATCAGTCTTTTGGCTGTGGTAAGGACAATCCATTTACATTGCACACTTATTATAAATCTTAATAAGATAGATGAGTTTGTACTTGTTATCATATTTAATCCATCTCTGAAGTATAAAATTGGTTAAATTGAGCCTATTTTTATATTTGGTATTGGTTCCACTATTTTAAGATATGCTGAAGGAAAAGATAGGAGTTTTGATGCTTTTTCACCTAAAACTCATATTCTCTGTAAACTTTATTGAAAACGACTTTTAGCAATGGTTCTTTTTCATTTGGTTGCTTCAATGTGAAATCTGAGGCACGATGTGCTAAAACTTCCTTTTCATTCACGATAAGGTTTTTTTGCATACCAAAATATTTTCTTGGAACTTAGAATCAGTTAATGGAACATCTTCAAGTTAGAGAACATAATTTTGGGAAGATAGTTTAACTCTCTTCAATCTTCAACCTCCAATGATTAGTTCCATTTAATTGTAATCAAATATAAATGAAATAAAAAAGAGATATCATTTTTTGGGGGCTATTACTAACAATGTTTGGTTCCCCAGCATGCTTTTCCAAGGCCCAAAAGGTACATAGATATTATGAACGGGATTGTAAGCAAAAGCAAAAACGTTAAAAGCAGAAGCAAAAGCAAAAAACGTTAAAGGGAAATTTTCCTCAGAGCATAATGGCCCCTAAAACAAGTGTTACAATTTAAAAAGAAACAGAGGCCAAAGTTTAAAATGTTCTGAGTTGGAGAAAAGGGAAAGCCACAGCATTGCCCCCACAGGTCATTGCTTTCTTGCAGGTAATTTTAGCAGGAACCAGTGATCCTGACCAGGAACCAGCAATAAACGCAGAGCTGAGTTTCTAGGTTAGGACTCAACAAAAGTCTCACAGACACTGTTCAGCAGGGTCTTTACTGCAGACAAGTAGAAATAACACAAAACTGTTGATTGCCTGCTGCCTGTGTAAAAGTGCAAGTGCCTCTTCATAGCCATGGTGGTCCAATCTGTAGCCTTTTCTTCCCATTCTTCCCATAAATTAATAACCACTTTGCACAGCACTTGGTGGCCTTGGAATGGTGCAGTTGCCGAGTGTTTCCCAGCAATTCTTTTCTTTTTGCTAATAGTGCTGAAAGTGAAGGAAATGAATGAGAGAGGATAAAAGGAACAGAGAGTACTGTAAATGGATATGTAGTACTGTAATGCGTATACACACAATGTTCAGCTCTTGAGCAACAACCAGAACAGCTCTTAGGGGAAAACAGTGGTTTACCCTGGCATACTATAGTCTCTCTTACATAAAGAGTATGGCAAACGTCATTAAATATGTAGAAGTTCTCAAATGAGTTTATTTTAATATAGATCGATTAAAAAAAGAAATTAAAAGGAACAATAGAAAATAGTTACAGAGTAGAGAGCGATTGCATAAGTAATGTATTAGATTAATATATAAGTTTCTTATGTGTGAAAAGTATCAGTTGCATATATTTCTTTTTTTTTTATTCAAAAAGTTTTTATTAGTCAAAAAAGGTTTATACAAATACATATCAGGTATGGTAAATTTTCAGTTTTCTTATCTAAAATAAGAATTTTACTCAAATTTTTTAACACATACAACAGCCATATGGCAAGCAGGTGACACGAAGTAGCTAAATTTACAAATTTTAAAAACGTAATAAAGAAGAGTCAAGAATAAACAGAATATCGTACAAAAGAGAATAAGGAAAACCAACACAATCCCAAATATCTTTATCACTTCCTAGTTTTGGATCTCAGAACTCTGGGTTCAGCCTGAGCCAACTCCAGGGCCGCAACAGCGGCAGCCGCTTCCGCCCCATGATCTATAACCTCCCCTTCTTCAATTCCTGGATCATCTGATTCCAGGAGGGCTTTGTGTTCCTCCACATAGGCCGTAGCCTCCATAATTGTACTGATTTTTTCGTAATGCCCTCCCGGAAAATCATCAATCCCTCTGGCATCAGCCATCTGAAGCCCACTCCTTCTGGTACAATTTGCTTGACAAAAATAATATTTCTTTCTTTTTCACGTACCTGTCTGGGAATCTGCCTCAGAATGGCTATCTCCTGCCCCTGTAAATCAGTGCCCCACTCCTATGTTTTCTAAGAATTTCATCTCGCCTCTTCTCACAAATTTGACATGAACCTCTCTGGGAACTGCATGCGTGCGTGCATATTGAATTAACTCTATAAACTCGATCCACATCCCAATTCATGAAATCAACACCTCCCAAGAAATTCTCCCAACAATTTAGTCACAACATCTCTCAAGTCTTCTTGGTCCACTTCTTCCAAATTTTGAAACCTAAGGAAATAAGACATTTTATCCATCTGTAGTCCAAGCACAGCATTGCCTGTCGTCTCCTCTCTTTTCTGCACTGCCCACATCTCACCCTCCAAACCTTCCACTTTCTGCTTGTTTTCTGCTGAAACTTGTTGAGTATCCTTTAAATCCTTTTGGATAGTCACAATTTCTGCTCTTATTTCATCCAATTTCTTGTCCATATTAGATAACTTTTCCAAAATTCTCCATCTCTCCAGCAGTTGGTCTCTGACCTTTGCCATTAAGGAAAAAAAATACAAAATCCTCAGGCAGGCACAGTATCCTTGTAATTTCCTCCGGATCCACCAGGGGCACTCACAGGAGCAACGAGTCCAGAGTACAGTTAGTCAACCAGGAAGTCAAGGGAAGTGATGTCATCAAAATTCTCATAGTGAAGGCGGAAGCTGGACGCCACCACTGTTCCCCAGAAGGAGGGGCCTCAAACCTTCCCTCCTAAATTTCTCCATCACCTCTTCTCCAGAGCTCCACAAAACCGTAATCTTCTTATTTTAAGTTCTCCTCTCCAGAATAACTCGTGCTCCTTCCAACCGCAGGGGAGAAAAAACCCCCCCGCACTCCGGAGCACTCCACTCACGTTTACCGATATTCCCTTCCCTTCTCCTCCTCAATTCTTCTCCGTTCCCTGCTCACCACCAGGCTGCTGCAGTTATAAATCCAATGCCCCGGTGTCACCGGGCACAGCGGCCCAGGCGACGACCAAAATAATGGCCGCGGCCTGTGGCCTCCGAACCCCGCCAAGCCTAGGACGCGCCAGCATCGGTCCCCACAGTCCTGTATGTCGGCTGGGAGACCCCTGGCGAGCCGTCCGTGCGGCAGGTGTCCTTTTCGGAACACCTGGCCCCTGAGGGCCTCGGCGGCGGCCGGATTCGGGCGCTGGAGGCAGGAGAAGCCTTCCAGACGTCCGTTGCCACTGGACACCGGAAGTCGTCTCTTGTTGCATATATTTCTGAACAAACACAGAATTAATTATATTACTAATAACAAATAGCTTCAAATCAGGTGAATTCACTGTCTTGCAAAGGCAGGCATTAAGTTACCAAGATCCTCAGAGATTTTATGTTTGCAGTTTGTGTGTGTGTATTTGTGTGTGTGTTTGTGTGTGTGTGCTGAATTGCATTTGTAGTATTTGGCCATTGTAATGGCCTGTTACAGGGCTTTTTAGCTGTATTGTTGTAATTTTTCTTTCAACAACTAAGCAGTGTAAAGTATCTTAGCATTTGACTGACCATCAATTGCTTTAATTTAGGAATTAAATAGAAAATCTGCATGAAAAAAGTTGCAGAAGGGAAATCTACTTTGTGGGTGGGGGTTTGCTTGGTAGGTTGACCTGAAGAAAATCCTCCCTCCCTTTCATTAGGCAGAGCTTCGTTTCTGAGAAACAAGAGATCAACCTGAGTCTTACTCCTGGAATTCCAAAGTCTGTGTAGTGCTGGCTTGCAGAGCATGAGGGCAGCACTGTCAGCAATAATTTTGATATGTTTATAAACCAGCTGATGTTATAAAATTATGGGATTTTCCACACTCATTCTGTAGATGTGATTGTGTCGAGGATTTAAAGACACCCTTTTATAAAGCATGAAATCAGATCTTGAGTATTAAAAAACATGAAACAGGAACAACAACAAAACCATCTTATTTACAATATTCAAATAGCTCCTAACCAATGTTTAATTAAATTAAAAGAATTATTGGGGTTGCTCTAATCTACTTCAGTAAGCAGGGCGTGGAGAAAGAAATTGCCAATAGGAAGAGATTTAGACTATATCTGTTTTATTTGCTCTTTGTTTGGGGGGTGACCTGTGATATAATCCAACACCTCTAGATGGCACCAAGTTGGTGTAAGCTATGAGACTCAAAAGCTAGAAAGTGGGGATAGTGTTGTACAAAATGAGGCAATTAATACAACTCACCACTAGAAACCTTATGATTTCCAGTTCAATGGCTGGAATGAAATGTCTGCTGAAATGCTGGAAGAAATATTTGGTATATAAACAGGAAGACCAAATTTAAGTGACAATAAGCTCCTGATGACTACAGCATTTGGACACATGCAATGCATGCTATTTTCCTGGTAACAATATAGAAGTATTTTGTCATTGCTTTATTTTGAATATTTGCCAACTTCTGAACTTAATACATGGCTCTGGAATTTTCTGGAAGATTTCTCCTATTCAGCAATCAATCAGGTCTGAACATGATTAGTGGCTAGATGTTCCTACCAGTTGTGCCAATTCTGTGTCTAGAATTGTGCATTTGTGTGTGGGGGCTCTAGAGATTTATGTACATGTCTAATACTGTTCCAAAGACTTATCATCCTGTACTTCTGCATTACCTGAACATCATGGCCATCCCCTAGGCTGATGTGGTAATCTCCTCTCTCAGCTACTATAGTCACTGTTTTGTTCTTAACCTGGAAGAAGCCAGGTTCTTTGCTGTCAGACCTTCTGGTTCAGGAATTCAGTTGTGGCTGCTTTCTCAAGGAATCAAGTCATGGCTAATCTTTATTGCAAGCAGATTAATGGCTAAGTAAGACAACTGAACAGCACTGATTGACAGAGAAGCACTCTTAATATATATATATATATATATATATATATATATATATATATATATATATATATATATATATTGATTCAAACTACTCTAACCCTTTTCTTGCACAACTCTCTAGCCAATTCAAATCTGCTTTTCCTGTTCTCAACTTCCATCCTCCTCTTAGAAGGCTACAGTGTTTCTGCATTCTTTCCCACAATAGTAGAAAACGCATTGTCTTCAGTTTCTCCTTTCCCACGGACCTAACACCATCACTCTCTACGGTCTATCGGCACCTCATCAACTAGTCAGGTTTCCCCTCTGGTCTCTTGTAACTAACTCTGTATTTACAAGACCAATCCCAATTCCTTTGCCACATAAACTAATGTCTCTGGAGTAAGGGCAGAAAAATATCCAAGAGATACCTTGATGGTTTCCTGTTCACCTGGGTGTCTAAGCCGGGCAACTTCTCCCAAGTGGGAGCTGCAGATCCTGTGTTGTATTGGATCAGAACCACTATTTGCATATAATACCTGTGTTGAGGGTGTTGTATTGCTCTCCAGTAGGTTTCTGTGTACAATTAAAATGCTGGTATTGAACAGGTTGATATCTGGATTGTACAACAACTTATTTCAAAAGGGGTGGAACTTGATCAGTACCAAATTGTAAATTCAGTTCAAGGGGAGATGCTGCATGTTCCCTTTTCCATGAGTGATATGAGTGAAAGCAAGAGAGAAATGTCTTTTGGGGGCAAGGGCGACAACATTCATCATGGAACAGCTTTTCATTGTTGGTCCTTTGCTCCTGACCTTTGGAAAGAGCTTGAAAAAAGACATTTAAGGTTTGGCATATGTTCATTAGTGCTCTATTTAGGTGTATTTATATGTATGTATGTATGTATGTATGTATGTATGTATGTATGTATATATGTGTGTGTGTGTTGTCTGTGAATTCATATTAATTTAGCTTACTGTTTGACATTGAATGTATAGATCTATAGATTTAGTTGTATATTGGTCTGTTGTTAATCGTTACTGTGCTTGTCATTTTAAGTATATATCATCATAAGTTCTTTTGAAATAGGGCCGTTACAAATATGGTAAGCAAACAAAGGAACAAACAAACAAAACCATTCCCTAAGTCTGTGCTATAGAATTAGCACAATATCACTCAGGTGCTTCAGATTTTTCTCTTTGGAAGTCGGATATTATGGATAGCCACCTCGTGTGTTTGGGGGACCTGGGAATTTGAAGAATCATGCCTGGAAGTGATTGTACAGGATGTATCACATTAGTCATCAGTTCCTAGGAGCAATCAGTGTCAAAAGAGCCTTTCCAATAGATGAAATGTTCTTGTCTGCCCCAGCAATGTCAAGAGCCAAGAAGTGCTCCATCTCAAACTTTCCTTCCCCCCCGCCATAGAGACTAGGGGGAATGGTGGGAGAGAAAGGAGTAAGGAACTGTCTAGCTGGTCACTCCAAGAGCAGTATAGAAAAATGAAATATGGGATGGATTTTTTTAGGGGGTAGGAAGTTGCAAATCATAGACTTGTTCTGGACCACAATAGGAAAAGTCCCAATAAGTTTGGATCCTTGGACAGCCAAATAGAAGGAACATAGTTTGTGACAGTCCAAAGTCTTGTGAGCTCTTTGAATTCAGTTGGGTATGTTCTCTCTCTAGTAGCTGCTGCTGGACTTGAAAGGCAACCTCAATTCTGGGTCATGTTGAAAATATCATTGTTCCATTAGGCCAAAGAGAACTTGTGTGGATGGAAAACTCAGGGAAAGAAGAAACTGGATCACAGCACAACAGCTTCAAGGCATATCAGAGTCGCTCATCTGCACAGTGAAAGAGGAGGAGAGGTCAGGGTAGGGATGATGGTGAGCTGATCTTTAAACAATGTTAGTATTTTTTTTTCCTTGGGAAGATGATTACAGCCTAATTCTCATGTCTTTCTAATCAAGACACCAAGAAGCCCCATTTAATGTATTTATCTATGTCCCAAGATGTAAATCCTGAATCTCATTCTTCTGCTCTTTGAGAATAGATTGTTTGAATACTTTCTGAAAACTACTTTGTTCATGATATATTGAAAGGAATGATAATTATCAGTATAGTAAATAGATGTGGAATGCTTGTCCTTAATCAAAGAAGAGGCTTCTAGCCTCATAAATCAGGAGAAAATGAACATTTTGCTGTACTAAATTGCTTGTATATAGGAGCCCCATTTGAAAATAGAACTTTCTCTGGAATTCTTGGGCTATATAACCCAATCTTCTCTCTAATCAAATCAAGTATTTATTTTTTATTTATTTATTTATTTTGTCACAACATTATATATAAACACATATAATGAAAGAAAACAATAGGACAGGAACGGTAGGCACTTTTGTGCACTTATGCATGCCCCTTATAGTCCTCTTAGGAATGGGGTGAGGTCAATTGTAGACAGTTTTTGGTTAAAGATTTTGGGAGTTTGAGAAGAGACCACAGAGTAAGGTAGTGTGTTCCAAGCGTTAACAGATCTGTTATAAAAGTCATATTTTCTGCAATCAAGATTGAAGCGGTTAACATTAAGTTTGAATCTATTAAGTATATTAAGTATTAAGTATATTTTATTAAATATACTTAATATTAAGTATATTAAGTATTAAGTATATTAAGTATATTTTATTAGGGTCTTGCATCAAAATTCCACCTGAGATATAAACAATAAAACTGAATGAACATGACAATACCTAAAGTTAAGCCGTGACACATAGTTCAAATCAAATCTTTATCATGTTCCAGACCAGCATAAGGAAGGTTGGGTGCAGTAATTAGAAAAGCATAAAGAATACATCAAGAGTAAAAATAAAAATCTAAACAAATTATATAAAGCTAGAAAATATAAAAGATGCATGAATTCAAAATTTAAATATCAATAAAGGAGAATATTTGTAGATCAGGGTTGACATGAGGAGTTCTTGCTCTTCTCTGAACTTGTTTATTTTCTTGCAGATGTTTCATTACCCAAACATCATCAGTGCTGGTAAACAACCAAGCTCAGAGAGCAGCAAGGAGCCTTAAAAATTAAATGTATGTTTAGAAACAAGAATCTAAAAGAAGGGGAAAAACATCAGAGGAACATAGAGGAGTATATATGGTCAATATATGGAAGGCTACATCAAGGTACAAAAGCACATAGAGAACTAGGTGCTCCTTAAATCTAGTATTTAGCACATATCAACATCTTAGGAATTTTGAGCACTGCTGCCCAGAACCTTGTATGTTATCCAGAGTTGGTATTAAAGAGCAATAGGGTGGTATAGAATTGTCCTATATTTATGTAGTACATGGTTCACACTAGTACTAATGGAGCCATGCTCCAAGATGCAGGCAGATCAAGTCTCACTGGGCACTGCACCTTCGGCTCAGTCTTTGTAAACAGCAACAACTCATACCCAATATTTCCCAGTCGTATCACAAATAATTACAATTATTACAATGATCTAATACATATCAATTTTACATAAGACAAGGCACTATGCAGTCTAAAACCATCTCTATCCATTGCACCTGATGGACTATGTGCCTACTTTTTAAAAAAGCTTTCCACTGCAATAGCAGAACCTCTAAGCATAATCTTTGAAAAATCTTTCAGGACCAGCTCACTAATGGTCACTAGCCACGGTCATCCCTATCTTCAAAAAGGGAGACCCTCAGCCTAGTTGAAAATTACACACCAATCCCTTTATGTTGCATTACTTGCAAAGTCATGGAATCAATCATTAACCAATCATTACCTCCACCTAGAGACAAACAACCCACTCTCCAACAAATAATTTGGTTTCAGAAAAAAATTATCCTGTAATCTGCAACTACTACACAGCAAAACCATATGGACTACATATCTCGATCAGGCAAAGCACCAGATGCAAATTACATACGACTTCTGTAAAGCCTTTGATTCAGTAGTACACGACAAACTACTTCTAAAACTAAAATCTTATGGCATTTAAGGCTCCTGCATAAATGGATAGTTGCCTTCCTGTCAAACAGGCAATAAGTGGTCAAAATAGGAAGTGTTCTATCAAATCTTCTACCTGTTAATAGCGGTGTTCCCCAAGGCAGCGTTTTAGGACCAACACTCTTTATACTTTACATACATGACCTTTGTGATCATATTAAAACAACTGCATTCTCTTCGCTAATGATGTAAAACTATTCAACACCACCAACAATGCTGCTCCTCTTCAAAAAGACCTTGATTATGTGTCAGATTGGTCAAACAAGTGGCAACTTCAAATCTCAACCAAAAAAAACCGCTCTGTCTTACATATTGGCAAAAAAAAAAAAGAACATAAAATACAAGCTAGATGGACATGACCTTGTAGACCCTCACTGTATCAAGGACTTTGGAGAACTCATCTCTAAAGATCTAAGTGCCAGAGCGCACTGTAACAACATTGCCAAAAAAGCATTAAGAGTTGTTAACCTAATCTTGTGTAGCTTCTTCTCCAGTAATATTGTACTACTAACTAGAGCATGCAAAACATTTGGTAGACCAATTCTTGAATACAACTCATCTGTCTGGAACCCGCACTGCATATCTGACATTAATACAATTGAGAGAGTCCAGAGATATTTCATGAGAAGAGTCCTCTACTCTGCTGCTTGTAACAGAATAACTTAAGCCACCAGACTTGAAATTTTGGCTTAGACAATTTAGAACTATGCTGCCTTCGGTCTGACCTAAGCATAGTACATAAAATTATTTGCTACAATGTCCTACCTGTCAATAACTACTTCAGCTTCAACCACAACAATATACAAGCACACAATGGATACAAACTTAAGGCAAACTGCTCCAAACTTGATTGCAGAAAATATGACTTCAGCAACAGAGTGGTCAATGCCTGGAATGCACTACCTGACTCTGTGGTTTCTTCCTCAAACTCCCAAAACTTTAACCTTAGACTGACTACTGTTAACCTCACCCCATTCCTAAGAGGTTTGTAAGGGGCGTGCATACGAGTACAAGAATGCCTATCGTTCCTGTCCTAATGTCCCGTTCCTGTCCTAATGTCCCTGTTCTATCTGTATCCATTTCATGTATTCATAATCATGTTTATACATTTCATGTATTCATAATCATGTTTATACTTTTATCTGTAATCTTATATATGTTTGACAAAAATAAATAAATAAAATAAAATAAATAAAATTTCAGCAACCACTGAATTAAATACTGATATCCTCTCAGGTTTCTCTCAGCCATCACTCATCCCTCTTTAGCCAACACAGGTGCTAAGAAGCAGGGAAGACGCACACTCCCGGCCTGTGAATCCCGTACCTATAAAAATAAGTGCCTTGTAAGTAAGCAGCCAGACCATGATCATGCAAACAAGCCTAGTACCTCATTATTGGCAGCTGCTGAGCAAGAAAAGCTTCAGCTATGCATGCTTGACAAGGAAGAGAAAGCAAACTGGAAGCCACTTTGGCATCTGGCTGTACTTTTTATATTCTTATTCTGGACTCCTGCTACATTTCCAACCTTGGCACATTCCTGACCAAGTCTCTGGGCTCCTCCTTGGCACTTTTCAAGACATAGAGTGTTTTGCGATTATGGATTGACTGATCCGGCTTAATGTCTTTCCAGCCTCCAGTAAGCTGTCATGCACACATGCACACTTTCTTCTGCTTCCCACTGTGCTTTTGCCACCTTCCCCACCCATCTGCTGCTGTTTCTCCTGCTAAGTTTTCCTGATGCTTTCACAAGCCTTGCTTCAAATGCACTGCTCCAACCACCCATGTCAACATGCTCTTCATGTCTCCCCTTATTTCCCTGTCTTGCTACATTTTTTTACCAATCCCCTTTCGCAATGTTTTTTACCCCAGTCTTATCTCCCAGTGCCCACATTGTGTGGAATCTTGCTTGCCAGTTGCCTGGACGTTTACCTCCTTCGCTGAAGCCAGGACATGAAAATTATGGCGATACAATCTTCTGCTGAGTTCTTATTGGCAAATAGTGGAATTTTACAACTCTTCTGCTGAGTTCTTATTGGCAAATAGTAGAATTTTACAACTATATAGGTATTGTATAACATATTAGGGTCTATATCTGTCTATAAATCGTTTACATAAAATTATTCAGGAGGATCTGAGCTGCAATAACCTTTGAATATCAGAGTCAAAATCACATCACAAGAAAACATGTCCCATCATGTCAACCTCTCCTGCTTTGTTTGGAAAGTTAGAGTATTATATACATTCCCTTTAAAACTGTGGAAGGGGGAGCATTGAAATGGCCTCTGGTAAATGTCCAGCAATATTTAGAATAAGTAAGAGTCATAGACATCCTATGAGAGAATGTCTCTGGAGAATCAATAAATCCTTGTAACATGACTGAGGTCATTCTGAATTTCTGTATCATTAAGTCCACTGCTTAATGACCTTCTTAGCTTTTTCAATACAAGAATGCAACAGAAGTTCATGGGAAAGGCCACAGAACAGCAATTTCCTTGTGATGTTTTCCTACTAAGTAGATCTATACCTATCAGATGTTATTCGAGGAAGCAGCTCAGTTGGAGGTAGAATCAAATTAGGGTTTAGCTGAGTGAATTTTACTGCTTGTCAGAGTTTAGCTGCTGTTCTTAAAAATGTAACCTCAAGACTCAGTTCTAGGTATACAGAGTAACCAATTTAAAAATCTGACTGCGTTTATTTTAAAATATAGCTGGAAAAATGGTCCACCTAAAAGCTACGTAACTGTTTTTGCAGGGAATAGCAGCCGAAATAAAATTTTCTCTTTGTGTGTGATAAAGTCTTAAAATTGCTGCTGTAGTCCTTTAAGTCTAAGGCAAAGTTAACTAGAGCTTCTTTCTTTTAGAGAGCTAGAAAATGATTCCTGGACATTTAAAACACTTAACTTGTTTTACAATCCAATTGTCTATTACCACCTGTGAAGTTCAGTGCTGTTGGAGAAGACTGTCACTTTGGGGTTTTCTTGTGATTTATAACCAGTTGCTTTTCCTTGCTGTGATAGGCAAGGGCTTAAGAGCTCTCTTGAGACCAACTTGAATTAGAACCAACTTGATTAAATACTTTTAATCAGAGATGGAAGTTTCTTGTACCTTAAATTAACTGTTGCAAGGAAGGAAGTCTGACACCCATTCCTCATATTGGGCTTGCTGTGCATGGTCTGACAGAGGAAGAATGTTCATCTCTTATTCTTTTGTAGTCAGAAGGGTTTCATTTCTTTCTTGTGTTTCTATTGTCCATCTACATGTTTATTTGTAATAACCCCAACTGATACACAAGTGACTCCAGGCAGCTTACAACATTAAAAATTCACAACACAATCACCCTTCTTCCCGCCTCTGCCCCCCCCCCTCCACTCACAATGGCAGCAGCAACACAGTCAAATTAACTATGTGATTGGCTCCATCTCTATTCATGGTCCCCAGGCTCACTGACAAAACCACATATTCAGACTAGGGGTATTATTTACTTATCTTCGCTACTGGTTTGCAAATGTGAGTGTGTGTGTGAGCGTGCTCGCTTTTCTCGCACGTGCCATGTGCTTGTGCAGAGCCTTCTGCATATGCGCAGACCATCAAAAACATGTTATGATGACATACAGGCAGGTGAGCGGAGCCTCCCACAGCTGTCACTACCAGTTCACCCAAACCAGATAGAACTGGCTGAATCCCACCACTGATTTAGGACTTTTTGGAAAGCAGTAAGGTGAGCAGGCAATCGTATCTTGGGGGAATGATGTTCCATAGAGAAGAGGCAAGAAGGCAATGAAACTCTATCAATGACCAAAGGTGATAATTCTCTAATAGTCAAAGAGTCCTAATCCAGAGCCACTTCATCTTGACAGGATCCGTTTTAGGCTGTTGTTCCCCATCCATACCTCAACAGCCTTCGGCCACTGAGAAAGGATGGTTGCAGCATCACTTAATCCCTCACGAACAGAGATGTACAACTGATGGATGTCATCCTGATCGTATGCAGTAAGTGAAAGATGGGGGAACTCTATGCTTTCATCATTCTCATTAGCAGCTTCCCCAGTTCAGCAGCTTCTCTTTAGGGTTTAGGTAGGGGGAACCAAGTGTTCTCATTTGGCAGGGACCTGCTTTATTTCTCTTCTTCCTCCTGTTAAACCAGTCCCTTCTTCTTCAGGCAGGTAGCTTGCTGACCTGTGTGAAGTCCTATCAGAGGCTTGAAATTATGAGGACATTGCAAATGGAAATGAAGGCAGAGGCATCGATATACACTGACACTTCCCAGTCTCTCCCTGTCAAGGTAGTCCTTCCAATGAATCAGAATTTCATCCGGGTAGGAATCCAGAATGTATCTAGGTCAAAGCCTCTGTTCCTTCTGCTCCAACTGTAGAAATAGGGTAAATGTCAAGGGCAACGGGCACAAGGAATTGATGGGAGTGAGAAAAGGCAATGAGGAAAAACTGGATACAGCAAATGAAAAGTGTCAGTATTAATTTGTGCAAATATAGGAAATAATATCTAGACAGAAATTTTAAAAAAGGCACATTGTTTGTTCTGTTCCCTCCACCTCAGTCCAGGAGACACGTGAACTGATTCAATTAGCCAGCAATTTAGTCCACGGCAGCTATCAGCTCTGGCAGCAAACTAGCGATCGTATGCCAAGGTTTTCTTTATCTTCCCTGATGCCGGCATCACAGAAGCTCGTTACTGGAGCAACCAGGAAGTCAGGAACAAACAGCAATCCAGGCCAAATGCTCAGTCAAATAGTTCAATTCAAGTTTTCTCCAGTCAGTTTGTTTTGTCCATCACGAAGTGGTAGAGCAGCCCTCCTGCTTTTATACCCTGTGGGGTGTGGCTCCATGACTCAGCGCTCTCTAGGCCTGCCCCACCCCTTCTTTTGTTGTTCCCGCCTTTCTTGTCTACAAAACCTGGGATCTAACTAGGACTGATTGTCCACAGCTGGGTCTGGAAGCATTGCCTGGGCGGGGGGAGACACAGGAGACAGAGGCCTCATCACCTCCTCCACCTGGCCTGCCTCTGGCTCCTGGAGCTGAGCCAGAGAGGCCAGCCCTGCAGAGGAGAGCCCTGACGGTCCTTCCCCCTCACTCTCTGAGTCACTTTCTGGCAGGGGGCCAGGCCCGGGGGGCGGTGGGCCTGGAGCCACAACAATGTTGTTCAAACCATACAAGTGTAATGGAAAGAATTTCCTAGTAATGAGGATCCTAAAACTTTTGTAGAGGTCCTTGGCACCATCTAATTGTTTTTGGATGATGTGCTGTGTGGCTTGCAGTTTTGGAGAAACCAGGATGCCTGAGAAATGGGAAAAGATCAAGAGGCATTTAGCAGCACATGTGAGTGTTGAATCTTGAAAAATATGTGGAAAGGAAATTTTTAAGTAGAAGAATAAACTGAATTATTATAGGTCACGGGGGTCAAATAGGATCACGTCATGTGACATTGTGATGTATCGTGACGTTTTTTGCCTTTGTGGAGCCCGGGTGGGCATGGCCTGCATTTGACGCATCCAGCCAATGTGCCATCAGTTTGACACTCCTTTTATAGGTAAACACAATCACAGGGAAAAATGCAGCTTGCTCATCTTATTGGAAGCTGACATAGAATGGAAGTATTGCCACAGGTGTTATTCATTCTTTCCGTAATCCATTCGATTACGGTTGATAAAAGTGATGTTTAAATTCCAAAAGTTGAAAATAAGATAGTGCCTTCCCAGACCTGGATACTGTAAAATACGATGAATATAGGCATCTGTATTTATTCAAGAATGGAGGAAAGGTGACATTAGGTGATAAAATTAATTAGATCAGAGAAAAGATACTTTCCAAAATTTAAATACTTCTTTCCCATACCGTTTTGTAACAGATGGCTCGTGCCAGGGGGGTAATCCAGCCATTTCTATCTAGCTCAGGTGAACCAGTAGTGGCAGCTGTGGGAGGCTCCACCCATCCATACGGACATGACGTCACTTTTTGTGACATTTTAAGCCTCTGTCCATGCACAGAAGGCTTTGCACATGTGCAGACAAAGATGCATGCAACACTCCACTCATGTGTGCACAGCATACGCACATTGGCAAACTAGTAGAAGAAGGAAGTAAATTTCACCCTTGGCTTGCACCCATATTTTATGTTAGCCTAGTTGCATATGGCCTTTATTCACAAAATGGTTATGTTTAGTCTCAAGGTCTCCTTTTTGCAAGTTCCAGCTTTCATAGTTATTGAGTTTAACAGTCTGAAATCACATACCACAAAAATATAATATTTAGAAGAAGAAGGACAGGTACCTTTTTCTGTAAGTTGTCGCCAACAAATTCTTTGAGACTAACTTAGTCAAAATACTGAAGGATGTGTGGTTATTACGGTACTTGGAAATATATAATGGTGCAGTGGCAAGATTTTTGGCTTCCTCCCAAAGGTTTACAAGAACTAATTACTTGACCAGTAGGATGATAGTCTTACCTTGGAGAGCTGACTCCATGGGTCTGATTTCTTACAATCTGTGCATATGATAACAGGAATTGCAGCGATGCCTTCACAGTCCCAGTAAAAGTGATACAGTAGTATTTAAAATTTCTTGTACCTGCATGGGATGCATCAAATGTACTCAGTGAAGCCAGGTTCCACTTACTCATGCTTCTGTCCTGATCATTTATGAGGGAGCAGCTGGTTCAACAGGCAGAAATGAGTACTGTGGTAGGAGTTCAGCACTGACAGTCTTTATTTTATGGTGTTGTAGGAAGACTGGAGACGAGAGAGATTCTTCTGGTTCTTTCTCAAACCCATTCTTTTAGACCCAATTGAGACAAGAACAGCCTGTCTTTAACTGTGAACCTGGCTTAAAAATTCTTTACTCAAGAAGGTTAAAAATGTCAACTATTAAAATCAGCAATTTTTATTTTTTTGAAAATGTAACTGTTAATTTTATTGGTCTTATTCATTTTGTGCCACAATGTATAACTGAACATTACCAGATATTGATATTTTTAAAGATCATTTCCATCAGTGCCATAGCATGGTATTATTGGAACTATATAGCTACTTGAGAACTCATAAGTACTGATGGTGAAGGTACATGCTGTCAAAGGAGGCTGTCAGAGAGATAAGGTATTTATTTATTTATTTATTTATTTATTTATTTATTTATTTATTTGAATTTGTCATGCTAAAGAGCAAATAAAATGGCAGGGTGTATGCCTCACCCAAAGCTGAAAGGATTATATGTAGAAAAATCCAGGAAAAAGTGTTGCAGTGAAATGGTTGTACTTGTCTTATGGCAGCATGTTCAGATGTTCCCAACAGATGTAAATGGTAGCAACTCAGAGGAAAAAAAAAACCTTGAACAATGCTTGGTGGGCCTCCATTTCAGATTCTGTAGCCATACAAAAGCATCAGTGGGAGAAATTTACAACTGTCCATTTGGTGGGATGCAAAGCACAATGTGCTTCTAAATGCGGTGTTTACTTGTTGTTGTTTTTTTGTTTCCTTTGAAGAAAATGAAAGGCATTCAGATGGAAAGCAGACATGTTGTCCTTTGTACATTTCTGACAAGAGAACATGGAAGAAGAAAAATAAAATTGAAAGCACAGGGTCAAAGGCATAATTTCTTGTTTTTGAAATGGGGACATTGATACGAAAAACGCTGAACATCCATTTCTAAAAACCATAACATAAACCTTTGGAAGGATTTAACTTTTTTTGTAGCTCCTGCTTCAAACTTTGCTTTCCTGTATGATGCATTGTGATGCATTTGTAATTCTCATTTGTGCAGTGAAATGTTACTGAAACGTTAAAAAAATTCACAAATCTGGCTTAAAAATACACTTGGCATTTTGTAGTCATTTTCAAATATTTTTGGAATAGAAAGACAAAAAATCTGCCTTTCATAGAGATGCCATTCAGCTTGTCTTTTTGATGTTGGTTGGATTTGCCTATTATGCCAAGTAATGGTTTGTTTGAGTATAGTTTGCCGAAACAAACCATAATTGGCTAACTTTTTAATGTGCTAAAATCAAGCTAAATAGACTCAATCATTGTCTTCCCAGGGTGTGTTCAGATGTATTAAAACATACCTGGACTTCCACGATAACAATGGTGAACTGAAGATGGCTCTGCTTTCAGTGAAGCTGACAATCATAGTAAAATGGGGAGCTGGAAAATGGATAGGAACTTCAAAATTCCTCTTTGGACGAAGGGAAAGACCACAAGTGCTCTACACAGAGGCGGTTTTCAAGGAGATTGTAAAACTGATATCTGGGAGGTTTTAAAGATCTGGGAGCTGTGGGACAGTCAGCTTTGCCCAAGCTGTCCTTTATTTTTTTTATTTATTTATTTTGTCATACGGTATATATAAGCATAAGCATGAAATAACTATACAATATATAAGCATATATATATAAGCATAAGTATGTAATAACTATATTAATTGGATATAATGAAAGGAAACTGTTGAGTTCGGGCAATGACGAGGCAGGAAACAATACAAGTGACAACAGCTCTTTGGTTTATTGTGATCCCAGCAAAAGCCAACAGGAAAAACCCCTCTTTAAATAGTATTTTGGCTGAAGCATCAGCCAATCAGCAACGTGCATGTTCCCGCCCAAATTTCCCTCCTAAAGTTCAAATACATTACACTCCTCCCCTCCCAGAACGCATTGTACCACTATTTACATAGAATTTGCATGTTATTTTTCCACGTAGTAACGCAGGTAGACAGGGCGCCTCCTAACCCTTTTGGACCTGTGCAATTCATTATCTGGGAGTGAGTCGAGCTGGTCGAAGAGACTGTTTGTTCCTTCCAGCTCCTCCTCCGGGCCATCCGGCCCTGGATTATTGGCAGAGTCGTTCCTGCTGTTGTCTGGAGGAGCCGGTTGGCGTCGCTGGACTTCTTCATCCTCAGCTAAGTCTTCCGATCGCCTCGGGGTTGAGCTAGCTGTTGGTTCAAATATTGGGTAGTCAGGGTCTGGCTGTTTGGTTTCTGGGTTGCTGTGTACTCTTTTTCGTAACTGGTCTATGTGGCGTCTCCACACTCGACCATCCCCCATGTCCACTACATAGGATTTTGGGCCAGTTACTCCTATAATTGTTCCCTTTAGCCACACTGGGCCTTCACTATAGTTATGTGCCCATACTGGGTCACCTTTTGTCATTTCTCTGGTTTTTTCTTTTGTACCTTGGTACCCATCAGGGGAGTATGTTGGGTTTAACCGATCTAGGGGGCACCTGAGTCTCCTACCCATCAATAACTCTGATGGGCTGCGGCCGGTGGTCACGCAGGGCGTTCTATGTTGTACTGCCAAAAAGGTATCTATTTTAGATTGCCAATCCCCTGGGCTTATCCTAGATAGCGCTTCCTTTGCACTACGAACGAAACGTTTTGCAAGTCCGTTCATCGCCGGGTGGAAAGGCGCCGAGAGGACGTGTCAGATGCCCTCTTCAGCTAAGTACTCCTCAAACTGGGTGGCCGTGAATTGTGGGCCGTTGTTGGATACTAGAGTGTCGGGCAACCCGTGTGTTACAAATAGATGCCTCAATACTGTGATTATGGCTTCCGCTGTTGTTGTTTTCATGAGCAAAATTTCTAACCACTTCGAGTAGGCATCTACCACAATTAAAAAGGTCTGCCCATGGAACGGCCCTGCAAAATCTATATGGATCCTGGACCAAGGGCCCTGGATTTTTTCCCAATCTCTTATGGGAGCTGTTGGGGGTAGAGGCCTTGACTCCTGGCATGCTTGGCATTTCCCCACCCGGTTGCTAATGTCTTTATCCATTAGTGGCCACCATACGTAACTTCTCGCTAGGCTTTTCATTCTTACAATTCCCGGGTGGCCCACATGCAACAATTCCAACACATGCCCTCGTAATTTCTCCGGAATAACCACTCTATCCTCCCGTAACAGACAACCCCCTTGTACCGACAGTTCTGAACGTTTTTTTGCAAAGTCTTTGAACCGATCCCCCGGTGCAGTGGGCCATCCCCGCTGCACCCAACCAATCACAGTTCTTGGTGATAACGTCTTTGTAAGATGCCCTGGTCACTTCCTTAGAGGTGACTGGGCCAGAGTCCAAAGAGTCAATTAGTAAGACGGGCGTCCCTGGAGTCGGGTCTTCTACAGTCTCTTGTAAGGGGCATCTACTTAGAGCGTCCGCATGCCCCAACTCCTTTCCCGGGTGGTGGAACAGTTTGTATGAGTATGCTGCCAGGAAAATAGTCCAACGGGTCAGCCTGGGTGATAGTGCAACCGGTGTTGGACGGTCTCCCGCCAAGAGTCCCAACAATGGTCTGTGGTCTGTGACTATTTCGAATTGTTGCCCAAATAGGTACTCGTGGAATTTTTTAACCCCAGAGACTATGGCCAGGGCCTCCCTGTCTAGTTGGCTGTAGTTCCTTTCCGCTGCGGACATTGTGCAGGAAAAATATGCTATGGGGGCTTCTGAGCCATTTGGTAACCTATGGCTGAGAACAGCCCCTACCCCGTAGGGCGATGCATCACAAACTAGCACTAGTGGCAGCATCCCGTTGTACTGGATTAGGAGGCTATCGCTGGACAAAAGATTCTTAACGCTCTCAAATGCCCTAGCCTCAACCCTGCCCCAAGTCCAGACAGTTTTTTTCGCTAGCAGTTTATGTAGCGGTTCGGCTACTGTTGCCTTATTTTTTAAAAATACCGCATAGAAGTTTACAAGCCCCAAAAATGCTTGTAATTCTGTCTTGTTTTTTGGAGCAGGAACCTTTTTAATGGCTCGCACTTTGCTCTCAGTTGGGTGGATGCCTTCTCTGTCTATCCGGTATCCCAGGAACTCTACAGATTCAACTCCTATCTGGCATTTGTTGAGTTTAACCCTAAGTCCTGCAGACCTGAAAATGCTCAAAACTTTCCGTAGTTTGACCCCTAACTCTTCTAAAGTTTCGGCTGACACCAGTACATCGTCGAAATATGGGACTACCCCTGGTAGACCCTGTAGGAGTCGTTCCATCAGGTTTTGAAATAACCCGGGGGCTACGCTAACTCCGAACTGAAGTCGAGTGCATTTAAAAGTGCCACAATGTGTGACAATCGTCTGCGCTTCAGCAGTGTCATTGTCTACTGGTAATTGTAGGTAGGCTTGAGCCAGATCGAGTTTGGTGAAAACCCATCCCTGGCCTAACTAGTGCAACAAATGTTGCACTACTGGAACGGGGTATGCACTCTTTTGCAAGGCTTTGTTACGCATTGCCTTATAGTCAGCGCAAATCTGGACTGATCCGTCCAGCTTGACTGGGGTCACTATTGGTGTCTCCCATTTTGCATGGTCGACGGGGACTAGTATCCCTTGGCTTACTAGTCTGTCTAGCTCCCTGTCAATCTTTGGTTTTAAGGCAAACGGGACCCTCCTAGCTTTTAGCCTAATAGGGGCCACTTGGGGGTCCAAATTGAAAGAGATGGGGGTCTCCACGTACTTGCCCAGGCAGTCTTGGAAGACGTCCTCAAATTCATTTAGCAATTCATCCTTCAGGTTGACTCCGTTTCTATAAACCCCGGTTACTTCCATGCCCAAGGCTCTGAACAAGTCCAGACCTAGCAAACTGGGTAGGCTTCCATCTACGATGGTGATCGGCAGGGTTTTCTTAAATTGTCCATATCTCACTCTGATGGACGTGACTCCTCGAACAGGGATTCGGTTTCCCTGGTAGTCTTGCACTCTCAGCTTTTGGGTTTGCAGCTGGCGTTTCGCGACGTTGGGCAGGTCCCTTGCGATGGTGTCCCAAGACATAATTGTAATTGATGAGCCGGTATCCACCTCCATCTTACATGGCACCCCTTCGATGTAAGTCTTGGTGAATATCTTCTTTTCCAGCCGTGTCGATGCGTGGCCCACTCTTACAGTGGTCTGATTCAATTTTGCGCCTTTTTTGAACGGACCAATCCCTGGCCGTTTCGCTGATCCGGCGCCCTGCTGATTGGCCGGTTTGAATTTTTGGCGGGAAGGTTGAGGGGCTCGGCAGGCCTGAGCTATGTGTCCTTTCTTTTCACACCGCCGACAAATTGCGTCTTTGAACCTGCAATTCTGTCGTTGGTGTTGGCCTCCGCAGCTCACACACTCATCCCGGTCGCTTCTCTCTGGCCTCCCGGTGTGGAAAACTTCTTCCTCTTCTTCACCCTCCGATTCGGCCCGGATTTCCTCGCTGTGGACTGGCGTTGTTTTCGCCGCGACATTTGGTATGTTCGGCTTTTGTAATGTTTCCGCCGCTTTGGTGGACATCTCGTGTGCCCTGGCCTCATCCAGGGCTATCGTTAGGGTTAGGTTGCTTTTCGACATCAACTTCCTCTGTAGTCGGATGTCCCTGACCCCACAAATGAGTTGTTCTAACAAAGAGTCCTCCAAATCTCTGTACTCACAGTGGTTTGCGGCTTTCCTTAGCGCGGCCATGTACACGCTTATCGATTCGCCCTCTCGCTGAACCCTTTGCCTCAACTCGAACCGTTGTACAAACTTTGATGGCACCGGCGCGTAATGTGCTCGTAATGTCGTCTGTAACGTTTGCCATGGCACCGACTGTACCGGCGTTGGTTCCGACAGTGATTCGGCGGTATCGAAAACTTCTGGTCCGCAGTAGCTCAGGAAGTAAGCGCGTTTCCGATTATCCGAGACTCCTTGCAGTTCGTTCGCTTCGAGAAAGCACTCGAAATGAGCCATGTACGACCCCCATTTCTCCTTGGCTGGGTCAAATGGTGCTGGCGGTGTATAGCTTGACATCGCTATGCTTCTGCCCTAATACTGGCTGGGTTTTAAGGTTCGTTACTCCTTCAGCTCTTTTCCTAGTCTCGCTGCCTCAATATCCCATCCTCGTCGCCAATGTTGAGTTCGGGCAATGATGAGGCAGGAAACGATACAAGTGACAACAGTTCTTTGGTTTATTGTGATCCCAGAAAAAGCCAACAGGAAAAACCTCTCTTTAAATAGTATTTTGGCTGAGGCATCAGCCAATCAGCAACGTGCATGTTCCCGCCCAAATTTCCTTCCTAAAGTTCAAATACATTACAGAAACAATAGGACAGGAATGGTAGGCACGCTTGTGCTCTTATGCACGCCTCTTACAGACCTCTTAGGAATGGGGTGAGGTCAATAGTAGCCAGTTTTTGGTTGAAGCTTTGGGGATTTTGGGAAGAGACCACAGAATCAGGTAGTTTATTCCAAGCATTTACAACTCTGTTACTGAAGTCATATTTTCTGCAATCAAGACTGGAGCGGTCAACATAAAGCTTAAATCTATTGTGTGCTCGGGTATTGTTGCAATTGAAGCTGAAGTAGTCTTCGACAAGAAGGACATTGTAATAGATGATTCTATGAGTTAAACTCAGGTCATGTCGAAGGCGGCAGAGTTCTAAATTTTCTAAATCCAGGATTTCAAGTCTGGTGGCATAAGGTATTTTGTTGTATTCAGAGGAGTGGAGAATCTTCTTGTAAAATATTTCTGGACACGTTCAATTGTATTGATGTCAGAAATGTGGTATGGGTTCCAGACAGTCGAGCTGTATTCAAGAATTGGTCTAGCAAATGTTTTATATGCTCTGATTAGTAGTGTAGTGTTTTTGGAGAAGAAGCTACACAAGATTAAGTTTACAACTCTTAAAGCCTTTTTTGCGATGTAGTTGCAGTGGGCTTTGGCACTTAGATCATTTGATATGAAAACTTGAACCTTTGGGAGCCTTCAAATGGACACTGAATTCCTCTCTTGATTACTTTAGGAAATTGCTTGTTAATTGCTTTTTGGATACTAAGAACCTTCAGAATCAGATGTTTCTTCATGCAAGGTAATTTTTCTTCACAATGAAAGAAATTTCATGTAAATTTAAGAATTTAAAATTTTATTCTGAAATATACAGCAGAAGACTGATTGGAACATTGATTTCTGAAAATTATAAATGGACTAAGAGGGCAGATGAATTGGAAATAATGTTTTGATTATTTATAATTAAAATCCTATTAAATATATATACAAATATTTCAATTCTAAATGTAATAAATCTTCTTATGGGAAAATATTGTGGATTAGAGAAAAATATGAAAAGAGACGGATGGATGGACACTAGGGACAACTTGAAACAATAAAGATTTTAATTAAAGGAGAAAAGATCATCTACCGTAACACAGATTGAGAAAAACATTTCAACTTTGGAAGAATTTGAAGATATTTGGGAACAATACACTCAGAAATTTCTTAAGATTGTCTTCTACCATAAAACCCATAAAGATAGGTTTAAAAGAGGAGATAGAAGAGGATACAAGTGAGAATCAGACTGGTTTTGATTTGGATTTAAAAACAAAAAATGATGTAAAACTGAATCTAAAGATGATTGATGTCTTAATATCTAAAAGTGACACACAAATAATACATCAGAAGAGTGACTTGGACAACTTTCTTATTCTAGAGTTACAAAAGAGATGTAATGTAGTCATGATGAACTTTCTGAGAAAAGACAAAAAGGAGATGAAAAGAAATCAGCAGCTGGGACACTATTTACACTATTTGTCAGGCTAAGCATCAAGATTTTTAAAACTAAAAAGAATAAATATAAAGTTGGCTTATGTGATCAAGGCTAATAGATATATTTTTTCTAGTAGTTCTTAATGGATATTTCTTCACCAGGTCTAAATGACAAGGCTTTAAATATTTGTTTGTAGATAGGATATGGAAAGAAGGATTTTATTTTTTTACATTTTCAGAGAAAATAATGTTATGGTGTTGAAAATAAAGGAAAGGATTACAAAGTGGGCTTATTTCATTAAGGTTAAAATATAGAATGAAATAAGATTAAAATTATTTCACATAGGAGTTGAATTTGTGAAGGAGTTTCTGGGAGAAGACAAAGAGAAAATAATAAGAAAGTAACGTCTGGGATATTATTTGAAGGGTTTAAAGATAAAGATTCTTAATATGTTGTTTCCGATAGCTCTTAATGGATTTTTTTTTACTAGTTCTGACTGATGAGCCTTTAAATCATCATCATTCAGACCTTTGTTTTATAAATAAGAGATCAGATATTGGAATAAGAGATTTTTCATTGTAATTTTGGAGAAAATTATAAGTTATTATTCTAAAAGTAAGGAAAGGGGTATGTAAGTGATCTATTTGATTACAGTCAATATATATATATATGTTATTTCTGGTAAAGAACTTTTGCTGATTAGAATTAAATGACAAAGCTTTATAATTTGTTTACAGATAAGAGATGAGATATGGAAAGATCCTTCGCAGAAGTGTGAAAGAAGCTGATGATAAATTATTGAAATTGTTTCTACTTGCCTTGTTGAAGGGGGAAGTAATTTCTTTATATTTATTTTTTATTTTTCTCAGCAGTTTTAATCTTTTATTTTTACTTTTTTCTTAATTTGTATTAGTTTTTATCTTTGCATTTTTAAACTTTAATAGAATGTATTATATAAAAAGATGTACTAAAACATACCTGACTTCTTCTTGCTTCGAAATAATATATGGATTTCTCCAGTTCACGGAGCAGATGAAGTACTGGTATGAGAGCCAAGTATGGATGCTAATGCGGGCCTCAGAGATGACTTACACCTACATTCTACAATGTAATGACTCATTGTATTTGATCTTAATGCTGATTAAACATGGACATTATAGTTGACAGCTTTTTCTATGGTGGGGGTGGTGGGAGTGGGTTGATCATTGACTCAGCACCAAACTGGCACATATGCATAATGAACTTGTCTACAGTTCTGTACTTTATGCTTATATTTTATGCTTTATATTTATGCTTATTCGAATCTTGATATTGGTATACATGCTGATTTGTTTTTCCTCTGTCATTGTATTTCCCAGAGCAAGCTCAAGAATCATAATTCTTTCCTCTTAGGCATACTAATTCAGTGACAGTATTAAATGGGGACTTTTGGCAAAATAAGCTAGGTTCTGAAAAGTAAAAATGTTAAGATGACATACTGTAAAGATACATTATTTATAAACCTGATTATCTTGCTATCAGATAGGTCTCTACAAAAATACCAAAAGCAGTTTACATGATTAAATAGCAAAATTCTGCTTAAGACAGCTTGTGGTTTTAACAAGTAGATTAATAACTCATGTGATCCATCAGTTTGACAAGAATCCTGTAAATTAAAAAAGTTTTAAGATAAGGTCTGCCCTTGAAGATGGCCCAGAAACTTTGGTTACTATCAAATACTGAAGCAATAGGGGCAAATAGAACAGGTTGTTTTTACACTAACTTTCCTAGCTCCCAAATTCCAGTCCAAATTCAAAGTTTGGGTAAACACTAAAACACATCATTTTCTGGTGCCATTTGAAGGTAATTTTTGGAGGTCTTTCTCTGGGTGCTTTCTTACATTGTGATACAATGACCAGTTCTCTTGGAATGAGTTTTTGTCAAAGGTAGTCGACCCACCTACTTTCTGATCTTTCAGATGCCATACAAAGATTGGATCATTCTCTTTTTTTAATAAATTAATATGATTCTCTCTCTATATATATATTTATGTGTGTGTGTTTGTGTGTGTGTGTGTGTATGTGTTTCATTCATTAGGAAGTGAATCATTTCCCTTCTTTTTGCCCTCATTGAGAGAATGAGGGGAAAAAAATGATGTGGGCAGCAATACCACTGAAAGCAATTGAATAGTTTTTATTGTCATTTTTCTGTACACATAATGGCACATTTTAAACTGAAATTCCAATGTACTGCTCTCAAAAGAAAAAATGCCGCTTACCAAACAGGGTCAACATCCCAAGGATAATGATACTAATAAAAATAATCTAATAATAGCAGCACCATCAAAAAATGCCACACATATGTATGTATGTATGTATGTATGTATGTATGTATGTATGTATGTATGTATGTATACAACTTGCTGCATTTACACCCCCCCCACCCCAGTGGGATTGGTGGGGTAGGGTAAACATGGTGTGGTATGTAGGAGTAAGACCATTCTACAATACATAATTGTGTTTAAGAAAAAAATTAAAACAATTCTTGAGTGACATTCAATTTGATTCCTTACAGCTTGATTCCTTCCAAATGAATTCAACTTTAATTTCCATAATCCCCAACCATAAGGTAACAAAGTAGACAACAGTGGCGTGCATAAGCATACCTTATTATGTTTGGCAGGGCAAAAAAAATGTTTTGACTAACCTAGACAGGTCAGAGTGAACCAATGAGCTCTCTAAGTAAAAAGAGACCATTTGATTTGCAAATCTGAACAGACCAATGGCTATATAGGAAACAAGATACATTAAAATGGCACAGTCTCATAATGCAAACCTAGACACATTGTCAAATTTTATTTATTAAGTTATGCTTTTTAATTTTAAAACTAAATGTGTCAGATATCAAATGCATGCGGCTTGCATGCTTCAATCTTCTGTCAAAGTGAATCAGCAAAAAGGCTTTTTCTTTGCCTACAGATTATTTTTTAAAGTTCTTTTTCATTTAGCCAGCGTTGGAAATGATTCCACAAAGAGGATACCTTCAAATAGAGGGCTGTCCTTTAACAATTCTTTACACCAAGCACTGTCTTCAATAAAATGGTACACCTGTCTTCTGGCTTTAACAGTTCCTTAAGTAATATTTGCTCCACTTAGTGTCTATCCTTGGATAAACTGAGCCTGTTATTCATTCATTCTTAACTGTTTCCCAGTTTCAATAAACTGCTCAGAGATCAAACAACATCTATGAGCCCACAGCAATTTTGTTCAGGCTAGACAAGTTTCAGTTGCTGCTGAAAAAAAATATATGTTTGGGAGGGCACCCTCCTACTTGCAGAGATAACAGAGTTACTATAGTTATATCCAAGACATCACTACAAATTCTAAGGCTAGAGAACTATCACGTAGACCAGGCCATCAGGATGTCAACTCTGTAGAGAAACCATGACATTTCCTTGGACGTAATCATGATTATCTCTGTAATCCCTTTGTGAAGCAATTATCTAGTGTCAGCCTAAGACATTTAACTGCCTAAAGTGAAGCTTAAATGGCATTGTGCACACACTCAACATTTCAAACATGTCTACTCACACCAGTCAGGCACTTATTCCTGCTTATAGGTAACCTCTCTTCTACTGTTACCTGGAAAAGGTTGCTCCACTTTACAGTACCAATACCACTGTAAAGTAACCAGATTCTGTTATTCAGCACAGTGAGAATAGAAAAGGAGACAACAGAATTGCTGTCATTAGATACTTTTTTGTCACTGAGCCCTGGGAATTATGTATATCAAAAGCTAATTTGTTTCCAGACATACAGAACAAAAGTTCGCTTCTTCTATCAGTGAAACAGATATAGCAAATTCTCCATCAACATTTGGGAGTCTAGATCATGCATTTGACAAGTGCAATGTATCAGAGCAGATATTTAAAGAAACTGACCAAAAACTATTCTGCAGAAAGAGGTACCAGTATTTATAAATATCACTTCAGAATCCATTAATATAAAACACATGCTTGAACTAAGAATAAATCATTTACACTGGACACTGAGTAAATGTTTATCCTTCATTTTCTGCTTCATCTAAAAGCATCACAATTTGCTTGTACAACTAAGAGAAACAATGAAATGATCAGAAGCAGGCAAGCTTTTTGATTAATGAGCATCATCACATTATGTCATGGCATGAATCTCAATATTAAAAATTAATGAAAATGTAAAATTAAACATTTTGTAAGACCATCAACATCATCTGACAACATGGAGATTTGCAAGACTTGGTGGTTTATTTACTTCTTTAAAACCTGGTATTGGCTTCTTTTTAACTCTTGACTGACTACTTCCATAGCATTCTTCAAAATTACATTAAATTTATTGGATGCTGAAACTGGAGTTTGATCAAATCAAACTAAGGGATAAAACATAACCGTAACATTAAAAATGATCTTTCCCAGTGTCATAAGCAAAATGAAGAAAAAAGGAAGCCCATGAAATAATATTCAAGCATCTATAACAGCCTCCCACCGACCTGTGCGCTCCCACAGGGAGGGCCTCCTTGGGGTGCCGTAGGTGAAACAATATCGACTGGCGACCCCCAGGGGTAGGGCCTTCTCTGTGGGGGCTCCTGCCCTCTGGAACGAGCTGCCTCCGGGGCTTCGCCAACTCCCCGAACTTTGGACCTTCCGCCGTGAGCTGAAGACTCTTTTATTCCATCGAGCTGGACTAGCCTGATTAAGTAATTTTAAATGGGGTTTTAGTTTTTTGTATTATTTAATTTTTTAATATTTTTGGCCACTATGTATATAAATTTTTAGTCTGTTTTTAATGTGTATTTATTGTATCTTGTAAATTGGCTGTTAACCGCCCTGAGTCCTTCGGGAGAAGGGCAGTATACAATTGCAATAAATAAATAAATAAATAAATAAATAAATAAATAAATAAATAAATAAATAAATAAATAAATAAATAAATAAATAAATAAATAAATAAATAATAAATATAAGACAACCATATAGCACTCTTTCTCCCACATTATTATATGCTCAAACATAACTGTTTAGCATTTTCTAATATCATGTCTTCCAGTTGTTTTTAATTTCATGTTCCATAATATTTTTGAGACTTAAAATTTGATGGGGGGTATGTAGCACAACTGGACGCCCAAAACAGAAGCTGAAAAAACCATTATTAGGCAGACTTACTCATGACTGAAGCAATGTACTCAGAGGTCTATAGGTTTATATGTTCTCTAGTTTCCCTCATGGAACATTTGAATTGGTTAAGCTGTGACATATCTTCCTTCTGGTAGGATATGAACTCTGAGCGGGTTATCAATTTACAAGGGGAATAAATGTTCTTTCTCAATATATTTTGGAAAATTTCTCATTAACTCAATGTAACATGGTAGCGAAGCTATTATCTCTCTGCCAGGCAGTGCAGATGGATGGAGCATGTATAAAACAAGCTTATATGGATCAATAATAGCGGAGAGAGATACAATAGTCTAAGGATCCTTAAGAAGGAGAAAGACAAGGTAGTGGAAAGAATGTTAGGCCACATCCTAAGTAACCTTTATGGGAATTTAAATGCTATATTAGTTATGCATTTACAGCACGCTGTATATTTATGCTAAATGCACGCAAGATATTTCAGCTTACACTATTGTCCCAGCAGGGAAAGTAAGAAACTGTGATAAAATACATTGTGTAGTTTCCCACAAAGAAATAAACATCTTTATTTTGAAATTATGGATTATGATGAGGAGTAAACTAGAGATCTGTGATGGAATGACTGACAGACCCTGCAGAACTAGAGGTGGAAAAAGAGACACTTCAGACAAAAGGAGGAGGGAAGAATAAGAAAGTGAGCAAATCTACTTTAATTATGCTAAGTATGAATTGAGTGAGCGAATTACTTCGATAAAACCTCTTTCCAGAAATCAGAGTGATTCCTATTTCATGAAGTTAGTCTTGCAGGGCTTGACATAATGTTTGGAATCAGGCGGTAGTAATTAAGAAAGGAATAACTCACCAGCAAAATTTAGTGATTAGGTTTACCCAACATAAATTTCTCTCTGTACAAAGCAATCTATACAAGGCAAATTAGCAAGAAAACATAGAGAGAAGACATGAAGATGTTTCATATCCAAAGATTATGTACTGTATATCTAACAATTAACGTCTAGGCAACTAGATGGCAACAATGAATTTGGGTTTTCTGTATGCCTGGGGTACCTAGTGATTATCCAGATTTCTGCAGCCCTAACAGAAAGGGACCATAGCTCTGTCATAATATATACAGGTAGTTCTTACTTACAACAGTTCATTTAGTGACTGTTCAAAGTTATAACACCACTGAAAAAAAAGACATGACTATTTTTCACACTTTATGGCCATTGCAGCATCCCCATGGTCACATAATCAAAGTCAGAGAATTGGCAACTGATACTTATGATGGCTGAAGTATCCCGGGATCATGTGATCACCTTTTGCTACCTTCTGACAAGCAAAGTCAATTGGAAAACCAGATTAACTTAACAACTTAATAACTGCAATGACTCACGTGACAGCTGTGGCAAGAAAGGTTGTAAACAGGGGCAAAATTCACTTAACAAATGTCTCTCCTAGCAACATAAATTTGCAGCTCAATTGTGGTCATAAGTACTTTGTAAGCAAAATTCACTAATTCAGTTCAATTCTTGGAAATCCCATTAAAATAAATCTAAAATGAACAAGGAAACAATAGCAACATTTTGGTTGATTACCAAAAATGAAATAGGTTTGAATTTGGTTAGTGCTTGGAATATTATCAGGAAAAAACAGGTCTGAGGTTAGATTGGGAAATTAGAAAAAGAAAGAAGGGAAAATCTCAAGAGAAGGCAATAGCAAATCACTTTTTAATAGCTGTCAAAAACCTACAGAAGTAGACATTCTGTTTCAGCATGTCGTCAGCATCCAGTTTTTCTGGTTTTGTTGGGAGCATGAGATCCATAAATGAGTTTGATTAATAACTACATATGACCAAAGGAAAGAGTCAAGAAATGTAGAGATAACCATGAGGAAGGTGATCTGTTATCTGCAGGAACAGATAAGGAAGGAAAAATGACAATTTAATTCTGGGAAAGAGAAACCACGAGGAAGAAATTCAAAATAATCCTGCCTTGGCTCTGTTTGGTAGGGGAGCAGAGACCTATTCAGTTACATCCTACAAATATAGGGTAGCATTCTTCTGATCATTGTCTGTTTCCTGACCTTGCCTATCTTCAAGGGTTGACAAAAAGAGATTTCTCGGTTGTAGCAGCCTCTCCATGGGGATATAACTGAGGCAACTGTTTGAGAGGCAGAACAAAATCTTTTTCTATGTCCAGGAATTTGAACTGGTTGGTTTTAACTCTGTTTTATTTGTTGCCTTAAATCTTTTATGATGATTATACAGGTTAATGTTTTATTGTATTTTGTGTTATTTTGAATTATAATTATGAACCATTGTACTATTTGTCAGAATAACAATAAATTAAAATGTATTGATACAAGATAAATAAAATTAGCATTTCCTAATGATCTACAAATAAAGGACAAGAGCATTGAGTGGCCTTAATTTTTCTTAGTTTTCTATGGTAGTAAATTGATTAAAAGACAAACAGCTTCAATGGATTTATACATAATGAATCTTACATGCTGGCTTGCCTTTAAACTCATGGGGTCAGAAATGATTACATAAAAGCCTCTGTTGGAGATTGGATAAGACAGTGCAACCAGTAAATTCTGGATTTTTGAGCAGCCTTCAGTAAAGTTTCTTATGGTGTATAGCATTTTTAGATGGCTTAGTTGGACTAGTGTTTGCTGCAATAGTGATTCTTACTCTTTTTGAAGGAATAAGTCCAGCAAACAATATAATCGGACTTAATTCTCCTTCTTGAGTTCTCTAGCGCCCTCATATTTCTAAGTATCTATAAGACCAGGAAAAAGTCCATAGATCTGAGTTAAAAGGTCCATTATGTGGAACACAAAGATTTAGAGGCAGATTTGGAGTGTATGAAGGTGAAAAAAATGATGCTTAATCCAGATAGAAATGCTGGATACTTTTTGTACAACACAAGAAACTGCACATTGCCTTACACAATGTAAGCTGCCCTGAGTCTTCGGAGAAGGACGGGATATAAATGTAAATAAATAAATAAAAAAAACTATCCAAGCACATTTTATAGAATATGTTAACCGATTAAATCATGGCTCATTTAACCACAAGCAAGCAAACGCAGTCAAATTTTGGTGATGCTGAAATTTGGTGAAATTATGAAACCAGAATATGGGTTTTCTGTCATTCAGAGCCCAGATACACAGCTTGGAGGATCAGCACAATTTAACATGTAGTGCTCTAATCTATTTTAAATGCATTGATCTGAGTTCCATAATCTGGAATTGTATGCTATTATTACATATACATTTTATACTGCTGTTCTTTAATGTACTCAGAAAGCCTGTTTTGAAATGAAGTTAACAAATAATTTTAAATAAATAAATGGCCTTGAGATCATTGCAGGGTAGTGTAGCTCTGTTTGTGGCCTCCCATGGACACTTGGCTGGACAGTGCAAAGAACAGGATGTTGAATTAGATAGCAAGGATCTGGTCCAGCAGAGATCTTATTATGTTCCATAACAAAAGAGGCTAGAATATCTTTAGGGCTCTTGTAATCCAAACACTGGTTGCATCAAAGGTGAGATATCTGCAATTTGATAGTTCCCTCTAAGCTGCCTTGGAACAAAAGTTGCTCGCCCTAAGCCTTCCATCTGGCAGACAGAGTTCTTTCTTTTTCTCAGTAGCACAACACACACCAAACAGAATAATTTTCTTGTCTTTGAACAAAGCTTGAAAAGGGAGCCCAAAAGTGTTTCTGAAAAGCAGGAGAGCAAAAGATAATTGACTGCGGCAATTATTAGCTGTGAAAAGGGTTAGCAGTTAGAAGATCTGAATGGATTCCATTGATTAGCCTAGAGACAAAGACTGGAATGCAGCTTCAGTAAGTCGAAAGAAGGCCCCTAGTCCATAGTTTCAAAGTACTGAAGCAGGCAGGGAGAGGTGCTCAGGGCTTTTCATGCTGAAGCCTCACATGACTTCTTTGAGAAAATGGAAAAGCTACATCGAGAAGCTAGATTTGAATGGCCTCTTTAATGAAAGTAGTAAGAACTGCCTGGAATTAAATAGATTCAATATGAATCAAGAAAGGAGGGAAGACATTCTGGTGAAATTCTACTTTAATTATTCTTCTGCACCACAGAATGACAGAGTGCATTTGGAGAGATTATCTAAGCAGACAAAAATGGAAAACGTGTCTCTTGATTGCATCCGTTTTGTATCTTGCGCTCTATTTCCTGGGAGTCTTGCCAATATTCCCTTCTCTTCCTTTTCTTCTGTTTAATGGGTAAACCAACAAAAAAAAAAATCCATCTAAATTTGAAAGTCCATTACTACCACTACTTACTCTCAGTGGAGTGGAAAGCCTAAATGCATTGCCATTCTGTAGTCCACAGGATAGTGCCATTTGATAAATCCTCTTTGCTGGCTTTAAAGCCCTTTGTGTGAACTCTGAAAAGAAGAAGAAACCCACAGGAACATTCCATGTGAATCATCTGTTAAAATTGCCTTGAAGGAACCACAACTGGAATGTGTTTTTTATGTGTGAGGCTCACCTCTACAAAACCTAGCCAAATTTCTTGCCAAACAACTACAGCCCTATGCAGAATCCATCACCTCACACGTAAAAAACTCATTCTAGTTAATAGAGATCATAAAGAAACAAAACTTACAGCCCAGTGATCTACTCGTGAGATTCGATGTCATATCCCTCTTCACCCAAGTGCCAATCAAAGAAGCCTTGACAGCTATCCAAAACAAATATAACCCCCCCAAGCACATCCTAGATCTTACCAACCACTGTCTATCCGACACATACTTCATCTATAATGGACAAAAATTCAAACAAACAGAAGGAGCACCAATGGGATTACCCCTCTCACCTGTCATTGCAAACCTCTACATGGAACACTTTGAAACCCAAGCTCTAGAAAAATCTGATCACAAACCCAAACTCTGGCTCAGATACATAGACGACACCTTCATAATCTGGCCACATGGGAAAGAAAAACTGGACAACTTCCTCACACACCTCAACAGCCTACACTCCAAAATATAATTTACCATGGAAACAGAAGCTAACAACCAACTTCTCTTCCTGGATGTCTTAGTCTACAGGAAATCCAATGGCTCCCTAGGACACACCATCTACCAGAAGAAAACACACACAAACCGCTATCTGCACGTACTCTCACATCACCACCCAGCACAGATCAACTCCATAGCCAAGACACTCATCTTCAGAATAAAATGCTTAGCTGATGAACAACACCTAAAAACCGAACTACATACTTACTTACTTAACGTTCTTACATCCAATGGATTCCAAAGAAATAAGATTACCAAACTAATCCATAAAGAAACCCCCACTAAAATCCAAGACAGAGAACAAGAAAACGGCAAAGCCTTCCTTCCATATATAAAAGGCACCACAGACAGAATCAGCAAGATCCTGCACAAACACAACATCAAGACAGCATTCTGCACAAACCGAAAAATATCCAGCATTCTAAGAAACCCCAAAGACAAAATTGAGTTAGAAAATCAAGGAGTATATGAAATCCCAAGCACCACCTGCACCACCACATACATTGGACAAACCAACAGAAGAATAAGTGCACGCACTGAAGAACATTAAAAACTCAGTCAGAAAAGAGGAACCAGCTTCTTCCCTGGTCCAACACCTTAAAGCCACAGGACATAAAATTGACTTTAAAAATATCAGAACTATCGCCAAAACTGAACACTTTAACAACAGAATAATCAGAGAAGCCATCGAGATAGAAAAACGCCCACACAGCATGAATAAACAAGATGATACCTCCTGCCTTCCAGCCATTTGGAAACCCGCCCTTATCGACAAACGAGTCCCTAACATGAGGAATGATGCCAGACCCACACTGACGAGGGCCACACAGGGTGTCACCACCACACATCCATGCGGAAAGCAGACTCAAATCCACACCGATGATGAAGCACGACCACGGACCAGAAGCCAGACCACAGCTGCATCATTAGCTATTTCAAACCCCTCCAATCCATACATGCAGCAGACTGACACCCACCATGAAGATGCGGCCCGACCATGAACATGAAGCCAGACAACAGCAATGCAGCTCACCAACTCAAATCCCCCTGCAATTCAGACTAACCTGAGCACAAAAAAGCCCCCACCCAAACAGAACACACCCCCATCCAATCAGAGCACAGCCAACCCCCAACCAATCAGAACACACCTGCACCCAATCAGAACACAGCCAAGCTCCCAACCAATTAGTTCAGCCCCCCACTAGCAGTTAAAAGGAAGAAACAGCTCCTAGAAGCACGAAGCTGATAACACCAGCCTGAAGGTGACGAATGAGATTTCGTTGAAACGTCACCAAGACACTTCCAATTTTACGCGGGAGAAAACCCGAATAACCAAAGACAGACAGACAGACAGACAGATATATATATATATCATATATATATATAATAATAATGTTTTAATTTGTATACCGCCCTTCTCCCGAAGGACTCAGGGCGGTGAACAGGCAAATAAAATACAAACAGAAACATACACCATAATTGGTGTAAATATATGAGAATATATTTGGAAAAGAGGCTCTTATAGAATATGGGGAGCTTTCTTGGTCAATCATATAAAATTGTTAGTGGCTTGGTGAGACTTTGCAACTGCCAAAATAGCTAATACAGCTTAGATTACGAAGGACTTTTATAACTTATAAAAATCATAAAGTTATTCCGATACTCAATGGTAAAATAATATGCTTTTAAAGATTCTGCCAAATTCAAGATAGATATCAGGAACAAAATCAGCTTTGAGAAGTGAGAAATGCATTTGAAATGATCCGTGTAGTGATGTAAGCTACAAATTGACTTCAGAGAACCTCTGAGAAATCCCATACCAGTTTGGATGGACTTTATTTTGGCACCCCTTATTTTCATTTCCATCAAAAATCACCATTTCCTTTTGTTGAAGCTGATGCAGTTTCTTTTCCTGCTAAGATAGTGAAATTGATTCTGACATCTTGTTGGCATTTGGTTTTAGTTTGTTTAGTTTAGCTTTAGTAAGGAGACTGTGTGATTTAACACCCTGTGCAAGGATGAAGGAGTCTATATCATGTGAAGCCCAGGTCATCAAAATTTCTACAATGTAATTTTCCTCTCTTTTCTTTGGGGAAACAAATAGCAATACTGAATCCCAACACACTAGAATACTCATTGTTTGGTTTAATTATATTATAGGATACATATTGTGCTGCTTCTCTGCCTTTATTTGGACAACTTGTTTTCCGTATACTGTAAATCAGGGCTGTCCAACTTGCAGCATCAAATGGCATCTTCCCCCCACCCCCCTTTGCTAAACCGGGCATGGGCGTGGCCAGTGCATGACACATCTGGCCTGCAAGCACGAATTTGACAGTCCTGCTTTAAGTTGGGGCTCAAGCAATCTCATTGTACATATGTTGTGCACTGACAATAAAGATTTGAAATTGAATTGTCATCATGACTGCTTTATAGAATATATTTAGCATTCTTTTATTAAGAGGCATTCTTCAATTCCTTTCCAACAATGTTTTATTCTTTTTTTCTGCCACATTATTTTATTTTGTAATACACAGAATTGTCTTCTCTTCCTTAATGCCTTTTGCCTTTTGGCCTTATTCACTATCCTTTTTTATTTATATTGTTCGCAGTATGTAAAGGCTCAGGCTTTCTCCCAAATTTATTGTACTCTCTGGCCACATATTTTTGCTATTTTGGAACACTTTACATTTCTCTTTCAGAAGGCAAATGAAAACATATATTGAAAAATAATCTAAAGATATTTTTGTCATTTTTTCCACAGTTGATAATTTTAGGTTGCATTTGTTTTAATAGGACATTTGATTCAAATTGCAAGACTAAGCATACAAATAGAGTTAAATTGTTCTTTGTGTACTTTGACATGTATTCAATATTTCTGTGGCCTGTTAGAGGTTTTGTAAATCATATATTTGTCTGGAAAATGATCCAGATTGTTTTTAAAAAGATAAAGAGTTTTAGTACTTTTATAGGTTTTGTTATACATCAGTTTTTAATTGATTCTGCAATTATTTTTGTAGCAATACTGAATTTTCATTTAGAAGATTCATTTGTTACAAATTCTTGGCTTGTGATTTTCTTTTGTTTTGTGCCAGTCTACCAGCTTAATGACTCATCCCTGTGGAATTAGCTTTTCTCCCTCTCTCTTTTTGGGCATTCACTTTTCAGGCAAATTGGTTGTGCTAGAGCCATGATGGTGTACCTATTGCAAGCGTGCTGGAAGCGGCATGCAGAGCCATCTCTCCAGGCATGCCAGCCATTGCCCATTGATTTTCTGGGTCTGGTGCGCCAGCCAGCTGGTCTTCGCGCATGCGGAACCGCCGGAAACCAGAATATTAATTCCCTGGCACGCATGTGCATGCTGGAAAACCGAGCTTCTGATTTCCAGCGTGCTCATGAGTGCCAGCCAGCTGGTTTTCATGTGTACATGCACACCAGAAACCAGAATATTAATTCCCTGGCACGCATTTGCATGCTGGAAAACTGAGCTTCTGATTTCCAGCGTGCTCATGAGTGCCAGCCAGCTGGTTTTCATGTGTACATGCACACCAGAAACCGGAAGACCAGGTGACTGGTGCGCATGCACGACCCAGAAACCAGAAGCTCACCTTCCTGGTGCACACATGCATGCCGGGGGACTGGTCTTCCAGTTTCTGGTGCTCCCATGCATGCATGCTGGGGAGCTGCTCTTCCGTTTTCTGGTGCTTTCCCGCGTATGTGCACATTTTGGCAACTGGTTTCGGCAATCGGTGCCGAAAAGATTCATCAACTTTGTGCTAGAGAAACACACAATGTCTTCCTTTAAAAAAAAAGTCTCTGAAGCTACGAGTCTGAGTTTGAAATCCTTTTTCTGCTTTCCTTTCTGAAATTGAACTTCAGCATACAGTACATCTTAAATTTGGAAGAAAGTTACAATTCCTTAGGTAGTCTATGTATTTTTACATTTTGTTGATCTACCTATGAAGAAGCTCATATATACTGATAAATCATACAACTCATGGTTAGTTATTGTATCTTATCTAATTTGCATCTCTTGCAGACCTACCAGCATGCCCCCAAAACTCTTTTTTTTTAAAAAAAATCCTTTTTGTGATTTTTAAATTTCTCTTGCAAGTGGGTCTATAACCAGAGATGTATTTTATGTCACAGAGCATGCATGCATATATTAATAAAAATAACACAGCTATTCACAGAATTTCCGAAAGCTGTTGCTTACAGTATTTTTTAAAAAAAGATTAAAAATTACATTTTGATAGCTTAAATACCCGATTTAAATGGATTCTAAATAAAAGTATGAAGAATCACTTGCAACATGGCACAGGAAGAATATCTTATTGGGGGGGAAAGAGAGAAATTGTAGAAATAATGATGAAAGAATGAGAAATAATGATTCTCTTCTTCATATAGCTAGAAGCAGGTTAGCAGAGTTAACACTCACTCATAAGGTGAGTGGTCTTTTGGGTGCACTTTAAGGTTTTGGTTACTACCTTTAAAGCGCTCCATGGCTTAGGGTCTGGGTACTTATGGGACCGCCTATTGTTACCTCACGCCTCCCACCGACCCGCACGCTCACACAGAGAGGGACTTCTCAGGGTGCCGTCCGCCAAGCAATGTCGGCTGGCGGCCCCCAGGGGAAGATCCTTCTCTGTGGGGGCTCCTACCCTCTGGAACGAACTTCCCCCTGGCTTGCGACAATTGCCTGACCTTCGGACCTTTTGCCGCGAGCTGAAGACCTATTTATTTACTTGCGCGGGGCTGGCTTAAATTTTAAATTTTTAGATGAATTTTAAGGGTTTTTGGGTTTTAAATGTTTTAAATCTTGGCCAATTATATAATAAGTTTTTTAATTTTTGTTTTAATTGTACATTGTTATTGTTTTTTATTTTGGCTGTAAACCGCCCTGAGTCCTTCGGGAGAAGGGCGGTATAAAAATCTAAAAAAAAAAATAAAAAATAATAATAATAATAATAATAATAATAATAATAATAATAATAATAATAATAATAATAATAATAATAATAATAATAATAATAATAATAAGGCACCTTTGTGCTTTTTTTTTGTTGCCCCAAGCAAAAGAAGAGTCAACACAGCTCGTATTTGTTAAGCTGAGCATTCTGGAGCTAGAACGCTCTAGTGCAGTATTGGCAAACCTTTGTGGCTCCGAGTGCTGAAATGGGAGCGTGCGCATGCCAGAAACCAGAAGAGCAGCTGCCCGGTGTGCATGTGCCTTCCAGAAAGATAATCTTCTGGTTTCCGGTGCACGCATACGCACTGGCCATCAGGTCTTCCGGTTCCTGGTGCATATGTGTGTGTGAAGACCAGCTTGCCGGTGCAGATGTGTGTGCCAGAAACTAATATTCCTGGCATGCGTATGCACACCAGTGGGCTGCTCTTCTGGTTTACAGTGTCCCGCGTGCATGAAGACCAGCTGGCCAGCGTGCCAGAACCTGAAAGAGTAACAGACAACGGCATGTGTGCCATAGGTTTGCCATCACTGCTCTAGGGGCACTAGAAAATGTTATTGCTGCTTATAGTTTCAGATTCTGCACTACGTACGGTTTCTCTGAAGTGATATATAGCAGTCATTTTGGAAGAAATGAGATGTGGTATAAGTGAGCACATCTGATCTGTGTTAGAAATGAAATATGGGTTTTTAAAACTTGGCAAACAGACACGCCTGTGCCATGGCATCTTTATATCTGCTTGTGGCAGCCCTGCAGTGTCAAAGGAGCTGAAAGAAGGGAATTCCTATAGAAACTCTGATCACATTAAGAAGGTTCAAGTAAGGTAGTGCATGCAGGAGATCATCCAATGCTTCATCATCAAAAAGGCCATCAAAAAGAAGTATGTTGCTATGGAGGTGATGAGCACAGCACACAACATCATGGGCTGTCCCCTGATATCACTAAATGACATCGTTAGGGCTCACTGCCTTAGAAGAGCGAGGAAAATTCTCAGGGACGACTCACACTCTGGTCAGCGCTTCTTTATTCTCCTGCCATTGGGAAGGAGATATAGAAGTATAGGCAACCGCACAAATAGGCTGAGGAACAGTTTTTATCCATGGGCTGTCAGGCTGCTAAATGGAAAATAACTTTACAACAACATAGTACAATTGACTTGCGCCGTGTGCAATAGCTTCACATGGTGCAGTAGAATTGTATGTTTGTTAGTAGGATTCACTGTGTTAGGGATTTTTCTTTTCTTTTACTGTGAGTTGTATTGGGTTGCGGGGGGGTGCACCAAGGGAGGCTCAGCCAATCTCATTGTACACATGTTGTACTCTGAACAATAAAGGTTTGAAACAGAAAAATAGACTTCTGCCCAGCTCTCCAAAACATCCTGCTCTTAAAAGACAGAGGAAGAGGAGCAAGTTATTTTTTTAAATATACACGAAGGAATCCTACTAGTTTGAAAACTCAATGTGAAAGGCATAATTATAACTTGGAAAGTGTTAGGCCTAGCAAGTTCAGATAAGATTAACTTTATGAGGCATAGCTGTATAAAACTATCAGGTTCCCAGCTTGCCACCATTTGAATCTTTATTGATCTGCTCCAAGCTTTTCCAGTTTTTGATACTGTAGGTTATTCCATTTCTGATTGCACACAAATAAATCCCCTGCTTCATGAACACTATAACTCTGGTGTTAGAGAGATAAGGCAAACTCCATTTTATTTATTCTTCCATGCCTTAAGCATTGCATATACAGCTTCTTTTTTCAGAGTCCTATACTACGGTCATTTTCCAACAATGACCTTTTATCATACCCAAAGTCTGCTAATGCCAGTTACTGTCATTATGTGGATGACATTGTCTTGCTTTCCACCATCTTCCTCAAAGGACAGAAGAATTCAGGCTTAGAAATTAATTCTGCATCTTTAGTAGATTTATGTACAACAGAATTAGGACTGGAAGATACAGATTAAATAAGATGTGTTAAAATGTGTTATTAGTGGATAGTAGATGTGATCACTGGTGTGTTATTTGTTATTTGTACATATGTTATTTGTGGTTAATAATTGATTCATCACTTACTTTATTTCAATTCTTTTTTGGAATCTACCAGGATCATGGGTCTGGAACTGTAGAGCCATGTGACAGTATATGAAACATTAAAATAAATAATGACATATCCAGAGGTGGGTTTCAGCAGGTTCTGACCAGTTCTGGAGAACTGGTAGCAGAAATTTTGAGTAGTTCGGAGAACTGGTAGTAAAAATTCTGACTGGCCCTGCCCCCATCTATTCTCTGCCTCCCAATTCAAAGCTAATTGGGAGGAAATGGGGATTTTGCATAAACCTGCCACTGGAGTGGGGTGGGAATGGAGATTTTACAGTATCCTTCCCTGTCACGCCCACCAAGCCATGCCTATCAAGCCATGCCACACCCACCCACAGAACCGGTAGTAAAAATTTTTGAAACCCACCACTGGATATATCATACAACTGTTTATACCAGGGGTGTCCAACTCACAGCATCATGGTGGCATCACGTGACGTATCCCGACCTTTCCCCCCTTTGTTAAACTGGGTGTGGGCATGGCCATCATGTGATGCATCCAGCCTGTGGGCTGCGAGTTTGACAGCCCTGCTTTATACAATGTCTTACGGTTCTGCCCAATATATTAAACATATTAAAGTTTGTATTATTGTATTTCTAATCCTACTCAAACTATTCTTTGGGGTTTTTTTTAATTTCCAAAGTGTCTAAGCACTGTGTATAAGCCAGTGTTTTTTGATTAGGACCCTGAAGATATGTGAACCTCAACTCTTAGACTTCCTCAATCAGCATGCTGGGTGGGGAATTCTGGGAGTTTAAGGCCACACATCTTCAGGCTGCCAAGACTGAGAAACACCGGTCTCAGTTATTAGAAGGACTGCCCATGCCTGGTGGACCTGCCTATGTTAGATCCATTTTAAATTCTCCACAGTATTGGCTTTTACAGTATAAAACTATCATGAATGAGACATGTGGGATGGCCATTTCAGAAATTGTATTTAAAACCATATTGAAAATCTCCTGTTCTGAAAGGCTTGTGATTAATTTTTATAAGTCATGACTCTGTTTTTGCTGGTCTCTGAATTTCTTTTATTGATCTCATTAATCTGACCTTTTGAATGTTACTTTCAGAGTTATTATATTATTATTATTTTGATTTTTATACTGCCCTTCTCCCGAAGGACTCAGGGCGGTGTACAGGCAAAAATAAAACAGGCAATACAATGTAAAATTTAAAATGCAAATTAAAAAACTTATTTTATAATTAGCCTAAAAAGTTTAAAATATATAATAAACTAAAACCCCATTTAAAATTATTAATAAAAAATTTAAAATCGATGAAATTTAAGCCAGCCCCACGCGAATGAAAAGATGTGTCTTCAGTTCGCGACGGAAGGTCCGAAGGTCAGGTATTTGGCGTAAACCCGGGGGAAGCTCGTTCCAGAGTGTGGGAGCCCCCACAGAGAAGGACCTTCCCCTGGGGGCCGCCAGCCGACATTGCTTGGCGGATGGCACCCTGAGAAGTCCCTCTCTGGGAGAGCGTACGGGTCGGTGGGAGGCATGCGGTAACAGCAGGCGGTCCCGTAAGTACCCAGGCCCTAAGCCATGGAGCGCTTTAAAGGTCGTAACCAAAACCTTAAAGTGCACTCGAAAGGCCACAGGTAGCCAGTGCAGTCTGCGCAGGAGCGGTGTTACGTGGGAGCTACGCATAGCTCCCTCTATCACCCATGCAGCTGCATTCTGGACTAACTGAAGCCTCCGAGTGCACCTCAAGGGGAGCCCCATGTAGAGAGCATTACAATAATCCAAGCGAGAGGTAACGAGCGCATGAGTGACTGTGCACAAGGCATTCCGATCAAGGAAGGGGCGCAACTGCCGAACCAGGTGAACCTGGTGGAAGGCCCTCCTGGAGACGGCTGTCAAATGATCCTCAAACGACAGCGGTTCATCCAGGAGGACACCTAAGTTGCGCACCCTATCCTTTGGGGCCAATAACTCACCTCCAACAGTCAGCCGCGGCTGCAGCTGACTGAATCAGGATGCCGGCATCCACAGCCACTCCGTCTTGGAGGGATTAAGCTTGAGCCTGTTTCTCCCCATCCAGACCCGTACGGCTTCCAAACACCGGGACAGCACTTCAACAACTTCATTGGGGTGGCCCGGGTGAAAAGTACAGCTGGGTGTCATCAGCGCACAGCTGGTATCTCACCCCAAGCCACTGATGATCTCACCCAACGGCTTCATATAGATGTTGAACAGAAGGGGCGAGAGAATCGACCCCTGCGGCACCCCACAAGTGAGGCACCTCGCGGTCGACCTCTGCCCCCCTGTCAACACTGTCTGCGACCGGTCGGAGAGATAGGAGGAGAACCACCGATACACGGTGCCTCCCACTCCCAATCCCCCCAACCGGCGCAGCAAGATACCATGGTCGATGGTATCAAAAGCCGCTGAGAGGTCTAATAGGACCAGGGCAGAGGAATAACCCCTGTCCCTGGCCCTCCAGAGATCATCCACCAATGTGACCAAAGCTGTCTCCGTGCTGTATCCGGGTCAGAAGCTGGAACGGGTCTAGATAGACGGCTTCATCCAGGTATTGGGGTAGCTGTTGCGCCACAGCACTCTCTACAACCTTCGCAACGAAGCGAAGGTTGGAGACTGGACGATAATTACCCAAAATAGCTGGGTCCAGGGAGGGCTTCTTGAGGAGGGGTCTCACCACCGCCTCTTTCAAGGCGGCAGGGAAAACCCCTTCCAACAAAGAAGCGTTGATAATCCTCTGGAGCCAGCCTCGTGTCACCTCCTGAGTGGCCAGTACCAGCCAGGAAGGACACGGGTCCAGTAAACATGTCGTGGCGTGAAGCCTCCCCAACAACCTGTCCACGTCCTCGGGAGCCACAGGGTCAAACTCATCTGTAATATTAAACATATTAAAGTTTGTATTATTGTATTTCTAATCCTACTCAAACTATTCTTTGGGGTTTTTTTAAATTTCCAAAGTGTCTAAGCACTGTGTATAAGCCAGTGTTTTTTGATTAGGACCCTGAAGATATGTGAACCTCAACTCTTAGACTTCCTCAATCAGCATGCTGGGTGGGGAATTCTGGGAGTTTAAGGCCACACATCTTCAGGCTGCCAAGACTGAGAAACACCGGTCTCAGTTATTAGAAGGACTGCCCATGCCTGGTGGACCTGCCTATGTTAGATCCATTTTAAATTCTCCACAGTATTGGCTTTTACAGTATAAAACTATCATGAATGAGACATGTGGGATGGCCATTTCAGAAATTGTATTTAAAACCATATTGAAAATCTCCTGTTCTGAAAGGCTTGTGATTAATTTTTATAAGTCATGACTCTGTTTTTGCTGGTCTCTGAATTTCTTTTATTGATCTCATTAATCTGACCTTTTGAATGTTACTTTCAGAGTTATTATATTATACCAATCTATTTTAATTTTGAGAGTTATTTATTTATGGTTGTGAATGGATGAATTTTGAAAAGTCAGCTTATAAACTTTTAAAAAATACTCTGTTTTACTACAGTGAATATGCTAAATTCTGTGTAAGAGGCTTAAGTTAGGAATATACTAACAAAGTGCTTGTCATGATGATGGATAGGTGCATTTGAGGGAAGGGACGTCCATTACAGTTTTTAATTTAAAAAACACTGCTTTGCTCCAAGTAATGCATTTAATATTATACATAATTCAGCCCTAAAAATCATACACCATTTTTAAAAACAAATACACAAGCCACAGATATTAATGAGAACCGCCAACTATGGACATGATTGAAAAACATTTATTAAAGTAAAAATAGAGTCTAACTAAGCTCCAATCGTCTCTTAAAACCATTCTTGAACAACATATTGGAGAACAAGCCTAAATTCCAACCTATCTCAGAAATGGATTTTCTGAGATAGGACAGGGAAAGAGGTTTGGGCAAATTATGAATTTCAGGCTCCATTTCCTTTCCGTAAAATAAGGATAACAGTGATAGTACAACTGTAACAAACAGACATATAGGAGAGTGGCAAAGAATGAGCATATAGCATCCAAGCCTAAACTACGTTCCACCAAAGTACAGCTAGTCCTCCACTTACAACAGTCCATTTAGTGACTGTTCAAAGTTACAACAGCACCGCAAAAAGTGATCTATGTCCATTTTTCACCCAAGGATCCCCATGGTCATATGATCAAAATTCAGATACTTGGCAAGTGATTTGCAGTGTCCCGGGGTCATGTGATCAGTTGCAGTATCCCAGGGTCATGGGAAGGTTTTGCAACCTTCTGGCTAGTAAAGTCAATGGGGAAGCCAAATTCATTTAACAACCGTGTTAGTAATTTGACAACTGCAGTGATTCACTTAATAACTGTGGCAAGAAAGGGCATAACATGGGGCAAAATTCACTTAACAACGGTCTCACCTAGCAGCATATATCTTGGGCTCTATTGTGATCATACGTTGGGGACTACCTGTAAAGATGAACTCTATTAAATAAGCATATTTAATGTGAGCATCCCTAGTGTTCATTGCGCTATGTCTTTGGGCTTGAAGATAAACTGGTTTAATATTTTTCACTGGTGAAATAGATACCAGAAGAGAATTGCACTGTTTCCCAGTCATTAAAATTCTCCATCTCCTGTTCTGGCTTAGTTTTTGTTCTACAGACCAAAGCTGTAGAGTTCAGGGAATGTCTCTGGTAGTGATGAAATCCAATTTTTTTTTACGACCGGTTCTGTGGGCATGGCTTGGTAGGTGGGGTGTGGTTGGAGGGCATGGCTTAGTGAGCTTGGAAGGGGAAGGATACTGCAATATCCTCATTCCCACCCCATTCCAGGGGAAGGATACTGCAAAATCCTCATTCCCATCCCATTCCAGGGAAAGGATACTGCAAAATCTCCATTCCCATCCCATTCCAGAGGAAGGATACTGCAAAATCCCCATTCTCCCAACTCTTGGGGGAAGGATATTGTAAAATATCCATTCTCACCCCACTCTGGGGCCAGCCAGAGGTGATATTTGCCAGTTCTACGAATTACTCAAAATTTCTGCTACCGGTTCTCCAGAACCTGTCAGAATCTGTTGGATTTCACCCCTGGTCTCTGGTAAGGGAACTGACTCTTTCTCACAAAATACTGCTTTTAAACCAATTTCCTGATTCTTCAGGTGCATCATTTTAAAATACTTCTTTTCTTACTTGTTAGAAAATTCCAGGAAGAGTGTCTTTTGGTGGCATGAACCATCAAAGTCATTTGATAGATGTATTCTCTAAGCCTGAACATGCTTTGTATCACAGGCCAAAGTTAAAATGTCTTCATTTCCCCAGGTATCTGTATTATGCCCTTTTATTATTTCTTCCAGCCTTCTGGATTTAGTCTCTAAGGGCATTTAATTTGAAGATTTTGTGTAAATCCAAAATTGGCTCTAGATTCTTCTGAACAGAGGATGGTTCAGCTGTTTTCTGGCTCTGTTCTATTTTAAATTGGGACAATGCTGGTTTCATCTTCCACAATACTGGAACTTTCAGACATTCCATTTTTTCACTGGCTGGAACACTTGCTTCTACAGTACCTCCTTCTTCTCAGCTCCTGGACTCAAGCAAGCCATTTTATCTCCAGGCTGTTGCTTGGAAATTTAAAACAAAACAAAACAAAACAAAACAAAACAAAACAAAAATAATAATTAAAAAAACCCAGGAAACCTAAAACATTGAATATCCATGGTAGTTGATCCTTTACTGAAGAGGAAACAGAAACAGACAGAACGCTTGTCAATTTCTTCTCTTTCCCGGCATTATTGTGTTTTCAATATGTAAATTGTCAAAATTGGCTGACTTTTAAATAGAATTTCTGGAGTCTGTCTGCATTGTTTAGTGCTTATCTCCTCCTCTTTGGCCTCTATCACTAGCAACCATGCTTAGAGATCCTGGAGAAAGTTGTTGGTTAGAAAATGGCTGATACTGTGCCAATTAATTTTCAGATACTTTTATATGTAGCATAGTGATAGTGGCAATATAGTGAGGATATTTCTGTTTCTCTCTCCTTCCTTCCTTCCTCAATATTTATCTATCTATAATACTATCATTAAGGGTTGTACCTTAGACTTCTTGATTAACGTATCTTTTCTTTTATGTACACTGAGAGCATATGCACCAAGACAAATTCCTTGTGTGTCCAATCACACTTGATCAATAAAATTCTATTCTATTCTACATTTTCCTTGAATAGCTTCCCGTTATATCAATACGGGTAGTTTAAATTATTATTTCTATGCCATATAAGAAAATACATTTTTATTTTTCTAGAATCTGAGAAAGCACGTGGCACAAATCCATACATGTATTAAGGAATCTCAGTTATCATTAAAATTTCACTCCATGAAATTACATGTTTATCAGGGCAAAATAAATATTCTGGCTGGGGTATTTTAATTTTCATCATAATAATCTCTCATCTTAATTTGTGCTGGAAAATGAAGTGCAGCTGCCATTTTAAGGAGCTTTAAAATATTTTGTGGTATTACTTAAAATGGAAAGTCTGAAGAGTGAGGGATTGGAAGCCTGAGCAAACGTCGTCACCTTTAATTGTTTCCGTTTGTCTAATGTGTTATGAATCTTCATTCATTGTCCTTTCAGGCACAGATTGGCCTTACACCTGCTCCCTTGCTGCTCTCTCAATAAGAGCTGTCTCAGCTTCACACCTGCCAACTTTGCTTTAACAGACTTAGCATCTTTTTAGCATATCGGCAGTTTTCTATAAAGTTAATTAAAAATAAGTGTGCATATTTTGAGCCCAGCACCATTTCTTTCTGACAATGCTATAATTTAGTACTTGGAAAATTTAAAATGTTATCTCTCTGTGTTGTGGATACCTTAGTTACATATGTACATAATCAGACACATATCCACTTTTCTGAATTTCATTCTGCTAGGTTTGTTTCCATTAAGATTCTTATCAAAGTGTATTGTTTATGCAGGTTTTTTTTAAAAAAAAGGCATTACAAGGTATAAATGCTTTTTTTACTGTTTGACATTAATTTTAAAGACTGAGGTTAAATTAAGGGAAATTTTCATAGAAAGTCAAATAATTAATAACCAGTATTTTATCAGAGAATATTTAATAAATGATGGAGTCTGGATATAGTAAAAATAGAATATAAAATTTAATATTTTAGGTTTTTTTTTCATTTGCGTGGTTATTCTTTATTTGGTTTCTTCACATAAAATCTACGTTCATCTAGGAAGAGATCACGAAAAAATAATTCAGATAGCATTTTACTCAAAATTTATTTGTGTTTTGCCAGGAATTAGTTGTAATCATGCTCAGGCATCATGTTGCTGATATTTCCTTTACAGAGAGCTAGTATCATTGCTGGCTGTGTTAAGAAGGTTGGGTTAAAGCCAAGAACTAGGATCATGGCAAATTGAATAAATAATAAAACAATAATATGTGCATGTACACGAGATACCTGTCTTTCTAATTTGTGCTCAGCTGCAGAGTAGATTTTGAAATGGAATAACATTTTGAAACTCAGCCAGTACTGAAGAAAACTCATGCTTCAGAAACAGCTTTTGTCCATCAGTGATTTACAATGTCTTTGAATGAACATTCAAGTCTCATCTATGGTTATGAACTTTAGTTAGCGCAATGGTATGAACTTAAGTGAAAAGCAGCTTTTACTGTCTCTAAATTCTGAAAGTCCAACATCTGGGACATTTTTAAAGTCTGAAATGAAGGACAAGATAATGTTTTTTTTCCAATTCTATGTGCAGAAATGAAATAAATATTTTCCCCAATTTATTTATTCTATGTATCACACAGATCCATGATGGCGAACCTATGGCACATGTACCAGAGGTGGCATGCAGAGCAGTGGTGGATTGCTACCGGTTCATCCCAGATCGGGCAAACCGGTAGCAACGGTGGGAAGCTCCACCCAACCGCCCAGACGTCTCTGCATATGTGCAGAACCGATGCACGCACATGAGCATGCACGCCTGCAAGCAAACCAGTAGCAAACAAAGTTGAAACCCACTACTGACACAGAGCCCTCTCTGCTGGCATGCATGTCATTGCCCCAGGTCAGATCTCCTTGGCGTTTCTTTCGTGAGCTTCTGTTTCCCTGCAAACAACGAAACAGAAGCTCACAAAAGAAAAAGATCTTATCTCTTGCCACGCTGCTGCGCTGCCAGTGTTGGGATTTTATTTTTTATTTATTTTATTTATTTATTTGATTTTTATACCGCCCTTCTCCCGAAGGACTCAGGGCGATGTACAGGCAAAATAAAACAATACAATATACAGATTAAAATACCATTTAAAAAACTTATTTAAATTAGCCTGAGATTAAAAATTTCCATACTAAAAAAACCCATTTAAAAATTAATAAAATTTCCCATTAAAACTAATTTAAGCCAGCCCCGCGCAGATAAAGAGATGTGTTTTTAGTTCGCGACAAAATGTCCGAAGGTTAGGTATTTGACGTAGACCCGGGGGAAGCTCATTCCAGAGTGTGGGAGCCCCCACAGAGAAGGCCCTTCCCCTGGGGGCCGCCAGCCGGCATTGTTTGGCGGACGGCACCCTGAGAAGTCCCTCTCTATGGGAGCGTACGGGTCGGTGGGAGGCGTGTGGTAGCAGCAGGCGGTCCCGTAAGTACCCAGGTCCTAAGCCATGGAGCGCTTTAAAGGTCATAACCAACACCTTAAAGTGCACTCGGAAAGCCACAGGCAGCCAGTGCAGCCTGCGCAGGATCGGTGTTACATGGGAGCTACGTGTAGCTCCCTCTATAACCCGCACAGCTGCATTCTGGACTAACTGAAGCCTCTGAGCGCACTTCAAGGGGAGCCCCATGTAGAGAGCATTACAGTAATCCAAGCGAGAGGTAACGAGCGCATGAGTGACCGTGCATAAGGCATCCCGATCAAGGAAGGGGCGCAACTGCCGAACCAGGCAGACCTGGTGGAAGGCCCCCCTGGAGACGGCTGTCAAATGATCTTCAAACGACAGCCGATCGTCCAGGAGGACACCTAAGTTGCGCACCCTATCCTTTGGGGCCAATAACTCGCCTCCAACAGCCAGCCGCGGCTGCAGCTGACTGAATTGGGGTGCCGGCATCCACAGCCACTCCGTCTTGGAGGGATTAAGCTTGAGCCTGTTTCTCCCCATCCAGACCCGTACGGCTTCCAAGCACCGGGACAGCACTTCAACAACTTCATTGGGGTGGTCCGGGGTGGAAAAGTACAGCTGGGTGTCATCAGCGTACTGCTGGTATCTCACCCCGAAACCACTGATGATCTCACCCAACGGCTTCATGTAGATGTTGAACAGAAGGGGCGAGAGAATCGACCCCTGAGGGACCCCACAAGTGAGGCCCCTCGCGGTCGACCTCTGCCCCCCTGTCAACACCGTCTGCGACCAGTCGGAGAGATAGGAGAAGAACCACCGATATACGGTGCCTCCCACTCCCAATCCCCCCAACCGGCGCAGCAAGATACCATGGTCGATGGTATCGAACACCGCTGAGAGGTCTAATAGGACCAGGGCAGAGGAATAACCCCTGTCCCGAGCCCTCCAGAGATCATCCACCAATGCGACCAAAGCTGTCTCCGTGCTGTATCCGGGTTGGAAGCCGGACTGGAACGGGTCTAGATAGACGTCTTCATCCAGGTATTGGGGTAGCTGTCGCGCCACAGCACTCTCTACAACCTTCGCAACAAAGCGAAGGTTGGAGACTGGACGATAATTACCCAAAATAGCTGGGTCCAGGGAGGGCTTCTTAAGGAGGGGTCTCACCACCGCCTCTTTCAAGGCGGCAGGGAAAACCCCTTCCAACAAAGAAGCGTTGATAATCCTCTGGAGCCAGCCTCGTGTCACCTCCTGAGTGGCCAGTACCAGCCAGGAAGGGCACGGGTCCAGTAAACATGTCGTGCCGTGAAGCCTCCCCAACAACCTGTCCACGTTCTTGGGAGCCACAGGGTCAAACTCATCCCAAATGGACTCAACAAGACGTGCCTCCTCTCCCTCGCTTGGATCATCCCAAATTCGATCCAGACCGTCCCTCAGCTGAGCGATTTTATCGTATAGATAACCGCTAAACTCCTCGGCTCGTCCCTGCAAAGGATCATCCCGCACCTCCTGATGTAGGAGAGAGCGGGTCACCCGAAACAGGGCGGCCGGGCGGTTATCTGCCGATGCAATGAGGGTGGAGGCGTAGGAACGCCTCATTGCCACTAGGTAGGTCCTAGAATAGGACCTAACTAGTGTCCGATCAGTTTCGGAGCGACTGGACCTCCAGGTGCTCTCCAGGCGTCTTCTCCGGCATTTCATCTCCCTCAGCCCCTCGGAGAACCAAGGGGCTGGTCGAGATCTACGCCGGGTCAGAGGCCGCAAAGGCGCGACACGGTCCAAGGCCCCGGCCGCGGCCTGTTCCCAGGCCACGACCAGTTCCTCAGTCGTGCCATGGGCCAGTTCCTCAGGGAATGGCCCAAGCTCCGTCAGGAACCTCTCGGGGTCCATCAGGTGCCTGGGATGGAACCACCGTGTAGTTCCGTCTCCCTGCGGTGGTGAATGGCGGTTCAGAAGTCTAGGCGAAGGAGAAAATGATCCGACCATGACATTGGTTCTGTTACTAAATCATCTAATACCAGATCATTTAACCACTGTCCAGAGATATAAAGCAGATCCAGTGTGCCTCCCCCCGTGTGTGTAGGGCCATCATTTACTCGAATCAGGTCCAAGGCCGTCATGGAAGCCAAGAACTCCCGAGCTGCCGTCGATGACAAGCCAGCTGATGGCAGGTTGAAATCCCCCATGACTATAAGTCTGGGGGTCTCAACCGCCACAGCAGCAAGTACCTCCAACAGCTCAGGCAGGGCTGTGGTCACGCAGCAAGGAGCCAGGTACGCGATCACCAAGCCCAACTGGTTCCTATAGCCCCACCGCACATAGAGGGATTCACAACCGGCAATCTGAGGAATAGTGGTCTCCCTCGGCTCTAGATCCTCCTTGATAACAACCGCCACCCCCCCACCCCTGCCTTGGACCCTCGGCTGATGAAATGCTCGGAAACCTGGAGGGCACATTTCAACAAGGGGGACCCCCCCTCTGGGCCCAACCAGGTTTCCGTAATGCCCATAAGGTCCGCGGACTCCCCCTGAATAAGATCGCAAATCAGGGGAGCCTTATTAACCTTATTATGCCCTGCTTCTGTCTTCCATTTCTTATTAGTGCAGGTTATGTCAATCTGTTTTCAAAATAAAGGAAACCTTAAAGGAAGTTTGCAGTCTAGGATATAATTTTCTGAGAAAGAACATGCTTTCTGAAGATTATTTTTTAGATTTCATTTTCTTCATGACTCATTGTGATTCCAAATAAAAAGTCATTGAGAGAAGTTTTATATTGTTCTTAATTCAAATTACGTTTCTCTTTATCCAGAAACAGGCAACTCACAATGGGCCCAACCCAGGGGTGAAATGTCCTGGTTTGGACCGGATCACCCGATCCGGTAGCGATGGCGGCTGGTCGTTCGGAGAACCGGTAGCAAAAATCCCTGCCACCTGCCCCTGCTGAGCCGCGCCATCATCAAAAGTTTTTTTTTACTTTTAAAAGCATTTTTGCTTCAGCCGAAAAAATGCTTTTAAAAGTAAAAAAGAAGCCTTTGATGATCGCACGGCTTAGTTGGGATCATCAGAACCCTTTAAAAGTTTTTTTTTAACAACTTCTTCAATCGAAGAGGTTGTAAAAAAAAAAGCTTTTAAATTGCTCCTCTGGCGATCCCAGCTGAGTTGCCTGATCACCAGAACTGTTTTCTACAAGCTCTTTGGCCGAAGAGGTTGTTAAAACAATCCTTTTAAGAGGTTTTGGCGATCAGGCAACTTCAGCTGGGATCGTCAGAGGAGCCTTTTAAAATCTTTTTTTCCTCTGGCGATCCCAGCTGAGTTGCCTGATCATCACAGGCTTTTAAAATCATTTTTTTACAACCTCTTACAACAGTCCTTGCCCATGCCCACCCAATCGCCCTGTCCCCACTTGCCTAATTGCTGCCTCTTTTGGGCTCGCTAAGCCTTGCTTTGCTTTGGCTGCTGCAATCAGTTGCATCAGCCAGCAACTGAATCTGCCCGGCTGCAATCTATCTCCTCAGTGAGCAACTCAGTCTGCCTGCCTCCAATTGGGTAAGTAAATGTGGGGGGAGCTTTAAAAATAGTTAATTGGGTTTTTTGTAAGGAAGTTTTTTTTTAGACAGCAATTTAAAGTTAAGGAAGTTTTAAATTTAGCTGCTTTTATCTAAAAAATAAAATTCATATGTCAAGAAATGCAATTATCCTGGTTAAGGTAATTAAAAATGGATGTGGTAGAAAAGAATCCATCTTTTATTGAATTAGATGCTTAATCATATTATTGTGTTACTATTTTTTATTCCTTCTTTAGGTGAGACTGTATTGACATAGCTCAACCTTTAAAACAGAAAACCAAAGCATCAGGGCAGATACGGCTTGTGTGTCAAAGAGATAATCTACATTATTACAAAGATAGATGAGGCTACTGGTATTTCAGGGACTGGAAGGGACTGACAATGATACATAGAGGAACTTGCTGTAGCCATTCTGTGCCAAAATTATTTGCTACTTGAATTCCTAGTGACAGTTAAATACCCACTGGAAATCCTCCAGAGATAAAAGGGTCTCTTGTGAAGGGCCAGATATGTGACAGGCAAATAGCTCCATTTCTTGTGAAATGCAGTTTCACACCAATCATTTTAATATAGTAGGTTGCAAGCATTACATCTGGCAGCAAGGATCAGCAAAAAAATAGCCATTTGGCTTAGGATAACTGCCTATTCTATAAATACAGATGAATGACACAGGTCCCCTTGCTTTACCCTAATGGCTTCAGAAAGCAATATCTGCTTTTTCTATCTGGGTTGGGACCTCTATGTCCTTTTGATTACTTGGTTCAAATACGGTGCTGCAAACTAAGCTCAATCAGGCTGTGTTGGCCACAAAGAAAGTATGTGCAACAGACTATAAGAAAAAAAATGGAACCATTTTCTATATTGCCAGAACTTTGTTCTTAGTCTTGAGGGAATAAATCCTACCAGAGACCCTTGAGACTTATTCTCTCTTGTTCCAAAGTACAGGACATGAAATAATAGATACAAGTTGTAGGAAGGCAGATTCTGATTGAATGTTAGATAAACCTCAGTAAGATCAGCTTGACAGTGGAGCCAATTACCCAGAGGAGTGTAGGCAGCCATCTGTAGGGGATATTTTAATTTGGATTTTTGCACTGAACAGAGGGTTGGGCTTGATAGTCTGACTATCCTGTGCCATGCCTGTGTTTATTTGATTTTAAACCTCTTAATCTCACTTTTCAGATGAAAAGTTTCCCAATAAAAACAAACAGTGCCTGCTCGTGAACTAACAAGTTAGCTCTTACCTAAAGGGAATCAAAAGACCATTAATACCAAAGGAAGAAAAAAAGACAAGTCTAAATCCTGCAGTGCAAAGTTCTTTAAACTGAGATCTTTCAGAGTGGGGAGAAGCCAAATAATGCTGATCTTGTAACAAAATGGCATAGCCTTACTGACCATCTGTCTGCTTTTTCTTGGAAAACCTTCGCCACTGTAGTCAACATTATGCAGAAAACAAGTTTTAAAAATATTAATCTGCTTTACATCTGTTTTTTTAAAATAATTCGTTGAATATTATACATAGCTGAAAACCACAAAACTACCTACTAGATATCCTGAAAGCTAATCCCTGCTTTAGTTGTGAAAAATTTATTATCCTATTTTTAACAGATTGTAATTAGCAAACCAGGTTACCAACACATATTTGCATCTCAATCTCTTGTGTACAACTATATGGCAGCATTACTTGAAAAACATTGATTGAAGTATCAGCCTACATTTTTAAATTCCAGCATTGTGGAACTGAAATCAACAAAAGGAAGAGGTGGTGTTTCCCCCCCCCCTTAATTACTAAATAATAAAGTTGCCTTGTTACGTTTTCTCAAATCATTGTAACTCTGCTGTAATGATTTACAATGACATGATTTTGGAACTACATTTATACTAGGGATAACTATACTAAATTGATTGGCTCAGATTATCAGCACTTTTGTGTTTCCACACTCTTTTCACAAATATCTTCCATCACTGACAACAGTGCAATCTGCTGTGTATGCAAGCAGACTGCAATAGGACAGGCCTTCCTTTACTGTGGAAAGAAGTATTTGGCCCTACATGTCCAAATATAGGTGGGAAGCTAAATACCTGACCAAGCACAAGAAAGGTTATAGGGCGTGAGAAGTCAATCTGCCTTATTTTCATTGCAAAAGTATGTTTGGATCATGGAGGTTATACAAATCCTGGTAAATCTCTCCATTTCTGATAAAAGTCAATTGGCTGTTTTAAAAAAAATATGTAGGCTAATAACCTAAGCAAACTTTTACACAGACAATAAGCAAACAAGCAGGGACTGACTGGAATCCTACCTTTGTAGCCACATGTCCTGGCTTCTGTTTGGTGTTTAGCTAAGCTGATTGGTGTAGACTGGTTAGAATTGGTCTCTGTTTTTTTCTTTGTCCCTGATCTTGATTTGTTGTTTTCGTGGTTTTGATTCCTGATTGGCCCTTTATTTGTGAAGGCTTCCAATTGGCCATTTTTGGAATGTTGATTCATAACATAACATAACAACATAACATAACATAACATAACGTAACGTAACGTAACGTAACGTAACGTAACGTAACGTAACGTAACGTAACGTAACGTAACGTAACGTAACATAACATAACATAACATAACATAACATAACAACAGAGTTGGAAGGGACCTTGGAGGCCTTCTAGTCCAACCCCCTGCCCAGGCAGGAAACCCTACACCATCTCAGTCAGATGGTTATCCAACATTTTCTTAAAAATTTCCAGTGTTGGAGCATTCACAACTTCTGAAGGCAAGTCGTTCCACTTATTAATTGTTCTAACTGTCAGGAAATTTCTCCTTAGTTCTAAGTTGCTTCTTTCTTTGATCAGTTTCCACCCATTGCTTCTTGTTCTACCCTCAGGTGCTTTGGAGAACAGCCCGACTCCCTCTTCTTTGTGGCAGCCCCTGAGATATTGGAACACAGCTATCATGTCTCCTCTAGTCCTTCTTTTTGTTAAACTAGACATACCCAGTTCCTGCAACCGTTCTTCATATGTTTTAGCCTCCAGTCCGCTAATCATCTTTGTTGCTCTTTTCTGCACTCTTTCTAGAGTCTCAACATCTTTTTTACATCGTGGCAACCAAAACTGGATGCAATATTCCAAGTGTGGCCTTACCAAGGCATTATAAAGTGGTAGTAACACTTCACGTGATCTTGATTCTATCCCTCTGTTTATGCAGCCCAGAACTGTGTTGGCTTTTTTAGCAGCTGCTGCACACTGCTGGCTCATATCTAAATGGTTATCCACTAGGACTCCAAGATCCCTCTCACAGGTACTACTATTGAGCAAGGTACCACATATACGGTACTGGTGCATTTTGTTTTTTTGGCCTAAATGTAGAACCTTACTTTTTTCACTGTTGAATTTCATTTTGTTAGATAGCGCCCAATGTTCAAGTCTGTCAAGATCTTTCTGTAACTTGAGCCTATCTTCTGGAGTGTTGGCTATTCCTGCCAGCTTGGTGTCATCTGCAAATTTGATGAGTTCTCCATCTATCCCCTCGTCCAAGTCATTGATGAAGATGTTGAAGAGTACTGGGCCTAAAACAGAGCCTTGGGGTACTCCACTGCATACTTCCCTCCATGTGGATGTAGTTCCGTTGAGGACTACACATTGAGTGCGGTTGGTCAGCCAGTTACGAATCTATCTGGTGGTGGTGCTGTCTAACCCACATTTTTCTACTTTATCTAGTAGTAGGTTATGGTCTACTTTATCAAATGCTTTACTGAAGTCCAAGTAAATTATATCGACAGCATTCCTCTGGTCTACTAATTTTGTCATTTTGTCAAAGAATGCGATAAGATTAGTCTGGCATGATCTGTTTTTGACAAACCCATGTTGGCTTTTGGTTATTACTTTGTTTGCTTCTAGGTGTTCGGTGATTCGTTGCTTGATTATCTTTTCCAGAATCTTCCCCAGTATTGAGGTCAGACTGATAGGTCTGTAGTTTCCTGGATCTGTTTTTTTTCCTTTTTTGAAGATGGGAACTACATCAGCTCTTTTCCAGTCCTCTGGCAGCTCCCCTGTGCTCCAGGATCTTTGAAAGATATAGTTCAGTGGTTCTGAGATCACGTCTGCCAGTTCCTTCAGAACCTTGGGGTGTAATCCATCCGGTCCTGGTGATTTGAACTCGTCTAGGGTAGACAGGTGTTCACTTACCATTTTCTTCCCTATTTTAACTTGTGTTTCTAATCTGTTTTTTGTAGTGCTGTTTTTGATAGGTTGGATTTTTTCCTTTTGTGTAAAGACAGATGCAAAATATGAGTTAAGTAGATCTGCTTTCTCTCTGTTGCTTGTCATCTTCTTGCCACTTTCTCCCAGCAATGGGCCAATTGTTTCCTTGACTTTTTCTTGTTTTTAACATGTTGGAAGAAGCTTTTTTGTTATTTTTACTTTTGTCGCTAGCCTTTGTTCATTGTGAGCCTTAGCTTTCCTCACTTCATCTTTACAGGCTCGGCTATTTGCTGATATTCTGCCTTAGTTATTTGCCCCTCTTTCCACCTTTTATATTTGTCCTTTTTGTCTTTCAATTTGTCAGATAGTTCTTTATGCATCCATGCTGGTTTCTTTTGAGATCTATTATTTTTCTTCTTCATTGGTATTGTGTTAGACTGTGCTTTTATAATCTCACTTTTCAAAATTTCCCAAGCTTCTTGAGTCGTTTTCCCCCTGAGGATTCTCATCCATTGAATCCTTCTCAAGCTCTCTCTAAGTTTATTGAAATTAGCTCTCTTAAAGTCCAAGACTCTAGTTTGACTTTGTTCTACTACTTGTATTTGTTTAATGTCGAATTCCAATATTGCGTGGTCACTTGCCCCCAAGGTTCCTGTAGCTTCAACACCTTCTATCATTTCATCCTGATTGGTTCTTAGTTCGTTTCTAGGTTCTGATTAATTAGTCTGAGCAGCTGTGTCCTGATTTAGTCCTTGTGCAAGCAAGTTACAGATTTGTCCATGTTTGGGAACTGATTCCTGATTGATTCTGCTTTTGGACAAGATGTTGACATGGCACAGGGCAGGCAATTAGATTTTCTTAACTTTCAGAGTTTCTTCTTTCTTGTTGAAATTGTTGGGATGTCTATGGATCTCACTAGTCTCTCTGCATAGATAATATTTTGTGTTCCTGGACAACACTATGTCAAGGACAATGCAGCACAACAATAGTCAATTCACTCAGTAACATAGGCACAATATACTGTTATATAGAAACTGTTCTCTCTGATTAATTCAATATATTAGCAATGCAAGAAGCATGGGTCTAAACAACGTTAGACTTCCAGTCTTGAGATGTGCTCATCCATCATTTACATTCAGATATACTATAATTATCATCTTTGCAGATATCAGCAGTAGAGAGAATCTAAAAAGCTGATAAAGACTTCATATCTCTAAACAAAACAAAGGCTAAATGGGAAAACAGTGACATGAGGAGAGGTTGTTGTTTTTTTTGCTTAGTCAAATGATGTTTTTTCTGAGAATTTCTGAACTGATAATCAGAATAACGGACAATAAATAGGGTACCTCCCACCTCATGCTACAATTTGAGAACTGGAACAAAGCAATGTCTTCACGATAAATCTTTGTAATAAATTGTGTGGACATCCTGTAATAACTGAAAAAATGTCTGTTGCATAATAAAAGATGGTTCAGAAAAATCCTTAAGTAGGACAAATCACCATGTGAAAGAAACCATTTATTTCTATGCATTACTAATTCAGTGGGTTGAATTTGTTTGCTAGCACTGCAGGACTGCAAATAGGATACTTTTAATGTGTGGCTATTAATTGGATTTAGATAAGTAGATTTAGAGATGATCATTGGACCTGTAAGGGAAATGTATTAGACAGTATCTTTGATCTTCTTCCAGTGAAAACAAAAACTTACTGCTTATTTTATCTTAATAGCAGTTTTAGGATTACTCTGTTTATTGGCCTGTACAGATTATTTAACATGGCAAATTGTTTCTTTGGTTCATCTAGCATGGACAAGATCAGTTTGTTTTATTTTTCCCATTGGGTTATTTTTTAGATTTGTGGTTGCTAATCAATAATTTAATCAACTTTCCTTCCACCTAGCTATCATTTATATACCAAGCATGCAATGGGACAGTTTTCAAGATCTAGAGTAGTTATTTTCAGCTGAAAATGTAGAAAATGCAGACGTTCAAAGGCTTCTATATCCAGTTGAAATTAAGGATATAAATATATCCTTCTCTAAAGGATATACTTCATTATTACATGCTGGCAGCATTTGTGGTTGTGCGATTACACTGAAACATGCATAAATCCAGTTGGACTCATTGGTCCAAGAGTCCTGGTCATATAGTATAACACAAGGATTTGGCTATTATTTGAGAGAATTTGCTTAAGCTACAAAAATTTGTTGGAGATTGTCTAAATATCTTCACAGTTCCTTACCACAAAAAAGTAATGGTGAGGTAGTATTCTTAAGAAGCGATTGAAAGTAGTGTATATTCTGTCAATTAAGGAAAATTGAGGAGCATACATCTATCCATTTTGCTTAAAAGAGGGAGAAAGTTTGTTGTTGGTATATAAGGAATTCTACTATGGGTGATTAGGAAGTCAGGATCTAAAGGAACATAGCATCTAAATTTGTATCCAGAATTATTATAATTATTTACATGAGTTTTCTTCCCTGAGATAAATTAATATGGACAGATAACATGGACAGATTTATTCAGATCAAAGAGAAAGCTACCTAATGGATGTCCTAGAGTTTGTCCTGGAGAGAATATGCATATCCCAAAGAATCATTCACAAATATAAATGAATTTACTTAGTTAGATTCTGCCTTGATTTTGCTTCCTTAGACTTCTGTCTTCTGTTACTATTGCCATGTCTTCATCCCATAAGGAACAAAGAAATCTAAGAATGAAATAGAATATGGAAAATTTTCCACACAGAAGCACACTGGATTCTCTTGAAAACAGCTGGGAGAAATAATTACTTTATTTATTTATTTATTTTATTTGTCACAATAGTATATGTAAATGTAAGCATGAAATAACTATACGATATATAAGCATATATATAAGTATAAAAAAAGAAAAACTTTACAAATTGGATACAATCAAAGGGAACATTAGGACAGGAACGGTAGGCACGTTTGTGCTCTTATGCACACCCCTTATAGACCTCTTAGGAATGGGGTGAGGTCAATAGTAGATAGTTTTTAGTTAAAGTTTTGGGGATTTAGGGAAGAGACCACAGAGTCAGGTGGTGAATTCCAGGCATTAACAACCCTATTACTGAAGTCATATTTTCTACAGTCAAAATTGGAGTGCTTCACATTAAGTTTAAATCTATTGTGTGCTCATGTAATGTTGCGATTGAAGCTGAAGTAGTCTCCAACAGGAAGGATATTGTAACAGATTATTCTATGAGTTAAACTCAGGTCATATTGAAGGCGGCGGAGTTCTAAATTTTCTAAACCCAGTATTTCTAGTCTGGTTGTATAAGGTATTTTATTGTATTCAGAGGAGTGGAAAACTCTTCTTGTAAAATATTTTTGGACTCGCTCAATAGTATTAATGTCCGAAATGAGGTATGGGTTCCAGACAGGCAAGCTGTATTCAAGAATTGGTCTAGCAAATGTTTTATATGCTTTGGTTAGTAGTGTAATGTTTCTGGAGAAGAAGCTATGCAAGATTAAGTTTACAACTCTTAAAGCCTTTTTTGCAATGTAGTTGCAGTGGGCTTTGGCACTTAAATCATTTGAGATGAAAAGTCCAAGGTCTTTAACGGGGTGGGGGTCATCTACAAGGTAATGTCCATCAAGTTTGTATTTAGTGTTCTGATTCTTTTTTCCAATGTGTAAGACAGAGCATTTGCTGGTCGAGATTTGGAGTTGCCAAATTTTTGACCATTCCGAAACAAAGTCAAGGTCTTTTTGGAGGGTAGCCATATTGTTGGTAGTATTAAATAGTTTAACATCATCAGCGAAGAGAACACAATTACTCATAATATGGTCACAGAAGTCATTAATGTATAGTATGAAAAGTGTAGGTATTGCCCAGTATCCAATCCTTACTCTGAAGTTATTGGGAAATGGATTGTAGAGAGAGCTGGGTTTCTTCTAACGTTCTTTTAGCTATTCTCCCCACCACTCTGAGATTTCAAACCTGCTTAAAGATTGGCTACCTCGTCTGGGACCAATGGCAGCAGAGTTCCATAGATTATATGTTCATAAGAAGAATGTATAAGGGAACAGAATTGTTCTTAAAAAGTGAATAAACAGATAATTTCATCAATAAATTGAATGTTAATTCTAGTATCATTGATTAGATACTTCAGTATTCAACTGTAAATGCAGAAAATTTCCTGAAAGAAATGATATCCCATAATATATAAAGATTTCACAAGACAACCAAGTTCCTGTCTGCCAATTGCACTGAAAGGAGACTCCACTGTTTTGATTCTGCAACTCTATACATTTTTGATATGTTTGTGTTAAACATTAAAACAGGACATTTGGTCGCCAAATAAGAATCATCTGGGAATCCCTTTGTAAGTTTACATTTTCAACAATAGGCATACCAGTTTTGAATTAGGCGCAGTAATCTCTGTAAAAGTGAAGCATCACTGACAGCCTAAGTATTTATTTATTTATTTATTTATTTAGTCACACAGTATATATAAGCATAAGCATGAAATAATTATACAATATATAAGCATATATATGAGTATGAGTATGTAATAACTATATTAATTGGATATAACGGAAGGAAACAATAGGACAGGAACTGTAGGCACGTTTGTGCTCTTATGCATGCCCCTTACAGACCTCTTAGGAATGGGGTGAGATCAATGGTAGATAGTTTTTGGTTGAAGCTTTGGGGATTTTGGGAAGAGACCACAGAGTCAGGTAGTGTATTCCAAGCATTAACAACTCTGTTACTGAAGTCATATTTTCTGCAATCAATTTGATAAATAGCTTAAAGTACTTGGTTTAAGTACTTGGAAACCATCAAATTGGTTTCTTATTTAAGAATAAGAACTTGTCAGGTACAATTCAAAATCCAATGTCAGTGGTAGCAACTCTAAAATAGAAAGTTGGAATTATTGTTTAGGTTGGATTCTCTAAAACTCCTTCATAATAGCTACAAAAAACTTGATCCTTATAAACTTCCCAGAAGAGGGATAAATGATGGTGTTGATGAGTTGCCATGTGTGTTTGTAAATGTGGACACAAACATTTTATAAAGAATTAAAGCTTTCCTAGGTGGACAGTTCAAAAATTTTAATCATGCGTCTTAGTAAATCTAGTGATTTAGCATGTTTGTTCCACAATAAGGATAAATCTCAGCAGAACATCCTCAAGCATTTCTCATAAATCATTGCCAGAGAAAGCTCAATTATTCTTCAGAAAGAAATAAATTTAGGTGGTGAAGGAGAAAAAAGACTTGCCTTTCCACAGACATTTAACAGTTGCCCCCCTTTCTTTTTTTAAGTGCCATCTTCATAAATGGTCCCAGATTATACTATCAGATAGTGCTTTCTGGGTAATTGTCCACTTGACAGTCTAGTGCCTTAATGACAGGCCATTGTGAAGAGCTTTAGATTTATGCTTTTTCTGGACTTATGCATATGATCCAGAGACAATGACTTGGAAGCTTGCTCAGCAGTTTTATGCAACTAGTTCTTCCATTTCAAATGATACTTCAAACACTAAGTATGAATGCTACCCCATTTAGATCTATATCAGAATTATTTCATTAAGGTAGTAAGATTGATCTGGCAAGAAGATCTAGCTAATCTGCTGCCCTATGCTGCAATGGATTTTTAGGTATAACTCAAGAAGTAGGGACTTCCTAAGAGAAAAGCACAACAAAGAATGTTCTTTCTGCGCCAACTCAGGAAACTCAAACTGCCCAAGGAACTGCTGATGCAGTTCTAAAGAGGAATTATTGAATCTGTCATCTGCACTTCTATAACTGTCTAATTCAGTTCTGCAACCCAAGAAGACAGACACAGACTTCAGAGGATCATTAGAACTGCAGAAAAAAGAATTACTACCAAACTGCCTTCCATTGAGAACCTGTATATTGCATGAGTCAAAAAGAAGGCTGTGAAAATATTTACGCATATTTGGACATAAATTGTCACATCCTGGACATAAATTGTTTCAACTCCTACCCTCAAAATGACACTATAGAGCAGTGCACACCAAGACAACTAGACACAAGAACAGCTTTTCCCTGAACGCCATCACTCTGCTAAACAAATAATTCCCGCAACACTGTCAAACTATTCACTAAGGCTGCATTTATCCCACTTATGACTGCATGACTGTAACTTTGTTGCTTGTATCCTTACAATTTATATTGATATTGCTTGTTTCCTGATTGCTTATTTATATCCTATTACTATCATTAAGTGTTGTACCTTATGATTCTTGACGGATGTATCTTGTCTTTTTATGTACACTGAGAGCATATGTACCAAAGACCAATTCCTTGTGTGCCCAATCACACTTGATCAATAAAGAATTCTATTCTATTCTATTCTATTCTATTCTATTCTATTCTATTCTATTCTATTCTATTCTATTCTATTGTAAAATGGCAACATCAGTGTTACAGTCTCACCTTCACATGCAGTACGATGTGATCAGAGTAACGTAGTAGAAGGATGAAGTGATAAAATCAGATGGAATGGCAAATGAAGTTATATTTATAAAAATACAATTTAGAAAACTAAGAACCAGAGGGAAACACTTGTCTTGAGCATAATACTTTTAATACATTTTTGCATCCTTTTAGGTGACTTGAGATTCCTTTCACAAAAGCCAAATTTCTGCTAGTAACTTGCTACTACTTTGAGGCAAGAAACCTAGAATATTTTCAAGTTCTAAAATAACAAATCTCCCCAAACATCCTAACCATTGGGGAAAAAATCAGAATATCTTGCTTCTCTTGATTTGTGCAACCCTGCACATTTTGTATCAACATCCCAACTGATGTGATCCTGCACTTCTTAGATGGTAAGTGATCCCCAAGTGTACTTAAATTGGCCACTTGTGATATAGAAGGAAGCATTTGAAATGGCACTCCAGTCCCACCCTCAGTGAGACAAAGTGATTGCATCCATTGTGCTGCACATTTTGACCAAGTTCTCTGAAGATATGTAGAAATAAGGCTGAAGCGTCTGAAAATAAAATAGCCAATCTTGAGTCAAAGCAAATAGAAGAACTGCAATAACTGGAGCTCAGCTTTGGCTGAATTGTTTCTATTAGCGGTAAGGATTGTTTTAGCATAAATAGTACATTTTATGACACTTATAAATATTTCTCCTATTACAGTTATTACAATAAATATTTGTACACAGTCTATTTAAAAGAAAATGAGATACCTCTTTTTATTTGTTTTATTTTTCCCTTTCATTCTTTCTAGTTTTTATTCTTATTTCTCTTTTCTCAAAACAATACTCCTAATGGAAAAATAAATATTTTACCGTTTAGGTTTTAATGGGAAAAAAAGGTTTTATTAATTTAACATGGATATTGAAATGAGATAGGGAGAAAAATAGAAAAACCATCCAGCCCAAGCCGTAGGGGTTGGTTTTTCATTTATCGTACCATGACTGCTTTTTCTGGGCACAATCTATATTAACACTCCCAAAGAGAGCTATTATAACAAAATAATACATGCCCAATCATAAAAAGAAAAATCTAGACAATTATAAAATTATAAAACATCATAACCCCCTGGTTTTATTGATCTATTCCATATCCTAATTCATTTTCCCATAACAGCTTTGGCAAATGTGCATGATATGTAAATTATTAACACAAAGCAGTTTAAGAAAAAAATATGAATATCTAGCTAGCTAACTATGAAAATAGCATTCACCCCACCGTTCTCTTCTTTTTTTCCTGCTAGCTTCAAGATTTGCAGGTTAAGCAGAGTCTGATTAATTTTCCAGAGGGTTTTGGTAAAAACTGTGGAGATAATTTAGAGACTCAATATATAGATAACAAATCTACAAAATTCCAGCTGCAGCAACAAGATTGTGCTCTAAAGCTTTTCTTTCATTCTGTTCATAGCTTGATTGTATTCCCACTAGACTGATTTAAAGGCCCCATTAAAATGTTGATAGTGTTATGTACGCATCTGCTAATAAGAAGTCTGATGGCAAGCTGGGCAACTAAAGAGCACCCTTAGGTTAGACGGCAACTCTTACAGATCTGATTAGAAGAAAATCCTCAGACTTAGTAGAAGAAAGTTCATTGCTGTATGATTATACAAAACACTTGCTTTTTTCAGAATACAATCAAGCTGAAGGACTAAGTCTTCAGGAGGAAGAGAAATTATTTTTTAAAAAATAAATCACAAGTAACACAATTTAGAAGAATTAATTATTATACAATATGGACAGGGGTGAAATTCAAAAATTTCCCGTACTGGTTCTGTGGTGTGTCTTGGTGGGTGTGGCAGGGGAAGGATATTGCAAAATTTCCATTCCCACCCCACTCGGAGGCCAGCCAGAGGTGGTATTTGCCGGTTCTCTGAACTACTCAAAATGTCCACTACTGATTCTCCAAAACCTGTTAGAACCTGCTGGATTTCACCCCTGAATTCTAAACATGCTTTATGTAGTGATATATTGTTTCAGTCTTTGGGATACTCATGGAAATTTTAATAACTTTTATTTGTATTTATTTTTATTTGTCCCCATTTATTTGTATTTACTTCCTTATGTTTATATTCATACCTATACTTGTTATCTGTACATGTTTGACAAACAAATAAACAAACAAATAAATAAACAAACTTGGATCTTTCATATTAAATTCCAGGGATTGCAAGGATAGTGAAATGTTTTCTGTATTGTGGCCCAAAAGACATCTGTGAATTTACATTCTGGATATCTCAATTCAAAGATCTGGAAACTGTAAATAGTTTTTTTTCCAGTTATATTGAACATATGCAGATAAACAAGGGTGATCTGATTCAAGGCTTCAGAGAATTATACACTTTCTAAATCACAGATGGATCTTTGCTTGTATTCCACTATTCACTAAATATAGTGAATATAAAAAAGCTCCACTTTGTGGAGCTGTATATTGAAAAACAGAATTAAGTTTCATAAAGAGCCTGAATTTTACTAGATACTGTTATGATGTTTCTGACACAACTGCTCCCATAGTATTTACAACATGTCTCAAAATAGCAAGGTCCAAGGTCATTACTGTTTGTGAATATTTAACCCTAGATATACAAACAGTGGAAATGATTAGCTTGATGCATGAAAATTAAATCTGCCCAAATCTCTTGCTGCCCCATTGATCTACTCATCCCTTGCTATACACTCATCTGTCCTGGAGTGCAGAATGCTTTTAAGTTAAGATAGCTGAAATTTTCAAGGAAGAAGGAAAGTTTTGTTGTGACAGCCCAGCAATGTGAACTCATGATTCACATATGTCACGTGTCACTGTCAGATAGCAGTTAGTTCCAGATTTCAAACCAGATGAGGTTGCCTCTGGTAGCCAAAGGAAAATCTCAGCCTTTTGATTTTACTGTTAAAGCCTTCTGTACCCAAAATATTTTTAAACCATATATGTCTGTACAAATTATTCTAAACTTTGGGGCTTGGGGGGGGAGGCAGTGTTCCTTCCCTATAGCTAGGTCTTCTTGCTGTATGTCTATGTGATTGAAACTATTGCTTAAGGCTGCATACACATTGTTTGGTGCACATCCAATGTATGGTTCAGAATTTGGAACAGCTGGATCATATTTTTTCATTCAAGGCAATAAACCCTTTAGTTAAAATATAATAGCCAGCAGGGGCATATGTGTCCTTTTTTAAGTGACAGCAGCTCAAAAAAGCCAAGATGATGGTTGCAACTGTGCTGATGACTTCTGTCTTAATTTTTTTTTAGTAAGTCTCCCTCCTCCCTCCTTACAGATGCCTGATAGCAAATTTTTCATATTAGTAATTTGAGTATCCTGCATGCCTCCATTTACTGGAACATTGATATCAGTGGATAAAAATCTATTAAAATGGCATTGATTGAGAGACAATGCAGTGTGAAGAAAAAGGGTAGGTATTCAAATCAATCAAAACGTTAATAACAGGTGTCCTGAACAAATGCATTTAAGGGCAAAATCATTGAGTGGGTAACTAGGGATTTCCCAGGTAATATTGTAAATGCAATTCATTGGTACAATTTAGATTATAATTATGGAGAAACTAACTCAGCAAGTGCAACAAAAATTAGCCTGAAGATGACGAATGGGATTTCGTCGAAACATCACCAAGACACTTCCAATTTTACACGGGAGAAAACCCGAATAACCAAAGACCTACATACAAACATCTGCAAAAACCTCAGAAAACACACACATCACACACACACACACACACACACACACACACACATTTGCAATAGCTCAATAGTTACAGTGTGATTGTGGTATCTGGTTCTAAGTGTTAAGAGTCTTGGGATTCACTTTTTAAGGACAATCTTTATTGAATTAGATCTTATATAATGCATAATGTTTCATGTTGTCTGAAATTCTGTTCAGGTAAACTTTCTAATGAAAAATAAGTGCTCTCCACTATGTGTAAACACTTGCAGTGAAGACATCACTGTAGGAATTAAGGATCCTGTTGGCAGTAATCCATGAGTTAAACAGTGTGCAACATGTACCATGTTTTAAAATACCTTAGAGGAACATTTGGATGTAATTTATAATGACTAGATTTTCAAGAGTAAAAACTGGGACACATTAATTTGTATACTTTTCCATATTTATTAATTTTAATCCATAACATGAACAATTTCACAATTCCTGATACACCCCTTTAGCACAAAAATAACAACTGACATGATCAGTTTTTAAAATGTAATTATGTATAGGATGTAGTAATTATCTGCAAAGATTAGAATTTTCCCAGGCAATGGTTTTCCATGTGGCACTCTATAAAAGTGAGCATTGATATTTTGAAGAAGTAGGATAGAAAGAATTGACATTTTTTAACTTTGGTGTTAGAGAAACTTCCTGAGAATACCCAGATAGCCAAAAAAATAAACAAAACATTTTGAAGAATACACTTGCTTTGTATGTTATAAAATTCAGCACAACAGTGATTACCATGACATCAAGATAAGCAATGATTTAAGAGTTGCTCATTTTGTTTGGGTCATAATGGGGAAAAAAATCCATGCTACAGATCAATGATTTTAAAACAATGAGTAAATGTTACTACCAATCATTCATCTGTTTTCTTTTTCTGCCGTTGCCTGCTCATTGTTTCTTTACACCTGTCAGTTCATTAAATAACTCTGTAGAGAATGCTACAGGACCTTGTTTAGCTGTATGAGGATGTATGCAGTTCATTAAACATCCTTCCATCCCACTAGATAAGGAATACAATAGTCATGTGGACCTACTTTGGGAACTGAGTTGTTTATGTTGTTTTTTTTTCTCTTTAAGGACCTGCAGCCCCTGAAACAGTCATCCCTTCTGTTGAAAAACATCTCTTTCAGGGGTCTGTTTCATGGCAATGTCAATCCCACTGGCTTTTCTTTTCCTACGGCTTCTATTATGTTGCTGAATAGGGAGAACTGATTGTGCAGTAACAATTGCCGGATTTCACCAAGTAGGTGAAAGAAAACAAAAATGGCTACGGGAATAAAGTAAGAGGTGAAAACCTGAAAAGAAGTTTAATTCAGGGTTGTACAAAATTTACTAATATGAAAACTTTTCATTCTGGAAAACTCTGAAATGTTATATTTTTCTCCTTCCTTTCTTGTCAGATAATGAAAACTTCCCACTCCAGGAACATAATATGGCATTTTTCCAGAAGGAAATCCAACAAGCCCAAAGCAGTTTGAGGGGTTTGGGACAGAACATTCTTGATTAAAGGATTGGACCGTTCCTTCAAATTGCTTAAAGTTTGACTGACATTTTTCTGGAAACTGTCAAACTACTTTCTCTGATAAAGTATAATTTAGTTTTCAAATGATGTGATGGGATTCTATGACAGACTAAGGAAATCAGATTAAGAATATAGACTACTGTGCTAAACCATATGAATATGACCAATTTTATATCACCAGAGTTTTGCCTGCTTGATCAGGGAATCCAGGAATTTAAAAAAAATTAATAAATTCCAGCACCTTAAAAGATTTGGAAATCCTTGACTTAAAAGACATTCAGCATCATTGGGAGAAAGATGGAACATTCCATTATTTCCAGAACATCCCATTCCTGAATTTAAATTCTGCAGATCTGTCTTTAGCATCCTGTTCACTATAAGGATCACAAAAAGCTAGCAGGTTGTACTTGTGTTGAGAAGTTGCTGACTTTCCAAATTAAAACAAAACAAACTATTTCAATCAATACGGTATACATATTAAAAGCTTTGATAGCAAAGGACTTGATATCAGGGGCAATCCTGCCAAAAGCCAATTACATTGCATTTTGGAAAATGTGATCTGCAGTCCACACTTCAGTTAAACAATTTTCAGAGAGTGCCTCTTGGTTTAGCACCAAAGTTAGATTTGTGTTGCCACTCAAAAGCCAATCCCTTTTTTTGTAACTTGAATTTTGCCCAGGGCTTCACATATTTCTCTATGCAGTTTAATAGACATTTCAGCTAGCAGAAGCTAAATTCCACTATTTTTACCTTCAGTCTTTCATAGGATTTAAAGGAACAAATTACCATTGGTATCACTTTAATAGATGTTATAGTGGCGCATCAGTTGATTGAGATATAATCAGAGTTGCCAGTTTCACATTTTAGATCTCCTGCGGCAACAACTGTAGATGCATTAGTAACCAGAGTATTTGTATGAGTGCAATAGAACTTTAGATCATGCAGAATTGCAGTTCATTAACTGAACACTGTGATTGTGCATTACAGCAGGGTAAAGAAATGGTCTTCTGATATCCTTACTTTTTCATGTTCCCTTCACAAACATATTTGCTATATTGCTGCATTGAATAAGGCCAATGGTGACTGCCATTGCAAGCAACAGAAAATACTGACTTGCAGTGCTAGCAATGTGCTGTTGGATTGCTTGTTCTTACTTACTAAAAAAAAGTTTCCCCAAGTACTTTTTATTGACTGAACATTTGCATTAAGAAGACATCTCTTTTTATTAGTTGCTTTGATGAACTGCACTGCAGAGGGGTTGGTGTTTTTTTTTCTGTTATGGACTACAATATAAAACCTACATATTACAAAACAAAACAAATGATAGCATTTTACTCAGTTCAGTGTATTCCTAGCCATAGCAGCTAACTCAATATCATTTTGCCTAAAAGGGCATCCTAGATGGGCTCCCAGATGAGTTTCTTCAACTGATATTAATTTCTAAATTAACTATTTACTACAGTTCCAGTAGTAAATTTATTATTTATTTATTTATTTATTTATTTTATTTATTTACATTTATACCCCGCCCTTCTCCGAAGACTCAGGGCGGCTTACAGTATGTTAAGCAATAGTCTTCATCCTATTTGTATATTATATACAAAGTCAACTTATTGCCCCCAACAATCTGGGTCCTCATTTTACCTACCTTATAAAGGATGGAAGGCTGAGTCAACCTTGGGCTTGGTGGGACTTGAACCTGCAATAATTGCAGGCAGCTGTTGTTAATAACAGACTGTTTTAGCAGTCTGCACCACTCAAGGACCACTCAAGGAATTTAAATACTAAATTCCAGATGTTGTTGCTTGCCAGGAACAGTGAATACAAGTGCAAATTACACTTTCTACTAAATATGTCCATATAAATTCAAGCATACATTTTCTATAGCTGGTTCCACAAGGAGCTTTTCCTGATTATGCCTAAATGAGATAAATGGAAGTGTCAGAAGAACATGCCCAATATAATTCCCATTCGGTCCAGTGAGGGTAGCATGGGAATTGTTCTTAGAGGTGTCTTTTAATAATGATTTTCTATAAACCAGTTAGTAATAAAAGGAGAACTATAATAAATATAGATATATTACTATATATGTGTTATTTAATTGTAGAATCTGTGCTGTTTTTTCTTTGCTTCCACTCACATCTGACATGCGTGCCTCCAAATACATTTCCTAAATACGCTTTCATTAGAAAGTCTGGAAGTTAATTCTTAAAAGCAACTTTATGTAATGAAATAGCTTTCAGGAATTCCAGATAGTTTATACTTTTCTCACTGTGGTTCTACACTGTATTTCAGATCAAAACAAGCTAATAGATGATTAATAACTAATAGACCTCTATAAGTACCAAGTTGGGAATTTATACTAGCATAGATTTTCTTTTCCATTCAATCTTCGACATCATTAAGAGGTAATCTCAAATTCAATGAATGAAAGGAAACCATTTTCAGTTGTATATCTACATAGTTAAGGCAGCAAATGGTGCCTTGAACAACTCAAGGTATATAGGACCCAAAGGATCCTATATATGTCAGGTTATAGGATCCAAAGTATCTTTTTTCCTTGACCTAGGTAATAAAAGCACAACAGCAATGATACAATTTTTTTCAGAATGTACACATAAATTAAAACAGACTTGCAAATTGCCATAGATAAAAGTATCTACACCTTATTTCTCTACTATCTCTTGAATCTAAGTACTTCTTTCTTTCAGACTGGGATTGCTCTGAATGAAAGAGAAATCATTTTAAATATGGCTTGTGTCCAATTCTGATTTATTTATTTATTTAGTTTGCATGGCCACCTATTTCACTTAAGTACTCTGGGCAGCTTACAACTGTTTAAAAAGAGCAGTCCAATTAAAAAAAAGTTTACAACCAATATAGAAACACATAAAACAGAAACCACTTGGAAAACAAAAATAACTATGGTCAGTGGACAAAGTCCACTCAACAAAACCAATGTAAAAGTTCCCACCATGGCTGGACTCCAAGGCATGGTGGCAGTGCCATGTCTTCAGGACATTTCTAAAGATCAGCAGGGCTGAGGTCAATCTAGGTTCCTGGGGATGGTGTTCCAAAGGAGTGGGGTGGGGGAGCTCACAGCAGAAAAGTCTGTCTTCTGAGATCCTGCCAGATGACACTCTTGCTTAGATGGAACCTGTAACTCTGAAGAAATATATCTAGCAATCAGGCAGATAACCATGTGTTGAAACTCTTGATAATTGAAGCCAAAACTACCTCCTTTTGCTTCCTTTCCTTTCAGACTCCAAAGCATCTTGTTTGTAAAATACCTTATTTCTTTGCAATCCATGGACCATAACATTTTCAAATGGAAACAAATGAAGTCATTGATTTAGAGGAAATCTTATTAGTTCCTAAGCGGTTGGATGTGAGAAAATAGTAATAAAAGCAAGTCTTCTATTAATAGATTAATATATTATACAAGGACATTCTTTAACTTTGGGAAGTTGGCTATATAAAAGATTTGCAAGATTGAGTGGCATTTGTTTTCCTGTCAACACTTGAAACTTATTACAATCTAGTGGCAAGTTTTAAATGAATTAAACAATTTATGAGAATATTAAAATGGCATTAATCTAACTAAAATGTTGCTGGTTGGTGAATTTTAATAATAATACACTACTAGTACTACTATAAGTGAAATTTGATATGTATAAAGGCCAAAACCAACTAGAGAATTGGTAGCTGTGATTTCACATTGTTGTATATATGATAAGCAGTCAGCAAAACATACTTGCTAAAATAAAGCCATGGAATAAAGCTGAATTATCTTTTCAGTTTGGGTTCAACAATTTCTTTCTTTATTCCTATTTCCAGAAATGACCATAGGTCAACTACTAATATAGGGCTTAATTTTACCTAGGGCAAGTCTTATATACCAGATTTGAGAGCTTATGAGAACCAGGTACCCAAAGGTGGTAGGTAGGCAGTAAAACATTTCAAAAGTGCATATATACTGACCCAAAAGTCTCTATTAGAATACACTCTGTAGCTTTAGGTAGTGCTGTAAATTTGGGAGCTAATTCAGTAGCCACAAATGGAACTTCCAGGATTATCTAGTTTTCTACGGCAAGAATTCTCAGCAGTAATGCTGTTGCCCTATCTTGATTGTCTGTGAAGCCTTCCACTAGCCATTAAATGCAATGGTTCAGGGAAAATAATGTGTATTCTTGACTGAATAAGCATAGATCTTACAGTTGGTTGTTTTCCCTACTGCTAGTTTTACTGAAACTTCCCAAAGAAACATTTCCAGTAAGTATGCAAAGTTCACAACTTACAATATCCTGATAGGCCAAAGTAATCAAGCCATAATACAAGATCACAGGATCCTTATTCAGCCACTAATGGTAACAACACAATACACAAGTATATTGATGATGAACAAACTAAAATTAAAAATTGACAAGAAAATGTTGGTCAGTAGGAAAGCAGATCCGAGACTGTTTCAGTGTCTTCTAGATAGGATTATACCTGAAAAAGCCAGTCCTCAGATTGTGTTTGCTCCTTAGTACCCTCGTCTGTGTTTCAATCTTCAAGGAGCTAATTGGCAAAAAGTATTTTTGTACAATTACAGTGGAATCAATAAGTTGCAACCATTCTTGGTCCAGCTGGAATAGCAGTAGTCTTATTGCACCCAACCTATTAAAATGGCATTGAAAAGATTTTCATTTGTGCAATAAAATAAAATAAAATAAAAATATATGGATGGACATTATAAAGGAGAGAAGGAACCTGGAACTAAGGAGAAATTTCCTGAATATTAGAACAATTAATCAGTTGAATGATTTGCCTCCAGAAGTTGTGGGTGCTCCAACACTGGAGGTTTTTAAGAAGAGATTGGGCAACCATTTGTCTGAAATGGTATTGGGGTTTCCTGCTTGAGCAAGATCCCTTCCATCTCTGTTATTCTGTTATTTCATTTTGCCCCAAAACGAATAGCTGTAATCACAAAAGAAATTTTTGGCACAAAAGAATTTCAGATATTTCTGTGCATATGTGTGTGTATGTGTGTGTCAATCACCTTGAAGCTATTTTCTTTGTTCTCTCTCTCTCTCCCCTCTCAATAAAATAAAATAAAACAAATCCAATATTTCAATCTGAGGATAAAGAAATATGTACAAAAAAGAAGTATGTCTAACTGATAATATTTTTTTCTAATTTGTCACACATTTTCCATTTGTAGTTTAAACTGTAAGACAGGAAATGAAAGAAATACTAACAGTAGTTCATCAATTCTACAAGTTTCTTTTCCACCATCATCATATGCTTTCAGAATTTATTCTGCTTTAAGAGATACGTGTTTTGACCGCAGCTAAGTAAAGTTTCCTTTGTTACCTGATAAAAGAAAGGAAGGCAATCTGGAATAAACAGTAAATAACCCCAATTATTTCTGAATTCCCAAGTGTTTCAATTAGTGCAAAATCTGAAAGCATATTATATATATGAGGTTTTCGCGGGTGTTTGTATGTAGGTCTTTGGTTATTCAGGTTTTCTCCTGCATAAAATTGGAAATGTCTTGGTGATTGATGTCAGAAATGTGGTATGGGTTCCAGACAGTCGAGCTGTATTCAAGAACTGGTCTAGCAAATGTTTTATATGCTCTGGTTAGTAGTGTAGTGTTTTTGGAGAAGAAGCTACGCAAGATTAGGTTTACAACTCTTAAAGCCTTTTTTGCGATGTAGTTGCAGTGGGCTTTGGCACTTAGATCATTGGATATTAAAACTCCAAGGTCTTTAACAGGGTGGGGGTCATCTGTAAGATAATGTCCATCAAGCTTGTACTTAGTGTTTAGGTTCTTTTTTCCAATATGTAAGACTGAGTATTTGCTGGTTGAGATTTGGAGTTGCCAAGTGAACTTCAGTAAAGCATTTGACAAAGTAGACCATAACCTACTACTAGATAAAGTAGAAAAATGTGGGTTAGACAGCACCACCACCAGATGGATTCGTAACTGGCTGACCAACCGCACTCAACGTGTAGTCCTCAACGGAACTACATCCACATGGAGGGAAGTATGCAGTGGAGTACCCCAAGGCTCTGTTTTAGGCCCAGTACTCTTCAACATCTTCATCAATGACTTGGACGAGGGGATAGATGGGGAACTCATCAAATTTGCAGATGACACCAAGCTGGCAGGAATAGCCAACACTCCAGAAGATAGGCTCAAATTACAGAAAGATCTTGACAAACTTGAACATTGCGCGCTATCTAACAAAATGAAATTCAACAGTGAAAAAGTAAGGTTCTACATTTAGGCAAAACAAAATGCACCAGTACCGTATATGGTACCTTGCTCAATAGTAGTACCTGTGAGAGGGATCTTGGAGTCCTAGTGGATAACCATTTAGATATGAGCCAGCAGTGCAGCAGCTGCTAAAAAGCCAACACAGTTCTGGGCTGCATAAACAGAGGATAGAATCAAGATCACGTGAAGTGTTAGTGCCACTTTATAATGCCTTGGTAAGGCCACATTTGGAATATTGCATCCAGTTTTGGTCTCCACGATGTAAAAAAGATGTTGGGACTCTAGAAAGAGTGCAGAGAAGAGCAACAAAGATGATTAGGGACTGGAGGCTAAAACATATGAAGAACGGTTGCAGGAACTGGGTATGTCTAGTTTAATAAAAAGAAGGACTAGGGGAGACATGATAGCTGTGTTCCAATATCTCAGGGGCTGCCACAAAGAAGAGGGAGTCGGGCTGTTCTCCAAAGCACCTGAGGGTAGAACAAGAAGCAATGGGTGGAAACTGATCAAAGAAAGAAGCAACTTAGAACTAAGGAGAAATTTCCTGACAGTTAGAACAATTAATAAGTGGAACGACTTGCCTGCAGAAGTAGTGAATGCTCCAACACTGGAAATTTTTAAGAAAATGTTGGATAACCATCTGACTGAGATGGTGTAGGGTTTCCTGCCTGGGCAGGGGGTTGAACTAGAAGGCCTCCAAGGTCCCTTCCAACTCTGTTGTTATGTTATGTTAAGTTTTAGATCATTCAGATACAAAGTCAAGATCTTTTTGAAGAGTAGTTGTATTGTTGGTGGGGTTAAATAGTTTGACATCGTCAGCAAAAAACCCCACAATTACTTGTAATATGGTCACAGAGATCATTAAAGCATAATATGAAGAGTGTTGGTCCAAGAACGCTGCCTTGGAGAATGCCACTTTTGATAGGAACAGGATTTGATAGAGCAGTGCCAGTTTTGACTACTTGTTGTCTGTTTGACAGGAAAGCTGTTATCCAATTGTGGAGGGGTCCTGAAATGCTGTAGGATTTTAGTTTTAGGAGAAGTTTATCATGTACTACTGAGTAAAAAGCTTTACAGAAGTCTATGTAGATTGCATCTATTGCTTTGCCCTGATCAAGATTCGTAGTCCATAAGTTTTTGCAGTGAAGAAGTTGTAAGTTACATGATAATTTTTTTCTGAAACCAAATTGTTTATTAGAGAGTAGGTTGTTTGTTTCTAGGTGGAGAGTAATGGATTGGTTGATGATAGATTCCATTATTTTGCAGGTGACGGAGTATAGAGAGATTGGTCTGTAATTTTCAACTAGGCTGGGGTCTCCTTTTTTGAAGACAGGGATGACCATGGCTAGTGATCAAAGTTTGGGAAGGGAACTGGTCATGAAAGCTTTTTCAAAGATTATGCTTTGGGGTTCTGCTATATTAGTGGAAAGTTTTTTTAAGAAGTATGCACATAGCCCATCAAGTTAATCATATAGGCCTCTGATTACATAGCCAAGCATAGCACTCGTCACACTTGAGAAGAAGAAATAATAGGAAACTGGGAGACAGAGAAAATGAACATTTTTTCCCTCTATCAGGTATTACAAATTCGTCATGAACACTAAAAGCTTGAAAAGATCTTCTCTTATACTTTTGAGGGACAGGTAGCTATTTCATTTGCAGTCCTTTGCTTGTTATCAAAAGGACTGATGCATGAGTTCTACCATGAAGTACAATGTAGAAAATTAATAACTATTCAACAGTGATTATCTTTACTTATAGAAGCATCAATCCCAGAAAAACATTTGCGAATAAAGAAACTAATGCATCAACCTAAGACTGTCTAATGTTGACCTCGCCCCATTCCTAAGAGGGGGCGTGCATAAGAGCACCAGCGTGCCTACTGTTCCTGTCCTAATGTTTCTTCTGTTTCTAGCTATTTTATGTATCCAATCCATGCTTATACTTATTACCTAATAGGTTCTTGACAAATAAATAAATAAACTAAAAAAACTTTAGGCTGATCAAGTACTGTATTCTTTTTTTGAGTAGTATCTGGGAAACTGCATTTCATAACATAGATGAGGGTAGGTGAAAGAAATGGATGGAGTTGAGACGGAACTAAATTTAATTTTAATTTAAGTCAATATAAGTACAGTTTATACTACTTTCATTTATATTTAATTATTACCTCATCTTCAGCCACAGGAATTAGATTTTGGCAGCCACGTTTGAATGGGCTGAGTGGGGAGCTCTCCTAAGGCTTTGTGAAGAAATGCATTTTCCTTGGGAGTTCAAGTTGTGTACTCCTGAAACAATCAATTAAAAATAGCTGGGGGAAAAAATTCTCACTAAGGTACAACTTCCCCTATAACTCACAATCAGTTGTTTCTTGCTAATAATAACCATTATTTCAATCCCACTTTCTTCATCATGATCCCATAATTAAATGTGCCATCTACATGAGGAACATCATGTTTGTCTCCCACTCTGATGTCTGCTGAGACACAATAAATGAAGGAAGCGATGACCAATTGCCTACTAATTACCTTATCATCTTTTTCTATTCAGCGGCATCACAGGATCTGAATGGTAAGCAACCAATGCTCACTTTGGGCTTCTAATCATATCTGTGAAATATACTAAAATTGTTCTTTTGTTTGTGTGGCACACCATGCTAGAGAGCTCAGAGGACAACTTTTCATTTATACTGGATCTCTGCCTGGCATCGTTTTATCAGAACAGGCTCTTTATGATTAAGCAAGATCTTTTGGTGCCAAAATCCAAGCAATAAGTATTTAAAAATGGATTCACCATTATACATCCACTAGCTATGAATTACATCATTGGGGTCATATTTAGATGCAAACTGCACACTTGGGTAGTTGGACGTAAAGGTAGTATTATATGACCACAATTGGAACTAGAAGGTCTGCTGCTAAGCAATGCAGTCATTAAGTGAGACATATCCAATTTTATGACTTTTTTGCCAGGGTCATTAAGTGAAACACAGTCATTAAGCAAATCACACTTCCCCTATTAAATCTGCATATCAGAACCCCCATTGGAAGGTCATAAATGGCAATCACATGATTCTGGGATGTTGCAACCATTGTAAATACATGCTGGCTGACGAATGTCCAAATTATTATCACATGACTATGGGGACATTGAAATGGTCGTAAGTGTGAAGACCAGTCCTAAATCACTTGTTTCAGAGCTGTCCTAATGTCAAATGATCATTAAACAAATAATCTTAAATCAAACTATTGTAGTTTGTTCTAAAGCTTTGGGAGTTCTGCTAACTTCTTGTAGAAGCAGAATGGAACATTTTATGGGTTTCAGCAGCTGATATGAGACCGTATATTTCAAGACAATTAGCTTGCAGAGCCTCAGGTGGTGTTTTTAGCCATTGAGTCCAAAGCCCAAAGCTGAACCATTTTAATTACTTGAATATGAGTAATAAGCCTCTAGATAGTCATTGCCCAGACTTGTTGGGTGGTTTGGTCATAATGTCCTGAAGAAACAGATGGTTCACTTGGGCCTAATACAGTTGTTAACTTTGTCTCTCCCTGTAATCTTCTCTGAGTTATCAGGTCTGCAGATAAAAATAGCAATATGCTGATGCTGCAACTAGATCCTTAAGGACAAACTGCTTAGAAGATCTTTCTAGTTTCCCACCCTAAATGTTAATGACAAATTCAATGTTGTGAATCACTAGTAAGATTCTTCTGGGGAAATATAAACATCCATGACAAACAGGTTCACCATGTCATTTTTTTTTTAATATGTATATTGCAACACTTGGGGCATGGATGAAGATTTAAAATGCCTATTTTGTCCTGATCATATCATTGGTAGATGAAATTCAGCTGTTCTTTGGCAAGGTTGCCTTATCGGAGTCTTATTTATTTATTTAAATAAATAATTTTAAATTAATAATTATTTAAATAATTACATGGATTATTTAATAATCCGCCCATTCTATTTAGTGGAAAGCCACAATTCATGGAGCTTGATCAACAGATATCCTGATAATCTCTTCAGTTGCATATTAAGTACATAGTATAGCCATATGCTCAATTCTTACCGTGCTTGGGTTATTGGATCTTTGCATATTAATCTTTTGTGATGTATATATTTGTGCTACTGGCTGATTCAATAATATTACATTACAGAAATCTGTTAAAGCAGAAATGCTTTTTATAAACATAGTATCTGGCCAAGTTTATAAACATAGTTCTGGCCAAGTTTATTGCATGAATTTGTGGAAGTTTTAAAGATTTCAATTAAAAACAAATTCTAGATGTATTTCAATTTTTTTTCACTTCTTAAAAATTCCAGGTGCTAAATATCCATTTATGCATGTATAGATACTATTATTTTTGTAATATTCTTTAAATCTGTATTGTTCATTACGATGCTACTTTCGTGAATTAGTTTGGCTTTGTTCTAGTAATGATAATTTTTATACTTAAGATACTGACCCTTGTATAAGTATATTAGAATCAGCCTATAGCACAAATATATCCATCATGAAAGTTACAGTATTTAAAAGATTGTAAAAAGGAGAATGATGAAAATGCAATAAAACAGAATAGGTTAAATAACAATTTTAAAACTGAAGGTCACATCTACATTGTTTTAGGGGCAGCTCTAAAATATTGTTGGATTGCCATCACTCAACCAATCTAACCTTTGAGTCTGCTGATTGGATAATGATAGCCATAGTCCAATGGGCTGATTTGTACGATTCTTGGTCTAGCTGCCATGTTTGTGCTTTGGCCTCTAATTGAGTTATTCATAAATGTTATCTGAATCTAACCTGTTCCATTTTAAAGTGTTACAAAAGTCTTTTGAATGTCAACCAGAAAAATATAAATGAACAAACAATTTAATCTAGTTTTAGTCACCTTACACTGATCTGTTGTTTGGTTTCTTGCTTAAGTTTTTTCCCCTGATAGCAGATGTTGCCTAGTAATTAAGTCAATAATTATTTTCTGTGAATGATATCTACATATGTTATACTCATTAGACAAAATTACCAAAGTGGTATAAATCATTTTGATTGGGTTTCTATTCCTCCCCATGGTATTTTACACCACTGAGGAAGAAATTTAGCTTTAGCTCTTCCCCTTCATACTGAATATTCATATGCTTTACACTTTCTACAATGTTTTTAGTAATTTTTTTTTATTTTTTCACAACAGTATATACAATCATCAACATAAACAATAATTCATCATGAGAGAAAAAGTATATATAAGTAAAAGTATAAGTAAAAGTATGCATATAATACTATAATGAAGAGAACAATAGGACAGGAACGGTAGGCACTTTTGTGCTCTTATGCACGCCCCTTATCTTTCTTTCATTTGATTTTAATGGCTTAAACTTTGTGTGGTTTTCTTCTTTTTACTTCAAAGACATACATAACCACTTTTGAGCCTACATGAATATTTGCAAGCTTTTGGTCACGGAAAAAGTCTGGTACAGAGGAATATAGATGTGATTGTGCAACTGGTGGGTCCCAGTGGAAAAACAGACACTTGGGAGGAAGGGGAAAATCTCTTTTTGCAGTTTTATATTTTTAAAAGAAGTTCTATAGTTTTAACATTTTAGACTTAGTGCCATTCTTTCTGGATTTTTCTCTTAGCCAGATTATATCTCATAGCCTTCATGGAATGGAGAATATCAGGAAAAAGAAAATAAAAATGCCCCTGTTCCCAATGAACTTACAAGAAAAAGTATGTGCATAACTGTGAAATGAAAATAAAATTGCAGCCACTCATTTTGAAAGATTTAGTCTGACTCCTAATAAATACTCGAACCTAGTAATATAAATACTAATTGGGGCCTAAGACTGTGCAAGAATTAATTCTTGGTTATATAATTAGGGATTATGATGCATGATACATTCTTGGATGTTATGTATTTTAATATTTTTATTATTTAAATTGTCTCTATTTTTAATTTTGTTCACCACTCAGAATCACTTTTTGAGATGGGTAGCCATACAAATAGAATGAATAAATAATTGGCTTTGCAATCATGTATGAAAAAGGAGGCTGGAGAGCTGGCAATCCCGCTTTGGAATAGCTAGGAAATTAACAACTGGATGTGTCAATTTTCTAAAAAAATATGGGATGAGAAAATCACACATCTTTACTCTATGTATCTGATGAACTTGACTTGTCAGTAAGAAAGCTTTGTAAAGACCATTGAAAAACCTTGCCCTGGGCAATCATCTCCCTTATCTGCTTAGAAGGATATCACCAGTATAGTTCCAATCACAGCCGTAGAGCAAATGACTAGGAAATTGGTATTTTAATAACCTTTTCTTAAGAAGCTGATATTTCATTCCATGTCTGACCTGTGCTTTTTATATGAAAAAGCAAGTCACATACACATAGAAGCAATAGTAAAAACTGCGTATTATTCACCAATTGGTAATAAAAAGAGAGCAGAATTTACGAAGAAAATTAAACCCTAAAATCTCTGGGGGATTTCATCTGAATTCAGTATTGCCTTCCAATATCTTCTGTGTTTATCAAAAGATAGTAAGAGGAGTTGGAATAATCCTTTTTCCTATTATTAACTTCAAAGTTTTCTCTCACATTTCTTTTAGTGTTGGCAATACACAGGGTCAACATAAAAGAGCAAAGTTGCACAAAGATACATTTAAAATCAGAATTCTTAATACTCTACTGTATGCCTGAAATTTGAGGATGGGGATTTGTGCAAATACCTGTCAAACCAAAATGTCTGAATGCAGTACTGTAAATATATGAAAGAAAAATCATGGTACACCAAAAGTATTTCTTCATTTTGATTTTCACTTGTACAATTTGGCCTATATCTTCCTGAAATAGGGACGTCTGAAGAATTTGATATTTGTGAATTTGGATGTAAAATGACTTGATCTCCATGTTGCATATATTGCAACATATGGTTTGAAATAGTTGTTTTCTAAGTTGCACGAGGCTGATATCTATTCAAAAATGTAGGAAAATCCATTTTGAAAATAAATGTGGACACTTAAATAAAATGGTATAAATCTGCTGCTTCTGTTAGAATATGTTCAAAAATCTATTTATAGAATCAATTGTTCCTAGCCAATCAACCAATCATGGTAATAGACAAGGACCTAAAGACAGTGGTGATGATAGATTTAGGGGTGCCAAGTGACAACAACATCAGGAAAAAGGAACACCAGAACTTGGAGAAGTACTAGGGCCTGAAAGAGGAACTGGAGAGGATGTGGAAACCAATAGTGGTAGGAACACTTACCCTGTGACCCCTACAGATCACAGGAACAACACCAAAGCTCTCTGTCCAAAAGAGCAAAGTTCCTGGGCAGAATCTTCAGACTCTCAGGCTTCTGGTAGGAGACCTGAGATTAAGGAAGACAGGTACTTGGTGGGTTTAAGATAAGAAAAATCAGTATGAACTTTCTTTCCCTGGTGCCAAGTTATAAGTTCCATGTCTGTATTTAGCTTTTACAGACATTTTGAGATATCTCATTATAGCTTTTCACCCATCTCATTTAGTTTGGTCTGTAGAAAGGGGCTAAACTGGATCAGATGCAGCATATCTGTGATTAGATTCTTATATAGATTATTTTTTATTAACCTACATAGGAGTTTTGAAAAGTAGAACAGTTCTTTAAAAGTATATGCTTAACTCTTTGCTCTCTTGCCTTCCCCAGAAGCTGTTAACTCTCAATGCAGAAAATGCTACTGACACTGTGAACCTTTTTCTCACTTGCATTTAAACAAGGTACAAATATGCCCTGTGACCTCTTTTCTCTGTCCATTACATTGTTTTCATTTTGTCCTCAACCCATGATGCTTAAGGCATCCTTGGTGATGAAAATAATTGTTTCCCCCTAAAGAAAATAGCATGCAATGAGAGCTGCAAAATGTGTTACACTTCATTTGGCCATCACCCCTTCCCTCTGGTCACTGGTCAGACTCATTTATTTTTTTCCTAAAGAGCTAGACACAGTGGTGCAGGTGAGGCAAGGAAAACTACTTCACCGGGCTTCAAGTAGTATCACAGAGGAACTTTCTGCCACAGTGCTGGTTAAAATCTCTCAGACTGGGCACTTTGGCAAAAGCTGCATGATTTTCTGCCACATGGTACCCAGTCTGGTGATCTTTGGCATATTCTGAAAGATTTCCTGGATCAATGGCTCCCATAAATACTGCCAATTGAACCTGGAGGTACTGGGGGATGGGTGGGAGATGAGCCTACTGTGCAATGGGAAAGTTGCTTTCTAAAGGCAAAACAGGTGATTCTTTTTGCTTTTTTAGGGCAAACTAACAATCAGGGTTTTAAAAAAGATTTTTGGAGCAAAGGCGGGTGGCTACTCCCGGCCTTTGTTGGTGCAGCTTGTCCTAACTCGTTCACTTGGGGAGATGAGTGACCTGCTCTCCGCCCCGAGACACTGGCCTGCCACGTTCGCAGTGGCTGCCTCATGGCCTGCCTGCTGACCCATGCCACTGCTGCATGGCCTGCCCGCTGTGGCTGCCTCATCACCTGACCCATGCCGCTGCTGCTTCCGCCTCATGGCCAATCTGCTGACCTGACCCATGATGTTGCTGTCACCGCAGCTGTTACCAGGGGTGAGTTGCGCAGAGTTGTATTGTGGATCCGCATCATAATGGGCTCCAGGAGAAGGAGGGTACCCTGTCTCCCCCATTGTGAAGCATGCTAAATTTCACTGTGCTGTGCAAGTAGCTGCAAGAGCAGTGAACAGGCCATTTTGGCCATGAGGTGGCAAAAGCAGCAACAGCGAGGGTGCAGGATGGGCGAGCAGGCAGGCCATGATGCTGCAGTGGCGGCTGGGTGAGGCCAGTGGTGGTGACATGGGTTAGGTCAGCATGCAAGCCATGAGATGGCAGCAGCAGCGAACATGGCAAACCAGTTTCTCGGGGTGGAGAGCAGGTCACGCATCTGTCTGAGTGACCGAGGCATGACAAGCTGAGCCAACAAAGGCCAGAAGTAACTGCCCACCATTTCCTGCTGCAAATAACTTTAAAAAAAACCTGACTGCCGGGCAGCAAGACCCAGCAAGAGACGAGGCACCGGAGAGTCAGACTCGGCTGCTTCCCTCCACCACGGTATGTCCCGGATGTAGTTTACAGCTCCAAGTCTGAAGCAATGGGAAGTGAGGGCTGCTGAATGTAAATGTACTGCAAAGAAGGGGGAATGCTGTTGCTGCATAAAGGCAAGTACAGAGGCACTTCACTCCTGCACTAAGGCTCTGGCCATTGCCACCACCACTTCAGCTGCCTGCCCCACCCCACCCCAGCCCACCTTACCGCAACAGTGGCATGACCTCATTCTGGCTAGTGAGGGCTGTGCTACTCCTTGAACCACTTCTTGTACCACCCTCTATGGCAGAGATTTCCAGCCACACCCGGAGAAAGTCTCTCTCCCATGCCATCACCCTTACCTTCTCAGGTCAGGTGAGGAGTGACTGGGAGGGGAGGGGTGAGGTGTGGGGCAGCCAGCGGTGGGATCAGTTGGTTCACCAAACTGTGCAAAAAATGAACAACCAGTTCAGGTAAACCTGTACAAACCGGCTGAATCCCACCACTGTCTGTGAATATCTACATTTCTGAACTTCTTCCTGTTGAGAAAGTGGCGAAAATCATTCTTCCTTTAGGAATGAGGCCTAAGAGTGTTCTAATTAGACAGAAACAAAGCAGATAAAAACAAAGGGAAAACGATAATGTGATTGTCTTGGCACTTCTAATCTTAAAGATTTCAGTAGACAGTAAGAGAAACAATGCAAAGAACCAATGTTTCTAGAATTGTATCCTCAATTTAAACTGCATTAGAATATTAGAAAGTAACAGTTCTGGAAGAGTCTATATTCTGAGGCTCAGAAGAATTTAATCACATGTACTGAGGATAAACAAAGCAAATTTGCTGTAGAATTCAGGGAACCACAAGTTGTGAATTTAGTTGAGAATGAGCAATTGTCATCCATAGAAAATAAAATATGTGATCACTGAAGAGAAATGTCCATATTAACTCTAAACCAGAAATACATCTGTATGCCTGGAAGAGGTTAATCTATTTAAGGTATCTTATTGCATTTTCTATGCATTGTACCCCTACTCCTTAGCATTGCTCACTGGTCATGGTTACCATGGTTGGATTGTGATTGCAAATTATCTTTTTATTTGTTGTAGTAACCAGCAATTTGTAATGCCATCTGGTACAATTGAGCTCCTGCAGTGAAGGTCACCTCAGGTCGCACTGACCTTCCAACCTGATCTAGTGCAGTGCCCATAGCATCAGCAATTTTTCTTAAAATAGCTACTGAAGGAATAAAAGATCAGACAAGCCAACAATGCACCCAGATAATTATTCTGTATACAATTTAATTTTGAACAATTCATAATCTTCTTATTTTCCAGATGAAAAGGAGTAGCTTATGACTTTTACTAGACCCTAACAATGTGGAATCTTAAAAGACTTTAATTCTTAGAATGATTTCAGAAGATTTTAAAAAAAATTATGTTACCTTTGTAATTTTGATTCACAATTGGCACAGGCAACAGCTGCTAAAAATCTATCTATTCCTGTTCAATCAGTCTGCCAACAAAGTAAGTCTAGTTTACCAAACTTAAACCATAATAAAGCTGTTAGACTTTAAGCTGCCAAAAGACTTTATTTTGGGGTGTTCAAAGAAGGCACATCATTAAAACTTCATTATCTCTAATAACAATACATAATAAAAGATGGTCTCAGTAGGGTGGACTACAGTAAAACATACTGGGTTATAGCTTTATCAAAGTCTTCTCTGAAATTCCTTGTATGTTTACTAAAATGTATTAAGAAACATCTTTTTATGCAGTTGACATGATTTTCAAATGCAGAGAAATTCAAACCACAATTTTCTTCAATTTTCTGCCTTCAATTTTCCTAACAAATGTACGTTAACTTGCAAATAAGATGGATGAAATACTCCTCTTAAACAAATACTATTCTGATTTTCGCAATTCAGCAGTCCTATGCTTCTCTAAAACCTGGTTAAATGAATCAATTGAAGATAGCAGCCTGAACATTCCAGGATTTCAGATTGAACGATCAGACAGAATTACAGAAACATCTGGTAAAAAGAAAGGAGGAGGCTTATGCCTATATATTAACAACAACTCGTGTCAAGATTTAAAAGTAATTTACAAATTCTGTGACAACAATTTAGAGACTTTAATTATCAACTGCAAACCATACTATTCACCTTGTGAATTTTCCTCATTTCTTCTAATTGCTGTTGATGTCCCACCACAAGCCTGTGTAAACAAGGCATTGCGAACTCTAGCTGACCAAATCATGGAGGCTGAAGCCAAACACCCTGATTCACTGGCCATTATTTTGGGAGATCTAAACAAGGCAAACTTAAGGAAAGAGCTACCAAAATACTTTCAGCATGTCAATTGCCCCACCAGAGGCAAGAATACTCTAGACCATTGCTAGAAAACACTAAAAGATGCTTATTGGTCTTTACCACGTGCAGCTGTAGGACACTCTGATCATTGAAGGATTCACCTTTTACTTGCTTACAGGCAAAGACTTAAAACTACAAAACCAACAATTAAATCAGTGAAGACCTGGATGAAGGAGTCAAAATTAAAGCTACAGGCATGCTTTGACTGCACTGATTGGAATATTTTTGAAGATACCTCTGCAGACCTGGATGAACTCACAGATACTGAAACATCATATGTCAGCTTCTGTGAAGACCTATGTGTACCTACAAGGAACTTGTGAATATACAGTAACAACAAACCTTGGTTCACACCTAAACTTAAGCAGCTATGACATTCCAAAGAGGAAGCCTACAGAAAAGGTGATAAAATGCTGTACAATCAGGCCAGAAATGCACTAACAAGGGAGATCAGAGCAGCAAAAAGAAGCTACTCTGAAAAGCTAAAGAATCAGTTTTCAGCAAATGAATCAGCAAACATGTGGAAAACCCTTAAAAATATCACCGGCTATGGCAAACCTCCTTCCCAGGCTGAAGGTAATCAACAACTGGCAGATGACCTGAATGAGTTTTACTGCAGGTTTGAAAGGAAACTACAGCCACCTATCTCCACAACCCCCATCTCAGACACACCAACAAAAGCCAAGCCTCTTACAACTGACCCCATTCCATTGGGTTCACAACCCCTAGTGATCACAGAAAAGGAAGTGCAGGACCTATTTCACAGACAAAAGCCAGGAAAAGCTCCAGGCCCAGACAAGATAACTCCTTCTTGCTTAAAAGTCTGTGCTGACCAATTGGCCCCCATCTTCACCCATATTTTCAATAAATCACTAGAGATGTGCTATGTTCCTTCTTGCTTCAAATGCTCTACCATCATCCCAGTGCTGAAGAAGCCCACCATCAAGGAACTGAATGACTACAGACCAGTTGCTTTAACATCTGTAGTTATGAAAACCTTTGAAAGGCTAGTGCTTTCCGACTTGAAAACCATCACGTATCCGCTGTTAGACCCCTTGCAATTTGCATACCGAGCAAATAGATCAACAGATGATGCTGTTAATATGACTCTGCACTACATCCTACAACATCTTGAGTCTCCAAAGACCTATGCAAGGTCCTCTTTGTAGACTTTAGTTCAGCATTCAATACCATCATTCCAGACACTCTTCTAACTAAGCTAAACCAGCTACAGGTACCGGAACAGACTTGTAAGTGGATCACAAGCTTCCTAACCAACAGGAAGCAGCAGGTGAAGCTAAGCAAGATCTCATCAAATACCTGTACAATTAGCACAGGGCCCGCCAAGGCTGTGTGCTGTCCCCACTTCTCTTCTCTCTGTATACCAGTGACTGCATCTCCAACGATCCATCTGTTAAGCTACTGAAGTTCACAGATGACACAACAGTGATCGGTTTCATTCGAGACAATGACGAATCCGCATATAGACGAGAGGTTGAATCACTAGCCTTGTGGTGCAACCAAAACAATCTGGAACTGAACACACTCAAAACCGTAGAAATGGTGGTAGATTTAGGAGAAACCCTTCCATATTTCCACCTCTCACAATACTAGACAACACAGTATCAACAGTAGAAACCTTCAAATTTCTAGGTTCTATCATATTGCAAGATCTAAAATGGACAGCTAACATCAAAAACATCATCAAAAAAGGACAACAAAGAATGTTCTTTCTGTGCCAACTCAGTAAGCTCAAACTGCACAAGCAGCTGCTGATTCAGTTCTACAGAGGAATTATTGAGTTTGTCATTTGCACCTCTATAACTGTCTGGTTCGGTTCTGCAACCCAAAAAGAAAGACATAGACTTCAGAGGATAATTAGAACTGCAGAAAAAATAATTGCTACCAACCTGTCTTCCATTGAGGACCTGTATACTGCACGAATCAAGAAGAGGGCCGTGAAAATATTTACAGATCCCTCACATCCTGGACGTAAACTGTTTCAACTCCTACCCTCAAAATGACACTATAGAGCACTACACACCAGAACAACTAGACACAAGAACAGTTTTTTCTGGAAGGCCATCACTCTGCTAAACAAAAAATTCCCTCAACACTGTCAAACTATTTACTGAATCTGCACTACTATTAATCGTCTCATCGTTCCCATCACCAATCTCTTTCCACTTATGACTGTATGGCTGTAACTTTGTTGCTGGCAATCCTTATGATTTATATTTATATATTGACCATCATTTGTGTTGTAAATGTTGTACCTTGATGAAGGTATCTTTTCTTTTATGTACACTGAGAGCATATGCACCAAGACAAATTCCTCGTGTGTCCAATCACACTTGGCCAATAAAAAAATCTATCTATTCTATTCTATTCTTCCTCTCTTTACAAGATCATTGACTCGTTCCCCCCAAAAAAACACATATGGGCAATTTACAGACCAATATGCAGCCCTTAACTGTTTTCCTTTCAGTTCTTCTCCCCATAGCCAATTTTGAATTGGCAGCAACAAGGAAACAGTCATCTTCTGCTACTGTTGGAGAGAGGGAAGATTTGTCTTTAGCAATTCCTAGCTGTTCCTGCCTCATATCTGCCTCCAGAAATAGATGCCCATGTGTCAGTGGGAACGTGGCATCACATACAGCCCTTGGAGACAAAAAGATTGGCTATTCTTGTAATATTAATTTATCTTTTTATTAGTGAATTTTAGATTGCATAAACATTTCCAGTAGGTAACTTACATGTGCTATTTTTATTCTGCCCCTGTTTATTCTAGCTTTGTTTCCAGATTCCGTGCGACTTTCTTCAATGTTTTCTCTTATTCAGTACCTGCCTAAATGAATTATATTGCTGAGACTCATAACTCCTTGGTGATGTGTAATGCTTTTCCTATTTTTCTTCTCAATCCCCTTGGTGCTTACAAATAGCTACAACAGATTTCCAAGTGCCAGTGAAATGAAAGACCTCCCCCCACCATTCAGTAGTCTGTTCCATTCTATCAGTATTCACAGCCAAATCCCACATTTTGAGGTCCTAAAGTTTTTGGAGATGGGGATCAGGACTTGGAATCTCCTGGGCAAAGTCACAGAATAGGAACTTAAAATTCTAGGTGCAAGAGAAGGAAGGAAATATTTTTGTCCAATGTCATTTGTCATTTTGCTATCACTGGTCAGGAATTATATTTATAAACATATTTCAGCACTGCTTTCATATCCTGAAGTCTTTTATTCAGACAAATTAGTCCAGACAGATCAATGAAAAGGATTAATAAGTAAATTCTCTTTGCCACCTAATCTTCTCCTTTTGCTAGGTTGCTTTTTCTAAGATTACATGTAGAAATTTCAAGGTTGTTTCCCACTCATGTAACTCATTTTTAATAATAATATTCATGAATAAGGTGCTGATAGCATTTTTGTAGCTCTTCAATGTTTCCAAATTTGCTGTTATGAAGAGCACTGTTGGCAACAATGGAGGAAACCATATATTTAAAGACTGGGCATTACAGTTTTTAATGCCAATCAAGGAGAATTGGCTGAAGACAATTGGGACTACCATAGTTAATTATTAGGTTTATATCCCAGAATTCCTTCAAGAAATCAAGCGAGATCTAGTATATCTTATAGGGGAAAGGAGTGGTAGGTGGATAGAATTTCTAAAACAGACACTAAAAACACAATTTGATACAAGTTCAATGCAGGGAAAAAGGAAAGCAGAAAAACAACAACAGTTTGGGTGCACAAAAAAAGATCTAGAAACAGAAGGATATACAGAATGATAGGATAGGTAATCAAGAAAGAGTATTTATAGATGACCTAGAATTGTAGAAGATATCAAAGAAGCTAATGCTCAGAATGATCTGATTGGCAAAATACATATAGGACAACAAAAAAGCACTCTTGACTATGTTGAAAATGAAAGGAAGAAAATAGTATACAAACAGTCTTAAATAATGACAAAATAAAGGTGTGCAATCCAACTCATATTTTGGCTTAGTCTTCACCAACGATGTATGGTAGTAGGCAACTTTGAAGTAGGCAACTTTAAAGATCAGAATAAAGGGCTAAAATTTAAGCCTGAGATTGATAGAAATTGTTATGCATCTTACAGTTGCTAAAAAATATGGATGAATTGTTTAGAACCCAGGTGTCAAGCTTGATTGTGTCACAGGCCCGATCATGATGTATCGTGACTTTTTTTGCCTTTGGGAGCTGGGGTAGGCGTGGCCTGCATGTGATGTATCCAGTGGGCCGCAAATTTGACAGGCCTAGTTTAGAACAAGTCTTAAATGAGTAAGATTATTTATTGGCCATAAAGATAATAGAACTTCATATCAGAGAAGATAATAAGTTGTAGGCTATTGGAATTCTTTTTTTGTGTTCAGCTTCCTGTTTGTTTATAGTGACCAGATGTCCTGCTTTTGGCGGGACAGTCCTGCTTTTTAATAATTTGTCCCGCGTCCCGCGGCATTTCAAAAAAGTCCTGATTTCATTCACCAAGACTCCATTCACTTGGAGAGAAGGGGGCGTGAGATCGCCCGCTCTCGCTTGACTTCGCCCGCTGGAGGCTGCCTGGAAGAGCCGAGATGAGAAGAGAGCCGAGCCTGCCTGGAAGAGCCCAGAAGCAGCAGCCGCTCCTCCTCCTTCAGCCAGGTGGCAAGACTCAGCGCGCATGCATAGCCCCCCACGCGTCAATGGTGTCCTGCTTTGCCATTGTTGAAATCTGATCACTTTATGTTTGTTCAATAAAGGGTATTTTTCTTTTTACTTGAGACTGGGTTTCTGCTAGTATTATTACTGCCTAGCAGTATGTTTCAGATGTTTTGTCTGAAACAGATGGAACAAGTTGGTGGCATATTCTTATTTTATTTTATAAAGTGGTATTTGCAATTTTACAGACTAGTTTTTAATAAATGACTAATTCAATTTTTATTATTTTTGCTCTGCTCCTGCACTCTGTGTTGAGTGTGATTTCAGACGAATAGATATTCACTGGTACAAATGTGCATATACATGCATTTATTGGTGGGGAAACATTTGGTATTGTTTTCATGGAGTTATCAACTATAGATTGATAAACTGGAGTAGCTGGGCGCTTGATTTTATTTTAATTTTTTATCTACAGTGCTTTAAAATCCAAAGTTTTCATTTCAGAGAAATGCGGTATCTCCTGAAGCTTTTGCTTCTTTGTTCAATTTTAAATATCCTTCTTTCCTTCTTAGTTTCAACATTTCATTCAGTGCCACCTTTTTTTCTAAAATCCTCTAAAGTTCTTCAGTCCAGCTGAAGTTTCTATAGTTGCCTACAAACTAAAAGTCAGCTCGCATTTTAAAAATGAAAAATTGGTAGAGTGAGCAGGACAGATAAGTGTTTCTCTTTTTTCTTTCTGAATAATACTTACACAGAGACAAGCTGAAATATCCTGAAATACCATTTTTATCTTTGAGAATGGGACATGTGATAGAGATTAATGACTCTAAAAATCCAGCATGCAAAGAACCTGTGACTCTTGATTCTTTTAACAATAAAATCTCTCATTCAGAAAACTAGCATTGCTGCCGACAACAGCTTCCATGGTTGTGTTTTATAGTTTTTATCCTAAAACAATTTTTTACTCATGTACTCTATTGGTTTCTTCAGAATGTTCCTGTGAACAAAGCTTGTCCTTCATCTGTTTATATTGTGGCAAACTTGGAAACTTTTTTATCTGAATTAGTGATAGTTTGTGGGAAAACACCTCAGAAAGGAACTACATGAAAGATGCTTTCAGAGGGACCTTAGCTTAAATTTTAAAATGGGCAGGCATGGCAGGATGAACTCTCTTGGCATCATGCCTGCTTGAAATAGCAGTTTGTTAAATCACAGGCAGCAGAGGATAATTTATACTGCTGTTTCCACTTCAATAATTCCCCTGTTCAAAATGGCTGTCATTGAACTACTCTATTGATCCAGCTTTGATTAAGGTGTGTCTTTAATCTGATATTTTGGGTAGCTTTTGTGCCATATTTTCCTAAAGTCATGTGTTTTGTTAAGATCTATTAAAAGAGAAACAGCAGTGGTGTTCAGTCCATCAGAAATTCAAAGTGTACCTGGATATGGCTTGATTTCTTTCAAATATCTTTGGCAAAAGCTATTGTTCAAAATCATGAAAAAAATTCTAATGGGGAATACCTCTCTGGATTTAAGTGATTCTTTTGGCTTCTTGCCAGTAAATCAGTTTGCCACCTACATTTCTGTCTTTTCTTTCCAAAATAACAGATAGAAGGCATTTACTTCCATTCTGTTAGATATTAAAATTTTCTTAAGGATTATATCAGTGCAGTACTTACAGGAAGTTATTATCTATCAGTCCTATTGCTGTATAGAAAAAGGCAGAATTTTAAAAAAGGATTTAGAATGCTGATATTTAAATTAAATCAGATAAAATTAAACATAAAAAGAAGAAAATGAGATAAAATAATGTGCTAAGGAATATTTTTGCAAAATAATAGGAAAATAATAGCCACATGCTCTTGCATCTGTACCCATCCATTAGAAATAAATTTGGAAATAATCTATGTATAACATTAAATACATTGAAATGTGTCTTTTAAAATCTGACATTTTAGTCACTGTTCTTTAACAATATTGTTGTCATATTGCTGAAGCTAATGGAACATAGGGGAAGAATGAATAATAATTCAGTTTTACCACTTTGTAAGAATATAAAATAGTTCATGGATAAAGCCTTTTAAGTTTGACTTGTTCTGAATATTCTGTTAATATTCAAAATAAAATATTTCTTTTCTAAGTATTTTGCTTCATTTCCACCCTTTTGTGTATAGTATTTTTTCAGCATGTTCTGGGCAATATGTTTGGAATGTTGACCTTTATTTTGCATTGGTGCAATAAAGAAATAATTCCTATTTTTGTTTGAACTCTATGCTGGGTTAGTTGGTTTGCTGAAATTTTTATATGTACCAGTATGCAGTCTAGTGCATTCTCTTATGCTTCCTTGGTATTGAGCTCAGAAAATGAAAATGAAATACACTGGTTTGATTGCAATTAATATGTAGCTAATATTAGCTTTTACAGTTGCATTATTGAGCTGTTCTTATATTTATTTATATACTGGTATTGGTGGTTAATCTTCACAAATGATAGCGGAGATGATATGGATTTGTTTTGCTTTGATAATGTTAATAAATACTGTTAATACAGTTATTTAGCACCAACCTATTTTTTTTCTACTGCTGGATACTCATGTAATATTGAGACTCACGTATAAATAATACATAATAGAAATGTAGTTGTATTTGCCCTTCCTTGGTTGGAATGGAATGTTCAGGATGTGATGTGCTAAAAAATTGCTAACTGAAGAACATTGAAGAGACAATTAGCCTTTTTTCTTTTGTTTTGAATCAATGAAGTCAAAGCCTATCTTCTATTATTTTGTGCTGTGGATTTTTTTTAAAAAAAAACGTCTTTACAATTTTATTTTTTCACTGATGTTTCTACAAGCTGGTGGGTTGATAACAGCCAGCATGGATTGTCACTGAGCAATTCTCACTTTGCAGTGAAAAAATAGCAAAGGATTCAGTGAATGCTCAAAATACATAGTTTTGTTCTGATATAATATGGAACATTTAAATGTTATTCCTTTGATATGCAGTCAACTTGGAACATTCTGATTGAATATTTCAGCCTAATCAGTTTTGTTCTAAGCTTAAAATAAAATATTATAATGTCATAATGCCACCATCATTTATCTATTCTTCATTCTCTTATACCTCTTAATGGTATATTGTTAGGATGTTTGCTCATCAATTTTTTTTTTGTAGGCAAGGTTTTCAGAAGTGGTTTGTCATTGCCTCTTTTCTAGGGCTTAGAGAAAATGAATAGGCCAAGGTTCATTCAGGGCTGGCTTCATGGCTAAGGTGGGATTAGAACTCATGGTCTCCAGCCTGATGCCAACAACAAACTGGCTCATCTGTAGTAATATACTATAAAACTGTTAATGTCCTAACCATAATATCACATCGATGCCAATTTTCCAAGTGCAAATAGGGGACATCTTCTAGCTTTCATGAATGTATCTATTGCTCACTGAATTTTGTGATATAAGAAAAGTGCACAGCTTCTTTCACCTACTTTGCATTAAAGAATCATAGACCATATGCTGAATTAATTCCTCCCCCACACACATATCAGTGGAAAATATCACAATATCATGTCTTCTTTCAGTCTTGTAGAAAAATTAGACAACATAAAAACTTCAGATGATGAACTAGATATATTGTTTTCTTCCCTAACACTTCTAATAATATTACATTTCTCAGAGTTTAATTTTTGCCCAGAATTTGAAAAACAAATTAAGCTGCAATGTTGTAGTTGGTCTGACAAGTCATCTCATTTTAGTTGCAAAAACAAATGATTCCTGAATGCTTAAGACAATACTTTCCAGAGATTGCTTTTGAATTGCAATGATGTCATCTAAACTTCAATGTATTTCTAATAAATAATGCATTAGGAAATTCAGACCTTTCAAAGGTACAATAAAGAAACCAATCTTTAGTTGCTATCAGCAGCAGCCTTGGTTTAGTCTTGTAAAATTCCTCCTGTTTCATTTTTACTTATTTTTGTATCATAGAAATGGTGTGAAAAAAATGTTGTAAGGTGCCAAGATACCAAACTTAATTTAATCTGCAAGTTCAGAGATATATGGTTGTATAGCTAGGCACGTCATGGTAACTTACCAAGAATGAGATAGAAAGGCTTCTTTCAGACATCGAATTCTGTGCGTGAAGATTCCTTAATTCCACAGAACAAAACACTAATGCAAAAAATATATCCTTTTTGAAAGGAATCCAAAATCAATTCATAATTTGAGCACATAAGGTATAAAAACATTTTACACAGGTGCAATCCGAAACTGATGTTTTGTTGGTCCTTCTGCTTGAAACAGAAAAGCACCTCAGTCATTATACTTCTATATTTTGACATCTACTGAAAGAAATATCTTGTGCACCTTGGGGAAAATTTATCTTTAGCTGCCACTTTTTCATTGCTTAGATGTATTATTTATTTCAATAAATATTATTTCTAAATTTGGGTTACTCATTTGTTTATATTAACAAATCAATATCACCTATATTTCTGAATAGAAGATAATCAGCTTTGTAATTATATTCTGAACTTCATCATCAGCTATTCTAAGCTGGCTTTAAATCAACTGCTGCATTTCACAGTTAAATCTTTTAGTGTAATTGATGCAATTCTCTTGTATATTCTTGAGCAAGCTTGAGACCCAATCTGATATTTTCCACTTATGTTAAACTTTAAATCCCAGATATAGCACTATAAATCTCTAACTATGGCGATTTACAAATTCCAGCTATCTTGCTATAAATTATAATCTATGGTGGCTTTACCAATGCTGTCTTTTAACTCTGGAAGATATACCCAAAACATCTGAAAAATACTGGTTTGCAGACGAATGTTCCAGATGTAATCAGACTACAATCCCAGAATTCTCAGTCAGCATGGTTAGCAACTATTGAAAGTTGAATACTTTAGGAGATTCTAGAACTGAAGGTAGCTTGTAAGCAAAATACAAAAGGAAGACTCCACTAAATTATATAGAAATTTGTTCAAACAAGAGGACTCCGTTTAATCAGAACTGGGCTGAAAGGGACTTATACAACCTGGAAGGTATTGTATTTTAAATATTTACTGCCAATTGTCATATTGAGGGCTTAGTCTAAAGACCTGCTTCTCTAGACACTACATTTGCAGCAAAGGCTTGCTTGCCATTTTCTAATGGCATTATACACAGCAACAGATTAAAAGGTTAAAACAATTCTGTTGTCAAAAAAAATCAATAATGCAATTGCAACCTTTAAATACATAGGTATTTTAAATGCATACTGCATACAGCTTGCTGTTTAAAACCATTTTAAAATTCCTCAGGAGCTCTGTGTTTACATTAGTATTATTACTGTTGGTATTATTTCGTTCAGCTAGGAACAATGAGAAAAAAATGGAAAACAAATGATTTTTAATGACTAATTTTCTTGGTTTTACCTCAATTGGAAACTTAATCTGGACTTTAAAAAATGCTTATTTTCCATGAAGCAGACTGCAGAATGTGTTTTCTTGTCTTCCAGTACTTCCAATTTCTTGGAGTAGCTCCCTTTGTGATCCTGTAGCTCAGTATCTCTCACTGTGGAGCTGGCTATCCATTGAGATATTTTTGCTTTATTCTTCCAGGTGCTTGTACTGACGTGGCTCTGTTATTGCCTTAATCACAATTCTTTCAGATGCTTTTTTTAAGTGATGTGCACAGATTTGAATAAATCAAACCCACCCGTCAGGCAGGAGAGATATGTTGCTGACCCCCTCAGTTAAAGAATTCCAATAAAGAATTCCAATTGGTTCTAGGAAGAGAGACTTTTCTGCCGTTGCTCCCACCCTGTGGAATATCCTCACCCTGGAAGTGAGATAATGCTCACTCTCCTGACCTTCTGCAAAGTAATGAAATGATGGCTTATAGTCTAACTTGGGAAGCTCAGAAGAGCACACAATGGTGGCTGGTTGCTGCTCTGAGAGCCCTTCCATTGCCTTTTAAAACTATAATGTATTTTAATCATCCTTGCCTCCTTTTAAATTCTAATTTTATCTAGATTTTTATATACTATTTTCGTATTGTAATATTTTCTTGTACACCATCCCGAATCCCTCCCCGAAGGAGTTGGCCATTTCAAAAAAGTGAAAAATAAATTTAAAAAGTGCTGTTGCAAGATATAATTTCTAGGGAGAATTTGATGTTTGTTTGTGCACGTCCTGTGTGCATACTGCATTTGAAGGTACTCTTCGATTGCTGTCATTACTCTCTACAACCAAGAACGGTTAATTAAGCCACCCCAGCTCCCTTCTTTGGTCATTGATGCATCCTCTCATAATATCTCCAAAACTTTTGCTGGCCTAAGAAATGAGTAATACAAGCTGATCTAGAATTAACCTTTCAAAAACTGACATGATGATCACATTTCCTGCTCTTGGGGTTTGAGGCACTTTATTCCCTCTTCGTGCAGATTTTTCAGTCCTGTCATTTTTGCACTGTGGCCTCCAAATAAATGTTCAGTAACTCAGTGACATTTACATAATTGCCCTTGGAGAGTGAAGTTCCTGCTTTCTTCCTTAGCAGAGTGCAAGCTCCATTGATGACTGACAGTTTCTTTTCTGTTTTCTGATCACCTTGTGAGCAGTTTTATCTGCTTCAGTTTCTTTCTCACAGCTGGTAGCTGTACCAAATCTTAAATCCAATTGTATTATTGAGATAAACTGGCCAGATGACAAAGTGTGAAGCTTGACCAAGCTTTTTATGCATCGGTATCTCTTTGAAATAGAGAAATTAGAAGCATTTCCATGAAAAGAAAGACATAGAATCTACTTCAATTGGTGCTGGAAGTAGGAGAAAACTTCTTGAATTTATCTATTGCTTTTTTTTTTTTTGTTTACATTTATATCCCGCCCTTCTCCGAAGACTCAGGGTGGCTTACAGTATGTAAGGCAATAGTCTCATTCTATTTGTATATTTACAAAGTCAACTTATTGCCCCTCCAACAATCTGGGTCCTCATTTTACCTACCTTATAAAGGATGGAAGGCTGAGTCAACCTTGGACCTGGTGGGACTAGAACCTGCAGTAATTGCAGGCAGCTGTGTTTTAATAACAGGCTTCTTACAGCCTGAGCCACACCGCGGCCCTTATGTAATTATCACATCTAGCAGTGGAAAAGAATCTTCTATTTTTTGTGTATAATTTGATTTGCTAAATGTTTATCCTCATTTTTCCAAATAGTATTCATGGAATTCATACAATTTTGCATTTTATGAAGAACAATTCATTTTAATTAGATGATACCTGATAATGAGATGGAATAGAAACACAGGATTTAGTTAGAGTTCCATCCATTCAATCAATTCAAACTTTAGATGTGCTGGTTCAGAAAGATTGCAGGTCAGTAAGTTCAAGTCAGCCCCCACCCCCAGAAATCAAACATTAGTTTGCTTGTTTACCCATATATTTAATGGATGAGCTGAGATAAGCTGCTTTCCTTTACAATACTATGTGTCATACAAAATCCTGCACAGAAACAGTATAGTACTTCATAAGTGTAGTGATAGATAGATAGATAGACAGATGATAGACAGACAATGATATATAATGATAGGTAGGTAGGTACATGTAGGTAGGTAGATAGATAGATAGAAAGATAGATAGATAGATAGATAGGTAGGTAGGTAGGTAGGTAGGTAGGTAGGTAGAGAGATGATAGATAATCCACTCACTGAAGCCAACGTGCCACAGCCAAGTCTCTGTGGGACAACTTGCTATGGCCAACTCACCACAGGATAAGAGTTATACTAATATTGGAGGAATAATGGAACAGAATAATTAAAGAATGGATGCCAAAGGAGGGACAAAATAAAATGTGAATGACAAAAATTAAAATATTTTAAAAATTATTTTAAATAATTAAATTGAATTGTTGAATTGTCCCATGATGAGTTGGCTGTGGCGAATTGGCAAAGAGTGCATCTATTTTTTTTTAAATTGAGTTGACCCATTCCGGTTTGGCATAATGGTTAATGTGCTACTGCACATTAGAAATCAGGAAAATATGAGTTTTAGTTTGGGCTTAGGCAGAAAGCTAGCTTTCTTAGCTCTAGGAAATAGGCAATGACAATCCGCTGCCAAATCTTGCAAAGAAAACCTTGAAGACTTGTTCAGACGTATACAAATAGGCTGATTATTTAAAAACATGGTATAAAGTATACCAATGTGTCAGGTTCCTTATTCTTATGTGTGCTTATGGTATTCTGTGAAACGATGAAAATATTTTTTCCCTCATCCTGCATGTGGATGAAATTTTGCAAATAAAGAGAAGTTGCCAGAAGTACTCCTACTGCATAATTATTCAAGGATTTATTTCCTCAACTGTAGTCGAGTTTCACAATTTCCATGGTAATTTTCCCTGAGAAATTATTTAACATACTCTAATATATGAATGAATCCTTAAATAAGTAAGAGGTATGCTGTGTGGGAAACATTATTAACAAAGAGAACAGTACTTCCAATTTATATATCTTGCCTGAAGCAGTTATAAGAAAAAGGAAGAATCTGGGAATTTCATAGGAGGTAAGTGGGAGGCATAGATATACCAGAGGATTTTCTGCAGCTGTTCCCATCCCCCATTGTAGAATTCCTAGGGGAATTCCATCTTAGTTTCCATCTCCCACATATTTCTTAAGCCAATTTTCCCTTATGGTGTCAACTTTTCTCTGATGATACAGAAATCAAAGTTACAGGGAACAGGTTTCTTTTATTCCTCTCTTCCTGTGTAGGTGTGTGAAAACTTTGCACAAGGATGTACTGATAATACTTCACAGAACTGAACTGAAGAAACTTCTTGGATGAGAAGGGAAATGTCTTCAAGGAAAAACAAAGTCCAGTTGCCTTTTGAAAAAAGCATCTGTGGGACAATCATGATCTGGATAACTGAGAATCTCCATATGCATAGTATTTCATAGGGGAAAAGATTCAATGTACCTATACCGCAACTTAAAGGAAGCGAAGCTTTGTATCACTGGATAGAAACCAAAAGGGTGCCCACTGGGAGATTAAAGGTTGAGTGAATGAAGTGCTGGGTCAGCTGGCAATACTGAATGGATGCAGAGAGCATTTGCAATGAGCTGGGAGTGGGAAGAAGATGACATCGATTTTGATACCTGGGAATTGGTGGGTGTCCTGGGCAATGGGCCAAGTTCAAACTGCCTTATATTTCAGAAGAACTTGCTTAGCTCAAGGATCTTCCTTCAGCATGCTGCATGAGCTTGAAGCAGTTTCAAGCTTCTACTTTCTAATGTCGTACTCTGTTGGGAAACTGAACTGATTTATTTTCAGTTGGCTGCAATAGAATTGAAACTGCAGCAAAGCAATTTTTGAGGCAGAAGTCACACTGGGACTGCATTTTGCCACTGAAGGAAACTCCTACTGCTTTTCTTAATCTTAGCTTCTGAGCTTTGGATCCTGCAAGGTAAATTCTAGCTTACAAGCTCTGCAGCTTCCCTTCAATTGCTTAGAAAACAAGACAAGAGATGAAATTGGCAAGCATCTCTTCCTATTCTTTAGAAGAGGAACAGCCAGGATACTTAAGCATTAGCTTCTGTTTTCTTCCCCTTCTTTTCTTTCTTTCCCTTGTGAGGTGGGGATGGGGGATTTTCATTACTGCAGCCATGCAGCCATTCAACAAGGCACTAATATTCACCTTTTCTTCTTCAACATTTTACAGGTGACTTTGGAATTGTTTCTGAGGATTTAGGGAAGATAACCTGAAGAAAACCTGAATTAAGATTGTCTGCTTAACTGCCTATGTAGTGTAGTAGATACTTTTAAAGAAAATTCTGTTCAATTGGAGTCATTCAGTTGTGGAGTAAAAATAGATTTCCAATTAAGAATTAAGGTGAATTGAGAGCACTGTGAAATTGTGAAATAGAGATGAATTGGTGGTGATATATGTCTGCTTTGCAAAGATTGTTTCACAGATAACCTCAGACTTACTGGTTCTCTATTCATACAGAAGTTTTTGTAAACATGAGAACAATGGCTCAATAATTCATTTTGTTCCAGGCAAAGGAGCAGAGCTCAAGGAGTAAGACTAATAAATGGAAGATTACCCATGAGTAGGGTCCAGATTGTTTGCATTTCCTCCATTTGGTTAAAATCATCTTCCTAAAATATTTGTGGCAAATAACCAACTAACCATAACTCAGATACTTGTTTGGAAAAATGATTCAGTCCATCTTTTACAAAGTGGAGCAACTGGTCAGAATACTTTTTGGATATGTTAGTGGCATCTTGTGTTTTGCAGACTGAAGTCTACATATCTTGTTTTTTGTACTATCTAGTCAACTAGCCTTAATTCTGAAATCCTTTTTCTTTTTATTAATCTTTGATACCAGCAAATAAATTTTATAAATAAAATAAATGCCTATATCAAAAACAAAGCCAAAGCTATAAAGTGTTCATGGGCTTTAGCTCAGCTGTAAAAATTCACATGGGTTCACATGATCTCTGAAACTCTTGTAATAATTTTGGAGTAATATTTGCTCCATTCTGATTTCTAAATCACTTTCCTTAACCGGAATCTTTCATGGAAGCTGACTTTTGGAAAGGCTTATGACGCTATAGAGCACTGCACACCAGAACAACTAGACACAAGAACAGTTTTTTCCCGAAGGCCATCACTCTGCTAAACAAATAATTCCTTCAACACTGTCAAACTATTTACTAAATCTGCACTACTATTAATCTTCTCATCTTTCCCATCACCAATCTCCTTCCACTTATGACTGTATGACTGTAACTTTGTTGCTGGCAATCCTTATGATTTATATTGATATATTGACCATCAATTGTGTTGTAAATGTTGTACCTTGATGAAGGTATCTTTTCTTTTATGTACACTGAGAGCATATGCACCAAGACAAATTCCTTGTGTGTCCAATCACACTTGGCCAATAAAAATTCTATTCTATCTATTCTATTCTAAATTAGACACAAAAACAGTTTCTTCCCAAATGCCATCACTCTGCTAAACAAATAATTCCCTCAACACTGTCAAACTATTTAAATCTGGACTACTATTAATCTTCTCATCGTTCCCATCACCCATCTCCTTCCACTTATGACTGTATGACTAACTTTGTTGCCCATATCTTTACGATTGATATTGATATTGGTTGTTTCCTGATTGCTTATTTATACCCTATGACTATCATTAAGTGTTGTACCATAGAATTCTTGATGAATGTGTCTTTTCTATTATGTACACTGAGAGCATATGCACCAAGACAAATTCCTTGTGTGTCCAGTCCAATCACACTTGGCCAATAAAAAATCCTATCCTATCCTATCCTATCCTATCCTATCCTAAAAGCAAATTCTTTAGTTAAATTGATGCTCTGATGTATTTAGTTCTACGACTCCATGTTTGTATTCCTAAATAATGATTTTGCACTTGGCTTTTATGAGGGTTTTATGCATAAATTAATGTTGTGGCTACTGCTGCAATGTCTCAATTACCCATTTGTAAATGGAACTGACAGTGACCTTGTTTACAAAGCTATTAGGATAATAAAGTTGGCACAGCATTTTGTGCCAGGGTGGGGCATAATAAATATGCAAATAACTGAATCTGTAGCTATCCCTCAAAGCTTCATCCAGAGGGATCATTTATATTACAGAAAAATGATTTGTACAGGGAGAGGGAAACATGGCCTGTTGATATGCCTGAATTTCTTTGTAGAGTTTGTTACTACCTATTGGAGCCTTTGAAGGAAAGGGAAGTTATATATAACTTTGTGATGATTCTGCCCAGGGGTGGGTTCTACTTACCTTTACTACCAATTCGCATCATGCCTGCCTGCTTGCGCTCACTCTGCGTACACACGCATTCTTCTGCGCATGTGCAGATCACTTTTGATGACATTTGGTTCAGTGGGCGGACCCTCCCACTGGTTTTACTACTGGTTCTATAGAACCGGACTGACCCGGGGCAACCCACCATTGATTCTGTCCCTGATTATTTGGGCACTAAGGAAGAAAGTTTGGGAATGCTATTGTTCAGTTCCTTGGGAATTGTCCTGGGTACAATATATTCCATGTTGTTCAACATCTCACTGCTATGTTGAATTAGCCATGTGCTTAGGACTAGTTAATATCAATAAGATGGTGAAACTCTGTGAACTCAAGAAATAATTTCAATCAAGCATGCTCTCCTGATAACTTAGGAAAGGCCAGTGAGAGAAAACAGGCTTTTGTTTATAAATTAATGTGCTGATTACTAGTGATTGAGCAGCTAACTAGCAGAAAATGGATGCTACTTCTTACAGTATATAAAAACAATTAATGATTAAAGCATGGCATGTGGGTTAAAATAGTTTCAAACTTGGAGTATGATGCAGCATGACATTATATGTGGAACACTATGAGAAAATTTCCCCAGCCTCACTGATGCATGCCACTGTGGCAGCTTTTCAAACATTAACCTGAAAGGACACATCTACAGTAGAATTCTCTGTTAATATAAGAGCTGTTAATTAAGTATATAAAATGTGATGCACCTAACTTTGTAAGAGTTGCAAAGCTATTTGGATGTTACACAAATAAGCTCATTTCTTCTATTCTATTTTTACCCATTTCTGTGCCCTGCAATGAGTCTGTTGCCGCAGATGTGGCAGTTTCTGTTCTCCCAGTTCTTAGGATCAGCCTATCAGTCAATTTGTTGTACTGAACCCTTCTCTACAAACGACAAAACCAAAAAAAAAAAAAAGATTTGGCCACTTAAAAACCTTCTGGAGGATTATCATTGCTAAAATGCTGATTTGACATAAGATGCAATGGATTCCTCTTTTTAACTCAGTACCTTTTCATTCATCAAAAAATTATGTGTATTAAGCTCCCCCCTCCCCGAATTTTTGGTTTTTTGGCTTGTGACTCAAGAAGGTGTGCCTCTTTTCAACAGCATGAGAAAAGTTTTCTTTTGAAAATAATGTTTTAAATGCTACGTTTTCTAATTTTTAGGTACTAATGGAAAAAAAAGATGCATACTTCAGTTTTGCTGGATTTTAATAATAATGCAAAGTTTGCTAGTCAATACAAGCTAAAAGACATATATTTTCCAGATGGTAGGTTACTATGGAAGAAATGATTGGTTTCAAAGCAGAAATAAATGCTATCATTATTTGAATATTAATGCAATCCATCCATGTGAGCAAGCTGCACTTTCTTTCTGCCAAAGAACAAAATTGCATTGAAGAGACTACTGCATTAGGCACATAATCCAAAGGAAATCCTAATTTATATGCTAATTAGCCCTCATGTTAAGAATTACAGGGTTAATTAAGCATATCATCCCACCCACAATTTTATCAGCAATAGACATGGTGGTGCAGAGCAGACATCTTGCTGTTTGATCGAATTAACTACCAATAGCAATTATTTAGGGCTACTTCTTCTTTCAAAGCAAATCTAGCAAGTTAAACCACATTTTGTCCAAAAGAAAATCAGTAATGTGAAGGGTTTTTTTATGATGAAAAGAAAAGAGAAGAGAAAAAGACATTGGAATGGGGAGGGAGCAAGTACATTACACACAGTGGTACATAGACTGAACTTTATGTTTAATTAAACTGGGCTGGCTTCAGTTATTGAACATGAAATAGCTGCTAATTGATTGAGAAGACAGCCACTGAGGTTCAACAGCTTTGTAATAAATGCATCTCTTATGGTACAGTTGTTAAAACTAAATATATTTTAATCATCAATTTTATATTTAATTAGGATCCGGAACCCATCTCATTACATTAAAATTAAATCCTTATTTCAGACTCTTGGAGCCTGACCATATAACTGCATGCTGGGTTTGCTAAAGGGAAGCTAACAAGTCATTCTGTTTTGCAGTTTTTGGTCCTGTTGTAAAAATATTTTAGAGAGCGATGTGAAAATAATGTTGCTTTATGTAGTGAGAAATGCAGTTGCTAGCTTAGAAGCTGCAGGAAGATGGTCCTGATTATTGTTATAATATCAGTAATGTTAAATTTGGTGTTAATCTGTTTTTGAAACCTGGGTAGATTCACATTTTACTATGGTCTGAGCAGATTTAGATTTGTTTACAAAATTGTACAAAATATATACAATGTAGCGGTTATGAATAACCTCACTGAATTGCCTCTTATATTTGTCTAATATCCTTTTTTAAAAAAAGGATTAGTGCTGAGTAATTTCAATAGTTTCTAAAACAACAATTTATTTGTTTAAATATACACATTTCTGGATTCTTAGGAAAAATGCTTTTATCATTGCTATTTTTATTTTATGCAAATATCAACATTTTAAAAAAAATATGAAGTCATAAAGAGAGCCAATTTGGGTTTCATTCAAATGATGTTGTGCTAGACAAAATTGATAGGGTACAGCTATCAATTTTGAATAAAATAACTTAAAAATAATTTCAGAAATTAATTCACAGAGATCAGAGAATATATTACATACATGTTTCATAACAAATAGAGCAGTACAAATTCTTCAAAAGAAGTGCTTCATAAGATCTCATCAAACTGACTACATGGTTTTGCCTGTTTAATTTTTATCCCACCTTTATTTTTGGTCAACGCAAGGCATTGTTCATACTGAATATTCCTGACTCTTGTTTCCTCACAGCAACAGACTTCTGTAATGGGTTGGGTTGAAGAAAGTGATTGATCTTATATTTCTTAGCTGGATTTTATGCCTAAAGGAGAGCTAGAACTCTTGATCACCCAGTTTCTAACCTAGCACCTTAGTTCTACACCATGACAAAGCTCCCAAATTCCCAGCTAACTTTACCTGAAGTGATAATATGTGGACATGTCAAGATAGCAAAAAGTAGCTGATGAAACAACCTTGTGAACTTGGAAAAACATGTAGCAGCTTTATTGATTCAAAAATACTTCATACACTTCTGAAAGTTGCTAAACATCTTTTAGAAGGATTAGGTAAAGGTAAAGGTTCTCCTCACACATGTGCTAGTTATTTCCAATTCTAGGGGGCAGTGCTCATCTCTGTTTCAGAGCCGAAGAGCCAGCACTGTCTCCGTGGTCATGTGGCCAGCATGACTAAATGCAGAAGGCGCACCAAAGTGTTACCTTCCCACCAAAGGTGGTCCCTATTTTTCTACTTGCATTTTTTATGTGCTTTCAAACTGCTAGGTTGGCAGAAACTGGGGCAAGTAACAGGAGCTCACCCTGTTATGCGGCACTAGGGATTCGAACTGCTGAACTGCCAACCTTTCCATTGACAAGCTCAGCATCTTAGCCACTGAGCCCCCATGTCCCATGTTAGAAGGATTACACAGCCCTTATTTTACATCCCATGCTTTTTTAAAAAAAATGAAGATGTTTTGGAAATCAGAAAATTGTAACAGAGAAATAAACTTGAATCTTCCCTTCCCCATTTCATTTTTGTTGCAATGTCCCAAATGAGAAGACTCATGTGTTAGAAATGTAGAGATGACAACAAAGATGAAGGCAAATTGCAGAAGATAATTAGTGGGGCAGGAAGAGTTAAACCCCCTCACTACTATTGTCCCACAGCTTAAAAAACCCTGTCCAGAAATGACTTCATCGACAAAAAGCAGATGTTGAGATTTATCACGTTTGTTTGTACAACATATGGTCTGTCCATTGAAGTCATGAAATGTTTAAAGAAGAATATGGAAGAAATGGAGCCATAACATTGATAATCTTTTAAAAATGTATCATGCCCTATTAAAGATAAGAGAACAATGGAATTAATCTCCCTGTCAATTTCGGCTTGGAAATAGAAACACAAGCAAACAGGAATAACAAAACATCATTTAACAGAATCTTTTAAAGTCATTTTATGTCCTTTTAAGATGGGATAAATAACCTTTTGCTCTATAAGAATGCTATTTTTTTCATGAGAGCTTCAAAGTGTTTGGGAGGTCCAGAGTTTTCGATTGATGGTTTTCTTATATAAAAAGTATCAGAAAGTTTTAAGATGGATAAAAGATCCTAAGGCTTTGAACAAAGTTAAGACTGAGTTTGAAACATGTACCAATGATGATGATGTTATTGCTACAATGTATAAAGATTTGTTAAAATATAAGGCTGAAGAACAAGTGAAATAATGTATGATGAAATGGGCTAAAACTTTTGGTTAGAGATAGTATACAAATGGATCAATGAGGAAATATGTAGTTGAGGTTTGCTTTGTTTTACCCTTAAAGAGAATTTTTATGAAATAGCAATAGCACTTAGACTTATGTACCACTTCACAGTGCTTTACATCCCTCTTTAATGGTTTACAGAGTCAGCATATTGCCCCCAACAATCTGGGGGCAATATGGTCCTCATTTTACTGACCTAGGAAGGATTGAAGGCTGAGTCAACCTTGAACCTGGTGATATTCGTACTGCCAAATTGCTAGCAGCCAGCAGTCAGCAGAAGTATATTGCAGTACTGCATTCTAACCACTGTGCTACCACAGGTCTTGTGTATCATTGGTATCTGTCAGCAGAAAATCTGTCTATATAAAGGTACTTCGATTTTTTTCTGGAAATGTGAACAACATAAAGGATCATTTTACTATGTTTGATGGAGTTGCAAGAAAGGTAAAAACATTGGATACAAAGACATACAATAATTCAGAAGATTTTAAAGATTAAAGTACAACTGGAAAAAAAAGACATTTCTTTTGGAATTAATGAACAGGAATTTTAAAAAAAAGCTATGAAAGTTTGTTTTCATATATTGTAACCACAACAAAATTATTATATGCTCAGAAGTGGAAAGGTTCGACATTACTCACAATGGAGGAATGGCTGGTAAAGATGCTGACTTGCACAAATAAACATGTTTTTTAAAGAGAAAAACGGGAAACTCCTTCTAAGCTTTTTGCATGAAAAAAATGCAGTCATGATTTGTGGTTTTGATGATTAGGAAAAAAAATTGATAATAGGTTTGGTAATCATAGAGTAAGAGTTAATATTGTAATTACAGTTATGTTTGCTGCAGAACAAATCAGAAGCTTTCTATTTCTTTTGGTATTTTTACCATTTTTCTTGCTTCTTTCTTCTTTTTTTTGCATCTTTTACTATTTGTTTCATTTGTGTTCGTTTTATGTTCTTTATAAAACTTTTAATGAAATTTATACCAAAAGTAAATCATACATCAGACCAATATCTGAACTGGGGTTGCCTTATATTTTTAGTAGCAGATTGTTTTTTGGGTTTGTTGGTATTGGCCTGATATGGTACAGTTGGGCAAATATCTAAGTTCCAACTGGAATCATTATCACTGATATTGTCTATACCCATGATGGTGAACCTATGGCAGGCATGCCCATAGTGGCACACAGAGCTATGTTGCCTGGCACGCAACATAGTTGTTCCTCTTCCGGGTTTCTGGTGTGCATACGCATGCGGCAGTGCTGGAAACTGGTCTTCTGTCTTCCTGTGTGAGCATGCACGCTGGCCAGTTGATCGTAGCTTGCGCATGCCTTCCAGAAACCTGGAAGAGTAGGTGGCTGAAACCGGAAGTTCAGTGGCTGAAACCGGAAGTTCACTTTCAGGCACACGCAAGTTCCCCAGGCAGCTCCTCTTCTGGATTGTGGTCCAGGGGCAGGTGCACATGCTCCCTTTTCGGCACTCAGTGCCAAAGAGATTCACCATTACTGGTCTATACATTAGGCAGGATGGTCACATAAAAAATTCCCCTGCTGCTACTGATTTTGATCTTGAATGATATTATGTCAAAAAGGAATCTTTAAAATCTTTAGGGGTTTGTGTTGGTTGCCTGGATTCTTTGTGCCTCTTAGCAATGAAAGGAACACTAAGCAGTTGCAATGAATAATGAAGGCATCTGTATCATGCATTGAAAATTCAACATTAAAGCAATGCAGGTCACCCTTAGAAAAGAATTGACTTCTATCAATAAAATAACCAGTGGCTCCAAAATTACTTGGAATTCTGTTCTGTTCCTTAGCAAGTCCTTTTGATACAGAGCTAGAATGTGAGATGTGGGGAGATATCAAAAGAGTTTTACCCAAGCTCCCACCCCCAGGACACCAATGAAGGTTAATATAAGGGCAACTTTTGGTGCTGGTCCACTATGGATTTTCTTCATTTCTCTGCACAGATGCATGAGATAGCTACTTTTTCAGTAGTTGGGCAAGATAGCCCCTGTATCCTGAAAGGGAATGGCAAGAACCAGTTTGTCCCTGCTAATTGTGATCCAGGAACTGTACTATGCTTCTATTTCTTCTTTCCATAGGTAGCCAGCCATAACCTGTAATCAGAGAGAGCTATAGCACTAAATTCTAGGTGTGATAGGAATGAAGGCAAATATACATGTATGTATGTTGCATGATCCAATCTGAGTCAGTCACCGGGACTAGAGAGTTAGTCTTTTGAGCTTTCAAACTTATGCTGGAACCCATCTTCAGGGATTTCTCTCATATTTAATAGGGGCAAGAGAAAGGCTTTCAGAGTAGTTGTATTGGATAGACAAAGTCCCTGCCTCTGGGCTGACAGTCCTGGAGATGTTTTTTGTTAACTTATAACCAGGCATTATACAATTTTTGAGGACACTGTAGTAATATTTAAGGGCTTGCTGAATTCTTCACCCAGGTCTTCCAGGTATGAATGTTGGAATAACTGCTTTTCTTTTTTACTTTCTAATGTCTGTTTATTTAATATTGTTTTAGATTGTTGTTTTGTATTGTTTTTATTGTTTTATCATGTACTTTATTGCTGTTTTGTACTTTCACAATAAATGGCACTGTGTTGCTTTGGCATAGGAATAAAGTGTGTAAATATGGATAATAATAATATGCAAATGCATTATACTGTAAATCATTTACTGTGAAAAGACTATATGGATTTTAAAAGATCTAACAACTTCCAGAAATCTGTATCTGATGTGCAATATACATTTTTCTGACCACTTGGCAGGAAGATAAAATTAGCTGTCAAATGGCTACATGCATATAGTGGGAAGTTATTTGGCAGAAGGTGGTAATATCTGTTCAGTTAACAGTCCAATATTATGTATAGTTACATAAAAAATGAATTGGATTCACTTTCAAGTATAGCAGAGTTATGGAATCAGTGACCTGTCAATACTGTTGAATTACAACTTCTAAAATCCCACAACATTACGTTTATGGACTGGAATAATTGGGAAAAATGTAGTTTCCTAATAATGAAAATTGGGGTATATCCTATATCCTACACTGTCCTGTCTTGTGCAACACAATCAACTAATCCATTTTAAAATGCTAATTTTACTTTTGTGTTAAGCCCATGGGCAGTTATATTTCACCCTGTTAAATAGTGAAGCTAGTCACTCTTGTAGTATCAAGAAGCAAGACAAAGTTAGATCCTCTCTACCTGGCTATGAAAATTACTGGTCCCAGTTGCCTGCCGTAATATTTAATGCACAAAGAAAATTTCTTCTAATTTACACTCTCCAGAAAAACTCAGATATATCAATAAAAAAGAGTAATGGTAAAGCTTTTACCTATCCAGTCATGTCTGATTCTAGGGCGGAGTGCTCATCACTTTTCTTAGCCAAGGGAGCCAGCCTTGTCCGAAGATGCTTCTGTGGTCATATGGCCAGCATGATTACACGCTGAGACACATGGAACACCGATTGCACAAAACCTTCCCACCGAAGTGGTACCTATTTATTTACTTGCATCTGCATGCTTTGGAACTGCTAGGAGGGTAGGGGCTGCGGCACGTAATAGTATCTCAGCCTGTTGTATCGCTCTTGGGTTTTAAATTCAGTCTGACAAGTTCAGTGTCTTTAACCACTGAGCCACTGAACCCCCATCTCTATAAAATTTTATACTAAACAACTGCACCGTCATTATATTATATGATACTATTTGAGATAAAAGAATCTAATACCATCTGTTTTCAGATTTCTCTTCCCCAAAATAGACTTTCATATGCCGTATTTCCAATTTAATGACAACTTTTTCAGTAATAATTCATTCTGAAGGAACATTTTTAGTTTTCTTTGTTGTGTTAGGAAAATCAATTTAACCTGAGGTTTATTCAATTAAAAAGAATCCAGGTTAAAGAGGAGATCTGATATGATGTGATTATAAACACTATAAAATGAGAGAATACTTGTAAGCTCCAAATAGCAGACAAAAGGACTGGGCAAAATGCCTACCCTTCCAATTATGTGTGGATGCCAAAATGGGACAGATGAATCACCAAATCTAGAAAAAAATACAGCTCTTAATTATCTTGGGAAGATACTATCAACATTAATATATACTTGCATAGAAACCTTGCTCCCTGTGAAACCATTTACTGAGGATTCTTCTTACTCCTATACTTACGTTATTTCTACCATATGTTGCTATTTTTGGCATATTTATCAACCAACCCTCAAATGAATTTTATACAATAGTGGCCAAAATTGTGTAAACATTTTGGGAAAAGTGTATTTCTAAAACTAATAAATGGTGCTAATAACACCATTTTTTTTGAGTAGTACCATAAAATTATATATCAATGGAAAGATAATTTAATCAAAAATGTAATGCAATAACTTCTATGAAGGATTTGCTATAAGAATAGCAGTTACAGTATAAAGAAGAAAAGTAAAACATGTAGAAAAAACAAGATGCACAAAAATTATCACCATAGAAAAAAATGAGATATACAAAAATTATACTTCAGTTAATACTTAGTTGGGTAACTTTTAGCATGAATTATGGCCTTATAACATCTTCCCATGGAGTGAACTAAGACTTTTAGTTCTGCGGCTTTTATAATGTGAAACTAAGATTGAATGATTGCTTCTATTAAGTGGGTTTTATTGCTGGGCCAGTTGCAACATATGGCTGTGAAAGTTGGACCGTAAGAAAGGCTGAGCGCCAAAGAATGTAGGCCTTTGAATTATGGTGCTGGAGAAGATTCCTGTGAGTCCCTTGGACTGCAAGGTGATCAAACCAGTCAGTCCTAGAGGAGGTCAACCCTGACTGCTCTTTAGAAGGCCAGATCCTGAAGATGATACTCAATACTTGGGCTGCCTAATGAGAAGAAAGGACTCAATGGAGAAGTCCCTAATGCTGGGAAAGATTGAGGGCAAAACAAGAAGGAAACGACAGAGAACGAGGTGGCTGGATGGACTCACTGAAGCAGTAGGAGTGTGTTTAAATGGATTCCAGAGGATGGTAGAAGACAGGAAAGCCTGGAGGAATGTTGTCCATGGGGTCACGATGAGTCAGACATAACTTTAACATAGCATAACATAATAACAGAGTTGGAAGGGACCTTGGAGGCCTTCTAGTCCAACCCCCTGCCGAGGCAGGAACCCTACACCATTTCAGACAAATGGCTATCCAACATTTTCTTAAAAATTTCCAGTGTTGGTGCATTCACAACTTCTGCAGGCAAATTGTTCCACTTATTGATTGTTCTGTCAGGAAATTTCTCCTTAGTTCTAAGTTGCTTCTCTCCTTGATTAGTTTCTACCGATTGCTTCTTGTTCTACCCTCAGGTGCTTTGGAGAATAGTTTGATTCCCTCTTCTTTGTGGCAAACTCTGAGATATTGGAACACTGCTATCATGTCTCCCCTAGTCCTTCTTTTCATTAAACTAGACATATTGAGTTCCTGCAACCGTTCTTCATATGTTTTAGCCTCCAGTCCCCTAATCATCTTTGTTGCTCTTCTCTGCACTCTTTCTAGAGTCTCAACATCTTTTTTACATTGTGGCGACCAAAATTGAGTACAATATTCCAAGTGTGGCCTTACCAAGGCATTATAAAGTGGTATTAACACTTCATGTGACCATGATTCTATCCCTTTGTTTATGCAGCCCAGAACTGTGTTGGCTTTTTTGGCAGCTGCTGCACACTGCTGACTCATATCTAAATGGTTATCCACTAGGACTCCAAGACCCCTCTCACAGTTACTACTATTGAGCAAGGTACCACATATATGGTACCTGTACATTTTGGCTTGTTTGCCTAAATGTAGAACCTTACTTTTCACTGTTGAATTTCATTTTGTTAGATAGCGCCCAATGTTCAAGTCTGTCAAGATCTTTCTGTAACTTGAGCTTATCTTCTGGAGTGTTGGCTATTCCTGCCAGCTTGGTGTCATCTGCAAATTTGATGAGTTCCCCATCTATCCCCTCGTCCAAGTCATTGATGAAGATGTTGAAGAGTACTGGGCCTAAAACAGAGCCTTGGGGTAGTCCACTGCATAGTTCTCTCCATGTGGATGTAGTTCCGTTGAGAACTACTCGTTGAGTGTGGTTGGTCAACAAGTTATGAATCCATTTGGTGGTGGTGCTGTCTAACACATTTTTCTACTTTATCTAGTAGTAAGTTATGATCTACTTTATCAAATGCTTTACTGAAGTCCTGAAGTAAATTATATCGGCAGCATTCCTCTGGTCCACTAATTTTGTCATTTTGTCAAAGAATGCAATAAGATTAGTCTGGCATGATCTATTTTTGACAAACCCATATTGGCTTTTGGTTATTACTTTGTTTGCTTCTAGGTGTTCGGTGATTCGTTGCTTGATTATCTTTTCCAGAATCTTCCCTGGTATTGAGGTCAGGCTGATAGGTCTGTAGTTTCCTGGATCTGTTTTTTTTCCTTTTTTGAAGATGGGAACTACATCAGCTCCTCTGGCAGTTCCCCTGTGCTCCAGGATCTTTGAAAGATATAGTTCAGTGGTTCTGAGATCTCGTCTGCCAGTTCCTTCAGAACCTTGGGGTGTAATTTATTCGGTCTTGTGATTTGAACTCGTCTAGGGTAGACAGGTGTTTATTTACCATTTTTTTCCCTATTTTAACTTGTGTTCCTAATCTGTTTTTTGTGGTGCTGTTTTTGATAGGTTGGATTGTTTTTTCCTTTGTGTAAAGACAGATGCAAAAAATGAGTTAAGTAGATCTGCTTTCTCCCTGTTGCTTGTCACCTTCTTGCCACTTTCTCCCAGCAATAGGCCAATTGTTTCCTTGACTTTTTTCTTGTTTTTAACATATTGAAAGAAGCTTTTTTTGTTATTTTTTACTTTTGTCGCTAGCCTTTGTTCATTGTGAGCCTTAGCTTTCCTCACTTCATCATTACAGGCTCAGGCTATTTGCTGATATTCTGCCTTAGTTATTTGCCCCTCTTTCCATTTTTTATACTTGTTCTTTTTGTCTTTCAATTTGTCCGATGCATCCATGCTGGTTTCTTTTGAGATCTATTATTTTTCTTCTTCATTGATATTGTGCTAGACTGCACTTTTATAATCTCACTTTTCAAAATTTCCCAAGCTTCTTGAGTTGTTTTCCCCTTGAGGATTCTCATCCATGGAATCCTTCTCAAGCTCTGAGTTTATTGAAATTAGCTCTCTTGAAGTCCAAGACTCTAGTTTGACTTTGTTCTACTACTTATGTTTGCATAATGTTGAATTCCAGTATTGCATGATCACTTGCCCCCAGGGTTCCTGTAGCTTCAATACCTTCTATCATTTCATCTCTGTTAGTGAGAATTAAGTCCAGTATGGATGATTCCCTTGTACCCTTCTCTACTTTTTGGGAAACAAAGTTGTCTGCTAGGTTTGTTAGGAACCTGTTGGATCTTCCACTTGGTGCAGAGTTTGTCTCCCAGTTGATGTCAGGGTAGTTAAAATCACCCATTACTACTGTGATGTGCTTTCTACATACCTTAGTTAGCTGACTAGCAAAAAATTCATCTACTTACTCTGTTTGGTTGGGTGGCCAGAGGAAGTAGATTAATTTTGCAACTAACAACAATGACAAAATTGCTGGGTCGCTTCTGACTACAAGTTTCTTTAGTTGGCGCCATATATTTTCAATTGGGTTATTGAAAAAAATAATAACTGAGTTATTTCCAGGTCATTCCAGCAGTAGAATATGATTATCTTGAAAGTCCAAAACAAAGTGCTGTTATTAGCCATCAAACCTCAAAAATACACTTTTCCCAAAAGATTTCCACAATTTTGGCCACTATTGTACAATATTTTCCATAATTTACTGCTTTATCATATGCTTTCTCTAAATGAGCACAATACAATAGCATTTCTCACTTATATTTCTCAATGATCTATGGATGAGCAAAAGTCTTTTCTGCATAGACTTAGCCTGGCATAAACTACATTGCATTTTCCCAGTTTTGCTCATCAATGATTCTTTCATTTATAATTCTGCTAAATCTCTTTGAAATACTTGAAAATGGGTGCCCTGTAGTTTTGCTGGTTTTCTTCCTAACCCTTTTTATCAGGGAACAATAACTGTGCTCTTTCAATTGTCAGACATACATGCAAACATAAAGTACATTAAGCAAATTTTGTGGTCACTCCATAGGCAAAACAAATCTATATTTTAACACTTTTCCAGTTATATTGTCTACACCTGCAGCCTTACCATTTTTTTCAGCATTCTTACAACATTTATGACTTTTTAAAAATCATTTTTTTATTTTTGTAAAAACTTCAGTTAGAGGAATTTAGAATGAAGTAATATTAGTTTATCTTAATAGATGTTACAATTTAGCAATAGCTCTTAGCAATAGCACTTGGACTTATATACCACTTCACAGTGGTTTACAGCCCTTTCTAAGTGGTTTACAGAGTCAGTCTATTGCCCCCAACAATCTGTGTTTTCATTTTTCTGACCTCAGAAGGATGGAAGGCTGAGCCAACCTTGAGGCGGTAAGAATCGAATTGCTGGCAGTCGGCAGAATTAGCCTGCAATACTGCTTTCTAACCACTGTGCTACCATAGCTCTTAATTTACCTCGTTTTCTGGCAAAAATAATTTGCAACAATGGTATTTATAGTACTGGAATAACAGGGTCACATGCAATAAAACATAATTATTCCCCAAAGAATAGACTAAGGCTTTGATTACAATGAAAATTTAGTAGTCTGTATGTCTGCTGAAATTCTTAGTTCAGAAGTATGCCAATGCTTTTTGATGAGTTGTTAAACTGCAGTCTTTGTTGATCCATTGCCTAATTATGCAAATTCTTGTTGAGACAGCATGGGGGAGTTAGGACAGCATGAGGTAGATGCAATATGAACCAGTTCAGAGCCAGTCTATATGAAGTGGGAATTGATGGCCTGCTTGATGGCCATTTTTATGTTTAATTCTGAAGTACTGTGAGATTCAGACTAAAAAAACATGTTAGAGAGGAGAAATGGGGGAAGTAGGAAACAAATTCACTGATTCATGCAGCACTATTTTAATGACAACATGCCATGAATTATTACTTGAGTTAAAGTGACTGAATGGACCAATGTTTGCTATATTGACTGTCTTCAGTAATAACTTCTTACTGTTCCAAATATCTTTTAATCATCTTACTGATTCCATTTATCCATTGTATCCCTTGATTTGCTACTTTTTTACTTTCTTCAGTTATACCAAACAGTTTTTTCCTATTATCTTGCTACATCATATGATCATATCTAAACACACACACATAACATACACACATATGTTTTTTTTGTGTGTATGTAGACTCCATCCGTCCATCCGTCCGTCTGTTTCCCACTTTATTTTGTATAACTGAAGATGGTGTACACATAATACAGTATTCCCACCTCCTATTTTCTGCACAGTAATAAGTGGGTAGGAGGTGAATTGGCTAGAGAGATTGACTGGCACAAAGTTGCCCAGCCAGCTTTCATAAGTAAGGGAGAAATTAAACTCACAGATTTCTAGTCCTACATCTTAATCACTATACCAGCCTGGCTTTTCTGCATATGTGAGTTTCTGCTTGCTGATCATTGCCCCAAACAATGGGCAACCTTTATTGATCCAGAAAAGATTGATAGGTATGTTTTCAATAACCATCTATACATTCATAATTTGACAGTGTTTATCTTTTCTTTATCAGCATTCAGCTTTCATATTACATATTGTTATGGGAACAACAATTGCTTCAATAACTCTGATCCTTGTTTGCATGAATATCCTTATATTTATTTATCTTATCTAATTTTCCCACTGCTTTTCTGCCAAGGATAGTCTCCTCTTTATTTCGCTAATGCATAGTTCATTTTATATATTCCTGAGCATATATTTGCTGTATATATTAAAGAAATATGGGTAATTGGGTGTTTTTTGCTTTAACGTGGTCCATATTCTGGAATTATCTACTCAGCCAAAGGCCTTGCCCTAAAGCCTTAGTAATTTAATAATAATAATAATAATAATAATAATAATATTTTAATTTGTATACCGCCCTTCTCCCGAAGGACTCAGGGTGGTGAACAGGCAAGTAAAATACAAACAGAAACATACACAATATTAAAACAACCCTTAAGAAACTTATTCAATTAGCCAGGAAATTTAAAATAACATTACACCCCATAAAATTACAGAAATTTAAAACCCATCAAAATTCAATTAAAATTTAAAATTTAAAAATCAGGCCAGTCCAGCCATATGAAATAAATAGGTTTTAAGTTTGCGGCGAAAGGTCCTAAGGTCAGGTAGTTGTCGAAGCCCAAGGGGAAGCTCGTTCCACAGGGTAGGAGCCCCCACAGAGAAGGCCCTCCCCCTGGGGGCCGCCAGTCGACACTGTATTGTTGATGCAAACATAAACCACTTAGTTCACTTCTCCCTTATTCAGATGACAGAACCAAAGTATGCAAAACTAGTTTTCTCTGGGAGGAACTGGAAGCGTTGTGGTGATACTGGCTGGAAATAGTGAGCTCCAATGAGCTTTGCGAAAATCCAGCCAGACAAACCACTGTTGGGGTGGTGGTGGTCTTCAGACCGTAAATGTCCTGTAGGAACAGGGAAGAAAGAGAGGCACCTCAGAAGTCCAAGAGGAACAGACAAGTTCCCCAAAGGGTCAGAAGCAGCTTTTTGATCTGGCGGTGGAGGCAGCAGTCATTGAAATGACCGCTACAAGCTGGGCCAACCAGATTAAGATTTGCGCTGGAGCGGTGATTGAATGGAGTATTGTTACCAGTTGAGTGATTGGCCAACTCACAGGTAAGAAGAAAAAAAGTTTAAAAGAGGTCCCAGTGTGAAATAAGTGGCTAATTGGCACTTGGGAATTCAAAGTGAAGGGGAAAAAAACAAAGAGGAACTTAGAAGATTAAAGTCCAAAAAGGAGAACTTTCTACCTGGATTTAAGATTGGATTTGGAAGAGAATAAATATAATACAAGAAAAAGAAAACTGAGGGAAAGCATTCTTTTACAAAACAAAGGAATTAATGGAAGAGAAAGTACTTTCTATGTGGATTTAACACTAATACTTTGTTGCCTGGGAATTTGTGGATTGGAGAGGGACATTGCTGGTGAAAAAAAAGCATTGCAACGATTGTTTTGAGGAGTGTTTGTTTGACCAGCTGGAGCATGACTTCAAAAGAAGTGGAAAAAATAAAATCTTAAACTGGAATAGTCTAAATGAATATTTGAACTGGACACTATTTGGAAATAAAAAAAGAAAAAAGAGACATTATATGATCTTGAATTTGGACTATGTATAAACTAAAATAACAATAAACTTAAAGATTTTTTCTCTTTGAATTGTTAACATGGAAAATTGGAAGTATGAATATGAAGAACTAAGGGAGATGCTTAAGAAGGTGCAAGAAGCATTTAAATGAAATAAAGAAGCAGAGGACTGGTTAGAATACAAAAAAAAGGAAAAAGAAAATATAAATGAGAAGCAAGAACATAATGTTGAAAAGAAAATAATTGAAGATAAAGAATGAAGATAAACTTCAGAGAATAATTAGAACTGCAGAAAAAATAATTGCTACCAACCTGCCTTCCATTGAGGACCTGTATACTGCACGAATCAAGAAGAGGGCCGTGAAAATATTTACAGACCCCTCGCATCCTGGACATAAACTGTTTCAACTCCTACCCTCAAAACGACGCTATAGAGCACTGCACACCAGAACAACTAGACACAAGAACAGTTTTTTCCCGAAGGCCATCACCCTGCTAAACAAATAATTCCATCAACACTGTCAAACTATTTACTGAATCTGCACTACTATTAATCTTCTCATAGTTCCCATCACCAATCTCTTTCCATTTATGACTGTATGACTATAACTTGTTGCTGGCAATCCTTATGATTTATATTGATATATTGACCATCAATTGTGTTGTAAATGTTGTACCTTGATGAATGTATCTTTTCTTTTATGTACACTGAGAGCATATGCACCAAGACAAATTCCTTGTGTGTCCAATCACACTTGGCCAATAAAAATTCTATTCTATTCTATTCTATTCTATTCTATTCTATTCTATTCTATTCTATTCTATTCTATTCTATTCTATTCTATTCTATTCTATTCTAATGGATAATTATATTGGGATTGACAGTGACAAAATAAAAATGGATGGGGGAAATATTCCTCAAAAAAGAAAAAGGAAGAGAAGAAAATGGGAAAAGATTGAGAAGAAGAATCAAGAGGATAACAATCTTAAAAAGTAGAGAAAGGATTCAGGAGGAAAGATACAATAAACATAAAAAGAAAAAGAAAAAGAAGGAAATGAGAGAATGGGACAAAGGAAAAATATCAAGAATTGGAATTCTGGAGAGACCAAAAGAAAATGGTTAAAAGGGGAGGAATAGTGGATAATAGAAAGGGAAATAAAGCATTAATTTGTTGATTTAAGGGAATGGTATTGGTAGTAGAAAATATATTTAAGAAGTAAATTGGAAGAAGTATACAGATTACTGTAAAATGGAATAATTAAGAAACAAAACTGAAATGTTAGTAAATGACGTATGTAAGGATGAAATGTAATGTATGTAAGAAGCAAAAAAGAAGTATATTGTTTATTGTAAAATGGATCAGCAGATGCAATGTGAAAGATAGAATGGTTTAAAGTGAAAATAATTGAAACTGAGATATATAATTGAAATGCTAGTAAATGAGAAAAACAATTGATGTGGGAATAAGAAATTATGAAAGAAAAGAGGTGGAAGGTTAAATTAGCTATAAGGTTTTAAGGTAAAAATGGAATAAGTGGAAAGACACTGTTAATAATTAAAAATGTGATGGGGATTCTGAGAAATATATTCAATAAATGGAGAAAAAATCGGGATTACCTGGACACCATAGCAGAAAATATTGAACTGAAAATGAATACAGCAATAGAGAGAGAAAGGAAGAAGGAGTAGGGAGATGGAAGGGAGGGAGAAGAGAGGAAGGAGAAAGAGGAATAGAAGAAAGGAAAAGGAGAGGAAGAAAGGAAGGAGAAATAAGAGTAGGAGAGAAGGTTAGATAGGATGGAAGAAAGGAGGGGGGGGGGAGAAAGGAAGGAAAAGTAGAAAAGGAGTAAGAGAGAGGAATGAAGAAAGTAGGAAGGATAAAAGAAGGGAAGAAGGGGAAAGAAAAGAGAGGGAGAAGGAGGATTGCTGTAAAACAAAAAAGATGAAATGGAAGAAAGGCAACCCAAACATGTTTAAACTTATCAGGATGAAGAATAAATTACTATGAAAGTTAAAAGAGAATATATATGATTAAAAATGGAGGAATTAGAACTTGAGGGCGACAGAAGATGTTTATATAATAAGCATAAAAGTATTAAGATAAGTTAAAAAATATGGAAAAAGAAGGTTTTGGCAGAAATTGTAACTATGTAAAATGTATTTGGATATGACAAGTTGTATAAGATATTTATTTATTTATTTATTTATTTATTTATTTATTAAATTTTTATGATATAGTCAGTGCTCTGTTCATAAAATATGTGGGTGTGTGTGAAAGAAAAAAATCAATAAAACTTGATTCAAAACTAGCTTTCTTACCTGGTATCAGCAACATGGGTGGAAAATTTCATGCTAGTATCATTTCTATCAGCTAAAGTATGGCTGGCTGGCCCTTTAATTTGCCGGGGAGAGCACAGTAATGCCATTAGATATTGCCAATAGGCGAATAAACAAACTTGGCCTTTGGTGAGAATGAAGATATTTTAAGTGTGTTTCCTGTGGCATTTAGAGAAATTGTCTTAGCTTAAAAACAATGTTCATTAAACATTGGATTAATTTTTCCTGTAGTTGGAACTCTACCATTAGAAATAACATTTGACATCACAGCTACAACATTTTGCTTTGCTCCAAAGGCAAAATAAAATGAGTTCCACTTCACAGCTTTGTCAGATAATGTTGCCCTACCATTTAGCTTAGCATGTAGAATCAACATTGCTAGTGGCTGATGAGAAGACATTAAGAATGAATTTACTTATTAGGTTTCTTTTTAATAAGAAAAGTGAGGAATCAATATGCCACTTCTGGTATTTCAAACTCTTTCCAGCTGACCTTTTGATGACCCCAACAGCTTTTCTGTTCTCCCTAAAAGGCATCACTTCTCAGAAACATCTGCTTATGCCCTAGGGCTATTTTCTCCTACTCTTAAATTAAAAAGGAAGAAAAAAAAGAGGAAAAGCAATTTTAAAATAAATGCAACATATTATCATGAACTATGTCAGAATGTTTTTCACTTGGAAAAGCTTTTACAAATGTGCTGATAAAAACATTGCAACACTATGTTAAACTGTAACAAATGTATTCCTACAAACCAGGAAAAGTATTTCAAAATTTTTCTCCTAGGTCATTTTTGTCCAAATAAATTTATTCACCAATGGGTATACCAGGTGATTAAGGTACTGAATTTGAAATGGGGAGTTTTCGGTCCAATTTCCCACTGAACCACAGACTTCACCTTCCCTTTCTCTGCCCCACCTATCTTATAAGGCAGATGAAATAAAATGAAGATAGACCCTTGCGTTTCTCCTTGAGTTCCAAAAAAATAAAAATCAGGAGATATAAACATGATATATAAATTAAAAGGGTCTTTTGTTCATGCAAGCAATTTTGTGCAGGGACCAATCCAGCTTAAAAAAAGAAAGGACTAACTCATTTCCTTTTCATACTGTCTTCCAAGTGAAAACATTCCACCTCACTTCCCTAAACAATACTTTTTTTGCAAACAGAAAATAGAAGATCAACTTACAGTAAGAAGAGAGTCATTTCCAGCTGAAAAATGATCTGGCGAGCAAAAGATCTAAGATTCTTATTTCCAAAGTGTAGGGTCTCATGCAGTTGCTTTTTATGAAAAATGAACAAGCACAGGATTGAATACAGTACACCTTCTCAAAAGCATTTATTTATTTATTTATTTATTTTGTCACAACAGAATATATAAGCATAAGCATGCAGTAACTTATTAATTGGATATAATGAAAGAAAACAATAGGACAGGAACGGTAGGCATGTTTGTGCTCTTATGCACATCCCTTACGGACCTCTTAGGAATGAGGTGAGGTCAATAGTAGACAGTTTTTGGTTAAAGCTTTGGGGATTTTGAGAAGGGACCACAGAGTCAGATAGTGTGTTCCAAGCATTAACAACTCTGTTACAGAGGTCATATTTTCTGCAATCAAGATTGAAGCATTAAGTTTAAATCTATTGTTTGCTTTTGTATTGTTGTGATTGAAGCTGAAGTAGTCTTTAACAGGAAGGACATTGCAATAGATGATTCTATGAGTTAAACACAGGTCCTGTCGAAGGCGGCGGAGTTCTAAGTTTTCTAAACCCAACATTTCAAGTCTGGTGGCATAAGGTATTTTGTTGTATTCAGAGGAGTGGAGAACTCTTCTTGTAAAATATTTCTGGACACGTTCAATTGTATTGATGTCAGAAATGTGGTATGGTTCCAGACAGGCGAGCTGTATTCAAGAATTGGTCTAGCAAATGTTTTATAAGCTCTGGTAAGTAGTGTAGTGTTAATGTTAATTTTTATTTTGGCTATGTGTTATTCCCCTTAGGAAAGGAAAGGAACTAAATGGCAATTAAGGCAGGTACATGAAAAGTCTGGAGTTTTTTTGGTCTGCAATATCTGCCCTTTCCTAATAGTTGTCCTTTAAACTAGTTCCATTTTATGCATTTGTTTATTTGTTGCATTAGTTATCCTGCTTTTTCTGCAATAGCTCTCTTTTATCAATATCTTTTGCAGGATATTTAGGAATGAAGGGCTTGCAGATCCCAATGCTGCTACAATCCATATTATTTGAGAATGTATACTCTCAAAAGGACAAGACAAAGAATATAGTTATTATGATCTGCAGAAGTGAAAATGGCAATGGGTATTCACACAACACTGCTCAGGACAACCTCAGCATGACAATGAAAGTTGACCTGCTTAGTTCGGAAGAGAAGTACAAGTTGCACTAGTGTTTATATTGTGACAGGATTAAAGTAAAAAGGATACACAATTCTATGAAATATATGAAATATATATATGTCGGTATTTGTGTATGTGTATGTTTATACATGTATATGTGTGTCTATGTATACATACAAGTTTGTATATATGTGTATATCACACACATAGACAACTAGTACATGGAATGTCAGAAACATGAATCAAGGCAAACTGCTGATTTTAGACTTGAACACTAACATTATGAAAGTTATGAGCTGAAAAGTGCTAGAGTGGGATATTTCATAACACAGGAATATTAGATCTGCTGAAAATGAAAATCATAGGAGAAATAGAGCAGACATTGTTAACAAAATGTGTTAACAACTGATCAGATACAAAAATGACAAAATGATTAAAATTTATATTCTTATGACTTGCCCTGCCATTGTTGATGGGAGCGTTCTTGGTGATTCTTGGGTTTAGGCTGCTTACTGTTAGTTTGTTTGGCAGTTCTTTGGGCTATTGTTTACTTCTCGTTCTGATGTTAAACTTTGTGTTAATTTATGCTCCTCTGGGTGTTGGTTGCTGGTGAGGAAGTATTTGGTTCTTTTGTTCCCTTTTTGGCTTTTCAGTTGTCTCTTTTGTACAGTATGTAGATGTTGTTTATCTCTATGTGCCTATTGATGGTCAATTTGTCATAATGCCAGGCTTCCAGGAATTCTCTAGCATTTCTGGACTTGGATTGGTCTAGGATGGTCACAATTCCCCAGTTAAAACTGTGGTTATCTCTATCCATGTGTTGTAAAATTAAAGACTTTTTGTTGTGTCTTCTGACTGCTAGTTGGTGTTCATGGAAGTATTTTACTTGTCTGATGCCTGTTTGTAACGTTTGTAATGTTTGTAATGGTTATCACAGTCTTTATATCGTTGTAGATGACTCCTGTTTTTTCTTCCCGGATCTGCTCAGTTTTTTGGTTTACTTAGGATGTTTTGGAGGTAATTAATTATTTTGTGTGCTAGGCTGATACCATGTGATTGTAGCCACTAGAATATAAATTGAAAACAAACCCTACTTCCTACTAGCATTAATGATATTACCTAGTTTGGATAATGAAATGTCTGCAAGAAAACAATCAAGCTCAGAGAGCACCAAGGACCTCTCACATTGTAAATAGCCAAAAGAAGAGGTTAAGCAAAATAGAATAGAGCCAGAAAAGTCTATCCAAATAATGGAAAGACTTCTAGAGGAAAGCAAGAGCAAAAGGACACCAGAGAATATCACTAAATAAGCAATGCAAAGAAACTGAAGAGAACAATCAAATGGAAAGACACAGGATTTGTAATCAAGGGAAACTTTAATACATAGTTTTTTCTTCATCAAGGATAGCAACTAGAGTTTTATTACAAAAAGACTTGATTGTTCAAATGTATACAAATTGTCCTTGATTGTCCATATAAAAGACAGTGGTTTCCTATTTATGTCATTTTGAAAAACATATCTTTTGAAACTATTTCTAGTTTATGTTCACTTTCTTTCAGTTGAACTTGATTTTAAAACTGAAACTTCCTCTGTGTTTGACAACAATTTTCTCTGTCTGAACTTGACATCTTCACTTCACTCCTCCCCAATTATTTACCGTACCTCCATTAACACTTTTCTGATTCTGATATTGTTTCACAAATTATTTCTTAAACTTTAATGCTTTTACTAACACTGCGCTCTCTTTGTTACTTCCTTCTCCAGAGTCGCTTATTTTTCCTGTTTCCACCTCCTTCCTTAAAGCATCTGAGCTGAGGTAATATTTAGTATTTTTCTATCAATACAACAATGTTATTCTAAACCTTCACTTTCTAACAACCTATGTGATAACTCTCTTCTGAGTTACTGCTGGAAGAAGGCAGAGTTATGTTTTTTTGGGGGGAAAAAAGAAGAGATGGTACAAATATGTTTAACTGTACCAAAAAAATTCCCCAGACTGCTGATATCTAGGTCTGATCACCGGATGAGAGCCAGACATCCTGGTGAGCATAAATAGGCCATAGAAAAAAAATACTAATATGGAAGTCTATGAGTTGATAAAATACCAATCAATTTTTCTAAAACTGTGCCATTTAAATTCTATTTATGTTTTGCTGTAATATATGGAAAACATAATCATGGCCAAGAGGCAGGAAAAGACAAATTTATATTATATTACATATAACCTTAAGTAAAGGACAGTGCTAAAGGATGCTTGAATTATAGAACAGTTGTACATATCTCACATGCTAATAAAACAAAGCTCAAAGTTTTGCCATCCAACAACATTCAGAAACATTATGCAACACATAAATCAAAACTTGCTAAATCTGACATTGTGGTGCTAGAGAAAATAGTTGCAGAATATTTTGGATTCAATTCAAGATATACTGTAAAACCTAATTGCTCATTGGTAGCACTAATAACAAGGCTAAAGCTTATAAGTTTTGGATACATAATATGAAAGCAAGAGTGGCTGGAGAAGACTATGATGATTATAAAAAGTAAATGCAATTAAAAAACTTGATTAACACGAGATGGCTAGAGTCTATCACTGATGACCAAGAGCTTACAAGAAGTTCAAAAAGAAGTTACTGACGTACAATTCAATGTAATGATTTTCATTAAAGCATGAAAAGTAGGAAATGACTGAATGATTAAAAACAAACATTTTGAAAGACAGCTATACATGTGTATATGTGTCAGTGAGGAAAAAAACTGTCTATAATATTGCAGCCTGCATTTTGTAATGGAAGTATTGCTGAATATACTGTATAGGCTGAAGGCAGTAGTTCAAATATTCAATAAGAATTAGATAGGATCCTCTATTTCTGTGAATAATGCATCAGCATTCTAACACAAACACATATCTGTAAGTCCAGAAATGTGTTTCAGAAAAATCTTGAACCACTCTGAAAAGTATGTTATTTGCTATTTTATAAAAAAAACCCAGGATTGACTCATGATATGAATGGGATGAGCTACAACTGACAGCAATAAAGGAGAATATTTGTAACTCAGGGTTGAGCTGAGGTTTGGGGCTCTCTGAGTTTGGTTGTTTTCTTTTATTATCTAAACGAGGTAACATTGTCAGCATTGAAAAAGCAACTAAGCTCAGAGAGTACCAAGGACCCCTCATTGGGGTTCCTTGGTACTCTCCATTTCATGAGACAGACAGAACAGTAGGCAATTGTCTTTTCATATTGTTGACTGCCCCATCAAATAATCCCTTGTAAAGGAAATATTTACAAGGTCCAAATTTAATAAAAGCTGTCTTCCTCAAGAAACAGAATTTTTCCTATTATATGGTAGATGCAATAGTTTTATTAAAAGGAAAAAGAAAAAGAACCTTTTCCCCCTCAAACAATTTCCATAAGTCCTTTATTACTATAGAATATTGATAGTTAATTATCCTGATGCTGTAAAATATATTTATTCTGCTTGTGTGAGTGTCTCATTATTATTTCCCCAAAGTTGAAAAGAGAAGCTTAGAATAAGGAATCTTTTATCAGAGAGAATAATAGCAGCATGAAATGCATGCTGGCTGGCATATGGATAATTTAGGCATATTGGATGGAAAGGGATGCTTTAAGATTACTTTTGAAAAGTAAAAATAGAATTGCAGCTGATTCAGAGCCAACTCAGGCATTTTTGAAACTAAAGAGATCACTTCAAGCCTTTTTTCTTTTCTTTTTTCTTTTCTTTTCTTTTCTTTTCTTTTCTTTTCTTCTTTTCTTTCTCCTCTTGGAATTGGAACAAATCCATTTATTGTGTACTGTTAGTGATCCTTCTCACTTTACAAGCCTTAGTAACTGTCACCACATCCTTGATATGCCAAGAGTTTGTCAGCATGATGGAAGATGAATGTCTAGACTTTTTCCTCCTTCTCCAGATGGAACTACAATTGCCATTGGCTTCTTTCAATAGTGAAAAGCAGCTGCAGGGGACATCTGGCAGGAGGGGAAAGACATTGTTTAACCACCTGTTTGTCTTCTCAAGATCACCTTTCTCCAAATTGCTTTTCTTTCAAGAAACTAATCACCTTTATACTCCCAATCTTCTGCTCAATCTGAAACTATTCAAAGATGCTTTCAACTGTACAAAATCGACAAGATAAATAATTATGGAACTACAGGTAATAAGTAAATTGGCCTTGCTTTCTCTATCTCTACCTCTTTTTTACTCTTCTGTCTCTCTTCTGTATTTGATTGCCTACTCTGATGTCATAGTTGCCTGACCAGGACAACTTTTTCCAGAGCTATAGAGGTGTGTGCTTTTTTTCCTGTTTAAAAGTGATCTCTGACTGACTCTGGTATGACAAGCAATTCCAATGAAGAGTCCACGTTCCATGAACAACTTGTAACAAATAAAACAATATGGAATTATGGAACCCTATTTCAAAAGATAATTAAAAAATATTTAGTTTAAAATATTTTAAGAATAGAAAATAAATAGCTACCTTAATGTTTTTAAAAGGAAGATTAAAAAACATGAAATATGAATAAAGTATCAGTAAAGAAAGAATTTACAATTATCAAAATTTGAATTCCCCCCCTTTTTTATTAATTACATTTATTGAACTAGGTTGGCTATATCATCGTAATGATTATAAATTCTAAGCATGAATATTGATATAGGTAGTCCCGAGCTTACAGTTACAATTGGTACCAGAATTTCCATTGCTAATCAGGATGATTGTGAAGTGAGGTAAACAAAGGAGTTTCTGAGAAAAGATCAAGAAAAAAAATGTGGGATACTGTTTGATAGGATTAAATTTCAATATGTTGTTTCTAGTGATTCCTAAGGGATTTTTTCTGATCAATTTGAAAGATGAGACTTAAAGATCTGTTATGGAAAATTATGGAAAGAAGAGGTTTTTTTGAATTTTTTAAAAAAATGATAAATTACGGTTAAAATAAATGAAAGGAATATGAAACTGATTTTCTTAAGAGGATCTCTCTCTCTCTCTCTCTCTCTTGATAGAGAGAGAGAGAGAGAGATATGTATGTATGATCTCATATCTACATCAAACAACAAGTAAGGAGCCATTTTATCTAGTGGACTTTTGCTGATTAAGATCGAATGATAAGACTTTATTGTTTGCTAATAGACATTAGCAATCAAAAACAAAATAAATGAAATCTGAGTTGAAAGCACAGATACACACACACAAGCATGCACTCATACATACACAAATCTACCTCTTATAGGAAACTCCCTAGAAATGTTGAGCATTCCTGGGAATTTTGAATATTTCCACATTCCTGGAAATGTACCCTATGAATGCTGGTTGCTGTAGATACTATGTGTTTATAACTATGGCTTTGCCTGATAGATTACAATTACAATTGAATTATTAGTTAACAGAGGTCAGATAGCACAACCTCTACATGACATGGCCTTCAATTTTTGAACTTTCATTGAGAGCTTTCAAAGGTTCTCTATGAATAGCCTTGGCACTGTATTCTGATTTGAAGTTCTATCACCCTCGAAGAGAGACCTTTAACAATTTATTAGAGAAATTAGTTGACTATTTTTGCCATAGCTACTTAAATAGCTGAACCACTTTCCAATTTAAGAGAGAGAAAAAACAAACAGACTCAATGTGAAACAAGAGGAAAACAGTGAGAAAAGTACAAAATAAACAAGAGATTTACAAGCATAAGATTAAGTAAATTAAATGCAAATTTTCAGAATAATAGTGTCACTTTAAAATTACAGGTCATTATTAAAATGAGATTAATATACACATATCAACAATAGTAATACACATAGTATAAAGTATAACTTAAAATAAAACATTCTGTGGTCAGTATGAAATCTATTGTTTGACAAATCATATATGACTTAAATGTTAAAACTTTATTTTGAGAGAAACCTATTTTTCAATATAGTACCAATCATGAATAAAAATATAGTTACAAAATAATTTCCATGTTAAACACTGTGTCAGATTGTTTGTGAGATCATATTTAGACATCAAGGCATAGTCTCACAATTTAATTTTCATTATTCTATATGAATTTTCTAATGAAAAGTGTAGAGTGTAGGGTGTCCTGGAAGATGTTAACATGTATAAAATTACTTTGGTATACTTTGTAGAAATTTAAGGTGCAGAAATGTTTTATGGAAAGATGACAGGTTTGATCATACAATATTTATCATACAATATTTAATTTGCTTAGTTTCTGAGCCATATTTCACCAGAGGTACCCCACATTTTGTGTTGTATAGTTTTCACATTCAGTTAAATCCTTTTTTTTTTGGGGTAATTCCTTTCAAACTTACTGGAAATTCCATTCCCACAAGAGAGGTAACCCATTCAAAAAATTTAATCACTTGCATGTTTGATACTTTTAAGGATGAAACAATAAAAATAAATAAAAATAAACTGCGATTAATCTACCAAAGCAACCCAAATTCATCACAGCAAAGTAATTTTTGAAGCAAAGAAACTGACTAGTAAGATGGAACATTGAATAAATTAATAACAATTTCAATATCATTTCTTTTCTGCAGCTTTCGAAATAATTTGGCATTCCTGAATAGCCTATATTAAGTTATTAGTCTGATACAAAGTGCCAATAACTTCATTCTCTTACAGAATAATCAAATCCTGGTAGTCAACACTTTCTCATGCTCTAATATGCATTTTAAAATGCTTCTTTATAAAGTTTTAGAAATACTTTGTTTTAAATTCATTGTAATTATTTCCAACATTATCAGCAATCCATTCTAAAACGTCTGTAGATAATAGCATTTATATATCTTTTCATCAATTTTATTGGGAAATAGAAATCCTATTCTGTGGATTTCTATTTCTTAGATCAAAGATATCTAGCTTATAGCCACTGAACCCATGTTTTCAAACTCCACCCAAAACGTACCAGCTACATTGCCAAATTTTGATTTTCTACCATCCTGCAACATGAAACAAATAAACACATAAACAATGTAGTATAAACATTAGAAATGATTTAGTGCAGTTTGATACCAAAATCAAGGAAAAATAGAAAATATATTTTAGATCTTGATTGTGGTATAGGGTCCTTCCCCCGTCACTATGATGCTTGCTGTCCTCAAATAATTAAGCAGAGTGTCTAGCTACAATGCTTCTGACCTCCAACAGAGATCTTGTAATTAGTGGTGGGATTCAGCCTATTCGGTTCAGTTCGGGCAAACCGAACTGCTGGCTGGCTCCACCCCTCCCTCCCCACTCCTTCCAGGAGTCCCCATGTGCCCCATTTTGGCTCCTAGACAAGTACAGGGAGGCCTCCTAGGCCCAAAATGGGGTGTGGGGGGTGGCACATCCCCTCCGCGGCCCGTTTTTGCTCTGGAGAGGGGGATGCAGGAGGCTGAGTGCTGCCTGCATATTGAATTTGAAAAGAAATAAATATGTATTTCTTTTTTTTTTATTGAAAAAGTTTTACAATAACAATTAAATTTTTTCCCTCCCCTCCCCCCTCCCCCACCTTTCCCCTTCCCTCCAAAACCCCCCTCGCCCCCGACTTCCCGGAGCAAACACAAGGTATAGTTCAATAAACAAACAGTCATACATTAAATTTTTAAAATCTAACACAATTATAATCGTTCTCTCTCACATAACCTGACTTCTTCCATTAAAATCAAAAACAACATCGTTCATTCAAAGGCAATCCGAAATTTCTTAATCTGATATCTATTTTGAATATAATCAATCCAGTTCTTCCATTCATTTAAATATTTTTCTTGAGTACTGTCTTTCAAGAAGGCTGAGATTTTAGCCATCTCAGCCAAATTGGAAACTTTCAATATCCATTCTTCTATTGTGGGTAATTCTTTTTTCTTCCAATATTGTCCAATCAACAGTCTTGCTGCTGTTATTAAGTTCAAAATCAACTTAGTCTCAATCACTGTACAGTCCGTTGTTATTCCCAAAATATTTGGGGATATGCATTTCTTTGTATGTGATCCATTCTCAAGAACAGGGGTCCCCTTTTCTGCGGACTGGTACTATTCCGCATCACTTTGAGCATCAGGCTGCTCAAGCAGCAGGTGTGTGGAGAGCTATTTGCTGGCACAAAACCATCCCCTCTCTCCTGCTGCCACCACCCGCCATCTCCTGCCACCAGTGCTGCTGATCTGCTGCTGGGGACTGCTGCTTGGGGACTGCTGCTTGGGGACTGCTGTTTTTGAACTTACATTTCCCCCCACTTCCGATGTAACTCTAATATTGATTTTCATTCATTTGCTTATTTTACAGAAGATATAAGAAATGACAAAGTTGGAGCTATTTTTGCCATTTATTTGGTTGGTACATTGCTTTGACCAGGATTTAATAGCAATATATCCCAGATACGTTTCTTATAAAAGCATAGTTGATTATTTAAAGAAAAAAAGCATATATTGCTAATAAAATTGTCCTTCAGCTTACCCCACCCCCATGTCTCCGTGTTCTTGTTTTTCACTAGTGCTTTAAAATGTTTCTATCATAATGAGAACCCAGTTTCCTGCTATTTGTGTAGAGACTTTTTTCCATATTAAGAAGCAATCAATTGTGTCTGAACCCAATATACAACAACTTTGAACTGAAACAGTTAGCCTATAGATCAGGGAGTTTAATGTTGGGCTGAATTAAAATGTGATAAGCAGTGAATTGGGTGATAGGACTAGTAGGCAACTAAGTGGGCACGAGTCACCACTGATCCAGGCACAGTTTTTGTCATCATAAATATTAGAGAACAAGGGTCAGACAAGAACACAGTTTTTCCCTTATAGTATTGAACAGCTTGTCCAGGGTTTTCCAATTTTCTTCATAATGGGTAGACAATTAAAGCAAACAACAATGCCACTTTCTATAATTTTGCCCCAGCCTATCATTACGTGGCTGTTTGGTATTCATTGAAAGTATTGTGAAATCAGTAGCAATTTAATATCATTATCCTAGCATCTTCTCCTAATGGGCTTTTAGCCATCATATATTTAGAACCACTCAAAGCCATAGTATTGGAAAGATTGACATATCAACATCTGCTGTTTGTGCATACATGTGTGTGCATGTGTGCATTTGCATTTGTGTGTAGGAGAAAATTGCGCTGGTTTGGACAAGTAAAGCAAAGTAAACCACCCCCTCTCTAATTATCTTCCCAGGGATTTGAGAAGCAATCACTCTCTTAGCTCAGCTATAAAACATTTAGAGGGCCAAGGAATATTGATAAAACCAGGAAAAATACCAGTAGGCAAACTGGGAATCAAGGCCAGTTTAAGATAAACCTCATAACAGCAACTCTCTAACAAAGCAATTATTCTAATAGAATGTCCTCTATGTTCTCTCAATGTCTCACTGTTGCTGTAATTCTACCATTACTTCATGGAATCTACCCCATATCTGACCAACTTGCCACATAACATGCTGCCACATCTAATCACATCACTATCATATCCAATAATCCAGTCATTTTATATATCTGACTTGAATAACTCTGTATAGAGAGGTTACTCCCCCTGCCCTTTCCCCACATTTGCCTCTGGTATCAGTATAAACAATGTGTGCTTAAACAGATTTGAATGCCTGTCTCCAGTTTAAATTATATGAAGTCTTGGGGAAGTATAAGAAATTTATTCTATATATACAGTTAGCATCTTTGAAAGTAGATTTCCAGAATTCTCAGACCAGAATTTTTACGGTGATTCTCAACAAGGCAGTCACACTAGATGCAAAATATAGAAAGACATTCAGAGTGCCTTCTCAGCATTATTTTTATGTTACCAGTACTATTATTATTTTAGAAGTATAAAAGAACACATAGCACTTTTGTGTGGAGATAATATATTTAAAAATTAAGCTAAAATATAAGGAAACTAGAAACAGAAGTTTACAGATAGATCTATTTCCTTGCTCTCTAATTTTGGAACAAAATTAATATTCCCCATATTACCGCTGAATTCCTCAGCATGGACTGAATCGGAATTTTACAAATCAATGAAATCCAGGAAACTCCATACTATTTATCCACTATTGTTAACTAGTTTAACAGGCATTCATTCTAAAAGCGCCATAAATTGATAAAACATCTTGGATCTTGCCTAAATGGGGAAACTAGAAACCGACTTGGACCCAGAAACATTTCCAAGCAGACTGCTTGCTCTTTTTGGAGGATTGCAATTTTGCATGGTATCTGCATAGTCCCAGCAATATATGTCCTTTCGTTAAAAAGATGTTGACTGCATGCAACAAGGCTATTTTCTTAATGCCTTCTTAAATAAGTCACCTATTTTCCTGCAAGGTTCCATGCAACCCCAGGAATAAGCTTCATTAAGAATTAACAGAGTGGTCAATGCCTAGAATGTACTATCTGACTCTGTGGTTTTATCCCCAAACCCCCAAAATTTTAACCTAAAACCAGTGGTGGGATTCAGCCAGTTCGCACCACTTCTGGAGAACCGGTTGTTAACTTTTTGAGGAGTTTGATGAACTGGTTGTTGGAAGAAATCATTAGGGCAGAGAACCGGTTGTTAAATTACTTGAATCCCACCACTGCCTAAAACTGTCTACTGTTCACCTCACCCCATTCCTAAGAGGTCTGTAAGGGGCGTGTGTAAGAGCACCAGCATGCCTACCATCCCTGTCCTAATGTTTCTTCTATTTGTATCTATTTTATGTATCAAATCCAAGTTTATACTTATTACCTAATACGTTCTTGACAAATAAATAAATAATAAAGGAGATGCAGATAGGTACAATGAGCTTGAGTACCTGACTTCATTTGCCAGATTGCCTATAGATGTAGTCTTCTGGGCAAATGTAATGAAATTTGGGATTCATTTATACAAAATGCAGAATATTAAAAGAAGTATGATAGCAATATATGTGTACTATATATAATTATATGGGAATGATTACTAGACACAGTTGGGGTTGCTATTGCTCAGTTGATTTTTCATGATTATAAATTGTTCAGGATTGTCAGTTAGTAACTCTGTAAAGTTTAATTGTCAAACTGATAAAAAGTAAATCTTTATGTAAACAACCAGCTGTAGCCTTCCTCATTATCACCTAACTCAGCTTTTTCTTCTTCAATACCCTGAAAATCTCAGCCCTTAGTGTACACTGAGATATATTGGCTTTAAATTGAAAATAGTTCACTTGCTAGAATTCTTGTACTGCTAATCCTTTAATCTTAATACCTGAAGAATCTTAATCTTACAGAAGAAAAGTCTGTCAGAACTGTGATAGGAAAAGAATAATTTTTGGTTCAGGTATCTGCTAAAAGTTGGACAAACTACTTTTGACTTCTTGGAAACTTCTCTTATTTCATCATTAGAAGCATCTTGCTCCCTTGTCTTCTGTCCCCCCACTTTTTAATTGCCTTTCATTTTCATAGTCTTTCTTAAATCACTTTTGCTGTTGCATTATATCTCTGGCTTTAATATTTGTCTAGATTTTTCAGGCTTTCTTTCAAATACCAGATATCTATTTCATGGCTACAGTCACCACTCCTGTGAATTTTTTGGGTCTATAAATATAAAATATTATTAATGCTCCAACTTTTCCTATTTGCACCAACTTGGTACTACTGCCTGTTGCCATAATTTTAGCTTTTTTAATATTGAGCAGCTGAATGTTTACTCTTTCTGTTTTCAGCTGAAGAGATTTCTCAAATCTTCCTTATTTTCAATCATCAAAGTGGTATTACCAGCATATCTGATGTTTGTCCCAGCAATTGTAATTTCAGATTCCATTTATTCTTCTTGAATACATAAGGTTATATTCTGCACTACTTTCTGAATCTGACCCATTATATTGCTCTATAGATCATCATTCTAACTATTGCTTTGTAGTTCTTGTAAAACAGACAGATGATGTAGTATGGTTCACCTATTCTTTTAAGGGCTGTATGTTGGGATCCACATAGTGTAAATTATTAGCATAATTAATAATGAAAAACAAATGCCATTTGAGACATTTACCTTTTCTGTTATTCATGGTGTGTTGTCACTGCTTCCGCTTTTTATGAATGCAGATAGTAATACCTTTTGCAATATTCCTTCAAAGTACTGAAGATATCTGGATCACACAATCTTGAGCATTATCTTCCTATCAAGAGATAAATTAAATCACCATACATCAGAAGTAACATATCAGCCAGCCGAATATGGTTTATTCTTAAAAAATCATCAAAAATAGCACAAGTTTCTAAAGGTTCTATAATAGAACTAGGCAACCTGTGACCTATTGGATCATCCTTTCAGAGTTATTTCCTTACCTAAACAGAGTAACAGAATGACCATGGGCAGATTGCTATTGTTTTGGTTTTAAAATTAAAGATGAAAGCATTTTATTAAAGAAGAGAGATTCTTATCAAGACAAATATAGATGCTTTTCATCTAATACTGGATGCTTTTGATGGAACATTAGTGATTGATCTGCCATTCTTCAAAAATACACTAATGTTTTCATTTTTTCTTCTGCTTAAAGCAACAAACAACTGACCATGGAATAGTAGTTTCTCCAGATAAATCAGCACATTCTCCATGGTTTGTTCTTGCACTTGTACAGTGAGAACAAAGCATGATTATATCGGGAATTCTGTCCCTTTCAGCTAATCCATTTGTCCTGAGTCTATCTGTGAAGCTAGATGGGTATATTGAACCAGGAGAAGAGAAGATTGCATGACAGTTGTCTTCAAGTATTTTGATAGCTGTCAAAAATAATATGGATTGGAATTGTTAAGCAGCATTCTGTAATAAAATAGGTGAGTAGATTTTGGTTGGACATCAGGAAAATTTTCCCAATGGTAAGAACTTCTCCATAGTGGAATGGTTGCCTCAGGAAATGATAGACTCTAACTTGAACTGTTTAGATGATTGTGTCTTAAAGATGTGTAATAATAGACTTCTCCACTGAGAAGGGGAAAAAATAAAAACAAAATGAGGATGTGACTTTGATCATATGTTGGTATTGTAATCAATTAATATAGGACCATGGTCACATGCTTATTTTGTTTGTTTTGATTCTGTGGTGGTCCTTTTTTTCTTTTTATATTATCCTGGTAAGGAAGATATTGTTCCATTTGTGGGGATTTCTCAGTTTTTCCATTGTCGTAGAAGGATACCATCTGGTTTAAACTGGATTAGTAGCTAATCTCATCTCTAAGAGCAGTAGGTTTATTAGATGATCCGCCTATAGATCTTACTGGGTCCAGCTGGATTTCAAAATTGGGAGTGGTTCTATCAGGGATTCTGTTGATGTCCCAGTTGTGACCAATTGGAAAAGGTCCTTAGTAGCCATGGCTATTTTGACTATTAAACTGCCGCAAGCTAACTGGTTCTAAAGCAGATTTTGATTTCCCTTATTATCATAAGATTTGGACTCAATTCAGTTAGAGATTCTGCTAGGCAGCAGGGTGGGGAGCATGCAAACCAAATCCCAGGCTAACCTTATTCACAAGTTTGAGGAATGTGTATTTGATATGAAAGAGTTCTCTTACAGTCATCCTTGTAGAGGTTGGTTATGGTTCTCTGCCCTATTCTCTGCCTACACCTTTCCCTGGTTTACTTTACTACAGAAGGCCCATTTGGAAGATGATGCATCTATCCTGGCCTGGCAGCTCTTCCCAGTGAGACTTTATTATTGACATTACATAAAAGAAGCTGTCTTATTCCAAACCGAATCATGGAATGACCTGTGCCAGGAGGGACACCAATCACTCCATCCATTTGCAGCCTCAAACACCTCTAATTATGACCCTCATATTTTCCTTGAGGTGGCTCCAAATGTGGGATCATTTTTTTTCTCAATCTCAGCAACTCAGCAAGTGTGGACTTTAACCACCAGAATTCCCCAGACAGCATGGTACCTAGGGAATTCTGGGAGTTGAAGTCCATATTCTTTACAGTTGATGAGATTGAGAAACACTGCTCTGAATTATAGTTACTACAGCTGGAGTCATTACCCAGCCCAACAAGGTTTAAATGCAAAGTTAAAATTGTTCAAGAAACAGTCATTTTATGGATACTAAATAGTATAATAACAACAACAACAACAACAACAACAACAACAGAGTTGGAAGGGAACTTGGAGGTCTTCTAGGCCAACCCCCTGCCCAGGCAAGAAATCCTACACCATTTCAGACAAATGGTTATCCAAAATTTTCTTAAAAATTTCCAGTGTTGGACCATTCACAACTTCTGAAGGCAAGTTGTTCCACTGATTAATTGTTCTAACTGTCAGGAAATTTCTCCTTAGTTCTAAGTTGCTTCTCTCCTTGATTAGTTCCCACCCATTGCTTCTTGTTCTACCTTCAGGTGCTTTGGAGAATAGTTTGACTCCCTATTCTTTGTGGCAACCCCTGAGATATTGTAACACTGCTATCATGTCTCCCCTAGTCCTTCTTTTCATTAAACTAGACATACCGAGTTCCTGCAACCGTTCTTCATATGTTTTAGCCTCCAGTCCCCTAATCATCTTTGTTGTTCTTCTCTGCACTCTTTCTAGAGTCTCAACATCTTTTTTACATCGTGGTGACCAAAATTGAATGCAATATTCCAAGTGTGGCCTTACCAAGGGATTATAAAGTGGTATTAACACTTCATGTGACCATGATTCTATCCCTCTGTTTATGCAGCCCAGAACTGTGTTGGCTTTTTTGGCAGCTGCTGCACACTGCTGGCTCATATCTAAATGGTTGTCCACTAGGACTCCAAGATCCCTCTCACAGTTACTACTATTGAGCAAGGTACCACATATATGGTACCTGTACATTTTGGTTTGTTTGCTTAAATGTAGAACCTTACTTTTTTCACTGTTGAATTTCATTTTGTTAGATAGCGCCCAATGTTCAAGTCTGTCAAGATCCTTCTGTATCTTGAGCCTATCTTCTGGAGTGTTGGCTATTCCTGCCAGCTTGGTGTCATCTGCAAATCTGATGAGTTCCCCATCTATCCCCTTATCCAAGTCATTGATGAAGATGTTGAAGAGTACTGGGCCTAAAACAGAGCCTTGGGGTACTCCACTGCATACTTCCCTCCATGTGGATGCAGTTCCATTGAGGATTATATGCTGAGTGTGGTTGGTCAGCCAATTATGAATCCATCTGGTGGTGGTGCTATCTAACCCACATTTTTCTACTTTATCTAATAGTAGGTTATGGTCTACTTTATCAAATGCTTTACTGAAGTCCAAGTAAATTATATCGACAGCATTCCTCTGGTCCACTAATTTTGTCACTTTGTCAAAGAATGCAATAAGATTAGTCTGGCATGATCTGTTTTTGACAAATCCACGATGGCTTTTGGTTATTACTTTGTTTGCTTCTAGGTGTTCGGTGATTCGTTGCTTGATTATCTTTTCCAGAATCTTCTCTGGTATTGAGGTCAGGCTGATAGGTCTGTAGTTTCCTGGATCTGTTTTTTTCCTTTTTTGAAGATGGGAACTACATCAGCTCTTTTCAGTCCTCTGGCAGCTCCCCTGTGCTCCAGGATCTTTGAAAGATATAGTTCAGTGGTTCTAAGATCTCGTCTGCCAGTTCCTTCAGAATCTTGGGGTGTAATCCATCCGGTCCTGATGATTTGAACTCATCTAGGGTAGACAGGTGTGTACTTACCATTTCCCCCCCTATTTTAACTTGTGTTCCTAATCTGTTTTTGATAGGTTGGATTGTTTTTTCCTTTTGTGTAAAGACAGATGTAAAAAATGAATTAAGTAGAACTGCTTTCTCCCTGTTGCTTGTCACCTTCTTGCCACTTTCTCCCAGAAATGGACCAATTGTTTCCTTGACTTTTTTTCTTGTTTTTAACATAATGGAAAAAGCTTTTTTTGTTATTTTTTACTTTGTTCATTGTGAGCCTTAGCTTTCCTCACTTCATCTTTACAGGCTCGGGCTATTTGCTGATATTCTGCCTTAGTTATTTGCCCCTCTTTCCACTTTTTATACTTGCCCTTTTTGTCTTTCAATTTGTCAGATAGTTCTTTATGCATCCATGCTGGTTTCTTTTGAGATTTATTATTTTTCTTCTTCATTGGTATTGTGCTAGACTGCACTTTTATAATCTCACTTTTCAAAATTTCCCAAGCTTCTTGAGTTGTTTTCCCCTTGAGGATTCTCAGCCATGGAATCCTTCTCAAGCTCTAAGTTTATTGAAATTAGCTCTCTTAAAGTCCAAGACTCTAGTTCAACTTTGTTCTACTACTTGTGTTTGCATAATGTTGAATTCCAATATTGCATGATCACTTGTCCTCAAGTTCCTATAGCTTCAACACCTTCTATTATTTCATCTCTGTTAGTGAGAATTAAGTCCAGTATGGCTGATCCCCTTGTTCCCTTCTCTACTTTTTGGGAAACAAAATTGTCTGCAAAAGCTTTGTGTTTTTGGTTCACAGCTCTCACCCTGCAGATGCCATGGTTTTCCATACTGCCCTTCTCCTGCAGGATCTTTGTAGTAGAGGGGACTGATGGCACGGCAGCTCAATAGAGTGGAATGGCTGAATTGGGCACCTAATTTCTGCTTGGAAAGCACAGATTTGAGATTCTAGGTAGGTAATCTGTCCACGTAGACTACTAAATTGTTTACAAAGAGGACAGTACCCAAATTTGAAAGAGTACTGCGAAAGACAGCTGCAAAACAACTATTACACTGAACTAAGCCAGTCATTTTTAAATAGAATAAAATCACAATCTCAAGTGGGCTAACCATGAATATATTATTGATATTTTGGTTTTTAGTTATATGATTTGCGTGCCGTTAGGTGCGTGGGCCGCTACCTTTTTCCTCTGCACTCACTCTCAGACTCCCCCCTCACAGCCAGCAGCTCCACCCCCTATCTTCTGTGAAGAGAAAAGCTTCTTGCTGAAGGGCCCTCAACTATGTTGGAGCTAGCAAGCGACAATGCCTGTTTCTCAGCCAAGAAGGCTGCAGTCCAAGCAGTGAAGGAGTGAGAAGTGGATTTTGATACATACAGCTCCATTTCTGTAAAATTTGTCTGCATGTCACATAGGATTCTTCACATACATTAGTTACAAGATGTCTGGAGATCTTTGTACATGTGTGTCTTTTTGCTCATTGTTTAAAAACTTCTGCGAATACTCTCTCCATAGCAGGGGTGGTATTCACTCACCTTCCCTACTGTTCACAAATGTGTGTGTGCGCGGACACGTGCTTGCTCCACTCACGCACACCAACTTCCATGCATGCGCAGAGCCTTGAAAACATGTAAAAATGGGATGTCATGATGTCTGTGCAGGTGGGCGGGGTATCCTGTAGTTGCCCCTAACAGTTCGTCCAAACCGGATAGAAATACAGATAGAAGAGATGACACACATTGAAGGAAACATGTATGGTAGAAAACAATAACATTGTCTGCCACAGCATTAAAGGAAGATCATAAAAAGCTGAAAGAACTTTGGAAGCAACTTGAAAGCAATTTTGAATCTTGCTTCTACTGCAGTCTGTTATAATTCAGTACTTAAGATAAAGTGAAAAATCCAACATGTATAGATATCACTTATATAGTAACACATTTATTTTTTTCTATCTCTATCTGTGTTATTTATCAGACAGGATTGTGCCAGTTACAAGCATGTGCAGATAGAATTGAGTTATGGAGACAGGATGTAGAAAGTTGATCTGAATTAATAGCTGTTTGCTGTATAAATGGGTTTCTGAATTTAGAGAAAGCTCTTTTGCTCACAGTGATTAGTGAAATTTCAAAGGGAGAACGAAGTTGACCAGTTCTTATGTAATCGAGTCACTAAATATAAAAATAACTCATAATGGAATTTATTGGAAGAAACTGGAGCCTTCTATTACCTCTTAGTCCTGTTTCACAATGGGATAATTCAACAGCTGAGGATATTTGTCAATACAGTACTATTATATTTCCAATCTGTCAGAGATTGCTGTAAAAATGAGAGGAATAAGGTTTTGTGGGAAAAAAGTTGAATCAGTTTTTTTTGTCCAGTGTTACGTCTGCAGTGAATGGAAAGACCTTGAGAGACTAGTGCCAAATTAAGTAATAACAACCTAAAAATATTATTGACCTCCCTTCAGTATTTTTCCTGTTTTCTTTTTGTGAGTTATTGATATTGGCAGCCACACTGGTGTCATTTGAGGGAGAATTGATGAAACATCTTCTGGAAGAAAAACTAATTTGCCTACATGCAAGACCAGCATGTTGCTTTGCCCTCTGATGCAAAATAAAAGACCAACCTTTACACTCTTGAGCTATTTTTACCCTGATTTGAACAGTGCTTATTGTGCACAATCTGTTTCATGGTTTCAGAGCTGGTGTCAGCAGAAAGATGTTCACCTTAAGATTTCTTATTAAAAAATGGGAATTTTAAAAGACAATTCTTACAATAGGTTTTAAAAAACATATGTTGTTTGGTGATGATAGCTGATGGACATGGTCCATGAATGCAAATTATTCCTTTGTTCACCCACCAACTGTTGCTCAGGGATTGAAAGGAACCTCAAAGATAGAGATCTGTTTAAATCTGATGACAGGATTTTATATACTATTTTGTTGCAATGGTCTTTCTCTATTTTTGTTTAAATAGACAACTGGAAATGCTGCATTTTTTGTTTTTAGTGATGTCCCTTAATATAGCATTCAATTTGTTAGATTGGTTTATGTCTTCTTCTTTTCTCCAGAAACTTGTGATTAAACACAACCTCCTCTGCAACCACAAAGAGAGAGAAGTGTAGTAATTTTTATGGTGTTATTAAATATCAACCAGCTGCCCTATTCAGAGTATCTTTCACAATTTTAGGAAAGGGTGGCTGGATGATACAGCTAGTGTTAGTTGTGATCAATGGTGGGTTTCTACCGGTTTGTCCTGGTTCGGGTGAACCGGTAGTGGTGGCGGTGGAGGTTCCGCCCACCCACTCGGCCATCATCCCAGACGCTCTGCGCATGCGTAGAAATGTCACGTGCGCTCCTGATTCCAAACCGGTAGCAACGGTAAGTGGAACCCACTACTGGTTGTGATCATATATGAAATCGCTCATATTCACAGAGCTGAAAACCAGATGGATAGAATCTACTAAAATGGCAATTGTTTGGGATTATGGCAATTCTATATGGCTCTGGGCCAATGTAACTTGGAAACTGCCTTTCCTCAGCAGTTTTTGTTCACTCTGCATGAACAGCAAGAGAGTGCTTGGTAAGAGTTCCCATCCAGCAGGAGGTGCAACAGGAGCAACAGGCATTCTCTATAATAGTTCTTTGGAATAATTTGTCTTCTGAAGCAAGGATAACCCTTATTCCCATGGGCTTCCAGAAACAGGTGAACTCTTAAATTGACTATCTAAATTGGGGAATTAGATTTTGAATTTTACCTTTTTACATTAATAAATCTATAACATTTTTGTACCGTGTTTTATTTGTTGGTCCTGTTAGACTATGTTTGGTTTCAGATAGAAAACAAATCTCATTAACAATAAATAAATAAGAAAGCAAACAACCTTAATACAGTACAATGGTTCTCCAATTTTTTTCCTCACAAATAAAAACATTGCATGGCAGATTAGGCTGAGAAAGAGCAATTGGTCCAAAATTATGAAAAGAGAGATGCTAAAGTTGGTTTTGATCCTTGACCCTCTCAAGTTAGCAGTATTCCTTAATGTAAGCATTTTAAAATTAATTTACATATAGTATTTGCCAATATACACTCTGCTGTAATATTTGAGTGAAGTATGACAGATACTAATGAACTCCATTACTGCATCCCAGGTTATAGAAAACTCCATTTTGGCACTTCTTGTGTCAAGCGATGCCAACTGGTTCTCATTGAAGATTTTGGCAGATTTTGTTTATACCTTCCTCCAGGAGCCAATTAAATATCATCCAACTAGTCTTGCTTTTCAAATGCAAGCTATTTATTTATTCATTTAAAATCATTTTAGCACATTTTTATACACAAATTAATCCTCAAGTGTCTACCTATAAAAAGCACAAAATGAAAAATTTAATGATGTAAATGAAAGTTAATTCTTAAATTAATAAACAAATAAAAGCATGATAGCAGAGATTCATTTTGGTTTCTAAAAGTGCAGGAAATGAAACTAATCTTCTTTAATAAAATCTTCATTTTAGTTTTGAGCTTAAATCTTGGATATGTCTGAGAAAAGTGAAGATCCTAGATTTGCAAAGGCATAGGAGAATAGAGTTTGAAAGGCAGCCATTAGCCAAACTGTGCTTCCCATTTTTCTGGGATCATAAGCCAGGAAAATTGAGCATGCCAATTCAAGCAGATGCCTGCCCTAATGCTAAATTGTTACAGAGTTTGGTGTCCTAATTATTAAAAAAAGGTTGGAAACTAATAGAAAGTGGTTAGAAGTCTGAATTAGCTATGGAATAACAATTAGAGAAGATTCACCAACAATTATCTCTTAATGTTCAGAGCCTAAAATGGTTTATTCCATCTGTAAGCCTTATGTCTTTTGTTGAGTAGGCAAAATATAAATGGCTTCCTGCTTTAATCTTTTACTATTAAAAATACTTTAACTTATGCTTAATTTTATTTTTTGACAATTTATTTATTTCTTAAATTGATTTTCTACCCATCTTGTAATAAAATTGATTAATTATTAATCAATTGAAGCTGAACTCTGCCACTTTCTCTTCCTTAATATAGCCAAATTTGTACTTTGGTGTATCTTGGAGCTGCAGACGAGATGAGGCAAATGGAATGTAGTTTAAAACATCAAGTGAATAAACAAAATATAACCTTCAGGCATTTACCACAACACCATCCTATTGTTATTTATTCAGTGAATTTAATGGTACAAACTTTTAGAGATAAGCATATATATTGGTAATAAGGTACCAATCTGTCTGGAACCCGCACTGCATATCGGACATAAATACAATTGAGAGAGTCCAGAGATACTTCACAAGAAGAGTCCTCCACTCCTCTGCTTACAATAAAATACCTTATGCCACCACACTCCAAATTTTGGCTGACTTCAACCTGACCTAAGCATAGTACATAAAATTATCTACCACAATGTCCTACCTGTCAACGACTACTTCAGCTTCAACCACAACAATACACAAGCAAATAATAGATACAAACTCAAAGTAAACCACTCCAAACTCGACTGCAGAAAATATGACTTCAGCAATAGAGTGGTCAGTGCTTGGAATGCACCATCCGACTCTGTAGTTTCTTCCCCAAACCCCCAGTACTTTAAGCTTAAACTGTCTACTGTTGACCTCACCCCATTCCTAAGAGGTCTATAAGGGGCGTGCATAAATGCACCTGCGTGCCTACCATCCCTTTCCTAATATTCCTTTTTACTTACTCTTTTCATCTATCCAAATTATGTTTATACTTTTACCTATCTTATATATGATTGATAAATAAATAAATAATAAATAAATAAATAAAAGTACCAATGCAATTCTTTAGATATTGCTGTGTTACAACTTCTTTCTTCTCTGATGCTTTCATATCTAATGGAAATTGTATTTAATATTGTAGCTTTTAGCACTGGTTTTAATTGTATCAATGGATGTGTTATCTCGTGGAATGTTCAAAATATATGTAAACAGAAAACATAATTTTGAATGTATCATTTAAGTCAGCAATCTCTGACCTTTCTGGCTTTGCAGAAAAGCGATGGGAGGGAGGAGATGGTTGCATGTGAATGATGGGTGAGCACCTGCACACATGCAGCTCCATTTGCGCCAGTGGGCTGTTGCCCGGGGGTTGGGCACCTCTGCTTTAAGTCAGTTAAAGCAATTATAGTTAAAGCAGTTAATAACAGTTGTCCATTTCCTGAGGCTAAACCACTAAAATTTTTTAATACATCTTGTTACTAAATTAGTGGTGTATATACCTTTTATTTATTTATTTATTTATTTTTCAAATTTATATACCGCCCTATCTCCCTAAGGACTCAGGGCGGTTCACAGGCAGTTAAAATACATATAAATACAAATTAAAAAACAACAATTAAAAAACTTATTCTATTGCCTAATTTAAAAACAATATAAATAATAAAAAACCCCTTAAAACCAATAACTTTAAAATCTAATCCAGTCCCGCGCAGATGAATAAGTGCGTTTTAAGCTCGCGACGAAAGGTTCGGAGGTCCGGAAGTTGACGAAGTCCTGGGGGGAGTTCGTTCCAGAGGGTGGAATATATACCTTGATAATCTAGTCCAGCCTTCATTCTCTGTAGTCTCTAGAGATATTCTGGAACAATAAACCTTGGATTTTCTAGAGAGTATAATAATAGAAAATAAACCCATGATCTTTCAGGAGTGATTCTATGTAATTGTGATTACCAAAGATTTAAAAAGTTATTCCAGCAAGTTTCATCTAAACTCTTACCTAGATTTCCCTCCCCCCACTTAAATTATGGTTCTCCATGTGATATTTTATAACAATTCCTATGTGGATTTTGATCCACAAATGTTTTTAACAGTTCTGCTGTATTATTGTTGACTGATGTAAAACAAATCTTTCCAACAAATGCTGAATAGTTTACGTTCATCAAAGTCAATTCATCCCATTTTTTTTCCTAGTTGGATGAAAATAGAGTAGTGTTTACTCTAGAAGCAGCCATGAACAGGGAGGCCAATTCTGAAAGTGTATGATTTATGGGATATGCTAAAATAAGTTTCTTTTTATTTTTTATTGAAAAAGTCTCTTGTGGATCTGTTTAATCATATAATACAAGTGAACACAAGAAGTCTCTTTCTGCCACAACAAACTTGTTAGCATTTTCATTGGTTGTTGGGTTATCTTTCAAATAATTTCAGATCATTTGTAGCAATTAAAATAGCATCTAAAATCCCACTGATATGCCCAAATTCTTGGCTTATTGCACTTAAATTTTTGAACAAATCTGAGTTGAAGTTTTTCATCACTCAAATCTTTTAAGCCAACAGACCAGTTCCATTTCAGTTAAACTTAATCCCCTTTTCCCCTGGAGCTGAGTAGAATTTTTGGAACCATAACTTTATTTTAAAGTCACTGACATAAAAATTGCTATTCTTCAAGTAGTTGATACGATGTAACATTTATTTTTCATTCTTTCTTTAATAAATCTACCCTCTTTTCTTATTCTGCCTTCATTTTAACAAATTTTACAGGTAGCCTTCAGGTTAATCTGTGATAACATAGAAAGAACTGTTTAAAGTTAAACAGTTGTAATGTACAAGAACAAACCAGACTTGATAGACTTCTTCCTTAAGGATTATAAATTTTTATAAGCTACCTCTTAGACTATGGAAGCTAGATTGATGAAGATATGTATTTCATTAAGGAATGCTCCACAGCATCTGGTATCAAGTTTGGAATTATGTTTTTGTAAATATATGCATGTCTCTACAATTTGATTATGTCTCTAGGTGAAAAATTACTGTGAACAAAATCATAAGAAAATGAAAGGCATGCAAAATTTAATAAGATGTGATGCTGTTTTTTTTTTTTTTTAACTCAATCAGACTAATTTTTATCACTTTCTCTGGTGCTGGGAACAGTGCTATATGTTGGCAAAGAAACAGTCATGTCGTGGATGTTGCTGGAAATATAATAATTGCATAAAACAATCCAATGCTGAAGCTTCTGAGGCACCAATGAATTAATTGCATGCCAGAGCAGAAATGATTACCAAAACATCTATGCATCACTGCATTGCAACGATCCATATTTGTACAATGTAATTGTACTGCTGTACATAGGAGAATTGTGGTCAGGATTAAATTACTCATGAGAGAATATAAATACTCAGTTTCTTATTATTCTGCATTTCATGCTATACAAACAGACAGTGATAGGAAAACCAAATATAAACAAAAGTAATTCATACAATACAATTTGCCAAAAAGAGATCATTTCTATTTCACATCATAAGATTTGTAGTGAAGGTTTCTTGATGAACAAACAAGGTTTTCCTCTCAAAAAATCCATCCTCAGTCTGTGACAGAGGTCCTTGTTAGATTATGAAAACAGAACAAAGATATATTTTATTTATTTACTCATTTAGTTGGTTGGATTTATAAAGCTAATAAAAACTACCATCTTTAGTTCTGTAGCAAAATATTTATACTGACATATAATCACTCAACCACAACTAAGACTCTCTCTAAATTTAGCACAGAAGAGGCCTAACAGGAATTCTCAGGCTGAATAAGAGTCCTGTGTCTGAGTTTTCATTATGAGGAAGACAGGAGACATATACTGAGATGGCCATTTATAGTCCAAACAAACCAGTAAATAGGCTTTGAAGATAAAGTTATTCTTTCTTTGGTCCCCCCTTGGAACGGACAAGGAGGTACTGCATTTTTGAAGAAATGTTGACTTTTTCTACATAGTACACATAATTGACCCTATTCCCATTTGTTTTTGTGCTTATGAATGTAAAGTAAAACTACTGGATTAAATCCAAACATTTTGTGAGTTCAACAACATGTTTTTTTAATTCTCCCAAGAATGTTTTTTTTTTTTGCATGAAGTATCCTCAAGATAGGGCTAAAAAATTATGTGGGGACTAGGGGTAGAAAACTAATACTACAAAAACATCTATGAAAATGGCTTAAGCAAGCTGCATATTTCTATTTTGACAATTATTTTCTCATTGTGATTATGCATATTAAATGTTAGCTTGGTTCTGAAGAAAGTCCAGTTCTCACTAAAATAACATTTAATGCAGGAAACTGAATTAGAATAGAAAAAATATGTCTGTTGCACAATTACATGGTATGATTACATAGCATGTGGGAGAAACCCAAATGTACCATGGAGTACCATAATGTTCTGAGGAGGCTCAGCTGAAAGTAAGTTTCGTTCAATTTATGTTTTGGGAGAACCTATAATATCTATCAGGGTTTATTCTTAATGCTACATTTATTCTTAGAGACATAGCAGTTTCTATAACTTATCCATTTCATCAGGAGAAAAACATTCAGAATTATGCAAAAGGAAACATTTGGTTCATTCAAGCAAGTAGACAACTTGAACCTTTTAAGACAAATAGTTCAGCCAATAGGATCATTCATTGTTTTCAAGATCCTGATTTCTCCTTCATGAGCTTTGGCTTTTTAAGTCTCAAGTTCCAGCAGAATACAATGCATTCTTCAAGTATTAATATAAGATTACTATAAAGAGAGACTGAATGATAATCTTAAAATGCTTTGTTTATACATAGGATTGGAACTTTGAAATTTAGATTTATATCTATGTCACTATTGAGCCATAAAGCCTGTTGGGAGCTTTGTTTGATAGAATTTGTGGAAACTCTGAAACCTCCTCCTCTCATCTAACAATTGCGGTCAAATATTAAATTATCATCACGGAAAGAAAGTCTGGCTTCTGGTGAGGAGCAGGAATGGCATTTATGGCAGAGATTGATGGCTAGCAAAATCTTTACAGAGAATGGTGAGATCTTGACATTGTGCATATGAACTTTGGACAGGTGCTTCTTATAAGTAGACTGCAGGAACCAAGGTTTTAAAGATCAGCTTATGTGAGCAGCTGGATATCATGGGATTTCAACTAAGCTTACCATTGTAATATAGCCTATATGGACATAAAACTTTAACGAGTTTTGTTTCTTATTCATTTTGTATGTGTGTCTTTATTGCTTTAAAATATTAAGAAACTACAGATCAGCAAATCTTTACTATATTCACTGGGAGAATCTCCTTAGCAATTTGGAACAGAATTTAGAAAAAACAGTATTTTGGAGAGTAAACAGAAAAAGAATAATTAGAATATTGTTTCTGAACAGTTAAAAAGGACTAAGGGTCCAGATGGATTTAAAACATGACTTTGAATTAATTGTAAGGATTCTTTTTATTGGAAATTAGAGTCCTTCAGAAATACATGATAGTGTACTAAATTTACAAAAGAGACAAAAGTTTGGAGGGTTTTTTTTTTGAGAAGGAATAAAGAAAATATGAAAAGAAATCAAGTTCTAGCATACAATTTGAAGACATAAAAAATAAGGTTGTTAAATGTATGAGGAATAGAATATAAAAGTACAAGGAAAGATTATGATTTGGTTTGTTTGATCAAGATTAAAATAGATCTGTTGTTATCACTGGTAATACTTAAAGGATTTTTGATGACCAGTATTGAATAAAAAGACTTTAAGATTTTATTTATGGTTAAGAGATAATATATGGGAAGAAGATAAAATTTGTTGTATTTTAAGACATTGATAGGTTACTAAAATCATTTATAGTTGTGATGGAGAAGATTCATCTTTATGTAGTTCTCCACCTCCACCTCCTTTCCTTTTTCTTTCTTTTCTATTTTTCTTTATATTCTATTATATTCTTTTCAATTTTTTTGCACTTTTAATTTTTCTGTTTTTACTCATATATATATTTAGTTTGTACTAGTTGTTATGTTTTCAATTGTAATCTAAAAAAATATTTTATAACGATTGTATAATGAAAGGGATGTGTGAATTGTCTTAGAATGGCAGTGAAATACAAGTTCTGTTATTAGTGGAGAAAATCTCTGTACTGCATTGGCTTAATTTAACAGGTGACAAATTTCATGCTGCTGCTGACATCAATAGAAGAGAAATAATTTATTCCAAGTCTGGGTTTGGCATATAATCGACTTGATTTAATATGGATTAAAATGGTCCAGGTTATTGTATAAATATTTCTCTTGTTCCTATTTTCTATATTCCAATATATATTTAATTACAGATTGATTGTTCTAAGGAAGTGCTTTGATACTTTATCAAGGAAATTCTACTGTATGTTTGTCATAGCAATAATACATTTTTACTTATATTTTGATTCTGTCACATTTAGCGGAATTTCTTCCAAATCTAGAGCCCTTCAGCAAGCAAAATTCCTATACAGGATTATACCTTAAAACTCAATTTAATATATTTTGATCCCCATCAATTTTGATGGAGCTTTCCCTAATTCTTATATATATAAACAACAAGATAAGCAATATAGATGACCAAGGATTAGTTGCTAGTTTGTTCCATAATCATGATTGATATTTAGTTTTAAAATATGCTTAACAAGTATTAGAGAAAATTCAGTTCACCCAAAGTGTGACACATATATGTTTTATCTCAAAATTTTGGCATTTTTATGTATTATATTTGCACAAATTCTTTTTCAGTTATGTAATCTGAAGATTGAAGAGTTTGGAGTAATAATCTACTAGTTCTTTTTTTATTGTTGTCTTGCATTGTAGCAAAATTGTATTTTTGGATTATGGGCATATCTACAGCATATAGCAGCAACAAGACTGGAATGTATTTTCTGTTAAAAGACTTTGTATCACAAAGATTGTAGCACTCATTAAACATTGTATTAGTTAAATAACTCAGTTGAAATTATACACTATGATCTTTAAATAAGCAATCCCGATATTCTCACAGTTAAGCATTCAAAAGCCTGCAATATAGTTCCAAAATGCTTCTTGTATTCTGGTGCCTGTATAGATTTCAAGAACAAAGGAAGAATGAGAAACTGTCGCTGTGGGAAAGAATGTGAATGAGAGTTATTTTATACTTTCTTTGGGGAGGCCAGACAAGACATCTTTACATTTGTAGACATGTCTGCCTTTGCTCAGCAATAAATAGATTGGTATTTGAGCCTGTTCTTCCCCCTCTTCTTGAGGTTAAAGGTCAATAGCAAGGTGATGCTCAACTCTGTGAATGGAAAAGGTTTAATTGCTTAAGGGTTGTTTTACTAGCTAGTCATATGGAAGTAACAACAGAGAATGTCCTCTTTCTGTTTAGCATATTTTCATGTTTTTGACTATTTGGGGCTGAATGCACCAAAATATGAACTTTCAGAGATATTGTAATTAATTTCAAAGGCATATACATGGAACAAATACCCCTGAGATGGAATCTTTCAAAAGTATGGCAGAAACCAAATTCTATGGCTTCTTTTATAGCCGGAAATCATTTATGCTTTATGATAAAGTAGATTGGCTCATCTATATTTAATGTATATTCTATATCTTGGATTGAAATATTTGTCCAATAATGAGAAAGTTAGACTTCCAGTTAATTTGTGGGGTCTTCTAAAAACAGGATTAACACATAATGCAAAGCTACATAGCCCTTGAGCAGTGTATTTTCTCTGGTACTCTGATTTTATGTCGTTGAGTGCAATAAGGGCTATTTTAATTCCAGTCTCTTGCTCACACTTTAAATTAAACTCTGATTGCTTCCATATTCCTCCCTTTAACAGAAATTGCCATTCTCTCTTCACTTTCCTTTCTTGGAGTACTTGACAATTTTGCTGATACATCAGTGCATTTCAATTATATTTGTATTCTCCTCTTGAGTTTTTGTCAGCTTGAATGATAAAAAATTAGTAAGCCTTTTTAGAGTTCATGTGCTACTAATTGAAAGTATCCTATAGGTCCTGCCATTTTATTGCTCTCTGTTAAATAAAACTGGGAGATTAATGATGAATAGCCTACAGAATAGCCTTTTTTATTGCCAGCTTTTTTTCTGCATGCTGGAAGGAACACTGGTCTTTTTATATACATGGATCATTCATTTCCATGCATAGAATGATCTGTGTTTTTAAATCATCTTTGTCTCCCAAGTCCCCCTTGGTCTCTTGATTTTGTTGGTTAGGTATATCTCTAGAACAATGAAATGATGGAGATCAAGGCAAATAGGGAGCTGATGAAAATGGCCTCCTCCCTTTCTATTAGTGGGAATTTCAGCTGGGTTGAAAGCCCTGTTTTGCATATGAAAAGGAGTCATCCATTTGCAAAATGGGCATTTAGGATGTAAGCCATAATGACTCTGCTTTTATTATTCAATAATACTATAGTGCCTTCAATACCCAAACCATCTAGCATCTCCAGAAGGATGACATTATTAACATATTGAAAGTTGTTGAAAAGTGCAAAAGAACAAACAGGGACACATTTGCCCCCTTCATGCAAAAATGATGCAACAGAATGATCAGACATTAGGAAGCTTAAAATAGGCCTGAATCTTAATAGAATAAATAAATAAATAAATAAATCATCCTAATACAGGCGTTTCTGTATTAAGTCAGTCTACTTGTCAAATATTTTCCAGGTATTAAACTGGTTATTATATTTTGCAAATGTCAAATGATTTTTTTAACATATCAAAATCTAATTTGAAATGTGACATATATAGAAATCATCTCTCTCTCTCCCCCCTCCCTTTGTGTTTATCAAATATATGATAACTGAATTCATACAAAATTGTCAGTGTTTTATTTCACATTATCTGCAAATATAGTTTTAAAATCCTGTAATTAAATTTAGGCATATACTATAAATGATGAGATGATGTTATCCATTCAGTCATGTCTGATTCCTGGCAATTCTATGGGCCAGGTATCTCCATATCTTCCAATCTTGCACTACTTCTTTGAGTTGTTCTATGCTCTGGCTGTTGTCAGCTTTGATGGGGTCTAGCCACCATGTCACCATGTTCTTTGGTGATCTGGTTTACTTTTACTACTAATTCTTCCAACCATAATTGCTTTCTCCAATGAATATTCATGCATGACATGGCCAGAGTAAGTGAGACACAGTTTTGTGATTTGCCTTCCAGCAATATGTCTGGTGTTATGTGCTCCATTACTTGCTTGCTAGTCACCTTTGCTGTCCAAGGAATATGCAGAAGCCTTCTGCAGCATCACAACTCAAACAAGTTGATTTTCTTGCTGCCTTGTTTTTTACGGTCCAACTTTCACAACCATAGGTAGCATAACAGAGCACACTAACCTACTTTTGGTTGCCAGGCTAATGTCCTTGATTTCCCATATTTGGCTCATGTTCATCATTGCTGGGTGGTCCAGTACAGCTCAAAATTTTTTTCTGTATTGCATTCACTATTTCGAGAGAACTTCAATCCTGTAAAAGCGAGTTTTTCAACACATTCTCTCTCTGCAATAGTGGCTAATATCTATCTCTTCACTGCCAATTTCCATTTTGAAGTTTCCATTCCTTGCAGTGGTCATGAACTTGGTCTTTTTGATGTTCACAAAGAGATCAAAATTCTCACTTTCGTATGGAAATCCAGTTACAAGTTTAAAATAAGAAGAAGAATCATAATGGAACAGATCCAAGGTTTGCCTGGTCCAATGTTTTGTAACCGAAAGGATATCCACAGAAGGCCCATTAATATGTCTTCAGTTTGCCTATCAATTCGTTTTAAAAATGAGACTACTTCTGATATTGCAATATGTATGTATTCCACACTACGTCCAACACAGAGAGATTGTATCCCAATCAGAAAGATAGTGTGTGGGAGTCTATGAGTGTCAAAGTCACTGTTCTGAAAGAAAGCCAGAACATCCAGGAACACATTAGTAAGATGACACTCAAAGATGATCTGGTGAAAAACTGCCCAAAGCGATAGCAGACACAGAGGAAAATCAAACAGAGGAAGTGCCATGGCAAGACAGAATGCTGCATGAGATGTACCATCAACAGATAGCTGAGATGGCAGACATTGGGATTTCCTAATGTCTGCAACCTCAGCTATCTATTGGTGGTGGCTAGAAAGGGCTGGACTAAAAGATAGCACTGAATCACTGTTCATAGCAGCACAATAACATGCACTAAGCATAAGATCTTAGAAGCAGAGGTCTACCACACTAGACAGAACCCAAGCTGCACATTGTGCAGAGAAGTCTCCGAGACAGTCCAACACATAATGGCAGTGTTTAAGATGCATTTTAAAGCAACATAAATTGAACAGCACAATCAAGTAGTTGGTATTGTATATAACAGTGTTGGCGAACATTTTCAGCACCGAGTGCTGAAAAGGGAGCGCGGGGGAGCGCCAGAAACCAGGAGAGCAGCTCCCTGGCATGCAGGAACAGTCAGCTTCTGGTTTCCAGCGTGTACATGCATGCCAGTCACCTGGTCTTCTGGTTTCTGGCACTCATGCACGTGTGAATACCAGCTGGTCTTTACGCACATGGGAGGGCTGGAACTGGAAGCTCAGCTTCCCGTTGTGTGCATGTGCGCCAGGGAGCTGCTTTTCCAGTTTCCAGCGCTCCCATACGTGTGAAGACCAGCTGTCCAGCATACATGTGTGCACCCGAACCCGGAAGAGCAATGGGTGACGGCTGGTCTGCCCAGAGAAATGGCTCTGCGTGCCACTTCCAGCACGCATGCCATAGGTTCGTCAGCATGGGTATATAAGAATAGCTGCACATTGTATGGGCTAGACCTCCCAAATCCAGATGGGAGATTCCACAGAAGATTGTGGAGAATAAAAGGGCTTATATCCTTTCACATCCAGATGGACAGGCAGGGCCAATCAATTAGACAACATAATAGCAGACAAGATCAGAAGACAGATAGGTGTACTGGTACCAACTGACAATAACATCAGAAAGAGTATGAGAAGCTTGAGAAGTACTAGCTTGAAAGACAAGCTAAAAAGGATGTGGAAAATAAAAGCAGTCCCAGTGGTATGGTAGGAGCATTTGGGGCTGTGACTGGTAAGTAGGAGAGTAGTTCCATCAGATCTTAAGAACAATATCAGAGCTCTCTGTCCAGATGAATTTAGTGCTAAGAACAGCTAAGATAAAGTAAAGAACCCTACCCAGACCTCTGGTAGAAGACTTGAGATGGAAGAAGACACATAATACTCATAGAGGTAGAAGGGGACTTTTAAGCATATACATACAGAGATGAACACACACATAAAGAGAGACACAGACATAGAAATATTCACACTTATAGTCATAACCTCCATGAAATTGTCTGCTTCTCTTTTAAAACTGCTCACATTGGCAGCCATCCCTTTTAAGGACTGCCAACTCTAGAAACATTTTCCAGAAACTCTGTAAGTACGGCTATATGAAACTGAAATTAGTGTAGAGTTACTATCTACATTCCATCTACATCTAGATAGTAAATGGAATATATACAGGCATATGACAACAGAAGAAGAATCAATAAAGTTCTGCAGTAATAAAATTATAACAGCAAACCTGAAGAATGACACAGTGTCCAACATATTAGAAGAGATAAGTTTTTATACAAAAAGAAAGGACACTTAACAGAGTGTGCAAATTACCACACAATATTCTTGATTTCTCATACTAGGAAAATATTGCTTAGGATCTTTCAGCATAGATTAGTGCCCACATGGAAAGGAAAATGAGAGATGCTCAAACTGATTTTATAAAAAGCTGAAGCACAAGATAATTATTGCCGATGCATGCTAGTTAACTGAGAAAGCCAAAGAATATGTGCATCATTAATTTTAGAAAGATCTTTGTATAAAACATGTCAAGCTGTAAAATAGGAAAATTGGAATCCCAGAACATGCTATTGTCCTCATATGAAACCTATACACAGGATGGGAATGAAGTCACTGCCTCCAGATTGGCAAGGGAGTGAAATAAACCTCAATATTTTCTCCTTATTTATTTAACCTATATGTTGAATATATATTGAGGGAATCTGGATTGGAAGAGGATAAACATGATATTAAAACTGATGGAAGAAATTTCAATAATCTGTTCTATGCTGATGACATTATTCTGATAGTTGAAAATGCAAATGATCTGTAAAGTCTAAGAATGAAAATCAAGATACATATTTCAGTGAAAAAAATGCGACTAAGTTTAAATATAAAGGAAATGAAAATAATGAAAATAATGTGACCAGCTTTAGATTTGATGATTATGAAATTGAAGTGGTAAATAGCTTCTGCTTTTTAAGACTGACTATTAATATAAAGGCTTTCATGACTGTAAGCTGCCCAGAGTTATTGCATAATACGATGGGCAGCCAATAAGTAAGTAAATAAGTAAGTAAGTAAGTAAGTAAATAAATCACTAAGAAATACAGTATTCCATAGAATAGCACTTGGAGAAGTAATAAAGACTTTGGAAGTCTTCACAGCTACTTCATTCAAATGCCATGACATATCTATATTTACAAATATCAGAATTGTAGTGGTGTTCATACGACATATTATGAAAGTGAAAGTTTGGAGAAGTCTTTAGAAGAATGGAGACGATATCTATGGTATCTTGAGAATACCATGGATAGCCAGGAAAAAATAATCAAATCAGTAACAAATCCATCCAAAGTTCTCACTTGAAGGATAAACAATCAGACTCTGATATCAATGTAGACACATTATGGGAATATGTAGGTCCTTGAGTAGTCCATAAAGGAAAATATTTGAAGAAAGGAAAAAAAGAGGGCAGCCAGCATAAAAAAAAATGGACTTAATTGTAGGGAAGATAAAGGCATTGTTGGAATATCTGATGGGCCAGGTGTGGACAAATCATTTTCAGGACACATTATATAAGTGATTTTATATGATCACTAAGAGGTGGCACCAATTTGATGAACACATAATCAATGTAACAGGAATTTATTATAACTATATTTCAATCTAATTTATATTTTTAACATATCACCTTAGTTAAACACCTGCAGGCTGCATGGTGCTATCCCGCAACTGGATGCCATTTTCAAGCAGCCACAATTTATTGCAGTCATGCTGAAAATAACACCAACTTCCAGGATGGAGCCATGTGACTTAGCGATACCAATAAATAAAGCAGCCTGTGTTGTGTCTTGCCCGCCCTCAGAACAGCCGGGGCCTTCTTACCTGCTCCCCAACACTGAGGAATGTATGCCTTCCGGCCCAAGTCCTGGCTCCATGCCCCCACAAACTGCAGAAGAAGGAGCATCTCCCTGCCCCAGCCCTGACTCCATGCCCAGGCAAGCAGACAGCTAGACCCCTCCCCTCCTCCACAGCAGGTGAGCCTGACGAGGGTTTACTTCCAAGAACAGCTGATTGGGTGACCCTCGCATCAGAAGATTGGAGGCGGAGGCAACAGAGGAAGGAGGGCAGGCCTTAATGAGTGCTGAGTCATGGAGCCACACCCCATGGCCTATATAAAGGAGCTACTTTCTGGCAGTCTCTGAGTCAGGCAAAAGTCAAACTTATCTTGCTGAAGTCACTTACTGGTCTCCTGCCTGCTCTGAGGACTTTGCTAGGACTTTGGGCAGAGCTGCAGAGGCAAGCCTGATTCGGATTTCCCGGACCCAGCCGTCAGCGGAGGAGTGGGACACGACATCTTGCCTGACTCCTGACACATCTACAAGATGGATCTGCAACAGCTGGCGCTGATTGTGCAGCAGCTACAAACAGACAACCAGCAACTGCAACAGCAAGTCGCCCAGCTGACTGCTCAACTGGCTGCTGGGAATGCCCCAGCAGTCCAACCTCCTCCTCCTCCTCCTCCTCAGCACCACAGCCCGGTACCGGTGCCGGAGAAGTTCTCAGGACGGATGGAGATGTTCCCGGCCTTCATGGCCCAGTGCCAGACCTACATGGCAATGCGGCGGGGACTTTCAGATGACCGGGCCAGGGTGGCCTTCGTGATGAACCTGTTGTCTGGCCAGGCTGCGCAGTGGGCCACGGCCTTGGTGCTCAGGGACAGCCCCTTGCTGGCGGACTACCAGGGGTACTGGGGGCAACTTCGCCTGATGTATGAAGACCCTGTGCGGGCCCAGGCGGCTGCCTGGCGCCTCGGAGAGATCCAACAAGGGCCCCGCCCCTCCGGGAGTACATCGCGAATTCGGTTGCTGTGCCATGATTCGGACTGGAATGACACGGCACTAGCAGACGCGTTCAAGAGGGGCCTTCGGAAGAGCTGCAGGGCGAGCTGGCTCGGGTGGGCGCCGCGGACCCTCGTTGACCTGGTGCCCTCTGCCTGCGCCTCGACACCCGTCTCCAGCAACGCCCGTCCTGTCGCCGCCCGCAACCGTCAAAGACCGTCGCCCTCCCTCGACCCCTGCCGACCCCGTCCCGGGCCACCCGCGCCGTGGCTGCCGCCGAGAGCCCATGGAGTTAGGGCGGCCAGGCCTCGCCTGACGGCCCAGGAGCAGAGCCGGGCGCCAAGGGGCTGTGCTTGTACTGTGGGGAGCCCGGCCATTTCGCCGCCGCATGCCCCAGGAAGTGCGGCGGAACACGTACGCCCGTCCCCGAATCCCGGCCTGGCCAGTCGGGAAACGGGGCAGGCCCGGCCCAGGGGAAACCCTAGGCCGGGCACGGATAACCCGCCAGACATGGCGGCGTGGACCCTGGGCCCCTCGGCACCTGATTTTGGACACCGGGTGTGGGTGGGTGACCGCCGGAAGGGATCCCGCACACGCTCTGGTGGATTCAGGGGCCACCACGAACTTTATGGACCGGGCCGTGGACCATTTTGGTGTCCCTTGGTTCCGGTAGACCCTCCGATGGCGTCGAGACCATCGGCGGGAGGAGCTGGTGGCGGACCCATTAACCGCCACGCAGCCCTTGCACCTCGCCATCGGGGACCACGAGGAGGCGATTCGCTTCTACGTGACAGCGGACCTCCACTTCCCAGTGATCCTCGGACTGGCCTGGCTGCGGACGCACGACCCTCAGGTGGCCTGGTCGCGAACGCCATCTCGTTCCCAGCCTGCAGTGTGTCGACCACATCCGCCACACCTCGCCCGGCCAGGGCGTCTTCACCCGGCCGTCGCCGTGCCCCGAGCTGCAGGACTTCGCTGGCGTCTTCAGCGAAAGGAGGCGGACCGCTTACCCCGCACGGCCCTCGACTGCCCGTGGACCTGCAACCCGGCGCCCGCTGCCCACGGGCGCCTGTATTCCATGTCCGAGCCGAGTTGGCCGCCTCAGGGACTTTCTGGACAAAAATCTGGCCCGAGGTTCATCCGGCCTTCAAGTCCCTCTGTCGGCCCCGGTCCTCTTCGTAAAAAGAAGACGGGGATTTGCGCCTGTGTTGCGACTACCGCCGGCTGAACGCCATCACGGTGCGGAATCGCTACCCCTGCCGCTCATCCCGGAGCTGATGGACCGGCTGCGGAGGCCTCCATCTTTACCAAGCTCGACCTCCGGGGCCTACAACCTGGTGCGGATGCGTGAAGGGGCGAGTGGAAGGCGGCGTTCGGCACCGATGCGGACACTACGAGTACACGGTCATGCCGTTCGGGCTGACCAACGCCCGCCGTCTTCCAACATTTTATGAGCGATGTGTTCCGGGACATGTTGGATCGGTTCGTGGTGATCTACCTGGACATCCTGGTCTACTCGGTCCAGGAAAGTCACCTCCAGCACCTCCGCCTGGTCCTGCAGCGCCTGCGGAGCACCAGCTCTCGCCAAGCTGGAGAAGTGTTTTTCCTCCGGTCGTCCATTGAGTTCCTCGGGCACATCCTCTCACCCGAGGATCGCCATGGACCAGCGCAAGGTGGAGGCCCTGAGCAGCTGGGAAGCCCGCGTCGGGTGAAGGATGTCCAGCGGCTGCTGGGCCGCCAGTACTATCGGACCTTCATCCCGGGCTTCGCCACGCTGACGGCTCCGCTCACCCAGCTCCTTCAGAAGAAGGTCCCGTTCCGGTGGGGTCCCCCGCAGGAGGAAGCCCTCACGGCTCTCAGGAAGGCTTTCGTCACGGAGCCCATCCTGCGACATCCCGACCCGAACCGGCCTTTCGTGGTGGAGACGGACGCCTCCAACGTCGCCCTCGGAGCGGTGCTGCTACAGGCCCCGGCGGATGGCGGCACTCTTTTTCCCTGCGCGTACTACTCGCGGAAGCTCAACCCTTCCGAGCGCAACTATACCATCTGGGAAAAGGAGTTGCTGGCTATCAAGGCCGCGTTCGAGGCATGGCGGCACCACCTGGAGGGAGCTTGGCATCAGGTGGAGGTCCGAACGGACCATCGGAACCTCGAACATCTCACCACGGCTCGGAAGTTGAACCAGCGGCAGATCCGGTGGTCGCTGTTCTTTGCCCGGTTCAACTTCCGCGTCACCTATATCCCCAGTGGCCACAACCGGGCGGGCGCCCTGTCCCGTAAGCCGGAGTACCTGGCGCCCAAGACCCTCTTCCTCCACGGACCGTACTGCGGCGGAAGCCTTGGCGCCGCCGGGAACCGGTGGACTTACGGGCCCGGGTGCGAGGCGCAGCGCCAAGGCGCCTGGTCTCAGCAGCGGCGGCGGAGGCGGGCCCCACGTCTCCGTGGACATTGGAAGGCAGCGTACTCAAGTTCCGGGCGGTTGTATGTGCCCAGGGCGCTCCGGTCCTCGTCCTGACCCAGTGCCACGACAACCCTGCCGCGGGCCATTTCGGGTTTTCAAGACTCTCAACCTGGTAACGCGGACCTTCTGGTGGCCCGGTGCGGCATGATGTCCATGCCTATGTGACGTCCTGCGTGCCGTGCCGGCAAGCCAAGGCCGCCACGGGGGCCCCTCCCGGTCTCCTCCAGCCCTTGCCGACTCCTGACAGACCCTGGGGGGCGATTTCCATGGACTTCCTGGCGGACCTGCCGCCGTCCTCGGGGTTCACCACGGTGCTGGTGGTGGTGGACATGCTCACCAAGATGGCACACTTCATCCCGTGCCGCGGGCTGCCCACCGCCACCAAGACAGCCCGTCTCTTCTTGCAGCACGTCTTCCGCCTCCACGGCCTGCCAGACAGGGTGGTGTCGGACCGTGGGGTGCAGTTCACGGCCCGCTTTTGGAAGAGCCTGATGGCCGCATTGGAGGTGCAGGTGTGCCTGTCGTCGGCGCACCATCCGGAGACCGACGGCGGGACGGAAAAGGTCATCGGCGTCCTGGAACAGTACCTCCGGTGCCGTGAACCAACAGCAGGACAACTGGGCGATTACCTGTCCCTGGCGGAGTTCGCATTCAACAACTCCCAACACACCTCCACCCAGACCACCCGTTCCTGGCCAACTTGGGGTACCATCCGGCTCTTCCTCTGGCGCCCCGGACTCCCGGTTCCCGAGACACAGTCCTTTCTCTCCGAGTTGCACGCGGTCCAGCAGATGGTGCGTCGGCAGCTGAATCGGGCGAAGGAGGACTACAAGCGGGTCGCCGATCGTTCGACGGGCAACACCCCACTGGTGGTCGGAGACGCGTGTGGCTCTCCACAAAGCATCTCCCGTCCGACCGGCGGCGAAGAAACTGGACCACCGGTTCATCGGTCCGTTCCCGTCGGCGGTCATCAATCCGGTGGCCTACCGATTGACCCTGCCGCGTTCCATGCGGATCCATCCCGTCTTCCATCGGTCCTTGCTGGTCCCTGAGGCCCGCCGTCTCCCCTTCGGTGCCCGGCGCCACCGTCGCTGTCGACGAGGACGGGTGGAGGAGTACGAGGTGCACAGCATATGCGACTCCGCTGGCTGAAGGCGCCCAATACCTGGTTGCGTGGCAAGTGCGGGACCGAGTTCACCTGGGTCAATGCCTCCGGCGTCACGCCCCGGACCTGGTGCGGGCCTTCCACGAGCAGAACCCGGCCCGACCGCATCCCGATCGTCAGCCCGGGGAAGGGCCCTGCGGTGAGGATAGTGTTGTGTCTTGCCCGCCTCAGAGCAGCGGGGCCTTCTTACCTGCTCCCCAACACTGAGGAATGTATGCCTCCGCCCAAGTCCTGGCTCCATGCCCCACAAACTGCAGAAGGAGCATCTCCTGCCCCAGCCCTGACTCCATGCCCAGGCAAACGGAGCAGCTAGACCCTCCCCTCCTCCACAGCAGGTGAGCCTGAGGAGGTTTACTCCCAAGAACAGCTGATTGGAGTGACCCTCGCATCAGAAGATTGGAGGCGGAGGCAACAGAGGAAGGAGGGCAGGCCTTAATGAGTGCTGAGTCATGGAGCCACACACCATGGTCTATATAAAGGAGCTACTTTCTGGCAGTCTCTGAGTCAGGCAAAAGTCAAACTTATCTTGCTGAAGTCACTTACTGGTCTCCTGCCTGCTCTGAGGACTTTGCTAGGACTTTGGGCAGAGCTGCAGAGGCAAGCCTGATTCGGATTTCCCGGACCCAGCCGTCAGCGGAGGAGTGGGACACGACAGCCTGCTTTCCTTTCCAACACTAACAATGGAGTGCTGGAGATCTACAGAAGATAAGACAGCAATCACTGGCATGGCTTGAGTAGGATGGTATAGGACCAGGTGGAATGGGAACCAGGCCGAAGGCCTGCTGGGACACAGTGGAGTGGCAGGGAGGATCAACTATAGCATGCCTGCAGTCAGTCATAAGGGTAAATTCACACACATGTGGTTGTGGGGACACTGCAGTAGCTATAACTTTGAAACCAGATGCTAATCAAGTTGATTAGCAACTTGAATGGTTGCTAATCAAGCAGTTGTAGGTTAAGAACTACCTACAAATACTTTGTATGGTTTTAGAAAATAGAAAAAATATACTTGCGATAATGGCAAATATCTGTAGCTCAGGTGTAGGATAAGCGTAGAAATTCATTCTCTGAGCTTGTTGGTTCCGAACATTTCATTACCAGGCTAGATAACACATTTAGGGAATGTCAGTGTCAGTGTTCTTCTGTTTATAAGGGCTTCATGTGGTCAATAGGTGTCGGGGTTGTTAGGTCCCATCAGATGAGGATCACCTCAGGACAGGGTCTTGTGATAGGTCAGGTGATGAGTCAGGCGTGGGTCACCAGTGAGAGTCTTGTGATGGATCTTGTGATGGGAAGGTCACGTCAGGTGAGGGTCATTGGGAGGTGGGGCTGGTTGTGGGGGTTAATTGAGTTGATTGAAGATCTGTGCTGTCTTTGGTTGGCTGAACGGCTGATTTGAATTCTGAGGGATTCATAGGCTGGTTGTAGGTCGATGTGTCTGTTGATAGAATTGCTTCTGCCAGGCTTTTGGGAAATAAGTATGCAAAATTGATCCAATAAGATCTCTTCTAAAAATAAATGGGCAAAAGTGTATTGTCACAAAATCTCAGGGATATTAAAGAGGTCATGACAGTGTCCCCCCTCCCTCCTTTTAAGTGAGTGCAATGCTGAAATCTACTTTCCAATTTTCACACATTTTCTTCTGCTGTGACAATATGGATGTTCTAACAGCGCATCCTCAACAGTGTTTGGCACTTTGTTTTCAGTTTGGTTAAGCTTTTAACATTACCACTAAAAGGTGATGGTATTGCTGAGTGTTTTTGCTGTTGTGCCACTCTCCATCACTGTCTGGTAAATCTCATGGGAAGAGTTCCCTTATGATAAGTTCTTTTGGGATTTAATTAAACTAAAGAAGCAGCAGACTGCTGGAGAAAAAAAAATTGTGTAACGAATAACAGGACACTGATACATGGTGTTAGTCCAACTTACAGCTGAAGTAAGGGTAGAATTCCATTGTCCATGAACACCATTTTACATAAATATTCTCTTTAAAAGCAAAAGTAAGAGTATCATTCATACACTCACAGGCACTCACACCATACACACCTTACACACACAAAGATACAAACTTATAGTTGCATTGGTCTTGACCAAAACTGCATTTTTTAATATTTTCATTCAGAGAACATGTATATCACATCTGACTGCAGTCATTTATTTGATTAAACATTCTAAAATGTGCTAGTAAAAATGGTCACAATCAATTAACTAATATGCTGTTGTGTTGAGTCTGATGCAGGATTGGCTGTTGCAGAATTGCTAGAATAACATTCAAGAAGGAAAAGCATTTAGTAATTGCTATAATGACTCTGATATAAGGAACATAAAACTACAGCAAAACAGGGACTCTTTGGTATATGTCTTTAAGATGATAATGGTATAGAGTTGCTCTTGCTTCTAAGTATGAAGGGAAACATGGTAGACCAAAACCACAGCTCAGTCTTGCTTCTTTCTGCAAAGAAGACACCATTTTTCTCTTCTCAACCAGCTCTCAATCAGTTCACCTCCTAATGAGGAATTTGTTTGGTTTGCATTTTAATTGAATTTTCCTCAAATCAAATGAAACCTTTATTGTCAATGCACAACATTTGTACAATGAGATTGAGTGAGCCTTCCTTGGTCAGCCACCACCCCCAAACACAGAATACATCTCAATAACTCAATAAATAAAAGAAAAAAAGAAAAAAAGAGAAAACCCCTAAACCCAAATAAGTAATTACTAGCACACGTTCCCATATACATATATGTATATAACATTATATTATGTTACCCTGGTTTGAACATGTTGAACACGCTGCACTGGCCCTGCAAGTCTATTACATTAAACCTAATTGTGGTGTTACGTTGTGTTCAGAAGTCTTATGGCCCACAGATAAAAGCTATTTTTCAGCCTATTTGTTTGGCTGGCTATGCTTCTATATCTCGTGCCTAATGGTAGGAGAGTAAAGAAGTGCTGACCAGGGTGTGAATCAGGGGTGAAATCTAAAAATTTTCCCTATCGGTTCTGTGGACATGGCTTAATTGGTGGGCGTGGCTTGGTGGTCAGATGGCTTGGTGGGCGTGGCCAATAACAATAAATAATAAAAATAATAAACAAAGTATAAAAAAACAATAAGAGGTACCAAAAACCAATTTTCACACTTTACACATACACAACACAACACAACTGACTCACACACAATGTAAAAGCAGCTGCACTTCACATTTCACATAGCCACAAAAAGCTCAAAAACCAACTTTCACACTTTACACACACACAACTAACACACACACACACACACAATATGCCACATACAGCTTTCTGAGATTTTGTGTGTTTGTGTAGTTAGAGTGAAACACTACAGAAACACACCAAATCTCAGAAAGCTGCACAAATATTTTATTTTATTTTATTGTGGACTTCAAATCCCAGAGTTCCTCAGCCAGCAAAGCCAGCCAGTTGATCACCGAGGAAATAGATTAGCTGAGCGATTGAATCTGTCTGGCTAAAACTGAAACTGCTTTCAGGCTGTAGCCATGCGTTCATCGGTAATCAGGTAAGTGCCTTGGAATCTCTACTCTTACTTGTAGAAAACATGTTTTCTACAAGTAAGAGTACAAGTAAGGTTCTGCTGTTTTTTACTTTTAAAGGCCTGTTTTGGCTGAAGCAAAACCAGCTTTTAAAAGTAAAAAAAAAAACCTCTGCAGATGGTGCGGTTCAGCAGAGGCGGGGGGCCGGGGCCAGGGATTTTTGCTACCAGTCCTCTGAACCAGCAGCCGCCATCGCTACCGGATCACACGATCCTGTCCGATCCGGGAGCATTTCATCCCTGGTGTGAATCATCCTTGAGGATTTTCCTCACTCTGCTAAGGCAGAGGGTCCTGGCGAATTCATCTAGTGAGATCAGGGGCCAGCCCATGATTTTTTGTGCTGTGCTCATCACCCTCTGTAATGTCTTTCTGTCCATGGTTGTCAAGCCAGCATACCATATCGTAATCATAATATTGATTTGATAGTCTGTTCATCTTTATTCCATTACAAAAGTTAAAGATTATTTCTAGGTAACTATGCAAACATTTGTAACCTAGAATTACATTTTTAAGAACAATAAATATTGTATTAAATTTGCTGAATTTGCAGGTATATAAAAAGGTAAAAGTAAAGGTTCTATGTGCTAGTCATTCCCAATTCTAGGGGTGGTGCTCATCTCAGTTTCAAAGCCGAAGAGCCAGCACTGTCCGAATATGTCTCCATGGTTATGTGGTCTGGCATGACTAAATGCCAAAGGCACACGGAACCTGTTACCTTCCCACCAAAGGTGGTCCCTATTTTTCTACTTGAACTGTCAAAAAACCCTGCGCCAACCATATAACAATAAATATGAATATAAAATATAAATACAAAGTGGTAACAGAACAAAACAATCCAAAGGAAGTCTATTCCATTGGTCTACTCCAATGCCTATAGGAACATCCAGGTCCTAATGGCTTTCCTAAAAGTAAGCAGAATTGGGACTTGTATTATACTGAGGGGGAGATCATTCCATAGAACCAGTGGTGGAATTCAATTTTTTTTACTACCGATTCTGTGGGCATGGCTTGGTGGGCATGGCAAGGAAGGATACTGCAAAGTCTCCATTTCCTCCCCACTCCTGGGGGAAGGATATTGCAAAATCTCCATTACCACCCCACTCTGGGGCCAGCCAGATGTGGTATTTGCCAGTTCTCCGAACTACTCAAAATTTCCACTACTGGTTCTCCAGAACCTGTGAGGACCTGCTGAATAGCACCCCTGCATAGAACACAGGCAATCTCTGAAAAGATACACTTGCTAATTTCCATAAGTTGACAAACTCTAAAAGAGGGAATATGGAGCATAGCCTCTGCAGGATGGGGTGGGCAGATGTTCTTGGGAGAATGAAGTCCGTTATGATTATGATTAGCTGGCATTTGGATGTGTCTATAAGAATCTAGTTACAATTTAACCTCATTACAACCTTAGCTGGGAATTCTGCCCAGATATGTAAAAAGCACACTAATATTCCCTGTTCCATAAATTTGCTATGCTGGATTGCCAGCAAAGATAAAAGACATGAGGTTGTACCTCCTAATGACTCATATTTGCTAGGTTAGAGGTGAGTGTGGTCTTCACAAAGCAATTTGTGTCATGTAGATAAACCAGATTATAACCCATTTTACTCTGGTTAGAGCAAGCTTTCTATCACAATCTTCTTCAACCAGGAATCTGTAAATGTATTGAACTACAATTACCAGAATCTCAACCAACATTTGTACTAAATAAACAGCATAGTTATGGGTCCTTCACATTGCAAACAGCAGGTTGTGAATTCATCATATTTAGTACATTTCAAGAGAATTTACAATCTTCATGTAGGCTATAGGTTTAGTTCCTTGCCCTTAAATGATGCATGAAGTTAGCATAGATCTCCCTGTGGAACATGCAGTTTAAAAATAATTGCTATTGTGTATTGCCGATGTTTTGCTCTAAGAAAAATGACTCCATCCTACGTACAAAAACAGTCTTTAATTTATATTGAATTCATCTCTATAACAAAACATTTTCTTTAATTAGAAAGCCTTAGACATACGATAACTATAGAAATCCAACAAGACTGTGAAAATTATTTTTCCTAAAAATTACTCCAAGCCATACTCATTTATACAACAGTCATTAATAGTATGGAAAAATACAAACAAAAGAAACTATTTCATATCCTAGTATACGGAATTTAATAAGGAAAAATAATTAAATAGAAATAGAAATCTCTGCCCATTTAACTGAAATCTGAATATAGTTATGGTATATGTGTAGCTTGCTTGCTTGGCCATTATTTAATACTGTACAACTGAATGTTGGAACTGGCTTTGTTGAAAAAAATGTTTTATTTAAAGTGATCTGAATATGCATCTGGAATCTGTAGTCAGTTTTTCATAATGGTTTGTATCACTTGTATACTAGCTAGATACTGGACAGATACAGAATGGTTGTAAAATTGCACTATAAGGGTTATTTTAAATCTCTATAGTTTGATTTATCATTATGTCTTCTGTAGCACTGCAATCAATCAGAATGTTTAGGGATTGTGCATTTATATAGATAAAGTCGTAGCTACTATATATAAAGAAGTACAGTTAAAATAATAAATATTTGGTGATAACCCCAGTGTATGAAGTGGTAAATAGCTTCAGTTTCTTCAGTCAACTTGAATAGAAAACTAATACATAGATAAAAATATTTTGTACAGATGTATGCAAAATACACACCATTTTAAAGGGCTTGGGAAGAGCAAAATTTAAATATAAGGCAATAGCAATAGCACCTAGAGAGGGGTGGTATTCACTTACCTTCACTACTGGTTCGCAAATATGAGCATGCATGCACGCTCGTTTCGCACATACGTGCCACCTCTTTGGATGCTTTCTTTGCATGCACAGAGCGTCAAAACGTCCAGGTGGGTGGGCGGAGCCTCCCGCAGCTTCCACTATCGATTCTCCTGAACAGGATAGAACTGGCTGAATACCATCATTGCTTATATACTGCTTCACAGTGCTTTTTAAAGCCCTCTCTAAACAGTTTAGAGAGCCAGCATATTGTCCCTAACAATCTGGGTCCTTATTTTACCAACCTCGGAAGGATCAAATTAGCAATACTAATACATACAGTAATAATATATAGCTTTGAAAACTCCTGGCATTTACAAAATAGAAAAATTTCCAAAGTAATGCAAGGAATACAGTATGAACCTACTTAGAAGTGAATATGGCTTGGCTGTTGAATATATACATATGTCATTTATGCATGCTTATGGGTAGAGAATAAAATAATCTTGTTGTACAGGGGGAATGGAATGGAATATACTGACTGTAATGCTAAACAGGAATAATTGCTCCATTGCAGCTTTTTGACATACATCCTAGTTGCAGTTTTGGCCTTTCAATTTTTTTAATGATGAAATTAAATATTACCAAGGGGAAAAGAGAAAGGGCAGTGGTCCTGGAGGATATCTTAACTTATTAGGAAAGTTCCTTGCTGTAAAATAATGGTTGAAAAAATTCTATAAATCTGAGAAAAACCATGAAGCCAGCATAATCATCATTTTGGTCTTTGAAAAAAGGAATCTATTTTGTTTATGGTAGCTTGTCAAATAATTTTAGACCAAAACGATTTTATTGATCAACATGGATGCAGCACAGTATACATGTATTAAATAGTTAAAGCAACTATTAAAGATACTTTGCAATGACTGTAGGTATTAAAAAGGAGGAAAGAATCATTTGTAAACTTAAGGTATCTCAATGAGCTGAGATTTACGTGGATTTTCAATTCAGTAATGTTCTTTGTGATATAAAACTGTGTTAAATTATCTATAACATTAATAGGAGACTACTGCTGTCCACAAGGGGCTGATATAGAATATATCTAATATTATTAGCCCTATTCTCAAGGAGAGTTCTGTCATTGATAGCAAAAGGAATCCAAAGGGGAGAAACTGTTTTACTTGCCTCAAAGGAACTTTCCTATTAAGAATTCTTGACAGGGTACGGTGTTTGTAGGCCATGGTCAAAAAAGTCCAGTTGACAATGTGATTGAAGCTCCACCTGGTCACATCTTGACATCACATCCTGAGAACAACCCCGGGATTAGAAATTCAGGCTATGATCCTGTAAATTATATACTGTAGGAGGAAAAACATGCAATGGATAGTTTGGGATGAGATGGAATCAAAAATATAGGCTGGTATAGACATTTAAATTAATTAATTTCATAGGCTTAATTATGACCATTATAACCAATAACCTGGTTATTGTTATTAAATGATGGAAGACCTGCAAATAATTATCAAACATTGCCAACTTTTCTAGAATTATTCTAAATTATACCTTTTAATTCACTTGTGCTTATTAAGAGGCTTGTAGCATTTGTTTGAGATTTATTCTGCCCCAGTCTTCATTTAAACAATTTATTTACATAATAAAGTGATTTATAAGATACTCTTCAATCTTAAAGAAATGTCAAGAAGCTATGATTCTTAAAAAAAAAACAGCTATGAAAATACCATCGTAGTGTAGTTCAGTTGACTGCATTTTATTTCTGATTGGAATTGCTTTAGTTGTTTGTAAACATTCAAAGCTTCCACAGAAAGTAACTCAAGTGGCATTCTACTCATGCTTTGCCGGGAGCAAGCCTCATTCAGATCAGGAGAGCTCAGCAGATGCTGAGTCAGGCCAAGATATTTACCTGCTTGTGACATATGAGAAAACAATGCATGTCCATCAGAACTGGTCAGACTATTCTTGCCTGTGAGATAATTCAGCAAACAAATATTCCCACACGCTCCCTTTTACTGGCAGTAACAATGAAAATAATAAATAACTAATGATTTGCTGCCCTTTCCAAACACCCCAAATCAGTTGCCTGAGGTACTGCTTCCTCTGTAAGTGACTGAGCCTTTTTATTTTTATCCTCTGCCTCATAGTGTATCTCAGCATGCCTTATTATAGAGCCATCTCTTTGCCAGCGGTATGGAAGGAAACATATCAGTTATCTTCCATCTCAAAGTTCTGTTTCATTTTACAGTCTGCCAATGACACAGAGCAGTGGTCAGAGAGATAGCTAGCTAGCTAACAGATGATTTTAAAAAATACTATTAAGTGTGGGAGATGTACCTTTCCTTTAACTAACTTTGGAACGGTGGGGTTTGGCTGGATTGGTGCCTGCTGTTTTTATAGGACAGTATCTCTGCCCTTCCTCCAAACCTTTGTAGGAATTTAGCACCCACCCCCCTCCTAGAAGAATGAAATATTCTAGGAAATATTTTAAAAAGCAGAATATTATACCTTCCTGGATGAGAAATGGAGAAACATATTTTAAAGACAAAGGAGCTCCCTGCAACTTCCTGACTCCCCCCCCACCTTTGTCAATGGGCCATTAAAAGCCTCAGCTAAGCTCACTCATTCTCCCCACCTTTGTCAATGGGCAATTAAGGCTTCAACCAAGCTCACTCAATCCTCCCATGATTTGCAACACAATACAACTGAAACTCACCACATGGCAAGGCTCAAGCAAGCTTGAGAGACAGCCAGCAAGGCTAGCTAAGACCCCCACCCCCTGGGAGTCTGACAACCAATCAGGATACTCTTCCTGTGCCCCAGAAAGTTCAAAGCTCAGAAAAATCATAAAACCAGGGAGCACACAGGATCTCAGCCCCTTTTCTGTTCAGGAACTCAAGCCATGTGATCCTGACCACCATTAAACCATCTTTCCAAGCAGTCTCCATGTTTCCAGTGTCTTTGTCCCCACTTGGAACTGAACCCAGATGGATATTTCTTCCAATAATTGGCGACCCAGATGGGACTCCAAGCTAACCTAACCAATGGACCTGGCCCAGGTAAGCCTCCCTTGCTAGCAACAGACCCATTGAGTCTGTGGGTAAGTTTTCCTGGACCTTGGCCATTTGGAACTAGGTTTTAAAGGGGTTTTGAGTGTTGAGCTCAAAGACTGCTTGGAAAGAAGGTGAGTACCTCTAAATTTTAATTTTAAAGCATGGAAAAGCATGGGAAATATGTGTATGCCTGCATGTGTGTGAATGAGAGAGCCCTGCTCCCAATCACAGCTGGATCTTGCATCCTCTGTGCATTTCCTAACCGCAGAAAGACCAAAAGTCTGGAGAGCATGGGGGTTTTGCCAGAGCACAGGACCTTCTGTTAGGGAAGGAAGAAGTGTGTGTGTGGGATTCCACCTGAGGAAACAATCTGATTCCACCTCTTTGAGCAACCTCTAGCCGCACCTCTACCTACTGCTAGCTCCACCGAGCCATGACCGGTAGGATAGAGAAAGCAAGGGGGGGAAGCCAAATGTGGAACTTTGTGTTTTCGAGGAACGGAAGCTGAGCAAAAGGAAAAGAAGTGTGAAGGGGGAAAAAAAGAAATATATAGGAACTATTGGTGTATCTAAAAAAGAAAGCAAAGCCTAAAGTGGTGCATGTAGAGTGAGAGGAGGTGCTCGTACCTGCTGTAGGGGCAGCAAGGTCCTCCGGGATCACTATTTTTTTTATTGGTGATCTTCAAATAAGAGTTCCCTTAAGGAAGGGGCCCATACTTCGACAGAAGGGAGTCGGAGTCCTTCGCGGATACCTTTTTTTCCGAAACTGCGGGAGTGCCCGGCTATGACAAAGTGAGCCTCACATTCCGAGGATCATGGGAAGCGTAAGCTCGAGGGTAGAGGGAAATCCCCTGAGAGACATGCTTGGGGCCTGGGACGCCAGGCAGGTGCCAGTGTTGACTGGCATGCGAGAATAGAAATTGAAGAAATTGTGTAAAAAAATGGGCTTTGCTAAGAGATAACACCAGGAAGACAAATTTGGCTAAATAAAGGTACTTAAAAGAAAAGGGAAATATATAAATAGGAATGTTTGGGTTTTTGTTTGTTTTGTTTGTTTGTTTGTCTCTTTCTCTTTCTTCTATGGAACCATGTGGTCTGTCTGTTAAGATTTGTGCCTTCCCTAATTTAACTAAGATTTATGGCGGGAATGATCAAGGGTGCATGTAAATCTCAGAGTTTTGTTTTCCTCTCTTTGTCCTCCTTATTTTTATGTGTGTAAGTTTAAGTCTTTGTGTGCCCTCAAGGTAATTGTAATTGTAAAATGTATCTGATCTCTAGAGACAAGAATTTTAAATTGTTGGGAAAAAGAAAACAAAAGGTTGAAACAATGAAAATGGGGAAGAGAGAGAGAAAAAAGGAAAGAGCCTTTTTCCTGTCTTTGTCCGCCAACAAAATAGTAAAAGGACTTTTCATCCTATTTCTGTTTTTTCTCCTCTCTATCTTAAAGTAACAACTCAAGTTTATAAGGAAACATTTTAAGTTCACTTACAAGATAAGTTTATGAGGAAACGTTTTAAGTTCACTTACAAGAGAAAAAAATTCAGTCTTGCATTTACTGTGTATTTAAATGATTTTACCTGTTCATCCTCTTCCTGAAGTATGTGAAGTTTTTTCTTTCTCATCAGTTGTTGAAACTGCATTTTGTTGAAACTGCATTACCTTTTAGTAACTGCAATATTGATGTGTTGTATCTTTTCAAACTCTGCCTGCAAGATATCTACCCACCCACCCCCATCTCTAATCCTGTTACAATGCCTTTCCTGAGAAGATTACCCACAAAAGTGGGGAGGAGATCCTGTTCTAATGTCTTTCAGCCCTGAAAAGATGACTCTGCAACTGTGGAAGCAGAGCACATGGTTCCAGATGCTGCCCCCAGAGGAGACCTTCCATTTGTTGGAGCCAGGAATTGAGTTTGAATCCAGCCCCCACTGAAAGTCATCACAGCAACCAGATTGGAGCAGACCTTTCCAAACCTGACTGACCAACAAGCATGCCACCTAGCAGACATGAAAGAAAGGACCCTGAGATGTACAAGTAAAGACTAAAAGACTCTTTTCAATTCCCAGAAGACAACTGGAAAGACTATGGGGGAGGGTGGAAAATTCATTGTAAGGTTTTCTGTCTTGTCTCATTTACATTGTAATCAGTCTAAAGTACTCATGTAAGGATTGTATTTGAAAGTGGCTGCCACAGTTAGTTCTGAACACCTGAGATTTCTGTCTAATGGTAGGGAAATTTGTCCAGCATGTTTGTATTGTTTGTATTGCCTGAATTGTAAAAGTAGCTGCAAACACAGGCACACACAGAGAGACACACCATTCAGAATTAGACTGAAACTATTCCCTTCACTTACCTCCACACAAGGCTTCTCCTAAGTTGATTTTGCTCTGTGGCATTAAAAGCCCAAGGAGTCAGATCTCCCTGCTAATTCCATGGGGGAGGGGCATCCCCCTCAGGCAATTCCTCTCTTGAAGAGATAGCAGAAAAAGTGATATCCAAAACCCAAGCCCTGACTATGACTCACAAATGATGCTGCCCAGTTGCCCAGTAAAGCAAGATATGTTGCACTGGTGGTCTCATGAGTAGAAGTCCCAGGGCTCGTTGTGTGTAATTTAATAAAAAAAAAAAAAAAAGAAAAGAAAGGAAAACGCCTGGATTGCACACAGATTAACCTCAATTTGGACTGGGAAAAAAATCTTGGATAGACTAAAGTAAGAGCTAGGGCAGGTTCAGTAACCAACCCTTAGAAATGGACAGCCTGTAATTTAAAGGAAAACCATGGCTGTGAAAATTTTGGGATGTGTGCTTGCTTGACCTGACTGGAAGCTCTCAGAAAGTGATATCTAACTGCTGAAATTAATTGGCATAGAAAATTGGATACTGTAAAATTCTTACCAGAACTTTTCCCCTGGCTGCTAGACCTTCATGGTTGAAAGCTTTTGGGAGCCACTGAAGGAATCTTTTTCTGTTGTCTCTATCAATGGCTTCCTTTGCATCAGGAAAATTAAAAGCACCCACTGATTTGATCAATTTTAATTTTTGCCAAGAGCATGTTTCAAAACTCACGTTTTGAAAAAAAAAAAAAAGTAGGGATTGTAGGAATTTAGCACCCACCCCTCCTAGAAGAATGAAATATTCTAGGAAATATTTTAAAAGCAGAATATTATACCTTCCTGGATGAGAAATGGAGAAACATATTTTAAAGACAAAGGAGCTCCTGCAACTTCCTGACTCCCCCACCTTTGTCAATGGGCCATTAAAAGCCTCAGCTAAGCTCACTCATTCTCCCCACCTTTGTCAATGGGCAATTAAGGCTTCAACCAAGCTCACTCAATCCCCCCATGATTTGCAACACAATACAACTGAAACTCACCACATGGCAAGGCTCAAGCAAGCTTGAGAGACAGCCAGCAAGGCTAGCTAAGACCCCCACCCCCTGGGAGTCTGACAACCAATCAGGATACTCTTCCTGTGCCCCAGAAAGTTCAAAGCTCAGAAAAATCATAAAACCAGGGAGCACACAGGATCTCAGCCCCTTTTCTGTTCAGGAACTCAAGCCATGTGATCCTGACCACCATTAAACCATCTTTCCAAGCAGTCTCCATGTTTCCAGTGTTTTTGTCCCCACTTGGAACTGAACCCAGATGGATATTTCTTCCAATACCTTCTTGAGCTACCTCTTTTTCTTTTTTTATCAGGGTTTGGCATCATCTTGGAGCAAAATTCAAGCTTAACAAGGGGTAGGCAATTTGAATAATTTTTAATTGATTAAAGTCTGATCAGATCCTCAACTCTTGTAGTCTCCAATTCAAATCAACGTATGAAAGTCTGCCTCAGATATGCAGTTTGGAAAATCTAACCCCTTTGGTAATTCCTTGAACTGAAAATTGGAATGGGGCATATTTGATTCAGTAATCAATGTGTTCACTCTCATTAGCTTTGCAATCAAATTACTAGCTTTGATCACCCCAATGTTAGCCTTTTGGATAGGTCTGGAGTCAGGGGACCAAAAGGGAAAAAAATTGCTTTTATGTGCAATTTTATTTCATTGTTACCCAGACACAATCTTGAGTTATGACACAGTTCTGCCTTGCAAATTAATTGCAGCCCAATACTTTATTTTTTATAATTGCTATTCTTTTTCTTCTCTAGTTTGTTTCTTATACTTCCCTTCTCCTTCATTTCCATTCCTCCCTTTCTCCCTACAATGCAAAGTACCTTGGTTTGTTGACTTTGCTCACCAATCTCTTTCCACTTATGACTGTATGACTGTAACTCGTTGCTGACAATCCTTATGATTTATATTGATACACTGACCATCAATTGTGTTGTAAATGTTGTACCTTGATGAACGTATCTTTTCTTTTATGTACACTGAGAGCATATGCACCAAGACTAATTCCTTGTGTGTCCAATCATACTTGGCCAATAAAATTCTATTCTATTCTATTCTATTCTATTCTATTCTATTCTATTCTATTCTATTCTATTCTATTCTATTCTATTCTATTCTATTCTATTCTTAAGCCAGTTGAAGAAACATAGGTTATTTTATATGTCAGAAACTTGTAATATAATAACTTTCATTTTTCTAAATCATTTGGGTTTTTTTTGTAGATATTGTTTTTTCTTTCTCTGCCATCATCATCATGCTCATTTTCATTCTCTTGGTCAAGAATACAACATCTGGACTGTAGATAGTGATAACCAATAGACAGCAGCAAAGAGAGTTTTCTGAATTTGTCTGCTGTTATCTAATAGTTGTTTAGACTTTCACTGTTGCTATCACTATTCATAAGAGACAGTTTTGAAGTATCTAAAATTCTAAACATTGCATCTAGATGAACCATTTATTTTTAGGTCAATTGTCACATATAGTGCTCAATAACCTCACTTGTGATGCGTGAATATTGATTTTCACTTAAGTTACAGAGCTATAATTATATTGCATCTATAAACATGCTAATTGCTTAGAAAAATATATAGCTTTCCCTGGAGCTGAAAATATTGGCATAGTAATTTTACTGTTTCATCCAGAAATCTTGTGTGACTACCAAATAGATTTTTAAGTAGGGACTTGCACTCAAAACTTGCAGCAGTCTGTAAATGTGACTTTTTCTTTTCAATTGCCAATTATTTTTCCACTTACCACTCAAAATTTGGGCTGCCAGATTTGAGCTGCAGAAATTGATGTCTTCTTGGGCAGATCCAAGATGGCATCAAAGAGAAGTGTTTATTTCTTTGCTACCATACAGTGATCATCAGGGTTTGTGCAGCCCAACACTCATCCTATTCAAAATAAACCTAATTTTTAAAATCTGCCAACAATACAAACATGAATTGACGAGATCCAGCAAAGTAATTATGAGTGAGCCTTCTATATAAGTTACCGTGGTGTGGTTGGAACTGTATGCATTGCTGTGGTCTCATTAATACTTGCTGAAATAATGCTGACTGCATTATTTACTTGGCCGCATGGAATTGTCTTGCATTTCTTAAAGTTTTCTTGTCCCGTTTAAATTACAGACAATTAGATGTTAAAGTAGCCATGGTAAGTATGGTAAAAGCAAAGCTGAGTCTGCCAAAATAGTCTGGCTGTAGGAAATCTCTCTTCCCACTGAGTTTCACCTCTGATTTATAGCTTTTATTATCTATAGCTTTCTATCTGTCTATAGCTTTCATTAAGAAGCTATAATACACTCTTGGAGAATATGATTGAATTTAAATTCCCATCAGTGGAGGCTACTATCAAGTGCTGCAAGGACTGAAAAGATCAGTGGCGTGACATTGGAACATGATTTAAATTATGCCACGTTCTACTGAGTAGTCAAGTTGTGGGATGTGGAACAAGCGTCATCTGGTCTCTAACCTAATTTCTCTGCACTTCTAAGAAGTTCAGCTGAATGTTCTAATTTCCCAGAGTATTAAAACTATAAAAATATATAGGTCGAAGTTCTAAAACATTTCTGGCTAGGCAATTGGGGGCAGAGTTTATAATCTTATTTTTCTCTGATGTCTATATAAAACCCAGAATTCCATTCAGTTCTGCCAAGAATTGTCTCAACATTTGGAGAAAAGTTAAATTTCCAAGCAGCTGAATTCCAATTAGGTTAGATCATTTCACATTAGAATTTCTCTTAGGCATCCTAAGAGAAGTTCCACATAACCACCAGCCTCATCATTCTCATCTTGTATTGCTGTTTCATATGAATGACCTCACTATAGTCCGAGGGAATGAGGAATGGACGAAAAGGAAAGGTCAACTGCATGAATGAATCAGTGCTTCATATCAGTCACCCATCCCCATTTATTTCTTCATTGAATTTCCTTTTGTAACAAGGGGGGGGGGAATCAAATGATGGCTGTAGGCAAAAGAGCCCCTTTCAATTTGTTCATTAAAATGGGCAAATGATAGCAAGGAGATTGAAGGAAAAGGGAAAATCCCAGCAAGTTGTTGGGTGATGAGGGTAGCGTTTCCAACAATGGAAAATAGCTGCACCATTGCAGTTGCCCCAACAGTGTAACATTCCTTTTTAATATTTCATCTGGTATAGGAATTGCTTCATCTTCTCTGTGCAAATTCCAAGGATGTGTGAAAGAAACCTGAGTGTCTTAGACATGAAGAGTAATAGTTAATTGGAAGAAGTGAATTGTTTAAAGTATCTCTGGCTGGCATTACTTGAAGAAATAGAATTTATCTCTTTTTTTATATAATGATGTATTTCTTTCTCCATCACCCCAGATTCAACAAAGTCATATAAGACACAAGCAAGCATGTGATCCTGATGTCTGTGCACCCAAAGACTATGCACATGATTGTGAATGCATGCAAAAGCCTAGCTTGTCTAACGTTTATACAGTTCATTAATTCCAAAGAACCAAAGATTTGCCTTGAGAAGAAATAATTTCATGCTATTCAGGCCTGTATTAGCTCATCTTCTCTCTCTGCCCAAATATAATTTACTTTAAAGAACGGCATCTCATCTTCAATGTATTTTTTCAGTGTGTTTATTCACTGATGTAGAAGAGATTATTTGATGAGATCTATGTATTAAGCTAAGTGCAAATGATTTGCTTACAAACATCAAAGTACAGAAAAGAGCTCTAGGCTATTTGATTGGATGCCAGTAAAACAGTTTCTTCCATAGAATTTTAGGAGGTACAATTTCTACTGAGAATGATGTGTAAAGCAATGGGACACTGAAATTTTTCACCCAAGTGAATACAAAACGGAAGTATTTTTTAAGAGTGCAAGGACCTGAGAAGAGGTTGCATAAGAGAGAAACTGAATTATTTCATATAAAAACTTTAGACAGATTTATAATATAATACTAGCGCACATTTAGGCCAGGCTGAGTTTAATCTTAAATTATTTCTAATACATAGAATTAGATGAGAGCTCATAAAACCCATTTCCTCTCTCCTGGCTAAGTGGAATTTGGCCAGTTATGATACTATCAACCTATTGCGAGTTTAGCCTTGGCTGGTTTGGCTACTGAAAACTGGACTGGTTTTATTCATTTGAGAACTTTTGAGAAGTTTATCTGAGCATCCGAACTGGCAGGGACAACAAAGCAACAAAGTTGGGAAGACAAAAGCAAACACTTTTTCAGCCCCACATTTTATAAATGCTTTGTCAAGATGCATCACTACTTTTTGAAAGCCTGTGTTGCATTTTCCTAAATATACTTTATCATTCTGTTGAATTTATGAATAATGAGCAATGGGATAATGAATCATTACAATTATTTATGGAATATTAATTTTTAAAATTAAACTGGTTTTTTGTTTAAAGATTTTTTTTGTTTAGTTTCTGAAAAGGATTATTTATCACATTTATTGATAGATAGAAGCTGTCTTAAAGCGTTTACTGACAAAAAATAATTCTGACAAGAAATGTTTTAAATATAGCTGTTGTTTACATAATGTATATTTTATTTTCTCCCAGATATATCGTGCCTTTTCTTTAGAGTTTTTGTTAGTTAAAGCATGGAACTATCCCAGAGATACTGAAGCCAAAGGTTGCTTCTGCAATTCAGAGTACTATAATTGTTTTTATTTTACAAAAGCTTCTCTTGTGTAGTGGTCCATAGAGATTTTTGTGGTCTGTAAAAAAGAAAGTTGTGTTAAAGTGAAAGACAAAAAAAAAGGAAATTGTTTTTTAAAACCAATCATGAGAAAAATATCGTGCTATTGTTCAAGGTGGTTTTTGTTTTTTGTTTTGACTTGGGAAAAGAGAAAATGGATTTTGTTCACAAGCAGATATTTGGACAGTCCTTTTGGCAACATTTCTGCAAGCTCATGCTATTTTACTCAAAATTTAAAAAAATTTTTTAGCATTAACGTAAGACCATAATAAATGATAGATAACGATAGATCAATAACATAATAGATTGATCAATTGAACAATTATAATATTTTGGAATTGGAAAGTACTATATTTTAAATGCATGTGTTGCCACAATGACATTATTTTGCACATTAAACAAATTGCATAGTCTGTATCTTTTGTACCTCATTTGACTTTAGTTTCTTCCTGTATGCCCATGTGTATAGTCCCACAACCGAATCTTGATCTGAAAGTAGGAAGAGAAACTTTCTTCACACAGCTATGTATACTGTTTCTTATATGTCATATATGCATTTTATGTCTGAGTAACTATTCAATGGAAAATTAACCATTGAGTTATTGGTTAGTTTAAACTATCTGAGTGGAGTAAAATGACCATTGATATCACTGTATATATCAATCTTGAAGGCATATTTATTTTTACTGTATTTATTTTTATTCATTAAGCCGCAATTACTATTGCTATTGGTCTTCTCATCGTTCCTGTCACCCATCTCCTCCCACTTGCGACTGCATGACTGTAACTCTGTTGCTTCCATCCTTGCGATTTATATTGATATTGATTGTTTCCTAGTATGATTGCTTATTGTACCATATGACTATCACTGGGTGTTGTGCCTTGTGATTCTTGATGAATGTATCTTGTCTTTTTATGTACACTGAGAGCATATACACCAAAGACAAATTCCTTGTGTGTCCAATCACACTTGGACAATAAAGAATTCTATTCTATTCTATTCTATTCTATTCTATTCTATTCTATTCTATTCTATTCTATTCTATTCTATTCATCTTTCACTTAATGTCCCCATTTGTCTGCCATTACTAATTATCTCTTAAGATTTAAGCCTGAACCACTCCCCTCAAAAACATTTGTAAATGCTTATAAATAAAGCCATTTTTCTACATACTTCCATAAATATCTTATTACTAAATGGCAAAGTATTATGTTTGTTCTGAATTACTGTGTATCTTGAGAATTGCTCTACCATTCCCACAAATCTGAGTAAACATTTCTAAAAATCACTAAAAATGTTCAAGATACTGTCAGCATATAGCTACAACTCATGTTTAGTTCCCATTACCCTAATATGCTGAATGTCACAGATTGTGTGATTCAGCATGCCAAAACTTCCTATTTCAAATTAAATATTCAAGCAGATGAAGAATATTTTTGATGTGCTCCACATCATATCTTAATTACAGGAAAATATCCCATTGGTATTTACCAAGTGAAAGAATTAAAAACTTTATCCAAGAGATAAAGTTGGATAAAAATACATTTTTCACAACTTTTATAAATTTTTGTGATTTTCATTACATCAAAAGCTTTCTCGTCTATAAGTCATTACATACATATTTGTAAATATGATCTTTGTATAATATTTTATCAGACTATAGTGATAAAGTGTTCATGGAAAATCTAATACTATAGTCCACTGACTTGACATCATTTCATGAAACCAGTTTGTGCTTAGTAAATTATAGAATGTAATACTTTCTATAATCTTTGTACAAGGCTAGCTGTCAAAATCCTAGCATCCATTTGACAAGGATATTGAACAATAATTCACATGGCATGAGTCCTTCCCTGTTTTCAAAATAATGGTTTTATAAACCTCATATCATGTTAAATGAGTCTCTTTTCAAAAGACTCATATATATGAACCCACACAGGATGCTATGAAACAGCTGACTAATCTGCAAATATCCACTCCACCTACCAATCAAGCCAACCAACCTGCTTACAGCAACAAAGCCAACACTCCCCACCTCCCCACCAGTATTTATAGAGAGACGGCAGCTCCGACCATGCTTTGCTCGCACAAGCACGAAGCTGTAAGCACCAGCCTGAAGATGATGAGTGAGACCTCATTGAAACATCGCCAAGATACTCTCAACCTTACACAGGAAAAGACCTGAATATGCCATCTCTAATAATATAGAGCCTGGATTTTTTGTAGGTTTTTTATTCTATTCAGTGAGAATCCCAACTTTCTTGGGATCTTTCATTATTTCAGTCATATCAAATATCCCCTGCCAAGTTAGAAGTGTGGCTAAATTACTTGAATGGTTGAATATAGTTTTTGGAAGATTTATTCCGTTTATTTTGTCTGCTCAACAATTATTTCTACATTTGCAAATAAGAAGCATTATGCTTATCCAACAAATTAATTTAAGCAAAATCCAACAATTTAATCAACTGCCTGAAAGTAAAAAAATAAAGATCAAGTTCTTTTTTTTAAAGAAAAAAATCCTGACTATAAATCATTCAAAAAGAATGAAGAAAAAAGAACGTTATCTGTACAAAAGCTTCTGGGAAGACATGCCTTTGCCACAGACATTTCTCCCTGCCAAGTAGTAAAAATGAGGGAAATCCCAAATGGAAGAAAGCGGGAGAAATAGTCTCCCCTTTCATAAATTGTATGTATATGAAATGAACCATCCAAAGAATTAGATTATTATTTAGTGGACTGCTATGATGTTTCTTCCACACTTTGGATATATTTGTTTAAGCTAGCTGACATCAGTTTCTGGATCAGAGAATTTCTTCATAGTCAAGAACAGACCAAAAACTGTAGGATAAAGAAAAACTTTGCCTCCTGTTTTCTGGCAATGAGACAGATTTGATTAAATACTTTATGTTTTTTTAACAATACTTCAAAGCAGGGCAAGAATTTCCCCCCCAGCATATCACAGAGTAGTTGGCAGCCCGAATAAATGCAGAATGTCTTATTCATATAATTTAAAGAATTAAATCACCACAGGATTTGGGCTAGAAAGAGATCTAAATCTTGTTTCTACCTCATAAGATACATCCAAAAAATCTCCATGCCCCAAATTGAACATTTTAATGATCTCCAATATAAGGTAAACTCAGTATCAGTTGCTTTTAGGAACACAATTTATCTTGAATCTTGGCAGCGGATCGGTTCTTTTTTAAATTATAAAACTGATCTCCAAGTGTGTCAGTCTCTTTTCATGTGATTCATTTATTATTTTTAATAACCTTCACATCTTTTTGCAAAGTTTTGTATGTCACTTCTAGTAGTTTCTCCTTTTAAGTGTAAGATAGAAACCATCTGCTTATAGATTGCATCATGACTAAAAGCTCAAAATTTAAAAAAATTATCTTGTTTCAATATTTAAAGTCACCTCTCTAAATTCCAAAGAAGGCAGAATTTTTTGGTTAACATTTCTGCTGTTTTTGGCCCACCATCCAATATATTTTTCTCGACAATTCACATAAGTAAAACAGTGGTGGGTTTCAAATTTTTTTACTACCAGTTCTGTGGGTGTTGCCTAGTGGGCGTGGCATGGCTTGGTGGGTGCGGCAGGGAAAGAATACTGCAAAATCTCCATTCCCACCCCACTCCAGGGGAAGGATACTGTAAAATCTCCATTTCCTTCCCAATCCAGGAGAAGGTTACTGCAAAATCCCCATTCCCTCCCTATCAGCTGGGACTTGGGAGGCAGAAATTAGATGGGGGCAGGGCCAGTCAGAATTTTTACTACCAGTTCTCCGAACTGCTCAAAATTTCCACTATCGGTTCTCCAGAACTGGTCAGAACCTGCTGAAACCCACTTCTGAAGTAAAGGGAAAAAATTGCAACTCAGCGCATAACTTCATTGTAACTTCATCTTACTGGAAATTGGTTGCATTTGCAACCTGGCCAAAACAAATTGCTTATTCTTGACCAAATCAGTTTAATTCCCTTTAGCCCTGTTTTAGAGATATCAGATATGGGCTGCAGAAATCTGTCTGGTCTAAAAGGAAGCACAGAAACATAGGATACAAATTATTTTCTGCCATGTAGTTGTTACCTGATTTTTTTTAGCAGCCCAGATCGGATATCTAACTCTGTTCCCATCATGTTCGTGACTCATACATTTGCTCTTCCAGATACAGTAATAATCAAGCACAGCCAGAATAGGATTGGAAATAGCTAGATCTATGTTGTGATAGCTATTTTTAGTTTTACAGAAGTTCTAGCCATCATAGCAGGCTTTTACTATCTTGCCAATTTTTCTCCTCTTATTTTTTTTCTAAACAGAGCAAAAAAAAAAAGGAAGGAAGGAACCATCACAGATAGGTGATTGTGGGTGGGGAAAAGTATAAGAAAACTGAAACAATCATAGAGCCAAAGTACCTTGGCATGAGTAAATATGTTAGTTAACTCCATTGTCACCAGTTTTCACAACAAACTGACTAGTGGGAGTTAAATTAATGCTAGGTAAATCTGGGATTACCTAGATCTAAATTGAATCCTCATGGTGTTAATAGACTGGATCAGTTAACTTCTTTTTGGCATTCTCAAAACATATAGCCATCCTCATTGAACCAGGGGAATAAAACTCTTGTGTGCTTCCATTTTTATTTTATAACAATACTGCTATTAATCTGAAACATCAGGTTTATGGTCTGTGGAAATAAAAAAATAAGGAGATTTTTATTATTATTATTATATTTCCCCATTGGGCTCAAGAGAGCAGTCAGAGTTATAATTTAATGCCATGACAGAATAGGCTAGTTATCAATTTCCAAAACAAAAACAAAAAAGATATTTACTAAAAAAAAACTGCAAGGGAGTAGAAGAGCCCCACTTCTCCTAAATAGGGGTAGTATTACATTCTATGGGGATTTAAAATTTGAACACTACCTACACCACATTAAAAACTCCAAAGTATATTAGGATACCCTCATTCACTCTTTTTCTCTCTTTTCTTGAATCCATTTTTTTTTGGCTCAAATTCATTTAGCATCTACTTTGAAATTTACACAAAGAAAAGAAATATACAAATGAAACCATTAAGGTCTATTCCACTTGACCTTATCAGAGTCCTAGAATGAACAGCAGGGATGACATTGTAGCTGCCTTTCCATTATTTGAGGGGTTGTTACAAAAAGAGGGTTCTCCAAAGCATCAGAGTACAAGACAAAAAGTCATGGATGGAAAATTATCAAAGAGAGATCCCGCCTGTAACTAAGAAGACATTTCCTGACAGTGAAAACAATTAATCAATGGAATGGATTGCCTTCAGAAGTTGTAGGGGCTCAATCACCGGAGCTTTTTAAGAAGAGAATGGACAGCCATTTATCTCTTGCTTGACCAGTGGGTTGGACTAGAAGATCTCCCAGGTCCCTTCCAACTCTAGTTGTTTTGTCATTCTGTTATTCTGTATATCAATGCATCAGATTCAAGATTGGGAGACCTAAAATCGAAGTGAGAACTTGGAGGTTTAAGAGACTGAAACTGGGAGAATATATGCTCTTTTGTACTGTATTTCATTCTTCAAAGAACTCTTTAGTTATACTTTGTCTCTTCTGTTAGAATGTCTAGGGAAAATGGTTGAGCTCTTTATTAAAAAAAATTTTTCTGACACAAAGTATTCTATTACTTGCATGGTATCCAATTCTCTGTAGGCACAGTGAAAATGAGGCAATAGATGATGCAAAGATGACTGACCATTCTTCTGCAAATTTTCTGATAGCTTATTATAAATACTTTCTCTGCATGTTAATGTTAACAATAATAATTGAAACACAGGAGGACTGAATTAGATCAGTCATTTTTATAACATAGAGTATTTTATAACATATATTATTGACAAAAGGTTATACAATATACTGAGCTACTCTTAGCTGGACCCATGACCCACTGAATTATTGTGTTCATATGTATAATACTTAGTTGATAAAAAACAAATATTTGTCACATCCTTAGGATAGGCTAGCACAGAAGCAAAAAGATGATACATTTATAGATATATAACCTCCGTTTTAAAAGAGTTAACCAGTTATTAATATACCAATAGATACAGACCATAATAATGCTTACCAAGCTAATTAATTCAAATTGGTATGCAGAAGAGTCAGTATAACAAAACCTAGCCATATTTTTCAGAAATTACAACAATCAGATTAAAGAACGAGAAATATGTGCATTTCTTAGATTTGCCTGGCATTTTCATTAAGATAAGAATAATTCTTCTAGAACAAATGATTATATAATACAGACTGTATGAACAATGATGTCCCATCAGCACTACTACCACCTATTCTGCAAGAGTAACTGTGCTCAGTGAATGGGATTTTATGATATATCCCCTCTACTATAATTGACAGTAAAATATTTAAATGGGCCTATGTAAAGGTCTTTAGGAATTTGATTTGATAACAGGAAAATGAAAATTCTTCCTAGATGTTCCCCCCTCCAAAGCTCCCCAACCTAAGATATTTGGGAATTGCACTATTTCCCACTATTTCACTATGTTGCCTGAAAATGGTTCTGATTCTGTAGAATCTTGGGAATTCAAAAATTCAGGCAACATCTTGTATGACTAAAAATTTACCCTAAGTATCTTCTTCTAAGCAAACTGAAAACTATGCAACAAAGTTTAAAGAAGCAAGGTTAACTAGAATATTAATTAGAGCCCAACATTAAGTGGTATAACTTAGTTCCAGTCTTCACACATAACACAGCTTTGAGAATATAGATCTTAAAGTTTAGACTGACCCACTTCTAGAAAAGAAAAATTACATTCTTGACAATTTAGACACTAATTTTGTCTTGAATATAATAATGTGAAAATAATTTAGTAACCATCAATGCTGGGTTTCTATGGTTCACCCTGGTTTGTGGTGAATGGCAGGAGGCTTTGCCCAAACGTCATCACGGACACACTGCACATGCGATTCCGAACCGCTAGTGAAGGTAAGTGGAGCTCACTATTGGTAACCATCATACAGCAAAAATGAAAGTTAACATGGATGTTCTGCTTTTTTTGGATATTCATGTCCACTTATTAATTTCAATTATTCAGAATCTTGTAGTTTGAAAAATATCCCTAAATATTTATAAATTACAACTTGCTCAAGTGGATTTTCATTACTCCATTAATCTGTCATTTGTGTGTGTATAGTCTTTTAACAAAGATCGTGGCCTTTTTTCTTTTGGAAGCTAATATTCAATAATTCCCCACTGAAATAGACTGAGAGAGCATTCTTCTTAAACCAATTGGGGTCATGGAAAGTATCACTGCATCAACCTCAAATAATAGTACTGAGAGGTGTCACACATCATGTTAAGCCCAAATTAAACAAACCACATTATGATTTTGTGTGATGAATGACTCCATTTATTGTAAAGTTTCTATGGTTTCTTTTATCCTTCCCATTACTTTCTTCAAATGTCAAGCATCAGTAGTTGCTATAAAGAGGAAAATGAAAGAAAATAATAGGAAAATCTGTATTTTCCCGAAGTCTCTGATACTGAATTTCATTTGATCCAAACATCTACCTATCAAAAGTTTCTTAAAGTTTTCTTGTCTTCAAATTGTGTAATTCATATTTTATTGTCTTTTGTAAGCATATTTTTATTTTAAAAATCATTGATACAAATGCCTATATGCATTCAATATATTCAAAAGAAGAATGTCGTTTTGAACACATCATATTTTTGTACAACAGTGTTTTGAAATTAAACTTAAGAAAGACATTACAATCAAATACATTTCCAGAAAGATACATAAATCTATATGTTCTAGTTCAATATGCTGTAAAATACAAGTTCCATTTTCCTTAGAATCAAAGCAGCCTTCTTAAATGAATGGAATAGTACTGATTTTTAACTGGTTTGAGATATCCCATTCTCTTAGGTATCTTTTTTACTAAATCTAAGGGTCTAGTTTATCTTCTGTCTGGTTTAGTTTGTTTGTGCTTGTTGAGGCACTTTATTAGCTCTCTGAAGTTACAATTAGGTTTAAATTTCAAGCATTTTTAAGCATTGCTAGGATGTCCTGAAAGCAGAATAGGTATATTTCAAATAATTTAATTATATGATTTAATTCGGTTTCATTTGTTTTCTTCAGAAAAGAACAGTTGAATAAAAAGTTGAACTTTTTATTCGAGATGCTACCACTAAATTTGACAGAGAAAGATATTGAAGGATATCAGAAAAAACTGGATAAATTTTGCAACGGTGGCAAAAGACCTAGATTAGTGAAGAAAATGTGGTATCAAAATCAAAAGGAAGGTGGATTAGGAATCCCCAAATTATTTAATTATTACTGTGCGTATGGTATCCGGATAGTGGTAAAAATACTTAAAGGTGAAGATAACTATTGGAGAGATTTAGAGTTAAGGGATATAGAGAAATTTGGATCAAGGTGGTTTTTAGATAAAGCAAATTTAAAATGTGTAAGTAGAAGTTATTGGTTAAAGGGATTAAGTAAAATGTGGAACAAATTTGTTAAAATTTTAATTCCGGATATAATCTTTTTGGGGGAGACAACTGGAATTTGGCCGATTAAAAATAATATAAAACGTAATGAAGTGATTAAAGAGGAAAATATAGAAATTATTAGAGATTGGATAAAAGTTATGGGAAATGAAAGGAGGAATAAAGAAATTATTGAAAAATTAGGGTTAAGTTGGTTTGAAAAAATACAGATAGAAAATGGACAAAAAAACTAAAGGAAAATTATTCGATAAATAGATGTGAAACTGAATTTGAATATTTAGTATCTCGGATTATGAAAGATGAAATTGGGCTAAAGGGACTCGTTAGTAGGGTTTATAAGATTATAAATTCTGATGAAAAATTACAAAGAGTGATGAGGACAAATTGGGAAAAAGATCTTAATATTGAAATACCAGAGTCAGATTGGAATGTGAATTGGAAGAGTAGAATTATGAGAACTTTATCTATAAGGATTAAAGAGCACAATTATAAAGTTGTTTGGAAATGGTATTTGACTCAGTAAGATTGTCACAAATGGAAAAAAAATTAGTAAAAAATGTTGGAGATGTGAGATGGAATTGGGGACTTATGAACATATGTGGTATAATTGTGATAAGGTTAAAAAGTTTTGGCAACAATTGGAGAAAATGATATTTGAAATGATGGGGAAAGTAATAACATTGAGAGTGGAAACTATATTATTGTTGGTAATTAAGGAAATAGAATTAACAAAATATGAAAAAGAATTGATTAGAATTATGATTATAATAGGTAGAATTATAATAGCTAGATATTGGAAACTAGATGTGATTTTTAGAATAGAAGAGTGGAATTCTGAAATGTGGAAATTAGCTTTAAATGATAAAATGACATGTGATATTAAAATTAGAAGTGGTGTGTATAAAGAAGATATTTTCTGGAAGACTTGGAAACCATTTGTGGACTTTGCGCTTGGAACATTGGACGCTTCAGTACCTGTACCTCGAGAACGTGGATTTTGGCAATCATGAGGATATATCCGAAGACCCAAATCTTCCTTTTATGTATAGCACAAGGGTGTAATAATGTATTTTTTTTTTGTTTGTTTGTTGTAAAAAAAGTAATTAAAAAAAAAAAAAGAAAAGAACAGTTGAACTATGAAATGTTAACCATTTTTATATTCCAAATGATTTTGGGTACACTTATTTCTATTAAGCAATATTAATTGTGTAAATCAACCAACATATTTTGTAACATTCAAACTGGCAGCAAAAATGTTTTCATGATTAGTTCAAACATTAAAATGCATGGTGAATATCAAATTGCTTTGAGTTTCTTAAAAAAATCAATTTCATGTGCAAACTAGACATCAATATCTAAACTAATTCTACAGATTTGTTTTTAGCCAAATTGAAAATTGATTTATGTAATTTAAAATATTAATTCCATCCTTTAAAGAAAAATAACGTATCAGAAGGATTAAGAGCTTTTCATTCCCTTGCTTTCTCTATAATCACACTGGGAGCTGCACTGCTAATAAAGATCAGAATCTGGCTCAACTTTTCTGACTCTCAGAAAAAGATTGTTTTATTATAACTTTAAACTCAGACTAAATTACATTTTAGTGGGTTGATTTATCCAGTCTTATCATAAGGACTTAGTATTTGTACTAATTTGCATGTATTTTGGAGCATTCTACCACCTAGTATAGAGTAAAGTAATCTTGGAAGTACAAATCATAATATAAATATTATGCTTGTGAATATAAAGCAATGTGAAATGTATTCTCCAAGCTTGAAGATTTTCTGTCCTTGAAATTCTTAAAGAAATAAATGTATGTACTTAACCACTTGATATTTGCAGGTAAACAGCTGAGTCAGATACTTCTAATGCCTGTAAATAGGAAAAGCTATTGGCAATTATATCCCTCTGCTACCAGTTTTTCTCTTGATTTTATTTTGTATTTCTCTTGGCAAAATTCTAGTATCGCATGATAGGTTAGCTGCTTTGGTTTGCCTGTTATTTCTTATCTATAAAATATTTGTTCTGATCTGGCTCCCAGACACGACAAACCCTCTGTAGTTAAATCAATTATTCCTTTATTAGTAGCGCCAGCAGCCCTGGCAAAAAGTATCTCTCTCTCTCTCTCCAGCAAGGAGCATGAATAGTTGTCTGCCGCACCTATTCAACTCTGCCTGCTGCCTTTTATCCCCAGAGCTAGGGTGGGGTTTTGCTAGCAGTGGTGGCTCTTCTCTACCAAGGATCAGCCCATAGATTTCCACTGCTGTCCTCTCCTCTGCCTTCTTCACATTCGTGCGTCAGGTACCAGACTCAGCTGTTCTTATTCATCAGCCACCTCCAGACCTGGAGGCTGTTGACTCTCTATCTGATGGACCACCCAGGCTCTGTCTCTTTCTCTATCTCTGACATCTCCATTCCCTCTTCCCTTCAGAGCTCCCAGGTTGCCTTGATGCTGGCCCTGACTCCCACGCTGCCTCCTCATCTGATTTAGCTGCTGGAGGGACCGGCCGCCAACAGGCCACAATACTTCTAGTGCTGAAAGCTACCAAGGGGTTTTTGGCCGCAACCTGGGTTTTATCTGTTCATAATCTCAATATAGCACATCTAACAATGATTTTTAAAATCCACATCAACCTGACTTCCAGTCGCTCCGCTCTCTCCGAAGGACGCCCTAAGGGCGCCCGTGCTGGGATTCTGTAAAAAGCCGGCGAAAACAGCGAATATCAGCTGTTTTCGCTGGCTGAAAGTACTTTCCCCAGGGAAAGGGGAAAGGAAAGAGCAGAGGAGGGATAGGTAGAACTCTCTAGAGGCCCTGTTTTCTTGGTTTGAAAGGGGGGAACTCGAAGGGGAAAGTTCCCTGGAAATCCCTCTGCAGCAGCTCCAGACCCAGCGTGTCTCTGCTTCGGCAGAAAGAAGAGAGCGACCACTTCTGCTTCAAGTGATTGTTATGGATTTTATAAGCAGACGGAACAAACACAGGAGATCAGTCATTTAAATTGCAAGTATTAAATCTGACTTCTATTTTTTTTTTAAAAAAATTCTTTCATCTACAATCAACATAATGAAACAAAATGGCATTTACTTGCTGAGAAACTGAAAGTGAATGGAGACTTTATTTTATTGTGCTGGACTGTAAGTAGAACAGAGGCTTTTTTAGGTTGGATTTTTATTTATTTTTAATTTTTAATTTTTTTTTCTCACCTGGATTTAGGTGGACTGTTGGATTATTTTAGTTTGTTTAAGTATTTCATGAGGGGACTCTCAGCAAGAACTTTGCCATGAAGGTTCTTTCAGAAGTATGGATTCGTGACTTTATACAGGATTATACAGAAAGAATGTATTTAATTATTCAAAAATACGAATTGATAAAAAATGGGGACATTTTGGATAAGAGCTTGGAGGAAATTAACCAGTGTAATCAGTACTTGGAAAATGGAATGGAGGAGATGCAAGCAAAAGTGGATAAAAATGAAGATATGATCGTGAATAAACAAGATGATGTAAAGAGGCTCTTTTTAAAAAGTTTGGATGAAATGCCTGAATCTGTGTTACAAGAGGCTGCCTCCTGAACCGAAAAAATTCACAGGGTTAATGCTTTACAAGAGCTCTCTTCCCGGACTGATGGAATATATGGCAGTAACTTGTGGATTGTTGGACATAAGGAACTATTAGGAAATATTGTGATTGACTTTTCAAAAGGAGTAATGAAGGAAAGACAGAGACTAAGGCATAAAAAAAAAGTGCAAGAGACAAAAGTATTATCCTTGAAAGAAGCTTTTTTTGAAATATTAACAGATAAAAATATTAGCGTTCCTGAAAGACTATATGTGAGAAAGATCTGGAAGAAATGGGTTGATTATATTTATTTTATTTATTTATTTATTTATTGAATTTTTATACCGCCCTTCTCCCGAAGGACTCAGGGCGGTGTACAGCCAAAGTAAAATACAAAATATATACAATTAAAACATATTTAAAATGGACCAAATTAGTAGACGGCTGACAAATTAAAATAAATTTAAAATTTAAAATTTCAAATTTCAAATATAGATTAAAACCCCCAATAAAATCAACCAATTCATGCCAGTCCCGCTTGAGTAAATAGATATGTTTTTAGTTCTTGACGGAAGGTCCGAAGATCAGGCACCTGACGTATGCCAGGGGGAAGTTCATTCCAGAGCGTCGGAGCTCCCACAGAGAAGGCCCTACTCCTGGGGGTCGCCAGCTGACATTGTTTGGCGGACGGCACCCTGAGGAGACCCTCTCTGTTAGAGCGTACGGGTCGGTGAGAGGCATAAGGTAACAGCAGGCGGTCTCGTAAGTACCCGGGTCCTTAGCCATGAAGCGCTTTAAAGGTGGTAACCTTTATGTTCCACATCTATCATAAAAGATTAGATATTTGGATTTATATTGGATTTTGACGAGGAAGGACTAAAGTTGAATAGATATTGTAATTTCCTGTATTGAAATTATATAATGTGTTGTACTGAATTGTAAATAGAATATTCTCGAAAGATCTTATGTAAGAAAGACTTGGGGGGAAAATGGGGTGATTATATGGTTTATAGAAGCTATAAGGGAGATATTCTCTGAATTGGATTGGATTTTTATGCATTAGCTGGTTTTAAATACTTTAGGATTAATCTGTTCTATTGACTTATATATTTTATTACTGTTAATTGTTAATTTTTTTGAAGGATTTTGGTTATGTAAGGAGGAAGTCAGAGCTAGAGAGGGAAAATTGGTATAATAGTTTTGGGGGAAATTTTTTTTAGCATATGTTTGTTTTATTTTTAACTATACCTTGTGTTTGCTCCGGGAAGTCAGGGGGGGAGGGGGGAGGGGGGTTTGTGAAGGGAGGGGGAGGGGGCTGGGGGGAAAGGGGGGGAATTTTTTTTTGTAAAACTTTTTGAATAAAAAAATAAAAATAAAATCCACATCAACCTTGTCATATCGTACTGCAAATATCCATGCCACCCAAATCCCAGATTGTGTCCTTCTAACTCCAAGAACCTTCTTTTTCTCAGTAGCACCCTTCCTTCCATCCAAACTGCTAATTATAAAATAGAATTTCAGCTCAGGTAGACCCAATCCCCCTTTTTCCTTACCTCTTGTAACACCTTATATTTAATTCCTGTTTCTTACCCTGCTACACAAATTTAGATCTATTCTTCTACTGTTTAAATGGTGCATTGTTTATCAAAACATGTATTCTCTGAAACAAAAACATCATTCTAGACAAGACATTCATTTTTATCACAGAAATTCTCCCAGCAATGACAATTGCAGTTTTTCCATCTTAATACATTTTTTAAAAGTTCATTCTGTGTCTTAACATGTTATTTTAAAATAACATACCAGTCATATTTGTCATACTGTTGCCCAGATAATTTTACCTTCTTCTCAATCTTAAAAATCTGTTTTACTCATTAATTCTGCTTGATGCTTTATTTTCATATTTTTGGTTAATATCTTGATTTTCTGTTGTTAATTTTGAAGCCTGCTTCATGTATCAAATTCATTAATTTGACCATTAATGTTTCAATTCCTTTAAAGGTTCTTTTAAAACCAACACCAAGTCATCTGCAAAAGCCCTTAATTTTTAAGATTTTTTAAAAAAAATTATATCTTGTCCCTCTTTAGGTATTAGTACTATATTGGCCTGTTTCCAAATCGCTGGCATTTTTGTTCCCTGTAGAATAAATTCATTCTGTTTTGTAAAGGTTGTAAAAGTTCATCCACAAAACATTTATAATAAGAATCTGATAATTCATCTGGTCCAAGCATCTTCTCGATTTAATCTTTGATACAGCTTCAGAAATTTACCTTATTGTTATAGGTCTGTTCATAATCTCTTTGTTTCTCTGCACTCCTCAGTAAATTTTGTTTATTTAAATATGCATCTATTTTATCCAGAACAATATCACTTCCTTTGTACAAGATGGAATAATATTGATGAAATGCTTTTTGTACAGTCATGTTAGCCATTAATTCAGTATCTCCCTCTTGTAATTCCCTTGTATCGTTTTCTTTCCCTTTTCTTTTTGTAATTTATATGCCAACCAATTCCCTGGTTTGTTTGCAAACTCTTTTTTTTTTGCTTCAGTTTTGTTTTTATTTCCATTTCTCTTACTGTTAGCATAGATAACTCATTCTAAAAGCTTAATTTGTTGAGAAAAACTATTTTCTCTGGAAATTTCTTTAGTTCATCTTCTTTTCTCTTTATTTTATCCAATAGCATGTAGTTTCTCTTGACTCTTTCTAGTTCATTTTTATATTGTATAAAATAATCTCTGATGAAAATTTTATTTGCTTCCTAAAGTATTCTTAAAACACCTTTACTTAAGCTATTTTCAAAAATTCTTTTAATTTTTTTATAGTCCTCTATTATTGCTTCCTTCTGTAGCAACAATTCATTTAGTCTTCATCTACAAGAGCTAGATTTCCTTTTATAAATCAAACTCACAGGATTATGAGCCAAATAAAAAGGTCTTTGGTAATATCTTTACTTTAAAAATCTTAGTAGCAAAATTTGTTGAAAGCCAAATAATATCTATTCTTTAAGAAAGTGAAATTTGTTATCTAGAAAAAACACTGTTTGGGGGGAACTGCATTAAGTGAGTTTGTAGTATGACTAGTAGATTTCATTATGGCTTGGAAGATAGCTTATACTTAACTCATATTTTTAATATATGCTCTAAACTATTCTCCAAGCAAACTTCCGAACTTATGACTAAGTAGCCAGGAGCAAAATCCAGTTTGATAAATGGATCCTCATATGAAGAATATAATTTCAAAAAATGAAACCTATGCATAATAATTGCTTCTTTGACCTTCCTTTGTCATGCTATGGTCACACTAACTCATGCTGACTCCATGTTTATAATTATAATAACTTCTGAATTTCAGTTAATGACAAAAATGAAAGATACTGCCCTTAACTTTTGCTAGATGGCTTCTTATAGGCCCCAAGTTGTCTTGTATGGTAAATAAAATGGTAAATAAAAGAAGACGAGCATGTGCTGTTATGTTTTGAACTTTGGTTTGTTTGTGGGTTTATGTTCTTATGAACTGGTTGTGCCTTGGTCAGTAAGGAAAGTGCTGTTATTATTCCTTCTACTAACTTAGTTCACAGAAGTTTCAGGCAATCTGTTAACTATAACTTTCTTTTTTCAAGAACTTCAGTTTGATTTTTCTTCTTCATACTCTTTTCATTGTCTCTTAATCTCAGTAGTGACCTCACATTCTCCAAGTAAATGTCAAATCATAATAACTTCTCCACTTTGTTCTAAAAAACGTGATCAAGATTCCCTTTTTGGAAAAATCTCATTAGTGAGAGTACATCTCTTTTTAATTGCTCCACTGAACCCTTTATGCCCTCTAGGGATATCTTCACATCCATTGCTCACTGCATTGTCATGTTGATAGGTTTCACTTGTGACTCATCTGAAGTCTGTTTGCAATAGACCTTCACCAGATAAGTTAGACCACATTTTTAAAAACCAATCTAGTTCACAGCATTGTTTTGTTGTTAGCAGAAAGCACCCCAGTGTCTATGGACATAAATATCTTTAGTTAAGCTTCTCTTGTGCAGAAATATGCAGCTGCTAGTGTGTCTTTCTTGTTTTGATAAAGACTATTTAAAGACTATTTTTGTCATAGATGGCAGGTTACTGTTGGAAGATGTACAAATGAACAAGCTAGATTGCTAAATAATAGAAATCCTCAGTATTCTGTTTTATTGCTGTCTCCTCCACCTTGCTGAGGAGAACAGGCTATAATTGACTAACTCTTACTACAATGGTTGATTTTGACAAATGAGATTGGGGCAAAATTGTTATGCATTGATTTGCAATGTGATTGACTTTACTGAACCTAATTATAATTTGATGGTTTATTACGTGACTATTATTTGTTCCCTTTATGCATTATTGCCTCAATATAGTTTAATTATTACTTTGTTTTTATACATTGTAGATTAATTGTTTTTGTTGAATTTCTGTTTTATTTCAGGATTGTTGATGTAATTTGCCTGAATCATTATATTTGCCATTCAGTAAAATTAACAGTGACATTAATGTAGACTTCTTTAGCTGTTGACTTTTTTCTAGGGAGACTGCCTAAAATTATAACTAAGGGTTGCTTAAGAGACAGTCTTGGCTATGTATTAACTGTAAGAAACTGCTAGATAACTTATTTATTTATTTATTTATTTATTTATTTATTTATTTATTTATTTATTGCATTTGTATACTGCCCTTTTCCCGAAGGACTCAGGGCGGTTTACAGCCAATTTAAAAGATACAATAAATACACACTAAAAACAGACTAAAATTTATATAAATAATGGCCAAAATATTTAAAAACTAATTAATAAAAAAAACTAACTTAGTGGGACTAAGGAAATATTAGAGGTTTCTGGGACGAGTTGATAAAAAATAAACAGAGAGAAGCAGAATGAGGTGATTGGAATGAGATCTGTCTATAAGAACTGTAAGTAATAAATATTTATTGCACAAGGGCAGCAAATGGCTGGTAAAACTACCCTAATACATGAAAGAACAATGCCAAGAAATACAAAACATGCAGAATCTTCCTTCCTTTTTCTCACTTTAAGGAGATTTAAAAAAAAAAATCTTAGTGCTGCTGGTCTTCTTTTTCCAACATAGTAGAAAGTTAATTCTAGCTCTATAGAAATGATGGATATCATCCTATATTCATAGACTAAGTGTATTCAAGATGCACAATACAGGTTAATTTATAGAAATTCAACTGCTCCAGACATTAATGCTCAAAACTTGGAAAATCTATTTTATAGTATGGGATAATACTGTTAGTATAACTATTTAGGTATAATTAAATAGTTATACTAACTATTTAGTATAACTATTTATACTTCTGTTAGTATAACTATTCTGTTAGTATAACTGTTTAGATATAAATTAAAACCCAACCCTAACTTTGTAAAGAAATCCTAAAGCAAAAATAGCTCAGAAAAACCATTATATCATTATTTCCTTTATGCCTTCTTAATACAGAATGATTCTGGAACAGAAATAATTAAAAAGGTAAAAGGTAAAGGTTTCCCTCGCACATATGTGCTAGTAGTTGCCAAACATTATTGGAAGATTGAATCTGGGTTGGTTAACTTCCCAGATTACATTATTATTATTAGAACTTTAAGCTTAACTTCTCACTTGCCTTTTTGACAGCCTAAGAAAATACCAAATATTCAGACTGATTTTAAATAATATACATCTGCAAAAATATATAGTACTTAATGTTGGGAACGTTGATTCAGATAGGTGATGAGTAAATGTACATGTCTGAAACAGCTGGGGATTCAATGATGTTTAAGACCTTGAAGCACTCTTATACAATGAAGCATCAACCAAAATCGTATGCATGGGTATAATGAAATGCAAAAAAAAAAAAAAGTCATCTGTGAGAAAGGTAGTTTATACAGTATATCTAGGCAAGTTTCAAGCTATTCAATCCACAAAGAAAGGTGATAACTAACAGTTCATGCATCTTAAAGTCTGAAATATGGAATCTTGAACTAAAAATTTGGGCAACAAAAGAGGGAGCATACTTGGACCTACTTGTTTATTTCTTGTTGAAATCCATCACAGGCTGAGAAATTCTCAGAGGTAAAGTCTAAATGTCTTAAATTTCCAAGGTTGAAAAATACTGGACTAGATTATTTATTATTGCTAAGATAATTAATGGACACATCCATAAAATGGCTAGCAGTTGACAATCACTGTCATTTGAATTAGGATTTTTTTGGTGAGTATTTCGTTGAAATGAATGCTTCTGTGTACAATTTTATGTGCAAGCAATTGTCCGTAACAATGCATTTTTGTATGCTATTTTCACAAAAGATAGGCTTTATTATTTGTTCTCAATATGTAGGTTTTATAATGCATTTTTAAAAAATTGATTAACAGCATTGTAAAATTTGGAAAAGCATACTTTTCAAAAAATAATTAAGTTTTAGTTTGCATACTGAACAGATGTTTCCTCTGTAGCTTCTATGTTTTGCAAGATGATGATTGGAACGATAAGCGATGTTTTTGCTTTATCTATTAGACTAGCAGAAGCTCCATCTGAAAACAGTCTGGATTGGAGATGCTCTTATAATACCCTGGAGAAAATCAAGCAAGTTGGACAAGAAACTACAAACTATAGTACTATTCTGACTTGATAGAAAATATTTTTAGATATTCAAGATGTTCCTAATCCTGGCTATCCAAAGGAGAAAGAAACAGTGGCAGAAATAGATAATACTTCAATTTCTTCATCAATGATTTGCAAAACAGACCACTATAGAAAACATGTAAACAATAGATGGTGTGCCTTCACGGTTTTCATTCTAATTTCAGAAATAGATGGCTGGCACACCCCTTCAAGGACCTTTAGCAATAGACTCTGTTAGTTATATTGGACTACAAGACCCCAGGGAAGCACAGAGGGAAACCACCTTCAGCTATTTGATTTATTTAGTTTACCCTATTCATCATCCTCATTTTAAAGGACAGTTTCCAGATTGTTATTGGCTGTTGCAGTATTCAGTGACCCTACTATGATTACATGAAGAAAAATGGTATAATCAACTTCCGCTCTGACTAGTCTTCAGTCTGGTAGCTGAAACCAAGCCCCCTAGTGTTAATCATAACATTTATTTATTTTTTTAATAATCATCTTCTTTGGTTGCATCAGAGTCAGCAGTACTCAGGCAATAAATAATTACATGAGAGAAAATAAGTAGTAGGAAAGGAAGTTATTATTGATTTTCATGGGTATGACTAAATTCCCTCCTGTACTTAATTTTTCCTCTGATAATAAAGTAGACACGGTGCTTTTCTTCTAATTTCCTTTGAATGGAAATGACTTCATCAAGATATTTCAGATTAAATCAAGCCCTTCTCTTCTCAATTTACCCATGAGATTTGTTTAATCACTGGAGCATTCGTCTGCTTAGAGAGCAAAGGAAAAGGCAAAAATGTAAGCTCTTTCCAGATGGTGTTTAATTTGAGTAGAAATAAAGGGCTCCTATTTATTTTACTGCAACCTCTGCTGGAGTCGATCAAAGTACAAATTTCAAAAAACGTAGATTATTCTTGGTGACTTAATCACAACTAGCTTGGAAGCTAGAATTGGCTATTTCTTTTTAGTTATTCTTCATGCATACTCTGTTTCTTTCCTACCTACCTTTTAAAAACAAATGAAGAAGATTTTGTTCCTTTCAACCATGTGCCAAATATTCAAAATGGGATGGGATACCATTGTAATTCTTCTCAGGTGCAGATAATTGAGTATGGTCTGTCAGTTCACAACTTTTTAATTATCACTTTAGGCACAGAGTGGACAGCTTTTGTAAATGAGCTAAACTTTCACAGTGAACTTTCATAAATGAGCTAAATATTCACAGCAAACTTTGAACACAGCAGCATTCCAGTCTTTTCCTTTTAAAAAAATGAATTTATAATGTCAAATCTCTTGTTTGACATTCTGACTCCTCTTTCTAAACTCAAACTCACTATTGTATAATGCAATGTTCCCAGTACTGTGTATGCCATAAATATGATTATATCCTTAATTTTAAAAAATGACAAATTGTTATTAAAAATTTTAAAATTTATATATTTTTTATTTTTTTAAAAGGTTGCTGACTAGCAAAAAAGTTTAATAGAGCAAAGAGAATAATTCTGGTGGCCTCTGGTGGCTCAACAGACTAATGCAGTCTGTTACTAACAGCAGCTGCTTGCAATTACTGCAGGTTCAAGTCCCACCAGGCCCAAGGTTGACTCAGCCTTCCATCCTTTATAAGGTAGGTAAAATGAGGACCCAGATTGTTGGGGGCAATAAGTTGACTTTGTATATAATATACAAGTGGATGAAGACTATTGCTTGACATAGTGTAAGCCGCCCTGAGTCTTCGGAGAAGGGCGGGATATAAATGCAAATAAAAAATAAATAAAAAATAAAAATTCTATTATGATAATCTTGTAAATTATAATGTATTTTCTTAAAGCTACAAGAGGTCTGTTTGTGAGCCTATCATAGAAATTTAAGGAAGAGTGTTTCACAAATTATTTTTACATAACAATGATCTGTTTAAAATTAGAAAGTGGGAGTCTAACAAAAGGGGAAAAGTATCTTTTACAGCTGACCTGGCATTTTTATCTGTATTATTGCTCTCAAAAATAAACTCTTCTACTTCAAGCAACAGCCTACTTTCTACATTCTTTAAGTCCTGGCTCAGAACAGACCCAGTTTTTTTCCTTCTAACATGTCTTTGAGAAGTTTACTTACGGATTAAAATTAAAATGCCTTGACTTGTTATAACTGTCAAAAAGACTAGAGTCAAGATTGTTTTTTTAAATGATATGCATACTGTACATACATATTGATTTTATTTGATCTGTGTGTTTAATATTATTCCTTGTAGTTAATAGTATAGTCTTGAACACAATACCCATTGAATTCAAATAGTGAGAATTGCCAGGGAATTGGTAAGTATAACTTTTAAAATGTGTTCTGTGTGCTAAACCAGGGGTCTCCAACCTTGGTCCCTTTAAGACTTGTGAACTTCAACTCCCAGAGTCCCTCAGCCAGCAAAGCAAAGCTGGCTGAGGAACTCTGGGAGTTGAAATCCACAAGTCTTAAAGGGACCAAGGTTGGAGACCCCTGTGCTAAACAACACTAAACAAGTAAGGTTTTTTTCTCTCCTTTTGGTATAAATATTTGTCAAAAGTCTAAACTGCAGGAAGTTACTTCATAAATTTATAAAGCATAATTAATATGAGCTCTAGTATTTCATGAAGAATATATAAAAACACTTAAATAAAATTAAACAAAATATCTTAGCAATTATAAGTGTGGCATTCTAGACTCCTTACTATGTTTTGAAGTATGCATTAAAACAGGACATTTTTGTAGTGCCTGAACTTTAGACTGCTTGAGGTGTGTGTAAAAGTAACTAAGTCAGTATAGTTTAAAATGCTTTTCATCCTTATTCATTAGCTTGAATAGATGGTATTTCTTGAGACCCATTGAAACAGACAAATGACTTCAACACAGATAGCATTTGAAGGTCTGGGCAATGGATTCACAGGAGAGACAGAGAAGTTGAGTTTTCCATTGTCTACAGTGTGATATAGAGTGAACAACCCTATTCAGAGTTTCTGGGCTCTGTTTCAATTTACACTGCTCATTAATGTTAAAAGTGTTTTACAGGATGCTTTAGAAAGATTTATGATATCACTTGCCAACTGAGTTTTTCTGCTTTCTACTTATCAAAAAAAAATAAAAATTAGTTTGCACATGGATAAACATGTGGAAAGACATCCCACATTAAAAAAAAAGCAGTACTCGGAATCCATCAAGATATATTTTTCCAGAATATTTGACTTCTGACCTGACAGTGGCCATTTTTCAAAGAAAGGGCTTCAAAGAGACATTCCTTTGTAAAACTGCTAAGTGGAATTTACTGGCAAGTTTGATTACATTTGTTTAGATCTTCATCAAGTCTAAGCCAACTTTTTTCCACTACAGATGGGAAATTAGCATAGCAACACAAGTACAGCAGAGCTATTAAGACCATCACCAATTACTGCTATTGTAAGTAAGCTTCTTTTGTTTATAGATGTTAGTTACCTTTGCAGATATTTCTTTCTGCAGCTGTCTTTGATTGCTGCAGAATTCTTTTAGGTTACATTTTCATTGTGATTTTCATTCACTTTTGCATATATTTTGTAAAAAAGAAGGGTCATATTATTAAAATAGATAATAATGTAATCATTATACAACTGTACATTTAAGAGTCTCAGAACTTTGCTTCTTTTTCACATCACTGTTTTTGATTCCTATCCCCTTTGTGCCTGCATATTTATGTATCAATACCAAAGAATAACCTTTCATATATTTGATGAAGCTGGCATGCAGGTCCTTAAAAACTATGGAAAAGTACTTAATATACCACAACATTTTTTGTGCCCATTTGCACAAATGGCATTTGCAATCTGGATCCTTATCCTACCAAGCTGATAAAAAGTGTCATGTTAATAAAAAAAATGCTATTTGGGTAAGAGAAAAATATTTTTTGTAGCATTTTTAGTAATCTGGTCATATAATCAGGTAATGTACCCACATTCTGTGTGTATCAAGTGCGTGAAATGAAAATCAGCACAGATGTTTAAAATCTTTTTACTTAAAGAAAAGTAGGCATAACTTTCAAAAGTCAGGAGGGGTTAAAAAAAGAGCAAGATTTTGTAAATATAATTGTGCACAATATGAGTACTTATGAAAAATTGTCACTCAATCAATATGCAATAGGGTCTCTCACACATCATAACTATATTTCTTAAAGGCTAAAGCATTAAGCATATTTACCATAATGAAACAATTGTTGGAAAAATGAAGCTTGAAAGCTTTTTATTTGAATACTTATGAGGTTTCTGCATTTGAAAAGATAACAGTCTCTTCTGTTGGAACAGCATTAACTACATGTTAATATTTATGTTCTTGGAATAAGCAGTTTTTCTGACCTGGCTCCAGGAAGCAGATGGAACAGGTCACTCAGAATCATTGATACAAATAAACTGCCTTTATGAAAGTGTGGACAAAAATTAATAAAATACATTAGCAAGAAAAAACCTCACACATTTTTATCACAACTCTTTGATTGCCTTTTATTTTTTCTTGTTAAAGTTTTATGTTAACTTTAATATGATATGTTACTAATATATACTGATAAAACGTTTCTTTTAGTTATCTAACCATGTTTAAGGTGGATAATACTATGATTTCTTGATATCTTGCTGCTTTTGATGAAGATACATCTGAATGGCATCAGCTTAGAGAAAATTTCAATAGGCACCATATCTATCCATTATATTTCCACATAGAATTGAGATTAGAGCTGAAAAGAGAAGCAATCATCCATTCTTAGCAATAGAAATATTAGATTTCAAACCACATCACACATTCTTTATTGCTTTTGAAGACTGTCCAGAAATCTGTTACATATTTCTGTAAAATATGATAGTGTGGCTAATAAATGAGGCCAGACTTAAAAAGCATACAGTATATCACAACACAAAAGGGTGTTGAATCCAAGCCTCTGCACAAAGCCGGAATCCAATCAAAAGATTCACCCCAAGGTATTTAGCTTCTGCTTGAATGCAGTCAGTAAAGTGCCCATCACTTTCCTAAATAATGGATTCCACTGTTAAACTATTCTTAGGAATGTTTTTTTAATATTTAACAAGGCAATTAACATTTATTAACATAATTAATAAGGCAATTCTTCCATGTTATCTACTTTGAGATAATAGAAACATCCCGCTTGGTAGGTCATGTAGATTGGTCTGCAGTTCTTTGTATCTTGTTTTTCTTCCTTTTTTGAAAATAGTTACTTTACCCATTTCCCAATACTTGGAAAAGCTATGTTTATTTATTATTTATAAAACCTTTTATGCTATTTAAAAACAAATCCAACTGAAAATTAATGGATTATTTCAGATAATCTATGTATTGCAAGACTCTTTAAAATAATCAATTTAAACAAGGAAGATCAGCAAATTTCTTCTCTCCTCTTGGATATAATGAGTCCTGGGTCAATACAGATAGTCCTCAACTTATGACCACAATTGAGCCCAAAATTTCTGTTGCTAATCAAGACATTGGTTAAGTGAGTTTTACAATCTTTCTTGCCATAGATCACTTCAGTTGTTAAGTTAGTCACACCATTGTTAAGTGAATCTGGCTTTCCCTTTGACTTTGCTTGTCAGAAGGTCACAAATGGTGATCACTTGATCCTGGGACACTGCAACCGTAATAAATATGAGTCAGTTGCCAAGCATTTAAATTTTGATTGTGTGTCCATGGGGATGTTGCAATGGTTGTAAGTGTGAAAAACATTTTTCAGTGCTGTTGTAGCTTTCAGTCACTTTTTTCAGTGTTGCTGTAACTTCAAACGGTCACTAGACAAACTGTTGTAAATTGAAACAACCTGTAGATTTTTCCTTACCTATGTCTTTATTAAGCTTAAACTATAATAAATCTTCTTCAACTTACTATTCACAGTTGTCTACTAGTCTTCTTTGGAAAGCAAGCTAAAATTGTACTAAATTAGTTTTGTCTTTCCTTCACCCCATCCCAGATACCCATTTGCTATCCAATTTATTTGACCTTTTATTATAGATGAATATGAATAAGTAATTGTCGTTGTCCTTAATATCCTTCACTAAATTCATGTCATTCTAAATTTTATCTTGCCTGACATCAACTCTATAATTCTGGCCTACCTGTGTGTATTAGGATTTTTTTGGGGGGAGGGGGATTTTTTTTGGTGTATTTTGGAGGAAGTATTTTTTGCTTCCTCCAAAATATACCAATATAATGTCTTTGCTAAGCTTTTAATGCAGCCTCTTTCATTTGTCTTTCTGTCTTCTTCCTCATGTCTCTTGTTGATATTATTCATAACTGGGCTTTTTACATGAGCCATTACTGTCCTGAGCCAATTTTCACATTAACTTCTGGTCACCAATCCTATTCAGTAACACTCTGGATTTGCCAAAATTTTCTTTCTTGAGTTCTAAAATACACATACGAGTATTTTCAGCTTTGGTTTGCATAAAATCAAGAATGTCAACATTAAATGCCCATTTTCTCCCAAAGTTCCTACTTATTTTATTTGTGTATGAAATCTTCTCTATTAGTGAGGACAGGGAGAACAAATCCCTTTCTGCCTACCTTTTTTTTTTTTTTAAAAAGGAAGCTTTATTTAAGACATCAAAAAAATTGGACAACCTATGCTTAATATGTGGATGACATTTCTCAGATAAGCATAAGCTGTCAAAGAGGTATGGTGAAATATTGTAATGATATCTGAAGACTGGATGATATGGATTAGTCATTGCCAATACTACAACAGTAATGTTGATATATAATGTTTAGCATTGTTAATCATTAATTGCTAATTGTTAATTGATCATTAATCAACCATTAATGCTTAGTTGTGTTGGGAAAGCCAAAGATTTCATGCAAAATGTGTCCTCAAATTTGTTGGAAATATATATGGATATAGATAACCCTACGATATATTTGAGACAAGTTCAGAAGAGTTAGACGAACAATGGAATGACATACCATTGCCAACCCTCATGAAGATTTGGGAATTCCTTTACATCTTAAGATCTTACACTGCTGTGATTTAAGACCTATAAGTATCTGACTTATTACACATAATTATTCCTTGAGGTGCTGGAGGGATTATAATTAAAAAGACACTGTATTTCATCTTTAACAAGAATGCAATAAATCTCAAGTTTTTATAGGGAGATGTTTAATGAAATAAGATCAATAAGCAAATAAGGGAACTGAATACTTATCAAATTTGGGCTTCTTACATACATTCAGTGGAGAACAATTAAGAAGAAAGAAATTTATTATTTACCAACTTTTAGCAACAAAGTCAATCACTGCACACCAATGGAAATATCTGAATAATCCAGATCATTCCTTTCTTTATAAGATAACTTATGTGTGCTTCTTCCTATTTGATTTTATTCACTGTGTTTGTTAGCGTTTCCAAAAATTTCTCCTTGCATTTTATGTAGTATGGAGCAATCTTGGAACTGGTCCCTTCCCAAGTTTGATTTGATTTAATACCTCTTTTGTTTCTTGGTTTACTTAATATTTATCTATGTTGGTCATTTTGGGTGTATTTGTTCATTACCACCCCCTTGAGGTTAGCCATGGAATATAGTTTCCTGAAAAATGCTGCCAGTTCTATTTCTTATCTTGTATGTTACAGTTCAGTCACTTCCTTTGTAGCTGATATGTCTGTGTTTCTTCCCTTTTCCTAGTTTGATATCCTAGGAATGTATCTGTTATTTGAATGTTCAATATTCTTTTCTTTAGCAAATTTTATTTTATTTTCTAATTTTTCCATTTCCAATAAAAGAAGAATGTTGAACATTCAAATAAGCAAATACATACATAGGATATCATACTAGATAACAAGCAATTGTTGATTCACTTTTCATCTGTCGTCTTATTTTATCAGTTGTCTTTTGGGATTAGTTCTGTGCATTTGTTCTTATTTTCTTATTTTGGCGTGTCACTGTTTTTTCTGTTTATTATATTCTACCTTTTGTTTTGCTTCTAGATTAATAAAAAGATTCTTTATATTTTCTGTACGTGTTTCTCAAATGTTGGTATCAGAGATTTATTTACAAGTATTTTATTTACTTACTTACTTATTTATTTACAAGTATCTGCACCAGAAGAGTAGTTTTTCTCTGGAATGCCATACTGTATTATTAGAATTAGTCTGCATGGAGAGAATTTGTATTTCCTTAATAGGTGATATTAGAGCCTAGGAGACCCAACATCTGTCTAGTTTTGAGTATGGCTGATGTTTGCTGAGAAAAAAAGTGTAATCTCCTTGAATGTATCATATGCCAATTCACTCATCTATTGGAAAAATCTGTGGAACTTTCCAACTTTTCTCCGTTGAAACTAATTGTCCAAATTCAAAGTCTAAAACTCAATTCATGCCTCCACAAACAAATATTTCACCTTCTTCCATGTCTATTAACTTTTGAAAAACATATTTTGTAAAATTGTTCTTTATTTTTATTTAGAGCATGAATGAAAGCCAAGATTGTTATTTTACCTTTAGATTTTTCCAATACCTTAATAATAATAATAATAATAATAATAATAATAATAATAATAATAATAATAATAATAATAATAATAATAATAATAATAATATTTTAATTTGTATACCGCCCTTCTCCCGAAGGACTCAGGGCGGTGAACAGGCAGATAAAATATAAATACACACAATAATTAAAAATATCCCTTAAAAAACTAATTTAAATGCCAAAAATGTTAAAAAACGTACTCCCCCTTAAAATAACACAGTTTTAAAAACCCATCCAATAAAAATAAAAGTCAGGCTAGTCCAGCCATACGAAATAAATAAGTTTTAAGTTCGCGGCGAAAGGTCCTAAGGTCAGGTAATTGTCGAAGTCCGAGGGGAAGTTCGTTCCACAGGGTCGGAGCTCCCACAGAGAAGGCCCTCCCCCTGGGGGCCGCCAGTCGACACTGTTTGGCTGACGGCACCCTGAGGAGTCCCTCTCTGTGGGAGCGTGCGGACGATGGGAGATAGAAGCCGGCAGTAGGCGGTCCCGTAGATAGCCGGTCCTAAGCCATGGGCGCTTTAAAGGTGGTAACCAATACCTTGAAGCGCACCGGAAAACAACAGGTAGCCAGTGCAGTCTGCGCAGGATAGGTGTTATGTGGGAGCTCCGAGACGCTCCCTCAATAACCCGCGCAGCCGCGTTCTGAACTAGCTGAAGTCTCCGGGTGCTCTTCAAGGGGAGCCCCATGTAGAGAGCATTGCAGTAGTCCAGGCGAGAGGTAACAAGGGCATGAGTGACTGTGCATAAGGCATCCCGGTCCAGGAAAACTGGCGGATCAGGCGAACCTGATAAAATGCTCTCCTGGAGACGGTTGCCAAATGGTCTTCAAAGGACAACCGACCATCCAGGAGCACGCCCAAGTTGCGTACCTTCTCCATCGGGGCCAATGATTCACCCCCGACAGACAGCCGCATCTGCAGCTGACTGTACCGAGGTGCCGGCATCCACAGCCACTCCGTCTTGGAGGGATTAAGTTTGAGCCTGTTCCTCCCCATCCAGACCCGTACGGCTTCCAGACACCGGGACAGCACTTCGACAGCTTCACTGGGGTGGCCCGGGGTGGAAAAGTACAGCTGGGTGTCATCAGCGTACAGTTGGTATCTCACCCCAAAGCCACTGATGATCTCACCCAGCGGCTTCATATAGATGTTGAACAGGAGGGGTGAGAGAATCGACCCCTGCGGCACCCCACACATGAGGCACCTTGGAGTCGATCTCTGCCCCCCTGTCAACACCGTCTGCGTCCGATCAGAGAGGTAGGAGGAGAACCACCGATAAGCGGTGCCTCCCACTCCCAACCCCTCCAACCGGTGCAGCAGGATACCATGGTCGATGGTATCAAAAGCCGCTGAGAGGTCTAATAGGACCAGGGCAGAGGAGTAACCCCTATCCTGGCCCTCCAGAGATCATCCACCAGTGCGACCAAAGCTGTCTCCGTACTGTATCCGGGCCGGAAGCCGGACTGGAGCAGGTCTAGATAGACAGCTTCATCCAGGTACTGGGGTAGCTGACATGCCACCACACTCTCTACAACCTTCGCCGTGGCGAAGATTGGAGACTGGCCGGTAGTTCCTAAAACAGCTGGGTCCAGGAAGGCTTCTTGAGGAGGGTCTCACCACAGCCTCTTTCAAGGCCGCGGAAAGACCCCTCCCGCAAAGAAGCATTTGTAATCCCTGGAGCCAGCCTCGTGTCACCTCCTGAGTAGCCAGTACTAACCAGGAGGCACGGATCCAGTAAACATGTGGTGGCGTTCAGCCTGCCCAGCAACCTGTCCATGTCCTCGGAGTCACAGGATCAAAGTCATCCCAAACCACCTCAACAAGGCGGGCCTCGGAACCCTCGCCTGGATCTACCCAATTTTGATCCAATCCGTCCCGAAGCTGAACGATTTTGTCGTATAGATAACAGTTAAACTCCTCGGCACGCCCTTGTAGGGGGTCCTCCCGCCCCTCCTCTTGAAGGAGCGGGCGGGGCACCCAAACAGGGCGGCGGGCGGTTATCTGCCGATGCAATGAGGGAGGAAGCGTGGGCAACCGCAGCCCTCATTGCCACTAGGTAGGTCCTACTATGGGACCTAACTAGTGTCCGTCAGCCTCAGAGCGGCGGGATCTCCAGGCACTCTCTAGGCGTCTTCTCCGGCGCTTCATCTCCCTCAGCTCCTCGGAGAACCAAGGAGCTGGTTGAGACCGACGCCGGGTCAGAGGCCGCAAAGGCACGACACGGTCCAAAGCTCCAGCCGCGGCCCGTTCCCAGGCCGCAACTAGCTCTTCAGTCGAGTCGTGGGCCAGGTGTTCGGGAAACGGCCCAAGCTCCGTCAGGAACCTCTCCGGGTCCATCAGGCGCCTGGGACGGAACCAACGCATTGGTTCCGTCTCCCTGCGATGGTGGGTAGCGGTCAGAAAGTCTAGACGAAGGAGAAAATGATCTGACCATGACAAAGGTTCCACAACTAAATCATTTAAAACCAGATCATTAGACCACTGGCCAGAGATAAAAATCAGGTCTAGGGTACCTCCCCCGACATGGGTAGGGCCGTCAATTAACTGAATCAGGTCCATGGCCGTCATGGAAGCCATGAACTCCTGAGCTGTCGAGGATGCTACGCCGGCTGATGGCAAATTGAAATCCCCCATGACCAACAGTCTAGGGGTTTCAACTGCCAACCCGGCCAGCAACTCCAACAGCTCAGGCAGGGCTGTAGTCACGCAGCAAGGAGCCAGGTACGTGATCAACAAGCCCACCTGAGTTCTACGACCCCACTTCACGAAGAGGGATTCACACCCAGCTATCTGAGGCACAGTGGTTTCCCTCGGCTCAAGACTCTCCTTAATGATAACCGCCACCCCTCCACCCCTACCCTGGGCCCTCGGCTGATGGAATGCTCGGAAGCCTGGTGGGCACATCTCCACTAGGGGGACCCCTCCTTCGGTGCCCAGCCAGGTCTCCGTAATTCCCATAACGTCTGCGGTCCCTTCCTGAATAAGATCTGAAATCAGGGGGGCTTTATTAACCGCGGACCTGGCATTACATAACATCAGCTGGAGGCCCAGATCCCGATTATCCTGGCCACTCGGGTCACGGGAAATTTCTGGGGGGCCGGAGCATGCAATCGCTCGTAAACAGCGAGGGCGAGCCCCCAAAACCTGATGTGGCCCCCCCCTTCCGTCATATCTGCCTCTCCCACTTACCGTTGTAATAGCTCGACCCTGACAAACTGGAACGACACCCCTCGCCATAACCCCAGGACCTATTAAGTTACCGCCGCGAACACATGGTGGACCAAGCCCCCTCCCTGACGGGCCCATCCACCCCCCAAAACCCAACCCGTCAGTTTCCCTCCCCCCCTTAAAATTCCCCTTAAAACTCCCCGGTAAAAAGCGATTAAAACAGTTCATTAAAAATCCCCTAAGCCTCCTAGATTTCGCATGCCAACTCTCGGGGTTCCAAAACCCGTCCTCGAGATGTGCCCTCGATAGTGTGGAGGGCCAGACCTGCGAGAGAGGGGAATCTCGCAGGGCAAGAAGGTCCGCAGTTGAGAATCTTTGCATCAATAAAAATACAGTACAGTCAGCAGTCCATCCAAGCCGGTCAAGATGTCAAAATGTCATTGCAGCAAGACTAGGCTCCCTGGCTGGCGAGATGGACCATGGACTTCCAGGATTCCGTGGGGCCGTTATTCTACCCCCAAACCCAAACGGCCCCACTTTCCCAGGTCCAGATGACAAGCCATTCTCCTCCAAGTCAGTCCATACGGCCTTGGTGTTAAAGTCAATGTGGGCCTTGATGTCAAAAAAGGGGGTCTAAAAGAGGGTCAGCCTCGCCTCCAACTCCTCCCTCAGCGGGCCGAACCCTCCAGATGACACATCCGACCCCCTGCACTACCGCTCAGCGACTGATCTTCTCCTGTCTCCTCCTCTCTGGCAATGATGGAAAAAAGTTCTCAAAAGTTCTCAAACGTTGATAGAAGGTCCTCAGCCCCTGGGAGTAGGGGAGGCCGTCCGCCGCCGCTGCCACCGCCGGCGGAACCCAAAGGCCAGGCGCAACCGCCGCGGCCATCACCCCAGCCAAGGCCCACCAGAGGCCCACCAGAAGACCAGAAGAAACGCCGAGAGAAACGCCAAAAGCCGAGGGGAGAAAGTCCGGCCAGGCCCCCTCCGGCATCGATGAAAAAACTCTTAGCCCCTGGGGAAGGCCGCCGCCGCCGCCGCCAGACCCGAAAGTCATACAGCGACCGCCACGGCCGTGACCGCCATCCCAAGCAGGCCAAGGAAGACACCGAGGGAGCCGCCGAGCCGCCGAGGGAGCCACAGAGCTACAGAGCCACCGTCGCACTGCCGCCGAGCCACCACAAGGCCACCGAGCCCACCGCCAAACGACCGTAGGCCCAGGCAGGCCATGGGAGGCATCGAGGACGCCGCTGAAGCCGCCGAAGCCTCCGAGCCCACCAGCTGTTCTGAGGCTCCCGAGGGAGGCGCTGAGGGAGCCGCCAAGCAGCTGAGCCCACCGCCGAGCGGCCGCCGCCCCAAGCAGGCCATGGAGACGCCGCCTCAAACAGGCCGCGGAAGCCGCCGGAGCCGAAGCCGCCGAGACCGCCGAGCCCATCAGCTGTTCCGAGGCTCCGGACCCGGCCAGCCCCAGCCCAAACGCCGCTTCAGATGTTCTCCCAGCAGGGTCCGGGACCGAGAGGGCCCAAAAACAGACCCTCTCGGTCCCAGACCCCCGGAAAGGCCGCCAACTGCACCACCGAAGATCCTCAACGCGCCATCTTGGCGCATGCGCAGTAAAAGCTGATGACTTGATATATATTGTTATTCCATTTTTCTTGGCTTCTTCGATGGCTCTATATTTTGTCTTTTGCTTTAACAAATGAAAATGTCCCATTTTATGTCTTTTTTTCCTTTTTTTTTGTAGACAGACAATATCATTTTGATTTTTTCAATTTGTTAAACTTTTTGATACGTTTTTGTTGTGATTAGACATTCAGCCTAATTAATATTGTCTCCATTTTAAAGTCAGTCCAGTGCTGCTGCTGTATCCAGTTTCCAGCAGGATTGGCAGGATTTGGTTTTGTAAATGATAAAATGAATTCCACATGTTTTGAAAAAATAATTTTAAGTTGACTTATATAAGAATATAGAAGTTGTTGTACGTATTTCAATGGAACATAAATATAATTTACAATAATTTACATTAAATAAAATTAATTGTAAAATACTAATAAAAAAAATATTAGTACGTCATATCCTTATTGATGCAGTAGCTATGATTTTTCTAGTATATGTGTGAACAATTATTTTTCTACATCCTTCTTTCACTTTGGTTGGCTTTGTTGGTACAAGGTTTGATGGATTATAGGAGGCTATTTTGTAGTAGTGAATAGAGAAATTGTCTTTTCAGTGGTGTATGAATATTGATAAAGCTACTTAAATATCTCTAGTCTGCAGTACAGCAACCATTTGCAGACCAATCAACATCATGCTTCATCATGTAATTAAATAAAGACTTTGTTCAATTTCATATTTGCATGTTGCTCCATTTCTCATTATTAGGGTCTTTACAACATCATATGTCAAAGGAATAACCAGACTAGTTTTTTGTAGCACAGATAATTCAGAACCTGGTGATATTTGTTTTTGCTATCAAAATAAAGGCTTTTAGTCCAGCCTGGAGTTAGTACAATGAAACCAAAAAGAACCTTGGATTTGCTGCTGGAGCAGAAACTGAAGCAACCTGTCCTGGGTCAGTTTTTGCTTCCATCCAACATGAAAACCAAAGGGAAAGGCATGGCCTCTGGATTCATTGCATACTATGTGATATTCTTTATTTTGATCATAGTGATTTCACAAGTGATTTTAACATATGGTTGGATTGATATTATTGATTATGTTAATATAAATGTTGCAAGCAGCTATAAAATAAAGTACAGGTAGTCCTCAACTTACAATAATTCATTTGGTGACTATTCAAACTTACAGCAGTACTGAAAAAATGATTTATGACTCTTTTTCCTACTTTATGACCATTGTAGCAATCCCACAGTTACATTATCAAAATTTGGATGCTTGGCAGCTTTAATTAAGTTACTAACTTAACTGTAGTAATTCAAATGGGGCAAAACTCACTTAACAAATGTCTCGATTAGCAAAATAAATTTTGGGGTCAATTGTGGCCATAAGTCGAGGACTACTTATATTGACTTTAAAAAACAAATTGAACATTATGCTGTCCTAACTTCTGCACCAATGTGCTTTTACTAAACATATGGTTTTTAAATGTATGTGTGTGTATATGTATGTGTGTGTGTGTGTATACACACACACACACACACACACATATATGTATATATATATATGAAAACAAATGTATATATTTCTGTATACATACACACATACACACACACATATACATATATACATACATACACACACACACACACACACACATTTCAAAGCAAGAGGCAGCTGCTATAGAAATTCAGTACTCTACCTGAATGTTGATATGATGAAGTTATTTTTAAACATATGAGAAAGTTATCCTTAAGCCCTTTGCTTACCCAGTTAATACTTTGATGGCATGAAAACATTGCCATCTGTTTCTACCTGTGAGAGCATGCAGACTTATTTTAATCAAATGACATGCTGTGATTGTGTTTGGCTTGTCCAATCATCCCGATATGCAACAGCTTAGTGGAAACTGTGCACTGATCATCATAATCCCACACTGAAATTTATGGCAATGAATATATAAAAAGCCTTATAATGTTTGCCATTGGAGCAGCAATGGAAAATCTTTGACAAGGCACCACTGGGACTTTCATTTGACAGCAGGAAAAAAGATTTGTTCCTTTTTTTCCAGACAACCTGAACCACAGTAGAAACTCAGAAAGCACATATGCTTTCTATGCTAAATCAGTGGGCTACATGTCAGGAAGAATTGTTTTTATTCATAAAGAGTATTATTCCAAGGATCTAGAAAGCTGGCATATCTTGCTTACCTGAATCACAAATTCAAATTTCAGGTTTAAAAGGCTTGCTACAAATGTTCAGTACAAAATTAATTGTGTAGTAGAAGATTTAATCTCAGGTTTAAGACTACATATCATAGCAAGAAAGCAAGAGTGTGTTCATTAGTCATTATAATTCCTTTGTTATGTTTTGTAGCAAAGATATACTTCGCCCAAGCAGGGAGGAATTTTTTGAGGTTTTCCCTTCCTTCCTTCCTTCCTTCCTTCCTTCCTTCCTTCCTTCCTTCCTTCCTTCCTTCCTTCCTTCCTTCCTTCCTTCCCATAAATAATATTATTAATACCAGAATAGAAAGAAACAATCCAAGTTCCTATTTATCTTCAAAGTTAGTTTTAAGTGTATACAACATAGATTAGGAGGTTTACTTTAAAACATTTTTGAAAGAAACCACATTTGTGTTAAAAGGGGAGCTGGATTCTATTTTGTACAGGATGTCTGCCTGCTCCAAAGAAGATAATTGGCTTGAAATGTACTGTATATGTAAGAGATTAAGACATCTATGTTTTTTAAAGAGAGCTATTCATCTTTCCTCATATTCTTTTTAATTAGCAAATATTTCCCAAATTCAAGGAAGATAGTAGCGGATGAGGATGAAATAAATTCTTCCATAGAAGTTGTCAAAAGTGTAATAATATATTTCTATTGCCAATTTTTCTGCAACCTGGCATGCTGGTAGCAATCAATATGAACTTGTGATTAATTTATTGTGGGATGAAAAAAAGGTAGACAGACACATTTTTTACAGTTTTTTTAAAAAACTGGAACAGTTAAACAATATTTTATTTTAACAAAATATTGTTATTTTTATTTTAGTTTTTTAGGCCACAAATTGAATCAGTTTTTTATATTGTTTTTAACTTGTTTGATATGTATTTATATGTATTTTATTGGCTGTGAACCACCAATAAACCAATAAACTTAAACCAATGAAAGCACATTGTTTCATCAAAATATGGACAGTTCAAAACCTTTCAGTGGATGGAATGCTTTATTCTGAAATAGAAGCTAAACACATTTTCCATTTTCTACATAACCCTATTGACCACTGTGCTAAATTTAGTCATAACCTTTACATAAATAATTATATTTAGTACTATTAATAATTTGCTTCTCCATAATAGAGTAATAAAACTTTTAAAATAAATATAGGCAAAGCAAGTCCCTTACAATTCTAGGAGCTGTGCTGCAGATAAATAAAAGTTCTCCTGTATTAAATGAATTTTGGAACTATGTTCACATTTCTGTCCATGTTTGTCACCCAAACAAACAAACCTTGTACATAAAATGTGTTTGTACCTGACAGCTCTATAAGTCCAAGAAAAGCCTCAATACTTTTATTCAAACAGCTGTCAGCCCTGGAGACCATCTTTCTCTTTGGACCTTCAGGGCTGCCATATTTAGTGCATAGGCCTACTGTGGGAAACTGGGAGGGGGTGGGTGCATGGACTGGGTACAGATAGATATATCCATAACAACATTCTTTTCTTGGGGAGTCAAGGATATTCAGCCAGTACCTGGAGAGGCATGACTCAGAAACATCTCCAGTTGAGATGGTGGATTGATTGGACCATATGATGGACATGTGGGTGTAGGGGAAGGGACTTTGACTTTCTTTTGGGTGGTGTTGTGACCAAGGCTCAAGTAGTGATTAATAAACACAAATCAGTCCTCAACAAACTTATTTTATTAAAACAGCTGAGAATGAATTAATTCTTCGTCTAAAACAAAATTCTTAATAACCAGTCGGTCAGTCTTATCACCAAACTTCAATGTCTTTGGCAACCTGCCAAAGGCTTTTCTTGGCAAAAACCCCATAAAGTTCAAGAGACGCTGACAAGAAGCACGGAAATCAATGCTGCTTTCATACAAAGAACTCAATGGCTTATTGCTGCTCTTTTAAGCCTTATGGGAGTGGCCAATCATCTTCTGGCCTTACTCCCGAGTTGTCCTTTTTTCTTCAGCTGCTCTTGCCTTCTGGCAGCTCTTCACATGCATGCACTAGGAACAGGCTCCTCCTGTTTCTCTGCCTCTCTGCTGTCCACCTCTGGAGGCTCCAGAGTCCGCACATAGCTCCCAGATGGCCCTGGCCCCATCTCTGCCTCCGATGCAGAGCCCTCATCTGGGCCCTCCGCTGACTCCAGGACTGGTCCATTGTCCTCCTCAGCCTCCTCCCTGTCCAACTCTGCTGCCAGGTCTGCAGGCTGCTGGAAGACCACAACAGGTGGGGAAAAGACAGGGGCTTTCAGGTTCAGGTTTTCCCAGAGATGCCAATATGACATTTCTAATAAAATGGAACTTTCAGGAATTTCCTGCTTCGGAGTCTTGGTTGTGGGTGTTACTTGGAACCATGACAATAGCTATATTAAAAGAATCTTGCAAGTCCATATGTGCTTTATCTCCTCCCTCTTTTATCTTGTTAACAGACAGATTAACAGAGTTGGAAGGGACCTTGCAAGGTCATTAGTCCAACCCCCTGCCCAAGCAGGAGACCCTACACCATTTTTGACAGATGGAAGTCCAATCTCTTCTTCAAAGCCTTCAGTGATGAAGCTCCCACAACTTCCAAAGGTAAGCTGTCCCATTGGTTGATTGTTCTCACTGTCACAACAGTTCTCCTTATTTCTAGGTTGAATCTCTCCTTGATTAGTTTCCATCCATTATTCCTTGTGTGTCCTTCAGGTGCTTTGAAAAATACAGTAGCTTGACTCCTTCCTCTCTGTGGCAGCCCCTCAAATATTGGAACTCTGCTATCATGTCTTCCCTGGTCCTTCTCTTCACTAGACTAGCCATGCCCAATTCCTGTAACCAGTCTTCATATGTTTTATTCTCCAGTCCCCTAATCATCCCTGATTGCTCTTCTCTGCACTTTTTCTAGACTCTCTTGCTGATTCTTATATCTTAAAAATAAATAACCACCATAAGCAAGGTTGCTAGGGCATTGTCCACTGATAGAGTTTGAAGTGATTACTGACTTCAAGGTAAAACCAGTGCCATGGATTTGTATCTTTGTACCCAAACATCCTGGTAACTTTTATACCCCACTCAAGCCATGCTCAATTTCCATTCTGAAAATAGGAGATATGAAGGCTGATCATCTATCTAAGTGGCCCGATAACTTTATAATGAAGGGCAATTACTTGTTTCCTATTTTAAATGGAGATGATTATTCTTTAGTATTAGCATTCATTTGAAAAGTTCTAGTTATGCAAACAATTGAGCTAGAGAGTAAACATTATGGAAAGAGAAGAGGTAGTAGGATAAGATGGGGTGGGTGAAGTGAATGGAATGAAATTGAATGACCAGTTAATTAGGATTGATTAGTTTGGTAAGTTGATTATATATCTGTCTGGGGTTAGCAACAGATTCTAGTAGAAACAGATAGCAGTACTTTGGTTGAACATAATAACCATGTTCAGAATGACTTGCCCTATTACTTTTTCGGGATCTTTTTGGTTTCTTCATTATATTCTTGGATTTATTTCACCTAGTGCATGAAACAGATTCATAGTATTCTAATACAACCAGAGTTATACATTTTTTTAAAAAAGCAGATTTTTAGAAACATTAAGACCATTTTCATTTATTCACTCATTCTTTACACTTATCCAATTCTACCTCCCCAGGAAGTCTACCATTCAGGTCAAGCCTTGCTTAGCTTCAGCTCTGTAATAGCATCAGTCTGTGGTTATATTTTATTGGCAATATGAGTACTACTAATACAATCACAAATTACTGCATTGTGAATTTCCAAGAAATAAAATGCTGATGTGCATGGATTTTTTTCTATTATACTAAGTCATTCTACTCTCATAAATGTCCAATGTAAAGAAATAACAGGGATGCTCAAAATCCCTTATTTTTTTTTCTTAGGAAATGAATTTTTAAAGTTCTTGCTTAGTAAAGGTTCACAGTATGTAAAACTCAGTATATCAACTGGATTTTTAAAATGCATTTATTTAGGAGAAATAAATGTTTAAGTTTGATGGGCTGTGATTGTAGTTTTGGAAAGATCCTGTTAAAAAGAACCCCCGCTCATTTTCATGAAAATATCTTTACCTGAACTTACATATAGTGGTAGCAGTGGAGAAACAGTTCATTAGGCAAAATCATTGTTTGTGATATAGATAATTGGTAGGTAGGTAGCTGGATGGATGGATGGACGATAGAAGAAGGTAGGTAGATAGGTAGGTAGGTATGTAGGTAGATAGATCTATCTGTCTATCTATCTATCTATCTATCTATCTATCTATCTATCTATCTATCTATCTATCTATCATCTATCTATCTATCTATCTATCTATCATCTATCTATCTATCTATCTATCTATCATCTATCTATCTGACAGATAGATAGATATTGGGAAAGTACACCACAGAGCAAAGAAATATATGCTACAGTAACCCAAACTAATTTCTCTTGTACAAATAGCTCCTTGGATCCTAGCTTGATGTTCAAGGAATGTTTCATAAGATATTTTTATCTCTCATGAAACAGTGCAATGATGCATGCATCATGGATATGACTAAACCTGAGGCCTGCTATACTCTATCTTTCTAAAAAATGTTATTTTACAAAACCATATTTTATTTAAGGTGTTTAAGTGGTTGACAGGCATATTAGTAACCAAGTGAACCAAGGTATTAGGGTTAGGGTTATGTAATTTGTTTAATACAGTATGAAGACTACATCTTTGCCTGACAATTGGAAGAATCTTACTATTGTTCCTCAATAAAAAGGGAAAGACTTCAAATATAAATAACACATATGGCAAGGTCTATTTATTGATTGAATGGAAATGAGAGATGACAGTGAACAAAATTTGGGAAGAATAATGTGACTTTATGCTGGGCTCAGAAGGTACCAATAACATTTGATGACGAATGAACATACTTTTCATAATATGCTAAACTCAACATAAAATAGCATGATGGTTATATATGTATGTACATATATAGACAGGTCCATCCAACAGTTTTCCCTATATATTCACAGCACTCTAGACAAAATAGTAGCTTCACAACAGCACTTAATGTGAAACCTGTTTACTCTCTGCTTAGAGGATTGAAGGGCAAAAAGGGAATGTGAGGAAATATGGAAAGGTTTTACCTGATTTTTTGGGTCTCGGATGGTATTATTTTCCTGAGTATTTACATATTGATTTTATTGATTTTATTGTAAACGTAATTACTAAAGACTCCCAAGGGTTGATATAAAATTTTAAGTTGCTTTTAGGTGAGATGAATGTTTTTATTCTTGTCTGTGTACACTGCCCTTTGTCAGAGCTAAAGTAGAAAAGAAATGGATGATATTTATTAAATGAATTTCCAGAGTGGTTGTACTGATATCAGTACATACATAATTTGAAAATCTTTTCCCAGGAATAGTATCTATGTATGAAATAGTTTTATCAATTATTTTTATTTTGAGCTGTGATATGGACAAAGAAAACATCATGACCTGCTTGTGAGACAAGTGAATTTATATATCAGCTTTAATTGCAATAATACAAGAGCAATCAATAGATTTAAACTTAATGTTAACCGCTTTAATCTAGATTGCAGAAAATATGACTTCTGTAACAGAATCATCAGTGCTTGGAACACTTTACCTGACTCTGTGGTCTCTTCCCATAATCCCAAAAGCTTTAACCAAAAACTTTCTACTATTGACCTCACCCTATTCCTAAGAGGACCATAAGGGGCGTGCATAAGAGCACAAACGTGCCTACCGTTCCTGTCCTATTGTTTTTCTTTTTCTTCTTCTTATATATATATATGCTTATACCTCCTTATATTTCTTCATATATATGTTTATATACTATATAATCTTTTTGTGTGATGCTTATGTATATTGTTGTGACAAATAAATCAAAAAAATAAACAATAAAATAAAAAATAAATAAAAAATATTGCTTGAGCAAACTCATGGGTAAAATGTATTTTGGTTATACAATATATAACATGCTTCCTCTTTTTCAGAAATGTTTGGGTACAAACTGGACAGTTAGGAAAACACAGAATAACCTCACCTATTATAAAGGCATTGAAGATTTCTAATTCTTCTTATTTATTGGTATTAAAAGCCAAATCTTTCTCCAATTGAGGTAGGGACAATCTGGACATATCCATGATGATTTCCTGATAACTATACCTAAGTATTTTGTCACTGTCTTCTTCACAGATGTTGTTGTTGCTGTTGTTATTTTTAAATTTTGCATTCTACAAACGGAAAAATTGGTCTACAGCCAGGGGATTTTTTTGGCACTCTCACAGGAAAGTACCATAGTATCCAAGTCAGGCTCTGCTTAGTGTTTGCATGATCAGTCAAGATCAATTGTCATTGCACAGCATCTGCCAGCATTGTATTTCAAAATCTGCAGGATGTTGGGCATGGTATTACAACCGAAACCCCAAACCTTTCACATGTGTATCATAAATATGTGTGTGTGTGTGGGCTTTTATAATAATTCTGTATCTACCATCTTGAAGATTTGGAACTTTCCTTGTGGACATTAATGCTTCTGTTTGCTATGACTTATTAGCATTAATCTTTGTTATATTGCAAAATAGTTTGTTTCTTGGGTCACAAGATTTCTGCTTTAAACAGAGACAAGTTTCTACTTGTTTCTATCATTTTAAAGTTAAAAGACAAGTTGCTGAAGGCAGCACTGGTGCATATAATATCCATACCATACTCTTAAAATGTATTTGTTAGGTTCAGGATTCAAATTCACTTACAGTATTTCCCAGATTTTAAAACACTTAGTAACAATGGGTCCAAGTGCATGCAAACCTAGGATTATTATTCCAGTACTTGGTAGTAAATTCCTTTTCTCTGGCAGAATGTCAGGTTGGAGAATTGCCAAGACTTGCTGTTTCCTTCACTGTCTTTTGAATCTCAGTTTTACACTTTTTGACCTATGTAAGGTGTTGATTGAATTTAGTGTGCCAGATGGTTATTGCAGCTCATGTACTATCATACTGATAGTTTCTGCAGTAAAGCTTTCTCTAAGTTACAGAGTTCACTGATAGTGAACTTATATTGGGCAACCGTTTCTCATACTGGCTTCATTTCTCCTGTAAAATGAACAGTAGGACCAAGAACACCAAGCAAGATTAATTTCTCAGTTATGATTTACATTAATTGGTTGCTTATGGTTTCGATTCAGAACTATTTAAGGGCAAAGATGTTAAGTCAGTCAGAGTTCAGAAAGCTTCAACATTTCATATGCCCTAGTCAGTCCCTTGCTCTGTGTTTGAAAGAGAAAACTGTACTATTAAGTCATATTTCTATGTATGAGTGAATGTATGAGTACCATGGTAATTTATACTATTTCACTGTGAGCAGCTCGTATGTGAATGGAAGAATGACTATAAACTTGGAAATAGATTGAAATAGGACCAGCTGAGCTTGGGGACATGATGCAATGGACATTGCAATGGACAGGATTGGTAAATGCTTTCTTAAATTATTTTAAGCCCATGCTTATGTAAGCTTGTGTTTAGTGGTAATATCAAGCTGCTTTGCCTTTTCTTGACCTCTTTTTCAATTGCCCTTCATTTTTCCATGCTTTAAGAAATTTCCAAGCAATCCAATGATTCATACTTTCAGATTGAGGAAAGATGAAAAAGTAATGAACTGGAATATCAACAGCATTGTAGGAATATTGAGTCAAATGCAACATGCCTGGAAAACCTGCAGATAAAGCAAAGTATGTCAATGAGAGGAAAGATGTCCTGCCTCAGTGCAGCATAAATTCCTTGTGACAAATGTCTGACCAAGAATGACCAAGATACCACAACTGTATAGAGGAATGTAAACAAAGAACTACTTCAGAATGCTGTGGGAAAAGCAGTAATAAAACAAAGTGTCAATCTCTTCATAATAATGATTATTTCTCATGGACAGTCCAAACCAGCAACATCACTTCCCAAACCAAAACTTCCCTTAATGCACAGCAACATCAGTGCAACAGTCTGATGTAATGACCCCCAATTAAGTATCTTCAATAATTCTAAGAAACAAAATAAGAACGAACATTGCAGATTCAGGAGAAGTATACTATTGCAACTTATGAAATTATTGAATAGCCAAGAGACTTTATAATATAATATGTCCTTCAAACCGCTTTCTCATAAAACAATTTGAGTTAGGCTATTGTGTTTCACATTACTGAAACTGACCTCTGACTGACCTGCTGTGGAGCACACTGGAGCCAATTATGGGCTGTAGAGTTTTGTGACATGAACTCTGCAACCTAGTCATTGCACCATTACCCTGACAATGTCATAAAACATTTTCTTCATTATTCATACTCAGTACATATATCTCTCCTTCTAACTTCATTATGAAATCTTTTGTATAGTCGATGAAAAATATATGATTGTGTTGGAAATAAAACTGATAAAACTGTGGAACAAAAAGGTTCCACAAAACATGAAAAAATTTGAATCATATTGTTAGCATTTTGTGTGTTAATTTTTGTCTGTGTGCTATAAGCCCTCTATCTTTTATTCTATAAAATAAATTTCCTACTTGTTTCAGCTGAAACACATTGTTTTTCTTGTAATCACCTAAGTTACCTTAGCCCTTTGATCCTGTTTTGAGGTCAGGATTGCCTTGGGGAAAAAAAATCCAATATATTTGAAACTATTAAATACCATCTTTCTCTTTCTCTTGCATAGAGAGTTGTCAAATCTGCTGTAATAATATTGCTTTCTCAATGTATTTCGATAGACAGGTCAACTGTTACCTGCGTTATATTCTTATTTCATATTATGTAATGACTAAGCTTTGAATATATTCGTACAAAATACAAATTTGTACCAAAAAATTAATTGGGTATTCACTTTCCACTCACAGTTAGTTCTATTGAAAACCTAGTAAATCATAATCAGATGCTAGCAAACCTGTTCAAAGTTTAAGCTATTTTTTCTCACAATTTTGCAGTACTGATTAATACTTCTACTGCAGTAGAAATGTGTCAGAATGTGACACATTTGGCACATTGACTTTGATAAAATATATTAAGTATTTTTTTCTTCTCATCACACATTTAAGTTCTTAGTTCAGACATTGCTCAATATTAGGACAGAGTGTTGGACATAGATTAGAAAATATGAACTGGTGAAACTAGAAACTTCAATTGTTCACTTCTGTTATTCACTTCATTCATTGTACCTATACTTCACATTTATTTAAAGAAACTTCAAGATACATTCACTTTGGCTTGTAAATTCAACAGGGAATATGCTTATTGCCAAAATTCATTCAATGGGTTACACGCTTGAGTTATGATTTGATGCATGGTTCATGGCTCAGATGCATTTTTATGTTTAATTCTAGATTCCAGACGTAATTCAAGGTGTTTATTGTCACCTATACCAATACCTCATGACCTGGATACATATATATCCTATTGTTTTACCTCTTCCAAAAGATTGACAAGTTGACTTACTCATGCAATGGGTTGAGGATAGCAAATTTTATATTTATATAGTTTTTTGCCAAGTCAACAATGGCAATAGCACTTGAGTGCAACAGTGGGAAATTATATTAAAGCATGCATATTTATATGACAGAAAGTATGTCTAAGTGTTAGGCAGTTGACAAACTTCTTGAAAGAAGGCAGTAACAAACCACTTCTTATATCTCATCTAAGAAAAATGCATAGAGGTCTTGATGGAATCACTAAACAAATGAATAAGACTATGCAGTCAAGTATGTTGCTTCTTTTGGTCTAAATATGATATTGCAATAGTTAAAGTGCAGTATGGCAGGCAAACTCTGCCCATTGCCAGGAGTTCAATTCTGATGGGACTCAATATTGACTCAGTCTTCCATCCATCCTTCAGAGGTTGGTAAAGGAAAAGTTTTGTTCAATAGATTTCAAATAGTTCATATACTATAATTATTGATTCCACAAAATTATTCATGTTTTCCTATAGTTTGGAGCACATAATATATTCTAATATTTATATATAGCTGTTAGGGGTTTCTTTTTTTCATAAAGGGTATGTATTGCAAAAGCAGTTCAGAAATATCAAGACTGTTCAGTTTTAGCTGAACACGTTTTTGACTCTTTTGGCATACAATGCAACTCCTTAAAATATGAATCCTATTTTTATTGTCTTGTTTTAGGATTAGTGGTTTTATTACTGAGTTATTTATTTATTTATTGTATATTGCTCTTGACTCCCTCAAAAATAAAAAAGTAGAATTATCACAATCATAATAATTATGAAAATAATCTGCCCCGCCATTCTCAGACAAGCCACAATTCTATAATTAGTTTTAGGGCTTTGACTTTGCTAAAAGAAGCCAAGAAACCAACAGTGATATAAACTCAATTTTTTCCATTGAGTTATATTTTCAGCCAGCAGATCAAAGAACAACAACAGTGGATCTGGGGTTAATGTATCAAAACCGCAGCACTGCAAATTTTCTGTGGACAAGTCTCACGATCTTCATGTGGAGTCAAATGGATGAATTAAAACTAGAGGGTAAGTTAATCATGATGAACTATGATGAATAGGCATTTTGGTATGGGGCTATACATTCAGAATAGAGACAAAGAATACTGAGTTTGATATCTTATTATATGAAATGTCAAAGTATTCTAAAAATAATAATAATTCCAGGATAAAGAATCTGTAACATACCGTATATACTCGAATATAAGCCGATCCGAGTATAAGCCGAGGTCCCCAATTTTACCCCAAAAAACTGGGGTAAACTGGGGACTCGAGTATAAGCCGAGGGAGGGAAATGAGGCAGCTACCGGTCAGGGAAAGCCTCCCTCCCTCAGCCGAGAAGGCTGGCGGCTCCCCCGCCCCGCCCTCTCACTGCACCGGCAGGGCTTCCCCGTGCTAATGCAAAAGCCCGCGAAGTTTGCACCATCCGGTATAATGTGAAAAAAAGAAGAAAAAAAAAACCTCAAGTATAAGCCGTATATACTCGAGTATAAGCCGAGGGGACGTTTTTCAGCACAAAAAACGTGCTGAAAAACTCGGCTTATACTCGAGTATATACGGTAGTTTCCTAGGTTTGGTGACTTCCAGCACATCCTAGACATGTTTACCCAATAGTACCTCTAAAATCTGATTTGATTTATTCGTTGTGATAGTTTATTCAAAGTCCTAATAAGCTACTGATGACTGTTTCATGAAGAGAAAGTGTGTTTTGTAAGGAAATGGATTTACATTGTTTGAATTATCTACCTGGAGACAAATTGGAATCAGAAAAAAATAACTTTTAAAAAACAGGGGGAAATAAATTGCAATTTAATGTGTTTCTGAACTTTATGTTGCGCAAAAAAAAAAGATGACTGGAACATAAACGGTGTTGACAGAAAAGTCAATTAAAAGGACACTAGACAGCAATAGCACAATGGGCAACGTAACAAATGCTGACAGTGGTAGGCAGCCTGTCACCAGACCAGACCAAAAAAAGAGAAAGAGATTGGGAAAAGTTATCCAAAGTTCTCAGAGAAATTCAACAACAAAATATGTTGGGAAAAAGCTCTGGATTTGGTGGTTTGATGCCAGCTACAATCTTTCAAATGATACTTTCCCATTTTCTGCATTCAGCATGCAGCATTGTTTCAGATCAGAGAATGTCAATCATAAATGAATGGAGGACTGTCACCTGTGAGAAGCAAGAGGGCCATACCAGCAATTAGCAAAGGCAGGGCTGAGGGATGCTGCTTTACCATATTTCAATATGGAGGGAAGCACAGGTTTTCTGTTCCTGATCTTACAGTTGGATAACAGCCAAAAGAAGGCTATCTACCCTTGTTTAGAAGCCTTCTATTCACAGAATGGCCCTAATCAATGTTGAATCTACCTGTGCTTCCAAGTATAGAGTAATTGGTCTTTATTTTAGCAAAGGATTGTTTAGGTCAGCCTTAGTTTAAAGACAGAAGGATTAGCATTTACAAGGAAATTGAGGAGATAATGTATTTCATAGAAATAATTAAATGTGACTCCATTTTCTGACTATTTTAATTCTTTTTTTACACTATCACCCCATCACAAAAGACTCTACTTTCATAAGATATAAATATAAAATATTTATATTAGGAATGTAGAACCCTTAAATTATACCTGTCAAGAACTTTTGTATTCTAATCTTTCAACACATGTCAGTTGTGAAAAGAAAACCAAGTATCATGGTTTGTTCATTTGCTTTTATTAATGATTTGCATGTATTACTTCTATTTTTTTTATTAACCACTATTTTTATCTCTTGATTGAAAAGGAATATGAACAAATGTAATAGTGCTTGAGGCATTTGTATAGAAAGAAAACCACGGGTGCACATAATGGATCACTTTCCTCAACCTGATTTAATGAGTAACCTGGACAATTGTGGATATAGGTTTGCTGTGGTGGTGCAGTGGTTAGAAGGCAGGCTAATTCTGCTGACTGCCAGCAGTTTGAGTCTGACCTGCTCAAGGTTGACTCAGCCTTCCAGTCCTCCAAGGACCCAGATTGTTGGGGACAATATGCTGATTCTGTAAACAGCTTAGAGATGGCTATAAAACACTGTGAAGTGATAAATAAGTGTAAGTGCTATAACTATTTGCAGCTATTACATTGCTTAAGGTAGCGGATTTCCTGCCAACATCATAGGATATTTCTTTGGATATATTCACAGACATTTAATTAATATAGTATATAAATCCACATGCAGATACAAAAAAAAAATAATCAGGATAACTAAAAAATAAACAAAGGCATTTGATGAATAGCCTGTAGTCTGTCATGCAAATTTAGCTTACCAAGGAAACCAAAACTGAAGAGGGTCCAAACAATCATACTATTAACCCAAAGCTAGCAGATTGCAGCAAGTCACTGAGAGCTTGTATCTAAGTATATGGATATCTAGATACAATTTTTGCTCATTATGTATAGTAGAAACCCTGTATTTTACCTCATAGTCTACATATGCTGTGGAAAATTGCCATGATTTATGTTTTGAAAAAAATAAGTTTTTACTTATTATATATCAGAGAAATAGCTATGCTACATTGTGCCAGGGTGAAAAAAGGTACATGACTTAATTTACCATTTGACATGCAATGCCAAATTATAATTTGTCATTGATCTGCAATTCTAGCTGAATAAATCATAGTTTGCTGACTCAGATATATTGGCAAAATTTGATTTGTGTTAAAAGGAAGTAATTATTTGAATCATAAAGTCTTTAACATGTACCTTTTCTCTTGATTTACTATCCTTTATTTACCTGGTTATCCTAAAATATTGCTAGATGATATTTCCGGTGGTAGTTTCTATTCCACTTTTTGATTTATAATGAATGCCTTCTGTTGAAATGTAATATTCATCCAATTCTTTTGTAGAACTGTAGTGGCAAGTATAAAAATACAACCAATAACACTATAATGCAATTTAGTAGACGAGTATTTATTTATTTTTATTCCTCTTTCATTATTTTTTATAAACAACACAAGGTGGCAACCATATCCAAAACATCTTCCTCCTCCTATTTTCCTCACAACAACCATGTGAGTGTGAGGTGTCTACTAATAATCACTATTCTGGTTTTTCAGGGGTTTGCAATTTAGATTAAATCTTGGCAGTTTTTTTGGAATATTAGCATGCATTGATTCTGGTGTAGGAACAGTGAATAATTTTCCCCTAAATTATTTGTTTCCAAGAAGGTGTTTTTGTTATTAACCAAAAAAGAAAAGGTTCTAATCAATAATTAAGTCCTTCAAACTCTGCAATTCCCTGGGTTAAAAATTAACAGAGAATTAACAGGGATAGCTCACCAGCAAATTATTCTAAAATATATGTAACCAGAAGCAATCTGTGGCATATTCCCACTCTTTCAATTTCTGAGTTTGGGACTGGAATGATCAGCTATAAACCAACTCACAATCCAGAATTTCAATATTAAACATTCATAGCATGAAAATGTAGCAGCTGATAAATATTGGACAAAATAGACAGTTTCAGTGTGCGAAAGGCAGCCTATTCTGGCCAATGAGTTTTTAAAAGCTATCAGCTGTATAGCCAATATCTGTCTCATTTCTTAGTACATAATATTGGTTTTAACAGTAGCATATATGTGATTTTCTCTGCCCTTAGTACAAGTAATTGGATGCTTTTCAAAATTAAATTTTTATTCCCCACAGAAATGTTGAACAAAATCTCTAGTCTGGTGGCTCTGATTCAAATTATAATTAAGTTACCAGCTATTAAAATGCTGGTGACTTACTTGGGGATGATGGAGTCTACAGAGAATAAAAAGACAGGGGGATCATTATGGTATAAGATAAGGCAATGAGATTGGAAAGCTATACAAAATGGATTAAAAGTACATAATGCAACAGTATGAAATTATCTTGAGATGCTGTCTTTGTCTAGACAGATATAATAGTTGTAAAAACCGCAAAAGGGTATGGATACCCTTACAAAGGTAAGTTTGTAGGAAACTATATTTTTCTTTCAAAAAATATATGTTTTTCAGCTATTAGGTGATACCGTGTGCAATATTCTTCATGGATTTTTGTCATCCCATCAGCCAAAGAATTATCTCTGATGGTCCAGGAACACAAACTTCTCCGTGATTCCTTCACCTATGGAACAGAGCCCCCACTCTCTTGGTTTTCCATAGAAGTGTAACATCCCTTGCATCTTTTAAATTTTCCATACTGTTTTCTTTGCTTTTAATATTATATTTTACTCCTTCCAGATTCCCCCTGGGAGGGAGATGACAATTCTTAAATATGATATATAGATAGATGATAGGTAGGTAGGTAAGTAGATAGATAGATAGATATCAGCATATTTCAACTACATATGGATAGAATTTCTTCTTCTTCTTCTTCTTCTTCTTCTTCTTCTTCTTCTTCTTCTTCTTCTTCTTCTTCTTCTTCTTCTTCTTCTTCTTCTTCTTCTTCTTCTTCTTCTCCTCCTCCTCCTCCTCCTCCTCCTCCTCCTCCTCCTCCTCCTCCTCCTCCTCCTCCTTTTTTCTAGTCATTGTCTAGCCACTTCAAGATGTTTCCAACCAATATGGTCCTGAGCTTTCTTTGAGATAATTATTATACACGAAAAATATAGATAGGTGAATTGGATGATGATATCAGTCAGAGGAACAGAGAATAAAAGGGCACAGGAGCATTTCTTGATTATGGAGTCTGAAGTTTCCCCACTTTATGTTAAAAGACTATTTCTGTTCAAATGTACTCCTCCATTGTCTTTGATTGCAAGAGAGATTCAATGAAGACGGGAACTGCATGGGAGGGACTTCTGCATTGTGTAAAATCATCTCATAGATGAGGTTTACTATATCTTTTCAATACTTATTTTTCATTATTATATAAAAATAAATTTATTTATTTTGTTTGTTTATTTAATTTGTCAACAAATACAAGGAAACAGTATCAGTATAGACGTATGTATGTATAAATGTATGAATGGTAATATGTACAGATATTTTCGAAGCTGTCTTGCCGGATATGAAAAGGAGGAAGTAGGGAATTAAAGCAAAATTTGAGATATATTTATAACAACCCTAAAAATACTATGTAGCCTATTTGATAAGCACACTGAAATTTCAAGAGTTTTCCACAGCTGCCAAATTAATCTATTTGTTTTGTTTTTACTCCTGGCTAGGGAAATGTGGGAATTGTAATCTAATACATTTGTAAGAAACCAGGCTGGAGACAGAATTATACCCTAAATGTTTTTTTTTAATAGTTAAAGAAATGTAGCTCTCTGGTTAATTGAATAAGCGGGTAGAGCTCTATCTACTGCCACTGATAGTAAGTTCCATATATAGAATTACTTTATATCTGCCTGTATGTCTAGATTTATCTATATAACCAAGTACACAACCGAGAACAGCTCTGGGCTCTGACATAATCAAATTATCTGAGAACTTTTTGATATGGAATATTCATCTTGATTTCTCATTGTTTAAAATGTGAGGCTGTTTCTGCATTATACTAAAAAAGGAGACAGAGCCATGTTTCCAAATGATAAACGGTGACTTGAAATAATCTTTTCATGCTTTCTCTGCTGTAACAATCTTGAGGTATGAATATGTATAAACAGAAATAACTTGTAGCCAAGAAGAGACTGCTGTGTTATCTTAAAATGTGATTCAGCAGAGGGTTCTGTATCCTTTAATCCATGCCTGTCTGTCTTTCTTTTGTTATTTTTTTTAAATCTAGGAATGCACCCCTGCAAATTTATTTTCAGATGTACATTTATAAACATCATTTTGCGGTATGTACTGCAGGGAAAATTGCATAGGGGCCCTGGCTGGAAGCCCTGTTTTAAGTAGAACAACCATATTCAAATTAAGATTCTGATTTAGTTATAAGTGGCAAAATCATCAACATTAGCATAACTTATCATTTATAGAAATACCTCTATGATTTTCCAGGTGCTGAGCATGACCTTGTGCACAGGTGTACCCTCTGAAGAAGGAGAAAGAGAGAGAGAATTGGGGGAAGAAACTTGCATAATGAATAAAGATATGGATACAGTAGATACTGGAAGAAACAAGAAACTGTTATTTAACAGTTAACGTCAAGAAAATAATTCTAGAAGTAAAAAATATTTTCTAACCAAGAAGATGTGGTGGCCCTTTGGCTGGTGCCTTTGGTGAATCATGCAATCAGCTCCCCCATTTAATGTGACAGCAATTGCTTTGGCTGTTTATAATTATAATATAATAATCAGTGAAGTTCAAAGAGTATGCCTGGCAAAGACAAAGTACCAGTATCCTTCTTTTTATTAGTTGTGTGTTATATAGATACCTTTTGTTGTGGTCTGCCACAGCCTGTGGTAGCTTCGTCTTCTGCTTTGTCTATGTCTTGCATTTATTTTTGTGACTTCTGACCGTTTGCCAAGAAAGGCCTTTGGCAGTTTGCTAATTGGACCAAGGTTTGCGATAGGACTGATAAATTTGTGTTGGGAGGAATTTGTTTTAATTTGAGTTGAATGATGCTGGGAGTGAAGTAATTCTCAGCTGTTCGAATAAAGTTTGTTTGTTTTTTCATGGACTGAGTTTCCTACTACCTACTTGGGCCTGGTCACAACACCTTTTATGTATTCAGGATGATGGGGCTTTGAACATCCCAATGAAGCTAAGAACCTTGCCTTCAGGAATGTGCAACTCAGAGGTGTCTGTTTCAAGCCAGACACATGTACGCTCAAAGGAGTTTACTTACAAAGCTTCTGATTTGTGCATTTATAAATCAAGACAGACAGGATGTTTGTTCAAGTGTATGCAGAGAACAACATTCCTATTATAGCTTACTTGGAAAAAAATTCCAAACAACCCAAGTCCAAAGGGAGAAGCAGAAATAGAGTCAAGTCACAATGAAGAAGTCCAGGAATCTATATGTGAGTTGTCAACTGGTCTGGATTCAAAGTTTCCATAGGCAATTAGATCAAGAGATATAGATTTCAAGCAAGTGGAGTAGTTGTTTCCAACAGCAGTTGCAACAACAATCAAAGAGAGAAACACATTTGATGGACAAGAAGCTGTTCCAAACTCCTTTTTGCTGCTCAGCTCTTGGCAGGACATATTCTAAGGACATATTCTAGATTCTGGATCTAGGCCCTCATCACTTAAGGCTGCCAGCTGCTCTGCATAAACCAGGTGTCTGAATGCTAATCTCCTCTTGAGGCCGGTATTCATCTGACACCTCCAGATTATCCCTCACCTGCTTTCCTGGCATTAACCCAAGCAGTATATTCTGAAACCAATCCTTGTAAGAAGGCCTATCAGATCAGATCAGAAGGAATCTATCTAATAAACCACTTAATCAGAAGAGCATTAGATCTTCAACTATGGACACGTACATCATAGAAGAAATGTAGAATCCATTATTATGAACAAAAGGGTGTCAAAGTCAGAAAAAGGGAGGGAGGGAGATCTCAATTCAAGCCAATCAACATTACCATTCCTAACTTTGTGCTGGAACCACAGATGTGCACAGAAAATAAAAACAAAGACATCATTCTGAATATGTTACACTGGAATGCTAAAGTTGGAAGCTAAACAACATTTGGAAAAGGGAAAAATTTAACATGTATATGCAACGAAGCAGGAGACAGGCTATTGATTGGTTACTAAAATTCTGCCCAGGAAACTTAATGTGTATAGGAAATGCCTTCAGAAACCTGAAAGGTGGCGGTGGACATCATTGATTAAAGGTAAAAATAAAGATTCCCCTCGCACATACGTGCTAGTTGTTGCCGACTCTAGGGGGGCGGTGCTCATCTCCCTTTCAAAGCCTAAGAGCCTGCACTGTCCAAAGATGTCTCTGTGGTCATGTGGCTGGCATGACTCAACGCCAAAGGCGCACGGAACGCTGTTGATTGATTAGACTGCCCCAAATCCAAATTGAGAAGATGGAGAAGTTAGTCATCAAAACCAAAGCTTGGTGCTGGTTGAAGTTTAGATCCCCAATGTCTCCTTGCAAAATTACAAATTCAAACAAAAAAAAAAGCAAAATCAGACAAACAAAATATAATCTCAGCAATATTCTATATGATTATGTAGCAAAAGTAAATGATAGTTTAAATGGATTAAATTTTATAAATGAAGTGTCTGAACTGAAATTTGTGTTAATCATTAAGAGAAAGTGAATAAACATTTCTTATCAAGCAAAACACAAAAGAAGGTGAAAGGGCTCTTCTCTGAAAGCAAAAGCATGACAAGTGGAAGAAAAATTATCTAAACACTAAGAGAAAATATAACAAAACAGGAATTTAAAAGACCGATTACTGAAGGCTTTCACAATAGGACACACACAAAAATGATGATGATTAGTAAAAACAGATTTTTAAGAAGGTATGAAAATTGTATGGTAATAGAGAAATAGAGATTTATAAAGATAAATAATCTAATAGAAAGATAAATATTTACAAATATTATTGTGAGTTTCTAGATTCTAACAAGGGTTATTGATGAGCAAGGCAAAGTGACCACTTAGACAGGAGCACCTGGATTTGGGAGGAAAGGATGGAAAGACTTCAGTATACCATATGAAAACTCTTGAAAGACAAAATCCAAATATGCCAAAACCATTACTTGCAGCTTTAGGAGGAACATCCAACATTATAAAACAGTTACAAAGTTAATTAAATAACTAAATGCAATTTAAGATATAAATCTGATCGCCATAATTGCCTACTAGCATGTCTATCTTCTAAGAATCTATATAGGATATTATCAAATAAAAACTCAGAAACATAATATGGGGAAGGAAGGAAGGAAGGAAAAACAAGGGTTAGATTAATATATAAGCAAACTAACAGTTCTTTAAGCAGAACATTATAGTTTCCAAAGCAGTTTAACACATTTATCTGTTTATTAGTTTAGTAGGATCACAAAATAAGTGAGAATCACTTTTGGAAATTATTGAGAAAATATTGACTGGCCTCAGCTAGAGCTATTTAAGTAAGAAAATAATGAAAGGTAGTTCTCAACCTTCTGACTTAAGGAAAACTATGAATGATGCCAACAGAGATGGAAAGAGATGTTGATTATGTAGATCTAGGTAGAAATTCAATAAATTTTGCTTTCTACAAATTGAGTGTTAATCTGGTATTTAATCAGTCATGTCTATAAAACAGGCTGAAATATTAGCAAGGCAAGGGGGATGACAGAAATGAAGACAGAGATTGATATTGCTGATGCAACAACAACAATGCCTATCAAAAGAAAATCAGATTATTAACAGTGGAGGAAAAAGGCCAAAAATTGAAATAGGAATAAAACAAAGAAAATATAGTGTGAAAAACCTCCAAAGAATTTGATTCAGCAATTTGAAAAATAGTTGGACTCAAATCCGATCATACTATTCAATTTGTTTCAATTTTGAAGGAGAGAGGTAAGATCTCATCAAGCCAGAGTAATCTCATTTGTGTCTGAATTTGGGATTCAGCAGACTGAGGCCCATCCATAAATCAGAACACAGTTGCCTTTCTCAAAAAAGAGAATAAAAGGCAAAAACAAATGTGATGTCTTGTGACTTGGGTGCAGAATTGTTCTGGGGTGAGTCCTAAAAGGTAGTCCTTGATGCACAACCATTCATTCAGCGACTATTCAAAGTTACAATGGTGCTGAAAAAAAGTGACTTATAACCAGTCTTTGCATACAGTACATGAGTGTCACAGTTTTCCCACATGATCAGCTGATCAAAATTTGGGTGCTTTGGCCATTTGCATGTATTTATGGTGGTTGCATTGTCCTGATTACCATTTGTGACCATCCCAGCTGGCTTCCAACAAGCAAAATCAATTAGGAAAGTTGGTTTTACTTAACAGCCACGTGATTCACTTAACAACTGCAATGATTTGCTCAACAACTGTGGCAAAAATGGTGCAACTCACTTAACTGCCTTGCTTAGCAATAGAAATTTTGGTCACAACTGTAGTCATAAATCAAGGTCTACCTGTATTCCTTATTCATGTGCACACACATACACACACACTATGTGTGTGTATGTGCACGCGCGCATGCACATACACACACATTTATTTATTTATTTATTTACAGTTTGGTTAAAAAAGGTATTTATTTATTTATTTACAGCTTGGTTAAAAGAATTATTGAATTACCAAAGGAAAATATTGGTTTATTAAGCAACCATTTATTAAGAAAAGACACATATTCACATCCACAATACAGTCTATAGTATCTAATTTACCAATTTTGAATTTTCAATGTATTTCACAATTGGTAACTGGAACAGTTACTAAATGGCCAGGTTCCTATTTCAGCCAAATATTAAACCAAATCCAGATAGAATTCTTGAGAAACAAAAAAACTACCTAATGCTAATAAATAGATGTTTTATAGAATCTAGTATTGAATAGATTGGTGCAAATTTCCAAAATATCACTAGAAAGCACTGACCTAAATCAAAGATACTGGTAAGTTACCAGAAATTTTATGTTAATTTAATTTATCTGTAGCCCTTAGACCTAATTTCAACACTCCACAAATAAGAACACAGAACTCAAAAAGAGAGCTGTTTGCCCCTTCCCTGCATCCTGCTGCTTGGAGAAACTAAAAAGGGAGTGGAACACAAGAATAGAGACTGTATCTTTACCCATTTTAAATTTTGGTTTCTTTCTTTCTCCCTCCCTCCCTCCCTCCCTCCCTCCCTCCCTCCCTTCCTTCCTTTCTCTCTGCTCTCTCTTTTTTTCTTCTCTGTATATGTCTGTCTCTGCTTCCTTCCGTCTCTTTCTCATGTTATTCGAGAACAATTTTGGATGCTTCACAAAAACAAACAGTCCACTTCAGCTTCACTCCAGTAATTAACTCCTGAGAAAGATGAGGCAAATGGGCAGAAAAACTGGTGTATTCCATTCAGACAAAAAGCCAGAGCAGGCCTAGTATCTAGTTGAAACTTACCTTCTTCATCCTAGTTGCTACTTGGCTAGAACCTACAGAAGCAAAGGGCTTAAGCTACATTAATAAACCATTGCCATATTGCTGTCAAAAATACTCTATGAACCTGTAGGCACCAAGGTTGACTGGGCAGAATTTTTGCCTTGTTTGCTTTGGCATATGTGTGAGTGAAGAAAAAAGTCAAAGCGAAAGGGCATAGAATAATCTTCTCCTTTGGAAATTTAGCTCATTAACAGAAAGAATGAAATAGAATAGAATAGAATAGAATAGAATAGAATAGAATAGAATAGAATAGAATAGAATAGAATAGAATAGAATAGAATAGAATAGAATAGAACTCTTTATTGGACACACAAGGAATTTGTCTCCGGTGCACATGTACACTGTATATACACAAACATACAATGTACATACAAACAGAATGGGTCATCCATTGCACTGTGTAGCTTAGGATAGCATTTCTCCCCCCCTAAGTAATCATACAGTTTTCTAAAATTGCTGAGGGCTCAGTTTGATAAAACCAGAAAGTTAAGGTGAGGTTATCAATACCAATATTAAGCCAGTCTGGAGAGATTCCTTTTTCTCCACAATTTCCATTTGCAGATTTGCTTTGTTTTTATTCCCACATTTTCTTACTTTTGTAATTTGAGACTGCGGCTTCAGCTTTTCAAAAATGACTTTCCCCCCACTGGCTTCCTCAAAAGAGTTCCACTCACTGCTCTTTTACAGAGTTTATCAGCAAGGACACTGTCATTTCATAATGGGTTCCTGTTGCTACTCAAATGAAAATGTCATGGCAGCGTGTGAGACTTAGATTGAATTGATCTTTGCAGCTTCTGTCATGGTGACATTATGTGAGTCATTTGATCTAACCGTTGACTGTGCTCCAAGTAGATGGATGGAAAGTAGGCTGCATTATGACTTGGCCTTAAAGCAGTTGGCTAATCAGAATTGGTTACATAGTAATTGCGTGGACTCATACTGACCTATAATTACTCTATATGGCGAAACCTTTTCCAATCTTATTTCTAGCACTTCTGCAATATCTCTGCAATTATACTTATCTTTTCCAGGAGGCACAATTATATAGTTATTTGTGGGCTGTAAAAACTTTTAAGTGAAATGTAAAGTTGAATCCAATATTTTTGGCCCAACCATGTGTAATATTTCTGTGGTTTCTAGACAATACTGGTAATTAGCAGTTTGAAGAGAACACAGAAGATTGCAAAAAAGTGCACAGTTTTTAGAATGAAGCTTTGAAATGACAGAGAAACTGCAGGGCATATGGAATTCAAATCTGTGAATATGGTTATCAAAATGGCTCAAGATCGGAGGGGCTCTTAAGCAAAGTAATTGCTAATAGATATGTAATTCCACTTTACCTAGGTTGATTATGACCCACCCACCATATCTGGAGGGAAAAAAAGCATTGTGTCATCATCAAGACAACCCCAGTTTCCATCTATTCACTAGCTCAGTGTCAAAAGTAATATTTCTGTCTTGTGGTTTTCTGCCAGGTTTTCTGCACAGGGCTGTTCTGTGTATCCAGTGTGTGTGTGTGTGTGTGTGTGTGTGTGTGTGTGTGTGTGTGTGTGTGGTGCGTTCGTGTCAGCCAAGGCTAATGTTAGCAATGGCCCACCAGAGTGCAGCCTGCTAATTTCAGGAATTGATCTTGGTTCAGTCCTTTTGGTGCAGAGAGTTGGAAAGGTTTTCTGGTTGAAAGTTATTTCTAGCATCCAGTCAGAAAATGCATATATTCAGATCTTTCTCTCATAATGATATTTCGCTTTGAAGAAGGGGAAGTTTAACTGCTGCTTCCTCTCATTAGGAAAGTAGCAATGAGGAAAAGCTGCCACCTCTTTTTTTTTTTTACTGACTGCATTACAGATCAATGATTTCTTGCTGTTATTTGTAATATGACACCAGTAATCTGAAGCAAGTTTGCTCAAATGGAAGGCAAAGCTTTTCTATCTAACAGTCGCTAAAATTGAGAATAGCTAGTAGACAGACTATGGCCCATGTTATTCATGGGTTATTATGCACAGAACACACTGGAGGCTGTTCAAATTGAGCTATAAATTGCCTGATCCTGTTCTGAAGTAACATCTGAAGAAGAACCTTGTGTATTTCTTTTTACTGGTGAAATGGTAGCTTTTTTTTTTTTTTTGTATTATCAAGAGAACAAGGAGGTTTATTGTCTTATTACTACATACTGATATTTCTATAAAATCATCCTTAGCTCCATAAAATGATATATATATATAGGCAAGGCTTAACTAATCGTTCAGGACAGTGAAAGAAACCTCTGTGTTCTTGGTGGCAGTTTTTGTTCTCCAAAATGTTTCCACAGGATGAACACGGTGATCTCTTCACATGTTTTCTGAGAGGTGCCTCTAGTGTACTGATACTTTGATGCATGTTAGAGATTGTGCAGATAAGGATTAGGAAAGGCTCTGTAATCCATTTCATGGCAATTTATAATTCCAACTACACATTAATTGGTATTCAAATATCACAAAGTTGTCCAGATTTGGTTGAGATCTGAAAGTCTTTGCTATATAAATGAATACTACTAGTACAACTGATAAACTGTATCCTAAGCAGGCTTTGTTTTTGTTAAAGAATGGCATTGTTGGGCTTTCTAGGGCTGGCTTAAGACATATTTCTACTTACAACAAACTAATTTTGCCCAAATCCAAACTATTATCTATAAACCTGAACATAAAGTAAAATTGCTTTCCCCCACTTCTGCCAGTAAAAATAACACAACAATTTGCTATCCTTTCAAAATATCTAGAATTTCTTGCCTCCGGCTGTTACTTCAAATAACCATTTAACGGGACTAAACTGAATTCCATCACATATTTCTCCTAGATAGAAAAGATCATTATTCCGGCATACAAGTAGTTCTCAACTTATGACTGTTTGCTTAATGATGGTTTAAATTAACAATGGCTCGAAAAAGATGCTCAATGGCCTATAAAGCACTTCTGATCATCATAAAAGTCACATACAACCATGTGAGATTTTTCATGATTGTATAAGAATCATCATCTGAATGCTTGGTAACCGATTCATACTTATAGCCAATTGCCCAGGGTCTTGCAATCTTGTTATTGCCTTTTGCAATCTTCTCTGCTGGCTTTCCCAGAAAGTCAGTGGGGAAGCTGGCAGGGAAGATTGCAAGTTGTTGTCACCTACTGAGAGGACTTCATCTGATTCTGGGGGCTGGCTGAAAGAACTGCTTGCCAAAGACAATCCCAGTAGGAATAGCAATTTGAGCAGGCATGGAGCTGAAATCTTTGGCAGGCAACTTCATCAGACAGCCCCCAAGACCAAAAAAAAGCCAACACCAGAGCAGGATTTTAAGCCCCTGGATGGAAAGGCGGCATGGTAAAATAAGGAACACAAGGTTCTATAGGGTAGGGGAGGCTCTGGGAGGTCCAGTACACATTATACATGAATTTCTCTTTTCTCAGAGGCTGAAAATCCTGCTTATGTTTTGGAGGAAGAATTTTCAGCTCCTGAGCAAAGAGACAATCGCACATAGCCTGTGCTGGGCCTTCCAGGGTCTTCCTACTCCCTTGAGACATCTTGCACTCCTTACCTAGGACTCCATCTGCTTAATGGATCACTAGATTACTTAATTGTAATTGGAAGTGCTGAATTGTGCTTGTTGAAATAAGCAGTCATGTGATGTCTTGTCTCACAACTGCTTCTTTCTGTGACTCAGAGTTCCATCCCAATTGAGATTGTAAATCAAGGACTATCTATATTGCAATGGCAATAGTATGATATTTTTACTTAGAATAGGACAAGCTTTAGTTGTTTCTCACTATATATGGAACATTTGTTTCACATTTCATATAAATCAAGCTAATTTGCATTTCTCAAACTTTATATGAATGCAGTTAGCACACATTGCACTTTTCTGAATTTTATGTTGTTTTCTTAACATTAGGATACATTGTGAAAAAGGTACATAAGAAATGTGTTTACAAAAATATGTATATTAGGCAAAACTGTACAGAAAATGTGTATAATGTTCATGCTTTTAGATATAAATTGATCTTTACATTATATTACAATTGAAGTGAGATAGGATAGAATAGGACAAACTAACTTTAAAAAATGCAAACAGAGGAAAAATACAAAATTCTTCATCTCTATCTTTACCTAAAGCTATTGTCACTGAAGTATAATCTCTCTTATAAAAGAGATTATAAGTAAAACTTCTTGCTGCTATCAAAACACATTTGAATAATAAAGAATACATATGCCTTTGATTCAGTTGAATTCTGAACCCTAACATATATCTGGCTGCCTTGAACACATTCTATAATTCCATGAGGAGTTAGCATAGTGTTCTAGCTAACATTCTCTCTACATTTTAGTAGCTACTAGGCAGAGCAAATTGAAGAAATTTGAAACTCCATTGCAACACAGGTCAGAGGCTCCATCATGGTAAGAGCAGCCAAATATTAGAATGCAGATCTACTTTTTAAAAAAGAGATATTAAAACTAAATTCAAAATGGAATCTCCACAGAACTTGAACAAAAAAGTCTGGCTTAGGGCTGAGCCTGCAGGGTTATTCTCATCTTTTGCTCTCAAAAATATAAATAAATGCTGCTTTTATGTTTTACAGAATCTAATTCTTCTTCTTTAGGGAGAGAAGTAGTTCTTTGGACACACACAAAGAGAAACTGCTTTTACTTTTGAAACACTATTTTCTTTGCTTTCTCTCCTGCAAATATTGCTATCAGTTTATTAGTGTTCAGCTGCAATTCTTGCCAGACCAATCAATCATTCCTGGCTCTCCATAGACTTCAAGCAGCTTTTTATTAGTTTCTGTTCCAAAAACATCTGAAACATTGTACAAATGTTATTAGGACAGTAGGAAAACTCTGAGTTGACTGGCTGGATTTGGAAATGTTAAAGTGTGATTGTCGAATGTTGAATATATATTGGAGTGTTTTATTCAAAATATTTTTGACTATCAACAGATAGCCATACAGAATGAGCATCTATACATGCTGTACATGCCCATTCATCCTCTAAAAAACATCAACACAGCCATGTCTCCGTCTCCCTCTCCAGAGTTAGTAGGCAACAAATGGGAGAAGGGAAGGCCTGGCCTATTGTTCCTGAGCTCTCTAGTAGAATCTCCTCTGTTTATATTAGGCCAAGGATGTCAAACTCACATCATCACAGCGTCGTCACATGACATATCGCAACTTTCCCCCCCTTCTCTAAACCAGGCATGGTGTGGCCAGCATGTGATGCATCTGGCTCACAGGCTATGAGTTTGACAGCCCTGTACTAGGCAGTTGTGCATACAGGAGGTATAGCATGGCAGCATAGCATCCTTCATAGACTCTCCTGGCAGACCTCACAGTCCTGCTGGATGGGTGGATGACCTAGCTTGGACAATGGTATTGCAGCAGGACAGCTGGAAAGTGGCTGAGCACTGGCTGGGATGATAGCAGCCATAGGATTCCAGGGTCCAGTACACTCTGGGCGAGGGCTGGTTTATGGCTACCCAAGCCAGCAGGCGAAGGGGACAGTGTGTGCTAGATTGGGCGATTGAGGAGACACGAGACCAAGTGAGTGACAACAGCTCTCTTTATTAGAGTGAGACTTCAGCAAGGGGCATCGGCAGAAGGTGCCCCTTTTATACCCACCTGGCTGAAGCACCAGCCAATGAGGTTTGAATGTTTTCCCGCCGAATTTCCCACCAATAGAATTGTACACAACAGTGTGCTTCTCCTGTGTCCTTCAGCAAAAGGTGCCATAGCAAAGTGCTTTTCTTTAAATATTCTCAGTTTCCACAGCAATTTTCAAGACCTGCCCTGTTCTCCCTGGTCTCATTCATTCAGGCAGGGCAGATACATTTTCTAGGTTGGCAGAAACAAAGGAATTGTAAGAGATTGAGCAGCAGCAGCAAATGGGACTGCTGTGGTAGACAGAGTTAATGAAAGAAAGGAGGTAGTAGAAGAGACCTTCCTCAGGGGACCCCACTTGCAATTTGCTTTAACTTACCCAACCACTTAGGATAGGAAGAAGAAGAAAAGGAAGATAGGTGGATTTTTCTGAGTAGCATGTTTAACTTCTAATAATAGTAAATGGTTCATTTGAGGGTATCTAGTCACTGGGATTTGAAAAAGGGATGCTACATAATAGATTGTTATCAAATGTAATCTAATTCTGTGAAAAAAGGTATTTAAAGAAATCAAGTTTCAATACTCCTACACTTATTATTGTGCAATATGGCAGCTTGCTTATCAAAGAGAAGTTCTCTGATGTCTCCTCCTTTTTAAAAAAATAAATAAAAACAACTATAGAATGGTAGTTTTTTAACCATCTCCTTTTTAACCTTTTTTTTTTTAACCATTTCCTTTGGTTTCCCATTAGAGAAAGAAATGAACCTTTGAATTTCCAAATCCCTCACCTCACTCTGATTCCCAGTCAAATTGGACATTCTATAGTTCAGCTTGAATTGAAGCAGATATTTTCGAATTTGGTGACCTGGGTCCAAAGTGAATGTTATCCATGATATAAATCTAAAGTACATTGTGGTAAGTTTCTACCCATTTGTGTTTGGTATTAGCGTTCCTGTAAACATTTTATAGTAGTACAGGAGAGAAAGGTTAAGGATACCTCAGTGTTGGTTGCAAATTTAGTAATTACCAATAATTTCCCTTACCCTTAAAGAAACTATTTGCATTTTTGAAAACCTACAAGCTAATGCAGAAATGCATTGATGTCAATTCTAGTTGTCCATTATTTCTTAATAATTTCTTAGAACCCTGCAGGTAATCCAGTGCAAGAATTATTTAGCCTATTGGAAAGGTTTTCTCCAACACCCATCATAACTAGGATGAATAATTTTAATAGACACAAGCTTTCTAAACTATTTAAAATATTCTTAAATCAATACTTCATACAAATTACCTTTGCATTGCAATAGATTTATATATTTCCAAGTGCAATTAAATGAATTCAGGTTGTCATTCGCAGTGCCAATGAATCACTCAGATTCATTTTTAGCATGTTTTATTGTGTGCAGACTCAATACATTCTAAAACTTAATTTTGTAACCTGAACTCATTTTAAAAAGGTCTGAATTCCCACATGGAATTCGAGATAAAATTTTCCAGACTCTAAGCCAAAAAGACTTATGAATGTGTATTTCCCCAAAGACAATGAACATAAGTATGTACAAGTTAAATATGTTCAAAAATCAGAATAATGCAGACTATATTTTTTTATAATTTGGAGCTCCATTCATCCAGTATCTCAGGTAATTTAGCTGGCTGTCAATATTTATTCCCGAACAAAATCTTTAAAATAAGTTTTTGAAGTTTAGGCACTCCAATATTCTGTATGTGTACTTAAGAATATTGGTAGCTGGCTCATCCCAAGTCAGACTGTCTGTCTGTATTTCAATCTAATTTACCCTGATTGGCAGCAGTTTTCTGAAGAGCTTTTACAGCACATGCCACCTGATTGTTTGCCTGCAGATGTTAGGATTGCAGTTTGGAATCTATGAACTATGAATGTGCTTTATTTTTGAGCAGTGCTTCAATTCTGGAAAGAATTTTCAGAGATCCTGTACCTATAGATCTTGTCTGTCTGTCTGTCTGTCTGTCTGTCTGTCTGTCTGTCTGTCTGTCTGTCTGTCTATCTATCTATCTATCTATCTATCTATCTATCTATCTATCTCATTTGATGTATATTCTCACCTTATTTTCTATCTCTCAGCAAATAATAGCATTTAGCTACCTAGATTGTGTTGGTCTGGGATGAGAAGAGGATTTGGCTGAGGAGAGGATTTGAATACAAGCAAAAAGAGACAGAGAATGTGGTGTAGTAGTTAAGTATAGTAGACTAAGAATTGGGAAGGCAGGGAAGCCATCTGGATGATCTGGGGACAATCACACTCTCTTAGCTGTAGTTGGCGCGCATGTGTGTGTGTGTGTGTGTGTGTGTGTGTGTGTGTGTGTTGCCCAATCAATCCACTATCCTGTGTTGATCCAGTATGGCATGTTATGGTCAGTAATCTTCAGTGATGAGACATTCATTCTGCATTGGATTGATTCAGGCTGATGGAGCAACAACAACAGATAGTTTCAATACTTTGAATGTGGCCAAAGTTAATACTTATCTGTTCTTCAACAGGGCAAAGCCTTGGTTTATAAAAACCAAGCTCTAAAAACTACTTAGAATGCAATGCAGGTAGTTACAGTATTGTTTCATTTGCAGTTAACCCATAAATATAAATGCCAAGAGAAAAACAATAAAATGTTGTGTCAGAAAGCATACAAACTGTTATTCCTTTGTTTGGTGAAACACTTTTCATTGTCGGAAGAAGAATTCAAATAAAAAAAATATAGAGGGGGTGGATGACTTGTTTGCATGAAAACACAAAGCTAAGCAGGGAGTCTGTGAGTCTGTGTGGGAGAACAGCAGATTTATTTGTTTACATCTCACTTAGCCCTTACTATTTATCTTTTCTTATACAGCACATATCACATGTCTTTGCCATTCATTATTCAACTGGTGGTCCTCTCCCACCAGTTCTATTGCCAAGTGAGTTTGTCACGTGGAACACGTTTGCTGAAAAATGAAATAGTCCAGAAATATTTGTTTGCTTATTACTTGCTCTAAAGTTTTTCTTTTTCTAAAAGTAGCAATTTATGTCCTTCAGAAACAAAGTATTCCTGAAACTTTTCACAATACATTGTCTTCACATGCCATGCATGCCTTGATAGATTAACTGTCATAATGGTAATATAATAAATAAAGTTACAATTTGTTCCAAAAAAATAGATACACTGAGATGTCACTTTTGGCTGAAATGAAACATTACTGGATCTGAAATATGGCACATTTAGAATATGGAGCAATATGCAATGAACACGAAATACCAGGGAATTATACCACTTCAGCAATTCGCCACATGTCGTGATAGTCAGAATGGAAAAGACTATGAAGCTATTATTCTACTCCCCTATTATACATTTATTTATTTATCAAAATATAAGCTGCCTCCTGTCTTGGATCCAATTTGATGGCAGACGTTTCGGCTAATATTGGATATTTCTTCATGATTCAGCTTCTGTTATAATCTAGATATATGCTACTAGTTATTTATAAAAATAATAAAAGGTGGGATAAAAATAAATAAAATAAAACTCATTGTCATAACCTTTAATTGGTTTACCTTTATAACAATAAAAGAACTGAATGTGTGTCCAGCTATGTAAATCATTTCATGGAATTCAGAGGTTCACCTTGTAAATCATCAACATCTTGGCGGATCTTTGTGCTACTGTTATGCTTACCATATGCAAACCTCCAGAGTCCAGAAACTCAAAGAAAATTTATTTTTGGAATATGGAACATCCTCATCCTTTTGAAAGGAGAAACAATGGCAAGGCCTGAAAGATGAACAGAACTCATAACAACCAATCATTGCGTTGACATCCAGGGAGATCAAGCTACAGATGAGGGTGTATTATAGGAAGTAAGTGAGAAGATATATATTCTTTTAGAAAGGGAAACCAGAGACTAATAACAGGACCTATGAAGAAGGTTTTGCAATTAAAGCTCCTGTGCTGAAGAATATCTATACTTCATCTACTGAAATAAATGAACATAAGTTCTACTTTCCTTTCAGCAAATCCTGGTACATTGTCAGCATCTGTGTACCAATGTACCAATTTTCATGAGTTCTAAGTCAAGAAGACTGCTTGTGGAAAAATAGAGAAGTTTTAAGACTCCTTGTGGGAACATAGAAATTCCAAGCTGATTCCTATTTTGATTCTTCTCCAAGCACTGCCACTTTTTCTCCCACAGGTGGGAACAGAACAGAGACAATTGGGGGAGGGAGTCCTTGGGAGATATGTGGTGGGAAAAGAGCAATAGCCTCCTGCTTTTGAAAAAGTGAGCCAGACACAACTTGTGCATCACTAACATGATATTTGGACTTGCAAAGAAGTACAAAACAGCCTGGATGTATCCCAGGTCCTAACACTGGCATCCCCTTCTCTATATCATAGTACACTAGCATGATCTTAAAGACACTACCATCCCATGGGCCACACAAGTTGCTGAGTGCTGGACAGATCACAAGCTGGTTTTCAAACTACACATACACCCTTTAAATTGTAACCAAATAAGGACTGTTAGAAAACCATTCAACATCAGCATTTAATGAAAAAAACCTTCTGGCAATTTACTGCTAGCGGGAACCTGTTCTGAACAGTGAATGCAGTTCAAAGATGTCATCACACAAAGTGCAGCAAGTGTTTATGGATTGAAAACCAGATACATCAAGACTGATTTGATAAAACCATGAGACCATTTCAATAATCCTTCAGACCAGAGGTGGGTTTCAAATTTTTTTACTACCAGTTCTGTGGGTATGGCTTGGTGGGCATGGCTTGGTGGATGTGGAAGGGGATGGATACTGTAAAATCTCCATTCCCTCCCCAATCCAGGGGAAGGTTACTGCAAAATCCCCATTCCCTCCCGGTCAGCTGAGACTTGAGAGGCAGAGAATAGATGGGGATGGGGCCAATCAGAATTTTTACTACCAGTTCTCTGAACTACTCAAAATTTCTGCTACTAGTTCTCCAGAACTGGTCAGAACCCACTGAAAGCCACCTCTGCTTCAGACCAAGAACTAGCCCTATGCAGGCTGGGAGACTGACCCATCATCTTTCTCAAAGAAAATCATGTTTAAACTTCTTTTTTAAACACTGTATTCCAATGCACAAGCAAAACTGTGGAAATTCAGGACAAGTGATGGCAAAGAAAGGTTTAGCAGGTGGAATGCTACACAAATATGCACATCACTAGAGCGTTATTTGGTGCCATAAAATGAGCTTATGGTTCTTCTAAATCAGGATATCCCCCTTGTGCCATCTAATGGAATAAGCCTGATTAGAAACAAGGAAAAACTGTTGGACTGAATATGTTTCCAATCCACTTAATAGGCTGTCCACAGTTGATCTCCATGTCCTCACTCTTGGATGACCTAGACCTGCCACCCTCAACTGATAAGATCAGAAAAGCAATTTTGCACATGAATACAACGCAATAGGGCAGGATGGCATTCCTGCTGATATTTACAAAGCACAAGATCCAAAACCTTACAGGTGTTCCAAAACATTCTGGAACATGTGGTTCATAAAGGAGATGCCTGACAACTTCCTCAATGACTTCATCATGGCTTTTTATAAAAAGAAGAGAAACAAACCAGACTGTGGAAACTACAGTATTTCAGTACTATCTACCACAGGCATGATTTTTGCTCATTTTCTCCTCAATGGACTTTTCACCCCTGGGAAGGAATCTCCTTGATGTACAGTGTTGCTTTTGGCCAGAATAGAGACATGATATTTGCCATCAAGCAGCTCCAGGAGAAGTGCATCAAGTAGAACAAGGCATTTTACTGTGAAAAAGGCATGTGACACTATAAACAGGAAGTTCTCTGAATTATCCAGAAACATTGTGGATAGTCAAGAAAATTCATTAAATTTATTCAGTTTCTCAATATCAGAATGACAAAAGAAATCCTTTACATTGGTAATGTATCAGCTGCATTTGCCATTTCTAAAGGGTAAAGCAGGGCTGTGTATTAGCTCCAATCTTGTTCTTTGCTTGCATACTAACATATTGAATGCCTGAAGGAGGGACTGTACAATGGGTACTGATCTCTCCCTTTGACTTTTGCTGCTTTAATAGATGAACAAAATGCAATAATTTAAGAAACCCTCTTTGTTGAGCCAGTAATTGCACATTTCTTGCACACAAAGACAATAATCTACAATTGACACTGAACAAGAGTGAAGTACTTTACTCCAGATTCAACACGATCAGTCAGGTTCTGGAGTGGCTGCATACCAGGGTACTCTGTCAACACTATTTTTGCATCTCTACAAAGCAGAAAGTCTCCAGAGCTATGGTTGTCTCTTATCTTTTATATAGATGTGAGTCCTGGATTCTGTACCAATGACACATCAAACAACAGGAGAAATTTCACCTGCTTCATCCTTGGTAAGCCTTGTTGGTAAGGCCTTGTATCCAACCTGGAAGTCTTAGATTGTGCTGAGTCTGCCAGCATTATCAGAGCTCACATGCGATAGATGGAAAACATCATTAGACTGGCCAGATCATATGCCTTGCCAGTTGCTTTACAGTGGACTGGAGACTGTGAGGTCATCCACACCAGTCTTTACAGATGCTGTGAAGGAAACCCTAGACTATTTTGACATCCAGCCAAAGAAGCTGCAGCCCATTGGAAAGCCATGTGCTATGAAGCCTTCATAACTTTGAAAACTGGTGCTACCAAAAACAGATGGAAAACCATGAGTAGATTACAGAATAATATCCATAGTTATTGTAACAATGGACTTCCTGTGTCCCCGTTGTGCTAGACTTTGTTTCCAGACTGGGACTGTAGAGCCACTTCCAGGTTCAAAGATGAATCATATAACAGCATATTTTCTTTGAATCCAAAAGATGACCTACATACACATACAATATGGTTACCAGCAAAATATGTTAAGATATAAAGTACATATTTCTAAGGAGAACAAAGTGGATAATTTCTCTTTGCCAATAAACTGAGAAGCTTTTACATTCACAGAAATTATTTTGAAACAAACAGTAGCAATCTTATCACCTTCGTATTCTTATCAGTAGTTTCCATATAAAGGTTCATCCACTTAAGACATGAGTTGTGAAAAAGCCAAAACACCTCTCTGCAAATGTTTGTACACTTGAATGGTTATTATAATTATAATTAGATTTATCGCACATTTTCAGATAGAGTGAAGGCAGCAATTGTACTTCTGGTTAATAGTGGTTTACTTTTTTTTAATCACCAGCCGTTCTCTTTAATTTAGTCAACAGTTACTGATAAAAAATACTATTTTATTATTCTAAAGGATTTTATAGACTTCTAAAGGGATCTGGATATTAAATATATTAGGGTAACTCATGGAATTCACATTAGAGATTGGAATTCCAAAATAATGGGTCTTGTCTGCAGAAAACACTGTTATTATCAGGACTTGGTTTAGATCACAAAACAGGCACAATTTGCAGTCCAATTTAATACACATAGCATTTTTAACACGGGACTATCATATATAAGTATATACACATATTGACTTAAACAGGAGGAAATCTAATCTAAAACAGCATTTGTTTCCATTGTGATTTATCAATGGATAAATAACATTATAATTCTAAAAGATGGACTATTATAATTATCAAAGTATGCATTTAGATTCTTTTTCACCCCCGAATGTTGGGCGTGCTCATACTGGTAGGTAGGTTTTAGTTACAGCAGGAAACCTGTTTGTCTCCTATAGCTGAATTTGGTTTCTCCATAATTGTTAAAGAAAAACAAAACCAGAAAAGCAGCTCCAGGTCCAATTCAAGGTGCTGTCTTTGACCGTTACAGCTCAGATGGCATGGAACCAGATAATTTGAGGGAGCATCTACCTGTGCCATCAGGTCCAGGAGGAGAAGCATATTGCCAGTCCATTCTACAAAGGAATTGCCTTACTTGACCTAGGAAATTAGCCGTTTCTGCTGGCCTTTGGAACATCATTCCTTCCGAAATTCCTTAAAATGTTTTTTTCCCAGCAAGCTTGGGGATCCCTGCCAACAGGAAGCTGATGTGTTTCCCTTTTGTTATCTTGGTTTTTTTTTTATACTGTTTGAACACTCGGCTTTATGGTATGCTGACATGAGTAACAATAAAATGAAATTTTATGAAATAATACTGAACAGGCATTTTCTCCTAAGCACTTTGTGACTATTCTGAAAAGCAGGAATATTGTCTGATTGCGTGTGAAATGTTAATCATTGGTAGTGATCAGTGTAGAATCATGTACAGTCTTTTTCATTATTATTATAAGAGGGTACTCATATTATAGAGATATAGAGATATTGCTCATATTTTATCCCATGGATGCACTGTGCTATTAACGTTTATCTTTGATAGCATTCTTTGCAATGCTACAATCCAGGCTCTATCATATTAATTTTGGTCACCAGAAAATGGAAAAGAGTAGGGAAATAGGGAAAAGAATCAGGAATATGGAATATGAAAATCAGGCAGATGTGATTTCTTGGATCTCAGACTTATAATACAAGCTTATAAAACTTCTATAGCACATATATGAGAAGCCTGCCAGATCATTCCTAAAGTCCCCAACTCCATACCCATTCCACCCAAGTCCATGTGTCTAGGTCAGGGATGAAATTCAAAAATTTTCCCTACCAGTTCTGTGGGCGTGGCTTGGTGGGTGTGGCAGGGGACGGATATTGCAAAATCTCCATTCCTCCCCCACTCTGGGGCCAGCCAGAGGTGGTATTTGCCAGTTGTCCGAACCACTCAAAATTTCCGCTACCAGTTCTCCAGAACTTGTTAGAAACTGCTGGATTTCACCCCGGTCTAGGTACATATGTTTTCCAGGTGAAAAAATACCACTGAGAAGAATTTAGGCTGATAATACTTTCTCTTAAACAGATACCTATTCATTATACTAAGTGAGAATAGGGAAGTCTCCTTCTCTAGGACTAGTTTTTAAATAAATGATTCTAGTTTCTCCTTGTAATCAGGATGAGCATGCCCACTTGCCAAGAGAAATCTGGACTTATTGGCTGCAAATTTAATCTCAACACTAGAGCATCAGTGAAGGAAAGATTTAAAAGTATAGTAAGTCTAGAGTGAGCCATAAATCAGTATACAAACACGCACCTACAAAGAACAGCAAAAATAAAACTATATAACTGAGCAAAGCAGCACTTGAAAGAAGTAAAACACTTCTGACATTTTTGTCTATACTTTCCCTGCTATGTCAAAATAATTCTTTAACATTCTGAATAAATGTGATCCAGTAGAATGAATTATTGGGAATTAGTACAGACAAAAGGATTCATCATGAAAAAAACAATAAATAAGAATTTTGATTATTTGCTTAGTAAAAGTTCTGTTCCTTCTCAATATTTGGTTTAGAGGTAAGTTTTTTTATATAGAGACATGTTAAGAATAATCAATTTTATTGTTTATGATAAAAGTTCGAGAAAATTTGTGAAGAATACAAACATCATGAGACCAGAAATGGGATAGAATAGATTTTGGTAGTACAATATTCATAGAGGGATATTGGGAATAGAGAAGGAAGAAATAAAAATAAATGAAATGAAATGAAAGTAGAATGGCTGCAAAATAGAGAATAAGAGTCCTGTAAAAATACTAAACAGTATATATAATCACCTAAGAAATTAGATGGAAAATGCATGGGAGAAAATACGATACAGAAGATACTTGGAATACGATGAAAAGAAGTATGTTACACAGTACTGTATGAAGTTATGCTACTAAGAAATATAAAAAAGAATGACGAAGTGAAATAGACTAAGGATCATATATATATAGAGAGAGAGAAAGTAATGCATAATGTGTGTATATATATATATATATATATATATATATATATAATAGTTGCAAAGAATATAGTGAAGCAGATTAAAACTGGCAGAGAATGAGTTGTAGAAAGAAAGACCAAAAAGGTAATCTACTTGGGTTTGATGAGATCCTCAAAAACTAAGATGCGAGATTTAAAAAATACAAGGCAATCTATCTATGAAACAATGTATGGATATGGTTTTCAAAGATGAAAAAGAGACAACGAACAGAGATTTTCTTAACTAGGTCTACTAAAGTCCCTTTCCCCTTATTTTCTTTTATTTTGCTTTCTACTTCTTACACTTTTCTGCAATCTGCATAATAACACTGCTTATATCCCAAAGTGAATAGTGTTATAGGTATTTATGGACATACAGCTCTAGTTACTAGCCAGCCTCCAGACCCTACATGATCATAGCTATTTCTTGATTTCTTGTTTCTAATTTTATAATGGTTCTTAAAGTTTAGTCCATTATTTCAGAAATTTTCAAATACTTTGTGCATGGCAGAGTCCTCAGCTTGATAAACACACAAACAAAAAAGTTGTGTGTTGACAGCTGTTATAAAGTCCCCAAAGTTTTTTTTAATAAATCCTTGGATTAGGGAACATGAGTGATGTGAAAAAGTAAAACTTATTTCAAGAAGCATTTTGACTGATACAGTTCCTTAATATGGTTGGAGCAGTTCTATTTTTCAGCATAATTAAAAACATCAAAACATTGTGTGCTCTAACTATATTAAAGAATAATGATGAATCAATAATATTTTCATACCAAGAGCAGACGACTCCTAAAACATGATTGCTGTACAATTTTAAAGTCTTATTTTTTCTGCTTAATTTACTAAAATATAATTATAAATGCAACAATTAACGAGGCAGTAGCCGCCTAAATATTGCTGAAGTGCAATTTTTGGCCTTCCTTCTTGGTTTCAGCATATAAACTAGGGTTGATATTAGCTGGAAATTTAGCAACAAGTAAGCTGTAGGTTACAAATCAAAGTAGTTTTCTGCAGGAGATTATACATATAATAATGTATAATATAATTATTATATTATACATATAATAATGAATATAAAATTCATGTTTGGAAGAAATATAATCAATTCCTTTGCATAATTTTTTTTCATGAAATTTATAAAAGTTATAATTGAAGAACTGAAGTAGAAATAATGGAGATGGATTTAGAAACAGATTGATCTGTACATAGAACAGACCCTTGGAAATTGTTTATTCCTTGGATAAAGTGTACTGAGAAATATAAATCAGGGCAAGAAATATGCAAGGCCTGGCATTTGAAATACTGAACCTTTTTCTGTATGTTTTTTGGATACAAGAACATGGTTACCAATTGCTAAGATTTAATTGCCAAGTTAATTTTTGCTTAGTTCTTCAAAAGTAGTTTTTGATGAGTTGACATATTAATACACTGACTTTAATCATTTATGCAACTATCTTATGCTTGCAGTGTTGGTATAATTCCATGATTGGTAATTATAAAAATTCTAAAAATATCTAATAGAAATAAGTATTTTATCAGTGCCAAACCATGGCTTCTCTTGACATAGGAGCTCAGCATAATTATGGGTAACAAAAGGAAAGAAAAGTAAAACTAAATTAAAACTTCTAAATTAAAGGAGCAATATCAAAATTTAAAAAACCATACAGTTAAGGAACATTTCTAAATTCTACAATATTGATGCTGAACTGGTCTATTGCTAGTGAGCTGCAATTTTATATTATTCCTGGCTGATAAAGCACCTCATATATTATAGACTGCATGTGGAAGTGATTGAAAATCATATAATTATGGTCAAACTCCATAAAATTTAGAAATTTTCTACATTAGCTGCCCAAATTGTATAAAGAAATCTACAGGGAAATATCAAGATTGATTGTACTGCTGACCAGTGGTGCTGAAGGGAGGACTATCAATATTATTGGGCTGATAGAAATAGGCACATACATTAAGGGACTTATAAATATTCCCGCTCCTGCATGAACCACAGGATATATGGCTTTTGTATGGTGTAGCAGAGCACGATTCTTTTAAATAGAGAACTATTCCAAGACATTGTGTAACTAGGAATAATTAGATGCATAAGACCATTTTGGAATCTTTTTTTAAAAAATGCTGCTTCATTTACAAGAAAAGGACAGCCACTACTCAATAATGAGAATTGCAGCTCAAGTTCATTTAGTTTCAGTCATTTTACAAATCTCTGCCTTTGGGCAGATTCTCACTTTCCACTACTCCCAGTATGCTTTCTGAGTACAGAAACAACATTATCTGCCTCTGACTCCCAGCCCTTTAGAAAAGCACCCCAACCCCCAGGTTTTCTAGCTTCCATTAAAAACTGCAGGTTTTCAACCTGAGCCATTTTAAACCCTTCAGAGGAGATTGTGTCCAGTGATTTGATTGTTCTAATGACTGTACCAAGCTGCACTACCTGATCTGCTCTCTCCCCTCCCTAAATAGTCACTGATTTGGTTTTATCCTGGCCTATCAGTATACTATGTTCTCTCTGCTTAGCAGTAGCCGTTTCCTTTATTTTTAATTTTTCTTTAAAAGCAGTTTCAGACAAGCCACTTGATCAGCTTCAAATGGGGTTACCCAAGCCCATTGACAGTCTTATTTCTGAGGGAATAGCAATAGCAATAGAACTTAGACTTATATACCACTTCACAGTGCTTTACAGCCCGCTCTAAGTGGCATATTGCCCCAACAGTCTGCGTTCTCATTTTACCGACCTTCAGAAGGATGGAAGGCTAAGTCAATCTTGAGCCACTTAGAATCGAACTCCTGGAGTGAGCAGTGACTTAACCTGCAGAATTGCATTCTAACCACTGTGCCACCATGGCTCTTTGATATGATAAATGTAAAGGTAAAGATTCTCCTGCACATGTGTGCTAGTTGTTTATGGGTCTAGGGGATCATCTCCCTTTCTAAGCTGAAGAGCCAGCACTATCCGAAGACGTCTCAGAGGTCATGTGGATGGCATGACTAAATGCCAAAGGTGCATGTAATGCTGTTACCTTCCCACCAAAGTGGTCCTTATTTTTCTACTTGCATTTTTTTAAATTTTTTTATAAACATATCTAATCAATGCATGAACAGTGTGACACCTAGGTACCCAACATTCTAATACAAATAAAACTAGTAAAATTAATCATAATTATTAAATTCAATCAACTTACATATTTCTAATAATGATACACAATTATAAGTTGCCATCTGTCATTATTCAATTATTCATGTTTTCTCCTATTGTTACTTTTGTTCCATTATATAAAAGAGTATATACTAACTTTCGAACTGCTAGGTTGGCAGAAGCTGGGACAAATAATGGGAGGTCACTCCGTTACATGGCGCTAGGGATTTGAACCGCTGAACTGCTGACCTGATCTACAAGCTCAACATCTTAGTCACCACTTCCATTTTTTGATATGATACTGTATTCCAAAGGAAGGGAGCCATTACACAGAAGACCCTTTTTCTAGGTTCTACTAGATCAGGGATGACAAACTGGCAGCCCATGGGCCGGGTGCATCACATGCAGGCCACGTCCACCTCAGCTCCACGAATGGGAAAAACATTGTGAAACATCATGTGACGGCAATGTGATGTGGCAAGTTTGACACCCATGTACTTGATATTCTTCCTTAATAGTTGGGAATCACAATATGGTCTGGTGTGCTGGATAAATGTAATAATATTAATATAATGTTGCACTTGATCTAGAAGTGACCATTAGGAGCTTTCCCTGTCCCACCATCCTCTAGAAACTCATCACTTCATTCAACCCATACGTCATTCAGGTGACACTTTTATATTTCTGTCCAAGCTCAGTGAAGCTTGCTGTCTTTGCATTCAGTGTAGCTCATACAGTACTGCAAAGTTTGTCTTCTTCTTTTTTACATTTTAGAATGTTTATGTTGCAATAAAGGCAACTGCTATTTTGTTTTTATGAGTCTAAATTATCTGTTTTTCTTTGCTGCAATCATTCCATGGACTCACCAAAAACACATAAAAAAGAATCTATTTCCTGATGTTTTGATTATTGAAGCTTCAGAATAACAATGGTATCATAAAGGGGGCTGTGGATGGGGGGAAGGTGTTGTGTAGTGTCAGAAATAGCAATTTGATAAGTTAATGTGAAAGCATCCAATAGCTGGGGAAGCAAAAGAAATCTACTGAGATTAGAACTGAGTGAACAATCCCTAAGCAGAAAATCAGACAATGGTGGACTGGTCAACACAAAGCTGACTGATGGGGCTTCTCTTCCCTGGGCAGATGAAAAGAGAAAGACACAAGAGAAGATAGTTCAAAAAATGCACCGATCATGATCTGGACCAGCCTGTTCCATTGAGCCACAGTAGCACAGTGGTTAGAGTATAGTACTGCTGGCTATTTCTGCTGGCTGTAGGCTGACTGCAATTTGGCAGTTCAAATCTCACCAGGCTCAAGGTTGACTTAACCTTCCATCCTTCCAAAGTGGTAAAATGAGGGCCCAAATTGTTGGGGGGAATGCTGACTCTGTAAACTGCTTAGAGAATGCTGGTATATACAAGTCTAAGTGCTATTGCTATTGCCAACATACTGCAATCTGGAGTGGTATTTCTGAAATTGCCTTAGGAAACAGCTGGGAGTAGTATGAAAGATCAGCAGCTTAGGGTATAGTTTGGTATTACTTTTCTCCCTATTTTTATATTTTTAAACTGTAAAGAATATTTCTTAGAATTGTGATCTTTTCTACTTAGATATGATTCAGTTCTCAGAATGCTCTCTCACAACCATTTGATTCATTGTAGAAATATCAACTGCTCATATTGTATATTTGGCTGCTGCTGACATCCAGTTATTTCAGATTCAGTGGCACAAACTACATCACTGAATTTTTTTGCAATAATGCTAACCTTATGATAAACAACCTATTAAAGGAAGCATACAATATTCATCTTCATTCCTAGAAGAAAAGGAACATTTTTTTCTGGGAAATGTTTATGAATTTAAAAATAACTCAAAAGGAGACTTTTAACATTCTAGTTCTTAAAAAGCAGCAAAGGTTGATTTTGCATAATGCATTATCTTCAGTAACTGCTTTAAAATTTTGAGGGACAGAGTTGTTTTTGATGTACTACAGTGACAATGTAAACATTCAGAAAGAAGCAATGAATTTTTGGAGCTATTTTCAATCAATCTATCCTTTTTCTTCACATTCTTTTTTATTTTATTATAAAAATAGCACCTCACAAACCAATGACTAAACAAAAAAGGGTAGGTGCACATATGGAGAAAAAATTGCTGTATTTTATTGAAATATGGTTGCATCAAAAGCACAGGTAGATTGGCCCTAAGTATATTCTAACATTTTACTGATTTATTCCTTGAATACTATGGTTCCTAATGGTTATGAGGTTATTTAAACATTTAATGGCCACATGTGATGTACGATATCCTCCTCCAGAAATATTATTCATTAGCTTGGTTATATTCTAAATATATGTTTCAAATTATAGTCCTGAACAAATTGTCTTTTATATATTATTGTGGGTGAGAATCAGCATTCCACTCGAAAGAAGTAATAAAAAAACCCCAATCTTTTCCTAGCAGTGGTCATAAGGTTGACTTTTTCTGGGTTGATAAACTTCCTATCTACCTGGGCATCTTCAAATAATTGTCAGGTTCCAAACTGATCAAAAAAAGGACACAAACAAACCAGGTTTGCTGCTGCCTCACTTTATTCTTGGCACTCACTGACACTCCTAGATGGAATTATTGTTAGGGCTACCAGCCCGTGCATCCCATCACCTTTTAAAAAAGGTAAAGGTAAAGGTTCCCCTCGCACATACATGCTAGTCGTTGCTGACTCTAGGGGGCGGTGCTCATCCCTGTTTATAATTATTAACCACCTATTATCCCTCACCCAATCACGTGCATTGTAACCACCCATGTGACCCAGAAATGTCCATCTATGCGGTAGCCATCATTCCTATGGCTACTCCGCATTCCACACCACTGTGCTGGCTGTTGATGTTAATTTCACAATGGTCAGGGGCTCTGGGTCCCCCCTTCTCCAAGCGATCATTAATCCATGGAGGGAAACTGGCAAAGAACAAATGCCCTAAGGCGGGGAGGCTGGCAGCGTTCCATTCAGGTGACAGCGATCCCTGCAGTGATGTCATCATCACACAGCCACCTCCCAGCTGCTCAGCAGCCACATTGTAGCCTGCAGATCACTGCGGTGTGTGGGATGGTGTGGAACGGTTCCTGGGTCTACCAGGCACTGAAGAAGGTAGAGCCAAGCTATCAAAGCCCTTAGGAGGCAGCCCCCTCACGAATGGCAGCTCCGGGCCAGCTGGCACGCCAGAGCTGACAGTAATATCCTAAATGTGACACATTTGGCAAGGTGTGCAAATCTTTCCCAGTTAAATCCCATCTCTATTTTTGTAACAATGTATTTTTTACCACAGCTTCACTAATATTCTTCATGTAATATCATGTGCTGCTAATATCAAATGTCTTGATTCTAGAGTTTAATAAGCAAACCCAGCTTTCATAATAGAAGTAGTGACTTTATTTTTAGCATCTATATCTATCATCAAAAAGAATCCTGATGGCACAGTGGTTAGAAAGCAGTATTGCAGGCCAACTCCACCCAGAGTCTAGACCTTAATCCTGATGGGCTTGAGGTTGATTCAGATTTTCATCCTTCTCAGATTAGCAAATTGGCCTCGATTGTTGAGGGCAATATGCTGACAATGTAAACCATTTAGAGAGTGCTGTAAAGCACTATGGAGCGCTTTATAACCCTAACTGCTATTGCTATATATCTGTCTATCTAGCTATCTATTTTTATTTATCTACTTTCCATTTATCCATCTATTTATCTATCCATATCTCGTATTTGTATGCTGCTATCTGAATAGTTGGGGGGAGAGATTGGCTCAGCAGTTAAAGACGTTAATCTTGTCAGCTGGAAAGCTGACAGCTAGGGTTTGAGACCCAAGTGCCGCATGACAGGATGCGTTCCCGTTCCTTGCCTCAGCTCCTGCCTGCTTAGCAGTTTGAAAGCATGCAAATAGGTACCATTTGGGGGGAAAGGAACTTTGGATATATGCTTGAACAATGGAAGAATATGTGGATGAAAGGTTTAAAATTTACATTAAATTATAATTTAAAAGAAAAAATATATACCTTAAAATGATGTATCATTGGTATTTAACACCAGATAAGTTGTCAAGAATATATCAAGGTATTTCAAATGAATGTTGGAAATATAAAAGTAAAGAAAGGATCTTTTATCACTTATGGTGGACATGTGACAAAGCAAATAAATATTGGAGTAGGATTCACATCTTAATACAGAAGATTGTCAAAGTGAATATAAACATAAAACCAGAAACTTGGGTTTAATGGAAAAAGACTTGGAGAAAAACTGGAAGTTTGATATGTTGACGGCAGCAAGATTATTTTATGCACAAAAATGGAAGGACACTTTGATTCCAACAATGGATCAACTTTGGGGTATATTTTAACTAGGATTCACAAAACTTCAACAGAGTTTAAAACAGGGGTGTCAAATTCATTTCGTCACTTGATGTATTGGGATTTTTCCCCCTTCACTAAACTGGGCGTGGGCGTGGCCAGCATGTGATGCATCTGGCCCATGGGCCATGAGTTTGACAGTCCTTGTTTAAAACAATCATCTCACTTAAGTAACTTTGGGCATTTTACAACATCATTATAAAATCATATAAATACATGAATAAAAACATAAATTAAAAACAAAATAAAAAACAAGTTAAAACTTCATGTGCTTCTTCTACTTTAATCTTTTAGCATATTTGATGCCCAGGGCTCCCTTCTTCAAATAGGAAAGGAAAAGTAGGCCACCTGCAGTTCAACACCAGTCTGATTGTAATTACCAAAAATAGGCCAGAGGAATCTGGTGGCAGCTATTGTAACTAACAACCTGTTAGTTATTTTAACTAACAACCTTTATTAAAATCTGTAACCTCTCACAATCCACAGCTTAATTCATCAGATGCATAGAATAGATACATTGCCATAGGATTTAAACTGGGATAAGATGGGGAAGGCAAGAGGGTGAAATCTAGTTAGTTTTGCAGATGCAGGCTACATATGAGATAGATTACAAGTACCTTATCAATTAATATGTAATATGTATATATGTAATATATGTAATATATATATTCGACATTCCACAAACGTACCAGCAATAATTATGATGACTTAACTCATATAGATTTCACAGAAGATAACGTTGGAAAAGCTCTTCATAACTTAAAACCATCGCTATCTATTGGACCCAATGGACTATGTGCATACTTCTTAAAAAAACTTTCCATTAATATAGCAGAACCCCTAAGCATTATCTTTGATAAAGCTTTCACTACCAGTTCCCTTCCCACACTTTGGTCACTAGCCATAGTCATCCCTATCTTCAAAAAAGGAGACCCCAGCTTAGTCGAAAATTAAAGACCGATCTCTCTATGCTGCGTCACCTGCAAAGTCATGGAATCAATCATCAACCAATCCATTACCTCACACTTAGAAACTAACAACCTACTCTCCAATAAACAATTTGGTTTCAGGAAAAAATTATCATGTAACTTACAACTTCTCCACTGTAAAAACATATGGACTACAAATCTTGAACAAGGCAAAACAATAGATGCAATCTACATAGACTTCTGCAAAGCTTTTGACTCAGTAGTACATGATAAACTTCTCCTAAAACTAAAATCTTATGGCATCTCAGGACCCCTTCACAAATGGATATCTGCTTTTCTGTCTAACAGACAACAAGTGGTCAAAATTGGCAATGCTCTATCAAATCCTGTTCCTGTCAAGAGTGGCGTTCCTCAAGGCAGCGTCCTTGGACCAACACTCTTCATACTATACATTAATGATCTTTGTGACCATATCTCAAGTAATTGTGTTCTCTTTGCTGATGATGTCAAACTATTTAACACCACAGACAATACATTTATCATTCAAAAAGACCTTGATCATCTAACCGCTTGGTTTAAAACTTGGCAACTCCAAATCTCAACCAGCAAATGCTCAGTCTTACATATAGGAAAAAAGAACCCAAACACTAAGTACATACTAGATGGACATTACCTTACAGACGGCCCCCATCCCGTTAAAGACCTTGGAGTTTTCATGTCAAATGATCTAAGTGCCAAAGCCCACTGCAACTACATAGCAAAAAAAGCTCTAAGAATTGTAAACCTAATCTTGCGTAGCTTCTTTTCCAAAAACACCACACTACTAACCAGAGCATATAAAACATTTGCTAGACCAATTCTAAAATACAGCTCGCCTGTTTGGAACCCTCACCACATCTCTGACATCAATACAATTGAACGTGTCCAGAAATATTTTACAAGAAGAGTTCTCCATTCCTCTGTAAACAACAAAATACCTTATCCCACCAGACTTGAAATCCTAGGCTTAGAAAACTTGGAACTCCGTCGCCTTTGACAAGACCTCACAGAATCATCTATTGTAATGTCCTTCCTGTTAAAGACTACTTCAGCTTTAATTGCAATAATACAAGAGCAACCAATAGATTTAAACTTAATGTCAACCGCTTTAATCTAGATTGCAGAAAATATGACTTCTGTAACAGAATCATCAGTGCTTGGAATACTTTACCTGACTCTGTGGTCTCTTCCCATAATCCTAAAAGCTTTAACCAAAAACTTTCTACTATTGACCTCACCCCATTCCTAAGAGGACCATAAGGGGCGTGCATAAGTGCACAAATGTGCCTACCGTTCCTGTCTTATTGTTTTTCTTTTCTTCTTCCTATATATATATATGCTTATACCTCCTTATATTTACTCATATATGTGTTTATATACTATATAATCTTTTTGTATGATACCTACATATATTGTTGTGACAAAATAAATAAATAAATAAATGTTAAAATACATAAATGTGTTAGAAATAGATGCAGCTAAAGTTTATCTGTTTTTTGCTACCATAGATTGATATGACTCTCTATCTACAGTTTATATAAAAATGGGCCTTAAGATATGCCACAGATTTGAGCCAAGAACCATACAAACACAAATATGAATCTGAAGTTGCCTTTTTAAAAGTCCCCCTAGGAAACAAGGGAAAATGGAAAATTTCAATCCAACCCAAGTGTATGATGTAGTTGCTATCTACTTTGCAATATCACTTCTACCCAGTCAGCTTTTTAATTAATGTGAAGTGCAATCTCCACTCCCAAATGCTCTATCTAGTGGATTTTTGATGTATTATGTCTTTTGGTTCTTTTCTTTTAATATTTTAAGCAATTTGGTAATATGCCCAGAGAATTCTGGTTATTGGCAGATTAGAAGTAGACTGAATGCTTATTACTCTGTATACCAAAATGTTTATTTTCTAGATTCTTACTCCAGAGAAAATCCATTCCCCAGCCTATGGTGAACTAGAATATAAAGCTGTGAGAAGGATTAGTATTTCATTCATAGGAGCATGAAGAACATGGCATCAGACCTTGTTGCCCACGACCACTGTTTCAGTGAACAGGAAGAAGCAGTACATTGGGGTGACTGGAGGGGAAACACCAACTGTGTGACAATCATAATGAGAGAGATCCAAAAGAAGGAACTAACCACAAACTACTTTTCCTGCTGCAGCTAATTTGCTACCTCAGCTTGTCAGTTATTTTTTTTTCCTTAGGTATTCATTTAGAAAAGTTTTCCTTTTGAAAGCTTTGCTGAGATTTTGTTAATTGCTTTGAACAGAAGCTATGGAAAGACCAGGCTGATGGTTTCCCTCACATCTTGCACCCCTCTGTAGTGTTGCTAAAAGGGGAGTCTTTAAAGTATGTCTTAAAAGGCAGCATTTGATGGCTGTCGCTTTTAACACAAAGCTAAAATTAGATTCTCTGATTATAGCACTGCCTCTTGCACTGTAGTGTTTTCTGTAGCCCTAATAGATGAAGGGAGAAGTTATAAATCCTGGGCTTAAGTTCCTTCAGAACTGGCTTCCATGGAAACTCTTTTGGCAAGCTTTTAAAAATGTTTTTGACATGTGAGTTTAAGCAAGAAAGTTTGATATGTGTTATTCTATCTCTAGAAGTAGTTAAATGAAGTTTTGTCTTGTTAAATTCTGCTGTTAGAAGAATGCAGCAAGAACTTTGTTAAACTTAACAGAGCTAAGAACTTTTTTAAGCATCAATGTTACCATATCAATGAGGGTTTGGATAACTAGAATGATTCAGCATAATGGAGGATGTCGGATTTTGGTGTTTTTGTCATTTGGTTGCCTTTGAGTATCAAGTGATCCCATAGACAGATTAATATTAGGAGCTAAAGACCTTGACGCTTATGTCCACTTCACCTCAATCATTTCATCCATCATCAGCCAAATCTTAGTTGGGACTTTAAGGTCATGGGTAGTAGGTCCAACATGGAAGGGGGTAGACTCAGCTCTCATCTGGACTTTCCTTTATAGGTCCAAATACACCTACCTCAACACGGGCTAGCATGCCTGGTGCATTGCCAGAGGGAAAGAGATATTGTCTATTGGCTTTGCCAGCAGTGCAAACTTCATTTATGTGCTATCTGGATGAGCCAGTGAGTTATGTTGGTTTGTTTTGTTCTGCTATGCGTATGCACTTGGCTTCTATTATTAAAATTAATAATGTTTTTCTATGTGCAGTGAGTTTCTTTTATTTTCTTTATGGCTATATCAACACACATCTCTCCAGTCCTTGAATCAAAGGAAAAATACATCAGCATAATTTGCACTCCCCCACTGGCTGTGCAACAACGAGACTGGCAATTGGTGCTGTACATGTTCTTTTAATGGAAAACAATTTAGAGGTAGTGATCATTGATTTAATTTGGATCGAGGCTTTAATTATGTTTAAAGTTGCCTAAGTGGTAGTTTGCTGTGTCAATGTTCTGTTGTTTGGCTATTTCTGAACTGAAATTTCTTCTTCAAGAACACTAAACTGATATTCAAAAGTAGCCCAGCTGAGAAGTTGGTCAAGTGGAGAGACATTTATGAAATGGGATAGAACTCTTCTGAAAGGTAGAAAATTTCTCTCCTCCTCCATCCCACACCTCTTCATGTCACCTGTGATTATCTTTTGGGATAAAAGAGGAAAATGGGCCGAAGAAGAAATTTCTTGCCAATTTTACTCTGCTTCCTATCTACCCAGCTTCCTATCTTCCTAGCTCTTTAATATTTATAGGAAGCTGCTTGATGAAGTCATCTGTTGATTCTGGGTTCATATCATCAGTATGCTGATGGTCCCCAACTTTATATTACTATCCTTGGTCATAAGAGAAAAGCTGCTATATCCTAACCCAATATCTAGCCACTATATATATGTGTGTGTGTGTGTTTTCTGAGGTTTTCGCGGGTGTTTGTATGTAGGTCTTTGGTTATTCGGGTTTTCTCCCGCGTAAAATTGGAAGTGTCTTGACAACGTTTCGACAAAGTCTCATTCGTCATCTTCAGGCTTCAGCTTCGTGCTTCTGGGAGCAATGTGTGATTGCAGCTGTTTCTTCCTTTTCAACTGCTAGTGGGGGTTTGAATTGATTGGGTGGGAGCTTGGCTGTGCTCTGATTGGATGGGGGTTTTTTTTGAGCTCTGATTGGCTGGGGGTGTGTCCTGTTTGGGTGGGGGCTTGGTTGTGCTCAGATTAGTCTGAGTTGCAGGGGGATTTGAGCTGGTGAGCTGCATTGCTGTTGTTTGGCTTCGTGTTTGTGGTCGTGCTACATCTTCATAGTCGGTGTCTGTCTGCTGTATGTATGGATTGGAGGGGTTTGAAATGGCTAATGTTGCAGCTGCGGTCTGGCTTCTGGTCCTTGGTCATGCTTCCTGATCAGTGTGGGTTTGGATCTGCTTTCTGGGTGGATGTGTGGTGATGACATCCTGTTTGGACCTCGTGAGTGTGGGTCTGGTGTCATTCTTCGTATTAGGGACTCATTTGTCAATAAGGGCAGGTTTCCAAATGGCTGGTAGGCGGGAGGTATCATACCATGAACAAAGGAGATGACCTAGCTGTACTACTGCAATGTGCTTTACATGAATCAGCCCTTAAAGACTATCCAGAAATGATGACTGGTCCAAAATATGGTAACTTATGTACTTCCTAGTTTACAGTAATGGGATTATATAATACTGATTTTATGAGCCCTAGTTGCTGATTAGTTTCTGAATATAATTTAAAGTGCTGTTGCTTATATATAAAAACCCTTATGACTCTGATACCTAGTTACCTGCAGAATTGCCTGTTCTGACCAGAGTTGGCCTGATCCACTAGATCACATGGCTAATTGTGGTACCACACTTTTATAATCACTCACGCATCCTTTTTACTTCCCAGTTGGATTACTGTAATATGTTGTAAGTGGAGCTGCCCTTGAGGAACATCTAGAAGCTGGTATGGAAAGTGGTAGCCCAAGTAGTGGTGGGTGGGCCTCAATATATTTTATATATATATATATATTAGGTAAATCTTTGCTTTGGAAGTTCAGTTAATTGCTAGTAGAACTCCAGATGATATTTGTGCTGGTTGCATGACTGCACATGCAGAGCCATACATGCTTCTGGTTATCTGTGAGATCTTCTCTGGCATTCATCTACCCATTCAGCTAGATCTTAGAGAGTCAGCTATGTCCCTAGAACTGTCATTTGATGGAGTCTTGTGCTTTTACCATTGCCAACCTCATTCTTTGGAAATCCCTCTAGTAGAGTTTCATTCCTCCTGTGGATGCTTTATAATATACTGATGGGTTTGCAGTGATTATGGTTTACTGTTTTTGGATGAATATTGTTTTTATATCACTTGGGTTATGGAGGTTCTAAATCATTTATTATGAGCCGCCTACTACATCTAGGAATGGGCAGCACCCAAGCATAATGAATTGCAAATGTGTTGATTTTAGATAGTACTGTGGATCATTTAATTTTTATTGCATTATAAACCTTGTAGGCTGCTGAAAGTCATTGGATTGTGGCAGGAGTACAAGATTAATAAATAAACAAACAAACAAGTGCTGCTGCCAGTGAATAGACATGACCAAGAGCAATGGAAGTAGCCAATAATGTGTGTAAAATGATGCTGGAGTACACAAATGGTTACCACCTTCTCAAAGGAATAAAACTGGTAGGAAGTATGATCACACAAAATCTCACAGTGGCAGAATCAACAGCAGAAAACACATTTGGGATAAGCAATAGACAGCTGACAAAATCCAGCTGTCTTCTTCAATTTGCAAATTTACTTTCCCAAAATGGGTCTAATGCCCTTTCAAAACAGTGATACACCTATGTTTAAGAACAAGTCTACTGCTCTTCCAGAATAGTGATAAAATTCTGAACATAAGAAGTCCTTATAATATCCAATATGAAATTATTCAGACGGAGTACTTAGTATCCTGGCTCTCTGGAAGTCTAAGTACAATGTCTATGAAAAGCAATTTCAATGCTGCCCTATTAAGCTTAGGTATAGGTGCACTCTGTTGATGCAGCCCATGGTACATTTTTCTGCAAGCCCAAGTTTAACATAGTTGGTTTCATATCTGTAGTTCTTCTGTCCTTTTAGCGCCAAGTCTAAAAAAAAAAGAGTCATTAAGTATAAACCAAGATGTGAACTGAACTCATGATTATTCTTGTTTTCTGTGAGCTATAGAAGCTGTAATTTACATATGGAATTTAAATTGGCCCATCTAGTGGGAACAAGAAGAACATCATTGTTCCTTCCCTCTGAAACATTAACCCTTGGAGATAATATTCACCCCCAATTTGATATTCTTTCAAAAGGCTTGGAGATAAGGCTTGTATCAAAAGGTTGATACAGATCCCATCAAGTGATTTTTTTTTATTAAGGGGTTTGGGCAGGGATGAACTCTAAAAATTTTCCCTACCGGTTCTTTGGGCGTGGCTTAATTGGTGGGCATGGCTTGGTGGTCGAATGACTGAGTGGGCGTGGCCAATAACAATAAATAAAAATAATAAACAAAGTATACAAAACAATAAGTGGTACCAAAAACCAACTTTCACACTTTACACACACGCAACACAACACAATACAACTGAGTCACGCAAAATGTAAAAGCAGCTGCACCTCACCCAAAATGGCCCCTACAACAAGCAGGAACCTCACACAGCCACAAAAAGCTCAAAAACCAACTTTCACACTTTACACACACAACATACAACACAACACAACTGACTCTCTCTCTCTCTCTCTCTCTCACACACACACACACACACACTCTCTCTCTCTCACACACATACACAAAATGCCACATACAGCTTTGTGAGATTTTGTGTGTTTGTGTAGTTAGAGTGAAACACTACAGAAACACACCAAATCTCAGAAAGCTGCACAAATATTTTATTTTATTTTATTATTTTATTTTTTTAATATTTTTTTAGATCAGGGATCTCCAACCTTAGTAACTTTAAGGTTTGTGGACTTCAACTCCCAGAGTTCCTCAGCCAGCTTTGGATTTGGATTTGGACTCTGGGAGTTAAAATCCACAAGCCTTAAAGTTATTAAGGTTGGAGACCTCTGTTTTAGATAAAAACAGCTAAATTTAAAACTTCCTTAACTTTAAATTGCTGTTTAAAAAAACCCAACCCCTTAAAAAAAACCCAATTAACTATTTTTTAATAGTTTGCTTACCCAATGCAGGCAGACAGATTCAGTTGCTAGCTAATGCAACTGATTGCAGCAGCGGAAGCAAAGCAAGGCTTTGCAAACCCGAAAGGAACAGCAATTATAGGCAAGTGGGGACCGGGCAGTTGGGTGGGCAGGGGCGGGGGCTGTTGTAAGAGGTTGTTAAAAAGTGATTTTAAAAGCCTGTGATGAAGAGGAAACTCAACTGGGATCGCCAGAGGAAAAAAAGATTTTAAAAGGCTCCTCTGACAATCCCAGCTGAAGTTGCCTGATCGCAGCCCAGAACCTCTTATTGGGCCGGTGAATAGCGCAGGCTGGTAAAGCCTGTTATTAAGAACACAAAGCCTGCAATTACTGCAGGTTCAAGCCCGGCCCAAGGTTGACTCAGCCTTCCATCCTTTATAAGGTAGGTAAAATGAGGACCCAGATTGTTGGGGGGGCAATAAGTTGACTTTGTAAAAATATACAAATAGAATGAGACTATTGCCTTATACACTGTAAGCCGCCCTGAGTCTTCGGAGAAGGGCGGGGTATAAATGTAAACAAAACAAAACAAAAAAGGATTGTTTTAATGACCTCTTCGGCTGAAGAGCATGTAGAAAACATGTTTTTTAAAGGTTCTGGTGACGACGCAACTCAGCTGGGATCACCAAAGGAGCCTTTTAAAACCTTTTTTTTAACAACCTCTTTGGCTGAAGAGGTTGTTTAAAAAAAGAGTTTAAAGAGTTCTGATGATCCCAGCTGAGCTGCGGGATCATCAAAGGCCTTTTTTCAACTTTTAAAGTCATTTTTTCGGCTGAAGAAAAAATGCTTTTAAAAGTAAAAAAAAAACCCTCTGATGATGGCGCAGCTCAGCAGGGGCAGGGGGCTGGGCCAGGGATTTTTGCTACTGGTTCTCTGAATCACCAGCTGCCATTGCTACCGGATCAGGTCATCCCATCCGAACCAGAAGCATTTCACCCCTAGATTTGGGGTTATTTGGGGTTTTACTTCTGTAAGTCTCGTGGAGTCACTGTGAGAGAACCGGGAGGCCATATCAATTTTACAAACAAACAAACAAGCAAACAAACAAACAAACAGGCAGTTAGGTAGACAGGAAATCTTGATGGGATCTGTATTTCCCAGGATGGGGCATCTCTCTTAGTGGGAACCTCTGTCACTAATGCTCATTCTAAAAAAAGAAACTGTTTGCTTGTTTGTTTTTGGCAACCAGCCAGAAAATAAGTCTGTAGGTGAACTTTTAAATATTGATGTGGAAGGTGACAGTCTGGATTAGTGACTTTGTAAGGTTAGGTTTGGCACAGGCCTATAGATTTAGAAGAGGAAAGTTAAAAGAATTTTTAAAAATGATCCCTTCATAGACTGAGTAGAATTAATTTAACATTTTCTTCCAGAGTGTTCTCCAACATGAAATTGATTGAAAGTGTGTGTGAGAGAGAAAAAAACATATACTGTCTGGTTCAAAAGTTAACATACTAACTACAGAGGATTCTATTACCTTCTCCAGAAAGTCCCTCCATCCTTTGAGCCCTTGTTCTTCAGGTGTACTGGTTCATGGTATCATGAGCATCATCCACACTGACTGGGCAAGTAGCAGTTGGTGTGGTTTGTCCCTACAGTGAATCCATAGTCAGAAACATATTCTTATTGCCAGATCTTAGCAATGAATTGTTTCATGGGCAGAATTGCTATTTCACTCTTATTTTCTTTCCAGATTATTATCCTGCAAAAAATAAGCAAATTGTCTTTGCCTTTGGACTTTGGACTTTTCCAGATTGCCTTTGGATTTTTTCAGAACTTAGTCAAAACCATTATAATGCATGGTGTTGTGTAATTGTTTGCTTACTTTTAATGGAAGATGCTGCAAGCTCTTCAGCATATAACAGCACTGACATGTTAGGAAATAAATAGGCAAATATATAAATATATGACTGGGTAAAATTAGTTTAGTATTGTTGGAATATATTTCCTGAGTTCATTCCTAGCTGGAATACACCACAGATGTTGAAAACAAATGGATGCAGAAGCCAGCTATCAGAAAGTGGAATTCTTTTAATGTAGGAAGACAAGGAGCAAAAAGTGACACAGCTCGAGCATTCCTGGCTTGCATGCAGATTGGAGGTGTGAATCTGAGCCTTTTATGCTTAATTCCCCTTTGAAGTTCCTGCAGTTTGATGAGTTTATTTGTGTGCCTCTAGTTAAAGTGATTGCTCTGGATCCTGTCTTAATGGGGTTAATGGTCTCCCAGGATCTTTATCTGTCCTGTCCTGGGAATCTTGTCAGGGAGCAGGAAAAAGGGAGTTTGGGTTTACCTTGGAGAGTTTATTTTTAGCCTGATTCCCCTTATCTTAATGGCTCTACTTAAGTGTTTCTTTGGTCAGCTTTGTTACTTTTATAACAGTCATTAGCAGGCTGCTCTGAGTTTTCCTTTCAGCTGGTACTTCTTGGTTTTCTTAAAGGAGGAAGGGCTGGCTTGAGTCTTCTGGCCCTGTTTTCCAAGGTTTTTGGTGCTGTGAGGTTTCTGGCACTGTCCTTTTGGAGCGTACTTCCCACAATATTAAATAAACAGGTTTTGAAATCATTCCTAAATGCATCCCAGGAGCCAAAACTGGGAAGAACAGAATTCCATAATCAAGGACTTAGTTCCTGAAGTACATATAAATAAGATGAAGCAAGATATAAATAGCCAGCAGAAAGACTCCCATTTTTATTAATTACTTTGTATAAACAGAAATATACTAGGACGAGGGACAGGGAGTAGTGAATAGCTGACTGCAGGATCTTAAATACCAGCACCAACAATTGGCATTGGACTTGGGCTATCATAAGAAGCTGATAAAAGTCCTGCAGAAGCAAAAAATATTAGAAAAAGATAGATTAAGAACAAAACCTACTGCAAAATGCTGGACCAAGATTAATGGTCGAAGAAGGAAAAAGGAAGACATGCTTTAGACTGTTAAGGTAATGCCTAAAAGAGAGACCACCAGGGCCTGAACTAATAAATCTGCAGTGTCAGTAGACAGGACTTGTTTAATTTGGCAGAAGTTCAATAACTGAAGATGACAGACTCTCACAGTTATCATTATAAATGGTCAAAGAAAGAACATATCATCTAGCAGATCCTTGAAGTTCTTAGCCACTGTCACTGGAAACATCTAAGAGCTTTGAAGTAGGAGGAAGGTAAGATATAGATAAAACACCAGATTTTTCGTTTTTCCACTTTCTCTTTTAACCATATCATCCACAATGAGATGTTTGAAAAGCATTTTCAGTATCTATTCTTTTATGTATGCTGAGAGCATATGTACCAAGACAAATTCCTTGCGTGTCCAATCACACTTGGCCAATAAAAAAATCTATTTTATTCTATTCTATTTTGAAAGGAAGGACTGTCCATCTTTAATTATCTCAGGAAAAAATTAGGGGGAGGGAGTATTTCTCCCATTGTCCCTGGAAATGTGAAAACTAAGGTTTTATGTGCTCTGATAATCATTCGAGAAGTGCCAGGCAAGATGCCCTGTTCCTTAAAGGGCTGTTATAAAAACCTGGAGTTTTGAAAGCTAAAAAGCTAATTGCATAGACAGTGCAACCCCTTCAACTTTCACTCCCTAGCAAGATTCTAGTAGGGAATTTATCAGAGTGAAGCCCTTTTATCAGTGCTGAAAGGGCCAAACAGAAGCAGCATCCAGGGTTCCTGTAGGCAGTCCAGCATCAGTTTCAAGGAGAGATACCTAAGCAGAAATCACCTCCAGTCCACTCTGTTCCTCTAAAGTCTACAAGACATTCTCCACATTCTCATGGCAAAGTTGTTCCTATAAGACTGCAGCCTTAAATATCTAAAACAAGTGAACAATTTTTGGGAAGAGACATGGTTGTATGGATTTGATGAGATCCCCAAGAGGGAAGAATGAGAAATTTAAAGAATAAAGGTCATTGTTTGAAAAGTAATTTACAAGTATAAGAAGGTAAGAAAAGATATAAAGAATGGAGTTTAAGCTAACTAGATATACCCTACTTACATTTCCTTTTTTTTTTACTTTTTGTCTTTAAATTATTCTGTATTCTACTTTTTACCTTTTGTACACTCTGCGAAACACTGCTTATATCCCCCAAAAGAAATAGTATGTTGAATGTGTTTGTAAAATACTTCTACTTATGAGTCCTCTAAATCCACTACATGAACATAGCTATGTCCTGGTTTTCAGATGCTTAAGTATGTTATGGAATTCTCTGCACCAAGAATAGACACTCACCAGCTGTACCAGTTGTTCCAGCAAGGCTGGGAAGTTTTAAATACCTCAGTCCTCTGTACTTCCCACAGAGAAGCAGTGAAAGGTTAGTAGATTTTGTTTACTAGACTCCAGCTTGACAAAGCTTCAGCTCCCACCGTCATTCTTCCTTGTAGATGGCTATTCTTATACAGGCATTCTAGCTTGAGACTTTCCAATTGCTGCTTTCTGGATTCTTATGTGTTAGGAAACTTGTTTTGGATTCTTAAACTCTCCAGTGCGTAACCTGTATCTCTATAAATAAGTACAAATATTTAGAACATATCAGTAAGACATTGGTGACAACAAACAGACACAGGTAAATATTACCATCCTGTGAAATTTAATCTAACAATATCCAAATATTAATTGTATCTCTCTCTCTCTCTCTCTCTCTCTCTCTCTCTCTCTCTCTCTCTCTCTCTCTCTCTCTCTCTCAATAGGTAGGTAGGTAGGTAGGTAGGTAGGTAGATAGATAGATAGATAGATAGATAGATAGATAGATAGATAGATAGATAGATAGATAGATAGATAGTGTTTTCCTGTCGAAGCACCTGGTCTGCCCCAATATGGGAGGGCGCATACTGCTTCCCTTTTGCCTTTCAACTCCAATCCAGGAGCCCTCAGGCAGTCACTTTCACGAGAAACTACTTTGTACCAAATTTGTGTTTTGCTGATCAAGAAATAAAGGGAGACTAGTATAGATCTATTTCAAGCTATTTAGTTCTCATCAGCTAGCCATACCCCAAGTTCGAATCCAAGTAAGAGTATGGCTAGCTGATGAGAACTAAATAGCTTGAAATAGATCTATACTAATCTCCCATTATTTCTTGATCAGCAAAACACAAATTTGGTTCTCTGTCTTTCTCTGTCTGTCTCTCTTTCTCTGTCTCTTTCTGTCTCTCTGTCTCTCTGTCTCTCTGTCTGTCCCCCCCCCCCCTCTCTCTCTCTCTCTCTCTCTCTCTCTCTCTCTCTCTCTCTCTCTCTCTCTCTCTATATATATATATATATATATATATATATATATATGTGTGTGTGTGTGTGTGTGTAGGTCTTTGGTTATTCGGGTTTTCTCCCACGTAAAATTGGAAGTGTCTTGGTTTCTCCCATGTAAAATTGGAAGTGTCTTGGCTTCTCCCATGTAAAATTGGAAGTGTCTTGGCTTCTCCCACGTAAAATTGGAAGTGTCTTGGTAACGTTTCGATGAAGTCTTATTCGTCATCTTCAGGCTTCAGCTTCGTGCTTCTGGGAGCAATGTGTGATCGCAGCTGTTTCTTCCTTTTAACTGCTAGAGGGGATTTGAACTGATTGGGTGGGAGTTTGGCTGTGCTCTGATTGGATGGGGTTTTTTTGTGCTCTGATTTGCTGGGAGTGTGTCCTGTTTGGGTGGGGGCTTGGTTGTGCTCAGATTAGTTTGAGTTGCAGGGGGATTTGAGTTGGTGAGCTGCATTGTTGTTGTTTGGCTTCAGGTTCGTGGTCGTGCTACATCTTCATAGTGGGTGTCAGTCTGCTGCATGTATGGATTGGAGGGGTTTAAAATGGCTAATGATGCAGCTGCGGTCTGGCTTGTGGTCCTTGGTCGTGCTTCATCATCAGTGTGGGTTTGGGTCTGCTTTTTGGGTGGATGTGTGGTGGTGACATCCTGTGTGGACCTCGTGAGTGTGGATCTTGTGTCATTCCTTGTACTAGGGACTCGTTTGTCAATAAGGGCAGTTTTGTTCAGTCCCCCTGCAACTCAAAGTAATCTGAGCACAACCAAGCCCCCACCCAAACAGGACAAACTCCCAGCAAATCAGAGCACAAAAAAAACCCCCATCCAATCAGAGCACAGCCAAGCTCCCACCCAATCAGTTCAAACCCTCTCTAGCAGTTAAAAGGAAGAAACAGCTGCGATCACACATTGCTCCCAGAAGCACGAAGCTGAAGCCTGAAGATGACGAATGAGACTTCGTTGAAACGTCGCCAAGACACTTCCAATTTTACGTGGGAGAAAACCCGAATAACCAAAGACCTACATACAAACACCTGCGAAAACCTCAGAAAACAAATATCGCACCTCTACGGGGAGGAAATCCACCATCTGACCAGGACCTATGAAAAACTAGAAGTCCAAAGAGCTTCCATTTTATGTGACCTCGCATTCCTACGAAACTGCCGAGATCAAAATTTAATCCCCACATGCTTCCAATTGAAATTCCACTCCAACTCTGCAGCCACCAAACACATCCTAAAAAGAACAGAATTGGCCCTAATCAGACATGAGCTTCACACAAAAAGATTCCTCTTAGATCGAATCAACAAAGATCTCCTCACACTTCACCTCAAACTCAGCAACAAGATCCACCCCACACTTTGGGACAAATCCAAACAACTCGCCGTCTGGAGAGCCGAAACACAGACCACCCTCAAGACAGACGCACACACCAACAAACTCCGAAGACTACAAGAACTCCAGAAACAAACCCCCTTCCCCCTCATAGCCACACATGAAACAAACAGTGCATAACATCTCAGATAGGATCTTCACCAAAGCCGAAACCAATGTCCTTTCCAAAGAATTCAACTTTGCAGTCGCTCCCAAATACATCCCCATTGAAACCATTATATGCGGAGTTGAAACCAGCCTGACCAAAATCAACCCTGATGACGCTAACAGAATCAGACTCGAAATCACCAACATCCTCTGCACCACAAGCCACCCAAAAGCAACTTACCCAAAGAGGACCAGACAGCACTACTTAACCTGAAAGAAGATACCGGGCATAATAATCCTACCAGCAGACAAGGGCAACGCCACAGTGGTTATGAACACATCTGACTACCAAACCAAATTAGCCAACCTACTCCAAGACTCCACACAAACCCCTAAACACAGACCCCACCACCTATCTAGAAAAACCACTAGATCCAAAATAAAAGCCTCCCCCATCAGCAAAGAATCATTCCCAGAGAGAAATCATCCAGATGCCCTAAGCTGTATGGTCTCCCCAAGATACACAAAGAAGGAACCCCACTTAGACCCATAGTCAGCTCCATAGGCTCACCTCTACAAAACCTAGCCAAATTTCTCACCAAACAACTACAGCCCTATGCAGAATCCATCACCTCACACGTAAAAAACTCATTCCAATTCATAAAGATCATAAAGAAACAAAACTTTCAGCCCAGCGATCTACTCGTGAGCTTTGATGTCATATCCCTCTTCACCCAAGTGCCAATCAAAGAAACCTTAACAGCTATCCAAAAAAAATATAACCCCCCTCAAGCACATCCTAGATCTGACCAACCACTGCCTATCCAACACATACTTCATCTATAATGGACAAAAATACAAACAAACAGAAGGAGCACTCATGGGATCACCCCTCTCACCTGTCATTGCAAACCTCTACATGGAACACTTTGAAACCCAAGCTCTAGAAAAATCTGACCACAACCCAAACTCTGGCTCAGATACGTAGACGTATCTGGCCACACAGGAAAGAAAAACTGGACAACTTCCCCATACACCTCAACAGCCTACACCCCCAAAATACAATTCACCATGGAAACAGAAGCTAACAACCAACTTCCCTTCCTGGATGTCTTAGTCTACAGGAAATCCAATGGCTCCCTAGGACACACCATCTACCTGAAGACAACACACACAAACCTCTATCTGCACACACTCTCACACCACCACCCAGCACAGATCAACTCTGTAGCCAAGACACTCATCTCCAGAACAAAACGCTTAGCTGACGAACAATACCTAAAAAACGAACTACACACTCTCACTAATGTACTAACATCCAATGGATTCCAAAGAAATAAGATTACCAAACTAATCCATAAAGAAAATCCAAGACAGAGAACAAGAAAATGGCAAAGCCCTCCTCCCATATATAAAAGGCAGCACAGACAGAATCAGCAAGATCCTCCACAAACACAACATCAAGACAGCATTCTGCACAAACCAAAAAATATCCACCATCCTAAGAAAACCCAAAGACAAAATTGAGTTAGAAAATCAAGGAGTATATGAAATCCCATGCACCTCCTGCAGCACCACATATATCGGACAAACCAACAGAATAAGTGCACGCATTGAAGAACATAAGAAATCAGTCAAAAAAGAGGAACCAGCTTCTTCCCTGGTCCAACACCTTAAAGCCACAGGACATAAAATTGACTTTAAAAATACCAGAAGTATCGCCAAAACTGAACACTTTAACAACAGAATAATCAGAGAAGCCATCGAGATAGAAAAACGCCCACACAGCATGAATAAATGAGATGATACCTCCCGCCTACCAGCCATTTGGAAACCCACCCTTATCGACAAACGAGTCCCTAACATGAAGAATGACGCAAGACCCACACTCATGAGTGCCACACAGCATGTCACCACCACACATCCACACAGAAAGCAGACTCAAACCCACACCGATGTTGAAGCACGACCACAGACCAGAAGCCAGATCTCAGCTGCATCATTAGCCATTTCAAACCCCTCCAATCCATACATGCAGCAGACTGACACCCACCATGAAGATGTGGCACGACCACGAACGTGAAGCAAAACAACAACAATGCAGCTCACCAACTCAAATCCCCCTGCAACTCAGACTAACCTGAGCACAACCAAGCCCCCCCCAAACAAAACACATCCCCATCCAATCAGAGCACAGCCAACCCCACCATCTAATCAGAGCACAGCCAAACCCCCAACCAATCAGAACACACCTCCACCCAATCATAACACAGCCAAGCTCCCAACCAATCAGTTTAAACCCCCACTAGCAGTTAAAAGGAAGAAACAGCTGTGATCACACATTGCTCCTAAAAGCACAAAGCTGTAAACACCAGCCTGAAGATGACGAATGAGATTTCGTTGAAATGTTGCCAAGACACTTCCAATTTTATGTGGGAGAAAACCCGAATAACCAAAGGCCTACATACAAACACCCGCTAAAACCTCAGAAAACAAATATATATATATATATATATAGTTGCTGAACTGCCTGGCTGACCACCTGGTACAGGGTTTATTACCCAAGACACAGTGCAGTTTCTTTAAAGACTGTGGCACTGTGGACATGATCTTTGCAACCGGACAGCTCCAAGAGAAGTGAATTGTAGATCACCTTTGTGGATCTCACCAAGGTTTTTGACACTGTCAGTTATGAATGTCTGTAGCGCATCATGTCAAAGTTTGGGTGCCCTGACAGATTCATCCTGATGGTACATCAATTCCATGACAGCATGATGGCTTGTGTTCTGGATGACAGAGAAGTTTCAGAAGCCTTTCCCATCACAAATGGCATCAAGCAAGGGTGCATGCTCGCACCGATCCTGTTCAGCATAATGTTTTCAAATATGGTGTCAGATACCTTCGAGAACAGTTCCTTGGAAGTCAGCCTGAGATACAGGGAAACTGTTCAACCTACAAAGACTCCAGACTGACACCAAGATAAAGGACAGTGTGCTACGAGACCTCCTTTTTGCTGACTGTTCCCTGATTGCTGGATCAGAGCAGTAAATGCAAGCCAACATGAACAAATTTGCAGTAGCATGTGACAACTTTGGCCTCCTCATCAACATAAAGAAGACTGAAGTGATGCACCAGCCAGCTCCAAATGCCCAACACCAAGAGCCCATCATCACAGTGAAAGGGCAAAAGCCGCAAGCAGTGGACCAAGTTACATACCTTGGCAGCACCCTCTCCCATGCAGTGACAATTGACATTGAGGTCAACTGCAGTATCACCAAGGCAAGCTGTGCATTTGGCAGACTACAGACCAATGTATGGGACCTATGTGGAATAAGTCTTGCTACAAAGCTCAAAGTCTTCTGAGCAGTACTGCTAAGTACCCTGATGTATGCCAGTGAGACTTGGACTGTATACAGGAGGCACACTAGGCAATTGAACACTTTCATGCAACCTGCCTCTGCAGACTTCTGAAGATCTGGTGGCAGGACAAGGTGCCAGACAAAGAAGTCCCCTCCAAAGGGCGCTTGCTATCAGTTCACACCCTGCTGATTAAAGCCCCGACACACTGGGCAGGTCATGTTGCAAGGATGCCAGACCACTGCATCCCTAAACAGCTCCTCTATGGTGAGCTGTCTCAAGGAAATCGATCACACTGGTGACAAAGGAAGTGATACAAAGACACACTGAAAGCCTCCCTCAAGTCCCTGGATAGCGATACCACCTCCTGGGGAACCCTGACACATGATCAATTGACATGGTGCTTGTTGATCCACTAAGGCTGCCAGACATTTGAAAACAGAAGGATAACCACAGCACAAGAGAAGCAAGCACTCCGCTAAGCCAGAGCTACAAGTGCTGCAGTTGTGGTGCCCACATATATATACACATACATACATACATACATACATACATACATACATACATACATACATACATACATACATACAACACTAATTTGGGCTCACCAATAAATCAGTCTGTGGTAGCACAGATTTAAATTATTCAGATATATAAAATATCACAGCTGTGAATATGAAAAAGACTATAGCAATAACAGAAACAGTTAAAGGATACTAAATTGCAGTCACAAATTATTCATGCCATCATCCCTTAATTCTTCTTGCTTGACCTTTAAGCCTCATTCTGTTTTTCCAATTTAGAATTCTTGCTGCTGAGTCGACATTGTGTTGTACTTGGATGAGCACTGATTTTAAGTAGAGATGCAGAGTGGTGGCATATCAAGTAGTGAGCAGCATCAGAATGCAACTCTATGTTAAAGAACCCTTTGGAAGCTGAGGGTGAGTTCACACATGTCTTCTTTTCATCAACTCACATCAACTCACAAAAACATCAACAAGGTATGTATCATCTAATGTTTACCCAAAATCAACTTCAGACCTAAGAGTGATTTCTTGAATAGTAAAGGAACAGTTCTATGTCTGAATCAAGTCTTTATGATTATATCCTCAGTCATTCCTGGAGAATAGTACAGATAGCAGAAGTTCAGGGAAAGAGTTCCTTTGGCAATCTATGAGTAGAGCAATACACATGGGTAACTCTAATGAGGGTTTCTATATGGCTATAATGCAACAGGATTTTATGTGCTACCACTTGCAAACCAAATAGCAAATCAAGAGATGATGTAACAATGTGCTTAGTTTCTTTCATAGTGTATATAAGAGCTCAACTGTTTATGCAGAATGGTAATATGCCATAGAAATTTTCCTTAGTATCCATTTTCAGAATGAATAGATCAATGCATATTTATGGGAAATTATAACCCAATTCCAAATGACTTAGACATTTCAAGTTAGTCACTGCAATGCTGCTTCTTTGTACACTGTATTATCTAAATTGGGCCTTTCCCTCCTCTTTCTTTGTAGTCTAAGAAGAGTCTACGTATAAACTAGTGTTTCTAATTTATAATGGAAGAAAGACAACAGGACAGTAAATTTTGGCTCTCTATTGAGCTGGGTAAAAGGGTTATAATTTATATTATTAACTTATGCCATCATAATTATGGTGTCTATTGACATGTGCTAAAATACCTTTAGGCTGTATTGGCACCAAAGGATTTAATTGCCAACCTCTCATCATCTGAATAACATTAGTAAAGATGGGCTGTTAATTAATGAATAAAATAAAATAAAATAAAACAAAACAAAACTAGTAAAATAAATACTATACCCCGGAAAGTTATTAGATTCTAAGATTTAATTTTTCATGTTCTTGCAATATTATTTTTCTCAGCTTTATATTTCTAATTATCCTTTTAACAGAAAATAATTTTGGCTTGAATTTTAATTCTGCATATCAAAATAAATATGTCGCTTCTTAGTTTTGTGCTGGCATGTGTGCATGTGTGCTTGTGCGATGAACGCTTACAGAGAGATCATATCAATTTCCAGTATCAACTTCCACATCAAATACAGGGTAGTGCTATATTTACATTCCCTTTTACTTCATCGTTCTTAACTATATATTGTGCTCATAATCTGGACAATATATTCATATAATAGATACTTGCACATACTGACAGATTTTTCAAACTAGTACCTGATAACAATCAATAAATCTGACACTAAGCGACTTAGCTTGGCTATTCCCCTATGGCAGTAGATACAGAAACACATTTTGGCTAGGTAAGAACTTCACTGCAGACAAGAATGAGGCTATCAAAAAACTGCTAGTAAGATTTTCAGTGCCAATGATTTATATGTTCCTGAATTTGGTTTTCCCTCCCACAATTCAAGAAACTCTGATTCAGTACTTGATGACCTTGAGGATGAGCAACTGTTGAGTATTTTATGTCTGTGGCCTAGGAATTGCTGACTCCTGCCTCAAGTTTTACATATATTGGTGTTGGAATGCAATTAATAATTTTATTATTTTATTTATTTATTTGTCACAACATCATACAAAAAGATTATATAGTATATACACATATAAACATATATAGGAAGAAGAAAAGAAAAACAATAGGACAGGAACGGTAGGCACGTTTGTGCGCTTATGCACGCCCCTTATGGTCCTCTTAGGAATGGGGTGAGGTCAATAGTAGAAAGTTTTTGGTTAAAGCTGTTAGGATTATGGGAAGAGACCACAGAGTCAGGTAAAGTATTCCAAGCACTGATGATTCTGTTGCAGAAGTCGTATTTTCTGCAATCTAGATTAAAGCGGTTTACATTAAGTTTAAATCTATTGGTTGCCCTTGTATTATTGCAATTAAAGCTGAAGTAGTCTTTGACAGGAAGGACATTACAATAGATGATTCTGTGAGCTAAACTTAGGTCTTGTCGAAGGCGACGGAGTTCCAAGTTTTCTAAGCCTAGGATTTCAAGTCTGGTGGGATAAGGTATTTTGTTGTTTTCAGAGGAATGGAGAACTCTTCTTGTAAAATATTTCTGGACACGTTCAATTGTATTGATGTCAGAGATGTGGTGAGGGTTCCAAACAGGTGAGCTGTATTCTAGAATTGGTCTAGCAAATGTTTTATATGCTCTGGTTAGTAGTGTGGTGTTTTGGAAAAGAAGCTGCAAAATTAGGTTTACAACTCTTAGAGCTTTTTTTGCTATGTAGTTGCAGTGGGCTTTGGCACTTAGATCATTTGACATGAAAACTCCAAGGTCTTTAACGGGATGGGGGTCGTCTGTAAGGTAATGTCCATCTAGTATGTACTTAGTTTTAGAGTTCTTTTTTCCTATATGTAAGACTGAGCATTTGCTGGTTGAAATTTGGAGCTGCCAATTTTTAGACCAAGCGGTTAGATGGTCAAGGTCGTTTTGAATGATAGAAGTGTTGTCTGTGGTGTTAAATAGTTTGACATCGTCAGCAAAGAGAACACAATTACTTGAGATATGGTCACAAAGATCATTAATGTATAGAATAAAGAGTGTTGGTCCAAGGACGCTGCCTTGAGGAACGCCACTCTTGACAGGAACAGGATTTGATAAAGCATTGCCAATTTTGACCACTTGTTGTCTGTTAGACAGAAAAGCAGATATCCATTTGTGGAGGGGTCCTGAGATGCCATAGGATGTTAGTTTAAGGAGAAGTTTATCGTGTACTACTGAGTCAAAAGCTTTGCAGAAGTCTATGTAGATTGCATCTATTGATTTGCCTTGATCTAGATTTGAAGTCCATATGTTTTTGCAGTGGAGAAGTTGTAAGTTACATGATAACTTTTTCCTGAAACCAAATTGTTTGTTGGAGAGTAGGTTGTTAGTTTCTAAGTGTGAGGTAATGGATTGATTGATGATAGATTCCATGACTTTGCAGGTGACGAGCAAAGGGAGATCGGTCTGTAGTTTTCGACTAAGCTGGGGTCTCCTTTTTTGAAGATGGGGATGACTGTGGCTAGTGACCAAAGTTTGGGAAGAGAACTGGTAGTGAAAGCTTTATCAAAGATAATACTTAGGGGTTCAGCTATATTAATGGAAAGTTTTTTTAAGAAATATGCACATAGACCATCAGGTCCAATAGAAAGCGATGGTTTTAAGTTGTGAAGAGCTTTACCAACGTTGTCTTCTGTGAAATCTATATGAGTTAGATCATCATAGTCATTGCTGGTTCGTTTGTGGAATGTTGGATATGTGTTATCGGAGTTAACAAAAACTGAGCCAAAGAAAATGTTGAAGAGGTTTGCTTTGACTGTTTCGTCATTGCATTCTTTGTTGTTAGAATCTTTTAGTGGTGGGATGGATCTTGAATCTTTAAGTTTACTGTTGACAAAATTATAAAAGGCACGATTGGAATTTGTGCGTAAAGGTTTTCTTCTTGCTTGGTGTGGTAATTTGTGCATTCAGTTTTAATTTGGTTGCATATGTTTCTGTAACGGTTTCTGAAGTTTGTAACATAGCCTTTTTGTTTCTTTTCCAGAGGATTTTTTTGATTGAAGCTTTTTATTGATATGGGTAGTTTGTTTTCTTGGACATGGTAGTCATTCGTGGTACATATAATTTAATGACTCTATTGATTTCAAGTAGGAAGATTCTATAGAGGTCATCAGCGGTTATGCAGGTTGCAAACAGATTTTGCCAGTTCAGAAGTGAAAGATCGTTGTTTATAAGGTCGTAATTGGCTTTCTTGAAGTTGTAGTTGGGAGTTCTGGTGTTATGACGATTAAGTATGGACGTATATTGAGACGAAAATCAATCATGCAGTGGTCACTGTTTGAAAAAGGTTCTTTAATTTGTATACCGTAAATTGAGTTTGGATTGTTGCAGAAGATGAGGTCAAGGCAGTTGTTGAGTCTTGTATTGTTAGTTACAAGTTGTTCAAGACCTAGGTTTGTAACAGCGTTGTATAGTGTAGTATGGATTGGGTCAGTTGAACATTCATTGGTTGTCCAGTTAATGAGAGGTAGATTTAAGTCACCAAGGAAGATAAGAGGGTATGGGCAAGAGGGAGTCCATGTTAGCATTGAGGTTAGCATATTTGCGTGGGTAATGTCATAGTCGGGGCTCTGTAGCATAGTAAGAATCAAGAGTAGTGTCAAGGGATAGGTCGATACTATGGTTTCAGGAAGAGAGAGTTTATGTGCTACTTGGATATTTTTAGATTCAGTGTCTTTTGTAAAGATAGCCACTCCACCACCACTTCGGTTTTCCCGATCTGATCGATAGACTTGATATTCTTTGTTTGAGATAATGGAGTCAGGAAGGGATGAATTCAGCCATGTTTCGCAAACAAAAATGATATCAAATGTGCCACTGTTTAATAAGAGGATAAATTCAGGTAATTTGTTGACTATGCTTCTTGCATTTATCAATTTGCATTTGAGATCTGATATGATTGGTGTTGAAGAGGTAAGGCGTGCATACCTAGTTTTGGGTGTTAGTAGGTTGGGGTTGTGGACAATAGATGGTTGTATAGATGGTTGGATGGTAGTTTTGGGTGTTTGGATGGATGGTTGTTTGGATGGCTGGTTGGGTGGATTGTTGGGTGGCTGTTTGGATGGCTGGTTGGATGGCTGTTTGGATGGCTGCTTGGATGGCTGCTTGGATGGCTGTTTGGATGGTTGGTTGGATGGTTGGTTGGATGGGTGGTTGGATTGTTGATTGGATGGCTGTTGGTTGGATAGTTGGTAAGATGGTTGGTTGAATGGGAGGTAGGGGGATGGGTACTTGGTTGAATACTGGGATGGCTGGTTGATTGTTATGGGTGATGGGGGGTTTGAGGTGATTTTTGATTGCAGGTTTTATTTTTATGCAATCAGCATGGTAGTCGATGTATAGGTTGGATTCACCATTGTCTTGTCTTCTTTTAAGTTCTGTGCGAAGTTCACGAGGCGTATCCTTTGTAGAAAGGATAGGTCAGGACGTGATCTAAGTTTACTGTAGGTAGGGTTGGATTTAGCAATTGAGTTTATAGTCTTTATGAATTTGCGTTTGCTGTCCTCATTAGTGCATATAACTCTACAAAATCTTGGTGCTGTTGTCCCATCGCTGTTTTTATATTCTGGTCCATCTCTGGAGACAGCAATTATTTCATTTGGGGAGATGGTTGATGAATTATAATTTCCAATGATGTTGTGAATCTTATTGATATCTGGTTCATTTGTGTTTTCAAGTCCAAATAATATTGCATTATTTATTTTTTGTCCTCTCTCCATTGCATCTCTGATTAGTTGATTAGTAGTTGTTTGTTGATTGGGTTGTGTTGTATTAATTTGATGTCTAGGTTGAGTTGTAAGTTGTATATTTTGTGGTGATAGATGAGTTTGGAAGAGATTTAGATCATTAGAGTTTTCATTTTTTAGTGTTGAAATTTGTTTTATCAAATCTGTGAAACTTTGTACAATAACTGATAGAATTTTTTTCTAAGTTTTGTTCAATATTTTGAATTCTTTTTCTAGGTTTTGTTCAATATTTTGAATTCTTTTTTCTAGGTTTTGTTCAATAGCTTGTAATCTTTTATCTATGTTTTGTTCAATAGTTGTTAATCTTGATTCTAAGATTTTATCAGCGTGTGATTTTCTGGCTGGCATAATGATGGTCTTTCTTATTCCTTTGTTTTATTTTATTATTATTTTATTTTATTTTATTTATTATTATTTTATTTTAGTAATGATTAAGTGTCTGTCACTTAATCAATTATCTTTGATTTTATATCTGTCTCTTTAACTTTAAAATGGTAGTCAATTTGGCAGTTGCTATGGTAATAGGGAGTTACTATGGTAACAGTGAGATTTGGCGGAAATTTAAAATGGTGAGATAGGGTGGTTGAAGAAGCTTCTTTACAGGTGGCTGTAATGGCGGAGATTCAAAAGTCAGTAAAGGCCGGGAGACTGGAGTCTCCTAGGAACTCACCAGTAGTCCTGCAGCAGTCCTGCCGATTGGGGGATAGGTTGATTAGGGTTGTTGTAAATGTTGCTGGGCTTTTATCTCCTTGGTGGGAAATTTAAAGTTTGTAGCAATGTGGGAGGCGATGATGGAGGCGGTGATGGCAGGGGTGCGACTCACGGTAGCGGCAGCGGCAGCGGCAGTCCCGGGTCTGGTGGGGTGGCTTTAGTGGTTTCGGGTGTCTCCAGCCGCCTTTAATGCGGTAGCGGTGGTCTCGGGTCTGGCGGCGGCTCTGGCGGCACAAGCGTAGCGGCAATCCCGGGCTGGCGGCAGCTCTGGCGGCGGCCCGTGGCGCCACGGGCTGGCGGCGGCCCGCGGTGGCTCCGCGGCACCAGTGGCAGCTGGCAGCAGCAGTCTTGGGGCTGGCAGCTCCGGTGGCGGCACAAGCGGCAGCGGCAGTCTCAGGGCTGGCGGCGGCTCAGGGCTGGCGGGGGGAGCGGGGGGGGTGGCTGCGGCGTGGCTGCGGCAGTTCAGGCTCCGGCGGTCTCCGACTCTTCGCCCACCGCCTGAGTCCTCAGCAGCCTGGAAGAACCTCGGCAGCCTCAATCCACGGCAGCCTGGAAAAACCTTCGGCTCTGGAGTATCGCCAGCAAGGAATCTTCGGGGAAACTGCTCTCCTAAGAGCTCAAAAGAGCCCTTTTACAGAGAGCATTTCTCCGGTGCAACCTTCCTGGTCGCCATCTTCCGGATAATTGTAATAAATGTCTTTATATATTTACCTACAGTACTAAAAATCTTATTTAAATCTTCTGATTTGAAGAACACATTCTCTCACGTGCTGAAAAATGATCGGCTGTATTGCACTGCTTCCATTATATTCCATAATACATGAGAAACATTCATACTTTTCAGCTATAACATAATGGAACAATAAAGCAAAATATTAATGGAGTCCAGAAACTGCCATCCCATTAACTAAAGCATTGCAGACAAACTTCGTGATATATATGGAAAAATATCTTCCTCTATTGTTTGCATGTTGAGAAATTTCCTGTTACCAGTCAGAGGAAACCTTTCTTGGAAAAAAATATGCTTGTTTAGTTAAACTGGAAGCTGTAATTTGAAAGACAGATTTGTGGCTCACTGTTTGACATGCTTCTTCAAGAACTACCAATTCCACAATTTCTGGGCAAAGAAAGCAGAGGGAAGAACAAAGCCATCAAAGAATGTTTGCCTAGGTAAATTAGAAATGAGTCCACTTGGTGGTATTTTTAGGCTTAAAATAGGGGTGAGCAAATGTCAACTTCACACTGGGAATGTAAAAGAATTCTGCCAAGAATTCAAGTGGAAATGAAATTTGGATTCTATTCCCAATAGATTTCTTAAGGTCACCAGTCCAATATTTCTAGCTTTTATTTTGCCCTGACCAAATATTCACAAAAAAAGTGTATGTGAAAAAAAAGATACATTACTGAAGATTCATGTATGCAGCAGTAGTTCCATATAAAAAGAGAGCTTACCTCAGGAAAATTTGCATTTAAAACCCTGCATCAAGAAAATGTACATGTCAAAGAACAAAAGCTCAGTGATTTGAATTTGAAAAGGGGGTTTAGAGCAATTTACATTAATAGTTACATAGATTATAAGAAGATGCATAGAAGATGTAAGTTACAAATGGTTGCAAATATAATTTTTCTAATTCACAGAATATTCTATCTTTTTTATTTGTAGAAAGGAATGTCAGACTGGAATAGAGTTTTAATATTAAAATTAGTGAAGCAGAAAGGTTTTTTAGGAATCTGGGTATCTTAATTTACATATGGACATACATAAACACACATTACACACAAAAGACCATTTCTGCATAGACATTGAAATCAGAAGCACAAGACGTATATGAAAATAGAATAAATAGTAAGTTGGATGTTTTGAGGTAAGATAAAAGAACAGGGTATGATTCATAGTACACTTCAGAAATGAAGTAATAATTTTAAGAATTGCAGAATGTTTTTTTCCTTGCATGCATAAACTATGGATGGAATGGGATTGATTTATGTGTGAGAGAAGAGACCAGTAAAACAAGATTATATTCTTCAAAATTATGACATAATCAGAATTGAAAGGGGCTATCCAGCTCCTGTTCATACAAAAATCTCAATGGCTACATCTGCAATAGTGGGCTATCCAGTTTATACAATCAATTGGAAGCTAACATCTGACAGAGTATAGGAACCACTATCAACATCCTCATTATCCCCCAACCCCAACATTCAAATAGAATCTGATTACTGTAAATTAAATCTATTATTTCACATTCTACACTCTAGGATGATAGAAAACATTGGCTTCTTCAGGACAATAAAATATTCAGAGGAATTATTTTGATTCTGTTTCATTTTGCCTTGAGGAGATGGTAAATATCAAAGCAACACAGAATTAGAAAGGAATTATTATTTTCATTAATTTAATAGTTTAATAATTCAGATTTCCTGCCTGCCAAACCATACTAGTGTAATCATATTCAATTTGTAATCAACTACTACTCTGAAATCTTTTTCACAAGCACTATTGCCCAGCCTAGTATCTCTCATTCCATAGCTGTACACTTCATTTACATTTTCTAATAAAAGAACTTCAAATTGTCTCTGTTAAATTTCATTCTATTATTTTCAGCCCATTTTTTAAACTTAACCATGTAATTTTGAATTTCATTTCCATTTTCAACAAGATTGCCTAGGGGTGTCAAACTCATGCTGTCACTGTTCTGTCCCCCTCAACCACAACCCAAAAAACATGCAAGCTGACTATATTTGCCAACCATTTACTCCTTCTACAGATATCAGTTCTGGCAACGAACCTGCAATTGCCTGCCAAGTCCTCCTATCTCTTCAGTGCAACTGCGGTCCATTGCTGGAGCAACCCAGAGTTCAGAAATAAACAGAAATCCAAAAGCCAATTCCTTAGTCTCGCAATAAAGCAGCCAAAGTTTCCAAAAGTCAGTTTTTGTCTGTCACGAAGCCCAATGGCAGCTCCACCCACTTTTATACCCTGTGGAGTGTGGCTCCATGACTCAGCACTCCCTGGGCTGGCCCCTCCCTTCCCTTTGCTGCGCACGTTTCCCTCGGCGTCGCTGCCTTGCATCTAGCCAAGATTGATCCTCCTCAGCTGGCTCTTGGGGCGTTGCCAGGGAGAAGGAGGGGTTGGGGGAAAGAGACTTTGTCAGCTCCTCCTCCTCCACCTGGCCTGCCTCTGGAACCTGGAGTGGAGCCAGAGAGGAAGGTCCTGCAGAGGAAAGCCCTCACTCTCTGAGTCACTCTCTGCCAGGAGGCCAGGTTCAGGGCCCACAGACACAACAGTCACGTTGCTGTCACGTGACATATCGTGACATTTTCCACTTCACGGTGCTGGAGTGGGCATAGCCTGCATTTGACGCATCTGGCCTGTGGGCCGCCGGTTTGACAACCCTGGTCTATTCCTTCCAATTTTGTATCATCTGCACATTTGATAAGCATTTCTAACACATATCCAAGTCATTAACAAATGTGTGCTGGGAAAATCTGGTTTTGACGGCATGCACAATTTAAAAGTAATTAATAGCTAAGCAAGTCAGGTAAAGAGTATACAATCTAGGACTGAACTATTTATTTGTCTGTTTGTTTGTCAACAAGAACAAGGAAACAAGTAACAATATAAACATAGATATGGACACATGAAAAAAATTGGCACACAAAAAAAGGATATAAATAGGCAAAACATAGCCATAAACACATAGAAAGATTACATTTGGTAACCACCTTCAAAGCGCTCCATGGCATAGGGCCGGGTTATCTACGGGACCGCCTACTGCTACCGAATACCTCTCACCGACCCGTGCGCTCTCACAGAGAGGGACTCCTCAGGATGCCGTCAGCTAGGCAGTGTCGTCTGGCAACGCCCAGGGGAAGGGCCTTCTCTGTGGGGGCTCCCACCCTCTGGAATGAACTCCCCCCAGGACTCCATCAACTTCCGGACCTCCGAACCTTCCGTCGCGAGCTCAAGACACATTTATTCATCTGTGCAGGACTGGACTAGATTTTAAATTTATAGGGGTTTTAATTGGTTTTTTAATATTTATATTTATATTTTTAATAATTTGGCATTAGAATAAGTTTTTTAATGGTTATTTTAATTTGTACATAAATGTTTTATTTGCCTGTGAACCGCCCTGAGTCCTTCGGGAGATAGGGCGGTATACAAATATGAATAATAAATAAATAAATAAATAAATAAATATAATTGGGAACAGTAGGCAGGGATGGTAGGCACGCTATTGCGCTTATGCACACCACCTTAGGGACCTCTTAAGAAACATGAAAGGTCCACGGTAGACAGTTTAAGAAAAAAGGTATGGGGATTAGAGAGACTAACAACAGGATCAGGTAGAGTGTTCCAGACATTTACTACTCTATTGTAGAAGTCATATTTCCTACAATTAAGATTAGAGTGAATTACATTGAGTTTAAATCTATTGATAGCCCTTGTGTTATTATGGTTGAAATTAAAGTACTTATTTACAGGTAGAATGTTTTTGTAAATAATCTTATGAACTAAGCATAGGTCGGAATGGGGACAACATAGTTTGAGGCTATCTAGACCTAAAATTTCAAGCCTTGTGGCATAGGGAATTTTATTTCGAGCAGAAAATTTGAGTATTCTTCTAGTATTTTCTGGACTGGGCTTCCCTGTGCACAGTCACTCATGCCTTTGTTACATCCCGCCTGGACTACTGCAACGCTCTCTACATGGGGCTCCCTTGAAGGGTACCCGGAGGCTTCAACTGGTCCAGAATGCAGCTGCGCGGGTGATAGAGGGAACACCTTGTGGCTCCCATGTGACACCTCTCCTGTGCAGTCTGCACTGGCTCCCGGTGGTCTTCCGGGTCCAATTCAAGGTGCTTGTTATCACCTTTAAAGCGCTCCGTGGCTTAGGACCAGGGTATCTACGGGATCGCCTACTGCCACCAGTAGCCTCACACCGACCAGTGCGCTCTCACAGAGAGGGCCTCCTTTGGATACTGTCAGCCAAACAATGTCGGCTGGCGACCTACAGGGGGAGGGCCTTCTCTGTGGGGGCTCCTGCCCCCTGGAATGAGCTGCCTCCAGGGCTTCGTCAACTCCCCAACCTCCAGACCTTTCGCCGTGAGCTGAAGACGTTGTTGTTTTGACGTGCAGGACTAGCTTAAACATAGTTTAAATCCGGGTTTTAAATTGGGGTTTTTTAAATGGGGTTTTTAAACTGTACTTAAAATTTTTAGGCCATATATCGAATTAGTTTTTTATACTGTTTTTTAATCTATATTATATGTATTTTGGTTTTACTGGCTGTGAACTGCCTGAGTCCTTCGGGAAAAGGGCAGTATACAAATTTAATAAATAAATAAATAAATAAATAAATAAATAAATAAATAAATAAATAAATAGTAAAATATCTAGTAAAATAACTATGTGCATGGTTTTGATTCAGCTGTGTATCCACTTAATAGTCTCGTCATCCAGATCATAGCATAACCAGTTTGCTAATTAGATTATCATAGCTGTATTTGTCAAATTCTTTGTTGAAATTAAGATTTATTATGTCTATTGCCTTCTGAGGTTGTATTAAATGAATTATCCAAATTAAAAAATGTGATGTAGTTTAAAGAGCCATGTTCCACTTCATATATTATGAACGCAATCCATCAGTCGTATTGTAGTTTATAAGGTGTTGACCATTTCTATTTCTGTACTTTTAAACCAAACTTTATTATCTGAATATACAGGTACCGTATATGTGATACCTTGCTCAATAGTAATACCTGTGAGAGGGATTTTGGAGTCCTAGTGGACAACCATTTAGATATGAGCCAGCAGTGTGCAGCAGCTGCTAAAAAAGCCAACACAGTTCTGGGCTGCATAAACAGAGGGATAGAATCGAGATCACATGAAATGTTAAAACCACTTTATAATGCCTTGGTAAGGCCACAATTCTGTGAAGGTTGGACCATAAGAAAGGCTGAGCGCCAAAGAATTGAGGCCTTTGAACTCCGGTGCTGGAGAAGACTCCTGCGAGTCCCTTGGACTGCAAGGCGAACAAACAAGTCAGTTCTAGAGGAGATCAACCCTGACTGCTCTTTAGCAGGCCAGATCCTGAAGATGAAACTGAAATACTTTGGCCACCTAATGAGAAGAAGGACTCACTGGAGAAGAGCCTAATGCTGGGAAAGATTGAGGGCAAAAGAAGACGGGGATGACATAGAATGAGGTGGCTGGATGGAGTCACTGAAGCAGTAGGCATGAGTTTAAATGGACTCCAGAGGATGGTAGAGGACAGGAAGGCCTGGAGGAATGTTGTCCATGGGGTCGCGATGGGTCAGACACGACTTCACAACTAACAACAAAAAGGCCACACTTGGAATACTGCATTCAGTTTTGATCGCTGTGATGTAAAAAAGATGCTGAGACTCTAGAAAGAGTCCAGACAAGAGCAATAAAGATGATTAGGGGACTGGCGGCTAAAACATATGAAGAACGGTTGCAGGAACTGGGTATGTCTAGTTTAATAAAAAGAAGGACTAGGGGAGACATGATAGCAGTGTTCCAATATCTCAAGGGTTTATTATTTATTTTATTATTTATTTTATTTGATTTTTATACCGCCCTTCTCCCGAAGGACTCAGGGCGGTGTACAGGCATAATAAAACCGACAATACAATATACAAGTTTAAAATACAATTTAAAAAACTTATTTAAATTAGCCCAATGATTAAAATTTACCATACTAAAAAACCCCGTTTAAAATTAATAAATTTAACTTTAAAATCCCAATTTAAGCCAGCCCCGCGCGGATAAAAAGATGAGTCTTGAGTTCGCGACGAAATGTCCGAAGGTCAGGTATTTGGCGTAAACCCGGGGGAAGCTCGTTCCAGAGTGTGGGAGCCCCCACAGAGAAGGCCCTTCCCCTGGGGGCCGCCAGCCGACATTGTTTGGCGGACGGCACCCTGAGAAGTCCCTCTCTATGGGAGCGTACGGGTCGGTGGGAGGCGTGTGGTAACAGCAGGCGGTCCCGTAAGTACCCAGGTCCTAAGCCATGGAGCGATTTAAAGGTCATAACCAACACCTTAAAGTGCACCCGGAAGGCCACAGGCAGCCAGTGCAGTCTGCGCAGGAGCGGTGTTACATGGGAGCTACGCGTAGCTCCTCTATAACCCGCAGCTGCATTCTGGACTAACTGAAGCCTCCGAGCGCACTTCAAGGGGAGCCCCATGTAGAGAGCATTACAGTAATCCAAGCGAGAGGTAACGAGCGCATGAGTGACTGTGCATAAGGCATCCCGATCAAGGAAGGGGCGCAACTGCCGAACCAGGCGAACCTGGTGGAAGGCCCTCCTGGAGACGGCCGTCAAATGGTCTTCAAACGACAGCCGATCATCCAGGAGGACACCCAAGTTGCGCACCCTATCCTTTGGGGCCAGTAACTCGCCTCCAACAGCCAGCCGCGGCTGCAGCTGACTGAATCAGGGTGCTGGCATCCACAGCCACTCCGTCTTGGAGGGATTAAGCTTGAGCCTGTTTCTCCCCATCCAGACCCGTTGCCACGAAGAAGAGGGAGTCGGGCTGTTCTCCAAAGCACCTGAGGGTAGAACAAGAAGCAATGGGTGGAAACTGATCAAGGAAAGAAGCAACTTAGAACTAAGGATAAATTACTGACAGTTAGAACAATTAATCAGTGGAACGACTTGCCTGCAGAAGTTGTGAATGTTCCAACACTGGTAATTTTTAAGAAAATGTTGGATAACCATCTGTCTGACGTGGTGTAGGGTTTCCTGCCTGGGCAGGGGGTTGGACTAGAAGGCCTCCAAGGTTCCTTCCAACTCTGTTGTTGTTATTATTATTACTATTATTATTATTATGAATGGCTGTGGGTTTGGGTGTGGGTGTGTAGGTGTGTTCATGAATTAAGCATGCTTGCTACAAAATAGAATAGAATAGAATAGAAATTTTTATTGCCAAGTGTGATTGGACACACAAGGAATTTGTCTTGGTGCATATGCTCTCAGTGTACATAAAAGAAAAGATACCTTCATCAAGGTACAACATTTACAACACAAATGATGGTCAATATATCAATATAAATCATAAGGATTGCCAGCAACAAAGTTACAGTCATACAGTCATAAGTGGAAAGAGATTGGTGATGGGAACAATGAAAAGATTAATAGTAGTGCAGATTTAGTAAATAGTTCGACAGTGTTGAGGGAATTATTTGTTTAGCAGAGTGATGGCCTTCGGAAAAAAACCGTTCTTGTGTCTAGTTGTTCTGGAGTGCAGTGCTCTATAGCGTCATTTTGAGGGTAGGAGTTGAAACAGTTTATGTCCAGGATGTGAGGGATCTGTAAATATTTTCACGGCCCTCTTCTTGATTTGTGCAGTATACAGGTCCTCAATGGAAGGCAGGTTGGTAGCAATTATTTTTTCTGCAGTTCTAATTATCCTCTGAAGTCTGTGTCTTTCTTGTTGGGTTGCAGAACCGAACCAAACAGTTATAGAGGTGCAAATGACAGACTCAATAATTCCTCTGTAGAACTGAATCAGTAGCTCCTTGGGCAGTTTGAGCTTACTGAGCTGGTGCAGAAAGAACATTCTTTGTTGTCCTTTTTTGATGATGTTTTTGATGTTAGCTGTCCATTTTAGATCTTGCGATATGATAGAACCTAGAAATTTAAAGGTTTCTACTGTTGATACTGTGTTGTCTAGTATTGTGAGAGGTGGAAGTATGGAAGGGTTTCTCCTAAAGTCTACCACCATTTCTACGGTTTTGAGTATGTTCAGTTCCAGATTGTTCTGGTTGCACCACAAGGCTAGTCATTCGACCTCTCGTCTATATGCGGATTCGTCATTATCTCGAATCACTGTTGTGTCATCTGCGAACTTCAGTAGCTTAACAGATGGATCATTGGAGATGCAGTCATTGGTATACAGAGAGAAGAGAAGTGGGGAGAGCACACAGCCTTGGGGGGCCCCTGTGCTAATTGTACAGGTATTTGATGTGATCTTGCTTAGCTTCACCTGCTGCTTCCTGTTTGTTAGGAAGCTTGTGATCCACTTACAAGTCTGTTCGGTACCTGCAGCTGGTTTAGCTTAGTTAGAAGAGTGTCTGGAATGATGGTATTGAATGCTGAACTAAAGTCTACAAAGAGGACCCTTGCGTAGGTCTTTGGAGACTCAAGATGTTGTAGGATGTAGTGCAGAGCCATATTAACAGCATCATCTGTTGATCTATTTGCTCGGTATGCAAATTGCAAGGGGTCTAACAGCGGATCCGTGATGGTTTTCAAGTAGGAAAGCACTAGCCTTTCAAAGGTTTTCATGACTACAGATGTTAAAGCAACTGGTCTGTAGTCATTCAGTTCCTTGATGGTGGGCTTTTTCGGCACTGGGATGATGGTAGAGCGTTTGAAGCAGGAAGGAACATAGTACATCTCTAGTGATTTATTGAAAATATGGGTGAAGATGGAGGCCAATTGGTCAGCACAGACTTTTAAGCAAGAAGGAGTTATCTTGTCTAGGCCTGGAGCTTTTCCTGGCTTTTGTCTGTGAAATAGGTCCTGCACTTCCTTTTCTGTGATCACTAGGGGTTGTGAAATCAATGGAATGGGGTCAGTTGTAGGAGGCTTGGCTGTTGTGAACTATGGCAGTTTTCTAATATTTTCCTGTCAAGCTTCCAACCAGGGCCACTAGTCATAATACCAAAGAAAACAATTCAATTTCTTCCATTGTTTCTTTTTCATAAGGCACATTAACTTCTATAAGGTGTTATTTTGCAAAATAAGTTATGTTCAGCAACAGACTCTACCAATGCTACCAAACCCTACCATCAAAGATAAGACTGGCTGAATGCAAAATTGAACACGGTTTGTTTGAATTTAAAATTTAACTCCATCTCCTCTTCGAAACTGTTTTGCCTCATTTTTTCATGACTTGTATCTTTTCCTCTGCTTTCTTTAATGACTGCAATTTCCTCTCTTAGACCTTAGACATTTGCCTACTTTGCCTTCTTTACCTATTGAATTTCCTTTAGTTCCTATAATTTAAGTTCCCTACCTCTCATTTTTTCCACTTCTTCACCTACTTTGTAAAGATCACTGGGATCTTAATCTAGATTTCAAAATTGTTCTTTCAATTGATTTTCCTACTACTGTTTACCATGCAAGCACATCAGCCATACAATCCATATACTATAGATAGTACAGATATATTTCAGCAATTATTAGAGCAACCAGTATCCATAAAGGCAGAGTAAGCCAATGATGTGAGAATTATTGCTTGAAACAAGAAATGTTTTTTTCCCTTTTAAAAGATATTCGGATTATATCTTTCAATCAGGCAAGAAGTAAATAATGATTGAAGTGCTTTTATCCCATCAGAAATCTTTGCCAAACATAATATTTAAAAGGAGGGCCACAGTTTTGAGAACAAATAAATGTTTTTCCAACTTCTAAGTCACATTGACCTCTGAATTCACTTCCTACCACTCTGGATACATTCCTTTCTGAACAAACACCAAGGTAATTTTCAGTAAGACACTGCTATAATAGCTATTGCCATTGAATTTTCTTTTTCTGAAAAGATACCTTCAGTATCAGTGGCCACCTAGCCTCTTAAGTTAGGGCATTTCATAATGATATGCCAACTTTGTCATAGTTTCCTGCAAAAATCAAATCCAGAAACACACACAGATAACTGAATCAGGATTCATTAACTTCTTTATATTCATAATAACACATAAAGTATATTTACAATACCAACAGTGGATTCTTCAGCTCAGATCAGCAGACATGTTCACACACAGAATACAGCAGAGAGACCAGTTTCACTTTAGCTCTACTCAGATTCAGAAGCTGCAGACTAAGACACACCCTGGCTCCAGTCTGTCTCAGCTCCCAAATAGCCCTCATTGGCTGACTTTGTTACCATGTCCTATTCCAGTTAATGAATATACTCTGAGAAACTTTGTCATTTCTAGCTACAACTCCAAATGTTGAGATGTAAGAGCAGTCTTTTGGGAGACATTAATATCTTGGTAGAGGTGTACACAGAGAAGAATACACTTCCATATAATAATCTCTCCAAATACATTGGAGCGTTAAATGCATCAATAAAATCTTGAGGCATATTACAACCATTCCACTTCTTTTCAAGATTTTCAAATATATTCTTGATAGCAATCTAGCTGCTATAGACAGTGTAAGCTTCATTTTCTGAGTCAAATTCAACACCCTGTGATATGCATTGCAATAAGTTAAACAAGAGGCATCAACTTCAGAATATGAACTATGGTCAGATCACCCCTAAATTAGAAAAGGTTTTTGTTTGTGAATCATCCAGTCAGCTAAAAGCATTTGAGTCCATTAAGTCTACATGAGCCTCTACTAGCATGACTGAATCTGGAAATTTTCCAAATTTATCTTCATTCCCTCACCACAGCCTTGCTGAAGACTAGTTCTTACTTCTCCCAAATCTTCTCAGGTTTTATTCACGCAACTTAATTCCTGTGCTGTGATCTAAAATACAAACTCCCAGATCTCTGCAGATGCCCCTGAAAAATGACATGTACCCACAACCCTCGTGTACTTCACTTATTTCATTCTAATTCTTTTATATACTTCTTTAAATATGTAGTTCTATCAAAATTCTGTCACTATCCATCAATGGCTTCACATGTTTTATTTGTCTTGTCTCCTCTAACTCTTTCCCCTTTGCCTTCCCCTTCTCCTTCCCCTTCCCCTTCTCCTTCCCCTTCCCTTCCCCTTCCCCTTCCTCTTCTATTATTTCCCCTTCTTCTATTCTCTGTTGGAATGTATACTGCTCCATATTTCTTGATCACCCGCCACCTGAAAATCTTCCTGGTTTTCTTTATATGTTTGTTACAGAGATACTCGGTAAGAGCAATGGCAGAATAGAAGGTTTACTTAATGTTCTTAACATATATATAGTTTTATGTAAGTAGGCACACAACAGTAGTATCAAGTAGGAAATTTTGTTTTGTTTTGACACTTTTACATCTCACTAGTAATAATATAGTCCAGAATATTCAAAAGGAAAAGGCAAATAATTTAAGATCCTGCAATTCTGTTTATAATATATAATTTCTATCTATAATTCAGAACTTGAACATATTCAGATAATTGCCAAATTTCCATATTGAAAGGATGATGTGGCATATGGGAAATACTGTGACATAAATGGGAATTCAAGCATTTGTTAAAATGGAAATTGGTGATTATTTGAATCATGTTATTCATCAAATTTTGATATAAATAGAAGCAGAAAAGGGATATAAGATATGAAGTTTTTGAAATATAGAGATGCTTTCAATTTGAACATGGTGGCTTTCTCTTTATTTATTGCTAGTAACATTCATCCACTTTATTTGCAGAAGAACTTATGCCTGCAAGTGAAAGAAAAAGAAGTTAAAGCTATCTTTAGTATAAATAGAATTACGTTAAGGGATTAGCCACAAAAGAAATTTCCCATTTAGTAAGTCAGCAAGTAACCTGTAATCAAGTTGTGATTTCTTTCCTAGGCTATATTTTATAAACAACAGGACCAATTTAGTGGATGTTAGCAATCAGATTGGGGAGGAGGCTTGATAGTTAGGCTTGATTTCTCTGATTTGTGGCTAGTTTGGGACCCAAAAATAGAAAAATGTGACAAGGATATTAGAGTGAAAATAAGGGTCACAGCATATTGAAAACTTAAAGAACATATGCACAAACACATTTTTTTTTTGCAATGGACTAAACAGGGAGTATCTATATTTTAATTGGTGTTACCAGGAATGTACCTTATTACCTCCTGTTCTAAGGAGGCAGTATGCCTTGGTTAGGTACATTAGTAAAGGGGAGGCAAAGCATAGAAGGCAGCTTAGATGTCAGATGGAATAGAATTATCTATTTGTGCATCCCTCCATATAGTTTTTTCTACTCTTGTGGTACTTGATTGAATGCAAGTTGACACTAGAGGATTGATACTTCATCCTACTCCTGCCCCTAGATCATATACTGGTGAACCAAGTTGGACAAGACACTATCAATGCCTGAACAGAATAGATACTGCAATAGATACTCTGACACAAAATGTGTCCTTGTTCTTGTTCCTCCTTTTATGATACTCAAACTCCCAAATCTGAAATGTATGTGTATCTCAATTCATAAACTTTTATGGACATTGTCAAACCTAGTTCCCTTCTCCAACTTTCACTCAGGTATCATTCACTCCAACAAAACATAGTATACATAGTAGTATGTATAGTATACTACTATAGTAGTATACTATACATAATACTATGTATTATACTATATTATACATAGTATAATACAACAAAGTATTTTCTGCTTAAATCAATCTTTCTTTGCTTGCTCTGGTTCTTTTTTTTTTTTTTGGATTGGATCTCCTGGGTAGCTGTTCAACCTTGGACCACAGGGTCAATTCAAAAGAGTCCTGTTTATCATCTAACGATGACATTTTGCCAAAACAGGAACAGATCATGGAATTTTATTTCACTCTGTTTATTTATATTCTACAAATATACCTACCATAATTTATTTCCTTCCTTTTTCAGTACATATCAATGTTTACAACACAGGCAGTAAACATTCAGAGAGAAAGTATAAATAGTAGCTCTGACCTTATCAGCAAATGGAAGCATGTAACTTTCACAAAAAGTCTGGGTGCAGTACATAAAATCAGGAGAGTAAAAGATTCTGAAGTTCATGAGTTTGTTTTATTGCTACAAATAAACCTTCCCTAAAATAATTTCAATATTAAGTAGATAAACTACACTGATCGTGGAAGTCCCTATTTTAGTGAGGTCTTTAATCATCCTGTACATCAGGGAAGGGTTCTACTTACCTTTACTACTGGTTTGCAATGGGAGCATTCGTGCACCCATGTGCACTTCTGCGCATGTGCAGAAGCCCCTTAATGATGTCAGAGTGGGTGGGCGAAGCCTCCTGTAGGTTTTATTACTACTATACTGTATATAGAACCAGGCAGAACCAGGAGCAACCCACTACTGCTGTACATGAATCATAAGAACAAACTCTTTCAACGATACTAGTTTAGTTATGGTCAGTAATTATTAACAGATTATTCTCCACAATCTCATCAATGAATATTTCCCTCATTCTTCTGAGGATAGTGGGAGAGTTAAATGCAGTTTGTAAAGTAGATAAGGCTCTAAGTCTAAGTGAACACTAAATTGGTAGTTCTGTTATCCTTATTAAAATGTTATTTGCTTCAAAATTAAAATAGCATTGGTCATGCTTTTTAATGCTCATGCATTTATCTCTGACTTGCCAAAGATTGTGAAGTTTTCTTCTATTATTATTATTTTTTTTTACTGTCACAGGATATTATGCTGCAGTATAACATGATTTAAGTGCTAATGATAAATCAAAATCATTGAATTCATGTGGTCAAAGATGGAGTCACAGAAATTGAATTACTATGTTGAAAATTGTTGCATATCTTTAATTTATTATTAATCTTATCATGAAAGGTTAAGTTACAATTTTATAAAACATGGGGGGAGGCAGTGGGAATGGACAAATACGGGTTTTTAAAAGCAACATCATTGAAAAAGAAAACATACCTGAAAACCGAGTTTATCTGATTTAGGGTGAGTTGATCATTCTTTTTTTCTTTCTTTTCTTTCTTTGGTCAATTTTTTATTCTTTTCAAAGGGAATTTTAAACCTACTGTATGTGCACACATTCACATATATATATTGGAGAAGAAATACCCCAAATATCCTAATAAATGAATAAATAAGATAGCAAGCATTTCAATCCAGCTTACAATCATATAGAATTTGATTCCTACAAGGAAGCCACCTGAAACTGGCCAACTGGAATAAATTGACTGTGCTGCTTACAGAAAAAGCAAAGCTCATTAAAGTATGAAACACAATCTGGAGAAGCCAAACATCTTCCTGAGCTGCCCCCATTTATTTCTCTAAAGGATTGGCATTTAACTAAGGCTTAGTCAAATTTCCCACTGAGTTCTGTTTCTCATGACTATCAAATGTTGATTCCTTTTCAAGGAATGTAGGTTTTCTTTCATGTTTGAACTAGGTCTTATCATGACAGAGTAGCAAGACAACGAACTTTCAAACAATTTGGTAAAAGTCTTTTGCCCTTATCAATAATATATTTTTGTTGTTTAATAATTTATTTATTTATTTATTTATTTATTTTTTCATATTTGTATACCGCCCTATCTCCCTAGGGACTCAGGGCGGTTCACAGGCAGATAAAAAGTGCATATAAATACAAAGTAAAACATCAATTAAAAAACTTATTTCACATAGCCAGATAAATTAAAAATAACAATATACATAATTAAAACCCATTAAAACCAATATAAATATAGTCCAGTCCTGCGCAGATAAATAGATGTGTTTTAAGCTCGCGGCGGAAGGTTCGGAGGTCCGGAAGTTGACGAAGTCCTGGGGGGAGTTCGTTCCAGAGGGTGGGAGCCCCCACAGAGAAGGCCCTTCCCCTGGGTGTCGCCAGACTGCACTGCCTAGCTGACGGCACCCTGAGGAGTCCCTCTCTGTGAGAGCGCACGGGTCGGTGAGAGGTATTCGGTAGCAGCAGGCGGTCCCGTAAGTAGCCCGGCCCTATGCCATGGAGCGCTTTAAAGATGGTTACCAAAACCTTGAAGCGCACCCGGAAGGCCACAGGTAGCCAGTGCAGTCTGCGCAGGAGAGGTGTCACATGGGAGCCACGAGGGGCTCCCTCTATCACCCGCGCAGCCGCATTCTGAACTAACTGAAGCCTCCGGGTACCCCTCAAGGGGAGCCCCATGTAGAGAGCATTGCAGTAATCCAGATGAGACGTCACAAGGGCGTGAGTGACCGTGCATAGGGCATCCCGGTCTAGAAAGGGGCGCAACTGGCGAACCAGGCGAACCTGGTAAAAAGCTCTCCTGGAGACGGCCGTCAGGTGATCTTCAAAAGACAGCCGTTCATCCAGGAGGACGCCCAAGTTGCGCACCCTCTCCATCGGGGCCAATGACTCGCCCCCAACAGTCAGCCACGGACTCAGCTAACTGTACCGGGATGCCGGCATCCACAGCCACTCTGTCTTGGAGGGATTGAGCTTGAGCCTGTTTCTCCCCATCCAGACCCGTACGGCTTCCAGACACCGGGACAGCACTTCGATAGCTTCGTTGGGGTGGGCCGTGTGAAAAGTACAGCTGAGTGTCATCAGCGTACAGCTGGTACCTCACACCGAAGCCACTGATGATCTCACCCAACGGCTTCATATAGATGTTGAACAGAAGGGGCGAGAGAATCGACCCCTGCGGCACCCCACAAGTGAGGTGCCTCGGGGTCGACCTCTGCCCCCCTGTCAACACCGTCTGCAACCGATCGGAGAGATAGGAGGAGAACCACCGATAAACGGTGCCTCCCACTCCCAATCCCTCCAACAGCAGGATACCATGGTCGATGGTATCAAAAGCCGCTGAGAGGTCTAATAGGACCAGGGCAGAGGAACAACCCCTGTCCCTGGCCTTCCAGAGATCATCCACCAACGCAACCAAAGCCGTCTCAGTGCTGTATCCGGGCCAGAAACCGGACTGGAACGGGTCTAGATAGACAGTTTCATCCAGGTGCCGGGGAAACTGACATGCTACCACACTCTCTACAACCTTCACCGTGAAGCGAAGGTTGGAGACCGGACGATAATTACCTAAAGCAGCTGGGTCCAGGGAAGGCTTCTTGAGGAGGGGCCTCACCACCGCCTCTTTCAAGGCGGCCGGAAAGACACCTTCCAACAAAGAAGCATTTGTAATCCCCTGGAGCCAGCCTCGTGTCACCTCCTGAGTGGCCAGTACCAACCAGGAGGGGCACGGGTCCAGTAAACACGTAGTGGCATTCAACCTACCCAGCAACCTGTCCATGTCCTTGGGAGCCACAGGGTCAAACTCATCCCAAACAATCTCAACAAGACCGCCCTCGGACGCCCCATCTGGATCCCCGCAATTTTGGTCTAGACCGTCCCGAAGCTGAACGATTTTATCGTATAGATAACCGTTAAACTCCTCAGCACGTCCCTGCAACGGGTCATCCTGCTCCCCCTGGTGAAGGAGGGAACGAGTCGCCCGAAACAGGGCGGCCAGGCAGTTATCTGCCGACGCAATGAGGGACGAGACGTAGCAACGTCTTGCTTCCCTCAGTGCCACTAGGTAGGTCCTATTATAGGACCTAACTAGTGTCCGATCAGCCTCTGAACGGCTGGACCTCCAAGAACTCTCTAGGCGTCTTCTCCGGCGTTTCATCCCCCTCAGCTCCTCGGAAAACCAAGGAGCCGATTGGGATCTACGCCAGGTCAGAGGCCGCAAAGGCACGACACGGTCTAAAGCCCCTGCCGCGGCCCGTTCCCAGGCCGCGACTAGTTCCTCAGCCGTGCCGTGGGCCAGACCCTCAGGAAATGGCCCAAGCTCCGTCTGGAACCTCTCTGGGTCCATCAGGCGCCTGGGACAGAACCAACGTATTGGTTCCGTCTCCCTGCGGCGGTGAGTAGCGGTCAGAAAGTGAGAGTGATCAGAAAGTGAGTAGCGGTCAGAAAGTGAGGCGAAGGAGAGAGTGATCTGACCATGACAAAGGTTCAGTGACTACATCCCTCTAGTCCAGATCCTTCAACCACTGACCAGAGATAAAAATCAAGTCCAGCGTGCCACCCCCAATGTGAGTAGGGCCATCAACTACTTGAGTCAGGTCCAAGGCCGTCATGGAAGCCATGAACTCCCGAGCTGTTGTCGATGACGTGCCGGAAGATGGCAAGTTGAAGTCCCCCATGACTATAAGTCTGGGGGTCTCCACTGCCACCCCAGCCAGCACCTCCAGGAGCTCGGGCAGGGCAGCTGTCACGTAGCAAGGAGCCAGGTACGCGACAAACAAGCCCATCTGACACCTATGACCCCACCTCACAAAGAGGGATTCACACCCGGCAATCTGAGGTACAGTGGTCTCCCTCGGCTCTAGACTCTCACTAATAACCACCACCACACCCCCACCTCTACCCTGAGCCCTCGGCTGATGGAGTGCACGGAAACCCGGTGGGCACATTTCCACAAGGGGCACGCCCCCTTCTGTGCCCAGCCAGGTTTCCGTAACGCCTATAAGATCCGCAGCACCCCCCTGAATAAGATCATGTATTAGGGGGGCCTTATTGACCACAGACCGGGCGTTGCACAACATAAGCCGAAGGCTCCGGCTCTGAGGGTCTTGACCATCCGGGGAACGGGAGAAGGGAGGGGGATCGGGGCGCGCGATCGCCTGCAAACATCGAGCGCGCGCCTCCCCAAAATGATACGGTCCCCCCCTTTCACCATATCTGCCCCTCCCACTTACTGTACAAATGGAACCACCCTCGCCAAAAGGAACGCAATCCCCCCCATAACCTCCGAACTTGTTAGAGAACCGCCACGAGCACACGCAAGGACTGGCTCCCCACCCGACGGGCTACCCCCAACACCTGCCCTAACCCTCCCACCCCTTAAAAACACCCTATCTAAAAAAAACCCAAAGGCTCTTTCTCTTCGCATGCCACCTCTGTGGATCCCAAGACCCGTCATTGAGGCCGGCCCTAGATAAAGAAGCGGGCCATTCCTGCGAGGCTGGGGCACCGCGCAGGCACAAGAGTTCCTGTACCGAATATCGTATAAAAATCGTAAAAAATATCGCGTAACTAGAAGATAGAAGTCGACGGGAGATGATATTGTCCCGGGATGGCAGAATATTATAAAATAGTTCCTCAGATGGATACCCATCATCCGATGACTCGTCAAATGGTGGCTGGCACATGATGGCAAATAGAATAAGGATGGAAAAGATAGAAAAGTAGCCCAGTCCTAAAATCCATTAAGAATGCGGTAGGTGGTTCTTCTATCACTGCCAGCAATGTCTACAGCTGTTTCTGGATAAGTCCCCCGGCAGATCCCAAACCGGTCTCCAAGCTTCTTCCACCACAGTTCTAAAGAAACAACCATGGCCAAAGAATCCCAAAAGGCCATGAAAGTGCCGATGACAATGCACATTAGTGATAATGGGAAAAAGCAGGCCCACAAGGCCAGGACACCTCCAATGCCCACCGCACCACTCCCCTCCGCCAAGATGGTCCAAGGCTGAAGATCTCTCCAGGTAGACCTCACACTCCACGCTCAGGAAATCCAAGTACTGACCCAAGGCCAAACGCCTGGCCACTCCACAGGTCCAGGCCTTTCCCAAGAGCCAGGCCATGTACCTCTGAAGCAGGCCGGCATGATGTAACAAGCCGCAGGTCTCAAATGTGGCAGGAGCGGGATAAAGCGTCCTCAAAGAGAGTCTCATACAGGGAGGGCAGTGGGGGAGCCAGAAACACCCCTCAACCCCCATCGCCCCGAAAAACAAGGCTGGGGGAGGTCGAGACATCAAGATTAATCCAATGCGGAAGCACAGAAGAGCAAGCCGCGACGGCGTCTGTCAACGACGAATCGTGGCCTCACCTCACCTCGCGCCCAGGGAAATGGCCGCCGTCCGCGCTCGCCTCGTCCTCCCGGCCTCGTTCTCGACAGCCGTGAATCCGAGAGGGCCCGCAGGCCTCTCCCACAGCTGCCGAGAGAATGGTAAAACGGACCGGGGGGCGCAAGCAGCTCGGCTGGCTGCCTGGGCGCTGCCATCCAGCGAAGAACATCCCGTCGGCAACTCCGACCTTCTAGTAAGCCGCCATCTTGCGCATGCGCAGAGCCTAGATCATCAGCAATAAAAATATTGATTGCTTTTTGGCAAACCATTTTTACAGAAATTCATGGCACAGAGAATATAATGTCAATATGAAAAAAGGACAAATCCTGATCCATAATGAATTCACAGTTAAATCTACAACTGCTTTTTATACAGATATCTCAGCAATGTTATTGGAGATGTGTAAAAATGTTGGAATCGAGAGGAATGGTGAGAACATGACACCATCTGTTTGGATCATTTTAGTAATTCAGCCAGCCCATATACTGTTCTGTATGTTAGTATGTTGGTATTATGATACTAGTATATCGTTGGAGATGATATTGAACAGTTCTATGTAGTACAGGTAGTCCTTGATTTACAACAGTTTGTTTAGTGACCGTTCAAAGTTGCAATGGCACTGAAAAAAGTGACTTATGACCATTTTCCCAGTTACAACCTTTGCAACATCCCCATGATCATGTGATCAAAATTCAGGTGCATGGCAGCTGGTTCATAGTTATGACGGTTGCAGTGTCCCAGGGTCATATGATCACTTTTTGTGACATTCTCACGAGCAAATTCAATGGGGAAGCCAGATTCACTTAATAATTGGGTTACTAACTTATTAACTGCAGACATTCACTTAACAACTATAGCAAGAAAGGTCAGAAAATGAGGAAAAACTCAATAAATGTTTCACTTAAAAACACAAATTCTGGGATCATTTGTGGTTGTGAGTCAAGGACTACCTGTAGTAGTTGTGTTATTATTATTATGTATGTCATACAGTTAGCCAGATGTTTAGACTGGATTTAGCATTTTGGATTTGGTGTCAGTCTTTCTCAGGGACCTGAAATAGGGAGATGTTGTTTTTGATGTTGTTAAAGGTATTGTTGCAGGGTGTAAGCTGTTGCAAATAAAGCTACCTTTTGCAATTGACCGGTGGAAATTGTGTCAATGCCAATAATGTTCAAGTGGTGTTCCACCTCTGTTGGCATTATACCCATGGCACCTATTACTATTGGTACTAGCTTTGCTTTTTCTTTTCTTTTTTTACCACAGTCATCTATTTGCAGGTCTTTATATTTAGTGATTTTTCTCTAGTTATTTCTCCTCTATTCTGCTATCTCCAGGTATTGCTATATCCATTGTCAAGACTTTTTTGTCTTTCTTAGTGACAATTAAGTATAGGGTGTTATGCGGCAGGTTTTTGTCTGTTTGAATTCTGAAGAGCACTTAGCTTCATTTTCTATTACTTTATCTATTTCATCAGTTTTTGTTAGCAGGGAACTGGTATTTCTTGTAGATATTTCTTGCACCATTGTTGCTTTGTCATGCTGTTGTTTGCAGTCAGTTTGTGTGATCTTTTTGCAACAAACCAAACCGGTCCAATGTGGGGTCCCATAAACACATTTTAGAATGAAGGACTATGTATTTTTTGGATGAAAAAAATGTAAGGTGTGGAAAAAGCAAGCTTAGCATTATTGTTGGAAGGACAAGTCAGTGGTATATTGGGGAATACAACTTTGAAAGACTAGAATTCCACAACTGTATGGAAATTACAGTTGTCTTTCAACCATGTGTAGATTAGCATATTCAGATAGTTTCCCACATTCATCTGAAGAGTCAAGGACTCTTTCTTTCTTGTTTAAAGAATTCTGAGGAAATATATGAAGATGTTGAAAAAATCCAAAGAATTAAGGCCATTTTATAGCCAGCATGATTAAAATGGTCGGAGGTACCATGTTAAGATATCATATTCAAAATTATGGAGAAAATTCTACTATTATTTCAAACCGCACACTTTATTGACTGAAACTACCATAGCTTAAGAGGTGAGAGTAAAGAGAGCATAATCTTATCCTGTATTCATGTCATCTGCTTTACAATTATTGGTTCATACAATCACCTATCATGGCTGATTATAATATGCTTTTAATGCTGTTCTGAAATGTTCAAATTAACATTCTAAAATTACATTTGTGGAGATGAATTTAAAATGAACTGAAAACTTACAACCAAGATACCCATTGGCAGAGAACTTTCAACTGGAATAAGATCAGGAACATTATCCCTATAACTGGTATTGCCATCAGTAGTGGGTTTCAATTTTGGATGCTAACGGTTCGCTCATGGGCGTGCGCATGGGTGCGTCCACACTTGCACATCTGCGCATGCACATAGATGTCCAGGCAGGTGGGTGGAGCCTCCCACCACTACCAGTTTGCCCAATCCGGGGCAAACCTGTAGCAACCCACCACTGATTGCCATACAGAAAGCAGTGGTGGTTACTATTTCTAAGTATTTTATCCATTGAAGAATGTTGTGAGGAATGTTGTCCTTTTCTAACAGCATTGTTGAAAGAAAAACATGACCAACCCACTTAGTCTCGTCTGATAAATCACCCTTTTCTTCTTTTTATTTTTTTTTCTTTATTATTGAAGATTCTTTGTTCCAAAGAATGAATAACATGAGTTGCTAGATTGTTCTTCCTTTAAGGTTCAGATTCTTAAAATGGTAGCATTTATCAAGTCTATAATTTGCAGTTTGAATAATTAAAAAACCAGATATAATTTATATTATTCAGCCATGCATATCCCTTACCTCAATATAGTTTATTCAAAATGGTAGAAGAGCATCACTTTTATGCATCTATCCAATAATTGACACCACAACAGAAATATGGCAACTACTTTCCCTCCAAGTTCTTCTATCTTTTATTGATAGCAAAAGGCATGGGAGAGATGAAGCAACTGCATGCTGGAATTCCTAAAAAAAGCATTTCTGTTTTGAGTGTCTTGTGGCTTTCCTTACTGGAAAAAGTTTGGAATTGCCAATGCTGTTTCTGTAAATTGTCTGTGAGGATTGAAGCTGCTGTGGTGGCACCTTCAGATTCTCAATAAGAAAAAAATATATGAAAGCAAGGCGAACAACATTAAAGATTGATAGCCATTATGCCACTTGCCTAAAATGGTGAAAAGAGACCCAAGATTCAAACTTTCATAAACACAGTTTTCTTAGATATTGTTAAACAGAAAAATAACTTGTACAGAAGAAATCTTCCTAATTCTCTGCAATAATTTTATAGTTATCCTTCCTAAAGAGTGCAGAGAGAGTCTAACCATTGTACTTTCTATAGCAGTTTGGCTTGATGTGGGTTTAGAAGAGTTAAGGATCCTTAATGTTTAAGGACAGAATTCTGACAATAATGACTCAATTTCCACCTCTACGATTCCGGTTTGCTAGTGTACCTTAAGGATTGCTGTTATCTAGTTAGTTGAAGATTGAACTCCTATTGCAGATTTATTTGAGAAGATAATTGGATGTTTAAGTAAGAAAGATATTAAAATTATTCCAGCTGACATTTTAAGATTATTTTTAAAAATTGCAACATCAATAAAAAACTTCTATATTTTGAAATGTAAATGAGTTTGAAAGATGAAAATCTTTAAAGGGTGTAGCCATCAGTATCTTTACTCTTCCATGCCCATTTGCACACTCTGATAACTTTGTTAATAACAATTTGCATATTCTTATAGATTATGTGCTTAGATGAAGCACAAATTTTTTCTTGATTGTTCATAAAATAAGGCATTCAAAGTCATGAGGCCTCTCAGGAAGTTATCCCAGCACTTCTCCACTTCCAGCATTACTGTTTTACTATTCAGTCTTCTTGACCCTAAATTGTTGAGTTTAAATCAAATTACGTTACCAATTCATGGCCCTTCTGGGTCCAACTATTCAACAGTTTGTATTTGAAGGCATTGTTATTAAAAACACTTGGACTTGAGTGTTGCAATGCAGGACCTTTTCTCCCCGTTCATATGTCAGATGGAAAAAGAAACTTAGAGAGGGTGAGCTGAAAGATGCAAGTGGAAGGACAAATCTGAGGCAGACTCAGTCTTAGCCTAGGAAAACCTCATCTCACATGGAGACAGCATTAATGCAAGGGCATTAATATAGCATCTAAATCTCTCTTTGTCTTTCCTGATCCTGTCCATAAGTAGAGGTGTTTATGTACAGAAACTCCTGATCTTAAGAAATGATGGGAAACTGGGCTACCATTACAGTAGCTCAGTAATTACAGTCCCTATGGAAACTCGCTCAAACAGGATACAATAGGCTACTTCCCTTGGTACTCGCCTTGCTTTCAGCTCATTTCTTTTTTTTAGTTTTTTTTTAACTATATGAAAACAGGGAACCAAAACCCTAAACCAAAGCACTATTGCTTTGCTATGACTTTTATTTACTAGAATGCCTGTGGGGTTAGATCCTGTCCTATTGTTTTCTTTCATTATATTTATTTATTTATTTATTTATTTATTTATTTATTTATTTATTTATTTATTTATTTATTTATTTATTTATTTTGTCACAACAATATATGCAACTATCATACAGAAAGGTTATATAGTATATAAAGGTATAAGCATATATATATATATATAGGAAGAAGAAAAGAAAAACAATAGGACAGGAACGGTAGGCACGTTTGTGTGCTTATGCACGCCCCTTATGGTCCTCTTAGGAATGGGGTGAGGTCAATAGTAGAAAGTTTTTGGTTAAAGCTTTTAGGATTATGAGAAGAGACCACAGAGTCAGGTAAAGTATTCCAAGCACTGATGATTCTGTTACAGAAGTGATATTTTCTGCAATCTAGATTAAAGCGGTTGACATTAAGTTTAAATCTATTGGTTGCTCTTGTATTATTGCAATTAAAGCTGAAGTAGTTTTTGACAGGAAGGACATTACAATAGATGATTCTATGAGTTAAACTTAGGTCTTGTCGAAGGCGATGGAGTTCCAAGTTTTCCAAGCCCAGGATTTCAAGTCTAGTGGGATGTATATGTATATGTGCTTGTATATAATGTTGTAAAAAAAAAAATAAAAAAAAAAATAGTTTCTCAAGCATAGTTAGAAAAATACAAGTGGTCACCTAAATAAGAGAAAGAGAGGAGCGGGGTGGGGGGTGGGGGGAGGAAGAGAGAGAGAGAATAGAGTTGTTTATGTAGCACAAAGATAGGAGAGCTAAAATAGCTAAACAAACAAACAAACAAAGGCAGCAAGGAAGTGTGTCTTTTTATGGCAGTCCCTGACCCATCAAATACCTTTCCTGTTGAAGTTCTGCAGGGCTCTAACCCCCCTACTTTCCCAAAAGCATTGGGAATTGCATTACTTAATGCATAAATTAATAGATATGTCGCCTGTCTCACGGACTGAAGTGACTCTAGGTGGCTTCCCCACTTCCTCCAAGCTTTGGAATAAAATGAGGTGATTGCACATCAGAAGCTTGACTTGGTGCAGGTTTTGTTTTCAGGCATTTTAATAAATGTTTGGTATTTTAATAAATGTTATATAGTTTTAAATGTTATTTTAATTATTGTTTAGGAGCCACACAGAGTTTGTTGTAAATTGGGAGGGTGTATAAATGTTTTAAATAAATATATGATAGAGATCACATCAGCAACTGCCTTCTGGTAAATATCTTGTGGCTGTGTCTATCATGGTAGCCATTTTATGAAAACATCCAAACATGCTCACTGAATTTTCAAATGTTTCCAAAGCTTATGGTGGAATGGCTAAGAAATGGAAATGGAAAAGAGACATTTTAATGTGAAAAAAGCAAAGAGAATGATACTTCAAGCTGATGCTGGAAAGATAAAGTATATTTATGTATGTATTATTTAATACAATGATTTTTATATTGCCCAATATTGAATTTTTTGTAGTGTAATAAAAAGGACATGAAGCAAGCCTTTACATCAAGGACAATGCCTTTCTAACATGCTTACTGAACACGCATACCACAATCTAATAATATGCCAGTCTGAAAATGTTGAATAGCTCCTGCAATCATATGCATACTTATCTCTGGAAATAAGCCCTAATGAATATTGCTGAACTGACTTCTGAATAAATTGTTTCCTTGGCCTGCACTTCATGTATCTATTTTTATAAGGGGAAGAGTATGATGATGAGAAATGTAATTTGTACTCCAATCTTAAATATCCTGTTTTTTAAAGTTATAGTTTAACTAGGTAAGTGGTATGAAATATGTGTTTCCTGTCTATTAGACAATATAAGTTTTAATATACACTCAAAATGGAATACATGGAAACATGTTCTTAGAAGCTCACCATACAGTTACAAAATAGGTAGATTTCTGGATTTGTATGCATACAAGATGCCACTTGATCATGTCTGAATAATAATGTCATTTTAGCTATTACAAGATGAGTTTTTGATACATAAATGTTTCTTATTTGACTAGGTCTTTCATTATATTTTAATTATTTTTTAAAAATGCATATGTGAAAGAGGTGGAATATATGTGCGTTTTGAGGACAGAGAAGAGCTGAAATTTGAGTTGTTTATGTATAGAATTTAAATATGTTAATAACGAATCCTGCATTCCCACTGACCTTACTGATTCCCTACTTCAAATTATATATTTTTTTCCAAGAAAATATAAAGAGGTGGAATATATGTGTGTTTTGAGGACAGAGGAAGAGCTGAAATTTGAGTTGTTTATGTATAGAATTTAAATATGTTAATAACAAATCCTGCATTCCCACTGACCTTACTGATTCCCTACTTCAAATTATATTAGATATTTTCTTCCAAACAAATCACAGAGTCAATTAACTGGACTATAATATTAGGACGAAGCATATTTCATCAGATTTCTATGCTTTTTAATTTTTGAAATCCTATGAAAAATGAGAAAATTACTATAGTAACCTTTCAATGAAGATTCTTTAATGAAACTGAGATAAAAAAGGTAATGTGCCAGATAAGCTTTAGCTGTCAGGTTGAATAAATATGGACATTTATTCAACTTTCTCACAATTATTTAAATCACATGGGTCAGTGTCTAGCAGATAATGGCTTTTAAATCCCACTGAAACTGAGAGCATGGCAAACCTGAATCCACAGGGCTATTTGTTTGAGCAGTTCCTGTCAACAACCAGGATGGAGTAAATCTAGTTTTGCTCTGCTTCTGTGCTAGATTATAGGGGCATCAAATTCTAAGAATTAGCACTATTGTTATCTAATAGATTAAACTGAATTCATAAATTGATAATACATCCATTCTTTTTTCCCCAACTCTGAACTGAGCCAGCCAGACATGAAATATTAATCTGGTGTCTGCAAGCTGTATGGGCCTGAATGGGATGAAATGAGCTGAAATTGGATCCAACCAAGATAATATTGCCCTTTGTCCATCTGGTTCTCTATCTGCTGCAGTTATAACTCTCTGCAGGTGCCATTCATCCTGTCTGAAGGTAGATATCTTTAGCATGGAAGCTTTAGATGTATGTTTATTTGTAATATTAATAGCAATGCCATGAACATAAACCAGAAACTTTCCAATCCTGACCTTGTGCTTTGTACTCAAACTTTTAAAAAAATTATAAGGTTATATTTGCTAGGAGGGTCAAAGGTTGTGCGTATTCTTTGTTTTTGAACTTTTACTGCCTTTTTTCAACACTTGAGAAATTTAATTATCAAATGGAAGGAGAGTTGTTTGAACTTAAGCAGTACCTAACTTGAATAAAATAAATAAGGATGAGAAACAAGTAAGCAAAGCTAAAGATCAGCATGCATAGTCCAGGGCTTCTTAATGTGGCATGTATCAATGTATTTCATTAGCAACTCCTTTGAAAACAATTCATAATGGCCCAAAGTTGGAAAGGTAAAGGTAAATCTAATCTTGGGAAAGAACTGAGGACAAGCAAAAATTGAATGGGACCAATCACAGCTGGAAGTACTGAAGTATCTGAAAAGTGGCCTAAACTTTTGAAGAAATAAATGAAGCTGAAATTCTGTCAGTCAGTAGGACAAATTCCTGTCATGTTGGCTCACAAGTCAGAACGTGCAGAAGGACATCAGAATGGAATTTTCAAAGTGTAATACAGTAAGTGCTACCCTGCAAATTGGGCTCCCACTTATAGCTATTGTGTTATTATTTTATTGGTTAGCTTTTTATTGTATTTCAGTTTTATCTGCTTGTAAACTACTATAAATTTGATTTTGTAAATATTATCAATAAATAATGCCAAAATATCAATTTCATGCCAGGAAATCCAGTTTAATACATTGCAAGCATGCTCAACTGTGCTATATAGTGTTTTATCTTTTTACTATGGCCTCTCATTAGTGTGTCCTTAGAGTGTATTCCACTACAATACAAATGTAATTGTATTTTTTTTTCTGTTCATGATCCAGATTACATGATTTTCTATTGCTCAAGGCCTAAAGGATGAACCAATCTTTTCTCTGCTATATTGTTCTGGGAAGCTGGTTGAAATTTCACTCTAAAGTTATTTTAAAGGTTGTAATTGGTCTTCATTTATTGATTTTTCTTCCCTCTTTTCTGTCTCAGAGGATCCTGGTAAAGGAATGAAGTTGAAGTATTATGTTACTTGCTAGTGACCAGCTGTTCACAGCATGCAATATGACTGCATTAGCTGAACTGTTACAGTGATGGCAAGTCAGGGAAGAACAGGAAGTCAATGTTTATTTTTAGATCTAATCTATCAAAAGTAGTAAAGTTCATTACTTTGTGTTGTATTTATTTAGTTATGAGATTCTGCTTGTCTCCTATCATTACATGGACCAGAGATAAGTATTTTAACAGTGGTTTTGATAGACAGAGAATGGGAATCAAGTGACAAAAACCAAAATGAAGAAGTAAATAAACAGGTAGTCCTCGATTACAATCATAATTGTATGATTATGGCTCCCGCATAACACCCATCCTGCGCAGACTGCACTGGCTACCTGTGGCCTTCCGGGTGCGCTTCAAGGTTTTGGTGACCACCTTTAAAGCGCTCCATGGCATAGGGCCGGGTTATTTATTTACGGGACCGCCTACTGCTACCGAATACCTCTCACCGACCCGTGCGCTCTCATAGAGAAGGAGTCCTCAGGGTGCCGTCAGCAAGGCAATGTCGTCTGGCGACGCCCAGGGGAAGGGCCTTCTCTGCGGGGGCTCCCACCCTCTGGAACGATCTACCCCCCGGACTTCGTCAGCTTCCGGACCTTTGGACCTTCCGCCGTGAGCTTAAAACATACTTATTTAATTGCGCAGGACTGAGTTAGATTTTAAATTTATGGGTTTTAAATTGGGTTTTATTCCTATATTTTTAATTATTGGGCTTTTAGAATAAGTTTTTTAATTGTTTTTATATTGTATTTATGTGTTTTTTAAGTGCCTGTAAACCGCCCTGAGTCCTTCGGGAGATAGGGCGGTATATAAATATGATCAAATAAATAAATAAAATAAATAACTGAGCCCAAAATTTCTGTTGTTAAGCGAAACATTTGTTATGTGAGTTTCGCCCCATTTTACAACTTTTCTTGCCACAGTGTTAAGTAAATCACTGCAGTTGTTAAGTTAGTAACAAGGTTGTTAAGTGAGTCTGGCTTCCCCATTGACTTGCTCATGAGAATGTCACAAAACGTGATCGCATGACTCTGGGACACTGCAAACGTCATAAATATGAACCAGCTGCCATGTACCTGAATTTTGACTATGTGATCATGAGGATGCTACAAATCTCATAAGCAGCGGTGGGATTCAAGTAATTTAACCACCGGTTCTCTGCCCTAATGATTTGTTCCAACAACCAGTTTGTTCAGAAAGTTAACAACTGGTTCTCCCGAAGCGGTGCAAACTGGCTGAATCCCACCACTGCTCATAAGTATGAAAAATGGTCACAAGTCACTTTTTTCAGTGCCATTGTAACTTTGAATAGTCACTAAATGAACTGTCGTAAATTGAAGACTACCTATATTTCTAAAATTAGATTATGTTTAAGATTTGATGTAGCAGTTGATCTTTCACAAGACAGATATTCCATCACCAGGTCTTCTTCATATTAAGGATTCAGCTCTCTTACCCCCAAGTAACTGAGTTTTGCTATGGTATATGTCTCTTATTAGAAATTCTTTTGAAGATATTGGAATTAGAAGAGAAGTCTCTTCTTTCGCTTATTTATGCCTCAAGCACTGCTAGTTTCGCTGAAGTGTTTCTGTGAAGATCACCTGATTATATATTCATGAGAGTTTCATATGGTTGCCAGAAATGTTTCCCAAAAGGTTTTGGGGTTTTTTTTTGTTTGAAGTCTCATCCAATCTGCCTTTTATTACTGGGAATTTCCCTTAACTATGTTATTAGACTTTACATGAGATCTTTGACTGTGAAAATTCCAGAATCTGGTTCCCAGATTCCTTTTGCAGGATGTATTGATTTTGCCTTGAAAGACTAATGAAGAAAAAAATTCCTTGCACATATTGAGATTCTTTACTGCACTTTCACTTACTGCAAATCAGAATGGGTAACTATTTTCAGTCATGGATCACTTTTTTGATTAATTTTGATGGACTTAAAGGACTGCAAGGAATTCGTGATATAGTGGTGATGTTGGAACTGGAAATAGCAGGGCTGAAATTTTCTGCACTTTGCTCCATGTAGAGAATGCTTAAAAAAGAAAACAGATACATTCAGTGTGATGTACATCTCCTATACCTATTTAGCTTTATTTATTCAAAACACACAAAACCTCAGCTCTGTAAATGCCATTGTATCTCCAGATTGTGACAGCATAATCTTGGATGGATTCTGAAGGTACAAAAATGAATCAGGAGATACATAACCAGGTTCTTAACCTCTCTGTAGAGTAAATTGTGATCTCCATTTCTATATACATAGTTCTACAGGTCCCACTAGGTAAGTAGTAAAGAATGTTAGAAAAAGAATCAAATAAACTCTGAAACTTTAGTTCAACTCTGCTGCTTCATAGATCTTGTCTCCCCCAGCCCCACTGCACAGACACTTTGGTGTTCCTGCTGAGCTTGCCCATGGGAATATTGGAGCACTGATGATCTATTTGACCAGTGAAGCATTGAATGTTTTCATATATTTTCATTTCCTGCCGAAAACTGCTAGGGGAGATAAATTATTCCCTACCATACATCTCCATTACTCTGTGATTCCCTCAAGTTTGGAATCAAGCAAAACTATTTTGTGCAGCTATTTGGGAAGCCCAAGGGGATATTTCACTAGTTCCTGCTAATGGTTACAAAGTAGAGTATATTTTCCTAAAACAAACTTAGAACCAACAAATAATTTCCCTCAAAGTCTCTGTAATATTTTGGATGCTAGGGTTGAAAAAAACCCCAAGAAGATCAACATTACCCAGCCTAGCACTTTCCAGATACTGGAGCCATTTCCAGGATACTTTGATAATATCGCTAATGGCTGTGAATTCTGGGAGTTGCAGAACATTTAAGGTTATCCAAGATCATGCCATCCAAGTATACAGATTATGCATAGACATCCAATTGCATCAGAATTCCATGGTTTGCTTGTCTAGTCATTTTTGTCAGAAGCATCACAATTAAAATAAAGCATGCTATATGACATAAAATTTAAAATATAAAATATAAGATTAAAATATGTACAACTTAAACAGATCTTGCTTGGAAATGAGCAACATTGTGTTCTATTGCGCTGCCAGGAGGTCCTCAGGTATACACTGATCAGGACACAAAGGGTTACATATGTGTTATAGTCTGCATATCATCACAATCACGAAGGACAAAGGGTCTGTGGACCTTGTAGCCATGCACAGTCTAGTCAATGATTTCAGTACTTCCCAGCTTTTGCCAGACCAAAGTGCCAGCTACTTCACTCTGGTTCCATCCAGTGTTCATTATTTGTAGTTTTCCATAGGTCCACTATGCTTTCAAATTCTTCAAAGTTTTCAGTTGATCTGAGGAAGATTTTCTTTAGTTTGCTTATTTCCTGTTTTGCAGATCTGAATGAGATATATATCTTACTAGTAGTAGCTATGAATTTCTCCAAGTAATAGACTCTTGAAATTGACTATATAGAATTATGATTATTACAGAATCTATATACATGGTGGCATATCCATTTTATTAATAAAACAAACTTTTTACCCTTCACCAATGCAGCAAATTTCACACAAATATATGGGGGGAAATTGCAAATGGTAAGTAAGAAATACAGTTTCATGAGACCATGTTTACGCAATATATAATGCAAGTTCTAAAAGTAAACAGGAAACTGAAAATAGTAACTGCCTGTTATTACTTCCTGGAACATGGATTGAAAACAAAGAAATTCTCATGAACGTAAAGTAAAATAGATGGGTTGTTATTCACATTCCACTATCAATGTACAGCACGATTGTTTTTTGAAAGCTGTTGCCAAAGGCCTTGGGCATATCCTGCTGTTACAGAAGGGCTCACTATACTAAGCTGAGTATATTAATAAGTTTTTATTTCAAAGATTGAAGATCAAAATTCCTTTTATGAAAGTGAAATGATTTTTGGCTGAAAGTTTCCAGAATTCATTTTACTATCACCATACCAGTTTTCTATCAGTTTAATATATACACATGCTCTTGAAACCAAAGATAACATAAAGCATAATTAACCCTCTTATAATTCCATTAGTGTGACAGGACTGTTGGTTCTTGCAATATAAAGAAAAGTATTCAGACTGTGAAACTGGTTTCCCATTAGAAGGTATGAAGCATCTTTGGCAATTTAATATGTGTAACAATGATAATATTGATGTAATATATTAAAACACTGATGAAAAGTTCAGTTACAAATTAAAGAAAATCTCTGTGGCTTCTAGTTATCACAGTTCAGAAACGACAGGATCGCCATATTTGTGTTGTTGCTTTGCCCAAATTAGATTTCCACCACCAATATAATTAATTGACCCACCATTTGAATATTACATTTTGTAATAAATGTGTTTTCAGATCAACAATGCCAAGTCACTAGCATCATTGCTCATATCTCTTTAACCTATTCATCTTATATTTCATGTATTCAGAAGGGTTATCTAAAGTTATTTAAAGGGATAACAGATATCTCCTTGTGGACATCTTGAAGCAACTCTGTAGTTATTAGTCAGGGATGTGAATTGCTGCATTGCACTTGGTAGCATAGAAATATCTTTCCAGCCTGAAGAATCTGCAGGAGAGGCAAGGGAGAGCAGGTGACAAAAAGTATGTAATGAAGTAATGACATATCAAGATTAAAATATATATAATAGATTACATATTACTAGCATTTGCATATCTTAACATTTCCCAGTTTATAGTAAATATTCTTCTATGCAACACAAGTTAATTTACTTGCTTTTTTTTTGCCATATACAGTCTGTATAACTTGCAATCTTTCAGTTCATTTTCCTTCTCAAAAATTATTTGTTAATACAGGTAATCGTCGGCTTACAACAGTTCATTTAGTGACTGTTCAAAGTTACAATGCATTGAAAAAAGTGACTTATGATCATTTTTTATGACCATTTTTCATACTTATGACTGTTTCATGAACATTTTTCAAACTTACGACCAATGAAATGTAATTTTCATTTGGATGTTTGATAACTGCTTCATATTTATGATGGTTGCCATGTCCTGGGGTCATGGACATGAGCTTTTGAAACCTTCTAACAAGCAAAGTCAATGGAGAAGCTAGATTCACTTAACAACCATTTTACTAACTTAACAGCTGCAGTGATTCACTTAGCAAATGTGAGAAAAGAAAAGTTGTCAAATGGGGTAAAACTCACTAAACAAATTTCTCATTTAGCAACAAATGAGACCTTAAGTCGAGGACCATCTGTACTCTTTGTTACATCATATATTATAATATTTGTTGTGGACCAGTTGGCATCTCAAACAACTATATGGCATCATCTGCATCCCAAACTAACATATATTTATCTCCTCCATAAAACACCTACACTATCACCATAAGCATTTAACCATAACTACATTAAACAATGGAAGATCACACATCCTTGTTTTACTCCTACTTAGTTTTGAAATAATTGCCAAGAATTTCATTTATTCTCACAAATGCTTTACTACCATTACACACCACTTTTATCCCTTTCAGTAGCCCACCTTCCTCTCTGCATTCGCGTAACACTTTGTATCATTTAAAACTATTAATTTCACACATTTTCTCTAAATCAGTTAATGTACAATAAACTTTCTGATGCTTAAATTTTTCAGAGACTTGATAAAGAGCGAAAATATAGTTGGCATACTGTCTGCCTGGCATAATTGCACTACAATTCCCAAATTTCACTTACTGTCTTCTCTAGTACCCTTTCAACCACAATATAAGTGTTCTGTGAACACTTAAAAAATGGAACCCCCTGAAAAATGGAACCGCCTTTCTATAAGGGAACCAAAAAAAAAGCATTCTACCAGCTTCCAGCAGAGATCACATATAGAATTCTTCTAGCTCTGCCAGCTTGGGGCACTAAAGAAGAAGCTTCATGTTGGGGATAGCTGATAGGTTAATATCAGATCCAACCTCCCCCCCCCAGTCATCCCACTCCTTCCCTCCCCATCTTTTAGTTATTGTATTTTTATGATGTCTTATGATGGCATAGGTATTCTTGGTCCATCCACTATTTATTGACCTCTTTACTTAGTTACTGGGAAAAGTGGTATTAATTCAATTTTTGACCTCTTACAAAGATAAGATCATCCACAGAGCTGCAATTTAGTAAAAAATTACATTTCAAAACACATTTCTTTTATATAAATCTGCTTACTTTTGTCTTATATACAAAAAGTACAAGCAAGAAAGGGAAAATAAAATATATTTTGTATATACCTTACAGCTTTAGTTTGAATTTGCATAACCATATACATAATTATAGAATATCAGTACATACTGTACATGTGTATGTGTGTGCCTATAGGCACAGTCAGCTCCGTGTGGTCAACAAGGCTATGAAGTCTCTTGAAATAGAAGCATTTAGGCCCAAACATTTTTCAAAGATCAAGGAAACAAGAAAATTTTCAAAAACTTTTTGTGAAAGGTTTTCATTTTCTAAGGTAAAAAAGAGATGCTATCTGTCCTATTAAATAGAATAGAATAGAATTTTATTGGCCAAGTGTGATTGGGCACACAAGGAATTTGTCTTGGTGCATATGATCTCAGTGTACATAAAAGAAAAGATACTTTCATCAAGGTACAACACTTACAACACTTAATGATAGTCATAGGGTACAAATTTAAGACTTAATGATATAACACTTAATGATAGGCATAGGCTACAAATAAGCAATCAGGAAACAATCGATATCAGAATAAATTGTAAGGATACAAGCAACAAAGTTACAGTCATAAGTGGAAGGAGATGGGTGATGGGAACAATGAGAAGATTAATAGTAGTGCAGATTTAGTAAATAGTTTGACAGTGTTGAGGGAATTATTTGTTTAGCAGAGTGATGGCGTTGGGGGAAAAACTGTTCTTGTGTCTAATTGTTCTGGTGTGCAGTGCTCTATAGTGTCGTTTGAGGGTAGGAGCTGAAACAGTTTATGTCCAGGATGTGAGGGATCTGTAAATATTTTCACAGCCCTCTTTTTGATTCTTTAAATAAGAACAAACTCTTGAGTGTACATAACGACTAATCACCTTGTATCCTTGTCATTATTTAAAGCATTCATCACTAGCAACTGGTTTTTTCCATTCTTTCAAAAGTGAAGTTACGTTCATTTGAAATATGCTGAGGTTCCCAGTAGGTAAGAACCTCTTGTCAGGTGAGGGAAGAGGTAGGATGTTGGATTTTTATTTCTTTTATCTTGGGAGCTGGCAGGACGTAAAAGATTAAAAAGTCAGTGCACTAGATGTATTGGTCTTGTCATCTCCAATTCAGTCTAATTATTAATATGCTGTGTGGACAGCAATGCTTTATTAATTGTATCAGTAGCTGGTGATCAATGTGACAAGTCAAGTAAAAGAGCACTGCTATTCATCAGAGTTGTCAAAAGATAATTGTCCTCATATGCATTAGAATAAGTCAGAGGAAGAAAGTTTATAGAATGAATGTGTTGCTCTTACTAAATTTAGGTTGAGCTGTAGGTATTAACACAATTAAAATTAAAAAGGGTCTCCAAGTAATCGAAAAGAATCATAGTGTGGTACATATAGTTACAGTATGTAAATACAAAGTAAAGTAGAGGTATAAAGTACATATCAAAATGTATTTTTAAATTAAATAATATAAACCAATAATTCCCTCAACACTGTCAAACTATTTACTAAATCTGCACTATTAATCTTCTCATCGTTCCCATCACCCATCTCCTTCCACTTATGACTGTAACTTTGTTGCTTGTATCCTTATGATTTATACTGATATTGATTGCTTAATTGTAGCTTATGACTATCATTAAGTGTTGTATCATTAAGTGTTAAATTTGTACCCTATGACTATCATTAAGTGTTGTAAGTGTTGTACCTTGATGAAAGTATCTTTTCTTTTATGTACACTGAGAGCATATGCACCAAGACAAATTCCTTGTGTGTCCAATCACACACGGCCAATTAAAAATTCTATTCTATTCTATTCTGTATTCTATATTGTTCAATGCAAATTACATTGTAGCAATGCAAAATAAAATATTTAACAAATAAAAAGAAAAACAAATGACAATTTGTTTTAATATTGCTCACTTAATAGATAGAAAGAATATTATATATGACAAACCCACAGGCAGTTCTACAGTGAAATTGTTCAGTTTTTATGAAAAAGTATGCACAATTATAGCGATATAGTGGCTGCACTCTCTATAGTGTGTACATTCTGTACAGTGTGTACTGTGTATAGTGGTTACACAGAGTAACCACTGACAACATTGTCCATGCTGTGACAAAATAAAGAGAACATGATATGCACATTTTAGCTCTAAAGTCTTGGTAGGATATATAGAAATCCAGGTTTGACTTGAAATATAAGGAAAGAATTATGATTCTTTATATTATATCGGAAAATTTTAAGCTAGGGGATTGCCAAATTTGAAACAAAATTGTATACAGTACGCTGTTTGACCTATGAATTTATTTTTCTTTTCAGTTATCCTCCTCCTCCCTCTCTCTCTTTCACTCTTTCTCTTTCTTATTCTCCTTCCTATGCTGTGTCCTTCACTTTAATAAAGGGCTCTCCACATTAAATATGTACATAGATAAATCTGAGCTAGAAGAATTTTTATAGATTTATAGGTGCAAAGGCATCACAGAATTACCCCTCCATATACAAAGTACACGAAGCTCAACAAGTTTTAGTGGCTGAGACACAAGTTTCACCCATTGAAAATAGTAGTGGAGCCTGATAATTGTTATGCAAATAGTCAATAGTTCCTTCTTTCAATCTACAATCTACAATTTTCTCACTGAATTGGAACTGCATACCTCAAAGGCATCTTATTTTGGATGTTTTGCTTTATTCTACATGTCTTCTTCCTTTATCTGTTTGATTTTTTTAATATACAGGTAGTCCTCAACTTACATCCGCAATGGAGCCAGCCCATCATAGTCATAACTCATAAATGGTAAATCAGGTTACCCCCCACCCCAATGACCAACCCAATTTTATGAATATTTTCTCAGTGGTTGTTAAATAAATGCCACAATCTTTAAGTGACCCAATTATTGTAAGTGAACTGTGTTATAAATACCCCAGGAAGGTCTGCCATAACTTTGAACAGTCATTAAGTATCTGATCATAAGCGGAGAGACACCCATAACTGCCTTTTCATGCAATGCTGAACTATTATTTGACAATAGCATTTCTATGGGTAGAAAAAGGCTTATTTCCTTTGAATCCAGCTCATTGATATTTATTTTTACATAAGCCAATATACAAGAAGTTTTCTATCTATAATAAACCAACTCCTGGATAGGCATAGCACTTCAAGTTGTATGTGTCAATGACACTAATGAAAATAAATTATATCAGCACCTTGTAGAAAGAAAAAGGAAATATATAGTATATGGCTTGTATCCAGGGACAAAGGTATTGAATCTGAAATAGAAAATTAATGAATTCAACAACAGGTGGTGTAGAGTTATCAACCACAAGCCATCAGTGTGCTTTAGCAATGTCTATTGATCTCAAGAGGCTTAAATGTGTTGGATTGTGGCCACGACTTGCTTCATATTCACTTCATATAATTCAGCAATTACTGTATTTGCAGGCTATATTTGCTGCATTTTTTATTTTCTCCTATTCATATGCCTTGTGGATTTTCCCTAAGGGTTTAAAGAGAAAATTATTAAACAGATGTGCCTTAGAGATGCCATTCCATATGAAAAAATTCCAGAGAGTAGACAAAGCTGGATGTAAGGTCTGGATTGTTCATTTATTATGCTGCAAAACAGTGAAATTTTATGAGCTTTCTCTGGGGAAATCTACCTAACATATTTGGTGCATAGCAAATTTGCTAAATAGTCTGAAAGTAGTACTGGAAAAAAATAGGATTTTTATATAAGCTTTACTGTAAATTAGCAATCTTGTGGGTCAAGAAGGCCCTTTGAAATGAGAAAGATGAATCTGTTTCAAAGTGAAGTAAATTAAACATTGAAGTAATATGGAGACGATTGTATTGTACTTTTGATTGCAACTATTTTTAAAATGTTCTTATACAGTCAACAGTTCCAAATTTACATAAGATGTATTTACTCTTCATCAAGAATTGTGATTTACAAGCCAGGCTACATGATTGCAACAATTAACTTTTGGCCTCATATTTTATCTTTAGGGAAAAACTTGCTCTACAAACTTAAAAGTTAAATATTTTAAAATTCAGTATGCTGAGGGTGTGTTCTGTGTGTAATGGAGAAGGAACGAGTAAAAAACAGTAAAAAGAACTGTTTTTATGAAAATGTATTTGTTCATAAATCTTATTTCCATTAAACAAACGTAGAGAAATTCTCCAAAATTCTAATACTCTACCTTCTCTTGAGAACAAGGGAATTAAAGAGTGCACTTTATATATCTTGAATCTCTGAAAAATATGAGAGGAGAGCCAAAACACACCCTGGGGGCAATCTGAGGAGCAATCATTTGGAAGAATTTAAACCCACAAAGCTCTGTGTGCGCACACGCGCACACACACACACACACACACACACACACGTGTGTGTGTGTGTGTGTGTGTGTGTGTGAGAGAGAGAGAGAGAGAGAGAGAGAGAGAGAGGGTGGGGTGGGTGGGAGAAGGGCTTTTTCCTTTGAAGTCTGATCTGTGTAGAAGGTCAGGGCCCCAAAAGCCACGGCTATATTTTGCATTTGTTCCATTCCTTCCAGGTTACAGCCACATGGCTAAACCTGGTGATTGCAGGACTTGACAATAAGTCTTGGAAATGCTTAGTTGGAAACAACACACCAACTGGAAAAACTTTTAATGACATTTTCCATTGCCAACTCTCAGAGGCTGTTAGTTTGTCTCTATAATTCTAATTCAGTCGGGGTATTTACAAATGGAGATATATAATATGCCTGTATATGGATAAAAGGCTGACATCTTCTTCAGCTGCTTGATTTCCAGAGATTCCAGTGAAGAGATAAGAGGCCAAGTAACTATGATCTAACGAACAGTTTGCCCCTACTGTTCCCATTTAGGAATTTCATGGAGGTAATATGAAGTATAGTATTATTTCTGCTTTCAAAAAATTAACATAAGGGACAGGCTCTATAATTCAAACATGTACTTTGCTCCTTTTGATTCCATTTTTGTTTCCATATAAAATATTAAAACTGTTGAGAAGAATTTGTATTTGTGATGTGTTTCCTATGTTAATAACCAACAATAACTCTGGCAATTAATATCATGTATAGAATTTTTTTCAGACTCTAATTGCAGGGAACAGGACCACCAATACCTCTACAGAATATTCAGTGGGTTATCAGGTCATGATTTGAAAATCTATAGACCTAAAATCCTTGTTGTGGCCTGCCAGCTGCCATTGGAGCTGGCTGCAGACTCGGATGAGGAGGAGGTTGGGGAAGAACTTGGGCCAGTTCTAGAGCCTGGGGAAAGTTCTGATGGATGCTCAGCATCAGACACAGAGATAGAGCCAGGGCTGTCCAGCATTTCTCAGCCAGAGAGACAGCTGCCTTTGGAGTCAGAGATGAGTAAGGAGGAGGAACAGCTGGGGCCTGTTCCAGACGCATGTATGCACAGAGCAAATAGGAGAGGTGAACAAGGGAGGACAATGAGCTGGCTCAGGAAGCAAAACAAATGTGGACATTGACTGGCCCCTCCTTGGCTGGAGAATAAATAGGAGGAAAGGGAGTGGTCTGGTGGTCAGACAACCTTTCCCATTTCTGGAAAGCTTGCTCCTTGGGTCTCTGTTTGAATTGATTTAATTTACAGTCTCTGGGCTGTGCATTTATCATAACGAGTTGATAAGGACTATTGTTTCAGTTAACTCCTTGCAGGACTCTTGCCTGGACTTTCTGTTGGTGAATGCAGTTAATTCCTAATGTGTAAATAAAGAGGGGTTTTTCTTTGCAGGGAGTCTGTTTCTTGCTTCTGCGAAGACTGGGTCAGAATAATCCTCCTCTCATTCCCTCCCATTTTCCCTCACTCTATTTCTCTCTCACACACACATAGAACTACTGAACTATTGTAACTACTAGGAAAAAGTCTATTAATTATCCATTCCAAACCAGTTTCCAAACCTAGATAGAATGTCTTTAACTACTTCTGTTCTTTATTGTTATTGCTTAGTTCATTTCCCATGCAATAAATCTGACCAAACAGGAGCTTAGCAAAGAGCTGAGAGAAAGCTCTGATATTTTACAACAGGAACATAAAACTGTATCTCATCTTCACATTCCAGCACTAGTCTACAAGTGTTCATCTTATAACTTATGGCTTCTTTTTTACTACCGGGACATTCAACCTGCATTTTAAATTTTGTCCTTAAGTGATGGTTAAGGTTTTGCAGTGAAATATCCAGACTCAGACATGGAAGGTATTAGGCAAGTCATTTTAATCCAGCCCAGCCTGGCTTCATTCACAAACAACACTATGCAGAATATTGGCTTATCATGCAGGAGCAGTCTATTATCTACAAGCTGCAGCTGGACTCTCCTTGGCTCTTTCTTAGCAGGGCCTTGGCTCTGCTAAGGGCTCCTAGCCTTGCTTAAGACCCTTGCTTGGCCCTGCTGACGACTCAGCCTTGGCTCTGTCTCTAGCAGGGGCAGGCAACTTAGTGTAGCCAACAGCCTCACTTTAAAACAAAGAAAAGCTTTTTAAAAATCCAGCTCTCTGCTGACAGCCTTGGAAGGGTAGAGGTAGAATTTTATGCCTCTTTTGGAAGGTTGGAAGGTTTGGGGAACTACATAGCTTTCATGTCTCCCCACATTTTATCCCTCCAACAGTCTTGTGAGAGAAGTTAGGCTGAGAGATACTGACTTGGTCAAAGCCACAAAAAGACAGGAGTGGATCCAAATTTCATCTGGCCTGCTAGTTCTTCCCAGTCCTAAAAATAGAAAGCAGAATGATTGCTTGATTTAATACTGTATTTTTGCAATTGTTGAAAGTTAGTCATTCTAAAGCAATCCCCCAGGTTGAGTATCACTATCATTCTGTACCTGAAAATTACATTTTTAAATGGATATATTAAATGGATTTTCCATCAGAATCATTTTATAACTGATTCTGTAATTGAGACACCCACTTCAAAAGTTTTGATAAATTCTTCTGAGATGCTTCTCTTTTTGGACTATATAGATATAAAGGAATCTAATTATCCTTAAGCAGCCCTTTGGTGTTCGGAGAAATAGCTCTACCTAGATAAAAGGTGATGCCTCTTTATCAATTATTGGAAGGATTGGCTATCATTTATTCTATATGAGAAGGGAGTATGAAAACAGGGAGTTTAGTTTTCCTCTAAAACACATTACGGTATAATATAAAAGGGAAGGGAATTAAATTGATAACTAAACGTATCCATTTTAGATATTATTGTCTTAAAAATCCTTCATTTGCTAAGCAAATACAGGATGATCACAGTGCTTCTAGACTGGTAATTTGTATTTCTGCCAAAAAAATGAACAATGGCCTTTGTATGCTTGTTTCTTTGCAGTAATTGAAAAATCTGTACTTGTTTTTTAGAAGTACAGATTTCATGGTAGCCATAGAATTAATGATCTGGTTATTATTTTGTGTGTGCTTGTGCGCATGCACCTACATATTGCCCCCTGGATTTTGTTAGAAAATAGTTTTATTAATTGCTGGGGAGAATATAATTTCAAGATTCTCCAAATATTGTGGAAATATTCTCCAATATTTTCAACATGAAAACATTTTCCAACAATTTGTCAATGGTTGTATAAACATCACTAAAAAAAGCCCAGCCTACAATGTTCTTGGTTGATTTCTTCCCATGACATTTAATTAATGCGAAAAACCAGAGAGGCTGCTGGCCACATGAGAGATAATTGTACAAGGTAAAGTAGGACATTCACCCAGACCCCTTGTCTGTTCATTATTAAATAAGTACAAAAATATCCCACTCCACAAGATGCATCAAATGAATAATAACTGATAAAATAAAGCAGAATTCTTGGTCTAATCTTAATTCATTTCAAAATAATTTCAGAGGAATAATTTTGGATGAAGTTTTGTGGTTGTGAATAAGATTTTCACATTTGATTATATGATACTGATCAGTATACCTGGGTATCCTCTTATCTTTCTCTGTGCAGTCATTTCTTATAGGAGCACAGCTTTTCTGATTTCTATGATATCATAAAATATCATAAAGGCTTTCTCAGGTATAGCAGCAGGGCATCCAGGGAGGTTGAAGAATGATGAAAGGGGAGGAAAAAAAGAACTAGGAATACCCACCCACTGTAGCAGCAATTCTCTCTACTGCCTTCGAATGCAAATTCAAAAGCATATTGAAAATAAGATAGAGATTGAAGCACATTTTGCAACAGAAGAAAATGTTTGGATAATGATAAGACTATTTTAGCATAGTACTCATGGTATCGGCATATTTTTTTGCAGAATTGTCCAGAGGGCTTTTGACATCATTGCTGCATAAAGAAGATTGGAATGGATTTTAAGCCACTTATTAGCCAGAATGGCTTTGGATAGGGGAACATGATCATCATCTAAGGGATCTGTTCTTTAAAATTGTTTGGAGTCATTCCACTTTCTTCTTTGTGAGGTTATGTAACAGATCCATGTCTGAACTCTCAAGTGGATTTTTTTAACAGAACCCGGTTGACAGGCTGTGAAACTGATGTTCCATTAAGTGCTCAACTTCAAAGGAAAATAGAAACATTAAAGCTTCCTTTATTTTTTCTCACTATAAATTGTGGACCTTGTAGGTCACTGAAGAACTGTGACTGTATATGTGTTGAAAGTAAAAGATGTCAATCTTTCTGTCTCCTGGGTGTCTAAACTATCAACATAGTTGATTACATAATTCACAGAGAGCTTCTTGGTTACTGTCTTGCAAGCATGAATTAGGAGCAGGATGAAGATGAATCTGTAAAAAAAACTGAAACAGGTCTTCCCTGTTAGTTTGATGGAAACTGATTCTTAGCAGACCAAATCTATCAACTAGAGAGTCCATTTGTTTCACTTGAATGTTTCAGCCATTCAAAAGAATTCCTAAATCCCCTTTGTTTTCTCACCCCATCACAGTAAAGTGTGTTCTGAAGGAAAATACTGCCTCTTTTGTACAAAAATTGGCTCTATTATAATGGCAAATTCTTTACTAAGATTAATTCAAATATAGCAAAACATATTTAAAAAGAGATGCCTTATGTCTGTCAATCAGGCCATAGAAATTTCTAAGATCACCATATGATCACTATTATTATGCTGGAAAAAGACCAGGTCCAGAATGCTTCCAGCATTACCAACTAAGAAATAGTGTAACATATTTCATCTTTTTCTTGGTAGCTAAACAAATTTGAAGAAAAAAAGTAGAAGGAGAAACAGAAAGGGTATAAATAAACATGGCATTTCAATGTTGACCTTACACAGTTGAGGTAGACTATTCTATGGATTTTACAAGCAATAGATGAAACAGTGAACTACATCTTGACTGCACTATTTGTAAGGATACAAAAATGTGATAACAAGAACTGTATGTCACACTGTGATTAAATTTCCTTTTTAACCAATAGGGAAATAAAGAATAGTGTTCTTAAAGAGAAAACAACATAGCGCTTATCTAATACTCTCCCTCCAAAACCCAATTAGAATTTCAATTTTTTTAATAAAACAGTGTAGAAAGTTATAACTTCTTTATCCAGAATCTGTGGATCAGAATCAGAAAAGGGAATTTATATGCTTATTAAACGTATCTTCTAATTACATGGAAATTTAGATGTCTGTTGTCTTCTTATGACTAGAGATAGAAAGTGGTTTTATTATAGAAACATTTCAGTCAAGAAGGCTGATGTTGCCAACTATAAGTTTTCAGTATTGTAGGCAAATTGGTGTGCTATCCTTTACTGATTACTTTCAGTGATTGCATAACCACCTCAAGAGTATTAAGTTAGTCATGTTCTGAGCAGAAAGTTTGAATCAATTTCCATAATCCAGAGAATCTATGAAACTTCAACATATATATTTTTCTTTCTCTCTATCATCTATTGCAATGTTTTGCTGCAATGTAATGACCCCATTACATTGAAGTATTCAAAGTGAAACGAGAACTATATGGTAGTAGTCAACTCTGAGTAGCTAATTAATACTGGGATAATTTGTGGGCTGCAGTGGCTCACATGGTAAGACGCTGGGCCTGGGCACTGCTGAGGTCGGTGGCTCCATTCCCATGAGTGAATTAACTGCATAGGGATAAGAAATGAGCCTCCCCCAATTGCCTTCTGGCATTCAGCATCCTGCCAGTAAAAGATAACACCACCCCAAAAAAAATCCTTTCACAGAGGCGGGCAGCCATTTCGGTGATCCCTGGCTAACACATGCCATATGTTAAAAAAAACCTGTGATAATTCAGACAGAAAGAATCTTCAAGCTCCAAGTCATTTAGTCACTTAGATTTGAACACAATCAACTTTTAAATACTTTTGGGATTCCGCCAGAGGTGAAATCCAAAATTTTTCTCTACCAGTTCTGTGGCCGTGGCTTGGTGGGCATGGCAGGGGAAGGATACTGCAAAATCCCCATCCCTCCCCACTCCTGGGGGAAAGATATTGCAAAATCTCTATTCCCACCCCACTCTGGGGCCAGCCAGAGGTGGTATTTGCTGGTTCTCTGAACTACTCAAAATTTCCGCTACCGGTTCTCCAGAACCCGTTAGAATCTGCTGGATTTTACCACTGGATTCCACTAGGTTTTTTAATGGTGATGTTAATTTTGTGTATGACTTAACTTTGTAGAATCCCCCAAATTTATAACTTCTTCTTTTAAAGTATACAAAATAAAATGCAAACCTTCAGTTCTTGGTAGTTATTGATATCTACATTCATATCACATTATAATTTATAACTGCTGGCAGTATAGATGAAATTAATTTTACCCAAGATTCAAAGTATTACCATATTTTTCAGACTATAAGACATATAAGACGCACCTAGCTTTTTGGGAGGAAAACAAGAAAAAAAAATCTGCCTCTGCCTCCCAGCAATTTGCTTTCTTGCAGCAAGCAGCAAACAGTGTGGTCAGCTTCAGCACAGTCTGATTTAACACAAGCAGCTAATTGGTAGTTGGAGATGCCTCCCAGAATACCTCCTATCATCTGTTCCAGCTGCAGAGATTGCTGCCACCTATTGGCACCACTGCCCATCACCACTGCCATCTATTGCCGCCTCAGTGTACTCCATTTTTTGTCTCCATGCATCCTATTTCCAGCCCATTCTGAAAATGGGGTGTGCAGAGACGGTAATAGGTGGCAGCGACGATGGGCGGTGGTGATACCCAATGGCTGGAACAGCTGATAGGAGATATTCTGGGAGGCAGCTCCAACCACCAATTAGCTTCTCGTGTTAAATCAGGCTGTCCTTAAGCTGACCACACTGTTTGCTGTTTACTGCATGGAGGCAAATTGCTGAGAAGCAGAGGGCAAAGAGTGGCAGCTGACAGGTGGGCGGGGTTTTGTCAACATTTGCTGCATAAGAAACACAAACATTTCTACCCACTTTTTTGGGTGTGTGTGGATCTTACAGTATACTCCGTCTTATACTCTGAAAAATACGGTACATTTTTCTATGTTATATTAAAGCAGGGGTGTCCAAACTACGGCCCGCGGGCCAACTGCGGCCCGCGGGTCAGTTTTTATTGGCCCGCAGCAAATTCTCGGTGGACAGTGGGGTGCGGCCCCCGTCCTGGCCCCTAAGGAAGCCGCCGCTCGCCCGGTTGCAGATGCGGAGTGGCTCCGCTGAGGCGATCCCCGCCCACCCGGGGCTGTGGGCCGGCCATTCCGCCACTGGGCTGTAGGGGGCGCCCAGGACGCCCATGGCTCCAGCCCGGCCCACCAGACAGAGGAAGAGGCGGGCGGGCGGCGACGCCCATCGTCCCCACGCGGGGCTGCAGCCCCGGAAGCCAGGCGTGCGAGGCGCTCTGCTTCCCAGCCCCGCGCGGGATCCTCTACGGGCGCGGCACTCTGCATGCGCTCAGGGGGCGCTTACTTGTCGCGGATGATGGTCTGCAGCTCCCGGATCTGGTCGTTCATGGGCAGGAGTTTGAGCTGGGCCGCCGCCGATCCGGCCAGTCGTGACGCCGTCGGCGCTGCTGCTGCTGCTGTCCGGGCTCAGGCTGTCACCGCTGCCCGGGCCGGGGGTCGGCGAAGCGCAGCTGCCGAGGCCCGCCCTCGCCGGCATCCCGCCTCTGCCCCGCCGGCCCCCCCCCGCGCCGGCCGCAGCAAGCCATCCCCTCCATGCGCCGCCGAAGCAGCCGCCGCGGCGCCCCGCCACATGCTCCGCTTTACCTCAGCCGCGGGCCCGTGTGCCGGCCCGTGACGCGGCCGAGCTCGCCCGCTCCCATTGGCCGCCGCGCCTGCCGCTCGCGCCGCCACTCGGCGTTCGAGGAGGGGCCGGTGCCCGCCCACTCGCCCCTAGTTAGCCCGTCCCTTTCTGGCCTGGGTGGGAGCCGCGTGGCACACCTGAGTGGCTGCGAGGCGGTGCGGGCCTCGCCTGGGCCTCCCGGAGTCCCTCCATTGGCTGCTGTGTCTCCCTCAGTGGGAAGAGAATTCATGACGGACGGAAAATCCCCAGTAAATACATGCTGGTTGCCAAAAGCTTGACTTTTGATGTAACTGGGGATGCTGCGAAGGTCATAAATGCTAAGACTGGTGGTAAGTCACTTTTTTCAGTGCTGTTGTATTGGTCGCTAAATGAGTGGTTGCAAGCCGAGGATTACTGGTAGCCGCTGTCAGTATTTAGGTCTCTATGTATTTAGGTTTCTATGCCCATAGCCACATCCACTCAGTCACATGAGGAGTTAGCCACGCCCACCAGTCACATGACCACCAAGCCACACCCCAAAATAAGCCACGCCCACAGAACTGGTACAAAAAATTTTACCCCACGCCCCCACCCCCGTGGCCCGGGCCTTTGCTTATTTTTCTGTATTTGGCCCTCACTCAAAAAACTTTGGACACCCCTGTATTAAAGCATGCTGTACTAAAACTGCCATACTCTTTTCATTCTTATTAAAATATTAATAAACCAAGTATCAAGGGTTCGAGATGACCAGATTAAGTACAATGAATGTATATGAGTTATCAAAGAAATTTCAAGATGATAGTGCTTTGATCCCATCAATAGCAAAAAAAGCAGTTTCTTTAATCCAATTAAATTTTCCATATTTACTATAACCTTAGGAAATGCTTGGATATGTGATGATTATATCTGTTCATGCTCAATGCACTGAAAGATTAGATGATGTGAATAACCATATCGTAAGATCTTTGCCTCAATCTTCATATTCTTGGAAAAAAATAACACAATCCCACCTACTTCCCTCTAGTTATATTGAATTTTCTCACCCATAATTCCTTGTCAGTGTGTCCAGTAGAAACTGGATTAATTTCTGTTAAGCAAGGCATATATAAATTTCACACATGAAATAAAATCACTTTTTATTTTCAATAATGTAAGTCATTTTATATGACTACAATATTATGGAGAATAGTATATAGAAAACACTAGAATCTTGATTCAGTTTGACCTAGAGATTCAAAACAAACCAATACAATTTGAACCAATTTGAGATTTAGTTGAGAAAAAAAGTTCTTAAACTATAACAAAGAAATAAAAACTTCAGCTGCTTCAGGTTTGGGTTAAAATAACATTTTCCATCAAGAAAATATTAATTACCTCAGATACCAAATGCTCCTTTGCAACCAATTTTTGAATTATTTGCTCTGTACCTCTCTCAAGACAAAGATAGCAAGGATGAAGAAAGAAAATAACAGAAAATTCAAAAATGCCCCTACCAACAATCCTAGAGAGATAAGTTGCTCAATCAAGGCTGAAAGTATCTACTACAATTAAAAAAATAATAATTAAAAATTAAAATGCGTTTAAAAATAACTGACTTTTTTTCCCATTTCATTTTTGGAGTTCCAAGTATGGCACCTCAATTAAGAATTTCCATTACTTGCCCTTGTGAAGTGGTGTAGCTTTGTTGTTTGTCACTGGGTTTTCAGCATAGTGGCTGAAAAATTTGGAGACCCAAAATTCTGTCAGTTTTATTAGGTAGACCAGATAGACGAGCTAATTCTAATCTTTTGTACAGTTACTTTAACAGAAGTAACTTTACAAAAAAGTTGCAAGTCTGAAAGTACAATTTCCCCACTGTCTACAGGCAAATTGTCCAACTTCAAAGAAAGTTGTCTATTCTAATATATGTGTATGTATACAACACATGCATTCAAACATAAATGCACAGTATTTCAGAAACTCTTGTCCTCTTTCAAAGAGTGAAGAAGGTGATGGGATGTTAATTATAAATACAATAGTTCTATTATTTAGTTAAATCTCATGTAAATCTCTCCTAGCATCCAAAGAACTTTGGCTTCTTTCATCTGAATCATTGAGCTTCATTGCTGGTTAGAATGACTACCTTAATTTAACATAAAATCAATGTAAAATATTGAAAAGCTACTTCTGTTCGAATCTAAATGCAACACTATAGAATGCTGTTAGCAAAATGTATCACCGAACTCAGCAATATGGCACAATTAGCAGATCTAATCATTCAGCTTTTCAAACTTCTATTAAATGCAATTATTATTCATTTATCAAGAGCAGAAAGTCCCACTTCACTGTACAAGTTAAAACGCAATTAGGTGCAGTAGGGCAGAACAAATTTGTCAGCATAGAATGGGTTACAAAGTACACCCAAGCTTCATGAGGCTTACTAGTCAGGCTCATCATTCTCCTAGGACATAATATACCACTAAATATGCTGGATCATTAGCAAAATTACTTAGCTAAAGAAAGACAATATTAATAGAATTCTGTAATACTTTACAGGAATAGCAACTTGTTAAACATCTCCAGGAAATAATTGGACTTCAGTCAAATGCATTAACTCACTATGTTTTTAACAACAGAATCTAGGCAAGCGATTTGCTTTGGAGAACTCATATGTCGGAATCACGGAAATGGAAAAAAATTCTTTAGACCATCATTTCTAGCTCTTTGCTCAGTACAAGTACCCAAGTTGGAGCATCTCTGAGAGATGGCTCTTCAATGTTTGTTTAATCCACCAAGGAACATCTTTTGTCAGTAATTAGTTCCATTGCTGAACCATTTTACTTCTTATCAAGTTTCTCTCAAACATTCAATTGGAATATTTATTTCTATATGTTTATTCTATATACTAAAGAAATTCAAAATAGATCTAAACTAAATATAAAGATGCTACATCGTTCCTTATGGTGCTCTGATTGTCTGATCATCCTTGTAACTACCTCTGAAACTTTTCCAGTTTATTACAATTCTTGCTAAATTGTAGTGCTGAGAATGGATACAATATTCCAAGCTGGGACAACATGGGGTCTGATCAATACAAAATAAAGTGGAATTTCTGCAGTCTATCATCAGTTATACTTCCAGACTTCCTCTTAATACAGCCCAAAATTGCATTTGCCCCTTTGAAACCAGACAGCACTGCAGATTGATATTCAATATGAAATTAATTTTAATTCTTTTTTAAAATTATACTTTTATGAAAAGTTTTAATTACAGTGGTAAAGAGTAATTGAAACTAAAATAAAAAGAGTGCAAGAAAGCAGAAATGTGAAAAGAACACTCCCCAAAAACAACTTCTCACCCTCACCATGAGAATTATGATCAACAATTTCATAATTTCTTCACCTCCTCTTAATTAACACATATAAAACTCTTGGGTTATTAAGATAACCCATCTTAATAGGCAAATCAAATAAGTAATGCCTTCTCCAATCCAATTATCAGCAAAAAGTCCAAACAGGGCTCTAAATATTTCTCATTTAGAAAATTCAGTGTTTCAAATCTCAACACTTAGCTGTAAACAAAACCCCATTTAAAAATCCTAGCGTAAACAAAAACCACCCAAAGCTTAATATTACAGAGACAATTTCTTTTTTAAAAAGGACAAGTTCCAATATACAACATTTTTTTATTACAAATGCCAATAATTACAAAGAAAACCATCCCAAACAGCAACATATTCCATTCAAGCAAACATTTTATATCTCAACTGTAAACAAATCTACATTCAGACATATAAAGTAATCTCAGTATCCTAATAAAAACAAAAGACTAAAATATAACATAACAAAACAGGGATAATTTTTTCTTTAAAAAGAACAAGTTCACAAACACTTCTTATTTTAAATAAAAAGTTAAGCAGAGATCCAGTTTAAGTGCTATCAAATTAGGATATATAAAATAACTGTACGGGGGAAAAGCTTGAACTCAAAGTGAAATGTAAGGAAATCCAATATATACCACATGTTTCTGGTTGTGATATTGGCAAATCCAAAAAGAACCACCTAAAATGACAATATGTCCCATTTTAACCCCAAACTAATTTTGTATTCCATTTTTAAAAATACAATCCTGTTTCTTTCTCTGAATCCATGCAGATAGTTGTTGATCCTTGTTTCTAATTTCTTCAATATACTAAACAGTGTCTTTTGTAACCCACAAAAAGAAATTGTTCCAATTGCTCTCTGGGATTGTCATTTGTATTCTTGATTTTTTAAAAAGCCTCCTCCAATTTTTTTTTCTTTATATCTGATGACAAATTCTTTTTCAAAGTCTTGTTCTGTTTTTCTCGGGTAGAATTTGTTGCATTTTCCGTTACATCTTCTTCTGGGAACAGATTGTTCCCAAGAAGACACAACATAACTGACATAATTGATTCAAAGTCCCAGTGTATTTCCCAGTGCAAGCTAGTTCCTCAAAGATATCTCTGAATGGCTTTCTTTATAAGTTACTTGTCTTATTATGTCTCCAACACAAACCCATTTTTCTTTCCCACAAACATTTATTCTTTAAAAATAATTTCAAACTTATATTTAAAATAGCAATTTTTTCTAAACCCTTAATTGGTTTGCAACTTTTTTGTCTTGCTTTTGCTGTTTATTTTAAATAATAATACATCTTCATTTTCTTATATTAAGAATTCAAGACCTACATCCAGTGTTTGCAGTCATGTCACTCTGAAGCTGTCTAACTTATCTGAAGCAGTTAATAAGCATTTTATGAAAGTGCTTAGCAAGAGAACCTTTAAAACAGGGTTCTCCAACCTTGTCAACTTTAAGACTTGTGGACTTCAATTCCCAGAATTTCTCAGCCAGCAAAGCTGGCTGAGGAATTCTGGGAGTTGAAGTCCACAAGTCTTAAAGTTGAAGTCCACAAATCTTAAAGTCTTAAAGTTGCCAGGGTTGGAGAGCCCTGCTTTAAAAAGATCCTGTTTGTGGGTGGAGTGGGGAATTCTTCCATCTCCTGATTCTTCCCCCATCCAGAAACCATTGTTTTTTGGTCTTTTCTTGAGATGTCATAGCTTGGGCAATTTCACATCCTCAAAGAGTCAAAGGAGTGAATCTACTTGTAGGTTTTCTATTGTAGGTTTTCTATTCATGGCCATAAATGTCAATTCCACCTTTCATGGAACGGTTTCAGACTGCCTTCTTCCTCAGAAATCAACTTCTGAATTAATTACTATTCTGAGATCTTTTTCATATAAACTATTCTCAGGAAAAAAATTTCATTCTATACTGATAAATAGATTTATATTTTCTTCACAAATGCCTTTAAATTTAATTCTATTATTGCAAGCATATTTCTATAACTTACAGTTTTTTCTGTCTCCTAATATAACAGCTTTCCCATACTCACATATATACCCACTGAATTGTTGTGCCATATTTAAAAAGCTGATATTTAATCAAAATGTCAAGTGGTACTTTATTATTATTATTTTGCTGAAATAAAGCTAATTTTATCCTACATTATTCTTATCAGATCAATGAAAATATCTAAATCCATGTTGACTTCTGATATTTACTATATTGTTTCGAAGGACTTATAGATCATAGTATTCTTTGCAGCAGGGGTTTTCAATTTTTTTCCAGGCCAAGGAAACTGATAATTTTTTTAAAATCCCATAACCTCTCATCAACAGCTGAAGCTCTAGTGGAAAAAAATGCTCTGTTTGAGTTAAATGTTTTGCCTTCAGCTTCTCACAAAACACCATCAGGTTCTTCCCCAACCTTGGATCCCATAGAACAATTTAGAAAAACTGTTCCAGTAGCAGTAGCAGTAGCAGTATCAGTATCAATCACTTAGCAATAACACTTAGACTTACCTACCACTTAATAGCACTCTCTGAGCAGTTTATAGTGTCAGCATATTTTCCCCAACAATTTGGATCCTCATTTTATCAACCTCAGGAAAATAAAAGGCTGAGTCAACCTTGAGCCCATGAAGATCGAACTCAAGGCTGTGAATAGAGTTAGCGTGCAATCTAACCACTGTTATATCAAAATATATCACCTATAGTTTTCTGATTCCCACTACCACATTTTAAAGGTGGTAACATTTAACATTAACCATGAGTCTTCCTCTCTTCAAAAGTCTCCTGGTTGATTTCTCCTGCTTGAGTAGGGGGCTGGACTAAAAGATCTCCAAGTCTCTTCCAACCAGGGGTGAAATGCTCCCGGTTTGACCTGATTGCTCAATCCGGTAGCAATGGGGACAGGTAGTTCGGAGAACCGGTAGCAAAAATCCCTGCCCCCCAACCCACTGCCCACGCCTCACTGTTCGTCTTCTCTGTCTCTGAAGCTCTCGGTGGTGATATAGCTGCAAACGGCCTTAAATGACTGCCGCGGCACTTCAAAGGGCCGCACTACAGCTGATTAGTGCTGTAGGCAGCTAGTAGACCAGTGCCTCTATTTTTACTGTTCAAAAAGTTTTTATTGGTCAAAAAAGGTTTATACAAATACATATCAGGTATGGTAAATTTTCATTTTTCTTATGCTAGATAAGAATTTTGCTCAAATTTTAAACACATACAACAGCCATATGGCAAGCAGGTAACACGAAGTAGCTAAGTTTACAAATCTTACATACGCAATAAAGAAGGGTCAAGAATAAACAGAATATCATACAAAAGAGAATAAGGAAAACCAACACAATACCAAATATCTTTGTCACTTCCTAGTTTTGGATCTCAGAACTCTGGGTTCAGCCTAACCCAACTCCAGGGCCGCAACAGCGGCTGCCGCCTCCGCCCCATGGTCTATAACCTCCCCTTCTTCAATTCCTGGGTCATCTAATTCCAGGAGGGCTTTGTGTTCCTCCACGTAGGCCATAGCCTCCGCAATTGTACTAATTTTTTTCGTAATGCCCTCCCGGAAAATCATCAATCCCTCTGGCATCAGCCATCTGAAGCCTACTCCCTTCTGGTACAATTTGCTTGACAAAAAGTAATATTTCTTTCTCATTTCACGTACCTGTCTGGGAATCTGCCTCAGAATGGCTATCTCCCTGCCCCTATAAGTCAGTGCCCCACTCCTATGTTTTCTAAGAATTTCATCTCTCGTCTCTCTTCTCACAAATTTGACATGAACCTCTCTGGGAACTGCATGCGTGCGTGCATATTGTGAATTAACTCTATAAACTCGATCCACATCCCAATTCATAAAGTCAACACCTCTCCCAAGAAATTCTCCCAACAATTTAGTCACAACATCTCTCAAATCTTCTTGGTCCACTTCTTCCAAATTTTGAAACCTAAGGAAATAAGACATTTTATCCATCTGTAGTCCAAGCACAGCATTGCCTGTCGTCTCCTCTCTTTTCTGCACTGCCCGCATCTCACCCTCCAGACCTTCCACTTTCTGCTTGTTTTCTGCTGAGACTTGTTGAGTATCCTTTAAATCCTTTTGGATAGTCACAATTTCTGCTCTTATTTCCGTTTGGCCTCTTTGCAAATCATCCAGTTTCTTGTCCATATTGGATAACTTTTCCAGAATTCTCTCCATCTCTCCAGCAGTTGGTCTCTGACCTTTTGCCATTTAAAAAAAAAATTTCAAAATCCTCAGGCAAGCACAGTATCCTTGTAATTTCCTCCGGATCCACCGGGGGGCACTCACAGGAGCAACGAGTCCAGAGTACAGTTAGTCAACCAGGAAGCCGAAGGGAAGTGATGTCATCAAGATTCTCATAGTGAAGGCGGAAGCTGGACGCCACCATTGCTCCCCAGAGGGAGGGGGGGCCTCAAACCCTCCCTCCTAAATTTCTCCATCACCTCTTCTCTCCAGAGCTCCACAAAACCGGTAATCTTCTTATTTTAAGTTCTCCTCTCTCCAGAATGACTCGTGCTCCTTCCAGCCGCAGGGAGAAAACCCCCGCACTCCGGAGCACTCCACTCGCGTTACCGATATCCCTTCCTTCTCCATTCCTCAATTCTTCTCCGTTCCTGTTCACCACCAGGCTGCTGCAGTTATAAATCCAAAGCCCGGTGTCACGGGCACAGCGGCCCAGGCGACGACCAAAGTAATGGCCGTGGCCTGTGGCCTCCAAACCCCGCCGAGCCTAGGACGCGCCAGCATCGGTCCCCCCAGTCCTGTATGTCGGCTGGGAGACCCCTGGCGAGCCGTCCGTGCGGCAGGTGTCCTTTTCGGAACACCTGGCCCCTGGGGGCCTCGGCGGCGGCCGGATTCGGGCACTGGAGGCAGGAGAAGCCTCCAGACGACCGTTGCCACTGGACACCGGAAGTCGTCTCCCAGTGCCTCTATTTTTAAAGAAGGTAGACCAGTGCCTGACAAAAAAAGGCACTTGGTAGACCGGGGCCTCTTAGTAAAAGGCAATTGGTAGACCGCGGCCTCTATTTTTAAAGAAGGTAGACTGGGGCCTCTCAGTAAAAGGCACTTGGTAAACTGGGGCCTCTCAGTAAAAGGAAATTGGTAGACCGGGGCCTCTATTTTTAACGAATGTAGACTGGTGCCTCCCAAGTTTTGTATACTTTATTATTTTTATTTTTTATTATTATTGACCATGCCCATTCACTCACCTGACCACCAAGCCACACCCACAAATTTAGCCACGCCCACAGAACCGGTAGGGAAAATTTTTAGATTTCACTCCTGCTTCCAACCCTATTACATTATGGTCTATGGCAGGAGTGTCAAACTCAAAACCTGTGGGTGGGATCCGGCCCACAGGGTGCTTAAATCTGGCCCATAGGGCCAGCCTGGAAATAACAAAGGACCAGAAATAACAAAGGTGCCTCTGCTGGCCAAAATTGCCACAGGGGGTGTTTTGCCCCATTTTTGGCCCCCTACAGCAGTTTGCAGAGGGCATTTTTGACCCATTTTTGGCCCCCACAGCCTCTTACAGCAGTCTGATGGCTGAAAATGGACCACGCCGGCCATTTTCAGCCCATTTTCAGCCCCCATGGCCTCTAACAGCAGCTTGGCAGCTGAAAATGAGCTGCGGGGGGCACGCACACATTTTGTATGTGTCTTTCTCAGCCCCATGCACTCTATCTTCCTTACTGTTGGTTGCTTTACACATGATTCCTGGTTTCATCCAGTTTAAAAATATGGAACAGGGCTAATCCAAAGAGATTGCTCGCTTACAGTATCTGTGGGTGTAATGTAATTTGCTTGGTTTGACTTACAGCTGGATTGTGTTATCTCCCCCATAATGGTTTGTAAGCAATATAGTGAGCCTAAAAACTTAAAACACAGAACATGAGTGGATGTAGGATATGGTAGTATGCACAAGCGATAATATTTTTTAATGCAGTATGTCATGTAAAAACGTCCAGTAGTTATTTCTAAATTGTGATTTACTGTGTAAAGCATAAATGGCTGAATTTATACAGAATACACCACAGTCAAAATCAAATCATATTATGACTGGATAGTGTGCAAATCTGGCAGATAAAAGCAGCTTTTGTAAGGTATGCATAAAACTCAGTGAAGTCAGTGAGATTTAATTGTGTATCCAGTTATAGTCCAAATGGACCTGGAAATATTTCCACACAGCATGCATATTTTCTGAATCTTTCTAGACATTTAGCAATATATTGTGATGATTTTGTTGTATTGTGCAGTGTTCCTCTTTACAATGGATATCTGGAATAAAATTTTAATGTTTTCAAAGAATTCTATTAAAAATGAAAAATGGGCGGTCAGCTAAAGTATTCAACATAGAATTAGTTAATATTTCAAAGGACAGATTCAACAGGGAAAAGGGAAACCTGAGTTGATATTGCCCAAGCAATAACAAAGAGTGTACAATTTTGTTATTTGGGGATGGAGAAATGCCATAAATAAGGCAGATGGATTAATGCATGAAGAAGACAAGAAAGGAGATATGGATGCATTAAAGATAAATTGATTATTTTGTTTAAAAGTATTTTAAAGTTCTAAATGTTAATTTATCATTCAACCCAGTAAGTATAAATATAACACCCTGGATCAATGGTGGTATTCAGCTGGTTATATCCAGTTCGGGCGAACCTGTATAGGAGGCTGCAGAAGGCTCTGCCCTTCCGCCTGGATGTCATCACACCCCGTTTTGATTGCTCTGCGCATGCTGCATAGAGGTGGAGCATGCGTGCGCATGCTCACATTTGTGAACCAGTAGTGAAAGTAAGTGAATACCACCCGTGCCCTGGATATTGTTTAGGTTGTCTTAACTCACATTAGGCTTTTGAACATCTCTGTTCTGACAATATTATGCACATATCCAAATCTGCTCCTATACAAAAGAATCAAGCCCCATAGAAGCTGGGAACTCTACATATCTTTAATCTCTACATTATGGAATTGAGACTATTTGTGCCAGAAGGTAAATCTCCCTTTGTCTGGAATAGCTGTTTTGAATGCAAAGGGGAAAAATGCATCTTGAGCCTGTGTCAAACGCCCACCATGGCCACGCCCACCCCGACCACTCCCAGAATGACCATACCCACCCCAACCACGTCCACTCAGGCCCTCAGAGCTCAAACACAACCCTGATGTGGCACTCTATGAAATCAAGTTTGACACCCCTAATCTATGTTCTATGTCCTGTTGTTTAGCATTTCACCCATTCTCTGGGACTTCTTAAATACATTCACTTTCTATCTTAGGATGTGATTCATCTGATCATGGAGATTAAAATGTCTTCAAAGACAAACAGCTCTTACCTGGTATATCAGTAATAAATTTGATCCCTGCCTGTTTATACTGGTCTTCACCATTGCCTGGTAAAACAATATTTTGTTCCCGTTAAATACCAGATATTTAAGATTTGAATAGCTCCATCTTTTTTCTTTTTTAACATTTTGTCATATTCATAGAACAGTCTTAAATTTGGCATTACAAGCAAAAGTGCATAGTAGAAATAATATGAATGTTTTCATTGTGTCACAAATGATACACAATTTGCTTCAACAAGGTACTGTGTACCTTTAAGTACTCTGTGAAGACTTCTTTGCAATTACTGGAAAATGCTGAGGAGTGATTCTAAAACATGAAGTTGCTTTCACTTCAATTGTTCCTCCACACTAATTCTATTTTGACAATATATATTACCTTAGTCCAGGTCTGCAAACTTGGCTCTTTTAAGACTTGTGGACTTCAACTCCCAGAGTTCCTCAGCCAGCTTTGCTGGCTGAGCAAAAGAGCCAAGTCTTAAAAGAGCCAAGTTTGCAGACCCCTCCCTTAGTCCATACATTCTTTCCTTTTCCTATGTACTTCCTGAAGGAATTCTTTATATCCAATTTAATTATATCCAATTTATATAGTTATTTTATACTTATATTCATATATATTCATATATATGCTCATATTTTATATATATATATATATATACATACATACATACATATATATATATACATATATATATATATAGGTCTTTGGTTGTTCGGGTTTTCTCCCGTGTAAAATTGGAAGTGTCTTGGCGACGTTTCAACAAAGTCTCATTCGTCATCTTCAGGCTGGTGTTTACAGCTTCGTGCTTCTGGGAGCAATGTGTGATCGCAGCTGTTTCTTCCTTTTAACTGCTAGTGGGGGTTTGAACTGATTGGGTGGGAGCTTGGCTGGGCTCTGATTGGCTGGGGGTTTTGTGCTCTGATTGGATGGGGGTGTCCTGTTGGGATGGGGGCTTGGTTGTGCTCAAATTAGTCTGAGTTGCAGGGGGATTTGAGCTGGTGAGCTGCACTGCTGCTGTTTGGCAGGAGGTATCATCTTATTTGTTCATGCTGCGTGGGCGTTTTTCTATCTCGATGGCTTCTCTAAACGAGTCCTTAACACTCTAAACGAGTCCCTAACATGAGGAATGACACCAGACCCACACTCATGAGGTCCACACAGGATGTCAGCACCACACATCCACCCAGAAAGCAGACCCAAACCCACACTGATCAGGAAGCATGACCAAGGACCAGAAGCCAGACCGCAGCTGCAACATTAGCCATTTCAAACCCCTCCAATCCATACATACAGCAGACTGACACCACTATGAAGATGTACGACCACGCGGCCAAACAGCAGCAGTGCAGCTCACCAGCTCAAATCCCCCTGCAACTCAGGCTAATTTGAGCACAACCAAGCCCCCATCCAAACAGGACACACTCCCATCCAATCAGAGCACAAAAAAACCCCCATCCAATCAGAGCACAGCTCACCCAATCAGTTCAAACCCCACTAGCAGTTAAAGGAAGAAACAGCTGCAATCACATTGCTCCCAGAAGCACAAAGCTGAAGCCTGAAGATGACGAATGAGACTTCGTCGAAGCGTCGCCAAGACACTTCAATTTACGCTGAGAGAACCCGAATAACCAAAGACCTATATACAAACACCCGCGAAAACCTCAGAAAACAAATATATATATATATATATATATATATATATATATATATATATATATATATATATATATATATATATATATATATATATGTTTTCTGAGGTTTTCACGGGTGTTTGTATGTAGGTCTTTGGTTATTCGGTTTTCTCCCACGTAAAATTGGAAGTGTCTTGGCGAGGTTTTGACAAGTCTCATTAAATCATCTTCAGGCTGGTGTTTACAGCTTCGTGCTTCTGGGAGCAATGTGTGATCGCAGCTGTTTCTTCCTTTTAACTGCTAGTGGGGTTTGAACTGATTGGGTGGGAGCTTGGCTGTGCTCTGATTGGATGGGGGTTTTGTGCTCTGATTGGATGGGGGTGTCCTGTTGGGATGGGTGTTTGGTTGTGCTCAAATTAGTCTGAGTTGCAGGGGGATTTGAGCTGGTGAGCTGCACTGCTGCTGTTTGGCAGGAGGTATCATCTTATTTGTTCATGCTGCGTGGGCGTTTTTCTATCTCGATGGCTTCTCTAAACGAGTCCCTAACATGAGGAATGACACCAGACCCACACTCATGAGGTCCACACAGGATGTCAGCACCACACATCCACCCAGAAAGCAGACCCAAACCCACACTGATCAGGAAGCATGACCAAGGACCAGAAGCCAGACCGCAGCTGCAACATTAGCCATTTCAAACCCCTCCAATCCATACATACAGCAGACTGACACCCACTATGAAGATGTAGCACGACCACGAATGCGAAGCCAAACAGCAGCAGTGCAGCTCACCAGCTCAAATCCCCCTGCAACTCAGGCTAATTTGAGCACAACCAAGCCCCCATCCAAACAGGACACACTCCCATCCAATCAGAGCACAAAAAAACCCCCATCCAATCAGAGCACAGCCAAGCTCCCACCCAATCAGTTCAAACCCCCACTAGCAGTTAAAAAGGAAGAAACAGCTGCAATCACACATTGCTCCCAGAAGCACAAAGCTGAAGCCTGAAGATGACGAATGAGACTTCGTCGAAACGTCGCCAAGACACTTCAATTTACGCTGAGAGAACCGACAACCAAAGACCTATATACAAACACCCGCGAAAACCTCAGAAAACAAATATATATATATATATATATATATATATATATATATATATATATATATATATATATATATATATATATATATGTTTTCTGAGGTTTTCACGGGTGTTTGTATGTAGGTCTTTTGGTTATTCGGGTTTTCTCCCACGTAAAATTGGAAGTGTCTTGGCGAGGTTTTGACGAAGTCTCATTCGTCATCTTCAGGCTGGTGTTTACAGCTTCGTGCTTCTGGGAGCAATGTGTGATCGCAGCTGTTTCTTCCTTTTTAACTGCTAGTGGGGGTTTGAACTGATTGGGTGGGAGCTTGGCTGTGCTCTGATTGGATGGGGGGTTTTTTGTGCTCTGATTGGATGGGGGGGTGTCCTGTTTGGATGGGGGCTTGGTTGTGCTCAAATTAGTCTGAGTTGCAGGGGGATTTGAGCTGGTGAGCTGCACTGCTGCTGTTTGGCAGGAGGTATCATCTTATTTGTTCATGCTGCGTGGGCGTTTTTCTATCTCGATGGCTTCTCTAAACGAGTCCTTAACACTCTAAACGAGTCCCTAACATGAGGAATGACACCAGACCCACACTCATGAGGTCCACACAGGATGTCAGCACCACACATCCACCCAGAAAGCAGACCCAAACCCACACTGATCAGGAAGCATGACCAAGGACCAGAAGCCAGACCGCAGCTGCAACATTAGCCATTTCAAACCCCTCCAATCCATACATACAGCAGACTGACACCCACTATGAAGATGTAGCACGACCACGCGGCCAAACAGCAGTGCAGCTCACCAGCTCAAATCCCCTGCAACTCAGGCTAATTTGAGCACAACCAAGCCCCATCCAAACAGGACACACTCCCATCCAATCAGAGCACAAAACCCCCATCCAATCAGAGCACAAGCTCCCACCCAATCAGTTCAAACCCCACTAGCAGTTAAAGGAAGAAACAGCTGCAATCACACATTGCTCCCAGAAGCACAAAGCTGAAGCCTGAAGATGACGAATGAGACTTCGTCGAAGCGTCGCCAAGACACTTCAATTTACGCTGAGAGAACCCGAATAACCAAAGACCTATATACAAACACCGAAAACCTCAGAAAACAAATATATATATATATATATATATATATATATATATATATATATATATATATATATATATATATATATATATATATATATGTTTTCTGAGGTTTTCACGGGTGTTTGTATGTAGGTCTTTTGGTTATTCGGGTTTTCTCCCACGTAAAATTGGAAGTGTCTTGGCGAGGTTTTGACGAAGTCTCATTCGTCATCTTCAGGCTGGTGTTTACAGCTTCGTGCTTCTAGGAGTAATGTGTGATCGCAGCTGTTTCTTCCTTTTAACTGCTAGTGGGGGTTTGAACTGATTGGTTGGGAGCTTGGCCGTGTTCTGATTGGGTGGAGGTGTGTTCTGATTGGTTGGGGGTTTGGCTGTGCTCTGATTGGCTGGGGGTGTGTTCTGTTTGGGGGGGCTTGGTTGTGCTCTGGTTAGTCTGAGTTGCAGGAGGATTTGAGTTGGTGAGCTGCATAGCTGTTGTTTGGCTTCGCATTCGTGGTCGTGCTACATCTTCATAGTGGGTGTCAGTCTGCTGCATGTATGGATTGGGGGGAGGTTGAAACGGCTAATGATGCAGCTGCGGTTTGGCTTCTGGTCCGTGGTCGTGCTTCATCATCGGTGTGGGTTTGAGTCTGCTTTCTGTGTGGATGTGTGGTGGTGACATGCTGTGTCGCACTCGTGAGTGTGGGTCTTACATCTTTCTTCATGTTAGGAACTCGTTTGTCGATAAGAGTGGGTTTCCAAATGGCTGGTAGGTGGGAGGTATCATCTCGTTTATTCATGCTGTGTGCGCGTTTTTCTATCTTGATGGCTTCTCTGATTATTCTGTTGTTAAAGTGTTCAGTTTTGGCGATACTTCTGGTATTTTTAAAGTCAATTTTATGTCCTGTGGCTTTAAGGTGTTGGACCAGGGAAGAAGCTGGTTCCTCTTTTCTGACTGAGTTTTTAATGTTCTTCAGTGCGTGCACTTATTCTTCTGTTGGTTTGTCCGATGTATGTGGTGCTGCAGGAGGTGCATGGGATTTCATATACTCCTTGATTTTCTAACTCAATTTTGTCTTTGGGGTTTCTTAGGATGGTGGATATTTTTCGGTTTGTGCAGAATGCTGTCTTGATGTTGTGTTTGTGGAGGATTTTGCTGATTCTGTCTGTGGTGCCTTTTATATATGGGAGGAGGGCTTTGCCGTTTTCTTGTTCTCTGTCTTGGATTTTAGTGGAGGTTTCTTTATGGATTAGTTTGGTAATATTATTTCTTTGGAATCCATTGGATGTTAGTACGTTAGTGAGAGTGTGTAGTTCAGTTTTTAGGTATTGTTCGTCAGCTAAGCGTTTTGTTCTGGAGATGAGTGTCTTGGCTACGGAGTTGATCTGTGCTGGGTGGTGGTGTGAGACTGCGTGCAGATAGTGTTTTGTGTGTGTTTTCTTCTGGTAGATGGTGTGTCCTAGGGAGCCATTGGATTTCCTGTAGACTAAGACATCCAAGAAGGGAAGTTGGTTGTTAGCTTCTGTTTCCATGGTGAATTGTATACACACACACACACACACACACACATAATATTATACTCATATATATGCTTATATATTATATAGTTACCTCGTGCTTATGCTTATATATACGGTTGTGACAAAATAAATAAATAAAAAATAAATAAAATAAAAAATAAATTGGGCTTTTTTTCTTGGCATCCCTTTGTATATCTTAGTTTTCTGGTCTTTGCAGTTCTCACTACATGTGTGTATCTTTCCATGGTGGCTTCTCCCTCTTTCTATCACCCATGCATTATGCATCTTTTTTCCCCTTTGATTTTCACTGTAAGACTATATTTCCTTATTCTTTTCCCCTTATTTTCCCCTCCCTTTTGTAATGTTTGTTGTGAGGCTTAAATATTTATTAGACTGAAATCTATTATTGGATTTCTTGATTAATCCTTGAATACTTTCTTTAATATTGCTCTTAAGAAACTCCAATCTTACTCAAGGTCAAAATTATCATGTTTTGGATACATTTTATGAAGACCTGGCTCTCTTGAGAAGACACTAATGCTGGAAAAGATAAAAGGAAAATATCAGGTGAATAGTAGCAAGGGGCATGATCTTGATTACAATGGAGATGGGTGCACTATTGAAAAACCCAAGGCCAGGTGAGGAAAGATCAACCTGGGGAAGATCTAACTATGTAGTCACAAAGAATCAACATCAATTTGATCATATCACAAATATCATCTATCTATGATGTATCACAGAGTGGTTGATTGTTGTAGGGAGAGAGCATTATGTATGCTAGTTTGAGCTTCTGTACGTACAAGTGGTGTATTCAGAACTGTGGTGGTGCAGTGGTTAAATGCCGTATTGCAGGCATACTCTGCCCACAGCCTGGAGTTCGATCCTGATTGACTCAAGGTTGACTCAGCCTTCCATCCTTCTGAGGTCAATAAAATGAGGACCCAGATTGTTGGGGGAAGTATACTGGCTCTGTAAGCCACTTAGAGACTGTAAAGCACTATGAAGTGAAATATAAGTTTAAGTGCTATTACACATACATGCATATGCAGACACATGCACACACAAACACCTTAGTTATGTAATTCATATACAGTATATACTCTCTCCTACATGATATTATTAAAGATTTAAAAAATACTGTGGCATAAGGTATTGATGGATCTTAATTTAAATTATCAAGATCAGCAATTCAGAATGTATTATCTTGTCAAATGTTATGTCAGTTTTAGGACTAAGACCTTTATCCTATGGGGAAAAAAACTTTAGTCATATCCCAAAACTTTATCATATCCTAAATAACCAGATTATCTACAGTATTTACATGCTTTAGAAAAATTATTAAAACAGTCAGAGAGGTATCAGGCAGGTTGTTTGATAAGAGACACTTAGGCTGTATTTTCCCTCCATTGCAACAATTTCTCTACATTAGGAAGAAATTTCCCTGAAGAATACTACAGATTGAATAAAATGTTTAATGAAAACATAATGAAATCAACATGATTAAAAGCACAATAACAACTTGCTTATAATTATTTCATCATACCCAAAGAAATGAAGCTATTTTAAAGATACAATTAAAGAGATCAGAACTATAAAGCAAACAAATAAATTTATAGAAGAGCTAATGAAAGATGCTAGCTAACCATAGGGCAAATCCACAGGGTAACAATTCTAAAATATCATAATAAGAACTTTAAAACTTTTAGCTAAGTTACAAAAACACTAACAGTAACCAGTTACTAAAACACTAGGAGATTATAGCTTCAGAAATTAAATGGGTGGATTTTTGTCATTTGCTTTCTTGAAAAAATTGAAATTGGTATCATCTTATACAGGAGTGGGCAGTCGGCACTCCAGGTCTATATGTGAACTTCAAGTGTCTTTTTTTTTTCCTGCTTGGATATCGCAAAACATCCTTTTGTCATGATTGCTGATAACTGCCAATATTTAAAGAAAGGAACAAATGAACATTATAAGGAACACTAGAAAATGCATGAAGTTTTAAAAAGGGTTAGAGTGAGCATATAGAAGAATTGTAACAAAAATATGCCCAAATCAACAATATATATGAAAGTCTGATCACTGAAATAGAGCCAATCCTTTCGAGAAATAGATAGATGTCTTCTTACTATTTTCTCACTTATTTTGACTTACATTAACATAACATAACATAACATAACATAACATAACATAACATAACATAACATCAGAGTTGGAAGGGACCTTGGAGGCCTTCTAGTCCAACCCCCTGCCCAGGCAGGAAACCCTACACCATCTCAGTCAGATGGTTATCCAACATTTTCTTAAAAATTTCCAGTGTTGGAGCATTCACAACTTCTGAAGGCAAGTCGTTCCACTTATTAATTGTTCTAACTGTCAGGAAATTTCTCCTTAGTTCTAAGTTGCTTCTTTCCTTGATCAGTTTCCACCCATTGCTTCTTGTTCTACCCTCAGGTGCTCTGGAGAACAGCCCAACTCCCACTTCTCTGTGGCAGCCCCTGAGATATTGGAACACTGCTATCATGTCTCCCCTGGTCCTTCTTTTTGTTAAACTAGACATACCCAGTTCCTGCAACCGTTCTTCATATGTTTTATCCTCCAGTCCCTAATCATCTTTGTTGCTCTTCTCTGCACTCTTTCTAGAGTCTCAACATCTTTTTTACATCGTGGCGACCAAAACTGGATGCAATATTCCAAGTGTGGCCTTACCAAGGCATTATAAAGTGGTACTAGCACTTCACGTGATCTTGATTCTATCCTCTGTTTATGCAGCCCAGAACTGTGTTGGCTTTTTAACAGCTGCTGCACACTGCTGGCTCATATCTAGATGGTTATCCACTAGGACTCCAAGATCCCTCTCACAGGTACTACTATTGAGCAAGGTACCACATATACGGTACTGGTGCATTTTGTTTTTGGCCTAAATGTAGAACCTTACTTTTTTCACTGTTGAATTTCATTTTGTTAGATAGCGCCCAATGTTCAAGTCTGTCAAGATCTTTCTGTAACTTGAGCCTATCTTCTGGAGTGTTGGCTATTCCTGCCAGCTTGGTGTCATCTGCAAATTTGATGAGTTCCCCATCTATCCCCTCGTCCAAGTCATTGATGAAGATGTTGAAGAGTACTGGGCCTAAAACAGAGCCTTGGGGTACTCCACTGCATACTTCCCTCCATGTGGATGTAGTTCCGTTGAGGACTACACGTTGAGTGCGGTTGGTCAGCCAGTTACGAATCCATCTGGTGGTGGTGCTGTCTAACCCACATTTTTCTACTTTATCTAGTAGTAGGTTATGGTCTACTTTATCAAATGCTTTACTGAAGTCCAAGTAAATTATATCAACAGCATTCCTCTGGTCTACTAATTTTGTCATTTTGTCAAAGAATGCGATAAGATTAGTCTGGCATGATCTGTTTTGACAAACCCATGTTGGCTTTTGGTTATTACTTTGTTTGCTTCTAGGTGTTCGGTGATTCGTTGCTTGATTATCTTTTCCAGAATCTTCCCGGTATTGAGGTCAGACTGATAGGTCTGTAGTTTCCTGGATCTGTTTTTTCCTTTTTGAAGATGGGAACTACATCAGCTCTTTTCCAGTCCTCTGGCAGCTCCCTGTGCTCCAGGATCTTTGAAAGATATAGTTCAGTGGTTCTGAGATCACGTCTGCCAGTTCCTTCAGAACCTTGGGGTGTAATCCATCCGGTCCTGGTGATTTGAACTCGTCTAGGGTAGACAGGTGTTCACTTACCATTTTCTTCCCTATTTTAACTTGTGTTTCTAATCTGTTTTTGTAGTGCTGTTTTGATAGGTTGGATTGTTTTTCCTTTAGTGTAAAGACAGATGCAAAATATGAGTTAAGTAGATCTGCTTTCTCCCTGTTGCTTGTCATCTTCTTGCCACTTTCTCCCAGCAATGGGCCAATTGTTTCCTTGACTTTTTTCTTGTTTTTAACATGTTGGAAGAAGCTTTTTATTATTTTTACTTTTGTCGCTAGCCTTTGTTCATTGTGAGCCTTAGCTTTCCTCACTTCATCTTTACAGGCTCGGGCTGTTGCTGATATTCTGCCTTAGTTATTTGCCCTCTTTCCACTTTTTATATTTGTCCTTTTTGTCTTTCAATTTGTCAGATAGTTCTTTATGCATCCATGCTGGTTTCTTTTGTGATCTACTATTTTTCTTCTTCATTGGTATTGTGTTAGACTGTGCTTTTATAATCTCACTTTTCAAAATTTCCCAAGCTTCTTGAGTTGTTTTCCCCCTGAGGATTCTCATCCATTGAATCCTTCTCAAGATCTCTCTAAGTTTATTGAAATTAGCTCTCTTAAAGTCCAAGACTCTAGTTTGACTTTGTTCTACTACTTGTATTTGCTTAATGTTGAATTCCAATATTGCGTGGTCACTTGCCCCCAAGGTTCCTGTAGCTTCAACACCTTCTATCATTTCATCTCTGTTAGTGAGAATTAAGTCCAATATGGCTGATCCTCGTCGCCTTCTCTATTTTTGGGAAACAAAGTTGTCTGCTAGGTTTGTTAGGAACCTGTTGGATCTTCCGCTTGGTGCAGAGTTTGTTTCCCAGTTGATGTCAGGGTAGTTAAAATCCCCATTACTACTGTGATGTGCTTCCTACATACCTTAGTTAGCTGACTAGCAAAAAGTTCATCTACTTCCTCTGTTTGGTTGGGTGGCCTATAGTATAGACCTATGGCAATATCGTTTTTCACCCCTTTTATATTGACCCAAATACATTCAAGATGATTTTCATCATTGTTGTGCTCTATTTCTGTAGGGATGTAGTTATTTCTTATATATAGTGCAACTCCACCTCCTCTTTTATTTGGTCTATTTCTTTTAAATAATTTATATCCCTCTAGCTGTATGTTCCATTTGTCAGTTTCATCCCACCAAGTTTCCGTAATGGCAACAATATCATATCTACCCTCATTTACTTGGATTTCTAATTCACCCTGTTTATTCCTCATACTCTGTGCATTGGTGTATAGACATTTGAGTCCATTTGGATTGTATAGACATTTGAGTCCATTCCCAATCTGCAGTTTGCAATTTCTTTTTTTAATAAGTTGAAATGTTTGTTTTCCCTTTTGTCTAAAGACAGATGCAAAAAAATGAGTTAAGCAGTTCTAAAATGTAGACACAAGACTGCATTGTTAAGGCTACTGATTTTCCCAGTTGTGAAAAAAAGTTATGTCCTTGAGAATTGTAGTGCTAGAGAAAATTATTGAAAATACATAAGAAAATACATATGAAAGACTAACAAAGTCCTAGGTGAAGAAAAACCAAACTGCTCATTCAAGCAAATCCCATGTAACATATAATCACTGATTAATAAATCCTTCTTCACACTCACCCACGTAAAAGAGACATGGTAAAGAAACCACATAGTTAGCTGCACCAATCTTGGGTAGGTGGATCAGTAGGAGATGGCCTTTATGTAGTTATGAATGATAAAAAAATCTACATCTTGAGGCAGCTCAGTGCTTATCTGCTGTCTCTTAATGATAGTTTAGGATTAGTTGTTGCCTTGATCCATGTCCTACATTTTTACTCTTCATCAAAAATTGATCCTTCCCCCATTTATTTTGCACTCTTTGTTTAAGGAGTGCTACTTTCAAAGTAGTGGTTACATTGGTGACTAGAAAGGATATTGCTTTCAGGCTTCAATGTGACAGTTCCTCTGGATAAGATGAAATTTAAAAGAAATCAATATTGCATTTCAAGAATAGTAGAATGTTGTAAAATCTGTGGTTCCTTTATGTTAGAACTTGGAAGCCCTGTAGAAGGCCACCAAAAAGAAAACAGCCTTGAAGCACTCACAAATAGTTTTAAATTAAAAAGGACAAAGCGGAACATCAATCTTTTCTCATCTCAAATTTAAATATGGTAGTTCTTTTCTGGATTGGACTGTTTCTTATAACTAAGGGAGTAAAAAGTAGTAATAGGACAAGATAACACGACTTATATATTATTTTTTAGTTGACCCCACAGAAACACCAATCTGATGAGGATGTTCCAAAAGAAATCTGCCTCTTAGACCTATGGGAAATCACAGGGGAGAAATGGGGAGACTGGTCCCCATGCTTCACCAGAGAAATCTATAAGGTGGGTGGAATGTAACAGGCAGGTCTCAGTCCATACTTCTGTGAATGTGTGGTAATAAGGATCTGGCAGCAATTAAGGTAAATGCTTCCAGTCCTGGAACCAGGATGGAGCTAATTCAGAATTTGGATTGATAGGAATGCAGTGAGTGGAAAAGCAGTTTTAATGGCTGCTGCATGCACTAGCAAAACCCATTGCAATGTTGAAAATATAGTAAAATGGCCGATGAGGGAGCAGCCTTAATAGCTCATGATACACAGATAAGTATTCTAGGTTCATATTTTAATATTAATCGAAATGTATTGCATTTCCAAAGGTTCAGCAGCCAGACAAATGTATTAAACAACTGCCCATGAGTTTTGCTTTATTAGAACATTTTAAAAGTCATTTTTTTAAAAATCTGGGAAAAAAATGTGTGATGAACTTCTATATTCTTATTAGGCTAGCCATATTATCCAGAGCATGTGGGACTCTGCTTTTTCTAATTTATTTCCATTTTTACAGTATCCACCTGGACAAATACCAGACTATTTCTAAATATGTATGCAGCCTACAGATAAAATTCTGATTAGCTATCATTAATGAATACATTAGAGAAAATGCTTCTTTTGTCCAGCTTACATTTGGTCCCAATTATGGTGCAGATTTTGCCTCGTATGGAATTTCTATAAATAATTGAGGCATTTCATCAGAATCTTATCATTTTGGAAATATGCATTTTCTATTATTAACAATGATCTAAAAAGGACCCTTGCATAGGTCTTTGGAGATTCAAGATTTATTTATTTATTTATTTATTTATTTATTTATTTATTTATTTATTTATTTATTTAGTCACAACAGTATACATAAACATAAACATGAAAGTAACTATATAATATATAAGCATATATATATAAGCATAAGCATGTAATGACTATATTAATTGGATATAATGAAAGAAAACAACAGGACAAGAACGGTAGGCATGCTTGTGCTCTTATACACGCCCCTTACAGACCTCTTAGGAATGGGGTGAGGTCAATAGTAGACAGTTTTTGGTTAAAGCTTTGGGAATTTTGGGAAGAGACCACAGAGTCTGGTAGTGTGTTCCAAGCATTAACAACTCTGTTACAGAAGTCATATTTTCTGCAATCAATATTGAAGCGGTTAACACTAAGTTTAAATCTATTGTTTATACAATTCTCTTGTATTTTTGTGATTGAAGCTGAAGTAGTCTTTAACAGGAAGGACATTGCAATAGATGATTCTATGAGTTAAATACAGGTCCTGTCGAAGGCGGCGGAGTTCTAAGTTTTCTAAACCCAAGATTTCAAGTCTGGTGGCATAAGGTATTTTGTTGTATTCAGAGGAGTGGAGAACTCTTCTTGTAAAATATTTTTGGACAATTGTATTGATGTCTGAAATGTGGTATGGGTTCCAGACAGGCGAGCTGTATTCAAGAATTGGTCTAGCAAATGTTTTATAAGCTCTGGTAAGTAGTGTAGTGTTTCTGGAGAAGAAGCTACGTAAGATTAGGTTTACAACTCTTAAAGCCTTTTTTGCGATGTAGTTGCAGTGGGCTTTGGCACTTAAATCATTGGATATGAAAACTCCAAGGTCTTTGACAGGGTGGGGGTCATCTGTAAGGTAATGTCCATCGAGTTTGTAGGATGTAGTGCAGAGCCATATTAACAGCATTATCTGTTGATCTATTTGCTCAGTATACAAATTGCAGGGGATCTAACAGCAGATCTGTGATGGTTTTCAAGTGAGACAGCACTAGCCTTTCAAAGGTTTTCATGACTACAGATGTTAAAGCAACTGGTCTGTAGTCATTCAGTTCCTTGATGGTGGGCTTCTTCGGCACTCGGATGATAGTACAGCGCTTGAAGCACGAAGGAACATAGCACATCTCTACCGATTTATTGAAGATACGGGTGAAGATGGGGGCTAATTGGTCAGCACAGAGTTTTAAGTAAGGAGTTATCTTGTCTGGGCCTGGAGCTTTTCCTGGCTTTTGTCTGTGAAATAGGTCTTATATTTTTTAAAATGGGGAGAAGAATATAACCATTGTTCAACTGTTTGTTAGAAACTAATGAATAGTTATAAATACAATGTTTCATGAAGTATCAGTACTTCATGGAACAATCTCTTTTATTCTATTCTATTTTAAGAATATAGCTCAGTGGAGAACTACTAGTGGTAATGCAACTACTTTATGTTTTGCCTGATTTGTTGCCACCCTTCCATATTGAAGAGTTTAGAATCCTGTTTTGTACCCTTGAATTGACTTAATGTAACTGTCCTAACATGTATTTTGGAATTTTATAAGAAGCTATTTAAAAAGGTTCTTTAAAAAATAAAAGATTGTTGTTTTTATTGTTTAAGTTTAAATGTTTAGAAAAAAAATCAATTGAAATTCCTCGTATGTTTGACTTACAGTATGTAAAAGTATTGTAGATAATTGATCATTCTTGAAAGCAAGGCACTGAAAAATATTTACACTCAGCAGAAACTGAGGATTGAAAAGAATTATACTATTTCCTTCTGAAAGTTTGTGCTGTGTATAGTGAGAAAGAGAATATAGTTTTTATTAACCCTGTTTAACTGTATATGTGCATATGTATAGTTACACATATGCTTATGTGGGTGTTTATTTATTGATCAAATATAGTTACCCATCTCACAAAAGGCAACACTGGATGGTAAGCAAGAATCAATAAGAATATTAAAGAGAAACAAATGTGTTTATGTTATATGTGTATATATACTGTATAGATTAATTTACTGATAAGTAACATTGAAGATTTAGCTTTTGTAATTTTTGACTCATAAAATCTTGATTCACACAACTATGTTAAGAAGAAAACATATAAACAATGAGAATAAAAAAGTAATAGTTTAACTTGGATTCTTTCCCTTCACCTATTATTTAAATAGAAAATAATTGACATGGTTTTTGCTTCTTTAACACCAATGTGTTATTGGCTGAATCCTGTTGCTAATTCAGTAACCTTCCTTGCAATATTGATGGTTCCCAATAACCGGCAATTTATTTTGTTAAGGCATTAAATGAAGCATCTGAAATAAGCACCCAAATTAGATTCACTAGGACCGTTGTTACAATTTCATTAAATTTGAGTATACTCTGCTGCCAAGCATTTACTCTGTATTTTAACTATTGTGTGTGAAATGGTTTGCCAAAGAAATTAAGGTGCCATTTGATTAAAAGCACTAAAAATTCAAAGAATGTGTCTTGATTTAATTGCACTAAAGAAAATAGCTGTTAGATATTAATTAGCATATCTACTAAATGCCATTGCTTATTTCAACAATCATCCTTTAGCTGGAACTTTAGCTCTGGGCAACAAAAAAGTAAATCTGATGTAGCTATTTCAATTGGACATCTCCTGCAATGGTGCAGTCACAGCTAGATGCTTACAGTTTTTCTGCCTGGAAGCAATATATCACTCACCATTTCACAAGGAGTGCTTTTTCCTGTACAAGTCTTTCTACATCAGGGGCATTTTAGATTATATAGCTGCCACCATGAAGATGTCCTAATGCCATTGGAGCTAACCAAAAATGCTATAATGATGAAAAGTACAGTGTTAGAAAGCAGGGACTTTCTAACACTTTAAGTAAGGGACGTAAGTAACATAAGTGAGAGGTGGCTCAGTGGCTGAGTTTGTCGATCGAAAGGTTGGCTGTTCAGTGGCTCAAGTCCCTAGTGCTGCGTAACGGGTTGACCTCCCGTTACTTGTCCCAGCTTCTGCTAACCTAGCAGTTCAAAAGCACGTAAAAAAAAAAAGCAAGTAGAAAAATAGGAACCACTTTGGTTGGAAGGTAACAGTGTTCTGTGTGCCTTTGGTGTTTAGTCATGCTGGCCACATGACCATGGAGACATCTTCGGACAGTGCTGGCTCTTCGGCTTTGAAACGGAGATGAGCTCCGCCCCCTAGAGTTGGGAATGATTAGCACATATGTGCGAGGGGAACTTTTACCTTTACCTTTTTAGATAGCAGCTGACATGAATGAATGCTTTCAATCCTGAACAGCTGATATATTTGCTTTTCCCCAATTCACAGATTTCAAATTTCAAATGCTCTACTTCAGTTGTGAATATATTCTGCAAATTTTGGTAAGATGGTATCAAACTATGAACCAAATGCCATTCTCACCAAACAAAATACATCAACTCAGATATTGCTAGCATGGGATGAAGTGTGTGTGTGTGTGCGTGTGTGCGCGCGTGCACGCATGCGCACCATGTTGTTCTTGCTGGCCAAATCTGAACTGCAAAAGTGGAATAGCTACTAGAACTTTAAATATCTCTTTGCTGCCATCTAGTGGCCACCATGATTTGTGCAACTCAAATCAAGTAGTACTTTGATTTAATCATAAAATTATCTTTATTGACATTTATTAAAAATAATTACACTAGCAGTTTTAAATAATTGATTTTAATAATTAAAAATTGACATTGAATTCTTTGAAAAGCAAATGTCAGGGACCATTAGTGAATAAATCAAAAAGGTAATGTTTTGAAAGATGCTTTAAATGTGCCAGTGTTGGAGCCTGGCAAATTGCATGAAGACTGCTGTCCTAGAGGACTCTGCATGACATAGGAAGTTTATATCAGTTCTCACATGTTGCATTGTTCTTTCAATAAATGAATGAATGAATGAATTAATTAATTAATTAATTTCTAATTATTATAGTCTTTTATTAGGATCAGTAAAGACATTACAGAGGCTAATGGGGGTGTAGAAATGCAAATATTTGCAGGATAAATTGCCTCTGTTGATGGAAAATGTATTCAAATAGTCAGTGAAAATTTGAGTAGACCTATGTGAAGATGATTTCAATAAAAGGCTATATATTGAAATATATATTTGCTTTTGTGTCTCTATAGACATATATCTAGATCTAGATTTTTAGCCATGGAGAACTTTTCCTTTGTTTCTGCATTCCCAATACATGAAGACTTTCTGGACAGGCTACAGAAATGATTCAGGCTATCTTTCCAGGCCTTTAAAATGTAAGTTATAATAAAAATAAGGCACAAAAGAGATTACACAAAACAGAGCATACTTGAGAGAAGGATTAGGGTGAGGTATTCATTTACAAGCAATGTAATAAACCCCTCAAAAATTCAATTTGGTAATGGACAACCTCATTAGAAACTCAAACTAAAATAGCATGAACAGCCCAGCAATTGTCTACTTTGCAACTGCCAAATGTTTGCGCTGTTCATTAACTGGAACCATTTTTGCATTGCTAATCCTAATGAGATGCAGCTTTCATTACCATTCAAGCTTTATGCAGTGGAAGCTTGGATTATTTTCCCTTCCAAGATTTCTGTAAGAAATCTTCTGTTGCCTCAGAATTACTGAGAGGCCTCATATCATTTTCTTGGGGAATGAGGAGTATAGATCAGAATTTACAGAAAATTCAATTCATTCCAGACCTGATCCTCAATGATATTTTAGTACACAAAACTGAGCAGCCAGGACCTTCACATACTTAACGCTACAATGTACATGATCCTGCAGTTAAAGTCCAATGAAAAAGACTGAGTTGGATAATGCTTTTGGATCTTGCTAACTGTGGATCACAACGTGGCCACTTTCAGGTTATAGGAAAAAAAATCAGAAAGGGAGAGCTATACTATCTATATCTAGCTGTATATAAAATGCTTCTTGCAAGACGACATTCTATGAATCTGCTGAACTGGAATATGAGCCATGAAACCTTTTGCAGTCATAAATTTCTTAGTCTTCAGTTAGCTCCAAGGTTCTGGAGGGTTTTTTCTTGGTTTAACTGGAAAGAATTATCATAATTTTAAAATACACAAAATGAAAATGACTGAATTACTTTCAGGGCTACTGTTTAGAGTCCAAACACTGCTGAACAGCTTCCAGAATCCCTGCATTTTCTTGCTTCTTTATCTTCAAACCAGATTGAGACCTGGTAGTTTTATGGATGTTACCTTCCAAGAGAAAATTGTAAAATAGGACACATGGCCTGACAATCAATAAAATTTCCTGCTTTGATGTATTTTTATTTTGGTTATGTGAAGAAACTGAATATTTGTATCATATAAAAAAACAGAACTAGTTGCAATGTTTCAAATTCCAGCATATAACTTTAGCAAACGATTTTACAATACTTTCTGTTCTAAAAAGGGGTTGACATTTTATGTAATGTAAGGGAAGTCTAGACATATAAAATTTCAAAAATTGCTTTATTTTTTTGCTACTGTGATTGCTACTTCTATTGTTTTAGAAAGCAATTTCATTTTTCTCCATGTTTCAATAAATTCAATAACAATATTTGTTGTTGTTAGTTACGAAGTCGTGTCCGACCCATCATGACCACATGGACAATGTTCCTCCACGCCTTCCTGTCCTCTACCATCCCCCAGAGTCCATCTAAGCTCACCCTGACTGCTTCGGTGACTCCATCCAGCCTCCTCATTCTCTGTCGTCCCGTTCTTTTGCCCTCAACCTTTCCCAGCATTAGGCTCTTCTCCAGTGAGACCTTCCTTCTCATTAGGTGGCCAAATATTTGAGTTTCATCTTCAGGATCTGACCTTCTAAAGAGCAGTCAGGGTTGATCTCCTCTAGGACTGACTTGCCTTGGATTCGAATTGAGATCATTATGTCATTTTGGGGATTGTATCCCAGTACTGCTTTTCCTACTCTTTTATTGACTACGAAGGCTACTCCATTTCTTCTGAGGGATTCTTGCCCGCAGTAGTATACCTGATGGTCATATGAATTAAATTCACCTATTTGTGTCCATTTTAGTTTGATAATTCCTAAGATGTTGATATTCTGTCTTGTCATCTCTTTATTGACCACTTCCAGCTTGCCTTGATTCATGGATCTTACATTCCAGGCTCCTATGGTGTATAGATCTTTACAGCATCAGACTTTCCTTTCACCACCAGATGCATCCACAACTGAGTGTCCTTTCGGCTTTGACCCAGTCACTTCAATCTTTGTGGTGCTACTAGTACTAGCCCTCTGCTCTTCCCCAGTAACATATTGGACACCTTTCGACTTGAGGGGCTCATCTTCCAGTGTCATATCTTTTTGCATTTTGGTACTGTCCTTGGGGGTTTTCAGCAAAGATACTGGAGTGGATTGCCATTTCCTTCTTCAGTGGATCACATTTTGTCAGAGCTCTCTGCTATGATCTGTCTGCCTTGGGTGGCTCTGCACAGCATAGCTCATAATTTCATTGAGCTATGCAAGCCCCTTCGCCAAGACAAGGCAGTTGATCCATGAAGGGAAAACAAAAAACAAAAAAGCTATTACAGACCATAATAGCAGACTGTTCTATAAAGTATCTATATAAATAACAATATAAAGATACTACACAGAACAGACTGCTAATTATGGTCTGTAATAGCTCTTTTTTCAGTATGCTGCTTGACTGCAATTTATTACATAGGATCCATTTATATTATTTTCTCTGTATGGATCCAGTGACTAATAACTGATTAAGTTTTGTATCAAGAGTTCAAAGAAAATTCGTAGGTCTGGAAAAAAAATCAAATCCATAGAACCTGAATGAATCCTGTTTTACAAAGATAAAATTTCTCAGTTTTAGAATGTTAATATAAAGATCCACGCAATCCAAATATTTTGAATTACATATACATACACACTGTTTGCCTAAAATAATACATCTAATCTGCTTACCTAGATTACTAAGTGGAAAGAAACCTATCCAAACATAGAGAACTTACTCATACTAGTTCTTTCAATAGGCATATGAAAGAAGGTCCCCAGGAAATGACTGCTTATAGCTTAATATACTGTAGAAAAAGAAAGTACTGCTCCATTATTGCCCAGCTCTTGAATTAGCATCTTGTCCTAAGATGCTGTGGAAGTTAAAGACCTGCAGAGAGTGCTGAAAAAAGATTCAGCTTTTCCCATTCCTTCTCAAACCAAAGGGTCATTTTTCAACCTGTAGTCTTGCAGCAAAACCTGTCCCTAAATATCCTGAGCTTAAAACAGATGAAATATATATACTTTCTTTCTATTGCTTTTTGCTATTCTTTTCAGGATCCACTTGTCGTTAGTTTTTATGAAGGTTTCTATTGGGTGTGTTTATTTGGTAGCTATTTCATTAATGGACAATTTGTCTTCTCCTTCGAATAAAAGCAATTTGCAGCTAAGGGGATAGGCAACTTGATAGAGATAAAATAACAGTCCTATACAATTGTGTCTCCTTTTAGTTTGAGAAATCCTGAGAAATACCAGGGATTGGTTTGTATCGAGAACTTCAGTGAATTATTTAGAGCAGTTTTTCATATCAGATCTTGGCAGTGAATATTGATCAGTCTGTTGAGCAATTAAAGTAATACTTTTCCTAGGCATATACAACTCAAAGTCATTTTAACAAGATCTATTGAAGTGAAAGGGGTAGTGTTAAACAATTTCAGCAATTTAACTATTTTCCATTTAGAAGTAATTAAAAATATACACTTTTGTAATTTCTTTCTAATGATTTTTTTGTGGGAATGAAAGCAGTTTCATGAAAAGTGGAGCCCATGACTCAGTGGAGAAATCCTGCTGGTTCTATCTGACTCGCGTGAACCCATAGCAGCTGCAGCATGTGGTTCGGTGAACCAATAGTGGCAGCAGCGCGAGGCACTGCCCACCTGCCCGGACATCGTTACTTCCTGATTTTAACGCAAATTTTTGACCATTTGCGCATGAGCAGAAGGCTTTGCGCATGTGCAGAGGGTCAAAAATTGGACCTGACAATGGAAGGCGCGCGCACTTGCAAACCAGTAGGGAAGGTAAGTAGATTTCATCCCTGCCATGACTGCAGTGAAATGAAGAACCAGTGAGTAGACTGGCTGTTCATAATTTCTCTGGACAAGAAAAGGAATTAAGATCATCCACAAATGCTCCAGACAGTTTCCTCCAGTTTCCTGTTTGTGTTTAAAAAATGTTACAGGAGAGAAATAAGTTTTCCCTGATAACTGAGGCTGATTTGAAAGTAGATATAAAAATGCAGATAACAAGAAAGAAATTGAAAAAAATGTTACATTGGATATATAAAAGAAACCAGTTTGATATCTTAATAATTAAAAGAGATGTACAAATAACAAACCAAAAGAATGACCTGGATAATGTTCCTACATTAGATTTACAAAAGTTTTTTTGTATTTTTATAATGTTACAAAGGTACAAATACAATTAATGCTTTGTGATTCTATTTATGATTCTTAATTCTGTTTAAGGAGGCTGGAGTCATCCTACTGTCTTTCTTGGGAATGAATTTCATTGAAGACAATTGTATTCTCATTTGAATAGGCATGGTTTAGATTGCACTGCTGTGAGTTTACAGTTTAATTCTCTAAAAAGAGACTTTAGTCTTCTACCTGCTTCCTTGGAATAAGCCAGCCTGGAGGCAATCAAATTCACTTCTGAACAGGCATGGAGAGGACAGCTTTTTTCAGTTGATGGTCACAGTTACTTCTAAGGAGGCATGTAGAGAAAAGCAGTATCCATATGCAATTGACGAATCCTGCTTATTTTGGAAGACATTTTCTACATATGTACTCTATCATAGTTTGAATGAAATCCTCAAAATCATTCTCAAAACTAAGCTGTAAATGTTCTCTACCCATGATGTAAACCTGCGATGTAAGCATAAATAAATCATGATTTGGGTGCCTTGCCTAGCTGGACTTAAAGGACAGCAATCCTGTTACAATTGAGCTTGAGAGACAGTGTGTGTCCCTTAGGAAGAAAGAACAATAAAAAGATACATATCAGTGCCATTGTGTTATAGAAGGCACTCTAAAATAATTCTGTCCTTATTTCTGATTCTGATTCATACATTGTTCTTATAATCAGATATGCTTAGAAGTGAACAGCATTAACATTTTTCCAGGTTGTGCCTATCCAAATGTCCTTTAAGTGACACAGATGTGTGCCACTTAAGTGGAACACAGGCTTAAAAATTCATGGCCAGTTCTCTATGCCTATACAATTGTTTTTATTTAAATATATACAGGAGTTGTTGTGCATAAGACTAGACTGTGATTTAAAGCTGCAGATTATGATAGAGTAGCTATTGCTCTCTCTTTGATTTTTACCTAATTGGCTTTTGATTAATCAATGTTAATATTTAATGTAAACCTGAAGTTTGGGTGTCAGTATAATAGAAATGTTGTGTGCATGTTTGAGTGATAGTGCATAGTTTTCGGTGCTTAAGATACTTTCTGTTAAAAATATTCAATATTAACAAGAGATCTGAAAGGGAGAGGAGATGGCAATTAATCATTGGAAGATAGCTGTAGTCCTGAAGGTGGAGACCTACAGAGTAATAGATTTCAATCCATATTTAGTATGCTACTTGTGAAAGGAGAAGATGGCAGAATTTATTTACATGTATGAATTTTAGATTTTACTGTGAAAGCAATTTTGGATTGTATGTGAGCAAGAAATCTAAAAGTACCCCCTGGGGGCTTGTAATACGGGGAAATATAGAAAGTCTATAAGTAGATAAAAGCCTGTAATCATAAAACCTGTAAAAGCCTATTTTTAAAAGCCTATAGCCATGTGACTTATGCAAAAATTGTGAGCTCTTCAACTTTTATTCTTTAAAATGTTCCTAGCCCTTAGGTTTGCACAGATAATTTCAGTGATGTCGCTATACTAAGTTAATATGCATAATTCATTCCTACTTCAGAATGTATTTTCTGAGTAGGTGGAAAGGTGAATCTAAGAAATCCAGAACTTGGGAAGTATAATGTATAGTTTCTTGTTGGAGGAAAAGAATAGAAATGTAATTAATTTATTGTGAAAAGGGTTTTTTTAATATGTTGAGAGGAAGAAATGTTTAGTATAGAATAACATTGACATTCATACTCATTAAATAAGTTAAATTGAAATCTGCATTCTTTTTCAATGTGCCTGGAGAACAGGGATGCTCAGAATCAATCAGTTGGTAAAATAAATGTTGCAGTTTGGTCATTCTCAAATGTACAATGAGCTCTGATTTAGAACCTTAAATTCTAAGTATATTAAATAATTCAGACTAAGATGTCTTACAAGTTAATTTATATTTTCTTTGATAACATGGTCTGCAGTGCTGCTCTGAGTCAGCCACTATTTCTTTATTGATTTCAGTAATTCACAAATCAGTAATAAACTGCCATTTTGACTGCTACTTCTGCTTATTTCTGCTTTCATAGCTGATGCTGCCTTCACATGGGGATTTGATAATCTGTTACTATAAACAACAGGAACAGCAAAAGTGATTGACCATGAAACTGTGAATGATGGGAACTGTAATCCAACCCAGGACTATATCGATTTATATAGCTGGTCACAAGATATTGTTTTCCTGGCTTCTATTCTATACTTTTGTTCATACTCAGTACTCAAACTGGCTAAGAAACAATATAGATTCAAAAAATAAGAGATAATTAAAAATATGAGATACTACTTCTGAAGCATCTCTCTTCAGCTTCAGACTAGAATTGTGCCAAGAACAGTTTCTGAAAACTTTCTTGATTTCAAAATGATTTGTCATCTAATTTGAGTCATACGTCATATCTGGACATACTTTGCTCTTACCAAGATTTATTTAAAAGCCATATTAGCTAGGTTCACACATTATATTAAGCAATTATATAGTTACTGTGGTTAGTGAGAAACAAATCATTGTTTCTGGTTGCAAACTTAATTTACATTTTAAGGATTAACCTTGGATAAAGTTCTTTTATAATGTTTTTACATTTTTAAATTTTTAATCTTAAATTATTTGGTTTGGAGACAGGCAACTAATAAATAAATCTGATTTTTTAAAAAAAGTTTTGAATAGTAGTAAGTCAAATTTTATGGGAGAGGAACTTTGCAAGCAGCTAAAAACCTGTAAGCAATTCACTTCTATTCCTTCAGGTTACAGACTAATTAGTTAAGTCAAAGTAACAGCAATGAAGGCTATTCATTCATATCCCAAATGTTTGGATAAAACATTTACTTAATCTAAAACTTAATCCTGGGTGGAAATGCTATTTCTTATATGTATCACAAAGAGCTCTCTGAAATAAAAGGAGAGCATCTCTCCCAGATTTCTCCATGGAGCTATTGTACAAAAACAAAGAAATTCTCTCTCTGTTCAGAAGATCAGCACAATTATAGGTTGGCCTCAAATATTATACTTTCGGGAAATGTGCTTGAGAAGGTGGTAGCTCATAGAATAGATTCAAATGAATCTGAATATTTATTTTCAGCTAGGATGAGATACTGAAACTACTTTGATTGTCCCAGATGACATTCACTAGAAACTAGATGTTGGAGTATGTGGCTCTGCTCATTCTCCTAGATCTCTCAGTAGCTTTCAGTTTTCAGTAATACTGGCCATGTATTTTGGGTTGTTTGGTGGGAAAAGTTTGGAATAAATGTTTCATGGTTTGGGTTCTTTTGGTCAGGTTGGATTCAGATAATGAAGTATTATTTCATGCCTAAATTGCTATTCTATGGTTTCCCATGGGGTCCATCTTGTTGCTCATATGGTTCAACATCTATAAAGCTACTATAGGACCTCATATGTAGTTTTGGAATATATTATTGCTCATAAACATTCAGTTTTAAGGAAACCATGACATACATAAGCAAATCTCTGTGACCACATTATAAGTAATTGTGTTCTCTTTGCTGACAATGTCAAACTATTTAACACCTCGAACAATACAGCTACCCTTCAAAAAGACCTTGACTTTGTGTCAGAATGGTCAAAAACTTGGCAACTCCAAATCTCAACCAGCAAATGCTCTGTCTTATACATTGGAAAAAAGAATCTAAACACTAAATACAAGCTTGATGGACATTACCTTACAGATGACGCCCACCCTGTTAAAGACCTTGGAGTTTTCATATCAAATGATCTAAGTGCCAAAGCCCACTGCAACTACATTGCAAAAAAGGCTTTAAGAGTTGTAAACCTAATCTTGCATAGATTCTTCTCCAGAAACACTACACTACTAACCAAAGCATATAAAACATTTGCTAGACCAATTCTTGAATACAGCTCGCCTGTCTGGAACCCATACCTCATTTCAGACATTAATACAATTGAGCGTGTCCAGAAATATTTTACAAGAAGGGTTCTTCACTTTTCTGATTACAACAAAATACCTTATGCCTGTCGTGTCCCACTCCTCCGCTGACGGCCGGGTCAGGGAAATCCGAATCAGGCTTGCCTCTGCAGCTCTGCCCAAAGTCCTAGCAAAGTCCTCAGAGCAGGCAGGAGACCAGAAAGTGACTTCAGCAAGATAAGTTCGACTTTGCCTGACTCAGAGACTGCCAGAAAGCAGATCCTTTATATAGGCCATGGGGTGTGGCTCCATGACTCAGCACTCATTAAGGCCTGCCCCTCCCTTCCTTCTGTTGCCTCCGCCTATCCAGTCTTCTGATGCGAGGGTCACTCCAATCAGCAGCTGTTGGAAATAAACTTTCCTCAGGCTCACATGCTGTGGAGGAGGGGGAGGGGTCTAGCTGCTCCGTTTGCCTGGGCATGGAGCCAGGGCTGGGGCCAGGGGGTGCTCCCTCCTCTGCAGCCTGCTTGGGCATGGAGCCAGGGCTGGGGCCGGGAGATGCCCCCTCCTCAGCCTGTCTGGGCATGGAGCCAGGGCTGGGGCCGGGAGGACATTCTTCAGCATTCGGAAGCAGATAAGCAGACCCCGGCTGCGGTGAGAGCGGGCAAGACACAACAATGCCACCAGACTTGAAATCCTGGATTTAGAAAACTTAGAACTCCGCCGCCTTCGACATGACCTGAGTTTTACTCATAGAATCATATATTACAATGTCCTTCCTGTTGCAGACTACTTCAGCTTCAATTGCAACAATACATGAGCACACAATAGATTTAAGCTTAATGTTAACCGCTCCAATCTTGATTGCAGAAAATGTGACTTCAGTAACAGAGTTGTTAATACTTGGAATACACTACCAGACTCTGTGGTCTCTTCCCAAAATCCCCAAAGCTTTAACCAAAAACTGTCTACTATTGACCTCACCCCATTCCTAAGAGGTCTGTAAGGGGCGTGTATAAGAGCACAAGCATGCCTACCGTTCCTGTTCTATTGTTTCCTTTCATTATATCCAATTAATATAGTTATTACATACTTATGCTTATATATATACTTATATATCGTATAGTTATTTCATGCTTATGCTTATATATACTATTGTTACAAATAAATAAATAAATAAAAATCTGACCAGCTGAGGAAGATATGCGATTAGTATTCTAAATGTAACTGAACAAAGGTGCTTCTTGTCCAACACACCATTTATAAATCCAGCAATAACTGGAGATCAAGGGACACACCTAGACTATGAAGCTTTCAGAACCTCATTTCCTGAGTCCTGTGTCCTATCAGTATTGTAGTACCTCCATCCTGTCTCTCTTTAATTTCAACCTGAATGTTTTGTGTACTCAGTAAAGGGCTGAATTTACTGGAAAATAAGCATTTTCCAGCCTAAGGACCTTCAGATGTCCTCCATACTAACTGGGAAGTATGAAAGTTGAAGTCCCAAATATATGGAGGGTGTATGTTGAGGAAAACTAGTCTATAGCCACCAAGTCGAAAACAAGGCATGTATTAAGGAAACTGAAATTGCACAAAGAAATGAATGTTGAAATTGATATCAATGTTGAATATGGGATAATCGGATTTTACAATGCAAGCAATATGTATGCAGTAAAGACATGAGCCTCAAATCCTTTGAAACCATTGCTTCAAGAACCAGAATAATCAACTTTTAAATCAATGTTGTGAATGTCATCCAAGTTCATCTTTTAAAGGAAACTGATTTGGAAAGTTTTGCAACCCTTCCCTTCCTAATGTAGAACAGACACAGTCATCCTATTTTCTGTATTTTCCAGCAAGTTTTGATAGACACCTTTTGATCTGGCATCACTTTATTTCTTAATTTCTTTTTTATAACTACCCTGCATGGGTAGTTTTTTACCTTATCAGACACTTTCTGATCTAGCATCACTTTATTTCTTAATTTCTTTTTTATAACTACCCTGCATGGGTAGTTTTATAACTACCCTACCCTGAAGCTTTTGACAGTGATTGGTTGAATCGTGTGGCAGAAAATGTTCAGCTACTCAGTCAATGTTCAAGATAAATATCCTGCAGCTTTGGCAAAGGAATAGAGCATCTTCCTTTATCCCAGATTAAAAGAGGAAAAAAGAAAGCAACCATATGCTGAACTAGACTTTTCTCTGGTTCTCCAAAGCTTCAAATAGGAGCCTTCGTAATTTCCCCTGAAGGGTCATAATCCTATTTGAAGGGGTTTAATCATGACAACTCTTTGTATGTTAAAACATGACTTACTACTGAGTTATAACCATGCCCATTTCATAAACTAAAACTGATCATAGGGACTTAAGGGACAGGAAGAGAGGGAAATGGAAAGAAGATTCCAAGGGCAAATAAATGTACATGGAAAAGAAAGAGAAGAAGAGCCAGGTGATGAGACAATGACAAGAAAAGGCTAATCAGGAAGAAGACTGTAAAGAAAGAATAAAGATGATGGCAGCTGTATTCTATTTTAAAGAAAGAATGTACAGCATTGGAAAGAAGAGGAGGAGGAGGAGGAGGAGGAGGAGGAGGAGGAGGAGGAGGAGGAGGAGGAGGATTAAATCTCCTCCCACTTATGACTGTATGACTGTAACCTTGTTGCTGGTATCGTTACGATTTATATTGACTGTTTCCTAATATGATTTTAATTGCTTATTTTTACCCTTTGACTATCATTAAGTGTTGTACCTTATGATTCTTGACGAATATATCTTTTCTTTTATGTACATTGAGACCATATGCACAAATTCCTTGTGTGTCCAATCACACTTGGCCAATAAAGAATTCTATTCTATTCTATTCTAATAGAAAGGTTTGAAATGCAGGCAGTCGGGCACCAGCAGCTCTGAGAACGTACTGTAGGTTTGCCAAGCTAAAACCTCAAATAGAGGTACATAATTAAAATGACTCTAAATGTGTTATTTGCATTTTCATTAACTCAAGAGGAACAAATCAGAACACTAACCATAGAAGAGCATTTTTATTGCACATTAACCTTATTATATTTAATCAAAAATGCTATCTTCAAACATGGGTAGTGCACATTTCTGGAGTTCTGCCATTTTTTAACTAGGCAGGGTCACATGGCAGGATTTTTATTCAAGTCTAAAGAGAAATGGTCAAATTGTGTCCTCTGTAGCTCTTTTCATTTTTTACTCTCTACCAAAAAGGTCGCTTTGCCTGCCTATCCCCAGAGAATTCTCTTTCTATCTATTAACATATTTTCCTGCAGTTTTATCTCACTTTTCTTCTTTTTCTCAGAATATAAGTACATTTCCATCCCTGTCTCTGTAGCTTCTTGCATATAGTGTTTATAGTGTCATAGTTCTTATTATTGTTACAATTATAAGTGTTTCGACATAGCTAAGAAGTTTTCTTTGTCATCTCCTCCTTCTTCTTTCTTCTTAACTACAGCAACAATGCATGCATAGAATATTTCCAGGCTCATGTAATATAGTTACATACCCAACCATATGACAGTGATGCCACCCACATTACACACCCTTAACTACAATGATGCAGGTATTTTTTTCCTTCCCACCATTTATGATTCTGTGCATTATTTTCATTATTCATGCAAGTAGAGACCCTGGAAGGAGGCTGTAATTAGCCTACAGACCTTGTGTTGTTTTATTGATTTGAATTGGACAGGGAAATTCTGTAAGTTTTTAGGATCAAGATAGCATAATAACCTGGCAGTTGTAGATGTGGCAATGAGGGCAGAAAAGCTAGTGGCAAAAATTGGAATATACATAATTGATGTAAACTAATAAACCACTGTATCAGCTGCAAACTTGTAATTTACTCTTAATGAAGAGATGTTGGAGTAATGGAAATCCATGTTTGAATGGAATATAACCCATTGGCAGCATTGCCTAACGGATGACCTTTCCTAAGGATCAGGATTGATAATGAGCTTAATTAACTGTATGATGAATATTCAGTTTGGAGGAAACCTTCTGTCCATCTGAATGCACAGGTACATAAAAATACAGCAGTATGCTAATAAAATAAAATGATGTGCCAAAAACCAGGAGATGATAAAATTTGTCTTATGGATAAAATCACCACGAATCAGGACCTGAACTTTCTTTACATCTAGGTAATATAAAATCCTATTTCCCATCAATTCTAGCCACATGGCCAACTGTTATGTATAATGGGAATTGCAGTCTTCAACAATATACCAAGAAGCAGATCTTGCCCCTCTTTATCTGTAGATAAGCATTAATCCGGCTCAAGTTTCTGGACATTGGGATTTTTCTTAGTCATCAGTGTAGCTATGAAACAACATTCTCCTTTAGAATAAATTTAAATCTACAGTGAATTCTGCCAAAGAATTTGGGAAGGACAGGGAATGTGCTATTCATCTGGCCTTAAGCCACTTTCCTTGCAGAGATTTATATTGTCAGTGTGGCAATCATGATGTTTAAAGACAATGCTATAAATTACTGCAGGTTTGGAGTGACACTATGCTTCAAAATAGACCATTCCATCTTGTTCATTGCAAATTTCCTCTGTAATAATTAAAAATAGAACATGTATGCACAAGTAAAATTTAACAATCCCTTCTGTTCCTGCTGTCCGGAGCAGAATAATCCTGGTGGCTATATTGCAAAAATAATTCACTGAAGCAGAAGGTTCCATCTCAGTGCAACTCAACTGATTATAGGCTTGACTAACCCCATGTAATAGCAGCAAGTTGTATGGCAAGTCTAGGATAAGGCAGACGGGCATCACCTTGACCTCTGTTAACTGGAATCCAATAGGCAATTATTCATCCTGCCTGGGACATTTGAAGCAATTACTTAGACCAAGGTGGACAATTTGTGTGATAGCCATTGAAGAGGAGAGTGTGGATGGCCACATGGGAAGGAGAGAGAGAAATATATCAAAATGGGGAGAAAAAGATATTACCTAAATAAAAAGAATTGGTAAAAGGATTGTTCCTGTATTTCTCATTTCTAAGATTATTGAGGTCTTCAGTAGAAAGTGATAGCCAAACAAAAATTCTTCTGAGGACAGAATTTTTTTTAAAAAAATATAAAACTAAAAGAATGTTTATTAAACTGTATCCATTCAAAACAAAAAGAGGAAGCATTAAATATTTGGTTACTAGTTTTAAGAAAAACTCTTTTAGTGGATGAATTTGCCAGGCCTAACCGAGAGAGTACAATTTGGCACACTGCTATTATTTTTCAACTGAATATCAAAAACTTTCCCAGATATTCAATGCTGCTGTTTGTACAACTGCCAATAAGGAAATACCTATTAATTGGAAATTAATGAATTTTCCCAGTTTGGATAGTTATATTCTTATAAATTATATACTGTAACAGGACAGATAGAAAAAGAAATTTTATCATTCTTTTGTTTTGTCCTTGAGATCAGCTATAATTAATTTGTAAACTATCCCAAGGGATTCCAGGAATCTTGAATATATCCAGTAGCCGTTTTTTTCAGCAGTCCTGAAGCTATCCTATTTCTTCTATAGCTCATAGTGAGCACTATAAATAAGTGAGTAGTCATTTACTTTTTGATAGGATACGATGCCTCCCGATCAATACTATTCCACTTCATTTAGTTTATGTCTTGCTATTCCAATCCCATTGTCACAGACTTTTCTACCATCATACTGTGTCTTGGATTCTTTGTTTATAATATTAACTTTTAAACTTGTAAGAAAGATCCTTAATTTTTTTTTATTTTTATGAAAATAAATGATGGAGCATTGTAATTTTATACTGCTGTCAAAGTGAATGAATCACAAATTATATATGGAAAGTAAAAGAGCCACACATTCAAACAAAAGAAAATATTTCCTCCCCAAATAATTATTATTATTTCCAGGTTGGGAAATGGACAATATCTAGTCATGAGACTTCCAGGGAAGAAATGACTAACCAAATATAGCTTCGCTAAGAATGAAGCTGATGACCGTGAAGGAAGAGAGTCAATGAATGAAGCAACTCTTTACAATTCCTCTCTGGACAACGATTACCCACAAGTGCTACAGTTAGTGGTCCTGACAAGAAGAACTCAAAACAACAATGTCTCTTGGTTTGGAGTTCTGGGAGCCAAGGGAATGCAATCTTAGCCCAAATCACAAAGGACACTGGATTTGCGTGCTTCCTTTTCTAATCTGTTTTGAAAATTGTTTGTTAACTGCTTTTCAGTTATTACAAACCTTTATAATGAAAAGCTTTATACATGATGAGTTTCCTTCAATCCTTGACAAAAGAAGCAAAAGAAGTTTTAAATGCAAGTTTAAGGACTTTTTTAAAAATGGTTTTTGTTTTGTTTTGAATAAACAGCAAAAAGGTGATCTGATTTTGATATGATATTGGAAAGATATAAAGGGATCTGGAGTCCAGATGGATTTGAAATAATTTTTTGAAATTAATTATAAGAATCCTTTCTGTGGGAAAATGCTATTTTTTCAAATTCTTTAAAAACATAAACTTTGAAGGTTGGCCACTAGAGGGAATCAGAAGGGATTAAAGCAGTGATTCCCAAACTGTGAGCCGCGGCTCCCCAGGGAGCCGCGCCACCGCCACAAGGGAGCCGCGAAGAAGCAGCGTCCGCTCCACACGCGGTGCCGCGAGATCCCAGACGCACAAAGCCAGACACGGCCGCAGCAACCGGGACTCGCACACCGCAACTCGGGACAACTCCAAAAGCCAAGGGACCCCCGCACAGCCGCACCCACACCCCCCGCGGGGCAGGCCACAGCAGGCAGGAAGACGGCAGACGCCGACGACGGACCAAAGGAGAAGCGCGAGCTCCGGCCCCGCCCGCCCGCCTGAACCACAGCGCCCGCCCAGACCCGCCGCCTGACGAAGCAACGGTGCACCTCCCCTCCAGTCTGCCCGCGACGCCACTGGCCTCCCAGACCACCCGACACGCTGCCCAACACGGCCGCGGCCACCACGCTCGACGGCATCGGGAAAGAGGGGCTGCGCAGAAAATAGCAAAACCACCCCGTTAGTTCCTCCCAGGTGAGCCAGGCTGGAGGCGAGAACAGCCACCTCCTCCACAAGGCGGAGACCCGAGGGAACAAGGGGATCGCGAGAGGCCAAACTCCGAGACCGAAGCAGGGACCCCCACGCCTGGGAAAGTTCCACAGAGGCCGCTCCCATCAAAGGAGACGGCGCGTCCATCAGCAAAACATGAGTATGCCAAACACTTTGTAGAAACAGACTTTTTGATTAAACTCACATACCTATGTGATATCTTTGAAAAGTTGAATGTGTTGAATCTCTCTTTACAAGGAGGCAATATGCACATTTTAAAGTTAACAGAAAAGATTTCAGCTTTCAGAAAAAAATTTAGAAAAAAAGACAAAAATTTAAAAAAAAATCGGATGTACCTATTAAGGGAGCCGCGGAAAAAATCCGAAGTGTTATGGGAGCCGCAAACCGAAAAAGATTGGGAACCTCTGGATTAAAGGTTATACTTAAAGGAGAACAACACTTACATTTGACCTGCTAATACGAATTGGAGTAAAATATATCATTGGAAGATATTAGTGCACAATCCAGAAGTTAATTTTAAGAATGTCTGCCCTTATAACCAGATTGTGTTCAAAAGATGCTAGGGATGGAGATCAAATGTTACTAGATTAGTCTGAGATGTATTTGAAAGTAGATTTAAAAATAACAGGCTACAAGAATTATATGGAAAAGATGCTACACTGGATGTACAAATAAAACCAGCTGATGTCTTAAGAATTAAAAGGGATAAACAATAACAAACCAAAATATACAAATAAACAAAGCAAAAGAGTAACCTGGATAACATTCCCCTACCGGATTTACAAAACAGACTTATTAAAGTTTTGAATAATTTTCAAAAGGACAAAGAAAAATGAAAATAAATCAAATTCTACCACATTATTTGAAGGGACTAAAAATCTAGATTCTTAAAGTAAAGGGAATGAATATAAACCTGGTTATTTTTATCAAAGTTATAATAGATATCTTGGTATCTCTAGTATCTCTTAATAGACTTTGGCTGATCAGGCCTGAACAATAAGGATTTATTTATAGATAAGAGATGGCATATGGGAAGAAGAGATAATTTGTTGTATTTTAAGACAAGTTACTAAAGTTACTACAATTGTTTACACTTGTGATGAAGAGGAAAGTTATATTTTTTTTCTTTGCTATATTTTTATTTTCTCTTTCGTTTCTACTATTTTACTATTTTTTCTTCTCTGCACCTATTTTTTCTATTCTTTCTTTTCCTTTTTTTAAGTTTGTTTTATATTTTTATTGTAATTGTAATTTTTTAATAAAATTGCGATTTACAAAAGATAATGGGTAAGTCTGTGGCTTTCTGTTGATAAAACCAACTTCTAAATTTGTATATTTTTAATTATGTTTAATAAAATTACTATTAAAATAAGAAAATTTCTAATCATGTAATAGTAGTCTCACCTACATTTTCAGGAAATAACTTGTATCAATTGTTTCTCTTTTTGCAGCCTTAAATGGTTCTTTACAAAACTATCTATGTACTAGGCTTTCATATTTTTTTAAATTCGTTGCTCTTTGTCCACAAGGACACTTAATGCAAATTTGGGAATTGAGTTATTTCTTATAATACTCTAATTTGAGATGTTAGCATCTCTAGACAAGTAAAATATGATACTGCAAAAATGGCAAGTGTCCTTGTTGTTAAAGAACTTTCAGAAAATAAAATAGGTTGAGAAGAACTTACTTTAAACAATGTAACAGTGTTCTAAGATATCTATGGTTCAGAAATGGATTGTTTGGCAAACAAACCTCCTCACTGATGTTTTGTAAAAGCGAAGTCTGACAGTTTTCCTATGTCCGCCTTTCTTTTAAAAGTAGACGTTTGCACAATGTTTGCGATCAAAAGAATGAATATGTAAAATGTATTTTAATGTTTAAAGTTCTTAAATTATATAAAGGCTATATATTGTGCATAACTCTATTGACTGATTTACTGATTGATACTCCATCTTTATTTTGATAAATAGTTCAAGGCAGTTAATATACCTAATATTATTCCATCCCCATCTTTTCTCAACAACAGCTCTGTGAAGTGAGTCATGGTATAAACTAATCTTTCATCCTGAATGAATATCAACATTCAGTGTTTTGAAGATGCATCATTTGAAGAAGAAAAAAAACTAATAGGGACTGTTGATGATCTTCTACACTGTTTTTATTCATTATTGGTCTTTCTAATTTTGATGTCTTGGTTTCTGTCTATATAATGGTGATGGTCATGTTAGGTTTTTTGTTAAGATGAAGAGACCATATGAGCAAATGTAAAACTAGTCCACTCATGGCAAGATTTCAAGAAAGCATCATCTTAAGATGGTTATCAAAAAAACACATGTTATATCTAGAAAGAATTTGCTTACACATTGCCATCTGGAAGTCTTTAGCACCCTTGATTGTTTGTTAGTTCTTGTTTTTGCTTTAATTTTCTCAACTCAAGGTTGATGTTTCACCAATTACATTATGTTATTTGAATTACATAGGGCAACAATTGCAAATGTTAGAGACAGGTTGTTTCCAGACTGTCTGTTCGACATTGTGATTTAAATTCCTTGTGTAAATAGATAGTTTTGATCTATGTATAGAAGTCATCTCTTTCTTCAAATAGCATCTCCATATTTTCAACGTTATATTTATAAAACAGTTCTCTTTTCTAAACTTCAGAGAGTTTTTGTGGAAAAAAAATGGGATTAATAAAGATTCCAATTTGTCTTTTGCAAAATTTATAAAGCTGTGAAATCAAAGATAATTTTGCTGAAGTAATTGACATATTCTAATAGTAAATCCCACATTTTCCAAATGCAAATTAACGAAAAAAAAGATTGATCTATGATACATGAGGTTCTCAAATTAACATTATAGTTAATAAATGTTTTGTTTTATAATAATAATAATAATGATAATAATGATGATGATGATAATAATAATAATAATAATAATAATAATAACAACAACAACAACAACAGAGTTGGAAGGGACCTTGGAGGTCTTCTAGTCCAACCCCCTGCCCAGGCAGGAAACCCTACACTATTTCAGACAAATGGTTATCCAACATTTTCTTAAAAATTTCCAGTGTTGGAGCATTCACAACTTCTGCAGACAAGTTGCTCCACTGGTTAATTATTCTGTCAGGAAATTTCTCCTTAGTTCTAAGTTGCTTCTCTCCTTGATCAGTTTCCACCCATTGCTTCTTGTTCTACCCTCAGGTGCTTTGGAGAATAGTTTGACTCCCTCTTCTTTGTGGCAACCCCTGAGATATTGGAACACCGCTATCATGTCTCCCTAGTCCTTTTTTTCATTAAACTAGGCATACCGAGTTCCTGCAACCGTTCTTCATATGTTTTAGCCTCCAGTCCCCTAATCATCTTTGTTGCTCTTCTCTGCACTCTTTCTAGAGTCTCAACATTTGTTTTACATTGCGGCGACCAAAACTGAATGCAATATTCCAAGTGTGGCTTACCAAGGCATTATAAAGTGGTATTAACACTTCACGTGATCTTGATTCTATCCCTCTGTTTATGCAGCCCAGAACTGTATTGGCTTTTTTGGCAGCTGCTGCACACTGCTGGCTCATATCTAAATGGTTGTCCACTAGGATTCCAGGATCCCTCTCACAGTTACTACTATTGAGCAAGGTACCAAATATCCAGTACCTGTGCATTTTGTTTTTTTGGCCTAAATGTAGAACCTTACTTTTTTCACTGTTGAATTTCATTTTGTTAGATAGTGCCCAATGTTCAAGTCTGTCAAGATCTTTCTGTATCTTGAGCCTATCTTCTGGAGTGTTGGCTATTCCTGCCAGCTTGGTGTCATCTGCAAATTTGATGAGTTCCCCATCTATCCCCTCATCCAAATCATTGATTAAGATGTTGAAGAGTATGGGCCTAAAACAGAGCCTTGGGGTACTCCACTGCATACTTCCCTCCATGTGGATGTAGTTCCGTTGAAGACTACACATTGAGTGCGGTTGGTCAGCCAGTTAGGAATCCATCTGGTGGTGGTGCTGTCTAACGCACATTTTTCTACTTTATCTAGTAGTAGGTTATGGTCTACTTTATCAAATGCTTTACTGAAGTCCAAGTAAATTATATCGACAGCATTCCTCTGGTCCACTAATTTTGTCACTTTGTCAAAGAATGCAATAAGATTAGTCTGGCATGATCTGTTTTTGACAAACCCATTTTGGCTTTTGGTTATTACTTTGTTTGCTTCTAGGTGTTCAATGATTCGTTGCTTGATTATCTTTTCCATAATCTTCCCTGGTATTGAGGTTAGGCTGATAGGTCTGTAGTTTCCTGGATCTGTTTTTTTTCCTTTTTTGAAGATGGGAACTACATCAGCTCTTTTCCAGTTCTCTGGCAGTTCCCCTGCACTCCAGGATCTTTGATCTCAATCATGCTACTTGGAATTCTGGGAGATACACGAAGTACAAAGAAGATCTAATGGTTATAAGATTACCATATGCTTCAGTTGATCATATATAATTACTGTATTGGATAAGATATCAGGTTCAATTCCCCATACAGCCACAAAACATGTTGAGTCATTTATTTCTTTAAAACATTTATATGGCTGCCCAACTCAATCAAAGTGATTCTGTGTGGCTTAAAAAAATACAAAGTCACAAACTATAGAACACAGAATATAAAACTATAATACATAGACCAACAAATAAAACTGTAAACTAATAAAACGGTGATCCAAACAGTAGTAACACAACTTGCTATTTAAAAAAATGCTAAATATATCCCCTAGTTTAAAAAGTTGGGGAGCCCTGCATGAACTATTTAAAAGAAGTTTCATAGTAGCCCTACTTGTCTTTGCAGAATCCTCTGCATACATTACATAAATGCCTGATCTTTCAGTCTATCTTGCAACTTCCAACACTTCAAAGGAACAAAAGCAGGTTGCAAAGTGATAATTGTTTGCTCACTATCTTTAGCATGGATCCATGCCCAGCACCATCACATATTTGTGCACCTATGTATGAAGTAGCCCAGTTCTAGATGCATTCAACTGGTTTTTGCCAAACTCCATCCCTAATTTCAGCCTTATGTTTAGAAAAATTCTTGCTGAGGTCAGGAAGCTTCCTTTGAACCATAAATTGCATCTATTCTAAACGATTGGAGCTCATTTGTCATACAGAATCTGATCTTGGGCTAATTAAAATAATCACTTCCATGTCACTAGTCAGCCTGCAGAGCAATCCTTAATTCCACACCATCTGGCTGCAGAATGCCTGAATCTTTGAACGCACTAGCAAAATCAGAGGCTTTGAAGTTTCATTATGCCGATGAAAAACTATGTTTCCTGTTAAAGGCCACTTTTACACATGACTAACCAGCAGAAAATTGGTTCAACCTGAGGGCCCTCTGGGGCAATTTGAATGCAGTTGTTCCCTGGATACAAGAAACTGTAATGTTTAGGTGTCATGGAGCCAAGATTGCGCTTACTATGTTTTGTTGTTGTTGTTGTTTTCCTGATCAATTTCTATCTCACAACTATACGTACATGCATGTGTTACAAATTTTTACTATGCAGATACTGTGCTGGGAAATTAATTTGCCTCTAAAAATATTTCAGAGGTTACAAACTATACTTCATAGAAGCAGAAGTTATTGTGTATGTCCTAGGAAATGCCATCCTTTGATTTGGAAGTAAGGATAATTTACAGGTCTAAAGTAACTAAAGCAACCACTGACAAGCAGAACTATCACAGCAAGCTGTTTCCAACTAAATGCATACTACTGATCATGGATACAACAAAACTGTTCTTCAAAAAAAAAGAAAAAAAAGATTCCCTAGCAGATGGCTCCCAAAATATTCAGACCACAGTGTGTGCTAGCGGAACATTTCTAACAGAAATAAAACTAGTCAAACAGAAAGTGAATCTTTAGTTATAAACTCTAAGCTGTAGCATTCATATGGATGGTTTCTACTGTACCATATCACAAACAATAGCAATCCAGGAACTGAAGAATCTTCAGCATAAGTCAACAAATAAGGAAAACTAATACAAGGATTTGATGCAATGGCTCTACCAGTTCTGTAGAAGAGCAACTAGTCCAGAGTTTCTCAACCTTGACAACTTAAAAATGTGTGGACTTCAATTCCCAGAATCTCCCATCCAGCATGAAGTTTCCACATCTTCAGATTGCCAAGATTGAGAAACAATGAGCAAGACTAAAAAGGCAAAGTTTTTTTTAAAATTAAAGTATTTCAAATGGAATTTGGACTTAAAACATTAATAATAGTATTATTATTAATAATAATAATAGTAATAATAGTAATACCAGAGGTGGGTTTCAGCAGATTCTGACCAATTCTGGAGAACTGGTTATGGAAATTCTGAATAGTTCGGAGAACCGGTAGTAAAACTTCTGACTGGCCCCGCCCCCATCTATTCTTTGCCTCCCAAGTCGCAGCTGATCGGGAGGAAATGAAGATTTTGCAGTAACCTTCCTCTGGAGTGGGGTGGGAATGGAGATTTTACAGTATCCTTCTCCTGCCATGCCCACCAAGCTACGCCCACCAAGAAATGCCACACCTACCAAGCACACCCACAGAACTGATAGTAAAAAAATTTGAAACCCACCACTGAGTAATACATATTTGTAGGGGAGATGATTCAGCTGAGCTTAAAGGAGAATCAAGAGGGTCATAAGCCTTGAATCCCTTCGTGCCATTAGAGGTCTAAGTCCAGCCCATCTTGAGTTCCATTGACTCTTAATACTGCCAGTTCTCTTTGACTGTTAGTAATTCAGTTTCTAGTACAGAGTGAGTTAGCTTGCAATAAACCTACATTCAATTGAACACCTTTGGCTCTTGATTTCCTGTGCTTGACAATTTGTGTGGACTATAAAATGATTTTCTGATAAATGGCGCGTTAAAAATAAATGCCTAAACTAACTAAAAAAATAAGACAAAACAAAAATGAAATGAAGATGTAACAACAGGAGAAATAAAAATGGAAAAACTCACAAATAAAAATATCAAACTACTCAGATTTCGAAATTATACTGTTCTGCTATAATTTCAAGCTTTTAAATTTATAATAATATAATGGTTACAATTTTAACCTAGTTCATACAAAATGATACTGTCAAAATTGCTTCTCCTTAGATTCAAAGCCAATTCAAAAGCTGAAATTGACACATTTTATTAAGCCAGCTTTTAGAGTTTGTTATACTACTATTCTTCCAGGAACACATAATCACCTTCTTAACAGTCCAAAAATGATATACCAAGTGTTCTTCATAAACTAAGAGACTCCAAATTTTTGGAAGTTGAATAATGTGTTTGTACTTTGATGTTTGACTTCCAAGAATCTGGATCATCATAATAATGATATTTAGCTAACAAAGAAGTACCATTGGATGTGTACTTGGCAGGTACAGTAAAGTCCTTTTATACTTCTCTACTGTTGTGCAAGACAGATCTGGAAATAATGTAAGTTTTTTTTATTTCTCATATTCCAAAGCTTTTACATTATTCTAGGCTGTTTGTAGTATTTTTATCACCATTAGGACTCCAAAGAAAGAAATTCAACTACAACAGGATTTTGAGATTATGAAATCAATTCACATGATAAGCTGTCTCAGATGATTTAAAGGGACACGGTGGCTCTGTGGTAAGACACTGAGCTTGACGATCGAAAGGTCGGCAGTTCAGTGGTTCGAATCCCTAGTGCCGCGTAACGGGGTAAGCTCCTGTTACTTGTCCCAGCTTCTGCCAACCTAGCAGTTCGAAAGCACGTAAAAAATGCAAGTAGAAAATTAGGGACTACCTTTCGGGGGAAGGTAACAGGGTTCCGTGCGCCTTTGGCATTTAGTCATGCCTGTCATATGACCATGGAGACTTCGGACAGCGCTGGCTCTTTGGCTTTGAAACAGAGATGAGCACTGCTCCCTAGAGCCAGGAATGACTAGTACATATGTGCGAGTGGAACCTTTACCTTATATGAACCAAGTCCTATAAGCATTTTGCTATGCTTCTGCCAAAATTTATATTCTGAATATTCTGAATTAAATAGGGGTCCCCCACTCCCGTTACCTGATTGACCTTGAATTGGCTCCAAAGCTTTCTGCCAGGCCACCAGCTCTTTGTCTCTTGTCTTGTCTTCCAATCAATTTCTCATTTGCTTCATTCTTAACTTTATTATATCTTTTTTCCATCTAATCAACTTTATCAGCATATTATGTAAGACAGTGGTTTATTGTTTGTAACATCACCAAAATCTCAAAATTACTCACTTCCTGAACTGTAACATCAAAGACAATTTGGGAAATTTGTACAGCTTTCTATATATCTTGATCTGAATAGGGCTTAGGGGCAAAATACCCACCTAATGATAAGTGAATGTGGGGGTATAAACTAATTTCTCATTCAAAACCTCAAGCTGCCTCTATAACAGCTTCACCCGAATGTGGATTTGTGGCATAGGAGAGGCTGTCAGAGGGAAATCTGCTGTATTACAGATTCATAAGAAGATATTACTTCTTCAAGCAATTTGATTTCTCTCAAAATTCCAGAAATACCTGAAAACAATCTAATGAGTATTTCAGCATAATTACTTTTTTCAGAATAAGTCAAATATATTCCAAGGCTGAAAAGGCGACTTTGGACAATTTCAAAAGGAATTTGGGGGGGGGGCATTCATGCTGTGGTATAAGGCTCATGCTTTTTGTTATGTGAATAGATGCTGCAGGGGAAACTTCACTGGTATCTCATGATCTGCACAAAAATTATCTTTCTGAAGCTGTTATTCACATTTCAAATAATGTCTCCATTGGCAATAACACAGGTTTCTCTTGATATCAAATAGCCATTACAGACAGATGCCTTTGGTTATGACTATACAGGCAGTCACATACAGGCAGGAAAAATGAGTTAGACTCTCTCTTATCACTAAGAAAAGCATAGCATTATCTCTTTCATAAATTAATAACACATTGCTAGTTTTGCATGGAGAGTTTTGCAAGTGATGATGGAATTGTCAGATGCAATTTTGAAATAATTTTGGAGGAAAGAACAAAGAAAAATTGTCTGAGTCAGAACTCGTGCTCTGAAATTCTTATGGAAGTCTTTTTCCTGAAACAGGGAAATGAGCATAAATGCTCTATAACTGTATTTATTTACCTGGTCTTCAACTATGCCAAAGGTCGGCAACCTTAAACACTCAAAGAGCCATTTGGACCCATTTCCCACATGAAAGAAAACACCAGGAGCCACAAAACCTGGGTGGGCATGGCCAACTCAACGTAACTACCACCTAGTCACATTACCCCCAGCCACACTTACCCAGGTTTTGTGGCTCCTGGCATTTTTTGTGGGAAATCTCTCTCTCTCTCTCTCTCTCTCTCTCTCTCTCCCTCCCTCCCTCCCTCCCTCCCTCCCTCCCTCCCTCCCTCCCTCTCATTTCTGTTTTTCTCTCTTTTTTCTCTCTTTCCTCTCTTTCTCTTTCTCTCTATCACTCTCTCTCTCTCTTTTTCTCCCCTTTCTCTCTCTCAGGAGTGAGCATGTGCTGCACTAGCAGCTTCACTGAAGATGGCCCTCCTCCTTCTCAATACGTGATGCCAGATGTTGCGGAGCCAGGAGGGCACGCATGAGTGGGGATATGCTCAAGTGAGCAGAGTGGTGCTGCTGGGGGTTTTGCTTGAAAAGCGTCCTCCAGGCGGCTTTAAATCTGGCACAGGGGACTTTTGCCACCTGGAGGATGCTTTTCAATCAGTGCCGCCAGCGGCACTGCTCACATGGAAGAGTAAAGAAGCTCAGGGCAGTGGAAAAAGGGGGCTAGCCCCACCGAACCTTCCACGTCCATCCTGGGGATCATGCTCAGAGAAAGCCAGAGTGTCCTCGCCAAAAAGGCTCACCCATCATCCAGTCAACCCGCCCACTCAGTGCACCTTCACTATGCTTTGGCCAAGCCTGACTGGCCTCCCAGGGGCTCGTGTGAGGAGAAGGAGGAGGAGGCTCGTCTTCGACAAAGCTGACACCATGGCTAGTGCTCATTCCTCAGCTGTGGACCCCTCCCCCTTTCTGTCATACCCTCCTCCTGGATTCCATTCTCACCCCACCAACCCTTGTGTTAGCGAGGTTAGCATAGGCCATGGGCGGGTTGGGCCAATGTCTTGGGGTGGATATCAGGTTGTGCAACCGGGTCAGCAGGGAACCTCAGGAGAGGGGTCAAAGAGTCACATGTGGTTCAGGAGCCACAGGTTGCCAACACCTGAACTATGTCCATGCCTATGTCCTTCACCTTCTCAGCCCAACTTTCATGCATTTATGTTTTTCTGTGCTTAATTATGCTTAAACAATTTAACATTTGCCATTAGAGGCTATAATTAGGGAACAGTTGTGTTTATGTGTAATATTGGGTCAAATTCTTTCTAAAAATATTATCTCACTATCATTCATCTGTTCTTCTCCTCTGCCCACCAAACACATGCAGAATGTTGCCCTGGAATAATGCTGACTTTTGTCTGCAATGTCCTTGAATAATGTTATATCATGGTGAATGTTGCACAAAGGAGGCTTTGTGATAATGAAAATACAGCTAATTCTAAAGACTAATGTTATTCCTAAATATGTTAAAATAAGGGGAAAATATTGTGCCCAGTACTAATAATCTGTCTAAGAAACTTACATAGTATTTTCTGTCTTCCTATAAAATAAATCAGCTAGGATTTGTCACAAATAGCCTTAGTTCATTTTGCCTGTTCATCCTTCACTAGTCATTCATAGCTCATTAAAATACCATACAATAGTATTATTTAGCGGGATAGAAGCATATAATGAAGTGATTCTATGAAGTCATAGAATGGTTGGCCAGTAAAAGGTAGACCACAGAATACAAGAAAAAGTAAGAAGGAAAAGTCATTTGAAAAGAGACATGGAACAGTTTAGAATAAAGAAAACAACAGAGAGATTAGATGACTCTAATGATAGGATATTTTTACAATAAGCACAATGCTAGTTTTTTTTTTCTTTTTACAATTTTGTAGTCCAATTTAAGGGGTTTGAGTCAGGGTGACTGAATGAGCTAAGTGTTTGCTGGCTGGATGTCCTTCCTGATACCTATGTAGAGTTCGCAGAAAATATTTTCTCTTTGTGCCCAGAGAGAAACATCTGTCACTTCCAAGTGGAAGGTGAGAGTCTTCACCTCTAGGCCACTGCACTCCTCAAGATCAATACTAGCTGATATAGCTATAATCAACAATAAGCTTCAAATTGCATGATTTGCATTTTTCTATATCTCTTATATGTCTTCTATTGTATATGCATATGTGTATGTGTATGTGTATGTATAAGTGTAAGTGTGTACCTATACTGAATCTGCACTACTATTAATCGTTTCATAGTTCCCATCACCAATCTCTTTCCACTTATGACTGTATGTGTTCTGTTTCCCTCCCCCCAATACTCCCAGCAAAGAGTCAGTCAGAGGCCTTCTTTTCTCCTTTTATTTACATAGATACATGTCCTGGCCACGTCTACCCACGGGCCTGCCAAGTTTCTGGAGATAACGAGGAAATTATAGATAAGGCCAGAATTACTCACGAATATATTCTTCCCTCCATTGAGACAGTTAGCCCGCGCCAATTCATTGCTTTGTCCAAGACAAAAAACCAGGAAGTCCCGCCTCCTATTTATAGTCTCTGCAGATGTCACTGCATGACAATTATGACTTGGCTTTCCCCCAACACTCCTTCTGCTGCGCATGCCGATCACGCCTGCGCAGCCTTGCATCACTCCAAAACTGTTCTTGGGGCGTTGCCAAATCAGAAGAAGGCTCCGGGGAATCAGGTCTTGCCGGCCCCTCTTCCTCCCTTTGAGTGGGTGCCAGGGAGGGAAAGGGCTCAAGAGAAACAGGGCTTGTCAGGTCTTCTCCCTCACTTTCTGAATCATCCGAGTCCAGGAGTCCGGGTCCAGGAACCTGGGTCACAACAGTATGACTATAACTTGTTGCTGGCAATCCTTATGATTTATATTGATATATTGATCATCAATTGTGTTGTAAATGTTGTACCTTGATGAACGTATCTTTTCTTTTATGTACACTGAGAGCATATGCACCAAGACAAATTCCTTGTGTGTCCAATCACACTTGGTCAATAAAATTCTATTCTATTCTATTCTATTCTATTCTATATGTATATCATGGGTGTCAAACTTGATCATGTCAAGGACTGGATTATGACATATTGTGAAGTTTTTTGCCTTTGCTGAGCCAGGGTGAGCGTGGCCTGATGTGACGTATCCGGCCCACAGGCCACCAGTTTTACAGGCTTGATGTATATGTATATAATATTTACTTTGAAAACAAGCTAATTTTGTAGAAATGTTGTTAGATAATTAAAATACATTCCTTTTTTCCTTTGAGAACTCCCAATATTATTTTTATTACATTCATATTTTACATTACATTCATATTTAAATAATTTATTTATTAAATTCATATTTAGTGATACGTTCTTCTTCTGACTCATTGGAAAGTATGAGCATGAGTATTGCAACCCTCAGCCTAATAAATTAGACTTCATTTAGCATGCATAATAACATCAACGGACTCTGTGAACATAGGGTAAAAGTTTCAGACTCAGATCACTGATATCAAAAGTGAAGAGACTGTTCCCTTATGTCATTGTAGCCATGGAAATAGATAGGAAAGGAGAACAAATTTTCTTAGTTCATATTCTTATAATTTTACTTAATTAGCACTTCATAATACAATGTGCAAATCAGAAACAGAGTTATTCTTCAATATTCACACTTTCCAAATTTTGTGATGCAGAAATAATATGAAATCATACAAATGGTTATAATATGTTAGGGTAAATTATTAAAATAGTCCTTACATTGGCAGAATTAAAAAAAAAATCAATGCAGTTTTCACTTTATTTTTTGATGTGGAAGTAGAACAAAATAAAGTTTAGAAAAATGAGGGAAAAAAGCAAAACTGGAAGTTACCATTCCTATCTTGGCGAGCCAATAAAATTGAAATATGTAGTAACAAAGAACCATCTTGGTATGGCAAACTCTGTTGGAGAACCACCAAAGAGGAACAAAGAGATTTCGCTTTCTTTTTCTTCTTCCTTAATTCTGGAGAACAAAATGAAAGTGAGAGTTAAGCACAAACAAGCTACTCAATTTTGGATTTTATGCTTTCATGGTGCATCTCAGTTAATCAAAGATTTGCTACAAAACCTCCACTTGCAAGACTGAGAACACAGTGGTCATAAAATATGAGCTGATTAATTTTACCCTAATTTGTATGATAATTAAAATTCTAACTTTTAATTCTGTTAATTGTCTTCCCACAAGGGGGTTGATTAGCCTTTGCACAACATGCTGCGAAAATGTGCTTCCTGCAGGTCTGTCTTTGTTTCTCTTAAAAATGTAACAGCTTCATACAATTATCCTTTAACTTCTATAAATAAATGCATGTTTCAGATGGTTTGGCATGATCAATGTCAGCTGCAACCATAAATCAATTGCTGAACATTGTCAGACATTTTTCATTTAAGTGGAAAATGATGTGGCCTTGGCAGATCACTGTCCTTGCTAATAAACAATTGCTGGTGAAAATGGTGGCGATGATGGTAGCAGAGACAGTCTTTGAATAAGCTGAAGGCAGAATGATATTTATTTATTTTATATGCCATATCGGTATATATAGGCATTAACATGAAATGAAATAGCTATATAACATATAAGCATACATATGAGTATAAGTATGAAATAACTATATTAATTGGATATAATGAAAAGAAACAATAGGACAGGAACGGTAGGCACTTTTGTGCTCTTATGCACGCCCCTTACAGTCCTCTTAGGAATGGGGTAAGGTCAATAGTAGATAGTTTTTGGTTAAAGAATTTGGGATTTTGATAATACTATTTTTTATAATAATTTTATAATTTTATAATAATTTTGATAATAATGATAATTTTATAATTTTATAATAATTTTGATAATAATGATAATACCAGTTATGAGGTATCCTTCTTGCATCTCCCTCTCTTTTTATTGCATACACTACAAGATTTGAAATTGGGACAAATGCAGAACTGCTTTGAAAGTTTATGTTCCCCATGAAAAACGGAAATAATCCTCGTGCACTTTGGCTGAGATAAAGTAGTGATGCTTCAGTAAGCCTTCATGTTTCATTCACTGGTCACATCAGAAGCTTCATTAACCCCTTGTACATCTGTACTGCATGTGCCAAAAAGACATGTGACCGCCGCAGGGATCATACTATACTGATCAGAGTAATTGAGAAGGCAATGTAAAAAGGGACATAATTTGTCTAAGCTCCTTATCTTCCTTTTTCACTCCTCCAGGTTTTTTTTTTTTGGGGGGGATACATAAAACCAGATCACCTGATCCAAAAATCCTTGAAAAGGCTTACCTTCAACCAGTTAAATGTTATAGTGATTAGGAAATGATGTGGGAACAATCTTATTTCATTTTTCAGTGTTAACAAATTCTTTATGCTTTGATGATTCCTGGACTGACGCTGTTAATTCTCAAGGTTTTGGCTAGTCTATCATTTCTTGAAATGTCAGGTCAAAGCTCTGAATTTTCTTGAGAGTAGATAGAATTGCTGCCATTCTACAGTACTCACTTTCCACTGGTTGTATTAAATTCATAATGTCCTCTGCTTGGTATTTTGGTATCTCCATTACAGTGTAGGTGACAAAGTTGCTTATGCTCATCATGGGTACATATATAGATTGATTAAGTTTTCAACAAAACTGTTTTTTGGATAATCTGTTTCCTTTAGCCTTTTCATTTTCTTTTTTCCTCTTTTTCCTTTAGCCCTGATTGTAGATTGCTAAATCAAACCAATAGCAAACAAAGACTCAGAAATTATTTTTATACTTTTACTGACTTGGGTCCCTTCATTAGTTCTGGCTGAAAATGTTCCTATTCAAAATAACGAGGATTTGGTAAGCAGGTAATACAATGGAACAATCTGGTATTTTCTGTGTAATTTTGTTTGTTATTTAATTCTTATCCTGCTTTTGTTTATAAGTAACTCAAGGCAGTGAACACACAGTGTACATCCTTCTTTTTTTCCTCACAATGAGCTGGGTTGTGAGAAAGTGACTGTCCCAAAGTCACTAAGCTAGTTTTCGTGCCTAAGGCAGGACAAAAAGTCATAGTCACCTGGTCTCTAAGCCAGCATCTTAACCACTACACCAAACTGACAAATTACCAAGTTACTACCCAAAGGCGAAAATGAGACAAAGTTGGAAATTCATGTAAGGATATTTAAATGCCATTTATTTTTGTTGGCGTTAATTTTGCAGTAATGTTTGGAGAACTCTACTCAACTTAATGAAGCTAAGCGAATTACAGAGAAAAACTTGCAACAAGGTTGTTTATTTTCAATTGTCTTAATAGAGCCATTGTTTTAATCAGAATTTTCTTTCCCTGATGTGAGTCTGTCTGAGTTTTCTTCTGTCTTATTATTTATTTATTTATTTAGTTATTTATTTAGTTAGTTAGTTAGTTATTTAGTTATTTATTTATTCTCTTGTATATCATAGTTGCAGAATCAGTCAACTGCAGTGGCAGTCTTGTTTAAAATCAAGCTAAGAACTTTTTTTTTCTAAGTACACAGTTATGCCATTTATGGCTGAAGTTGTTCTCCCAACTTGCCCATCAGTTTATTGACCTGGTGCTAATCTTGCAGCTATTATAATCATCTACCAACAATTACCTTATACTTTCCACAATTTCAATTAAAATTAGATAAACACTTCAGTGGTGAAAAGTGTTAGTATTAGATTAATCAGACATTCATTGTGTTTTTTCAGCAGTTCTTTCCAGGCCTGACTTCAAAGGCTCTGACAGAAGCTTTCCATTAACTAGACAAAACTCTAGAGCTGCTGTAGTGGGAAATATATGACAGGAAGCTGCTCACCCTTCTGGTGTTATTTTTCCATCCCATGCTCCTCTGCAACCTTATCTAACAGCTACCTAATGTCACATTATATCTCTTGCTCCTTCATTTCAATATCATCTATTCTAGAATTGCAATAGTTCTCCAAAAGGGTAGACAATTTTTTTTTCTCAATATCTTTTCTTGGTAACCAGAGGCTGAAGAGAGAAGGAGATGTAATGCAAATGGATAGGGCTATTTTTTTTTTTAGAAAATTTTCAAGTTTTTAAATATTGTTTTCCATGAATTCTACATTATAGGACTCATTTTTTTTAGTTTATATCAACATTGAAAAAACTGAGTCATTGCAATTTGATTAATGTTGCTGAATTTCAGCAATGTTGCTGAGATCCAAATCTGAAGAAGTTGAAGCTTGCAAAACAAAAACAAAAAAGGAGTTGAAATTACTCTCAGAATACAAGGTAACCAGCCCTGATTTAATTCTCCATTAAGTCATTGATACCATAGGCTGAATTTGGAACCTATTGCTTGCATATTTCCTCTAAAAGAAAAGTAGCATTTTATTTATTAGAGGAGGAAGTTGTAGTTCTCACTAATCAGTTATATAGGATGAAGAATAGAACAACAACCAGAAATTCAAACCAACAAAGTATTCCTATTCCCTTCCCTTCCTTTCCTTTCTGTTTCCTTTTTTTGTTAAGCCTTCCATAAAACTTGTAGCTTACATCACATAAGACCTGGTTGTCCTATGTATTTACTTATACCATTAACTTCCAGGACTATGGAGACTATTGGAGAAGACTTTGTACTAATTCTAGGAAAAGCCAAGCTATATATTACAAAATTCATGACTCCTTCAGTAAACAGAGTGACTGTCAATCGTGACTACTCAAAGCCAGAAACGGAATCAGGTTGGAAAGACCCTGAGGGTTTTGGGGAAAGGAGCCTACTTTTAGCATTAAGATTCAATAATATGTAATATTTTAAGTAATATGGACATTATTAGCCAAACAGATCTACAGCTAAAATACCTTTTAAAGCTGATGATTCATTCATTATCAATAATACAAATGCCTGCTATTATATTCTGTTATCTTCCTCTTTGCCTTATCTACTTTTTCATATACATCATGATGGAAATTATCTCCTATAAATAGAAATATGTTTCATTTGTTCAAGATGTTTTGAATAACTTTAAGAGCCTGAATCCAGGAAATCTAGTTGAAAGCTTCTCTACTTGTAACTCTCAAATTTATTGTTTACTCTTCCATCAATAAACTGGTGGTAAAATATAAGTGAATTCTGTTTCAAAGACGTGAATAAATTAGTATGGTGGAGAAAGCATAAGTCAAATCTTTCTGGGTTTTTTATAACTGTTTTTAATTTTAAAAAATTCTTCATTTCACATCACAATTTTCATCTTTGCAACTGTCCTGTACCGGTTATGTATACAATATGTAATTGTTATTTTGAATATTTTTTACATTTTACCTTTTATAACATTTATCGTCACAACTTTCTGTACGGTCATTATGCCAATGGCAGGTAGACTGTCCAGTATTGAAAGTATATTGGTGTTCCGACCACCTCACTGTTAAGTTCAGCAGAATAAAGTGGTCTGTTTGGACAATATACAGAAAGGATGGTACAATAAGCCCTATACTAGCTCTTTCATGTCAGCTTGCATGCCGGTGCCACACCAGAATCACTTCCCTGATTATTAGCCTAAATAACTACCCCAGAGGATGTACCTTCTTCAGAGGTAAGTTTGTTGGGGTGCCTCTAGAGGGCCAAACATCTTAAAAGTCATAATTTCTCTTATATCTCAAGCAACAATAGACAGTGTTTTGCACCAGCCAGATACAAACACTTTCTGTCTCAGATTACTTTCTCATTCTGATGTTTTGCTCTAAGGGATCATCATCTATGTGGGTGTTCCAAGAGACTTCAGAAACAGCATATGCTGCATAGAGTCATTCTAGCTGCTTTCCCTCAGTTGCTGCAAAAAGTAATGGTGCAATTCTCTTAAGGACCAATGAATCATTCTGAGGAATTGCCCACTGTAGCATTTGATAAGGGAGAGAACACCTTGATGGATGAGAGTCTACAGCCCTCTTAGTGAGCCTGGCTCCAGCTTGAGACATTTTAATTCTAAGGCAGAAGAGCTAATGGCATCCTCTGATTCTTGAGCATACAGTCTTCAACATTTGCTAAATAATTTTGGGTCTGAGATGAAAATAAAATGAAAACCCACCACAGAATCTCTTCTAGGAATAAGACTGATCCTTTAGTTTAAGTACATTGTTGTTCCTTCTGCCTTTTTGGTTCCACTAGTTATCAGCTGGGTAACTGCTCTATGTCTCCCTCCCACATTTCTTTTTTCCTGATCATTCTCTTGACTGATGATCATCATGTGAAAAGCTGGACTAGACAGTTGGACAAAGTCAGTCTCAAATTCTCTGTCCCTTCCCTATTGGATGGAATTTACAAGCCTCTTTTGCTAGACCTAATGGTGCATATAGGTGGTTCTTCTTAACTTAACTTCACAGCATGCCATGTAATGTTTTATAATGTTTCATATATTGAATTGGACCCAGAAGTAAATTGATAACCAATGCAGTTGCAAAGGAGAGTTGAAACATGCAGAGATTTAAATGTGCATATAATTGGTCACGCTGCTGCATTTTGCACTAACTGAAGGTTCCAAATACTCTTCAAGGACAGCCCATGTAGAATGCTTTATAGTAACTGATATGGGAGTTGACTAGGACATGAATGATTGAGTGTAGATCTTCATGATCCAGGAATGGGTGCAGACTGATAGACAATTCAAAGCTGTGCAAAAGCATTCCTAGCCACAACTTCCATCTGCTCTTCAAGCAGAAGGTACAAGTCTGAAGGACCTCTAAGTTGTGTTTTGGGTATGTCTGGGAAATTGCAACCTCTTCCAGAGACAGAAGTGATCTAGGTGGCCCCAAATCCCAAAGTCACTCAGTCTTGCAAGTGTTTAGCTGAATCTGTTGGTCTCCAGCCAAACTATTACAGCCTCCAGACATTGAGCCAGGATTTTGGCAGCATTGCTTACTTCACCTGGGATGGAGATATATAGCTGGGTATCATTAGCATACTGATGCTACCTCACCTTTGGTTATGGATAACCTTGCTTCTACCAAAGCATCTATCAACTTTATCCCAGTCCTTCCCACCACCCACCTTAGCTACCACATGTACTTTTGAACTCTGAAATCCAGATTTATTTTTTACCATAGACAGGGAAATGGAAACAGGTCATAAGCTCAGGCATAACCTGTTTTTCATCAGTGCTTCTGGATTTCAACTGGCATTCTTAGAAATTAAAAAAATTGAGTTCTGCAACCTAGGATGTACTCACTTGCCCAGAAAATATGGCAAATACAAGGTGAAAAGTAGAGAGAATCCTGGTGGACAGAATCAGAGGCAATTTTTCATCCAGTAAACAGGGTTGATTGGCTACACTTGCTATGGCAGCCATTTTGTGAGTTTTTGCAAGTACATGCATTCAAAGTCAAAATCTACCCATCATATCTGTCTGAAAAGTTTAACAATCCCTGATCTATGGAGTCCATTAAAGAGCCACTCAAATTATCCACTAATAGATCATCACTAGATCCCTTGTCACCTACACGACAAACTTCTTCTAAAACTAAAATCCTACTGCATCTCTGGACTCCTCCATAATTGGATAACAGCGTTCCTGTCAAACAGACAAGAAGTGGTCAAAATAGGCAATGCCCTATCAAATCCCACTCCTGTCAATAGCAGTGTCCCCCAAGGCAGCGTTCTAGGACCAACACTCTTCATATTATACATTAACGACCTCTGTGACCATATTATAAGTAATTGTGTTCTCTTTGCCGATGATGTTAAACTATTTAACACTACCAACAATGCAGTTACCCTTCAAAAAGACCTTGACTTTGTGTCGGAATGGTCAAAAACTTGGCAACTCCAAATCTCAACCAGCAAATGCTCTGTCTTACACATTGGAAAAAAGAATCAGAACACTAAATACAAGCTTGATGGACATTACCTTGTAGATGATCCTCACTCCATCAAAGACCTTGGCGTTTTCATATCAAATGATCTAAGTGCCAAAGCCCACTGCAACTACATCGCCAAAAATCAACTGCATTATCAACTTTTTTTCAAGTTATCAACTTATCAACTGCAAACCATACTTTTCGCCTTGTGAATTTTCCTCATTTCTTCTAATTGCTGTTTATGTACCACCTCAAGCCTGTGTAAACAAGGCATTACGAACTCTAGCTGACCAAATCATGGAGGCTGAAGTCAAATTCCCTGATTCACTGGCCATTATTTTGGGAGATCTAAACAAACTTAAGGAAAGAGCTACTAAAATACTTTCAGCATGTCAATTGTTCCACAAGAGGTAATAATACTTAGACCATTGCTACACAATACTAAAAGATGCTTATCGGACTTTACCACGTGCAGCTGTAGGACACTCTGATCATTGCATGATTCACCTTGTACCTGCTTACAGGCAAAGACTTAAAACCATAAAACCAACAATTAAATCAGTGAAGATCTGGACAGAGGAGTCAAAATTAAAGCTGCAGGCCTGCTCTGACTGCACTGATTGGAATATTTTTGAAGATACCTCTGCAGACCTGGAGGAACTCACAAATACTGTAACATCATATGTCAGCTTCTGTGAAGACCTATGTGTACCGACAAAAAACTTGCGAATATACAGTAACAACAAACCTTGGTTCACACCTAAACTTAAGCAGCTACGACATTCCAAAAAGGAAGCCTACAGGAAAGGTGATAAAATGCTGTACAATCAGGCCAGAAATGCACTAACAAGGGAGATCAGAGCAGCAAAAAGAAGCTACTCTGAAAAGCTAAAGAATCAGTTTTCAGCAAATGAACCAGCAAACATGTGGAAAACTCTTAAAAATATCACCAGCTATGGCAAACCTCCCTCCCAGGCTGAAGGAAATCAACTGGCAGATGACCTGAACATGTTTTACTGCAGGTTTGAAAGGAAACTATAGCCACCTATCTCCATAACCCCCATCTCAGACAAACCAACAACAGCCAAGCCTCCTACAACTGACCCCATCCCATTGAGTTCACAACCTCTAGTGATCACAGAAAAGGCAGTGCAGGACCTATTTCACAGACAAAAGCCAGGAAAAGCTCCAGGCCCAGTCAAGATAACTCCTTCTTGCTTAAAAGTCTGTGCTGATCAATTGGCCCCCATCTTCACCCATATCTTCAATAAATCACTAGAGATGTGCTATGTTCCTTCTTGCTTCAAATGCTCTACCATCATCCTAGTGCCGAAGAAGCCCACTATCAAGGAACTGAATGACTACAGACCAGTTGCTTTAACATCTGTAGTCATGAAAGCCTTTGAAAGGCTAGTGCTTTCCTACTTGAAAACCATCATGGATCCGCTGTTAGAACCCTTGCAATTTGCCCACCGAGCAAATAGATCAACATCTTGAATCTCCAAAGACTTATGTAAGGGTCCTCTCTATAGACTTTAGTTCAGCATTCAATACCATCATTCCAGACATTCTTCTAACTAAGCTAAACCAGCTACAAGTACCTGAACAGACTTGTAAGTGGATCACAAGCTTCCTAACAAACAGGAAGCAGCAGGTAAAGCTAAGCGGGATCACTTCAGATACCTGTACAATTAGCACAGGGGCCCCCCAAGGCTGTGTGCTCTCCCCACTTCTCTTCTCTCTATATACCAATGACTGCATCTCCAATGATCCATCTGTTAAGTTACTGAAGTTCGCAGATGACACAACAGTGATTGGTCTCATTCGAGACAATGACGAATCCATATATAGACGTGAGGTCGAACGACTAGCCTTGTGGTGCGACCATAACAATCTAGAACTGAACACACTCAAGACTGTAGAAATGGTGGTAGACTTTAGGAGAAACCCTTCCATACTTCAACCTCTCACAATACTAGACAACACAGTATCAACAGTAGAAACCTTCAAATTTCTAGGTTCTATCATATCACAAGATCTAAAATGGATAGTTAATATCAAAAACATCATTAAAAAAGGACAACAAAGACTGTTCTTTCTGCGCCAACTCAGAAAGCTCAAACTGCCCAAGGAGCTACTGATCCAGTTCTACAGAGTAATTATTGAGTCTGTCATTTGCACCTCTATAACTGTCTGGTTCGGTTCTGCAACCCAACAAGAAAGATACAGACTTCAGAGGATAATTAGAACTGCAGAAAAAATAATTGCTACCAACCTGCCTTCCATTGAGGACCTGTATACTGCACGAATCAAGAAGAGGGCCGTGAAAATATTTACAGACCCCTCGCATCCTGGACATAAACTGTTTCAACTCCTACCATCAAAACGACGCTATAGAGCATTGCATACCAGAACAACTAGACACAAGAACAGTTTTTTCCCGAAGGCCATCACTCTGCTAAACAAATAATTCCCTCAACAATGTCAAACTATTTACTAACTCTACACTACTATTAATCTTCTCATTGTTTTCATCACCAATCTCTTTCCACTTATGAATGTATGACTGTAACTTTTTGTTGCTATCATTAAGGGTTAAATTGCAACCTATGACCATCATTTGTGTTGTAAATGTTGTACCTTTGATGAAGGTTTTTTTTTCTTTTTTTTTTCTTTTATGTACACTGAGAGCATATGCACCAAAACAAATTCCTTGTGTGTCCAATCACACTTGGCCAATAAAATTCTACTCTATTCTAAAAAGGCTTTAAGAGTTGTAAACTTAATCTTACGTAGCTTCTTCTCTAGAAAGATTACACTACTAACCAGAGCATACAAAACATTTGCTAGACCAGTTCTCGAATACAGCTCGCCTGTCTGGAACCCACACTTCATTTCGGACATTAATATAATTGAGCGTGTCCAGAAATATTTCACAAGAAGAGATCTCCACTCCTCTGATCACAACAAAATACCTTATGCCACCAGACTTGATATCCTGGATTTAGAAAATTTAGAATTCCGTCGCCTTCGGCATGACCTGAGTATAACTCATAAAATCATCTGCTACAATGTCCTTCCTGTTGAAGACTACTTCAGCTTCAATCTCAACAATACATGAGCATACAATAAATTTAAACTTAATGTGAACCACTCCAATCTTGATTGTAGAAAATATGATTTCAGTAACAGAGTTATTAATGCCTGGAATGCACTACCTGACTGTGGCCTCTTCCCAAAATCCCCAAAGCTTTAACCAAAGATTATCTACTATTGACCTCATCCCATTCCTAAGAGGTCTGTAAGGGGCGTGCATAAGAGCACCAGCGTGCCTACCATTCCTGTCCTAATGTTCCCTTTGACTGTATCTAATTCGTATAGTTATTTCATGCTTATACTTATATATACTGTTGTGTTTGACAAATAAAATAAATGAAAATAAATAAATAAAAATACTCATTGTTGAACCATTTGCTGTTTATTCTCAGATAAGTTTTACATTTATCATACATAGCTCCTAATACATTTTGCAACTGGCTTTTAAAGCTATATTATTGCTAAATTCAAGCTATTCTCTGTTATGCCTTCTCTATATCAATACACATACAATAATATTTTTCCCACATTCATATATTTCTCAGTGAAGAACAAGAATCTGGTCTGCACATCTTGTGCCTGACATAAAGTTGCATTACACTCAGTGTTACCTTTTGTATTCTTTCAAATATAATTCTAGCAAACATCTTTCTAAGCATACTTAGGAGACTAAGCACCCTGTGGTTTTTCATTCATCCTTGCTACCTTTTTCTTTTATAAAAGGACTATAATAGGACTTCTCCAGTGTTCTGATATTTATGCAGTCTTCTCACATACATTAAAGATATTGCACAGCCACTCCAGAAGAAATCTGCACCCAAATTTTAACATGTTTTCAGTTGTGCCATCTATACCTTCAGACTCACAATTTTTCAATAATCTCACATAATTTATGCTGACATTTGTTTTTGGAGTCTAGCATTTATAGCATTCATCTCAACTTCTCTCTGCAATATACTCTATAACTGTCATTTCCATACAAACCTCCCAAATAGATTCTGCAGATTCTTTGCTTAATAATTTCTTTACTTATATTTTTGCATTATTGGTTACTTTTCTCATTATTGGTTACTTTTCTCATTTTTATCAAGTTTGTGATAAAAACTGAGAGTCATTCAACGGATACTCAATTCCTTCTTTCTACCTCACTAGTTTATCTTCTACACCTGTCTTTCAGACTTTTGTAGATTCTAAAATAGAGATGAGGACACCAAGCTCTGTTTGGAGCCTCTGGAAAACCAACTGACCATTAATTGCAAAAAATTAATGGTATGATCTGGAAAAACAAAAGCAGCAAATTTTGGCTCCATTCATATGTGTGAAATGATTCTATCCACTTTATAGCATTGTCCCAGCCACCATTGCTCATGCACAGGGGTGAAATCTAAAAATTCTGTGGGCGTGGCTTAATTGGTGGGCATGGCTTGGTGGTCAGGTGACTGGGTGGGTGTGGCCAATAACAATAAATAATAAAAATAATAAACAAAGTACAATAAGAGGTAACAAAAACAATAAGAGGTATCAAAAACCAACTTTCACATTTTACATACACACAACACAACACAACACAACTGACTCACACACAATATAAAAGCAGCTGCACTTCACCCAAAATGGCCCCTGCAACAAGCAGAAAGCTCACACAGCCATAAAAAGCTCAAAAACCAACTTTCACACTTTACACACACACAACACAACTGACTCACACACACACACTCAATGCCACATATAGCTTTGTGAAATTTTATGTGTTTGTGTAGTTAAACACTACAGAAACACACCAAATCTCAGAAAGCTGCACAAATATTTTATTTTATTATTTTATTTTATTTATATTTTTAGATAAAAGCTAAATTTAAAACTTCCTTAACTTTAAATTGCTATGTCTAAAAAAAAAACTCCTAAAAACCCCTCAATTAACCCTCAATTTTTTTAAAGCTCCCCCACCCCAAAAAACCCCCAGTTACTTACCCAATTCAAAGGACAAAGCAGGCAGATTGAGCTGCTCACCATGAGATGGATCACAGGCAGGCAGATTGAGTTGCTAGCTGATGCAATTGATTGCAGCAGCCGAAGCAAGGCATGAGCGACCCCGAAAGAAGCAGCAAGCTGCCAAGTAGGCAAGTGGGGACTAGGCGATTGGGTGGGCATGGGCGGGGGGGGGGCAGGGATTTTTGCTACCGTTTCTCCAAACTATCCACCCCATCGCTACCGGATCACCTGATCCGGTCCGAAACGGGAGCATTTCACCCCTGCTCTTGCATCTCCTAAACTATTAAGTGTGGCTAACAGTCATCAAAATATTGTTTACCACTGTTTACACACACTTGCACCTTCCCCCCCACCCACACACCTGAGCCTGTAACAGTCCTAATTATGTGGAAGCCACTATAGTGTGTTCATTTAAAATAAATTGTAATTATAAAAAAGAGAGGGATAATCTTGCAATCATGATCACATTTCATGAATTATAGCAATTTTAGTCACTTCCAGGCCTCATTACCCTCCAGTTCATTTGGATTGCCATAAACTGCATTCCTCCTATAAAAACTATGATTTTATATATCAACCATACTTTATCTTATCACAACATCATCTATTAGGCAGCTGAAATGTTCGTTCAGGTTCAGGGCTGAATGTTAGAGTTGATGTCCTATAAGAAAAACTAAAAATGATCAAGAGATTTGCAGAAAATGGAGGACCTTTATTTACTCCTATTGGTTTCCTCATCTGTGGATGAATTACTTCAGTTTTTATCCTGCCTCTCTATCCAGAGTGCTTTAGATAACCAACAATCAAAACAAAATATAAAACTCAAAATTCAGTAAACACAACTGTTCAAATCTGATTCAAGGAGGAATGAGATTGAAAGCATTATTAACTTCCAGTGATAGAAGAATAGAAATTGATTCAGAAATAGAATCCAGTAACATCCTTACTTTCAAAGAATAAAACAGAATCCTAAAGCTCATTTAGTGATTATTCATATTATGATTTCTATCTGGCATGCTGTGCATAATTCTTCATAAACCTTTTATAGGAAGTTAGCATCCACCCCTCTCCTAGAAAAATGAAATATTGTAGGAAATATTAAAAAAGCAGTATATTGTACCTCCCTGGATGAGAAATGGAGAAACATGTTTTTTAGGCAGGAATCAGACTCACTTTTAATAGCCCGACACTCTCAATAGGCCACAGCAAATGTCAGTACTTAAGAAAAAAAGAGAGAGAGCTAGGTCTATTCATAAGCAAATGCCATCACCCAAGATCCAGCAAGGTAGGATTAGCCCTCAGACGTAATAGAAATTGCCCCAAACCCTCTTCATTACATCATCACCCAGCAAGATTCAATGAGGCCTAGGACTCAAAAGACAACCTACAAAGTTACCCCTGCATGGCCCCATGGGAGTCTGACAACCAATCAGAATACAAGTTCAAATTCAAAGTCCAACAGAGGGTATAAATCTCTCTCTCTCTCTCTCTCTCTCTCTCTCTCTCTCTCTCTCTCTCTCTCTCTCTCTCTCTCTCTCTCCCATGTGCTTTTTTGCCCAGGACCTCAAAACCATATGGTCCTGTCCACCATTAAACCATCTTATCAAGCAGTCTCCATGTTTCCAGTGTCTTTCTCCCCACTTGGAACTGAACCAGAGGTGAAATCCTCTGAAGTCTGCTACCCGTTCTGTGAGTCTGCTACCAAGTGTGTGCTTCGCTCGCGCATGCGCACTTTGTGGGTATGCACACCTGAGGCACACCAGCACAGCACTAAAAAAGGAACATTTTGAAGCCTTCCGAGTCTGCAAAGGTAAGTAGAACAGTGAGGGGAGGGAATCCGCTGTGCCACATGATTTAGATTAGCTAGAAAGCAGGAAATCTGACGATTCTAGCTAATATAAATCATGTGGCACAGCTGATCATCACCCAGCTGATCGCTGGAAATACCGGTTCACCTGAACCAGTCCGAGCTGGTAGCATTTCACCCCTGAACTGAACCCAGATGGACATTTCTTCCAACACCTTATTGCACAAAAATGTAAGACAAATCTATATGTTAATTTCATTTGGAACTGGGATTATAATGACACTGGGAAACAAAACTGAAGTGTAAGATTGCCTTCAGAATTAACTACTAAACCCTTAGCAATTTAAAAAACTCCATATAAGCAAACTTCAACCTAGGAGATCACAAAGCAGCTATAAAAGTGTACCAGTAAACCAATTATATACAACGGTAGCCATTTCAAAAAGTCTTTATTATGGTGATAAAAAAAACTTAACAAAGCATTACATTGCCTTTAAGGTCCAAATTTGATAGCTTCCATGCACGTGTTTGCAGCCAGTCATGCTGCAAACTTGGCCTGACAGAATTAAAAGAAAACTTATACAGTACCTCTCAAAATATATACAAACCTTGTATACACCGTTTTAAACGGTGTATACAAGGGCCGGCCTCAATGACGGGTCTTGGGACCCACAGAGGTGGCATGCGAGAAGAAAGAGCCTTTGGGGGTTTTTAGACAGGGTATTTTTAAGGGGTGGGAGGGTTAGGGCGGGTGATGGGGGTAGCCCGTCGGGAGGGAAACCAGTTCCAGCGCATGCTCGTGGCGACTATCAAATGGGTTCGGAGGTTATGGGGGGGGAGTGTGTTCCTTTGTGTGAGGGTGAGTCTATTTGCACGGTAAGTGGGAGGGGCAGATATGGCAGAAGGGGGGGATCGTATCGACGTAGGGGGTCACGCGTTCGATGTATGCAGGCGATCGCGTGCCCCGATCCCCCTGACTTTTCCCGTTCCCCGGATGGTCAAGACCCTCAGAGCCTGGGCCTTCGTCTGATGTTATGCAACGCACGGTCCGTGGCCAATAAGGCCCCCCTAATACATGATCTGATTCAGGGGGGTGCCGCAGATATTATAGGCGTTACGGAGACCTGGTTGGGCACTGAAGGGGGTGTGCCCCTGGTTGAGATGTGCCCACCGGGTTTCTGTGCATTCCATCAGCCGAGGGCTCAGGGTAGGGGTGGAGGGGTGGCGGTTGTTATTAAGGAGAGTCTAGAGCCGAGGGAGACCACTGTACCTCAGATTGCCGGGTGTGAATCCCTCTTTGTGAGGTGGGGTCATAGATGTCAGATGGGCTTGCTGGTCGCATACCTGGCTCCTTGCTGCGTGACAGCTGCCCTGCCTGAGCTCCTGGAGGTGCTTGCCGGGGTGGCAGTGGAGACCCCCAGATTGTTAGTCATGGGGGATTTTAACTTGCCATCTGCCGGCTCGTCATCGACAGTAGCTCGGGAGTTCTTGGCCTCCATGACGGCCTTGGACCTGACTCAAGTAGTGGATGGCCCCACTCACATCGGGGGAGGCACACTGGACCTGATTTTCATCTCTGGTCAGTGGTTGAAGGATCTGGACTTGAGAGATATAGTCACAGAACCTTTGTCATGGTCAGATCACTCTCTCCTTCGCCTGGACTTTCTGACCGCTACCCAACACTGCAGGGAGACGGAACTATTACATTGGTACCGTCCCAGGCACCTGATGGACCCAGAGATGTTTCGGACGGAGCTTGGGCCACTTCCTGAGGGTCTGGCTCACGGCACGGCAGAGGAACTTGCCGCAGCCTGGGAACGGGCTGCGGCTGGGGCTTTAGACCGTGTCGTGCCTTTGCGGCCTCTGACCCGGCGCAGATCCCAACCGGCTCCTTGGTTCTCCGAGGAGCTGAGGGGGATGAAACGCCGGAGAAGACGCCTAGAGAGTTCCTGGAGGTCCAGCCGTTCAGAGGCTGATCGGACACTAGTTAGATCCTATACTAGGACCTACCTAGTGGCACTGAGGGAAGCGTCAGCAGATAACTGCCCAGCTGCCCTGTTCCGGGTGACCCGCTCCCTCCTTCACCAGGGAGAGCGGGATGACCCGTTGCAGGGACGTGCTGAGGAGTTTAACGGTTATCTATACGATAAAATCGTTCAGCTTAGGGACGGTCTGGACCAAAATTGTGGTGATTCGGACGGGGCATCTGAGGGCGGTCTTGGTGATGTTGTCTGGGATGAGTTTGACCCTGTGACTCCCGAGGACATGGACAGGTTGCTGGGTAGATTGAATGCCACCACATGTTTACTGGACCCGTGCCCCTCCTGGCTGGTGCTGGCCACTCAGGATGTGACACGAGGCTGGCTCCAGGGATTACGAGCGCTTCCTTGTTGGAGGGAGTCTTTCCGGCCGCCTTGAAAGAGGCGGTGGTGAGGCCCCTCCTCAAGAAGCCTTCCCTGGACCCGGCTGTTTTAGGTAATTATCGTCCGGTCTCCAACCTTCGCTTCGCGGCGAAGGTTGTAGAGAGTATGGTGGCATATCAGTTTCCCCAGCACCTGGAGGAAACTGTCTATCTGGACCCGTTCCAGTCCGGCTTCCGGCCCGGTTACAGCACTGAGACGGCTTTGGTCGCGTTGGTGGATGATCTCTGGAGGGCCAGGGATAGGGGTTGCTCCTCTGCCCTGGTCCTATTAGACCTCTCAGCGGCTTTCGATACCATCGACCATGGTATCCTGCTGCGCCGCTTGGAGGGATTGGGAGTGGGAGGCACCGTTTATCGGTGGTTCTCCTCCTATCTCTCTGACCGGTCGCAGACGGTGTTGACGGGGGGGCAGAGGTCGACCCCGCGGCGCCTCACTTGTGGGGTGCCGCAGGGGTCGATTCTCTCGCCCCTTCTGTTCAACATCTATATGAAGCCGCTGGGTGAGATCATCAGTGGCTTCGGTGTGAGGTACCAGCTGTACGCTGATGACACCCAGCTGTACTTTTCCACACCGGGCCACCCCAATGAAGCTATCGAAGTGCTGTCCCGGTGTTTGGAAGCCGTACGGGTCTGGATGGGGAGAAACAGGCTCAAGCTCAATTCCTCCAAGACGGAGTGGCTGTGGATGCCGGCATCCCGGTACAGTCAGCTGAGTCCGCGGCTGACTGTCGGGAGCGAGTCATTGGCCCCGATGGAGAGGGTGCGCAACTTGGGTGTTCTCCTGGATGAACGGCTGTCTTTTGAAGACCACTTGACGGCCGTATCCAGGAGAGCTTTCCACCAGGTTCGCCTGGTGCGCCAGTTGCGCCCCTTTCTAGACTGGGATGCCTTGTGCACAGTCACTCACGCCCTTGTGATGTCTCATCTGGACTACTGCAATGCTCTCTACATGGGGCTCCCCTTGAGGGGCATCCGGAGGCTACAGTTAGTCCAGAATGCAGCTGCGCGGGTGATAGAGGGAGCCCCTCATGGCTCCCGAGTGACACCTATCCTGCGCAGGCTGCACTGGCTACCTGTGGCCTTTCGGGTGCGCTTCAAGGTGTTGGTGAACGTCTTTAAAGCGCTCCATGGCATAGGGCCGGGTTACTTACGGGACCGCCTGCTGCTACCGAATACCTCTCACCGACCCGTGCGCTCTCACAGAGAGGGACTCCTCAGGGTGCCGTCGGCGCGACAGTGTCGTCTGACGACGCCCAGGGGGAGGGCCTTCTCTGTGGGGGCTCCCGCCCTCTGGAACGAACTCCCCCCAGGACTTCGTCAACTTCCGGACCTCCGAACCTTTCGCCGTGAGCTTAAAACTCACTTATTCATCTGCGCTGGACTGGGTTAGTTTTTTAAGTCTATGGGTTTTTAATGGGTTTTTATTTTAAATTTTTAATTGTGGCCAATTTAATAAGTTTTTTAATTGTATTTTAATTGTATTTATTGTGTATTGTGTATTTTTTACCTGGCTGTGAACCGCCCTGAGTCCTTCGGGAGAAGGGCGGTATACAAATTTAAATAATAAATAAAATAATAAATAAATGTGGCATTGTTCTTCATTGGCTCTCTCACATATAACTAATATTCTAGTTTATTGCATTGGCTGCAAAGTAGGGGAGAATGGGAGTGTTCCTGGAGAGCATTGTGCCCAGAGATCATCTCTCCCTCCTTCCCTCCCTTCCTTCCCCATATAAAACACTGACTTCTAGTGGATCCAAAAATGCTCTAACAAGTACATTTTTGTTGTTTCATTTATTTTATTTTATTCAAAACATTAAAATACAAACTCCATAAAAAATAAAAATAAAAAGTAATACAAAAACAAAACAAAACTAGACAAGACTACATAAAATATGTTTTATATATATATATATATATATATATATATATATATATATATATATATATATATATATATATATATATATATATATATATATATATAGTTATTCCCCCTAGTTTAATACTGATATATATATTAAAAATAATCCTTATACAAAGAAGAAACACTATATGAAAATTCCCGGTTGGCTATCTACTATGGAAGCTATGATCCACCCAACGCATTAGACATCAGCAAAATGCCCAGATACTCAGAAATCCTAGATAAACAGGGAAAGCTTAAAAATAATCAGGTATTAAAAGAACAGGGAATATCCACTGATTGGTAGCCATACTTACAACTGCAATCCAGATATAAGAAAGATATGGAAGAATACGGAATTGACATGGAACCAAAGCAACTAGATAAATTGCTGATTGGCCCAGAAAGACAATTAATATCCAAATTATACAGTTATTTATTAGAATTCCACAAAGCAGAGGAGGTGGTGAAAGAACCGATGATTGCATGGGCTAAAAATATAGGGCATAATATAAACCTAGACGATTGGGAAACAATCTGGAACAAAAACTACATGTTAACAAAATTGGTTGCCTATAAGGAAAACCAGTATAAAATGCTCTATCATTGGCACTTGGTCCCAGCAAGGCTGGCTAAAATGTACCCAAACCTAAGCCCCAAGTGCTGGAAATGCAACCAGCACCAAGGTACCTTCTTTCATGCCCAAGCGAAGAAGTATTGGACCAAAATACAAGGTTGGCTACAAGACTTAATAAATTGCTAAATTGAGTTAAATCTAGAAACATTTCTCCTGGGAATATTAAAAACTAAATTTGATAAAAAAATAAGATATCTGATCCTACATTTACTAACAGCAGCAAGAATTGCGTTCGTGCAATATTGGAAGGAACATAACTTACCACCAGAGGGATTGATTATCCAGAAAATATTTGAATGTGCCGAAATGAATAAACCAACCTTAGAATTAAAAGAAAAAGTTGATTCGGAATATTATGCGGTTTGGGAAAAATGGTATAGGTGGATAGACAACAGAAACAAAAACAGGTAATACTTATAAGGTAGTTGAGGATGTATATATACGTAAATAATGTAGATTTTATTTGAACTGTTAATCTAAAGCATATAAAAATGGCACTGTTTGACTACGTATTAGAGTTATGGAAAAAATATTAAAAAATTATTTATAAAAAAATAAAAATAATAATTCCTCCCCATTTGTGAAGCAGGGACACAAGTTATAAATTTCTACAACACTGTTTATTTTGCCCACTTGGTCTGACATCTATCTACTAAAAACATTTTGACAAATGATTCAATTTGAAATACTCCTAGTAATGGAGGGACACTGGAAATAATACTGTAGATTAGGCTCATTTCTGTTCATTAAGAAAGAGAAGTTTGAAGATCCTGGTAAGGAAACATGAGGTGACAAACCAGAGTGGGAGGAACTAGGAAAGAGAATGGTGCTGTGCTCTAACTGATGTCTCAGAAGAAGGAGAAAAACAAAAAAATAAGAATCAGATGGAGATGAATGCAGAGAGAATTGGGATGATTTAAGGGAACAAGTAAACAATAAAACAACATTTTAATGTAATGTTGTATGAGTTATTGAGTAAATAGGAGATAAAAAAGAATTTTTATTAGGGTTTTATCTGAACTTGAATACAATTGTCCAAGACTATCTCTCCATAGGTAAGCCATAAGAATATGAAAATCCATCCCATATCACAGGACTCAAATTCTCAGATTTTAAATTAAGAATTCATCAGAATTTATGAAGTCATCTACATGTTCTTTGATATGAAATATTAAGGTCATTTTATAAACTATGATTTAATTTTATACAAATAAGCACAACTGTGTGATTCATATGTGGATACATTAAGAATATGCTAGAAGTCGAATAGGGAAATCTTAAATTCCCCTTTCCTTATACATATGTGGAACTCACAAAGCAGTATTTTGTCCACCTGAAAGGATGCTCCAGCTCCTTTGATATTCTTTTAAAACAATCCTACTAACTAGTCTTCAAACGACAGCAGTGTCTCTCTTAAGAGGCAAATTTACTCCTTTCCTCCTTGACTAACCCTCCTTGACTAAACCTCCACTTATGAATGCACAGGGAAAGCTTTATAACAAGCATAAAGAAATACAAGTATAACACAAATACAATATAAATACAATACAAGTATAATCACGCAAGCACAAGAATAACTTTAAACATTAAGCTATGGAACTAATGAGATGAATATTCTAGTCTTCTATAGACAGGCTTGCTGAGAAAGTGGCTTTTTTTCTCTTCCTCATTCCCAACTGACTGGGCAATTTCCTTAAAGGTACATTTCAAAGGTCTACATTTAAACAAATCAGCTTTTCTTACTCTCTTGCAAATGCCCAGCAACAGCAGAGAGACCTGTAACAGTTTTTTCTTTTGTCTACTTGAGTTTCTTATCCTTCCTTCTGGGTTGGTTCTCTTCCATTCAGATCCATCTGATCTAATCTACTTCTTGGCTAGATTTACTTTCTTCACTAGAGAGGACCTGTCAGTATTTCTTTTTCTATAGGCCCTTCATTGTCAACCAATAGTCCTGATACCTTTATACCTCCAAACTGACTCTTTTCTTATTAGCTACAGAGACTGACAACCTACCTGATCAAAGTGCTGCAAAAATAAAAGGTTTGTGTTATTTATATTCTACCTTCTGTTTACTCAGAAATAGTCTTTACTTCTTTAGATCTTTGCTTCTGAATCCTGATCTCTTATGGTACATCTCTCTTGGCTAAACTTTTCATTAATTTGTTTTATTATGATATCTTTCTCATCATTACCTTTTCTACCTGGCTAAGCACATCTCAGACTGTTCCTACATTTTCTATACTTTTTCTAATCCCTGAGATGGTCCTTGGAACATCTAAGCATCTCTGTCTTCCATTTGTTCTTTCTGAAGCTTATTTCTCAGCTTCAAACATTTCTAATCAGATTTTACTGTATACTTCCTTCTAGCAACTCCCTACTAATTTGCAGCAAATGTTTTTTTTTTTTAATTCAAAAAGTTTTACAAATATTTTTCCCCCCCTTTCCCCCCCTCCTCCCCCCTCCCTTCGCAACCCCCCTCCCCCCCCGACTTCCCGGAACGAGCACAAGGTATAGTTAAAATAAAACAAACATATGCTAAAAATTTCGTCCCAACTTAATTATACCCTACAATCATCAATTCCTAACTTCCCCCAAAAGCAATCAAAAATAATACATCATAATCATTCAAAAACAGTCTGATAACTCTTAGTCTGATATCTACGTTGAATATAGTCAATCCATTTTTTCCATTCCTTTAAGTATCTTTCTTGTGTATTGTCTTTCAAAAAGGCTGATATCTTCGCCATCTCAGCCAAATTGGCAACTTTCAATATCCATTCTTCTATTGTTGGTACTTCTTTTTTCTTCCAATATTGTCCTATTAGTAATCTTGCTGCAGTTATTAGATTTAAAATCAATTTAGTCTCAATTACTGTACAATCCGTAATAATTCCCAACAAGAAAAATTGCGGCAGGAACTTTATCTTCTTTTTCAGAACATTTTGTAAAATCCACCAAATTTTTATCCAAAAGGCCTTTATGTCCTTACAAGTCGACCAAATGTGAAAATATGTAGCGTCATCACAATTACATCTCCAACATTTTGCTTGCATTTCTGGATACATACACGATAATTTTTAGGATCTAGATGCCATCTATAAAACATTTTATAAAATTTTCCTCAGATTCTGTGCCTGCGTGAATTTAACATTTCTAACCCAAATTTTTCCCCACGTTTCCAATAATATTGGCTCCTGAAAATTTTCTGCCCACTTTATCATACAGTCCTTTACCAAGTCCCTTTCAGAATCTATTTCAAGTAACACATTATACAATCTCTTTATATGCTCCTGAGACTGATTTCTAATTTGCTTTACCAAATTTCCCTCGTTCTGCTCTATACCAATTTTCTGATCTTCCTTCCATCTAGCACGTAGTTGCTCATATTGAAACCAAGTATAATTTTTCCCTTCCTCTCTTAATACTTGCAGAGATTTTAACTGCAAATTACCTCTTTCAGTATACAAAAGATCTTTATATGTAATCATTTCCTGATTCTGTTCTATGTTTATATTTTCTACTGTATGTCTAGGACTTGCCCATATAGGAACCTTATAATTTAGTTTATAAGAGTATTTTTTCCAAACACATGAAGGGCATTTCTTAGCACATGATTTTTAAAGGCCTTATCCACTTTTTTGTCATAAATTAAATATGCATGCCATCCATATAGCAAATCATAACCTTCTATATTCAAAATTCTGTCCTCTGTTAAATTAAACCAATCACTTATTGCAGAGAGAGCAGCTGCTTCATAATATAATTTAAAATTAGGCATTTTTAAACCTCCCCTTTCTACTAATTTGCAGCAAATGTTAACTCCATTACAACTGTTTCAATTGTATTTGTGTGAGCACAACAAATCTTTCATTGGGGAGTTCTGCCATGGTGGAGTTCTGCCATGGTGGAGTTCTGCCATGGACTTCCCTCTACCATGGATTTTTTTTGTCCATAATGTTAAGGAATTAGATGTGATTAAGTGATTTTGATAGGTTTAATATTCCTCAAGCTCAAATTTTATTCTTCGATATGCTCTAAAATGCCTGAACTTATTAACTGATTATTACTGCTATAAAAATCATGGCATCCATGCATCTTGTAGGATATGGCTGAAACTTCCTAAGACACAGATTTTGAATCTTTAGGAAATCAGGCTGGCCACAATCCCTCTTGAAATCTCTGAGGAAAGAAACTATAGAAAGAATAATAATAGCTTCTGCCACAATAGATCTATCTTTTCTCTTGAAGACCTAATATAAATTTAGCTATATTTGTTAACGAATATGATACTTTCTAGTTATGTCATCAACATAAGTTGCATGCACCACCAACCCACAATTCTTATTAATGCTGCTGACCTCAAAATGCGGGGACCTCCAACTGATCTAGGGAGACAAAAGTAACCACCCAAAAAATTAACATAGAATTGATGCCTTATCTCCCTCTAGTTGAGTACTGTTTTGCTTGGCATTTAAAACATCTGAAGTTTGCAACTAATGGAGAATTGAGGCAACATTCCATATTAAAATAATAGCAATAGCGCTTAGATTTATATACCGCTTCACAGTGCTTTACAGCCCTCTCTAAGCATTTTAAAGAGTCATCATATTTCCCCCAACAAACTGGGTCCTCATTTTATCAACCTTGGAAGGATGGAAGACTGAGTCAACCTTGAGCCTGTGAGAATTGAAATGCCAAACTGCAGGCTGCCAACAGAAGTAGCCTGCAGTACTGCTTTCTAACCACCGCATCAGCATTACTCATTAGCATCACCACGCTAATAAAGGAATAATAGTATGACGGTAAATGACTTAAACTTTGAGAAGAATAGGAAGAACCCAAAACTTGACAGCAGGATAAGGAAAGATTTCTTACAAATAGGAAAATGGGCCTCCTCCTGATCTGGAGTGTGCTAGCATTTCTGAGAAACTGGATGCAGTGTATTTCCTGTTAAACCATCATTGAATTAAAACCATAGATCATAAGTGTCAAACTTGATCATGTCACAGCCTGAATCATGATGTAGCGTGACCTTTTTTGCCTTTGCGGAGTCAGAGTGGGTGATGTATCTGGCCCACGGGCTGCCAGTTTGACAGGCCTGCATAGATACTTGCGAGATTATGCAGGCACAGAGCTGGGGAGACATTCTAAGGTATCCTAAGTAAATCAGCACTATTACTCCAGCTAACAAGTGACAAGCCAACAGATAAATTGCCTAAGCCATTATAGTCAGTTGTTAACCAAGACTGTATATTCCATCTGTACCATCAAATAGTAAGCAGAAAAAGGTCTAAAGTGTAAGGATCATGGTTGTGACATTAAAAGACTATATGCTTAATATTTAACACCAAAGTTTCTTAACAATTGACAAATGCATTAAGCATAGCTTTTGGTAGACTATTGTCTACTTTATTAGACACATGAAGCTTTTGCCTGATATAAATAGGTTATAAAAATCATGGAAAGGATGTAGGGAGACATGTTAAACTCATATGTAGGATATGTATATAGTGATATTTGGTATTATTGTCTTCACAAAGCCAGTTATGTGTGACACACTATATGCGTAGAATGGTAAGAAAGATATTTTCATTAAATTTAATCACTATAGTAAATGATTTACATTATACAAATGCCTAAAATTGTCTGAAGTAACTGTCCAATGATATTCAGATTCATGAGCCTTAGCAAAGGGCAAACCTGATGCTTAAGTACTTTGTCATCTTATTATAAATGTATGCATTTCATATATTCCTGTCCACAGACCTAATGTTTTCTTATTTTTGTACTGCACCTTTTAAACACCTAGTGATGGGAATGGCATAAACGGTGGTCCAAGTGATAGAAACATATTGTGAAGCAAAAAGATGGTCTATTATATTTGGAAGATAATAAAGAGACTAAAGCTCTGCACCAGTAAATCAGGCTCATTTTCCCTTGTCATTACAGGCTCCATATCACAACAGTGCTTTTATAATCAAAAACTCCCATTAGATCATAAAAATAAAGCAAAGCAATTAACTGTTTTCATTATACTTATTGTTTAATTAGACCATTATGAACATTGCTTGTTAAAAGCCAGAAATTTACCTCACAGCTCCTAGCAATGAATTCTTCTGATCGCATGTGGGAGCAGAGATGCTATGGAGTCTTTGCATGGCCTCACAAACCTTCCTTAGAATGACAGACAAGACCTCCATGGTGAGACTGCTCCAGTGCTCTTCGAAGGAGGACAGTGTAATAGGAGTAAGACTTGTTAGACAACACCAAAGGATCATAAACTCTACTCTTATTTCCATAGACCAAGCCTCTAAATTTGTAGTGTTTTGTCATTTCTCTTATTTTTGCTTTCTTATCAAATTAAAAGGGTAATTTTAAGTTAGAATTGCATTGTGCTGAATTTTTGTGCTGATTTTTTTTAAAAAATGCACACATACCGTTTTGTATTATATTTTATTTGATAAGAAAATTTGTATTATTTCAAAAGAGAATCTATTTAACAAGGTATTCAATAGATATCACTAATCAGCCAAGCATTTTACATGATACTTCCTATTTGGTCAACTTTATATGTGAATGGTTTGCTTTGGATTCGGACTGAGATCATTCTGTCATTTTGGGGATTGTATCCCAGTATTGCTTTTCCTACTTTTTTATTGATTATGAAGGCCACTCCATTTCTTCTGAGGGATTCTTGCCCACAGTAATATACCTGATAGTCATCTGAATTAAATTCGCCCATTCCTGTCCACTTTAGTTCACTGATTCCTAAGATGTCGATGTTCAGTCTTATCATCTCTTGATTGACCACATCCAGCTTGCCTTGATTCATGGATCTTACATTCAAGGTTCCTATGGAGAAAAAATCTTCACAGCATTGGACTTTCCTTTCACCACCAGAAACATCCACAGCTGAGCGTCCTTTCGGCTTTGCCCAGTCACTTCATTCTTTCTGGCGCTACTAGTACTAGCCCTCTGCTCTTCCCCAGTAGCATATTGGACACCTTCCGACCTGAGGGGCTCATCTTCCGGCGTCATATCTTTTTTCCTTTTTGTACTGTCCATGGGGTTTTCATGGCAAAGATACTTGAGTGGGTTGCCATTTCCTTCTCCAGTGGATTACGTTTTGTCAGAACTATCTGCTATGACCTGTCCGTCTTGGGTGTCCCTGCATGGCATAGCTCATAGCTTCATTGAGCTACGCAAGCCCCTTCGCCACGACAAGGCAGTAATCCATGAAAGGGATTACTAACCCTAACCCTAACCCTAACCATTCAATATCACAGTAGTTCAAATCTATGCCCCAACCACTGCTACTGAAGAAGATGAAATTGACCAGTTCTATGAAGCCCTACAGCACCTGATAGAATTAACACCAAAAAATGATGTCCTTATCATGGGAGATTGGAATGCTAAAGTAGGAAGCCAAAAGATAACTGGAATAACAGGCAAGTTTGGCCTTGGAGTACAAAATAAAGCAGGGCACAGGCTGATAGAATTCTGTCAAGACAATACGATGGTCATAGCAAACACTCTTTTCCAACAACCTAAGAGACGACTCTACATCACCAGATCACCATAGACATCACCAGATGGTCAACACAGAAATCAGATTGACTATGTGCTCTGCAGCCAAAGATGGAGAAGCTCTATACAGTCAGTAAAAACAAGACCAGGAGCTGACTGTGGCTCAGATCATGAGCTTCTTCTTGCAAAATTTAGACTTAAACTAAAGAAAGTAGGGAAAAGCACCAGGCCACTCAGGTATGAACTAAATCATATCCCTGATGAATATACAGTAGAGGTAACAAATAGATTTAAAGAATTAGATCTGATAAACAGAGTGCCTGATGAACTATGGATGGAGGTTCGCAACATTGTACAAGAGATAGCAACTAAAACCATTCCAAAGAAAAAGAAATGCAAGAAAGCAAAATAGCTGTCTGAGGAAGCTCTGCAAATAGCTGAGGAAAGAAGGGAAGCGAAAGGCAAGGGAGAAAGAGAAAGATACACCCAGTTGAATGCAGAATTCCAGAGAATAGCTAGAAGAGATAAGAATGCATTCTTAAATGAACAGTGCAAAGAAATAGAAGAAAACAATAGAATAGGGAGGACCAGAGATCTATTCAAGAAAATTGGAGATATGAAGGGAACGTTTCATCAAAGATGGGCATGATAAAGGACCAAAATGGCAGGGACCTAACAGAGGCAGAAGAGATTAAGAAGAGGTGGCAAAATTACACAGAAGAACTATACAAGAATGATCTTAACATCCCTGATAACCAAGATGGGGTGGTCACTGACCTTGAGCCAGACATCCTAGAATGTGAAGTCAAATGGGCCTTAGGAAATCTGAGCAACAACAAAGCTAGTGGAGGAGACAGTATTCCAGCTGAGCTATTCAAAATCTTAAAAGACGACGCAGTAAAAGTGCTACACCCAATTTGCCAGCAAATTTGGAAAACTCAACAATGGCCACAGGATTGGAAAAGGTCAGTTTACATTCCAATTCCAAAGAAAGGCAATGCCAAAGAATGTTCAAACTATCGCACCATTGCACTCATTTCACATGCTAGTAAGGTTACGCTTAAAATTCTACAAGCTAGGCTCCAGCAATATGTGGATCGAGAACTACCAGAAGTACAGGCAGGATTTCGTAGAGGCAGAGGAACTAGAGATCAAATTGCCAACATACGCTGGATCATGGAGAAAGCTATGGAGTTCCAGAAAAACATCTACTTCTGCTTCATTGACTATGCTAAAGCTTTTGATTGTGTGGATCACAACAAATTGTGGCAAGTTCTTAAAGAGATGGAAGTACCAAACCATCATATTTGTCTCTTGAGAAACCTGTATGTGGGTCAAGAAGCCACAGTGAGAACTGGACACGGAACCACTGATTGGTTCAAAATTGGGAAAGGAGTCCGACAAGGCTATATACTATCACCCTGCCTATTTAACTTATATGCAGAACACATCATGAGAAAGGCGGGTCTAGATGAATCAAAAGATTGTTGGAAGAAATATCAACAACCTCAGATATGCAGATGATACCACTCTAATGGCAGAAAGCGAAGAGAAACTAAAGAATCTCTTGATGCGGGTGAAGGAGGAGAGTGCAAAAGTTGGCTTGAAACTCAACATTAAGAAAACTAAAATCATGGCATCCATCCCTTTCAATTCCTGGCAGATAGATGGTGAAGAAATGGAGGTAGTGACAGATTTTATTTTCCTGGGCTCCAAGATCACCGCAGATGGGGACTGCAGCCAAGAAATTAAAAGACGCTTGCTCCTGGGGAGGAAAGCTATGGCAAATCTAGACAGTATACTAAAAAGCAGAGACATCACCCTGCCAACAAAGGTGCGTATAGTCAAAGCTATGGTTTTCCCAGTTGCAATGTATGGCTGTGAAAGTTGGACCATAAGAAAGGCTGAACGCCAAAGAATTGAGGCCTTTGAACTCTGGTGCTGGAGAAGACTCCTGCGAGTCCTTTGGACTGCAAGGCAAACAAACAAGTCAGTTCTAGAGGAGATCAATCCTGACTGCTCTTTAAAAGGCCAGATCCTGAAGATGAAACTGAAATACTTTGGCCACCTAATGAGAAAGAAGGACTCACTGGAGAAAAGCCTAATACTGGGAAAGATTGAGGGCAAAAGAAGAATGGGATGGCAGAGAACGAGGTGGCTGGATGGAGTCACTGAAGCACTAGGCATGAGTTTAAATGGACTCCAGAGGATGGTAGAGGATAGGAAGGCCTGGAGGAATCTTGTCCATGAGGTCGCGATGGGTCGGACACGACTTCGCAACTAACAACAACATATGTGAATCTGCATTTACATAATGTGGCAAAGTGATTCTGGTTATTTTCAAAAGATACAGCCATCCTTTACACACACACACACACACACACACACACACACACACACACACACACACACACACACTGGAAAAGTTGCAAGATGATAACAAAAGAAAATGCTTAAATCCTTCCAAGTTATAATCATATACTTTATTGCATTTACAAAATACAAGGATTGCATTACTATTTTCCCAAAAACAAGGCTCATACTTTGCGTCCTCTCTTCCCCCCCCCTTCCCCCCACATTTGATAATTCCTTATCTGGTATAAGTGCCACTTTAATACTTGTAAGCAATACTTTTATTGCCTTCTGATTAATCAACATGATTTACCAAACTTCATTGCCTATAATACACAATTCTTACAACAGATATTATATGGCATTCATAATCCCATCTCATAATTTATTTATTTATTTATTTTATTTGTCACAACATCAAAGAAAAAGATTATATAGTATATACACATATAAACATATATAGGAAGAAGAAAAGAAAAACAATAGGACAGGAACGGTAGGCACGTTTGTGCGCTTATGCACGCCCCTTATGGTCCTCTTAGGAATGGGGTGAGGTCAATAGTAGAAAGTTTTTGGTTAAAGCTATTAGGATTATGGGAAGAGACCACAGAGTCAGGTAAAGTATTCCAAGCACTGATGATTCTGTTGCAGAAGTCATATTTTCTGCAATCTAGATTAAAGCGGTTTACATTAAGTTTAAATCTATTGGTTGCCCTTGTATTATTGCAATTAAAGCTGAAGTAGTCTTTGACAGGAAGGACATTACAATAGATGATTCTGTGAGTTAAACTTAGGTCTTGTCGAAGGCGACGGAGTTCCAAGTTTTCTAAGCCTAGGATTTCAAGTCTGGTGGGATAAGGTATTTTGTTGTTTTCAGAGGAATGGAGAACTCTTCTTGTAAAATATTTCTGGACACGTTCAATTGTATTGATGTCAGAGATGTGGTGAGGGTTCCAAACAGGTGAGCTGTATTCTAGAATTGGTCTAGCAAATGTTTTATATGCTCTGGTTAGTAGTGTGGTGTTTTGGAAAAGAAGCTACATAAAATTAGGTTTACAACTCTTAGAGCTTTTTTGCTATGTAGTTGCAGTGCGCTTTGGCACTTAGATCATTTGACATGAAAACTCCAAGGTCTTTAACCGGATGGGGGTCGTCTGTAAGGTAATGTCCATCTAGTATGTACTTAGTTTTAGAGTTCTTTTTTCCTATATGTAAGACTGAGCATTTGCTGGTTGAAATTTGGAGCTGCCAATTTTTAGACCAAGCGGTTAGATGGTCAAGGTCGTTTTGAATGATAGAAGTGTTGTCTGTGGTGTTAAATAGTTTGACATCGTCAGCAAAGAGAACACAATTACTTGAGATATGGTCACAAAGATCATTAATGTATAGAATAAAGAGTGTTGGTCCAAGGACGCTGCCTTGAGGAACTCCACTCTTGACAGGAACAGGATTTGATAAAGCATTGCCAATTTTGACCACTTGTTGTCTGTTAGACAGAAAAGCAGATATCCATTTGTGGAGGGGTCCTGAGATGCCATAGGATGTTAGTTTAAGGAGAAGTTTATCATGTACTACTGAGTCAAAAGCTTTGCAGAAGTCTATGTAGATTGCATCTATTGATTTGCCTTGATCTAGATTTGAAGTCCATATGTTTTTGCAGTGGAGAAGTTGTAAGTTACATGATAGCTTTTTCCTGAAACCAAATTGTTTGTTGGAGAGTAGGTTGTTAGTTTCTAAGTGTGAGGTAATGGATTGGTTGATGATAGATTCCATGACTTTGCAGGTGACGCAGCAAAGGGAGATCGGTCTGTAGTTTTCGACTAAGCAAGGGTCTCCTTTTTTGAAGATGGGGATGACTGTGGCTAGTGACCAAAGTTTGGGAAGAGAACTGGTAGTGAAAGCTTTATCAAAGATAATACTTAGGGGTTCAGCTATATTAATGGAAAGTTTTTTTTAAGAAATATGCACATAGATAATGAAAGACATCACCATCTAAATTATTATACTATTGTAATTTATAGATACCATTAGTTATTACTCTTGTCAATCCAATGAATTTTAAAAAATGAGAGAAAAAGTTGTAAACTTGAAGAAGTGAAGTCAGAAATAGTATTAAGCAAAGACATTGTCCTATATTATTTCCTACCCCGTTTTTATTTAAATGTACATTGAAATGCACTTAGTAAGTTAATGTACATTAGTAAATTAATTCTCATGGATATTTATTTATTCACTGCTTCACATACTGGAGCATCTAAACAGCTAATCACAATATACCAAAACAATATAAACTGCAACCAATAAAAATTATTTACTTATTTTTTAAAGTTTATATTCTGGCTAGTGATCAGATCTGGGAAGGATAAAAATAAAGGACGTTCATTTTCCTCACTTTTCTTTAGCAACAATGAAAGGTGTTAGTCACTGGATTTCCCCCCATATACTGTGAAACAACCTACCAAATCTGTTAACATTGTTTAAGCTAAGCAATCTTACAAAAATGTGAAAGAAAGAAACAAATAAGCTACTTTGTATTCAGTCAAATCTTAGGTACACCAAATTCAGAATTTCAGAATATTGAGTCCAAATCTCCAAAATGGCAAGCTGAAGTTTTTTTCAGCCTTACCTGGACATGGAATAGAGCCAGCTTTCCAGATCTCCTGATGGGTTGGACTTTAATTTCTCTAACTCCTAACCTGATTAGAAATTACAGGAGTTGAAAATCAATACATTCTAAGGTTGCCACCTTGGAGAAACAGGACTAATGACTTAAAGATACTAACTTACAATGATTTTAATATTTATATTATCCTCTTATTTTTATGTAGCCTCTTTATTTGGACCGTTGAAAAATAGCAATTCAATTAAAAAGCACACAAATGACCAAATAATTCACTGGGAAATTAGTTCATGAAATGGCAATCCTCTCCCTTTGTACTCCTTCATCATTCCCATAATGAAGCTCTTCTTGCTACCCAGCCAATGCAGTGGTCTTCCGTACAAGACATCCCAATTCAGCTCTGCTGCTGCTGCAGCTTAATGGAATATTGCTGTGAGGTAACAGAAAGCTACCATTTCTCGCTTGCTTCCAAAGATACCATATGAATTTTGCTTCATCCTTTGCTAATAATTAGATGTCTTATGCATATCCGAACCATTTTCACTTTTCTGAAACTAACTGATTAGTTTTTAAAAATGTATTGAATGTAATTGCTGTGAACACTTGGTAAAATTCTCATTAGCGCCTGTTTGTCAGTCAATGAAACTGGTTATCAGGGGTAAAGTCATTCATCTGTATAGACTTTTTGTTTGTTTGATTTCTTCATCTGCTACTGTTTGACACATAAAGAAAATGTGTTCATCTGAAATCCCCAGTACTTCCAGGTTTCTAACCCCATCAATTTATTTATGAATAACATAGTATAATAGCTTTTGATTTCTAGCATACATAATCTAAAAAGTGCAATCATATGGATTACAAAGGACATTTATCAAGAATGATGGATGTTTGGAAATGTATGTTAATGGAACCCCAAATTGTTTATTCATGAAACTAAATATTAAATACTAACTAAAATATTAAATACTAAATCTAACTATTATTACACATTTTTATTACAAAAACAGTACACACTGTTTTTTAAATGGCACCTTGCTGAAAGTGCCATTGTGTGTATATATCCCTGGTGCAACCCACAATGTTGGATTGAGTGAATTGACTAGTTTGTGGAATAGACCATAACTGGATGTATATTTTGCCATTTGTCTGACAACTCAAGACATCATAGTGGAAGTTTTCCTTAATTTAATTCCCATGAAATTGCATAGGCAAGTAGGGTGGGCTGAGAAAGATATTGAATAAATCACCCCATGAGCTTCATGACTGAGTGGGAATTTGAATCACCATCTCCCAAATCCAGTGTCTCAACCAGTACATTATACTTCTTTTTTAATTCCCATCAGTGTCCCAAATGGACAATGGCACAAGATTGATTGACAATTATGTTCCAACCTTCTGGCACATTAAAACATTTTATGTGTAGCGCCATTAAGAATTGTCTTCAATTATATTTTTATTGCTACTAGAATAGAATAGAATAGAATAGAATAGAATAGAATAGAATAGAATAGAATAGAATAGAATAGAATAGAATAGAATAGAATAGAATTTTATTGGCCAAGCAAACTATAAAGTAAGTGGTTCCACTATTTGATTAACTATTATTTGTTTAATCACAATTTAGTGAAGAACCCAAGTAATCTGGTTCATATATACTACATTATAAGAGTAGTATGGCACTCAGTGAGTTTCAGGACCAGAGCAAAAGGACAGGAGCTTTGTAATTACTGGAAATTCTTTCTAGAATTATTCGTATCATTATAGAGTCATTGATAATTGGTGTGTTAACCTTACATAAGACTATCATGTATCATAAATGACCACCAGTTGTATAGTTGAAGCATTAGACTAGAAACCAAAACAATATGACCCCCAGGGATGGAGTGCGCAACTTAGGCGTTCTCCTGGACGACCGGCTGTCCTTAGAGGATCATTTGACAGCCGTCGCCAGGGGAGCTTTTTATCAGGTCCGCCTGATTCGCCAGTTGCGCCCCTTTCTTGACCGGGACGCCTTACACACGGTCACTCACGCCCTCGTCACTTCCCGCCTGGACTATTGCAATGCTCTCTACATGGGGCTCCCCTTGAAGAGCACCCGGAGGCTCCAGTTAGTCCAGAATGCGGCCGCGCGGGTGATAGAGGGAGCACCGTGCTGCTCCCATATAACACCTATCCTGCGCGGCCTGCACTGGCTACCGGTAGTCTTCCGGGTGCAATTCAAGGTTTTGGTTACCATCTTTAAAGCGCTCCATGGCTTAGGACCGGGGTACCTTCGAGACCGCCTTCTGCCACCGATTGCCTCCCAACGACCTGTGCGCTCCCACAGAGTGGCCCTCCTCAGGGTGCCGTCGACCAAACAATGTAGGTTGGTGACCCCCAGGGGGAGGGCCTTCTCTGTGGCGGCACCAGCCCTGTGGAATGAGCTTCCTCCAGGACTACGACAACTTCCTGACCTCCAGACCTTCAGACGTGAACTGAAGACTTTATTATTTCAACGTGCGGGACTAGCCTAAGAACAAAATGTTTTAATTAAATTTTAATGTGGGTTTTATTGGTTCTTACTGTTTTAGTGATCAGGCTTGGATAATATTTAGTTTTAATTTGGGTTTTAAATGTTATTTATTATATTGTTATATTGTTTTAATGTGCCTGTAAACCGCCCTGAGTCCTACGGGAGATGGTGCGGTATATAAATTTGATAAATAAATAAAAATAAATAAACTATGTCCCGCCTTAGGCATGAAGCCGGCTGAGTGATCTTAGGCCAATCATTTTTTCTGAGCTCTAGGAAGGATGCAATGGCAAACCACTTCTAAGAAATCTTGCTAAGAAAGATTTGTCTAAGTCCGTGATGGCAAAGGTGGCATGCCATAGGTGGCATGCAGAGCCATATTGGTGGGGACGTGAGCATTTCCCTACTTTAGCTCCGGTATGCACCAGCTGATTTTTGGGCCCACCAGAAGTCAGGAAACTGACTGTTTCCAGCCTCTAGAGTGTCTCGGGTGGTGGTGGTGGAGAAGGCCCGGTTTTTGCTCTAGCCTAGCCTAGAGGCCCGGTTTTTGCTCTAGCCTAGCCTAGAGGCCCGGTTTTTGCTCTAGCCTAGAGCAAAAAAACAGGCCTTCCCATCCCACCAGAAGTAAGCAAAGGGCCATTTCCAGCCTCCAGAGGGCCTCTAGAGGAGTGGGAAAGGCTGTTTTCGCCCTCCCCAGGCTCCAAGAAAGCATCTGGAGCTTGGGGAGGGCGAAAAACTCACCTACCAGGCCCACTGGGCCATCACGTGCCAAAAGCGGGGGGAAAGGAGGGGGGGTCGCACACACATGCATGGGGGGTGGGGTGCAGTGAATTATGGGTTTGGGTGCATGCACGACCACCACCACCATCCCCGTGGTCGCCCCACTTTTGACACGTGACAACAAAAAGTTAGCCATCACTGGTCTAGGTAATTGCCAGGAATCAGAAAATGATTCGAATATGCACATACAAAAAAGTGACAAGTGTCTATTAAGTATTAAATACAGCTACACTCATATATTGATACAGGCTTCAGGATATTACTGCATGTGGCTTCAACTTCTCTTGCAATATGAACTGAGTCTCCCTCTCTGCAATCAGTGTCATTGCTAGTTATTTTCACAAAGCTAGTTCCTAGTTTCTTTATTTTGTGATGCACAAAACTGAAAGCACATTTGGTAATGCCTCATATGGGTTTTCCAGGGATTCAGTGGGTGAACTGGTCTTCTATAATGCAACGGATCTATTGGGATTTGTTATAAGCAAGTTTAATTTGCTGTATGATTTATGATTAGAAATCATCTAATGTAGAAAAGAAGCCCCACTATGAAATGTTTTACTACTTGTCACAGCCTGTGATTAACCTGTGAAATGTTTTCATTTGGATCTAAATGAAGAAAGGGGCTTAGGGAGCTTCTGTCTTGCCTGGAACCAATACAGAGACACTTTATGAATAAATATTTTGGCTTCAGTAATCATCAGGCATGACTTTGGTTTCTTCATTTTTCATTAAAGAAGAAAGAAGGGGAGGGAAGCAACCCAAACTGCAACCCAGTAGAAGTGATAAAATGCTCATGAGGTGCATAATATGACAAACATTCTAGTACAATATCCTCTGTGTTATAACTTAAGCAAGAGTACTGTGCTGTAAGAGCAGCAGTGAAAATACACTTAAGGGAGAGATCATGTCTTAGCCAGAAAAGCAGAAAACAATTCATAGTGTTAATTTAAGCAGAAAAGGTTTAGTATGATCTTTATGTACTGTAGTTGAACACATAGTCATGGTAGTAATAATTTTTGGGGAGATTCATCTTGCTAAGGAATAAAACAAACCCAAACTATTTCTATATCATACAAAATTAATTAATTTCTCTCCAAAAAACCTGATTATGTGCTATCAAGTTGCTTTTAACTCCTAGCAACTACATAGACAAGCTTATTGCTAGCTGGTTTTTCAGGCCTAAATTATAAAAAAGCTCCCAAAGAATTTTGGCTGTACTTGATTACAAGAGTCAGTGGCTGGATTCTGTATTTGATTTACATATGTTAATCTATAAATACAAATATTTGCTCTTTGCCGGTGCCACCACACAAGCCTCCCGTGAGTCAGGCAGCTGTGCAGCATGTCTGGATTTCCTCTCTTCTCCCCCCGCTTCTGCCTGGAAGCTTGGAATTAATGGTATTTGCACTGTGCCAAGGGGCTTTCGGGCTGCACCTTCAGCTAGACACCATTGGCCACACCAGCTCGCTTCCTCTCATGCTGGCCATGCCCATCCTTATTTTCTGGATCGGGCTTATATTGGGCCCACCCAAAAATCAGGCGACGGCTTATTTTTGGGGTGGGTCTTACTTTCAGGGAAACATGGTAATAATGAATTTTCAAGAATGTAATATGGCTGAGGATGAACAAGGATATTGAGCATATACAATACATTAGCTATTTAAGATATAGTAATCAATTAATGTGTTTACAGCAGGCTTGCCATAACTGATTACTTCTTTTTTTTCACTCCTACTCACTATCTTTTTAAATCAAAGGTGCCTGAAGCCAGAGGTTTTTTGTTCATATGTATCACTTTGCTGTGGGCTAAATCACTGCCTTTTTATTCTGCATAAACAATCCTTCACTCTAGAGGGCTAGAAGAGGACTAAAGAGGTCAGGGCTGGAGAAACCCCAGCAATGAAATCTAGATGCCGGATGGGTCTACATCACGCATTCTGCCCCCAGTTTGGCTAGGCGGAAAATGTAGCTCATTTCACTGAAAGAAGAAAGAACAGACTTTTCATCCAAATGTGAGAACTGACTGATGGGATATATCTGAGGAATGAAAGAAAGTCATTCTAGTGAATTTTAAAAAGCAGACTTTAAAAGTCTGATTTGCTTTAAAAGGTACTGCAGTACAAAAAGAGGGAAGGGAAATTGTAAATTCTTTTATTCTTTCCCTTGCTCCTGACATCTTTGGAAGATGCATTCTTGTTCTCGTTATTTTTTGTTTTTTATTAATACAGTTAATAGTAATGAAAGCTATTCTTTATGGTTCTGCCCGATAGTATTTATCCTAAGATGTAGAGAAATCCAACTTTCTTCTATTTGTATTAATCTGGAAGTCCAGAAAAGTCTAACTTGCAATCCTTCTGGCCATTTTTTTCAAAAACATAACAAACAGGAGTCTCAAAGTTAAATATATTCAGCTGATCTCAAGTTTACATATATTAAGCCATAACTGTGTTTCAACAAATATCCTGCCTTCTGTTTTTAAAACAGGAAATTTTGCATTTATTTTATATAAACATTTTTGCAATGTACTGCAATGTATTTATGTTTCTTTCTAAAATGTAAGCATTTTATTTCTCCAAGACAGATAAATTTCTCCAAGACAGATAAATAAATAAATGATAGCTAGAAGATAGATAGCATGGATGGATGGGTGGTGGGTGGGTGGGTGGGTGGGTAGGTGGAAGATAGATAGATAGATAGATAGATAGATAGATAGATAGATAGATAGATAGATAGATAGATAGATAGATAGATAGATAGATGAGAGAGAGAGATTAAGATTTATTAATAGAAAATGTACTATATGTGGTTTTATAGCCTGTGTTTGAAGTGAGAACATCATCACAAGATCTGGAAAATTTAAAATGTAGAAGATAACTCAATTATGGTCTCAATATAAAGGAAAAATTCTGAATGGGCTCAGAGTAGTTAAAAATGAATTAAATGAATTTTCAGCTTTCCACCTGTATAAAAACAAGATATTGCTTGCAAAAGAAACAAGTATATAGATGAATAATTGAATTCCACATAATGGTTCAAAACTTACAGTCGATTCAATCTTTCTTTTCAGATTGATTACATCTGAACTTAAACATCTGCTTCTCCTATTCAGGTATCTATGGTATACTTTATTATTTTTATTATTTATTGTTATTGGCCACGCCCACCCAGTCACATGACATAGGTGGGCAGCAGGGGTGGGTTCTAAATTTTTTTTACTACCGGTTCTGTGGGGCTTATTTTGTGGGTGTGGGTTGATGGGAATGTGCCTGGATGAGAGTGACTTGGCCGTCATGTGACTGGGTGGGCATGGCCAATAACAATAAATTAAAAAAATAATAAAGTATACAAAACAATAAGAGGTACCAAAAACCAACTTTCACACTTTACACACACACAGCACAACACAACTGACTCACACACAATGTAAAAGCAGTTGCACTTCACCCAAAAGGGCCCCTGCAACAAGCAGGAACCTCAAAAAGCCACAAAAAGCTCAAAAACCAACTTTCACACTTTACACACACACAACAGACTCACATACACACACACACACACACACACAAAATGCCACATACAGCTTTGGGAGATTCTGTGTGTTTGTGTAGTTAGAGTGAAACACTACAGAAACACACTTAAACTCAGAAAGTTGCACAAATATTTTATTATTTTATTTATATTTTTTAGATCAGGGGTCTCCAATCTTAGTAACTTTCAGGTTTGTGGACTTCAATTCCCAGAGTTCCTCAGCCAGCAAAGCAGTTGCTGACTGAGCAGTTGGATTCCAGGCAGGTTTGTGGACTTCAACTCCCAGAGTTCCTCAGCCAGAAAAGGCACATGGATTGCAGGAAGGCAGAATCAGTTGCAGCTGATGCAACTGATTGGAGAAGCCGAAGGAAAGCAAGCCTGAAAGGAGCTTACTTAATTAAGTAAGTAAGGAGGAGGCATTGGGTGGGCCAGAGGAAAAAAAGTTTTTAAAAGGCTCCTCTGAGGATCCAGCTGAAGTTGCCTAATAGCAGCCCAGAAGCTCTTAACTCAGCTGGGATTATCTGAGGAGCCTTTTAAAACCTTTTGTTTTAACAACTTCTTCGGCCGAAGAGGTTGTTAAAAAAAAAAAAACTTTTAAAGGGTTCTGATGATCCCTGCTCAGCCATGCAATCAGCAGAGGGTTTTTTTTTTCTTTTAAAAGCCTTTTTTTCGCTGAAGAAAAGAGGCTTTTAAAAGAAAAAAAAAACACAAACCTCTGATAATCGGGGAACCGGTTTGGAGGTGTTGCCAGCCAGTCATTACTACCAGTTCTCCGAACGCCAGAAAATTTTTACTACCGGCTCTACAGAACCGGAGCAAAACGGGGGCAACCCACCACTGGTGGGCAGTAATGTAGGTTTTTAGTTCCTGCTGTGAAGTACCTACATCTGACCTAAATGCATACTGTAATTGCAATGTAAGAGTTAAAAATGAAAATAAAATTTAAAAAATCATGGAGAAGGACTAAAGCTTCTCTTACAAACAGGCTACACAAGGGATGAAGGGCACACTTGATTTCTGATCTTTCATTTAGTTCAGCGAGGGTGGATCAGAAGCAGTGCTTGTATTTTACACTAAGAGGAGCAGAGAAAAGAATTAATATATTAGTATAATACTTTTATACATGCCTGCTCAGTGGAATTTATCTCAGATAAGTTTATATAGGAGTAAAGCCTTATAGTGTACAAAGCATGTAAACAAAATTATATATTCAGCGAGAAATCTATTCAAGCAGCTGTTTAGTGGAGAATAGGGACTGGAAATAAATTAAAAGGATGAAGCACTCTTGCTAAACCTTTTCCCCACAACGTGCTTGTTGGCTGCTCTATTTTACACCCATGTGACAGTCACTTGCATGTTTAGAAATGATCCTGTCTCAACAATATCTACTTTAGCTATTAGTAAATCTCATGGCTTCTGGAATAGTCATGGTGGAGAATCAAAGAAAAACATGCAAGGAAAGGCCTAATTCTGTCACTGGAATATTGATGCAATAAATGTCCACTTGAGATGCAGAGTTAATTAACAGCTTTGAATGTCTGTTGCCTATCAACTAAGTAGAATCTAAAAGAGTTTGCTTTTTAGCTTGGTTATCATGTATCTAAATAGACTAGCAATTCTCTGTATGCACATGTTGGATCTGTAAACCCCAAACCTGTTCAAAGTCTCTAACTGGAAACAAAACAAAGAGGAAGTTGTTTTTCAGGTATCAGGATGCTCTGCCAGCTCCCATGTTATCTCTTGATGAAAAAACATGATCCCTGAATCTCCAACTTGAAATTCTCTTGTAGATACAACTAATGCTGCTGCTTGAGTAAAGCTATGGCAGAACCTTTTGAGGCCCAAACAGCCACACCATCTTCCTTAGGTTCAGTTTTAGCTTGTTTCATTCCCATTCAGATAAATATGGCCTCTCTATCCCAGTCCAGAGTGGCACTGTAAAGCTGGATATAATCAGCTTAAATGTGACTATTAGTAGCTCAGCTTGGTAGTTAGGCTGTTGGTTTGAGCTCCAAGCTTGGCAATTTGGTTGCAAAAATTTCATCACCATTCGAGGAGACATTGACAGTGCATTTTGATTGTGCTCGTCTGTCAGAACACAGGTCTGTAAATATCTTTTTATGAGATGCAAATTAGTCTGAACGTTGTTTGTTTGGATATTTCTGAGTCATGGTCTGCTATTGGACTGTTTGTTTGGCTGGCTGTTGTTGCTGGGCTATAGTTAAGTACTGTTCTGCATCACACAGCCAATCAAATAGTCCTTTATCAGACCATGACTCAAAAATATCTGAACAAACAACATTCAGACTAATTTGTATGTCATTAAAAGGTATTTAAAGATCTGTGTTCTGACAGGCAAGCATAACTTAAAACGCACTGATGATGTCTCCTTAAATGGTGATGAAACATTTGCAAGCAAATTGCCAAGCCTGGAGCTCAAATTAAACAGCCCAAATAATCAGGGATGTTCATTTGATTGACACCTCACCCTGAATTGACCAATAACTTTCCAGCATCTTTATGTAAATGTTAAAAAAATAGGGTAGGAGAACCAATCCCAATGGCCATTCGCTCTTTATCTATACTCACCAACTGGAACTATCCACCAAAGAAAGAACAGAAGGACTATACAATAGTCTCTCCAATCACCAATTCTCATTGAAGGACATTATTAATGATGGTACTAAAGCTCCTGAGAAGTTTTAATGTGGATTAGGAAGAACAGTTTCCTTTGCACAAAATAGCCAGATTTAGATCTCAGGAGTTGAGCAGGGTTTGCAACTTCTTAGTAAACAGTCTCACTACTTTTATTGAGATTGGTTGTAATAACAGAATTTTTCAAATCTGATTGAGCTTTACTCCTTGTTCTTACAATTCAGTGAATTAGGAAGTCTCTGCCTGAATTACTTTCAAATGTTATCTTGTTACGGACTTTAAAATGTTTTGGCTCCTTTTACTTACGCAATAGATCCTGTGTCATGACATCTTCCTTATTCTGTACAGCTTCATTGATTGGGTGATAGAGAGAGACCTTACTCTGTCACATCAATATTCCAGCTATATCTTATTGTGTGGAGTTAACCAGAAACTCAGTAGAATTGTTTGCCAAATCACTTGAAAATGCTCAAACACTATCAGACTCCATCTTGATTTATTAGATGTCAGAATAATGTAGGTCTGTTCAGATTCTCAGTGGCAGTCAGTCATATCTGGGCCAGGAAATGCTCTGACAATGACAAAGTGTTGACAATAACGTTCTTTATAATACAATTGCCCAAGGGAAAGATTAGGCCTAATATATGGCCACTTGTCTGTGTTATACCGGAGATTACTTGGGGCAATGCAATCCCACAATTACCGTGGTGGCAATGAACTGCTGAGTTTTTACAGTCCCAGCCGCTAGAACACGGCCAAAAGTTAAAAGAACCACAAACTCTAGACTTAGAAGGGACCCTGCAAGGCAGCAAGGAAGCTAGTACAATTTCATCCTTCATCCTCAACATTAAGACTGTTGAGGAATCTGAAACACACATCTTAGAGCAGACAATATCATAATCTTCACCCAGCTACTTCAGGTAACACATATTAGAACTACTATTTATCTGGCTAAGATTTATTTATTTATTTTTTACATTACTGAACTTCCACAAGAACATTAAATCTAAAATGTATCTAAAACAGCCTGCCTGACATATTGAACTTGTGCTAGAGGACTGCTTGATTCATGTGGCAAAATAGCTCACATGATAAGGAGAATCTCCATGTTGGGGACTTGGTCCATATTTCCCAAGGGCACTGCACCTCACATTAAGGAGAAATATTAGCAGGTGTTTTTTTTTCCCTTGCCAGGAGGTAATTCTGGATGGGAAGGGAAGTATAACCAGGTGTATCCAACAACTGCCACTCTTCAGTTGTCTCATATTAAGACGGTGAGGACAGCATCAAGCCCAAAATTCATCACTGAGGTAGCATAGAACTTAAGTCAATTTATACTGGCATACTTTTCAGCTGACTCAAGGACTGGAGGCATGCTGATGTGACTGTGAGGAAGAATCCAGGGAGAAAAACTTGCTTTTTGGCTTTCTGTAAATTTTTGATATTGAAATGAGATTGGATTCAGGTGACATACAAATCTCAAAGATGTGTATTAAGCCAAGCAAAAACATATTTCGTTTATACTGACAAAAGTATGTTTTTTTTTCCACCTTATCCAAGGCACAAGATGACTGGGTATCATCTTAAAGAGGTAGTCTGTGCATATATCTGTTCAAATAATAGAAAGTGAAAATGTTCTGTTCATCTTCATTCATATTTAATCCGCAATAGATCCTTACAGGTTAATAATTTATGCATGTGATTGAGCTTGTCATATTCTTGTTGTTGATTTTTAGATGCTGTGGGTCTAATTAAATGCCTGAATGTCACTTGAAGAGTGCACTTTGTTGACAAATAAAATGTTATGATGTTTGGTTGGAAGTTAAAATGCAACTATTTATATGAAACTGCCTCATCTTGTTCATCTTGTTTCTTGGCTTGCTCCACTCCAAATATACTTTATAGCAGGGGTGAAATCTACTTACCTTCCTTACCAGTCTGGAAGTGCACATGCCACCCATCACAGGCGTGCGCAGACCTTCTGCGCATGTGCAAAACCTACATATGTGCAGAAGGTAAAAAACACATTACTTTCTTGTTAAAACCAGAAAGTAATGATACCTGGGTGGGTGAGCGGAGCTTTGCTCCACCATCGCTACCAGATCACTGAACTACTGGCCACAATCGCTACCGGATCGCATGATCTGATCCAATATGCGAGCATTTTACCCCTGCTTTATAATGCCTTTATATTATACTTTACTTTGCATGCATATAGCAAAAGCCATGCATACATTGTAAACAAAGAACTGTTATGCGACAAACATGAATTGCATGGCTTCGGATGGCTGGTAAAGCTTGATTAGTAGTTGTGCTTTTTAATATTTTATGAGTGTTTCATGATTATTTAAAAAGAGTGCAAGAGAAAAAAAACAGGAAGCTTGTGTGAAGTAATGTCTTATATGAATCAAAACTCAGGACACATACCCCCCACCAACCCTGATAACAAAAGGAGCAAGTAAAGCCAAGAAAGAGCTGAGGCAAACTGTTTATTCAGAGTTTTGGTGGCAAATCTCAGCAATTGACTCTCTCATCCAAATTCAAAAGCAGTAGGCATTTGTGCTTCAGGTTCCTTAATCCTTTCCAAAATTCTGAAAAGTACTCTGTTGTTTGCTTGCCTTTTCTGATGTCTGAAAATTATTCTCTGCAAATTCAGCGTTGTTGTTTTGTTTTTAAAGAAACCCATCCTGGTAGCTTTAACGGTCTCTCTCTCTCTCCCTCTCCCTCTCTCTCTCTCTCTCTCTCTCTCTGTGTGTGTGTGTGTGTGTGTGTGTGTGTGTGTGTGTGTGTGTGTGTGTGAGAACCTTTTTCACACTTCCAGATTACATTTTTCCATGATTGGATTTTGGGTTTTGTGTGTTTTGGTTTATTTGGCATTACATTTGTGAAGTGAGACTTTTCCACATGTGACTACAGTGTCCATGGGCAGAAGGGCATAATCAGAGAGAATAACAGAACCCTGCTTTTCCTTCCTTGTTCGCCTCCTTCTGTCCTTGCAGCCAGACTTCCAGGCTTATTCTAGCTCTCCATTATGGTCTCTCCAGTTCTGTCAGTCAGAAGAGAGAGAGAATCAGGTTTCCAGCTGCTGTTTGACCAGACCTTCTTCTAAACGAAGTTGCTGTACCTTTAGTTTTAATTCCCTTATCTTAAAACAGACAGGTTTCCTGTTGATTATTTTATATAAAATAATGTAAATTATTTTTTATTTTTTGTACCACTCCATTGGTTTTCAGGACAAAGAGTAATAAAAAAAAGAGAAGTTATTAACATGACTACTATAACTATTATTATGATCATTTATAGTAACATTTAAAAAATATAGTTAGGTAAGATGAGTGCCCTTTTACCAAATGGAAGTGGGAAAAAGACTGAAAATAGTAAGAATGACCTTCAATTAGACTATAATTAGCAAGCCCATATTTCATAGCTCTTGGAGTATTTCCAAGTTCCCACTTTCAAATTTCAGGCTCCAAATCACACAGTTTGGACAACAACATTTATGTATCTGTGTATGTATGTAAAACCTTCCTTTGACATTTATAAACATCTGAAGCACATATACACATATGTATATACATATACACACACATACATTAAGGCTGTGCAGTGCTTCAGATTTGAAAAGAAACAAATAAGATTTGAGGAGCTGAAACTGATTTTTATTTTTTTGCCTTTGAATCTTAGAATTAGTATTTGAATCTCAGACACTTAATATATAACTATTTTGAATTCCATGCTGGTTTTGTCCATTGGTGCTATGCTCTTTTCATTAATTCTTGGCATTTATATTTCTTTGAAAATTATAATTTCCCTCTTAGTATATTTTAATTGCTATGGAAGTGGAGTGCTGTTTTTAAGTGAACTAAAAATTCTATTAAGTACGTCATCAGCTTATTTTTTTTCTGTGGTTATTATATTCATATTATAATACTGTATTTGTTCTTCATCTCTCCAGTTTCTTAAGATTAGCATTATGGAAACAATGTGCAAGAACAGATTCTTCCAAGAAATCTGTACCATAGGCCCATCCTAAAACAACCAATTCTATCTCGCATCCCCTTCCCCCTAAAAATCAGTATTGTTCTCTGTTCATTAACACATGAGAGAATAATATATGTTCTGACACTTTGAAGATACCATGGTTGTTAAATGTTTGATTATACTAGAAGAGACCCTGTTTAGGCATCTCTGGGACAGTTTATGTGGTATAAAGGTAATAAACTCTAAAGTAATAGTGAAAAGTTCTTAAAATGAAAAAAAATTAGGTCATTAGGAAGGTATCATAATGAACATAAGGTACTTTTGGCTGTCTATTGCCTAACTCTGGCTGTGATAGGGGGCAAATCTGATCTCATTTCCTTTCTGGTCCACCCTAAACAGGTGGAATATTTTCTCCCTTGTCAGAGCTCAGACTTGATGACTTGATGACAACGCCTGAAAGAAATCGGAGGAGCCTCTGATCTTTAAGATTTATTTGCAATAAAAGGGAAACCAGAGCATCCTTTAGAGAAGGGGAGTTGGTCAGCAAGACCTTTGGTATATCAGAGGTTCTGACTCCTCCTAATCTCCCTCCCTCCCCAATCCTATAATTCCAGTGAACTGTAAGGAGAATAAAGTTTGCTGAAGCCACTGATAAGGCTCAGGACTAACTTTGAAAGGAAGAAATGGATTGGTCATGATATCTCTATTGATAACAGATTTTTTTTAGCTTGCCCAGTTCCGAAATTCTGTCAAAAGAGTTTTCCAGTAGAGAATAAAGTGATCTCTCCACATACTTCTTTTTCCTTTGCCTCTTTTTTTGGACTTTGGATATCTTTTGTCTGTCTCCAGGAACATGAGGTCCTTCTGAAACCAAATACTTTCTCCAATTCTTACCTTCATATATAGTTATAATTCACTTGGCTCTCTTACACAACTGCCTTGAATATTAAAAATGAAAGTCTATCATGATGTCACAGACTTTAATGCATTCTGCAGTATTGTTTACAACAGATATGTGTGGGAAGAAAGAAACCAAGAAACCATGAAAGGAAGGGAAAAAAGGCTTTGCATTTTTAAAATTGATTTTATTATAACCTCTTAACAAGATCAAGTTCAGTTAAAAGGCACTTGCCAGGCAACATTTTTGTACTTTTATTTATGCAGGTTTTTTTTTTACAATATTTATCTATTACTGACTCTACCTAGATTCCCAGTGAATTACAAAATATTCACATAAGGTTAAAATCACTCCCATCAATACCATAAAACAAAATAACAACAAGCAATTCTCTCCAGGCAACTAGACCCCAGTCACTTTATAAATTATAAATTAAGATTACACATTAAAAGCTGTTTTTTTTCTGTTTTCCTGAAAACCATCAGCCAGGACACCATCTGGCTCTCTAGATGCCTGAAACATTGCCTCAGCCATACAGAAATTTTGAATCTCTCTTTCTTTTATTTATTTCAAACAAATCAATTCATTAAGCTATAATTATTTTTAAGATATCATCAAGAACAAAGGGAGGGAGAATAGACTTGTCCTCGTCTAAACTAAAGTTTGACTAAAACAATCATTCTACTATTTCTCCATCTAGTTCTTCTGGTACATGAAAGCAGTCCAGATAGAATCATATCAGGTGTAAGAAATAGCATGGGTAGCGATACAGTTTCATCTTATGGGCCTCAGTTTTCAATTCAGGAAAGGTTGCCAAAAAAGGCCATGACATCTGCTTTAGATCTTGAAGTTAGGAATTTACTTTTTGAATTACAAGGTTTATTCTGCTATACTTTTCACTATGAAGGAACATAGAAACTTCACTTTGATTTTTATCTGGAACTATAAATTATTTTTCCATTTCTTCCCTTGGCTATTTTGATCATATTTTTATCGAAACACATAGCTGACATATTAATATGTTGCTTTCCTAAACCATAACAATAAAAGATACAGGAGACATATGCATACAGTAATTGGTTTTTATCTTTCTCCACTTTCTCTTTTGATTTTCCTATTTCATTTCCCTTTGCCTGTTCTTCTCTTTTTCCTTCTTTCTCTCTTTTTAAAGAAATTGGTCATATTGTCTGACTTACTTGTTTGAATGAATTGTTTTCTCAAAGCATTGGAAGATGAAAGTTTGTTTTTTAAAAAATGAAAATACTTTTCTATTGTAGTTAGTTAGTACATGCATTTCTTTGTATATTGTGAAGCTAGGAAAAACTCCTGACTCTGAAATATGCTGTCATTTAGGAGAGACCAGCCTTCTCCAAACATTCACTTTCCAGATATGCCGAATCTGAAACTCTTAGCATTCCAAACTATGTCCTTAACCTTTGACCTTCATTCACTGCCACTAGGAATCAGGGGTGTTTCCTAAATTAGGCAACAACCAGTTCTTTTCCAGCTCATTACCCCCAAAATAGCTAAGCTGAGTAGGAGGAAGACACATGGTAGCCATGGCAGTTCTCAGAACAGAAGAGGTAAAAGCAGCAGAAGTAGCAATAATAGCTTTTGTGCTTTTCTATAGATGCATGGCTGAGCTGCCTGGAGGTGCCAGCGAAGGTGGCAGTTGGCAACTTGAGAGGTATGAGAAAAGGCTGTGGTGGGTGGACAGATGGAAGGAAGGCATGACCAGTTGCTGCCACCTGCCACAGAAGAAACTATGCTGAGTCTCCCAATTGAAGCTTGCTGGAAAGAGAAGAGGAGAAAGAATGAAGCACTGCTGGCCATCACGACAGCTGCCCTAACACCAACAGCCGAAAACCTTCCATTTTCTCTGTTAGGATGATGACTGCCTGTGCAGCTGAGTGCTGGTAATGCAATGGCCCCAGTGTGTTCTGTCTACAACTGGGTTGATTTCTTAGGACACAAAATTATCCACTTGTTCTTGTGAACTTGCTAGATAACAACCCTGCCGGGAGTCCTGGAAACTGCTGATCTGTAGAATGCCAGATGGATGAAAACTGATGTAAATAATACTGACTTTGATGTGGTTTGATGCACGATTAAATCTTCCTATTTTATGTAAGGTTTTAAATTTCAGTTAAGATGCTTACAATACTGCTTATGCAGTATTTACGTTTCCTTAAAAGAAAGCTCATTTACATTTAAGGGGCTTACTCCCTAGTAAATATGTTTAGGATTGACAACGCTTTCAAAATTGCACTATTCCTCGTAATCAGTGGATGCTTTGTAAGTATGAACAACAAAATTATGCCATTTGTCATTCCTAGACGAAAATCAAAATAGGTAAGAGCAATAATAAAAGTCCCTAAATGAACTTTTTGCAATCGTATCAGAATTAATTTAATTTCTGGTTTAAATTAAATATAGGATGGCATAGGGGATGTTTATCCTGATTCTACCACGAACCCTGTATCTGAAGCTAGCAGCAAGTTCAAAGGGGAGGCTGTCTTCAAGGTTGCAACAGAGGGGAAAGGACTGAACTTTCCCTTCTTACATAGTGGCATCCTAATGAAATCTCCCGTCCTGTACTTCTGAACCTACAACTAATTAGAAAAGAATACCAATACAGATTAAGAGTGGATTTAAAATGAGGTGTAAGAGGGAGAGATGACTGCAAGAAGGTATCCTCTTCTTTTCAATGTATTTAGACTGTCTATTCAGCAACCTGATTTAGTGGAAATAGAGTACTATCAAGCTCCAATGATAACCATTATGCAAGCCACTTTTCAAATTACTTTAAAATATATTTGCAGGGCTCTTTTCAAACTTTACAGTATTGCTTTGATAACAACAACACTGATTATGATTTTCTAGTAACAAATCTTTTTGTTTCTTGTAGATATAAACTGGATTTCTTTGAAGGCTGGATGAGCATTGTAGTTCTCCTCTCTGGGCCAGCTGGAGGTGGGGGAGACAGAACGGATGCCTCCTGCAGCACCCTGCTGGCCAAAATGGGGCATGAGTAAATGTGTGAGGCTCCCTGCATCCCATTTTCAGCCAAGATGGCCTCCTACCGCACTCTTCTGGCCAAAACGAGGCATGGGGAAGCCTTGCAAGGCCCCTCATGCCCCGTTTTTGGCTTGGGCAGCCTTCTGCAGCAATTTGCCAGCCAAAACAGGGCATGGGGGCCTCGCATCCCCCCCCCATGTTTTGGCTGCTGGAGGCACCATGGACCAGTCCTTTGCTACTTCCAGGCTGGCCCACTGGCCAGATTAAGCATCTAGCAGGCTGGATCCGGCCCACAAGCCTTAAATTTGATACCCCTGATATAAACTAAAGGACATACAAAATCTAAGCATAGCCTGATTACCTAAGTAATTTCCATGTGCTTTTAAAGTAACTTAAAAAAAACCACAAATACAATTCTCTGATGTTTAGTTTGAAAAATGTATTTCCTTGTATGACAAGTTTTAAACCGGAAGGAATTTTTAATGCTGAATTACAAGCCGCTGAGGGTGAATTAATAATAAAAATACTGACAGGCTTTTAACTACAGCATCAGGTATGAACAAGACTGCTATTAAATAGCCACATTTTATAGTTCTTTACTTTATATATCTTATATTTTTTTCATAAGAATAGACTATGGGTTAAATAATTTGGACATTTTAAAATATTACCATGGAAATGTTGATGATCATCCCCAAATCCAACCCAATATTTTTATGCAAGAAATGTACATTCATTTTGGGATAAGACATTTTTATTGGTGTGACAGGAATGTAATTGCTGTACAACACTCTGAACCAATTCAAAAACAATTTCAGAATTCTGTGATCTCATGACTTCTTGCAAATCGGGTGGTTGACCCATTTGGTTCCAGTTCAGTCCTGATGCAAACAGTCTCTTCTCAGAATCCTGCATTTTTTTTCTTTTTGTAGTGCTACAGTTCTACAAATCCAGGGTGGTCCATTCCTCCATTGGTAAAGACTCCATCCTTTGCTTAGCTTCTGAGATATAGCTGCCCCAGAAGAATCTTTGGTTTGAATGAGCTAGGGTAAAATTGGCAAGCTATTTTTTTCTCCCACACCTTTAGGGGAGGTGAGGGCAAAGTATTATTGGTTAAGGAAAGCACTGGACTGCTTATATTTTCACTTTTGTTATCACTCACTTTGATGTGGAGCAGGATATGAAGAGATTGTAGTTACACCAGTTGAGTGGAAACAATGGCCAATGGAAGTGCCACTCCAATAAATACCACTTCTTAAAGCTTACAATGTATGCATTTTGTTTAGCAGGTATCATTCCTTTTTTCCTACTACAGACACATTTAGAGGCATTCCAAAAATCAACTGGTTGCAAAATTGATGACATGATACCATGCTGTCTTCAAATGAGATTTTTAATAAAGGAGGAATGACAGCTTTGTAGGCGAACAGCCTGATTCTGTTACAAACACTCAGATTTTGGCAAACAATCTAATGTGTACAACTTGTACTGAAAACACAGAAAGGAGAGAATGCTTTGTTGCTCCAAGTTGGATGGGGTATTGACTGAATTACTTCTTAAAAAGTAATGGTCAGCTGGAGAGAGAACATTGATTCACTCATTATGTTCTCAGTGTGGTCTCAGTGTTCCTTAGGTCAAGCTGGCTTCAAACCACTTTGAAGAGATTGGGGGACATAAAAATATGGAAGTGATGAAAAATATTGCTTAAGGAATGCTTGAGGATCTCTGTCTATATTTTCAATTATCTAATTCCTAACAAATAGGACAATTGAAACATGATTATCCTTAGTTTAGTTAATGAAATGTTTCTAACCTTTGCTATTTCTTTAAAGAGATAGATTGAAGCATCTAGAAGGGCATCTAAAGTTATGGAATAAGTCGTAATTTTGCTCCACAACCAAGATGCCATCCTTATGAATAATGTAGCATTACCAAAGTTGGGTATAGAGGGGAAACTTTATCTTAATATTTAGACAAGAGAAAATAACTACCTCAAATATCAGCACCCAACTCAACTGGTCATTTAAAGATCTGGTCAAACATCTTGATCTTGGATCAAAAATATGTCAGAAAATAATAATTATGTCAAGGTATGTATATATTGTGTTATGTCTTCTACAACTCTGAGTCATCTTCAAAGACAGCCTAATGCAACATGCACCATGTAAACTTTTTTGTCTAGGTCATACCTATCCAGAAGTGGTAATAACTAGAGGATTAGCTAATATCCACCAAATGTACATCAGGGCACATTACATGAGTTTTCAATAACAAAGATAATTTAGAAAAACTCAACTCTATACATGATCCATTTAGGTGAATGCAGCCCCCTCCAAGGGAAATCCAATCCTTGAACATGCAAAACATTGATCCTTAAGGGTTTCAAGATTCATTGATCCTTAAGGGATTCAAGATTCAATTTACAGTACTGGCCTCAACAGTTTGTAAAACTGGTAAGTATTTCAGGATATTGTTTTATTTAATCACTTAATCATGTTTTGTTTTAATTAGAGTCACTATAATACCTTTGGCAATACTGAAGCTCCAAGATCGTTTTGGCCAACCTTATCTTTAAAGAAAGCCAATATTCAGATTTCTCTAAGTCTTTCTCTCATTGGGCTAAAAGAAATCTTATCTCAAGCTTTGCCAATGAGATGCTCGTAAATCCGTTAACAAACATTATAATTTGTGTGTGTGTGTGTGTGTGTGTGTGTGTGTGTGTGTGTAGTATATCTATAAATCACAATTCAGCAGATAATACAAATATCACTGAATGAAATATAATGATTAATGAGACTGTGCCATCTAAAAAGTTCCTCATTAGGAATGTATCTGTTGTTGTAACTAAATGACACTTGCATTTGTGTATCACAATGTCCCTAGTACTTTATTAGTGTACAGAATATTATCCTTGTAATGAAGTAAGTTTCATTTGGTGCATTCTGCTTCCTTATTAATTTGGAAATAAACAATGCATTTTAATACCAATTGAGGCATATTTCATTGAATGAGAAAATGTGCACCATTTTTTCTTTCTTTTCTATTTATTGCATGAAATAGAAAAAGAAAAAAAATACAAAAAAAGTATTTTTAAAAAGAAAAATAAAACCACAAGAAGAAGAAAAAGGAAAGAGACAGAATACAAAAGAATAGTGCAGTTTTTAAATAAAGTGTTAAACCTTGACACATAATATTAATCAGTCTTTTTATTACCAAAGACCTAACTCATAACAGAAAGCAAATTTATGTAATAAATCCAAGATTCTAAATATATGGTATTACTCTCTTCCTATTCTAAAATACTCTCTCTCTCTCTCTCTCTCTCCCTCCCTCCCTCCCTCCCCCTCTCTCTCTTCCTGATCTATGCTAGGTTATCTATAATTCTTCATATATTAGTAATTCTAATATGTTGATATTTCACATTCACATGTTTAAATCATGCTACTTAAAAAAAAACATTTTATGGATATTGAATCAAAATGGAAAATGTGGGGCAAGTCTGCATCAGATGTATACACATATCCCATCTATCTTTTTACATGTTGAAGCTGACAACCAATCTTTTATAAACAGAATCTAACGTGTCCAATAAGAATGAGAAATTTGAAGAGATTTTATTGAATTAGTATTAGTTTATGACATGAAACTAATTCTTTAAAAAGTTTAGACATTGGCATGTTAATATTGGATATTCCAGTTGTGATTATCTCAAATTTCATCATGTGACTAAGAATCAAAAATGGACTTTCATCCCCTTATCAACCAAATATACCTTGCAGCCTTCAGGCTGAAAGTGTAGAATTATAATTAAAACTGGAATCAAGCTTCTGCTACAGAATCAAAGGGATCTATCTATCTATCTATCTATCTATCTATCTATCTATCTATCTATCTATCTATCTATCTATCTCAACTTGCTATTTTACATAGTACCCATCTTATAAATCATAACCTTCATCAGTTCACAACAACATACAAAATAATAAAACTCAAAAAAATTAAAATCAGTATATAAGCAACCAAGGCATCATAACATTCCAATTCCAGATACACGTGTATCTAGGTGACCGCAAAGAGAAGGCCAAGAATATCACTTTTCAATCATTCCAGTAATAAATTTTGGACTTAAACACTTGGATTTCATGAAGAAATACAAATCAGAATAAAAATCAGAAAAGTTAAAACACCTAATCTTATCATTATCTAAATCATAATCCAGAAACATGTAATATACCATGGTGTTCTCCAGGCTTCATGCAGATGTTTCATTACCCAATTAGGTAACATCTTCAGTCTAGTGCTGAAAAAGTTACTTAGCCAGGTACTGAAATACCAAGCTCAGAGAACATCAAGGACTTCAGAATTCAACACAAATTTTCTTTACGGATAATATATCATTAACACATAGAAATTTGTCTTCAGTTACACCAGATTTACACCCAAAATATCCTTTGATTGCCTGATAAGATAGGGCAATGGTTGTAAAATCATAAAAGATCATCTCTTTTGAATTCCACAAGATGTCTTCGAGTATGAAGAAGTAATTCCACTTGTAATAACCCTGCTCAAGATATTATCATGCAATACTGTAATCTATTTAATAAAAAGAATCTTTTGCCAAAACTGATTCCAAAACATTGAACTTGCCATAACAAAAGCTTTTTCTCTATCTATTGGATGGATCAATTCAAAGTATATCTAAAATATCTAAAATAATAATGAAGTATTATCTAAGGCTTATTGCCTTTTGATAAAATGAGATTGCACAGAGCGAAGATGGATAATTTAAGGTAATGTCATGTGTCATCTATATACCAGGACTTTTGTCAGCGTTTTTGCAACATCATTTGAAATACATTGGCTGATAGTTTGCACAATCAGCAGAATCATTGCTAGCCTTCAAAATTATAGTGATATAAGCTTCAGTCAAGGGAGTTAAAAAAACTTTATTCATAAAACATAAAACGTAAATAATATAGGATATATAACTTATACCACTCAATTAGATAGCTGCCAAGACCAAGAGCTTTTTCTGTTTGTATTGATTTAATATTATCTTATTTCCTGAAGAAATAAAGAGGCAGCTAGATAAATACTTTGATCATGTGCAGTTTTTGGAAGGACTATATTATTTTAAAAATGATTAATTTCTTCCTTAGTAATTTTTTACTCTGTCTTCCAAAGTCAGGTAGAAAAACAAAACAAAATGTTGATTTATTAAATCAGCTGTTTCAACTGAGATTCAAAATAATTTACAGGACTTCTCTCATCCTCCCAATATTTTTGATTTGTGCAATTCAGTCAATATTCTATGTCAAGTGCATAGGGGGAATTAAACTCATATTTAGCACTGTATTCAAGATTCCCTTTATTTTCTCAATCTTCTTGTTTAATTGTTTAATAATTCTTGTTTAAGTAGCATCTTGAAAAACAAGATGTCTTTTTCTTAACATTATTTACAATTATCCACTATTACTTACACCTTTCAACTGGACTGTTGCCATGTGCTGAACAAGGGGCTTTCTCTGAAGACCTTGGACGCTTCAACCGGACTGGAATGCAGCGCCTTGGGTAACAATGACAATATCTCTTGGTTTATAGCTTTATTCCAAGACCTGCACTGGTCACCAGTGAACTGTGAGGTATAATTCAAGTTCCTAATTGTCAACTTTAATACTTTTCATAGCTCAGGGCCTGACTACTTTCAGGACAATTTTCTCCCCATAACATTTTTCTGCTTCATAAGATTTAGTAGTGTGGACTCCCTACATGTTCACTCAGTTAGAGACTAGCAACTTCAGAGACCATGAAAACACAATTTTTCAGTTTATAACCCATTCCTCTGGAATAGTACCCTCATTCATTCTCCCTCTCCCCCCCTCTCTCTCCCTCTCTCCCTCCCTCCTTCCCTCCCCCCCTCTCCTCCCCTCCATAAACACACACATATACATAAACACAGCATTCATATCCATATCCATATCCATGTCCTTATGCATCTTCCCTTCTGGTTTTAGGAAGCTAGTGAAAAACTGACTATACCATAGACAAAGGAGGCTGGTCTGAAGGTTAGAACTGTCCCAGTCATATTTATTGGGTTCTTCATTATTGTTTTATATATAACCCCTAATTCCAGGAGAATGTTTTCTAATTGCTGATTTTTTTAAAAAAATCATTGTATGTATCATTTCAATTCCAATTATGTTGCTCAGAATCAGTAAACTGTAGAAATCTATGATGCAAATAAATAAATAAAACTGCAAAGATTGTGTGGTTGGACTTTCTCCATAGTCCATTTCTATAGACAAGTTTGCACTTATATAGACTGACATCGTCTTGATGTATATCTACAGGGCTATGAAAACATAGATCTTCAATAGAGCATTTGGAGGATATTAAGTTAAGATCTGCTTTTGATAGATTGTGCCACTATTGTAACACTTGTTAGTTTTTTATGCTTTTGCTTATTTCGTGAATCATTCATTGAAGGTGCTAGAACAGTATAATTCAAGGGACTGCATGTATCAAAGGCTGCAAAACTTTACAGATATTAATTCATACATTTATATAAACTGAGAGACAGCCAATGTGTTATAGTGGTTAAAGGTCTAGACTAGATCCTCTAGAAAGAGCCTTTGGCATGGAAACTAGCAGTCATTCTCTTTCAAGCTTAGTAAAAAAAAACAATTATCTACTTAATCCATACTAGAACAGTATGGTAGATTATGGCTCATAACCTTCAATAAAGAGCTTTTCATCCTGAAATTGTTTGATCTAAGGAGCCCCAATGGCGCAGTGATTAGAGTGCAGTACTGCAGACTACTTCTGCTGACTGCAAGCTGCCTGTAATTCAAATCTCACCAGCCTCAAGGTTGACTCAGCCTTCCATCCTTCCTAGCTAGGTAAAATGAGGACCCAAATTGTTGGGGGCAATATGCTGACTCTGTAAACTGCTTAGAGAGGGCTGTAAAGCACTGTAAAGTACTAAGTACTATTGCTATTGCTAATTGCAGACTAAGAGTTCAATCCTGACTGGTTCAAGGTTGACTCAGCCTTCCATCCTTCAGAGGTTGTTAAAATGAGGACCCAGATACTTGGGGGCAATATGCTGACTCTGTAAACTACTCAGACAGTGCTGTAAAGCACTGTGGCATGGTGTATATATAAGTATAGTGCTATTGCTATTGATTCAGTCATCGTCATCCATACACATACATTCCAAGTTAAAAATTGGAAAACAGTAATGGCAGGCCAAATAAGATTTTCATTTTATTAGGTTGTTGTTCACTTGGATTGCATTGTTTTGGTTTCGTTATTTGCCATCTGGAACCCATTGGGAGTGGGATTGTTCAGAAATGTTGTAAAAAACAAATGGTGGGGGGGAAATAAATTGAATTTCTTTGTGAATGGACTTGCTTGTTCAGCATAAAGTCATAGACTGGTTGCAGCAAGCAGAGTTGATTCAGATAAGTGTTTCCACTGAGAATTGCTAATCGGGCCAAATTAACTATTATGGCTAACCGCTGTATGACTAATACGCTCAATCCACAGAGACTGCTGACTGCTTAATACAGCTGTAGCATGGTATGCATGGAGATTGAAGAGAGAAAGTAGCTTTAGCATGATCCTGTTGAAATTAGAAAGGCTGAAACAATGTTTTGTAGCATATAAGATACAGCCATAAAAAACAACAGAAGTGTGAGATACTATCATAGCTGGACTGGAAAAAAAACCCAGAAGATTTTGAATAATTACAAATTATTTAACCACTAAATAATTACGAGTATTTATAGGAATCCTAATATCCAATGGTACATTTTTTGTGAAAGGTTTTCTTTGTCTTTGAGCAGCGGTGTTTGTGAGGCATCCTCCTTATTCTAGTATCTCTAGCTCACTAATCTTGCTATCACTATTGTGATAAGCATATGAAATTATTGTGTTCACATCTGAGCATATTCATTATACCAATCTTTCTGCTCTTATTTTTTCACAACTGTTACAGGCATAATGGCTTAGGGGTTATAAATACAGGCATAATGGTTTAGGGGTTAAAGACACTGTGATTGTCAGCTGGAAAGGTTCAAGACCCGAGCTCTGTGCAATGGGTGAGCTTCCTTTACTTGCCCAGCTCCTGCCCACCTAGAAGTTCAAAAATATGCCAATACAAATAGATAAATAGATACCAATTCGGTGGGAAGGTGACAGTGTTCTGTGCACTTGGGCATACAGTCATGCTGGCCACATGACCATGGCAGTGTCTTGGGACAATGCTGACTCCCTCAGCTAAAAAATGAAGATTAATACTGCACTAGAATTGGATACAATTGGACTGGGGAAGCCTTTACTTTTACCTTTACTATTAAATAAATATAACCAGATTCCATACAGTATATTTTGGACAAGAAAAATAATTTATTACAGTTCCAAATACAATATCTCTAACTAACCAAGTACTTATTTTAATAGGAAGCAGACAGTCATAAATATAACATCTTGGTCCATTATATAGTTTCTTTTGTAATGAGATCACTAGTTCTATGCAGATGTTTGCACAGCCATCGTTTGGAAAATTTTCTTTGAACAGAGATTTTGTGTAAAATATGCAATCAATGCACCGAGGTCCAAAATCCACTGGGGCAACATTGAAATTTTAATATTGCAAATTGATGTACTTCAGTAACATTTTTATGGGCCTATTGAGCCTTTCATTCAAGTAGAGAGAAATCCTGCTAAGTTTGCTTCTGTTTCTCATTAACACAATATTTCCATTTGAATAGGCAAAAAAACTGTTAGACATATCCATAAAACACTGGGTTTTTTTTAATGCATGTTCTTTTCCTCTCAGAAGTACTATTTAAAATTGTTGGAGGGATGGGGAGAGACAAGATCCACCATGATCTTAGGATCTCTTGCATACAATACAAAGTTTGTGTTGCTTAAGATAACCACAGACAATATTTTGCAATACTGTACAATATATGTTTATTCTTAAGGATATATAAGTAAAACTATTTGTGTGATTGCACTCAGGCAATACCTATTAACATGGCCAATGGAGGTGGAAAATAAAAAACATTCCGGTCAAGTATTTTCACCAGGATGGCTAGTTAATGTTGAACGAACTTTAGGTGAGTTGTGAGATTGTTGAAACTGAATCTGAAAATGAGGTATGCATGTATTCTTCTCTAAGTAGATATAGATTATAGATCTATAGATAAATTCTATAGATATTGTAAGTATCTATAGATGTATATATTCACAGAACATATATGGCCACTCCTCTTAACCAAATTACTGGGTGGTTAACAACATCACTATGTAAAATAAACCAGTGTAAAAGTCAGAAGGCAATACATAATTTAAAATGATGTGGCTCCTCCCAAAACTGTCTCACATCACAAAACTTATACTGATCTTCTAACATCTGGCTCCCAGAGCCTAATTGAAAAGCAAGATCTTCAAGACCTTCCAGAGGACAAAAAGGGTCTTTCAGAATTTCAAGGGACAGCTGTTCCAAAGGGCAGGTGCTGTGATAGAAAAGACACACTTCATGGATGATGCTATGTCATTGAAGTGACCCAGAGCATTTACACATGACAAATCTGAAGACAGAAACCCGAGACAGTGTCTCAAGTCACCTGCCACTGTGTAATGTAAGCTTTAAAGGTGACAACCAGCACCTTTGTTGGTATAAAGTTACATGTCATTGATGTTGACAATATTGTAGGAGTACAAAAGGAGCAACTATGAAAATCCAATTCTGGTGTATTTACTGTTATAAATACGTAGAAATGCAACAATGGAATTAAAGGTGCTTTTAATTACTTGATGTTTGCATTGATTACCCAAAGCAAAATGGTGCAGCTGAATTTTAGCAGCACAATCTGGAAAGCCTCTGAGGCATATAGAGTTCTGGGTTGCTCACTGGTTTTGAAGAGGAAGCCACCATACTTAGTGAAAACTTTATGTGAAAGTTAACAGCTATTCTGGGGGAGAGAAAGGTAATATGGCCAAGCAATCATGGTAAATGATACAATAACATTTGAGAATGGTGTTGAAAGAGGGTGGGGTTACATGTCTGTGTGAAAAAAAGATTTGAAGAATTGTTTTAGATTTTAAGCAAGCATATTCTATTTTAGAACATATATATTATTCACTCAACATAAAGTAAAATGATGTCATTAATTGTCAACAGTCACGTCAATAGATGGAGTTCTGAGGGCTACAAAAATAGACTTAGGTCTGGATGTATCCCTGGGGTTGCAAGTTACTAGCCTCATCAAGCAAAAGGATAACATTACATCCAAACACAGTATTATGCGTAGTTTAAATATATTCTGTATGTGGCTGAAAAGCAAAGAGATTTTTGATATACACTATCCAAAGTTATCAGTTGGGGGACCTTCTACATTCTTTAAATAAATAAAAATAAATTTAAACATTTATGAATTTTGGTGGACACCTGCTACATTAAATAATACATTAAACAATCATTTAACCTACACAGTAATGCTGTTCTCACTTAAAGGCCAACCACTAAATCCAGTCATATTTCACTGGTTCTAGCAACACAGAATCACACCATCAATGTCAAGCATCACAATCTGGGAATCTAAAGTTCTCATGCATTTTTCTCCTAGAATACCTTGTATCCAATGAGTCCTTGCATTGAGTATTGGCAAGACTTCATAATATCATTAGCTCCTTCTCCATCATTTAGACAAGTAGCAGAAAATGAGGCTTATCTACTTCAGCCAGACCTTCTAAAACAAATGATTGTTTTTTAACTAATGGGGGCTATGTATGCAAAACAAATTGATGTTTGGGTTTAGGCATTTCTAGAGCACAACCAAATAAAATAAACCTGTTGGATCAATTGTGAGTTAGGATCAGTTGAGAGATTCTACTACATTAACATACTCACTGATAAATTAAGCAGGTTCCACACAAAGCCAACCAATACATTGGCCATCTTCTGAAGCATAATTATAAATGGATTTAAACTGCTGTTATTATTACTCCTGGTTGTATAGTATAAATAATATCAGTATTCTCATTAAGCAAATTTGTAGTGTTGGTTTTGTTCCTTCATTTCCTTCCTTATAATAAATAGATTTATGGCACCTTTGAGATATATGTTTATATTATATTAGAACCTAAGAGAATAAGGATCAGAACTGAGTTGAATTTCTGCCTCTGCTATAAATTTGCTATCTATCGGGCTCATTAATGAGATAACCGCTGGGGCGGCTGAATGCCACCACATGTTTATTGGACCCGTGTCCCTCCTGGCTGGTGCTGGCCACCCGGGAGGTTACACGAGGCTGGCTCCAGGGGATTGTCAACGCTTCTTTGAGGGAGGGTGTTGTTCCCACCGCCTTGAAAGAGGCAGTGGTGAGGCCCCTCCTCAAGAAGCCTTCCCTGGACCCAGCTGTTCTGGGCGACTACCGTCCAGTCTCCAACCTTCGCTTCGTGGCGAAGGTTGTTGAGAGTGTGGTGGCACATCAGTTACCCCAGTACCTGGATGAATCTGTCTATCTAGACCCGTTCCAGTCCGGCTTCCGACCCAGGTACAGCATGGAGACAGCTTTGGTCGCCTTGGTGGATGACCTCTGGAGGGCCCCGGATAGGGGTTATTCCTCTGCCCTGGTTCTCCTAGATCTCTCGGCGGCTTTTGATACCATCGACCATGGTATCCTGCTGCGACGGTTGGGAGGACTGGGAGTGGGAGGCACCGTATTTCGGTGGTTCTCATCCTATCTCTCCGACCGATCGCAGACGGTGTTGGCAGGGGGGCAGAGATCGACCTCGAGGTGCCTCCTTTGTGGGGTGCCACGGGGGTCAATTCTCTCGCCTCTCCTGTTCAACATCTACATGAAGCCGCTGGGTGAGGTCATCAGTGGTTTTGGGGTGAGTTACCAACTGTACGCGGATGACACCCAGCTGTACATTTCCACCCCTGACCACCCCAATGAAGCTGTCGAAGTGCTGTCTCGGTGTTTGGAGGCCGTACGGGTCTGGATGGGGAGAAACAGGCTCAAGCTCAACCCCTCCAAGACTGAGTGGCTGTGGATGCCGGCATCCCGGTACAGTCAGCTGCAACCGCGGCTGACTGTTGGGGGCGAGTCATTGGCCCCGATGGAGAGGGTGCGCAATCTGGGTGTTCTCCTGGATGGACGGTTGTCTTTTGAAGAACATTTGGCGACCGTCTCCAGGAGAGCTTTTGACCAGGTTCGCCTGGTCCGCCAGTTGCGCCCCTTTCTAGACCGGGATGCCTTATGCACGGTCACTCAGCCCTCGTCACTTCTCGCCTGGACTACTGCAATGCTCTCTACATGGGGCTCCCCTTGAGGTGCACCCGGAGACTACAGTTGGTTCAGAAGGCGGCCGCATGGGTGATAGAGGGAGCCACTCGTGGCGCCCATATAACACTGATCCTGCGCAGGCTGCACTGGCTACCTGTGGTTTTCCAAGTGCACTTCAAGGTGTTGGTTACCACCTTTAAAGCGCTCCATGGCATAGGACCGGGATATCTTCGGGACCGCCTTCTGTTACCACATGCCTCCCACCGGCCGGTACGCTCCCATAGAGAGGGTCTTCTCAGGGTGCCGTCAGCCAAACAGTGTAGGCTGGCGACCCCCAGGGGGAGAGCCTTCTCTGTGGGCGCACCTACCCTCTGGAACGACCTTCCCCCAGGACTTTGACAACTTCCTGACCTCCGGACCTTTCGCCGCGAGCTGAAGACATATCTATTCTTTCGAGCAGGACTGGCTTAAACAGGATTTTTAAATATGGATTTAAAAACCATATTTTTAAATGGTTTAAAAATATTTAAACCATTGGGGTTTTTTATATTTTGTATGGTATTTTAAATTTAGGCTATTTTGAATAAGTTTTTTAAAATGTGTTTTATTGTAATATATTGTACTATTTTATTTGCCTGTTCACCGCCCTGAGTCCTTCGGGAGAAGGGCGGTATAAAAATTAAATAATAATAATAATAATAATAATTATTATTATTATTATTATTATTATTATTATTATTATTATTATTATTGTTGTTGTTGTTGTTGTTGTTGTTGTTATTATTATTATTGTTATTATTATTATTGTTATTAACCAAGTAATTGGATTTAAAGTTATAGACTGAAGGCAATGGGCCTCATCAGTTTAAACTAAGTATTTTCCTTCAGATGTTTCACAGATTGCAGCCTATGGACAGAATAATGTCTCAGTCCATCAACTCTCTATTCTGCCCTGAGTACACATCTGGTGGCAAAACCCTGAAGTATAAAGCTTTTAGATTATATAAAAGGGGCCTGCCTTCTCTTGGTTTATCCATTGTGGCCTCTATTCCTGAAGAAGACATTCTGGAAGTTATACTGAACTCAGCTGCCTCCAGGGAATACTCAGGACATTGGAAGAGCAGTTATTTACCTCTTTCCAAGTGCTCTCTAGGTTTATTTGTGTACTTGTCACTAACAGCAGGATGAAAATGTTATATGACAGCTCTCTTCTAAATCCCAGCTCAACCACATGTATAATGACGCCACATCAACTCTTAAAAATTTTAAGTGCAGTATTCCAGTCTAATTTATGATCTAATGAAATACCGAATATTGGTCCCTAATTACATATAGGAAGACTACTAAAACTATGGTGATGATAATTAAGCAAAATAAATCATAATTATTATTTATTAATTATTAGTTTAGCCATAAAAATGAAATACCCAACTCTTGAAACTTGGCTACCAGTAAGAAGACCGCTAAAAAGAGCATGTCTATAACTAAGCAAATAAATCATTAAAATAAAAGCACCAGTCTGGGAGAAAAACTTTCTTAGAAAGAAATGAGGCAGTTGGGAAAATAGTAGGAAATAAAAATGGGAGGTGATTAGCTATCTGTGTGGCACAGGGACAATGATTCAATAAAGCGATGATATCATTTGAGAAGGAAGTTAATAAAACTTTCTTATTCCCAGCCTCAGTCAGTATATTGCTTTATATGATATGAAAGATGCTGACAGTTGAATTCTGATAATCAGGAAACATGTCGGTGCAGAGAAGGGAAAGTGAAATGTTAAAAGTCTTTTTTTATCTCATTATTGTCACCTAGCAGACAGCTAACTATAGCAATTAAAGTCTGAAGGCAAGAACCTTGAATGAATTTCATCTAGGTAACATTAGAAGTAAGAAAATTCCAAGAAGCAAAATATCAGAGTGACCATTTTTAGGGGACAGCTCAGTGTTTGCTCCCTTCCATTCCATCACTGATTCTAGAAGGCTGAAAATCAGGTCTTCATGAGAGAAGTATTTTGGGAGCGTTCAATGTCAACCATTATTCTGGGCTGGCTTCGTTTGCCTCAATAAGAGCAGGGGCATAGTCCATGTTCTTCTATTACCCATGTGTGTTGTGTTCTTTGGAGTCAACCTTGACTCCTGGTGACTACCTGGATAAGTATGTACAAGTCTCTGGATGTTTTTTGCTAACCTTTTGAGAACTGGTTTTCTACTGTCTTTTCCTGAAGTTTGGGAAAGAATGATTATTCCAAAGTCATCCTGTGTTTAAAGGAAGGCTAGCACCCAGTTTCCCCATTCTTAGTCTTGCCTATAGCTGCTAGAAAGTAGATCTCCCCGTTATCTTTACCAATACATTTATTCTTTATTATATGCTTATTTCAAAACTAACCAGCCAAAAAAAAAAAAACCCATACATTCTGTGCATTCTTCACAGAAATGTTATTATTCCACTACCTCATCATATATTCTGCATTGGAAAACAAGTTTTGTTTGACCAATCATTATAACAGCCAGAAAAATACAATTATACAAAAGAGTATCACAGTGCATAATCATTTACTGAAAATTTTACTTATGATTTATTGTCCTATAAATTTATTTTGAAATTCCAGATATTAGATTTAGTCAGATATAATTGTATGCCTTTTTCAGTATTCATCTATGGAATTTTTTTGTATTTTTGTGGCTCATAGTGGAAATCATTTACTATGAGCATGCTGCTCTGCTTTTTTGCAATCATTAATGCAAATACTTTTCATGATTTTGGCTGGTTATTCCTTCCATCCGACAGAAGGCACAGAAACTTTATAGCAGCTGAGTTTAAAACAGAACAGTGAAATGTATAATGCAAAAGATGTTTCACCTAGTCACTGCCACATGTACAGCAGCTAAATTATACAGTATTATCCTAAAAGTCTCTCAAAAACTGCACTTTGCATCTGGTCTGTTCCTAGATTCATTAATGCTATGAGAAGGAAATGTGAACTAAGCTTGAGGTAGTGATCATATTCAATTTCATACTTAATCAAAGACATAAATCTATTCCTTGTAATTGCATTTAAATCTAGCTGGACAAATGTATAAATAAGATCCTGGCCATAAAATTGCTCAACTATCGGTAGATTCAGGGAAGAAAAGTACTTCAGAGAAAACCCATATTGCTGGCCTGAGAATACTAGTACTTAGAATCAATAGCTCCCTGTAGGGATCCTGCCTTTATTTTTTTCTAGCCAACAAAGCTTTGGAAATATATCATTTCATTAAAAAAGAAGCAAATAAATAAATGCTGTGATAATAGCACTTGAGCGGGTAGGCCATATTCCAGGTTCTGCTCTTAAAAGGATAGAAGAAGCCTATGGTAATTTGGGCTTCAAAATTTTGTTTTAACATTAAGGAACATTAACACCACGGAAGATGTTCAAACCTTTCTAAAAGTGACACACCTACACACACACACACACACACCCATCTGCAAAATAGCTGTTGTAGTCAAAAGCTGAGGTTATGGTGTGAAAGCTTGGACTTCACACATCTCTCCTAGCAAAAGACTACTGGGTCTTCTCTCTCATCCCATCTCCTGCTTTTGGGTAACTGCTTCCCATTGCCTCTGCCCATCACTCCTGGTGTCTTCCTTCTAGGTACAGCATGTGAGAAAGACAAACTTTCACAACCTGTGATGCCTTTCAAACAATTTAATTTTTTAAAAAAATACGAACACTGAAATAATTACAGAGTCCCACTTCTTGTCTCTTCTTTTCCCACCTTCGGAGACTGATAATCTCACACGAGGAAAAAAAAAGATAACATAATACCACCACAATTTTTAAAAAAACTTTATTAATGAAAGAGCTACCAGGGAAACTGTAGCTCACTTAATGAAGAAAATTTTAAAAACTATAATTACACATAATTTATGAATTTTCATGGAAAAATAAAAAGCAGTTTAGTTTTGACTTAATATCACATAGAAACTAAGAAAGCAAATAGTTCTAGCTAGATTTTTAACTATTTCTACTCAGTCAGCAAAATCTGAAGATATCATCTGCATCATTTTTCTAGATGTTTTAGTTTCTTGGGAATTCCAAATTTTAATCAGAGGTGGTGGGAGATGATAAACTCTAATTTGTTTGTTTGTTTGCTTATATCTCACTTTTATTGTTCTTATAAATAATTCAAGGCAGCAAACATATCCAACATACTTTCTATTTTCCCCATAATAACAGCCCTGTGAGATTGGTTGGACTGAATGACTGACCCAAGGTCATCCAGCTGTCTACTGTTTTCTAGCTTATCTTTCCTTTCCAATCTAAATAAAAATTTCTCTCTCTAACTTTTTTCTATCTGCAGCAGAGGTTGTTGCAATTTGATTTTCTACCTAACCAAAAGCCATGCCTTAATCAAAGATGTGGATTCCATCTGAAAAGATGAGTTGCATCCTGGAATATCTGCTGGTTAAAAAAACTGTATTCACCTTAAATTTCCCTGGCAAATTTATTTATTTATAAAATTTATTGACCACTCATCTTACCACAGGATATAACTCTGGGTGGCTAGAGTTCTGTATATTCAAGGCCAATAGTACAATAGTATGTCAAACAAATGAAATTACCATTAAATACTTCATATATTTCTATCTTTTTTCTTCTGCTCTTGATATTTGTGAGATTTCAATTTTTTCCCAAGCACAACCCACTATTCATTCTCTCTAAACCAGTTACTTCAATGCTATTTTTGACAAGCCTTCCTTTTTCCTTCAATTGGGTCCCCATGGCCTTTTTTAAAATCACAAAATTATTTTAATACTCTGAGGAATGGCATATTGAGTGTGCTTTTCTAAACCAATTTGATGAGTGTTGAAGGTATGAGTTTGTAAAATGATTGCTAATCCTTAAAGGCTTCAGACTTTCAGTAATATTTTATATAGTTTTAAAAGATCTGGCATGTTTACTTTTCTTGTAATCTCATAAGGAATCTTATAAATGTATCATATTTTCCAAAATGAAGCTATATTCACTCTGCTTGCCACTTTCCCAAGTCATTCTGTTCTGTTGCCCCTAATGGGATTTCTAACTTTGCATTTGCAATCACCCTCACTTTCATTTTCATTACAAACTTGAAAGTCCAGGGTCATAGCCACTAAAACTATAGAAATTATAATTCATTTAAAAACAAACTTGATCATGAAGATGCATGAGTGCTGTTAAATAGGGCTTAGCCATTCCCCTTACACTAGGGACATCCTTTGTCTATAATATCTCAGAGTGCAATTTTCTCTATTCTCTGAGTATGACTTATTTTCTAGCATACAGTACTAAAAAGCCAGGAGAATACAGAACAGGATCATCTTTATATGGAAATGTTTTAAAACGAGCAACTGATCCCTCTCTTTTGAGAGCAGTTGATTAATATAGGCATCAACCATTTCTACTGCCATCACTAACATGAATAAAGCTGCACGTTTTCGTCTCAGAGAGGATGATTGTAATATATCTTTAACATATTTTCTAACTCTTTTGTGCAACCTCTTCAGTATTGTTCATTTCTATCACTGTGAAAGTAGAAACAGAATTCTAATTCCATAATGTTATCCAAAAATAATGGCACATCAATGAAATATATAATTATATCAATATGCCTTGTGGATTTTATCTTTAATACTTTACTCTTCCTATTTTCCCATTTTGGCACTCTTATTCTGTTTTTCCTTATTCTATTTAAAACCTGAGTAAGATATTAAAATAAAATTTTGATTGTATTTTACAACTACCATGTTTACTTATTTATATCTCTTTTACTTTCTTGCTTTTCTCTTTCCTTTTTTCCCTTAGATTTTATTTGAGCATTTTATTTATTTTTGTATACGACCTTTAAGCACTACACTTTATGTACTACTTGAATTAAAACTCTGCAGGAGTCCTTTAAATTTCTTACTGCAAAAGGTTCTTGAGTTATTTTGCAAATGAATACCTTTAGAGATTTTATTACGAATCTTACGGCTCGGCTAGTGCTCCCAAAGTTTCTTATTTTTAAAAAAATCTTCATAAGTACTTGACTCCAAAAGTAACAACACTTTTAAATATAAATCATACACATTTTTTTCAACATTTCAACATTTAATTTGTAAAGTATAAAGTATAACAATTAGAAATATAAAGTACAACCAAAACTATACCATTGCTAATATTATAAAAATATACAAACTTAGTAATTAATTGGCACTTTAAGGAACTAAAATTATATCCATAAAATAAAAATATACAGCAAGCTCAGTCCTTTAACTCAGGGGTCCCCAACCCCTGAGCCTCAGCCCACTAACAGGTCACAGCCCATTCGTAACCGAGCTGCATGAGTGGTAGGCGCTTGCACTCACAGCCATCCTTGCATGAGTGACAGGCACGCACACCCACCACTCAGACAAATGAAGCTATGCATCCCCATGTACCCCTGTCTCTTCCACAAAACATCCCCTCTTCCTCCCCTCCCCGCACTGGGCCACCAACCTGGAAAGATTGGGGAACACTGCTTTAACATATTGCTAAATCTAGCCACATAGACCATCTATTGTCCATCTTCTCAGTTTTAATACAGTATGTTATTTAGTACAATAATATTTATATAATAGATTATTAATATTCTGTTAGATGACATAGTAATGAATATAAATAAATGGACATTCTATCAATATTAATTAAGGTTTCAGATATTACTGTAACAAGAATTCTAATTATTTAACCTGTTCTTTAAAATTAAATACAGTAGGAATGGATTAGATCCAGAAGGACTCCCAAACCATAGTCCTGTTCCTTCACAGAGAGTGCTTGACGATCCAGGGATAACAAGAGATAATCCTGATGTAGAAACAGCAACTCTGTCATACTTGGATTTTGTTCAACCTATCCTCTCCCATCCAGACCCTTACATCCTCCAGGCTCCAAGATAGGGTATTGATGGCCTCTCCTCTGCAGACTGGGATGGTAGTATAAATGTCAGTATAATCAATACATGATAATATTGCACCACCAACTCTTATATCACCTCTTCTAATTATTTCATATAGATCAGTGTTTCTCAACCATAACAACTTCCCAAATTTCCCAGCCACCTTGCCAAATTCTGCAGGCTGAATAAATCATTGCCAGCTAGTAAAGCCAAAGGAATTCAACAATATCTGTAGCTTGGTAAATTCTAGAGTTATAATAAATAATATAAATATAAATAATAAAATATAAATAATAAATAATAAATAGAAAACCGCAGTAGAAGGATGCTTTTATAAAAGAAAAAGATTATTTGTCGCAAGTACATCTTGCCTCTAAGAATATACATGCAACCATCTATCTATGAAGACCAATATGCCTTGCTATGGATAATCTACCATTAAACATTTCACAGTTGTTAAAGTTTATTATTGAACAGTGATAACATCAGACAGATTTTTTCCCTAACTGCTTTTAAATCAGTGGATGAGAGCTGTTGCTGAGTAAATGAGCACAGCATGAAACAGACTAAAGCCTTAAGCAATGCATATTAGTTTGGGAAGCAGACTTTGGAAGTAAGAATAGGTTTGTTACAACGGCAGGTCCCTGTTCTGAAATAATGGAAGTAAACTGTTAGATAAAAGTAAACTGAGCATCACCATGTCATTCTGTTCAAAGATCTCTTTCCCAGGTTACTAAATGGTTATGAAAGAGACAAGAGTGCTTAATACTCAGGGTAAGAACTACAGTAATTGCTTCTAAGGTGTCATGACTACATATTTATGATAACTTATTTCCATGGAAAAACTGGTCCATTATTTATTTATGTAAGGATTATGCTGTTAAAACAAAGAGGCCTTCTCCAAAGAAATGTGGATTGCAACCTTAAATTAGATACTAGTTCTGTCAGTGTCATGAGGAATAAATGGCCAGTGGATCTTCCCTTTTAAAATATTTTCATTTCTAAACTCTTAAAAATAAAAGGTTTCCCCACCACCAAATTAAATTAGAAGAAAAAAACCCTTATATTTTCATAATGATTAAAGAACAATGACTTAACAATGTGGTTCAAACCCAAGCAGAAGTGACAAGTTGCTCGACAGAAGAAACTATGATCAGGATGACAATATGAGGTCAACATAGAATACTTACTATAAAATCCAGAATTGTCCACAGTAACTTTCAAGACATTTAGAAATAAAACTAGGTATTTAGAGTTGTATAACTTTTGTGGAAAGTATGATAAATGATAATGGTGCCGAAGAGAACATGTTTATTGCACCAAAGTTTTAAAACATTGAGGTCCAGATGGGGTTGGTTACTGTTTCAATAAAAGAGATCACCTGATTTATTCACTAGAACCTTACAAAATATTTCAGTAAAGTGCATCTGGGATTCTGGAAGAAATTCTCACCGCTGTAAATGTGTGGCCTAAGTTAAAGTACTCTGGTTCACCTGACTGACAAAAAGGAAGGACTAACCATACTGAAAATAAAAATAATATGATTTATTATTTATGATCTATAGATATGCCAGTTTAGTGCTGTACCTAGTAGTAGGAGTTTGTTACAGTTCAGTGACTTGCAAAATATCCTCATTTGTCTCATTTTTATTCTCTTCCTATCCTTCCCCCTTCTTTCCATCTGTCTCAGGTAAGTCACACTACCAATCTTTCCATTCACGATGTACTTTATAATCATTCATAGAGTGATTTTTCTCAATGCCTTTACTTTTAACAAATTTCATATATGTTTAAAGATAAAGGTTCCCCTTGCATATATGTGCTATTTGTTTCTGACTCTAGGAGGCAGTGCTTATCTCCATTTCAAAGTCAAAGAGCCAGCACTGTCTGAAGACATCTCCGTGGTCATGTGGCCGGCATGACTAAACACCAAAAGCGCACGGAATGCTGTTACCTTCCCACCAAAGGTGGTCCCTATTTTTCTACTTGCATTTTTTACATGCTTTCGAACTGCTAGGTTGGCAGAAGCTGGGACAAGTAACAAGAACTTACCCCGTTACTCAGCACTAGGGATTTGAACCGCTGAACTGCCAACCTTTCGATCAACAAGCTCAGCATCTTAGCCATTGAGCCACAGTGTCCCTCATATATGTATAGAGTATAGCTTTTTTGTTCAAATCTGAAGTTTGCAGAAAATAATTTCAATCAAATGTTCCTTCTCCACCCAAGCAAGCCAGTTTCTGGATACTTGCCATTCACTTAGTTCTCCCTAACTAATCAATCATTGAGTTTCTTGTCCTCAGAGCTTTAAGCGAATTAATAACTGAACACTTCAAAGAAATAAAAGCAAATTGTTGGAATTCACTTTACATGTATGGGTTTTCCGCATCTATAAACCTATTGAAAAGGATCAATAGGAGGGACTTCCGGGTGGCTCCGCTGCGCTAAATGGCGGGCAATCTCAGTCCGCCTGTTCTTTGTGATTCTGTGAGAGCTGTTTAGACAGCGTTAATCTGCTGTCAACAGCTCGTAAATCTCTACCCTTGGGCAAGGAGGGGGATGATGAGCATTTGAACTGAAGTTGAGCCCCCAAGGAAAGCCCCAGAATGATTTCTGGTGGTTTGATGGGAACGCTCCTTCTATAGCTCAAAAAAAGCTCCAGAATCCAGAATGCCTCTGCAAAATCAGAGCAAAACGCAGCGTCCATCTCCGTGACTGAAGAGGATTATTGATAAATTGTCAACATGGAAAGAGCCGAAAGCAGGAGGGCTGGCATTTGTTTGTAAGATGATTTTAACTCCCTGACAGACAAGTTATTTGAATTTAAGAGTGGAGATGAAGAAAGATGGCGTTTTGTGTTTTGAAAGTGAAAGCTAAGGAAATGCTGATTACAATTGCTGGCGTGCAACCTTTAAGAAGAAAATAACAAGATTTTTTTTTAAATGGAATTCTTTTTTAAAAAATCTATTCTTTTTTTATTATCTTTTTCTTACAGTGTTTAAGAAGAAAAATTTATTGGTTTTTTTTTCTTTTTATTCCCCCCCCCTTTTTTTTTTTTCTTCTTCTTGATATTACTTAGTTTAAAAATGGCTTTTAAGCAAAGAGATTTAACCACTTCTAAAATATTGGAAATTTCCTCACTTCAGGTACGGAAATTGAGAGAGGATATTAAAGAAAGTCTAAGGAATTTTTTACAGGAGCTTATGGAGGCTCATCTTTCAGAAATAGATCAAAAATTTAATGAAATGGAGAAAGAAATACTGGATTTTAAAGATTTGGTGGAAGAGCAGAGTAGGGAGATGAAAAAATTAAAGGAATCAATTACCCCATTATTGTTATCTAGTACACAGACAGAAGAAAGACTGAATGAATTTAACCAAATTAATTTAGATTTGCAAAGGAAAATAGATGAAGTTCAAATTAATTTGAATTTAGAAAATAAAATAGATGATATTCAGGTTAAGGCTGATAAGGCAGAGGAAGAAAGGGTTATATTACAATATAAATTAATGGAATATGCTATAAGGGTGAGAGGAATAAGAGAGTGTAAGGAAGAAAATTTGAAAGAGATTTTTATTCAGGCCTTTGCTCAGATAGAGGAGTGGAACCAGAAGATTTTGAAGTTAATATTGAAAAATTTATCATGTTAATTCTTGGTGGGCAAGGCAGAAGTGCTTACCGAGAGATGTGATTATTTATTTTACAAATAAGAGGATTAGGTATGGAATTTTGCCAGCATTTTATAAAAATAAATTTCAAATATTAGGACAAGATATAATAATGATGAAGGAAATTCCTCCTAAAATGTTAAGAAAGAGAAAAGAATTTGCCTTTCTGGTGGATGAGCTTAAGAAACATCAGATATATTTTAGATGGGAGGTTCCAGCTGGTTTAACACTGAATTATAAAGGAAGAAAGTATTTTCTCAACACAATTTGTAAAGCACGAGATTTTTATACTAATGTATTAAAGATTGGGAATTCTTTGTTAACAGATGTTAAGTTGAATGGTGAATAGATGGTCGAAAATGTGTAAGACAGAAGAAGGGGAGGGAGAATGTTTAACTTTATTATATATGATTATGGTTAATTTTAGTAAATGATTTATTGTGGATATAAATGTGTAATTTTAGGGGTACTATTTGATATATTTAAGGTATAAAGGAATAGGAAGATGGAATATTGTTTAATTTTGGAGGATAGATAGTAAAATTTAGGAATTTGGATTAAATATTATATTTAAGAGATGGATGTAATGTTAATTAGAATGTAATTGTTATAATAGATATATTTTGGATAAGTTATAGGTGTAATTTTAATAATGTTATTTGATATAAGTAAGGTAAAGTAAAGATTTTAACTATTACAATTGATACTTTGGATATTTGTAATATTATTTGTCGTATATATAAATGTTAAAGATGTGAAAAGATGGACTATTGCTTACCCTTGAAGGTTGGACAGAAAAATTAAAGAAACTAAGTTGGAAATATGAACTATTTTGAGAGACTGCTTAGGAAGAAAGACATTTTAGAAGAACCCTTGGTGAATATTGGAAGATGGAACGTTGTTTTGATATTGATTGATGAAGGTTGGATATTAAAAACTATGTACTTTATTCAAGAATAAACACTAACTCAATCGGAAACTTCTGAGAACTCTAGGAGTGGAATGGTCTGAAATATAATGGATTGGAAGAAAAGTATCTTCTTTGTCTTTGGAAGGGGAGTGGAGGTTTTAAGGAATGACTATGGATTATGATTTGTGCTAGATTTTAATTTTTGTTGTTAGTTTTATACCCTGTATTCAGTTCTCGGAAGTCCTGGGGGGTGGGGGGAGGAAGGGGAAGGGAGGGGGAGGGGGCAGAAAATGGATTGATAGTTAATGTACAAAGATGATTGAAGATGTATAATTAATGTAAGATCGGACCTGCCTGGCTACTACTTTAGAATGATGGGAAAGAAGGAAGTAGAAGAGAGAAGGAGGAAAGAGAAGAGGAGGAGGAGGAAAGGAAGGAAGAGGGGAAGAGGGAGAAGAAAGGAATAGGGAGGAAAGAGGAGAGGATGTAGATAAGAGAGGGGGAGGATGGTTATGGAAAGTAGAAGAAGGTAGAGAAGGAGAGTAAAAGGAAAAGGAAGGGGGTGGTGACCGGGCAGATCCGATTAATTGTATATGATGGTACATTAAATATGTTATTGGATATGTTATTGGATAAGAATGTCAAAATAAAACTTTTTAAGAAAAAAAAAAAAGAAAGAAAAGGATCAATAGGTATAGACATAATTAGCACGAAGGTTGCCAATATAGATAGATACCGGTAGATAAGTAGCTAGATATAGATACATAGATACATAGATACAGGTAAAGGTAAAGGTTCCCCTCGAGCATATGTGCTAGTTCTTCCTGAGGCTAGGGAGCGGTGCTCATCTCCGTTTCAAAGCTGAAGAGCCAGCACTGTTCAAAGATGTCTCTGTGTTCATATACATATATAGATACTGTATACACATATATACCAAAGGTGGTATTCAGCAGATTCTGACCAGTTCTGGAGAACCGGTAGCAGAAATTTTGAGTAGTTCAGAGAATCAGTAAATTCCACCTCTGACTGGCCCCACCCCCATCTAGTCTCTGCCTTCCTAGTCCCAGCTGATCGGGAGGAAATGGGGATTTTGCAGTAACCTTCCCCGGAGTGGGGTGAGAATGGAGATTTTACAGTATCCTTCCCCTGGAGTGGGGTGGGAATGGAGATTTTACAGTATCCTTCCCCTGCCATGCCCACCAAGCCATGCCATGCCACACCCACCATGCCACGCCCACAGAACTGATAGTAAAAATTTTTTAATCCCACCACTGATATATACATACACACACACACACACATATACCGTGTGTGTGTGTGTATATATATATATATATATCCAACCCACTGCTTGAGCAAAAGAGTCTATGTCATTTCAGACAAATGGCTACACCATTTCAGTACATACATACATACATACATACATACATACATACATACATACACACACACACATATGTAACCTTCGCAGAATTTCAGAAACCCCAGTGGAGAAAGAAAGGCTGCCTCCTGGCATTCGTCTCTTTCTCCTCAGTTGGGTTCTTCTGACTTTGTCTGTGCATTTCAGATACTTCCCTGATTTACTCTTTCTCCAAAATGTAGGAAAGGATACTACATACTCTTAGGTGCAGACAGACTTTAGTAACAGTGTTTCCTATCACCATGTAATTTCCTTAATAAAACTTATCTTGTTTTTCTTTCATGCAGACACCAGTCTGAAGAGTACTTTCTTATAGAAGCTATTTTTATTAATGTCTTCTAACTGCATAAAGCTATCTGCTATACAACATAAATAAGTTTCTGCCCTCTGAAAAGACACCTATGGCTCACACATTTACTATTGCAAATTTATTGTGTACGTTTGTTTATAAGATACATTTTTTAATAAATCTACTGAAAAATCTCCAATAACGTTATCTTAACCAAGATGTTAGGTCTGCATCAGAGAGCAATGACTGAGAAGACAGCTTACTAGCAAATCTAATAGGAGTAGCTGTACAACGCAATTATACTCAAGGTCCTGCTTGTATTCTACTGGAGTTTTCCTTTTCTCTTACCTTCTCTCCAGTATGGATGAATAATAATATGTTTGGTGTCCATGCTGATTTATTAAAAAATAATAATAAACAAAACAGGTGTTAGCCCAACAGATAGACCACACCAAGAATCAATTCCATTGTAAGGCTAAAATTATTTACATTGAGATTGGCTATAATAACAGATTCTGTAATTGTTAGTCTGATTGTGCTATATCGCCTCTCCCTCTTATACCTGTGAATTAGGGAAGTAATTGTTTGAGTCTCTTCTGCATATTTTCTTCTTATTTTAAAGTCAAGTTTTCTCTTTTGTCTGTTTGGAAACTATCTCACTTATCATGCTTCATGGAAAAAGACCCTTTCTCAAGAACAGTGTTTCTCAATCTTGGTTATTTTAAGATGTCTGGGCTTCAAGTTCCAGAATTCCTCAGCTAGCTGCAAAACTCTGGACATCTTTAGATGAAAGCAAGGGATTTGGCTTTTCTGTATCTGATAAAATCTTATAGAGTTTGGAGAGCAAGAGACAGATGCAACAACTTTCGGCAAACTTCAGTGTCAAAGGGGTGACAAGTTCATATCTACAGTGGAATCTTCACTGACAAGGCCCCTGCATAGCTGGCTCTTCAACAGATCTTCAAGACATTGAGCTTGAAGTTTGTGGAGAGATCCTTTAATAAAATTCACAATTTTTAAAAGACATCTGAAGAACTTGAGGGTGGAGCTATCTATAATCTCTCAATTCTTTTCAAGCATCACATGCGCCGGCGTATATATATTAGATTTTCTGCACTTGCCATCCTTATTTTGCTAAAATAAAATTCAGAATAGAGAAAGCAAAACATTTGCTTATTCCCATATTTTCATCAACCTATTAAGTATGGGAAATAATTTAACAAATGCCTTAATTAAGGATCATTTTAAGAATTGGAGTGGCTGATAATTACAATTTGCTTTTTAAAAAATATTCTACAGGAATTAACCAAAAGTATATGAGAAAGCAAAATTCTTCTGCTTGCTTCTATGATACTTGCATCCCTAAAAATACTGTAGGAGATGACCAGAAAGCTGGAATGTCTCCCCCGCCCCCTTCATTTATATTTATTTTTCATAAACTTTTCAATGACCTCTGAATATTTTTGATATTGGCTTATGGTCATGCATGATCTGAAAGGAATGTCTAGATCCTCCACCCACCCTTTTTCCCTCTCAGACTATGATAATATCTCTGGTTTTGCCTATTCATTCAACACTGTGTATTTCTTTCCGTCTGGATAATACATTTAGTCAGCTTTGCCACTGGTTCCTAAATCCTACATGCTGGAGAGCTGCATAGCAAATTTTCCCTGATATGATCGCTCACCTCTCTGCTTCAGTAAATCCCGAGCTGATTACATGCAGTACCCTGGAGGTGACAACACAAAGCCCTTCCTGGTGCATGAGATTACATAGCAAAACTGGAAATGGCAATGTGATTTTTACCGAGCAGAGCTAGAAGCTAAGAAAGCGGAAATATTAAACAGGTCTGACATGGCCCTCTCATATATCACAGCCCTTTAGCAAGTTCAGGGTCACTGCTTTTTGTTGGAAGCCATAAGACCGCCACTCATTTATGTTGGCTGCTTTTTCAGCCTGAAGTAAGTTCTGATTGGCTCTAGGTTTGTCATTACCCAGGAATCATGGACATTCAGTGATCATTCACTGCCTTCTTGTCAAATAGAAACTGCAATACTCTTGTGAAGAAATGTACACACTTGCATGCTATAAAATGAAGAGGTCAAGAGAGCTACACACTGGCATTTCTTCTACTGCTGAGCTAAAATATTCCAGGCAAAATGGACTGGTTGTGGTGCTGTGCTATCCACCTCTCCAGAAAAACAAAATAATTATGACTTTAATTCTTTTTATTTTATTCATTTATTCAATTTAGAGGCCACCTGATGGCTACTATAGTATCTCTACATTTCTATAGCCTACACTAGATGGCAGGAAATATTTTGTTATTTAGATTAAGTTGTTGGGTTTCCAAAACACTTGGAAAATCTATTGCAAATCACCCAGATATCTACAGGCAGTGCCTTGATCTAGTTCTCCTCTTCCCTTCCCTACAACATGTGTTTTTGAATAGTTTTCTAGTAGAAAGGAAATGTTATGTTTCTCGAACTTTTTCTTATTTATTTTTTCCTGTTACCATGAGAGGAAATGAGATAGTTTCCCATTCTCCATCTTTTAATGTATTATTCTGAAAAGCTACTAGTTTCTGATAAACTATTTAAACTACCAGCATTGATCAAATGCATTTAGTCTCCATCTATTGTTTGAAATGGAATATTTCCTGTACTTCAGGCTGGCAACTGTCTTTTATCACTGTGTCTGGCATCATGAAATGTTAAAACAATCTTTCTTGTGATGGCTCCGTCAATATAATATTACTGAAATCCAGTCAAACACAATAAGATACATTCATCTCACTGGGACCCCAAACAAATTCTCTAAGAATTGATAAAATCTCCATCTTACTTGCCTGTTAGATCTTTACAAAAATTGAAATTAAGTCTAGAAATAACTGTTACTGTTGTGGCTCTGCTAGGTCAGATGTTTCTACGTAATAGTGTAATATAAATTATATACAACCATTAGATCATATTGCTACTGACTATGTGAATGGACAGTCAAGCTGTATGTTATCTTTGCAAGCGTAGGAGCCCTGCTATTGTACAATACGTAGCCTTATACGTTGGACAAAACTCTCTGCTCTGTATCATACTCTGAACATACTTTTGCTGTAGCAGAGTCAAAACGCGGGAGTAGCAGTAGAATATGGCAGTGACGTAGCTATGTTGACTGGCATTCTTCAACAAGGCAACTCTGTCAACTCTAATACTTACAGTTTTCTGATTAATCCCCACTTTTACATGCATGGAACTTACTCCCCAAACATACAGCAGCAGCAAATATAATGTTGCTGTATCCAACACCTAGCAGGCTCACCATAATATTTTTAACAGGAATAGATATCAACTCCTCCAATGTGAAATATTTGCCATGGTCTAGTGCCACTATACAGACTATTATGTCTCTGAACATAAGGCATTTGTATTATTAGAATATTACTGTAAATGCTTGGAGACTTCATAAGAAAAATACAGTCATGCTGGAGACAAAGCCTCCCAGAAAAGACGTTGACCTAAATGGAGAGATCATATTGCTCTGGTAAACTCAGAAAATTCAGATAGCTTATGAATAATCATAAGGAGAATGGAAATTATTTAACAATCTCTGAACTTCAAAATGGTAAGCAATTCTTGCTATCTTGCAATGATTTTTTGGGGATTTTTTTATTCATGTAAATTTTTTCATTCTTAACCTGAGGCAAGAAACCCAGTGATGACAGGTTCTGCGTATGGATTATATCAACAAAGGTCAAACCAATTATGCTAAAAGCATATATTACTTAAGAAAAGTCCTTTTGTACTCAGCACCAATACCAATATATGTTGAAGCTTTTCACTCTGCCAGACTGGTTTGGCTATAAACCATGAACATGGTTTTGTCCAACAGTTTTTATCAATTTGTCCCCAAGGTCACCTTACTTCTTAAGTTTTAAAAGACTTAGAATTTGTTGTGATTAATTTTGATGAAAAGTAGTTGGTTTATGTTTTTTTTTCCCTGACAGTCTGGCTGTTCTGTGATCTGTAAATACACTATATCACTCTGAGTAATGAAAATATGCTTCAACCAAGCGCTTGGAGAGGCAAACAGCCATCTGTCTTGCAGTCAGTCTCAGTTGTTTCATGTCTCCTTCCATTTAGGAGAAGTTGCTTTAGATAACTCTCTTTCTCTCTCTCTCCTGGAGTCATAAGCAGAACCCGGTTAGAAAACACTCTCAGGAAGATGGAAGAAAATGTTTCTTTATCCTGACAACTGGCCATAATCCCAGTTATCAAAGCGGCAAAGTGACATCTTTTAATATAAAATATATAAAAATATATGAAGTATATCAATCAATTTTATTTTGAACAATTACATAAAAACATTACAAGGTAAAAACAACAGTGTTAATCCTTAAAACAAATATTGTTTTCTATGCAGTAATACAAAATTTAATTACCATACAGATGATAGTTTCATATCCAAAATAAGGTGGCTCACATAACATTTATATCTTTTTTTCTGGAAGTGATACAGCAGATAACTATTTCAAATAACCCTATAGAATAGAATAGAATAGAATAGAATAGAATAGAATAGAATAGAATAGAATAGATGTTTTTTTATTGGCCAAGGGTACAAAGCATAGGGTATAAATAAGCAATCAGGAACAATCAATATAAATATAAATCATAGGGGTTAAAGTTACATAAAGTTACAGTATAACAAGTTGGCAACACATATTGAACTGCTTCTATATATACAGAGGCACAACTAGTGGGGTTTTAGAAAACCTCACCTGTAAAAGTCCAAAAGGCAGAATGATGTGGAAGATCTTTCTTCAGGCTAAAGTGCTTTTTTCATGCTAAAAGTGTCTAAATATTTTACTTGTACTCTGTGACAACCTATTGAATTCAGTATCATATTCCATATCATTTAATTTTTGAGAGAATGTTTCTTTGGCATTTTCCTATCCCAATGATATTTAAAGTGTTGCTGGTAAACCAGAAACCCTTTTGCTTATCTTTCTAGTCTGAAGAATAATATCAACAAAAGCTAAAGGCGATAAGCCTTTTGTCAGGACTAAAAAAACAAAAAAAAAAAACCCTAGATTTTTAGCAAGCAGTTAATTAACAACCTTCAAGACCATATCTCAATTTTAGGCAACCCCACCTCCAATCTTAGCAAGTTAGATGGTACCTCCTACAGGATCACGTATGGATCTCATGCCTGAAAACTAGGATATTACAATCTCAGTGAACATGTCATTACTATCCATTCAAAGTTTCTGTATCCATCCGTCTATCCATCCATTTTTGGAAGGAATCATTCCTGCAGTTTTCTAGTTTTGTTTTGTTTTTAGCTTTCTTGAAATAATTGCTTCTGTAATTAATTCAGTAGCATGCTAGTGCACTGAGCATTAAGAACTTGATCATTTGGTGCTAAGGAAGACTTAAGAAATCCTGCACAATGTTGATCTTTTTTCAATATAGACTGCAATTGTTAATCTTATTTCAACTGGGAATTTTTACTGAGAATTATTTAAAGAAGAAATGTTTTTTAAACAAGAATGCTGTTGATCATCTTAAAATCCAGCTGAATAGCATGAAGTTGGATAATTTATTTTATAAACTAGAGATTTACTCTATTTACTCTATTATTCTTATGCAGTATGTATGATCCAGAAGCTAAAATTTCTAAACCTTATCTTAGTACTAGTGATAGTTGTCTTTTCTAGGAAAGCAAACCACACTTTTAGTATTCGTATTAGTAGTATTAATAGTGCTGGCTTCTACAGTATAGGTTCTTAGCCTAGATAAAAATAAATTTTTATCATCTCACTTGCTAAATAATTGCTTATATTATACTAGATAAGCCTAATGAATCTATAAACACAACCTTCTTTCTATATTTTACACTGGAATAGTTACAAGGGTGGTCTCTCCAAAAATTGATGGCAGTCTTCTAGACCTCTTCAATTGTTACCATTAAATTATAATTTTGAAATAATGGAAGAGATATTCCTTATATAATAAAATATTTTTATTATATTTATATTAACTATATTTAATTAAGTGTAATTCTGATTAAATTGAAACTAAATAAGATTTAATTATCTCCTGGCCTCACTTTTTCCTTTATTTGAATATTTTTTTCGATTGTGATCTCTGGTATTACATTTGAGATTAAATACTAACTATATACTAAAAATGTTGCACACATCCCTACTCTGTACCAACAGATTCAACCATCTCTTCCATGAATTAATGGAACCATCTTGAATCCCAAAACCAGTTCAGTACTCTTTATACTGAATGTTTAGTATAAAATTTAGATATGCATACCAATAAATGCTATGGGCCATTTAGGTCATTGGGGCACTCAGTTGTGATTCTGAATTAGAATGTAGTTATTGAGCCAAATATTTGATGTTCCATTTTATCATTTCTACTATGCTTATTAGAGGTGCATGAAAAATATTATTCCTTCCACCATTACATTCAAAATGCAAATATTTGATCTCCAAAGTCAAATGATATATGATGTGTATCTAACATAATTATATGTCATATGCACATATGCTAAGAAAGTATTATTATAATAATCAATTTAGGCTTGCAACAAAGTAGGAAAGGATGAATTAAGAAACTGAGAATTTTGGGTAGCAAAGCAGGAAGCAAGAATAGTGGGAGATGTTGAAAGTCTTCAAAAGAATGAAAGCTGATGCTCTAAAATATGATAGGAGAGAGGGCAATGCATAAATAGCAGCCCTAAAAAATAGTAAAATTACCTCAAAAAACAAATCAGAATGCAGAAAGAGAAAATTACTTACACTGTACACACAAACATATATAGAATGTTTTTCAGTGTGAATGACTATAGGCTACCAACAGGTGTACTCTGATCAAAGCAAAAGGCTGCTTGTTATGGTGGCAGGACATTATGATAATATTAGCCTTTCACTAGGAAACAGCTGAGGCAAAATTTCAGTATATGGGGTTGGTATGCCTAGTGAAAGTTGAATGCTGACTTCAGTACTTGCCTTTGTAAGTTAATATTTGACCTTTGAAGCTAGTATCTGACTTACAGATCAATATCTAAATTTTGGCCCTCATACCATTAGCCAGATGACAGATATTGTCTAAGCAGTCAGTGCAAAATTGTTATTGGCTGCAGTGAAGTGCCAAAGAAATTTAACCATTTAAAGGGAATCTTTTGACCAAGTCTAAGCAAGTGAAACCACAGAAAATTGGTTCTTTTCTGAAACAACACAGCCAACACTGCAACTCTAAATCTGTATTATCTGGTAAACACAAAGTAATATCCTCTCAAGATTGATTGTGAGGGTTTACATGTCAAGTTAATATATACTGAAGAATCTATAGAGAGTTATAGCAACTCAAATATGTTGTTCCATAAACTTTTATGAACCAGCGCCAATTACATATGATAAAAATGTGTACTCATCCCATGAAATCTTATGCCATAATAAATCTGATATTCGGCAAGTAGTTATATTACTTTTTCTGATCCACAGGCAGAAATGTCTTCATGCAAGTCCACAAACTTCCTTTTTTCCTAAATAAAATAGTGGAACTCTGCTTTCCTCTACCTTGTTGAAAGGAAAAAGTTGGAATTAAAAATCTAAGGGTGTGTACCTAATAGGCATGAAGTGAACTCAGGAAACAATGTTGGATGATGGTAAGCGCTGGGACAGAAATGGCTAATAAAGATCAGAGGACAGACCCAAATCTCACAGCTTTCACATAATGCACATGTAATCATATCCACAACAAGGTAGCTGATCTCATCTTTAAGATAATAGAATATTTTTTTTTTATTGGCCAAGTGTGATTGGACACACAAGGAATTTGTCTTGGTGCATATGCTCTCAGTGTACATAAAAGAAAAGATACGTTCATCAAGGTACAACATTTACAACACAATTGATGATCAATATATCAATATAAATCATAAGGATTGCCAGCAACAAGTTATAGTCATACAGTCATAAGTGGAAAGAGATTGGTGATGGGAGCTATGAAACGATTGATAGTAGTGCAGATTCAGTAAATAGTCTGACAGTGTTGAGGGAATTATTTGTTTAGCAGAGTGATGGCCTTCGGGAAAAAACTGTTCTTGTGTCTAGTTGTTCTGGTGTGCAGTGCTCTATAGCGTCGTTTTGAGGGTAGGAGTTGAAACAGTTTATGTCCAGGATGCGAGGGATCTGCAAATATTTTCACGGCCCTCTTCTTGATTCGTGCAGTATACAGGTCCACAATGGAAGGCAAGTTGGTAGCAATTATTTTTTCTGCAGTTCTAATTATCCTCTGAAGTCTGTGTTTTTCTTGTTGGGTTGCAGAACCGAACCAGACAGTTATAGAGGTGCAAATGACAGACTCAATAATTCCTCTGTAGAATTGGATCAGCAGCTCCTTGGGCAGTTTGAGCTTACTGAGTTGGCGCAGAAAGAACATTCTTTGTTGTCCTTTTTTAATGATGTTTTGATGTTAGCTGTCCATTTGAGATCTTGCGATATGATAGAACCCAGAAATTTGAAGGTTTCTACTGTTGATACTGTGTTGTCAAGTATTGTGAGAGGTGGAAGTATGGAAGGGTTTTTCCTAAAGTCTACCACCATTTCTACGGTTTTGAGTGTGTTCAGTTCCAGATTGTTTTGGTTGCACCACAAGGCTAGTCGTTCGACCTCTCGTCTATATGCGGATTCGTCATTGTCTCGAATGAGACCAATCACTGTTGTGTCATCTGCGAACTTCAGTAGCTTAACAAATGGATCATTGGAGATGCAGTCATTGGTATACAGAGAGAAGAGAAGTGGGGAGAGCACACAGCCTTGGGGCGCCCCTGTGCTAATTGTACAGGTATTCGATGTGATCTTGCTTAGCTTCACCTGCTGCTTCCTGTTTGTTAGGAAGCTTGTGATCCACTTACAAGTCTGTTCCGGTACCTGTAGCTGGTTTAGCTTAGTTATTGTGGCAAATTATTACAGATTTACACACCTTGAAGCTGAGGAGGCTTAGTAGCATCTTAAAGTGGAATCTTAAAAATTTTAACACTGTTGGACACCTAGTGAAAATTTAAAGTTTTGGTGATACCTTTACTGATAAACTGGGATTGAGATGAAGACTGGTATTGACAGGACATACTTGAAGATGTTGGGACAAGTATAGAGCACCACAGTATAATTCTCATAGATGTAGCTTCTTTATGTGGTTGCAAGTTTGGGATTCACCCTGATTCATTGATCTCTTGTTAATAAAATTCACAAGAAATTTATTCAAGATTTTCTTTCTCCCTGCCTTTATCCCTTACTCTCCATTTCTGTCTTTGTGTATTTTAATGCCAGTTTAAGACCAACATTAGGATCATCTCTCATGCTGATGAACTTCTAAGAAGATGGGAAAATAGGCCATCTAAAAATATTTACCTCTACTCAGTGATGATATGTAATATTACAATTTGTGCTTATTTTTCTTGTATGCACACTTTGATCATTTAAAGCCAAATCCAGATGGGAAATATGAAGTACCTTGGGGTAATGCCAAGGACACACTTTATTCTGGTCCTCCATCATCTTATTTCTGAACCTTGCAATTTTGCAAGAGGAATTGTTTCATTGGCCTGTACAATATCTCTTTCTTTCTTGCTTATATTAATAAAGATCGGTTAAACGCAGGAAATAGCACATGATTGTTATTATAGCACTAATAACAAATAGCCTCATCCCAAAATGCTTGTAAACCTTGAAAAACTAAGATGTGTCCATTTTCAATTTGCTGAAACTGTAGCAACCGGGGGGAATGTCTTCTTTCATATAGATCTGCCTGACTACTGTGATCATCCTCAAAAGCCATTCATTTGACATCAGTCAGGAAGAGATGTTTTTCTGTTGGGAGATTTCTTCTTTAGAACAGTGTTTCTCAACCGTGGCCACATTAAGAAGTATGGACTTCAACTTCCCAAATTTCCCAGCCAGCTTGTGGGACTTGAAGTTCACATGTCTTCAAGTGGCCTAGAACGTTCTCATTGATATAAAGCATGTGCTGACTTCACTGCAATTTAGGGCATGGTTGAGTCATTTGGTTTTGAAAGTTCATACCAAAATAGCTGTAAAAATGAATTATGGTCCCAATTATAATTAAGGAATTTGTTATTACATTAAATTTGTATTATATATAATTATATAATAATTCTTTTTCTTCTTTACTTCCTCTTATAACCCTTTGTATCAAGGGGATACAAAGTTCTGGCTCTTGTTCTTTTGGCAGCGTCAGCCATTGTTAACTGATGTTGTAGTCTGTCTTTGATGTTGTTTCTGCATCTTCTTCTGGGTCTACCTCATGTTCTTTGGTCTTTTAATTATATAACAATTAAAATAATAAATGCTTTGTTTCTATGAATGTATCTCAGTATATGTCCTATTTCAAAGTGCATTCATGACACACACACAGAGGTTTTAAGGCCTTTATTGAAAATCCAAGCCCCTAATGTGAATCCCCAAGACCACCATTTACATCCACTTCCAAAATCCTAGGAAGCCCAACATTGCTTTGTCAGGGTACAAAGTTACCAAGTCCAAGGGCAAAGCCAAAGTCCACAGAGTCAACAATCCAAGTCCAGCCCAGGAACCAAGGTAAAGGTCCAAAATCCACACGCAAGTCCAAGGTCCAGACAAAGTCAAAGCATGCATGTGGCAAGAGAAATAGGCAGATGTTTCTGACAATCCCCCACTCATCTGATGAAATAGGCGCTTTGTGGGACAGCTCATCAGGAAGGGCAAGGCAGCCTTACCAACCTCTTTTGTGCGTCAACTCTATATATCCATGGATCAGGAGGAGGAGGGAATTCCTCCCCATCCCCACTGGCCAGGTGCAGCTACACCCATCTCCATTCTGTGTTTCCATTCCTATGAACTCTCCAGCTGCAGTGGCTCCTCTCTTTTTCCTTCTTCAGACAGCCATTCATCCTGTCACCCCTCCAGGAACCTCTCCACTGTGCCTGGCCTCTCCATTCCTAGCTTGGAGCCCTTATTGACTTCTATGCAACCCCCTCCAAAGTCACCGAAGCTGGCTCTTCCTCTTTTTCTGAGCTGGTATCTGGGGAAGCCATCACACTGTATTAAAATATATTTTGATATCATATTTTATATAAAATTGTATGACAGTATATTCTACCTGTCGGTATATATGACAGCTGGGGTGGTATAGGCGTTAAGGTGTCAGACAAGAAGTAGGGAAAGCAGATTCTATTCCACCTTCATGAAGCCGCTGGGCGAGATCATCAGTGGTTTTGGGGTGAGATACCAACTGTACGCTGATGATACGCAGCTGTACTTTTCCACCCCAGGCCACCCCAACGAAGCTATCGAAGTACTGTCCCGGTGTCTGGAAGCCATACGGGTCTGGATGGGGAGGAACAGGCTCAAGCTTAATCCCTCCAAGACGGAGTGGCTGTGGATGCCGGCACCCCGGTACAGTCAGCTGCAGCTGCGGCTGCTGACTGTTGGGGGCGAGTCATTGGCCCCGATGGAAAGGGTGCGCAACTTGGGCGTTCTCCTGGATGGGCGGTTGTCTTTCGAAGACCATTTGACGACCGTCTCCAGGAGAGCTTTTTATCAGGTTCGCCTGATCCGCCAGTTGCATCCCTTCTTGGACTGGGATGCCATATGCACGGTCACTCATGCTCTCGTTACCTCTCGCTTGGACTATTGCAATGCTCTCTACATGGGGCTCCCCTTGAAGAGCACCCGGAGACTCCAGTTAGTCCAGAATGCAGTTGTGCGGGTGATAGAGGGACAGTTCGGAGCTCCCATGTAACACCCATCCTGCGCAGACTGCACTGGCTGCCTGTTGTCTTCCGGGTGCGCTTCAAGGTATTGGTGATTACCTTCAAAGCGCTCCATGGCTTAGGACCAGGATATTTACGGGACCTTCTACTGCCCTCTTCTATCTCCCAGCGACCGATGCGTTCTCACAGAGAGGGACTCCTTAGGGTGCCATCAGCCAAGCAATGTCGACTGGCGGCCCCCAGGAGGAGGGCCTTCTCTTTGGGGGCTCCTATCCTGTGGAACAAACTTCCCCCTGGACTTCGACAATTACCTGGCCTCCGGACCTTTCGCCGCGAACTTAAAACTTATTTATTTCGTCTTGCTGGACTGGCTTGAATTTTTAAAATTTTTTAATTGATTTTATGGGTTTTAAATTTATTAGTTTTACAGGGTTAAATGGGGCCAATTGAATAAGTTTTTTAATGTTTGTTTTTAGCATTGAATGTGTTGTTTTTGTATTTTACTGTGGCTGTAAACCGCCCTGAGTCCTTTGGGAGAAGGGCGGTTTACAAATTAAATAATAATAATAATAATAATAATAATTATTATTATTATTATTATTATTATTATTATTATTATTATTATTATTATTATTATTATTATTATTATTATTAATGAAAAGGTATTGTTTGGCCCAAACACTCCATCTCAACCACAATCTACCTCAGGGGTGTCAAACTCAAGGCCTGGGGGCCAGATCTGGCCCACAGGGTACTTAGATCTGGCCCGGGGGGATGGTCTGGAAACAGTAAGGGACTGGTTAGGGGTGCCTCTGACAGCAAAAACGGAACTTGCAAGGGCTGCATGTGGCCCTCCCAGGCTCCATTTTCACTAGCAGAGGGTTGCAGGAGGCCATTGCAGATGGAAACGGAGCTTGCGAGCCCATTTTCACTGGCAGAACACTCAGGCCTCCAAAGCCCACCCATCCCCCCCAACACAAGTGACATCAAGCTGGCCATACCAACCTGGGCCCCCGGAGGTCAAACACAATCCTGATGTGGCTCTCAATGAAATCGAGTTTGACACCCCTGATCTACCTCAGAGAATTATTATTGTGGGCATATAGTAGGAGTGAGCACTAGAGATGCTGTTTTGAGCTTTTATATAAAAGATAGAATGTAAATTAAATAAATCTACACATGTATATACTGTATGCATGTGTGCATGCATGTATAATATTTTTTCGTTCATTAGTGTTCACAGTAAAAAGATAAAGGTTCCTTTTATGTGCTGGGAGAAGTAACAGGAGCTCACCCTGTTATGTGGCACTAGGGATTTGAACTGCTGAACTGCTGACCTTTCAATTGACAAGCTCAGCATCTTAGCCACTGAGCCACCACGTCCCTCAGTGTTCATAGTAGACTATAGCAAAATATTTACTCAGCAATCTTGAACTTTGTTCCATGCAGATGTGCTAGGATTGCACTCTCAATGGCCATCTTAGCAGGGAATTCTAGAAGCTGCAACATGTCTATATATCACCATGTTGAGAAAGACATAAGTATTCTAATAATTATATTAGAGGAAATTTTTTCATTTTAATCTTTTGCAGTTCACTCTATCTTCAGATAAACAGAATGAAATAGTTCAAACTGGTGATAAAAATATCATTAAACTTTCATATTGCTTAGTAACTGTTGCTAGTGCTGAGACCTAACAAACAAATAAATGGAATCTGAAGAAAACATTTTAAAAAATAGATGAACTTTCATTAGATCAAGAGAGGTTAGATTAATTAGTAAACCTAGCATTACCAAATCATCATGGAATATGGTTTAAAATGTCCAATTTAGAAGAAGAAATTATTACTTATCTGGTTACAAATATTAGACCTATTCATACATAAAAACAGACACACACAGACACACACAAGCATCAATATACAAGTGCAGATGTATGTTTGGGCATTTTAATTAGACATAATGAGAAAACTAGTACTTCCTGGCTTTTTTAAAAAAATTAACTAATTAACGTGCAATAAATCAACAATTTGAATGTTCCAATTTTTATAGATATATTGTCCTGAAAAGGAAATTTGAACAGCTGGAACAAACATTCAGAGTCACTAAATTATAAATTGCACTTGTCAAGAATCAACATTCAGCCCCAGCGCTCAAGGAATAGATCGGTAAAAAGCTTTCCCATTTATCAGTTTAGCTATTGATTGCCTCTGCAAGGTCATTGAATTTGAGAAGTAATAAATGGAAGACTTGGTTGCTAATACAGCAGGCTAATTGTGTTAATAATTTTGCATGCAGGAACTTGATAACACTTAAAAGTGCCCTAAAGCATTAAGGGGCTAATAGTGTATGTAGGCACTTCTACATTGGCTTTCTGATTACCAATAACAGGCTTCCTGAAGGAATAAGAAGATAGATGGCATCACTGTTTTTTATTTTAAATAAAAGGCTGAAGAATTACAGTATATAGGTGACCTGAATTGGATTTCTTTCCAAACATACTAATACACTGTACTACTATCTGAATTAAATCCACTTTTCTGGACTTTACTACATTATCCTGCTCAGATTTTTTTCAGTCCAATGGAGCATATTTAATCCAATATAACACAGTGTTGAATGTAGTATTTTCCCAGGAATGTAACACATGAGTTTTTAAGTGAAATGTTGCCACTAATTGTGATTTAAGCGTCTGCTGCTGTTCTCATTATGATGCCCCCCAGATTTCTGTATTTCAGCCCTGTCTTTCCAAGCCAGGTAGATTGGAAGGTCTGGTCTACCATGCAAAATGTTTCTATTCAGTGAATAGTAACAAAATGTGATACCATGTATGTATTATAGCCAAACATAATTAAATAAAACTTGTATCTAGCTTGTTCACTTGCATAAATAAATCTCATTTTATTGTTTTAATGTCTTTTAAATTGTTTTAGAATTTTAGCATTGTAAGTCCCCAGAGTCACTTTGTTGAGTTGGACAGCTATAGAAATTATAGGCAATAAGCCTTTTTGAAAATCTATGGGAAAATGCCATTTTTCTTCAATAGGCATGGTTAACCTCTTTATTTTCTCAGGAAAGTTTAAAATTCTAGACAGAGTCAAGACACTGGCCTATTCCGTTTATCCAGATTCTATTTATTTTAATTTTAATTCTGCCTTGCTATAGATGGAGAGGGTTTTAGGTGGAGTAATGACTGAATTACAATTTTTATACAAGTAGTCCTTAAGTTACAATGGAAACGGGGACTGGAATTTTCATTGCTAAGCAGTGTAGCCATAAAGCCGATATCACAATATGTTAAAATCCCTGCAATCTCTGTTGGACCATGTAGGCTACTAAGCAGGAAGGGGCAGGAAAGCTAAGCAAGCAGGCTGGTGACTGCATTGGTACATGGGGGTGCTGTAAGGCAGCCACTCCTGGGTGCGAGTGTGTATGCAGGTGCCACAGAAGGGTCATGGACAAGCACTCTGAAGCACAGGCAAGTGAAAAAGTGTCAGGAGCATGAGCCACTTCTAATATTCTGCTACCTTCCCTATTGACTTTGCTTGCATAAGATGGCAGAGAAATCATGATCATGTGACCTTGGGGGCACTGTAACAGATGAAATTTCAGGGACCAGTCACAAATACCACTTGTGCCATCATAAGTTTCAATACTCATTGAAAGAATGGTCATAACCCAAGGACTATTTTTATGATTCCAAAGAATATGGAGGGTTTGTGGCATTCTAAAAAGTACGCTGAAAGACTCAAGTTCAGAATTTAGGTACATATATTATAACGTTTATTTACCACAGTATACTTCTGCTTGCCATTTGGTAATTAAGCTTCTAAAACTTCGGTTAAAACAGCTAAAATCTGAGGTGCAACAACTTGCCATTAATATTAATCAATTAATTATAAATCATATCCCAACTTTTCATATAAAGAAGCATATAAGATTGGTATCAGAATGTCCTCTGGGCAGAAAGGCAGGATATCCAAAAATATCCAAATATCCAAGTAGCACATAAACTCTCTCTTCCTGAAACTATAGTATGCGACCTATCCCTTGACACTACTCTTCGATTCTTACTATGCTACAGAGCCCCCAACTATGACATTACCCACGCAAATATGCTAACCTCAATGCTAACATGGACTACCTCTTGCCCATACCCTCTTATCTTCCTGGGTGACTTAAATCTACCTCTCATTAACTGGACAACCAATGAATGTTCAACTGACCCAATCCATACTACACTATACAACGCTGTTACAAACCTAGGTCTTGAACAACTTGTAACTAACAATACAAGACTCAACAACTGCCTTGACCTCATCTTCTGCAACAATCCAAACTCAATTTACGGACTACAAATTAAAGAACCTTTTTCAAACAGTGACCACTGCATGATTGATTTTCGTCTCAATATACGTCCATACTTAAATCGTCATAACACCAGAACTCCCAACTACAACTTCAAGAAAGCCAATTACGACCTTATAAACAACGATCTTTCACTTCTGAACTGGCAAAATCTGTTTGCAACCTGCATAACCGCTGATGACCTCTATAGAATCTTCCTACTTGAAATCAATAGAGTCATTAAATTATATGTACCACGAATGACTACCATGTCCAAGAAAACAAACTACCCATATCAATAAAAAGCTTCAATCAAAAAAATCCTCTGGAAAAGAAACAAAAAGGCTATGTTACAAACTTCAGAAACCGCTACAGAAACATATGCAACCAAATAAAACTGAATGCACAAATTACCACACCAAGCAAGAAGAAAACCTTCTACGCACAAATTCCAATCGTGCCTTTTATAATTTTGTCAACAGTAAACTTAAAGATTCAAGATCCATCCCACCACTAAAAGATTCTAACAACAAAGAATGCAATGACGAAACAGTCAAAGCAAACCTCTTCAACATTTTCTTTGGCTCAGTTTTGTTAACTCCGATAACACATATCCAACATTCCACAAACGAACCAGCAATGACTATGATGATTTAACTCATATAGATTTCACAGAAGACAACGTTGGTAAAGCTCTTCACAACTTAAAACCATCGCTTTCTATTGGACCTGATGGTCTATGTGCATATTTCTTAAAAAAACTTTCCATTAATATAGCTGAACCCCTAAGTATTATCTTTGATAAAGCTTTCACTACCAGTTCTCTTCCCAAACTTTGGTCACTAGCCACAGTCATCCCCATCTTCAAAAAGGAGACCCCAGCTTAGTCGAAAACTACAGACCGATCTCCCTTTGCTCGTCACCTGCAAAGTCATGGAATCTATCATCAATCAATCCATTACCTCACACTTAGAAACTAACAACCTACTCTCCAACAAACAATTTGGTTTCAGGAAAAGTTATCATGTAACTTACAACTTCTCCACTGCAAAACATATGGACTTCAAATCTAGATCAAGGCAAATCAATAGATGCAATCTACATAGACTTCTGCAAAGCTTTTGACTCAGTAGTACACGATAAACTTCTCCTTAAACTAACATCCTATGGCATCTCAGGACCCCTCCACAATTGGATATCTGCTTTTCTGTCTAACAGACAACAAGTGGTCAAAATTGGCAATGCTTTATCAAATCCTGTTCCTGTCAAGAGTGGCGTTCCTCAAGGCAGCGTCCTTGGACCAACACTCTTTATTCTATACATTAATGATCTTTGTGACCATATCTCAAGTAATTGTGTTCTCTTTGCTGACGATGTCAAACTATTTAACACCACAGACAACACTTCTATCATTCAAAACGACCTTGACCATCTAACGCTTGGTCTAAAATTGGCAGCTCAAATTTCAACCAGCAAATGCTCAGTCTTACATATAGGAAAAAGAACTCTAAAACTAAGTACATACTAGATGGACATTACCTTACAGACGACCCCATCCCGTTAAAGACCTTGGAGTTTTCATGTCAAATGATCTAAGTGCCAAAGCCCACTGCAACTACATAGCAAAAAAGCTCTAAGAGTTGTAAACCTAATTTTGCGTAGCTTCTTTTCCAAAACACCACACTACTAACCAGAGCATATAAAACATTTGCTAGACCAATTCTAGAATACAGCTCACCTGTTTGGAACCCTCACCACATCTCTGACATCAATACAATTGAGCGTGTCCAGAAATATTTTACAAGAAGAGTTCTCCATTCCTCTGAAAACAACAAAATACCTTATCCCACCAGACTTGAAATCCTAGGCTTAGAAAACTTGGAACTCCGTCGCCTTCGACAAGACCTAAGTTTAACTCACAGAATCATCTATTGTAATGTCCTTCCTGTCAAAGACTACTTCAGCTTTAATTGCAATAATACAAGGGCAACCAATAGATTTAAACTTAATGTAAACCGCTTTAATCTAGATTGCAGAAAATATGACTTCTGCAACAGAATCATCAGTGCTTGGAATACTTTACCTGACTCTGTGGTCTCTTCCCATAATCCTAATAGCTTTAACCAAAAACTTTCTACTATTGACCTCACCCCATTCCTAAGAGGACCATAAGGGGTGTGCATAAGCGCACAAACGTGCCTACCGTTCCTGTCCTATTGTTTTTCTTTTCTTCTTCTTATATATGTTTATATGTGTATATACTATATAATCTTTTTGTATGATGTTGTGACAAAAATAAATAAATAAAATAAAAAAATATAAATGGCAAAAACAGAATAAAAGTAAGGTTCTACATTTAGGCAAAAAACCCAAAATGCACAGGTATCGTATATGTGATACCTTGCTCAATAGTAGTAACTGTGAGAGGGATCCTGGAGTCCTAGTGGACAACCATTTAGATATGAGCCAGCAGTGTGCAGCAGCTGCCAAAAAAAGCCAACATAGTTTATTTATTTATTTATTTTATTTTATTTTATTTTTCAAATTTATATACCGCCCTATCTCCCTAAGGACTCAGGGCGGTTCACAGGCAGTTAAAATACATATAAATACAGATTAAAAAACAATTAAAAAACTTATTCTATTGCCCCAAATTTAAAATAGTATAAATAGTAAAAACCCCTTAAAACCCATAACTTTAAAATCTAATCCAGTCCCGCGCAGATAAATAAGTGGTTGCAGCTGACTGTACCGGGATGCCGGCATCCACAGCCACTCTGTCTTGGAAGGATTGAGCTTGAGCCTGTTTCTCCCCATCCAGACCCGTACGGCTTCCAAACACCGGGACAGCACTTTGACAGCTTCATTGGGGTGGCCCGGTGTGGAGAAGTACAGCTGGGTGTCATCAGCGTACAGCTGGTACCTCACACCGAAGCCACTGATGATCTCACCCAGCGGCTTCATATAGATGTTGAACAGAAGGGGCGAGAGAATCGACCCCTGCGGCACCCCACAAGTGAGGCGCTTCGGGGCCGACCTCTGCCCCCCTGTCAACACCGTCTGCGACCGGTCGGAGAGATAGGAGGAGACCCACCGATAAACGGTGCCTCCCACTCCCAATCCCTCCAACCGGCGCAGCAGGATACCATGGTCGATGGTATCGAAAGCCGCTGAGAGGTCTAATAGGACCAGGACAGAGGAACAACCCCTATCCCTGGCCCTCCAGAGATCATCCACCAACGCGACCAAAGCTGTCTCCGTGCTGTAGCCGGGCCGGAAACCGGACTGGAACGGGTCTAGATAGACAGTTTCATCCAGGTGCAGGGGAAACTGATATGCCACCATACTCTCTACAACCTTCGCCGCGAAGCGAAGGTTGGAGACCGGACGATAATTACCTAAGACAGCCGGGTCCAGGGAAGGCTTCTTGAGGAGGGGCCTCACCACCGCCTCTTTCAAGGCAGCCAGAAAGACTCCCTCCAACAAGGAGGCACTCGTAATCCCCTGGAGCCAGCCTCGTGTCACCTCCTGAGTGGCCAGCACCAGCCAGGAGGGGTACGGGTCCAGTAAACACGTGGTGGCATTCAGCCTACCCAGCAACCTGTCCATGTCCTCGGGAGCCACAGGGTCAAACTCATCCCAGAAAATGTCACCAAGACCACCCTCAGACGCCTCATCTGAATCGTCGCAATTTTGGTCTAGACCGTCTTGAAGCTGAACGATTTTATCGTATAGATAACCGTTAAACTCCTCAGCACCTCCCTGCAATGGGTCATCCCGCTCCCCCTGGTGAAGGAGGGAACGGGTCACCCGAAACAGGGCGGCTGGGCGGTTATCTGCCGACACAATGAGGGAGGAGGCATAGCAACGCCTCGCTTCCCTCAGTGCCACCAGGTAGGTCCTAGTATAGGACCTAACTAGTGTCCGATCAGCCTCTAAACGGCTAGACCTCCAGGAGCTCTCTAGGCGTCTTCTCCGGCGTTTCATCCCTCTCAGCTCCTCGGAGAACCAAGGAGCCGGTTGGGATCTGCGCCGGGTCAGAGGCCGCAGAGGCACGACACGGTCTAAAGCCCCAGCCGCAGCCCGTTGCCAGGCTGCGGCTAGTTCCTCTGCCGTGCCGTGAGCCAGACCCTCAGGAAGTGGCCCAAGCTCCGTCCGGAACCTCTCTGGGTCCATCAGGCGCCTGGGACGGAACCAACGTTGTGGCTCCGTCTCCCTGCGGTGTTGAGTGGCGGTCAGAAAGTCCAGGCGAAGGAGAGAGTGATCTGACCATGACAAAGGTTCTATGACTACATCTCTCAAATCCAGATCCTTCAACCACTGACCAGAGATAAAAATAAGATCCAGAGTGCCACCCCCGATGTGAGTGGGGCCATCCACTACTTGAGTCAGGTCCAAGGCCGTCATGGAAGCCATGAACTCCCGAGCCACTGTCGATGATGAGCCGGCCGATGGCAAGTTAAAGTCCCCCATGACTAAAAGTCTGGGGGTCTCCACTGCCACCCCGGCAAGCACCTCCAGGAGCTCGGGCAGGGCAGCTGTCACGCAGCAAGGAGCCAGGTACGTGACCAGCAAGCCCATCTGACATCGATGACCCCATCTCACAAAGAGGGATTCACACCCGGTGATCTGAGGTACAGTGGTCTCCCTCGGCTCTAGACTCTCTTTAATAGCAACCGCCACCCCCCCACCCCTACCCTGGGCCTTCGGCTGATGGAATGCACGGAAACCCGGTGGGCACATTTCGACCAGGGGCACGCCCCCTTCAGTGCCCAACCAGGTCTCCGTAACGCCTATAAGATCCGCAGCGCCACCCTGGATAAGATCGTGTATTAGGGGGGCCTTATTGGCCACGGACCGTGCATTGCATAACATAAGACGAAGGCCCAGGCTCTGAGGGTCTTGACCATCCGGGGAACGGGAAAAATCAGAGGGATCGGGGCACGCGATCGCTTGCAGACATCGAACGCGTGACCCCCTAGACCGATACAATCCCCCCCTTCCGCCATATCTGCCCCTCCCACTTACCGTGCAAATGGAACCACCCTCACGGAAAGGAACACATTCCCCCCCCATAACCTCCGAACCCACTAAATGATCGCCACGAGCACGCGAGACTGGTTTCCCTCGACGGGCTACCCCAATACCCGCCCTAACCTCCCACCCACCCCCACCCGACACTACCTCCCCCTCCAACCTAAACCCGTCAGTTCCCACCTCCCCTTAAAATTCCCATTAAAATTCCCCTTAAAAACCCGATTAAAATAATTAATTAAAAATCCCCTGAGTCTCCTATTTTTGGCATGCCATCTCTCAGGGTTCCAAAACCCGTCCTCAAGATGGGCCCTCGATAATGTGGGGGGCCAGACCCGCGAGAGAGGGGAATCTCGCAGGGCAAGAAGGTCAGCCGCTGTAAATGTCCGCATGATAAAAGTCCGGCAAACAGACCCATCCTGGACCTGTCAAGATGGAAATTGACGTACCAGTAATTCCGAGTGGAAGACAGACGGGATATAGGTCTTGGGCGGTAGATAAACAAACCGCCATGATTCAGTCAGAGCTCCAACCCCTCATCTCCAATCCCGAGGGGTGGTCTATGGACGCGGGGGGGGGGAAGTTCTGGGCTGCATAAACAGAGGGATAGAATCAAGATCCCGTGAAGTGTTAATACCGCTTTATAATGCCTTGGTAAGGCCACACTTGGAATATTGCATTCAGTTTTGGTCGCCACGATGTAAAAAAGATGTTGAGACTCTAGAAAGAGTGCAGAGAAGAGCAACAAAGATGATTAGGGGATTGGAGGCTAAAACATGTGAAGAACGGTTGCAGGAAATCGGTATGTCTAGTTTAATGAAAAGAAGGACTAGGGGAGACATGATAGCTGTGTTCCAATATCTCAGGGGTTGCCACAAAGAAGAGGGAGTCAAACTATTCTCCAAAGCACCTGAGGGTAGAACAAGAAGCAATGGGTGGAAACTGATCAAGGAGAGAAGCAACTTAGAACTAAGGAGAAATTTCCTGACAGTTAGAACAATCAATAAGTGGAACAACTTGCCTTCAGAAGTTGTGAATGCTCTAACACTGGAAATTTTTAAGAAAATGTTGGATAGCCAATTGTCTGATATGGTGTAGGGTTTCCTGCCTGGGCAGGGGGTTGGACTAAAAGACCTCCAAGGTCCCTTCCAACTCTGTTATTATGTTATGTTAAAATAAAAAAATCAGCTACCATAATTAACATAGATCACATAAGCCTGGTGTTTGCCTCTGTTTTTATCTCAAGGTTAAATTATTTTTTCTTAACATTAGCAATTTTTTAAAAAGTGTTACTAAATTATATGTTGGACAGTTCAAATGGACACCACCCTACATTCTTGGTTGGCCCAATTATACATAGAAAGAGAAAAACACATGATTAGTGCTATTAGAATAATTTATTGTTCAGTAGGGCTGACCAAATAATTCAGCAATTTGTTAAACAAATTAATCCTCTTACTGCTTGTGGCATGCCCCTGAGCACATTGTTTATTTCCTTCAGTTTATTAATTATGTAAATGCATTCCATGAATGTCCTTTTGATAAAAATAATGATCATGAATATTCTAATTTGTGTCTATTTGTGTGCAGGTGGGGAGACAAGGATGAAAGGAGGAAGATTTATCATAAAAAACAGACATGTTGTTTTCCATTTTCATACAATTTTCCAAAATTTCAATGTTTTCCCTTTGAAGACTGAGCATTATTGGGGAACACACATTTGTAAGAGGGAGGAACTTTAATGAGATGCTCATATCAATGTGACTCGCTGTACTGAATGTGTGTAACTCAGCAGATGCCATCAATAACAAAGTAAGGTGGCTTTAAGATATGGCTTTGAAGGAATAGGCAGAGATCAGTACGTGAAAGTGGGGTGTGTGTGAACAAACTGGGAATTTAATCAAGATGGATGTTTTACTAGTTTATACTTCACGTGATTTATAATGGGTAAATAGTCCCAGCTGGGCACTATAAAGTAAATAAACCATAAGTTTTAGAAGACTTTTCGAGCTGCTTGTAGTAGTGGTCCTATTCTTGGTCCAGAATAGGAAGTGGCCCTATTCTTGGTCAAGAAAAACTTCATGATGGCTACTCTATTTTCTTTTGTTTGGCGAAGCTGCGCTAGAATCTTACTAGATATACCAAACAACAATTTTTTTCAAAAGTTTTGCATCCTGAAAAATGTTTGGTGATTAAGATAGGCCCCCTTCAAACTGAACACAAATATAATTTCCAAATTTTTATTTTTATTTATTTTTATTTATAATTTAATTTCTATACCGCCCTTCTCCCGAAGGACTCAAGGCGGTTTACAGCCATATTAAAACACAAAATACAAATAACAAATTTAAAACAAAGTTAAAAACAAATATTTAGTAGGCCGAATCAATTAAAACGGTCATAGACCGATGTAAAACACATATTTAAAATTACAATTAAAAATTACACTTTAGGCTAGTCCCACATGATGAAATAATAAGGTCTTCAGTTCACGTTTGAAGGTCTGGAGGTCGGGGAGTTGGCATAACCTCGGAGGCAGCTCATTCCAAAGGGCCGGTGCTGCCACAGAGAAGGCTCTCCCCCTGGGGGCCGCCAACCGACATTGTTTGGTCGACGGCATCCTGAGCAGGCCCACTCTGTGGGAGTGCACAGGTCGTTGGGAGGCTATCGGTGGCAGAAGGCGGTCTCGTAAATAGCCCGGTCCTAAGCCATGGAGCGCTTTAAAGGTGGTAACCAATACCTTGAATTGCACCCGGAAGGCTACTGGCAGCCAGTGCAGGCCGCGCAGGATAGGTGTTATATGGGAGCAACGCGGTGCTCCCTCTATCACCCGCGCAGCCACATTCTGGACTAGCTGGAGCCTCCTGGTGCTCTTCAAGCGGAGCCCCATGTAGAGAGCATTGCAATAGTCCAGGCGGGAAGTAACGAGGGGATGTGAATGACTGTGCGTAAGGAGTCCCGGTCAAGGAAGGGGCGCAACTGGTGAACCAGGCGAACCTGAAAAAATGCTCCCCTGGTGACGGCCATCAAATGTTCCTCTAAGGACAGCCGATCGTCCAGGAGAACACCCAAGTTGCGCACCCTCCCCCTGGGGGCCAATACTTCACCCCCAACAGTCAGCGATGGCGTAAGCTACTGTACCGGGACGCCGGAACCCACAGACACTCTGCCTTGGAGGGGTTGAGCTGGAGCCTGTTCCTCCCCATCCAGACCCGCATGGCTTCAAGACACCGGACCATCACCTCGCCGGCTTCATTGGGGTGGTTCGGGGTGGAAATGTACAGCTGAGTATCATCAGCGTACAGATGGTATTCCAACCCAAAACCACGGATAACCTCACCCAGCGGCTTCATGTAGATGTTGAACAGGAGAGGTGTGAGAACCGACCCCTGTGGCACCCCACAAGTGAGGCACCTTGAGGTCGATCTCTGACCCCCTGCCAACACCGTCTGCGAATGGTCAGAGAGATAGGAGGAGAACCACTGGTAAACGGTGCCCCCCACCCCCAGTCCCTCCAACCGCCGCAGCAGGATACCATGGTCGATGATATCAAAAGCCGCCGAGAGATCTAAAAGGACCAGGACAGAGGAACATCCCCTGTCCCGAGCCCTCCAGAGGTCATCCACCAACGCGACCAAAGCCGTCTCCGTGCTGTATCTAAGTCTGAAACCGGACTGGAACGGGTCTAGATAGACAGTTTCCTCCAGGTGTTGGGGAAGCTGATATGCCACCACACTCTCAACAACCTTCGCCAAAAAGCGAGGGTTGGAGACTGGACGATAGTTCTCCAATACAGCTGGGTCAAGGGAAGGCTTCTTGAGGAGGGGGCCTCACCACCGCCTCTTTCAAGGCGGTGGGGAAAGTGCCCCCCAACAAGGAAGCATTGGTAACTCCCAGGAGCCAGCCCCGTGTAACCTCCCGTGTGGCCAGTACCAACCAGGAGGGACATGGGTCCAATAAACATGTGGTGGGATTCAGCCTACCCAACAACCTGTCCATGTCATTGGGAGTCACAGGATCAAACTCAGCCCAGGTAATATCCACAAGACCTGTCCCCGCCATCCCACCTGAATCTATCCAATCTGCGTCCAGTCCATCCCGGATCTGAGCGATTTTATCGGACAGAAACTGTACAAAATCCTCAGCATGCCCCTGCAAGGGGTCCTCCCGAGCCTCTTGCATAAGCAGGGAGCGGGTCACCCTGAACAGGGTGGCTGGGCGATTATCTGCTGATGCGATAAGAGCGGAGAAAAAATTATGTTTCACCATTCTTATCGCCACTAGGTAGGTCTGAATATATGACCTCACTAGTGTTCGATCGGATTCAGAGTGGCTGGACCTCCAAACACTCTCTAGGTGTCTTTTCTGGCGCTTCATCTCTCTCAGCTCCTCGTTATACCAAGGAGCTGGTTGAGTTCGGCGCCGGGTGAGAGGCCGCAAAGACACGATGTGGTCCAAAGCCCCAGTCGCCGCCTGTTGTGTCTTGCCCGCTCTCACCGCAGCCGGGGTCTGCTTATCTGCTTCCAAACACTGAAGAATGTCCTCCCGGCCCCAGCCCTGGCTCCATGCCCAGACAGGCTGAGGAGGGGGCATCTCCCGGCCCCAGCCCTGGCTCCATGCCCAAGCAGGCTGCAGAGGAGGGAGCACCCCCCGGCCCCAGCCCTGGCTCCATGCCCAGGCAAACGGAGCAGCTAGACCCCTCCCCCTCCTCCACAGCATGTGAGCCTGAGGAAAGTTTATTTCCAACAGCTGCTGATTGGAGTGACCCTCGCATCAGAAGACTGGATAGGCGGAGGCAACAGAAGGAAGGGAGGGGCAGGCCTTAATGAGTGCTGAGTCATAGAGCCATACCCCATGGCCTATATAAAGGATCTGCTTTCTGGCAGTCTCTGAGTCAGGCAAAGTCGAACTTATCTTGCTGAAGTCACTTTCTGGTCTCCTGCCTGCTCTGAGGACTTTGCTAGGACTTTGGGCAGAGCTGCAGAGGCAAGCCTGATTCGGATTTCCCTGACCCGGCCGTCAGCGGAGGAGTGGGATACGACACCGCCTCCTCCCAGGCGGCCACCAGTTCTTCGGCCGAGCCGTGGGCTAATTCCCCGGGAAACGGCCCAAGCTCCATCAGAAACCTCTCTGGGTCCATCAGGTGCCTGGGACGGAACCATCGAATCGGCTCCGTCTCCCTGCGGTGCGGTGCGGCGGTTCAAAAGTCTAGCTGAAGGACTAAATGATCTGACCATGACAGGGGTTTAAAAATTAAATCCCCTAACTCCAGATCATTAAGCCACTGTCCCGAGTGTTACCCCCAATGTGGGTGGGACCATTAACTACCTGGGTCAGGTCCAAGGCCGTCATGGAGGCCATGAACTCCCGAGCTGCCGTTGACGATTCGCCCACCGACAGCAGGTTGAAATCCCCCATAACCATAAGTCTGGGGGTCTCAACCGCCGTCCCGGCTATAATCTCCAACAGCTCGGGCAGGGCTGCTGTTACGTAGCAAGGAGCCAGGTACGCAATCAGCACACCCACCTGCACCCCATGGCCCCACTTCACAAGGAGGGTTTTACAACCGGCTATCTGGGGGACAGTGACCTCCCTCGGTTCTAGACCCTCGTTTATAACAACCGCTACCCCTCCACCCCTACCCTGGGCCCTCGGCTGTTGGAACGCACGGAAGCCTGGTGGGCACATCTCAGTAAAGAGACCCCCTCCTTACGTGCCCAACCAGGTCTCCGAAATGCCCATCAGGTCCGCACCCCCTCTTGAATGACTTTATCATGTAGGAATCTTTAGAAATATGAAATTAACTTTTAATGAACTATAATGTATTTAATCACGTTTCTGACACATATGAATTCAACAGGACTAAAAGGGCTTGGCTCCTGATTTTTGTTTGTGCTCAGTGTCTCACTGCAGTGTCCAACAATTGTCAACCAACATTGAAGGATTTTTTATTGTGGCAATGGTGAAATTTTTTGCTGAGTTTGTCACTGTCTGCACTTAGATTTTTGGGAAGGAAGTCTAAATGTGAATGCAGAAAATTAATCTTCAGTGAAATGTTGCGCTTCATCGCCCCACTACAGATCTTTGAACCACTTGTCATTGATGACACATCTGGTCTGTGAACCAACAAAAGTGGCTTCTTCACCTTTGCATCAGTTATTCTTGGAAATATCTGTCTCAAATAAAGAAAAAAATACCTTCACCTTCCTTTTTCACCACTTTTGCAAAATTTTTCATTAGTCCAAGTTTTATGTGGAGCACAGGCAAAAATATCTTTGTCAGGTAAAGAAGTGGTTCGTGCTTTTCTATTCTGGAACGAAAAAAATAAATTTATTTTTTTATGTAATGCGACCCTCTTACATGGCTGTCCTATTTGCATATATAATAACATATGCAACATACTTGGTGTATCTGAGCTGCATTCCAAGAAGCAAAACCACTACTTTTAGATTTCTACCATTTGTACTTGATGCACTGGATATGCTTCAATAACAGTTCTGTATTTTTGTGTGTTTCTTTCATTTGTGCAGCATAGCCAACAGGTGCTGAAGAGTGTACATTGCCATTGTGTAAAATCAGATTCTATAAAATGGTACATGATAGAGTAAATTACAGGTTATTTTCATGATTAGCAGCTAAAAAAATCTATAAGATACACCCCAAAGTGTATCTTTGTTGTCCAGTGACCAATTAACTTTGAATTAACTGTAATATACTTTGGATTATTTTTCTTCTTTTTAAATATAGGAACATTGGTATTTTTCAGAACTAAGGTTCAGCTAAGCCATCAGCAAGTTTCTTTTATCTGCAGTATTTCTTTGTTTGCTTATTAACTTTAGAGGTCCACCTAACTGGAAATTATACAACATTCTATACCTTAGGAAACAAGGTATAGAAGATTTGAATGCAAAGTAAAAAGATGGTTCCTGACCACATTTCTCTCAATCTCAAGCCTTCATTTGCCTCTTCATGCTGAGAGTGTTTTTCTCTTTGCATTGAGCGTCTGACATGCTGACTGTTTTCTTTTTTGATTTTGAATATATCAGAAGAAGCTATTTTTGTCTTTACTTCCATCACAATCTCAGCTTGTTTTCACCTTCCGCATACCTGACACCATCACTATAGATCTAGGCCACCTGCATGTGCTATTTCTCAATCACTTGTACCTCCTTCTATCTCCTATTTGTGTCCTTGTTTTATTCTCAGATCTTCGCTAAGGGTTGTTGTTTTTTGTTGTTTTTTGTTTTTGTATGCGTTCACTGGCCTCTTTTGCTATCTTCAATTTTCTCTCCTTTATAGAATTGTTTTCAATTGCGGTTTACTATTGCCTCTTTTAGAATTCTATGCCTCTTGAGTTCTTTCTCCCAGTGGCGTTTCCAGGCATGGAAAGCTACTTACCACTGCTTTGAGTATATTAAAAATCTGTGGGTTTTTTAAAGTTCGAGATACATAGTTAAACTCAGCTTAAAAGGAATGTTTATTTTTGCTTTTAAACATCTAGAAGAATTTTACTGAAAATGCAACTGCTTGGGGTAATTTGATATATGATTTCAAATCAAGTATAACCACACTGAATTTGTCAGCTATTAAAATGCTGTTCACTGCTAATTCAATTTGAAAAAAATCCTAGTGATGTGTGTTGCTAGAAATACTGTTCTTCAAATAGAGTAGTTCGTTTAGAGAATACATTTCTATATGAGCTTAAGTTATTTTTAATCCATCTTTCTGTTTAAGGTGGATCATATAAAAACTAAAATAATATAGTAAGACCAATCAAGCAATTGACTGAAGCTTTCAAAGTACTATGTGCAGAAGAGGCAAGATTATGTGATTGCATTACCCAGACTATTGGCTATAAATTAAGGTGACTTCTACATCAAAAATCAGTAACTTTCTGCCTTCCTAGTGCAATAAATAAATATGTCGAAATCCTCCAAGAAAAGGTTGCAAAAATGAAAAACCTCTTGTGAGCAAATCAAAATATTGTAGGAATGGGCATGCCACTGAGATTTTGTGAAATTCTCACATGAAATCTTGTATGATTCAAAATGTTGTGATATCTTGGCATTTTAAAAAAAAATTAAATGAGTGGATTTCATTGGATTACAAGCACAAAATTGCCAGCTTCTGTGCAATGAATACCTATGTTATCAAATCTGAACAGATCTGCTGAAAAATTGATAAATTCATTCCAGAACCATGAAGGATGTAGCGCAAAATTAAACAAACCTGATTTTGTGACTTTGGGACAGTCACCGTTATTCTATCTTAGTCCAACTGGTCCACTTTCTCTGCATTGGAAGGACTATCCCTTTCTCTTTCCAACTACTCTGGTCAAGACATTTTTCTCCCCTTTGTAAAATACAAGCAAAAAAACCACATACACTTATTCTTGGCAACACTTTTAATACATAAGTGGTGGGGAGACTTGTTGGCTCATAATCTTCCTTTAACAGAAAGCCTTAGTACCCTTCTTGCCCAAACTCAAAGTGCAAATCATATTTTTTAAAAATGCATTTTCAGTTCTTCCATTGTTCAATGACAATTTCATGCATCTTTAAAAAATGCATTAAAAAGCCATAGTGAGGTAAGAAATAACAGAATATCATCCATTTTCCTCGCAAACAATTCCTCCCGCTATACTTCAGTCATGAATTTTTCCAAAAAAAAGTATTTTCCTGGATCTTCTGCAGAAATAAGAATAATTGGAAAGTGCTAAGACATGAAAGTACTGCAAATATTCAGTACAGTATAGGCTTTTCTACATGTACATTTTCAACTGCTATCAAGCCCTTACTATACTATTGTAAAATGAGAATGCCCTCAGAAATTTTGGAAATGATGCATCCATAATATTGCTGATGCCTTAAACTGCATCTCACTGTCTTTTGTCTGCAAAGTTGATTATAATAAAACTTAGCTTTTAATTGGTCCAGAAGTAACCAATTCACCCAAGACTCTATCTTTTTTCTAGTTGTCCTTTTCCTGGACAGTCAAGGAAATGCAAAGAATTCCTTCCTCATCTACAAACCCATCTCATGCTGGCACTTCCATCACCACCTGTCCCCTCTATCCATTCACTGAAAGACCAGAAAAAGTCAGGTGAGAATGGTGCCATTTCTTACTGTTGCAAAGAACTGCATTTTTAGAATAGTTTGGAAGGACAATGGACTAAGTAGTGTCGACTTAGCCTTAGGTTAAAGCTGACCCTAGATAAAGCAGTTGGCAGAAGTCAAGAAAACCCAAGAAAACACCAGGTTTTCTATTCATCATTTTTATTAATTATTTGGGAAAAACTGAGACCTATGGAGCTTTTAAAAGACACATTCTCTCTAATTTTGACCTTATTTGGTTATTTTAAAACTTGGTTTCCCAAGTGGCTGGGTGCCCTGAAAGTACCAATTCGCTTAAGAGTCACATCCATCCTTCAACTGGCAGAATCCTACAGATGATGGGAGAGAGGTCACCCAAGTGTATAATGAAGCTGGAGCACAACAAACGTAACCAAATTAAGATATTGTCACTGCCTAAGCAGCTAAATCACATGCATGTTTATTTGGAAGAAAATCCGATAGATTTTGAATCAGCTTATTATTTAAAAAGTATTTAATATTGTATACCTATGATGACAGAATAGGAGCAGACTTGATCGCAGAAGACATGTATAGATATACCACATCAGCTTTGCTTGGCATTGTATGCTGAAAGGGCATTGCTTGTTATTTGCTCCACCTATTTATCTTCTTTCTCCTGCAATAAATCTGTATCTGTATATGTTTCCATCAAGCAATGTTAATAAAAGAGGGAGCATAAATACTCTTTTCCCATGCCAAAGTCATAAATCAAAATTTACTTTTCAAAGTACTTAGAAAATATTTTCTAAGAGGAAAGCTTTTTGGTATCATAGTTAGCTTCCCACCACCCCTTGATATTTCAAAGCCAAAGTCAAAAACGGAGATAAATTGGTTGTTATTCCTCTCTACAAACGGAATTTTTCAAGTGACAGCATCCTGAAAGCAGACTTGGTAAATAGTATTTAGCATTAAACAGTAAACACCTAGAAACAATGATAAAGCCACAAGTGATTGCTTCTCCTGTGCCATTAAGAGATTTTAATTAGCACTTTAATCACAGCAGCCTGTAAAAGAGTTATTGCATCTTTTTCCACGTTAATTGTGGAGTGGTATTTGGATCAAATATTGCCATATCTTCCCCAAGTCTGCTGGCTGATCTGAACTAAGAATTGAGGGGGTACTACAGCTGAGGAACATTTAGGAACATTTGCCCAAAAACATCTGAAGTCTCTCCAGTGATCAAATGCTCAGGGTCTGAAAGGCTGGCTTTGAACTATTTCTGTAGAAGATAGTTTTAAAAATGAATTTATGGTGGTGATTTTATAGATATTTGGTATCAGCTTTCCTGCCTCTGTGCTAGACTGATGATCTGTGTTGCGCTAAAACTGACTGCTACAATACCCACCAAGGAAAATAAAGTTTTCTCCAACGACACAGAGATTATCTAATTCTATAAAGTAACCACGCTCTGCGTCTTCTGTCTGCCCTAAAAAGGAACTATGCAGGATGTAGATTTTCCCAGCCTGAGACCTCCAGATGAATTGGTATTGCAGCTCTGAAAGTCTCTCCCACAGAAGGAAGATTGGATTTAAATATTGCTATGTGTGTTATAATTGCTGTGGTTTTAAGTGGAGAATTTCTTCAGAGTAAAATTAAAAAACAGCTATTTGTTTTACTGCATATAATGGGCACACCTCATTTTTCACCTTAAAGTAACTCTGTCATGACACTTGCCCTCTGATATGCAGAATACCAAATAACAGAGTTGGAAGGGACCTTGGTGGTCTTCTAGTCCAACCCCCTGCTTAGGCAGGAAGTCCTATACTGTAATGTATTACTGTAAGTTTTGGCGGGAGTTTTAGGCGGGAAATATCTCGTTCCTGATTGGTTGCAGCCTCAGGCTGAAGTGTATATAAGGAGAGGTTTTTCTCCAGAGTTTTGCTGGGTCACACTATATTAAAGAGCTGTTGTCACTAACCTGGTCTCCTGCCTCGTCAATACCCGAACTTAACATTGGCGACGAAGGTGGGATCTTGAGGCAGAGCACCAGAACAGAGCTGAACTCACTACGAGAATCAAACCCAGCAAGGTGATAGCGAATGCAGCGATGACCGGCTACACGCCACCCACTCCGTTTGACCCTGCCCAGGAAACATGGGGAATATATATGACCCGTTTCGAAAGTTTCCTGGAGGCAAACGAGTTACAGGGAGTCTCCGACAACCGCAAACGGGCTTACTTCATAAGCCACTGTGGGTCCGCAGTCATCGCCGTCGCAGAAGCCCTGGCGGAGCCAACACCGCTACACTCCGTGTCGTGGCAGACCCTTCAGACCCTCCTGAAGAATCACGCACCGCCCCGCCCAAATACGTTCGACGGTACGAGTTTGGGGAGCGCAGGCAACAAGAAGGCGAGTCTATCAGCGACTACATGGCAGCCCTGAGACAAGCCTCCAAGCATTGCGAGTACCGCGATCTGGACGAAGAGCTGCTGGAACAACTTATACGGGGGGTCAGAGACATCCGTTTGAGGAGACGGTTGCTAGCCAAGAGCAACCTGACATTGGCAAACGCTCTGGACGAAGCCAGAGCCCATGAGATGTCCAACCATGCAGCAGACACCTTGCAAAAGCGACTCACGCCGATGGCGGGCGCAAAGCCGAGCACAGTCCACCACGAAGAAACCTATCGTGAGTCAACCAGCGAAGAGGAGGAAGAAGTCCACTACACCGGAAAATCGACAAGGGAAGACCCGGAGGAATGCGGAAGTTGCGGGGGGCGACATCAGCGCCAAAGATGTAAGTTCAGGGACGCCATTTGCCGGCGGTGTGAGAGAAAGGGGCACCTGGCCCAAGTCTGCCGAGCACCCCAACCTTCCCGCCCAAAATTCAAATCGGCCAATCAGAGCGGCTCTGAGTCAGAGATGCAAACCCCACATTCCCGAAATTTCAAACCAGCCAATCAGAGCGCGAAATCGGCAAGGCGACCCGCGATTGGCCAGGAAAGAAAGAGCGCGAAGTCAAACCGAATGACTGTTACCATAGACCACGCAGCTACCCGCATCGAAGAAAAGATCTTCACTAACCCAACAATTGAAGGCGTACCGTGCCGGCTGGAAGTAGACACAGGATCCGCCATCACAATCATGTCCTGGGACACTTTTGTGAAAGCCTTGCCGCACATCGCAAAGCGCAAGCTACAGAAACAACGGCTCCGGGTGCAGGATTACCAGGGCAACCGCATCCCTGTTCGAGGGACAACGACCGTCGAGGTCAAGTACGGAACATACGAAAAGACCCTGCCCATCACGTTAGTCGAGGGAACCTTGCCAAGTTTGCTGGGGCTAGACTGGTTCCGGGCGTTGGGAATGGGGGTGACTGGCGTCCACCGGAGCGGATGCAACCTGCAAAACGCCCTAATGGAGGAATTCGCAGTCTGATTCGAGGACCGTTTAGGCAAGTATAAGGGACCCCTATATCCTTCAATTTAGACCCCAAATAGCTCCCATTAGGTTAAAGGCAAGGAGGGTTCCTTCTGCACTCAAACCTAAAATCGACAAAGAGCTAGATAAATTAGTCAGCCAGGGGATACTAGTGCCAGTTGACCATGCCAAATGGGAGACGCCAATCGTCACCCCTATGAAACCAGACGGGTCCATAAGAATTTGTGCCGATTACAAGGCTACCTTGAACAAAGCATTGCAAAAGAGCGCCTACCCAGTTCCAGTAGTGCAACACTTATTGCACTCACTAGGGCACGGACAAGTTTTCGCCAAATTAGACTTGGCACAAGCTTACCAACAGCTACCCGTAGATGCTAGCACAGCGGAAGCCCAGACCATTGTAACGCACCGGGGTGCCTTTAAGTGCACCCGGTTACAGTTTGGGGTGAGTGTGGCCCCGGGGCTATTCCAAAATTTGATGGAGCGACTCCTACAAGGGTTACCGGGAGTCGTGCCTATTTCGATGATGTGTTGGTATCAGGGAAGATTTAAGAGAACTGGGGAAGCGATTAAGGAAAGTTTTGGCCATTTTAGGTCGGCAGGATTAAAAGTTAAAGCAAGCAAGTGTCAGATAGGGTCGAATCTGTTGAATTTCTGGGTTATAGAATAGACAAAAAGGATTCACCCCACTGAGAGCAAAGTCAAGGCGATAAAGAGAGCCCCAGCACCCAAAAACAAGACAGAACTCCAGGCTTTCCTGGGTCTGGTAAACTTTACGCCGTGTTTTTAAAAGACAAGGCAACCGTTGCTGAACCGTTGCATAAATTGCTTGGAAAAACACAGTTTGGTCGTGGGGAAGTCAGAGAATAGGGCATTTGAGGCAGTAAAAGTTTGCTATCAAGCGATAGCCTGTTAATACAATACAACAACAGGCTGCCGTTAGTATTGGTTTGTGATCGTCCCCTATGGAGTAGGAGCTGTACTTAGCCACAGACTCCCAAACGGCACAGAAGCCCCTATAGCGTTCTACTCACGAACGATGTCCCGGCTGAGAGAAATTACAGCCAGCTAGATAGGAGGCTCTCGCAATAGTGTCAGGGTGAAAAATTCCACGAATACGTTTTGGAGAGACTTTGACATTATCACTGACCACAGACCACTATTGGGCTTACTGGCTGGCGACCGCCCAACGCCAGTGGCACTATCACCCGGCTGACCAGATGGACTATCTTTTGGCCGCCTACTCTTACAAACTACAGCATCGACCTGGAAAGAGCTGGGGCATGCGGACGCACTGAGCAGATGCCCATTACCGGGAAATCGAGGACCCTACTCCGGGCACCCCGTTCTACTAATTGACTCTTGGGACTCTGGGCCAGTCACATCGCAGGAAGTGGCTCGGGCCTCCTACCGGGACGTTGTCTTAAGAACTGTAATCGGTTGGGTTCAAGGGATGGCCATACCGGGCGACCGTTTTAGAGAATTTGTAAAGAAAAAGGGAATTGTCTGTGCAAGGGGTGCCTGCTCTGGGGGATAGGGTGGTAGTTCCAGAGAAGCTGAGGAAAAAGTCCTGGAACTACTGCATGAGGGTCACCCAGGAATTGTAAGGATGAAGGGCTAGCCAGGAGCTATGTCTGGTGGCCCCTAATGGACAGGAAATCGGTGACAGGGTTGGCCGATGCCAGGTATGTCAGGAATCCAGACCACTACCACCCACGGCCCCAGTGTTGGAGTGGGAGAAACCCCAAGGCCCTTGGTCCCGCATTCACATTGATTTTGCCGCCCTTCCACGGCCAAACATTTCTAATTGTGGTGGATGCATTCTCCAAATGGCTGGAGATCATCCTAATGAAATCCACAACCGCGGGAGCCGTCATTTCAGCACTAAAACACCTATTCGCCACGCACGGGCTACCGGACACCCTCGTGTCCGATAACGGCCCACAGTTCACCGCAGCATTATTTGAAGGGTACCTGGCTGAACACGGCATCCGACATGCCCTCACTGCGCCGTTCCACCCTGCGTCGAACGGCCTTGCTGAACGTTTTGTTCGGAGTGCAAAAGAAGCGCTATCACGAAGCAGCCCCGGAGACTGGCAGGCACAAATCGACGATTCCTAACCGTCCAACACAGGACCCCTGTGTGGCCACCGCCGCAGCCCAGCCGAGCTATTAATGGGCGGAAGCTAAGGTGCCCGCTAGACCGGCTACACCGAACTACGTGCAGGACGGGTTCAAAACAAAACCAGATAGACTCCGAATTAAACATAGGAGACTCAGTGTGGGCCCATAATTATAGCGACGGCCCAAACTGGAAGAGGGGATAGTCATAGACAAACGGGCCCCAAATCGTATATAGTGGAAATAGACGATGGCAGAGTTTGAGGCGCCACATAGATCAATTAAGAAACAGATTGAGCGATAAGGCAGAATTAGGCGAGACAGCCCTGACTATGATTTAATTAACCCCACAGCTGACTGGAGCCGAGAACAAACAGAAAGCATAGAACCAAACAGAGACTTATCTGAGCCAGGCGAGGTCCAGCGACACCCTCAGACCCCTCGAGAGGACAGCAGGTCCGAGCCGGCGAATAATCCAGGGCCGGATGGCCGGGAGGAGGAGCTCAGAGGAACGAAAAGTCCCTCCGGCAAGCTCGACTCAACTCCAGAAAGTGAACTGCGCAGGTCCGGGAGAGTCAGGAGACGCCCCACGTACCTGCAGGACTACGTAGAGAAGTAATATGCAAATATTGGCAAAGTGCCTTCTGGGAGGGAAGGAGTGTAATGTATTACTGTAAGTTTTGGCGGGAGTTTTAGGCGGGAAATATCTCGTTCCTGATTGGTTGCAGCCTCAGGCTGAAGTGTATATAAGGAGAGGTTTTTCTCCAGAGTTTTGCTGGGTCACACTATATTAAAGAGCTGTTGTCACTAACCTGGTCTCCTGCCTCGTCAATACCCGAACTTAACATATACCATTTCAGACAAATGGTTGTCCAATCTCTTCTTAAAAACTTCCAGTGTTGGAGCATTCACAGCTTCTGGAGGCAAGTTGTTCCACTGATTAATTTGTTCTAACTGTCAGGAAATTTCTCCTTAGTTCTAGGTTGCTTGTCTCAATTAGTTTCCATCGATTAGGTATTATTCCACCACCACCACCCCCAGATTTGTAAGCTCTCACCTTGTCTATATTTAAACAATTCCTTAAGACCTGGCTCTATCCCAGGCTACGCTCTGAGTGGCTTATAGCCCACTTGCATGGTTTTCTGGTTTAAAATGATTGCTTTTTTCCCAGACTTTGGATGATTTGGGGGACTTTATGGTTTGTTTATGTTGTATTTTGTAAGCTTCCCAGAGTTGTAACAGATGAGGACAGCCTATAAAGTTCATAAGTAAATAAACAGGAAAACTATTATAGTGTGATCTTCAGTTTTGTTTATTTCTATCTCATCTTTTCTCAGAGAGCTCAAGACCGCATATATGGGGTGGTGTAGAAGTGTCAATTAGTACTCGTAGAACAAGAATTGGATTGGATTAGTTCTGCAAAACAAAGTAAACAAACACCAGCCCCCATATAGATGAATACAAAAAGATGGGGGGACCTTAGAAAAATAATTAATGATGGAATCAGCTGGTCAATTTTGTGATATCATATCATTACTAAGGCTCTACATTATTATTATTATTATTTATTCGATTTTTATACCGCCCTTCTCCCAAATAATTTGTTAATAATTAATTTTTGGCATCACAATATTATATTTGCTTTATAATGGGAGCGGACAGAAGAATGATAGGTCTCAGGAGGACTTGTGTAGCTTTCCCCAGCTTTTCTGAAACTGGCATAATGGCCATGCTGGCTGAGAATGATGGGATTTATAGCCAAGCTAGTTGGAGGACACTAAATTAGTCTGGTGGTCTATTTTTAAATTAGGATATGACATCAAGCTATGAATGTTGTATGCTTTATGAAAATCTACTTATGGAATTAATGTTATGATTTTTTTAAAAAAAACACATGTCCTTCTGAGGAGAGGCATATTTATTATATGTCAGCAATCTCCATGCCCAGTAGCAGCTGTAATTAGGGGAAGCAGTGGGTGCCTTCCTATCTAGTTCCTCCAGGCAATTTCTCATCTATCATCTACAACTTCTCTTTGCAATTTTTAAAAATAATTTTTATTAATAAAGGCAGCCGGGGATATACTGAGTTTACCTGTTACAAACCTCCATACTAAGGAATTTCCTATCCTTTCAAGGATTGCAAATATTTAAACTGAATTTCTATGTGTGGTGTTTGCCAGCTCCGAATTACAGTACAGTTTTTCAAGGGTAGGTTGAGCAATTCAAGTTCATAAAAGATTTATCAATGCAGCTAAAATTTAACTGCCCAAGCAGTATGTAAAATAACATTTGAGGGTAGTGAAGGAGAATGGTTTGTTGAGTTTTGGAAATGGAAAGGAATTCTAACTTAAAAGCCTCCTTCCTCAGCTGCCTTGGCTTTGCTAATGAAAGCTGCCCAAGAAGAAAAATTGTTTATTCCAGAGCTGTCACTTTAAAATAAAAGCATGGAAAATCAGAAATGCTAAAATTCAAAAAGACACCTTCCGATGCAGCTAAGGGCTGAGTGTTACTAGCTATTTTGTCAAACAATAAAAATATCAAGAAAGGTAAGTAGAAATGACAGCTCTAAAAACAACCATAGTCTGCATTAATTGCAAGTTTAGTGAGAGTTTGGTGTTTGTTTGTTTGTTTTATTTATTTATTTATTTATTTATTTATTTATTTATTTATTTATTTATTTATTTATTTATTATAATTTATATAGCCACCTCCTCACTCACAGTGACTCTAGGAGGCTTACAGATAATAAAAATACAATATATAAAAAATAAAAAAAATAAAAAGAAAAAAAAAATACAGTGTTACTGCTTCTGCTATGGAAGGAACTAATTTAACATTTTTTTCCCTTACACAGAATTTAAGGCATTATCTAACCATCCTTCACTCAGTAAAATACCATACTGGCATGAAATTTGGTGTCCTTGGTGCTGCTCTTCATCCTGCCTTTATTGTGTCTGTTCCCAGGCACTACAAATCACTTGTCTTCCTTCCAAGATATTGGTGACAACCTCTACAGATTCTGTATACTTTTAAACTATGTCAGAACAAAGGTGAAAACACATTAATATCAATAGAACTAGAGATGAATGAAGCCTGTTTTATTCATATTCTACATTTTCCATTTAAAAAATGAAAATTTGTCCTCAATTGTAAAAATTAACCATGGAAATAAAAGAATAAGATAATGGGGTTACACGTTGATATTTTGGTGTTACTGAAGGTTTTAAAGATAAATGAACTTGCATGAGTAGAATAAATTCCTTCTTCATCTCAAGAATAATTGACCATTCCTGGGGATACAAATGATCAGGCTGACACTTATTAAAGGAGCAAGAAAGAAAAGTTGCAATTTTCAGATCACTTATTCCAAGTATTCCTTTTGAGGAATGATTTGAATTTTGTTAAACTAATAAAAAATTGCCACAGTGAAAAGCATTACATTTCATTATTCCTTAGCATCAAGATTTCTAAGGAAATATAAAGAAAATTTTCCTTGCTGAAATATGGTGTACATTTAATAAAAATAGAAAAGAATTTGTATTCTATTTGGAAATGTTATCTGACAGGCCTTCTACATTTAGAATCTGTAGCTACGGAACTGAATTTAATATGGATATGATTGAGGCACAATTTAGCAGTTCTAAATACCATTGCCTTAAAATTGTGATAAGCTAGCTGCATATTAGGCAAGAGTTCTCCCAAATATACATAACAGACCCTGAGTATAGAGACTCTTATTTTTTAATTTTAAAAAATTATCTCATATAACAAAATTAGTAAAACAAGACACCTGTACCAAACTTTGGGAGTTTGTTGTATTAATTTTACTCTGTTGAATCCAATGGACCCGTAATTTTGCTTGCTTGTTCCCTTTGCCAGTTTGGCTTGTAGGAGACAACCTGGTGACAATATCATTGCAATTTTTTCACCTGTATTTCCGCCCACCCACCACCACTGGGCTGTTCTCCTGCATAGGAAATTCCTGAAGTAGCTATTAAAACTGAGCATGTTCTATTCTGAAAATAGAATTAGATCTTTTCTTTGTCAACATCTTCCCCCTAGTTTCTCTCCCAAGAGGGCTAGTTTTTAGGATGTTGAAAGGCCTGCACAATATAAAAATTTGCAACCGGCTGCAGTTCCAGGAATCTGGGATGACATAACATAACATAACATAACATAACATAACATAACATAACATAACATAACATAACATAACATAACATAACATAACATAACATAACATAACATAACATAACATAACATAACATAACATAACATAACATAACATAACATAACAACAGAGTTGGAAGGAACCTTGGAGGCTTTCTAGTCCAACCCCCTGCCCAGGCAGGAAACCCTACACCATCTCAGTCATATGGTTATCCAACATTTTCTTAAAAATTTCCAGTGTTGGAGCATTCACAACTTCTGAAGGCAAGTCGTTCCACTTATTAATTGTTCTAACTGTCAGGAAATTTCTCCTTAGTTCTAAGTTGCTTCTTTCTTTGATCAGTTTCCACCCATTGCTTCTTGTTCTACCCTCAGGTGCTTTGGAGAACAGCCCGACTCCCTCTTCTTTGTGGCAACCCCTGAGATATTGGAACACAGCTATCATGTCTCCCCTAGTCCTTCTTTTTATTAAACTAGACATACCCAGTTCCTGCAACCGTTCTTTATATGTTTTAGCCTCCAGTCCCCTAATCATCTTTGTTGCTCTTCTCTGCACTCTTTCTAGAGTCTCAACATCTTTTTTACATCGTGGCGACCAAAACTGGATGCAATATTCCAAGTGTGGCCTTACCAAGGCATTATAAAGTGGTACTAACACTTCACGTGATCTTGATTCTATCCCTCTGTTTATGCAGCCCAGAACTGTGTTGGCTTTTTTAGCAGCTGCTGCACACTGCTGGCTCATATCTAAATGGTTATCCACTAGGACTCCAAGATCCCTCTCGCAGGTACTACTATTGAGCAAGGTACCACATATACGGTACTGGTGCATTTTGTTTTTTTGGCCTAAATGTAGAACCTTACTTTTTTACTGTTGAATTTCATTTTGTTAGATAGCGCCCAATGTTCAAGTCTGTCAAGATCTTTCTGTAACTTGAGCCTATCTTCTGGAGTGTTGGCTATTCCTGCCAGCTTGGTGTCATCTGCAAATTTGATGAGTTCCCCATCTATCCCCTCGTCCAAGTCATTGATGAAGATGTTGAAGTTTATGATGTTTAATGAAATTTAGAAAGGTTGAGAGGAGAGGCTTTTGTGACCGCTGACCTAAAAATATCAAGAATATTCATAACTTATAATCACTTTCCCCACTGAACTAATGTGTGCTTGTGTGTGTCTGCAAATGTTCTGCATTTTCTTCGCTGCTGAATAAGATTCAAGTATCATTTACAAGGTGACAGCTACTGCATATCAAACAAGTTGCGGAATTCTTTACTAGTACACAAAGCTCAACTCATCTGCCCAGTTTTTCTTTTTCATTTTATTATTGCTTGGGTTTTAACAATGTCCCTTCTCATACATTACAATTTTAATAATCTCTAACTCTTTGTGAAGCACAACTATAGGTATTCTTTGACTTATGACCACAGCTGAGCCCCAAATTTCTGTTGTTAAGTGAAAAAATTATTAAGTGAGTTTTGCACCATTTTACGACCTTTCTTGCCACAGTTGTTAAGTGAGTCACTGCAGTTGATAAGTTAGTAACCTTTTTGCTAAGGAAATCTAGCTTCCCCATTGACTTTGCTTGTCAAAAGGTTGCAAAAGTGATCACATTACCTTTAGACACAGCAATGGTCATAACCATTTGCCAAATATTTAAACTTTGATCACATAATCATGGGGATGATACAAAGGTTGTAACTGAAAAATGGCCATAAGTCACTTTTTTTGGTGCAGTTGTAACTTTGAGCAGTCATTCAATGAACTGTTGTAAGTCGAAGACTACCTGTATTTATTGATAAAGTTTCACGACTAGTTCCCTTCCAAAACTCTGGTCTCTAGCCACAGTCATCCCTATCTTCAAAAAAGGAGACCCCAGCCTAGTTGAAAATTACAGACCTATTTCTCTATGTTGCGTCTCATGCAAAGTAATGGAATCTATCATAAACCAATCCATTACACTCCACCTTGAAACTAATAACCTACTCTCTAATAAACAATTTGGTTTCAGAAAAAAATTGTCTTGTAACTTACAACTTCTCCTTGATCAACCTTGATCAAGGAAAAGCAATAGATGCAATCTACATAGACTTCTGCAAAGCTTTTGACTCAGTAGTACATGACAAACTTCTCTTAAAACTAAAATCCTACGGCATTTCAGGACCTCTTCACAATTGGATAAATGCCTTCCTATCAAACAGACAACAAGTGGTCAAAATTGGCAACGCTCTATCAAATCCTGTTCCTTTCAAAAGTGGCGTTCCCCAAGGTAGTGTTCTTGGACCAACGCTCTTCATACTATACATAAATGATCTCTGTGACCTTATTTCAAGTTATTGTGTTCTCTTTGCTGACGACGTCAAACTATTCAATACCACTAACAATACTTCTACCCTTCAAGATGACCTTGACTTTGTTTCCGATTGGTCTAAAACTTGGCAACTTCAAATATCAACCACCAAATGCTCAGTCTTACATATTGGTAAAAAGAACCCTAACATCAAGTACAAGCTTGATGGACATTACCTTACTGATGACCCCCTCCCTGTCAAAGACCTTGGAGTTTTCATATCAAATGACCTAAATGCCCACTGCAACTACATAGCAAAAAAAGCTCTAAGAGTTGTAAACCTAATTTTACGTAGCTTCTTTTCCAAAAACTCTACACTACTAACCAGAGCCTACAAAATATTTGCCAGACCTATTCTTGAATACAGCTCATCCGTCTGGAACCCATACCACATCTCTGACATTAATACAATTGAACGTGTCCAGAAATATTTTACTAGAAGAGCTCTTCGCTCCTCTGAAAACAACAAAATACCTTATACCACCAGGCTTGAAATCCTGGGATTAGAAAACTTAGAACTCCGCCGACTCCGACATGATCTGTGTTTAACAACAGAATCATCTATTGTAATATCCTTCCTGTAAAAGACTACTTCAGCTTCAATCGCAACAATACAAGAGCAAACAATAGATTCAAACTTAATGTCAACCGCTTCAAACTTGATTGCAGAAAATATGTCTTTTGTAACAGAGTTGTTAACGCTTGGAACTCACTACCTGACTCTATAGTCTCTACTCAAAACCCCAAAATCTTCAACCAAAAATTGTCTACTATTGACCTCACCCCATTCCTAAGAGGACTATAAGGGCGTGCATAAGAGCACAAAAGTGCCTACCGTTCCTGTCCTATTGTTCCCTTCATTATAGTATTATATGCATACTTTTATTTATACTTTTACTTATATATACTTTTTCTCTCATGATGGGTTATTGTTTATGTTGATGATTGTATATACTGTTGTGAAAAATGAAATTAAAAAAAAGTTTTTACTGTTATGAATTCATCTGAAATACTTGCAGTTGAGAAACAGTCAAGTCAGAACTAGCCAAACTTCTCCAAAGACAGATTTTCCCTGCAACAACTAAAAGAATCTCTTGTGCAAGGTAAGTAAAGTACAATTATTTCAACTTAATTTAAATTATTTTATTCAGGTGCTGCTCAACTCCATATGACTCATAATGTAACAAAAAAGCAATAATTCAAAACAAAGCCAGCAAACTAAATAATGAATAAGTAGTTGAAGAATAAGATGGAGAATCTCTCCAAAAACAAACCTCATGAGGCTCACTAGCCACCCTAGATCAAAGCCACCCTAGATCAAAGCCTGGGAGAGTCTTCAAGGCCCCCTGGAACATTACCAGAGTGAGAGCCACCCAGACTGCAGTGAAAGTTTCATTCCACAGGGCAGGAACCGTAACTGAGAAGATATACCTTCTGGCTCCTGAAGATGGCACTGTTTATTAAAGTTACCCAAAATATATCAACCCTGGTGATTCATATCAGTCAAGCAGACTCAATGCAATACAGACAGTCCCTCAAATTACTTGAATCGCACCCTTAGTGCAGCTCATTAGGTATCACATTGGCATATCCATTATTGCCCTTGCCAGTTGAAGCTTCCAAGTGGTCAGTTAATCAATCAGTCTAGAGCTGGGTGGGACCTTGGATGTCTTTTAGTCCAACTTGCTGCTCAATGCTATACCATTTCATTTCAGTGACTGCCCAGTCTGTTTTTAAAAACCTCCAGTGATTAAGCATCTACAACTTCTGAAGGCAAGCTGTTTCACTGGTTAATTGTTCTCATTGTTTATTTTAATTCCAAGTTGCTTCTCTCCTTGATTAGTTTCCATTCATTATTTCTTGTCTTGCCTTCTAGTGCTTTGGACAATAAATTGACCCCTCCTCTTTGTGGCAGCCTCTCAAATACTGGAGTACTGTACTGCTATCATGTCCCCCCTAGTCCTTCTTTTCTCTAGACTAGCCAAACCCAAATCCTGAAACCATTCTTCATATGTTTTAGTTTCCAGGCTTTTCATCTTAGTTGCTCTTCTTTGTACTTTTTCCAAAGTCTCAACATCATTTTTGTAATGTGGTAACCAAAACTGAATGAAGTATTCCATGTGTGGCCTTACTAAGGTTTTATAAAGTGGTACTAATACTTCACGGTCTTCAAGGTGCATTGCAATAATCAAGTCACGAAGTGATTAGGGCATGAATGACTATCTGAAGGTCTCCAAATCTATGAAATGGCACAACTGGTGTACCAGATGAAGCTATGCAAATGCCTTCTTGGTCACAGCAGCCATCTGATCATCCACAGAGCTGATGCTGCACTCTATTATAATTCAGTCAACCTAACTGGAGTTAATGCCCAAATCCAGCCAAATGTGGCTTATTTAATAAATCATTGTTAAACAATGGTTTAACGCTATCAGCAAAAAAGCAAAAATTAAAAAGATTGAAACCAGAACAAAAAAAGTTGTTAGAAGAAAGACTGCACACATAAAGTAGAAAAAGTCTGGTTTAAGTTAATTTTTTTTAAAAAAAGAAGTCATTCTTTAGCTGAAAAAGAAAAAGGAGATTTCTAAGATGACTCACAAAGATTAATAATATTCAGGTCAAAAGAGGAAAACAAAAAGGTACACAACTTTATCAAAATATTATTACTTTTGGTCCTGCTTGTAAGTTTTCCATTGACCTCTGCCTCTCAATAATGGAAAACAGGAAGCTGACTAACCGAAAGGTCACATTCAGCAGGGCCTTTTTTATGTGTGGAGGTGGCGGATAATACTGGATCACTTTAATTTAGAAAAAAAAATGGGTGAGAGAGATCATAGTAATAAAATTTGTTTTTATTATTGGCAATCAATACAAAGGTGATCGAGACACTGTCCCTCTTTCATCAGCAGGATAACTTTCTGGAAGCAGAATGGTCATGGGGAAAGGAAAAGAAAGATTGAGTTTAAACATGGGGATGCTTCATAATATTAGAGAAAAGTAGCTTGATGATTAAGCATTTTATAGATTGAATAAGGGGGGGAACAGAAAATTTAAATAGTAATTACAATTTGTTTACTGCAATATCCTTCCTGTAAAAGACTACTTCAGCTTCAATCGCAATAATACAAGAGCAAACAATAGATTCAAACTAAATGTCAACTGCTTCAAACTTGATTGCAGAAAATATGACTTCTGTAACAGAGTTGTTAACGCTTGGAACTCATTACCTGACTACATAGTCTCTACTCAAAATCCCAAAACCTTCAACCAAAAACTGTCTACTATTTACCTCACCCCATTCCTAAGAGGACTATAAGGGGTGTGCATAAGAGCACAAAAGTGCCTACCATTCCTGTCCTATTGTTCCCTTCATTATATCGAATTAACATAGCTATGCATACTTTTACTTATATATATATATATATTTCTTTCATGATGTGTTGTTTTATTTATGACGATGTTTGTGTATACTATTGTGACAAAAGAAAAAGAAAAAAGAAAAAGAAATGGCAAATGGATCCATGAGGAAAATGAAAGACAGAAGTGCCCTGTAGGTTTTTTTAAAAAGTTACCTGTTAACTTTTGCATTTGCTGGTTTATTTTTCTGTATTTTTCTGTATTTTTCTATATTATGACCTTTATGTTTATCTGCAGTATGTGTAGAATTTTATTAAACTATATGTACAAATGTGCACATCATGCTTGTGTACATACAGAGACGTAATTTATAAATATATAAATGTTACCATTTATTTATTTATTTATTTATTTATTTATTTAATTTGATTTTTATACCGCCCTTCTCCCGAAGGACTCAGGGCGGTGTACAGGCATAATAAAAAACCGACAATACAATATACAGATTTAAAATACGATTTAAAAAACTTATTTAAATTAGCCCAATAATTAAAATTTACCATACTAAAACCCCGTTTAAAATTAATAAATTTAAGATTAAAATCCCAATTTAAGCCAGCCCCGCGCGGATAAAAAGGTGAGTCTTGAGTTTGCGACGAAATGTCCGAAGGTCAGGTATTTGGCGTAAACCCGGGGGAAGCTCGTTCCAGAGTGTGGGAGCCCCCACAGAGAAGGCCCTTCCCCTGGGGGCCGCCAGCCGACATTGTTTGGCGGACGGCACCCTGAGAAGTCCCTCTCTGTGAGAGCGTACGGGTCGGTGGGAGGCATATGGTAACAGCAGGCGGTCCCGTAAGTACCCAGGTCCTAAGCCATGGAGCGCTTTAAAGGTCATAACCAACACCTTAAAGTGCACCCGGAAGGCCACAGGCAGCCAGTGCAGTCTGCGCAGGAGCGGTGTTACATGGGAGCTACGTGTAGCTCCCTCTATCACCCGCGCAGCTGCATTCTGGACTAACTGAAGCCTCCGGCGCACTTCAGGGGAGCCCCATGTAGAGCATTACAGTAATCCAAGCGAGAGGTAACGAGCGCATGAGTGACTGTGCATAAGGCATCCCGATCAAGGGGCGCAACTGCCGAACCAGGCGAACCTGGTGGAAGGCCCTCCTGGAGACGGCCGTCAAATGGTCTTCAAACGACAGCCGATCATCCAGAAGGACACCCAAGTTGCGCACCCTATCCTTTGAGGCCAGTAACTCGCCTCCAACAGCCAGCCGCGGCTGCAGCTGACTGAATCGGGGTGCCGGCATCCACAGCCACTCCGTCTTGGAGGGATTAAGCTTGAGCCTGTTTCTCCCCATCCAGACCCGTACAGCCTCCAAACACCGGGACAGCACTTCAACAACTTCATTGGGGTGGTCCGGGGTGGAAAAGTACAGCTGAGTGTCGTCAGCGTACTGCTGGTATCTCACCCCGAAACCACTGATGATCTCACCCAACGGCTTCATGTAGATGTTGAACAGCAGGGGCGAGAGAATCGACCCCTGTGGGACCCCACAAGTGCGGCCCTCGCGGTCGACCTCTGCCCCCTGTCAACACCGTCTGCGACCGGTCGGAGAGATAGGAGGAGAACCACCGATACGGTGCCTCCACTCCCAATCCCCCCAACCGGCGCAGCAGGATACCATGATCGATGGTATCGAACGCCGCTGAGAGGTCTAATAGGACCAGGGCAGAGGAATATCCCCTGTCCCTGGCCCTCCAGAGATCATCCACCAATGCGACCAAAGCTGTCTCCGTGCTGTATCCGGGTCGGAAGCCGGACTGGAACAGGTCTAGATAGACATCTTCATCCAGGTGTTGGGGCAGCTGTCGCGCCACGGCACTCTCTACAACCTTCGCAACAAAGCGAAGGTTGGAGACTGGACGATAATTACCCAAAATAGCTGGGTCCAAAGAGGGCTTCTTAAGGAGGGGTCTCACCACCGCCTCTTTCAAGGCGGCAGGGAAAACCCCGTCCAACAACGAAGCGTTGATAATCCTCTGGAGCCAGCCTCGTGTCACCGCCTGAGTGGCCAGTACCAGCCAGGAAGGGCACGGGTCCAGTAAACATGTCGTGCCGTGAAGCCTCCCCAACAACCTGTCCACGTCCTCGGGAGCCACAGGGTCAAACTCATCCCAAATGTGCTCAACAAGACGTGCCTCCTCTCCCTCGCTTGGATCATCCCAAATTCGGTCCAGACCGTCCCTCAGCTGAGCGATTTTATCGTATAGATAACCACTAAACTCCTCGGCTCGTCCCTGCAAAGGGTCATCCCGCACCTCCTGATGTAGGAGAGAGCGGGTCACCCGAAACAGGGCGGCCGGGCGGTTATCTGCCGACGCAATGAGGGTGGAGGCGTAGGAGCACCTCGCTTCCCTCATTGCCACTAGGTAGGTCCTAGTATAGGTCCTAACTAGTGTCCGATCAGCTTCGGAGCGACTGGACCTCCAGGTGCTCTCTAGGCGTCTTCTCCGGCGTTTCATCTCCCTCAGCCCCTCGGAGAACCAAGGGGCCAGACGAGATCTACGCCGGGTCAGAGGCCGCAAAGGCGTGACATGATCCAGGGCCCCGGCCGCGGCCCGCTCCCAGGCCACGACCAGTTCCTCAGTCGTGCCGTGGGCCAGATCCTCAGGGAATGGCCCAAGCTCCGTCTGGAACCTCTCAGGGTCCATCAGGCGCCTGGGACGGAACCATCGTATAGGTTCCGTCTCCCTGCGGTGGTGAATAGCGGTTCGGAAGTCTAGGCGAAGGAGAAAATGATCCGACCATGACATTGGTTCTGTTACTAAATCATCTAATACCAGATCATTTAACCACTGTCCAGAGATATAAATCAGATCTAGCATGCCTCCCCCTGTGTGCGTAGGGCCATCATTTACTCGAATCAGGTCCAAGGCCGTCATGGAAGCCTGGAACTCCCGAGCTGCCGTCGATGACAGGCCAACTGATGGCAAGTTGAAATCCCCCATAACTATAAGTTTGGGGGTCTCAACCGCCACAGCAGCCAGTACCTCCAACAGCTCGGGCAGGGCTGTGGTCACGCAGCAAGGAGCCAGGTACGCGATCACCAAGCCCAACTGATTCCTATAGCCCCAGCGCACACAGAGGGATTCGCAGCCGGCAATCTGAGGAACAGTGGTCTCCCTCGGCTCTAGATCTTCCTTAATAACAACCGCCACCCCCACCTACCTTGGACTCGGCTGATGAAATGCTCGGAAGCCTGGAGGGCACATCTCAACAAGGGGGACCCCCCCCTCAGGGCCCAACCAGGTCTCCGTAATGCCCATGAGGTCCGCGGATCCCCCCTGAATAAGGTCACAAATCAGGGGAGCCTTATTTACCACGGACCGGGCATTACATAACATCAGCCGAAGGTCCAAGCTCTGAGGATCATGGCCACCCGAGGCAGGTAGGGACTGAGGGCGAGCACGTGATCGCTCTCAGACATCGAACACGTGCCCCCATAACTCGATACGGCCCCTCCCCCCGCCATATCTGCCTCTCCCACTCACCGTACAGATCGAACAGCCCTCTAGATCTGGAACGTCCTCCCCCCTGCCTTCAGACAAGATGGCGTAATGTCGCGAACTAGCACAGGGGCTGGATCCCTCCCCGACGGGTCCTCCCCCACCGTCAAATCCCTCCCCTTAAAAACCCTTATTTAAAAAACTATTTAAAAAACCCCACAAATTCTTCTTAGCCGCATGCCACCTCTCTGGGTCCCAAGACCCTTCGTTAAGGTAAGCCCTCGATAGCTTGGAGGGCCATTCCTGCGAGGCGGGGGAACCTCGCAGTCGTAGTAGTTCGGCAAATGAATATCTCATGGAGAGATAGTCCCAAAAGTCGTGGCAAAATGTCCATCCTTAGCCGTCAAGATGTACGCCGTCCATGCCTCCACCCCTAAGTCGGCAGATTATCCTCTGGATCCAATATGGCCCCACATGCCGCTCTGCTGCTGTTAAAATTGTCCAGGCCAACCACCTCTCCGTCGCTGATGGAAAGAATAGCTCAAAGAGAGGTGAACCGCTGATGACGGTTGCGGTATGTTGGCAGGCCATAACAAAAGTCAGAGTAGGGGGGAAAGCGATGTTCCAGTCCATGACCATGAAGGGGGGGGAGGGGGCGCTGTTCATGCCCATACGAGTCCCATCCCAGCACCAAAACTTAATAGCAACCCGAACACCCGGTGTCCAGCATACCACCATTAACATCCTCCGTCGGTGTTCGGGCGCCTCAGCCATTGTTAGTGTCCTTTGTTGATGTCCAATTGGTATCTGTGGCCACAACGGCCCGAAAGCTGCTGATTCATGCCGGGCGTCTCCGCAGACCCCCCCCCAACATGGCCGCCGCCGTTCGCTGCCTAAGGGCAAACTCCGGCTCCGTGCTCGGCAGCCGAGAGTTCAATGAGGCCCGAAGACCTCGCTCTCGGTGGCCGAGAGGATGACAAGACCGGGGCCCGAAGACAAACAGCTGGGCGAGCGGCTAAACGGCATCGTAGCCGAGGACTTCCAGCCGCTGTTCAACACCCCCCAACATGGCCGCCGCCGTTCGCTGCCTGAAAACAAACTCCGACTCCGGCTCCATACTCGGCAGCCGAGAGTTCAAAGAGGCCCGAGGACCTCGCTCCCGGTGGCCGAGAAGATGACAAGACCGGAGCCCGAAGACAAGCAGCTGGGCGAGCGGCTGAACGGCATCGTGGCCAAGGACTTCCAGCCGCCGACTCCACAAGATTTCAGGAAGCCGCCATAACGCGCATGCGCAGAAAAACAAGTTAAATGTTTCAGCTGGATTCCACAAGTCAAAGAGGGGAAGCCAGTTTCACTTAATGACTGCATGATTCACTTAACTGCAAAGATTCACTTAACAAACTGTGACAAAAAAAGGTCACAAAGTGGAACAAAACTTAAAAAGTGCCTTGCTTAAGGCAAAAATTTAGGCTCAGTTGTGATCATATGTCAAGGGCTACTGGCTTGTGATCCTATGTCAAGGAATTTTTTCCTTTCAAATAATGTGTTGTTCTTCAATGTAAATATACATTTATTAGCACATCTAATCTTGGTCCAAGCAAAACAGTTACAGGGTTCTAAAATATTTATATGAGCTATATTCAAAAGAAGCTAAAAGCTAAATATAAGTACTTTCTCAAAATCCCCACATTGTTTAAAAAATACTTCCATAGTTAAACATGTTTCAAAGGTTTATTTAAAAAAAATAACATTTCCACCGTATTTCAATATTATCTGTTTTATCAAATATTAAGGAATCTTTCCTGACTTCCTGTGTAGGTAAATATGAAGTACATTTATGTAGGTAAGTGCTATTCTAAGTATGAAGTAAAATGTATAGGCATGCAAGAAGTGCAAAATGTATGGAAAATAATGTGCATAAAAGAAATGTATTTGTATTTGTATAGAAATGTCATATGCTTCTATTTAGAACCAGAAATGAAAATATTAGAAAACTTACAATCAGAATGTATCTACAAAACTTAAAACAATGCAAGTGCATAATAATAATAATAATGTTTCCTTTTATTTGTGTATACTATTTAAACATTACTGGCAAACATTTATTGATACTTCAAAATGCAAGCAGTTTTTGCAACAGCAATAGTAATTTCTTGTTACTTGGATAGCCCACTTATATCCCATTTTATAAAGAAAGCACACAGTAGGGGCCCATTAAAAATGATCAAAGCCAGAGGGCCTATAGATAATTTGCATAGCAAGATTAATAAAAATGTACATACATATGCATGGTCATATCCTTTTTCCAAATAGCATTATAATTTAATCCACTACTGGCCACATAAAGCACACAAGCAAACAGTTGGAACAAATTCTCAATAGCCCTCCAATATTTTTTTTTAAATTTTCCCTTTTCCTTCTCCTTCTCTTCCTCCTCCTCCTCTTGCTTCAAGCATTCATGTTAAACCCCACTGTGGAAAAATTTGTGGACAATGAAGTGAAACAAGAAGTTGTGGGCAAGAAAGGAACTAATTACAGCACCATCGGCAGCCTTAATATTTCTTCAATTTAAATTCCCTATCCCAAAGCTATTTTTCCTCTTGTATAAAGCAGCACTCAAGCTTCCTTACATACTTGCACATAACATTATGTTAGTCTTCTAGGCCTTCTGGAAAGATATATATAGGCATACAAAATTTAATTATGATAAAAATTTGGTGAGAATGCATGAGTTATGTTTAATAAGAATGTAATAGATAAATAATCTCAAACCTTTCAATCCATTATTTTAACTTTCCCAACAAGATATGCTCCCAAGATACGTTTGGTTGTGCCAGGTTGGTAGAAACTTGACTTTGATATGACACAACTCAACATAACATAACCTCGTTGGGCCATGAAAAATAGAATAGAATAGAATAGAATAGAATTTTTATTGGCCAAGTGTGATTGGACACACAAGGAATTTGTCTTGGTGCATATGCTCTCAGTGTACATAAAAGAAAAGATACGTTCATCAAGGTAAAAAGTTCCCGCTCATCCATCTTCCCATTTGCAATTCACATTGCCACTATCCCAAGTCAAAGGTTTTGCTTCCTGAGACAATTATTGAATAAATTCACAAACATCTCTTTTCCTTCTTGCCTTTAAAATGGAAGATTATATTACATTCAATAATATATTAAAAATATTCCTCACTCTTATCATAACAGCAATCATCAGTTTAAAAAAAACACCTGTCCCTATTCCAACTAATGTGAGAATTTAAAGTCCTTAAAGCATATAGATGATCATCATGTGAGAATAAAATCCCATGTGACAAAGTGACATGTGAATGGTTCTGGGGAAGATATTATATATGTAGCTTTAGTTATCTGTCCATTGCTAAAAATAGTTCCCAAAAGTCATGTTCAACTGCTATGATTTCCTGGACATGTCAGCCTAGTATACCTGACAATAGAAAGGGTATCTTCTTCCAAAATATTTTTGTTTGTTTGTTTCCCAGATAAGCCCACAGACTTTTATTTCATAGCAGCCTCCAGGCAAGTTCTACCTAGGCTCAAATCTGCTTAGGTTTTTAGTTTAGACAAGATCAGACAAGATTGGCTTGCTTTTATTAGATTATTCTGGCTTATAATAAATAAACCTGTTTATTCTTCAACACTGCACATTAATTTATAGGCCCAAATCTGCATTTTCTTAAAGTAAGTCATCTCATCCCTTGATTAGTTTAGCTACCCCTGTGACTTTTTAAAAAAAAACAACACCTGAATCTAGTGAGAGATTGAGAATCAATAAAAGAAGGCATTTTATTGAAGGATCAATAAAAGAAGGTATTTTTCCACATAATGTGTAGTTAACTTTTGCTATGTTAATAGAAGTTATGTGATGATTTACAAAACTTCCAATGCTCATTAGACAAATGAGACAGCAATCATTTCACATGGTAGAAAAAAAACATCATGCAACTTCATATGATTTGTATTGGCAACAACATTTAAAGAATGAGAAATAATAAATCATTGGGTCTGCTTGTTATTTGGGTCCTCTTTACTTTTAAAGTAGTAAATATTTAAAAAATACACATTATGGAGGACAGTGATGCTATCTGGTAATGTTGGGGGTGACATCAGAGGTGGGATTTACTTACCATCCCTACCGGTTCGCAAATGTGAGTGAGCACCTCTGGGCATGCGCACAGCCTTCTGCACATGTGCAGTAGTTGCACATTATGTCCGGGTGGGTGGGCGGATGTCCCGCAATCATCACGCGATCCGGACAGAACCAGCTGAATCCCACCACTGGGTGACATGGACATTGTGTTGCCAACCTTTGGACATCCTGCTGCCAGCCCTGGGACAAATACACAGGGGAAAAGGGTACTTATTATTTTCCAGATCAGAAAGAATATGCCTCTGAATAGCTTTCAATGGAACACACTGCTCTCATGTTCTGCTTGAACTGCTGAAAATAATATTCTGGATTAGAAGGGCCTTTAGTCTAATTCAAGGAGACTTTTCTTCTCCTCTTATAATGCTATGTGATACATTATCATTTTCCTAACAGTCCCAAGCACAGAATTTGCCTTAGCTGCCTTCACATTGGCTTGACCCTTTTATTGATTTTTATTCATAGGCCCAAGAACTCCTTCATATCAGTGAGTCTTAGCATTAGTTGAAAGGTGTGGACAGAATTTGTTTAGCTTTAATATGCCTCACTTTATACTAAATTTTATTTTCATTGAATGGAAATAGATTTGTTACAGGGATCCCTCTCTCCTTGTTTCTGTTGATAGCTGTAGTGACCAAATAGAGGTTGATTTCCTTCTTCCTCACAACAAAAACTATGTATGCTGCAGCATCTTTTTGTATCAAGAAACAACTACCATATTTTTCGGAGTATAAGACACTCCAGAATATAAGATGCACATTAGTTTTTGGAGAGAAAACAAGAAAAAAATTTTTGCCTTTGCCTACCAGCATCCATCGGTATTCATCTGTCAGCAAACAGCCTGGTCAGCTTCATCACGTTATCACAGCCTGATTTAGAACAAACAGCTGACTGGCAGTTGGATCAGCCTCTGGGAATTCCGCCAATCAGCTTCTCCAGGCTGCGGAGATCACCAGAGTCCATTGTCGCCTCTACACATCACATTTCTTGCCTCCGTGCATCACATTTTTGGCCTTTGCATGCTCCATTTTAGACACATTCCAGGCTGTGGGGATCGCCACAGCACATTGCTGCCAATCGCCATCTCTGCGGATCACATTTTTTACCTCCACACATCGCGTTTTCAGCGTCTGCAAAACCCATTTTTTGCCACCCTGTGTCGCATTTTTGGGCGGTTCCAGGCAGCAGAGATCACTGCTGCCGTCACCACCAATCCCCACCACCTGAAACCGACCAAAAATATGATGCAGAGGCCAAAAATGGGGCATGCAGAGCCCAAAAAGCGACATGCGGAGGCGGTGATTGGCAGCGGTGTACTGTGGTGATCCCCGCAGCCTGGAACGGATCTAAAATGGGGCATGCAGAGGCTGAAAATATGACATGCGGAGACCAAAAACAGCCAGCAGGTGGGGTCCGGCGGTTGGGCAGGGCTTTGGCAACATTCGGTATATAAGATGCACCACAATTTTCACCCATTTTTAGGGGGGGGAGTGCATCTTATACTCCAAAAAGTATGGGTAATCTTCTTGTATACCATTGCTTCCTTCCTGTGGCTACATTTTGTAAAAACATTTTATTCCAATCATGTCCCCCACTGCAGATTTCAGGAATGAAGGACAACATAGAGGAAAAGGTTTCAATCACATTCACTTTGTTTAAAACCTACTATTTATTATGCAGGTTCCATCATTAGCAACTACTACGATTTTTTTAGTTTGTCACTCAGATGGCATTTTACAAAGGAGACAGGTTCATTAAATTGAAGTAAGGAAAAGAAAACCCTCAAAAACATTTTCACTGGTTTAAAAAATATGCTTATTGAAAATGAAACTATTCCAAAGATATAACTTTTTTTAAATACATGCCTTTATTTATGTAATAAAAATAATTTTAGATTTTAATTCTAAACATGCTTATACTTGCTTGAAAATAAATATCTTAACTCAGTAAGGACTGTTTTTGAATAGGCATGCATTGGATTGCCCTTTAGACACATAAAGGATTGCACTGTAGTCTTCTCTTCTTTTTTAAAAATAAAAAATACAGATGACATATACCATTTTAGATAATGTGAAGAAGAAAAGCTATGATAAAATTATTTGTAATCCTTTCATTATAAAGTTTTAAGCTGGTTGATAATTGATAAACCAAGTTATTAAAATGTTTTTTTAAGATTTATCTGCATGTCCCCACTCCATTCTGCCCTCTTTTAACATATATTTTATTTTATTTCTTAACTATTATTTACAAAATCTGTACTGTATATGATAAACCTTTATATGTTGGTCAGCTATAGGGGCAGCATATAAATTTAATAATAAATATTTTTCTCTTCTCAGGGTAGTCACCAATAAATACACTGTATAGCAGGGGTGTCAAACTCATGTCATCACAGCATTGTCACGTGATGTATCACGACTTGTTTCCCTTCGCCAAGCCGGGCCTGGGTGTGGCCAGCGCATGACGCATCCGGACTGCAGCCCGCGGGTTTGACAGCGCTGCCATATATCTTTTTAAGCATTATCATTCTAATGTTCAAGAAATTAATATTGTAATTAGCCGCTACATATTCTTTGAAATATTGCTTGGTGTTCCAATTTAACAAATCCATTGTTATTTTTATGCTACTATAGCATTATTCCAAAGATACCTATGTGCAAATAATCAGCTTCAATTGGTATTTCTGCATGTGGGATTTTGCTATTCAATTACATTTTTATTAATGCTGGTTCATACTTGCTCCAGTAAATACATGGTCTAGGAGGAGAAGATTATTAGCTACTTACAACATATTGAGTATCTCACTGTGTATTAATTCTGAGATTTTTTTTATGAATGTAGGGAAAACTCTTCTAGATCAGTTAACAATCCTTTTGTTCACTATCTGGTTTTCCACTAAGATAACTTATATGATTTTTGGAAGTCCCACAGCAGAACGTACAGGCAATAGGCCACTCAGTATTGATCCCAAAAAATTGTTATTCTGTCATATATTATCTCTGAAGTTGGCGGTTGCTTGCAGCTATCCTATTATTTTCTTAGCTTGTGCTGGAGTCCTATTCTGTTTCCATATGTGGAAGGCAAAGCAGTTAATCTAGTCTTGATTTGTGGCCACAGCAAATAACCCACAAGTATTTCTTTCTGCCTAGTAGTTTGAGAATTAGTTCAGCCCCGGAAAACAGAATTACAGATTTGCTTGATGTTTAATATGTGCAAAACGGTTTATTTAGCTCAGTACAACATATTTAGCAGATATGAACATATCCTATAATCTATAGCAGTGTTTTCAATCCATCCAATCAAATTCTGACTCATAATTTGATTCCCCCACATCTGATCTGAAAAGTTGGAAGATGATCCAGGAAAGATACTGAAGGTCAAAGAGGAACAAGCAGAAGGGAAAATCCTATTTTTCTTCAAATATTAGACTTTTCACCTTGAAATCACTGGAAATGGGAAATCTACTACCAAATGTTGCCATAGAAAGATTAAGGCATTGGTCAGACTGCCAAAAAAGGATTGGCAGCACATGTTTCCTACAAACAATGAGCTGCCAATTGATAATGTATACAAATATATGTCTGTCTTTCATATTTTTTCTTTGGATTCACAGTTTCTTCTTTAAGCTGACTTCAGATCTGGAACAGATTTTATCTGAAGCATTTATTGTATGAATTACTCCTACTAAAATGTTCATTTAAATCATTCTTAGAAAAAGGTTCATGGGTCAAAGTTGCATCACTTCTGAAATACACTTCACAAGTTTTACAGTGGGTTTTTTTGTTTCCTTCTCTCCAAAAGTATTTGGATTTGAATGTGGGCCTGCTGTTTGTTAAATAATGTAAAGCCTCTGTTGTATGTTGGAAGGAGATAAGGGCTGTTTATCAGAAAGGCAGAATGGGGAAAAGAGAAAATTAAAGCCAGCACATCCATTCTGTACAGACTGCAAAACTTATTTTCATGCACAATGAAAGTGTTCAGTTTAAATACTCTTGTGCATTAACAAGCTCTATTCCATGAGTATGTCTCAATCTATACATTTTTACTATTTATTTAGGATATATATGCAAAACATGCCAATATTTGGGGTAACTTGTTCAGACACAATCACATCCAGGCCAAGAATTTAAATATATAAAAGGAGAGAGCTGCAACACGTGTCTGCACAGATTGAAGTTCAATGCATGACTCTGTGAATATCTCCTGTTGACTCAAAAGCATCAGAGCTCTAGTTTTGAGTGGTACAAGAGCATCATTTTCGGGTCTTCTGAAGAAGAAAAATTCTCCACAAAAAACTCATAAAGAGTAATAATTTTTTTAAAAAAAATACATTTAAAAAAACTATGAAGCAAAAGTGCAAAAAAGAGCAAGTATTTTTCCACCAATTATGTTTAAGAAATCTTTATGTCAGGTTCCGGAATGGCGCTTTGAAATAAGACTGCAGGCAACTGAGTTCTTAATTGTGGATATCGTTATCAGGCCCCTCTGGCACATTCCAACAATCACCAACTAGCAAAGTGAGATATTGTCAGCACTTTTGCACAATGCTCCCCACCACCGTCTTAAAAGCTCCCGTGCTCCACCTGTGACTCCACCCCTTGGCCCCGCCCCTATCTCACATTTCTTCTACAGTTAACCCACATCTGACCAACTCCACTTTTCCTCCTGGCTCATCAGACCAGCCGAAGCTTGGCTTGGCTTGGCTCTGTGCAGGCAAGGCCCTGAACTTCAGCTGTTTCTGGGGCCTGCCTCTTAGCTGTGCAGTGGTAGCACAGGCTCTGGTGGCGATCACAGTGGCAGCAGCAGGCTTCTGATGCCTAGGCTGGGCAATCAGACGTACTTCTGAGCGTCAGCAGGTCAGCTCCCTGGTCCTGCCTGAATGTCAGCCCCAAGCCGCAAAGCACAGTGCAGCAGGGCTGACACTTTACCTTTAACTTGAGCATCAAAGGAACATTTATACAAATTTATTTACTTCAAATGCACTTGAACTACATTTTGCAAATAAATTATTTTCTTACAAACGAAGTATTTCTTTACCTTAAACAAACAGATCAGTACCCATGCTATCATATAAATCAGGTAGTCTAATGTAATTCAGCAAAATGATATCACACCAGATGTAGGCCTCTCACAAAGGGGATGGCTATATCTCTTATAGGCAGCAACAGTACTGATAATTAAGGGTAACTTTAATTTAAGAAACAACCTGAAAAGTTCTTCATCTATAAAATACTGGCTAAAAGAAATATTTTTCTAGATTGACATAGCCACACAAGTCAAATCCTACAAAAGAAAATGAAGTAAACATCAGCACATAGCTAGCAACTATTTAGTTGTTAATTAGTAATTAACTCCATTTTATTTTAGTACAAGCAATGAAGGTAGGACGAATTGCTCAAGGGTATATGCAATTTTCTGTAAATCGTCTGCAGTACTGGGAAATGAACCCATAATATCTTGCCATATCTACAGTTCCTTGATTCTATAAAAAATCCCTTTTTAAATTACGGTAATCTTCTACAGCTAGAAATTTTATGTAGAATTATAAATATTAGGATTTTTTTTCATAAGAACATTTATAGGCAAAGCTTCAGTTGAAGAATTTTTTATATTTTTAAGTTGATCATAATTTTCCGTAATGAAAGGAATCTCAGGTTTATTCTACAAATTAATCTTTGTATTCCACCTCCTTTGGAGGGAAGTATAAGTTTATTAAATTCAGGAAGAGGCTTTATGTGCTAATTTAAACGAAAGATAAATACAGAGTACTGTGTGCCTTTTTCACCTCAAATTATTGATAATCCATGCTGTGTATGTAATTTTTAAGAGGCATCTAAAGCTAGGAGCTAACCTTAACTTCCTTTTTCTCAGTTGACTTTAAGTCTTCATTTTTCAGAGGCTTAGAAAATGGTTCTTTAAATATTACAGAACTATGGAGATTATATTAGCATGGATGATGTGAAGAAACCAATTGCCGGGAGTTATGCTTATATTTAGAAAATGCTTATATTTAGAAAATAATATAATTCACTACCTTTTGAATTAGAAAATAAACTTATGGTTGTTTTCCTAATAAGAATTATTTCAATGTATTTAACAGTAATTGTTGAAACAAATTTCAGTACTTCGTGCAATACAAAAGATAGCAAGGAATTTGCTCATGATCACATGGAGCTCAATGAGTGAACAAGGAAAACAAACAGGATTTTGTCAATAATTGTAATTCTTGCTTAATGTTAGCAAATGGGATCAGCAACTCTGCTGCTGTCATAAATGCAACATCACATAACCACGCCAACTTACATGGCAGTTCTGACAGTTCTGTGAATCCAGTATAGCCATTAGGTGAATCCAGTATAGCCATTAGGCGCATCACCATTTGCAACCTTCTACTGGCTTCCCTGTTGACTTTGCTTGTTGAAAACTGACAGTGAAGGTTCCAAATGGTAATCACATGACTATGGATTGATGCAGCCTTTTTCATTGCAAGCCAGCTGCCAAACTCTTGAATTGTGGTCACATGACCATAGAGATACTGCAACAGCTGTACTACAACATAACTACAAGAGCCAGGCTTAAGTCCTTCATTAAGCATTGTCATAACTCCAAATGGATGCTGAGCAAGCAGTTATTAAGCAAGAACTACATATAGAGTTAGCAGTGTGGAAGAAATAATTTAAAGCCTCTGACCTGAATTTTCCATCCTCATGCATAGTCCAATCCATAACTCCTTATGGATTGTTCCCTAGGACTTTAAGAGAGTAAAGGACCACACTTGTACTTCAGAAAGCTAAAATAGAAATGCTGAAAGTACAGAATTTGGTTGTCTTTGAAAGAGACAAAGAAGAGTAGGTTGGTGAGATAAAGCAACCAGTTGTGTATGGAGAAAGTGATACCAAAACAATTGGTGGAATGAGCAAAGAGACTTGAAAGCTACTACAGCTGTGAAAGGAGTAGCTGAGTCTTACAGCCTCATAAGTCATCCAAATACATAAACCAGCTACAGCCAGTGAGCTAGCAACAAGTAATTATAGTTTTTTTCCTCCTATGAACTGATAATTTTGTGCATAAGATTTTGTGCATAAGAGCACAAAAGTGCCTACCGTTCCTGTCCTATTGTTCCCTTTCATTATATCAAATTAACATAGTTGTTGCATACTTTTGCTTATATATATGTTTTTCTTATATATATATATATGTTTTTCTTTTATGATGTGTTGTTGTTTTATGTCGATGTTTATGTATACTGTTGTGACAAAATGAAATAAGGACTGAGAACTAGAAAAGCAATTCAGTAAAAGGGAGAAATTACAGGACTTCTTCAAGCTTCTACAGCTTCTACAAAGCTGAAAGATAGAAGATCATATAGGGCTAAGTGTAGGATAAAAGAAAACCATGTACTTTCAAGAAAACACCAGGAAGGAAAAAAATTCCAGTCCTTAAAGAGAGAAAGGGAGCTAGAGAAAGAACAGTGACATTATTGCCTTATTGTTGGAAAATGTGGTATTGGTGGAAAAATTGTAATCTGTAAGTTTAAATATCATTTTTCATTTATAGCTAAAACAGTGCCACTTATATTATTAGGCGCAGATATGTCCAATAGTTGTGTGTTTTAGGTTTAACACATTACTATATTTTGTATAATAAATTAACCTTGTATAAATACCAAAAAAATGGCCTCCTGGTCTGTGGTTTGTACCTTAATTTAAATGAAACTCTTTCATAGAGAATTCCTAACAAATTTTCCCTCTAAATCTAAAGTTAGTATTTGCCTATCTGGAGATCTTGGGAAGTTAATGAGCAAAAAGATGGTGACTTAACACATATAAGTTAAAATGAATGTATGGAAAGCCACAGTTGTAACCACACTTCTTATTGCATGTTTCTGTTCAGCATATCATTGCAACAGAGGGTGCTGCTTGAAGAATTTAAGAAGATAAAAGAGAGAGTTTAACACATTAAAAAAAAAACCAAGATGATACAAGAAGAACTGACTGATACAATTCAAACAAAAACAACAACAACCATAACACAAACCTTGCCAGATCAAGCCATATACCATGTAATTCAGCTTATTATGTTGCACAGTGACCAACTGGATGCATTTGGGATAGGCTTGCAATACAGATAAAGTAGTATTTGAGGCTGCTATGATTTAGGAGAAAGTAAATAGCTGCCAGTACTTATAGTCATTAACATCCTGCTCTTCCATAAATCCACCCAGTCCTCTTTTGAGACTATCAAAATAGGCTGGCAACACCACTTCTGCTAGTAGTGAACTGAACAATCTTACAGCAATGAACTGAAAAAGCAATTCCATATGCCTATTCTGATCCTCTGCATTTTGTTTTAGTGAATGACCACAGCTTCTAACTTGTTCCTTCCTCCATATTATCTATGCCATATATAAATTTATATACCTCTATTATATCTCCCATTACCATTTTTAAATTCCAACATAAAAGAGCATCATTGTTATTCTCTTACCTCTTAGCTGTTCCAGTCTTTTAATTATTTTGGTTCTGCATCTTTTCTAGCTATACAATATTTGGTAATGTGCGGTATCCACAAATGTGCATAATACTCCAAGGTTTGTCTCATTATAGAGTTGTGTATGAGTATTATTATATCAGCAGGGCCAATGTACAAGAGTAACAACCAAGCCAAGTAAAAGATATTCTGCACTTCTGGAATTTAGAAACAACTTTCTGCCTCTGGCAGAGGAAACTAGGTCTGAGCCTTGAGGGGAAGAAAATTAAACATTGCAGGACCGAAACAAAATGGCTGATCCCTGAAGGCAAGAGACGATTCAGCTGTTTCCTGCCAAAAGATAAGAAAACTCCTAATTGGTTGATTTAGTACTACAAGGAATCCAAAAATTCTTTGCTGACCAGATACACTGGCTTACGAAGCATGATTTTTGCCAAGAGCAATAGCTGGAGATTAACAGAACAACTTCCATGGCTTATCAGGTATACTAACAAGGATTCCTACATGCTAATTTGTGTGGGGACAATTAATACCACTAAAAAAACTGTGATCACATCACTATATATTTTGAAGGTCTAAAACGGAAATTCAATAACCTGAAGCTCACCAGTTTTTCTTGTTCCTGAGAGATGACTGGAAAGTGGAGAAAATACTACAAATTATGACTGGCTACAAATTCTAATCTAACCTTATTTATAATCCACTTTGAAAAATTCTATTAAAAAAGGATATGTTCTTATAATAATGGAGCCCTTGAAAATACTCAGAAAAAAATCAGAAGGAATGTATAGAGTTGTAGCCATATCTTCAAAAATGGTGAAAAGAAAAACCTAAGAAATCACAACTTAGTCTGGCTCTATATCAATAAATATAAATAAATCAGTCTATTAAAATAAGGTAACAATAGTATAAAGATAAAAGTTTCCTTTTACCTTTACATGTCTGACTCTAGGGGGGCATTGCTCATCTCTGTTTCTTGGTTGAAGGAGCCAGCATTTTCCAAAGACACTTCCTGTGTCTTGGTTCTATGTCCAACATGGCTCTATACCAAAGGTGCATGGAATATTGTTACCTTCCCACCAAAATTGTACCTATTAATATACTCACCTTTGCATGCTTTTGAACTGCTAGGTGGGCAGGACCTGGGGCAAGAATGGGAGCTCACCCCATTGTGTAGCCCTTGCATCTCAAAACCGGGCTGTCAATTTTCCAGCTGACAGTCTCAGTGTCTTTAACCACTGAGCCATTGCGCCCCCTTGGAACAATAGTATAAGTTAATACTATTCACTTATTAATGAATAAATAAATTAATTCAATTAATAGTTTAACTGAAAGCATTGATTTTTCAGGAAGAATTGCATCCTTGTTGGCAGGATGATGATTAAAATATGTTGTCTTATAAGGTAAATTCTAATTAAGAGAACCTAGACTAGATAGAGTAGCATGAGTATACTTGAAAAAAACTGAACTTGCCTTGGTTGTCTAATACATTTATGGATATATGTTTATGGAATAGTTGTGCTTGACGGAATGTTAGTTGGAGATATCAATGAATATGATGTGATGTTGTCAACTGAGACTAGAATGATTGGCAGCAAGTATTGGCAGCAAGGTTGCATAATGCCATGGGGATTATGGACTAAGAAATTAATACATCAAAAGCCAATGTGTTATTATTGTTGTTGTTACAAGTGTAGAAACTGTTTTAACTCAGAAGCTGAACTTTCATTTGAGAAGCTGACTCACATGGGACCTCTCAGCAGGATTGCTCTGCCTTCAAGATCAGCCTGGCTGCCCAGGCTTCAACCAGATGAAAGGGTTGTAAAGAATGATTTCTTTCCTCCCAAACTTGCAAATTCAATAAGAAAAAATATCAAATCTCTAACTATGAACAGGCAACAACATTTTTGTTTTACTATTTCAAAAAGAAACAAAGGTATCAATAAAGATACAAGAATAACTCTAAACAACACCAAGCTTCTGAATTTGATAGATCTCTATTTTATACATGGAATGGTATCTCATTCCAAATATGTGTTCTAGAGGAGCGGTCTCCAATCTTTCCAACTTTGTGGACTGGAGGGGGGGATAGGGGATGGTTTCACATGAATGGCAGGTGAGTGCACATGTGCACAGCTCCATTTGCACTAACAGTGGGCACGTATGCCCCCCATTCACACAAATGGAGCTGCATGTGCACAATTGCCTGCCCACTGCGCATGCAAGTGGAGCTGTGTATGTAAGTGTGAGCTCATCTGCTATTTCCATAGCATGGTTCTGAATGGGCCATGGTCCGATAGTGGGTCGTGGCCTGGAGGTTGGGGACCCCTGTTCTAGAGTTCATAATTCACTCCTACATATAGCCCACATATCCTCTACTGCATTTTTAATATATTGCTATTTATAATTTTTCTTTGGCTTCTTACTGATTTCAGTTGTGCCAGCTAAATATTTTGACAGTTCAATAGGGACATGCTTTGACTAGAAACTGTAGAAGAAATGTCTCATAGTATTCTGCATTGTTAATGATGTTTTAAAATACATTAACTATATGACACTTTAGATCTACTGGCTAATTTTTTTGTTGTTGTTATCCACCCATATTTTTGTTTACTATCCATCCTTTTTTCCTTCTTTAGTAGATTTTCACCTAAGGCAACCATATTACTGTGAAGATACAACATAATTTTATTTGTATGCAACAGCAATAATGTACATGAGAATCACTTTGGTCTAGTGACACCAAGCTAGAAACCAGGAGACTGTGAGTTCTAGTCTTACCTTAGGCATGAAAGCTGGCTGAGTGACTTTAGGCCAGTCACTCTCTCAGTCCACAACATCAAGCCTGGGTAACAAGCCAGTTCATCAATTTTGTCACAACCAATGGATCAACACCAGGGGTGAAATGCTCCCAGTTCGGACCGATTCAGTAGCAATGGCGGCAGGTGGTTCAGAGAACCGGTAGCAAAAATCACTGCCCCACCCCACCCCAGCTGAGCCGTGCAATCATCAGACTTTTTTTTTACTTTTAAAAGCATTTTTTTCTTCGGCTGAAAAAGTGGTTTTAAAAGTAAAAAAAGCCTCTGATGGTCATGCGGCTCAGCTGGGATTGTCAGAACCCTTTAAAAGCATTTTTTCTACAACCTCTTCGGCCGAAGACATTGTAAAAAAAAAGCTTTTAAAAGGCTCATCTGGCGATCCCAGCTTAGTTGCCTGATTGTCAGAACCTTTTAAAAGCATTTTTTTTTACAACCGCTTCGGCCGAAAATGCTTTTAAAAGGTTCTGGCAATCAGGCAACTCAACTGGAATCGTCAGAACCCTTTAAAAGCTTTTTTTCCTCTGGCGATCCCAGCTGAGTTGCCTGGTCATCACAGGCTTTTAAAAACATTTTTTTACAACCTCTTCGGCCAAAGAGGTTATAGAAAAATGCTTTTAAAGTAAAAAAAAAAAGTTGGCCACACCCACCCAGTCACATTACCCCTACCACCAAGCCACGCCCACAGAACTAGTAGTAAGAAATTTTACATTTCACTTGTGATCAACACTCAATTGATCTGAAAAAAAAGGCATTGCACCTGTGAGAAAATGCTAGAAGAAAAAATAATAATACAGTGTATACTGGATCCTTCCCCAAAGTTTTGATGCTCCTTGCTTAGCGGACATTAGCAAAACCACAGCTTATATAACTTTGGCCCATTATATTGCAAACACAAGACAAAGAAAAGGGCAGACACAATGTAAATTTCAGCATGACAGTAGAAGATTATAGATAAGCCAATCTGTGTGACCTTATTATTATTTATCCCTTCCTTTTACTAGGTCAGCATCCTAGCCATACTATTTGAGATACGGTTGGTAAATTGATCCTTCTTCTTGTCACCGTTCAGGACCAATTCAGCTTGCCGCAGTGGTGGGTTGCTCCAGTTCTATAGATCCAGTAATAAAACCAGCGGGAGGCTCCGCCCACCTGCCCCAACATCATCAAGGGGCTTCTGCACATGTTGTGCGCTCCCGTTGCGAACCGGTAATAAAGGTAAGTAGAACCCACTCCTGGCTTGCCATGAATGTTTCCTTACAAGGATATTTTCAGTAGTTCATATATTAGGGGACAGGGGAGGCTTTCATAGGTTTGGTAGTGAACACCCTTTACATGTGTATGTGTATGGAGGGGTACCTTTTACCACTAATATTTAAGCAAACCAATGGGCATTTTCCTTTCTAGTGAAATGGATAACCCCTCTCTTAGCATTTGCCTAAATCTCTTAATTTGTTTTGTGCTTCCCAAACACCCCCTCCTCTTCTAGCTCCAAGGAGTGGAATCTTAGCTCGGCAGAAAGACTGCGGAAAGAAAGCCTTGGTCTTTCTTTCTCTTTTGCTTTAAAAGTGTTGCCTCTTATTTCTTTCATCTCTATGGACTATTCCCTTTCCCGCTTCTGTTTCATAGCCTTGTCTTTATCTCTCTTCTAATTCCCCCCACATTCATTGTACTTTCCAGAGATTCTCATTTATCAAGATTCTAACTTACACCAGTTACAATCTAAGGTCACAACTTTTTTCACCTCTCCCACAGCACTGCTCAACTGTTTACAATTACTATCATTGTCTTTCAAAGCATATTTGACACCCTTAATGAAAAGTTTGTCATTCACATTACCATTCAGAACAAATGCCAGAAATACTTTTCGAATCCTATTATAGATTATATGCCTGTTTGGTCAACTATTAACAAACTATTATTGTGATAAATTTCACTGATAACACTATGTTGTTCCATATTAAAATGCACTGATAAATTTAATTAATTCCAATCTTTGTGTCTCCACTAGCCCATGGCAGATACTAATCTTAAAACTGTGAGTATCAATCATATCAGAAATAAATAAAGGCTATGCTATACCTAAAGTCAGGCATTATGGAATCTTATGACATAGGATGATAGGATGAGTAAGCACATGTTTAACTGTTTTCCATAATCAATTTTCATAATCAAAACTTAAACCATGGAAATAATTTTCAAGCTAGCAATTTAAAAAAAAAAAACACCAATAAACATTGGATTTAAATAGCTTCATTGAAAATAAAATTTCTAGGCTTTATAATAAACGGGTCTACAGCAAATGTGTAATACTTACCTTTCTTATCTTTCATAGTATCTGAAATGGCAGCAAAGTTCAGTCTTAGAAAGATATAAGTTATTGAATCTAAGGCTTTCCTGTGACCACAAATTCTTTTGCTTATAGTAAAGAAGATTATAGCTGCAATATCTTGACCAACAATATTGTACTTAAAATTGCTATCATTGGTAAATACAGTATTGAGATATAGTGTTTTTAACTCCTTCTTTTTGATAAAACTTAGCTTGATTGACTAGAACTTTATAAAATGGAAATACAATTTGCAGTCAATATAATTCACTGAGAAATCAATTTCCCAAGAACTTTATTTATTTTGAACGTTATTTCATGTTGAAAAAATTTAAGTACATCCAGCCTGACCTGGCAGACTGAAGTGAGGATATGTCAAGTGGGTATTAGATAGGGGGAAGGCAGTAAATTAACTATTAGTCGGAAACCTCATGATTGGAGGCTCTGTGCTGAATGACTAACACTTGCTCATCATTGACCACTCAATGATGGTACGTTTTCTAAGCAGCATTGTGAACATATTCATCTGCTCATAAAGAGAATTATGAGCAACTAAATACCTCAACAATTTATATCAATCAGTCTCTGATTGATTGAATTCTCAATCAGTGAACTAAATTCTGTTATGTATTTATATTGGCTAATGAAGTTAACCGCAGACTAATAGTTATCCAAGTAAACAGGCTTTACTGAAGATGCTTTTGAACCCTAATTGATGCTCCAAAGACAGTAGAGTGGCTTTATTTTCTTCTTGTTTGTCACAAAAATATTAAATAGTATGCTTACATGTGGGGCTTTATTATTAATTTTAATTTAAGACATAATAATTGATTGAATTAATTATATTATATAATTAATATATAATATAATTTGTAATGTATTTTGAACTTTGAGAGGGAATTTTGGGCGGGAAAATTGCACGTTGCTGATTGGTTGAAGCCTCAACCAAAAGAGTATTTAAAGAGGGGTTTTTTGCCGGTTATGTTTGCTGGGGTCACAATAAACTAAAGAGCTGTTGTCACTCACTGGTCTCCTGCCTCTTCATTGCCCGAACTTAACATTGGCGACGAAGATGGGATGTTGAGGCAGTGAGATCGTTAAAGAGCTGAAGGAACCAGGAATTCGCGAACCCAGCCAGTTCTCAAAGGCAGAAAATAGCGATGTCCAGCTACACGCCGCCAGCGCCATTTGACCCAGCAAAGGAGAAATGGGGGTTGTACATGGCTCGTTTCGAGTGTTTCCTCGAAGCAAACAAACTACAGGGAGTCTCGGATAATCGGAAGCGAGAATACTTCCTGAGCCACTGCGGTCCAGAGGTCTTCGATACGGCGGAGTCACTCTCAGAGCCAACGCCGGTACAATCGGTACCGTGGCAGACACTACAAACAACACTTCAAGCGCACTACGCACCGGTACCCTCAAAGTTCGTCCAACGGTTCGAGTTGAGGCAACGGGTACAGCGAGAGGGCGAATCGATAAGCGTGTACATGGCTGCGTTGAGGAAAGCCGCAAACCACTGTGATTACAGAGATTTGGAGGATTCCTTACTTGAACAACTCATTTGTGGGGTCAGGCACATCAGACTACAGAGGCGGCTGCTGTCTAAAAGCAACCTGAATTTAGCGATAGCCCTGGATGAAGCCAGAGCTCACGAGATGTCCACCAAGGCGGCGGAGACCTTGCAAAAGCCAAACGCGCAGGGTGCCGGGACAAAGACTACACCGGTCCACAGCGAGGAAGTCCAGGCCGAATCGGAAGGTGAGGAAGAGGAAGAGGTGTTCCACACCGGGAGGCTGGAGAGAGGTGACTGGGACGAATGTGTGAGTTGTGGGGGCCAATACCAACGGCAAAACTGCAGATTCAAGGACGCGGTTTGTCGGCGGTGTGGAAAAAAAGGACACATAGCTCGGGCCTGCCGAGCCCCCCAACCTTCCTGCCAAAAATTCAAACTGACCAATCAGAGCGCGGGAGCAGCAAAGCGGCCCGGGATTGGTCCATTTAAAAGGACGCGGTTTGTCGGCGGTGTGGAAAAAAAGGACACATAGCTCGGGCCTGCCGAGCCCCCCAACCTTCCTGCCAAAAATTCAAACTGACCAATCAGAGCGCGGGAGCAGCAAAGCGGCCCGGGATTGGTCCATTTAAAAAGGGCGCGAAGTTAAACCAGACCACTGTGAGAGTGGGCCACGCATCGACACGACTAGAGAAGAAAATATTTACCCAAGTCTACATTGAAGGGGTGCAGTGCCAAATGGAGGTAGACACTGGGTCGTCAATCACAATTATGTCCTGGGACACCATCGTGAGAGACTTGCCAGCCATCGCAAAACGTCGGCTACAAACCCAGAAGCTGAGAGTGCAGGACTATCAAGGGAATCGGATCCCTGTTCGAGGAGTCACATCCGCCCAAGTCAAATATGGACAATTCAAAAAGACCCTGCCAATCACCATAGTAAACGGAACTCTACCGAGCTTGCTAGGGCTGGACTGGTTCCAAGCTTTGGGCATGGGAGTGACCGGGGTCCAGAGGAGCGACGTCATCCTCAAAGATGAACTACTGAAGGAGTTCGAGGACATTTTCAAGGATTGCCTGGGCAAGTACATGGGGACCCCTATTTCTTTCAACCTTGACCCCCAAGTCGCCCCCATCCGGTTAAAGGCTAGGAGGGTTCCATTCGCCCTAAAGCCAAAAATTGACCGAGAATTAGACAAGCTAGTAAGCCAGGGAATACTAGTCCCCGTCGATCATGCAAAATGGGAGACACCCATAGTAACCCCAGTCAAACTGGACGGATCGGTCCGGATTTGCGCTGACTACAAAGCAACGCTTAACAAAGCATTGCAGAAAAGTGCATACCCCGTTCCAGTGGTGCAACATTTGCTGCACTCATTAGGGCAAGGGCAGGTCTTTGCCAAACTCAATTTGGCCCAAGCCTACCAGCAGCTACCAGTAGATAGCAGCACAGCTGAGGCACAGACAATTGTCACGCACCGTGGGGCTTTCAAATGTACGTGACTCCAGTTCGGAGTTAGCGTGGCCCCAGGGCTCTTCCAGAACCTAATGGAGCGATTATTACAGGGCCTACCAGGAATGGTACCATACTTCGACGATGTATTGGTATCAGCTGAAAACTTAGAGGAACTCGGGGTAAAACTAAGGAAGGTGTTGGGCATTTTTAGGTCTGCTGGGCTTAAAGTTAAGCTCAACAAATGTCAAATTGGGGTGAAATCTGTAGAATTCCTAGGATACCGAATAGACAGGGAAGGGATCCACCCCACGGAGAGCAAGGTACGGGCCATTAGAAAGGCCCCAGCCCCCAAAAATAAAACGGAATTACAGGCATTCTTGGGGCTTGTTAATTTCTATGCGATATTCTTAAAGAATAAAGCAACAGTAGCCGAACCGCTACATAAGTTGCTAGCAAAGAAAGCTGTGTGGTCCTGGGGCAGAGAAGAGGCTAGGGCATTTGAGGGGGTAAAAAACCTTTTGTCCAGCGATAGCCTCCTCATCCAGTACAATGGCACATTGCCACTAGTACTAGTTTGCGATGCTTCACCATATGGGGTGGGGGCTGTGCTCAGCCATAGGTTACCGAATGGAACAGAAGCCCCTATAGCGTATTATTCCCAGACAATGTCCTCTGCGGAAAGGAACTACAGCCAGCTAGATAGGGAGGCATTGGCCATAGTCTCCGGGGTTAAGAAATTCCACGAATACTTGTTCGGGCGAGATTTCGAGATAATCACGGACCACAGACCCCTTCTAGGACCCTTAGCGGGTGACCGCCCAACCCCCGTGGCACTTTCTCCCAGGCTGACCCGATGGACTATTTTCCTAGCGGCATACTCCTACAAATTGCTCCACTGCCCAGGAAAAGACTTAGGGCATGCGGACGCTCTGAGCAGATGCCCTTTACCAGAGACAATTGAAGACCCAACCCCGGGGACACCCGTCTTGCTAATTGACTCTTTGGACTCTGGCCCAGTCACATCCAAGCAAGTGGCTAGGGCATCTTACAGGGACATTATAATACAGACTGTAATCGGTTGGGTGCAAAGGGGTTGGCCTGCTGCGCCGGGCGAGCATTTCAAAGACTTTGCGAAAAAACGATCAGAACTGTCGGTTCAAGGGGGGTGTCTGTTATGGGGGGATAGGGTAGTTATCCCAGAAAAATTGCGTGAAAATGTGTTGGAACTGTTGCATGTGGGCCACCCAGGGATTGTGAGGATGAAGAGTTTAGCGAGGAGTTATGTATGGTGGCCCTTAATGGATAAGGACATCAGCGACAGGGTAGGGAAATGCCACTCCTGCCAAGAGTCGAGGTCGCTACCCCCTATAGCCCCAGTTAGAGAATGGGAGAAACCCCAGGGGCCATGGTCCAGGATTCACATAGATTTTGCGGGGCCGTTCCATGGGCAGACCTTTTTAATTGTAGTAGATGCCTACTCAAAATGGTTAGAAATCATCCTCATGAAAAGCACAACGGCCGAAGCAGTAATCACAGTCCTAAGGCATCTATTCGTAACACACGGCCTGCCCGACACCCTAGTCTCTGACAACGGCCCGCAATTCACGGCAAACCAGTTTGAGGGGTATTTAGCGGGAGAGGGCATCAGACATGTCCTCTCGGCGCCTTTCCACCCGGCGACGAACGGACTTGCAGAACGTTTCGTTCGGAGCACCAAGGAAGCGCTATCTAGGATAAGTCCAGGCGACTGGCAAACGAAAATAGACACTTTCCTGGCCGTCCAACATAGGACCCCTTGTGTAACAACTGGCCGCAGCCCAGCGGAACTCTTAATGGGCAGGAAACTCAGGTGCCCACTAGACCGACTAAACCCAACTTATACCCCAGACGGGTACAAGGGTATTCAAGGAAAAACCAGGGAAATGACAGTGGGTGACCCAGTATGGGCACACAACTATAGCGAGGGCCCAACATGGTTAAAGGGGGAAATTCTGGGCATAACCGGACCCAAATCATACGTAGTAGACATGGAGGACGGCCGGGTATGGAAACGCCACATAGACCAGTTAAGAAAACGTATACCAAACAAACTAGAAACCAAACAACCAGGCCCTGACTACCAATTGCTTGAATCTGCAGCTGACTCAAACCCGAGGCGAGCAGAGGACTTATCTGATTCCGATGAAGTCCAGCGACGCCAACCGGTTCCTCCTGAAGGCAACAGGGACGACTCAGCCAATAATCCAGGGCCGGACAGCCCAGAGGAGGAGCTGGGAGGAACAAACAGTCCCTCCGACCAGCTCGACTCTCTCCCAGAGAATGAACTGCGCAGGTCAGAAAGGGTGAGGAGACGCCCTGTCTACCTGCGTGACTACGTAGAGAAATAGCATGCAAATATTATGTAAATAGAGGTACAAAGCATTCTGGGAGGGAAGGAGTGTAATGTATTTTGAACTTTGAGAGGGAATTTTGGGCGGGAAAATTGCACATTGCTGATTGGTTGAAGCCTCAACCAAAAGAGTATTTAAAGAGGGGTTTTTTGCCGGTTGTCTTTGCTGGGGTCACAATAAACTAAAGAGCTGTTGTCACTCACTGGTCTCCTGCCTCTTCATTGCCCGAACTTAACATAATTAATTATATTATATTATATTATATTAAGGGACACGTATAAGTGCACCCGCGTGCCTACCGTCCCTGTCCTAATATTCCTTTTTTACTTACTCTTTTCATGTATCCAAATTACGTTTATATTTTTACCTGTTATCTTATATATGATTGACAAATAAATAAATAATATCATTAACAGAATCTGTAAATAGTATTAAATTGAAACCCTGTGATATGGAATTGTTCTTCAGTCCGTATGAGAATTCTGAGTTTTGCTCATGACAAATGGTAATTAGTTACTGATGCTGTAACCCTTTATTGCTTAACTTCATTATGTAATGAGGCACAGATTCTTTGAAATTTCTTATAGGCTGCTATCACCTCTGTGAGTTGATGAGTTGTAGTAATTCTGTAAGTATTCTGGCAAAAGCACTTATGGAAATGACAAGAAAACAGCTGTTGCAAATATTAATTTGTTTTCTGATGCACTCCAGAATATAATTCAGAAAGTACTGCTGAAAGTGGAAGAAATTTGAACATTAAGAAAATGTTCATTTTCTTTAAAAAAAAGTCAGATGAGCAAAAGATTTTCCCAACACAAAATGTACTTTTTCTCATGAGTTTGGTCTTTATATTTAATCATAGTTCCATTTTTTCACACTGCTCCTTGACTTTCAGTACTAAAGTATGAATTTATATTTTCAACAATCAGAATTATATCATCAGCATATTACAGCCTGTTGATGTTTACTTCTTCAGGGTCTTTTTTTATTAACTCCACAGTTAATAAAAGCTACTTTTATTTGGATTGGCTATAATCGCATATTTTAGAGAGTCTGCTGTACCTCCTCCTTCTTATATTGTACAGAATACAGAAATAAGAGACATTTTCAAATGCTTTCTCATTAAAAATGTTTTACTCTCTTTTGCCCAGGTCACGAAATTTCTTACTATCTACATATTCCATCCAGTCTGTGGATTCCTACTTATTATAAGTTTTTCACAACAATAAAATGTTCTAGAATTTCAATTTTTCTAACATTCCATAGATAGATAGATAGATAGATAGATAGATAGATAGATAGATAGATAGATAGATAGATAGATAGATAGATAGATGGATAGATAGATAGATAGACAAGGTCTTAACTTGGAATTTGCAGATGAGTTTGCAGATGACTGTTTTACAGTCAGGCAATATAATCAATGAAGCATTTTGAAGCTCTGTTGACTTTTTGTTTGTATTATTTGGCTTTTTTAATTATTCAGTATGCATCCGCAATAATATCTTGTGTTTCGTGGCTTCTTTTAAAGCCATCTTGAACATTTGGCATATTCTTTTCCATGCAGTGTTTTATTCTGCATTGAGGGTCCTCAATATTATTTTGCCAAAGTGTGAAATTAAGAACATTGTGTAACAGTTTACACACTCTATTAAATGTTATTTTGGGAGGTGGTATTGTTATATGGACTAACCTCTTTCAGTCTGTTGGCTACTGGATGATATAGTTTAGTTAGAACCTTTATAGATACTTTTCTTGCTTTATTTTTATAAATATTACATCAATTCCTTTAGCCTTCTAACTTGATAATGTTTGGAGAACCGATCTAACATCTTCTGCTACTAGAAGTTCTTATAAGTATCTTCTAAGGTATTTTGAATGTTGACATCACTATAGTAGAGAATGTAATATACTCGTTCCATCTTTGATATTCTGGAATCAGTAACTCCAATATCTATCCATTGGCATCCTTTAGCATACCAATTTATGGTTGGTGCCACCAGAGTTTGGAGATATTTCAAATACTTTTATCATCTGTTTTCATCTTCACTATCTTTACTGTCATAATATTGTTTCACATCTCTTCTGAAAGCTATTTGAAATTATTTGTTAACTTCATTCCTGAGGATTTTTTTTATTTCTTTGCTTTGAGTTCTTTTCTTGTCATTCCTCTGATTCTTTATCAGTAAGGTGTAGAACTTCAAAGGAATTCCCAATGTTCTTTAAAATGGTGGCTAAGTGGTCAAGAACATATCATGGAAACTGGTTGGCTTTCTTCTTCCACTTTTACTTAACTTGGAACTTGCATAGGAGTTTGATCTGTTTCACACATCTTTGCTTTTCCATCTCCTTATACCAGTAATGCTCAATTTCATTTCTGTTTATTTCATCTGTTGATGCCTATGTATACTAGTATCATTTTAGTTGTTTGAAAACTGTTGGCAATTATTAGCACATTGATCACACTATAGCCGAATACTGCTTTTGCTATATCTTTCCTGTCCATGAAATCAACAACATTGCTTCCTTATTTTTCATGTCCTGAGTAATAAATGGAATAATCTTCTGACTGAAACTCTCCAATTTAGTTTGCTGATGCCTAACTTTTGATCTGTAGACAGTTCATTTAATCTTTCATTATGCTGAGTTTTTGCCATATTCATGGTTTTTTCCATTTTCACTGTAATTCTGTCTTTGCAGCTTTGGATTTTTTTCCCCTTTATGGCAAAATCAACAATTAGAATAACCCCAATGGCATTATTCTAGCCATATAATAAACACTGTTAATATTCCAAAAGATTTTTAGCTCTTCATCAGTAGTATGTTTATTTATTTATTTATTTGTTTGTTTTGTCACAACAATATATATAGGATCATACAAAAAAGATTATATAGTATATAAACACATATATGAGTAAATATAAAAAGGTATAAGCATATATACATATATAGGAAGAAGAAAAGAAAAACAATAGGACAGGAATGGTAGGCACGTTTGTGCGCTTATGCACGCCCCTTATGGTCCTTATAGGAATGGGGTGAGGTCAATAGTAGAAAGTTTTTGGTTAAAGCTTTTAGGATTATGAGAAGAGACCACAGAGTCAGGTAAAGTATTCCAAGCACTGATGATTCTGTTACAGAAATCATATTTTCTGCAATCTAGATTAAAGCGGTTGACATTAAGTTTAAATCTATTAGTTGTTCTAGTGTTATTGCAATTAAAGCTGAAGTAGTCTTTAACAGGAAGGACATTACAATAGATGATTCTGTGAGTTAAACTTAGGTCTTGTCGAAGGCGACGGAGTTCCAAGTTTTCTAAGCCTAGGATTTCAAGTCTGGTGGGATAAGGTATTTTCTGGTGGGATAAGGTATGTTGAGTGCCACCCAACTTGAGGGACCCATCATCTGGCACTGTATCATTTTGTATTTTTTATCCACATGGTTTTCTTGGTTAAAAAAACAAGGTTTGGTTCTCCATTGCTGTTATGTATCTTTAAATATTTAGGCGGGAAACAAGCACGTTGCTGATTGGTTAAAGCCGCCGGTTAAACAGTATATAAAGGGTTGATTTTCCCCAGCCAGGTTGCTGGGTTCACCATATATTAAAGAGCTGTTGTCACTACCCTGGTCTCCAGCCTCGTTACTTCCCGAACTTAACACTGGCGACGAAGGTGGGATCTTGAGGCTAAAGAGCACCAGAACCGAGCTGAAGCACGAAAGAACCGAACCCAGCAAACACAGGGCAGAAAAGCGGAGATGGCCAGTTACACTCCGCCCGCACCGTTTGACCCGGCTAAAGAGAAATGGGGAACGTATATGACCCGTTTCGAAAGCTTTCTAGAAGCTAACGAACTGCAAGGAGTTCCAGACAACCGCAAAAGGGCATACTTCTTGAGCCACTGCGGTCCCGAGGTCATCGACATCGCGGAAGCCTTGGCAGAGCCAACGCCGTTACAATCGGTATCGTGGCAAACTCTGCAAACCCTCCTAAAAAACCATTTCGCGCCAACGCCGTCCAAATACGTGCGGCGTTTTGAATTTGGAGAGCGCCGACAGTTAGAGGGCGAATCCATCGGCGACTACATGGCCACCCTGAGGAAAGCCTCCAAAGACTGCGGGTACCGAGACCTGGACGAGGTGCTGCTGGAGCAACTCATCAGGGGGGTCCGAGACATGCGTTTGCGGAGGCGACTGCTATCAAAGAGCAATCTGACGCTGGCAAACGCCCTGGACGAAGCCAGAGCGCATGAAATGTCCACCCAAGCAGCGGAGACACTGCAAAAGCCTATCACACCAAAGGCGAGCACAAAGTCAACCCCGGTGCACCAAGAAGAGATTCAAACCGAATCTGACGGTGAGGATGAGGAAGGGGTCTGCCGAACTGAGAAACGGGGCCAAGAGAACCCGGAAGAATGCGGAAGTTGCGGGGGTCGACACCAGCGCCAACGCTGCAAGTTTAAAGACGCAATATGTCGGCGGTGCGAGAAGAAAGGGCACCTAGCTCAAGTCTGTCGAGCTCCCCAACCTTCCCGCCGAAAATTCAAATCGGCCAATCAGAACGCGGGATCGGCAAGGCGACCCGCGATTGGCTCAAACAAAAAAGGCGCGGATTCAAACCAAACAACGGTGGTCATAGGCCGCGCCTCAACCCGAGTGGAGAAGAAGATCTTCACCAAACCCAAAATAGAAGGAGTCCGGTGCCGACTCGAAGTGGACACCGGGTCAGCGATCACCATCATGTCCTGGGACACTTTGGCGAAGTCACTGCCGTCAGTCGCGAAGCGCCACCTGCAAACACAACGGCTACGAGTCCACGACTATCAAGGGAATCGCATCCCTGTTCGAGGGACTACCTCCGTCCGAGTCGAGTACGGACCACACAAGAAGACCCTACCCATCACGATCGTCGAAGGGACCCTGCCTAGTTTGCTAGGACTAGACTGGTTTCGTGCACTGGGCATGGGAGTAACTGGCATCTACAGAAGTGACTGTAACCTGAAAGACATACTCATGACTGAGTTCGAAGATGTCTTCAAGGACTGCCTGGGCAAGTACAAGGGGACCCCTATTTCCTTCAACTTAGACCCCCAGGTAGCCCCCATTAGGTTAAAGGCAAGGAGAGTCCCTTTTGCCCTGAAACCGAAAATTGACAAGGAGCTGGATAAGCTCATAAATCAGGGGATTTTGGTGCCAGTCGACCACGCAAAGTGGGAGACGCCAATCGTCACCCCAATAAAACCAGATGGGTCCATTAGAATATGCGCTGACTACAAGGCGATGCTAAACAAAGCCTTACAGAAAAGCGCTTACCCAGTTCCCGTGGTGCAACACCTGCTGCACTCTTTGGGGCAAGGGCAAGTCTTTGCAAAGTTAGACTTGGCCCAAGCCTACCAACAACTTCCCGTAGACGCCAACACAGCGGAAGCCCAAACGATTGTAACCCACAGGGGTGCATTCAAGTGTACCAGATTACAATTTGGGGTGAGTGTGGCACCGGGGCTGTTCCAAAACTTAATGGAACGACTGCTACAAGGGCTCCCAGGGGTAGTTCCCTACTTCGATGATGTCTTAATATCAGCAGAAAACGTAGAGGAATTGGGGGAGCGTTTAAGAAAAGTTCTGGGCATTTTCCGGTCAGCCGGACTGAAGGTTAAAGTGAACAAATGCCAGATAGGGGTAGAGTCCGTCGAATTCTTGGGCTACCGTATAGACAAGAAAGGGATTCACCCCACTGAGAGCAAGGTCAAGGCAATCAGAAAGGCCCCAGCGCCAAAAAACAAAACTGAGCTACAGGCATTCCTGGGGCTAGTGAATTTTTACGCGGTTTTTTTAAAAAACAAAGCAACCGTTGCTGAACCGCTGCATAAACTTCTAGGGAAAAATACTGTTTGGTCTTGGGGAAAGTCGGAAAGTAGGGCTTTCGAAGCGGTAAAAAACCTGCTCTCGAGCGATAGCCTGCTCGTCCAGTACCATAGCGCATTGCCCTTGGTGCTGGTTTGCGATGCATCTCCCTACGGGGTGGGGGCAGTGCTCAGCCACAGACTCCCAAACGGCACAGAAGCCCCTATAGCATTCTACTCCAGAACGATGTCCTCCACAGAGAGGAACTATAGCCAGTTAGATAAGGAAGCGCTAGCAATTGTGTCAGGGGTAAAAAAGTTTCACGAATATTTGTTTGGGCGAGACTTTGAAATTGTGACTGACCACAGACCGCTGTTAGGAATACTGGCTGGTGACCGCCCAACGCCTGTGGCACTTTCGCCACGTTTGACTCGTTGGACTATTTTCTTAGCCGCTTACTCTTACAAGCTGCAGCATCGACCAGGAAAAGAAGTGGGGCATGCGGACGCGTTGAGCAGATGCCCACTACCAGGGGCGATCGAAGACCCCACTCCGGGGACGCCCATCCTCCTTATTGACTCTTTGGACACTGGCCCAGTCACATCTAAGGAAGTGGCTCGGGCATCATACTGGGACATTATGTTAAGGACTGTACTCGGTTGGGTACAAAGAGGGTGGCCCGCTGCGCCGGGCGAACGGTTTAAGGAATTTGTAAAAAAACGTGATGAGCTCTCGGCTCAAGGGGGGTGCCTGTTATGGGGTGATCGTGTGGTAATTCCGGATAAATTGAGGGGAAAGGTATTAGACCTCCTCCACGAGGGTCATCCAGGGATCGTAAGGATGAAGGGGCTAGCAAGAAGCTATGTGTGGTGGCCACTCATGGACTCAGAGATTGCTGAGAGGGTAGGGAAATGCCAGGCTTGCCAAGAGTCCAGACCTCTACCCCCAACGGCCCCAGTCAGGGAATGGGAAAAACCCCAAGGGCCCTGGTCAAGAATCCACATTGATTTTGCTGGCCCTTTCCACGGCCAAACTTTCCTCGTGGTTGTCGATGCATTCTCTAAATGGGTGGAGATCATACTCATGAAATCCACCACGGCCGAGGCAGTAATCGCAGCCCTGCACCACCTATTCGCAACACACGGGTTGCCTGACACTCTGGTGTCAGACAACGGCCCGCAATTCACGGCAGCCCAGTTCGAGGAATACTTGGCAGAGGAGGGCATCCGACATGCCCTCTCTGCGCCTTTCCACCCTGCGTCGAATGGCCTTGCAGAGCGTTCCGTCCGGAGCGCTAAGGAGGCATTGTCCAGGCTCAAGCCAGGGGACTGGCAAACAAAGATAGATTTCTTTCTGGCCGTTCAGCACAGAACCCCAAGCACTGCTACCGGCAGAAGCCCAGCCGAATTATTAATGGGACGGAAACTCCGGTGCCCACTTGACCGTTTGAATCCCCATTACACACCAGAGGGTTACAAGGGGGAACTAGAAAAAACGAGAGGAATGGGCATAGGCGACCAAGTGTGGGCCCGCAACTATGGGGACGGCCCAAGTTGGCTCGCAGGGCAAATCATAAAGGCAACCGGTCCAAAGTCATATTTAGTCAAGTTACAAGACAACCGAGTATGGAGGCGTCACATAGACCAGATAAGGAAACGAATAACTGAACAACCCGAGCTCGCTGAGACAGACAATGACCCCTCCTTATTTGACTCCACAGCTGACCATAACCCGGGGGAGGCGCAAGACTTAGCTGAGGTCCCGGAGGTCCAGCGATGCCATCAGGTTCCCGATGGAAACAGCAGGGAAAACTCAAAAAGTAATCCAAGGCCGGAGGGCCAAGAGACTGCCAGTAATCCAGGGCCCGATGGCCTAGAGAAAGAGCTGGGAGGAGAAAAAAGCCCCTCCGACCAGCTCAAAACACCACCCAGGACTGAACCGCGCAGGTCCGAAAGAATTAGGAGACGCCCAGGTTATTTGCGTGACTACGTCGAAAAATAACATGTAAATAATATGTAAATAGAGGTAAAGTGTTTTCTGGGAGGGGAGGAGTGTTATGTATCTTTAAATATTTAGGCGGGAAACAAGCACGTTGCTGATTGGTTGAAGCCGCCGGTTAAACAGTATATAAAGGGTTGATTTTCCCCAGCCAGGTTGCTGGGTTCACCATATATTAAAGAGCTGTTGTCACTACCCTGGTCTCCAGCCTCGTTACTTCCCGAACTTAACAATTGCCATCTCCCATGCAGTATGAAATGATGCCTTTGCCATTGTCACTAAAATAATATTCCACCTCAAGCATCTTATGTGCCTGCTGTCCCAAATAGGTGGAATGCTTGAGGTGGAATGCTAGCTTTACCTTGGCAACTAGGATGATCTTCATGTCTTCAGTGACCCTAATGGGATTTTATTTTCTTGGCATGAACTCCATTCTTCACTTACTTCTCCCAGGAACTCCCAGCCACCACAATGAGGCAGCATAGCAGGACTCGGAATATCAAAAGATATAAATCTTTTATTAGGTAGAGGGTTTAATTGAGATTTGAGGAGAACCGGAGGGAAAAAAATATCGGGAATCCCTCAATTTTCTAGGTAGGTATACAGATACACAATATAGGGAAAATAATACAGGTAGAACAAATGTAGAAAGAAATTACTCAGATCAGTTTATACTATAAATCCAAATGAAAGCATCGTTATCTGCATCTGGCTTGTTTCCCTAGATGTCAATATTTTTTTCTCATTTTCCAACCTTCCTCTGTGTTGGGTGATTTTTTCCTTAGAAGAAGCTTAACCGAGGAAAGATGCCCTCTACTTCATACTGAAGACAAACAAAAAAGCAAATAAAACTTTCCCATTTTCTTTCTATATTCTACATTTCAAAACCTGCTGCAGCTAGCTTCAAAGTGTTGGAGGCACTGGGGATAGAAATGGTGCCATGTGAAATATAAGAACCTAAAATAGTCCTGATAATTCAAGCCAAATTCAGCATTTGGCTTCTCACGGTAGCCATCTGGATGCCTCTGGGATGCTCACAAACAGAAGCTGAAAACGTATCTTTCTCCCATCAATGCGGCTTTATAACTAATACTATGGGAATATTTACTCCAACTCAGCGGTTCAGCACCAACAGCACTTGGTAGGTTTGTCCTTCATCCAATCCCAGTTTAAAACCAGCCAGGTTGGTGGCCATCAACCACTTCTTGTGGTAATGAATTCAATAAATTAACCATGTTCTGTGTGAAGATGTACTTTTTTTTAAATTCTAAATCTCCTAATTAACTTTTTTGTATAATACTTGATCCTAGTAGTCTGAGACTAAGAGCTAAAAATCCTCCTCTTTCTCCACGTTATCCATGATTTTATACTTTTCCATTACAGGGAGTCCTCATTTCGCTATCACAGTTGGGGCAGGCAACTCAATCATTAAGGGAAGCAGCCACATTAAGGGAAGAAACCATGACTGTGCTTATTATCTTATTTCAGCTTTTCTTTGCTTTATAGACAGGTGAAGATTGTGAATGGAGGACTCGTCGTAAAGTTATAATGGCAAATGGTTACTGTACTGGGCAGTAACTAAACAAGAGCTAATTGTCCGCAGTCAGTCATTTTTTTTTCTAGGATATAGAGTCTCAAACATTCTAGCCTTGTTTCAAAAGATAGGTATTCAAACCCAGGACCATTTTGGTTCAACTTTCTTGCACTTTTGTTAAAGCTTGCTCAAATGAACCAATCAGATCCATGTACAATGCTCCAAGGGCTATAAACATATCTATATCTATATCTATATCTATCTATCTATCTATCTATCTATCTATCTATCTATCTATCTATCTATCTATCTATCTATCTATCTATATCTATATATATCTATATCTATATCTATATCTATATCTATATCTATATCTATATCTATATCTATATGTATATATATATATATATATATATATATATATATATATATATATATATATTGCAGTATTAACATTTTTGGTGGCTGGATGGAGTCATTGAAGCAGTAGGCATGAGCTTAAATGGACTCCAGAGGATGGTAGAGGACAGGAAGGCCTGGAGGAACGTTGTCCATGGGGTCGCGATGGGTCGGACATGACTTTGCAACTAACAACAACAACATTAACACTTTTATTTTTGCTTGCTTTCGTATTGATCAGTAGCATGGAATTTGTCTTTTTCATAGCTGCTGCACACTTTTTATTTATTTATTTATTTTTATTTGTCAAACACAACAGTATATATAAGTATAAGCATGAAATAACCATGCAAATTGGATACAATCAAAGGGAACATTAGGACAGGAACGGTAGGCACGCTGGTGCTCTTATGCACGCCCCTTACAGACCTCTTAGGAATGGGGTGAGGTCAATAGTAGATAGTCTTTGGTTAAAGCTTTGGGGATTTTGGGAAGAGACCACAGAGTCCAGGCATTAACAACTCTGTTACTGAAGTCATATTTTCTACAATCAAGATTGGAGCGGTTAACATTAAGTTTAAATCTATTGTGTGCTCGTGTATTGTTGCGATTGAAGCTGAAGTAGTCTTCAACAGGAAGGACATTGTAGCAGATGATTTTATGAGTTATACTCAGGTCATGCCGATCAGACCCTAGCAGTGCATATTGAACTTTTTGTTTATTTGTTCAGTTCCAGTAAGTTCAACTTACACTTACAACATTGGAGCTGCATTTGCCTTTGAGTTTACCACTCACCCAAAAGCCTCCTTAGCAGGGGTGAAATGCTCCCGGTTCGCACCGGCTCCCCCGATTAGGTAGCGATGGCAGCTGCTGGTTCGGAGGACCGGTAGCTTACTTTGACTTCCTGCTTTGCTGGCTGAGGAACTCTGGGATTTGAAGTCCACAATAAAATAAAATAAAATAATAAAATAAAATATTTGTGCAGCTTTCTGAGATTTGGGGTGTTTCTGTAGTGTTTCACTCTAACTACACAAACACACAAAATCTCAGAAAGCTGTATATGGCATTTTGTGAGTGTGTGTGTGTGTGTGTGTGTGAGTTGTGTGTGTGTAAAGTGTGAAAGTTGGTTTTTGAGCTTTTTGTGGCTGTGTGAAGTATGAAGTGTGAAGTGCAGCTGCTTTTACATTGTGTGTGAGTCAGTTGTGTTGTGTTGTGTGTGTGTAAAGTGTGAAAGTTGGTTTTTGATACCTCTTATTGTTTTTTATACTTTATTATTTTTATTATTTATTGTTATTGGCCATGCACACTCAGTCATCTGACCACCAAGCCACGCCCACCAATTAAGCCATGCCCACAGAACCGGTAGGGAAAATTTTTAGATTTCACCCCTGCTCCTTAGGCTTTCCTTAGGTTGGTGCCTATCAGATGTTTTGGGAATAGCAACCAGCACTGGGAGGACTGCTCTAGCTATAAGATATTGGCCTGATTCATACAATACATAAAACTATGATTTATTGAAGAAATTAGATATATTCACACAGCACATTAGACTATAGATTATGCTGTGATTAGCATTTACAAATAAGGATATTGTTTGCATCTACTACAAAGAGATTTTTCCCCCCTTAAATTTCCTCTTTCCTTCCTTTGGATGGAAAAAACTTCTAAACTACAAAAGACAATAAGAAAGCAGGATATTTCCATAGTGTGACAGGTTTCTGATTATAAAAAAAAACAAAACACCAAGGATGACTTTCATCTTTTATTAATGAAAATAACAAACCAATTCACTTCTCTATTTCTATTAATATGGATGCAGATACACACAAATCTTCTGCTGTTCCACTATCATTTAGTAATAAATTAATACAACATTACCCTAAGCCATCTGAGATCTCCCTAATGGACCCAGAAAAAAAAGAAGCAATTATAATGATTTCTCAGGACAAAAAGGGAAATAAGCTGGAAATAGCTGAACAATGAGACACAAGGCAATCACGAATTGCCCTTGGATTATCTACTGCCTCAAATACTTGAGGGCAGCCTCAGACTGTCACCAAGCCTTGTTTGTTTGCTTATTACAGAGCCCCAAAGGCTGCCTCTAGTTGAACAAATTGTGGATTTTATCATGTTCCAAATATGCCATCTGCTAATAAAACACAGAATGTTGCCATTCAGTCAAACAACTGTTAATCTGGTTAATATTATTTTTCCAGCAGCCAATTCTTATTTTAGTTTCCAATTAAAAGCCAAATATTAACTGTAGCTCTCTATGGTATTTTTTGGGAGTTTCTTTTGGAAGTCGTCGTGGTTATAGTTATGCAGCTGGATTAACACAGGTTTCCTCAGCTGCATTTGCTTATCCGGTTAGTTCTGCAATAACTATTTTCTCCTTTTCTGTGATAAGGAAAATGGCATGACCATCATCTTCTCATACTTCAGGAGGGTTTTCATGGCTTAAACTTCCAGAGAAATCATGAACTTTTAAGCAAGGCCACTTTACTACTCATCAAATTCAGGTAGTAGCCAGGGCCAAAGCGTCTTGATACCTCTCACCCTTGCTAACACATACCTTCCTGCATCACCACTTATTTCCTCATTTTTAAAGTATAGTAGTAATGGGCGTGGCCTGAGGATCCCGATCTTCAGGATGCCCTCCATGATAATAGCAAGAGATTGTGGAAAAGCAATGTTAACACTGGCACAAATATTAAAAGATAGCAAGCGAATCAATCGATGGCTTGTCTCCTAAATGTCAACTTAGCACTAGTGAAGAGGAACTTGGGGAAAAGCCCTTGAAGTCAAAGAGGCTCTGCCTTAATTATCTTACTATATATGAAACCAGAAACTCCTACTACAGTTTCAAAGGGTGATGTCAAGCAGTATGCGGATGAACAAGATCAAGGAAGCAAGAACTACAGAGATTTCAGTAAGGTGTCTTGAATGCCGATTGGAATAAATATGAAACCCTAGAAACTGTAATAGGAATTTCCCTGCCTTATTTGTAGTGAGTTAGTTAAGGTGGAATTTCCTTGAATGAGTTAAAACATTTTTCTCCATCTGGACTTGGTTGCCACTTTTGAGATAAACTTGTCACTCCTTTAGCCTGCTGTCTATCTCTTGATTGTTGATGTTTGTGTTCTCCTCCATTCCTTTCCCAGCTTCTCAACTATCTCTTCCCAAAATGCTACTGGCTAATTGTATAGCTGGAGCAGAAGGAGATATTGATTAAGGGCACTGGCCAAAAGGGTTTGCTCAAATATTTTTTATTTGTTTAATACTGGAATTCAAGAGACACATTTCTATTTCATTTGCAGAAAAACATGCAATTACATACATGTGTAATAATCTTTTTTTTACCCCACTGGTTTAATGCCCATAACAAATCACACAACCTGAAATGTGATATACAGTATCTGACAGTTCAAATTACCTTCATAGCTGGAATATCCGGTAATTATCATGGGCCAAATACATATACAGCATGCAGTTCTTTTACTACTTTTTCTGAAATGATGATAGAGAGATCAACCTGGCAATAACACCCAGACCTTTAGATATGCGTGCACGGAGCTGGCAAGGATACCTGGAAGAGTAACAACATAGTGACACAAATTGGTGGAAATAGTTGCTAGGAAGTGACTCAGCACAATAGCATAAATACAGAACTAGAGAGATATACTAAGGGGAGTGGAAGAAATTTAAATGAAGATGTGTATTTTATAGAATTTTTTTCTAGTTCTTACATTGCTGCAAATGCCACTTGTAACAAGAATAACAGTTAATTAGCAATATAACGTCTTATGAACTCTAGATCAGGGGTGTCAAACTCACCGCCCATGGGCCGAATGCGTCATGTGTTGGCTCCGCCCCTGTTCAGTTTAGTGAAGTGGAAAAAGTCCTGACTTGCATTGCTGTGACAATGCAAGTTTGACACCCCTGCTCTAGATTAGTCTCTGAAAACCTGTTTTTTTAGCCATTTGGGATTATAAGGCAGGGGTCACCAACCTTTTGGACCTCAGGGACTGCTAACTTCATAATTTTAAATCCTGCGGACCACTAATATGATCTGCCTAATGACTGGCTGGGTGGACATGGGTCTACTCATGTGACTGGGTGGGCATGTTCAACTCGATGTCACTCACATTGAGGGGCACCTTGCCTCTTCTTGCCCTCCCCTGCCAGCCACTCCTTAGGGCTCCTTAGGGCCCCAACAGGAAGCAGTTGTTGGAGCTAAACAGCCTGTCAGCTTTGGAAGCCATGAGAAAGAGTTGGCAAAACAGCTGGTTCAGTTCAATTGGATCTGACTGAGAAGGAGGCTCAACAGAAGCACCTCACTGAGGACTATGAGCATAGGCTTTCCAAGCAGAGGGAAGACCTTTGGGAATGCAAGGCCAGGTACCAGCGCCTGGAGCTCAGCGGCCTGAGATGTCAGCCAGCACCAGGCCATGATGCAGTCCCATTGGAACAAGGCCCTCCGGCTCTTCACCACCAGTGGCACTTCCCTCCAGCATTCACCCAAAGCCCCATACCAGGAGGCTGAAACAGACCCCAAGTCGCAACTTTTCCCACTTTCTGACCCACACAAAAAGACCCATAAAAGAAAGACTCTGCAGCAACACAAACATTCATTGCATGTATCAAGTCCAGGGGCTGTAGTTTGAGGACCCCTGATTTAGTGCAAATAATTTTTCTGCGGACCACCAAAATTTTCTCGCGGGCCATCAGTGGTCCACAGACCACCAGTTGGTGACCGCTGCTATAAGGTATAATATAGATCAATTGGTTCAAAATAGCTTGTCGTCAAAAAGGACACAAGAAATTCAAGCAGCCATTGGAACAGCAGCATGTTCCCACTATAGTGCTGATTGCTGCAGGAGTTTTTAGTATAGTTTCATCTAGAAAATCATGACAGTCCATTGCTTTAATGTAACCAATTTGCTGGCATTAAGTGCATTTGCACACACAGTGGGTATCATAAACTTTCACAGGTAGGGAATAACTGAACTCATCACTTTAATCCAACCACTCCTATTACCCAACACAGTCAAGACCTGAATCTAAACCACTCATTCTTTTAGCTCTACATGCTATAAATATCTGCACCAGGAACTTCTGATATGATTGAATGCAAAGCACTAAACCGTTACTGCAGTAAATAGCACCATCTAGGGATATCCATTTAGAAGATCTATCTATGAATAATGTTTGACACTGAGTAAATTTACGTACAAAACAAATTATGTATGTATATACCAGGCTATCTATGTAGCTTCAATAAAGCCCAAATACAATATCAAATCTGATTTTTTGTTTAAATACATTTAATGCTTTCTCTAGGCAGTCATGGCAATGCACAATTGTTCCATTTTCAGTGATATCCTAATAGAACAACACTGTGAGATAAGATAAATGGAAAGACAATGAACATTGATGAGAACCTAAATCTTGCTTTCAAAGTTGTTTCATCACATTTTTCATTAGATTGCTTCATATTGGTTCTCACTAGTACATCCACCGAAGAAATCCATCTTTTCAGAACTTTGCTTACGTTGCTATTATCTAATGAACATTATTCAGCAGACGATTTCCTAACTCTGGACTATTTATTTAGTTGCTTGCTTGCTTGACCACACTTTGTCATGCTGCCACCATTGTGTAAACAGTGAACTGTGCAACTGCAAAGCAACCGATGGCTTTTAGCAGTGGCAATGCCAATTCAGAGTTCAAGGAGCTGAAAGTCACATATCTGAAATGTACCCAGGTTATGAAGTTTGCATTATGAGTACATGTGAAAATATGTGAGAGTCAAGAAATAATTCTAATGGTTTGAAAGTTGGAGTAACTGTTAAAATAAATGAGGGATTGGTGGAAAGGGAGAAGAGTATTCTTGTTCTCCTCTATTGATTGTGGAAATGAAAATCCACAACCTGAAACAGATATAAATATACAACTTAGCATCATGGTAAGTACCTACTAAGAAAGCTAAAAGTCCCAGATCAATTTCAAGCAAGGTAGAGGTAAAGGTATCTCTGTCAGTCATATCGAATTCTAGGGCACAGTATTCATCTCTGTTTCTTGGTCAAGGGAACAAGCATTGTCCAAGGACAATTTCCATGGTCATGTGGGCAGCATGGGTATATGTCAAATGTGCATGGGATGCTATTACCTTCCCACTGAAGTGGTACCTATTAATCTACTTGCATTTGCATGCTTTCAAACTTATAGGTGGATAGGAGCTGGGGCAAGTAATGGGAGCTCTACCCATTGCATGAAGCTTGGGTCAGCATCTTTAATCGTGCCCCCAATTTCCAGCATCTTCCAGCAAAACAGAGATAGTCTGTAGTTTATGTATATCTGATCTCGATCTCTCTCCTCTTCCTCCCTCCCTCCCTCTTTCTCTCTCTCTCTCTCTCCTGTTTATTGCTCCTGTGATTCATATATTAGTAAACAAGTTAATCCATCATTGTAGACATAACCAGTTGTAATTGAGATTTCATTCATAAAGGATTAGATTCTCAACCCCTTGAGTATTTCTAGGTTGAGTATTATTACTAAAAGGGTCAGGTGGTTTCTGGGGCCAGGAGCAACTTTTCTTAACTTCTTTAGTTATCCCTCTCTAGATAAAAGTTTTACTAACATAAATGTCTATGGAGATTCTCAGTCATTCAGGTTTGTCCCAAAGGTGCTTTTTCAAAAGGCAACTGGATTTTGTTTTCCCTTGAAGACATTTTGCTTCTCATCCAAGAAGTTTCTTCAGTTCAGACAGTTCAGTTCTACTCAATTCCAGAACAGCAGATGAGGCTGATAAATAATGTGCTGTATGCACAGAGATGGGCGGCACATGAATTAACAACTGGTTCCTCCCAGCACCAAAAATGTGCGTGCGCTCGAACTGGCTGAACCAGCTGAATCCCACCCCTGTGTGTGCTTATAATCATCTGACTATCCTTGTTTAATGATAAAACTGTGGTTGATGTTTTTCTTGTTAAGTATAGGCCCCGAGGACTGAAAATTACCATGATTATTATTGCTGCTGCCATTTCCACTTCCTGTAGATATGAGAAGAGGAACCCTGCTAATCAATGCCCTCCAGAATACTTGAAGATAGGCTGTCTTCAAGTGTTGCCTAAAAAAATTTCAAATTGTTGCCTAAAATCCCCCCCCCTTACATAGGGAGATGCATAGTTAAACTACATGCATAGTTTAAAATCTATTATCAGAAGTCTTTTTATATATCCAATCACCACAAAAGGTTAATTTTGGATCAAAGCTTTATCTATGGTAGAACTTCAATTCTTCCTAAAACATTTGGACCAGCTATTATTCATGTAGTTTAGACAAACTGTTAAAACTTTGAGTTAATAGATGTTATATACTGTATATTTAATAAATTATCTTCTGGTTTTTAATTTTATCTCTTACAATGTGTGAACTGTCTTAAAATGGTTAATTATCTTTACATACATTGTGATCTTAAAGAGAACTCAGAAAATTTTGATAACTAAACAAATGGAAGGTTGAATATTACTCTTATTGTTGTTGTTGTTGTTGTTATTTAACTCTACAGATGATTCCAACTCTTTCTGAAAAACTAAATGTTGGGTGAAGACTGAGTGGCTGTTTTATGTCTGATTAATGTCAGAACATATTTTCAATGCTTCTTGAAATTATAAGCACAGTTCTTTGAAAGCTATCAAATAAAATGCAACCCATCTAAACATGTACTTCTCAAGAATCTATCATCATTTTACATGAAAAGGTTTAAAGACACACTTGTCTATTATTTGCTTTTTGTTTTTGTTTTTTACCTAATTTGTCATTATTTTAAATAATACCAATCACTTCAGGACTGATGACTTGTTTCATAAATGAGAACTTTTACTTAAGAAGTGAAAGATCAGAAACTACTTCCAGGAGTGTATGTTAAATGCTTTTAAGTATTGACATTTCTACATCAGGCTTACAGCTCTTCCTTTCAATCAGGTGTCAATTGTCTATTTTTAATATGCAGAAACAGAAGCAGATCAAAGCAATGATTGGAGCCATGAATGTCTAATTTTTTGTAAGGAATTAACCTGCATAAGGTTATGCTCAGTTTGCAGAAGCAGATCGATGTTTTGCTATCAAATTTTAAAGCTACTTATATTTTTAGCAACTCCTGTTTAGCAGATATCATATTCCCTGCTTCAGTGAAACATTGTCCCTTCGTATAAATTCATGAATTCATATACAGTATCTGGCTACATTGTACTGTTAAGGTACATCCTAGCATTCTTTCAGCTGATGATATTGTCTAAGATAAGAGTCTATGGCAATTCATTGCAGCCAACTCTCCACAGCCAACTTGCCATGGTCAACCCACTATGGCCATCTTGCCATGCAACAACTTGTCATGGAACAACTCACCATGGGACAAGAGTTATACTAATATTGTAGAAATAGTGCAATAGAATCAATTAAAGAAAGGATGCCAAAGGATTGGACAAAATAAAATGTAAATGATAAAAATTTAAATAACTTTTTAATTATTTTAAACAATTAAATTGAATTGTTGAATTATTCTGCAGCAAGTTGTCCCATGGTGAGTTGGCCATGGCAAATTGGTCATGGCGAGTTGACCACGGCAAGTTGGCCATGGCGAGTTGGCCCACAGCAAGTTGGCCCGTTCTGCACAGATACCCTCAAAATGGCTTTGTAGGAAACATGAGATAGGAGTGATTCTTCAGTACTAGTGAGCCTCTTCTGCTAAAGAGTCCCAGGATAGGAATGTATCTTATTCTGTCTAGGTAGGGCATTCCAAGATCCTTCTGTCAGGTACTTTAGTCTTCAGGAGAATTAGTGGGGGGGGGGGGAAGAAAGGTAATTTGGATTATTTTATCCAAAGATCAGAAATTATGATAGTAGCAAAACTTTGAGAAACCCTGAGAAAACAAACTTGTAATAAATCTAGAAGTGAGAATGAAAATTTTCTCTTTTAATATGGTAAAAAATATCCCTATTTTTCTAGATAAAAGAAGAAGCTTATGCAAGGAAAAAAAATCCAGGATGAGAAGTTTATTATTCTTGGATATGTGTTTTTGAGGAATTTGGGGTGGGGGTGGGGATACCCAATGCCTTTAGTACTTAATCCTATAATGGGTATGGTATCTATGTTTTATTTATGTAGCCCAGAGGGTTGTAGTAAAGTTTGGGGGGGGCGAAAATACAGTAAAACTTACACAAATTCTTGGGAGTTGGTAAGAGAGCTGAAGAAATAATTTATGTGCCAGGAATCTGAATGCCCAGGCTCTGTAATTAGAAAGCGATGGAATCAGGATGTGATAATGAATGAAAAATAAATTTCAGGATAGAGATAAGAGGCTTCTTAGAAGGCAGCATGGAGCCTGCATTGAAATCAGAAGTGGAAATCATCCAAAAGCAGAGGCAGGTTATCCTGAGGTATTGAGGAGAACTGAAACAAAGAATTAGTGGAAAGGAAATCAACATGATTGAATGGAATCAAAACAAAGCTATGGGAGTTGTGGGTACAACCTGTACCTACTCCACACAAACAGAAACAAAAAGAGGTGGGGCCAGTTAACTAGAAGAAATGTCTAAGGAACAGAAAAGGAAATAGCTGCTGTAAAGAGGGACACAATCTAAAAAAACAAGGAGACTGGGTTTTTAAGGTAAAAGAGACAGAAACAATACTTAAATTAAAAAGTAGTGGTTTACCATGTCAGCACATTGCCCCCAACAATCTGGGTACTTGTTTTACTGATCTCGAAAGGACCAAAGACTGAGTGAACCTTGAATCTCATCAGGATTGAATTCCAGGCTATGGGCAGAGTTAGCCTGCAATGCTGCATTCTAACCACTGCGCCACCAGGGTTCTTGTAAGAAGAGAAAGTATTCAAAAAGAGAGAAGGCTTTTATCCAGCCATATTTGTGTCCTGCTTGCAGCCTCCCTGCATATGTGTGTGTTTGTGCACATATTTATTGTGCACACATTGTATGAGTGGAAGCTTCCTAATGGCTTGCACAAGTGTATATTATGGGAGAAAAAAACCCAACCCAATTATTTGCTATATTAAGAAGTAATTCCTAATGTTATCTCTGCTTATACAAATGCTTTCAAAGAAAACACTAAATAGGGCAGTTTAAATATTCATAACTTTTCATGATTGATATCTAGATGCAGTTTATTTAGATAAATTTTAAAAGAAACGTATCTAAACAAATTGCATATAGATATCCAAACATTGAATTTTATTTCATTTATAGCTACACTCAAATAATTAGCTAATTATTTTATTATTTCTCAGATATTTTATTTTTTCCTTTAATAAGCTTAGAAATTACAACCGGATGGTAATATTTGGAAGTTTATAAGAGGTACATAGACCCCATGTGGCCCATGAAGTTCAATTCTAATATTATGATTTGTCTCAGTCTTGAAGGAGAGCTGCTGTACCTAAATTTTTTAAAGTGCCTGGATCATAGAAGTGACTGTTGATGTAGTGTTGCAGTTTGATACTCAAGTGACTCTTCTATCTTTTTAAAAATAAAATGCTATGCAAAACTAGGATTTAATGGACATTTGCACGTAAAACAGATACTAGCTGAAAATTGTCTGTTTTGTTAATCCATAGCAGGAAGAAGTAGAGACTAAAGACCCAACCTTTGCTTGAGCTTTACTTCAAGTTGATCCACTCATTATCCACTCTTTTGCTGCAGGGGTGTGTGTGCTTCTTCTATAATGTACATTCATACAAGCTATTAGTAAGCTCCCACGCCCCCTACAACTTCAGAACTATTTTGCAGGTTCTTCCCTCTCTGTGAGAAAAAGGCATATGGACATTATGGAGATGAGGATAATGTGATTTGTAACTAGATATACAAGCAATGTTAAAAAAATGTAATCTAAAATCAATCTAATACATTTGCTGCTCATAAAATACTATCAAACTTGGCTTGTAAATCAATGGTTTGATTTCAGGTTTTGGACAAAGGAGAGAGATTGCTGAATAAATGATGACTCTGAATGGGTTGTCATCATATATAAGTAAACTTTTGACACTGATTATTTGACTCCTGGGCAATTTTTTGACATGAGCGCTCATTTCTATTTTCATCTCTATATAGAAGCTCTCTGTATAGGTTTTACCTACAAGACAGTTACAGACTTTAATGTTAAGTGGCTCCCCTCCTCTTGTATATGTATATGTATATAAAAATGTATATGTCCCTGCTTATGCTGTATAGCTTCTTTGATGTACCATATATTAGTATTATAAATCTCTGCTACTTCAGTCACCTTTCAAAACATATTATAATTTTATTTATTTTCCTTTAGTTTTAGCAAGGAAACAATAAACATGCATCAGTCATTGAATCTGCCACAACTGATAATGATGAAATCCTTTTATTGTCCAGAAAGTGTATCTCATGCTTTCTCCATGACTGAACAAAACGGAAAGTCAAATGTTCCAAGGTAGTGATAATTAGACTAATCCACAGTTGTCAAGTGAATGCTTAACAATTGATGTACTATTGATGAAAACAAATTAATCACACATTAGTTATTAGTCCTATTATTGTTGTTTGTAACAATGATACATTCAGACTCTTATGACAATGGGGAATTTTAATAGCCGTACAACCTTATCCTTGCTGTGTCACAACCCAAATCCATTATATTCTGTATTAATAAGGTACCTTTCCCTGTTTCTTCCTTTCCTCAAATAAATCCCTTAGCTTTTATTCTTTTTATTTAACACACTTAAAACCACAACCATTAAAAAAAAATTAAAAAACAAACAAAGGGAAGCTATTAAAGAGATATACAAGCTACCAGTATATAAAATTGAATAAAATCTTCAAAGTAACTTTTAATTAGTGTTGCACATAAAAGGAATTAAAATAATTACTAAAATCAACTCAATATTTATTTATTGAATTTATATGTCCACCCAATTGAAACTGTGATTCTGCCCAACATATAATAGATATAATAGATACAAGAAGCAAAAGAAGATTAACATTTCTGTTAAAATCCAAGACATTAATAAATGACCAGAAACTCACAGATAAAAATTCAATCATTCCGATCACAAGGCCTGAGGAAAAAACAAGCTTTTACCATCTTTGTAAAGATCAATGAAGTCAGGACAATCACAACTCAGGTGGGGAGTTCTTCAAGAGGGTAGGTTTCTGCCATAGCAGAAAAGTCAATTCTCCTGGATGCCACAACAATGCATTGTTTCAGGGAACAATGTCCACCCTATTGCATAGGATGGGCAGATATTATTGAAGAGAGATAGTCCCACAAATCACCAGGTGTTGTGCAATGTGAGGCTGTATAGGTTATAACCAGCAACTTGAATTTCACCCGAAAGCCTGTAGGAAGCAATTACAGTTTACATGATGTTATGTGTATACAGGGTAATAGGATCATAACTACCTACATCACTACATTCTGGACAGTTGTAGCTTCTGGGCAGGCTTCAAGGAGAGTCCCATGTAGAGGACGTTGCAGTAATCTAGCCAGAAAATGATTAAAGAATGAACATAAAGCTAGCAGGGCTTCAGAATCCAGGAATAGGCCTAAGAGGCATGCAAGACAAAGGTCTTTGCAGCTGCAACTGCTGCTTGCTCAAGGTGTAAGTGGAGCAATGCAATGCAATCTAGAATCAAAGATAAAAAAATTCTAATCTCTTGATCCAGGGAGCCACAGCCACTCAGTGTTAGCAAGGTTGAGCCAAAGCCTGTTCACGTCTCCTTCCAGGCCCCCACAGCTTCCAGACATTGGGAAAAAATGCTGATATAGTTAGTAGCCAGCGTAATAACAAATCATAAATCAGAATAAAGAATTATCAATGGTTTCCATCTAATTTAAAAGTTCTATCTTTATAATACATAGGGAGTTGAATGCTCATATTCTCTTAATATGATATTAAGAAAAACTCAAACTGCATACAATACAAATCCGTACCTAGAATTACAGTAGATGGTTTCTAAGTTCTTTTTTATATCTACATTGTTTTAAAAGGGGATTTTTTTTTCCGACATGCCAAACGTCACTTTTAGGATCTCACCAAAGTTTTGTTAAGATGAAAATTTCTGGATTTTGGGCAGGAAGATAAACAGCACCTTCTTTTATTCATTTTTTTCTAGAACTAGACTGAATAAAAAATTTCTATGCAAAAAAAAGCTTTGAATGCATAGCTAAACTGACTCAGGAATGTTAGGGAATTCACCCTGACTCAGAATAAAATTCATTGGTTTTTGGTGAAATGTCCACAGTCTCACAAATTTATAACAGAACATGTTGCCAGAAATAATGGTGAGCATAAAATATTTAGGAATTGCTATTTTATAATATATTAATAGAAGAGTTAGCAAACATTTCCGCTTATGATTAAAATAAATGTTTTTTTTAAAAATTTAGCAAGCCTAAAATGCTTTGAGGTATTAATGTAGTATTATAAAAGATTAGCAAATCCTCGGCCCTACAGTTAAGATGTTAGTATTGTATCCTCAGTAGTCATTTTAACCAGCATCTGACTAAATTTATAATGAGTTTGAATCATTTAGATCAGCAGGGAACTGATAAAAGAAGCACAAGAATTATATTACAAAATTGTGGCCTTGGAAAATGGATTTGTATATGTTAAAAGATAGTGAAATTATTTAGAATAGAATAGAATTTTATTGGCCAAGTGTGATTGGACACACAAGGAATTTGTCTTGGTGCATATGTTCTCAGTGTACATAAAAGAAAAGATACGTTCATCAAGGTACAACATTTACAACACAATCGATGGTCAATATATCAATATAAATCATAAGGCTTGCCAGACTGATATTTATGTACAATATATAATAAACAATGGGTTTAAAGCAATGGTACTATTTATTTATTTATTTATTTTTATTTATTTATTTATTATTTTGTCAAACACATACTAAACAATATATATAAGTATAAGCATGAAATAAACACACAAAATGAATACAACCAAAAGGAACATTAGGACAGGAATGGTAGGCACGCTGGTGCTCTTATGCATGTCCCTTTCAGACCCGCTTAGGAATGGGGTGAGGTCCACAGTAGACAGTCTTAGGTTAAAGTTTTGGGGATTTTGGGATGAGATCACGGAGTCAGTAAGTGCATTCCAGTCATATTTTCTACAATCAAGACTGTAGAATTTTTTCCTGCTTAGCTTGACCTCAAATGCTATCCAAAAGACTTAAAAGATCTTTTCAAGCATTGCCTTTTCTTTATTTAAAACAATACTGGGTGGTTCATTTAAATAAAACATTTAAAGGAAATAGCAGATTTTTTTAAAAAAATACTTCAGTCTATATTATCAGAAAGGATGTTGCTTTGAATCAAAAAAAGGAAACAACATAGCTGACAATTTCCTTGATGAAAGAAGTTCTAAATTTATGACAAAGGACCATGATGTGTGGACTTCAATTTCCATGCTAGCTAGGGAATTCTGGGACTTGAAGTCTTCCTATCTTAAAAGTTGCTGAGGCTAAGAACCCTGCCTTAGGAGAGACCTATGAGCAGTGACGCACTTTGTTATCAGGAAAAATCGGTTCTAAATCTTTCAAACCTGGTGTCTCTGTAGTCAATTATATATTAATCAAATATATGCCTGTGTCTTTTATAAACATAAGTTTGTGCTCTTATCATAATTTATCACAATGTGTTTAGATATAAAAACATTGCAGGAACCAGAAGTTATATTAGAAAGGTTCATAAGCAGATGTCATCTTGCAAAGTGGTGTTATTGGATTTAAATGGAGTTCATAGTTCAAGGAATAGTCATTTGCTTATAGATGTCTGACACTCTTGAGGAATTCAAAAGCAACAAAATATGAGAAATGTATTTTCCTCATAGAATGCAAATATCCAAATTCTATCAGTTGTGGCCCCATCCTGTGAAATTTTTATTCCATTTTAAAGAGAATATAGATATAGAAATGCATACACACATAACCACCACCTGAGGAGAGACTTATTAAAATATTAAATGTGACATTAAATGTCAGGACTTCTACTATTTCATCAAGTTACCTATGACATCCCTTATTCGCTTAACTCAGTTGCCTTCCCGCTAGTTAACAGCCATCTGTGGTAAGGGAGATAGAAATTTATGAGCCCATGAATTGAATTCAGGGTGTATTTAGCAATGATTAATGGGTACAATTTATATAAAAATGAGCATGAGGGATGCAAAGAGGATTATTTTTGTAGAATGTAATAAATGGCAGTGTTGGTATAGGAATCAAAAGAAATAAACAATAACCTAGCCTGAAGTTTCACAGAAGTGCCAAATCGTTGGGAGTCCTACATTTCAAGTTTGTAGGGACAATACGAAACCTGAAACATTTGTGTGCTATTGGGCTTGCAGAAAAACTATACCAAAAATTCATGTGAGCTGGAAGAAATTACATTTCACCTTAGAGGAAAGTAAAAAGGCTAAAGTCCTCAAAAATCACCAGATGCATCTAATTAGAAAGGTATAGTCTTCCAATTAAACTCAGCACCAGGTGGCTTTATAGACACAACCATGTAGTTTTCTTGCCAATAATACAGAAGTGATTTGCCATTCTTTCTCAACTTTTCTAGCCAACATATTTGGAATTTCAGTTGTCCCTGTCCAAGAACTAACTACAGCTGAGCCTGCTTAGTAGAGTCAGCCAGATTTGAGACGGAACTGCCACTTACCTGAAACAATTCTAATACATCACTGTATAAATTTGGGCTCGTATTTTTAGCATATGATAGGGAGGAATTAAAATAAATCTGTTTGATCAAATAAGATCTGGATAACAGACAATCAGAGAAGCTGGAACTACAGGCCAGATGGAGAAGGTTTTTTTAAATCCATGAAGAGGATTTTGGTGAACTATTTTATTGCTGTTAGAGAAAACTATACACAGACATGCTCAAAGTTGACTTCAAAGGTCTGTCTATCTTTAAGGATGCAAAACATTTACACTTTAAAAAACTTAAACTTTTGAGAAGTTGGGAGCAATTTTACCTGTTCTATCATTGTTAAACAACAGCTGAGAAATATTAGACAGTATTTGAAAAATGTAAACCTGGCATAATGGATCTGAGGCAGAAAGAGCCTTTCCTCATGAATGATTATTAGCAAAAGAGATAAAAATTCTGCAGAGATAAAAATGATGGTCGAAGTAATGAAACACTCTCACAACTCTGCACACTATCATGTATGCTTTGCAGTTTCTAAGTGTTTCACCAGCATCAAAGGAAAGAGGGTAAAAAGGAGTTGTCAGTTCATTCTGGTGACACTGGACTGCAGGACACTAACGAAAATGGGCTCCATATCTCATATACTGCTATTTTCTCCTTCCACCTGCAAGTTTTCACAGTTCTCTTGTCTATCTGAACTTCCTGGAATAGTATGTACTAGTGTGGTTTACAGTTTTCCTACTGATCGGTAATGGGGGGGAAAGTCAAGACTACCCTCCAGAGCTTACAGTTCTGTCTTTTCTTATTTTTTTTAATATCAACTCTGGGCTATTTTATTTTGTTTTTGCAATCAAGGGCTATATTGAGCGAGAGGGGGAGACTGACAATTACAGGAGACAAAGGCTGATATCCTTATCCTGTTTCTCCATGTTTCAAAATGTGTATGGGTAGAAGGGTTAAATTAATAACTATATTAAGCCTTACAAAGATTTGGGAAACCTATAGTATTTTTCTTTATCTCCCTCCAAAATCAACAATAAAATGTGGGTGGGTGGGTGTTGTGCTCTCTGAACTTGGTAGCTTTCTTGAAGACATTTCGTTACCAAACTAGGTCATATAATCAGTGTTAGTCTGATGATATTATCAACTTTGATAATGAAATGTCTGCAAGAAATCCACCAAGCTCAGAGAGTATCAAGGACCCCACAGGGTTGTAGTTCAACCCTGCACTACATATATACTATTGGTATAATAGTACAATGTTTATTTCTATGGGACCCTAACCATAGCCCTTAGATTATTCTAATTCTTGAAAGTTTTCCTACCATTCTTGTAATTTAAATCATCCTAAATTATTGGACAAAATTTTTTTTTTTAAATTATTGGAATTTTTAATTCTTTGAATGTCATCACTCCTTTGTATAAATTTGTTTCATGCAAAATTTCAAAATAAACTATAAACAATTTAATTGCATTTTTGGCAGTTTAGATTTTATTTGCAAGGCAAGCAGAAGAATTTACTCAGTGGAGACTGGACTATGTTATTGTGAAAAATCTTCTCTTATTTTGACAGAACTTATTTCTCTTGTATTTCCTATTGGACAGACCACAAAAGTGAACTGTGAATATCCTCTCCTGAATAACTGAACTTGGCAGCAATCTATCGGATTACTCACTTTATCATTGAAACCTGAATTGCTCTAAATAGCCATTAAATAAGAGACTTGAGCAAAGAATAGTTTTTAAAAAATATTTTAACAAAGATAAAATGTTGAAAACAAGTGCACCTTTAAAAATACAACAAGGATGGCAGTTGTAGCTTCAACTAACTGTATTCTTAATATATGTAAGGACATATATTTATAAATTAAATATTTTTTCCATTGGTACTGCTTGCCTCTTTTATATTTCAATTTATTACAAGGAGGTATACAATAAAGATAATGAAAAGACATTGCCATTTCAATCTGCTGCTTTTGCAGTGCTATTCAATTGCAACCTCTGTGGCTCTGGAGAATGACAGCTATTAGACCGCAGGTGTGAATATAATAGAGCCTTCCCTAAAGATAACATTAAATGTGCCAAAAAAAGTTGTTCTAAAACTTCTTTCCCTTTGTCTTCTGTTGTATAGTTGCCATTCAAAAGAATTTATAATTGGCTAAATTCTCCCTAAAGTGTCACTCATAGACATGGCAGAAATCTCCTTGGGAAAGATGCCATAGCCTAAAGTACTCTCTGCTGAGAGCTTCAGAAACTCATAGAAACAGACCATTGTTTCAAGTACATGTTTTATTTGTGATCTAATCAAGTCTGTACATCTAAAAATCCTACAAATTAACACACTTATTAGTCCCATGAATCCTGACACATTCATTGAACTTTTCCCATTTAAATGTAAATGTTGGCAGCCAGTTGAGATTTGACTGAGTTTCTCCATAGATGAAGGTACACGAAGAAGAGGCTTAAACCCAAAAGGTCAAAAATATGCATAAAAACTATGGGAGGAAGTTAAAGTAGCTGCATGAATATTCAGAACTAGAAAAGCTGATGAATAACATGCTTTTAAAACACCCTAATGATCCAAAATTCAATTGATATCATTCCTATTAGCAGTAGAATTTTTGCACTCCAAAGTGCATGCCTCACAATTGAAATTATCTCCGGTTAGTTTTCCCATGACTGGTCTTCATAGATCATAAAGCCATCCAGGATCATTTTTAAAACATTCAAATGGTAAAAAACCAAAAAGCACTGCTATAAAAAGTTGCAGATGGGGTTCATTTGACCCAGGATTCTGCAACTGTCACAAATAAATGCCAGTTGCCAAGTGACTGAATTTGGACCACTTAATAGTGGGGAGTTCGCAACAGTCCTAAGTGTAACCTTTTTCAGTACTATCATAACTTCAGTAATTGAATGGTCATAATTCAAGGACGGCCTGTGAATTAACACCTGCTCTTATTCTGATTTAATTTTGTGCTTTTTATAATTTTAAAGTTTTCAATATTAATAATATTAATATTAATTTGTACATTAATATGTATTGTTTTTAATTTTTGACTTGATTGTGAGATGGGTGGCTATATAAATATGATAAATATGAGTATAGTACTCAATCTAAGTTTATTTATTTATTTATTAAATTTGTATACCGCCCTTCTCCCGAAGAACTCAGGCGGTTCACAGCCAGTAAAATCAAAATACATATGATACAAATTAAAAAACAATATAAAAAACTAATTCAATATATGGCCTAAAATTTTTTAAATACAATTAAAAAACCCCGTTTAAAAACCCCAATTTAAAAACCCCAATTTAAAACTACATTTAAGCTAGTCCTGCACATCAAAACAACAACGTCTTCAGCTCGCGGCGAAAGGTCCAGAGGTCGGGGAGTTGATGAAGCCCCGGAAGCAGCTCGTTCCAGAGGGCAGGGGCACCCACAGAGAAGGCCCTCCCCCTGGAGATCGCCAGCCGACATTGTTTAGCTGACAGTATCCGAAGGAGGCCCTCTCTGTGAGAGCACACTGGTCGGTGTGAGGCTACTGGTGGCAATAGGCGGTCCCGTAGATAACCCGGTCCTAAGCCATGGAGCGCTTTAAAGGTGATAACAAGCACCTTGAATTGGAGCCAGTGCAGACTGCGCAGGAGGGCTGTCACATGTGCTCCCTCTATCACCCACACAGCCGCATTCTGGACCAGTTGAAGCCTCCGGGTGCCCTTCAAAAAGAGCCCCATGTAGAGAGCATTGCAGTAGTCCAGGCGGGATGTAACAAGGGCATGAGTGACCGTGCACAGGGAAGCCCGGTCCAGAAAGCCGTACGGGTCTGGATGGGGAGAAACAGGCTCAAGCTCAATCCCTCCAAGATGGAGTGGCTGTGGATGCCAGCAACCCGGTACAGTCAGTTGCAGTTGCGGCTGACTGTTGGGGGCGAGTCATTGGCCCTAATGGAAAGGGTGCGCAACTTGGGTGTTCTCCTGGATGGACGGCTGTCTTTTGAAGAACATTTGATGGCCGTGTCCAGGAGAGCTTTTTACCAGGTTCGCCTGGTCCGCCAGTTGCGCCCCTTCCTAGACCAGGATGCCCTATGCACGGTCATTCATGCGCTCGTGACATCTCGCTTGGATTACTGCAATGCTCTCTACATGGGGCTCCCCTTGAAGAGCATCTGGAGGCTCCAGTTAGTTCAGAATGCAGCTGCGCGGGTGATAGAGGGAGCCCCTCGTGGCTCCCATGTGACACCACTCCTGCGCAGGCTGCACTGGCTACCTGTGGCCTTTCGGGTGTGCTTCAAGGTTCTGGTTACTATCTTTAAAGCGCTCCATGGCAGGGCCGGGTTACTTACGGGACCGTCTACTGCCACGGATTGCCTCACACTGACCCGTACGCTCTCACAGAGAGGGACTCCTTAGGGTGCCGTCCGCCAGGCAGTGCCGGCTGGCGACACCCAGGGAAAGGGCCTTCTCTGTGGGGGTTCCCACCCTCTGGAACAAACTTCCCCCAGGACTCCGCCAACTTCCTGACCTTCGAACCTTTCGCCGCGAGCTTAAGACACATCTATTTATCTGCGCAGGACTGGCCTAGAATTTTAATTTTAATTTTAATTTAGCTTTTATATGGGGTTTTTTATTATTTTAATTATAATTTTAAATTTGGCCTAATTCAATAAGTTTTTTAAATATTGTTTTTATCTTGTATTTATTCTTGTGTTTTTATCAGGCTGTAAACTGCCCTGAGTTTACAGCCTGATAAATAGGGCGGTATAAAAATTTGATTAAATAAATAAATAAATAAATAAATAAATAAATAAATAAATAAATAAATAAAGGGGCGCAACTGGCGTATCAGGCGAACCTGATAAAAAGCTCCCCTGGGATGGCCGTCATATGTTCTTCTAAAGACAGCCATGCATCCAGGACGCCCAGATTGCGAGCCCTCTCCATGGGGGACAACGACTCACCCCCAACAGTCAGTGATGGAATTAGCTGACTGTACCGGGCCACCGGCATCCACAGCCATTTGGTCTTGGTGGGATTGAGCCTGAGTTTGTTTCTCCCCATCCAGACCCGTATGGATTCCAGACACTGGGACATCACTTCAACAGCCTCGTTGGGGTGGTTAGGGATGGAAATATACAGCTGTGTATCATCAGCGCATAGATGACAACTCACCCCAAAACCACGGATGATCTCACCCAGCGGCTTCATATAGATGTTGAACAGAAGAGGCGAGAGAACCTATCCTTGCAGCACCCCACACAAGAGGTGCCTCGGGGTTGATCTCTGCCCTCCTGTCAACACCATCTGCGACCGGTTGGAGAGGTAGGAGGAGAACCACTGATAAATGGTGCCCCCCACTCCAAGTCCCACGAGCCGGCGCAGCAGGATACCATGGTCGATGGTATCAAAAGCCGCTGAGAGATCTAGTAGGACCAGGACAGAGGAGCAACCTCTGTCCCGAGCCCTCCAGAGATCATCAACCAACGTGACCAAGGCCGTTTCCGTGCTGTAACCAGGCCGGAAACCGGACTGGAATGGATCTAGATAGACAATTTCATCCAGGTACTGGGGTAACTGTCGTGCAACCACACTCTCAACAACCTTTGCCACAAAACAAAGGTTGGAGACAGGACGGTAATTTGCTAAAACAGCTGGATCCAGGGAGGGCTTCTTGAGGAGGGGCCTCACCACCGCCTCTTTCAAGGCGGTAGGGAAGACACCCTCCATCAAAGAAGCATTAACAATTCCCTGGAGCCAGCCTCGTGTAACCTCCCGGGTGGCCAGTACCAGCCAGGAGGGACACGGGTCCAGTAAACATGTGGTCGTATTCAGTATCCTGTCCATGTCCTCAGGAACCACAGAATCAAACTCATCCCAGATAGCAACCCCAAGACCAGCCTCTTCCACCCTGTCCGGATCTACCCAATCTGTGTCCAAACCTTCCCAAATCTGAGTGATTTTATCAAACAGATATTGTCCAAACTCCTCAGCAAGCCCCTGTAAGGGATCCTCCACCGCTCCCTGATGAAGGAGCGAGCGGGTCACCCTAAACAGGGTGGCTGGGCAGTTATCTGCTGATGCAATGAGAGTGGAAAAATATTCCCGTTTTGTCACCCTCATTGCCACTAGATAGGTCCGAATTTGAGACCTAACTAGTGTCCGGTCAGATTCGGAACGGCTGGCCCTCCAGATACTCTCTCAATCTAAGTAAAGGTGTAATCTGCTTATCGTTATAATGATTTATTTTTAGTCAAGCTGATACATAGGGCTCCATATTGGATTAGTAAATCTTAGATGAAATATTTGACCTTTTAAATATTTGACATTTTTTAAAAAAATGAATGAAGATTATTGAAATGTTGAGCCCTAATAATTTAGTCTGATCAGAGTTCAGGCTAAGAATGTAGGTAGCAAATGTATCATTTTTAGTGACAATTGAGAAAATATTGCTGCCAACTTAATCATATTCTGAGCATCTTATTTCTGGGCATCTTCCTCTACATATCTGTACAGTATACAAATATTTGCAGAGCAAGCAATACATCTAGATTCAATTGCTTAGCCCTTGTCATGTATCCCTTTGCATATGGATCTCAACACTGAGGAAGGGGGGAGCAATTTCACCTCTTTTATTTATTTGACCATTTTATAGCTCATCCAGTCAAAAAGCTCTGGACTGGAAACAAGATATAAACATTTAAAAAGGAAAAAATGAGATGCTTATTAAATTGAACACTACCCAACTCCAAATGACTAAATTCTCACCCTAAGATTGATGCCAAAGACACTAAATTACAGTTGAAGACTTGGTGGAATAATATTATTTTCATTGGTAAGTATTTAAATGATGATAAATGTTCCTGATGAATTTCTCTCCAAACCATAAGTAGAGAAATGCTGAAAAGTGATGGAGTTGTCTGAAATTTTATAACACACTGTGGAATTAAAAGCATAAATATAACAAAAGAGGCTGTGTACACATACCTAACTGTGTGACTGACTCAGATAAATTGCTGTATCTAATTTAGATGGAGAAAATCACCTAACATTGGCAGAGCATTCATAGAAATGATGCCACAATAAAAAAAAATATGTGGGGAAAATGCATTTGGCGGTAGGAGAACATGTGCTATTATTACTACCAGCACTAAATGCTAATTGCAGGCTCAGTAGCAAGGTCCCTGCCCCACTGTGAAACAAACTGGTGTCATAAAGACTATCAATCTGGGTAGTGGAAAATATTAAATTTATCATTTTAACCTCCAAGAAAACGGCATGCAAGAAAAGACAAGTCTGACAGTCTTGTTATGAGTAAAGATTATCAGAAACTCATTGATCAGAAGTTTTGGACAGGACAGGAAATCCAGAAGTATAGATTAATTTGTCATTAAAACTAAAGTCCATTTGCTCTCTTGTCCTGAGTTGCCTGTCTCCTAACCAGTGCAGCACTCTTAGAGTTATTCTCTTTGACACTGGACAAGCTAACATAGCACATTTTATTTAAATCTCTAAGGATTAAAAGAAGATTTGCTGGCATCATCTTGATTTGTGAGACAAAACAAGGTTAACAAAAAAGATGATTATGAATCTTAGGTTTTCTTCTGCTTTAAGACATTAATCCCAGTTAAGTGGGTGTGAATAGACAAGGAATACAATTGCAAATAAGCTTGCATTAGTGAAACAATTTAGTTTGCTAAGGGAATACATAAGCTGATAAGAATATTAGTGTTCCATAGAGCTATCTTATATGACTGAGAGATTTATTATATGAACATCCTAGAATGGCTGTAGTAAAGATTTTTCTCTCTGATTAATTTTATGAAGAAAGGAACATAACAATGACAAAGGTTCTGCTGTGTCCAGCATTCGCTTTGCAGGCAAGCCTATAAGCACGATAGAAATACAAAAAAGAATCTTCTGTCTCCAGAACTAGCATTGTTTCAGAGAAATCTTCTATTGTCATGATAGCTACAACGTTCATGAATTTGACTAATCCTTTTTAAAACTGTTTAATTAATGAGCCAATACTATATTTCCCCAAAAATAAGACAGGGTCTGATAGTCAGATAGTGCATTCCAGGCATTAACAACTCTGTTACTGAAGTCATTGTCAGCCTCCACTCCAATTTTCATATACTTTTGAATGACTATACCAGTAGATAGAATGTAAAATGTTTATTGTTTAAACTGTAAGGAAATGAGATGTGTCGTGCCTCCGTCCAGGGTGAGGGAGAGGAGCCTATTACTTATGTCGGCTGACATAACAGGTGGGAGGGATAATTAACTACTGAGTGTTATCAGCGCGCGCTGTTCTAACCGACACTGCATTCCTAAGTTGACTGACATCCAGAGACCTGTGGAAGAAGATTACCACGAGGGGCCGTGAAGGAGTTGGCATTGGACCAGACCACCCTGACCTCCTGGAGGAGGAGGGACAATTGGGGGGATATGATATGTTAGCCATATTTTGTCTCAGTTCCAGCTTTGCTTGGCTGCTAACCAGACTGTAAAAGTAAAAGTACTTGTTTTCATTCCAAATGAAGTCAAGGTGAATTCTTTCCTTTTATATTGTCGGAGGTAGCTTGACATTAAGCTGGAACTCACATCATGTCTACCAACCAGGATTGCAATCGCAATACCGAGGGGGGAGAAAACCCAAATGTGATGGAAGGCCTGCTGCCGGCTGAGCTGGGGGAGGCGTCCGGAGGAATTTCTGCTGACACTTTCGACCCTGAGCTGGAAGATTGCAGAGCTCGGTGGGCAGAGCAACTAAAACTGGAAGAGGAAGGGTGGAAACCAAGCACCGAAAAGCTTCCCTCTGGAGTAACTAAAAGGAAAAAGAAAAAAGGAAAAGAAAAACTTTCGGAAACAGAACAAGAGATAAGGGACAAGCTCCAGTTGGAGGAAGCCTTACGTCTGTTCCGTGAAGTGAAAGTGAGGCAAGCAGCTCGCCAAAGGTATGAATCCCCTATTCGGTCCTCCAGGTGGGAGGGAGAAGAGGAGGAAGAGAATACAAAGGGGCCAGCTAAGGGTGATTTCCAGGGTGGTGAGATTTCTGAAGACCCAGGGCTGGAATCTCTCACCCCAGAGGAGGCTGAATTGGATGAGGGCCGGGCGCCACCTGCTGACCAAGCAAGGCCGCGCAGGGGAAGGAAAAAGCCAAAAATTCCCCCCATATCAGAGAAATTTGATGGAAATGCGAAGGAGTTGGGACTGTTCCTGGCGAAAGTGAATGACCACATGATAGACTGGGGGGAAGATTATTGGTCACAGGCAGCACAAGTGAGAGCTGTGACTCATAATTTGACCGGAAGAGCAGCTGCGTGGTATGTGTCGCTACATACAAACCACTCCCCCTTACTGCAAAACTACGAGCATTTTATGACTGCACTGAGGAGGAGGTTTGAGGACCCCCTGGCAGAACAAAAGGCCAAAGGTCGGATGAAAACCATCAGGCAAGGGAGGAGGCCGGTGGCTGATTATAACCAGGAGTTCAGTGATTTAGTTCCCTTGATGAGAGGGTGGTCGGAGGTGACCCTTGTAGACATTTTCAAAGATGGCCTGAATGGAGATCTCTATGAACTGTGTCGAGCACGAGCCTCTCCAACTACGCTGTATGGCTGGTACACCCTGGCAGCAGAGATGGAAATCGAGTTAGTGAAAGACCGCGGCAGAAGACAGCGCATTGGAGGGCTATCCCTTAGCCGTTTTCCAGAAGGGACTTATAGGGACGTCCCTAGATTGGAGGGAGGAAGACCACGTTCGTCTGCGTGCTACAGATGTGGAAAAGAAGGCCACCGAGCAGCCGACTGTAGGGTTAAGTTGATGCCGAGCGCGACCTCTGGTGGTGAAAAGGAACCAGTGAAGCCAGCGGCTAAGGCGCGTAAACCAGCAAAAGTGGGGGAGGGCGTTGCCAAGAAGGGCACGCCCATCAAGGAGGATGGCGAAGTGTCGACCGATACTGACGACAGCAAAACCACGTCAGAGTCCGATGAAGACCTTCTGGTGAGTTGGGCACGGGGCCCCTTGGACATTCCAGTTAATCTACATGTACCCTCTTCGGGTAATAAGGGGGAACTGCTAGCACTACTCGATTCTGGATGCACTAGATGTATGGTCAGTCCCGAACTAGTAGAAAAATGGAACTAAGGTTGAGAACCTAAGTAGGCCCATAGCGTTTGCCCAGTTAGATGGCTCTGTGGCAGGGGAGGCCCGCCCATTTCGTAACGGAACCCATAGAAATGATAATAGGAGACCACCGCGAAATTCTGAACTTCATAGTAGCCCCAGGAATGGACCAACTCCTGTTGTTAGGCTTGTCATGGTTGCGGAAATGGAACCCCCATATTAACTGGAGAACGGGAGTCCTACGTTTCCGTTCCAAAGCCTTAAAAGGAGAAAAGGGGAAACCCAAGAAGGAACCCACCGTAACCTTGCACCAGGATAAGTTAGGGGCAATGATTGAACGTATAGACGGGGAAGAAAGAATACCCAAGGAATACTGGGACTTGCGAGAAGTCTTTAGTGAAAAAGCATCAGACGTACTTCCTCCCCATAGGCCTATTGACTGTGCCATAGACATCCTTCCGGGGGTAAAGCTTCCAAAGCCAAAAGCTTATCCCATGACCCAAAAGGAATTGGGAGAGCTACGTAAATTCATAGACAAAAACCTAGAACGGGGCTTTATCCAACCGGCTAGGCCTCGTGTGGCGGCGCCAGTGATGTTCCGGGAAAAGAAAGATGGCTCCTTTCGTCTTATAGTTGACTATAGGAACCTAAACGCGGTGTCTTGAAAACATATATCCCATGCCACTCATGAAAGATATGTTAGCACATTTAGCGAAAGGAAAATTCTTCACCAAACTGGACCTGCGAGAAGCCTACTACAGAGTTCGTATAAAAGAGGGGGATGAATGGAAAACCGCTTTCAACTGTCCACTAGGATGTTTCCAGTTTAGTACTGCCATTTGGACTGCAGGGGCGCCGCAGTTTTTATGCAACTAATAAATGAAATACTCCATCAGCATTTATTCAAAGGAGTTCTTGTCTACCTTGACGACATACTTATCTATACAGAAACAATGGAAGAACATATTAAACTAGTAAGAGCTGTACTCAAAAAGTTATTATCTGCAGAACTATATTGCAAGCTATCCAAATGTGATTTCCATCAAACCAAAATAGACTACTTAGGGTATCGCATTTCGGCTGATGGGTTAGAAATGGATCCAGAAAAAGTGAAAGCTGTCTTGGAATGGGCCCCCCCACGCACACGCAAGCAACTCCAAAGTTTTTTAGGATTCGCAAATTTCTATCGTCAATTCATCCCCTCCTTTGCTCAAATTGCTTTACCAATCACTAACCTCTTAAAAACTAAAGGAGACACGAAACCCAAGCCATCATTACCTCTCGAATGGACAATGGAATGTCAAGCTGCATTTGAAAAATTAAAACGACTCTTTGCCGCCGAACCTATTTTAAAGCACCCTGACATGGATGTTCCTTTTGTAATACAAGCTGATGCAAGTGATGTAGCAGTCGGAGCCGTCCTGCTCCAAAACAATGCTGATGGTAATTTACAACCCTGTGCTTTCACTTCTAAAATTGACTGAAACTGAAAGGCGATGGGCTATTTGGGAAAAGGAAGCATTTGCAGTTCATTGGGCTCTACGGACATGGAGACAATTCTTAGAAGGTTCAAATCATCCTTTTGAAGTTTGGACTGATCACAAAAATCTAGAAGCTCTAAAGACTCCTAGAAAACTTTCACCTAAACAAGCCCGCTGGGCTCAATATTTTAACCGCTTTAATTTTACTTTACATTATATTCCTGGGGGGAAAAACTTTAGCAGATGCTCTCTCACGTTTACCCCAATACAATTGCACTCGCTCCGAGGTGGTTCAACCAATACTTCCCGTACAACAGTTAGCGGCCCCAGCAATAACTAGAAGCCACTCCAAAGCTGACCCCTCACTCCCAGATGAACTAACCAAGTCGTTTAAAGAAGCTTTAAACACCGATGACTGGTACTTAACTCATTCCATGAATGCACACTCCGTGATGGACTAGCTTGGATTGGAACAAAACTATATGTTCCTCTATCACTCAGAGAAACCATCCTACAACGATGCCATGATGCCAAAATGGCAGGGCATTTTGGATTTGTGAAAACTTTGCATCTTCTTAAAAGACAGTTTTGGTGGCCAAGTCTTAAAAAAGACATTCAAGCATATGTAGCAAGTTGCCCTATTTGTGCATCATCCAAAAGACCTCTGGGAAAACCTCCTGGACTACTTCAAACAGTAGCCAGACCAGGAACCCCATGGAAAGAAATATCCATGGATTTCATAGTGGAATTGCCTGAAAGTTCAGGAAATACTGTTATTTGGGTTGTGACTGACCTTTTCTCCAAACAAGTCCATTTTATTCCATGTTCGAAAATACCCTCCTCAAAGACTCTAGCAAAGTTGTTTGTACAGCACATTTATAGACTTCACGGAGTTCCTGATCGCATCATTTCAGATCGAGGAGTTCAATTCACTTCTCAGTTTTGGAAAGAATTTTACGACTCATTGGTTCCGCCAAGGATTAAGCTCTTCCCATCATCCTCAAACTAATGGAAGCTGTGAACGTTCAAACTCTGTACTAGAACAATATCTGCGATGTTATGTTAACTACCAGCAAGACAATTGGGCAGATCTCTTGCCTTTTGCTGAAGTTGCCTACAACAACTCAATTCATAGTAGCACTGGATTTACTCCTTTTAAAATAGCTTCAGGTCAAGATTTTGTTCCTATCTCAGAACTCCCAAAGGAAGAAACTACTGTTTCCTCTTTGTCAGAATGGATAGATCAAATACAAAGCACATGGAAAATGACTCGCAAGGCGATCGACGACGCTCACCGTGCACATAAAAAACAAGCCGATAAAAAAAGGTCCCCTGAGAACAAATATCAAGTGGGCGATAAGGTTTATCTTTCCACCAAATATCTTCAAACCACTCAGAAATCTAAGAAACTTGGACCCAAATATGTGGGACCTTTTCCCACAGTAAAAATCATCAACCCCGTGACGGTACAACTAGATTTACCAAAAACACTTAGAAGAATCCACCCCGTTTTCCATGTCAGTTTGCTGAAACCTGAACACACGTCTACTTTCCGTCCTAACCGTACACCCCCTCCTATACCAATTCTCATAGAGGGAGAACAACACTTTGAAATAAAAGAAATTTTAGATTCAAGAAAACATAGAAATAAAATTCAATATCTTATTTCCTGGAAACACTTCCCGTTATCCCAAGCTGAATGGGTGAACAAAGAAGATGTTCGTGCATCGGAGAAGATAGCACAATTCTATAAAAAATATCCTGACAAACCCTAACTTCTTTTTTTTCTTTCTAGGACTGACGTCCTTGTTGCAGGAGGGCCGAATGTCAGCCTCCACTCCAATTTTCATATACTTTTGAATGACTATACCAGTAGATAGAATGTAAAATGTTTATTGTTTAAACTGTAAGGAAATGAGATGTGTCGTGCCTCCGTCCAGGGTGAGGGAGAGGAGCCTATTACTTATGTCGGCTGACATAACAGGTGGGAGGGATAATTAACTACTGAGTGTTATCAGCGCGCGCTGTTCTAACCGACACTGCATTCCTAAGTTGACTGACATCCAGAGACCTGTGGAAGAAGATTACCACGAGGGGCCGTGAAGGAGTTGGCATTGGACCAGACCACCCTGACCTCCTGGAGGAGGAGGGACAATTGGGGGGATATGATATGTTAGCCATATTTTGTCTCAGTTCCAGCTTTGCTTGGCTGCTAACCAGACTGTAAAAGTAAAAGTACTTGTTTTCATTCCAAATGAAGTCAAGGTGAATTCTTTCCTTTTATATTGTCGGAGGTAGCTTGACAGTCATATTTTCTAAATCAAGATTAGAGCGGTTCACTTTAAATTTGAATCTATTGTGTGCTTGAGTATTGTTGTGGTTGAAGCTGAAGCAGTCTTTGACAGGAAGGACATTATAGCAGATGATTTTTATGAGTTATGTTCAGGTGATGCTGAAGGCGGTGTAGTTCTAAATTTTCTAAACCCAGAATTTCAAGTCTGGTGGCATAAGGTAATTTGTTACGATCAGAGGAGTGGAGGACTCTTCTTGTGAAATATTTCTGGACACGCTCAATTGTATTAATGTCCGATATGAAGTGTGGGTTCCAGACAGATGAGCTGTAATCAAGAATTGGTCTAGCAAATGTTTTGTATGCTCTGGTTAGTAGTGTAATCTGTCCGGAGAAGAATCTACGCAAGATTAGGTTTACAACTCTTAATGCCTTTTTGGTGATGTAGTTGCAGTGGGCTTTGGCACTTAGATCATTTGATATGAGAACTCCAAGGTCTTTGACAGAGTGAGGGTCATCTACAAGGTCATGTCCATCTAGCTTGTATTTAGTGTTCTGATTCTTTTTTCCAATGTGTAAGACAGAGCATTATTATCAGGGGTCTTATCCCTGAAGTGGGATAGGCATTCTTGCCCGCTGCATTGCCAGCGAGGATCAGGTCACCAAAAAAAACCAACCTGAAGTTCTTGTGGGCAAATTGGGTGCAAAGGAGAATTCTCCGCAGGAAGCAAGAAGGGCCAAGCAAAAGCTTCCCAGCAAGTCCAAATGAAGCCCTGCAAGAAAGGCGGCCACAACCGGAGGACTTGAAACTAGGCACGACCGGAGTTGCCTTTGCCCTTCTCCACTTCAGGATGCTTAAGGTGTCAGGGCAGTTTCCCTCCCCCATCCCCGGGATGCTGCTGGGGCTCCACTCGGTGTGGCTGCTGAGCTGTTTGATCTACTTGTGCCATGGCTATTTCGACTGCCTGCTTTATCCGATGTCTAATGAGACGTTGCATCACTATTTCATGCCTGTCAACTCGGAGAAGTTGCTGGGGGAGCTGGAAAACAAGTTTTGGCAGGACCAGAAGACAAGAACCATGAGGAGAGTGACGACAACTTCCTGAGAATGCATGTGCATGTGCGGGCCCTTCTCAAGGAGACACCAACCATCTCTGCCAGCCTGCAGGACAAGTACAAGCTGCTTACACTCACTGTCCAGAGCCACAGCACTCACCTCAGCTGCCTCAAGACAGAATATCTCAAGGGCTAAGCTGGAGTGGGTGTCTCGCTGGCCTTCGAGCAACCCTCTCTTTCCCCACCCCTCAATGGACAGCTACGCCAGCAGGAGTCTTGCTGGTCATGCTTCCCCACAGATGGATAGACTTTCCTCCATCGCATGCCGACCGGGCATGGCAGGAGCTGGAAATCATGTAAGACATGCATCTTGCTTCTCCGTCTTGATACGTGTCCTGATATACATGGACCTTTGAATTATTTTCCCCTTATACAGTCAAAAGTAATAAAAATGAGGTCATTATTAAATTTGTTATCTGTAAATTATATTGGGTAATAATATGAACATTTTTAAAAATCCATTTTTCATTGCAGAAATAAGATATCTATGGCCTCCTACATTTCATTTCTTTCATGGCAGGATAGAAATAGTATGAGTTTTCAGCCAGCATATCAAAATATATACATTTTTATAATCACAAGAGCTTTAGAATTCTTCTGGAGAGTTATAAAAATGTTCCACATTGTTTGAATAAAGATTACAGCTTAGAGTAATGTCACCTTCTGAAGCTACTACAAAAGAGATGGCCACTGATACAAGGCTTTGATTTTTAGCAATTTTCTAGCTGACTTTGATAATGAAGCCATTCCTGTCCTAATAAACTAGAGATTCCACAATTTTAGATAAATAAGTTCAGCCAGCCCGACTGGATGGTCCATCTACTTAACTTAGACCCCAAGCGCGCTGTCTAGACTCTTCCTTCTTATCTAAAAACCACCATCCATGGAGTCCTCTTATAGGAATTTATTGGGGGTCCACTGGTTCCCCTCTTCAGTTAACAGCAGCTGAAAGACATATTAGATCCCACAATATCAGAAATCTGCTTGACAGCTAGAGCATCTACATATAGTATAGGAAACTTCCATTATGTTATGATGTTAGGTTTTAGGTTATGAATCTTAACTTGACTCTCTTAACGTAATAGTTAACTTTCAACCTCCAGTCTCCAGAACAGTTATTGATTGTATAAAACAGTGTTTCTTAAGCTCAGAAATTTTAAGATGTAAGGGCTTCAACTACCAGAATTCTGGGAGTTGAAGCCCACATATCTTACAGTTATTGAAATTGAGAAATGCTGGCATAAATCAATAGATATTGCTTCATATCTCAGTCAGGCACACAAACCCTGTAAACTAAGTTTTGAAATCCATTCACATTTTTCATATTCTAGAATTCCTGTTAGTTTCTTTACTTCATTTTCTTTATATTTTCTTTATATTATATTTTCTTATTTACTTAGGTGAAATTTAATAAATGTGCTCCTAATACTTTAATAAAGAAGCCAGCAGTTTAAGAAATAGTTCTTAAATCTTGTTAACAATTATAATAACAAATCTGGTGGGGAGGGAAAAAGCTTTTTGCATAAGATCTCTTACTACTTAACCACACAAAATAAATTAATTACTGGGCTCTTGGATGTTATTGCTACTTGTAATGCAAATGTTCTGTTTTAAAAAGCCACTAAAACTAGGTACTATTAACAATTTAGAATAACCAATCTTCATTTAAAGGGTTCTGCCTTTTAGCAACTGGGAGAAACTTATAATATGCAATTTAAGCTAACAGAGAAAGAAAGAAAGAAGCATAACAAAAAGCAGGATAAAATAGACAAAATATTTCCAATCTTAGCTGATTACATCTGTATCTTCACTACTTAACATTTCTCAGATTCTGAAATAGTAGGATATATTTTAGTGTATTTTCAAATATTCTTGTTCTCCAGAATTAAATAACTAAAATAAAAATAAACTATTGGTACCCAGTGGCTGCTAATCAAATTCACCATTATGGTATTTTTAAATTTTGTTGTAAGTGTCATGGTAAAAAGCCTAACCAAATTTTTGAGAAAGTGCTGTAAACCTATCATTGCATCTGCAGAAAACTGTACCCGCATGAGATTATTATTACTGATTCCTGTCTTGCCTCTATTACCTTGTTACAACTCATTACAAATAGCTGACCTTTTTGCAGCGTAATGAATGACAACACCTAACAAATGTTATATAAATTGAAGATATCCTTGGATTATATTGGAAGAGGAGGGAGTAGAATCTACATTCTAACAATGCAACTGAGGATACTTTAAGCCTGTCTCACTCATGAACTGGGGACAAGATGAAAGCAACATCATGGGGACGTGAAAGAAAGAAGAAAGTTGGCATGTGTGGAGAACTGGTAGCAGAAATTTTGAGTAGTTCAGAGAACCGGTAGTAAAAATTCTGACTGGTCCCGCCCCCATCTATTCTCTGCCTTCTAAGTCCCAGTTGATCGGGAGGAAATGGGGATTTTGCAGTATCCTTCCCCCCGGAGTGGGGTGGGAATGGAGATTTTACAGTATCCTTCCCCTGCCATGCCCCCCAGCCATGCCCACCAAGCCATGCCCACAAAATTGGTAGTAAAAAAATTTCAAACCCACCACTGGTTTATACATACCATGGTTAAATGCAAATAGCCACAGTTTATCAGGGATACTGTAAGGGCTGAAGGAAAAATTGGAAGTAGTTTCTTGATTTAAGAATTTAAGACAAGTGAGTTTGTACCTTAGGTTCTTTTAAATCAAATAGATTTGCCAACCCTCACATTTATATCCAAATCGTACAGTCCCCATCTCACCCATAAACTCTTTCAGCATTATCATCAACAAATGTAGGGATTTTTAAAAAATCGAAATGTGGAACTACTAAGTATACTATAAAATGTGTGAATAAGGCTTAGCATTGTTGATACAATCTCATAGCACATTCCAGATAGAGTGATATTACTTAAGGCTATGTCGATAATATAAATAAACAATGATGGGGCTTTGCAAAGACATAACAGCTTTTTCTTCTTTGACATAAGCAGTATTCTGTAATTGGATTGCTGAACTAAAACAGAATTTTGGAATAAAGAAATTCCTGGTTTCTCTCAAGATTTCAGTATAAGTTTTTTAAATTGTAGGGTAGTTCTAATTATGTGTTATTTATATGCTGGAAATTCACATGATGAGACAGAATTGGAGTGACATGACTGACACCATTACCAACAGGGCATCCTCAGTATAGTCATGCTCTGACAGCTAGCCGTCCCACAATGTGCAGGCATCAGGCTCCTCTACACATAACCATACATTTCAATCCGCTTGGGAATTCCAGATGCCAATGCTTTAGCTTTTTTTCCTATCCAGAAATTTTGTTTCCAAATCAATTGCACTTTCCCCAATATACCAGATAACTGTTTGTCAGGAATAAAACAAATGTAATTTCATAATGGAAATATCTCCATTGGGGAGATATTTCTGTCATTCCTCTCCATAGTAGGGAAAGCCTAGGTTTGGGGACACCTGCAAATTGCGGGAAACACCTTGGAATGTGTACGATCTTTGAATTGAATTGTGTAGATGCAAACTATCCTTTGCTCTGCCTGTGCTGTATTTCTGATCTTCCTTTCTTTATGTTCCTCAACATTACAACTCATATCACAGAAGAAAAGCTGTTGCAAAAGCTGGGAGGGGGAGTTCAATGTGAGATCTCATTTCTGAAATTGGAAACCTCTTTCTGATCTTAGAAGAGAAACAACAACCTACAGCTCCTAAGTGCTTAGCATCCTACACAACCATTATATGACAAAAACGATTATATAAAATTACTGTACCTTTTCCAAATTTCGTTTGTGGTTATTACCTTTTCTGTTTTATATTCAGAAGTTTTAAAATCTGATCTGAAATTTATCTCAGTGACATGAAGACTGATCATCACAATTAATATGAATATAGTACATACTTGAATTTGTTTCCAAAACTTGCCATTATGGTCAAAGTTAATTATGTTGGTAAGAGTACAAGATCTTAATTTACTGATTTAAAATACATATAAAATTGTAGAAAATACATATACAGCTTATAACATAAATATTTCCCAAATATAATTTATATATTTCAATTTCTGGCATAATGTTTTTTCTACTTTTTTATTATTAATCTCTACATAATATTTAATATATGATCAATATATTAATATATTAATATCTGCCCTGACCTCCAATCTTAATCTTATTTCATTTCTTTATCTTATTTCTCCATTTATCATATATATTTCTCAAAATTACCACATTTGTAAATTATCATCAATTTATTTTCTCTTATTTCCTTATTTCTCTTGAAACCCTTTAATTTAAACTTAGTCATTTTCATCCTTAGTTTCTATTTTTTTTATTCTAGCTTGATATTTCACATTTGTCTCTTAATGTCAATTATTTTCCAAGAAGGACCAATTTATCATTTCTTATTTCCCTATTAATCATTTTACCATTTTACCAAAAACATTATATTTCTTCAGATTTGTTTTTCATGCCACTTTTTTCAAATACAAACATTATCTTAATCTCTTATTCATCTTCTTTTTCTTAATTTCTATTGATATCTTATTCAATTTCAATTGAATTTCCGTATCTTAATCCAGGGGTGAAATCTGTGGGCGTGGCTTAATTGGTGGACATGGCTTGGTGGTCAGATGACTGGGTGCATGGCCAATAACAATAAATAATAAAAATAATAAACAAAGTATACAAAACAATAAGAGGTACCAAAAACCAACTTTCACACTTTACACACACACAACACAACACAACTGAATCACACACAATGTAAAAGCAGCTGCACTTCACTCAAATTGGCCTCTGCAACAAGCAGAAACCTCACACAGTCACAAAATGCTCAAAAATAAACTTTCACACTTTACACACACACACAATACACAACTGACTCACAAACACACACAAAATGCCACATACAACTTTGTGAGATTTTGTGTGTTTGTGTAGTTAGAGTGAAACACTACAGAAACACACCAAATGTCAGAAAGCTGCATAAATATTTTATTATTTTATTTTATTTTATTTATATTTTTAGATAAAAGCAGTTCAATTTAAAACTTCCTTTTAAATTTAGACGTAGCAATTTAAAGTTAACTGCTATGTCTAAAAAAAAATAAAACTCTTTTAAAAAACCCCAATTAACTATTTTTTTAAAGCTCCTGCCCCCCGCCCCCCGTTACTTACTCATTCAAGGGACAAGGCAGGCAGATTGAGTTGCTCACCGATGAGATGGATTGCAGGCAGGCACATTCAGTTGCTAGCTGATGCAATTGATTGCATCAATTGAGCGAGAGTGAAAGAAGCAGGAAGCTGCCAAATAGGCAAGTGGGGAGCAGGTGATTGGGTGGGCATGGGCGGAGGGGTGGACAGGGGGTTTTGTTACCAGTTCTCCGAACTACCCGCCCCCCCATCGCTACTGGCTCATGCGATCTACATCATACAATTCATATCATAAATCCATTTTTACCATACTAAAATTAATACAGTTCATTTAATTCTATAGGTATATAGTATATTTCCTTTCCTCCTTTCCCTTGTTTTTCTCCATTCTGCCATTCATATTATACAATATATTTCATGTTACAATCACAAATATTAATACAATTTATTTATTACTATAGATATATGTCATATTGCCCTTCCTCCTTTCCATTAATTACTCCTTTTCACCATTTTCTCTTCGTCCATCCAGCAATCCACCTCTTAAGATTTTCCTCCCTTTATCCCATTTTCTCATTTTCTTATATTCTTTTTTTCTTTTTATAATTATCATGTCTTTTCTTCTGTGTTCTTCCTTTGACTTTTAAATCCTTTACTCATCTAGTTTGCCCTAAGTTTCCATCTGATCTATTCCCCTTTTCTCCTCTCACTTTTCTTATTTCCCCACTGTTGATCTCAGTGTAATCATTTAACATTTTTGTGCCTAATTCTTATCCCTTTTTTCCTCTCTTACTTTGTGCTATCCTCTCTATTTTTGCCCCTGTCAATCCCAGTGTAAACATTAAAAATATTTTCCTCTAAATTTTTCCTCTTTCCTTTTCTTCCCTTAGTTTGCTTCTTTTTTATAAGTTGTTTCCTCCTATCCCTTCTATTTTTTTCATTGTTACTCCCAATGCAATCATTTAGTTTTTCATCATCAATGTCTTTATATTCTGTGCTGTTTTCTTGCTTCTCATTCTTACCCTCTTTATCCAATTGAATATGCTCTGACACAGTTTTTTGTTTTCTATCAAAATTAAATGATACGCGCATCATTTTGACCATCACAATTAGTTCCTGCCACATTTTGACATTCTGGTTTGTTTTTAACTCCAATTTACAGTTTTGTTAATTTCCTCCTCCTTTAGTTGTTGAGATCAAACAGCTGGAAAAAAAACAAATCCTCCTTCAAACTTCTCACAGCTCTTGTAGCTCAAGGTCACTGTAATTTTTTCAAGATTTCAAATTGTCCGTTGTAGTGCTTTTTTTCGCCAGCAGATGTCTCTGTCCAATCCACAAGTTTTAAATCAACAAAGTCGCAAAATATCCAATTTGTGTATCAATAATAATAATAATTATTATTATTATTATTATTATTATTATTATTATTATTATTATTATTATTATTATTATTATTATTATTATTATTATTATTATTTAATTTTTATACCGCCCTTCTCCCGAAGGACTCAGGGCAGTTTACAGCCAACTAAAACAACAATAAATAAATACAATATACAGTTAAGAACAATTTTAAAAAACCTATTCAATTTGGTCCAATTAATTAAAATATACAATAAAACCCTAAAAACCCATTAAAATTGGTAATAAATATCTATTTTATGCCAGTCCTGCACGAGAGAATAAATACGTACATCTATTAAATAATAGACGTATCAAATCTGCTTATCAAATGCTTTACAAGTTTCTTCTTTCTCTTCTTAATTTTATATATCCCAAATTCCAGTTTAAAATCCAATTTCAAATCCAATTAAAAAGTTTCTTTTACAGGGCTTTTCTATTTTGAATTTTCCTTTGTTCTTCAAAGTTTAAAACTTTTAGAATTATGTCCAATCTTATTCAGTAACTATTTTCTTTTGGGTTTCTTTTTCTTATAATAATTTTAATATCTCCAAATCCAATTTCCAGTCCAAATATCAAACTCCATTCCGGGCTTTAGTGCTTTAACATTCCCCAACACCAATTAGCTCCTATTTCCTCACCAGAACTTCTTTTAATAATTTTAAAATACTTCTTTTTTACCTGTGACTTGGTCAATCACTCACCCAGTACAAATACTCCATCCAAATCACCGCTCCTGCTCAAAACTTATTCCGATTGCCCCAGCTTCATCATAATGGCCGCTGCCCCCACTACTGGATCAGAGAGTTTCTTATGACCTTCCAAGGAACTTGACTGTTCTTCTTGGTCGTCCGAGGTGCCTCTCCTTCTTGTGCTTCCATGAGTTTAATATCTATCCTGTTTCCCTGAAAATAAGACCTCTCTAGATAATAAGCCCAATCAGGCTTTTGAGTTCATGAGCTAAAATAAGCCCTTCCCCAAAAATAAGCCCTCCCTGAAAATATTTAAACACATGTGCAGCTGGTCCCCACCATTTCCTCTGGTTGCTTGCCGTGCAAACAACACAATGTAAGGAAGCAAGGGCAGAAGGGGGAGGGGGGAATATGCCCCCTACACCCCATACGCCCTTACCTAACAGCTGCTCCTGCAACCCTAGCCACCACGCCCCTTCTGTCATGCTAATGGCTGCCGCAAAAGCCAAGTTCTACCTTTCAACTTTATCTTCATAATGGTTTAGTAAAACAGATTTGGTGAGAAACAATGTTTTGCTGGGAAGATATCCCAGAAATTCTAGGAAAACTGTTCATGTAATTGTTGTTGATGAGACAGATAATAGATAGATAGATAGATAGATAGATAGATAGATAGATAGATAGATAGATAGATAGATAGATAGATAGATAGATAGATAGATGATAGATAAACTCAATCTGAGTTTCTTAGAAGTAATATGGCATAGAAGTGTAATATAATAAATATAACCTAGATCTAATAACACAAAGTCATCTGCATATGATTTATAACACTTTCCCCAATCTCCACTATTTTCCTTTACTTGCTTATTAGTATATAGAATAAAGGACCCAATGCTAACAATTAGAAAAAGGAAAATTAACGAGATATTAACCACCCAGGGTTTTTTTTTCTTTAATGATCTTAACAAACAAATATTGAAAATATTTCTAATATGTATTGTTCATTTCTCATTCCCACTGCAGTAGTAAAGATCTGGTCCAGCAGACTATATGGTTTCTTATTTATCACGTAATTGCTTGTATCTTCTACTTGGAAAGCAAGTTAAGACCTCAGCCAATGGACATTGCTTAACTGCAGGAAAAAAAGACAATGGCTTGTTAGAGATTTGGTGAAAGGACTATATAGAGAAATATAAGATAACCTTTTTTCTGTGAACACACTGGGACACATTTTAAAAAATGAAATTCTGATGCCTGCTCTCAGAAGAATATATATGCACATATATATACATACACATATACACCCACCCACACACTAATATAATATGCATACATGTGTGCATGCTCATTTGTATTTTTTTTATTTCTTTTGTCACAACAGAATACACAAACAAATGTTATAGATAAAACAACATATTTTGAAGAAAATATACATATATGTATAAAAATATGCATCAACTATATCAATTTGATATGATGAAGGGAACAATAGGACAGGAACGGTAGGCACTTTTGTGCTCTTATGCACGCCCCTTATAGCCCTCTTAGAAATTGGGTGAGGTCAATAGTAGACAGTTTTTGGTTGAAGATTTTGGAATTTTGAGTAGAGACTATGGAGTCAGGTAATGAGTTCCAAGCATTAACAACTCTGTTACAGAAGTCATATTTTCTGCAATCAAGTTTGAAGCGGTAATACAATTTATTTAAATAATAAATAAATTACCACAATTTATTTTACATTCCTATAAAAGCAAGTAATGATGCTGTGCCAATGGGAAGGTGTAAGTGATGCCACTATCAGAGATTAATATTAATTTATATTCTGAGCAGTCATTTTCTTATGTAGCACAGGAAAGTGCATTCCAGCATATGCAGTTTGAGACTTAAGGCCATCATTGATTGGTTGACTCCTTTTCCATGGATCATAGATTTTTTTTTAAAGAATCAAAGATAGTTAAGGAAATGCTGAGAAAGGTGAACTCAAGTGTAGAGGAGCTGATATCAACTTTTCACGGTATATAGTCATACACGCTGATAAGGATCATTATTTGGGAAGCAGAGGAATTGTGGGAATTCAAGGCATGAAAAGACTTCTACGTGCAAATATTGCTTATAAGAATCAATATCTCTTTAAAGAGCTCTGAGCTATACACTCCTTCATACTTTCTGTAATACAGGTGAACTCTTGTGTTGTGTATATTCCTATTTATTCTGTTCTTTCATACCAGCTATTTCAGGGTCACAATCTACTGTAAATCCTCAGAGAGGACGTTTACTGAGTAATTAGGTAGAAGTGCAATCAGCCAGCAAAGAGTCTATCACAAATGTTTATGAAGCATTCGATGATTAAAAAGAACCCACTAAAGCACTTGTCCCATCTGTAGTTACCCAGAGGGAAATAAACTGGCGAGCATCTCATTTTTGCTTCTTCCTAGATCTGCACTCATTCTCAGTTTGTGCATATATAGCCTCATATATTATGGGATGTGGTTATTGTTTCTTCTCTCTGATACTCATGTGTCTTCTGGTTTATGACACTCCTGTGAATTATCTGGCAGGCATCATTGTAATTGAATATTTAGACAAACTAGTCTACATTCTCCTGTGGTTCTGTACACATTTTTCTGGTTGAAAACTTGAAGAGGTTTTTAAGCATTTCCATTTTTTTAAAAAAAATGCCATTAATATTTGGAAATAAACAGTTCTAAATGTAACTGCAATAAAGACTTTGAGTGATCATAAACTTTCCAAAATGACAGAAATATGGTTTTAGAGATAACTACAATATAGAAGTCTCAAAGATCCCCAAAGAAACATTAGATTCCAAGACTCTCTGTCATAAGGGAAAAATCAATATTACTGTACTCTGATTTATGAAGGACAAGATGATTAATGAAACAGAAAATGAATCACTTCTTTTATTTGTGTAGATTTCAATCTCACACAAAAATAGTCTGCTTAAATCTGTTTGAAGACACTTGCATTTTTAAAACCTGGCTATGTACAGACAAGTGAAAATTTTATATTGTTTGACTAAAAGAATTATTGAATGATTTGCTTTGATTTCATTGCAACAATTTACACTAAAGGTTTACTCTATTTTCAGCCAGTTTCATCCAGTTTTCTGGAAAAAAACTGTTTTATTTTTTAAAGTGAAGAACAATGTGCTGAAATTTCTGTGTGCCAGGTAAGGGTTTCTTGCACCCAGTTATGAGGGCTATAGGAAATGTGTATAGGCATCCTGTTTTTCATGATACAATCATACCTCCAACAATTTGTAGTCTTCTGAGCTCCTCATATTTTAATTAAGCTTGCAAAACAGTGGAAATACAGGGATTTGCAAAATAAGTTTAGAACTTTCTACCATCAATCAACAGAGCCTCTTCTGCAGGGGAAAGCTACTTAAGTTAATTGGAATTCTACTTAAGTTAATTGGAATATAGATTTTGCACCAGTTTTTGTCACAGCAAACATCACCAGTGTTAGAATTTGCAGAAGACTAGTGTATGGCTAGCACTCTGAAAACAATATGTTAGAAATTAAAAGTGATTTTCTCAAATAATACAGTAAATTTGGATTACATGTTGAATAGCAAGGTGGCAGGCAAAGTAGATGTGAGAAGATAAGAAAAAAATCCCAACGCCATATTAAGATCATATTTTATTAGGTGAATTTGTGATTTACAATATATTTTGTTCTCTTCAATCCGCAGGGGAGAGGGAGAGGGAGCGGAAGAGAGGGATGGAGAGGGAGGGGGGATGAGAACAGAAATTTGGCTAGTAAAAGGCTATATCTCTACTAAGATACATCTTAGGTACCACATGGGAGAGTTTTGTTACATACGTGTATATTTCATTAGGAATAAAGATGGTGTTACACAATTTTTTATCCTCCATTTTGAGAAATAGAAGATTAAAAATATTAAAGTTAAATGGATTTCCATTGTAGGCAAGAGACATAGATATACATGGAGAAACAGAAAAGAATTCAGCTGGGCAGAATGCCTGATATAATATTAGTTGCTGTTTTGGACAGAAAGAATCAGTGTACACTTTTCATCGTGATAGGAAAATGTTCTCAATAAGGGTGGGAAAATATCTTGTTCCAGATCTGAACTGCAAACCTCCAGATGATCATATTATATTATAAAGCATTATATTATCTTTTAATAATTTATTCCATTTATTTTTTTAAAATGCTATAGTTCATAAACAGCAAAGAGATATCTAAAACCTTAACCCTTTACTACCACCTATTGGTTATTCATGTTTTTTGCAGTGCAGAACTGCTGGCTATTATGCAGGATATCATTATTGACCATGTTGCATTCAATATTTTCCATGTCAGAGAAAAAGGACCAATAACCATTCACACTTTAGGGAAGAAAAACATCTCTGTGTAAATGTCAACCTCTCAATCAATTTTAAACAACACTGAATTTAAGATGCACTCCATAAATTCTGTAAGTGTTGCTCTAAAGACAGAAATACTGACATAGATATATGCAAGGCCTCTGAATAACAATGTTATTTTTCTTTAAATGCTTTGGCACAAGAAATTAGGAAATAACACCATTTACTCATTTTATTCTTAAAAGGTATATTTTCATTTATTATGTGTTTTATTTATTTCTAAAATGATGCAGGACTAAATAAATATAATTTATGGTTCCATGATTGTCAATAAAAAGAAGATACTGTATTAAAATTGGGTACAATAAAGTGAGTTAAATACCATTGTGATTTAAAATGCTTCACTATTTGAGCAAGGCTATTGTCTGTTACTTTACACAAACATAGCCTCTGGATTAATTCTGTCATATTTATTTCCCAGGAGAAAGATAGCTGACTCTTTTCTGCCTAGGAAATTTCAAATTAGAGGATAGACTTGCTTTAAAATGTGATATATATTGAAAACTATGCAGATAATGGAGATTCTCAATTATGCCAAATAAATAAAGTAATAGAACCAATAATTTGTCAGGAGAAATGGATATGTACATTATACATATTGACACTATAATTAAAAGGAAAAAAGCATATACTTATATACTGGCATTCTCTTTCTGTCCTTTGCAACTTATGGATGTGTATCATATTAACAAGATCATCCTACATACTCAGAGTTATCATAGTTGATTTTGAGGAGGCATCACTAGTGGGTGCATGATTGCAGTCACTGGAATCGCCTGATAGGTTTAGGGGATGATATGAAGCTAAACTAAACTTCTGAAACAAAACTTTCATAGAAACACAGATTGGAAGGAGCCATTTACATCATCAAAGCAAATTTCCTGCTCAATGTAGGAACCCAAATCAAAATATTCCAGACAAATGGTTGTCTAAACTCTGTTTGAACATATCTGGTGAAGAGGAACCCCATTTTCTCAGGGTGGCATAAAATATATAGCATATAAAAATGTACACATTTTATAACTTCCTAAAATAAAATCAAAATCTTACTTATAGATGTCCCCAATTTTGATTATTATCTACCAATTCTATTTTATACATTAAAATTGTGAGTGGGAAACATATCACAGAAAAGGAATAAGGTTTAGATTGTGTTATCCAGATGTATGTAACAAAGCTTCCCTCAACTGTTATCATGGATGAGGTGCCAACCTGTCATGTCTAACCAACACCTGGCTGAACAAAGAGGAGTATCTCTTTCTCAAAACTGTGCCCATCAAGCCTTTGGGTTTGGCATCAGTTGAGACCTCAGGAGAGTGGGAGATATTGCTTGTTATCCATGAGTCTTTGCAGGCTTTCAGAGGCTCTGCAAATAACCAGACATGTGATACACTGGTTGAAATTAGACTCTAGCTCATGATGTGCCACCTGCATTCCTTTCTTCCCAGCCACATCCTTGCCTGAGTTGCTGGATCCCATTGCCTGCCTGGAAACAGAATTCCTGAGTGTTGGTCAGTGGTGAAATCTGAACCGGTTTACTACCAGTTCACCAAATGCAACATGCGCATGCAGTGCACGCCAAAAGGTGGCATGGCGTAAGTAGAACAGCGTGAGAGGGGGGTGATCAGCTGTAGCGCGCAATTTTTTTTTAAAAGCATTTTTTACAACCTGTTCAGCCAAAAGGTTGTTAAAAAATGCTTTTAAAAGCATTTTAACGATCGCACAGCTCAGGTGTGATTGTTAGAGCCTCTTTTTTAACTTTTAAAAGCATTTTTTAAAAAGAAGCGGCAAGCAGGGAAGCGGGCAACCGGGCATTGGGTGGCATGGGCAAGGAACCAGGGATTTTTGCTACCAGTTTTCTGGATCACCCACTGCCATCGCTAGCGGATCGGCTGATCCAGTCCAAACCGGGAGCATTGCACTCTGGTGTTGGTGCTTGAAGATTTCAGTCTTCCACCTGCTGTCATAGAATCTGGGCAGATCACGAATTTGTGGCCTTTAAGACCATGGACCTGTCTTAAATATCTGGTTTTTATCTCAAGGCAGTTGCAATGCCACCTAGTGATAGAGAACATTTACATCAGTTTATTGCAATAGACAGATCACTCTCTGCTTTCTAGCTTGCTACTGCCACCCTACCTTATAAGGAGATAGAGTCTATTTGATTGACCTCCCGCTCCCGCTCCCTCTCCCCTGCGGATCTCTAGACCCAAGTGTTTTGTTCAACTATTGTCTCTTTTTAGGAAAGGTGGTTGAGAGCAAGGTCAGGCTATCATTACGGAGGAGTCTGAAGGAAGCAGACATGTTCGAGATTGGATTCAGGCCAAGATTCAGTAAGGAGAGAGCTTGGTGATCTGTAGCAGCGGCGAAGTTGGAGGTGGTGCATCCTTCCTTGCTCTCCTTGATGCATCAGTCACTTTTGATATCATTGACCATGGTATTCTTATGGACAAGATAGGAATCTCTCCCTTTGAGACCTGTTCCAGTTAGTGTTGAGGCTAAACAGATTGCTCTTGAGTCCCCTTCTTTGCAGGTCTCAACACTCTTTCTCCTCCATTACATGAAATTCCTGGTTGAGATAATCTACCAGTTGGGGTCTGGTACCATCAGTATGCTGATGACACACAATAATAGCTTTTCAACCTCAGGCCAGCCAAATAAGGCTCTCAAAATTCTGTGCCAGGGCCTGGAGGCTTTGACTGGGAGAAACTGATTGTGGCTATTGGGGCTGCATTAATCTAGGGATTCTACATCTTTAATCTTGGATAGGATTGCCCTTCCCCAGTCAGGAAATACATGAGTGATGGTGTGATGGGCTACAATGAAGCAGCCATTTCCCAGGAAGGAAAGAACACATTCCCAGGGGGTGGGGCAAGAAAAGAGGCAACACAGCATAGAGCTGGTTGGAAGACAGAGGAAAAGAATTAGGATAGCCACTCCCTAGAATCTGCCAGGGTATACTGAGAACAGTAAAGATTTACTCTCGTAATATTCTGTTGGGTACAAGCAATAAAGACGTGAACTTTGGCTGGATTGATCTATGTTGTTCTTGGGCTGGGCCTGACAGATGTGTAGCTTGCAAGGGGGGGGGTGTCCTTCCTCTGGCTGTTACAATTTGACTCATGAGCTCAATGAGTCATCAATGAAGCAGTGTTGTTTTTTGAGGCTTTTCTGTACCAGCATCTGTTCTTTGGAATGTGCTCTTCCTGAGATCCAGATGACTGCTATTCTGGTGACATGCAACAAAGCCTTGAAAAACATGGCTCTTCTCTCAAGCCTTGGACAGGTGGATGGGATTCCCTTGTTTGTGATTTTTTAAAATATTTTGATATGTTTGGATTGCCATCTTGTAATTATTTTGTAATTTGTTGTAATTTTTAATTCTAATTTATTGTATTTCCTTGTTTTATGTTGTTTGTTATACTATAAGCCACCTGGAGTCAGTTGAAATTGGGCGGCATCCAAATTGAATTAATAAATGATTTTATTTATGATTTAAATTAAATGGGTTAATTTCTTCTTGTTGCTATCACTTATTTTAGTTTCCTTTTTTTTCTCCCCATTATTGCAGCTGTTAGCATATAAATCAACAGCTATTTAGATGTTATTTTTTATTATAGTCAATGTATGTATATACCCAACAAAGCTGTTTTTAAATCCTGTTTGATAATTTTACATATTTCCATAAATAATAAACTGAGAAATTTCAAGTTTTGGACATTTCTGTATATGACAATGGGTACCCTTCTTACTAAAGGTATTCAGAGCATAGATTTATTTATAATTATATATGCCAGATATATAACAGTTATCAACTGCTTATATATTATTTTAACATATATTTCTCTAATTTGGGCAGAAATTAGAATAAGAATACAGATTTGAAAACCCAAATTATATTCTCATTATCTTTTTTGTAGGCCTCCAAACTGATTTTAATAGTTTTATCATTCATTGGTAAAATATATTCATTTTCATGATAAGATTTCATATTCCAATATAACATTGGGCGCTATCTAACAAAATGAAATTCAATGCTGAAAAAAGTAAGGTTCTACATTTAGGCAAGAAAAACAAAATGCACAGATACAGTATATGTGGTACCTTGCACAATAGTAGTAACTGTGAGAGGGACCTTGGAGTCCTAGTGGGCAACCATTTAAATATGAGCCAGCAGTGTGCAGCAGCTGTCAAAAAAGCCAACACAGTTCTAGGCTGCATAAACAGAGGAATAGAATCAAGATCACATGAAGTGTTAATACCACTTTATAATGCCTTGGTAAGGGCTCACTTGGAATACTGCATCCAGTTTTGGTCACTACGATAAAAAAAAATGTTGAGACTCTAGAAAGAGTGCAGAGAAGAGCAACAAAATTGATTAGGAGACTGGAAGCTAAAACATATGAAGAATGGTTGCAGGAACTGGGTAGGTCTAGTTTAATGAAAAGAAGGACTAAGGGAGACATGATAGCAGTGTTCCAATATCTCAGTGGTTACCACAAAGAAGAGGGAGTCAAGCTGTTCTCCAAAGCACCTGAGGGCAGGACAAGAAGCAATGGGTGGAAACTAATCAAGGAGAGAAGCAACTTATAACTAAGGAGAAATATTCTGACAGTTAGAACAATTAATCAGTAGAACAACTTGCCTCCAGAAGTTGTGAATGCTCCAAATGCTACGGGACATTTTTAAGAAGATGTTGGATAACCATTTGTCTGAAGTGGTGTAGGGTTTCCTGCCTAAGCAGGGGATTGGACTAGAAGACCTCCAAGGACCCTTCCAACTGTTATTCTATTCTATTCTATTCTATTCTAAACTGCAGAAAGTTTATATGTTAGTCTTTCAAATGATTTATTGATTCATAGAATTTATTTATTTTTTTCAAATTTAGTAGGCTGCCTTTTTATAGCTTGGATATTATGTTGGGAACAAGAAAAAAGGACCTATTTGTGGTAAATTAAGCAAGAGAAGATTGACATCTCAAGATGTTTGTTTCATCTCCTGCAGGGAAACTAAAATGTCTGATTTATCTTCAGATTACATAAATCTTTCACCTTTTGCCATTTTATAGTACATGTATCTCTTTCTAAATCAATTGTCCGTTGCCCTTTCATATCTTCCAAATATTTCCAGATGGTCTTCAACTCATAAAAGTGTTAAAATGAAAGAGTTGGCTAAGGTTGCCATATTTGTAAAGTTTCCATAGTTGACTTCAAAAATGTTTTAAAAACAAAACTGTTAATCTCTTTAATAAATCATGACAGAAGGATAATGTTTATAGAATTCTTTTAAATTTGCCATGAAGTTGCAAAGAAAACCATAGTTTACATTCTATATTGGCTGTCATTCTTACAATATTTATTAGGTTGAATAGCTTTCTCTGAATCCTTCTGAAAGTGGGATGCCCAGAATTAAACTTAATTGAAGTCTAATTGAAGCAGAATAAACTAGAAAGATTACTTCCCATAGTTTGGATATCATATGTGTTGATGTGTTTTCTTTTTTTGCCATGATTTCAAACTGCTACCTCATTGCTACAATCCATTAATATTCCAAGATCATTTTTACAGATTTCACTTTCAAGCCTAGCATCCTACATAAATGCATTCTATATGTATTTACTTACAAAAGTTGAAAGAAAAATAATGACGCCAATGTTACAAGTTGCCATAGACAGCAATATTGACACAGTAGAAGCTCTGAGTAAAAGCTTCTTTAACATCTGTTGTTTCATTTCACTTGGCACAAAGTTGTTGTGAGAAATTGTTGTGTCGCTTTTGTTCATGGAAGTCTGCAGTATAATCGTCCATGTGCTTTAAGCAACATGCCATGATTATTATTATTATTATTTTGCCTATTGGAGTCCCCTCAAGTTGAAATTGGTGATGACTGTGTTGACATGGACACATTTTTGGGGGACACAGATGGTGTTATTCACATGGATTTCCTTGAATCTGCCACACTATCAGGTCAGAATGCAACAATGGAATTTGGTAACAGCAATTAAGTGTAAATGAAATTTTGTTGCTACATGCCAGCTAGACCTCAAAACTCATTAACCATCCAAAGGTGAGTTTGGATTTCACTAACCACCCATCCACTGTACAGTCCAGGGTTGGCACTATATAACTTCCATCCTTTTCTAAAATTGTCAGAATACTTTCATGAGGTGGAGTGGCTGGAGAGAGAGATGATAGAGCTCAGTTCAATTATTATTGAGTTTCATTTATTAAAATGCCTCTATTTAAACTAAAGTTACAGAAGCTTGTCTGTTAAATTAATTCTGCAACTATCAGCCCATTTCACTGACCAAAAAACATCATTTTTGCTTTTAGTTCTGATATCTAAGTTATTAGCTTTTCCCATCCAATTTTGACTTATCTGCCAATTGAACTAGTCTACTTTCAATGTTCAGCTCTTTATCAGCAAAGCAAAGATAGAGTTAGAACTAAAAGTGGTTTGGGTTACCTACCCTCTTGCAACACCCACTTCTCCAGAATTTACACAGCTGCAGAGATTTGTGACTAATCAGCACAAATGCATGAGTGCTGACTTGTCAGAAACAAATTAATCATCAGGAATTGAGCTTGACTTAAAGAGGGCTTTACTTTTCTAATAATAGCATTGAGGTAAAGCAGCACCCAGTAACAGAATATATAAATGAGTTTTCTTTCCCCATCTTCCTTTCCCAGTTCCTTCCCCTTCCCTTTTCAACATTTGCAAACAAGTGTTCTGGATAAATTTTGATTTCTGGAATCAGATCAGCAGGACCAACTAATGCTGTTGTTTTAATTGTCCAGGAAATGTTGACTCATAGTGTACTGGCAAATGCTCAAGGAAAAGAGATTGTAAGCATTCATACGTAGATTTAATAATAAATCAAAATTTGGCTGTTGTTTGAATTTCTAAAGTGTTGAAGAGTAAAGAAGAGTAAAGTGTAAAGAATGAAAATTGATTCCTGCTAGAATGGGACAATTCTTACAAAAGATAGGATTCATGTTTGACAGTCTTAAAATCTACGTACTCAAGTGTATCACCAAAAAGTTGAGAAGTTATTCAAGAATAAATTTACAAACTTGATAAGTGGTCACCCCAAAAGCACTGTACTGAATATGTCACAATTTGGATCTTACATATTCACCAAGGCTGAAACTATCCACCACAAAATCAGAAACTTCAGATAAAACTTTGTCAAATCAACTTATTAAAATTAAATAGCTTAAATTGATCTCATATACACACACCCAATCACATCCCTTACTGTTACACTGGCCAGGTAAAATAGAGCGTGATGGAGAGTTCAAGGCATCCAGGTGACAAAAGCAAAAATTAAAAAAAAATAATTTAAATTTAAATTTAATTTAATTGATTTTTTAATTATTTTTTTAATTAATTTTTAAAAATTTAATTTTTTTAAAAAAATTTAGAACTATGCCATCTTCGACATGACTTGAGTTTAACTCATAGAATCATCTATTACAATGTCCTTCCTGTCAAAGACTACTTCAGCTTCAATTGCAACAATACACAAGCACACAATAGATTTAAACTTAATGTGAACCGCTCCAATCTTGATTGCAGAAAATATGACTTCAGTAACAGAATTGTTAATGCCTGGAATACACTACCTGACTCTGTGGTCTCTTCCCAAAATCCCCAAACCTTCAACCAAAAACTGTCTACTATTGACTTCACCCCATTCCTAAGAGGTCTGTAAGGGGCGTGCATAAGAGCACAAGAGTTCCTACCGTTTCTGTCCTATTGTTTCCTTTCTTTATATTCAATTAATTTAGTTATTACATACTCATACTTATATATATATTTATATATTGTATAGTTATTTTATGCTTACGCTTATATATACTGTGTTACAAAATAAATAAATAAATAAATAAATAAATAAAAGCAAATCTTCAAATCCTGTTAGTTCTGCTTCTCTTTTATGTAACACCCTCCCCTCTTTGTTCTCTACAAATGTTTTTGATCTTCTAGAGGTATAAGAAGAGAGAATGTCTGGCTCCTTCTGCTTTCATGTTGAGATGAAGATGAAAAAAAATACCCATTGGTTATATTCTCATCTAGATGAAAATTTGTTTGATAATCAATTGTTTGAGATTTCTTACTTCATCGCTTCCATTCTTACTAGCTTTATCCACCAATCATGACATAGCTTAATTCCTTGAGTTGCAACAACGCACGAGTCCATAACTATGGTTAGGAGCTTTTTCTATATGAGAAATCTGCAATCACCACTCAGTCCTGATTGTAGAAAATAATGAAACCTGTTGCCTTGTGGCCAGAGATCATCTTGCGCACCATTTAATTCCAAACAATGTAGGGAAGACATGCACATCATGGTATCTGGAATTCCTTCCAAGCCCTTAATGAATAGGAAGGCAGAGGGTTTAGAATGGAGGAAACCGCTGCATTCCACGTGAAGACTTTTTTTGCTAAAGTCTTTTTCTTCACAACTCCCATCTGAATGTAGCCCATTTTCAAAATATTTCAGTATCTTTCTTTTGCTGGCTTCTCCCCACCAAACACCAAGTTTGATCCCATTCTGTTCAATTTTTAAAGAGCTATACTGCTGATAAAGAAGCAGAGTGCTATTTCCGCCCCCCCCCCTCAAAATTCCTTTGTCTTGGAATGAATAATAAAAAGCAATTGAAATCAAAAAGGAAAGGCAGGCATATGAGCAAGTAAGTGAGTTCAATGTTGTTAGACTGCAGTCTTTGAAATGCAAGTAGTCTCAAGAACTAAGGAGGAGGGGAAACAGAGAATTAGGATTTAGGCCATGCAAAGCTTCAAATAAGCACTTCAGTTTGATGAAACTTCAATCACATCCCTCCACTGAAACATATTCATGAATTGAAGCAGAAAGACACTTCAGCACAGAAAAACAAATCAAGTGGTTGTTGAGAGTGGATGGCTTTCTTCTCGTTTGGGGGGCAGTTACAGGCAATATGCAATGCTGTAATTTTATTTTTACATAAGGGTAATGTGAGGAGTTTGAGTAGTGTGACGAGTTCTCTGATATTTACAGGATTAACTAGCCAATGAGTTTTATTACTCCCTGCCTGTATAAGAGTTCTTCTGGAAAGGCAAGGCTTAAGTGCTCAAGACTAGATCCAGGCTGCAAATATCTAGATGACCATTAAACTGGAAATAAAGAGATAATAAAACTCTTTGCTCCCATCTAGTGGTAAAGCAGAATTAGATCTGGCCATATTAACAGTCTGTGGGCGTCATTTATTCTCTTACTCCCACTTCATTTTTTTGCAGCCTCAGCTTTGCTAAGGGAGTGTTACAATTCTGTGCTGGTTTTGCCAACACAACAGGGAGTTCAACTCAATTCTGAACCTTCTCTTAATATGAGCTTTTCAAGACTGACAATCCAGTACGCACTCTTGCTTTTAAATTCTGCAAGATTGGGGAAGGTTTAAAGCTTTTGAAAATGAGTGAACGGTGCCAGACTACTGTAGAGATACTGGCATTAAACTGTTTATTGCTTTCAAAAAAAGGATAACTAGCTATGAATGTTCTATTGTAGTCTCTGTTGACAGTCTCTTTTTCTGTGCTCCTCCTGCCTTTGAAATTATCACACTGAAGCTTGACAAGGTTAATATAAGGAGACAATTTAACCTATTTTCATTATATAAACCACCCCAAAAAGTTTCAGGTGTTTTGGTATTCTCCCCCACCCCCTACACTCTCTCTCTCTCTCTCACACACACACACACATACACACATGCCTGCCTATCTATCTATCCGGGGTGAGATTCAGCCAGTTCGCACCTATTCGGGAGAACTGGTTGCTAACTTTTTAAGCAGTTCAGAGAACCGGTTGTTGGAAGACGTCTTATTTTGCTTTTTTCCACTTTACAGGGCTAATCCTGTAAGGAAGGCAGGAAGGAAACATTCTGGTGTTGTTTCTAGCCTAATCTTTATTGCCCTGCTTACAGAAACTGCCTCTCTGGTTAACCCATATTACATTGTAACAGCTAAGGCGAAGACCTATCGATGTGAGTGACATTGAGTTGGTCCCACCCACATGGTCACATGACCACTGAGCCATGCCTACCCAGCTGGTCATTAGGACAGAGAACTGGTTGTTAAATTATTTGAATCCCAGCACTGTATCTATCTATCTATCTATCTATCTATCTATCCATCCATCCATCATCTATTTCCAGATCAAATTGAAAAGTAGGTAGAATCTACTATGATCCCTGAGTGAATTCAGTCCAGGAAAAGTTGAAATGAAATAACAAAGAACAAGGCTATAGAGAACAACTGGAAAAAACACTGGTAGATCTGATATGGGGTGGGGGGGGGAATATTCCCAGGCATTTTAATGAGCCTGCAAATGAAGCACTTGAAAGAAGGAAATTATTTTTCTCCTAAAAGTAAAGGGGTTGGGAGACAAAAGAAAAGGTTAATGGTTTAATGAGAATTTATAGATTGTGACATATGGTATACAAATTGAGGGTTAATAAAGCACTTCACTGCTATAATTCATCTATGCAGAAATGATCTAGGAGAAGCAGCCCAATCAGATTCACCTTTGAAAAGTAAAGTGAAATTGTCTTTTCATTACTTCTCAATGACCATCTTGTCCATTGCCAAATTATCTGACTGCACAGTACACAATTTAAACAAAATAAGGCTTTATTAAACTGTTCTGATTCTTCTAGTTTATTAGGACCTACAAGAAGAAGTAGTAAGCCAACTGCTTGTTCAGAGTTTGCTCTTCCTGGTCATTATATCTATATAGATTTGTCTCTGATAGCTCATGAGTCTTCGGAGAAGGGCGGTATAAAAATATGAATAAATAAATAAATAAATAAATGTTATAGCCAGCAAGGAGTGTCTACATCTTCCACTTTTTTATGCTGGAAAAAAAAAGTTTTCTAGACATATCAAGCATATCTTTCTTTCGGTCCTGAGGGTGTCAAAAACACAATATAGCAGTGCAACACAGAAACAAAGTCCAGCCAATTTTTTAAAAAATGGTGATTGCATAATTCAGTTGCATAGTTGTTGCTGCTGTCTTGATTTTTTTTAGCTCCCACCATTCAGCCACAACTCGTTTACAGCAACTCAGAGATGGGGTGGGGCTGGTCTCTTCTGCAATAGCGGTCCAATAGCATGGACCATTCCATGCTACAGAACATTTGTTCAGCCTCATTCATTGCCTGAAAGGGAAGTTTCCCACCCTCTAAAAGTTACACTTGACTGAAACCAAGACACAACATGATAGTGAGTTGATCAGCAGAGATCTTTATTTTAATAACCCAATAGCATCCCTGTCTGGAAGAATCTAAGGGTGGGTATTGTTCTATAGAATGATTTCCACTCCACTCATGACGTAGACAAAGATTCTTTGTACAGTCCATAAACTTATATGCAGTAGTTTGTGTCAAGTTCCATTTATCTGAACTGCTGTGTTATGAGATCTGGATTGGAATATTACTATCTACACATTTTTATATGTAGTGGTCAAGTTTGATGAACTGCTGCTCATCAGTTTTTTACAGACTGTTGCTCTGTTAGCTGATGGTTTCATTTTAACATTTAACTCAATTCAAATAAACACATCTCATTTCTTTGCTATGTATTTTCCCAAGGGAACCAAATGTTGATTAGATGTCACCAGAGCTCAACATAGAGTATAAACTGTCCATAAATTATGGAGTGTTTTGTTTCAACTGCACCTTCTGCTTGCTATTGTGTGTGTGTGTGTGTGTGTGTGTGTTTGTGTACCTTTGAATCAGGGTTGTCACTGCCTGAACATGGGTCAGCAACTTTTTCTTGGCAAGATTTTTCCGAAGTGGTTTGTCATTGCTCCCTTCCTAGTACTGAAAAAGACTGTATGGCCCAAGGTCACCCAGCTGGCTTTGCACCTAAAGCAGGACTAGAATTTGAAGTCTCCTGTTTTCTAGCTTGAGATCTCAACCACTACACCAAACTGTCTAATTTACTGTGATTGTTTTTGTTAAGAATGAAGAGGATGGAATAATAGGTGGAAAATATATTTACACTAGGAGTGCTAATCTGATAATGATACTGTATATTTATTTCCGTTTATGATTCACTTTTTATACTTGTACCATGCCTCTCATTGACTGCTCTATTATAGGCAAAAAAAATATTCATACAAGGAAATCTGATATTAAATATAACTTCAGTTTATGCATGAAGTTGGTAGTCATCATGATAGAATGAAATCCATGTAGGTTTGGAAAATAACTCTCATTTTAAATTAATATGAAAATTTAATTAATATTACATTCCAGCATAATTCTTTGTTGGAATGTAATATTACATTCTGAATGCAGAAAATAATTCTTTGCTTCCATCAACGTTAAGGTTGTTGTGTTATCTTATGAACTGAAGAAATGTAAGCTATCAGTAGATTGTGGTAGTTATTTCTGGAATTAACTCAGAATGGTCTATTTCACTTTGTGCTATCCAACAATCATCTGAATATTTTTTCAGCCCATATATAATAATTCTACTTAATATCTCTTGGAATATCCTGGGACTCCTCAATTCTCCTGTTTCCAGACTGCTTTTTTTAAAGAAAAGAATTGTATTGACAAGTTGCAATAACTATAATATTGTTTGTTTGCCTTTTGTGAAAAATGGTCTGTGAAAGGGGAAATTGAATGGTGAACATCTTTTTTTTTGCTTTAAGTTTATTCATAAAGATGGTTAAACAAAACATGATTTAGTATAATCCAACCTCTAAAATGGAATCTTTCCAAACATTTGATTCTTGCTTTTCAGCAACAAAATAGGGTGGCGTAAGAATGCATGCTTTATGCCTGTTATTGCAATATCATAAAGAATTTCAGATCCATCTTGGATAGTTTACAAATCATTTTATTTATTTATTTATTTATTTAATCAAATTTTTATACCGCCCTATCTCCCGAAGGACTCAGGGCGGTTTACAGCCTGATAAAAACACAAGAATAAATAGAAGGTAAAAACAGTATTTAAAAAACTTATTGAATTAGGCCAAATTTAAAATTATAATTAAAATAATAAAAACCCCATTTGAAAGCTAAATTTAAAAATTAAAATTAAAATCCTAGGCCAGTCCTGTGCAGATAAATAGGTGTGTCCTAAGCTCGCGGCGAAAGGTTCAAAGGTCAGGAAGTTGGCGGAGTCCTGGGGGAAGTTCATTCTAGAGGGTGGGAGCCCCCACAGAGAAGGCCCTTCCCCTGGGTGTCGCCAACCGGCACTGCCTGGCGGATGGCACCCCAAGGAGTCCCTCTCTGTGAGAGCGTACGGGTCGGTGGGAGGCAATCCGTGGCAGTAGTCGGTCCCGTAAGTAACCCGGCCCTGCCATGGAGTGCTTTAAAGATAGTAACCAGAACCTTGAAGCGCACCCGAAAGGCCACAGGTAACCAGTGCAGCCTGCGCAGGAGTGGTGTCACATGGGAGCCATGAGGGGCTCCCTCTATCACCCACGCAGCTGCATTCTGAACTAACTGGAGCCTCCGGATGCTCTTCAAGGGGAGCCCCATGTAGAGAGCATTGCAGTAATCCAAGCGAGATGTCACGAGCGCATGAGTGACCGTGCATAGGGCATCCCGGTCTAGGAAGGGGAGCAACTGGCGGACCAGGCGGACCTGGTAAAAAGCTCTCCTGGAGACGGCCGTCAAATGGTCTTCAAAAGACAGCCGTCCATCCAGGAGAACGCCCAAGTTGCGCACCCTTTCCATTGGGGCCAATGACTCGCCCCAACATGTTATGTTATGTCATGTTTTTCCCTTGGTTTGTTCAGTTTGTAGTTACTGCTTTGCAATTCAAGGAATGTCGATGAACCTGTGACAAGTTCGCTCTGTTGAACTTTTATATTGGTCCGGCTTTGAGGAATAGTGTATCATATTGCATGTACAATATATTGTGTATGTAAGACCAGCAGTACATCCCTAAAATAATCCAAAAACTCAGCTATTTATGGTTATATGTACTATAAAAACCTAGGATTGGAAAATCTGTATTGGAAGAAAAAAATGCAACTGAAATGAATTCCAAACTTAAACCCTCCACATTTTCCATAGCAACTATTTGAGAAGATATATAACTTTTATTGGAAGAAGCCAAGATGAGGTGGGGAAGATAAATCGAGAGACTTACCTGGCCTGTAAAAGTTCAATTTTCTAACTCCAATTTCACATGTCTTTCTAAAGTAAGACCAGTTAGCCAGAAACACTGGAGACCTCAGAACTTATTTTATCTTGACCTCTTCAGGCAATGAGAAGATGGTGGATATCTGAGATGGAGCAAATTGAGAGCAGCAAGAAATCCTAATTTCTGAATAATCCAGTTGTCTTCCTTTACTGGTTTCATCTAAGAAAGTCAGCCAAGAAAATAATTCTAATCCATGTGTTAATTTAAACCGTGCAATAAAATAAAATTAGATGTATTTCAATACTGAACGTGTGCATATTAGTACCATGACTCTGAGGCAATAAGCCAGCAAGTGTAGCCTTAAGCAAATATTAGAATTTCATGCTTGTGTAAATTAATCCATATAGAATTTTCTACACAGTTCCTGAAAGTTATTTCTTTAATACCAACAGAATACAGCCAAATCCAGAGTATCTTAAACTACTTGTTTTCCTCCACACGTGTGCAAACCAAATCTCTGCTCTCTTATCCAATTGGCCAGTGTAGGCCTTATACTTAATAGAAACCAAAAGCGTATGCCATTTATTTTCTTGTCTGTTATTAGTCTGCAGAAGTATCTTGATAACTGATATCTTATCAAGATATAACTTGATAAGAAGTTACATATTTAACAACATCTAGTCAAGAGGTGCCACAGAAATATATATTTACAAATACAACCCTATTGGGTTTACTTCCAGGTAGATAAATATAAAATTCTAGCCCAAAATATGCTCACTTTGGAAATGTATGCATTTTAGGACTGAATTTCAATTCTTGTCAAAGTGTTTGTGTATCTGAAATTAATTTGAAACAAAAAAATTGATTTAAGCTCAAATGATTCCAAATTAATTATACCATTATAATGTGTTTTTTTGGTGAAGAATTCATCATATGCCGGTTTGCATCTTTAATCATGTTTTTCTTATTACTGTTAATGACTGATTTCTTGGAACTAATCAGAAACTCATATTATTGATGTGTTTTTAATCAGTGTAGAACTTCACCTTGCCGCAATGAGAAAGATTTTTAGTCATGCAACGTATGAAGATCAAGATTTAAGTTTACCTTCAGTACAGCAATTCATTGGGTGATTTTTGGCCAGTTGTGGCTTTAAAAAATAAAGCCAGGGAAGATACCAATTTAAGTCTCTTTGAAGTCTTGAAGAAAAGGCAATGTATAAGTGTAACAAAAGTTTATTTATTGAAAATAAAGGAGAACAAACCCATTATGGACACCAAATGGAGCCAATCCACTGGTGGGATTCATCTGGTTCTCTCCAGATCATGCGAACTGGTAGCAGCGACTGCAGGAGGCTCCACCCACCCGCCCAGACATAATGCATGACTACTGCGCATGCACAGAAGGTCATGTGCATGTGCAGAGGTGGGCTCACTCACATTTGCGAACCGGTAGGAAAGGTAAGTGAATCTCACCTCTGAGCCAATCCATTCTAATTCCTGATAGTGAGGCAATATGGATTTCTTGTCATCCTCTTAAGTAGGAATAGTCATCCTTTTGTCCAATCTAGTCAACTAGTTGGTCCATATATTATCAGCTGATGAGTGTAGGGCTTTACTACTTTACATTTTTATTATCCAATGTTTCAACAGTGGCATGAGCAGTATTAATATGGGGAACAAGGAGGAGATTTCTGTCTGGTCTTAATAATTATTGAAAGTTTGGCCTTCACCTGCCCTAATCTGTAGGCTTTGTGTAATTTAGAAAAGTATTAAAATATAAAATATCCAGTAAAGTAGTAGAATATTATGTACATATGTTAGAAGTGTTTTCTACAACTAAAAAGATACTCTTTATCATTCCTTCAAGAAAAATAGTAACCCTCTAAGAAGAGATAATATTTCAATAGAAGAGAATATCTATAGTTCATGGTTGAATTGTGGAATTCTTGGTGCTAAGATTGGTTGTGCTTAGAACTCCAGAGAATATTGGCTCCTTGCTTCCTGTTGTTCTTATGTTTTATAGATGATAAACCCCAGAAAGAAAGACAACAGAACAGAAAGGATGGGGATGATATTTCTGAGAGTTAAATTAGATGTGCCATAGGGGATCTGTAATAAAGATCTCCTGTGTTTTGATGTGTATCTTTATCTATATTCTTGTTACAAACCAACACGAATCGCCCAACAAAATGGTGCTGATTGAAAACTTCTTCTTTCTGTGCCATTTTCTTGAGCTAAGGAATACCCAAGTGACTGTCAGCTGCACAGGATGCAACAGGCAGCTAATTTTGTTTTGCAAAACTAAATGCAAAGAAGTGGTATTGTTCGGGGACTGGCATGGCAGGAATTGCAGAAGACAAAGAATAAGGTTATGATCAGGAATCTCCTATCTCATGCTCAATTAGATTACAAATTAACAAAGCTAACATAGGATAAGAAGTCATTGCCATGCCTTAAGAAAACAATAGCACAGGTACAGAAAGGTTATGCTTAGTGGTCCAGTTTTCCAAGGGACTAATACCAAGTTACTACTCGGGGTAGCTGCAAAAATTTCAACTCTGGTACCTTTTTTGCACATCTAGAAATTTTTGGTGTGTGACACCCACTGAGTGACACTCATTCATTACATCCACTTATTTTGATTGTCTCATACTTTTTTTCCCTTCATCAAATGAGTTACAGTTAGGGTTATTGATGGTTGAAAGTTACTGTCTGGCCTGGAAGGCATCTTTTGCATTGAGCCTTCAGGCCTGCCACACTTACTACTTTGGGAAACTGGGAGGGGGGAATGTATGGAGCATGGATGATATATAGTTATAATAACATTCCTTTCTCAGAGAGTCAAGAACATCTTACCCTGCACCTGGAGGGCTGGAACTGGGAGGCATCTCCAGTTGGGACAGTGTTTTGATTGGATCATGTGATGGACATGTGGGTGCTGGGCAGGGACCTGTACTTTCCTTTGGGTGGAGAAAACCTGGAAGCTTTCAGATTCGGGTTTTCCCAGTTATGCCAATATGACATCTGTAATAAAATGGAACTTGGAGGAACTTCAAGCCTCGGAGTCTTCTTTCATTGGGGGTGTTACCTGGAATCCTGACAGTTACCCATAACTGACCCATAACTCATATCATAAGCACAAGAAGGACATTACAGCAATTGTTTATGTCCACAGTGTACAAAAACCTTTGGATCACAAAATTTCAATAATAATTACAGACAAAAAGGAACAAGAACTGATATCTGATTTTGTTTCTCCATTTTATAAAGACTGTGTTGCATAACAAATGTGATTACTTTCTGGTATTTGTAGCCTGATTTTGACAGAGACGAGTTACTTGGTAATTGTTAATTTAATATTTAAATTTTAATTAAGTCAATCTAATCACAAGTAACATATAACATCTATATGTTATTGGTGTCTTGGTTATATGTTAACAGTCTTGGTTATACTGTTATGGACTATTTACACAGTTGTATGTGTGTGAGCTGTTTCTTTATCTGTTCTTATTTCTACTTGTTTCTATTACTTTCCAATTCATAGTAGCAAAATCAAACATTTGCCTACAAAATTTTGTATTCTTCAACTGTAAAGTCGACCTACTGTCAATGAAATAATATTGGAAATTGTATTATTCATGGGATTTTTTTATTGTAGCAGGATAAGTTCTTTAAGTAATTCAGGTTTTAAGTCACTCCATTTGCCCTACACCTCCATCACTTTTCTTATGGGATTTGATAAACAGAACTTATAAAAAGCTAACAAATTACCTTCTCTAGAATCTTGCTGAATCGTACACATATTTTAATCTTTAAACAAAGCAAAAAAGTTTAATGAAAAGGTCCTCCTTGAAACTTCTGCAAGAAAGCCTCCAGACAGAATTAGATTGAAGTACATAAATTTTTAATTTACTGTAGATAATATCTACAGATGATAGGGCTGGGACTATAAGTAGAAAACAGATTTAACAAAAAACAAGTGTCATTCAGCACTTTTCATGCAGAGAATTGGCCCTGAGGCAGAAAGGTTTAAAAAGGGTGGGAGAGGTCATTCAAAAGATGATATATTTCTAGAACTGACTGTCACAAGCATAATTCTAAAGTTGGAGAAAGAAGCCTAACTTTATCTTCTAGCTAGAAATGCACAGTGTAGTCTGATGTAATACCTTGTCATGAGACATGTCTTCAGTGCCACTTTCTCTCATGACATGAAGTCATAAGTATTGGATTGCATGCCAAATAGGTAAAAGAAACCATGAACTGGGCACAAAGGAGTAAATGACAAAAACATGTCGATTAAACACTATTTATTGAAAATCCTTTCTACCACAGCAGTTTTAGAAGAAATTAATAGAAGACATTCTTTTAAAAAACTGTGACATTGTCTATGAAAAAAATTATCAGTGATAATTAGAAACTAGAGTGTCATCTTCATTTTTAAGGTTTGAGATTTGTTCTGCAATGCATGATAATTCATCCGCCACCTCCAGATTTTTAAAAATAGCTTTCCTGTTGAAATAAAATACCAAAGCCATTTTCTTCTTAAAAGCGAAATACTCAGCAGTGCCTAAACGTATTTGTGAGTTTAGGGAACTCTATGAAACAGAGTTCTCTCTGTCCCATCAGATGGATCAGACAGGTCAACTCCACAGGAAGGCTAAAATTACTTTTATTAAGAATGGTTATTATAACAGAACCTTGCAAGTCTGAATATGCTGCACTTCCTCCCCTTCTTATGCTCCTGTGAATTAGGGAGGTTTCTGCCTGGCCCTCGTTCACAAATTTTCTGCTGGTTTTGGAGTTAAGATGTGTTTTTCCCTTTGTCACTTTGATAATTGGTCACACCAATCTCCATCTAGGACATCCTCCTTAAATTCTAAAATTCTTTTTTTTTCAATAAAAAAAGAAGCTACAACACTAACACTAACACTAACTTAGAACCTAACTGGTGTGAACAATCAGGTGATCCCAGAAAACCATTCCTTTAAATCAGCACATTCCCCTCTCCTCACATGTCTTTCATTTATTCACAAACAAGCCAAGACTGGTTGCCAGAAGGTCAGATATCTAGGCAGAACATGAGTTTTATTCATTTTATAAGAAAAAGGACTCATGTTTAAAAATCCCCTCCTTCACCTTTAAAGACAATGAACAAGAAGGACTGCTGCTCCATTACTTGTTTTGTAGATTTCACCAAGGGAATTAGCGTTTTTTGAGAGAGAGAGGTGAAGCAAAGAGCAGCCTGGAAATGACTGGGTAGCTGCCCAAAAAGAGGCTTATAGGCTGTTGCTTTTTGCCTGCTAGAATAAGAACTTTAGCAAAAGAAGGGCAGTCAAAAGCATCACTGCTGTTATCAGTCAATCAAACCAGAAAGGAAAAAAAAATGACACCATATTGTAAATTTGCTGTTTAAAAGGAGGTACTCTTCACATGTTCCTTTGTTCTTTCAGAATACCTTTGATGAGAACACACTTCATTTTTAAAGTCATTTTGAATCTCAGCATCAATAGGATGCCACACACAATACACAAAGGCCTAAAGCTGATTCTAGTATCTTATTCTAGTATCCTTTGAATATCACAGCTAGTATCCTTTGAATATCACAGCATGGTCAGCATGGTTGTGTGAACTGAAGCATATTATATATTTGCAGGCATGTGCATGGACAGACTTATACCTTTGATACAGCCAGCATCCTAACTTTAGTTACCTGCTTTCTTTTGTAGATTGCCCTCCTAAAGTTCAATTTGCCCATAGTAGAAAATCATAAGGGGGGAAAAAAATCCAGATTATCTTTCAGGCAGTTAGGGTATGATTGTAAACAGAGGAGTTCTTTCTGTGATCTGCTAAATGCTAAAAGTAATGATATATTAAGTTTATATGTTGCTCAACTCTTAGCAACTGTCATTGCATGCTGCATGAACAGTATATGGTAGATATGAAGATACATAATGAACTTTTGCTGTGACATGCAGAGCCACCAGCTGTTGAAACAGGAACAAGAAATGATGTTCCACTAGATGGGGATAATAATAATAATAATAACAGAGTTGGAAGGGACCTTTGACGTCTTGTAATCCAACCCCCTGCCGAGGCAGGAAACTCTACACCACTTCAGACAAATGGTTATCCAACATCTTCTTAAAAATTTCCAGTGTTGGAGCATTCACAGCTTCTTCAGGCAAGTTGTTCCACTTATTAATTGTTCTAACTTTCAGGAAATTTCTTCTTGGACATTTTTTTAAAATTTGAATTTATATCCCGCCCTTCTCCAAAGACTCAGGGCGGCTTACATTGTGTTAAGCAATAGTCTTCATCCATTTGTATATTATATACAAAGTCAACTTTTATTGCCCCCAACAATCTGGGTCCTCATTTTACCTACTTTATAAAGGCATCAGAATAATGGGTAAGTAATCTAGCACTACCCTCGTTCTGCTTTCATGGTCACGCTGTAGTGTACAGTAGTGGCCAAAATTGTGGAAATCTTTTGAGGAAAGTGTATTTTTGAGGTTTAATGGATAATAGCATCACTTTTTTTGATTATAAAATTAATATCAATGGAAAGATAGTTTAATCAAGAATGTAATGTAACAAAGTTTGTTCAATTAATTGTAATCTATGAAAAGTTATGGCCAAATAGCCAGAAAAAGGAATTATAACTTGCTTAGGTTGATATCAGGTAGCTTTCCTTCATCTGATTGTAGCCAATGAGCGTGAGTGTTTAGAGAGCCAATCAGGTATCATCGTGTTTTGGTAATGAGCCAATCAGATCACAGTAGGATTCAGTTATTGATGTCATGTATTGAAACTGAGAGAAGAACATTTGTCAGTGTGTTATGTGATCGCTATCAACTTGGTTGGATTTTTTTGTGTTCTTTCATTTAGTGGGCTTGTAAAATGTAATAAAATTAAAGTAATGGTGCAAAGAGTTGACTGGTCACCCAGAAAGCAATGTAAAATAGTATTATTAATAGAGAATAGAATAGAATAGAATTTTTATTGGCCAAGTGTGATTGGACACACAAGGAATTTGTCTTAGTGCATATGCTCTCAGTGTACATAAAAGAAAAGATACGTTCATCAAGGTACAACATTTACAACACAATTGATGGTCAATATATCAATATAAATCATAAGGATTGCCAGCAACAAGTTATAGTCATACCGTCATAAATGGAAAGAGATTGGTGATGGGAACTATGAGAAGATTAATAGTAGTGCAGATTCAGTAAATAGTTTGACAGTGTTGATGGAATTATTTGTTTAGCAGAGTGATGGCCTTCGGGGAAAAACTGTTCTTGTGTCTAGTTGTTCTGGTGTGCAGTGCTCTATAGCGTCGTTTTGAGGGTAGGAACAGTTTATGTCCAGGATGCGAGGGGTCTGTAAATATTTTCACGGCCCTCTTCTTGATTCGTGCAGTATACAGGTCCTCAATGGAAGGCAGGTTGGTAGCAATTATTTTTTCTGCAGTTCTAATTATCCTCTGAAGTCTATGTTATAGAGGTCAAATGACAGACTCAATAATTCCTCTATAGAACTGAATCAGCAGCTCCTTGGGCAGTTTGAGCTTACTGAGTTGACGCAGAAAGAACATTCTTTGTTGTCCTTTTTTGATGATGTTTTTTTTTTCATCATTAATCATTAATTTTTATTTATTACTGATTCAGGCCTGCCCGATTGCCACTTCCTTACTACACAACCTCCCTCTCTACCCTCTACTACTTTCCCATCCTTCATCTCCTTCACTTTACTACTTCCTCTCCTCCTTCTCCACTCCTCCCTTCTTCCACCCTATCTAACCCTCTTATTCCCCTCCTCCTTCTCTACACTTTCCTACCTACTTTCTTCCCTCCTTCTACTCCTCTCTCCTTTTCTTCCTGAAATGGCAGTCGAGCATCCCCAATATCATTTTAAATTTTTTAGTTTCATATCTTCAAAAATTACTGTACATTAATAATCAATCCATGTATCACTTGTTGATTCATTTCCCCCCCCTTCCCCTCCTCCTCCCCCTTCCCCCCACCCCAGACTTCCCAGAGCAAATACCGGGTATTATGACCAACAATCACAAGCTAAAGTATACAAAATATACATAACCTCCCACCTTAAAAAATTTAAAACTATAGATCCCCTCACAATAAAAATAAAAAGATAGGAAAGAATAATAAAAAAAAAGAAAAAAAAGAAACAATACCAACTTCACCTATTACTTCTTCTTACAGTCCATTTTTAAAATTAATCCATCTTCTCAAATTCAATTTTTTTTTCCACTTGTATATTCCTTCAAATTTCATAAGTCCATTTCTCAAATTACAGTCCATCTTCTCGAACTCAAATTTTTATCACTTATATATTTCTTCAATTGCCATAACATTTAATGTCCATTCTTCTTACAGTCCATTTTAAAAATTAGTCCATCTTCTAAAGTTCAATTTTTTTTCCCCGCCCACTTGTATATTCCTTCAAATTTCATAAGTCCATTTCTTAAATTACAATCCAGCTTCTCAAATTCAAAATTTCATCACTTATATATTTTTTCAATTGTCATAAGATTTAATATTCAGTCTTCCAATACTACTCCATCAATCAAATATCAAGCAAATAATCATTTAGACTACATCCACAATATAACAGTAAACAGTTAAAATCATTACATCCACATTATCTAAATTCATAAATTTCACTTTTCATCCTTCACAATTAAGTAATATCATCCCATAGATTTATACCATACAAATAACAAATAACAAAAATCCTATAATTTATATCCTAAACAAATCAATTCCAAAAATTAACCATAATCATCCTATTCACATCTTAAACATTCCTCTCCTCTCCCATTCTATTTTCCATCATTTCCAAACCAGTTAACTTAGCATCTAACAACAAAGGATTCCCAGTCTTTAAAACATTAATATAAAAATGTCTCGCTTTCATAACTGAATTAAGAAAATACTTTCTACCTCTAAAATTCACTGACAAACCCATTGGGACTTCCCATCTAAAATATATCTGATATTTCTTAAACTCATCCACCAAAAAAGCAAATTCTCTTCTGTTTCTTAACATTTTAGGAGGAATTTCCTTCATCATTTTTATATCTTGTCCCAATATCTGAAATTTATTTTTATAAAAACCGGAAGTGTCCTTTTGATGATGTTTTTGATGTTAGCTGTCCATTTTAGATCTTGTGATATGATAGAACCTAGAAATTTGAAGGTTTCTACTGTTGATACTGTGTTGTCTAATATTGTGAGAGGTGGAAGTATGGAAGGGTTTCTCCTAAAGTCTACCACCATTTCTACGGTTTTGAGTGTGTTCAGTTCCAGATTGTTTTGGTTGCACCACAAGGCTAGTCGTTCGACCTCTTGTCTATATGCGGATTCGTCATTGTCTCGAATGAGACCAATCACTGTTGTGTCATCTGCGAACTTCAGTAGCTTAACAGATGGATCATTGGAGATGCAGTCATTGGTATACAGAGAGAAGAGAAGTGGGGAGAGCACACAGCCTTGGGGGCCCCCTGTGCTAATTGTACAGTTATTTGATGTGATCTTGCTTAGCTTCACCTGCTGCTTCCTGTTTGTTAGGAAGCTTGTGATCCACTTACAAGTCTGTTCCGGTACCTGTAGCTGGTTTAGCTTAGTTAGAAGAATGTCTGGAATGATGGTATTGAATGCTGAACTAAAGTCTACAAAAAGGACCCTTGCATAGGTCTTTGGAGACTCAAGATGCTGTAGGATGTAGTGCAGAGCCATATTAACAGCATCATCTGTTGATCTGTTTGCTCGGTATGCAAATTGCAAGGGGTCTAACAGCGGATCCGTGATGGTTTTCAAGTAGGAAAGCACTAGCCTTTCAAAGGTTTTCATGACTACAGATGTTAGAGCAACTGGTCTGTAGTCATTCAGTTCCTTGATGGTGGGCTTCTCTGGCACTGGGATGATGGTAGAGCGTTTGAAGCAAGAAGGAACATAACACATCTCTAGTGATTTATTGAAAATATGGGTGAAGATGGGGGCCAATTGGTCAGCACAGACTTTTAAGCAAGAAGGAGTTATCTTGTCTGGGCCTGGAGCTTTTCCTGGCTTTTGTCTGTGAAATAGGTCCTGCACTTCTTTTCTGTGATCACTAGGGGTTGTGAACCCAATGAAATGGGGTCAGTTGTAGGAGGCTTGGCTGTTGTTGGTGTGTCTGAGATGGGGGTTGTGGAGATAGGTGGCTGTAGTTTCCTTTCAAACCTGCAGTAAAACTCATTCAGGTCATCTGCCAGTTGTTGATTACCTTCAGCCTGGGAAGGAGGTTTTCCATAGCCGGTGATATTTTTAAGAGTTTTCCACATGTTTGCTGGTTCATTTGCTGAAAACTGATTCTTTAGCTTTTCAGAGTAGCTTCTTTTTGCTGCTCTGATCTCCCTTGTTAATGCATTTCTGGCCTGATTGTACAGCATTTTATCACCTTTTCTGTAGGCCTCCTCTTTGGAATGTCGTAGCTGCTTAAGTTTAGGTGTGAACCAAGGTTTGTTGTTACTGTATATTCGCAAGTTCCTTGTAGGTACACATAGGTCTTCACAGAACATATGATGTTACAGTATCTGTGAATTCATCCAGGTCTGCAGAGGTATCTTTAAAAATATTCCAAACAGTGAAGTCAAAACATGCCTGCAGCTTTAATTTTGATTCCTCCGTCCAGGTCTTCAGTGATTTAATTATTGGTTTTGTGGCTTTAAGTCTTTGCCTGTAAGGCTAAAGCTATAAAAAAATTAGAAGAAAAATTGGTGGAAACTTAACCAAAGGTGGCATTTCTAAGTTTTTGAAGAGATATAAGGAGAGTCAGTCACTACAAAACCACACTAGTAAAGGCAGGAAAAGGCATCACAAGAGCAAGTGATGATGGAAGAATTAAGAGACTGTGCCTATGTGACAGAGGAAAATCATCCAGGTGTATACAAGATGAAATGGAATGCAATGCAATGTGAAGTTGAGTGTAAGGACTGTTTGGTGCAGACTGCAGGAATTTGGCCTAAAATCTAGAATTCCATGAAAAAAGCCACTTTTATCTCTCAAACAAAGGTAGAAAAGCATTACATTCTTGATTAAACTATCTTTCCACTGATGTATAATTGTATGGTACTACTCCAAAAAAAGAAGTGGTGTTATTATCCATCAAACCTCAAAAATACACTTTTCCCAAAAGATTTCCACAATTTTGGCCACTACTGTATATGTTCATAAGAACATTAGTGGTAACCTCAGTGCCATCTGGGATGATCTAGTCCTCTCCAGATCCAAGGCCATCCTGCATAATCAGATGCTATTTGCGGATGCTGTGGCTGATTCTAATAAACTGTGCCTAATGGGTTGGATTTTACACATTGTCCTATTGTCCATTATTATGAACTTCAGTTATGATTTGGCTGCCTGGATAGCCAGCATTTACACACTAATAGAGGACCTCATAGTATTTAAAATCTTAACACAGATCCTTTTTCCAGGAGTTCTCCAGTAAAAGATATTTGTGATAGACTGCTACCTTTTCTTCCGCAAAGAAGTGTATGTGAATGCAATCAGATAGAAATAATATGTTAACTTTTGTATTTCTATTAATTGATTTATTCTACTTTATTGAACATTAAAATCTCTAAGTTGATTTTAAGTTGAACATCGAAAAATGTTGTTGTTGACAGCTGGGGAGCAGCCTGGTATTTATAAGAACACCCTCTCAACAAACAACTCCAAATTATGCATCATTACTCTAGATATTGTTAAATGCAAGAAAAGACAAGAAGGAAAATGGTTAATGTATATTTTTAGATCATTATTGCCACCGTTTCAGAATTTCTGAAAATTTGAATCACTGCTATCAAATCCTTCATAGCAACCAACTCTCTTAGTTAAGTCAAGTAAAAATGTAATTTTAAAAATAACTGCCCCAATTTTAACAAGGCCAATGGCTTATGGATTGTTTTCCTCCAATTTATAACAGTGTAAATTATATCCCACTTGAAATCACACAATTTTTCTGCTGTAACTAGAAAAATTGATGAAGAGGGAAAATAGCATAAAAGCATTTTCAAAAGCATTTGAAGCATTTTGTCTTAATCAGTACAATTTATACTGTACAATGCCCAGAGCCCCTCTTTGAGGGAGCTGTGGTTAAAAAATAGGAAATATAAATAATAAATAGCACACACACACACAATTATTAATCATTTAAAATTAAGACCATCCTGAAAGAATTTGCCAAGCTGGTTTCCTTGGTGAGGAAGTAAAATGATTTAAATGTAGGTTGATAGAAAGAAACATGTACTTAAAGTACACTGATCTAAACTGCTACATTAGTCCTCTATTCGAGCTGAATCAGAAGCTTTGATCAAAATTGTTTAGTGTAAAAAATGAGTATCAGCAATTGGTGAGAGAGAAATGACTTGTCATTCAGCAACAAGCGCTGAAGCTTTTAGACTTTGATGTTGGAGCAGACTCCTTGACCGTGGACAGTCAAGAAAACAGCCAAATTGATCACTGAACAAAAATCAACCCAACATTCTCACTCAAGTCACAAATGACTAAATTCAGATTATCATACTTCTGACACATTATGTGAAGGCTGAAAAATTTATAATGCTAACAAAGGTGGAAGAAAAGAGAAGATAATGGTGGAGTCTTTTTTTTTTTTTTTTTGCTGCAGTAGGAGAACACTTGTAGAAGCTAGTTCTTCTGACAAGGTCGGAAAAAAACATCCTGAAACCAGATTATTCAATTACCAAAAGAAGAGGCAGGACAAAACTGTCCTTCCTGTGAAAAAGGGACTAGCTTCTGTAGCTCAGAATAATAAATATTTGATTACATAGTTGATGCTGATTAAAATTCTTTTGTGAAAAGTAATTAACCTTCCTTTCCAAACTGGGTGGCTAATGTTTCATAACTTCTTTACATAAAATGTCATCTCAGGCAGCACTCCAGCACCTAATCAAGGTCTATGTTTATAACAGAAAAGATGGGTAGAGAAGGGTTTTAAAAAAACCTTAATCTGCCATTATGGAGGCAAGAAAAGAGCCTATGAATTCCATTAAGTTCTGCAGACACAGAAAGATTCATTGCCCAGCAATAAAGACAGATTTGGTAGCTCAAATGAAGAACTCTAAACATCTTTAAGCTAATTGTGGATGACTTCATGGCATCCTATGATGGATGAATGTGGTTGAGAACACTTACTTTTTGTAAAAAAAAAACCTATTGCTTAATACCATTAATCATGTCTAACTCTGGTTCTGATTAACTTCCTCATAGTGATGGTGAAGAAACAAATGAAATCTACAGCTGGCAAATAACAATGTAAAATATATCACTGTTCCATATTAAATGGATTTAGTTATTCATATGATGGATATTAATGGGGTCTGAGGAATGTCTTGCTATGTTATCTGGAACACCTTTTGACCTATAGATTTCAATGAGGTGGATAAGCTGCTTGCTAGAATGTCCCTTCATTTGTCAGCTAAATTTCTGCCACTTCTGGCTCTTACTGATGTTACAAGATATAGGAGATGTTAAATGTTTTATTGTGAGAGGATGTAACCCTTACAGCCTTAAAATTCTGCAGGAAATGCTTCTTGAAAAGGCCTTCCTGGGCAATTACCACCATGTCTCCAATCCTAGTTTTTTAAGGAAAAGGTGTGTAGAGGCAAAACTGGAGAGGAAACTACAGAGCATCCTAGAGGAAGTAGATAAGAATTTCTCCAATAGGTAATTCTAATTGGAGACTGTGAAATGGGAATGATCAGATCAGTTGTCTTTGATGTGCAGAGTGGCACAAGATCTATTTCTGCTCTTTAACAATTACATGATACTTACAAGAAATATCATCCATCACACTGAGGTGCATTACCATCAATATTCTGATGCTGGTCATCTGTATTACTACGCCAGGATATTCTGGTAATGCATTTGAAATCTTGTGTTCATGACTAAAAAGTCTTGGGGTTTGGACGGAAAGAAATAGGCTGAAATTGAACCCAGCAAGGCCTAGTTGCTATTTATTCATTATGTTTATGTTTATGTTTATGTTTATTAGACTTTTATACCGCCCTTCTCCCGAAGGACTCAGGGCGGTGTACAGCCAAAAGATAAAAACCCATGTATATACAATTAAAACAAAAAATTTAAAATAAAGCATATTACAAAATGGCCGACATTAAAAATTTAAAATTTAAAACCCTAAAATAATAAAACCCCAATTAAAATTAATAAAACTATTAAGCCAGTCCCGCTTGAATAAATAAGTGTGTTTTTAGCTCACGGCGAAAGGTCCGAAGATCAGGCACTTGGCGTAGGCCAGGGGGAAGTTCGTTCCAGAGCGTAGGAGCTCCAACAGAGAAGGCCCTGCCCCTGGGGGCCGCCAGCCGACATTGTTTGGCGGACGGCACCCTGAGAAGACCCTCTCTGTGTGAGCGTACGGGTCGGTGGGAGGCATAAGGTAACAGCAGGCGGTCCCGTAAGTACCTGGGTCCTAAGCCATGGAGCGCTTTAAAGATGGTAACCAAAATCTTGAATCTTTCTGCTGGCTCTGGCATCAGATAGGGACAGTGCTGCCCTTTGAAAGAGCAGGTCCATAACTTTGAGATCCTTCTGGATTCATGATTGCTCTTGGAAGAGCAAATGAAGGCCAAGGCCAGGAATGCCATTACAATTCTACCTGGAAGGAAGGTATCTCACAACAGTAACTCAGGCTCACATGGCCACCCAGCTGGACCATCTCAATAGGGCTGTCTTTAAAGTCTGTTCAGAAACTGCAGTTGATAAAAATGCCTTTCTGCTGTCATGAGATACAATAGAGATTTCATCTATGCTTCCATTCCTGCCTTGGTTAGTAACAGCTTTTCAGATCCTATTTCAAGAGCTAATTTTAGCATGTAAAAGCCCTATATGGCTTAATGTAATTTCCTTCACCTAGAATTGACCCATCGAGTACAAACAGTGGAAGAAATTATTTATGATTTCCCACCACTATGAAATTGGGGTGCAGATGCCAGGAGGAAGCATTTTCTGTTCACCATGTTGCAGAATAACCTTACTGGCAATAAGACTTTTGCAAACCCAGCTGATTTTCTAGAAGCAAATCAAAGCATTGCTTTTCTGGAGAACTAACTATTTTAACTAGTTAGAAAATGGAAAGTTGATGTTATATATTATATAGGGCCGGGATAGCTCAGGCAATAGAGAAGCCTGTTATTAAAAACACAGAGCCTGCAATTACGGCAGGTTCGAGCCCGGCCCAAGGTTGACTCAGCCTTCCACCCTTTATAAGGTAGGTAAAATGAGGACCCAGATTGTTGGGGGGGCAATAAGTTGACTTTGTAAAAAAATATACAAATAGAATGAGACTATTGCCTTATACACTGTAAGCCGCCCTGAGTCTTCGGAGAAGGGCGGGGTATAAATGTAAACAAAAAAAAAATATTGCTCAATTTCCTTTGGTTTATTTGGTGGTTGTGTTATTGTATTTATATTTTGTATTTAGCATAGATAATTTTTTGTTTTTCTTTTCTTTTCTTTTTCTTTATCAGTAATAGTTATATAATAGTGTCATAAAAACTAGATAAATAAAAATTTATGCTTCAAAACAACAGTTTCCCCACTTCCTAAAATGAAACAAAGATGCTTTCCATTGTCATATTTTATTCTAACAGTTCTAACAAACAAAAAAAAAGAATGTAAATCTTTACAAATATTAGAAATCAATCTCACAGGCCCCCACATAGGTAGAAATTGTAAGGCTAAATAATCTGTTTTTGTGTCCCTAGTGCAATATTTCTTGTTACTGTCATTATTGTTTGAACGTTAAGATCCAAAAGAAAGTTATCTTTATATCTGCTTGTTTCAGATCCTGTCTTTCAACTCAGCTGATGTTGTAATGGGAAAAGTGGGGCCAAAGCAGATGGGAATATTGGAGGCATGGCTAGTATTTTGGGCTTAATACCTCTATGGTATTAAGACATGATTCATTCTAGTAGCATCTTTCTTTCTAGGTTAGGCTGTGACATATGAACAATTGGTTTCCAGTAGTTAAGAAAGCTATGTCCTATTGATTATACTATATAGAGCACTAGGGGTCTGAGAAATGGTGGAAGAGAAGCCATTGTGTCTACAGTGTCTTTTGACTTTCTTGTTCCAGTGACATATCTAAGAAATCTACCAAAACAGAAGGCTGATTCTTAGTACAAATGCACTTTTCATAATCAAGTCAACAGAATGCACTTTTCATAGTCAAGTCAATAGAATGCACCTAACAAAATATATCCATGCAACCTATGTTAAGGTTCCATTTGTTCACCCACATGAAGCCCATTGCAAAGAGGTTACATTAAAAAAAAATACAGCTAAATGGAACCATGAAAGAAAAGAGACAAAGGGTCCAGCAAAGAGCGGTTATTATTTTATTATTGTATTTCTTTTATATATTTTTTATTTCCCGTAAGCCGCCTTGAGTCATCAAGAATTGGTATGTCTCTAAACAACACAAAATAAATGAAATGTATAAAATGTCAGCCAAACCATCAGTGAATTTCTTCATATCTTACAATGCATTTAGCTGGATTTGGAGATTTAAATTTATTCCAAATAAATACTGAATATATTCCTGACCACATTTCTATCAGCCATAAGCTTCAATTTGACTCAATCATCTTTACTTTAGACTTACTGGTAGAACACATACTTTGTAGAATAGAATAGAATAGAATAGAATAGAATAGAATAGAATAGAATAGAATAGAATAGAATAGAATAGAATAGAATTTTTTATTGGCCAAGTGTGATTGGACACACAAGGAATTTGTCTTGGTGCATATGCTCTCAGTGTACATAAAAGAAAAGATACGTTCATCAAGGTACAACATTTACAACACAATTGATGGTCAATATATCAGTATAAATCATAAGGATTGCCAGCAACAAAGTTACAGTCATACATACTTAGTTGGAGAAGACTAAGCCAAAATTATGTAGCTGGACTTCTTTCTTCTTTTTTCTTTGTTCTTTTTTTTCCCCTTTCTTTCTTTCTTGCTGGCTTGCTTGCTTGCTTGCTTTCTACCTGATGCAATTGTTCTTCCGTGGAGCCACTGGTATAGTGGTTCTTTTCTCTTCCTTTTATTTTGAACATATCTGAAGAATTCAGGTTTGTTGTTCTTATTCTTTGCCAATTTCAACTCAACTGAGCTTTAGCATCCCCAACACCTTTACAATAGCAAGTTACCTACAGTAAATGTATCCTTAATAATCTTTCTTTCCATCTTTTTTGTTGTTGCTATTTTTGTTGCTGCTTTAAGAGCTTCACCGAGTTTATTGTACAGCCACATTCTGTACAATACTTCATTTTTGCTATAATTTTTTTTAACTGTTAGGTACTGTTTTAGAATTGTTTCAATTATATTTTTAGTATACTTTTTTTAGATTTCCCATCCATTTTAAGCTCCTTTTCCCCTGGTTTTGCCCTTCATGGCAAAATATTTGATGTACATTTCACTATTAACAGTTTTAACTTTATTTCAAAGCAAAACCCTACATAGTAAGCAATAGTTATGTAAAATAGTTATGTAAGTAGCAAGAATAACAAGAAAAGTTACTATGTACCAGGTTTCCTATTATTCCTACTATGTACATAACTATTTTTTCTCTTCCTGAGTTACCTACTTCTCTGCTAGGCTTTTAAAAAAAATATTGCATTAATAAGTTTCATTACAATAAAATGTTCACTTCCTTCTACACTGAGCACGTCTTTTTCTGTTTTCCTTAACATCAGAATTTTAATTTCCACCTCCCTTATGATCTAGAATGAAGTTGTACTGATCAAGCACAACGTATTTTAGCCAAACATATTTTTACAGTCTTTGTGAGACACAGTTCATCTTATGTCTGCCAACCATTCATCCAAATAATTCAGAACAAACTCAGACATTTCCTATCTATACCATTTGTGTAGCCAGTCATTTACTTGGACAATTCTTTTCCACTCTCTGTCAAACAAAAAATGTTTGTTCAAATATTTTTATGACAGCTTTATAGTCAATCAGATCAAATATTTTTTTGGGCTCCTTGGAATAAAGATAAATCAGTTACACATTACATGATCATGACAATCCGCCAATTTGAATGTGCTTGTGAATTTATTCAAAAAGACTTATTCAGTCTTACTCAAAGTGAAAAGAAATCATTATTATTATCTCCACCTGCACTGGGATAAATAAAACAGTTTACATGAGTTACACAGAGACTGACCCAATATCAGCTAAATTTATAGTTCATCTGTACCCAATCCAAAGTCCCTCATGAATCAGTTTCTATTTTGAGGGAAGTAAGCTGTGAAATACCTCAGAGTCCTGTGCTGGTCTTACCACTGTTCAGCAGTTTTAGATGAGGGAAGCAGTGGTGGGCTGCTACCGGTTCGCCCTGGATCAGGTGAACCGATAGCAGCAGCAGCGGGAGGCTTTGCCCACCCACCTGGATGCTTCTGTGCATGCGCAGAAACATTGCGCATGCACATGGGAGTACATGCACCCATGAGCTAACCAGTAGCAATGGGTTTTGAAACCCACCCCTGGAGGGAAGGGATGTTCAACAAATCTAGAGATGACATAAACCTAGGATCAGGGGAGTTGCTAACGTATCAGAAGATATTCAAGATTTAGAAGGATTTAGATAAACTTGAACTTTAGGCCTTTTTCAACAAGATTCAATTCACTAATGATAAATGTAGAGTTCTGCAAATTTAAAGTTATATGATAGGTGATACCTGGCTCATCAGTAGTATTTGTGAAAAAGATCTGGATATCAAAAAAAGACCACAGATTAAGCCAGATTTAGAGCTAGGCCATAGCTCTATAGGAATCAATTTATACTGTAGCAACAAAGGTATATAATGTTGAGATCAATGGAAGTACTAGTTCTGCCATACGTGCCAATGTAAAATACTGTGTCTAGTTTTGGATACTGCAATACAAGAATGGCATTGAAGAGCTGGGAATTGTACAAAGATAAGAAGTTGGAGACTAAATACTTAGAATAAATTAAAGTAGAGTACGATAGGCTACATCTGGGTATCAAGTGAATTATCTACTGAATCTTTTTTTAAGCTTAGGCCTTCACAGGCCAACTAATAACCATGTTGGTGAAGGTATTGGTCTATAAATGTCATTCCTTTTGCTGAAATAATTGCAGTTAAAGTGTTGAAACCAGACACAGACTTCTGTAGGTTTCAGCATCAGCTGCTATTGTTGAGCATTTAACAATGATAAGTAGACTATATTCAGTAGATGCAAAATCAATATGATACTAATAATCTCATTTTATATTTCAAGTACAGTATGAATTTTGTGACAGACATTCTTCTTGAAATGTATTCTTGCATTGTTGGCATTATAAAACCTATAATTCCAAATTTCAGAAATCATTGTCATAATTGTAATAAATCAAAGAGATTTACATGGATAAATTACATATACAATGGCCAAAACAGCTTTCAATAAGAGCTTTTTAAGAAAAACAATGAATCAGCATATACACGAGATCTTCAGATTTAAGTATTTGGTGACCCATGAAGTCAAAGTATTTCCACAACAGCAGATTGAAATAGTCTGAAGAAAGGTACTTCTATTATTTTAGTTACAAGCTATACACCAATATACTCCTGAATTCAATTGGAACAATTACAATAATATTGTCTTTAATTTTTAGTTTAAAAATGCTGTTGCTTCTCAAAGGCTGATTACATATTCAGAATAATGCTTTCCTACCAGTAACAAAATCAGTTTCATTCTCTCAAATTCACACATTTTCATCTTCAGGTAAATACACATTTATTCTATCCATGTAGTTCCATGTAAGGCAATATCCTGCACTTCACTTTATCACAAACATTCTCTTATTATTCTCACTGAAATTCTTTTGGGTCTTTGGATACAACTTTTTAAAGATTTGACAGTCTCACATGTTTCTATAAATGTTAAGCCACTGTAACATTTTGTTTCAGTTTTGTAAAGATTAATTTGACGTTTCCTTCTCTGCAACTCTTTTTTGTGGAATGGAATAGAATAGAATAGAATAGAATAGAATAGAATAGAATAGAATAGAATGTCTTCTTGGAGGTCTTATAGCCCAAGACCTCCAAGAAGAGGCAGGAAAGCTTAAACCATTTCAGACAAATGGTTGCCCAATCTCTTTTTAAAAACTGCCAGTGTTGGAGCATCCACTACTTCTGGAGGCAAGTTGTTCCACTCCATTTAATTGCATTTGAAGCTCCTTTGAGATGATTTGATATAACTCATATTTGATTTAATCTGGAAATAAAAGAATAACTTACTATGCTGTCTTATGTAAATATTTTTGGGAAAAAACATAGTTATATAATAAATCAAGAGTTAGATGCATTAACAGCTGCATAGTTCTGTTTAAGAGTATTCATTTTGGAACTGTAAAGCAATTTGCCAATGGCATTGGTCTGTTTATTAGCCTCAGCTAGCCTAATATTAGTGTTTTTTTCTCAGAACTATACTCTTCTTTCTCTTGCTCTTCTGTCCTTGCTTTAACAGCTTTGACATGATTTTATACCATTTGAGTTCAAAGAACTGCAAACTCCATTAAGGCAGCTGCAGAAAAGGGGAGTATCCATAAGAAACATAGCCAGTTATATAGGAGGGATAAAGCTAAAATTTCAGAATACATTGCAAGATGTCCCCCTCCCAAGATTTCAAATCTATGTATTCATATTTTCTGAGAATTTTCTAAAGTTATCTTATGACATAGGTATTCAGTAAGTTTATGTTCCATTCTTTCCCTCAACATCCTTAATAATGAATCTGCCTTATTCACAGCAGTTACACATATTCAGATATTCAGTACAATTACCTTATATAACCTCTTTCTTGTTTAGTTTTTGTCACATTTGAGAGATTTTTGCTGCTTTTGTTGGAAGCATCCTTAAAAAGTGATGTCAATAACTTGCTGCTTTAATAATTGATAAGTGAACCATTGATTTTATTTGTGTTCTGCTTTTGACTGGAATCTCCAAGCAGTAAAAATATCTATCATCATATTCTATATTTCCAAATCAATGTATATTCATGGTGAAAAATCATAAGACATACTAGATTGTGATCCTTGTTATGCCTCTATTCCTAACTTCTTGTTATTTTACCAGAAAGCAATTGATTTTAAATTGCCATTGCGGTGTTAAAGGATGGTTAGTCTAAACCAGAAAGGTATACAATGGAGTCTTTACCTGTGTCTTTTCCAGATGGAAGAAATGTATTGCCACAATGTTCTTTAAAACCACTAATAAATCTAGAAGCCAAAGGAAAAGGCTATTTTATCATGGCATGAAGCCAGCTTTCAGCAGCTAAGACTTTTACCTTAGAAAAATCTTCAGGGGACATCTAATCTATATTTTGCACAGTAAGGTTGACAATGCCCCATTAAATTGTAGGTCAAAGAATCTGTGATCACAGATGGTTGGTGCAGCATATTAATTTAAGCAGCATTCCCCAGAGAACAATAATAATTCCTGGGAAAGTGCTAGAAACACCACCAGTTTTGAAATGAATATCCTCAAAAATTTCTCTCTGTATGGAAAAGTCAGTGATTGATTAGTATAAAGTAAACAAAACAATACAGAAAAGAACAAAACAATCCCTACTAAAATCAATTACTTTATTTCTGACTGTTTGAAGCCAATTGTTTAGACTGGAGTAGCTCTTTATTCTGATTAATAGCTTGTGTGCTAGCACTGGAGTTATTGAAATAAGCTATAAGTAGAACTAATTGTTCTTGAAGTTCTATCTGTTTGTTCAGTAAGGATGGAATGGATTTTTTTTCCCAAACGTGAATTGATTAGATTTCTTTTCGGTTCAGGTCTGTTTCAAACTGGGTTTGCTGAGTCATCTCAATGAATGATGTCAGATTATTTCATTACTTTCACAGTGCAAATGAGATTGGTTTATAAGAAGAGACGCTGCAGTTCTAATCTGCCTCTTGAATCTTCCCTGTTCCCAATATATACTGGTATACTACTGAAAAGGACTTTTTATATGAGCATTGAAAAATAGTTAAAGTTTTCAAGTCCTTTAAGGATCAACATGTTCCTTAAAAAAAAAAAAAAGACGTGTCCCTTTATATGCCGCAATAATTTCTGTCATCCCTCAGCTTCAGTTATGTTAGCTGAGACTGGAACTGATGGAGGATGGAATTTAGCAACCTCAGGGAATTGCACATGCCAACACTATTCCAAAAATGCAGGTGGTCAATAATTACAGATGAAGCATAAAGTGATCTGACCAGGATAAAAGGGGTGGTGGTGATAATATAATAATTGATAAGATAATTGTTCTGAAGAGAAAATGAGGTTTTCTACATGGCCATCTACTGTATATAAATCAGGTCCAAGAGGATGTGGGACAAGAACAGGATTAACATGAGACCATGAAATCTGGGCTCTCCCTGACTTCTCCACATAGAAGTTGAAGTCTTACAATACCTATGGGGGAGGGACTCAACTATCAGCCTGATAATCAGATCCAGGAACTCCAGAGAGGCATCCAGATAGGTAGCAAGGCTGCTACACTCCCCTAGCTTGTTCTTATGGCCCAATCTAATGTGAAAGCATCACACTCCATCCCTTGGAAACAGTAACCCTGTCACAGACAGAATTGCATAATAAATCAATACCACCCCACCTCTTCGTCCACGGCATTGAGACAGATATAGGATCAGACTAGACTAGACTAGACTAGACTAGACTAGACTAGACTAGACTAGACTAGACTAGACTAGAATAGAATAGAATAGAATAGAATAGAATAGAATAGAATAGAATAGAATTCTTTAATGGCCAAGTGTGATTGGACACACAAGGAATTTGTCTTTGGTGCATATGCTCTCAGTGTACATAAAAAGACAAGATACACTCATCAAGAATCACAAGGCACAACACCCAGTGATAGTCATACAATACAATAAGCAATCAAATCATACTAGAAAGCCAGATGAACAGATTTCCAGAAGAGCAATATCCCTGTAATGGTATGTGGGCATGACAATGGCAGAATGGGCCCAGAGACACTGCTTAAGGAATGGTCAGATAAGAGACAGCATAATCTTCAGCTGAGTCATGGACAGAATACCCTCCATCCATCTTCCTAATCATGTTCCTATCTTCTTCCCCTTCACAACTGGAAATGGTGCATTCTCATATCATTCTTGCTACATACCCATTTGCCTAGAAACATTGCTAACAATATAAACAGAAACTAGACTCAATTGGCATCCATTTGTTTGTAAACAGTCTTGTGAGCAAAGCTCAGAGGAATGACTACGCTTATAGATACTTTTCTTGGCACCCATTTAGCCTCCTGGCTGAGTGATCTCTTAAAAAAATAGATAATAAGAAAAATAATAGCAGATGGGACAGGTTTTCAAAATATCTCTGGGCAAAGCACAGTCTATGAAGGCCTTTTTCAAAAAAAAAAAAGAAATTTAGAAATGTGCCCATCTGCACAAATAATACTGTAAAAAAAAAACCTGCAGAGTAGAAGGGAGCATTCTGGAGAACTAAGAAGGTTAGACTAAAAGCTCATTTGCTCTCTGGCCTATATTTGTAACTGGCACATGTTCTGTGTCATTGGTTTTGTGAACGTGCAAGCTTTTCTGACAGCCATGTTGTAAGAGATCCAAACAAGCTTCCAATATTTTAAATATGTCTAAGCTGAGGACACCCAATTTAACATGATTATTAGCCTAAACCTATGTATGTCAGGCCTGAAGATTCAGGACTACACATTAAGTTCCAGTTAAGCTGATTTATTACTCATGCCTATAAACAAGAATCTAGAGGAGTAATGTTCAGCACTAAATTGGTGCTAGATAAGAGTTAACATAATTCAGCTGGACTTGGAGTGCTTGTGGGAACATTAGGAGCTGTGGTGGCACAGTGGTTAGAATGCAGTAGTGCAGGTTAATTCTTGCCAGCAATTCAATCTCACTGGGCAAGGTTGACTCAGCCTTCCATCCTTCCGAGATCAGTAAAATGAGGACCCAGATTGTTAAGGGCAATATGCTGACTCTGGAAACTGCTTAGAGAGGGCTGTAAGGCACTGTGAAACTGTATATAAGTCTAAGTGCTATTGCTATAATGACTCCAGGCTTATTCCTCTCTTGACTCCACCCCCAGGCTCTGTCTTTCCTCCTACAATATAATTGAAATGATAAGAATTAAATTATGGAGGATAGGGGAATAATCAAATAATCAAATCTGAGTAGCAATTTAATGACAAACTTTTAGAGAAAACATGGTAGTTCTTAATCCAAATGCTTCAGCCAATGGGAAAAAGTGAAATATCCTAGAAAAAGAGCATGTAAATGCCTTTAATTTTTTAGAAGACTGACTTCAAAATTCTCATCTATTCTCAAGACTACTTAATATAAAATATTTTTGAGAAGCTATAGAAACCTTTCAGCATGGAAAATAAAATAAAATGCCGACAATGACAGAGGAAGAGAGGCTAGGAAGTTAACATACAATCTGTCATTAAGGCAGGTTCTATTAACTTCCACTCAGTCATTTGGCTCCAAAATGTAAATGTCAAACCAGAAACTTCAAAGGATTCATCATATGAAAAATAAGTTTTATTTACTAAGAAAGGGGAACAGATTGATTACTTTTTACATTTAATGATAATTCCAAGTTTTAGGATGATGGAATATCCACGATTATTGAAGACGCAGCATGCAGTTCTATAGATCTTTTTTAAAGCTGATGTCATTTATGTTTATTAGTAATCTTTTAATTTTTGTTGTTTGGGGACATTTGTTCTGTTTACCTCTTGATATTTTGTTAATTCCTTCAATAAAGAAATTCAGATCGCTGAACTGCATTTTGTAACAGAAACAATTAATAATTTTTTCCTTTCTTATTTTTTTCTGAAATCTAGATAATCTAGAATATTTCCTGTCATTATTTTTAATTCCAGAAGGACCTAGATGCACAAAAGTGCCTTAAGGCACCATATGGCATTGCCATGGGGATAAAGTTTTTTGTCATGTATATGTTTATGTTTTTATCAATGGGAGTAAAATACAGAACAGAAAAAACAGAAAAAACTCATCCAACAGTAACAACAACAACAAATGTATACAAAAAAGGGGGGAAATGACCCAAACATCTAACCTTAAACATAAAATAATTTATTTTATTTTATTTATTTATTTATTTATTTTGTCACAACAATATATATAAGAATCATACAGAAAAGATTATATAGTGTATAAACATATATAAGAGTAAATATTAGGAGGAATAAGCATATATATATATATATAAGAAGGAGAAAAAGAAAAAAAAACAATAGGACAGGAACGGTAGGCACGTTTGTGCTCTTATGCACGCCCCTTATGGTCCTCTTAGGAATGGGGTGAGGTCAATAGTAGAAAGTTTTTGGTTAAAACTTTTGGGATTATGGGAAGAGACCACAGAGTCAGGTAAAGTATTCCAGGCACTGATGGTTCTGTTACAGAAGTCATATTTCCTGCAATCAAGATTAAAGCAGTTAACATTAAGTTTAAATCTATTGGTTGCTCTTGTATTATTGCAATTAAAGCTGAAGTAGTCTTTAACAGGAAGGACATTACAATAGATGATTCTATGAGTTAAACTTAGGTCTTGTCGAAGGCGACGGAGTTCCAAGTTTTCTAAGCCTAGGATTTCAAGTCTGGTGGGATAAGGTATTTTGTTGTTTTCAGAGGAATGAAGAACTCTTCTTGTAAAATATTTCTGGACACGTTCAATTGTATTGATGTCAGAAATGTGGTGAGGGTTCCAGACAGGTGAGCTGTATTCTAGAATTGGTCTAGCAAATGTTTTATATGCTCTGGTTAGTAGTGTAGTGTTTTTGGAAAAGAAGCTACGCAAGATTAGGTTTACAACTCTTAGAGCCTTTTTTGCTATGTAGTTGCAGTGGGCTTTGGCACTTAGATCATTTGATATGAAAACTCCAAGGCCTTTAACATGGGGGGTCATCTACAAGATAATGTCCATCAAGTATGTACTTAGTGTTTGGGTTCTTTTTTCCAATATGTAAGACTGAGCATTTGGTGGATGAGATTTGGAGTTGCCAAGTTTTGGACCAAGTGGTTAGATGATCAAGGTCTTTTTGAATGGTAGATGTATTGTCTGTGGTGTTAAATAGTTTGACATCGTCAGCAAAGAGAACACAATTACTTGAGATATGGTCACAAAGATCATTTATGTATAGTATGAAGAGTGTTGGTCCAAGAACACTGCCTTGAGGAACGCCACTCTTGACAGGAACAGGATTTGATAGAGCATTGCCAATTTTGACCACTTGTTGTCTGTTAGACAGAAAAGCAGATATCCATTTGTGAAGGGGTCCTGAAATGCCATAGGATTTTAGTTTTAGGAGAAGTTTATCATGTACTACTGAGTCAAAAGCTTTGCAGAAGTCTATGTAGATTGCATCTATTGTTTTGCCTTGATCAAGATTTGTAGTCCATATGTTTTTACAATGGAGAAGTTGTAAGTTGCATGATATTTTTTTCCTGAAACCAAATTGTTTATTAGAGAGTAATAATTGTTTATTAGAGAGTAATAATTGTTTATTAGAGAGTAATCTACCCTAGCTGGGTTTTTTAAAAAAACTAATATCCTTTCTGTGCCCTCTGAAGCTCCATGACACTAAACTCAAATTCAATGTAATGAATTTGCATAAATAGATTAAATAATGTGGGGGCTCCTACCCTGTGGAACAAGCTTCCCCTCGGGCTTCGACAACTACCTGACCTTAGGACCTTTCACCGCGAACTTAAAACCTATTTATTTCGTATGGCTGGACTGGCCTGATTTTAAATTCTAAATTTTAAATTTTAATGGAATGTTGATGGGTTTTAAATTTTTGTAATATTATGGGGTGTAAGGTTATTTTAAATTATTGGCAAATTTGAATCAGTTTTTTAAGGGTTGTTTTAATTATGATGTATTTCTGTCTGTATTTTATTTGCCTGTTCACCGCCCTGAGTCCTTCGGGAGAAGGGCGGTATACAAATTAAAACATTATTATTATTAACATTATTATTATTATTCTGAATATCATGGTATTGTGGCTGGTAGAAGTTTGTTGCACAACAGGATTTCCCCCATTCTCTTTCTCTTTCACTTCTTTGAATATAGCCTTAATCCATTTTAACTGTCCAGAGAACATTTGGCAGGCCTCAATGAACTAGAGCCATAATGGCGAACCTATGGCACGTGTGCTACAGCTGGCATGCAGAGCCCTCTCTGTGGGCACGCAAGCCGTCGCCCAGCTCAGCTCCACCGTGCATGAGTGCATGCACCTCCTGCCAACCAGCTGATTTTTGGGATGCACAGGGGGCAGGGCGCATGCTCAGGGGGTTGTGCACACATGCACAACCTCCTGAGAGGGAGATGCATGCACATGTACGGAGAGCGGGGGAGTGCAAGAGGTGTGGCATGCCTAAAGTGACCAGATTTCAGCGATGGCAAAGCGGGACACCATTGACGGGGGGCGGGCTGCGCATGCGCGCTGAGTCTTGCCACCTGCCTGAAGGAGGAGGAGCGGCTGCTGCCTCTCGGCTCTTCCAGGCAGGCTCAGCTCTCCTCTCGGCTCTTCCAGGCAGGCTCGGCTCTCCTTGGCTCTCCTCTCCGCTCTTCTCTTCCTCTCGGGTGAAGTCAAGCGGCGTCTCTCCTCCCTCTCGCACCCCCTTCTCCGCCACTCCCCCTTCTCCGCCTCCTCCTCTTGCGTTGCCACCTCCCATTTTCAGAATGGGAGTGAAACAAAAAAAAATCGGGACTTTTTGGAATTGCTGCGGGACGTGGGACAAATTATTAAAAAGCGGGACTGTCCCGCCAAAAGGGGACGTCTGGTCACTATAGGCATGCCCCCCCAAGGTCCATTTTTTGGGCCCAGGAGGCTGCAGAGAAGCCTGCTAGGCCCAAAACAGGGCGTGGGGGTGTGGTGCATCCCCCATGGCCTGTTTTTGGGCCCAGGAGTCTGTAGGGAGGCCTGCTAGGCCCAAAATTGGGGGTGGGAGGTCACACAAGTATTCGTGGAGCCTCGGGAGGTCATGTGTACAGTTTAAAGTTAAATATCAGAAAATTTAATTGCAGCTATATTGTCATGTAGTTATAGGAAGGATGATAATATTTAAGTCCATTTCAAAAGTTTATGGTATTGTTTTTGAGTCCTGTTGTAAAGACAGACAGAAATAGCATACCTACCAGACCACCTTATTACCAAATGATAACAGGTTCATTTCTTCCAAACTCCTGATAGGCAACTGTTGAATATGACTGACAATTGCTGGAGATAAATGACCCCATCCAGCTCAGCATTTCTTATATCCCAGATATACCATTTTACCTTAAGTCTTCTTATAGAACATTTTAGTTTGTAATCACCTACCAGAAAATTAAGCAACAGTTTCAATCACTTTTTGGTGGGTAAACAGAAAACCATCTATCTATACAACACAGCATTTTTAAAAATTCCAATATGTCGTTATTTTTCTTATTCTCTATGGAATACATAACTTTCATCAATCATCCCAGAGAAAAGTAACTTCTGAGATACAGTAATATGGTTGCCTTTTATACCAAAGTCGAAAGTTAATTGTTTCTGCCAGACAAGCTGACAATGGGGTGATCACACAGACACAGGCAGATCTAGGAATAATACAAAAGCTGTATGTGGAAGGATCCTAAATTGCCACAAAATAAACTACATGTTTGGTAACCACAATGATTAATCTCTGTTAGAAGTGATTGATTCAAAGATGACAGTGTCAGGACCAAATCTTGTATCATAACTATTTAACATTCATTGTTAATACTCTTTGAAGAAATTTCCTAATAATTGGGCTTCTCTTTTGAGTCTATATATGGGAACTAAAAATACATTTTATGTATTACTAAAGACAAAAAGGAAATCATAACATAACATAACATCAGAGTTGGAAGGGACCTTGGAGGCCTTCTAGTCCAACCCCCTGCCCAGGCAGGAAACCCTACACCATCTCAGTCAGATGGTTATCCAACATTTTCTTAAAAATTTCCAGTGTTGGAGCATTCACAACTTCTGAAGGCAAGTCGTTCCACTTATTAATTGTTCTAACTGTCAGGAAATTTCTCCTTAGTTCTAAGTTGCTTCTTTCTTTGATCAGTTTCCACCCATTGCTTCTTATTCTACCCTCAGGTGCTTTGGAGAACAGCCCGACTCCCTCTTCTTTGTGGCAGCCCCTGAGATATTGGAACACAGCTATCATGTCTCCCCTAGTCCTTCTTTTTGTTAAACTAGACATACCCAGTTCCTGCAACCGTTCTTCATATGTTTTATCCTCCAGTCCCCTAATCATCTTTGTTGCTCTTCTCTGCACTCTTTCTAGAGTCTCAACATCTTTTTTACATCATGGCGACCAAAACTGGATGCAATATTCCAAGTGTGGCTTACCAAGGCATTATAAAGTGGTACTAACACTTCACGTGATCTTGATTCTATCCCTCTGTTTATGCAGCCCAGAACTGTGTTGGCTTTTTTAACAGCTGCTGCACACTGCTGGCTCATATCTAAATGGTTATCCACTAGGATTCCAAGATCCCTCTCACAGGTGCTACTATTGAGCAAGGTACCACATATACGGTACTGGTGCATTTTGTTTTTTTGGCCTAAATGTAGAACTTTACTTTTTTCACTGTTGAATTTCATTTTGTTAGATAGCGCCCATTTACCATTTATTAAAAAAAAGATTAAAAAAATCACCACATGAACCAAAGGGATACAGAAAAATAATTCTAACTGCTGCCATTTATATTTTTGTGGATCATCACAGTTTAATATTTCATAAAACGTGTACATGCTAAACCCTATACCTAGCTGTAAATTTAGAAATAAACACCTATCTCACCACAGTGTGTGATATTGAAGCTAGGTAACCTGTCTATCTGCTCAGTCTGTTGTCCAGGCATTGAGTGTTGATGAGTCACTTTGAGATTCTCCTTCTTTCTTTCTTTCTCTTTTTCAATCTTTCAGTCAGAAGGGTTTTGAACTTTGGCTATCAGCTGTTTATTTCTTATGTATAAACTGGCTGGAAATGGAGCTAATTTAGACATTCTTTTCAACTTTGACCCTGATGATGGCCTGAGACTCTCTTCAGAGCACATTTATCCAATTGGTTGATTTCAGTGGTAGATTGCTACCGGTTCGCCCCAAATTGGGTGAACCAGTAGTGGCGGTGGTGGGAGGCTCCACCCATCCACCTGGACATCTCTGTGCATGTGCAGAAATGTTGTGCGTGCCCACAAGCGAACCAGTAATGGCCAAAATTGAAACCCACTAGTGGTTGGTTTTCCTGCTTCTTTATCTTTACCTTTCTTGTAATCATGTGAAGAGAATAGAAATTACTAGCTTTACCGTTTTCCTCAGACTTGGACTAAGTGGAATGTGATAGAACTCTTGTCAGAAAGTCCATAAATTCACTATTCTATCAATAAGATTGTAAAAAAAAAAGTGTGCCATTTCATTGTTCATTCAACAAACTTATTTTAAAAATACTGTTCAATTGGTGAGCTTGTTTTTAAAAAAAATAGCTGTGGACCAGTGGCTAGAAGGGAAGAGGCATTATTTCCTCAGTGCACAATAGCTAGGTGGAATGGTGGTTCTTGCCTTCAATGAAATGGATCTCAAAAAGTGAACCAGAAAGTGCCATTGAGCTAGCAAAAGTCAGAAAGGCCAACTTTTGATGCATAGCAGAAAAAGACAAGCAGAGCTGCCTTTCCTTTGGGTTAGATGTGGATATATAATGAAATCATGCTGTCCTGCCTTCAGAAATGATTGGAGGCCTGCAGACTTACTGGAATAAGCTAATAATTCAGATCATCCCTCAACAGAACACATTTTCAAACAGAGGGAATTTTCCATAAAATAGGACATGTGGACACAATATAATAGGAGTATTCCTCAGAGAATTCAAATTTACTGAAAGAACTGTGCTAATAAAATCAAATCAGGGTTGAGAGAAAACATAAGGGATATTGTACCAAGGAACATTTGCCAAATATAAACTAGTTTCTGCATAAATATCTAAATAAAACCTGACACATAAAAAAGGAACAGTTCTTCTAAAAGTCAGACTGCAGCAGTTGAAAGTATCTTGTGGCTGGAATATAAGATATTAACATAAAACTATTTTCTTCTGATTGCTGGTAAATACCTGGGAGTTTGATATAGAAATATCTGACAACTCCTTAAAGCACTAGAAATGCTTAGATTGCTGGTTTGAATATCTGAAGCATTCAAAGGGTATATGCAAGACACTCAGAACAAGAGATAAGAAAAATAACAACCTGGTGCACTGCTGTTCTGATCTGCAAAGCTCCAGCAGCTACATTTTGATTTAAGACATAGAGAGCCACTGGATGCATGCTGTGATATATTTGGCAGTGTTGTAGGATATATCAGCAGGCAACTTGGAAGTCCCTTCCCCCAAGAAAGGGAAAAAAGGTGAGCAAATAAATCTAGCAAAAGTTGAAACAAAACCTCCTCTTTAAAGTATCTTGTTGCCATTAAAGAAGATGGGAGAATGGAAATAGTGAGAGAGAATGCGGAATGGGAATAGATGAATAACATAGTGCAGGGGTGTCCAAACTTTTTTGAGTGAGGGCCAAACACAGAAAAATAAGCAAAGGCCCGGGCCACGAGGGGGGGGGGAATGGGCGTGGCTTATTTTGGGGTGTGGCTTGGTGGTCATGTGACTGGTGGGCGTGGCTAACTGCTCATGTGACTGAGTGGATGTGGCTATGGGCATAGAAACTACTCAGAGGGCTAAAAAAAGTAATTTTTGACCAGTCCTCACACTTATGACCATCCTCACATTTATGCCCATTGCAGCATTTTTAACAACCATATCACTCATTTCACAACTGCTTCTCTTCACCACAGTTACAAGATAGGGTGCAAAATGTAAAGATAGTTGTACGTGTGAGGACCAGTCAAAAGTGTGAGAACCTGTCAGAAATCACTTTTTTCAGCCGTCTGGGTAGTCCCTATGCACAGTTTAGGCTTAAGTATACTATATGTGTGTGAGTTATATATATGTGCATGTGTATCTCTATGTTTGTGTACGTGTGTGTTTGTGTTATGTTGATTTTTAATGTAATATTTTTAAATATAATTATTCAGAAAGGCATGCGGCTGGACAACAAACAGTATATAAGCCTAGTAAATTCATGTGTGGCGCGGGCCACACACAAGAGGTGACATATTGACACATGATTACTGTGTGTATTTCTAACTCGCCTATAATGTGAAGAACATTGCTCTCAGTGGGAGCAGTGATGCTGTCCTTTGGATTGAAGGATGGCTGGGATGTCAGGAGAAAGTTTGGTGGTTGAGACACGAAGGACTTCACAGAGATGGCTATCAGTCATTCTGGATCTCAGTCTGCTTTTGTTCTGATTTAACAGAGAAAATGTTTGTTCACATATGTATGTTGAGCCGAACAGGGTCATCATTCTTTGCATGGCGTCTCATCAGAGGAAACTTGGCATGATCCAAATTCTGATAGAAGTCAGGAGGAGAGAAGCTGATGTTGACTCTTCAGAGAATCATCACATTGCATTTCAATCAGTTCTAACTGCAGACTCTCCTCCACTTCTTCTGCATCCACCAGGAAGGGGGTCGAGAACAGCTTGATTTGTTTTTCAATGACAGAAAAATCTTGAAAACGCTGGTTGAATTCTGTCACGAGAGATGTAATTACAGAAACATATTTCTCCTTTTAGCAGAAAGGTCTGCCTTTGGAAAAGCAGACTTGATTTCAGACAGCGAGGGAAGTGTACAGCATTAAAGCTTCGTAGTTGTATCTCAAACAGGCGGAGCTTTACACAGAAGGCTTTCATGTGCGCATACAGGTGTGATACCAGCTGTTCTTTGCCTTGTAGGTTCTTGTTCAGTGTATTCAGCTGATGAGTAAGATCAACTAAAATGCCAGGTCTGCCAGCCACAGAGGGTCACTCAGTTCATGAAGAGGTCGGTCCTTCTCTTTCAAAAAATTGTCGATTTCTGATCTCAGCGAATAAAACCGCTGCAGCACAGAGCCACGGCTGAGCCAGCGCACATCAGAGTGGTAGAGTACATCCCCGTATTCAGCATCCACGTCAGATAAGAAAGCTTGAAATTCCTGTGGTACAGTCCTCTAGCTCGAATTATGTTGACAGTTTTTACAACAGTGTTCATCACATTGCCCAGCTGCACAGTCTTGGCACACAGTGCTTCTTGGTGGATTATACAGTGCATCCTAACAGCCTCACCTCCGCTCTCTTTTACCTTGACGCACACCATGGATGCCATTCCTTTGCGCTCACCCGTCATGGCCGGAGCTCCATCCGTTGTTACTCCACAGAGCTTGTCCCATTTAAGCCCCATCTTTTCAACTGCCTCTGACACAGCGTCAAAAATATTTCCACCTGTCGTTGTGCCTTTTAGGCTCATCATATCAAGCAGCTCCTCCGTACAGCAAAAATTATCATCGACTCCCCGCAAAAAAATTAAAAGCTGTGCGGTGTCTGTGGCGTCTGTGCTCTCATCGCATGCTATCGAGTAAAAATCAAAAGCACAAGCTTTCTCTCTCAGCTGAAGTTTCAGGTTAGCTGACAAGTCCTCGATTCTCCGCACCACTGTATTTCTGGATAAGGTCACATTGTTGAAATCCTGCACTTTTTCCGGGCACATTACTTCTGTGACTTTGATGAGGCGCTGCTTTATGAAATCACCGTCTGAGAACGGTTTGCCATGCTGGGCAATAAGTTTTGCGACTTCATAGCTTGCTGCTGTGGCGTTTTCCTGTATTTTGTTAGCACGAAATAAAAACTGTTGTTGAGCTTGCAGGCTAGCTGCCATTTGCTTGAATTTCTGTGCTCGTTTGGCACCTGTGTACGATGCGTAGCTCTGATGCTTGGTCTCATAGTGCCGACGGACATTATACTCTTTCATCACGGCAACATCTTCATTGCAAATCAAACAGACACACTTTCCGTTGATTTCTTTAAAGAAATATTCATTTTCCCACCGTGTTTGAAATCTTCTACACTCACTTGCTATCTTGCGTTTCTTGGTGCTGCCATTTCTGGTGACTCGTGGTAAATATTTAGGACTATATCAGAGGCCTGAAAACCTGGGACATTACAATACAGATGGATACAGTCAGTCTACTAAAAAGCAACAATATGTGGATATCATCTTCATTTAAGGGGGGAAAATGTTTCATATTCATTCATCTTGGCCAGGGGTGTCAAACTTGGTCCCTTAAGACTTGTGGACTTCAACTCCCAGAGTCCTCAGCCAGCAAAGCTGGCTGAGGAACTCTGGGAACTGAAGTCCACAAGTCTTAAAGAGACCAAGTTTGGACACCTGATCTTAACTTTGTTTTGTATTTGGTATGAACTTGAAACTCCCTTCGTTATTCCCTGCCCAAGGGGTGGAGGCGCGAGGAGCCTCACCAGGCGGCCCGAGGAAGGCGAGGATAGAACTGCTGGGCCGGGCATGGCCAGCAGCCTCTTTTGCGCTTGCCGCCGCCTCCTCCCCCCTCCCTTCGTTATTCCCTGCCCGAGGAAGGCGAGGATAGAACTGCTGGGCCGGGCATGGCCAGCAGCCTCTTTTGCGCTTGCCGCCGCCTCCCCCCCCCTCCCTTTGTTATTCCCTGCCCGAGGAAGGCGAGGACAGAGCTGCTGGGCCGGGCACGGCCAGCAGCCTCTTTCGCTTGCCGCGCCTCCCCCTCCCCGTTATTCCCACCCGAGGAAGGCGAGACAGAGCTGCTGGGCCGGGCACGGCCAGCAGCCTCTTCGCGCTTGCTGCCGCCTCCCCCTCGCCGTTATTGCCACCCGAGGAAGGCGAGGACAGAGCTGCGGGGCCGGGCCCGGCCAGCAGCCTCTTTCGCGCTTGCTGCCGCCTTCCCCCCCCCCTTCGTTATTCCCTGCCCAAGGGGTGGAGGCGCGAGGAGCCTCACTAGGCGGCCCGAGGAAGGCGAGGATAGAACTGCTGGGCCGGGCATGGCCAGCAGCCTCTTTTCCGCTTGCCGCCGCCTCCTCCCCCCCTCCCTTCGTTATTCCCTGCCCGAGGAAGGCGAGGATAGAACTGCTGGGCCGGGCATGGCCAGCAGCCTCTTTTGCGCTTGCCGCCGCCTCCCCCCCCCTCCCTTTGTTATTCCCTGCCCGAGGAAGGCGAGGACAGAGCTGCTGGGCCGGGCACGGCCAGCAGCCTCTTTCGCGCTTGCCGCCGCCTCCCCCCCCTCCCTTCGTTATTCCCTGCCCGAGGAAGGCGGGGGCAGGGCTGCTGGGCCGGGCCCGGCCAGCAGCCTCTTTCGCGCTTGCCGCCGCCTCCCCTCCCCGTTATTCCCTGCCCGAGGAAGGCGAGGACAGAGCGGCAGGGCCGGGCCCGGCCAGCAGCCTCTTTCGCGCTTGCCGCCGCCTCCCCCCCCTCCCTTCGTTATTCCCTGCCCGAGGAAGGCGAGGACAGAGCTGCTGGGCCGGGCACGGCCAGCAGCCTCTTTCACGCTGCCGCCGCCTCCCCCCTCGCCGTTATTCCTGCCCGAGGAAGGCGAGACAGAGCTGCTGGGCCGGGCACGGCCAGCAGCCTCTTCGCTTGCCGCCACCTCCTCCCCCTCCCCGTTATTCCCTGCCCGAGGAAGGCGAGGACAGAGCTGCTGGGCCGGGCACGCCAGCAGCCTCTTCGCGCTGCCGCCTCCTCCCCCTCCCTCGTTATTCCCACCCGAGGAAGGCGAGGACAGAGCTGCTGGGCCGGGCACGCCAGCAGCCTCTTCGCGCTGCCGCCTCCCCTCGCCGTTATTCCCACCCGAGGAAGGCGAGGACAGAGCTGCTGGGCCGGGCACGGCCAGCAGCCTCTTCGCTTGCTGCCGCCTCCCCCCTCGCCGTTATTCCCACCGAGGAAGGCGGGGACAGAGCTGCTGGGCGGGCACGGCCAGCAGCCTCTTCGCTTGCTGCCGCCTCCCCCCTCGCCGTTATTCCCACCCGAGGAAGGCGGGGACAGAGCTGCTGGGCGGGCACGGCCAGCAGCCTCTTCGCGCTTGCTGCCGCCTCCCCCCTCGCCGTTATTCCCACCCGAGGAAGGCGAGGACAGGGCTGCTGGGCCGGGCACGGCCAGCAGCCTCTTTCGCGCTTGCTGCCGCCTCCCCCCCCCCTCCGTTATTCCCTGCCCGAGGAAGGCGAGGACAGAACCCCTCCTCACCTGTTTCTCGATGGCGGCCCGAGGAAGGCGAGGGTAGAACTGCTGGGGGCAGGCACAGCCAGCAGCCTCTTTCCCGCTCGCCGCCTCCTCTGCCCCCTCCCTTCATTATTCCCCGCCCATGGGGAGGAGCTGCGAGCCTCGCAGCGCGAAAAGGGCCATTTTAAATTATACTTCCAGAATTTGCTGCGGGCCAAAAAAAACTGACCCGCGGGCCGCAGTTGGCCCGCGGGCCGTAGTTTGGACACCCCTGACATAGTGAGATCTCAAACTTTGGGTCTAAGACTCAGGTTGGGGGTTAATTTTAATAATGTCAGCCAACACATTTAAAACACAGCAATGTGCTTATTTCATAATTTGCGTCGGGGTTTTTTTTTCCTTGAACTTGCTTGCTTCTGGTTTATTTGTTTTCTTACTGAGCCATTCTTCCAGATCAAATCACATCCCATTTCAAAAGTCAGCAGCTTGGGGAAATTGACAGTTACCAGATGAAGACATTTGCAAACACTTCCTCTTGCAAATGAAGAATTTTAGAGGCTGGGCACCCATGGTAATAGGGGGGAAAAAGAAATAAGTTATTGGCAAAGATCTGTAAATATTTGGAGTCCCGTCTGCCTGATGACTGAAGAAGTAACTGAAGTAGTTGTCTTACATTTCATGACAGTGGATAAAGAACTTCAGCTCAGAGAGCTAGAAATCACGGACCTCCATATTCCCATATTCTTACATACTAGCAAGAAAGAGAAGGGTAAGTTAACAGCAACTCAGTTTGAAAGCCAACTAAGAAAATACAAAAGCATCATCTTGAAACTGAATGATCCACATCTTTGAAGTCCTAACAATCAGAAGCCTTACTTTCAGAAGATAAGAATTTCCCCAACTCAGTCACTCCATCTCTTCTTTTGATTTAAGCTGTCTTCCAGTGCTCTCATTTCAGTGCCTGTCTTCCATTGACTGGATCCTTCCTATCCACAATCTTTGTGACCTCTGGCTCTTCCTGAATGAGATGGATTGGTAAAACAGAGGACATTATCAGGAAGCTAATTGACTTGTGATGTCACTTGTCAATCTGGAAAAGAGCAGGGTAAATTCTATCAGGCAGTGGGTTAAAATCAGCTTTTTCGTGAGAGAAGCCCACTTTAAAGATTATCCAAGTGCAGTGAAAGTAATTTTTTTTAAAAAAAATAAATTTAAAGAAGGAAAGGGAAGAAAAAAAGCCTTTCCAAAATGTAACTAGCTAGAAATCTAAAGTGCAAGCAAACAGCAATTTCATTTTAATTGAAACGGCTGGATGATTCTTTAGAAACAGGTACATCAAAACCTCGCAGTATGATGCTTTTTGAAATATTCACATATGATTAATAATACAAGATAGTTTATTGTGTAATGGCAAATATAAAGGATTGCAGGGGCAAAATTGAAGATACCCAATTACTCTTCTTCTCTACAACATATGATTCCATTCAGATCCAGTAAGTAAGCTGTGTAGGAAACAAGCAGACTACAGTGCCTCTGGCATACCTTGCTGTAGATTCATGTATATTGCTAAATTATTTTCATTGAAATTAATAAATATACTTGAGAAGTTGATATTATTTGCATCACTTATTTAGATGCAACCCCCTTATAATGCGTACTTTGAACTGTAGTTCAAATAAGTTGTATAAAAACAATTTGGTGTGCATAGAAAGCTACCAAACATCTGAGGGAATATTGCCAGATGGCCTTACTCAGGCCTCAATTCCCAAAGTTAGAACTCTTATAAAAAAGATCCTCTTATAAAGGAAGTATATGCCAAAACACAAGCATATACACACAAACGCACAAGTTTAGAGAAGTCAATTTCAAATATTGCAATGAAATAATTATTTTTGTCTTCTTTTTCTAATTTTGAATGTGCTTCAGTGGTGGATTGCCCCAGTTCGGTCCAGTTCTTGCGAACTGGTAGTAAAAGCAGTGGGAGGTTCCGCCCCCCCACCCACCCAGATGTCATCAAAGATGATCTGCACATGCAATTCCATTGTGAACTGGTAGGAAAGGTAAGTAGAAGCCACCCCTGGTGTGCTTCAGTGACCAACATAATTCAAAACTGATCAAAGGTGAATTTACCCACCACTAAGGGAGAATTTTGTAAATGATACCAGAGCATTCATTTAACCATCTAAGAGAAAAGATCCTGGAACACCTCCTAATATTTCATAAAAATAAGTCTTTATTTCACTACCTGTCCCACTCCAAAGTATAACGGAGAATTGCATGTTAAAGAGCCAAAGAGACCAAAAAGAGTAACAAATGCAGAAATCATTCATAGGTGGGTGTTGAGTTTTCTGTACCCAAAGGCTGCTTTCCTGTTTTGTTCCCTCTTTGTCTTGCCCACAGGGAATAGATGGAAAAGCCTGTGTTGGACAAGAGGACAGGAATTCTTGAGTCAGATGGCAGAATCAGAATGACCTTCACCTGCCCTTAATCCTGTGATATTGTATAGAGCATTTCAGAAATAATAACAATAAAAAGAGCTCTGTATCCTTTAAGCAATAGAAAGGAAGTGGCTCTTGTTCATAAACATCTTCAAGTTCAAAGACTTGGCATTGTGCACCAAGGTCTTTTTGTTTGTTGATGCACAATTTGTATTACAGCGGCAGTATGCTCAATACCAATGTTTTAGGCAATGGCCCAACCCAATTATAAACTAATGCTACAAAAGGGATAAAATATTCTCTAGCTCATGAACACTGCAAGAGACCAGATGTACCAGATGTCTTAAATGTACAGGTATTATTCCATATCTGCAGAACAGTCTTCATTATGTATATACTCTAGGTATATGCATAAAAAATAAAAACCTTATAACATTAAAGTGTAGTAATTCTAGCTGTGCTAAAGCTATACCCTCAAGGAAATGCCTCTATTTCTGCAATTTTAATACCACGTATCAAATTGTTTTATGTTTAAAGTATGTATTACATTAGCATCCCATACTTCCTTTAAAAGCTCCAGGATATAGGTGGTGCTTTCTGTTGCATCCTCATATATATGATTAAGTTAACATAGTAAGGGCGTATAGAGTGGGTCCTAGAACTTGGGGATATCCACTATTCATGAAAGAAATGAAATTCAGTATCACTGTTTCTTCCTTCGTCTGCACAGGTTTTTGAGATTGGAAAATTATGATATTTGAAAGGTCCAAGAGCAGAATGATGGGGCGGAGGCAAGGTGGACATGTATTCAATCCTAAATTGTTGGCATTCTGCCATTGTACAAAATTACCAGCTTAGAGGCTGGTATGCCAAAATATTCTGGATTTGTCTGACATATATACTGTACCTTTTCAGGGAATTCCAGATAAAGCCTTATACTACTCCCCTTTTTCCAATTTGTGCTTTGCTAACAAGGTGTTTTGCTATATCAAATCACATGCAGTATTAAAATCATCAATCAGGATTCTTTTGTAAGTATATAATATAACAACAGAGTTGGAAGGGACCTTGGAGGCCTTCTAGTCCAACCCCCTGCCCAGGCAGGAAACCCTACACCATCTCAGTCAGATGGTTATCCAACATTTTCTTAAAAATTTCCAGTGTTGGAGCATTCACAACTTCTGCAGGCAAGTTCACAACTTCTACAGGCAAGTGATCCAGTATTAACTCAGGCTGGCATACTGTAGATTATTAAAAACTCTGTTCTTCTTAGTCTGAGTCCAACATTCTACCTTACTCTTTTCTTGTAAGTCATAACATGCTATGTCAAACCATTTGGCATTCTGGAAACCCTCTATTTCTGCTACTGAACTGTAACCACTACCTGATTACTGGTACTCCTTGACTTATAGGCCCAAAATTTACGTTGCTAAGGAAGACAGTTTTTAAGTGAATTATTCCTAATTTTACCACCTTTCATGCCACAGTTGTTAAGTGAATCACTGTAGTTAAATTAGTAACATTAAATTAAGTGATTTCTGGTTTCTCCATTGACTTAGCTTGTCAGAAGGTCACAAAAGGTGATCACATGACCCTGGAATACTGCAACCATCATAAATGCATGTCACTTGCCATGCATCCAAATCTGATCATGTGACCCTGAGGAAGCTGCAGCGGTTGTAAGTGCATAAATCATTTTTTTCAGTGCCATTATTAAACTTCTAATGGTAACTAAATGGATGGTTGTAAGCTGAATTTAATTTGCTGGTCTCATCTTAACAATAGCCTCTTTTAAGTGAAATTTGGGCAACTTTCTTTCCTTTCTTTATCACATGGGTATTCATTTCACCTAAAATAATTTTCCTTCTCTTGTCAGAAATCTACTTGTATAAGAAAATTTCATAGCATTTGTTTATAACATTATTTATAACTATACAGTCACTATCCACCTCTAAATTATGTTACATTGGTTTATGCATCAACCTATAAAATTTAGAATTATAGGAAGATATTTTATTTTACTACTTAGTGAAAGCTCTCTTCATTTGTGCTGAGTATGTGCAATGTATCTCTATTCAATAGAATCTTAATATTGTGGCATTGCTTGATTTTGGCTGCCATCTTGTGGTTCTCCTGCGCAGTTAAAGGATTGCTGATTCAATGCAGACTGAAAATTGGATGGAGTTGGGTTCAAGAATGACATAAACCCTTTCAAAACACAAAGTAGCATTTTCTTTCACCCCTTTTTGAAAAACAAAATTTGTTACATATGGGATCAAATATATTAATATATGTTCATTTTTGTTGAACTGTAATAAATGTTTTCTCTAGCTAGATATATCTACCATATATCTATATGGTATCATCTTAAAATATTCAAATTGCATCAATACTACAAAAAGGTATAATTGTAATTTCTCGCCACTTTGTCCCTGAAAATTGTTTTTAGCCAATTTGATTATTATATTTGTTTTGTTGTTCTTTGTTTTCTATACCACCCAGAATTCATTAGAGTTGGTGGTTATTAATTCAAGTTAAAAAAAAAATCCATCCAAGTTTTTAAAAAGTCCAATATTCTAATCACTCTTGCTAAAATTAGAAGGGATATCATGTCCTGTGGTCAACTTTATGTTCCTGTTCTATTACAAAGGGATCCAAAATTATGCTATTTTTAAAAAAATGAATATTTAGAGAGCTCTTCTGATCTTGGAAAAGGCAGGATCTTCCTTATTAAAAGCTAAATTAAGCTCATATAGTTGGGAATAGATTCAGCGTCTTGCATGCATTTAACTGATGCTTTTATCTTTGCCTCTTCCTATCCCTCTTCATATTTGCAAAACTGTATATCTTGCTTTGAGGTAGCAGTAAATAAAGTAATGCCAAATAATATTTGTTGATTTTCAGCCATCTCCCTTGAGAACTTTTCTAAAGGCCAAAGTATAAATTTTGTATACATTGCAATCCCTCAAATGTGTCAGTATCTTGTCTGTAGCAGGGAAAGGTGGGAAGAAACCACATTGTATTCAGAAGGTAGAACATTTCAACAATTAAAGCTGGTCAAACTAAAACTCTTCAATAGTGACAAAATATTCATTAACCTTGACTATTGGCTGTCTTATTGTTTTTATGTAAATTTATGGCTGCCCAATTTCAGTGGACTCTGGCTGGTATACAAAACTAGGATAAAAATAAAAAGCACTAGAAACATTAAATCAAACAAAAAAGCCCAGATTAAAATGACTTAATTAAAAAATAAATTCAGCAAATTGATTTTGAACCCCAGGCCTGGGACTACCGCCAGGTTTTCAAAGCTTTCCGGAACCCCAGGAGGGAAACAAACCAACCTTACCTCAGGGAGATATTGCTCCAGAAGAAGGGAACTGAAATAAAGAAGGCACACTTCCTGGATCCCATAAGATGGCAATACTTATTGGAGGCAACCTGGAACTTACCCACTCTGCTGTATTGGATGGACAGAGATAATTGGAGAGAAGCAATCTCTCAGATATCCAGGCCCAATGCTAAACAAGGCATTACAGGTAATAACAAGCACTTTGAATTGCACTCAGGAACCAAACGACAATCAATGCAGCTCATGTAGCTGTGGCACACACAGCACCCTGAGAGGCATTCATACTGCTGTACAAGTAGTCCTCGAATTATGATCACAATGGATCCCAAAATTTCTGTTAAGTGAGACTTTGTTGAGATTTGCCCCATTTTACGACCTTTCTTGCTACAGTTGTTAAGTGAATCACTTAGTTGATAAGTTAGTAACCAGACAGTTAAGTGAATCTGGTTTCCCCATTGACTTTGCTTGTCAGAAGGTCACAAAAGGTAATCACATGTCTTTGAGACACAGCAAGTCATAAATATGAATCAGTTGTCAAGCACCTGAATTTTGATCATATGATCATGGAGATGCTACAAAGGTTGTAACTGTGAAAAACGGTCATAAGTCACTTTTTCAGTGCTGTTGTAACTTTGAACGGTCACTAAATGAACTGTTGTAAGTTGAGGTTTACCTGTATTTTGAACTAACTGTAGCTTCTGGGTTATCTTCAACCCAGTTGAACAACAGGCAGTCCTGTGCAGACTGAATTGGAATAACCCAATTATAAGATGATCAGGGCAAAGTAATTATATCATTTTTATAATTACAACACACTTATAATTAAGTTCAAGAACACATTAAACGCTTGAGAATTTCAGCAGCATCTAAGACTTATTTTTTTAAAACCTGCAGAATTTTTTTTCAATAGCTCACTATCACAATTTGCTCTTTAGCCATTTATTTAAGTTGGAGCTGGAGACAATTGCCAATAGTTTATATTGAATAAAACCTAGAACCTACCTTTTAAGGTTCAACTGAAAATGTGGTACGCTAAAAAAACCTAGTCAGTGACCCACATAAGACTGAAAGAGAAAAAAAAATCTTGTTTCTGACTTGAAACTCATCATCTTAAAGTGAAAATGTAAGGTTTTTTTAAAAAAAAATTGTTGAAGCTTGAAAACTGAGATAACAAGACCATCGCAACTTTCTGGTTTCTGGAAAAGTTTCTATCCTGAAAGGATCTTGCATTTCTTACTCATGATAGCAATCTCTCTCTTCCCTCTATTTTCTCTTCTTGTTTGTAAGCAGCTTATCAGATTTTCTCCTTTACTGAAAAGAAGCAGGTAAGGACAAAGTCCTGAAATGAATAACTTTGCCTATTGCTCCCTTTTTATCTTTGAATGGGTCCATAAGTGTTTTTTATGCATAGAAAGTCTTCTCTCCCCCAATAACTATTTTGAAAGCTAAAATGTATTTCCATATTATATTTGGGACTGTTTTTCAACCACTGTGTACTCAGACATTTCAAGAACTATTGCAAAATTATCTGTCATCTCTCCAATTTCTTCTCCCCACTACTTCACTTAAATGGACTTTCTTGTTTTTTCAAAGTCCAGGTTTTTCACAGCAGCCAACATTCAGAATCAAAACAAAACAAATCCTTCATACATATGTTCATTATATTTTTTCCTTCTTCCAACCCCCGTTATATTACACACACACACACGATCTTTTCAGCACTGGGTATCCCTAAGCCTTGAGGACGTGGCACTTCTTTGTCAGTTCCCTTGCATAAACCCATAACTGTCTGACCTCCCCCAGGAATTTTATAGATCAGTGGTTCTCTATCTGTGATCCGCAGATACCTGGGGGCTGTGAGGTTGTATCAGGGGATCCACAAAGACTTGGAGAAATATTATGATTTAAATCTTGAGTTATGTCTTGGGGGTCTATGGCAAGAAAGAGTATTTAAAGAGGGTCTGTAGTGAAGAAAAAGTTGATAACCACTGTTATAGATCTGGGCTGTAGCCCACTACCGGGCCATGGCCTATATGGAATTGGGCCACATGAGTGGCTGGTTGGAGCACACACCTGCACGCACATGGGTGCAGGGCTCAACTTGCATAAGCTGCACACCAGCCACTACTCACGTGGCTGAGTTCCCCTCTCGCCCCCCAGCCGAGCCACCAATCTGCAAAGTTTGGGGATCATTGCTATAGATGACACAGGATTGTTTTCTTTTCCTTCTACCATATATTTAACTAAAATTCAACAGTAATTCATCTGATTTATCCACAGCATTTTAAAACCCTGTTAGAAAATGTTTTACAGATCTTTGTGTTATTATTTTATTTATTTCATAAATAACTCTAAGAAGCTAACATACTTATTACTTCTTTCTCTCCCCGTTTTCCTTATAAAAACAACCCTGTGAGGTGATCTGGGCTGAGAATGACTGGCCAAAAGTCACCCAGCCAGCTTTTATGCTTAAGGTGAGACTAGAAGTCACATTTAGCTAGTTTCTAGCCTTGTGTCTTAACCACTAGATCAAACTAAACTCTCTCTAACTTCAAAGAATTTTGCATAACAGCGTACAAATGTTCCAATAAAAGACTTGTTTTATAGTTTCGATATGTCATGTGATAATCTTTGGTGTTTAACTTAGTTAATTATCAGGAGATGCCAGGAATATGTACCATTTAAACTTGTAGCAGTTCAAAGACTAGATTTATTTATTTTTTTCAAAGTACAAATACAGTAGATAGAAATAGGGGATTTGGAGAAATCTATGAGAAACATAAAAGGTGCACTTGACAAGTTACATAAAAAGAGCAAACACTAGTATTAATTTTCACTATATAATCAGTTTCTTATATCTTAAAGGCTTCCAATGTAACTTATATATTCCAACATAACTTATAAATTATTTAAATACATATATTTATGAAACATTTATTATCTTCAATTTACAGTGTGATCACATGAAATGTCCTAGACTGGATCTACTCATCGAAACAAGAAAAATATCTTAGCAGAGAGATTATTCATTTCTTTAAAAGAAAGCTTCCAATGATAGATGACACCCATATCTCTCATTAAATTGTGTTGTTGCATATATCCCTAAGGCAAAAAGTAACAGCATATGCTTAATACAAAGCTTACAGAAACCAGTATTAAAATTTCTTATGCCATCACCCAGCTTTGATTTAATTATCCTAACTCAACAGAATATCACACACTGTATTAGCACTTGCCTATATATATGGCATCACCCAAGTCTGCTTCTGTGAAAGTTTCAACTTTGCAAAACAAAGAACAATAAAAGACAACTGGAAGAACTGTATGCAGATCTTAAGATTTCAACAGGACATGCATGCACTGTTTATAAAAATATCTGGTTCTTACTGCTACTATTGTGTGTGAGTTAAAAGTATTAAACGAAACTCATCAGAAACTCTTAGATGTATGGCAATCTTAATCACCAAGGACTAGCCTTTTTACAATATCCAGAAAGGTATATAATTATTAAAACTAATTTTCAATAAAAAGAAAGTTTTTGTTAGGCTCCGTTCTCTATATTTAGACTAATATAAAAAAGGCTTTACATGCCCAGTAGAACTATAACAACTCCTACTATTTATCACGACTCAAAGCCAAATTATTTTCACATGCAGGTTGAATCATTTTGCTACTTGATTTATTCTGGCACAGCTAAAATTCTCAAATTGAGTGTGTTAATATGTAGTCCCTGTTCCCTACTTGACATCCCTCTGATGGGATGGGATGGCAAACTCCCAGAGTTCTAAATAATATGCTAATAATTCAACACAGCAGATCCAGAGGTTGATGTCCAGGCTTTTGCTAGTCTTCCAACTAAATAAAATAGCAACTTATATGACACTGGCATTATTTGCATGGTCATCAAACTCCTTCAAGTACAGATTGGAATAGTTTCAAAACAAAACGTTGGAGTGTTTATGGTGATCTAGGAGGATTTATATATTTCCATCTGCCTTTATGGCAAATATTTACTAATTGTTGAAATGTAAGAACAGCCTAAATCCACACATAGAGGTTCTCTTTCTCTCTCCACAAAGTGTATAAAGTCATTATCTTTTGTCTTCGACGAGTGTTTAAAAAAGATACTTGAGCTTCCTTTTGAGGCAGCAGTTGAAGTAATTTTAAGAGAATTGTTAATATTTCACTGTAAAATGAAGTCAGTTGTTGTTTAGCCACTATTAGTAATACTTCACTTGTTATTACTGCTACTTGTTTATCATTACATAGGCTCAAACTTACTTGACCTTTCTTAACTAAAGTGAACTTTCTGGATGATTAAGAATGTGATTAACTAATTCCAGTGTATCATTAGCCAACATATTGTTAGGAACTTATGAAATGCCTATACACTACTTTACTAATATATATATTATTATACACAGAAGATAATAAGAACCTCCTTCAACTTGAAGTTCCACAGGAAACCTAAAATACCCAAAACAATGAGCCCAGGGCCATTCCTGTAGCTGCCCCAGCCAACATGCCCAATGCCAGATCTCCATCAGTATCTCGGTAACGTTCTCGAATGATGACATGGTTTGCAGGAAGCGGGCCATAGGAACCTGAAGTAAAAAAAGGAGACATAATTGAACTAAACTTGAAATAACTTCTTCTTTTTCTGTTTATTTCTGTAATGTTAGCTCTCCATAAAATTGGACACTCAACACATTCTGGGTTAAACCTTATCATGATGTAATAAAATAAGTTTTGTAATTAATATCAACTAGAAAATCTTGGCTTTAATAGCAAAGAGCATTAGAGAACATACCTAAGGTTCTCTAACTTATTCAGATATGCACAAAAAAGGGTAAATGAAGAAGCATGAGTAAAAGAGTTAAGACTGCATGTTTATTCAGATACTGCTTTCCTTTAACTCATTTCTAATCCTTCAAAATACTTAGGAAGAATAGATCTTGTTTAAATGTGTCTGTCAAATGGAGTCAGTTCTATAACTACAAAACTAAAACTTAATTCTAAAATTACTAAGTTATTTTGCTGTGAGTGGATGCATACAGGAATACTCAGTAGTGCAATCTTCTAAGTATCTACCCATAAATGAGTCCACTAAATTCAGTAGCATTTACTTCCACATAAGTATGTATAGAACTGCTTCCAAAATAACTTACTGATTCAGTGCAAACACATGAGATATAAAATAGGATAAATAAAATACTTTCTTTCAGGTGCAAGGAACCAGAACGACACCATGAGCTGAACAGAGTTGCTCCCTTCTTGTTGCTAGCCTATTTACAAGAATCTTGCCAGACTAACTTGGGAACAGCAGATAAAGGCTTCAGAAATTTTAGGGAGGGTCTGGCCTCAGCTGCTTTCTCCCCTGGAGCAATTCAAAGCTTGCCAGTCTCTTTACTTCACCCTTCTCTCCACTCCAGTTGGAGATACCACTACATTTTCTCCCCATTTCTTAATAAATGGCAAAAGTAGACAACCTTTAGGCCACATAGGATTCCTTGCCTGGTGGTGCACCACCAACATTACATGGTTCAAATTTCAATAGTCAGTTGCTCATTAAAAAACCAATAACCCTAAAATCGGAATATTAAGCTTCTTAATAGACCTAATCCAACTATTTTGCTAAACCTTCTCTAATTTAAAACAAGCGAGGAGGAGGGGGTTACAGTTTTGGATTGCAAAAGGATTGCTTGCCCTAATGTAGCATAAAAACTGCTTATACATAATTTGTATGTTAAAAATGACTCTAAACTTTGAATCAACTCAAGACAAAAATAAAAAGAACAAGTACCTTGGTTTGGGTATTGGTAAGGTACAGCATATGTCTGTCCATTAGAAGTGTAGATGATCTGAGATCCTGGATATACACCATTGTATTGTGGGTAACCATAAACCTAAGGAAATTATAGTCATGTTAAAAGCATTTGTGAAAGAAATAGTGAGGGTGAATAGGACCAATTACAAAACTTATTTACCAGAAGATCAAACAGTTTAGGCCAGGGTGTCAAACTGGCAGCCTGCGGGCCGGATGCGTCACACACAGACCACGCCCACCCAAGTTCCTCAAGGCAAAAAATGTCACGATACATCAAGTGACACGACTGAGTTTGACACCTGTGGTTTAGGCTGTTCCCCAGCACCACTTCTATCTTCTCAGGATGCTCTCTCTGTCATTAGCTATCTATGCCTCTCTTTTTTTTTCAGGACTGGCTAGCACACCCAAAGACTACCATTCCATTTAATTTAATTAAGAATGCTTTTAGGATCTAATGGGGACCAGATTAATCCTCAGAAACAAAGAATAAACTTGAGATAAATACTTTGCACACCTTAATTTTGCATTTACTTGCTTTCAGTCAAAATAATCAAATGGACAGGGAAGGGAGGGTGAATTGTCAGAGTGGGATCCCAGGATTAGGAAGCTACAGGCTCTGCTTTAATTAGGAGTGGGGGCACAATGCATCTGTATGAAAAAAACAAATAGTACTTTCTAAAGTCCTGCTTCAAGTTAGACATCCTGTCAGTAAGCTTAATGCATGATGATATAAAACATATCAATTACTACCATTTTAAATCATTTACACATTTAATTTGATGTACCTCAGGTGATGGTGTTGCGTAAGCTGTATATGGCGGGGGTGCTGAAGAAATCGCATTGTCATCATACATCACCTCAGAAGCAACATAAGCCTGGACATATTAACATAAAAATACAGCAAAAGTTTGGTCATGTTATTAAATGACAACTGTAACTAAGCAGATCAAACCTAAGAAAGGCAAAGAAACTAACATCTTTTGCACAAAGGTGTTTGTTGAAAAAGACAAAGATAGGGTTTTTTCCCCAAAACAATGTTTCCAACTAATAGCTGGATAATTTAACATCTATTATGCATTATTATACAAGTTAAGTGTCTCAGTTTTGCTTTCTATTTATTATCAGAAAGATGACAAATGAAAACAGTGCATACAAAATTCCAGAGGAATACAATAGGAGATGCCATTGTAATGTAGGAACACAGATTAGGCTGGCCAATAGTTGTGGTAGTGAAATTAATCCTATGACCACACAACAGACTTCTTAGAAAAAAAAGAACTTCAAAATTCTAAGTGTCTTTCATTACTCGGTTTTTTCAGCAGTTGAGAAATATCACAATGAATGGCACTGCACAGAGTGGGCTATTTTCAAGAGCCCATTCTGCTATTCAGATAAGTACCATAAGAATGAGAATAAAATCGCAATCAGGAGTCCCACCAGGTTTTGAAAAATTGTTCTGTTATTAAAAAACAACTTGATTTTTGTTGGCTTTGTGCAGGTAGTAACTGAATCCTTTGTTTGTTTTTAAAGTATTACACAACCCACTGTTTATTTAAAAAAAGGCTCTTGCTATGTTGCTCTCCCTGGGGCTATTACTTTCCCTCTATTCCCTTCTGCAAACAAATTGTGGCTTTTTATAAAACAAGTTATTTTACAAACCTCTCACTCAACTGACTCTGAAGTTTGCTTGCATAATCCTGGTGCTGCTTTCAAGTGTACTGGATTACAGGTCCCACCACCTTATCCAGCAAAGTGACAGGATTTGTAATCCAACAAAACTTGAGTACATCAGCCACCAAAGCCGCTTGAATTGGTAGAACAGATTTATTCATGAGCTTAACTGTCTTGAATATTCCCCAAGGTTTATTTTAGACTAGGGCTTTCAAACTCGCAGCCCCGCAGGCCAGATGCGTGATGTGCTAGTCACGCCCATGCCCGGTTTAGTTAATGATGCCGCTGTGACAACGCAAGTTTGACACCTCTGTTTTAGAGCATGAAAAGGAAAGGGAAGGTAAAATACTTCTTTAAAAAATTCCCAGTTTAACTTTGGGAAAGTAAATAGTTGGTCATATATGGAATGCTCTCTTTTTCTTTTATCCCTGAAAGCTTATTTTATTATACATACATAGGGGACTTGGGTTGCAGATTCTGCTCTTATTTGCATTTAAATAATCCCTTTTAATCACAATCTGTAACAAACATGGTAAAAGTGATAAGTATCATTATTATGTTCTGTTCGGGTTTTTTCCCCCTCAGATTGGGCTATTCTGGGTGTCGGCAATCCACGGCACCAGAGCTACATGTGGTTGGGCCCTCTGCTGTGGCTCCCTGTCAGGTGATGCCACCACTGGCTGGCCCCACCCGCACCGTGCACTCCCAATCACTCCTTTCTTAAGAAGGTAAGGGTGACGGCAGCAGATGGAGACTCACTCCATATTCCAGAGCGGGAGCGAAGAGGCCCTGTACTTGCCTTTTCTTCTGGCCCTTGTCGGTGCTGCGCGCACCTCGGTCACTCGGGGAGATGCACGGATTTCTCTCCATCCCGAGACATTGGCCAGACTGCGGCTGATTACAATGCAGAGCATCAGCTGCAGCTGGACTGGGCCACTGTCTCAGGACAGAGAGAAAGTCGTTAATACTCTCCGAGCGACTGAGTTGCGCACAGCACCAACAAGAGCTGGAAGAGGAGCCAAATGAAGGGCTGCTTCACTCCCGCTCTGGAATGTGGAGCGAGTCTCCATCTGCCATCGTCTCCCTTACCTTCTCAGGTGAAGAGTGACTGGGAGGGGAAGGCGAGGGGCGGGGCCACCCAGTGATGAGTTCAGCTGACAGAAAGCCACAGCAGGGGGACAAAAGAGATTCATTTATCTGGGAACCTGAACTGATTCTTGATTTAAATCATATGGTAAAAACCACCCGAAGAAGAAGAAAGAATATCAGCAAAAAAAACCTAACCCTCGACTGTTTTTGAAAATGGTTCAAGATGGAACATGCACACACACACACGAGAGAGAGAGAGAGAGAGGGAGAGGGGGAGAGATGGTGTAGGGTTTTCCTGCCTGGGCAGGGGGTTGGACTAGAAGGCCTCCAAGGTCCTTTCCAACTCGTTGTTGTTGTTGTTGTTGTTGTTGTTGTTATGATGAGAGAGAGAGAGAGAGAGTGAGAGTGAGAGAGAGAGAGACCTGTTTCCCAGAGAAAAGAAAATACCAAGAGCCACAAAACCAGGGTAGGCATGGCTGGGGGTGTCATGTAACTGGGTGGGAGGGAGTGACATCTAGATGGCCACGCCCACCCAGGTTTTGTGGCTACCGGTTTTCTATGGGAAATGGGTCCAAATGGCTCTTTGAGTGTTTAAGGTTGCAGACCCCTGGGCTACTCAATAAATGCAATGTCAAATGTGGCACTGATCCTAGCAATTTGCCAATAGTCTGGTTTTCTTCAAAGACACAATGCACATTGTCAATTAGCATTGTTCAGATATTACCCAGTGTGTTTCTTTTGAAAGACTTATACTTAATCAAACAGCTAACCTGTTCTGCAAATTCTTTCTCAACAGCACCACATGGAAAAGTGAGTTAATTGAGAGAGTTGTTGTTCATCAACAAACAGCAAAGCAATCCAATACCGTTTGTCCCCAAAGTTACTCCTGATGGGATTGTGCTCTTCCTAAAGGAGGTGTCTGCAATCTGGAAATACTACTGGACTCCGAGTTAAAGCAACTGTGCTGTAAACATCAGTGGAAGCCACAGTCATGAGAGCTTCTACCCAGTATGAGTTGGTGTGCCATTTAATGCCCTACCTATGCCAGGATGCCCTGGTATCAGTAGCTCAAATCTTAATCATCACTTGACTGTATCACCAAGGGTGGCTTGCCATTGGAAGTGACCCAGACATTCCAAGTAATACCAAATGCAGCAATCTGATTACTACTGAAAGGATTCTCGGTACATTTCCAGGATATCGCTAGCAAAGTCTTGGAAGAAAAGGCTGCCTATCTTTCAGACATCTGGACAAGGCTTGTTAAAGGTTCCTCCTCTTTATGGGGTTCGATTGGAATGAGAACCAAGTGATAATTTTCTCAGTACTGCTCCCCACACCCTCTGAAATACTCCCCCTTAACCCTGCTTGCATTTCACAAACAAATAAAACACTATCTTGTTCGAGGAGATTTTATGCCTTCTTGGCCATTTGTTATGTTTAACTTTTGCTTTTATCTTTGTACTGTTATGTTTTATCTTGTAGTTGCCCAACCAAAGCTATTAAAATTGAGGCCTGATATACATTTTGGGAAAGATAATAAACATATTTATTTATAAATTATTACATTTTTACCAATTATTAAAGTATTAGTGACACTAAAGCTTGTAAGCAGCCTAGAATTATATTACTGAAGTGGAATTATATTCAAAATAAATAAATAGGTAAGTCTCTCACCACAGATAACAATAACATCAAAAAAATACTCACTTCATTTGTTCTAGCATCCTGAAGAGCAATTTTCCAAGCCCTACAAAAAACATGAGCTAAGTAAAGCATGAAAAGCAAACAAATCACTAGCAAAGATCAAATAATGTATGCAATTACTAGTTATAACTAAACCATGGTCTAATAATAAAAATTCAAGTATTTGATTTATTTACATATTATAACAATGCATGAATATGGAATACTATTCAAAGTGAAACTGTATATGATATGTTTGGCATTCATTATAAAGTTTATAATGACATCAGTAAAGGGATGTGGCTTAACCATCTGAGTCTGGTTTATCAAACCACAGTGGAAAGGAGCATATATGTTAACTGTCCATATCTTTTTTTTTCTTTTATATACACTGAGAGCATATGCACCAAAGACAAATTCCTTGTATGTCCAATCACATTTGGCCAATAAAGAATTCAATTCTACTCTACTCTACTCTACTCTACTCTACTCTACTCTACTCTACTCTACTCTACTCTACTCTCCATTGTGACTCTATTCCAGTGCATTAAAACCTCATGCTCTAAAGAATGAATTGTAGATTTAACAGTTCTGTGAAGTTTATTTTCTTTGGTCACCAGATGATAGATCTTATAGAAAATTGTTAACTATGTGATTTTATGTGGGTGGGGATATATTAAGTATTCTTGCACTTGTTGCAAGGAATTAGGAATTACTTCTTTAAATATTATTTTTAATATTTTACTTTTTTTCCCCTTTCACTTTCTTTTCTGCACTTTATATTTCATTTCTTTTTACTTTATTTTCTTGTTCTGATTTTGGTTTATCTTTTAATATGTTAAACTCTTTAATAAAAAGGATTTTAAAGAAAGAATAGTTAACAGTCAATAGTTATCAGTCACAGGAATCCACATAAACTGCAATACTTATAAACCATTACCCACTACTCTAAGGACAACATATAAAAAGTAAAACAGATACACTTCCTGTCTAAAATATAAGTTTAGATTAATGTCTCTTCTTAGCAGGGCTACCACATCTAAGTTCTTGATCATCATAGCAATGCTGCTGACATGAAAATGTACTATGGTACTATCCTCTAGGGTAGGCATGGGTAACGTACAACATGCTCTGACAGTCTATGTGGCCAAAAGGCTGCTTATAGGAAGACTGGCCCAAATTATTTGTTGCTCTCCTGAGTCATCTCAATGTCCTTGAGCTCTCCCTACGATTGGCGGAGTGGGCCAATGTAATGTGTTAATAGATAGCAGTGCAGTAAAGAACCAGTTTTTTAAAAAGAGTAATGAATGTGGCTCACTGAAGATTAATTCACTATCTGGAATAGTCAAAATTCCAATATCTGCTTAAATTCTTCACACACAAAGCATGTTCTGTGGCACCCAAAGAATATGGGTAGATACTTATCAGCACAATGTCTTGTGATTTGTAAAGGCATTAGAAGGGAAAGGGTTAGATCCCCCATTATCATTATGAAAAATTCATACCCTTTAATGACAATGCACACTATTTTCCCCACTGAGTTTCATGAAAAACATTTTCCATTTATGTAATGTTAGATATTAGGAAAACAAAACTAATGTCACCCAGTATGATTAGTAATTCTGAGCATGGAACAGCTCATTATTTGGTAGTCTCAAGAATGAAACATGGGGGGAAATTATCTTGAAAGGAATGAAAGAAAACAGAATGAAAATAGAAAGACGGCATGAAGTCCTTCCTATTATCTCATTCATGTCTGTGTTAGGAGGGGGTGTTTATATATCAGAGAGAGAGAGACTGGGAGACATACAATAAATATTAGAGGTTGTGTCGCTGCTCTCAGCAAACTATAATGCCTGAAGTGGCAGAGAACTAGAAGCAGTTCACTGAAAATAGGCCCTTATCTCAAAAGCCCTCACAAACTTCAAGTTGCCCTTAAGTCTTCCCCTTAATATATTTCATCCATTGGGACCTCAGGACTAAGAGCAGTCCTAAAGAAACAGAACCAAGCCACAATTGAGCTGACAACTGCTGCTTGCTTTGTTAGAGATGCCACTCATAGTAATGCCTCAGAGCAACCTCAGTTCACCTGTCACTGCCGCTGTCAGTCTGCTCCTTAGGTACCACAAGACATTAGAGCTAAGATCAAGGTTTCTATGGATGACCTCAGTATTTCCACTGTCGCCTTTTGAGAATATATAAAATGTGTTAGCTAGAAAGGGAGAGGAGGAGAAGGGTTCTTTAGCAGCCTGCCTTTTCACCTCAAAAGGAGTTAATCCTTTCCTAATGATTCCATCACTCTGGTGACCAACAGTTTCTATGAGAAAACATTTTCAGCATATGATTTGATATTCACTTTGAGGATTTAGAGGATCATAACATAATCTAATTCACAGTAGTTGCTTTTAACATATCAAGACCAAAAATTATGTGGTGATATTCTAATGGACAGAGGGAAACTTAAGTTTGTTTTAGCAGTAATGTGCTAATATATGCTAATCTTGAAAGAAGAAAGCAAATACACTCAATTGAATACTCAGGATAATCTAGCATGGTTCCTTTCCTGAATTTCAAGTCATCAGATAAAGTCAACAAGGTCATGGAAAGTAAGATTAACATCTATATCTGCATGAAGAACAGTAATACATTTTTAAAATTATGTACAAGTATACTTAGTTGCTGATAAGAAGAAACAAGGACAGATACAGGAAAGATAAAAAATAAAGAATTTGGAGGTTATAAAAAAGAGCAATCCAAAGAGACCAAGATTTTGCAATTGGTAAAATTGTTACTTTTTTACCTAATTCATATATGTATACAGATTACACCAAAAGGTATTATGCAAATATGAACTACTTCCATTATGAAAGTTACTAAACTCCTATATTTGAATCAAAGCAGAAGAGGCAAATCATTAAAAACTCACAAGCAATCATCGGTACTTTCTGCACAGAGATTGAGCACCTTCCCATCACGGCAAATTATCTGCAGCAAGCAGTCTTTAGCTTTGCCCTCCGGAGGATGAAAACCTGTCCAAAATAGAGATGCTTTTACACCTTGTGATGAAAAGTTACCATATATATAAATATGTATGTATGTATGTATGTATGTATGTATGTATGTATGTATGTATGTAGGTCGGTCTTTGGTTATTCGGGTTTTCTCCCGCGTAAAATTGGAAGTGTCTTGGCAACGTTTCGACGAAGTCTCATTCATCATCTTCAGGCTTCAGCTTCGTGCTTCTGGGAGCAAAGCGAAGCACGAAGCAAAGCAAAGCATGAAGCTGAAGCCTGAAATGACAAATGAGACTTCGTCGAAACGTCGCCAAGACACTTCCAATTTTACACGGGAGAAAACCCGAACAACCAAAGACCTATATACAAACACCCGTGAAAACCTCAGAAAACAAATATATACACACACACACACACACACACACTTCATCACTGGAGGTTTTTAAGAAGAGATTGGACAGCCACTTTTCTCAAACTGTATAGGGTCTCCTGCTTGAGCAATCGGTTGGACTAGAAGATCTCCAAGCTCCTTTCCAGCTCTATTCTGATTGATTGAAAATAGTTCAGGTGTAAAATGATGCATGTTTGTAAAAGCACCAGATCAGAAAATAAAGGAATATATGAAAGGATAAAAACAACTTATCTTCTAGTTTAAGTCCATAAAATTATAAAGCTATAAAAAGTTCGGAAACTGCTAATGTTAGTAGTACTTGAAGTTTGGAAAAATAAGATTGATTTGCCACATGAAATTTGTAATTGAGTACTGCATTCTTTTCCTCATCCAGCTTTCTTAATTTTCTTTCTGAAAACTAGCAGTTTCTATATCTGTTATTGTAGAAAACAAAATCTGTTGATACATAATCTTCTTTTCTTTGGCAGGGTTTCTAAACGTGTGAGGGTTTTTTGTCATCCATTTTCAGTGCTAACTTTTTGTCTGCCTAATTTTTCTAATAAATAGAAAGAAGAGGAAAGATGCTGCATTGTTGGAAGTTAAGTAGCTGCCATTTCCAATTTTAATAAAGATTAAAATGTTTTAAAATACATTTGTAGATCACCTGACAATACTCAATCAATAGTGTCAATAATATGTACTTTTCATATATCAATCAAGCTATTATAAGCAAACCAAGGATTAATGTAGGAGATGACCAGGCTGAGTCCAAGGGAGGGGATCAAACACATCATCAGTCATGAGTCCCTTTGCGCCCACAAGAACTTAAGCCCCACTCACCTTAAATTCCTTCTATTCTCATCTCCCACTAATTTCTATTTGCCATTGAACTTTCTGGATCTCCTGGTTCTCCTGGCACTTGACAATTAAAATGGGGGAAATACTTGTTTTTTCAAGTTATGTATCTTTCACTAGCCAAAGCAAAATCCGGAAGTCATGCCTGAGAAATATGTACAATTTGTTTGCTTGATACAGGTAGTCCTCGATTTGCAACCACAAATGGAACCAGTGAAGCAGTTGTTAACCAAGATTCCCACATGACTGCTTTGCTAAATGACCACAGTTCCAGCACTGTCAATTGCAGTCATTAAGCAATCTCCCAGATCACTAAGCTTACAGAGTGAAAGTGCTGCCTGTCAAATTCAGTTCTCAGTTCAGAAGAGCACTCCTCCAAAGGGTTGCAGGAACATAGCTCAGATCTTGGGATCTACCCTCCACTTCTGCAGCACTTCTCCTTCTCCCTTGGCAGGCAGTTCATTCACTCTTGAAGAGCTGCTTGCAAGGGGGGGGGGGAGAGGGTAGGAGGAATCTTGGCAAAAGGAGCTGGGATTCCCTCCAGGCCGAGATTCACACACACTCACACACACACAATGTTGCTTCCCTAATAAAAAAGAAATATCTCCCCTGACAGAATGCAAAATGGAAGCTCATAGTACAAAAGAAAATTTGGTATTTTAAAAATCGTAAATAAAATAAAACATCTGAACTTAAGACACAATATGGACAACCATATTGATTCAAAATATTTTCCAAAATCACAAGGGAGGAGTTATCTAGACAAGCCCTTCCCAGTCTAGCCATCTTCCAAATGTGTTCAACTTTAACTGCAGAATCCTCAACATTTCCCCAGGATCTGACAGAGTTGGAATTAGAGCGTGTCACTTCCTCAGATGTATCTGAAATTTGCCAGTACGCAATTTCCACTCATCGGTTCTAGTCCTATCCTCTGCAATAGCAGAAAGCAAGTCTGTTCTATCTCCTGCATTTCATATATTCCTTATTTTTTTCTTGTCTAAGTAAATACACCATGCAGTTTTTCAACTCTTTTAAGCAGGAGACAGCAAAGAGTTGGAGAGTCATCATCCACATCATATGAACGAAATAAACTAAAGTGGGCAAAACAATTGCTTTAATGTTCATGACATATATTGCTTTAGTTATGAAATATACAAGCTGAAACTTCAAACATCCTGTCTTCTCTTGAGAAATAAAAACCAACTAATCAAAGACAGGTATACAAATTCCATCAGATAAATAAAGGGACTCTTTATCACTGCCCACAAGTCAATTATTAGAACACTAAAATCCTATCCAAGTCTTCATAAGGAATAACTCCCACTGAATCAATAAGGACTATTATTCTGTGTGCTCTCACACACAGTTTTCTTCTGCGCATGCGCGTTATGGCGGCGCTCTGAGACTCCGCGGAGACGGCGGCTGAGAGTCCTCAGGCCGCAATACCGTTCTATGGGCTGCCAGGCTGCCTGGTCCTCGGCTCCGGGTATGCGATCCTTCCGGCAGCCGAGAGCGAGGTCTTTGGGCCTCATTGAGCTCTCGGCTGCTGAGTACGGAGCCGAGGTCCTCTATAGCAGCGGACGGCGGCGGCCATGTTGGGGGGGGCGAGAAGACGCCCAGCCTGACTCAGCTGTTTGTCGGCCGTTTCGGCCGACGATGTAATCAATCGGCTGGGGAGCGGCCCAACCATCGACGGCAGTATGCTGGTATGCGGTATGCTGAGTCTTGGGTGTTGGACCGCAGGTAACATCGGTGGCTGGAGTGGGGCCTGCACGGGCATGATTATTGCCCCTCCCCCTACCCTTCTCTTCTCACTTCATGGCCCGGAACATGGCCCGGAATATTCTTCCCCCCCACTGCTGACTTTTACCATGGCCTGCCTAGAATGCCGTAATTTTATCTACGGCTTACATCTTAGGCTTACATCTTAGGTCGTGTTTTCCATCGCCGACTGAGAGGTGGCTTGGCCTGGTTAGGTACAACAGCGGCACTGTGTTGGACGGCAATGACGGCACTGACGGTACTGGTGACATAATTTCGTCCTGATTAGCATGCCTCACGGGTTTGTCCCATGATGGTATGCTGCCGGGAACCCAAGGGATACTATCCCGGCTACTGACTTTTCCATCTTTGTAGCCGAGGAAACAACCAAGGGGAGGCTATTATGCCAAGCCCTGGTTGTCTCTGGACCCATTTGGACTTTCTACGGACTATGATTAATATCTCTGCCCGAGTGGCCAGTAATATGCCTAACACCGGGTTTGACGATCTACAGGTACGACTAGAACATCTTCGCCGGTCAGGAATGGACATCTTGTCGCTGTTAATGGACTATTTCCCATGAGATACTCATTCGCCGAACTACGACAACTGCGAGGTTCCCCCGCCTCGCAGGAATGGCCCCCCAAACTACCAGGGGCCTACCTTAACGAAGGGCCTGGGGACCCAGAGAGGTGGCATGCGGCTAAGAAGAAGTTGTGGGGTTTTTTAAATAGTTTTTTAAATAAGGGTCTTTTAAGGGGGGGGAGGGATTTGGCGGGTGGGGGACAAAACCCGCCGGGGAGGGATCCAGCCCCTGTGCTAGTTCGCGACACTATTCCATCTTGTCTGAAGGCAGGGGGGGAGGACGTTCCAGGTTTAGAGGGTTACTCAATCTGTACGGTAAGTGGGAGAGGCAGATATGGCGGGGGGGAGGGGCCGTATCGTGTTGAGGGAGCACGCGTTCGATGTTTGAGAGCGATCGCGTGCTCCGGCCCCTCAGTCCCGACCCGTTCCCCGGGTGGCCATGATCCTCAGAGCTTGGACCTTCGGCTGATGCTATGTAATGCTCGGTCCGTGGTAAATAAGGCCCCCCTGATTTGTGATCTTATTCAGGGGGAGTCCGCGGACCTTATGGGTATTACGGAAACCTGGTTGGGCCCAGGGGGGGGGTCCCCCTTGTCGAGATGTGCCCGCCAGGTTTCCGAGCATTCCATCAGCCGAGGGACCAAGGTAGGGGTGGGGGGGTGGTGGTTATCATTAGGGAGGATCTAGAGCCGAGGGAGACCACTGTTCCTCAGATTGCCGGCTGTGAATCCCTCTATGTGCGATGGGGCTATAGGAATCAGTTGGGCTTGGTGATCGCGTACCTGGCTCCTTGCTACGTGACCACAGCCCTGCCTGAGCTGTTGGAGGTACTCGCTGCTGTGGCGGTCGAAACCCCCAGACTTATAGTCATGGGGGATTTTAACCTGCCATCAGTTGGCTTGTCATCGACGGCAGCTCGGGAGTTCCAGGCTTCCATGACGGCCTTGGACCTGATTCGAGTAAATGATGGCCCTACGCACTCGGGGGGAGGCACGCTGGATCTGATTTATATCTCTGGGCAGTGGCTTAATGATCTGGTGTTAGATGACTTAGTAACAGAACCAATGTCATGGTCGGATCATTTTCTCCTTCGCCTAGACTTCCGAACCGCCATTCACCACCGCAGGGGGGCGGAACCTATACGGTGGTTCCGTCCCAGGCGCCTGATGGGCCCCGAGGGGTTCCTGCTCGAGCCTGGGCCATTCCCTGAGGAACTGGCCCACGGCACGACTGAGGAACTGGTCACGGCCTGGGAACAGGCGCGGCGGGCCCCTTGGACCGTGCCGTGCCTTTCCGCCCTCTGGCCCGGCGGAGATCTCGTCCGGCCCCTTGGTACTCCGAGGGGCTGAGGGAGATGAAACGCCAGAGAAGACGCCTGGAGAGCACCTGGAGGTCCAGTCGCTCCGAAGCTGATCGGACACTAGTTAGGTCCTATTCTAGGACCTACCTAGTGGCAATGAGGGAAGCGAGGCGTTTCTACGCCTCCACCCTCATTGCGTCGGGAGGAAACCGCCCGGCCGCCCTGTTTGGGTGACCCGCCTCTCCTACATCAGGAGGTGCGGATGACCCGTTGCAGGGACAAGCCGAGGAGTTTAGCGGTTATCTATACGATAAAATCGCTCAGCTGAGGGACGGTCTGGACCGAAATTGGGATGATCCAAGCGAGGGAGAGGAGGCACGTCTTGTTGAGTCCATTTGGGATGAGTTTGACCCTGTGGCTCCCGAGGGCGTCGACAGGTTGTTGGGGGGGCTGCACGGCACGACATGTTTACTGGACCCGTGCCCTTCCTGGCTGGTACTGGCCACTCAGGCGGTGACACGAGGCTGGCTCCAGAGGATTATCAACGCTTCTTTATTGGAAGGGGTTTTCCCTGCCGCCTTGAAAGAGGCGGTGGTGAGACCCCTCCTTAAGAAGCCCTCCCTGGACCCAGCTATTTTGGGTAATTATCGTCCAGTCTCCAACCTTCGCTTTGTTGCGAAGGTTGTAGAAATGCCGTGGCGACAGCTACCCCAATACCTGGATGAAGATGTCTATCTAGATCCGTTCCAGTCCGGCTTCCGGCGGATACAGCACGGAGACAGCTTTGGTCGCATTGGTGGATGATCTCTGGAGGGCCAGGGACAGGGGTTATTCCTCTGCCCTGGTCTTATTAGACCTCTCGGCGTTCGATACCATCGACCATGGTATCTTGCTGCGCGGCTGGGGATTGGGAGTGGGAGGCACCGTATATCGGTGGTTCTCCTCCTATCTCTCCGACCGGACGCAGACGGTGTTGACGGGGGCAGAGGTCGACCGCGAGGGGCCTCACTTGTGGGGTCCCGCAGGGGTCGATTCTCTCGCCCTGTTGTTCAACATCTACATGAAGCCGTTGGGTGAGATCATCAGTGGTTTCGGGTGAGATACCAGCAGTACGCTGATGATACTCAGCTGTATTTTTCCACCCCGGCCACCCCAATGAAGTTGTTGAAGTGCTGTCCCGGTGTTTGGAAGCCGACGGGTCTGGATGGGGAGAAACAGGCTCAAGCTTAATCCTCCAAGACGGAGTGGCTGTGGATGCCGGCATCCCGATTCAGTCAGCTGCAGCCGCAGCTGGCTGTCGGAGGCGCAGTTATTGGCCCCAAAGGATAGGGTGCGCAACTTAGGCGTCCTCCTGGATGATCGGCTGTCGCTTGAAGATCATTTGACGGCCGCTCCAGGAGGGCCTTCTACCAGGTTCGCCTGGTCCGCAGTTGCGCCTTCCTTGATCGGGATGCCTTATGCACAGTCACTCATGCCTCGTTACCTCTCGCTTGGATTACTGTAATGCTCTCTACATGGGGCTCCTTGAAGTGCACTCGGAGGCTTCAGTTAGTCCAGAATGCAGCTGCGCTGGTGATAGAGGAGCTACCGTAGCTCCCATGTAACACCGCCTCCTGCGCAGACTGCACTGGCTGCCTGTGGCCTTCGAGTGCACTTTAAGGTGTTGGTTACGACCTTTAAAGCGCCCATGGCTTAGGACCTGGGTACTTACGGGACCGCCTGCTGCTACCACATGCCTCCCACCGACCCGTACGCTCCCATAGAGAGGGACTTCTCAGGGTGCCGTCCGCCAAACAATGTCGGCTGGCGGCCCCCAGGGGAAGGGCCTTCTCTGTGGGGGCTCCCACTCTCTGGAACGAGCTTCCCCCTGGTTTACGTCAAATACCTGACCTTCGGACATTTCGTCGCGAACTGAAGACCCATCTTTTTATTCGCGCGGGGCTGGCTTAATTGGATTTTAAAAGGGAATTTTACCAATTTTAAATGGGGTTTTAATTGATGATGATTTTTAATATCAGGCTAATTTTGAATAAGTTTTTTAAGGGTATTTAAATTGTGTATATTTGTATTGTTGTTTTATTTTGCCTGTGCACCGCCCTGAGTCCTTCGGGAGAAGGGCGGTATAAAAATCAAATTAAATAAATAAAATAAATAAATAAAAATAGCCACCACTGACAGCCATTTAAAACATTTTTTCTGCATTCAACATTTTAGTTTTAATTAATTAATTAGTTAATTTTAAACCTATACCATTAATACTATTACAGGTACATAAGGTCTTTTAGATATACATAGATACATACATACATACATACATACACACACACACACACATACACACACACACACTCAATGCCATATATATATATATGGGGAAAAGCAGACATAGGCATGTGAAGGGAAATGGAAAGTAATATAAAAAGCACATACTCACCTCGGCATTCATTTCCCCCTCTGATATTGATACAGTCAATTTTCATGTGAACTCTATCTTCTAGATCATGCCTATGCTGGTCATCATAAAACAATAAATGGCCATCAGACCACAAATCAAACCAATTTTTCTTCCAGCGTCGTAATATAGTACCTAAAGAAATACATATAGAATAATCATGGAAGGTGAAGACAAGTGAGAAATATGCAAACCTGACTTGTAACTATTCTGTCAGGGTTCCGACGCCTTTTAAGCCATCCAGTGACCCAGTCATAAAATAAATAAGTAAAAAATCTCAAGTCAGAAGAACTGGGTATGTTTACTTTAACAAAGAGAAGGACTAGGAGTAACATGACAGCAGTGGTTCAATATTTAAGGGACTGTCACAAAGAAAAGGGGGTCAATGTATTTCCCAAAGCCCCCCAGGGCAGGATAAGAAGTATCAGATGGAACTCCAACATGTAACTAAGGAGAAATTTTCTAACAATTAGAACAATTCATCAATGGAATGGCTTGCCTCCAGAAGTTCTGGGTGCTCCACCAATGAAGATTTTTAAGAAGAGACTATTTGTCTGAAATGGTAGAGCAGAGCCCTCTATGGACATGCACATTGTCACCCCAGACGAGCTCCATCGCGTTTCCCGCCATAGTTTGCAGGGAAACAAAAGTTTGTGAGACTAAAAAAAAATTCACTCAATCAATTCCTACTTCTCGCGAAAGAAAAAGATCTAGCAAAGTAGAATTGATTGAGTGAACATTTTCATTCGCGCGCTTCACAATTGGGGAGACGAAGTCTCCTTCTTCTGAAGCCCATTACGACACGGAGCCTCAATGCGACCCTGCATCATCTCGGCTCAGAAAAAAAAAGCAACTAACATCCCATCAGTTGCTTTTCCTGCAGAGCTGCCTGCGTTGGGATGCCCCACCTCCCAGTTGAGCTTCAGCGCACTGCTCCTGGGCTCAGAGAGAGAGAGAGAAAGGGGGGGGAAGAGAGGGGGGAAGAGAGAGGGAGGGAAAGAGAGAGAGAGAAAGAGAAAGGGAGGGAGGGAGGGAAAGAGAGAGAGAAAAAGAAACAGAGAGAAAGCGAGGGGAGGGAAAGAGAGAGGGAAGAAAGAGAGAGGGAGGGAAAGAAAGAAGAGGGGAAGGAGAGAAAGAGAGGGAAGAAAGAGAGAGGGAGGGAAAGAAAGAAAGAGGGGGAAGGGAGAGAAAGAGAGAGAGGGAGGGAAACAGAAAGAGGCAGAAAGAGAGATGGGGAAGAGAGAGAGACAGAGAGACAGAAAGAGAAAGAGAGAGGGAGGAAGGGAAAGAAGAGGGAGGAAAGACAGAGAGAGAGAAAGAGAGACGGAAGGAAAGAGAAATGATATTACAGAAGTTTTTCTTTTTTATTGTTGCTAAATGTAATATTTCAAAAGCAGAAAAAAATGAAGGGGCTTAAAAGTGCATTTATCATGTTTTTCTTAGAACAATTAGCTGAACTCTGCCTTGTTTTCATTACTTTAGGTAGTAAAACCTCAATACTCAGGTTAAATTGCCATGTTGGCACTTTGTAATAAATAAGTGGGTTTTGGGCACTCGGTCTCTAAAAGATTCGCCTTCACTGGCGAGGGCCCTCTGTCTAGGCAGGGAGCTAGACTAGAAGACCTCCAAAGATCCCTCTATTATTCCATTATTCTATTATTTGTTTCACTGAAGTAACTAAAATGACTAATAGATTTGAACATTCTACAATGCTTTAAGAAAAAAATGCATTTTCCCTTTGAAAAAAGTTCAAGAATTCATTACCTCAGGATATAGGAATGGTAATAAGCCATTAATCTTGTAATCTTTAAAAGATGATTAAAAATGCTCATGGAAGATGAGGCTATCTCTGGCTATTAAAAAATACCCCTACACCTTAAATTATCTTCAGGATCCCCGAGAAGGCTGAGGATTCCTCTGAATATCAGCTATTGTGAAACAAGAATCAAGTGAACTTCCAGATATAGTGAATTATTGAATGAAAAGGGTGAATTTAAATCTATGCAAGAACTAGAAGTACAAGGTATAAAGATGAATTGGTTTACTTACTTGCAAATACATTCTAGATAGGATAAAGATTTTAAGACAGAAGTTTTTTATAATAATTTGACTAACTGAAATAAAAATTTTAATAGGTACTGATGAAAATGTAATTAAAAAATTATACGGATTAGAGGTTAAATTGGAAGAACAAGAAGTTAAAGAAACAATGATTGCTTGGGGGAAAAATTTTGGACATGGGATTGATTTAGAGAAATGGCAAAAACTGTGGTTGCAAAACTATAAAATGACAATGTCAACAGCATATAAAGAGAATTTGTATAAGATGTTTTACAGGTGGCATCTACCCCCAACGAGAATAGTCAGAATGTTCAAGAATAATCCGAAAAATGTCGGAAATGTCATCAGATACCAGGCTCATATTACCATATGTGGTGGACGTGCGTAAAAGCTAAAAGATATTGGACTAAAATCCACACGTGGCTGGAAAAAATGATAAAAAAGCATATAGACTTTAAACCAGAGGTATTCTTATTGGGGATTATACCTGAAACATATAATAGAGAATTGAGATACTTGATTGTGAATGTAGTAACAGCGGCTAGAATTGTATTTGCTAAAAACTGGAAAGATGAGAAAATACCAACACAGGATGAAATTATTAAGAAAATAATGGAATGTGCTGAAATGAGCAAATTGCCATTTGAAATTAGAGAACAGGAAGATAAACAATATTATAAGATATGGGACTTATTTTATCAATGGCTAGATTAAAAAAATATGGTAATGAAGTTTGGTAGAGGTCTTTACAATACAAGAATTGTGGAAATATACAAAATATAAAGATATATTATTATGGGATTGATTCAGGATGATGAAATAAATGATACAATATAAGCTAACTAAAATTTTTAGAACATTTTGTATGAAGTGAGGGAAGAAATAGCCATAGTTAAGTAAATGATCAATGAGGATAAAAATATTTGGATATATACCCAGATTGATAAAATGTGAAATTAGGTAAACTACAAATTATGAATATGGTGAAAAGCACAAAAGATTTGTAACCAACCAACACACTGTTTGTATTTACAATTGAAGATGGTGTTACGTTTTTATGTTGTTTAAAAATAAAAAAGATTCTTTTCACAAAAAAAAAAAAGAATAAAGTGAACTTCCCATAATCATCCAATCAGATATGTAGGAACCAAATGCTGCAAGGTCTGGGTCTCCTAACTCCTAAGTTACTTTTATATTTTTAAGATACAGCTTGGATGCCAGGAAATATTTCCTGACTCTTCCTAAGAACTAGCTGACTCATTCTGACAAACCATTTATCAAGGCCAGCAATTAAGTTTTCTCCTCTAACCAGTGAAGGAGATAGACATCTCTATAATAACTGTGTGGCCAAAATGGTCTTAGTACAATACTTTCATTTTAATGATGGCAATTATTGCAAACATGAAGCTTTTTTCACACACTTTTCTGAAAGATGGAGGAACCAAAGTATGGATCAAGTAAGAACTAAAATAAACTAAGAAATTCATTATTAGCTTACCTGACATTTTCTGTCTTAGTCCATGCAGCCACCAAGACTATTACCAAGCAGCACTTTTTGAATCCAAGCAGCACTACTTTGGAAGGATATATCTAATCCATATTCTCCTACTATGTTGTCCACATCTCCAGAATTCCCAACCATTTCCCAATTGGAAATCATAGGAGTTGTAAGCTTAAAAGATTAAATCATGGCAACTGGACCAAAGTTTATTAGAACTGAGACATTTTGTTACTCATCCAAGTAACTTGTTCAGGCAAAATGAAAAATGTAAGTTGGGAAGAGGGTCATTGGGATGTACTAACTCTGGCCATACCAACTGCAGGGCTTTCTCCCCAAAATGTATTGCAAATATAAATGAAGCCAAAAGCCTGGATGATAAAGAGTCTTCATTTACATAGGAGTTATAGTTCTGCATATCTGTGGGTCTCTCTGCTGGAAATAGCTATTTAATCCCTTTCTCCCCACTATGAGTGTTCTTCCCCACTACCATCACCATTGTAAATTTTCTTGTGGGGAGAAAAAAACATCTTACTGATGGAAGGGAAGCTCCAGATTGGAAGAAAAGGAGGAGGAGGGAGAGTCCTTGCATGGAGAATGCAGACTTTTTAAAACAAATAATGTGAAGTTATCATTATCATTATCTCATTATCATTATCTCTTAATACCAAGCTATTTGGCCCCAAAGCAAAAAATGGGTAATGGAATCTATTACTTACTTTGTCGGAGCAACCATCCACTTTTCACCAACGCCATCACCAATCTCTAGAGCAAAAAGAATTTGATAAGACTCGGACTTCTGAGATATAGCAAAACATAGCAGTAATGAAAAGATGAATCAATATAACAATTCTCAAAGGTAATCCTAACTCTGGAAGTTATTAACATACCCTGTTTCCCCAAAAATAGTAACCCCAATCGGGCTTTTAAGCACATGCGCTAAAATAAGCCCTTCCCAAAAATAAGCCCTCCCAAAAATAAGCCCTCCCCGAAAATATTTACATACGCAGCCGGTCCCCGCCATTTCCTCTGATTGGGGTTAGGGAGACAGAGCTGGAAATCAGGTAAAGATGGCAAGAGGATCCCAGTCTTGCTCCACGCGCCCCAAAATAATAAGACCTCTTCAAAAATAAGACCAAGTGCTTATTTCAGGGTTCAAAAAAATATAAGAACAGAGTCTTATTTTCGGGGAAACACGGTATCTAAAGGATGCCAAATTCATGAAAGTTGATATAAGATACATTCTTCTCTCTTGGTGGTGATAGGTTAAAAGAATAAATAATTGATATTATTTTGGCCATTTATTACTTATTTTTATTCCACCATGTTTTTTTTATAAATAACTCAAGGCAGCAACATAACCAATAACCATATTTCTTCCTCCTCCTATTTCCCCAAAACAACAACCCTATGAGGTGGGTTGGGCTGAGAGAAAGTGACTGGACCAAAGTCTACCAGCCACCTTTCACGACTATCGCAGGATGAGAACTGAGTATCTCCTGGTTTCTAACCTGGTGTCTTAATCACTAGATCAAACTGGTTCTTGTCCATAATTTTAACTGTAAATAAACTGAACTGTCAATAACTTCTAAGGATCCCTACAATCCCTTAAATGTTTTCAGGACATTTTTATTAGGAGGGTATTTCATTTAAGAAAGTAAAGTTTCATACAGTATGAAGGACTTTTCTGTTCCTGAGAAATAAGCAATTAAAATTTTTAATATTCTAAACTTAGGAAAATCATAAGCAAGATTTAACAAAAATGCTGAATGTATGTGCACCTGTCTTTCTTTCCATTATTTCCTGTTAATTATTTAAACAGAACAGCTAAAGAACCTGCACTATAACTGACTTGCCAAGCACCACCTGGATATGGCAGACCAAACTAGCCTAGATGTTACTTAATGTTATAATTCCAAGACAATGAATTTTTTAAAATTGTAAATTAAAACTGTGATAGAAATATATTAATCAATTACCTATATATGCAAGTTGATTTAATCCGTGTGTATTTTAGAAATTTAACCTATGTTCAAATTTCTGAAATCAATTTAGAAACTGAAATCAATTTAAAAATTGAAATCAACTTGTAAACTAATAAATATGCCAAATTTCCCAGCTGAGAAAAAACAAGGTCTTCAAACCATGGACTAATCCAAGACCCACTGCTGCTACCTCCATGATTATGTGTGTGTGTGTGTGTGTGTGTGTGTGTGTGTGTGTATACACACACGTGCATGTGCGCATGCATATGTGTGCCTTCAAGTTGGTTTTTAACTCCTGGCAATTGCTTGGGTTAGTTCCTACAGTTTTCTTGCCAAAGTTTTTCAAAAGTGATTTGCCATTTGCTTGCTTCCTAAGTTTGAGAGGGAGTCATTGGCCAAATGTCCCCCAGCTCACTTTGTGCCTAAGGCAGGGGTGTCAAATTTGTGGCCTGCGGGCCAGATTTGTCACGTGCTGGCCCCGCCTGGTTTAGCAAAGGGGGAAAAAGTCCCGATACATCACGTGACGCCACAAGTTTGACTCCCCCGGCCTAAGATGTAACTAGAGGCCAGTCTCCTACTTTCTATTTGGGGTCTTAATCACTACACCAAACTGGCTTTAAAACAACTTTTAAAAAGTTATATCAGGCTTAATTCTATGGTTAATGCAGAGGTGGGATTGGGTAGATTTTATTATTCCCCTTTTCAACCATCCTCAATTTTTCATTCAGCCAAGGGATATATTTGTTAAAAACAATGCTGTCCCTGCTGTAAGGGCAAATTCAACTGATAAGCAGCAAAAGCTCAAGAAATAAGTAGAAAAAAGGTAAACTACACCTGTATTTGCTAATGTAAAATTACATCTGCAATCTGAAAAATTCTCATCAGTAAATGTGCAAGAAACTCCCAATGCAATTTTTCTCAAGCTAATAGAACAGGATTTGTTTGGTTGGTTTTTGTCCAGATTCTCACAGCTGCTTCGGAAGCTCTTCCCAATTATCTCCACATTTATTGTGTTGGGAAACACAAGTAGCATGAAAAAGCTAATTTGCATTTTAAATACCCCTTTCAAGAAGTTGCACATCTCTAGTATATTCCCTGTAAAAGGTTTTCCCTACAATTGAATCATGTTCCATATTACTGGCATAAGCTCTTTAAAACAAGATTTAGAATAGTAATATTCTTGGAAGTTCTTTCAGCTATCGATACCAGCATATTGACCACTCTGTTAAACTTTAACTCATAAAAAAATGACAGACATTACAGGTTTCATTTTAGTGGATTAAAAATTATATCTAGGTAAATTGAATATATAATCATCCTAACAATGATTATTTCTAAATTACTGTATGGACCCATGAAAGCTGAGACAATACATTTGTATCTATTTGAGATGGAAACTGCACTATTGAAAATAAATCACTTTACTAGAAACAAATGCTAACTTTCTATCAGCCCCTTGAATGTTAAATGATTAATTTCATAATTACTTTATTTCAGGCTTGCTTCTTCCAGATGTTTCAGGATCACAAATATAATTATCACCAACTATTATTAATCAAAATTTATTTACTGTCTAATAAAAGACAGCATACAATGTAACTATAAAGCCATCCTAATATGTTGACTAGTGATAATGGAAATCAATACATCAATCAATGTATCTGGAAAAAAAGATCACATGTATTTTTGTAGATAGTAATAATTTCCTAATCTTCGTTTCATCAGATTTATAAAAAAGAATCTTACATCTCACGGTTCTGTACTCTTTCTTAAGGGCAAAGCACAAAGGAAGTGACAGCATCCTTTAAAAACAAGCAACTCCCGGCTCTTTTCTTTTGTCTTACAGCAGGATTTTTAAACCTTGGACATGACAGTAACATCAAGCAAAAACTTAAGCAAGCACTTTTTTTCTATGACAGCCCAGGATGTTTGTTTATATTGCGCAGTTCTTAAGAAACAAATCAGCTCATCATTACAGTCTTGAATTACCTTCTGCGGCAATTCAGAAATTACTTCCCCTTAAGAGTTTGAAATTCTATACGGATGAAAGATGGTTTTAAAACCTACAATCCCTCCTTTCCCTCTCCTAAAAAGGCTACGCTGAAAATGCCTTTAAACTATCTTCCCTTTTCTGATTTAAAACTACACAGCCTTCTTTTCTCCGACATTAAGATGGGGAAAAATATAAATAAGTGATTCAGACTCCATGAACTCGTTACAAGCTCGAAGGATTACAAAACGCAATGGCGTGACCTCTTTGGATTTGTCTCTGCTTCCTTTAGACAAGTTGCAGCCAGCCGCCCTCCCACCCCACCCCGGTAGTACGGTTTTCTTTCTGTCCTCCCCCTCCGCTACTAAGGACTCACACAAAGCGCAGCACTGCCGTCGCTCGGTTGTCTGTCTGGAAAAACACGACCTCCAGCGCAGCTAAACTTCAAGCCCTAAAAAGTTGCCCCTGGAGCCATTCTTTTTGCCCCTTTGCTGGAACCCATAGAACCAAATATTCCCCATCAACGAGAAGAAGGGGCAAAAAAGACTTCACTGACCTGTTACACTTTACAAAGAGCGCACAACTCCTTAGAATTCCGGCTTTCGTTCTTCCTGTTGCCGAGAAATGGAAAAGCTTCCACAGCACCGCCTCCCAACGCCCAGGCCTCTCTTGTCAGATGCGTCCTGTGATCGTTTGCGTCACTTAATACATCTGCACATGCTCATAACTGTAGGTGGGAATTGTAGTTTCCCAAAGCAAGGGAAGGAAGGTAACACACGCGCCGTTATTTAATTGTGCAATATAGTATTATCATGTTGTAATAACACAGGATACGTCTGTATTGGGAGATATATGTGGAACCGTCTACACAATTTCTCAAACTCAGCAACTTTAAAATCTGTGGACTTACAACTCTCAGAATTCCCAATCAGCATCAATGGGAAATTCTGGGAGCAGAAGTCCATACATCTTGAAATTGCCAAATTTGAGAAATACTGATCTGCAACAGTTCCCTGCCAAACCTTTATTCTATCTCAACTGAAGTGGAACAAACTATGCGAAAAGAGATTATAACAATTATCTGCTAAGGGATTGTGCCAGGAGACTATATGTAGCACTACCATCATGGGCTAACTCCCCAAAATGAAGAATGCTTAAAGTGAACTCAGATCTGTAGTGCTCTCTTTTGTTAATGTAATGAGTGGCAGAAATATGTATTGGGGGAAAAAGTAATATTATGAAGCATTAATTGTAAATTATAAAAATAAGGAAGATGTAAAATGTTCACATAAACAGCTTCTTTTGATAGCAATGAGTGTTGGAGAAAATACTTCTACAGCCCTGTTACAATCAAAGGCAGTATATTAAAAATTCGTAGAATCATATAAGAGAAAGTGAGAGTGCTAAGCATAATATGCAGTGATTTAACAGTCTGCTGTTGTTTGAATATGTTTGTAAATATTGAGGTCCTAAGATGTATAAAAGCACAACTATACAGATCAATGAGTGTGTACAAAATATGAAATTGGGCAATAATTAAAATATTAGTATATCACACAAAAAAGCACTCAAATAGCAATCTCCATTAAAATAGCATCTGTAGAAACAGCCCTCAAGGAGAACATGATTCCCAGTTGCTACAAAATTGTATTAACATCAATAGGTGGAGGAACAAAATGCTATTTCTTCAACAACCATGACAGACTTTTTTTTTTTGCCAATGTTAGCCCCAGAAAAAGTTCTGAAAATCTGAGATAATATACACATCCAGCTTCTAACGTACACTATCCTGTCTTCAATCAACAAGTGTCTCTTGAAGAGATTTTATGGTACACTCTTTATTTTATATGCTGCCCAACTTTAAGTGGCTTACAATCAAGAAAACACTAATTTAAACAATTAAAACAAATATTAATATTACAACTGGTTTAAATTGCTGCTGTTTAAGAAAGCTATCATCCAACAAACATATAAATGTTGGCTATTAAACACACATAACTGCAGTCATCTATGCCTATAATTGCTATAACTACTTCTATATACAGCTATCAACAAGCCACACAGGCAGATAAAATTAGAAGCAAATCTACTTGAATCTCATGTAGGAAACTGATAATCTCATGAATGAATGCATTGACATCAATGCTTTATGGGCCAGAACATGATATTCTGTTGTACCTGGAGGCAATGGTATTTGTCTCTGGAAAGCCCAGGGACCAATAGATGTCTTTCCATGGAGACAATTATCTCTGGAGATAATGTTTTAGGCAAAGCAGCATACATATTCAGCGCAGGAACTTAGCAGAGTGCCTTTGGAAGGCTGAATGTTAACACTGTCTCAGAACAAGGTTGCCTGGAGCTGATGAAAATGTGAGTGCCATCACATTTATTCCCTCTTCTGGTTGCAAACCTTTATTATATTGATTGACAAGGATAAATATGAAGGGCAGTACTAAGTCAGACTGTTTTATTACATCAAGCATCACAGCTGATTCCTATAAAAAGAGCAGCAGATGTGAGTAATTGTGGCACTTGAAAGCTTGGCCAAAAGGAGGTCTGTGTCCAATCCCCTTTAATATGCTTTCTAGCATTATCTGCACATCCCCACTATCCAGACCTTAATAGAAATTACAGAGAAAATGATACAGGTGAGACATACCCTGGTTACATGCCTATGGATGGCTGTGGCCCAGGATAATAAAACCATTATCTCCTTGCACACAAAGGAGATTTGTGGGCTTTGTTTGCAGACTTGGGAGGGGAAGATGCACCATGGTAGGCAAAACTAGGAGTTTCATGCCCTGTGGTACCATACCACAAAGGACTGCAGACTGATTATGTATTGGTGTCCCAATAGTCCTTTGAGTATGGCCAACTCACAACCTTCTAATCATGGTTTGAAAGTACAAGATGTCAAATATGTCAATATGTCAAACTATTTAACACCACAGACAATACTTCTATCATTCAAAACGACCTTGATCATCTATCCGCTTGGTCTAAAAATTGGCAGCTCCAAATTTCAACCAGCAAATGCTCAGTCTTACATATAGGAAAAAAGAACCCAAAAACTAAATACATACTAGATGGACATTACCTTACAGATGACCCCCATCCCGTCAAAGACCTTGGAGTTTTCATGTCAAATGATCTAAGTGCCAAAGCCCACTGCAACTACATAGCAAAAAAAGCTCTAAGAGTTGTAAACCTAATTTTGCGTAGCTTCTTTTCCAAAAACACACTACTAACCAGAGCATATAAAACATTTGCTAGACCAATTCTAGAATACAGCTCGCCAGTTTGGAACCCTCACCACATCTCTGACATCAATACAATTGAAGGTGTCCAGAAATATTTTACAAGAAAAGTTCTCCATTCCTCTGAAAACAATAAAATACCCTATCCCACCAGACTTGAAATCCTAGGCTTAGAAAACTTGGAACTCCGTCGCCTTCGACAAGACCTAAGCTTAACTCACAGAATCATCTATTGTAATGTCCTTCCTGTTAAAGACTACTTCAGCTTTAATTGCAATAATACTAGAGCAACTAATAGATTTAAACTTAATGTCAACCGCTTTAATCTAGATTGCAAAAAATATGACTTCTGTAACAGAATCATCAGTGCTTCGAATACTTTACCTGACTCTGTGGTCTCTTCCCATAATCCTAAAAGTTTTATCCAAAAACTTTCTACTATTGACCTCACCCCATTCCTAAGAGGACCATAAGGGGCGTGCATAAGCGCACAAACGTGCCTACCGTTCCTGTCCTATTGTTTTTCTTTTCTTCTTCCTATATATATGCTTATAACTCCTTATATTTACTCATATATGTGTTTATTTACTATATAATCTTTTTGTATGATACCTACATATATTGTTGTGACAAAATAAAATAAATAAATAAAATAAAAAAATAAATGTCATTTTTCTTCTCTCTTCACATTTGTGGCTTTCATGACAAAAACTCGAGCTTCCATATGAGACTCCTGAATGTTTTTTTAATGCTACAATAAATGCTGCAACCCTTGTAAGATCACTGTAAAAAACTCAAACAAGGAATACTTCCATTTGCACTTTCTTGTGTTTTGCAACTCATAATTTTACAGGGATAGTTTTTATTCAGACAGAAATAAAGCATTGACTGATAAACTGTAGCATTCTAGTTTTGCATCCATTTCTCTACAATATAAATCTCCTGAGTGTTGATAGATGGGGGGGAGGAATTGTTACTGTACTAACTTAAATATCTATTCATGTTAAGTTTAAGGACTTCGGTATCAACCTTGTGCATGTTTTTAATGTGCACATTTTACTTTTAGTTGTTGTTGTTAGTTGTGAAGTCGTGTCCGACCCATCGCAAGCCCATGGACAACGTTTCTCGAGGCCTTCCTGTCCTCTACCATCCTCTGGAATCCATTTAAGCTCACACCTACTGCTTCAGTGACTCCATCCAGCCACCTCATTCTGTCGTCCCCTTCTTCTTTTGCCCTCAGTCTTTTCCAGCATTAGGCTCTTCTCCAGTGAGACCTTCCTTCTCATTAGGTGGCCAAAGTATTTGAGTTTCACCTTCAGGATCTGGCCTTCTAAAGAGAAGTCAGGGTTGATCTCCTATAGACTGACTGGTTTGATCGCCTTGCAGTTCAAGGGACTCGCAGGAATCTTCTCCAGCACCGTAGTTCAAAGGCATCAATTCTTTGGCGCTCAGCCTTTCTTATAGTCTAACTTTCATAGCCATCCATTGCAACTGGGAAAACCATAGCCTTGACTATACACACTTTTGTTGGCAGGGTGATGTCTCTGCTTTTTAGTAAGCTAACTAGATTTGCCATAGGTTTCCTCCCCAAGAGCATCTTTTAATTTCTTGCCTGCAGTCCCACATCTGCAATGATCTTGGAGCCCAGGAAAATAAAATCTGTCACTACCTCCATTTCTTCTATCTTCTTCCATCTATTTGCCAGGAATTGACAGGGCTAGGTGACATAATCTTAGTTTTCTTAATGCTGAATTTCAAGCCAACTTTTGTACTCTCCTTCTTCACCCACATCAAGAAGTTCTTTAGTTTTTCTTCGCTTTCTGCCTTTAGAGTGATATCATCTGCATATCTGAAGTTGTTGATATTTCTCCCGGCAATCTTAATTCCAACTTTTGAGCCTTTCTTATGATGTGCTCTGCATATAAGTTAAATAGGCAGGGTGATAGTATATAGCCTTGCCAGACTTCTTTCCCAATTTTGAACCAATCAGTGGTTCCATGTCCAGTTCTCACTGTTGCTTCTGGACCCACATATAGGTTTCTCAAGAGACAAATAAGATGGTCTGGTACTCCCATCTCTAAGAACTTGCCACAATTTGTTGTGATCCACACAATCAAAGGCTTTAGCATAGTCAATGAAGCAGAAGTAGATGTTTTTCTGGAACTCCCTAGCTTTCTCTTTTACTTTTAATTAGTTCATCTTATTGATGAATAATAAGTGAAGAGCTATGGAGCTGGAACATTTCAATGCTGTTGTTTTTTTCAGTTTTGCTGGAAGTAAAATACTGTTACACCCTTCTCTATCAAATAAGACACACACTTTTGTGCAGCCTTTATTGAGTTTCTTGCTTCATGTGTATTTTATTCTTTAAGTTAATCTTCAAAGCAATGGATTTATCTATTCACTGATGATGATACCTAGTTAGGATAATGAAAAATTTGCAAGAAAACAAGCAAGCTCAGAGAGCACTAAGGACCCCCATTTATCTATTTAGCTAACTACGGATCCCTTAATGAAGGGATCCCTTGTACCTTGATGAATGTATCTTTTATGTACACTGAGAGCATATGCACCAAGACAAATTCCTTGTATGTCCAATCACACTTGGCCAATAAAAAATTCTATTCTGTTCTATTTTACTTAAAATTTCCTGAACGAGATACTAAACCAACGAACCCCTAAAGAAGTTACACCCCGGCATGTCCTTTTCACGCGTCGTCATTTTAAGATGACTATATGACTTCTGCATATATAAATAACCCTTTAAAGAACCTCCAGCCTCTTGGACTCTTTTATTACAATGTGCATCTAACTGTGCATAACATTATGGCCCGAATTATCGTGAACATGAAGCTAATTTATTACACAGGAACAATTCTCAAATTTCTAAATTTGAAGTTCTTTTGCTTTGTTTTGAAGGGGGGGAAAAAAGATTCCATTCGCAATTAAGAGCCAGGGCGCCAAACCCACTCCGGCCACGTGATTAGGGGAACCGCGTCTCTCAGCCTCCTTCTCTCCCCTCCCGCATGTGACAGCAGTTCTTGGCTCGCCTTTGGGGGCTTCATACGTATGCGGGCATCGTCCGTCCTTTGCACACAGCCGACGAGCGGATGTGACGTTCTGGGCCGCTGGGTTGCTGCGCAGTTCTCCGGAGAAAAGAGAAGGGGAACGAGACGGCGAGGCGCATTCGGAAGGGATTCATTCTTGCGGCAGCAGCCCTAGCCCAGGCTTGGCCTGCTCCCGCCTCAGGCCCCGAGAGCGAGAGAGCGACAGCCGGGCAGGGGCCGCCGCGACCAAACGCTGCTGTTCGGTGAGTGAGGGAGCGCCGCCTCGGCCCCTCCCCTCTTCCTAACCGCTGCCGGAGGGGAGGGGGGGTGCTGCAGGTCGTTTTCGGGCCGGCTGCCTTTGCCGAGGGGGAAGGGGGTGCATCCCCGAGCTAAAGTCGACCTGGGGAGTCGCCTCCTCTGCTCCCGGCCTTCTCGCCCGTCAGCGTGGCGGTCTCTCCACACAAGGCCCCGCGGCAAGGGATGCTTGGCCGAGCTGAGGCCTCGGCGGCAGACCTCGCGTTTGTGGGCGCTCTTGAGCCGCTTCTGAGGCACCCGCTTTTGCCCTCACGTCTCTTGGCCTTCCAGCTCTGCATCTCATTTTGGGTCTGCAAAGCGATGCTTGCAAAGCGTGTAGACAGACCTGGCGGTTGTTTTCCTGTTCGAGGGGCTGCTGCTAAAGTGTTAGTTTTTTTCGTGTTTTTTTTTTTGTGGGGCGGGGGGAGCAGCCGCTTTTGATACTAAGCTGCGAGGTGAGGCAGCAGAACAATTACTTGGAGGTAGAATAAACCACAATTCCTGATTCGTTAGCCTGGGTTATTGGGAGCAATTGAATCTAATTTGGATTTCAGGGTTGACAAAAATTACATAAGAATTAAAACATTTGTATTCAAGTGTGTACTTTGTATATTTGTTGAGAGTCATGCTCTTATATGTTGGGTGTACGAAACTTAAAGTGTAGGTGCTTCAACTCTAATCTGTTTTATAGGGTTCTGGCATTTTTACATGGCCTTTTTGAACTAGTTCATAAGCATTCCAACTGGTCTGAGCCCAGCTGCATAAAATATGTTTCTTAAGTGGAATATCCACGCATTTTATTTTTTACCCAGAATTTGGGTATATTCTGGTCATATATTTGAATGACTTTGGGTGGGGGGGATGCATCTTTCTGAAAATACAGCTTGAAGACTGAAATGTCTTAAGTTAGGTCTTTATTCAAAATTAAAATCATAAGCAAGTTGTGTAAAACAATTAGTGCACATATTCCATTTATTCAGCTTCATTCATAGATGTCTGTAAAGTGAAGAATGTATAAGTAACTGATTAGATTGCAATAGATTGTTGGCATTTGTCATTCTAGTTCACTATCAAAATAACTGATAAAATGAATTGTGTAGCTGATTAAATTAATACTAAGGTTAATATTAAACTACTGGCAGTTACTAGAATTTAAAATTAAAATTAACAATGACTGTACTTCTACATAAGACATGATTTCTTGTCCAGTTGCTTGTCCAATTGAACTAGATTCAATACTATGTTTACACATTGTGCAAAACAAAAGTAATTGATACACTGATTCATTGTGTTGTATGATTACAGCCATTAATAGAACGAACTTGGGCAATGCTATTTGTTTTGTGTCCTGCTCTGAAAGTGGAGGACCGGAAATTCTTGTACATTTTAGAATATGACATCAAAACAGCTGTGTGGCATCCTCTCCCTGTAGGGGAAAATTAACTCAATGATTTTTCAAAAATCAAGTTAATTTTCTCCTTAGGGAAATTAAGTCCCTGAATAAACATAATTCCTTATAAATGTATGTCATTTTTATAGCCTATTAACGCTTTCTTTTTTGCTGTCAAAATGAAATGACTTGCCAAGATTGCCAAGACCATGTCTTTTTCAACTGCTTGTACATTCCAGTTAGACTAGAAAGGTTCAAGATACTAATGGAGAAAAGCTTCTTCCTCTTGAATTTTTCCCCAAAAAGTGCTCCTGCTTTGAAGTCTATTAAAATAAATCATATGCAATGCTTTTAAGATAAAGTACCATCCATAGTGTTATATATTGATGCAAACTACAAAAGAATTAGATCTTTGAAAATGAAACTTAAGCAACCTGTGAGTCTATAGTGATGTGAATATCTAAATAATACATGTTTGATTAATTACTATAAAATGTGTGGGTTTTATTTTCAGCTTTAGTTTCCACCTTAAAAATGCAGATTCACATGCTTAAGTATTAAAAGTTGCAGCAGTCGGTATCTATACATCTGATATTGGATGCTGGATGTTTTGCTGCTGTCAAACTAAAACATTCATAATACTTAATATGGAAGGGAGCAGCTAACCAGAGTAGCTCTTGTGTGTAGGATTTTTAAAAATTCAGGCTTCCTTGCAAGGGGACCTAAATTATGGTTTAGGCAAGGGGACCTAAATTATGGCCAATAGAACAGTCATCCAAAACTGCTCCCTGTTTCTGTGTATTAATGAACAGGGATCATTGTAATATCTTACAGCGAGATATTGAAGAAAAATCATGAAAGTTGATTCATTGGTAGTTAAAATGCAGAATACCAAAATTATTTTTATATACTTAAATAGGTGTGAATGAGACTGGTAACTTGGTTCCAAAAGTCTTGGGGTACCATAGAGTTAACTTACCAGAGTTTGGACTATGGCTGAAGTGCAATTTCTCCTGGCTTGGCACTTAAGGCCATCTGTATTATTAAACACTTGAATGAATGGCGCTTGAGAGCCACAAAAAAAACAGAAGATAAGACTTTAGACACTTTTGATCCTTTATATGGTCTCTGTCATAGAGGTTTTTGCAGGGTTCTGTCTTGTGCATTTGAAAGGAGCATCTTGGAGAGTACATTGATACAAGCTAAGCATCTTTCAGAAAAGTTAAGTTATATTCTCTGGAATGATTGGAGCATTGAAGCAACTGTGTCATGTTACTGCACCCAGTGGAAAAGCTTTTGAAACAGTTGAGCTGAGAATGTAGCTGCCTTAATGCTTCAAAGAGGGGTGTGCTTCACTCATGGCAATTTATTTTGCAGAGAACCTCTTTTAAATGTTTTGTGTAACATTTGCTTCTAAAAATAAATTAGCTGGGATAAGTTATATGAATATTTTAGTATAATTGCATATTGTTTGTAATTGTCTACGTTGAATTCTTGAGCAAGTGTTTAGAACTCTGTTTCGAAATACAATGAAATTTGAAGTTATTTACCAGCTAAAACTTCAACTAGAGAAAACATACTTAGTCTCTGTTAAATACACAGTAATTGCATAAAAATTAATGAAATTCTTTGCCTTTGAAAGCTGTGTGAAAACTTCTGCTAATGCAGCCTGGTGAATCAGATATGCTATAATTCACTGATTCAGTATTAGTTGTCTTAGCTGTGGTTAATTTTGTAAGAGAGAATTCATCTCTTAATAGAGGAAGATTATTTTTTTTTTTGTCAACCTGTCCTTTGGCATTAGAAGCTCTTACTAGCAGTTTGATTTGGTAGCTGGTAGGAATAGATCTTTTCCCCATTAAATAATATGATTTAACTCCAAAATAGAAGTACAGTTGGTTCCCCCTATTTGGAATAGAGGCAGTCTTTGACTTATGATCACAGTTGAGCCTAAAATGTCTGTTGCAAAGCTAAAGAGTTTTGCCTTTCTTTCCACAATTATTATTGAATCACTGCAGTTGTTAAGTTGGTAACACAGTTGTTAGTGAATCTGGCTTCCCAATGGCCTTTGCTTGTCAGAAGATCCCCAGGACACTGCAATTCTCATAAATACAAGTCAGTTGCCAAGTGTCTGAATTTTTATCATGGAGAAGCTGTAGTGGTTGTGAGTGTAAAAAATAATCATGTCACTTTTAAATGCTGTTGTAACTATAAATAGTTACTAAAATGACTTGTAAATTAAGAACTACCTGTATTGTATTTTTTAAAATTAAATCCTATTTGTTCAAAGTTTAATATAATTCATTTCATAATTTATATTGCTGCCATATTGCTGAAGTACTAGAAATGTTTTTTCATAACAAAAATGGGGGAAATAGACACATCATTGTAGGTTAAGGCTATATTGGTAGTTCTTAGCTGACCCGAATTTCATAGTAAAGTTCATGGATTCATCTGAATGTTAAATTGACAATATGAAGCTAAACTTATCTTCTTACTGGCTGCAATATTAATCATGTGTAAACATTAGGTCCCATTACAGTGGAATTCATAATTAATTGTGTGTAAGTATATTTTAACATTTCAAGTCTGACTATGTACTACTTCAGGCTGCTTTTGCTGAATTCTGAGCAAATCTGGTAGTGACAAAAAATTAAAAGGCGTTTTTTGTCTACTGTAGTAATAAAAGTGTAATGCAGATTAAGTAGTTTGAAATCTATTATATACAGTATTTTTTTCTATTAATAGCACAGCTTCTTGTTGAAATAAAAGGATAGATAGAAATGTACCTATATATATAAATATGTGGGAGATTAGCATAATTGAGAAAAGCAATATTCTGCTCTTAACGGATGAGCAGAAAGCTCCAAGTGGAACAGAAGTTCTCTGATTTCATAACACAAATGGATATATTAAGGATTATATTTGCAGACAGTGTTTCTAAAGAGCAAGTATAAAATACTATGGAATACTAATTTTATTACATCTAGTTTTTCAGAATTAGCTAATAAAATTTATTCCACGATAACTAAATCCAATTGGCTTTTGTGACTAAAATTTTAAATATTTCAGTAATATATTAACCATAACTAGGACAACTATATTAATATAGAGGGTTCTATGTTGGAAGAGTAGTTATATTTCAAGAAGTTATATGATGTATATGGGCATACACATGCTTTCCTGTATCTTAAAACTGGTTCAGGGCCAATAGTACAGTAGTATATAGTATCCATAATCTGGTTCCTAAAAAAGTATTTTATAGCAACTTAATCTTGCAGATTATAGGAATTGCTTACTTGTTGATCTGAAATGTATTTGTAAATATCTCTCTTGTTTGCAATTTTAAATTTACTAATTTATTAAAATATTTAATAAAATTCAGTACTTTGGACTCAGATATGGAAAGGTGCTTTGGGACTCATACAATACCTTTCTGCAACTTACTGAAGCTTTTGCATGTTTTCTATAATTGGATGGCTTCCTTCCATGCTGAAGTACAAACACAAGAAAATGTTTGCTCTAAGGGGCTATAGAGAATTACTATAAACTTGCCCAGGAAAGCACTTTTTTGTTTTTAGTTATGAAGTCCTACGGAGGCCAAATGTTTATAACTAACCCTATATCTAGGGTTCTATATCTCTCATGAGAGAGTAAGTCCTGTTGAAATCTGAGATTGAATAAATGTCAGTCTCAGAATTGCATTGTTAGAGATATTATCAGTTAAACTACATAGTACATATAACATTGTTCAAATATCAGTATTTTCATGATCATATTTGTTTGTGAATACAGGATGCACTACTAACTAGGTATTCAAATATTTTTTCAGAAATGTGCTATTTAGTATTTTCATATTCATAGAGAGAGCAGACTTAAATAATTCATACTGTTAAAGCATTGTAGTCTACTAATTGTGTGACTTTTCCCCTTCAGTTATTGAAATCATGAATCCTGTTTATAGTCCTGGATCTTCTGGGGTACCCTTCGCAAATGCCAAAGGAATTGGGTATCCAGGTATGTATTGTGGTGATTTCTTATTTATCAGACCAGATGCTATGATTATCACAATTCTGAATTGAGTTTGCATGAATGATTACAGTCTTCCTGAACATGGTAGCATCAAGATGTATTGGGACTGAGTTCCCCAAATTCCAAGCATAACTGAGAGTTCTATATTGGAATAGCTGAGTAGCTTTCAAGAAAGTATTGATGAAATGCATCAATGTGCTAATTAAATAGTTCAGGCATTGAAATGATATATTTATATAACAAAATATAAAGTATTACTTTGTTATTGGTTGAAATATGTTTAAATAATAGTACAAGTACAATATTGATACATCTGAAAATAATTTTCAATGGTTCCTTTTAGCTGGATTCCCAATGGGCTATGCAGCTGCTGCTCCTGCTTATTCTCCTAATATATATCCTGCAGCAAATCCAACATTCCAAACAGGTATAGGATACTACTGCATTCAGTAATGTAAACTTATAAGTTATTTCAAATATTGAATATGGTGACATCTGTGATGGTATAAATGACACATAATCACTAAGTAGCCAAATACTTTAATACAGGATCTCTATGTCTGAAAGTGTCAAACACAAAGGCAGCAGGAAAATGTCATAATATGCTGTATATTTCTTTATTAGTTACATTTGTCCATTTTGTAGTTTAGAAAAGCATGGTAACCCTCAGAGGAACAGCGCTATGCTTATATGTAAGTGACAGTGGTGAAATGCTACCAGTTCAGGTGAACCAGTAGTGATTAAAACTACCGATTTGGGCAAACCGGTAGTAAAAAAAAGCTACCGGTTCCTCTGAACCGGTATTTCCGATGATCAGCTGTGCCGTGCAATTTAAAATCGCTAGAAAGCAGGAAATCTGTTTTCTAGTGAATCTTAAATCACGCAGCACAGCTGCCGCCCCCGGTTCTACTTACCTTCCCAAGTCTCCTTTTTCCATGTGAAGTGCACGTTTGGTGCGTACTGCACATGCGGGTACGTGCAGTGTGCGTTTTGTGCACATGCAGTGTGTGCTTGGTGTAGATACATATGTAACTTCCCCACTTTGTCAATGAAGTTACAGTTAACCTTAATTCTGGAAATCTCTGCCTCTGTGTATATATGTATGTTTTCATGTGTATCTCAGATCTGATTCCACAATAAAAAATGTCACATTAATAACATCCAGTTAAAATTACCTGTTTATAAGATGCATACCCTGTTTATAAAATTAATTTCTAGAAAGCACAAGTGCCAGATAACTAGAAAAAGACTAAAGTTGTCATTCTTCAAAAATGAAAATATGTATAATTATTGACACTCAGTCTGAATTGATACCTGAAAAATTGAGAACAAATAGTAAAGCAAATTATTTATTTACAAACATCTCAAAAACAATAGAAGGAATTTTTATGCACAGGTATTGGTACTTGCTAGAGTAATTGATCTGATAAATTTAAACAGATTGTGTGAATACTGTGGTCATTATATATTTTAACTTCAGCAGAACATTTGACACCATGACATTCTGATAAGCAAGCTAATTGTGAATTGTAAGGTATGACAGGTGTATAGAACACTGTTTATCGGTGGTTCTCCTCCTACCTCTCTGACCAGACGCAGACGGTGTTGACAGGGGGGCAGAGATCGACTCCAAGGTGCCTCATGTGTGGGGTGCCGCAGGGGTCGATTCTCTCACCCCTCCTGTTCAACATCTATATGAAGCCGCTGGGTGAGATCATCAGTGGCTTTGGGGTGAGATACCAACTGTACGCTGATGATACTCAGCTGTACTTTTCCACCCCGGGCCACCCCAGTGAAGCTGTTGAAGTGCTGTCCCGGTGTTTGGAAGCCGTACGGGTCTGGATGAGGAGGAACAGGTTCAAACTTAATCCGTCCAAGACGGAGTGGCTGTGGATGCCGGCACCTCAGTACAGTCAGCTGCAGATGCGGCTGTCTGTCGGGGGTGAGTCATTGGCCCCGATGGAGAAGGTACGCAACTTGGGCGTGCTCCTGGATGGTCGGTTGTCCTTTGAAGATCATTTGGCGACCGTCTCCAGGAGAGCTTTTTATCAGGTTCGCCTGATCCGCCAGTTGCGTCCCTTCCTGGACCGGGATGCCTTATGCACAGTCACTCATGCTCTCGTTACCTCTTGCCTGGACTACTGCAATGCTATCTACATGGGGGTCCCCTTGAAGAGCACCCGGAGATTTCAGCTAGTTCAGAACGCGGCTGCGCGGGTTATTGAGGGAGCGGTTCGGAGCTCCCACATAACACCTATCCTGCGCAGACTGCACTGGCTACCTGTTGTTTTCTGGGTGCGCTTCAAGGTATTGGTTACCACCTTTAAAGCGCTCCATGGCTTAGGACCGGGCTATCTACGGGACCGTCTACTGCCGGCCTCTATCTCCCATCATCCAGTGCGCTCCCACAGAGAGGGACTCCTCAGGGTGCCGTCAGCCAAACAGTGTCGACTGGCGGCCCCCAGGGGGAGGGCCTTCTCTGTGGGGGCTCCGACCCTGTGGAACGAACTTCCCCTCGGACTTCGACAATTACCTGACTTTAGGACCTTTCGCCGCGAACTTAAAACTTATTTATTTCGTATGGCTGGACCAGCTTGATTTTTACCTTTGAATTTTAATTGAATTTGATGGGTTTTTAAAGTTTTGTAATTTTATGGGGGAGTGTATTATTTTAACATTTGGGCAAATTTAAATTAGTTTTTTAAGGGATGTTTTTAACTATTGTGTGTATCTGTATTTTATCTGCCTGTTCACCGCCCTGAGTCCTTCGGGAGAAGGGCGGTATACAAATTAAAATATTCATTCATATTCAGAACTAATTTGAAAAACATAGAATGTTCCTCAATAATTCTGAATCAGAATGAACTAGATAATGAACTACACAGGGTCCAGTCTAGTTCTGTAGAAATATTAACTCAGTTGACCATATCATATATAAAACTGATACAAAAATACAAAGAAAACAATAAAACACTTTCATAACAAGTCATCACCCTTATAGTTAACCCCAGTCTGATCTAGATATTCTCCAGCGTGTCGAGGAAGATCATCCAGGAATGGGTAGCGCTCTGCTTCTCTGCCTGGAGACTGAGTCAAACTTTGTTGGAAGAGGCATTTCATTTCTAGTGAAATGACTTTAGTATACTAGTGATACTGAATCACTAGTAATCATCTTACTAGTGATTTGCAGGTTTGTTCCCTGCAATAAATAATAAGTTCCTCCTGGGTTCCCCAATATTTTTTTTTTAAGACACATCTATTTATCTGCGCAGGACTGGACTAGAATTTTAAATTTTTAAATGTTTAAATTTTAAATCTGGTTTTAAATGGGGTTTTATTATTTATATCTCTATTTTAAATATTCGGCCTATATAATAAGTTTTTTAAATTAATGTTTTACTCTGTATGAATAATAAATAAATAAATAAATAAATAAAATAAATAAATAAATAAATAAATGAAGAGAATATCTCAACTGCTGTAAAAAATTGAAAAATGGTAATATTGCAAGTATAGAAGATAAATCTAGAAAAAGATTAAAAGAAGTAAAATGAAGCCAGTTTAAAGAGAGGTAAAGAAAAAGGAAGAAACTGATGTACTAAGTGGACAGGGAAGAAAACAAAAGGTATTTAGGTATTATAGAAAAAACTAAATTCAGTAGGTAAGCATCCTCTTCCTGTCTAGGTTTAAGATTCCACAATCAGCAAGGAATATTTCCAACCATTTGCACCTTTAATGGCTTTGTTCTTTCTAGTTTATGTCAGAGGTTCCTATATGCATTCTGAATCAGATTCTAGACCTCAAATCTATACTAGAATGTTCCAAAATAAATTATAAAATCTAATTTCAACCATAATTTAACATACAGTAGTAGAGATAGTCCTAGGGTAACTACAACTCCTTTAGCTGCAGTTGAAAGTTACAACAGCGTTGAATTAATGTGGTTATGATTGGTCTTTGAAGTTCCAGATGTCCCAACACGCCAGCAATCAGGTCATGTGATCATAATCTGGACTCTTGGCAACTGGCTCTCACTTAGGACAGTTGTAGTGTCCTGCATACATGCGATCACAATTTGCAATGTTCCCTGCCAGCTTCCTACAAGCAAAGTCAATGGAGAAACTGGCAGGGAAGGTCAAAGTCACTTGGGCAAGTTTGCCCAACTGGTGTATCATTCCCCAGCCCCTCTTCATTTGTGCTGGCCACCTGCTCAGCTTCCATGAGCATTGCTATATTCACATCAAATCTCCCCAGCCACTCGTGTGCCCCCTGAGCCTCACTGACCTTACACCTTCCCCGTGCCTAAGCTTGTGCCTTGCCACCCTCCTTGAAATCACACTCCTCCACCCACACGCTCTCCTCAAGCCTCAAGGCACTCCTGCCACACCTACCAGTAACTCACACACACTCCCCCACCCAGCAGCAGCCATCCCAAGCCCCACTGCACTTGTGCCATGCCTTCCTGATCACATATGCATTTTCTCACTCCCTCTTCCATTCAGCAACCACTTATCTGCCTGCTGACTTAGTTCTAAGTCACCTGACTTGTAACTTCCTGCTAGCTTCCCCGCTAACGTGGTTGTTAGAAGCCAGTAGGACATTGCAGGGAGATGCTCACTTAATGACCCAGGATCCTCACTTTAACAACAACAGCAGGGATTGTCGCTACTAAGCAATGTTGTCACATGATGCTGCTCTTTATGACTGGATCACTTATCAATGAAAATTCCAGTCTCCAAAGCCCTTGTAACTGAAGGACTACCCATAAATACTTTTTATCAAACTTTACAATGGCAATAATCCAGAATTTATGACAATAGTAGTAATCAAGAATGTAGTTTAATATCATAATTTACTAAGCATTTTGTAAACCTCCCAGAGTCATTGAGAGTCAGGCAACATGAAAATTTGATGAATAAATGATAAAAAATACTTTTTACATTGTGATTATTTTGCCTTTCTAAATATTAAAAGCTGAGTACCTTCTTGACTATTTTTGATCATTGCACATATTTTACTGTTCTCTTTGTGCTTATAGAGTACAGGTATCAAACTCAAGGTCCGGGGGCTTGTGGGGTGCTTAGATCTGGCCCATGGGGCCCCCATGGAAACAGTGAAGGACCTGCCCGCGGTGCCTCTGCCAACAAAAACAGAGCTTGGGGGGGTGCTGACAGAGGGCTGCAGGAGGCCATTGCAGCCAATAATGGGGCCCAGGAGGGCTGTTCACATACACCCAAGCTCCATTTTCGTTGGCAGAGGGCTGTAGGAGGCTGTCCCAGCTGAAAACAGAGCTCAGGAGCTTGCTTTCGCTGGCAGAGCACTTGGGCCACCACAGGTGCCCCCAACGCGAGTCCCCCAAGGTCAGACACAACTCTGATGCGGCCCTCAATGAAATCGAGTTTGACACCCCTGTTCCATCACTGGGCTTGTGGGCTGAGCCTGCAGGATGATTATACTGATGATTTTAGAGTTTTTATTTTAACTTTCAGCTGCCAATTTATATTTATTTAATGTGATCTTGTAACATTGTATTTTTAACTGTTGTTAAGTGCCTATAGTTACCATGTTGAGATTGGTAGTCATATAAATTTAAATAAATAAATAAATAATAGTTTGTGTTGGACAGCAATTTTTCCTATTTTTAATTAGAAAAAAATGGATTATGCTATTTCTCACGGTTTAATAATATGAATATTACAAATTATTGAAACCCAAAGTTTATACTTGGCTATCTTTTAATATAGGTTATACACCAGGCACACCATATAAAGTCTCTTGCTCACCCACCAGTGGTACAGTGCCTCCTTATTCTTCATCGCCCAATCCTTACCAAACTGCAGTATACCCAGTTCGAAGTGCCTATCCACAGCAGAATCCATATGCACAGGTAAAAAGAATGTGTTTGTTGTTTGAGTTAATTATATAACAACTGGAACTGTGCCATTTTCTAGATCTTAGCACTGTTCTAGTTTGGGGTATAATTAATCATACGTATATTGTAAATCAGAATTTTGATGAATTCTGGCTTATAGTTGATAATCTGCCTTCCAAACAACATGATTGTTGGCTTCTTGTTTCTGGCTTATTTGGAGATACAAGCCAGCAATTCTGGTTAATATGCAATTACGCTTGTGTTTCCCAATTAATTCAGATTGATTTGAGGAGTTAATCGGGAATAGTTTTGAGAGAACTGAAAACTCATTATTACTGATGAACAGTAATCAGTTCTTTTTTTTTTTTTTTTCCTTTTTGAAGGACCCGACTCATACCTGATGTGTAATAAAATAATGGCATTTCCTTGAAACCGTGTGGCCTTTTAGTATATATCAATAGTACTGGAAAGAATTTTAGTAAACCACCCATTTTTTTCAACAGCAAGGCACTTATTACACACAGCCTTTATATGCAGCACCACCCCACGTAATCCATCACACTACAGTTGTGCAGCCCAATGGAATGCCTGCAACTATGTATCCAGCACCAATTCCACCTCCCAGAGGAAATGGTGTCACCATGGGAATGGTGGCTGGGACCACAATGGCAATGTCTGCAGGTATGTGAATTTTCTTTTATTCCAAAGTCTGTGATATGCTATCAGTTGTTATAGAGCACTTGATACCTATTAGTGTGGCCAGTTGGGTGCAACATATAAATTCTCAGACAACCGTTGGTAAACAGATAATCTCTTCGGTACATAGCACTAACATTTTTTAATCTGGTAACTAATCCTTTGACTATCAAACACATTTTAAAATGCAGGTCCTTCTGTGACAGTGAACCTCACAAGCCAATTGTATACTAAGTACAGGTAGTTACTTGACTTACAATAGTTCATTTAATGACCATTTGAAGTTACAGAGGCATTTAAAAAGTGACTTGTGACCGTTTTTCACACAAACAACCATTGTAGCATCCTCATGGTGATGCAATAAAAATTCAGATGCTTGGCAACTGACTCATATTTATGATGTTTGTAATGTTCCAGGGTAATATGATCACCTTTTGCAACCTTCTGATATGCAGAGTCAATGAAGAAGCCAGATTCACTTAGCAACCATATTACTAACTTAACAACTGCAGTGATTGACTTAACCATTGCAAGAAAAGTCATAAAATGTGCAAAATTCACTTAAAAATGTTTCACTTAGCAACAGAAATTTTAGGGTCAATTGTGGTCGTAAGTGGAGGACTACTCGTATTCTCATTTGTAGAATATTTATTTATTGGTTGTCTGTCAAAATGCAAAAAGAAGTTTTAACATGGTAATGCAAGAAGTGAATTTAATTTTGTGCAATGCCTTAATATCATTTTAATTGGGACTTATAGTCCTAAAATATTTGTAAGACATAGGCTGTGGAAGACGGATACAAAATGCGGGGGAAACAAAAACAGGACGGCAGTCTGCAAACATAATTTCTTTAAGTTCTGTAATAAAGTTGGCTGTGCCGACTTCCAAATTATTTATAAACAACAAAGAGTGCTAATTATGAAGCAATTAAGCATGGAAATATTTTTTCCTCCCCAGGTACCTTGTTGACAACACATTCCCCAACTCCCGTAGCCCCCCACCAAGTTACAATGCCCACTTATCGAGCTCCAGGAACTCCAACCTATAGTTATGTGCCCCCACAGTGGTGATTACCATTACCCAGTGTAAGTATTAATATATTTATAGCCGTAATGATTTTTCTAGTGTAGGACTATCAAAAGTCACACTGGATGCTTAGCTCTTTTTTCCCCTTCCTTTTGAATGCAGATTTGAAGATGGGAGATATGCAATCAAGTAACTGAGGTTTAAAAGTTGGTGCTGAAGCCTTCATGCCTCCAACCAGGACTTGTTTCTTCTGAATGCTTGCAATCCTTTGCTAAACACTAATTCCACTGAAGACTTCCCAGTGCTGCATATCTTACATCTTGGAACTCCAGCAGTTAGTCTTAAAGCAAATCCTGTTTTGTGGACTGTCTTGCAATTTTTAGCTAATTATAATGATTAAAGGGAGTATAAATTTATTGATTCATATCTAGTTGAATGCATGTCTAAAACTCGCAAAGCTTGCTCAACCTACCTGCTCTGACTGATGCAAAAATTGTCATATGCAAAACCAAACAAACCGAAAAGTATTTTACAGTTTATATCACTAATGCACTGTTGTAATGTTTGCAGGGTCTTAAAGAGGTAGAATTGTGGCAGTGATTTTTTTTTTAATCATTCTACATTGGCAAGTGTGTTAACCTTTTAAGTCACCAAGTAAAGAGAGGAAAAATTGGCAGGGTTTTTCTTTCTGGTTCTGTGACTGGAAAATGACTTTATAGAAATCTTGCAAAGGAACCATTTGTTATTTGTAAGTTCTTTCCATTTCCACTTTTTGGATTCAGTGTTATGGACATTCTCAAGGACAAAAACACAGGAAAAATATGGTTAGGATATTTTTCCTATCTAATTCATTGATCATCATTGGAATGTTTGGTAGAAAATCATCCACGTAATGGTTTACCTTCTTGAACAGTCTTAAGTGATTGATTTCAATGATTGCCACACTGCTGGTAAATAGAATTTTGTTCAGGTCCACCCCGCCAACAAAAATGGGCTAATCTTGGCCAGATTGATAGTTTGAGCAGTTTTCTTTTGTAAAAGCATAGTCATATCAATATTTCAATAGAAAAGAATTCAACATATTCTGAAGAAAAATGTCCTTTTTGATATATTAAAGGAGAGCAAACTAATTAAATGATTTTATTGGCTTATTTTCCTTGCAGCATGGATATGAACCAAGTGTGGAAGCAATTGTTAGAATATACATTTACATAAAAAGTAGGACTAAATTCAAAAGTGATCAAGTACAAAGATTCTTTTTGATGATAATCTTTTGGCATAATCTTGGGCATACACTTTTTTACCTCCTAAATTGCATTTGGAAAAAGTGAAATTAAGAAAACAGATGCAGTATTTCATTGCAGCGAACCACTTCTGAACTCCTTGCCTACAGTTTTGGGTCTTTGTAGAAGTACCTCAGTTAATGCTGTGGCGATATAGGGCTAGTCTTGGAACCAGTTTGTGTACCAAAATTATTATGGGATTTTTAAATTTTTATTTTAGGCTTTAATTTCAGTGCTAAAAGCAATCAAGGGCTTTCTTTGAATTGGCACCAATTATTTTCCCCAGTATTTCCTGTCTGCAATAAATAGTGTAGTCAAAGATTAAAATGTTCCCTTTTAAAGTTAACATTTGTAGATTAGTTTATAGTATTGGTAAAATATTTGCAAGTTGTTGGTGTTTTTTAATTGTGAAACTGAGCATCCTAACATTGGGATGATAAGTTTTTAAATCAGATGTTACAACTACTTATATGTAATCTGGAAACTGATTTTAGTACTACCATTCTATTTTTTTTCTCTGGGGCAAGAAACTTCTGTGCCTCAAATCCCTTTGAAACGGCCTTTATGATGTTTAAACAATAACATACTCTTTTTTTTGTTTTGTTTTACTTAAAATGTACCTTCTTTGGATCATTATATGACACATGTATCCAAATGCCAGTGACACAACATAATCGTACGTATTCTTACATTTTAATCTTGAGCACTTATTGCAGCTGAGAAAGTTCTGTATCCATAGAACAAGCAAATTCATTCTTTCTTGCCATTTGGGTCTGCTTAGCTATTATTCCATTTGTGAAGTTGTCGTCATTCTGAAGAGTGCTCCTTAAACTTAATGATTATTCAGTACGGACACTTAACCAGTGTAGCAGGCTTTTAAAATTAAATGTTTCTTGCATTTATCACAGATGTGAATTTTGAAAAATAGTTTTGCCAGGGACATGTTGAAAATAAATAAAAGCTTACGTCTTTATATAAATATCCTGAAGTCTGTAGCTAATGCAGCACTTTGTAAATGGTAAAGATAAATTGTACTTGATTCTTCTCAAGTTTCAGTTTCTGGATACTTCCTTGGTTGGTTGTTTTTTTTTTAAATACAGTGATACCGTAGTAACAGCTTTTAGGTAATCCGACTTTGAGCACTTTTTTCTGAGTTGTGTTATGGGATTCATCTGCAATGGAGGAATAGTACTATGCTGTCCCTTGAGGAATAGTACTTCTTGCAAAAATTACTGCACCTTCCAGAATTTGGGGGAGGGGGGAATGGGGCAATGATATTTTATTGGAGATAAGTCCATACCTCCGATAGCATCAGTAGGAAAGTAACCAAAAGCACAGTGATGAGAGTATGTATATAGCTTGGTATATTGTTGCAAATAATTAAAAAAGCATGACTATGAAACAAAGTTTGTACTTCAATGGATGTATTAGACAGGGGATATTGTGGATTTTTTTCTCCTTCTGGCTGTTAGTTCCCTGTTTAGAATTCCTGTATGGGAGGGTGGGGGAGGTAAAGCCTCTAATTCTTAGTATGTGGTTGCATTGAAACTCCTCCAAAAGCTTTAAAGGTGATTGATGCAGCAGAGACAAGGCTCCAATCAAGCTGCTTCCAAATAAATGCAGCCTCTAGAGGGGAATACAGTAACATTACAGCAATAACAGAGAAAACAAAAGATCTGAGTTTAATTTGAAAGGCTATGTTTTTAAATAATACTGAAAGCATTGTTTAGGAGACATTCTCAAACTATATAACAATATAGGAAGTGTCTTTTTTTTTAAAAAAAATAGCAAAATAGACACATTCTGCAAATACTTTATATTTGGCAAAAGAAAGTTGTAGATGTAATCAGTGGTATTAATGCTAACCAACTGACATGAAACTAAATATCCCATTTTTAATTGAGGTAATAAATGTATAACTAAAATATTACTGTAGACATACATTGAAATACTCTGAGAAGCTCATACATTACCACAAAATATGTCGATGCCACGATGGAGATAATGGAGGGAAGAAGGTTTTTTGCTTTTATTTGGATTCCTGAAATATAACCCAGTGAGAGCAGAGTTTTTAATCTGTCATGACTAAAACTTGGCACAGGCTCCATAATATAGTTAATATTCCATGACCATTGCAAAGTAATTTTAACTTCAGTGGAGAATTTTGAATTTATTAGGAAAAACTTTTGTTCCTATGCGTTTCTACTGAGAATTCTTATTGCTTGGTGTTGTAAGTTAATTTTGTTACAGTCAAAATGCAGGAGAGCAAAACATTTTCAATTAGTTTGTATTGCATTGTTGTGTTGATACTATGAAGCAGACTCCCAACACCACTAAGGGTCTATTCTGGGGCAAGAAATAAAATAGGTATTGATAATTTGATAACTTCTGACAGTGAAGTTTAATATTGCATTCTATATTAGGTTGTTTGCTAATTCAGCATATTCCCTTTCTGTCTCTGCCTGCAAACACTGAGCCCCAATTTGTTTTTAACCTGTGCATAGAGTTTGTTTGCATTTGGCCTTTCCTCTTGACTTTTTACTCTATGTAGTCATTCCTTCTCAATATATCTAACAATCTCATCCATGTGGAATAATAACAAAAGGGAGACAGCAGTGCAGGGAAGGGAGCTGCATTTATATTAAACATCTAATTCTTGTTCAAGCTGCCAGTCAGTAGAGATGAAAGACAGCAAGCGACAAGTAACTGGAGAGAAGGTTGTATTATTAGAATCTCGAATTGTCTCTTCAGCCTCTTCAGAAGACGTTGGTATTTGAGATACTGAGGTGGCTATTTTAAATGAAATGGGCACTCTTTCTAAAATGACATGGAAATATTTGAACATCCCAATATCAGGAGCCAATTTAACATACCAAGATAGTCTGAACAGTTTGACTTCCAATTCCCTGTCATCGGTATCTGTATGACTTTTGCTAATCTGATACGACTTTTGAGCACTTAGCAAGCAAACTGTGGAAGCTTCACTTAGCTTGCTGCTGTACAAACTTGTTTTTAGTAGAATGGATTTGTTAGTGGGATTTTATTGTAGTGCTATTATTGGCTGCCCTTGTGGGGTGAAAAGTGGAATGCATGCAACAGAAGTGCAAGAGGCCCCAGTAATAGTGTTGTTATGAAATAGGCACAGGTTTCCTTTTTATATATCTTTTTTTTTTTTAAAAAAACTGTCTTAAAACAGTTGTATTGGTACTTTTTCCCAAGTTTAGGTCAATGTTGTCTTCCAGAAGTTTAAAGCATCACATCTTTTGCATCAACACATAGGAGTGGCAATTCCATTCTGAGCCAATTGTGTAAAATTCATTTTTATTATACAATCGAATGAGTAGATGAGCTCAGAGTTAAATTCTTAAAAGCACGTTTATGTAACAGGAATTGTTATGTATTAATACTTCAGTTTTCAATAAAGATTGACTGTGTTGCTTATTGTTGTTGTTTTTCTTTTACAACTACAATCCTCAAAAATAATGTTAAATGATGTTTAGGCTTTTTAATATGCACTGTGTTAGAAACTGTTCATCCCTGACAGGCAATCTGGCACATTCTACACATTGTGGATTACAATTGCCATCAGTCTCAGCCAGCAAAGCTATTAACAGTGGATTGTGGGAATTGTGATTTAAAACATCTGAAGGAATTCACATTACCTGCCTCTAATTTACTGAGCAACAAGAGTTAGATTCACGTCACACTTGCTATCTTACACCATCCATAAAATTTTAAAACAATTTGCAAGTTTCATTGAAAGAAAAATGTTAAAGTGAGATTAGCAGATTTTTTTTTTCTTGGCAATAAATTTTTTAATTTTAAATTTCACATACAGAGAATTGATGAAATTTTGCCATGAAATTTGGTAGAATTGGTATTGGAAGGAATCATTTAGGTCAGTAAGTTCAACTGCTTATTCAAGGTAATGATTTAAATTAGGGCATTCCAGAAAGAGGCCTATCTAACCTTCACTGAAATACCCAATAGAGAGAACCCACCACCCTCTAGATAATTGGTTCTTGTCAAATGAAAACTTTTTCTAACAATCTGCCTTCCTGTAACCTGTTTCATACCATGAATTCTCTAATGAGAATTCAGAGTTCATGTCATTTGAGTGTGGCATTTATCTAATTTATATAGCTGCTCATCTCACAAGGAAAATGCCACTGTATTTCCCTCTGTCAACTTCTCAAGGCTGTACACACCCAGCTCTTTCAGCCTCTTCATAGGGCTTGATTTCATCATCTTTCCCTGAACCTGTTCTGATTTCTTTGAATCCTTTAAATGTGTGAGGCCTAGAATTCAAGGCAAAGGCTGCTCAAAGCCAAGTAAGAGTGAACCGATTATTTGCCACATTCCTTATGAGAAGCATGTTTATGGCATATGTGCCTACTGAATAAGCTTTCAAGCTAAGCATATTGTGTTAGCATTGCAGGACACAGCACCTGTATGAAGGTAGCTAACTTTAAAAAAAAATAGTAAATCTCAGACCCGATTATCATTTGAGTAAAGGATGGAAGGAATTCTAGGACTGTAGACTGGATTGAATAGGTATCCTAGAACAGGGGTCTCCAACCTTGGTCCCTTTAAGATTTGTGGACTTCAACTCCCAGAGTTCTTCAGCCAGCTTTGCTGGCTGAGGGACTCTGGGAGTTGAAGTCCACAAGTCTTAAAGGGACCAAGGTTGGAGACCCCTGCCCTAGAAGACAGGTGATTCACTTCTGCATTATGGCCAAGAAAACAATATGATTATGTCCACGTGGTTGTGACAGTTGAGTGCTAATTCAAAAACAAAATACCTGGCCATTATCTTCACAACTTCCCCTGGTCATTGTGGATCTTTTGAAATTATATGCTGATGTACAGTATGTATTCATATACTAACACAAGAGTGAATGACCTGCATAATTAACATGATTGCTATTTGAGACGCAGCATGACCAGATGTTAATTTATCCTTATATTACTTTTTAAGGTAAAAGATGAGGACCTTTGACTATCTAGAAATTATGGATATATGCTTCTGTTATTTTACCCTTTCCCATATTGTCTGGAATGAAACTGAGTAGTCTACCATTTCAATATGTAGAACTACAGATACATAATGATACACACTAAACACAAGTATGTACCTCGTATGACATAAAAACTGCTGATTGCTCCAAGGCAAATTACAGTAGCTGTTCATTTAAGAATAATCAAATGCAAAGGATATGCTTATTGGGTTACAAGACATTTCTGTATAAGAAAAAAAGAGAGACACTGAGTAAAAGTCAGTTTTACAATTTTCTTTATGAAATTAAATGTAACCCCTCCAAAGAGGGAAAGAGAAAGTGCAAGAATGATTCTGTACATGCTTCTAGCTTTCTATAACTGAAGGCTGGTCAGCTACAGTTGGACCCTGCAACGTTTTGCATCACACTGCTGAATGCTTACTGCCCTGGAGTAATGTCATGCCAGGGTAGGTTGGGTTCTTCACTTTTAATTTCACAGTACCAGGAAATCCCTAAACGATGGGATTCAGTCAGTTATGGCTTCTATCTATTTCACTATTGTAAGGCAAATCTTTTATCTAATCAAAAGATTATATGGAGAGAGAGTGCCATCAATTTTCAAGTGGTTAGTATCTGAATATACACTCTCCATAAAAATTGGCGAATCTGTGTTCCTGTCTTCTCTTAAGCACCCTCACCTCCTCTGCAGAGTGTTGCATAGGTGATATACCATAGTTCCAAATAATACTGCTTAGTTTGTAAATGCCTGGCATGCCTGAAATTAATCTTTAGATAAATATATGTATTGTATCTTTAGGAATATAGGTCAACTTTTCTTCCATATTGTGCCTCCTAGATATATCTGGACTGTAACTCCCAGAATCCACAAAACCTCATGTACCTATTTTGGAATTCTTGGAATGGGACTTCCACACAATTGGAGGACATCAAGTTGTGGAAGGTTGATATAGGCTTCCAAATATTGGCTTTCTTCAGTGGAAAAGAAGAGGCAAAAGAGGCATCAAGTTAAAACCTGACAAAACAGATTACAAACTTACAAAATACAGTTATTTGCACTGTTACATAAATAAACATTTTATAAACACTGGAAAAAAAAATATTGTTGGCCAGGAGCTATGAGAAAGTAAAAGAAATTAAAAGGTAATTTAGGCTCATTTCCCCTCCCCTATATACATTAACTCAATTAGGCTACAAATGTCCTGGCTCTTAGCCATACCTCAGGTTGGTTAATCAAGTACTGGTTCCAGATCAGCTATTTGACATAAGAGAAGATAACGTTTGATCTCTGGGAATGTTCTGAAAATTTGGGTAGGAGAAAGGGAGAACCTCATCAGGAAAATGGGCACCAATAAGCATGTCAAATAGCTGGTCAGAGCAAATGACCAAGAAGTGGTGGTAGCTGCTCATCTACTGTTGTCTTTTCCGGTCAGTCTTTTTGAATCCCCAAATAAAGGTTCCCAGATGGAAGGTTCCAGATGGCGGTCCAGAATAAAAGGGACAATAAGGAATTTTAAAAAATATTCTGACATCCGTCTTCTCCTAGGTGTATGGGCAGTCCAAGTTCATTTTCACCGACATACACACATGCACATACACAACAAGATCATAACACTTTGAAGCTCTTCCAGTTGATCCAAAAGAAAGGAGTCGGGAGGGAGAGGATGCTAAGCCAGAGGTGGAGGCAGTGCTTGGGCTTGCAGGACAGAAGCGTAAAGTGCTGTCTCAAAAGGGATTCAGGCACAAGGTCAGGCTGCTTCCCCTCATTTTCGAAATGGTGCCAGCCTGCTGATATTCTGCCAGAAGTTTGAAGGCTTGCGTTTGGGCTCTGCCAGCATGAAGACTTGCTGCTGGGGAAGGTTTGTAGGCAGAGTAGGGTGTTTCTGGCGCATCAAGAAATCATAGTACGTCCTAGTGATCACTGCTGATGAAATGAGCAAAGAAAATATATATATATATTATAGTATATATATATACTATATACTATAATATGTATAGTATATAGTATATATGTATAGTATATAATATATATATATATATAATATATATATTATAGTTGTATATTCTGCTCTGCCTCCTCTTAGAACAGGAGTGTCCCATTCTCAATATGCCTTTTTTTACCCAAATTGCAATCTGATGCCCTTTTTTACCCAAATTGCAATCTTTAAGCACTGTTCTTAAGCAGCAGGTCGTTACTGTGAATACATGGGAAGAAAGGGGGAGGACTACATCCTCTGCAGGCTGTTTCTCAGTTATTTCTCTAAAAACTTTATTTATCAGACTTCTTCACTCTCACACCTCTAGATGTAGTGGGATTGCAACTCCCATTGAACTCCCATTGGAGAATGCCAGAATATTAAGTTATTCTAGGATGTGAGCCTAATTATTAGGTTGTAAAAGAACGCAAAACAAATTAGGATAGGGGTGTCAAAGTTGATTTCATTGAGGGCTGCATCAGGGTTGTGTTTGACCTCAGGGGGCTGGGGTGGGTGTGGCCATAGTGGGCGTGGCCTTCTTTATGTCACTCATGTTGGGAATGTCTGTGGCAGCCTAAACACTGCCAGTGAAAACAGGCTCCCGAGCTCCATTTCCAGCTGCGAAGGCCTCCTGCCACCCTCTGCTGGTGAAAACTTTCACCATTTTCACCAGCAGAAGGTTGCAGGAGGCTGTCGCAGCCAAAAACGGTGCTCGGGAGTCCGTTTTCATTGGCAGAGTCACCGCAGGCCAATCCCTGTTTCCAGGGTGGCTCTGCGGGCCAGATCTAAGCACCCCATGGGCCAGAGCCAGCCTGTAGGCCTTGAGTTTGACACTCCTGCATTAGGATGTTAAATTGAAAAATAGTATTCTTTAATTAAATTAAATATTTGTCATATCTGAGTTTGGGAAAGTAACATGCTTTTAATACAGACTCCAATTAATTCAGTTTGCAGTTTATCATTGCTACAATTAAGGGGCTACTAATGGTCTTATGCTTATCATGCAATTTAGCAGCTTGTCCTTGGCTGTGAAAAGGACATGTGAGAAGCTTAGTACTTATTGCACATCTCCTGTTTCCCCAGACAAATGCCGTCTAGAAAGAAGCAATGGTGAACAACATGCTGGCAATTATATTCAGTTCAGTATGGGGTAGGGTCACCACATTCCATCTTCACATTTTAACATAGAAAGTCAATAAAATCAAGCTGATGTAAAATATTTCATGCATTACCATTTTCATTAAAAGACTCAATGCTGTGACTTTGCTGTCCCAGCAGGGGACAGCATCTGGCCAACCTTATCTAGACTTAAAAGTTAGGCAAAGTCAATTTAGTTATTATTTGTCTGGGGGATATCAAGGAATACTAGAACTATAATCTAGTCATGGGGAATTCTGGAAGTTGATCCATACATCTTAAAAGTTGTCAAGTTTAAGAAACACTGGCCTAGACTCCAAGAAGGCAGTGGTAAAATGTTTCCCAATCACTGCCACGAAAATTACATGGATATGGCCCTGAAGTTACCTGGAATTAAGTTCAGCTTGACAAAGATGTTAACCTTTGTGATTCCTGCACCGCCAAATAGAGCCAAAATATTCTAAAGTAATTACTTGGATTTTGAATAGATTTTTTTAAACTGCAGCTTCTGAAGATAACGAAGGATTAGATCATAGCCTATTAATTCAGATAATTTTGGGCCATTGAGCTGTGATATTTATTTTAGGGAAGAGGTTAACAAGGAGGGCAGACATATCTCTTGACTTGCCTTTGGGCTTTCCACTCTGATTTTGTTTGCTGGCATTAAGCATAGCTTGTTTCTTCTGCATTTCAGTGATGGAAAAACCTTGAAGATGAAAGAGGAATTAATCCAACGAGGTTTTTCTAGCTATGTCATGGAAACATATGCATTAGGGTGGGGGGACGGGGACAAGGGGCGTATCAAGCAGAAAATCCCAATGCATGCAATAGAAACTATATCAAGCAGTATAACAAATATAGATTAAGGTCTGAGGAGGAAAGTGATAGGAATGGAAACTATGAAAAAATAAGACTAAAGTTCTTCAGAAAACAGTCTAGTTTTCAGGAAGGATTTTTTTAAGAGGAAGAACTCGATTTGTAAGGCTAAAAAGTTGCTGCAGGCAAAGGGTCTCCATGGGATAAGATAAAGGGATAGGCTACTGCAGTCTTCTTCAAACTTCTCCAGATATATTGAGCCTATAATCTCTATAATTCCCTGTCAGCCTAACAATTCACAGGGTGGGCTGGCAATTCTAGGCGTTAAGACCCAACAGACTGGAAGTACATTAATTTGGATGATACTAATTTAGGGAATCCTATGGCTTTCCAGATTTTACTGAATTGTAACTCTCAGAATTCCTTATCATTGGCCACAAGTAGTCCTCAATTTATTATCATAACTGAGCCCAAAATTTTGGTCTTAAGTTGTGGTAATTGTAAGTTGAGTCATTATGTGATTGGACTCAATTTTACAGCCATTTTTATGATGGCCATTAAGTGAATCACCTTGGTTGTTAAGCAAACCATGTGATCATAAATCTGAATTCAATTTTTTTGCCAAAAAATAGCAAAAAACATCACATGACCCTATAATACTGCAGCCATCCATAAATGCCATCAGTTGGCAAGCACATGAAATGGAATCACATGACTACTGAGGTGGTATGGCAATCATAACAAGGATGAGTCATAATTAACTTTTTTTTCCGTTTGCCCTAGTCACCGGTAACTCAGCAGCATATTAATGGCCACTGTTCTCTATCTTTTACTTATGAATACTCTGCAAAGCTAGATTTCTAAGATAAACACTTTAGTAAGATTAGGAAAAGTTCAAAAATTATGTGTGATAGAAATTTTTGCAGTTATGTGACTCTTGAGAATATAGAGTCAATAATGAAATGGGAACATTTTAAGAATTTAATAAATAGTTCAGGTTTAGGAAACTCAAAAGGTGTTTTTTCAAGAGGCCACTAGACTTTCTAGTAATTGTGAAATTGATCTGTCTTATTCTTTCATTAAGAAGTTGGAGCTGAACCAGAAAGTCCAGCTGCTTCTTTAAAAAGCACCTTTTTTTAAGGACAACCATGACCTGGATGACTCAGAATCTCCATAGACAAGGTGTAGGAAACTTCAATGAAAGACATTTATAGCATAGTGGTTCCCAGTGATAGTTCATGGCTATTGCATACCTGTTTCCTGGTCAAGCTGAACCTGTTTCCTTTCATTCTCAAATGCCTTGAGCCAGCGTTGCTTCTGTTCTGGTTTCTTTGCACAGAATAAATGGACTTCTTCAGTGTCCTGGCAATGCAGCTTGAATGCATTTTTAATAGTAATATTGAAATCTTTATCCTTTCCATCTTCCACATCCTGAATCTCCATAAGATCCATGTTGATCCGACTCTTATAATAGAGGATGTCACGCCTTAGGAGATCCTAAGGGAAAAAAAGCAAGCATATTTTCGCGCTTTTTTGATGCAACAATGGTTAGCCATGGAACAACAATTTCCCATGTATTGACTAACAGTACAGAGTTTTTTAAAACTCCTTATCTGATCTGAAACAAATATTACTTTCAGGATTTACGTTAAATTTCTTTTTTACATTTTATAGCACTCTGAGCGCTTTACAGAGTCAGCATACTGCCCCCAACAATCTAGGTTCTCATTTTACCGGCCTCAGAAGGATGGAAGGATGGGTCAACCTTGAACCAGTCAGGATCAAACTCCTGCAGTGGGCATACTTAGCCTGCAATACTGCATCCTAACCAGGGGTGAAATCTACTAACCTTCCTTACCGGCTCAGAAGTGCACGCGCCCCACACGCATCACATGCATGCACAGACCTTCTGCGCATGCACAAAAACATCTGTGCATGTGCAGAAGGTAAAAAACACATTACTTCCTGGTTAAAACCAGGAAGTAATGACACCTGGGTGGGTGGGCGGAGCTTTTCTCCGCCATCGCTACCGGATTGCCAAACTACCAGCCACGATCACTACCGGATTGCATGATCCGGTCCGATCCGGTAGCATTTCACCCCTGATCCTAACCACTGCGCCACCACAGCTCATATCCTTTGAGGATTCTCACTTAGGCATGTATTTTAATTCTTAACTGGATGGATACATATAATAATTGGAAATCTTTATAGAATTCTTTGTTTTACCATACATCTGTAGAATTTAAATTCTAAGGAAGAACAAGGGTGGCAATTCTGATAGATTTAATTTGATAGCATTTTCATCTGCATCTTTTCTCTTATAAATGCTAAATGTGTAACTTTCCTGCAGCGTTGCAGAATAGTTCACAACAGGCTTTTTCCATTAACGACCTTAGCACAAATGCACAGAAAGCCAACCTGAAAGAAACTTCAGCCTTATAGGCATTTTGGCAGAGTTCTCTCTCTGCCCCTCTCCCAGATTCTTTCCTTGGTCTATTTAAACAGTGGTGTTTAACGTAATAGGTCACCCCCAACACACTGTCATGTTCTTTAAGCAAAATGCTTGAATGCCGAATGTTAAAAAACAATTGAGCAAAGATGTAATTTTGCTGCCACCAGGAGACAGTGCACGTGGGCAGAGGCAGCAGTAGCTCTTAGCTTACCTTCTTGCAGCATACAAGTTGGTGATCAAAGAGGAAGAACATTCTTTGATGGCTTTTTGCTTGAGGCTGGGAAATTTTGGTTAACTCCCCAGAGTAGATGAGTTCAGAACTCTTAACAAGGACATCTTCACCCTTTCAATCAAAACAGAAGGGCACATCACTTTCTTTTCCACAGAATAGGATAAGGAACATCCAGCAGCTTAGTACAGAAAGTCTCTAGGGTCACAAACGGCTTATTATTCATCTTCCAACTTTGCACCCTCTGGGTTAGTTTCATTAAGACTAAAAATCAGGGCATCCACATAAAAGCGTTTGCTACTATTCCAAATCAATTTTTCTTCCTTTCTCCCTTGCCCTTTGGAAATACGAAAAGTGTTTGAAACAATGTGTGATGATCTTAGTGTTATTTTATAAGCTGCTCTTATTTTTAAGAGTTTGACTCCACGTGGCAAGTGGCGCAGTTAATCTTACATAAATCAGTCAGTCTACATCAAGTGATTTATCATTGCCAATCTTCCTTAAACATTTTATGATGTAGAAGACAAATGATCTTGCAAACAAAAAATTACTTGGAATTACTAAATATCTACAACTTTAAAAATAAGCCTGAGCCATACTTTCCTGAGGGTTCCCATGGGTTTTTCATCATCTGGCTTATGTAAGTCAGACTGAAATAGCTCTTTCACTCAAGCCTAGTGAGGCTAATCTTTTGTTGAGATTTTTGGCTGTAAACTGGCATCCTATTCTATAGTAAGTGTTGAAAATAATGTGGTTGGAGTAATATTTTCTACTAAATAACATGCTTTGAGAATAAAGGGATCTGTGATCCAACATAACTAGACTATGCTACTTTTGGCAAATCAGAGAAGAAGGGCTTCCTAGAGCTAAATTTAGAAACATGCAGAATACAATCTCAAGCATGCTTCAATGAGAATAAGCCTCACTGAAGTTGAGCACACTCCAGAGCAGATTCGTATGTCTTCTATATCCATGGGAGATATGATTTTATGTATTGAACTCCAACTGACTTTATTTCCCAAAATGGTATGATTACCAATTGTACAGTAAATCCATACTGTATTTTAATCTTCTTTATGGTGTCTGAAAGGTCACAATCCAGCAGAGAGGAGATCCAAAGCACATGAAGAATATATATGTACATTTACTCAAAAGCTTTAACAGCATTTACTGTGGATAACTTCAGTGCATTTGATTTTGTGTTAGATTGTGGCCAGTATATGACTAGCTCAAAAGAAAATACTTCTCCAGTTTTTTAGCTTTTGACAGATGACCATATGATGTGCTAGTGCTGATAACTATTAAGGAAACAGTGACAATTTGTATCACTTAAGGCTCTGAAGTACAGAATATTATAAACAGAAGCAGAGTCTATTTTCAACAAATGCCGTCCATTTGAAAACAACGTGGAAGGCATTAATTACAGTCAAAACATTCTTGGGTAATTGTAATTCAGACTAAGAATTAATTTAGCTTAATTGTGGCTTTTATTGCTAAGCATCTGGCCCCAAGTAACAGGAATATTTGCGAATTTATAAATAGGGTTATTTAATTTAATAACAAACAGACAGAAATAGTAGATTAATTTATCAATTAAAATATGTAAAAATTTATTAATTTGGGTGAGATAGTATGTGGTATTCCCTTGTCCAGTAGATGAATTATGAGTTCGTGCACATCAGCAAGAATAATGCTCATGTGGCTCCTTGTTTTGAAGATGTTTTCATTTTACCTCCCAGTCCTCTATTGAGCTCTGCCACTGAGCAATTTTGTCTATATTTTCCAAACGCCTCTTCCTTTCATTGATGAGCCGTGCTACATTTTTCATGGCATTCAAAGCAGCTTCAACATCTTTAAAATCCCTACAGATGAAATAGATTCCTTTAGAGATATAAGCAAAAATTGAACAAAAATGCAAAGAACTAGCCTTCCAAAAATTGGCAAGGAAATTATGGGTCAAAATGAAATGTATCTACCTCTATCTCTCATTTGAGAAAGAGAGACAGAGACAGACAGTCACACAAAGACAGCAAGAAAGAGAAAGAGTGCAATTAATATGTCATCACCCCAATTTTAATTTTTTTCTCTATTTATTTGGAGAACTTACAACACTGTGCTTAATATTTTGATACTGGGTTATTATTTTTCTAAACTACAAACTTTTGCAATGGCTATCAGTTATGCTGATTATTCTTAAATATTTGTTTTTCCAAGTGTTGAAGTAGCATTAACTGTCCCTCACCCTGTTGATTCTGCAGAGAAATGGATTATTATTTTCCTATGTCTGTTGCAATTTATGCTACTTTCTGATAAAGGCAATGGAAATTGTGGGCAGAATCTCAGGATTTCATAGAAGGAGCTTCTGAAACCTGCAGTAATCATTTGCAATCATTCTTCTGTTACAAGGCAACTAGTTTTTAAATGCTATTTGGGGGGGGGGATGAAATTTGCCCATCAAGGTGAATAACCTGTTAGATCTCTAAGAAAAAGACTGCTTAAATTTAATCACAAAGGAATGTTACCAAACAAAAGGTGTTAGGATAACTAAAACATAATGACATTTTTCTTTTCATCTATTTTTTTTATCCCTCATTTCTCCTTACCTATGCTGTGGATTGGTATATTTCAGCAGTTCTGCAAGCTGTAAGGGATACTTGCAAATTTTCTGCACTGGCGTTAGGAGGAAACCATCCAGAGAGATATCAATCATTTTCTGAAGGAGACGGCATGCTTCGAAGAAATAGACGTATTTGTTCACTTTGGTAAGCCGGGAAAGCTCCATACAAGCATTTGGGTGATTGTTACAGTACTCTGAATAAATCTGGAATTCATTTTGCTGAATTGGAAAGGGGAAAAAAAAATATTATGGAGAACAGGATCAATTTTATTTTTGAAACCAGAATTATCCAGCCTCACACAAAATACAAATGAACATAGTTTAAAATATATGAGTACAATACCACGTGAAATCTTGAACAATTACATTAATTCAATTGGACAACAGAAGAATACCTTAGGCCAGTCTTTCTCAATTGGAGTTCCACAAGAGGTTGTGGTTTAAAAAAAAAACACTTTTTTTTTTTAATTTCACATGTCATACAATACAAGTGCTCATAGTAATAGGAATTTTGACACACCACAACTCAGCTTGCAGTTTATGCTAATGTTCTTTGAACGGTTAATATAATAATTTTTATGCAGGAGTTCCCAGGAAATTATGTCAAGGGTTTTCTCCAGGGAGGAAAGGTTGAGAAAAGATGGACATTCTCAGAGCTTAGTTGGTTATTTCTTATTCTTGTGGACAAGCGAAAATGGTCACTTAGTAGCCAATTTATGAAAACTGAAAATAAATTATAGTTCTGCCTCTAAACTAGAAAATCTGCCAATTATGATGTTTAATGTTTTTCTTGTTATATCATAAATTAGGTGTAAAATTATATTGACATACTAAATTTGAAAATGAAATTGTACTAGCATACCTTAAGAGGGAAGAAAAAAAAAGGTAAAATTATCCCTTTGTTTTTTACCCTGCTAGTCATAACTGTCTTTAAGGGGCAGTGACACTGGTAGGATCCTCCCAGTTTAACAACCGGTTCGGTGATCACGCGCTGCACATGCATGCACAGTTTGAAGAAATCTTCACTTCTGCGTTTCTTTGGAGGAGAAACACAATTGAGGCGCGGCAATCTGCTCTGCCACGCGAATCAGCTGAGAAGATAAAGGTAGGAAAATATCATGGGCGGGTGGGCCCATCTGATCATTGGGGTGAACCAGTTCACTCCCAACTGATCATCGGAGCTACCAGTTTGCCCAACTGATCAAATCCCACCTCTGGGCAGTGCTCATCTTGTTTCCTAAGTCAAATAGCCAGAATTGGAAAAACATGGTCATGTGGCCAGCATGCCTTCACACCACAGTAAAGAGAGTATGGCGAAATATGGAGTGCTATTATATTCCTGCATGTGGTACCTATTCATCTACTTGCATTTTCATGCTTTGAATTGCTAGGTTGGCAGGAACTCACTCCATTTCAAGGCACTGAGGTCTTGAACTGCTGAGCTGCAGACCTTTAATGGTCTAAAACTCAGTGTCTTAACCACTGAGCCACTGTGTCCCACTTAGAAAAAGAGGCAAAAATGAGTATCTTGTAGGTTCAACCAGCTCTATAACCTTGTATACAGAAGGCATTCAAACATTTCAGTCTATTGCTTAAGACTGAGGCAGACATTTTGTAAATGTACTGCAATTTCCAATAATTCCCGTTGAGTTTAAAGCAATGTTTTTCAAACTTGGAAACGTAAAGATGTATAGACTGCAACACTAGTATTCACTGCTGATAAAAATAATAGAAATTGGTGAATACTCTTTCTCTAGTTAGTCCTCATTTTTTTCTGTTGTCAGATTTTAAGCTTTAACATAGCTTTGTTTGTTTGTTTGTCATCTTATCTCAGGGTAACTCAGCTTACAATCATAAAAGATAAAAATTGTATAAACGAAAAACATAAAGTTAATACAAAAATATTTATTGTTTAAATAAAAACAATAATTTACTACAATTATCTGAATGTTTTCAATGTCAATGTTTTCTTCTTTCAGGCTACAATTGTAAGTATAATTTCCAGGAATAGGGTTCACTGAGCTCAATGACACTTTGGAGTGAGCATTCTTAATACATCAGCCACTCCATCACAGGTGTGGGGGGGATGGGTTCTTAGAATTTCCTGTCCAGAATAGACATTGCTCGGAATTCTTGGAGTGAAGTTCAGGCCCCTGAAGGGTATGCATGTATTTCACTGTGAGATAGCGTCACATAACTGCAATTTCCAGAATGCCTTATAAACCTGGCCTTTAGTTTGCTTACTTGCACAAATGTCAACTTACATATTCTAAGAAGCAAGAGCCAACCTCACTTAGGTGTGGGCAATCTTTGTTGAATTTCTTCTCCAAGGCTTTAACAAATTTTTTCTGGCATTTGTAGATATCCTCAATATTCCCAAATATAGTCTTCAACTGTTCTTCTGTGAACATGTCTGCTCGTTTACGGCATTGTTTTATATAGCCCTAGAAGGGATCAAGATTTGTAAGGCAGAATCAAAATAATCTGCAGTTCCACTCTGTCCTAGTCAGAATGCTATATAGATGGGACAACAATATAATGGTGCTACAGCAACTTAGCTCTTATTGACATGCACTGAAAAAAACTAATTGTTATAAAATCAAACCTGGAATTTCTGCATTCAAAACTCAAAAGACCGATACCTCTTCTTTTAAGATGCCCATAATTAGAGACAGACATAACACAAGCCTTACATTAAATGAAACTAAATTGCATCTACATATCATACTCAAAAAAACATACTTTACAATTGTAAGAAATGATTCACTGGCATTTTATTCAGTTTGGTTTTCTCAGATTCCTGATAAACTTTTATATAGGATGATGATGAGTCACAAAGAAAATATGCAAAACTTATTTGAACTTATTTTTTCTTTATTATGAACACTTAACATTAGAACCATCATTAAAAAGGCACAACAAACTGGAAGAATGTTCTTCCAGTGTCAACTCAGGAAGTTCAGATTGCCCAGGAGCTATTGATACAATTTTACAGAGGAATCATTGAGTCTGCCATTTGTACTTCTATAAATGTCTGATTTGGTACAGCAACCAAATCAATAACACAGGTTCAGACTCCAATGGATAGTTTAGACTGCAGAAAGAACAATTGTAACCAGCCTGCCTTCCATAGAAAACCTATATATCGTGTGGATCAGAAGGAGTGCTGAGAAGATATTTGCAGACTCCTCACATCCTGGACATAAACTGTTTCAATTCCTCCCCTTGGGATGGCACTATAGGGCATTAGACATAGGGGCAGCTTTTTCCTTTGTGCCAACACTCTGCTGAACACTTAATTCTCACAGTGCTGTCTAATGTCTATGTGTATTTACCCATATCGCATGGCTGGAGTACTATTCTTATTATCTTCTTTATTCTCCCCTTTTATTGGTATTATTATGATTATTTTGATTATTATTATCCAATTGCTTTGCATGCACACTGAGAGCTTCTGAACCAGAAGCTTCCTTGTCTGTCTAATCACACTTGGCCAATAAAGCATTCAGTTCAATTCAAAATAAGTCTAAGTGGTAGAAATTGTCATATTCTTGTGGTCTTTCAAATAGAATCCCTAAGGGATACAGTGCTTAGGACTTATATATAGAAGAAATAGATTAATAGAGGATGAGAAGAGATTAATTCAAGGATGAGTTCTAGTGAACAGTTGATATTGTACCCATCCACAAGGAAGAAGCTAGGGAAGAAGCTAGAAACTATAGGCCAGGAAGCTTAACATCTATAATCGTAAAGTTAATGGAATCACTCCTGAAAGAAAGGATTGAAGAACATTTAAAAGCACACAACTTGAAAGACCCAAAGCAGAATGGCTTTGCTGAAGGCAGATCACATCAAACTAATTTGATTGGATTTTTTTAATGTCACAAATGTTTTGGATGAAGGTGGTGCTGGACATCACCTACCTGAATTTTAGAAAAGCTTCTGTTAGTTCTACATAACGAGTTCCTCAAAAGGTTATACAGGCTAGGGCTTAACCATTGGGTCAGTGTTGGGTTGCCCCCGGATGTCATCAGGAAGCTTCTGTGCAGAAGCGTGCATGCGCAAAGCAAGCGCAGCCCCATTGCAAACCGGTAGTAAAGGTAAGTAGAACCCACCCCTGCATTGGGTGGTTCAGTGGAAAGGAAGTCGGCTCAGGGATAGATCCCAGTGTGTGATATTAATGGGACACTGTCTGAACAAAGACCAGTCATCAGCCATGTACCACAAGGCTCTGTCCTAGGTCCTGTTTTGTTCAATATATTTGTAAGTGATATAACAGAAGGATTGCTAGGTAAGGTTTGTCTTTTTGCTGATGACACAAAGGTGTATAATAGAGTTGACATTTCTGGAGGTATTCCTAACATGGAAAACAATTTTGCATTGCTTGAAAGTTTATTAGAAAATGTGGAGACTGCAGCTCATTATTTCTAAATGTAAGGCCATGCTCTTGGTGAAAAAGAATCCTCTGGTAGGGTACTGTATTGGGGGTACAGTGTTAGACAGAACAACAGAAGAAAATGATTTAGATACACTTATAGAGATCACTGCAAAATGTGTAAACATTATGGACAGGCAGCTGTGAAGGCAAACAAAACTCTGGTATGCATCATTAGAGAAAACACCAGCAAGAAAAATGAGGTCTTAATCTTGCTATAAAGGGCTTTAGTTAGACCCCATTTGGAATACTGTGTCCAGTTCTGGAGACCTTACTTAAAAAAAAGATATTGATAAGATTGAGGGAATCCAGAGATGAGCAACAAAATGGTACAAGGTCTGAGGGACAAGAGATATCAGGAAAGATGGAGGAACTGAGCCTGGAGGATAGAAGAGAAAAGGGGGACATGACTGAAATTTTCAAATATATTAAGGGTGTGAATAAGATTCTAGAAGGCTGTTTTTTCAATATTAAGCAAAAATTAAGAACATGGGAAGTTCAAAAGTAATGTTAGAAAGAATAGTGGAATAGTGGAAACTTGGAATCTATTTCCAGTGGAGGTAGTGAGTTAATCATCAGTAACTGAATTTAAACATGCTTGAGATAAACACGTGTCCATCATCTGACAATAATTTTAAATTTTAAATTTAAAAATATACATAGAAAAGAAAAACAGGGCAGATTCAGTGGATCACTAGGTCTTTTCTGCTGTCAGTTTTCTATGTTTCTAGAGCTTTTTAGAATTTTTTTTCTTAAACATGAGCCAATCAACATCTTTGATAATTTACACTAGCAAGCAACACATATTACCTATATGCTTCATTACCTCACAGATGTCTTTTAGGTGTTTGATGTAATCTCTTTCTGTGCTTAGAATTTCATTAATAACATTGGTTCTCATTTGATCCTTTGTTGTATGCCCCATTCCATAGCGATGAGCAGCATTGCTTCCATCTTCTTCCCGACCATCTTCTAACTTCAGAGGATAGTCTTCAATTGGTTCATCCTGGTTTACTCGGAGCTGTATCACATATGCATTATTATCTTAACATTATTTAACTACTTAGAGGGAGGCGGAGTTTGGGCAGCCATGAGAAAATATCAAGCCTGTGAGATATATTCTGGCTGGTGAGAATTTGAAAAGCCTTGGCTCAAGGTATGGACTTAAAAATCCCTAATTAATCCCTGTTCCATCTCATCTAGAAATCCATTTGTCTGTTTTGCTATTATTACATCTATTTCAACAGTAACATCTTTGCTTCCTTTCTAGAACCAAGGAAGTACTCTGACCATTATTTCTTCAATATCTCTAGTATTGCTGCATTCTATTCTTTTTCAAGGACAACAAACTCTTTTAAGCATCTTAAAAGGAACATACAACAGAGTTAGAGGTAACTGTAATGAGCCACAGCCATCTCACAGATGTGAAGAAGAAGAAACTTTTACTAATAAAGAGATGCAGATCCTATCCTAATAAAGGATATGGTTTCACAAGGAGGGGTTCTATGTTCCAGAACTCAAGAATTGGAGCAGGCTATTCATGATTCTATGCAGGATTGTTAGAGGAAACAAAAAAAAAATTATAATTATACACTTTTGTGTATAATTGCCAGTCCCAAGCCTGGGAGAATTTGCCCATCATTAGTTTCCACCCAATAAGAACTGTAGTGTTCCACATCATAAATTCAATTTAAAAAATGGCAAAGCCTATTGGAAGTTCTGGGAACTGATATCCAATATATCAAGAATATGTTTTGAGAAGAAAATGGTATTAAAAAATTGCATAGTTCAGATTATTGTATCTCTGTACTTCAGCACCTCCTGAATGTTCAATGTAATATCACAATTTATGATATTAAAGATTAAGTATTTTTTGATGGTGAATTAGGTAATTGGCCAATATCATTGATCAATGTTTTATCTTAGAAAAGAATTTTATCCCCAGCATATAAAGAATCCATTGGAAGTACTTATCTTTACTAATGTGGCTATAGAGCAAATGACAGCATATTATATGAGTAACATAAGACAGCTATATAACATATATTCCTCAACTCTGCATCTTCATTCTAAAATACGTTTTTTAATTTTACTCATGTATCAAGTATTTATAACTTTTCCTCTTCCACTCAAACTAAGCACCATAGAAGGGAGCATAATGACATCATTATCAATCTTGGACTGCATCCCCAGAGAATGATGTTGAAATCATGGGAAGTGATAGTTCTTCTAAGACCAATGCAATCGTCAGCATTTTTCTGTCTTTCTGAATAAATATGAGAAACATACAAAACATCCAGTAATAATCCAAAAATAGGTTTACACAATTTAAAAAGAAAGACAGATAACTACAAATTATTGTTGTATGAAAAATATATTAAAACTAGTAGCCAATAGTATTTAAACCACACAATGATGCATTCAGGTTATCTTCTTTTCCCAGTTCATTGATGAAGGGTTACATGGGTTCTTACCCGTATGAAGCTGGCTGGGAACCAGCCTTCATTCTCCATTATCCTGCCCCACCACCATTCTTTGTTAGTAGCATCCATGACTTCAACAACATCGCCAGCCTTGAAACCTAGTTCTTGGTCATCCATAGTGACATGATCCCAGAGTGCTTCTGCATAGACCACACCACCATCACTGATAAGCTGAAACAGAGAACACAAACAATTTCACAAAGTCATGTTGGAGAGATGAACCAGTTTGCTGGGGAGGGAAAAGACAAAAAGGGGGAGGGGGTGTCTTTGCCCTACTACCTATCCAGTAGGCTTTAATGGAGATGTTGTCACTGATCTAAGAAACAACAAAAGTATGGCTTTGCTGAAATAAGTGCTGTTAAGTTTCTTTTTCCTCTCTTTTCTATCAAACCAGGAACCTAAAGTTTGTTAATAATTAGAAACCAATTAGCAACTATTTTTAATTTATTTATTTTTATTTATTTATTATATTTGTCAAGCATATATATAATGTCAAGCTTGAGGAGGGGCACCATTTACTTAGTTGTTAAAACTTGCATCCGCTGTGTCCAAACTACTTTTGTTTTTTCTGTTCAGTCATGTCTAATTCTCAGAGACTGCCTGGACAAGTCCCTGCAGTTTTCTTGCCAAGGTTCTTCAGAAGTGATTTGCCATTGCTACCTTCACATGGTTGAGAAACGACTGGCCCAAGGTCACCTAGCTGTACAGGACTAGAATTCACAGCCACACACCTCGTAACTAACTAACCAACTAACCCCCAACCACCCGTACAAAACCTCCAACCATCCAATGAAAAACCACTCATTGCTCAACCAACCTTTCTTCAACCACCTGTAGTACATAACCCTCAATCAACTATCAATCAAAAATAGGTATGCACGCCCCTTACCTCTTCTACACCAAACACTGCAGGTCTCAAATGTAAATTAATAAATGCAAGAAGTATTGTAAACAAATTATCTGAATTTATCCTATTGTTAAACAATGGTACATTTGATATTATATTTGTTTGTGAAACATGGCTGAACTCATCCTCCCTGACTCCATTATTTCAAACAAAAAATATCAAGTTTTTCGATCAGATCGTGAAAACCGCAGAGGTGGTGGAGTGGCTATCTTTTACAAAAAATCTCTGAACCTACAAAATATTCAGGTTGCACATTAACTTTCTCTTTCTGAAACTATTGTATGTGACTTGTCCATTAACACCACACTTCAATTCTTACTATGCTACAGAGCCCCTGACTACGACATCGCTCACGCAAATATGTTAACCACACTGCTAACATGGGCCACCTCTTGCCCATATCCTCTCATCTTCCTGGGTGACCTAAAATCTACCTTTTATTAACTGGATAACAAATGAATGTACAACTGAACCAATCCATACTACTCTATACAACGCCATTACAGACCTAGGTCTTGAACAACTAGTAACTAACAATACAAGACTCAACAACTGCCTTGACCTCATCTTTTGCAATAACACAAACTCAATTTATGGACTACAAATAGAAGAACCCTTTTCCAACAGTGGCCACTGAATGATTGACTTTTGTTTCAATATACACCCTCACATAAATCATCACAAGTATAGTACTCCTAACTACAATTTCAAAAAAACCAACTATGACTTTATAAACAACGACCTCTCATCTCTTGACTGGCAAAATCTATTCTCAACCTGTATCACTGCCGAAGACCACTACAGAGTTTTCCTACTTGAAATCAATAGAATCATCAAACTATACGTACCACAAATCACCACCAGAATTAAAAAAAAACAAATTACCCATATCAATAAAAAAACTTCAATCCAAAAAAAAAATCCCTCTGGAGAAAAAACAAAAAGGGCCATGTAACAAACTTCAAAAACCGCTACAGAAATATTTGCAACCAAGTAAAAACTGAATGCACCATTTACCACACAAAGCAAGAAGACTTTCTGCATACAAATTCCAATCATGCTTTTTATAATTTTGTGAACAATAAACTTAAAGAATCAAGATCCATCCCACCACTAAAAGAATCTAATGGCAAAGAATGTAACGATGAAACAGTTAAAGCAAACCTCTTTAACACATTCTTTGGCTCAGTCTTCGTTAACAATGATGGCACATATCCAACATTTCCCAATCGTACCAACAACGATTACGACGACTTAACACATATAGACTTCACTGAAGATAATGTTGAAAAAGCTCTTCACAACCTGAAACCATCTTTATCTATTGGGCCTGATGGACTATGTGCATACTTCTTAAAAAAACTTTCCATTAATATAGCAGAACCCCTAAGCATAACCTCTGATAAAGCTTTCACGACTGGTTCCCTTCCCAAACTTTGGTCTCTAGCCACAGTCATCCCTATCTTCAAAAAAGGAGATCCCAGCCTAGTTGAAAACTACAGACCAATTTCTCTATGCTGCGTCACCTGCAAAGTAATGGAATCTATCATCAACCAATCCATTACCGTCCACCTTGAAACAAACAACCTACTCTCTAATAAACAATTTGGTTTCAGGAAAAAATTATCACGTAACTTACAACTTCTCTACTGCAAAAACATATGGACTATTAATCTTGATCAAGGCAAAGCAATAGATGCAATCTACATAGACTTCTGCAAAACTTTCGACTCAGTAGTACATGATAAACTTCTCCTAAAACTAAAATCCTACGGCATTTCAGGACCTCTTCACAATTGGATAACTGCTTTCCTATCAAACAGACAACAAGTGGTCAAAATTGGCAATGCTCTATCAAATCCTGTTCCTGTCAAAAGTGGTGTTCCACAAGGCAGCGTTCTTGGACCAACACTCTTCATACTATACATAAATGATCTCTGTGACCATATCTCAAGTTATTGTGTTCTCTTTGCTGACAATGTCAAACTATTTAACACCACCAACAATACTACTACCTTTCAAAAAGACCTTGACTTTGTATCCGATTGGTCTAAAACTTGGCAACTCCAAATCTCAACCAGCAAATGCTCAGTCTTACATATTGGAAAAAAGAACCCAAACACTAAGTACAAGCTTGATGGACATTACCTTACTGTTGACCCCCATCCTGTAAAAGACCTTGGAGTTTTCATATCAAATGATCTAAGTGCCAAAGCCCATTGCAACTACATAGCAAAAAAGGCTCTAAGAGTTGTAAACCTAATTTTGCATAGCTTCTTTTCGAAAAACACTACACTACTAACCAGAGCATATAAAACATTTGCAAGACCCATTCTTGAATACAACTCACCTGTCTGGAACCCATACCACATCTCTGACATTAATACAATTGAACAAATCCAGAAATACTTTACAAGAAGAGTTCTCCACTCCTCTGTAAACAACAAAATACCTTATACCTCCAGACTTGAAATCCTGGGATTAGAAAACTTAGAACTCTACCGACTCCGACATGACCTGAGTTTAACACACAGAATCATCTATTGTAATGTTCTTCCTGTTAAAGACTACTTCAGCTTCAATTGCAATAATACAAGAGCAAACAATAGATTCAAACTTAATGTTAACCGCTTCAATCTTGATTGCAGAAAATATGACTTTTGTAACAGAGTTGTTAATGCTTGGAACACACTACCTGACTCTGTGGTCTCTTCTCAAACTCGCAAAAGCTTTAACCAAAAACTGTCTACCATTGACCTCACCCCATTCCTAAGAGGACTATAAGGGGTGTGCATAAGTGCAGAAAGTGCCTACTGTTCCTGTCCTATTGTTTTCTTTCATTATATGTGCTTGTATATAATGTTGTGACAAAAATAAATTTAAAAAAAAACTATAGCATCTGGTCTCATTCTTAAGATTCCTTCTTCTCCAGCCTCACATATATTACATTGCATAGGAACCTCCTTGAACAATATGCAGCCTAAAAACCAAAAACAGTCATGTCTTTGCATTTAAAATACTAAAGGTCATTCTAACAAATAAAATAATAACCACTACACATACTAAATGCTTGTCAACATCTGAGACTCTCATAATTTCCTGGGGTGATAGAAGCTGAGGAATGCTGGATGGCTGTAAACATGTATTTTGGAGTTTTATGGTGGACTAAAATTAACCCCAAATTCTTGTGTCAAAAGTTTCATCACATTTACATTTTTGTTCAGGTTGAGTGGCCCAGTTGCCAAAGAACAGCTGAATACTCAGTCTTTGTGACTGTTGGTGTGCTCTTGCGAATAATTGAATTAAGAAGGGATGGAAACCCATCTCTCCTAAAGATATTTGCACTGAATTTCTAATTAAGAGTCTCAGTCCTGCGCATAAACCATAAGTCTATAAGTATGCAAGAATAAACAGTTTTCAATTTTTGGGTCTGCACTAGACTTCATTCCTGCTTGCATTTCTCCAATCATCAATCGGCTGATATGAGAAGAAAAAATCTAGACTGAAGTCAGAAATCTGAGTTGCCATCATATACAGTATTCTCTTTCCTGAGAAAAGAAATATTTGAAATTCATATTTGATATGGGATTAGGGATGTCCCTGGTGGAGATGTGCCCACCAGGTTTTCGGGCATTTCATCAGCCGAGGGCCCAAGGTAGGGGTGGAAGGGTGGCGGTGGTTATTAAAGAGAGTCTAGAGCCGATGGAGGCCACTGTACCTCAGATAGCCGGTTGTGAATCCCTTTACGTGAAGTGGGGTCTTAGGGTGCAGGTGGGCTTGTTGATCGCGTACCTGGCTCCTTGCTGCGTGACAACAGCCCTGCCCGAGTTGCTGGAGATGATAGCCGGGATGGCGGTTGATACCCCTAGGCTTATGGTCGTGGGAGACTTCAACCTGCCATCAGCCGGTATGTCGTCAACGGCGCCTCGGGAGTTCATGGCCTCCATGATGGCCATGGACCTGACCCAATTAGTTGACGGCCCCACCCATGTTGGGGGAAACACACTGGATCTGATTTTTGTCTCTGGACAGTGGTTGAGTGATCTGGAAGTACGAGAATTAGTCACTGAACCTTTGTCATGGTCAGATCACTCTCTCCTTCGTCTGGACTTTCGGACCGCCGCTCAACACCGCAGGGAGACGGGACCAATGCGTTGGTTCCATCCCAGGCGACTGATGGACCCAGAGAGGTTCCTGATGGAGCTTGGGCCGTTCCCTGGCGATCTGGCCCACGGCTTGGCCGAGGAGCTTGTTGCGGCCTGGGAACAGGCCGCGGCGGGAGCCTTGGACCGTGTTGTGCCTTTGCGGCCTCTGACCCGGCATAGGTCTCAACCAGCTCCTTGGTTCTCCGAGGAGCTGAGGGAGATGAAGCGCCAGAGAAGACGCCTAGAGAGCGCTTGGAGGTCCAGCCGTTCCGAAGCTGACCGTACACTAGTTAGGTCTTTCACCCAGGCCTATCTAGTGGCATTGAGGGAGGCCAAGCGGGCCTATGTTTCTACCCTCATTGCGTCAGCAGAGAACCGCCCAGCCTCCATGTTTAGGGTGACTCACTCCCTCCTTCACCAGGGGGGGTACGATGATCCCTTACAGGGTTGTGCTGAGGATTTCAGCAGGTATCTGTTTGACAAAATCGCTCAGCTTCAGGACGGTCTGGACCAAAATTGGGTAGTTTCAGGCGAGGTGACGGAGGCTAGTCTTGTTGAGACCATCTGGGAGGAGTTTGATCCTGTGGCTCCCGAGAACATGGACAGGTTGCTGGGATGGCTGAATGCCACCACATGTTTATTGGACCCGTGTTCCTCCTGGTTGGTGCTGGCCACCCGGGAGGTTACACGAGGCTGGCTCCAGGGAATTGTCAACGCTTCCTTGGGGGAGGGTGTTGTTCCCACCGCCTTGAAAGAGGCGGTGGTGAGGCCCCTCCTCAAGAAGCCCTCCCTGGACCCAGCTGTTTTGGGTAACTATCGTCCAGTCTCCAAACTTCGCTTTGTGGTGAAGGTTGTTGAGAGTGTGGTGGCACATCAGTTACCCCAGTACCTGGATGAATCTGTCTATCTAGACCCATTCCAGTCCAGTTTCCGACCCGGGTACAGCACGGAGACAGCTTTGGTCACGTTGGTGGATGACCTCTGGAGGGCCCGGGATAGGGGTTATTCCTCTGCCCTGGTTCTCCTAGATCTCTCAGCGGCTTTCGATACCATCGACCATGGTATCCTGCTGTGACGGTTGGGGAGTTTAGGAGTGGGAGGCACCGTATTTCGGTGGTTCTCGTCCTATCTCTCCGACCGATCGCTGACGGTGTTGGCAGGGGGGCAGAGATCAACCTCGAGGCGCCTCCTTTGTGGGGTGCAACAGGGGTCGGTTCTCTCGCCTCTCCTGTTCAACATCTATATGAAGCCGCTGGGTGAGGTCATCAGTGGTTTTGGGGTGAGTTATCAACTGTACGCGGATGACACCCAGCTGTACATTTCCACCCCAATGAAGCTGTCGAAGTGTTGTCTCGTTGTTTGGAGGCCGTGCAGGTCTGGATGGGGAGAAACAGGCTCAAGCTCAACCCCTCCAAGACTGAGTGGCTATGGATGCCGGCATCCCGGTACAGCCAGCTTGTTGTGACCCAGGTTCCTGGACCCAGACTCCTGGACTCGGATGATTCAGAAAGTGAGGGAGAAGACCTGGCAAACCCTGCTTCTCTTGAGCCCTCTCCCTCCCTGGCACCCACTCAAAGGGAGGAGGAGGGGCCGGCAAGGCCTGATTCTCCCGAGCCTTCTTCTGATTTGGCAACGCCCCAAGAACAGTTTTGGAGTGACGCAAGATCACGAAGACATGATCGACGTGCGCAGCAGCGGAAGAGTTGGGACAAAGCCAAGTCATAATTGTCATGCAGTGACATCTGCAGAGACTATAAATAGGAGGCGGGACTTCCTGGTTTTTTGTCTTGGACAAAGTAATGAATTGGCGCGAGCTAACTGTTTCAGTGGAGGGAAGAATATATTCGTGAGTAATTCTGGCCTTATCTATAATTTCCTCGTTATCTCCAGAAACTTGGCAGGCCCGTGGGTAGACGTGGCCAGGACATGTATCTATGTAAATAAAAGGAAAAAAGGAAGGCCTCTGACGGACTCTTTGCTGGGAGTATTGGGGGAAGGGAAACAGAACATTTTGTCCAAGACCTGACTAAAACATCTTCCACCAAAGATGGATCAGCAGCAGGTACAGCAGCAGTTAGAGCAGCTACAAGCGGCTAATCAACAGCTCCAGCAGCAAGTGGCTCACTTGCAGGCCAACTTGCTGCCAGGAATGTGCCTGCAGCCCCCCCCCATCCTCCCACTCCTCCTCCTCGTCGCAAGTGCCCGATAACCGTGCCGGATAAGTTTTCTGGGCAGCCTGAGATGTTCCCGACCTTCTTGGGACAGTGCCAGCTCTACATGGCTATGAGGCCAGAGGATTTCCCAGACGACCGGGCTAAGGTGGCCTTCGTGATTAACCTTCTTTCCGGCTCGGTTGCTCGATGGGTCACGCCCCTCTTGCTCCAGGACAGCCCCCTGCTGGCGGACCAACAGCGTTTTTGGCAGCACCTGCGCACCATGTATGAGGACCCCGTTCGAATGCTGACGGCAACCAGGCGCCTTAAGGAACTCCGTCAAGGGAAACGCCCCCTGCAGGAGTACATCGCCGAATTTCGTCTTTTGTGCCAGGACTCTGACTGGAATGATGCAGCGCTGGTGGACGCGTTCCAGGAGGGACTCTCAGAGGAATTGCAAGACGAGCTGGCCCGCGTGGAGGCGCCGCGGACCTCGACAACTTGATGCCCTTTGTCTCCGCCTCGATGCCCGTCTGCAACGGCGACCGTCCCGTCGCACCCCGGGACCCTCCGTCGACATCTGCACCCCACTTCCTGCACCACCAGCACCCAGGGTCGCCCCACGCTTTGTAACCGCCATGGAAGAGCCCATGGAGTTGGGAGCAGCCAGACCTCGCCTAACAGCCCAGGAGCGGAACCGAGGCGCCAAGGGGATTGTGCCTGTACTGTGGGAGCCCGCCACTACCGCCTCTTGCCCCAGAAAGCGGCGGGCACGACGCCAGTCCCCGAATCACAGCATGACCAATCGGGAAACGGAGCAGGCCCGACCTCGGGGAAACCCTAGGTCGGGCACGTACTAAGCTCCCACTGGACGTTGCGGAAGTAGACTCTGGGCCCCCTCGGCATCTGATTCTGGACACACGGATATGGTTGGGGAACCAGTCGGACGGGCTCCAGGCGCATGCGCTGGTGGACTCAGGGGCCACAACAAACTTTATGGACCAGGCCTTTGTGACCCAGTTTGCGGTCCCCGTGGTTCCGGTGGACCCTCCGATGCGGGTAGAGACAATTGATGGACGAGAACTGGTGTCCGGCCCCATTAAATTCGCCACCCAGCCTTTGCGCCTGGCTATTGGGGACCATGAGGAGGCGATCCAGTTTTATGTCACGGCGGACCTTCATTTTCCCTTGGTCCTTGGGTTGGCCTGGCTTCGGACCCATGAACCTCAGGTGGCCTGGTCGCGGAACGCCATCTCTTTCCCGAGTCTGCAGTGCGTCGATCACATCCGCCACACCTGTGCCGGCCAGAACGTCCCACCGCTGCCACCACCTTGCCCCCTGAGCTGACGGCCTCCGCCGCCGTGTTCAGCGAGAAGGAGGCGGACCGACTACCCCCGCATCGGCCCTACGATTGCCCCGTGGACCTTCTGCCCAACGCACCACTGCCTGTGGGACGCCTGTATTCCATGTCGGAGCCCGAGTTGGCGCCTCAGGGACTTCCTGGACAAAAACCTGGCCCAAGGGTTCATCCGGCCTTCAAAGTCCCCTCTCTCGGCCCCGGTCCTCTTCGTGAAGAAGAAGACAGGGGACTTGCGCCTATGCTGTGATTACCGCCAGCTAAACGCCATTACGGTGCGGAATCGCTACCCCCTGCCGCTCATCCCGGAGCTACTGGAAAGGTTGCGGGAGGCCACGATCTTCACCAAGCTCGATCTCCGGGGGGCCTACAACCTGGTGCGGATGCGAGAAGGAGACGAATGGAAGACGGCATTCGGCACCCGATACGGACACTACGAATACACTGTCATGCCATTTGGGTTGACCAACGCTCCCGCCGTTTTTCAGCACTTCATGAACGACGTGTTCCGAGACATGTTGGATCGGTTCGTGGTTATCTACCTGGACTACATCCTGATTTACTCCCGGTCCAGGGAAAGCCACCTTCGACACGTCAGTCTGGTTCTGCAACGCTTGCGGGAGCAACAACTCAATGCGAAGCTGGAGAAATGCGTCTTCTTCCGGACTTCCATAGAATTCCTCGGGCATATCATCTCGCCCGAGGGCATAGCCATGGACCCATGTAAAGTAGAAGCTTTGTGTAGCTGGGAAGCCCCTCGTCGGGTGAAGGATGTTCAGCGCCTGCTGGGCTTCGCCAACTACTACCGGACCTTCATCCCGGGCTTCGCCACACTGACAGCTCCACTTACCCAGCTCCTCAGGAAGAAGGTTGCATTCGGTGGGGTCCCCGCAGCAAGAAGCATTCACAGCCCTCAAGAAAGCCTTCGTCACGGAACCCGTCCTGAGGCATCCCGACCCGCTCCGGCCTTTTGTGGTGGAAACGGACGCGTCAATGTGGCTCTGGGAGCGGTGCTGCTACAGGCTCCGGCGAATGGCGGCACACTTTTTCCCGCGCTTACTACTCCCGGAAACTCAATCCTTCCGGCGCAACTACACTATCTGGGAAAAGAGTTGCTGGCTATCAAGGCTGCATTCGAGGCTTGGCGACACCATCTGGAGGGGGCCCGACATCAGATGGAGGTCCGAACGGACCATCGGAATCTCGAGCACCTCACCACAGCTCGGAAGTTGAACCAGCGGCAAATCCGGTGGTCGTTGTTTTTTGCCCGGTTCAACTTCCGCGTGACCTACATTCCCAGCGGTCACAACCGGAGGGCGGATGCCCTGTCCCGCAAGCCAGAGTACCTCTGCGCCAAGGACCCCCTTCCTCCACGGACAGTGCTGCCGGCAGAAGCCTTGGCCGCAGCACGGGAGCCAGTGGACTTGCGGGCCCAGGTGCGAGAGGCGCAGCGCCAGGACACCTGGTCGCAGCAAAGGAGAGCGGAGGTGGGCCCCACGTCTCCTTGGACCTTGGAGGAGGACTTACTCAAGTTTCGGGGGCGATTATATGTGCCCACGGGACCACTCCGAGCCCTCGTCATAACCCAGTGCCACGACAACCCTGCAGCAGGACATTTTGGGTTCTTCAAGACCCTCCACCTGGTGACACAGACCTTTTGGTGGCCCCGAGTGCGGCATGATATACATGCCTACGTGACATCCTGCGTACCGTGCCGGCAAGCCAAGACCGCCACGGGGGCCCCTCCCGGGCTCCTCCAGCCCTTGCTGACACCCGACAGACCCTGGGGGGCGATCTCTATGGATTTCCTGACAGACCTGCCGCCGTCCTCTGGGTTCACCACGGTGCTGGTGGTGGTGGACATGCTCACCAAGATGGCACACTTCATCCCATGCCCACAGCCGCAAAAACGGCCCGTCTCTTTCTGCAGCACATCTTCCGCCTCCATGGTCTACCGGACAGGGTGGTTTCGGACCGCGGAGTTCAGTTCACAGCCCGCTTCTGGAAGAGCCTGATGGCCGCGTTGGAGGTGCAGGTATGTCTGTCGTCATCGCACCATCCGGAGACCGACGGGGGTACAGAGAAGGTCATCGGTATACTGGAACAGTATCTCCGTTGCTTCATCAACCAGCAACAGGACAACTGGGCCGACTACCTGTCCCTGGCGGAGTTTGCTTTTAACAACTCTCAGCACACCTCTACTCAGATGACCCCGTTCTTTGCCAATGTGGGGTACCATCCGCGGCTCTTCCCTCTGGCACCACCGGATTCTCCTGTTCCCGAAACGCAGACCTTCCTGACGGAATTGCATGCGGTCCAACAGTTGGTACGTCAACAGCTGGATCGGGCAAAGGAGGACTACAAACGGTCCGCCGACCGCTCCCTGCCCCGCTGGCAGTTGGAGACCGGGTGTGGCTCTCCACCAAACACCTCCCGTCCGACCGCCCGGTAAAGAAGTTGGACCACCGATTCATCGGCCCATTCCCTGTCGAGGCAGTCATCAACCCGGTAGCCTACCGACTGACCCTGCCACGATCCATGCGGATCCACCCCGTCTTTCACCGGTCCCTTCTGGTTCCTGAGGCCACACCGAGTCCCCTTCGGTGCCCAACAGCACCCGTCACTGTCGCTGAGGACGGGTCGGAGGAATACGAAGTCCACAGCGTACGAGACTCCCGCTGGCTAAAGGGTCGTTTCCAATATTTGATCGCGTGGAAGGGATACGGGACTGATTTCTCCTGGGTAGATGCCTCCGACGTTCATGCCCCTGACCTGGTGGAGGCCTTCCATGAGCAGAACCCAGCCCGACCGCATCCTGATCGTCAGCCCCGGGGGAAGGGCCCTGCGGTGAGGGATAGTGTTGTGACCCAGGTTCCTGGACCCAGACTCCTGGACTCGGATGATTCAGAAAGTGAGGGAGAAGACCTGGCAAGCCCTGCTTCTCTTGAGCCCTCTCCCTCCCTGGCACCCACTCAAAGGGAGGAGGAGGGGCCGGCAAGGCCTGATTCTCCCGAGCCTTCTTCTGATTTGGCAACGCCCCAAGAACAGTTTTGGAGTGACGCAAGATCACGAAGACATGATCGACGTGCGCAGCAGCGGAAGAGTTGGGACAAAGCCAAGTCATAATTGTCATGCAGTGACATCTGCAGAGACTATAAATAGGAGGCGGGACTTCCTGGTTTTTTGTCTTGGACAAAGTAATGAATTGGCGCGAGCTAACTGTTTCAATGGAGGGAAGAATATATTCGTGAGTAATTCTGGCCTTATCTATAATTTCCTCGTTATCTCCAGAAACTTGGCAGGCCCGTGGGTAGACGTGGCCAGGACATGTATCTATGTAAATAAAAGGAAAAAAGGAAGGCCTCTGATGGACTCTTTGCTGGGAGTATTGGGGGAAGGGAAACAGAACACAGCTGCAACCGCGGTTGACTGTTGGGGGCAAATCATTGGCCCCAATGGAGAGGGTGCGCAATCTGGGTGTTCTCCTGGATGGATGGTTGTCTTTTGAAGATCATTTGGCAACCATCTCCAGGAGAGCTTTTTACCAGGTTCGCCTGGTTCGCCAGTTGCGCCCCTTTCTAGACCGGGATGCCTTATGCACGGTCACTCACGCCCTCATCACTTCTCGCCTGGACTACTGCAATGCTCTCTACATGGGGCTCCCCTTGGGGAGCACCCAGAGGCTTCAGTTGGTCCAGAATGCAGCTGCGCAGGTGATAGAGGGAGCCACTCGTGGCTCCCATATAACACCAATCCTGCGCAGGCTGCACTGGCTACCTGTGGTCTTCCGGGTGCACTTCAAGGTGTTGGTTATCACCTTTAAAGCACTCCATGGCATAGGACCGGAATATCTTCGGGACCGCCTTCTGCTACCACATGCTTCCCACCGATCGGTACGCTCCCATAGAGAGGGTCTCCTCAGGGTGCTGTCAGCCAAACAGTGTAGGCTGGTGACCCCCGGGGGAGAGCCTTCTCGGTGGGGGCACCTACCCTCTGGAACGAGCTTCCCCCAGGACTTCGACAACTTCCTGACCTCCGGACTTTTCGCCGCGAGCGGAAAACATACCTATTTTTCCGACTGGCTTAATAGGGGTTTTTAAGGACTGGCTATTCATTTTAAATGGGGTTTATTTTATTATTATGTATTTTATATCTAAATTTAGGCCATATGGAATAAGTTTTTTAAATAGTTTTTATTGTAATATATTGTATTGTTTTATTTGGCTGTTCACCACCCTGAGTCCTTTGGAAGAAGGGCGGTATAAAAATTAAATTATTATTATTATTATTATTATTATTATTATTATTATTATTATTATTATTATTATTATTATTATTATTATTATTATTAATAGGTAAATCAAATTAATCCTCTGGTGGCTCAGACTGCCTCTGATGGCTCAGACTGCTAAGACAGTCTGTTATTAACACAGCTGCTTGCAATTACTGCAAGTTCAAGTCCCACCAGGCCCAAGGTTAACTCAGCCTTCCATCCTTTATAAGGTAGGTAAAATGAAGACACAGATTGTCGGGGGCAATAAGTTGACTTTGTATATAATATACAAATGGATGAAGACTATTGCTTAACATAGTGTAAGCCACCCTGAGTCTTCGGAGAAGGGCGGGATATAAATGCAAAATTTAAAAAAAATTAAAAAAAAATCCAAAGAGGATTTTCCCCTCAAAGAAGCTCAAATCAATGCAACTCTGATTATGATGATGATTACACAGCCGTTCTAAGAATAGCATTTTCTATTTCATTGATCCACATTTGAGGATTCACTACAAAAATCTCTCTCCCCCACCCTCTCATTGCACTTGAGTATCCATTTATGTCACAGAGTATTTTGAGAAAAGAATCAAAAATAATCTCATAAACATATTACATGTTCCTATTGTTTACTACAGTAAAACTATTTCAATTAATTATTCTTAAAGCAGTTTGTTTATGTGTTCAATTTATATAGCCATCCATTTCACATATGTGACTCTGGGCAGCTTACACAATTAAAAAGCAAACACAAACAACTGTCAAAGCAATTGATGCAAAACCATTAAAACAATTGAAAACTATAACCACAAATTGTGGAGACTGCAGTTAGACTCTTGTACACAGTATAGCCTTTTTGAGAAAATCCCCAGGTGTGATTATAAAACCAAGTTTCCAGGGCCTTCCAGGAGGCCAATAGATTCAGAGCTGATCCCTTCTCAGGAGGAGGATGTCCAAAGAAAGGGTACCAGCAAAAAAATTCTCTTCTTCTGGTTCCCATCAGATGAAACTTCCTAATGAAAATAGCTGCATTTTTTAAAATATAAATCTCTTTGACAAAGTCACAAAATTAGTAGACCACAACTTACTACTTAATAAGAGAGAAAGATGTGGGTTAGACAGCATCATCACCAGATGATGACTGACAAACATAGCTGACTGACAAACCACACTCAATGTGTAGTCCTTAATGAAACTGCATCTACATGGAGGTAGGTATGCAATGGGTTACCCTAAGGCTCTGTCTTAGGCCCAGTACTCTTTAATATCTTCACAAGAGATTTAGACAAGCAGATAGAAGGGGAACTCATCAAATTTGCAGATGACACCAAGTTGGCAGGAATAGCCAACAATCTAGAAGATAGGCTCAAAATACAAAAGGATCTTGACAGACTAGAACACTGGGCCCTATTTAACAAAATGAAATTCAATGGTGAGAAAAGTAAAGTTCTATTTTAAGGCAAGAAAAACCAAAAGCACATGTAGAGAATAGGTGGTTCAAAAGTGGCTGGAAGAGGGATCTTGGAGTCCTAGTGAACAATAACTTCAATATGAGCCAGTAGTGTGCTGAAGCTGCCAAAAAAGCCAACGTAGTCCTAGACTGCATTAACAAAGGGATAGAATCAAGATTACATGAAGTGTTTATAATGCCTTGATAAGACCACTCTTGGAACATTGCATCCAGTTTCGGTTGTCACAATATAAAAAAAGATATTGAGACTCTAGAAAAAGTGTACAGAAGAGGAACAAAGATTATCAAGGGCCTGGAGGCTAAAACATACAAAAAATGGTTGCAGGAATTGGGTATGCCTAGTATAATGAAAAGAAGGACTAGGAGTAACATGATAACAATGTTCCAATATCTAAGTGGCTGCCACAAAGAAGAGAAGATCAAGCTATTCTCCAAAGAACCTGAAGGCAGGATAAGAAGTTATGGATGAAAATTAATCAAGGACAGAAGCAATATAGAACTAAGGAGAAATTTCCTGACAGAACAAATAATCAGTGGAATAACTTGCTTTCACAAGTTGTGGGTGCTTCAACACTGGGGTTTTTTAAGGAGATTGGACAACTTTTTGTCTGTAATGGTAGATAGGGCTTCCTGCTTGAGCAGGGTGTGTGACTAGAAGACCTCCCAAATACCTTTCAACTGTTATGATCGCATTTCTTTGAAAGTGTAATTGTTTCCTGAACCAGGATCCCCACTGTAGCTCTATTTCACCTTACCCTTACTAACCTATCTTTGTTTCTTCAGGCTACCTTACAGGCTTCTCCACCCATTGCTTTCTGCTACTCAATACTCTTGGTTCTTTCCTCTTTGCAGGGTTACTTTCCCTCTTCCCAATGCATCAGTATATTCTTCCAGTTGTCTCACTGCTACTTTCAAGTCCCTTCAGATTAGTTTGAAATATTTCAAAATGGTGCACTAATTTTCACCCAACTTTCTTATTTTTTAATGAAAGTCTTTGCTTCCCATGGCAGTTGGTTGTAGACCGGTTCTTTTCTTTGAAGTACCAGTAGTTCTTGGGGGGGGGGGGAGAGAGAAGAGATTATATATGGAATACACCACAGGTATTAAGGCCCTTCATCAGCAGAGTTAAAAGTCCCTGCAAATGTTAAACTGTTTCTCCCTAATCATATTCCCCATGCATTTTTATATACATACATACATACATACATACATACATACATACATACATACATACATATATATATATATGCATGCAGGTCTTTGGTTATTCGGGTTTTCTCCCGCGTAAAATTGGAAGTGTCTTGGCGACGTTTCGACGAAGTCTCATTTGTCATCTTCAGGCTTCAGCTTCGTGCTTCTGGGAGCAATGTGTGATTGCAGCTGTTTCTTCCTTTTTAACTGCTAGTGGGGGTTTGAACTGATTGGGTGGGAGCTTGGCTATGCTCTGATTGGCTGGGGGTTTTTTGTGCTCTGATTGGCTGGGGGTGTGTCCTGTTTGGGTGGGGGCTTGGTTGTGCTCAGATTAGTCTGAGTTGCAGGGGGATTTGAGCTGGTGAGTTGCATTGCTGTTGTTTGGCTTCGTGTGTGTGGTCGTGCTACATCTTCATAGTGGGTTTCTGTCTGCTGTATGTATGGATTGGAGGGGTTTGAAATGGCTAATGATCAAAATTTAATCTCCACATGCTTCCAATTGAAATTCCACTCCAACTCTGCAGCCGCCAAACGCATCCTAAAAAGAACAGAATTGGCCCTAATCAGAAATGAACTTCACACAAAAAGATTCCTCCTAGATCAAATCAACAAAGATCTCCTCACACTTCACCTCAAACTCAGCAACAAGATCCACCCTGCACTTTGGGACAAATCCAAACAACTCGCCGTCTGGAGAGCCGAAACACAGACCACCCTCAAGACAGACACACACACCAACAAACTCCGAAGACTACAAGAACGCCAGAAACAAACCCCTCCCCCCTCACAGCCACACATGAAACAAACAGTGCATAACATCTCAGATAGGATCCTCACCAAAGCTGAAACCGATGTCCTTTCCAAAGGATTCAACTTTGCAGTCACTCCCAAATACATCCCCACTGAAACCATTATATGCGGAGTTGAAACCAGCCTGACCAACCCCGATGATGCTAACAAAATCAGACTCAAAATCACCAACATCCTCTGCAGCAGCAAGCCACCCAAAAGCAACTTACCCAAAGAGGAACAGACAGCACTACTTAACCTGAAAAAAGACACCAGCATAATAATCCTACCAGCAGACAAGGGCAACGCCACGGTGGTTATGAACAAATCTGACTACCAAACCAAATTAACCAACCTACTCCAAGACCCTGCATACAAGCCCCTAAAAACAGACCCCATCACCTACCTAGAAAAAACCACTAGATCCAAAATAAAAGCCTCCCCCATCAGCGAAGAAATCCAACAAAGAATCGTTCCCAGAGAGAAATCATCCAGATGCCCTAAGCTCTACGGCCTCCCCAAGATACACAAAGAAGGAACCCCACTCAGACCCATAGTCAGCTCCATAGGCTCACCTCTACAAAACCTAGCCAAATTTCTCGCCAAACAACTACAGCCCTATGCAGAATCCATCGCCTCATACATAAAAAACTCATTCCAGTTCATAGATATCATAAAGAAACAAAACTTACAGCCCAGCGACCTACTCGTGAGCTTTGATGTCATATCCCTCTTCACCCAAGTGCCAATCAAAGTAGCCTTGACAGCTATCCAAAACAAATATAACCCCCCCAAGCACATCCTAGATCTGACCAACCACTGCCTATCCAACACATACTTCATCTATAACGGACAAAAATGCAAACAAATAGAAGGAGCACCCATGGGATCACCCCTCTCACCTGTCATTGCCAACCTCTACATGGAACACTTTGAAACCAAGCACTAGAAAAATCTGATCACAAACCCAAACTCTGGCTCAGATACGTAGATGACACCTTCATAATCTGGCCACACGGGAAAGAAAAACTTGACAACTTCCTCACACACCTCAATAGCCTACACCCCAAAATACAGTTCACCATGGAAACAGAAGTTAACAACCAACTTCCCTTCCTAGATGTCTTAGTCTACAAGAAACCCAACGGCTCCCTAGGACAAACCATCTACCAGAAGAAAACACACACAAACCGCTATCTGCACGCACTCTCACACCACCACCCAGCACAGATCAACTCCGTAGCCAAGACACTCATCTCTAGAACAAAACGCTTAGCTGATGAACAACACCTAAAAACCAAACTACACACTCTCACAAATGTACTAACATCCAAAGGATTCCAGAGAAATAAGATTACCAAGCTAATCCAAAAAGAACCCCCCACTAAAATCCAAGACAGAGAACAAGAAAACGGCACAGCCCTCCTCCCATATATAAAAGGCACCACAGACAGAATCAGCAAGATCCTCCACAAACATAACATCAAGACAGCATTCTGCACAAACCAACAAATATCCACCATCCTAAGAAACCCCAAAGACAAAATTGAGTTAGAAAATCAAGGAGTATATGAAATCCCATGCACCGCCTGCCCCACCATATACATCGGAAAAACCAACAGAAGAATAAGTGCACGCATTGAAGAACACAAGAACTCAGTCAAAAAAGAAGAACCAACTTCTTCCCTGGTCCAACACCTTAAAGCCACAGGACATGATATTGACTTTAAAAAGACCAGAACTATCACCAAAACTGAACACTTTAACAACAGAATAATCAGAGAAGCCATCAAGATAGAAAAACGCCCACACTGCATGAACAAACGAGATGATACCTCCCGCCTACCAGCCATTTGGAAACCCACCCTTATTGACAAACGAGTCCCTAATATGAGGAATGACACCAGACCCACACTCACGAGGTCCACACAGGATGTCACCACCACACATCCACCCAGAAAACAGACCCAAACCCACACTGATCAGGAAGCACGACCAAGGACCAGAAGCCAGACCGCAGCTGCAACATTAGCCATTTCAAACCCCTCCAATCCATACATGCAGCAGACAGACACCCACTATGAAGATGTAGCACGACCACAAACACGAAGCCAAACAACAGCAATGCAACTCACCAGCTCAAATCCCCCTGCAACTCAGACTAATCTGAGCACAACCAAGCCCCCACCCAAACAGGACACACCCCCAGCCAATCAGAGCACAAAAACCCCATCCAATCAGAGCACAGCCAAGCTCCCACCCAATCAGTTCAAACCCCACTAGCAGTTAAAAGGAAGAAACAGCTGCAATCACACATTGCTCCCAGAAGCACGGTTGAAGCCTGAAGATGACGAATGAGACTGTTGAACGTCGCCAAGACACCTCAATTTCGTGGAGAAAACCGAATAACCAAAGACCTACATACAAACACCCGCGAAAACCTCAGAAAACATATATATGCATATATATATGTTTATATATATATTATATATATATTTGTTTTCTGAGGTTTTCACGGGTGTTTGTATATAGGTCTTTGGTTGTTCGGGTTTTCTCCCATGTAAAATTGGAAGTGTCTTGGCGATATATATATATATATATATATATGCATACATACATACAGCTAAACTAAGCCACACCCAGATTCCAAGCCATCTCCCCTACTCACAACAGATCCTGTTTCTTAAGGCACCAAACAGTTCCCATTGGCTGCCCCAGCTCATTATTTTTATTTTTATTTTTTTTAAATTTTGTCATAACATCATACATAAACATAAGCATGAAGCAACTTACACACTGGTAATTTTGATCCCTAAGCAGGTCATAAAGGCAAGGAAAGAGCTCCTGTAGTCTCTTGCTTACACTACCACAAAAACTTATTCCAGAACTAAGTTAAATATTTAGCTTCAAGCCATGGATTGGTCTGTTCTCTAGTAGCCTTAGGCATCCATAGAAAATAGCTAAAAATTTGTTAAAGCCACAATTACATTTTGTGAAGATATCCAATTAAACAGTCCTTTTTTAAAAAAAATTTGCAGAAAGATAACCTAGATAACCCTTTTCTATTGCCAAGATATCAATTAAATGTATTTAGTAGCTAGTATTGTGTGCTCAAAGATAAAACCAACTTCCTTTGCCTTCCCAGCTTTTTTTGCTATGCTACCCTTGTTGTGATTTGCAACATCAGGGGTCCTGAAATTTTTTATTTTCTTCTGATCTGTAATAAGACTTCACACTGAGCTCAGAAAGCACTTTAAATGACTCACTATGTCTTAGCAGAGTAAAATTAATTTGTTTTTAAAAAACAAAGATTTTAAGGCAAGGAATCCTTCTTACATCTGCAAATGTATGTGGTATTAGAAAATGAAGAAAAGTGATGGTGCCATTTGTCACAGGATCAGGCAACCTGTCAGGTTCCTCAAATGTCATGGAAGATGGTAAAACAATATAGCTCTTGGATATGGTAGCTTATGTATTAGCATATAATCAAAATGGTGATACACCTGGAACCCAGAAAAATATAGAAATAAAAATACAGTTCTTTCCATTCCAAGTTGGAACGGTATTTATTCTAGATCTGGTACAGTGTTGTGATTGAGTGGTAAAACATGAAGATGTGAAGTCCCCAATTTGAAGCACAACCATAAAAATTGCAACTAGCATGCCACAATTTCTCAGTGATATAACAACATTGATCTATCTTACAAGGATATGTAATTGCCAAGAGCTACTATGTGTGCCATTTAGAAAGACATGTACTTACCTAGTAACTTATAGCCTGAAGTGCTACATTACTGGAAAAGTTGTACCAAGTGATATTGATGAAGTCTACCACTAAATAAAACCAATGTACTTCTTGATTAAGAAACTTGTGCGTATTATTACTGCTGTTTATGGGGCCCTTGGAAGTATTGTATCATATGCTGTTAAATCCCTTAGATCAGGGGTGTCAAACTCACATTGTCAGGGCAGCGTCACATAATGTATCAGGACTTTTTTCTCCTTCGCTAAACCAGGCGTGGGCATGGCCAGCATGTGACGCATCCGGCCCATGGGCCGTGAGTTTGACAGCCCTGCCTTAGAATCTTCCCAAGTGAATATTGAACTAAATCTGGCAACTATCATCCTTCATTTCACCTACCTTCCATTATATTCTCTACCATCACATTTTTTATTTGCAGATATTGCTAACATTAATTGTAGAAATTAGTCATATTTATAGCATGCTCAAGAACTAGATGTAGTACCAGAGCAAAAAAAAAAGTTTATTCACTAAGTTGACTGAGGTAGTATATAAACAAACCATGGCTAGAGAATTGCAAATTAAAGGGAAAGGGAGAAAGCCCATAAAGAAAGCTAATAAGTAATGACAAACACACTAAATCTCTTGTTTCTAAAGAAGCAGTGGGAATTCTAGATAAGAGACTAAGGAGATAAGAAGAAACAAACAGATTTAATCCAGGTAAGATGTAACTATTGTTCACTAGAAATTTTGGAAAATTTGGAACAATAGGCTTGAGTATAATTTCCTTAATTAATTGCTGCTACTGAAATAAAGTGCTGATTGTGTAATTTAAATACTGATGCTCTAATTTATTGTTCTACACTATTTTGTTGAGTTTAAGGGAGCCAGAAGCAAACGCCTATTCACTAGAATCTCTCTCCTTACTCCAAGAGTCATTGCCATTGAAAGTCCTGTGAGTTGTTTCCTTAAAGAGAGAGGAAGGCAAATAGGCAGGCAATCACCAACCCAATCTCTCTGTTGGATTTTTCCCTACATCCAAAGTTGGAACCAATAACACTGATTGTCCTCTGGCTAGGAATCTAGAAAGTTTTAGATTTTTTAAAAAACCCATTATATACTTTATTTTTATTACTACTGATCATATTTAAAACCTGCCTCAGTAGGATTTGAATCCTGAAAGTAGAATCATAATAGTTAATATAAAACAACAACAACAACAACATCATCATCATCATAATAATAATAACAACAACAACAACAACAACAACAACAATAATAATAATAATAATAATAGAGATCAGCTGGTTGAGATTGTTTAAGACTGTTTAAGATTGATTTCACTAGATACAGTAAATGGATACGGAATAAGATACAACTGTATTCAAATGCTGCTTGTAAAAAGAAAAGCATTTGGACCATTTTTAGGGACTGAATGCTATTGGTTTTTAGAACTGTTATATTTAATTTAGACAACATTTACACATAGAGGAACTGTTATCCAAATAAGCATGTATGACATTCAGATAGAGAGACATTCCAACAAGATATAATTTTGGAGCCAAGATAATGTAATTTTTTCCCCCTTTGAACTGCATCTCAAGCAATTTTCTTCTGTTATTCCAGAAAGGAAAGGAAATCCGAGCTGCCCCAATTCCAGCATTTGCTTTAGGTTTTATTTCTGATCCGACAACATACTTTCATAATTTTTCTGAATATAATCTTTTAACCTTGCTACTTTAAAAACAGCCCTGTGTAGAATACATTACCATTGTCTAGTTTAGAATAGAAATATAACATTTGTAGACTTTTGATACAAAGAAGAAAAATTCCTGGATCTTTTTAGGGGAGAGAGAGATACTACTTTGTGGCTAGGAACCTTTACCTACTAGGTTGCAGAAAGAAACATCTCTTACTGAATCTTTCAAGTAGAACAAATCTGATTATCATTTTTATTGGAGCTCACTAGCCTAAGATATTGAGAAAGATTCTCATAAGGAGGCAATGGGAAACTCTTCTATACTATTGCCAAAAAAACCCACAACACAAATAGAACATAGAACTTGGACTCAAGGGAGATGGCTCTTTACTTTTATCAATATATAGTAATTTCACTCTGTTATGTTAAGAAAATAAAATGATTGAAGATAACTTGATGCATTCATACATATATGGATTGTTAGATATGTACCAATCCTTTAAAGTATTGCCAGGTTGGAAAGAGAAGCAGAATTAGCAGCTTCTATAAACTGAGTCTACAAGCCAAGAATATGAATCAATCTTTTTTCATGAAAGTGGCAGTGCCTGATGAAGGTGAGAGATGGATCTTTTTCTTCAAAGTTCTGCTCATCCTCAACAATGAACCTGTCATGGTTTTGTTTTGTTTTTTTGTAGTAAAGTCTTATTGTACAATGTTTCAGTGTCTGGAAAGGAGAAAATATTCTGTTCTGAATATCTCATGTTATACCCTGCATTCATTAATTCATAATTCAAGATTTTAATAGCAATGAATACCAATAAAAATCTGTTACCCCGTGCTTTACTATTACACCTCTAGCTAATCGTTTCACTACTTCTTGAATAATATAAGCTAAGTCTGTCCTTATCCAAGTTTTGGCTAACAGCTGTTTTATAAGCCAGATTTGGTGGGAGGGAAAATCTCCTGGCTACCAACATCATCTTATATAGGTAATTCTCAAAGTGCAATAGTTTGGACTGCAACTTCCATCATTAAGCAATGCAGTTAAATGAGTCATCACATAATTACTTTTTGCCTAATTTTGCTACTTTTTTTGCAACTAGATAAGAGTCAAGACGGGGCTGGATTTGAGTCTCTTGGCAAAGTTTATAATCACTAGAAATTGTACAAGTCTAAAAGCTTTGATTTAAATGTACAAATTACACAAGGCTAGGTCTTCATTACCCAAGCAGGACATTCTAGAGAGTTCTCCTTTGAAAGCCATCATAGAACAAAATAGACTATAAATGTGAATAACTTTGTTCCTAAAACAGACTGAATCAAGGATTAATTATGCCTCCAAAATGAACACTGAAAATAGTACGACTTTAATTAGTCAGCATTCCATTGATGTCAGTGGGTAAAATTTCAACTAAAAAATATTAATGTCGCAAATTTGAATACAGGAAGTCCTCAACTTACAACAATTCATTTAATGGCTGTTCAAAGTTACAACAGCACTGAAAAGAGTGATTTATGACCATTTTTCATAGTTACAACCCTTGTAGCATCCCCAAGATCACGTGATCAAAATTCAGAAACTTGGCAACTGGTTAATACTTATGACCGTTGCTGTATCCCAAGGTCATGTGATCACCTTTTACAACCTTTTGACAAGCAAAGTCAATGGGGAAGCCAGATTCACTTAACTGTGTTACTAACTTAACAACTGCAATGATTCACTTCACAATTGTGGCAAGAAAAATTGTAAAAACTCACTTAACAAATGTATCATTTAATATAAATTTTGGGCTCAATTGTGGTCTCAAGGACTAATTATATTATTTTATAGTTCATCTTCTCTCTATTCAACTCATAGTCCTGCCTGCATTTTACACATAGATTTTCTGCTGTTCTCAAAACAGTTATAGACCACTGACATTTAATGAATGTAAACTCTACTTTGTATATACTTCAATATCGGTTTTAATTTAAGGACTAATATATTATAATAGATCTCTATATGAAACCATAACTAGCATCAGGTTTAGCAGCTCACTATGAATGTTAAATGAAAAGCAATTATACTGTCAGAACAGTTTTAGAATTAAAATTGCTGCCCCAAAGGCAGTGGTGAAATTCACATTTTTTTACTACCGGTTCTGTGGGCGTGGCTTGGTGGGTGTGGCTTGGTAGGGGAAACCTCTATTTCCACCCCACTTCAGAGGAAGGATACTGCAAAATCCCCATTTCCTCTCTGCTCCCGGGGGAAGGATATTGCAAAATCTTCATTCCTACCCCACACTGGGACCAGCCAGAGGTGGTATTTGCCGGTTCTCCGAACTACTCAAAATTTCTGCTACCGGTTCTCCAGAACCTGTCAGAACCTGCTGGATTTCACCCCTGCCCAAAGGTGCTTTTTCAAAAGGCAACTGGACTTTGTTTTTCCTTGAAGAATTTTCACTTGTCATCCAAGAAGCTTCTTCAGTTCTGACTGAATGGTAGAGTATGGAAGGATTTATATTCCTTGCAGTCATCTGGTAGTTAGGACTCATTCTGAGAATCAGAGGTTTATCTGGTCACCTGAATAGTGCAAATGGGTATGGAACCTTCTTGGAACTGTTGAAAGGACTGTGTTGTATTGCTTTCATCCTCCACCATTCAGTCAGAACTGAAGAAGCTTCTTGGTTGAGAAGCAAAACGTCTTCAAGGAAAAACAAAGTCCATTTGCCTTTTGAAAAAACACCTTTGGGAAACAATCACCTGGATGACTGAGAATCTCCATAAACAATTAAAATTGCTATGATTTCTCCAGGGTACAATGTATACATTTAGTATGGATGAGAACTAAATCATATTTTTTTAAAAATCATTTGGCTTTCCCTCTTCATTCTCATCAATCTTGCTGCTCATAATTTTGATAATAAATTGGCCAACTCAGTTGTATTAAATTCTCAGGTGTTCAGCCCTTAATGCAGAGATGAGGGGTCTTGTTTGTGTATGTATCATTAGTTGAATCAATAACAACAATATGATCACTGGATTCTTACATATTCCCATGTACGCTCTATCTAAGCTAATACCATAATACTTGCTAAAGTAGAATCAGATTGTAATCCATTTAATTTCATACAGAGGGAGAAAAACAAATGTGTTGTCAAAAGGAAGAACCCTTTAAAAATAAATTAAGTCATTAGTTTGCCATATCTGGCTATTGCAAAATATTCTGATTCTTTCTAAAACTTACTGTGGTTATCATTTGTTGATATTTAAAACTGTTAAACCACTCTTCCAAACATGCTGCTCAAGAAAATAAATAATGAACCAAAGCCTATAATTTTGAGAGGCAACATCTTGCTCTCTATTTCACTGTTTCCAAGACAGTTTCAAAAATTATGTAGTGTGAAATTTGAGCCAAATAAAAACCAAGTTTTTTATTGTTTGTAATTTTTTTTATCTTCACACAATGTTTAAAGAAACAGATAAATCAATAATTCTAGAAGTTATCCTTGCTAGACATAAGGTTTTTTTGAAAAATGCAATAATGATCTTAAGAATTTTCAAGCGCTTATGTGCCTGATTTGTCTTAATCGGTGAATATAGTTATCAATGGCAGCTGTCCAAAAAAGCATTCTGAAGCCTAATTACTCATCAGGCCTTCATTTCTCAAATTTATCTGGCTTGTTCTCACATCCCAAAACACACACACACTTTTTCTGGATGCAAAAAAGAAAGGAATCTGACCACATCAAATGCTTCATAACTCTAACATTGTTTAGGACAGAGAAATTATGAAGAACAGAAAGGAAATGGCATTTAGCACTGGATTTCAGTTCTTTTAATCTCAGTGCTAATCTCGTAGAAGAAAACAGCAGTTTCATTAGCAAATATGGGAACAAACAAGAAGATACAAAGGCTTTTTTAGTGACTTTAGGGTAAGAAGGGGGTTTTTGAGTTCTGGAGGGTTGAAGAATTTATTCAAAGGCTTGAATTCAAATTTTCCATTTAACATCACTGCAGGATTAATTTGAACTTGAAGTAGTTGTTGAAGAATTAATAATGGCTTTTGCTGATATAGTCCAAATCTTCTTTCTCATTTTTCTCCTATACACTTATATATCGTTGTCTAAATTTCTGAATGGAATTAAGCTGGCAATAAAAATATATCATTATTTTTTTTTTTAAATGAATTTTCCCTTTTTCCTAGAGAACTTTTCAGTTAATTTTTCTGTCCAAAGTTCCCGCCAGTCGTTTTGTCCATATCCTTCTACACACAAATGCTCTAAAATAATTAAGAGAATGGAATAATCACCAGTGAAGACATACATTCCACAGTGCAGTTGTCAGTTGTAAATACAGATTCCTATTGTACTCTAATGATCCATCATTAATCCATTACAGCTAATTGGGCATTGCTCATATTTCTGCACATATATTCTCAGAGGCCTGATAGTCTCAATTATAAAGCAATCCTGGTTCTAGCAGTTTGAGGTTTTTTCACAGCAGTTGCAGACAAAGAGCTATTTTCTTGTGTAATAGTTCATCAATTAAGTGCTCCTTAACAAACCCATCGTCTGATAGAGCCAGCCTTTGGGGTACTTTAAAGCCCACTTGCCAAAGAGGGGGAGCACCTCTGCATTCAGCAATGTAGGGATACATCCAGAAGTAATTGGCACCTACTCAATTAACCATCTAGCCGCAGTCCTTTTTCCTTGCAAAAGGACAGGCAAGAGGAATAGGGTGAGCAGGGAGGCAGCACGCTGATGAATAACTGGAGACAGGCGCAGATAGACAGCTGTGACAGAAGAGATGCCAAACCAGAATCAGACAAGGAGGAGCTGACCTGCTGATCAATCTTGGAAACCCTCATATCCAACTACAGTCCTGCTTCTCAGTAAAATGCCAGAAGAAACATGAGCACCACATTAATGATGATGAGAAAAAGCAGAATGACAAACACCACCACACGTTGAGTGTCCGGGTTCATATTGCACCGGAGGAATGTGTGAAGAGCACTCCATTGGTGTCTGCTCTGATTAGATCCCTTCGCCATGCTGGCTCTAGAAAAACAGTATTTTAGCAGCTTAACAGCACTGTCTCTGGAAAGAAAGCCAAGGAAGGGGGGGTACAAACAATGGAGTCATTCTTTCAGAAAGCAAAACTTAATCAATTTCCTACAACCATCATTATTATCAACTTTCAAGCATAATGCATGCACATGCTGGAACGGTGTTCTTCCCTTTCCAAGAAATTCTTATCTTTGTTTTATCTCAGCAAATCATCAGCTTTTCATTTTATCTTCCAGAAAAGAGCTGCCTCATTGCATTAGCTGAGTGAAGCTCCTGTAGCAGGAAGCCTCTGTGTGCTGAAACTCAGCAGTGAGACTGGCTTCCCAAAGAGCTTGTCAGCTATTTGCTAAGCACTGTAGCTAGGATACAGGCAATCCTTAGCAACTAGAAAAAGGATGGGCATGAAGCTTTCAGGGCCGAGCTGCAGAAATGGATGTGATGAATCATCCTCACAATATATCTACATATATACGCACATTAGATATACATTAATTACGTAGATAGCTGGAAATATATTGTAGCTAAAATAATGAGAAGCCTTTGGTTCTTTAATGCAATTAATTAAATTTCTATACCACCCATCTCACTGATACAGCAACTCGGGCAAATTACAATATAATAAAAAGTTTCAAAATGTTAAAAGCAATTAAAATTAGAAAAATTGATTAGAAAAAAAAGTTTACAAAATCAATATGGTGGGCAGTTTCAAGGTGAGAATCTTCTTTATCCTGTCAGCCACCTCCAACATAGTAGGACCCTGTGGGGTCTCATGCCAAGTAGCAGAATTCAAGTTTTTAGGCTCTCCCAGAGGGGCCTGGGTACGGGGAAGATCTCACCTCCGACAGGCAAATATTCCAGAAGGCAGGACCATAGAAGAAAAGGCTCTTGTCTTGGATCCTGCAAGTTAAAATTCTTTGGCCAATGAGATCTCTTTCGACTGGAATGAGTGAGATGGCTTAGTCCCATCAAGGTGAGATGGCTCTTCTGATATCCTGGACCAATGCCATAAACGGCATTAAAAGTAATGTCCAATACCATGAATTGGACCTGGAAGCAAACTGGCAACCATCATCACATATGCTACCTAAGTGGCTTCCAGAACTGTCCACACAGCTGCATTCTGTACTGTAATATGGAATTATGGTATGAATACTCATGAATTACACTTCATCCATTGATTACAATTAGATCTATCTAATTAAGTGGATCATCTTCTTCAAGAGTTTAACATTAGGTAAGGGTTCTACTTACCTTTACTACCAGTTCGCAATGGGATCTCATGCGCAAAAGCTTCCTGATGATGTCGGGATCAGAGCCTACCCCTGGTTTTACTACCGGTTCACAAGAACCGGTATGATCCGGGGGCAACCCACCATTGCTTACTGGTTGTAATTGTTTAATCAGTTCTTCTGATTTATGATATAATATTTCCCAATTTGCTCTACTAGAATCTCATGAGAGTTTTGTCAAGTGCTTTAAAAAAATCAGTGTACAATATGTCCATAGCATTTTTATGGTTTATTAAACCAATCACTCTGTCAAGAAAAGATTTCAAGTTCATTTGGAATGTCTTGTTCTTAAGAAATGCATACTAGCTACCAATAATGCATTGCTTTCACAAACTGACTGTTTAACAATAACAAAATTTTGCTTGATATTAAAACCAAACTAATTAATTGGCAGTTATTCAGTTCCACAGAAAACCTTTTCTCTTCTCCTCTCCTCTGACATTACATCCATCTCATGATTCTTCAAAGATCAGAGAAAGAATTCCCAAGATGATATCTGCAGGCTTTCTCAAGTCCCTCAAATATAATTACTTTAGCTTTGAAGACAAACTCGTTCATGCAAGCTGCAGTAGATGCTCCCTAATCATTTATTTATCTTGAATTGCCACTCCCCCTTTTGACAATTGTTTTGCTTAAGTTAATTTACGCAAAAGTTGTTTTGAACAAAGTTTCTTTTGTGGAAGAAAAGGCAATGTGGGAATTGAAGAATTCTAACCTCTGCCAATGTCCTATTATTATCCTATCACATACTCTTAGCAGACACCAGCCTTTCCTCTTTCTTTTTTTTTACTACTGATGCAGTAAAAATCATTTTTACACTTTTAGCTTTCCTTGAAAGCCTATATTTCCTTTTATGCTTTAGGATTTTTTCCACTTTATTATAAGCTACTTGGTGGTATACATTTGCCTTTTAACTCTTAGCTAAGTTAAAAGTTCCCTCTGCAAACACAAGTTTCCTGTTCTTCTTGGAAAGTGTGTCATGTACTTCCAGTATCATTTCTCAGAAGTGGTCAATCCTCCTATACTCTCATTAATCTGAGATTATCAGGGGGTCCCCACCTAGTATTTCTCAAAGCTTGATGAAATTGACTCTCCTGGAAACTAATGTGCATGCTTAAATTTATTTTGAATGGAAACCTGCTCCTATACATTTTAAAATGCTAAACACATGCCTGTTTATATTGACAAATACAATTTGTGATGCAGAACTGAAAACCTGGTTTGTCATTTGGGATGTGGTCCACCATCAAATAAAACTTATTTAAGATATACAAGCTTTCAAAAGGTATTTCATTGTCAGCAGTGGTAGGATTCAAATTTTTTTACTATCGGTTCAGTGGACGTGGCTTGGTGAGCGTAGCATGGCTTGGTGGATGTGGCTTAGTGGACATGGCAGGGGAAGGATGCTGTAAAATCTCCATTCCCACCCCACTCCAGGGGAAGGTTACTGCAAAATCCCCATTTCCTTCCGATCAGCTGGGACTCGGGAGGCAGAGAATAGATGGGGGTGGAGCCCCCATAAATATCAGAGGTGGTATTTACTGATTCTCTGAACTACTCAAAATTTCCACTACCGGTTCTCCAGAACTGGTCAGAACCTGCTGAATACCACCTCTGATTGTCAGTAAGAAGTAAAACCCACTGAACTTCAGTAAGCCCTTTCTTTACTAAATAATAATAAGATCATACTACAATGTTCATGCTAGGATGGGTTCATTTTCTGTTTTAATCAAAAATGAGAAAATTCACAGAGACTTCCTACCTCTTCATAAAAGGAGTCATTTGTGAGAATTCAACCTTAAATGAGACAGCAAGTGTTACCTTGTCAGAAAAGAAATGTTTGAAAGTTGACAGTGTGATAGAAAAGTCACTGGGTATGAATCAGACTCCAAATAATTACTTTTCTGAAATGTGTTGCATTGTCACTGAAATCCAAAAGCAGTTTATGCTGTACAGTATGTTAACAGAGAAAGGGGATATAAAACCTTTGGTATTACAGTTCTATCACCCCACTGCTGGCCATTGGCCTCCAAAGTCCCTCAAACAGTTGTTGTTTTTGTTGTTTGCTTTAATAGAAGAAATATTGGTTTATTATATTAATATTATATTAAAATTAATTATATTAATTTTAATTGAAATTCATACTAGGCCGGAAGCTTCCCTGCTGCCACTTTCTCATGTGTGGGAAAATAGGAGGGGCCCATTAGACACAATAACATTCTTCCTGCCGGTCAAGGGCAGGCCGGTCCTGCAGCTGGAGAAGGAGTGGACGGAGTGATGTATTGAGATGAGACGATTGGCGATTGGCGCATGTAATCGGCAGAAGAATCAGGGGTTGGGTTTGGAGTTGTGATTTACTGAGGGAAAACAGGGATCTCTCAGATTCGGATTTTCCCAGATGTGCCAGTTTACCTATCCAAGTAAAAGAATTTTGAAAGATGCCTGCTTCAGAGTCTTTACTTGGGGAAGGGGTTTTTTGGAACCCTGAAAGTAGTGGTTAAACCATCAGGCTAGAAACCAGGAGACCAAGTTCTAGTCCCACCTTAGGCACATAGTTAGCTGGATGACCTTGATCTCTCTCAGCCCTAAGAAGGAGGCAATGGCAAACCACTTCCAAAAACCTTGCCAAGAAAACTGCAGACTAGTCCATGCAGCTATCATGAGCAAAAAACAAACTCAACTAGACTCAAAGCTGTCTGTTTGGCTGTGTGTGTCTATATTTCTTTAGCAATTTAGTAGGTTAGGTTTTCTCTAGAATGTACATCCTATTTTAGTTTATCTTAATTTGTATAATCTTGTATTAAAAAAATATTTTACCTTCTACACAACTCTGTAAGTTTTTTTTAAAAAAATGAATACAATTTAATAAAAAATATTATGATATATATAACCAGACAGCAAATGAGATTCTTCTGTGAAGTCAACATGTTTGTTGTCAACCTGAGGGATGTGTTTGTAGAAATTAACCTCATCACTGGACAATCTACATGAATATTAAAAAGCAAAATCCACTGCTATTGGCAGCTGCTCCTGCTAGTTCTGCAAAATAATAAACACCCTTCATTAGAAGTAGAGCAGCAGTTAAGGTTTTATTTGTACAAAATCCTTTGTTACAAATTAATTTTTGATCTTAAAATAACTGCATATGTCTGAGTGATTATAAATAGTTTCACAGCATACTTTCAATAGGCCAACTGCTCAGCACAGACCAGGTTTTCATGGTACAGCTGCCTTGGTAAATTTATGCAGAAGGCAAGCACCGTCTTTGTATACCAAAGGTTTTTGAATGAGTAGCCAATGGAAGAAAGAGATAATCTTCCATCCTGCAACTAATTTTACTAAATCAGCTGGGCAGCATCTATTTTTTTTAAATTTACTTTCAAGCTGCTCAGAAGGACAAAATGGTAAACTATGGGCTATAAATCAATTTTCCTGAAATACTGTCAATATTTCAAAATGTCCGGTAAAAAACAACCACCTTATGTTTGATACTATCTCCACACAAGAACTAGCAATGGAAAAATTTGATTTCAGAAAGATAGGCCAGAATGTGTGCTTGCTCCACCTTATTCAAAGAGACCTAGGAGGCAAAAAAGCAGAAAGTTTGCAAGTATTTGCTGGTGAATTGTCTCATGAAGAGCAGTTGTAGACTTGCATCTTACTTTCCTTACTGACACATCCCTCACTGCTAGGACAATGTCAGAATTCTTTCTCAATGAAATAGAACTAGATGGCATGTTTTAGCCACTATTGGAAACCAAGCCAAGGCCTCTGGGTTTTTGGCTTTAGCACAATATATGCATTCAGCCACTGTGATTTATAAACCATGGATTATGTTAGGACTAAATGTAAACCAGATCACTGTAGCTTGTTCAAAAAAATACCACGACTTACAGGATTCATATTCATATCCCTCACATCCAGGACATAAACTTTTTCAACTCCTACCCTCAAAACAACGCTATAGAGCACTGCATAACAGAACAACTAGACACAAGAACAGTTTTTTCCCGAAGGCCATCACTCTGCTAAACAAATAATTCCCTCAACACTGTCAAACTATCTACTAAATCTGCACTACTATTAATCTTTTCATCGTTCCCATCACCAATCTTTCCACTTATGACTGTATGACTGTAACTTTGTTGCTGGCAATCCTTATGATTTATATTGATATATTGACCATCATTTGTGTTGTAAATGTTGTACCTGGATGAACGTATCTTTTCTTTTATGTACACTGAGAGCATATGCACCAAGACAAATTCCTTGTGTGTCCAATCACACTTGGCCAATATAAATTCTATTCTATTCTATTCTATTCTATTCTATTCTATTCTATTCTATTCTATTCTATACTATTCTATTCTATTCTATTCTATTCTATTAATCTCCTGTTTATAAATGCTCAGAAAATCAGAGAAATATGGCTTGTGCTCATAAAATCTCTAGGTAATATCACAAGAATTTTTGTTATTTTCCTTTTATAAGAAGCAAAAATGACTTAATGCACAGGCTATGTATAAGATTCCCAGTTCATTTTCTGAAGGTACATCTTAATTCTTTCTAAGGGACAGTTAAACACCTTAGCACCTTTTTTGAAGTAAATCTTGCATCAGAAAATATCAAAGTGTTTCGAACTCTTTACCACACATGTGCTGGATTAAATCATACTCACGATAGTCCAGTCAGTAAATTCAAAACAGGCTATTAATTAGAGATGACCGTGATGATCATGAAAAAATCATTTTAGGTCAGCAAAATGGTAAGTTTACTGGTTGACTCATATTGTCTTAAAGACTGACTTTCCTCTGCTTGCCAATCCAGGAATAAGGTCATAAACTGAGACTTTTTTTCTAAACTCCTCCCAGAGAGATGAGTTAGATAGACTATAAAATATCCTTTTTTGAAAAGTTATCTGTTACCTACTTTACATGGCAGCAATTTGTCTCCTAGTGATCTTTCATTCCAACCTTCCAAAAAGTTAAAAACAAATCAAATCAAAAAATGTTCATGTCACTTCCACTAATCATGAGATATGGTTCCTGCAATTCTTCAGAATATAAGGAAGCCAAATGTGGCCCTTGACTCCTTTGAACTTAACTTCTTGATCTAAATGGATGATACTTCATTATTAAAATAACTACTTTATAATTGTTGACATGGGCCCACTGGCAAGTTAGACATTTATTGCTTTAGCAACGTGGAACCCTTCTCTCCTGGGAAGTGTTTTAAGCATTGTTACTAAGTATTATCTTTTTGAAATGTTAATGATATTGGTCTATACTTTTAAGCTGCAATTTTAAGTCCTGCCATGAGAAAAGATAAATGTGTTATTAGAAAATGCACTAAACATTAAATGTGTTTTATTTGCCTTAGTTACCAAGAGCTGCAGTACCTCATTAATAGCGAGTTGTTCTCCTCCACCACCTGGGTGGCCATAGCGATGACTTGAACTTCGGAAATCTTCATATAAATCCTCTTCACTCCCAATGTCATCACTGGTTTTCTCTAGTGATCCATCAGCAATTACTAAAATGACAAATAAAAACATATACATAGGTATGTTTGTTTAAGAATATTGGCTAAATCAGGATGAATTCATGAACTATAAATAATCAGTCTATACATTTTTAAAGTTTAATTAAAAAAACAAACAGAGTTATAATTTTAGGGCTATGAAATGCTTTAGATGTGAAGGCAAAAATGTTTCAAAGCATGTGCTCTGTCACAATAGAATCCCAGGAAAAGACACTTTTGTCTTCAGGAGTTGCAGAATCCAGCATTTCCCTATCAATAATTTATAAACAGATATAACAGAACTATTTTACAGAGGTCTGGTGAGGAAAGTGCATTAGCTAGTACTCCTTGGAAAAAGAATAAAAATTTGGAATCTATTATAACATATTATGCATCTTCTTATAATAAATTAATTTCTTCTAAGGATACTTCTGCTTCAGCAACATTTTACCCCAATCCCACATATAACAGCTTGAAACCAGACATAATTATATTCCCATCTGCCAATCTCAAAATGCAGAGAATGTACAACATCCTGAACAATCAGTGATAATTTCTCCCCGACCACCACCACCATCCCAACCAATGATAGAATACAAAGACCTATTTCTGACTGGAAAAATATCCTATTATAAAATAAACTGCAACTGAACTTCTCCCTTGTCTATTTTTCAGCATATGTGTCGGTGTGCAATCAGGTGATTTGTAAAAAAAAAAATTAAGAAGTTGTTATAGAATAGAATAGATAGAAAAATAAAATAACAGAGTTGGAAGGGACCTTGGAGGTCTTCTAGTCCAACCCCCTGCTTAGGCAAGAAACCCTACACCACTTCAGACAAATGGTTATCTAATCTCTTCTTTAAAACTTTCAGTGTTGGAGCATTTACAACTTCTGGAGGCAAGTTGTCCCACTGATTAATTGTTCTAACTGCCAGGAAATTTCTCTTTAGTTCTAAGTTGCTTCTCCCCTTGATTAGTTTCCACCCATTGCTTCTTGTTCTAACCTCAGGTGCTTTTGAGAATAGCTTGACTCTCTCTTCTTTGTGGCAACCCCTGAGATATCGAACACTGCTATCATGTCACCCCCTAGTCCTTCTTTTCATAAGATTAAACATATCGACTTCTGGTGGCGCTGTTGGCGTTGAAGACGATCCTTCGGATCGCCAGCCCTGTGATCACGTTAAAAACCACTTGGACAACGCAAAACGGCTGTCTGATGGTTTGGAAACCTTTCCCTCGGGAGAAGAGGGAAAGGAGAGCAGTCGGGCAAGGGTAGAGCTCCCCGAAAGCCCCTGGAATAAAGCCAGGGGCTTGGAGGGTGTGAGCTCCCTAGAAGCCTGACGGAGCTCCGGATCCAGGATGCTTCTGCTTAAGCAGAACAAGATGCCGCGACCACTTCTGTGTCTAATATTAGTTTAACCTGATCCCAATGCAGACGGAGCAAAAACAGGAGCGCTGGCAATTGTAACTGCAAGTACCAAACCATAACTTCGTTTCTACATTGTTTTTGAATCAACTTAAGAAGAACAAAGGAAATGGTGCCTGTAATGTAATAGGGTGTGAAAGTGAAAGTTAAGGAACTGCTTGTTAATGCTGTTAGCGCTCTCAGCGCTGTTTAAGGCTGCTGGATTTTACATTGAATTGGAGAGGCTTAAAAGTGGAAACTGAAACCCTGATAGACTGACTTATTTAACTTAATTACTGTGTTTTTGAAGAAGCAAGGAGAATTGGATTTATTGGAGTTATCTAAGTATACTTAGAGGAAGATGGCCTCTAAGCAATTAAAGCCTGGAGTTTCTAAAAGTGCTGGAGGTTCTCCAGCTCATACAGCTAACCCACAAGCATTAAATCTGGAAGCCTTACAAGAATCTCTGAAGGAATTTTTAAAAGAATCAGCAGAGCAAGCTTTAAAACTTCAAACTGCTATTATGGAAGAAAAACTTAAAGAAATAGCAGAGGAGATAGCAGTTCTCAGTAAAGAAATAAGAGAAGATATAGTGTCTGCATTTCAAGGTATGGTAAATAATCCAGATGGATGATCCAGATGGATGAAAGGTTGGAAGAAATTAATCAATCTATTTTGAATTTGGAAAATAAAATGGAGGAGTTCCAAACCAAGGTGGACAGAGCAGATGATGAAGTGGTTTTGTTACAATATAGATCGATGGAGTTTGCCCTGAGAGTGAGAGGATTGAAAGAAAATAAACAAGAGGATTTAAAAGAGATTTTTTCAGAGGCTTTTGCACAATTGACTGGAGAGCAACCAATAGACCTTTTATTCCAAATTGATAAAATCTATCGTGTCAACTCCTGGGCTGCTAGACAGAGACTATTACCAAGAGACATTGTGATCTATTTTACAACCAGGAGGATTAGAAATGAAATTTTACAAGCCTCCTACAAAAATAAAATCCAGATAGCAGAACAAGAATTATTAGTGTTGAAAGAAATTCCTCCTAAAATGTTAAGAAACAGAAGAGTTTACTTTCTTGGTGAATGAACTCAGAAATTGACAGATACAATTTAGATGGGATGTTCCAACTGGATTGATATTATTTTACACAGGAGAAAGATATTCCTTAATACAGTTTGGAAGGCAAGAGATTGCTATACTAATGTTTTAAAGGCTGGAAGTCCACCATCACCAGATGTTAGGAGAAGAACAGAAGCAGAGATGGCAAAAAAGTCTGAGAAGGAAGGAAAGCAGATACAAGCACAAGCGGAAGCTGCAATTACTGAAGAAGATTTATCGCAAACTTTGGGTACTCCCCAAATTCCAGAATTAATGGGAAAAATAGAAGATGCAAAAGAACAAATATTGACCAGAGCAGCTATTAAACGTAAAGAACAAGAAAAGATGCAACAATCTCAAGCAAAAATTCAAGAAATTACTAAAACCGAAGCTGTGGGAGGAGCCAGGCCGAAGAGAAAGATGCAGGAAGATTTCCAGCAGATGCTCCAGAAGCTTCAAGGTGCCAAGAATGGCAACTAGATTCTTAACTTGGAATGTCAATGGCTTAAATTCACCACAAAAAAGAAAAAAAATATTTCATTATTTGAAACAATTTAAAAATGATGTAATTTGTTTGCAGGAAACACATATTAGAATATCAGATCAAAAATATTTGATAAATTCAATATTAGGTACACATTTCGTCGCATCGGCCTCAGAGAAGAAGAATAGTATAGTTATATACCTAAAGAAAGAACTAATAGCTAAATTAGTTGAGGCAGATGCTCAAGGAAGATACATTGCAATTGAACTTCTAATAGAGGGGAAGAGAACACTTCTAATTGGAGTATACGCACCTAATCAACAGCAAGAAAATTTTTACAAATTTTTGCATACCAAAATAATACAGTGGAATTATAAATCGTTTATATTAATGGCAGATTGGAATGTATTGGATACGCGAAAAGATAAAAAAGTACTTTTCGAAATATTTCAAATTGTGAGAAATTGCCTAAAGCTTTTTTTGATATGATGGAAGATTTGGAGCTGAGAGATATTTGGCGAGAATGGAATGTTGAAGAAAAAGACTTCACTTTTTTTTCTGATAGATATCAATCCTTTTCTAGGATTGATTTTATACTAATTTCTACTGATTTTCTTTTCAGGGTAAAGAAGACGAAGATATGTTCAAGAACTTTGACTGATCATAGTCTGGTATGGATGGAATTTGATCAGGAAAAGGGAGTTAAGAGATCCTGGAGATTAAATGAAAATTTGTTTAGATATGAAGAAAATGTAAAGGGATGGCTTCCGGTGGCTCCGCTTCATTAATGGCGGTCTATTTTAGCCCGCCAGTTCTGTGTGATTCTGTAGAGCTGTTTAGACAGCGTTAATTTGCTGTCAACAGCTTGTATATCTCTACCCTTGGGCAAAGAGGGGGAGGTGAGCATTCGGGCTGAAGTAGAGCCCCCAAGGAAAGCCCCAGGAAGATTTCTGGTGGTTTGTTGGGAACGCTCTTTCTATAGCTCGAAAAAAGCTCCAGAATCCAGAACGCTTCTGCAAATGGCAGAACAAAACACAGCGTCCATCTCCGTGACTGATGGATTACTGAAGGATTGTTAACACAGACAGAGCCGAAAACAGGAGTGCTGACATTTGATTGTAAGATGATTTTAACTCCCTGACAGAGAAGGTATTCATATTCAAGAGTGGAGATGATGAAAGATAGCGTTTTGTGTATTGAAAGTGAAAGCTAAGCTAAGCAAAAGCTAAGGAAATGCTTATTACAATTGCTGGCGTGGAACCTTTAAGAAAAATATAACAAGATATTTTTTTAAAAAAATGGAATTTTTTTAAAAAAATCTTTTTTTTATTATCTTTTTCTTACAGTGTTTAAGAAGAAAAGCTTATTGAAATTATTTTTTTCTTTTTTTCTTTTTTTCTCTTTTTTTCTTCTTCTTGATATTACTTAGTTTTAAAATGGCCTTTAAGCAAAGAGATTTAACCACTTCTAAAATATTGGAAATTTCTTCACTTCAGATACGGAAATTGAAAGAAGATATTAAAGACAGTCTAAGGAATTTTTTACAGGAGCTTATGGAGGCTCATCTTTCAGAAATAGATCAAAAATTTAATGAAATGGAGAAAGAAATACTGGATTTTAAAGATATGGTGGAAGAGCAGAGGAGGGAGATGAAAAAATTAAAGGAATCAATTACCCCATTATTGTTATCTAGTATTCAGACAGAAGAAAGACTGGATGAACTTAACCAAATTAATTTAGATTTGCAAAGGAAAATAGATGAAGTTCAAATTAATTTGAATTTAGAAAATAAAATAGATGATATTCAGGTTAAGGTAGATAAGGCAGATGAAGAAAGGGTTATATTACAATATAAATTAATGGAATATGCTATAAGGGTAAGGGGTTTAAGAGAATATAAAGAGGAAAATTTGAAAGAGATTTTTATTCAGGCCTTTGCTCAGATAGAGGGAGTGGAACCAGAAGATTTTGAAGTTAATATTGAAAAAGATTTCGTGTTAATTCTTGGTTGGCAAGGCAGAAATGTTTACCGAGAGATGTGGTTATTTATTTTACAAATAAGATTAGATATGGAATTTTGCAAGCATTTTATAAAAATAAATTTCAAATATTAGGACAAGATATAATAATGATGAAGGAAATTCCTCCTAAAATGTTAAGAAAGAGAAAAGAATTTGCCTTTTTAGTGGATGAGCTTAAGAAACATCAGATATATTTTAGATGGGAGGTTCCAGCTGGTTTAACAGTGAATTATAAAGGAAGAAAGTATTTTCTCAATACAGTTTGTAAAGCACGAGATTTCTACACTAATGTATTAAAGATTGGGAACTCTTTATTAATAGATGTTAAGTTGAATGGTGAATAGATGGTGGAAAATGTGTAAGACAGAAGAAGGGGAAGGAGAATGTTTAATTCTATTATATATGATTATGATTAATTTTTGTAAATGATTTATTTTGGATATAAAGGTGTAATTTTAGGGGTACTATTTGATATATTTCAGGTATAAAGGAATAGGAAGATGGAATATTGTTTAACTTTGGAGGATAGAATAGAATAGAATAAAATAGAATTTTATTGGCCAAGTGTGATTGGACACACAAGGAATTTGTCTTGGTGCATATGCTCTCAGTCTACATAAAAGAAAGATACGTTCATCAAGGTACAACATTTACAACACAATTGATGGTCAATATATCAATATAAATCATAAGGATTGCCAGCAACAAGTTATAGTCATACAGTCATAAGTGGAAAGAGATTGGTGGTGGGAACTATGAAACGATTAATAGTAGTGCAGATTCAGTAAATAGTCTGACAGTGTTGAGGGAATTATTTGTTTAGCAAAGTGATGGCCTTCGGGAAAAAACTGTTCTTGTGTCTAGTTGTTCTGGTGTGCAGTGCTCTATAGCGTCGTTTTGAGGGTAGGAGTTGAAACAGTTTATGTCCAGGATGCGAGGGATCTGCAAATATTTTCACGGCCCTCTTCTTGATTCGTGCAGTATACAGGTCCTCAATGGAAGGCAGGTTGGTAGCAATTATTTTTTCTGCAGTTCTAATTATCCTCTGAAGTCTGTGTTTTTCTTGTTGGGTTGCAGAACCGAACCAGACAGTTATAGAGGTGCAAATGACAGACTCAATAATTCCTCTGTAGAACTGGATCAGCAGCTCCTTGGGCAGTTTGAGCTTACTGAGTTGGCGCAGAAAGAACATTCTTTGTTGTCCTTTTTAAATGATGTTTTTGATGTTAGCTGTCCATTTGAGATCTTGCGATATGATAGAACCCAGAAATTTGAAGGTTTCTACTGTTGATACTGTGTTGTCAAGTATTGTGAGAGGTGGAAGTATGGAAGGGTTTCTCCTAAAGTCTACCACCATTTCTACAGTTTTGAGTGTGTTCAGTTCCAGATTGTTTTGGTTGCACCACAAGGCTAGTCATTCGACCTCTTGTCTATATGTGGATTCGTCATTGTCTCGAATGAGACCAATCACTGTTGTGTCATCTGCGAACTTCAGTAGCTTAACAGATGGATCATTGGAGATGCAGACATTGGTATACAGAGAGAAGAGAAGTGGGGAGAGCACACAGCCTTGGGGGGCTCCTGTGCTAATTGTACAGGTATTTGATGTGATCTTGCTTAGCTTCACCTGCTGCTTCCTGTTTGTTAGGAAGCTTGTGATCCACTTACAAGTCTGTTCCGGTAGATAGTAAAATTTAGGAATTTGGATTAAATATTATATTTAAGAGATGGATGTAATGTTGTTATGGCTAAGTAGAATTTAATTGTTATAATAGATATATTTTGGATAAGTTATAGGTGTAATTTTAATAATGTTATTTGATATAAGCAAGGTAAAGTGAAGATTTTAATTATTATAATTGATATATTGGATATTTGTAATATTATTTGATGTATATAAATGTCAAATGTGAAAAGATGGACTATTGTTTACCCTTGAAGGTTGGACAGAAAAATTTAAGAAATTAAGTTGGAAATATAAACTATTTTTGAGAGACTGCTTAAGGAAGAAAGACATTTTAGAAGAACCCTTGGTGAATATTGGAAGATGGAACGTTGTTTTGATATTGATTGATGAAGGTTGGATATTAAAAACTATGTACTTTATTCAAGAACAAACACTAACACAATCGGAAATTTCTGAGAACTCTAGGAGTGGAATGGTCTGATATATAATGGATTGGAAGAAATGTATTTTCTTTGTTTCTGGAAGGGGAGTTGAGGTTTTAAGGAGTGACTATGAATTATGATTTGTGTTATATTTTAATTTTTGTTGTTAGTTTTATACCCTGTATTCGGTTCTGGGAAGTCCTGGGGGGGGGGGAGGAAGGGGAAGGGAGGGGGAGGGGGGATGAGGGTAGAAAATGGATTGATGGTTAATGTACAAAGATGTTTGAAGAAGTATAACTAATGTAAGATCGGAGCTGCCTGGCTACCACTTCAGAATGACGGGAAAGAAGGAAGTAGAAGAGAGAAGGAGGTAGGAAAGAGAAGAGAAGGAAGAGGAAAGGAAGGAAGAGGGATAGAAGAGGGAGAAGAAAGGAGTAGGGAGGAAGGAGGAGAGGATGTAGATAAGAGAGGGGGAGGATGGTTGTGGAAAGTAGAAGAAGGTAGAGAAGGGAAGAGAGTTAAAGGAAGGGGGTGGTGACCGGGCAGATCCGATTAATTGTATATGATGGTACATTAAATAGGTTATTGGATATGAATGTTAAAATAAAACTTTTTTTTAAAAAAATGAAAAGGAATGTAAAAGACAAATGACAGAGTTTTTTGTTATGAATAGGAATAAGGGTACACTGATAGGAATGGTTTGGGATGCAAGTAAAGCATATATGAGGGGTATTTTAATATATATGAATAATAAATATAGATTTAAACAACAGAAGAAGCGCAGGGATTTAGAAGAGGAAATAAAAAAGAAAGAACAATTACTTATACTTAATCCAGAAGATAAAAAAGTTAAAGAGACAATAAATATATTACGAGGGCATTTTAATATGCTGATAGCAGATCAGGTAGCAATTAATCTACAATATGTCAAGCATAATACATTTTGTAATGCCAACAAACTAGGTAGGTGGCTAGCATATGCAATAAGGAAAAAACAGAAATCATGGATTATTGGAAAGATAGAATATAAAGGTAAAGAAGTATGTCAACAGAATATGATTTAAAAAGTTTTTTTAGAATTTTATACAAAATTATATGCTAGCGACCCAATTCAAGATATAGATATAGATAAATATTTACAGAAGAGAATATCTCTGAACTTACGCCAGAACAAAGGGAAGGATTGAATCAATTTATAACCTCTGAAGAAATTATTTTAGCTATTAAGCAGTTAAAAACAGGTAAAGCTCCAGGAACAGATGGACTAACTGCTGTTTATTATAAAAATCTACAGCTTGAAATGGTGGATCCGCTTAAAGAGTTATTTAATAAAATTCAACTTGGAGGAGATGTACCTCCATCCTGGAGATCCGCTTTTATTTCACTGATACCAAAGGAAGATCAAGACTGCACTAAACCAGAAAATTATAGGCCAAATCTTGTAAGATTTTTGCTAAAATACTAGCAAATAGATTAATGTTAGTTATACAACAAAAGATTCATAATGATCAATCAGGTTTTATAAAAGGGAGACAAATGAGAAGTAATGTTAGACAAATTGTGAACTTATTGGAATATCTGGAGAGAAACAACCAGGTCCCTGCAGCACTCTTCTTCTTGGATGCAGAGAAGGCATTTGATAGATTGAATTGGAAATTTTTTATTTAAATTAATAGAAAAGATGAAGTTTGGGGAATGTTTCCCACAAACAATTAGGGCAATATATCAGGGACAAATAGCACAATTAATAGTTAATGGTAGCTTAACAGAAGTTTTTAGAATTGAAAAAGGGACAAGACAGGGATGCCCGTTGTTGCCACTATTGTTTATTCTAATGTTAGAACCTTTACTGAATAAAATACGTGAATCAAATAAAATAAAAGGAATTAAAATTAGACATCAAGATTATAGATTAAGGGCATTTGCAGATGACCTGGTTGTTATTTTATCCCAACCAATACAATCGGTTGTACATTTGATGGATATAATTAGTCAATATGGAAAGGTATCTGGATTTAAAGTAAATCAACAAAAGACAAAAATAATAACTAAAAATATGACTATACAGCAAAAAATAGAATTAGAGAGAATAACGGGATTTGAAATAGTAAAAAAGGTTAAATACTTAGGAGTGTATATTGCAGCTTCAAATGTGAAATTATATAAAAATAATTATGAAGTTTTATGGCAAAAAGTGCAGAAGGAAATGGAGAATTGGAAAAAGTTGCAGTTATCTTTATTGGGAAGAATAGCAGTAATTAAAATGAATGTTTTGCCTAGGTTTTTATTTTTGTTTCAAATGATACCAATACTTTAAAAAGATGCAAACTTGAAGGAATGGCAGAAGGGAATTAATAAATTTATATGGGTTGGTAAAAGACCAAGAATAAAATTGAAAATAATACAGGATACACGTGAAAGAGGGAGTCTTAAAATGCCTAATTTAAGATTATATTATGAAGCAGTTGCCCTATCACTAATTAGTGATTGGTTTAATTTAACAGACGAAAGAATATTGAATATAGAGGGTTATGATTTGTTATGCGGATGGCATGCTTATTTATTGTATGTCAAAAAAGTGGATAAAGTTTTTAAAGCTCATATACTTAGAAATGCTTTGTTGAGGGTTTGGAAAAAGTATCAATATAAGTTAAAATACAAAATACCTATATGGGCAAGTCCCAGGCATGCAATAGAGAACATAAGTACAGAACAAAAACAGGACGTGATTACTTACAAAGAGCTTCTTTCTATGGAGAAGGGTAAATTACAATTGAAATCTTTAAACATAATAAAAGAAGAAAGGATAATTCAGATTTGGTTTCAGTATGGACAGCTGCAAACTAGATGGAAAGAGGATCAGAAAATTGGTATTATGCAAAATGAGGAAAATTTGGTAAAACAGATTAGAGATCAAAGTCAATCGCATATTAAAAGGTTGTATAATACATTATTAGAAATAGATTCAGAAACGGAATTAGTTAAGGACTGTATGATAAAATGGGCACAAAATATACAGGAACCTATAATGATGGAAACTTGGGAGAAAATTTGGGTTAGAAATTTACACAAGCACAAAATTTAAGAGAAAAATTTTACAAAATGTTTTATAGATGGCATTTAGACCCTAAAAAATTAGCCTGTATGTATCCGAATTTGCAAGCTAAATGTTGGAGATGTGACTGTGACGATGCTACTTATTATCATATATGGTGGACTTGTAAAAAAATCAAACCATTTTGGATAAGAATTTGGTGGGTCATGCAAAATATTTTGAAAAAGAAGATAAAGTTTACTCCACAATTGTTTTTATTGGGTATAATCTCGGATTGTACGATAATAGAGAGTAAATTGATTTTAAACTTAATATCAGCAGCCAGACTATTGGAAGAAGGAGCATTTGCCTACGATTGAAGAATGGATATTAAAATTTGCAAACTTAGCAGAGATAGCAAAAATTTCAGCATATTTGAAAGACTGTTCACAAGAAAGATACATAGTCGAATGGAGAAGATGGATTGACCACATTCAAAATAAATACGAGACCAAGATATATCAAATAGCTTTTGAATGAACAAACTGCAAGAATTACATTCATATTTCTCTGTATGTAAAAGGAGAGTTAAGGTCCTAGGGGAGGATGAGAGTTTATGGATAGTTAGCATATATTTAGCTTATGATTGTTAGATGTTTGTTATACCCTGTATTTTGCTCTGGGAAGTCTGGGGGTGGGGGAGAATGGGGGGAGGGGGGAGGTTGGGGGAGGGGGGAGGGGGAAGGAGGGGAGATATTTGTTAAAATTTTGTAAAACTTTTTCAAAAAAAAAAAGATTAAGCATATCCAGTTCCAGCAACCATTCTTTATGTTTTATCCTTGAGTCCCCTAATCATCTTTGTTGCTCTTCTCTGCACTCTTTCTAGAGTCTTAACATTTTTTTATATTGTGGCGGCCAAAACTGGATTCAGTATTCCAAGTGTGGCCTTACCAAGGCATTATAAAGTGCTATTAACACTTCATGTAATCTTGATTCTATCCCTCTGTTTATGCAGTCTAGAACTGTGTTGGCTGTGTTGGTTTTTGGCAGCTGTAGCACACTGCTGGCTCATATTTAAGTGATTGTCCACTAGGACTCTAAGATCCTTCTCACAGTCACCACTATTGAGCAAGGTACCACATACACTGTACCTGTGTATTTTGTTTTTCTTGCCTAAATGTAGAACCTTACTTTTTTCACCATTGAATTTCATTTTGTTAGATGTTTGTGAGAGAGAGGTTGCATGCATGTTGCAATAATGAATGTTTGTTTGGTGTATTGCACACACATATACATATATATGTATATAGTGTGTATATACATACTGTAAAACATATGAATAATATTGATTAAGGCACATGAAACTGTATCAGGTTTGGCTCTGTCCAATAATCCACTAAGCAATGTTCTCAAGCTCAGTGATTTCTGTATGTTTAACACAATTTTGGCAGTTCTTTGCACCCCCAGCTCTGATAGAGAAAAAGTCATTCTAACAAGGTCAGTTACTAAGCCTAGCCATTGAAGCTTTTGAAAAAAATAAATGGTTGATGTGGGAGGAATGTCTTCTTAGATCAAAGTATTTCCTTGTGAACTGTTCCCTTTTCCACAGCATGGAATTTTATTGTTTCATCAAATGTTTCATTATTTTTTCTTTAAAGTGCTGTCTCTGCCTATTCCAATACTGAGCTCTATAATTTTCAGCTTGAAGACAAATCTCTCCTGCCATTTTTACAGCTTTCTCTCTCTCCCTCTCTTTTGTTGCTGTTCTTGCCTCCCTCTGTTGCTATATGAATTGTACTGAGATGAAAATAAAAAGTTATACTGTGTGCTAAAATCTATTCCATCTCTCTTAAGCCTCCTTGCAACCCAATGTGTTTTTGTCAAGCACTTATTTCTTGGCTTAACTCCTGTTTTCTTGGCTTAACTCCTGTTTAGGGGTCAGCTCCTTCAGTGTTCTAACAATCCTACAAAATATTATTTTACTCTGGATTAAGCTGTTCAAGCTTAGTTAAAGAAAGCTGCAGTAGCAAATTTCAGCCAACTGTTCTGCTGCTTCCAGCAACTGCAAAACAGCTGCTCAAATACTAAAAGAAAGAAGTAAAAGAAAAAGATTTTCCTTGCAGTAATAGAAACAAGGAAGGAATAGAATAGAATAGAATAGAATAGAATAGAATAGAATAGAATAGAATAGAATAGAATAGAATAGAATAGAATTTTTTATTGGCCAAGTGTGATTGGAGATACCAGGAATTTGTCTTAGGTGTATATGCTCTCAGCGTACATAAAGGAAAAGATACATTCATCAAGAATCATAAGGTACAACACTTTATGACAGTCATAGGGTACAAATAAGCAATCAGCAAATTATCAATATAAATTGTAAGGATACAAGCAATTAAGTTACAGTCATACAGTCATAGGGTACAAACAAGCAATCAGGAAATTATCAATATAAATCGTAAGGATACAAGCAATTAAGCTATAGTCAGATAGTTATAAGTGGAAGGAGATGGGTGGTGGGAATGATGAGAAGATTAATAGTAGTACAGACTTAGTAAATATTTTAACAGTGTTGAGGGAATTATTTTTTTTAGCAGAGTGATGGCATTGGGGAAAAAACTGTTTTTGTGTCTAGTTGTTCTGGTGTGCAGTGCTCGATAGCGTCATTTTGAGGGTAGGAGTTGAAACAGTTTATGTCCAGGATGTGAGGGGTCTGTAAATATTTTCACAGCCCTCTTTCTGACTCATGCAATATAGCTTTAAAGATAGCTTTACATCAAAAGAGGTAATTCCTCTAATAATCACATCCTAAATAATTTAGAACTGTTATGCTACAATTGTGTCCAGAGAATAAATGGCAATCATTGCAAGGTTTTGAGATGGCCAAAATACAACCCAGTATTTGGGATAATCAGAAACCTGGTACTTCTTGTATCAGCTGAAGCTTTTGGCTATGCCTTAAAGGTGGCCACACAGAGAACCCATTGTAGTACACCATCTGGAATTTAACTGAAGCATCTTTAATTGTTAACAGGTTTAACGCTTCAGGAATGGTTGCAGTACCTGTACTATCGGTAGATATATTTGTGCAAATGTATTTCTTGCCATTGATGTCCTTAGGAATCCAGAAACAGCTGGAGGTAAAGAGTACTTTCAGACTGCGGATACAATTTTCCCAAAGAGCTACTGCAATCAAATGGACTTAAGCAGAAACACTGACACAAAAGGGGTGGTAATCCAAGATAAGCAATGTGTTTGACAATAAGTTGTGACAATCAGGCTACTTACATCCATGGATTTTGGAGGAGTTTGTGGTTGCTACTTTAATGGCCTTTTCTATATAATGTTGTAAGTTAATCAGAATCACCTTGCAACGAAATGGGCAGCAAACAAATTTAATAATAAAATAAAATAAAAATATCTGAGAAATAATTGCAGATGAGCATAGTCCCAAAAGAATAGAAAAGACTAAATACTGTTTCTATCTTCAAAGGAAAAAAAAGACCTGGGTAATTTCAGGCCAGTCAACTTGTCATCAGTACTGACCAAAACAGTGGAACAAAATGTAATCATTATGTGCTTATTTAGAAACCAATGCCCTGCTTAGTAGGAACTAGCATGGTTTTATCAATAACAAGTCAAACCAAACTAACACAATCTTCTTTTTTATGTGGTGGCTAATTCATACGACACAGTGTACACTGGCTTCAGCAAAGCTTCAACAAAGTCTCAATAATATGAAGATTCATGAGCATTTTGAAGAACTGGAACAATATGGTAGAAATTAGATGAATTTCAGCAGTGCAAAGTCCTATAGATCAGTAAGAAAAATTAAATGCATGAATATGGGATGGCAGGACTCATACTGGGAAGCAATAGGTACACAAGGTGATGAAGCTGCAATACATGCACATACATGAGCAATGTGATAAAACTGCCAAACAAGCAAACACAATCCAAGTTTGTGTCAATGGAAGTACATAGCATCAAGATCAAGTTAATTCCTTTTCTTTCTATACTGCTTTGGTCAGAACATATTTATAATATTGCACCCGGTTCTGCTATTTAGAAAGAATGATAACAAACTAGAGTGTGTCCAAAGGAGTGCAACCAAAAGAAAAGGCACATGGAAGAGGGGGGGAAAAATACTATGAGGAACTGTTGGGAATATTGAATATATTTAGCCTCAAGAAGATAAGATTGTGGAGAGACATGATAGCTGTTTTCAAGTATCTACAGAGCTGTTATGAAGAGGATGGAGAAGAAGTGTTCAGAATTGTTACAAAAGGGATAGAGGATAAATAATGAATGTAAACCACAGGGAAGCAGATATAATGAATCACTTCCTAATGGTAAGAACTATTCAATGGTGGAATAAACTGCATCAATTGGTAGTGGACTCTCCTTCACTGGAAATATTTAAGTAGAGGGATTACTATCTGTTGAAAATGTTATAGCAATGGATTTCTTCCATAAGCAAGAGGCTGAACTAGATTGATCTGCAGGTCTTACATTCTATGATTCTAAGAACAGGGAAATGAAACTATTTTTCAGCATATTAACTGAAAATGGAGCACTATCGAATTGCTTTCTTTTCTCGGTTTCTTCCCAGTTGCTACTGTAATGCCAAGAATGTTCAGGTTTAATTGCCATGATAAAGCTGTTTTGATGATAATCATAACAGACTGCCCCCAAGGATCTACTTTGGACCTAAATACAGACATTATTCATTCTATTTCTATTTTACACTGTATGCGTAAGTCAGTACAGTTGATGTTGGAGCAGAAATCTATGTAATTTCACAGTTTTATCAGGAATACATTAGTTTCTGCGGGAGTCTCTGTGACTTGATCTTCCTAGAGATACATTGAAGAAAAGCCCTCAGCACAGAAATCAGACACGGTAATAATGATCAGAGTCTAATATAAATTCTCCATGGTCACTCTTATAAAAGTCAAGGTATCTGATCAATTCTTCTTTATGCATTTCTAAACATTTCTGGATATATAAAATTAGAAAGATCAAAGGTTATCTCCTAGAAGGCAAATAGCAAACGTGAGACCATTTGTAGCAGGAACCAGATTTAGCTTCCCCTGTACTTTGGCTTTTTATCCTCCTAGACCAGCGGTCACCAACTGGTGGTCCGTGGACGACTGGTGGTCCATGAGAAAATTTTGGTGGTCCACAGAAAAATTATTTGCATTTTTAATATTGCACTAAATCAAGGGTCCTCAAACTATGGCCCCTGGGCCGGATACGTGCAATGAACGTTTGTGTTACTGCAGAGTGTCTCCCCCTTCAGGGTCTTTTGTGTGGGTCGGAGGGCGGCTGAAATTACGACTCAGGGGCTACTTCAGCCTCCTGTTGTGGGGCTTTGGGTGAAGGCTGGAGGGAAGCGCCGCTGGTGGCGAAGAGCCGGAGGTCCTTGTTCCAGTGGGACTGCCTCATGGCCTGGAACTGGCTGACCATCTCAGCCTGCTGAGCCTCCAGGTGTCGGTACCTGGCCTTGCATTCCTGCAGGTCTTCCCTCTGCTTGGAAAGCCTATGCTCCTAGTCCTCAGTGAGGTGCTTCTGCTGAGCCTCCTTCTTGGTCAGATGCAATTTGAATTGAGCCAGCTGTTTTGCCAACTCTTTTTCATGGTGAATGCTAAGCTCCAACAACTGCTTCCTGTTGGGGCACTAAGGAGCCTGGACAGGCAGGCCAGGAGGGGCTGGGAGGGAAGGGGCGAATAGAGGACGGCAAGGAGCCCCTCATGAGTGACATCAGGTTGACCACCATGGCACCCACCCAGTCATATGACCACCTAGCCACGCCCACCCAGCCGGTCATTAGGCAGATCATATTAGTGGTCCCTGAGATTTAAAATTATGAATTTAGTAGTCCTTGAGGTCCGAAAGGTTGGTGACCTGTGTCCTAGACTATATTATACAAAACTATATACACACAATTAGGTTGGATGGTGATTTCTAAGCCTTTTTTTTCTTTCACAAACTCATAATGTCTTTTTTCTCTGGACTGACTGTATGCATTAGCTAAGGAGGCTTCTTCTTAGAGTAGAGATATTTGGATACTGAGAACTATCTCAAGTGTTAAACCATATCTCCATCATGGATTAAAAATAATTTCATCATAGAATAAAACTTACTAAGAACAAATAAATATTGATGCTTTGCATTTACTAAACACTAGATTGAATGAAGTCTGGCTAGCATTTGTTCTCAGAAAAGGAATACACTCTTGTAATCTGCATACAGAAGTTCACTTGTTGTATGTTTAATAACCTCCATTACACTGTCCCATCTAAGTCTAGTGTCCTACTGATATTACTAATCATATTCACATTCATGTATATTCAAGTTCTCCCATACTATGGTTGTCTGTACACAAACTCTCCTAGGTGTTTTAAAAGCATTTCTTCCCGATCTTTTTTATTCTACAGTTTATTTAGAACAGAGGTTTATGAATTTTTTATCTGCATACATGAGAACAAAAATGCAATGAGAACATGTATGTCTCTGTAATAAATTGTCATTTATACAACTGGGAAGTATTTGCACCTATAATATTGTTTACCAACATATGTTGGGGGGAAGCAAAAAAAAGAAGCTAAGATATAGGATGTGAAAGCCCCACGTGTGTCCTATCAGCTGATGAAGGAAAAAAATAGTATTTATATTATGATAGCATAGTTCTCTAGAACAAGCAACAGGATGTGGCGCAGACTGCACATTGTACTCACAATGTTCATTGGAATAAATAACATTAAAAAAATCACACAAAATGGGATACTTGTAATGAAAACAAGACAGCAAAGAAGTATAGATTTAAGACTTATGATCTGTCTACTTCCTTTGCCCAGCAGGGTGTTCTATCATTAAAAAAGAGAAAATTTAAGGCTTTTTTCTTCATTATTTTCACAGTGTCTGATTCTCTTTCCTGCAGAAATGTTGAGGGCAATTATCAAAGTGTACTAGAGTTACAACATAATTCTTCACTTGTTATAGTTCATTTAAAAAAAATAAAGTCACAGCTATTTAGAACAGCAAGTATTGCTTTAGGCTAAAGCTCTTAGACAATTGCAATTTGTCAGCCAATGTATTTTGAACATTATAAATTTTCATCAGTATTTATTTTTCATTTAGATGTATATGACCACTACATTTCTCAAAACAATTATGGGTAGCAAAGTGTGTCTGTCTGTGTGTGTGTGTAAAAATCCTTATATGTGTATAACCATTGAAGTATACAACCTACAATCCAATAAACGGCAGCTGAGAATTTTTAAAAAATCAAAAAATAGTATCAAATCAACAGAAGTTCACCAAATAGCATATAGTAATTTCTTTTAAAAAAAAAAGCTAACTCTTTGAAGATATTATTCCAGTGGTTACACACTGCATGAGTTCAATAGTGGGTTGCTACGGGTTCGCCCCGGGATTGGGTGAACTGGTTGGCAGGAGGCTCCACCCACCCACCTGGACACTTCTGCGCATGGACGCGAGCACCCACGAGCGAACCAGTAGCGATAGGTTTTGAAATCCATCCCTGCATGAGTTCTCAAATAGAGCCATACAAATCAGTCAAGGAAAAGAAACACAATTGTGGTTTCTCAATGGTTGTACTTGCAAATCCTAACAATGCAAAACAGTGATAGTTTGAAAAGATGTAGTGCTTTTCTACTGTATTCTACGTACAATAAAAGTAGAATAATTCAAAATCAATGAAATGACAGAACTGAATACAAAATGAACATCTGACCAGGGTAAGAAGGAAAAAACATGTTTGAAGAAAATATTAACAGGAAACTTGTTCATTCCACAGAACTGTTTATAAAGAAGCCCTGCACTCATATGAAATAGGAACATAAACAAAATCAAAGGATATGAAACATTATAGAATGTTGATCATAGTGACAACATTCACAGACAACTATATTAGTAAATCAGTTTCCCATAACCGGATACTCTTCATATTAGAATTCAGACTTCTGAACCAGCCCCAAACTACAAAATACTGCAGAACACAGTTGATAGCATGTTGAAAGACCCACCACTACCATCAAAACAGGGGTGAAATTCACTTACCTTCCCTACCGGTTTGCCAATGTGCAAGCACTGTCATCTGCGCAGGCGCAAAGCTTTCTATGCATGCGCAGAGGCTTAAAATGTCACAAAAACCTAACATCATGACATCCACACGGGTGGGCGGAGCCTCTCGCAGCCGCCACTACCAGTTCGCCCAAGTCGGATAGAACAGGTTGAATTTCACCCCTGCATCAAAAAGTGAAACTACTCTATTTCTTCCCTTCAGTGTGCCAGGCATTACCTATGTTTATTTTTGGGTTTGATTTCTTTACACACTTCTTTGAATAGCATTAATAATCCAAGAAGTGTGTCACTTTTACTCATCTATCAAAGGCCCAATCATCTTCTGGGCAAAGATGCTGTCAGTTCTTATTGTGTTGGAGCTAGTGACACCAAGAGAAAATGCTAGCTGCTGTTTTTGTTTATTAAAGTTCAGAAGTTCCTAAGGGGAAGTAAACAGCAATGTCTTCTTTCTCAGAGCATAAAGATCCTTAAAATAACCCTTAATACTTAAAGGAAACCCAGTATTTTCTATTCCTTTTCCTCCCATTCCACTTGAAAGGAAACGTAAGTAAATTTACCAGCAAACATTTTTCATCCTAAAATACTACAAAAAAAATAGTGGTGATGATGATGATGGTAATGGTGATGATAATAATACATAACACCCCAGATTTAACCACTGTCAAAAGGAAAGACAGAAATGATAGCGAATGTGACTATGCAACTAACCATAATAATGGTAACTGTTATCCAACTGCTTAGTTAGGTAGGTACAGGTAGACTGTAGGTACTTCTATACTACAAGCCAGGTAGCACAGTCTTCACACTGGCATCAAACCAATGATGTGAAATATTAGTAAAACTGTATTACTGTAATACTCATGTATTACTGCAAGACTGCAAGTACCCACATTAGTCCATTTGCAGCAGAAAAAACAACTTTAAAAAAGAAAAGTATCTATTGTATGATTTGATAAAAACAGTATTTATGCCATATTAAACAGGGATCCTAAAGACTGTCTGTTTGTATAAGCAACTCTATTATGACAGCTAGTGAACTGTCCTGTCTTAGATTGGCTGAAACTTGACAAAAGTCTTGCTATTCTAATGTCTTTGGATATGGAACATAGAGAAATAGAGATAACACACAAAAAAAAGGTTCCAAGCTGTCATGCATTCACCTGGAGGGGAAAAATTTCAAATATTTATTTCTGCTAATTGTAAATATCTAACAATTAGAAGATGAAACTACAAAAAGGAAGAAATGAATATGTAGATTCAAGAACACTAACTTGAAAAATTCCTCCAGGTTTGTTTGTTTTTTAAATATCTGATTAAGTCATAACTTAGCTAAAATTAAGTCTGTTTATCCAGTAGCCACCTGCCCATTATCAGATGGCCTGGGGAACCCAGAGTGGGATGGAGCCCATCAAATTGCTCATTTGACTTTAGGTGGTCACCAGGGGGTTGGTGGGGTTATTGTTTTTTTATACTGGGTTTTTACTGTTTGTAAGCCTCCCAGTGTCGCTGTGAGTGAGTGGATGGCCATATAAATCTTCCAAATAAATAAATAAATAGGTAGAGGTGGAAGATACACAAGGTTAGGTTTTTGTTAGGTTTTAGAGAATGCAATTGTGCAGGAAACAGCAGCACTTTCCCAGCTGATTTCTGTTGCTGTTATTAAAATTATAACATTAACAGATGTCATCAAAGTCTTTCATGTTGCATCTGTTTCCAGAAAAATAATGAATTTCTAAACAAAAACAAAAACAAACGTAAGAGTCCAATACATGATGTTTAACTCTGTTTTCAGCAGTTGTCAACCCTAAGGGAACTCAGTTGTTCTGTCAAAACATCTCAAGTAAAATTTCAATCTATCATCATTCTTTCATTTTACTTTAGGAGGGAGAGAACAGAAATTAAGACTGGGGCTTTGAAAGATTATTGTCTTCATTTCAAACTGACTATCTACTGTATATCTTGGAAATACTGGAGCATAAAGTGTTTCTAAAATCTAAGTCTGAGCAATTTGCAGACTGATTTTTGAATTCATCTGAAAAGACATCTCTCTGCACTCATGGATGATCTGGCCTACAATTAAGTAGGTTACTCTCTGTTCCATATACTTTTGCATGGTAAAAGCACTACAAATGATGTCTGTGGAGATTCTCAGTCATCCAGGTCTATTTATGGGAGTTCTGCCTGGAATACCCATGCCTGGAATACATAAAATGCTAGGACAGCAAAACTTTCTGTGATCTAATCCAAAGATGCTCAGGGGGCAAAATAAAATAAAATTCTCCCTGAATATGTTTATCATTATGCCCAGAAATATCAGACATATCAGCCTCAATATATTAAGACTCCCTGATCATAAAATACTTAAAAAGAAAAAGAGGCTTTGCTTTTGGGTAATATATCATTTTTAAATAATCTCATGGAAGTTGAGGGGGAACTTTGATCTCTTCACTTCATATTGTAAGCAGTGACTTGCTATAGTAACTTGTTTTCTTCCTCAAAGCCATAGTTATGCAAGGCCACTTCTACAAGAAAAGTATTAGATGAGGATGATACAACTTGCCTTTTCTTGCTAATCTGTGATATCCTATTAAAAAGTTCCAGGGGCATTTTTTACTAAATTGTATCCATGCAGATAACATATTCTAAATAAAATGTATCTATTTCTCACCACTGACCTTAGTCATCTGCCCAAATAGCTTTTTCTCCTTAAGGGTTTAAGAACAAAAATTATTATCTGGCCTTATCCTTTGATTAGGCACTTTTTAAAATTGTGTAAATCCATACCGGAACTACCACACTACATACTTTTGCCCTCCTCTTTCCATTTCTAAAGTAACCTTGTGTTCAGGTTTAACTCTCATTATCCCTAACCATCTGGAGGAAACTGGATTGCTAGAACACCGCTTTGGTAAGTAAGGCTGCAGACTTAACCACATTTATTCCTCATTGACCTAAAAGGCCTTCTTTATGATGAAGATTAAGTTGAGGGGTCCTTGATGCTCTCTGAATGTTATTGTTTCCTTGCAGATGTTTCATTACCCAAATTTCATCAGCATTGATGATGTTACCTAGTTTGGTAATGAAACATCTGCAAGAAAACCACCACACTCCGAGAGCACCAAGGACCCCTCATTGCAATCCTAAACTACAAATATTCCTCTTTATGGAAGATGAAGTTGTATTATATTGAGTGGAATAAGCATCCATCTTATAATACATTGCTGAACAAGTAGAATTTCTGTAGTACATAAGACATAATTCACTGAACAATTAAGCAGATGAAAGGAATTCCTTTTAACAAAGTGCACATAAAAAGTTCATTATCGCATCTAAGAAATGGAATCTAAATGTCAGATGGGTGGGGCTGGGATATAGAGTGATTTGTTTCAGGCAATGATTTAACACTTTGTGTTTATATGTTCATGAAGAATATGGAGCTCCTGGAATGGAGGGATGTAGGGCTTTTTTTTAAAAAAATCCACACAACATGTTGATTTAATAGTCATGAGGCAGCTCACCTTCATGACAATGCAGGTTCTTAAATAGCAAGAAAAGTCAAACTAGAGTCTTGGATTTTAAAAGAGCTAATTTCAATAAACTTAGAGAGAGCTTGAGAAGGATTCAATGGATGAGAATCCTCAGGGGGAAAACAACTCAAGAAGCTTGGGAAATTTTGAAAAGTGAGATTATAAAAGCGCAGTCTAGCACAATACCAATGAAGAAGAAAAATAATAGATCTCAAAAGAAACCAGCATGGATGCATAAAGAACTATCTGACAAATTGAAAGACAAAAAGGACAAATATAAAAAGTGGAAAGAGGGGCAAATAACTAAGGCAGAATATCAGCAAATAGCCCAAGCCTGTAAAGATGAAGTGAGGAAAGCTAAGGCTCACAATGAACAAAGGCTAGCGACAAAAGTAAAAAATAACAAAAAAAGCTTCTTCCAACATGTTAAAAACAAGAAAAAAATTTGGCCCATTGCTGGGAGAAAGTGGCAAGAAGATGACAAGCAACAGGGAGAAAGCAGATCTACTTAACTCATTTTTTGCATCTGTCTTTACACAAAAGGAAAAAACAATCCAACCTATCAAAAACAGCACTACAAAAAACAGATTAGAAACACAAGTTAAAATAGGGAAGAAAATGGTAAGTGAACACCTGTCTACCCTAGACGAGTTCAAATCACCAGGACCGGATAGATTACACCCCAAGGTTTTGAAGGAACTGGCAGACGTGATCTCAGAACCACTGAACTATATCTTTCAAAGATCCTGGAGCACAGGGAAGCTGCCAGAGGACTGGAAAAGAGCTGATGTAGTTCCCATCTTCAAAAAAGGAAAAAAAACAGATCCAGGAAACTACAGACTATCAGCCTGACCTCAATACCGGGGAAGATTCTGGAAAAGATAATCAAGCAACGAATCACCGAACACCTAGAAGCAAACAAAGTAATAACCAAAAGCCAACATGGGTTTGTCAAAAACAGATCATGCCAGACTAATCTTATCGCATTCTTTGACAAAATAACAAAATTAGTAGACCAGAGGAATGCTGTCGATATAATTTACTTGGACTTCAGTAAAGCATTTGATAAAGTAGACCATAACCTACTACTAGATAAAGTAGAAAAATGTGGGTTAGACAGCACCACCACCAGATGGATTCGTAACTGACTGACCAACCACACTCAACGTTAGTCCTCAACGGAACTACATCCACATGGAGGGAAGTATGCAGTGGAGTACCCCAAGGCTCTGTTTTAGGCCCGTACTCTTCAACATCTTCATCAATGACTTGGATGAGGGGATAGATGGGGAACTCATCAAATTTGCAGATGACACCAAGCTGGCAGGAATAGCCAACACTCCAGAACATAGGCTCAAGTTACAGAAAGATCTTGACAGACTTGAACATTGGGCGCTATCTAACAAAATGAAATTCAATGGTGAAAAAAGTAAGGTTCTATATTTAGGCAAAAAAAACAAAATGCACAGGTACTGTATATGTGGTACCTTGGTCAATAGTAGTACCTGTGAGAGGGATCTTGGAGTCCTAGTGGATAACCATTTAGATATGAGCCAGCAGTGTGCAGCAGCTGCTAAAAAAGCCAACACAGTTCTGGGCTGCATATACAGAGGGATAGAATCAAGATCACGTGAAGTATTAGTGCCACTTTATAATGCCTTGGTAAGGCCACACTTGGAATATTGCATCCAGTTTTGGTCGCCACGATGTAAAAAAGATGCTGAGACTCTAGAAAGAGTGCAGAGAAGAGCAACAAAGATGATTAGGGGACTGGAGACTAAAACAAATGAAGAACGGTTGCAGGAACTGGGTATGTCTAGTTTAATAAAAAGAAGGACTAGGGGAGACATGATAGCAGTGTTCCAATATCTCAGGGGTTGCCACAAAGAAGAGGGAGTCGGGCTGTTCTCCAAAGCACCTGAGGGTAGAACAAGAAGCAATGGGTGGAAACTGATCAAGGAGAGAAGCAACTTAGAACTAAGGAGAAATTTTCTGACAGTTAGAACAATTAATAAGTGGAACGACTTGCCTGCAGAAGTTGTGAATGCTCCAACACTGGAAATTTTTAAGAAAATGTTGGGATAACCATTTGACTGAGATGGTGTAGGGTTTCCTGCCTGGGCAGGGGGTTGGACTAGAAGGCCTCCAAGGTCCCTTCCAACTCTTGTTATATATTATATATTATATTATATATAAGAACAGAAAGGCAAACATATTAGTACAGCAAGAATTACAATCTTGCTAAAAGATTGACTTTTTTTCAGCAACAGTTTTAGAAAGCCTTTAGATTTGAGAAAAGAAAAGTTTCAGCTGACAATATTAATTGGAGCTAGCAGAACAAAAGGCATAACTGAATTGTATCTATGATAGGTTTTTAAAAATCAGCAAGTTCTGCTACAATAAGTTGACCTGGATTTATGGATAAAAAAACCTAAAATTTCTTTTGAGTTGAATCAACTCCTTGTGACTTTATGGACCAACCATGTTTTTCCTTGGTAACAATAAGAAAGTGATTTGTCAGTGTCTTCTGTAATCTTTTCTTCAACTTCCTAATCTATCCTACCAGGTCCAACTTTGGAGAGTAAAGCAAAGTCACTTAGATATTGAAGCTAACATGACCGTATTCTGATATTAAGGAAGAATAGCTAACCCATTTCATTACAACTATAAAATGCTGGTCAACTAAGAAAAAATCAATATGAAATGAATGAAGGCAAATATAGATGTCCCAGAATAATGTTGCAGGATTTCAGTCTGGGTCAATCACTGGAACTAGAGGTTTAGTCTTCTGAGCTTCGACACATTCTGGTGAGAGAGCAGTTCCCTGAGGGTAGGCTCCACTACAAGTCCAAAAGCTCAGAAGGTTAAACCTCTGGTCCCAGTGATTGTCCCAGTGACTGTCCCAGATTGGATCCCGCATCAGTATGAAATGTTAACAAATTATGATGGATTACTGTCGACACTGGAGACTTTTACTATACAAATGAAAAAGAAGGGCAGTTTAAAGCATGTTCTAATTCTCTATTTTAAATGATTTTCAGTGACCATGTGCATATATTGCATTTTTATTTATAATGTAATTACTGATTTTGTACAACTATGCATAAATACAGAGTGGATGATTAGGAGTCACTACATTACCCATTGATGTTCATAATGTTTAATATGTATGCCAATTCTACATGTAATTTTACAGACTTTATTTAAAGATAATATCCCTCAGGGGTCATAACTTAATAGAACCATATCCAATATCAGTCAATAGGAATTCTGTTCATGCAATTGAAATAGCTGCATTAAACTCACCAAATTTGCTCTATATGGTCCCCTGCAGATGACAAAGATACATACATACACACTACACTATTCCCTTTCAAGGTGAGCATGTTAAACAACATACAAAAATTATCAATAAATGAATAAATTGGAGGCAGTAGATAAAAGGAAAGAAAAGGGAATCTAACACTAGTTTACATCAATACCATTATACTCTTCCAATTATTTCTGCTGTTGCAAATTATTCTTGCTCATATCTTATCCATACACCAATTCATACTGCCTTTTATTCTTTAATGGTTTTTTTTTTACTCTTTCTAATGACCTCATCAACTGTATCCAGAAACAACTTTTTTTGGTTGGATAAACAAATTACATCCATTTTTCCAGTTACACATATATTTTTCACAATTTGTATTACTTTTCTTCAATTGTTTATGGATTCTAACATTTATGGCATTCGTTTAAATTCCAAATTTGCAAAAATATAGAGGTAGTCTTCAACTTACAACAGTTCATTCAATGACCTTTTGAAGTTGCAATGGCACCAAAAAATGTGATTTATGATCCTTTTTTCACACTTATGACCATTGCAGCATCTCCATGGTTAAAAGGTAAAGGTAAAGGTTCCCCTCACACATACGTACTAGTCGTTGCTGATTCTAGGGGGCGGTGCTCATCTCCGTTTCAAAGCTGAAGAGCCAGCGCTGTCTGAAGACGTCTCCGTGGTCATGTGGCGGCATGACTCAATGCCAAAGGCACACGGAACGCTGTTACCTTCCCACCAAAGGTGGTCCCTATTTTTTCTACTTGCATTTTTATGTGCTTTCAAAACTGCTAGGTTGGCAGAAGCTGGGACAAGTAACGGGAGCTCACCCCGTTACACGGCAGCACTAGGAATTCAAACCGCTGAGCTGCCAACCTTTCGATAGACAAGCTCAACGTCCTAGCCCCTGAGCCACCGCATCCCTGCATCTCCATGGTTATGTGATCACAATTCAGACCCTTGGCAACTAACTCATATTTATGATGGTTGCAGTGTTATGGGATTGACAAGCAAAGTCAATGGAAAAACCAGATTCAATTACCAATCATGCTACTAATTTAACAACTGAAGTGATTCACTTAACAACTGCAGCAAGAATGCTTGTAAAATGGTGCAAAATTCACTTAACTTCCTCAATTAGCAACAGAAATTTTGAGCTCAATTGTAATTGTAAATCAAGGACTACATGTACTATAATTCCCATACAAATGTGCAATTTGAGAGTCCTCCTAGACTCACAACTCATGCTTGATGAGCAAGTTGCAGACATGATTAAGAGGGCCTTTGCACAGCTTCATTGTATGCACAAGTTGCACTTGTTTGTGAATTGGCAGACTGTACTCACAGTCATTAATGTCGTAATCACAACCAGATTAGACTACCACAATGTGCTCTACATAAGGCTGCCCTTGAAGAATATTCAAAAGCTTCATTTGATACATAATGCAGTAGCACAGTTATGTACATTCCTAGAACAGTGCATGTATACCTCTATGCCAGGGGTATCAAACTTGCATCATCACGGCGATGTCATGTGACGTATCTGTAATGTATCTTTAAAAGTTTTGGCGGGAAAATAGCACGTTGCTGATTGGTTGAAGCCTCCGGCTAAACTGTATATAAAGAGAGGTTTTTCCCAGCACTGGCTGCTGGGTTCACCATATAGTAAAGAGCTGTTGTCACTATCCTGGTCTCCTGCCTCGTTATTGCCCGAATCTAACACTGGCGACGAAGGTGGGATTTCGAGGCTAAGAGCGCCAGGAAAAGAGCTGAACTCACCAGGAAGACGCGAACCCAGCAAACAAGGGGCGGAAAGCAGCGATGTCCGGCTACACACCGCCAGCGCCATTCGACCCAGCTAAGGAAAAATGGGGGTCATACATGGCTCGTTTCGAGTGCTTCCTCGAGGCGAACGAACTTCAAGGAGTTTCAGACAACAGGAAACGAGCTTATTTCCTGAGCCACTGCGGTCCAGAAGTTTTCGACACCGCAGAATCCCTGGCGGAGCCAACGCCGGTACAGTCGGTACCGTGGCAAACTCTGCAGACTTTATTGAAAGCCCATTACGCACCAACGCCGTCCAAGTATGTGCAACGGTTCGAATTCGGGGAGCGCAGACAGCAAGAGGGCGAGTCCATCAGCGCATACATGGCCGCCCTGAGGAAAGCCTCAAAACATTGCGAGTACCGAGACTTGGATGAGGCATTGCTGGAGCAATTCATCCGCGGGGTCAGGGACATCCGTTTGCGGAGGCGGCTGCTGTGTAAAAGCAACCTAACGCTGGCAAACGCCTTGGACGAAGCCAGGGCTCACGAGATGTCTACCCAAGCGGCGGAAACCCAACAAAAGCCGCTCGCACCAACGGCTGGTGCGAAATCAACCCCGGTCCACAACGAGGTGATCCAGGCTGAATCGGATGGTGAGGAAGAGGAAGGAGTCTTCCACACCGGGAGGCCGGAGAAAGAAGACCGGGGTGACTGCGCAAGTTGCGGAGGGCAACACCAACGACAACAATGCAAATTTAAGGATGCGGTGTGTCGGCGGTGCGAAAGGAAGGGGCACATAGCACAGGCCTGTCGAGCACCCCAACCTTCCCGCCAAAAATTCAAACCGGCCAATCAGAGCGTGAACGCGGCGGCCCGCGAGTGGTCAGTTTAAAAAAGGCGCGAAGTTGAATCAGACTGTCGTGAGAGTGGGTCACGCATCAACACGCCTAGAGAAAAAAATCTTTACAAAGGCAAAGATTGAGGGGGTGCCGTGCCGATTGGAGGTGGACACCGGCTCATCGATCACGATCATGTCCTGGGACAATCTCGTGAGAGCCTTACCCGCCATCGCAAAGCGCAAGCTGCAACCACAGAAATTAAAGGTACAAGACTACCAAGGGAATCACATCCCTGTTCGAGGGGTAACGTCCGTCCACGTCGAGTATGGACAGTACAAGAAAACTCTGCCCATCACCATCGTCGATGGGACCCTGCCAAGCTTGTTGGGACTGGACTGGTTCCGAGCATTGGGCATGGGAGTGACTGGAATCTTCAGAAACGAAGTCGACCTCAAAGACACACTCGTGGAAGAATTTGGGGACGTTTTCAGAGACTGCCTGGGCAAGTACACGGGGACCCCTATCTCTTTTAACCTAGACCCCCAAGTTGCCCCTATCCGTCTAAAGGCTAGGAGGGTCCCGTTCGCCCTAAAGCCCAGGATTGACCGGGAGCTGGACAAGCTAGTAAACCAGGGAATTCTAGTACCAGTTGACCATGCTAAGTGGGAGACCCCTATAGTCACCCCAGTCAAACCGGACGGGTCGGTCCGGATTTGCGCTGACTACAAGGCAACGCTTAACAAAGCGTTGCAAAAGAGTGCTTACCCCGTTCCGGTGGTACAGCACTTACTGCACTCAATGGGGCAAGGGCAAGTTTTTGCCAAGCTAGACTTGGCCCAAGCCTATCAACAGCTGCCGGTAGATAGCAACACAGCCGAAGCGCAGACAATTGTGACTCACAGAGGGGCTTTCAAGTGTACCCGGTTACAGTTTGGGGTTAGTGTGGCTCCAGGATTATTTCAGAATCTAATGGAGCGGTTATTGCAGGGACTACCAGGGGTGGTACCGTACTTTGACGATGTACTGGTATCCGCCGAGAATCTAGAGGAATTAGGGGTAAGACTGCGAAAGGTTTTGGGCATTTTCCGGTCTGCCGGCCTCACAGTTAAACTGAACAAATGCCAGATCGGGGTTGAGTCTGTGGAATTCCTGGGCTACCGGATAGACAGGGAAGGGATTCACCCCACTGAGAGCAAGGTACGGGCCATCAGGAAGGCCCCGGTTCCAAAGAACAAAACGGAGTTACAGGCATTCTTAGGTCTGGTCAACTTCTACGCGGTATTCTTAAGGAATAAGGCAACAGTAGCCGAGCCGCTGCATAAATTACTAGCAAAGACGGCTGCATGGTCTTGGGGAAAGGCGGAAGCTAGGGCATTCGAAGGGGTAAAGAATCTCCTATCGAGTGATAGCCTCCTTATCCAATACAATGGCACGCTGCCATTAGTGTTAAGCTGCGATGCATCTCCCTATGGGGTGGGGGCTGTGCTCAGCCACAGGTTACCAAATGGCACAGAAGCCCCTATTGCATATTACTCCCGAACCATGTCATCAACTGAAAGGAATTATAGCCAGCTTGATAAGGAAGCCTTGGCTATAGTCTCCGGAGTAAAGAAATTCCATGAATATGTATTTGGTCGTGATTTTGAAATCATCACGGACCATAGACCTTTGCTAGGTCTGTTGGCAGGCGACCGCCCAACGCCCGTGGCACTTTCGCCCAGACTGACCCGATGGACTATCTTCCTGGCAGCGTATTCTTACAAATTACTACACCGGCCAGGAAAGGAATTAGGGCATGCAGACGCCCTGAGCAGATGCCCGTTACCAGAGACTATCGAAGACCCCACTCCAGGGATACCAGTTCTGCTAATTGACTCTTTGGACTCTGGCCCAGTCACATCCAAAGAGGTGGCTCGGGCTTCGTACAAGGACATTACAATAAGAACTGTAATTGGTTGGGTACAAAGAGGTTGGCCCGCTGCGCCGGGCGAGCGTTTTAAAGAGTTTGTAAAAAAACGTGGGGAACTCTCAGCTCAAGGGGGGTGTCTGCTATGGGGGGATCGAGTGGTGATCCCGGAGAAATTGAGGAAAAAGATCTTGGATCTACTTCACGAAGGCCACCCAGGGATCGTGAGAATGAAGGGTCTAGCGAGAAGCTATGTGTGGTGGCCCTTAATGGACTCGGAAATTGCTGAAAGGGTAGGGAAATGCTAGGCCTGCCAGGAGTCCAGACCGCTACCCCCAACGGCCCCGATTCGAGAATGGGAGAGACCCCAGGGCCCCTGGTCTAGGATCCATATAGATTTTGCCGGCCCCTTCCACGGCCAAACCTTTTTGGTAGTAGTCGATGCCTACTCCAAATGGCTGGAAATCATTCTCATGAGATCCATGACAGCCGATGCCGTGATTTCAGTCCTACGGCACCTATTTGTAACCCACGGGTTGCCCGACACTTTGGTCTCCGATAACGGCCCACAATTCATGACAACCCAGTTTGAGGGGTACTTGGCAGAAGAGGGCATCCGACATGTCCTCTCGGCGCCTTTCCACCCTGCGACGAACGGCCTTGCAGAACGTTCCGTTCGGAGCGCAAAAGAAGCATTGTCCAGAATCAGGCCAGGCGACTGGCAAACAAAAATCGATACCTTCCTGGCCGTCCAACACAGAACCCCCTGTGTCACAACTGGCAGGAGCCCAGCAGAGCTATTAATGGGTCGGAAGCTCAGGTGCCCACTAGACCGTTTAAACCCAAACTACACACCAGACGGTTACAAAGGGGTACAGGGTAAAACAAGAGGGATGGCAGTAGGCGACCTAGTGTGGGCACACAACTACAGCGAGGGTCCGACCTGGGTAACAGGAAAAATCCTAGAGATAACAGGACCAAAATCATATCTAGTAGAGATAGAGGATGGCCGGGTATGGAAGCGCCACATAGACCAGATAAGGAAACGCATAACCGGTAAATCAGAAACAGACGAAACAGGCCCTGACTACCCAACGAATGAATCCACAACTGACTCAAATCCGGGGAAAACGCAGGACTTATCTGAGTTCCAGGAGGTCCAGCGACGCCAACCGTTTCCTCCTGAAAACAGCAGGGACGACTCTGCAAATAATCCAGGGCCGGATGGCCTAGGGGAGGAGCTGAGAGGAACAAACAGTCCCTCCGGTCAGCTCGACTCACTCCCAGAAAGTGAATTGCGCAGGTCCGAAAGAGTCAGGAGACGCCCAGTCTACCTGCGTGATTACGTAGAAAAATAAGATGCTAATTTTATGTAAATATTGGTAAAGTGTTTTCTGGGAGGGAAGGAGTGTAATGTATCTTTAAAAGTTTTGGCGGGAAAATAGCACGTTGCTGATTGGTTGAAGCCTCCGGCTAAACTGTATATAAAGAGAGGTTTTTCCCAGCACTGGCTGCTGGGTTCACCATATAGTAAAGAGCTGTTGTCACTATCCTGGTCTCCTGCCTCGTTATTGCCCGAATCTAACAGTATCGTGACTTTTTTCCCTTTCGCTAAACCAGGTGTGGGCGTGGCCAGCATGTGACGCATCTGGGACACGGGACACAAGTTTGACAGCCCTGCTCTATGTTATGAAATGCATTGTTTGCCAGTTTGCTTCCAGTTCAAGGTGCTGCTTTTGATCTTTAAAGCCCTTTACGGTATGGGACCAGGCTATCTGGGGGAATAGAATAGAATAGAATAGAATAGAATAGAATAGAATAGAATAGAATAGAATAGAATAGAATAGAATAGAATAGAATAGAATAGAATAGAATAGAATTTTTATTGGCCAAGTGTGATTGGACACACAAGGAATTTGTCTTGGTGCATATGCTCTCAGTGTACATAAAAGAAAAGATACGTTCATCAAGGTACAACATTTACAACACAATTGATGATCAATATATCAATATAAATCATAAGGATTGCCAGCAACAAGTTATAGTCATACAGTCATAAGTGGAAAGAGATTGGTGATGGGAACTATGAAACGATTAATAGTAGTGCAGATTCAGTAAATAGTCTGACAGTGTTGAGGGAATTATTTGTTTAGCAGAGTGATGGCCTTCGGGAAAAAACTGTTCTTGTGTCTAGTTGTTCTGGTGTGCAGTGCTCTATAGCGTCGTTTTGAGGGTAGGAGTTGAAACAGTTTATGTCCAGGATGCGAGGGATCTGCAAATATTTTCACGGCCCTCTTCTTGATTCGTGCAGTATACAGGTCCTCAATGGAAGGCAAGTTGGTAGCAATTATTTTTTCTGCAGTTCTAATTATCCTCTGAAGTCTGTGTTTTTCTTGTTGGGTTGCAGAACCGAACCAGACAGTTATAGAGGTGCAAATGACAGACTCAATAATTCCTCTGTAGAATTGGATCAGCAGCTCCTTGGGCAGTTTGAGCTTATTGAGTTGGCGCAGAAAGAACATTCTTTGTTGTCCTTTTTTAATGATGTTTTTGATGTTAGCTGTCCATTTGAGATCTTGAGATATGATAGAACCCAGAAATTTGAAGGTTTCTACTGTTGATACTGTGTTATCAAGTATTGTGAGAGGTGGAAGTATGGAAGGGTTTTTCCTAAAGTCTACCACCATTTCTACGGTTTTGAGTGTGTTCAGTTCCAGATTGTTTTGGTTGCACCACAAGGCTAGTCGTTCGACCTCTCGTCTATATGCGGATTCGTCATTGTCTCGAATGAGACCAATCACTGTTGTGTCATCTGCGAACTTCAGTAGCTTAACTGATGGATCATTGGAGATGCAGTCATTGGTATACAGAACAATGCACCCCAGTTCTATCAGCCCATACCATTAGATCTGCAGAGAAGGCATACCATCAGTCAGGGACCTGCATTTGGTCGGTTTCAGGAGATGTGCCTTATCTGCCATGGCACCTGCCTTATTCTCTTCCCTGAAAGTAAATTAATCCCATCCCTTTTGATACTCCAGAAGGCCTTGAGGTTATGTTATCATGACTGGGGTTCCCAGGCAACTGGAAACTAGCTCAGATGCTCCATTGCTGAGTCTTACTCTCCTTTTTTTAATCTGTATTTTTTATATTTATTTTTTAAAGTGATATTTATATTTTTATATATATATTTGTTCTTTTTATATGTGATTTTATCTATTTGTTGTGTACCATCCAGAGTCATGTGAGATTGGTGGCTATATACATTTGATTAATAAATAAATTATTAAAAAATGAATATGTTGAATGCACAGTGCACTCAGCTAACTGCTTCTTTTCTCCAAATCATTCAGAAGTTCATTTTGGGTTTTAAAAGGTCTAACATTTTGGCTAACATATCATTCTCAAAACACACAATATTTTTTTTTACATCCTACTAAAATAATAAGTGCTCAGTTTATCCTAAAATTGAACTGTTTCATCCAATAAAAATGTCAAGCATCTTTAGCTGCTGTTAAGAGCAATTGAGTTTGAAAATCTTGTCTGAAAAGGAAAAGAATCACACAGATAATCCCAAAGAATGATCCTCTGTGTTGATTGGCATATCTAATCCATAGTATGTAACAAGATTGCAGGAAGAAACAAGAACAGGAAATATACCTGTAGATCAAATAGCTCAGGTGATTCAACCCAATAATTTCACCTTGAAAGCAATATAAACTGCTATTTCCATGTTAATATGAGAAACAATAAAGCTTCCTTAGGAGATTAAATGCTAATTAGTATTTTCATGAACTGCTGCTTTCAGTTTGGAATAACTAGGTGGTCTTCCACAATCTAGCAGTTATAAAATTAAAACAAAACAACAAAGCCTTGAAGATCAAGAAGACAAAATGGAAAGTACTTTATTCATTAGAACTACAGTCATAAAAACACTCACCTAAAGCACACGTGTAAGCCTTTTATCTTAATGAAATCCTGCTATTGAAATTTGTGCTCATGATTTATAATTTAATAAGTTGTGTAAATGCAGTCAATTATGGTTTATTTAGCCAGTCATGGATATGCAAAGTACTGATTCATACATCCACTCTTTCCGTCACTTAAAAAGAATTTAAATAAATTATATGTTAGGTGATATTAGATGGCTTTTTACTTTGCCTAGTAACAAAAATGATTAAGGGATCATCATTTATTTGTTACCTTTTTTCCCATTTTATTTTCCTACTTTTATAATTCAGAAATCCTATGCAAGGAGCTCTGTAAATTGTGTACAAATAGTCCTAAAACCATTGTGTACAAATTGACCTACAACCATTAATCTAGGGACCATTTGAAATTACAACAGCACTGAAAAAAACAACTCAAGACCGATCTTCACCTTTGCGACTATCGCAGCACCCCCAGATGTGATTAAAAAATGTGAGGAACTGACAATTGGCATGTATTTACAATAGTTACCATGTCCCAGGGTTATGTGATTGCTATTTGCAACCTTTCCCAGTCAGCTTCTGACAAGCAAGGTCAATGGAGGTACCTGGATTTGTTTAACAACTGCTCAATTCATTTAACAACTGTGGCAAAACAGGTCTGAAAATTGGGTGCAATTCATGTAACAACTGCCTTGCCTAGCAACAGAAATTCTGATTTCAATGATGTTCACAAGTTGAGGATTACCTGTATAGTGTGTAACACCACAAGTGATCTGTCTAGAAATACCTAGATAACATAGATGAACATCAAGTTCAAAGTATTCTATTAAACAACTGCTGGGTGGCAAAAATCTGGAAAGCCAAACCAGTAGTATTCCATGGACAGCTACAATCCATTTCTTTAGCAGGAAAATCAACATAAAGGGTAAAGCAAGAAAGGTAACTTTGAAGATAGATAGTTTCCTTTTATTAGTTTGCATATAATTTTTTTTCCAGACCAAACCTTTCTTTGCTGCTTATAATGTAGAAAGGTATTTTTTAGCAAATGGATGATATTTTGTAGATCTTTATAACCACCAAAGATCATTACCCTGCATATTTAAATCCTTATTCCCCTGTTGTGTTCTTGCACCAATTTTATTTTAAGAAATCTTTAAAAATTAAAATACTGGTAATAAAAAATCAACCATGATGTGATTTTTCTATATTTAATTTGCCACTAGAAAAGAAATGCAATGCTTCTTGATTAGCAGCCAGGTCTGAAAATAATCAGGGCTGCTTCAGACAGCAGAAATTCTTTTTGTAATTATTTTTGCTCTTCACAAGTACATCTCATTTGCTCTAGACCAAGAACAGTAATTTTAGATATGGACAAGAAAGCAGAACGCAGGTGCCATCATTTATAGTTAATTCATATATTTGTATTCCATTTTCTTTTTCCAAGAAATAAGAGCTTGTATTTTACAATATTTCAGTGGACCAACAGATAACCGGGAAGAGCTGTGGAGATATTTTTTTTTAAATGATGTGTAAGGAAGTAAGATTTTAGGCTGACTTGTAATGTCCCTGTAGTGATAGAGAAGAATGTTTATAGTTCAAATAGCTTATCAAGTGTAGCATTCACCCTGTCAGTGTAGAATGCAATCTGTGATTATAACAGCCTCCAGTTTTATCCCACACTTTCTCTAAGGAAAAGAAGAATAAATGTGTTATCTTAAAAGATAATAATGGTACTATACTTGATTTACAAAGGGAAGTATCCCAGTTTCACTGAAATATTAAGAACTAGCATTCCTCTAGAATTGCGAAGGTGAAAGATGGCTTGAGGGAATCCCATTTAAACAAAAAATTGACATGCAACAACAAAGCCTCCAAGCACATTCATCCCAAAAATGTTGGGCTTGTCAAGTTCTTCTAATTATGGCATGAAAATACCTTATTACCTTTAAAAATAAATCTGCCTTACATGGAGTCCTTTTCATGGACCTGGGATAGGCAGATGTAAGCTGTTCGAATTAAAGCTGCCTTTTGCAATCGACTGATAAAAATTTGGCAGTGCTAATAATATTCAAATGGCTCTCCAGCTGTTTTGGGATCATGCCCAAGGCACCTGTTACTTTTGGTACTACCTTTGATTTCTTTTGCTACAATCATTCTGTTTTTATTTGCAGGTCTTTGCATTTTGTTATTCTGCAGTTCATTCTCTACTATTCTGCTGTCTCCAGGGACTGCAACTGTCCAGTATCCAGAATTTTGCCTTTCTTATCAACTGTCATTAATTCTGAGGTGTTATGTGGCAGGTCCCTGTTGGTTTAAATTCTGAAGTCACAGAACACTTTAGCATCTTTATTTTCTATTACTTTCTCAGTCTTATGATGACATAAGACTGCTTGCAGGCAGATAGTATTTTTTGTAGATCTTCATGCAGAAATTGGGGTTGGAGGTAGCAGATCAAATTTTTAAAAAGGCTATCATGGAGACATACCATGCCTAAATTTGTCTCTCTACCAGACAATTCAAAAGTTCAGAAAATAAATAAAAAAAGAATCAGATTGACATTCTCAGTATAATATGCAAATAAGTCAGGCACATACAAATCTCAGAAAACTTTCTCTTCTCAGACCCATTGGAGATTTTCTGACTCTAGGCCCAAAAAACCCCAGGCTGAGTAGTCTATGCTAAATTAAATTAGGTCTTTTGAAAAGGCTAGCTGCAAAGATTAATTCAATGTATTACATAAGCTCTCTTTATTGCAAACATGGGCAATCTGTTTCTGTTAGGATTGTTTTGGCATGTCTGTTGGGAAGAAGCATATTGGTGGGACTCATGCCAGCATTGGGAGAACCCTAAACAAAAAGCAGGTAGTGTCCCTCACTCCTTTCTGATACCCTCTTATTCTTTATTTCTGCTAAATTTATTGTTTTCGTTGAATCTTCTAGCTGAAGGGATAAAACGAACCAGAGAAATGAAGTGATCACTTGCACACAGAAATCTAAATTAGACTGGGAGTCTTTTGAAATCAGCCCGAGTCATGCAAATTGCCCAATTCTGGTTAACACAGCAAATTCTGTGATATGTGGCAGCAAAACAATTACAAGACTGAATTCAGTACTCAAGATAAGCCTTTGATATGTGGTAGAAAACTAGGGCTTATATCTTACCACTGTTCCTCTTAACTTGTACTGAATAGCTATCAATTGTGTATTGCCACTTTGCCTTTAAGATGAAAAATTCTGTTGGGAAGGTAGCATATTACATAAAATCTCCAACTAGACATTGGATTTTCCCAGCTCTCTCCCATCACAGCTCTGCAAACAGCATGGCTGGCTGAGAAATTCTAAGAGCTGAATCCACAAGTCTTAAAATTGCCACACTTGGAGACCACTCCACTAAGCTAAGTTTACCAAATTTGAGTTCCCAAAACACATACCACTACTAATTGGCACCTGTCACTTCCTATCTGTCAAGATATTTGCAACCCAGACTTGGTAGTTATACTCTAAGCAAGATTCGTGGCTCTTTTTCTCATTTCTACCTCCCTAAAATCTTAGAGAATGAACAAAGAACAGCTGAGCAAACAAGAAATTCACCAAGTGCCACAGGATTTTCTTTCTTGCTCTCATTTCTTTTCTCCATGAATTCAAAAATGGTTACATTATCATTTAACCAAATAATCTAGTTACAAATAAGATATTATAAAAGGTTTTGTGAAGGAGGTAGAGGAGAAAAAGAAAGTTAAAATAAAGTATCTCCCATATACTTCTAAAAATCTAGGCAGAAATAGTTATATAATTATTGGCAGAGACAATGACCCTACTAAATATAATCAGTGGCATATTTGTACTGGCTCAAACCACTTTTCCAAACATGTAGGCAAGGATAGGACCTGGACTAAATCTAATAAATTCCTAGATTCCAACAAATAACTTTCTTGACTCTGTTAAAAAAAAAGATGAAATGAAAGTTTCTCATGGTCAGAGGGCAATATTAGGTATTGCCTCTGTATAGCTCTTTACATAAACTAGGGGAAAAAACTGTGGGTATGAAAAGGCCATAATTACAGTATGATTACAATCAGTCAGAACAGTTAAAGGATTAAAAAGGGGGAGAATGGTGCTCCTATTTGACAGGAAATATTTCTTATGGATTTTCATTGGTATATGATGGGTAAGCTGGTTCTTCATGGAATTTACAATTTAGTCATGATGAGCTATAAAGAAAATATTCATATATCAGAAAAAGCCTTGTTGTATACAAATAATACAACTGTTTAGACACTTGTCAACATCTTATCTTCTCAAAGAAAAAGACATCAAGAGTATGATTTCAGGTACCTCCATGCCTTCAAGCAGTTACAACTTTATGCAATATAGAATGAAGGTTTTAAAGCTGCCAGATATTTAGAATTGGTCTGAAGGGAAAGAAGTTTGCTGCCTTGTCTACAATTATCCGTACGCAAAGTAACAGCCAAATCTAGAAAATATGACTATACCATTTATTTTTATATGACCAGTATTTGTTTTTCTAAGCCACTATATATCCATCTGATGATGGGTGGATAGGCTACAATTACTAACCCAAAAATTAGTTTAAATGCTTCTGAAATAATCATAACAAAGGGCTTTTAAAAATAAATAGAAAGACTGTACAAGTGAAAATTATATTTATTGGTATTTTTAGTTCTACAGTGTGTTTCCCTGAAGAAGCAAGATGAAAAAACAATTTAGTTTTCAAATAACTTATGTTATGAGAGCATCTGTCAGCATTTAATTTGTATTATCCTGCATAATAAATTTATATTTGTTTTATAAGAGCTAACTTTTTTTCTAAAAGAAAGATATGAACAAGATGTATTAATTTAGACTAAACATAGGGTAAAACAAGATTAAAAGGTCTAACTAGAAGAAAAATAACAAAATAATTGCCTCAAAATGATTTATATAAATTGTTAAATTATTTCCTCCAACATGATCTTTCAAAAAAAGAAGCAGCAGCAGCAATGCTTCTAGATTTGTTGAATTTGTTGAGGGGGAAGCTGTGTCAAATAACTTTTCTACAAACATTCTAATGTTAATTGCTTATTAGAGTAAAACAACAGCTTCAAAGGGGATGCAGTGGCTCAGTGGCTAAGACACTGAGCTTGTCAATCAAAAAGTCAGCAGTTCAGAAGTTTGAATCCCTGGTGCCGTGTAACGGAGATGAGCTCCCATTACTTGTCCCAGCTTCTGCCAACCTAGCAGTTCAAAAGCAGGAATAAAACGCAAGTAGAAAAATAGGGACCACCTTTGGTGGGAAGGTAAGAGCATTCCATGTGCCTTCACCATTTAGTCATGCTGGTCACATGACCACTGAGACATCTTTGGACAATGCTGGCTCTTTGGCTTTGAAACGGAGATGAGCAATGCCCCCTAGAGTCGGGAACAACTAGCACATATGTGCGAGGAGAACCTTTACCTTTACCTTAACAGCTTCAAACAATTTTCATAGAACTATATTATCAAGGCAATTTTAACTGATGCTAGAAGTGTGACCATCAAACACATATATGACTTATTTCACTAAGAACAAGTACCATGGTATCCAGTAAGAAGACATTTTATATGACTTCTTTAATGTTACCCAAACTAGGTCTGAGATCATTGATCCAGGTAATTAATAAACATGTTGCACTGATGATGAACTGAGGACAGTAGAAGGAGAAAACGTCAGCAAAATTACTTGTCCTCATGTCTAGAAATAACTGTTAAGTCATTCTGACAGAAATGCTCATCAACTATATTTCTGAAGCCTTGCAGAATGGTTGACCTCTCTGTAGATCAGAATATAAAGGCTCCCTAAAATGCCTGCAACATAAAGAATAGCACAACAGCTGCCTTTAGAAGCAAAGCCTCCAGAAACTAAACCAATATAATTTTTTTAAAAAAACCTTGTGTCTACCATATGGTAACCCAGTCGTTCTAACCCCAACCTTGTAAGACACCCACTGGCATCAACTAAGCAAGTGAATGTCAACACTTCATGAAATAGTCTTCTGGCTACTTGTATGCTGTTATGAACAGAGCCAGCTCCTTCAATTATGGTATGCCATGAACATGGTATGTTATTTCTTTCAGACAAAGTCAAGAGGAAAACTTAGGAACTTGCTATCCACAGTCTAGACTCTAGCCCTAACTGGATCCAGATGACACTTTGTGATGGTTAAGTGTCACATGATTTCTCCTTGGCCATTTCCATTCTATTTTCTCACTATATCAGAAAATAATTAACAGAGAAAAAGACAAAACTAGGCAATGTTTCCTCCTCCATGAAATATTTTTATTTAATCTATTAATAACAAAGAGTCTTGGAACACCCTTAAAATATATACCACCAATTATCCTGTTGGTTTTCTGAAAGATCTTAAAAATAATTCTTCCCTTAAGCTAGCCTATTTTGTATGTTTTGTTTTGCATTGTTAATGAATAAGAAAATTTTATTTGTCTTTTCTTACTTTTTTAATAAGGATGTTTTTGTTTGATGCTTTAACTGCCCAAAGTGATTTAAGATGGGCCATATACTTTGCAAAAACAACCCACATAAATAAAAACTTGTCCCACATAAAAAAAGTTGCCTCAGGAACTTTACAATAATAACAAAATTAAAATCTGAGACACTAAAACAATTTAATCATATGTTTTAATTGTTTTGAAGGTTTTTGGGAACTCTCAACTGAAGAGGAAGTGCATTCTATAAAACCAGAGCAGTTACAAAGTCTGTTTCATCAGTTGCCTGAAGTATTATTTTAACTTGATAGACACAGAATTCTCAAAGTGGAATGAGTTGCAAGGATTAAGCTCAGCAGGAATCAAATCAAAAAGCATGAAAGCTTATTTCTCTCTAAGATCACTTCATCACTAGTGACTTCTCGCTATTACTGAAGTAAGATTGTGCACACTTTGGATTTCATTCATTCATTCTACTGGTTAGAAACAGAGAACCTATCTACAATTATTTAAAGCTGGCATTCTTAGTCCAGGATCAAATCTATAGCACTGAACAAGCTGAATGTAAGAATTGTTCTTATTGCATTGGTTCAACGTTTGTTGAATGACTTTACAAGATCCTACATGCATGGATAGCTTTAAAAAAACAAAGAAACAACTTCTTTCACTAAAATTAATGGGGAAAAAGGCCCTCCCTATGTCAGATAAATTTGTCACAGCCTTCTAGATTATGCTTCACTTTCAAATCGTTTTAAATTGAAATATCAGCAATTTCAAATGGAGGGGTCAGCAATTTCCTTTAGAATTTTTAAAATAATAATTATGAATTATTGCAAATTAATCTGAGATAAAGAATGCGATTGATATAATGCTTACTGATATCATACATATATGAAATCAGTCATATATGAACAGCTCTCTTCTAAGTGCAAGATTATCCAACAATACCCTGGGTTCACATGTCACACTAAATGACAACATAGTTTTCTTGTTTGTGGTTAAAGGATTGTTTGAATTCAACTATTTGAACTATTTGTAAATCATGGTTTATATTTAGCTACTCTCTAAATCCAGCCAACTGAGGTATATTTAGTAAACTATTGCTAAACCACAGAATAACATAATGTCTCAGTCCAGTCATAATTTTTTGCCTTTATTTCCTATAACAATGTTGTGGTTCTCTGATACAATGTGGCTGAGAGATGATGGTTACAACCACATGTTCATAGATCTATAGGATAACTTTATTACTGGAGTAATATCTGTTTTCTTAACTGATTTTCCACAGTAAAAGATTGTACCCTTTGGTACATCACACTATTTCCATGACATTATTTTCTAAATATTTCCTGCAGGTGCTTCCACAAGAACTAAAGTCTCCTGCAGTGTGAATTCTGGAATTTAAGAAAGGGTTCCCCCCCTTCCAGAAACCCTCTTTGTTCAATAGAATCTATTGGCTTTCTGGACTTGAAGCTCTTGCTTGAAGAGCAGGTGTCAGCTGTGGTTAGGAAGGTCTTCGCATAATTCTACCTAGTGCACCTGTTGCACACCTTCCTAGATCTGAGAGCCTTTCTGATAGTCACTCACACCTTAGTCACTTTGCAGTTTGACTACTGTAATATACTCTGCATGGGAATGCCCCTAAAGACCATCCAGAAGCTTGAACTAGTTCAGAATGCAGCAGCACAAGTAGTAATGGGTAAGTCTTGGTGTGTCCATGTAACATTTGTGCTTCATGAGCGGCACCAGTTGCTTCCTGATGTAATTTGAGGTGCTGATTGTTACCTATAAAGCTCTACACAGCATAGTCCCTGATTATTTGCAGGATCAACTGTGTTCCATAATATCTGCTTGACTGATTTGATTCTACAGAGTTGGTGTATTCTGGGTTCTTTTAACAATATAAGCTATCAAGACTCCAGAAATGGACCTCTAAGTAGCAGTGCCTGTCTCAGGGACAAGGCTCTTTCTGAGATCTGGATGTCAGGGAAAATAAGACATATCACATTTGCCATCTTTTATTGATTTTATTGTAAATTATTTGATTGTTGTGAGCCACCCAGAGTCATTGAGAGTCAGGCAGTATACAAGATTAATAAATTATTATTGTTACTACAGCTAGCTTTAATTGCAAGGACAAGCAGTGATTTGTAGAGATATCTTGATTTTATTTTCTGTAATATAAGACTGTAATGTTCCTTTTATTGTCTTATTTTCTCTCTGCTAATATATGCTTACCTTCAGATAAGAACATCTAGCTGACCTTGAAATTGTTAAGCAAGGTCAGACTTGGTAACTAATTTGATTGGATGAGCTATAGGCTAGACTGAGAAAGGAGGAAAAAATCTACATTTTGTTGATCTTATCTTATTGCTAACTTTCCAGAAGCCTGACCTGTTCAATATTGCTTATACTTGAAGTGTTAATGCCTAAAGATTACCATAATTTATAATTCTTCAAATTTTGATTTAAAAATAACATTGAAATCTCCCAGAGACACATTATAACTTTGATATTTGAAAAAGATGTTTTAAATATAGGTATTTTCCCCCAGATATCTTTATCTCTGTGCCAGTCCTAAACACTTATCAATACATATCATATCAACAATGCATACAACAAAAACAAGATAAATTAAACTTGAATTGAATACTTTATTTGGTCAAGTGTGATTAGACACACAAGGAATTTGTCTCTGGTACAGAAGCATTAAGTGTACTTGCAAAAGAACAGAATAATAATACCAATAAAAGGGAGAGTAAAGATAAGAAGAATAAATAATAATACTACAGCCACTTTGATGCATACTTTTAGTGGAATATTACACTATGGAGTTACTGTAATTTAAAGAAAGCAGGTTTCCAAATAGGGTAAATTTCCAAAACCAGATTGAAGAGTATTATGATTAAGTCTTTCCCTTAGGTTCACACACTGAGTTAGCCCATATGGTGGCCTCTTTGGTTCTGTCTGTGCACACTGTATAAACCCAACCACTGTACTTTGTAATCATAATATATGCCTCAAGCATATAAGCAAATTCAGCCATTGTGATACATTTAACAAATCATGATTAACCAAACCATGGCTCAGCATAATGTGAAACCCAGACACTGTCAAGAATCTATCTTCTCATTTGGTGATACAAAATACCATTTCAATATATAATTCAAGAAAAAATATAGTTAAACTTTATTTAATATATATTTCATGTAATTTATCTATGTAACTTTTTGGCTTGTTTTATGTTTTGGTGAGATAAAGAATGCTAAATGCAATGAATAATGCTTTGAATTGCTAAATGCTTCAAATATAGATAGGGATGTTTGGGGGATGGTGACCTTAAATATCCATGATCATGAACTACTAGATCAGTTTCCTTTGTTCCATGTGCACTTTCTAGCCAAATTCATGCTTCCCTGACTCTGCCCCATCCCTAATGTTAACAATTCTCTTTTATGCCACAATAATTAAGGATACACCATGAAATATCCAAAGTAGATCCAAGCAAAGCCATGAAATATTTATCTCCAATCTAAGTGAGACAGAAGTGGGAGGCACATGAATTAACAACCAGTTTGCCCAGCACCAAAAATGTGAGCGCGTGCACTATTGATAATCCTTGATGCTACGCTATAAAAACCTGAAGCTAAAAGAAAAAGTTTTGAGGAAATAGAAAAGCAAGAATACCAAGTAAGCCCTTTCACAGTCAAGATTAGCTGTTTAATGATAGTTGTTAAATAGATTAAATTTCAATAAATCATTCTGATCCTCTATCATGGCATCAAGTCATATTAATGTAACAGTATCAAATGCAATTATTTCCATAACAATAGAGTAGCTTATTCCCAATATAGACATGTAAAAACTTAAGTAGTAAATATAGAAAAGGAAGACAGATTATTAGTTCCAGTTTAAAAGAGCAGTCGGATTACTAGCCCTTTAAATATGATTCAATGAAGGAAATCACAGAGTTGGAAGGGACTCTTTAGACCTTGAATCCAACTTCTATCTCAGGAGAATCCAGATTCAGCCACCATAACCCTTATAGCCTACAGCTCACCAGCCCTCTGCTTCATCGGCTTTCCACCAATTATACATACATACTGGGATTTTTTCTACCATTCACTTGTAATCAGCTTACCTGTAAATTGACCTGATTATTTTATGTCCTAAACTCTGGAGTGATGGGGGGGGAAAGTCTTAATATTCTTCTGTGTGACATTGTTTCAAATATTTTAAAAGTACCACCATTTTCTCTTCTCTAGGCTAAACATACCTAGTTTCTATATACCAATATGTTCCCAGGATTTACCTTAATTTGTAAGCACCTGAACTTTATTCCAAACTTTTTTCAAATTGCCTGTATGTGTGTTAGAAGAAGGCATAATTTATCATCTGAAATCTGAAATGAAGGACATTTTTATTGGTACAACTTAAAGTTGCATTTTCAGCTAAATCACGCTGCTGATTCATATTCACTGTGTAATCAACTAATATTCTAAGATGTTTTTCATAACAACCACTGTATTCCTAAGCAAGGTACCTCTCATTCTGTATGTATGCATTTGATTTGTGTTTCTTAGATGCCTGCATTTATCTTTGTTACATTTTTGTTTTCATACCAATCATTTCTGTTAAAACAACTTTTAATTTTATTTCTATCTTCTAAGACATTCACTTGTCATGTGTATCCAACATATCTGACAAGATTCTCTTCATTTACATTAAAATCATAGTGTTTGGCAATAAAAATTCTATTACTATGGCCGAGAACAGTATATATAAACAAAATTTTTATAGTGAATTAAAATAATTACAATTGTTAATTAACAGACCAATCTTTTTTAAAATGCATGTCTAATTTTTCAAAGGAAGAGCTATACAGGGGCCAATTTTTCTTTGATTATTGTCAAAATTACATCCTAATCAGCTAATACTTTGGAACATGATATGAATTCACTGAAATCAGGTCTATAGGAAGTTGAAATCTTGCAATTGTATAGGTGACCTTACAAAGGCCAAACAGGATATAGTATTCATTGTTTCTCCAGCTCAGCCTTGCCCACTCTGCCTTCTTTGGAGGCTTTTCAAAGTTGAGATTCAAAGTTTGTCTTGGAGGCCTTTGGTGTCAGGCTTTATATTAGAGCTTGGCACCAAATCATAGATCTCCTGACATTATGCAGTACTTGGTTTGACTTGACAGAGGACTCTAGGGCATGACTCTCTTCTAGACCAAAACCCTTATGACAGAAAAGAATGAAGCCTCAAACACAAGAGTTGATTGTGCACTACAGAGGAAAGAATTCGGAGTCAACAGTATATATACATTTCTCCAGAGTTTAAATTCTCATCTTCTCCCTCCCCCACATCTTTTCAAGTTAATGTCTACTTCAATTTGGGGCCTTAGTCCTCTTAGTCTCAATATTGTTAGTTCCCATTTTACCAGGTTCAGCAAAAGGCAAGGGAATAGCCAAGATCAGAGGCCCTGTCTGAAGCCAGAAGTTTCCTCCAATCCCCAAAGGGAAGTTCAGCAGATTCTGTGGCCTCTAGGATGCTGTCCCAGGGAACACAGGGTTGCCACCTGCTTATTTATTTTGAGAGTTATTCTGAGAATATAGTCATTTTGCTTGTTTTCTTGAATTCTTGACTCTCTGATCCTGAATATTTCACATGCCTACATTTATCTGTATAATTGCTAAGAATGTAAGATTGTTAAGTTTATGACTAGTACATTATTGTCATACTGATAATCTTTACAAATTGAAAAGATATATTGAAAAAACAAGAAAAAAAATCACTTTCCACTCTATCATATATTCAAATCAAAATATTTACCAAGAGCTATCCAAATGTGGGGAGAAGCAAAGTTGGACAGAGTTTCTCAACATTAATTTTGGAGAAGGATCCACTTCTGGATTAAAAATGTGTGTTTCCTTTGTATTCTTCATTCCATCATTATGGAAATGTTATTGTTCAGGAGTGCTGCTGTTTAAAATTAGATTCTCTACAAATGTTCACACAAAAATGTCTTCTTATATGAATTGACTATGATTAATTACTTTGGTAGCACACTGTACCAAAACAATGAATAGTGATGTTAAATAAGATAATTGCAGTTTTATTTGTATTATTTGTTGTAAAAAAGGGGGAAAATATACTCCATTCAAGCATTGAATCTAACATTCATTGGAATATTTTGGGACAAATATTTTCAGAAGTGAATTCCATTTGTGCAAGCCAACTATATATACAACTATATTGCTTTTAATATGATAAAATAGTTATTTGTAGAAAACAACTCAGTTCAAGAATTCAAGAAGCAGAAGCTTTTACCAGAATCAGTTGACTGTCAGGTAGCATTTGAATTGTCTGAACCAAGATATCTTACAAATGCTAGGGATTTCAGAACAACACATGCCAAATTAAAAATTCAACCATATTATGCATATCAAAACTTTTTAAAAAAATTACTCAAATCATGTGTGACCACCACCTCCTTAATTCAAAGATATATTTTTTCTTGGACTTGCAGAATTATAGTGCAAGCCTAAGAAAAGGCACAGTTCCTTTAAGTAGAGCTGAGAGATACAAGAATCTAAAATTACCAACTTCTGATCCAAATACTGCATACTGCAAGTTATCTTGCTGGTAAGAGAAACTTTTGAATTAGCAATTTCTAATACCTTAAGGATAAAAAAATCCATCCTAAAAGATTTACCACCTCCCTTTCATTTCATTTCATGGGGTGTTTTGGGGTTGTTGTTGTTGTTGTTTTTGGTCTTCAGAAGATTCCCAACTTCCCCATCATTTCTCTAGCTCTATCCTCTATGCCATGGTTGATAAATACTGACCTTGCAAATTTCTGTCTTTTCTATTTTTAGGTTACAAAATGCTATGTGAAAGTGGAGTGCTAGGGAATAATGTTTCATCCTTGCCAGGACTATTACCTGTATTCAATAGAAAAGTGTGTTCTGTTTTAATCAGCAGCAGATTATTTTGAGTGTGATTTATGATCTCTTTTCCAACACAGTGGATAAGATGACTGGGTTTTGTGCAAGTTGTGTTTTGGTGGCTTTCATCAAGTCATGAATGAATGAGGCAAGGAAGTTTATCTCATTAAGTTCAACTCCTACTTGTAAACTGGAATCAAAAATCAAAGCCAATACATAGCTAAGGTAGGATACATGATCAAGTATTACAGGGAGAAAACATCAGCATGGGCACCAGAGTTTAGAGGGCAAAGCAGAAATATAATATTGTAAAGGGTAAAGCAGAATAGAAACACAAATGCAACATGGTTGGAACATGTAAGAATGGGCTTGCGTGGAAAGCTGTTCCAGCAATTAACAGCACATGGGAAGAACCATAAAATTTCTTGGCCTTTAAACAAGCACATGTAATATTTATCTTTGAAATTAAGTGCCTAATACTTCATGGACTCATGTTATGAGCTTCTCCCCAAAAGCATGCACTCTCTTCTATTGTGTGATTCTCTACCCAAAGCCACTTATAGTCTAGAAAGTAGCAATGTCCATTTGAAATACAATTCTAGATAAGGAAGACAAATGAGTGGGCCATTAAATCCTTCCAAAGATTGCCCACTTGCATTTTCCAAATCCCAGACCATATCCTGCCTTCTAGTCAGGTGCTTTGGCTATACATCTTGCCACTCCATTTTATATCCTCATGCCTCTTCCTCTTATCACAAATATGCCCTCAAAGAGGATAGTGGGCCCAGCCAGCTTCAGAATATTGTCCAGCACATTTTCCAACTGGATGCAACTTCTTTGTGTTCCTCAAACTCTCCTGCTTGATCTCACTTATTTGTCCTCTCTGCCCATGGTCTCTGAGAAAACAGATATGATTTTCCTGGCTTGTTTTTTCAGATAAGATGGCCCCTCCCAGTTATAATTGTCCATACTCCACAAATAATAAGCAGTTTGATTAGGTCCAGATTGATTTCTCTTTGAAACAAATAGTAGTTGATAAAAAAAAAACTTTAGATATTGTACCTTACTTATTTAAGAGAAGACTAGACTCTGTTTCATTATTGTGTTGTAAACAATAAATAATAAAATATTTATTAAAATAAATAATCTCTGTTCATGTGACACAAGCCACAACTCTTTGTAAGTAAAACTTCTCCCAATCATATCCAAAGAGAAAAGATGGTGGAAGCTTGGGAGATCAAGACTTTGCTTCATTTTGTTCCAGCTAATGCTTATTGCAATAAAATATGGTTTACTTATATATGAACCAGTATAATGCTTAATTCATATATTGCATCATGATCGAATAAAGTTTACTTGTCATAAATCATTGCGAAATCTAATTACTGGGTACATAAAACAAACTAAGTCAAAATCAAACAGACTAAATTGCCCATTTGCCGAAGTATGAATTCAGCTATTATTATCAAGAATAAAGCAAGATTATTATATGTCAGAAATGGAAAGAGTCAGTACTACACACAATGGAATAATGGTTGGTGAACATTACAGAACTTGCAGAAATAACCAAGCTGATTTCTTTGATTAGAGAAAAGACAATGTCTGTGTTTATTGCTGACTGGAAACCTCTTAGAGACTTTTTGTGTGAAACATAAAAAATGAATTTATGAGTTATGAAATTGATTTGACAGGTTATATAAAAATGGAGTTATGCTAGAGCAAGATTTATATAAAATAATTTTATAACTGTTCTTATAATTGCTGTAAAGAGAATCAGAAGCTACCACTTTGTACTTTCTTTCTTCGTTTTTACACTTTTAGCTCTTTCTCTGATCTTTTTCTTTGCCCTTTTTCCTCACTCTGTATTAATTTTTATTAGTTTTTATCTTCTTTCTTAAAAGTTTTAATAAAATTATATTTTTAAAAAAGGAATAAAATATATGTGCATTTGATAAAATTTCTGCAGAGCAAACCATTTGAAGAGTTTTTATATTGTTCTGGATTATATTCCTTAAGAAATGGAAATAAAAGATCTTTAATGGCTTCCTAAAATGAGCATAAATGCCATATATCTTCAGTACAGTAGCTGTTTTTTAATTTTTATTTAATTTCAGGTTGGATAACACCTTGGTATTATGGACGCGGTGGCTCAGTGACTAAAATGCTGAGCTTGTCAATCGAAAGGTCGGCAGTTCAGCGGTTCGAATCCCTAGTACCGCGTAACGGGGTGAGCTCCCATCACTTGTCCCAGCTTCTGCCAACCTAGCAGTTCAAAAGCATGTAAAAAATGCAAGTAGAAAAATAGGGACCACCTTTGGTGGGAAGGTAAGAGCGTTCCATGTGCCTTCGGCGTTTAGTCATGCTGGTCACATGACCACGGAGACATCTTCGGACAACGCTGGCTCTTCGGCTTTGAAACGGAGATGAGCACTGCCCCCTAGAGTTGAGAACGACTAGCACATATGTGCGAGGGGGACCTTTACCTTTAATACCTTGGTACAAATTACCTTAAACCAATTATGTGAAATCATAGCTTCTAAATCTGGAAAAGGTGGAAGGAAAGAGAATTACAAGAGACTGAGTCTGTTATAGAGGCAATGGGATCCCATCTCATAGGGCCATGATGGTGAACCTATGGCACACATGCCAGAGGTGGCATGCAGAGCCTTCTCTGTGGGACGCGCACCAACACCAGCTGCTGTTCTGGTTTCCGGCGTGTGCATGCACAGCAGCCAGCTGATCTTTGTGTGTGCCGTAGCCCCAGGAACCTGAAAACCAGCTGCCCAGCATGTGCACGCGCACTGGCCAACTGGTCTTCGAGTTTCCAGGGCTCTGGCGCATGCGCGTTCCGGTTTGGGCACTCAGTGTCGAAAAGGTTCACCATCACTGTCATAGGGATAGTCATCATGGAGAAAATCTTATCTATGTCATCACTAAGAGACTACTACTACTTGATGGCATATAATCAATCAAATCATGTACAGTAAGCCTGGAATAAAAGACAGGTTATTAATCTGATAAAATAAAATGTTGCATTTTGATATAAAAGTCAGTATTTTACAATGGGGGAAATCCATTATTTTAAACAGAGATTAAGAATTAATAACATACTCAGACTCAAAATTTAGGTATCTATCTGGAAATTCAAACATTAATGCAAGTTTGGAGAAGGAGATTTAAGAGGTGTATCAGAATAAATTAGAGTAGATCAGCATTCCACCCATCCCTTTAGCTTGATTTCTCAGATTAAGCCTAAAATACAATGTATGCTGTGATATATGTGACATTATACTTGAAATGGGATCAAATGCCTATTTTATTTTCTTCCTACTTTATCTTCCTTGACATTTTTTTCTGAAGACCTGACTCCAATGCCCCAAAGACAATTAAGTAATGCTACACAGTCTATGAATTCTATATACATCATGCTTCAAGGTAGACAAAATGTTTCAAAAGAAACCCTCTTATACCAAGCAGGAATAAGGCCAGCCATATGTTACCAATTTTCTCATGAAAAATGTGCCTTGAAAAATTACAAGAATTAATGAATTATTGCTAGCTATTTTTCTGAAAAGCATCAGAATACTTGCCTCACTCTACTATTCAGAGAATTCCAACATTGGTGAAATTGCCTGAACCTCTCCAATTTCTTTTCATCTCTTCAAAGCATGGGTTATTATTCAAAATGATGACATTTAAGTTAAATCTAATAGCCCTCTTCAAGCATTCTGGAAACCAGAGCAATCTGGTTCAGAGACACAAAAGTCAAACATACTTATTGTACTGTTTTGCATCAGTTTCCACAGTCTATACTGGTGAATTTTCACAGGTAGAGAAGACCTCAGCTGAATGCCGAGGAATAAGCCAACATATACAATATGGGAAGGCAAGATCAGCATATACACAAGAAATAAAATACTAGCAATAGCCATCAAAACCTGAGTGAGAATAAATAATCACAATGCCACAGCAGCACCTTTTGTCAACTGGATCTCTCCAGAGGTCCTGGGCAGCCTGCCAGGTTTCTTAAACAAAATGATTATTGAAGTGATAAGAATCCTAAGAGGTTACATTCAATTTCAGTTTCTTAAGGAAAGCATATGTGGTAGAGTTCAAATGATCAAAGAACTAGCCCAATTGTCCTACAAAATTATAACAAAATTTGTGATATAGAAATAATACTAGAAAATAAAGTTAAATTACAGAATTTTTGTTTTCAATCTGAGCATGAACCTTAAATATTAAATATTAGTAAGTAGAATATCCAACTTTAAAATATTTCTATTGCTAAACATGTTATTTCTGCACAGGTTTATCCCAGTTAGAGCTAGTAGAAATATAATTGGTGAACTCTTTCCAATTCAAAATAATACAAGCTGATACAATATAAGGTGAACGATAAGAGAGGGGGGGCAATTTTAGTCTCTTTTCCATTTTTTAAAATGTATCTATATAACCTTTATATTCATCTGATTGTCACTAGCAAATTATGGGATGCTGTTTTAGACACCTGCAGAAATGCCTCCCTTCTGGGAGTCTTTGAAGTGTGATTGCTCAGTCAATTTACCATTGACAACAGCTGCTGAGAAACCAAATCTTCAAGAAACTGAAAGTTAAGTAAAAATATCAGAAAAAGAAATTCTCCTGACAAGGTTCACAAGGTTTCACAACAGCTGTGTGGAATGTAAAAATGCTTTACATTATTTTTATTTATTTTGTATAGTGCTAGGTAGGACTTGTATCAATACAACCTTCCTAAGACTGATATCATTCCATTCATTTCGAGGAAACTCATCTGAGGAGGATTGCTATACTAATAATAGCAAGCAAAGCATTTTTCATCGGTATCAGGGAAACACCCACAGAAATGAATGAATTAACACACACACACACACACACAAAACACACAAATTATTTTTGGCACAATACAATGAAGAAAAATAACATTTTATTTATGCCATCAAAACCTGAGTGAGAATAAATAATCACAATGCCACAGCAGCACCTTTTGTCAACTGGATCTCTCCAGAGGTCCTGGGCAGCCTGCCAGGTTTCTTAAACAAAATGATTATTGAAGTGATAAGAATCCTAAGAGGTTACATTCAATTTCAGTTTCTTAAGGAAAGCATATGTGGTAGAGTTCAAATGATCAAAGAACTAGCCCAATTGTCCTACAAAATTATAACAAAATTTGTGATATAGAAATAATACTAGAAAATAAAGTTAAATTACAGAATTTTTGTTTTCAATCTGAGCATGAACCTTAAATATTAAATATTAGTAAGTAGAATATCCAACTTTAAAATATTTCTATTGCTAAACATGTTATTTCTGCACAGGTTTATCCCAGTTAGAGCTAGTAGAAATATAATTGGTGAACTCTTTCCAATTCAAAATAATACAAGCTGATACAATATAAGGTGAACGATAAGAGAGGGGGGGCAATTTTAGTCTCTTTTCCATTTTTTAAAATGTATCTATATAACCTTTATATTCATCTGATTGTCACTAGCAAATTATGGGATGCTGTTTTAGACACCTGCAGAAATGCCTCCCTTCTGGGAGTCTTTGAAGTGTGATTGCTCAGTCAATTTACCATTGACAACAGCTGCTGAGAAACCAAATCTTCAAGAAACTGAAAGTTAAGTAAAAATATCAGAAAAAGAAATTCTCCTGACAAGGTTCACAAGGTTTCACAACAGCTGTGTGGAATGTAAAAATGCTTTACATTATTTTTATTTATTTTGTATAGTGCTAGGTAGGACTTGTATCAATACAACCTTCCTAAGACTGATATCATTCCATTCATTTCGAGGAAACTCATCTGAGGAGGATTGCTATACTAATAATAGCAAGCAAAGCATTTTTCATCGGTATCAGGGAAACACCCACAGAAATGAATGAATTAACACACACACACACACACACACAAAACACACACAAATTATTTTTTGGCACAATACAATGAAGAAAAATAACATTTTTATTTATGTCATGAAAACATGAGGAGTGGCTGATGTAAACCAGCCTGCAACAGGGATCTGCAACAAGGATCTTTAAAGGTAAGAGCATGGGGGCAGTTAAAATCCTGACAGTTTCCATAACAGAGTGGGAAAGTGAGTCTTTCTGTATCATACTGTAATATTTATACCAAAGCCATAGCGGAAATTTGTCATAAATGTTGCTGCTACAATACATACATTAATTGCAATGTAGATATTGATAATGTTTCAAGAAAACTGTGGGCCTTCGTATGCCAAGGAATAGTTTTCATTCTAATGCCATAATTTCTGCTTATTATTATTATTATTATTATTATTATTATTATTATTATTATTATTATTATTATTATTATTATTTATTATATTTGTATACCGCCCATCTCCCGAAAGACTCAGGGCGGTTCACAGCCAGAAAAAACAACAGAAAACATATAATACATATAAACAGCTAAAAGAATAGACAGTTAAATTCAATTGATGCCCTAAAACTTTTAAATACAAATTTAAAACCTCATTTAAACCCCTTTTTTAAAAATCCCAATTTAAAAACTACGTTCAAGCTAGTCCTGCTCTTCGAAACAGCAACGTCTTCAGCTCGCGGCGGAATTATATTACCCAGGCTCTACTGCTTCATACCACCCATGAACAAGAGATTTTGGCAGGTTTGAAGAAGGTTTCCAGAAGATACACATATAAATATTTGGAGAAACAGCTTATAAGAAATAACTTTAAAAACAGTGCTGTGAGCAATCAGTAATCTCAGAAGCTATGAAATGTCAACTGACCATTGCTGGGGGGAAAGCAATCAAATGGATGCAATTCTGAACATCAGCAAGCCATGCTACAACATTCACACTATGACACAGTTTTTCAGGTCCCATTGAAGATGTATAATAACCAGAGTCTATCATCTAGCATCTGCCCATGTATTTTATTTCCTCAGGGCATCATAATACCTTATAGGACACAAAAAGATGTAAGGTTATTTAATCATTACAGATCATTAGAAGAGGTTTGTCATTTAAATGGGAATTTTGTAAACAGAAACATAAGGCTGTATAAAGTAGCAGTGATCCTTTCAAAAGTATTTTAAATTGTATCAGCTAAATTTAATGTTTTCAGTAATCCAAGCTTTTTTGACAGAACACAGCAAATATGCTGGAGGAGAACTAGTCTTTTGATGTACTTGAATACTGGAATCAAAACTATCCAGAAGGAAGTTGTTTATGACAAGTACAGGCTAGTCGAAACTGATAAGTCTATCTAAAAAGAGTACTTAGAAAGCCATGATAAGAAACAAACTATTCAAATATCAACAGCCAAAAAACAATGGGTACAATTCTCTCTAATGCATTTACATTCAGAGTTTTCATATCCATATATTGTATACATCACTTGACTGGCAGAAACCGAAAAGACAGAGTGAGAACAGTGAAGTAGAAGTAGTACTTAAAAGATGAATAAGAAATATTTCTCAAAAAAGACAAAATAAATAGAAATCAGACCATGGCATGCAGTAATAACCTATGCTAATCTTCAATGACAAGACATTTCATAAGAAAAAAAATGTGCTATATTTTGGATTTCACAGTAACTTTGCCATTGTAGAAAGAGAAAGTGGCTGAGCACATACGCAGCCTCCTACCAGCTTCCACATCTCCATCCTTCCTTTTCTCTTGATTCCGGAAGAAGAAACAGGCTTTCAGTAGTAAAAGGCACAGGAATAAAGCTTGTTAACATTTTCTTTAATGTATTTGTTTAGCTCCCATGTTGTTCATTCCCATTTCACACAAATTCTCCCTTGCTTCCCTTTCTATCCCCCAAGGTATCAGGGAGCCACCCTTTAGCTGTTCTTACCTGAAGTGGAATGAAGACTTTCCAGACTCCAGTATCTGGAAAGGACCCCTCGCATCCCACTGCTACCACCACACACCACTCCACTGCTCTCTGAATCTGAACCTGGGGAGAGGCCAGAGCTTCCACTGCTACTACAGTTGGCTCCGCTGTCTGCACCAGCAGATTCGCAGCTGGAGTACTGCTGGGTCCTCATGCAGGCAGGCAGATGGAGAGCCAGGAGGCTCTGCTGCTACGAAGGAAGAGGGAGAGTCAGCTGCACCAGCCAGTTACGCACAGGGCAGTGGCCACCAGGTCCTGCTGTCTAAGAGCTGTATGGGATTCCTCTCCTCCGTTGCCAACCGCCTGCACGATGCAACCTGACATCATAGGGGTCCACCAGGGAGGCTCCCTTGCTGACTGTTGAAAAAGTCTCAGCTCAAATTTGCAGAAGTAGGCTTATTTCTAAGCTGATTCCAAGGGATTAAACAAACCAAGGACAGGACAGAGAGAGCTTAAATTGCAGAGGGAAGGAGAGGATGTAATATACCTCTATAGAAAAGTTTGAAGCAGTTCCAAAAGGCTTGGGGAGAGGAGAAAGAGTTGTTTCACTGGCAGCTCCCTCATCAGCAGACAGTAGTTAAACAGAATGAAGGGAGCAGCATGCCTGTAAGTATGTAAGTAGATATTCAGAGGACTAGCCTGCACATCCTCATGCTATTCTGGTTTGTATCTAGAATAAGTTAACCCTTAAGCAATGACACTATCTTGCAAAGCTACTACAGTCCATTCTATAACAATTAAGAGGTAATCAAATTCAGAGATGAAAAACCAGCTCATCAGGACAGTGTGACTGTGGATGCTGGATAACCTCAGGACTCCAATATGTATTTCATGTTAGAGATCTGATGGGGGGGGGGAGGGTTAAAAAGTTTCCTATACAAAGGGTGTTTTTTTTAAAGAAAGGGGCACATATTAATCATTTGACAGCACAATGCAACAGAAATAGGGTGGTCTAGAGTTGCTTCTTATGCTCTATCTTTCCAGACTGCAAAAAAAAAACACAGAAGAGATTCCAATAAGCTTAGCTTGTGCTCAAGAGCCTCAAGTATATTTGAAGACCACATTTAAGACTTGAAGAAAGATACAAAGGGCTTTACTAAGGATGGCAACATATTCATATGTTGGTGTCTGTTTCTTTAAGACACCTGTATTTCAAACAAAACTTTCCGGAGGAAACTATATCCCATCCCACAGTGCTAGGAAAAAGTTTAGCCTTTGAAGATTCCTTTCATGCAGCTTTTTTTTTTAAATTAAGAATGCTCTTACTAGAAAATAGTTGACAAGCCTTAGAATTCACTAATAGATTTCATCATTATTATTTCTGTACTCTACAATAAATACAACAGAAAATAGGGAGTAATATACCACCTTTTTGAGTATCTGTTTCACTCACAATGGGGGAAAAAATAAACTTGTCACTCTGTCATTTTTCCTGTATTTTTCTAAAACAATTGTGGGGTTGGTTTAAAAGACTTTTGGAACTAAGACGTGTATACAAAAATTGTATTCCCTGGTGAAGAAGGAATTCACCTTTTAAACATCAACATACTTTGAGCAAGGAGTCCCTGCTAATATTTCTAAGAGTAGGGATCTACAGCTTCTCCTGTGGGGCCCAGACAGGGTTGGCACATAGCTGTCAAACATTAAAAGATAGCAATGAAGAATGCATTGAGGGCAGAGAGGAGTGCTAAATCCTTTAAAAAGCCACTTATTCCACTTCAGCATCATGCAGTTTATGTCCACTGAACGTCTTTTTTCTTTAACAAGTCAGAACTATAGAACACAAATCCACCCAGATTAATATTAATGGTTAAAAATCAGCAGCAGAGTAAAAGTTATCTTGAATATCCAACATGCTGCCTCTCTAAAGCTTTTTGCTTTATAGAAGACAATAGTATTTAGAAAACATTTTCAAAACTGCTCTGGGACAGTCTTGGGTTTTTTTTGTCTGAAAGCATGTATATATTGCACTTTTCATCCCAAATAAGATTTTTGAGATCTGAAATAAAATGACAGGGAGATAAAACAACCTTTCCATGGAGAAAACAAATAAATAGTCACATCTTAACATCTCATGTTAATACTTCCTAATAGTGATTTGTATTATACAATAGCTATGACATAATATGAAATCTACAATATATATACACTCACATTGAAGGAAGGAAGGAAGGAAGGAAGGAAGGAAGGAAGGAAGGAAGGAAGGAAGGAAGGAAGGAAGGAAGGAAGGGTGTCTATTATGTATCTTAACAATTAAAGGATCAATTTAGCACTGAAAGGATACTAGAAAAAGGAAATTAAGTATTCCTGTCACCATCAAAGACTCTACATACATATACACCTAGACTAAAACAGCAGCAAAACACTAACAATGGCTCAGATCAATCATTAATATAAATGTTTAAAAGCTCATCTGACAAAGAGAGGAAAACTTTCTGCTCCTGACTGGATGCTTTGTTTGAGACTTCCAGGTTTTGCTGGGCTCTGCCCAGTATCTAAAATGATTAACTCTTTCATATCTGAATCCCTGGGAGTATTTTTCCTCTTTCACCTAAGCACCTGATAAGTATCTCAGGGGTTGCCACAAAGAAGAGGGAGTCGGGCTGTTCTCCAAAGCACCTGAGGGTAGAACAAGAAGCAATGGGTGGAAACTGATCAAGGAAAGAAGCAACTTAGAACTAAGGAGAAATTTCCTGACAGAACAATTAATAAGTGGAACGACTTGCCTGCAGAAGTTGTGAATGCTCCAACACTGGAAATTTTTAAAAAAATGTTGGATAACCATCTGTCTGAGATGGTGTAGGGTTTCCTGCCTGGGCAGGGGGTTGGACTAGAAGGCCTCCAAGGTCCCTTCCAACTTTGTTGTTGTTGTTGTTGTTGTTATTATTATTATTATTATTTGGATAAGAATCAACCAAAAGGCTAGAAAAATATGGGCAAATATCTGGAGAACCTGAGGGCTTTCATAATCTGTTCACCTCTGTAATTCAAACCTCTTTAATGGTGACAAAATATATATAAATGGGATCAAGTGAACAAAGTTCGCCAAGTTTATACCTGAGGCAAAATGTCTTCCCCTCCCATTAAACCCACACAGAAGTCAACAGCATGAATATGTTTAATCTTATGTAAGCACTGGCAGTGGGAGTGGATTGCCATCCTGCCTAAGGGAAACAGAATGTCATAGTTGTATGCGGAGATCTCCTGACACATACATTTCATTTTCTCTCAGCATCTGTTGTCTCAATTGTAGTAGAATAATATGCTTGGATAGTCCTAGAAAGCATTTTAGAGCAACCCTCTATGATTCATCATGATTCCATAATCCAAAAACAAACAAAACAAAATAACATGAATAGCATTACAATTGCTCCAAACTGTAAAGCACATGTGACTCAAAAGTTAAGATACAGGTTTTAATTTATTTTTATTTATTTATTCAGTTTCCATAGCCATCCATCTCAATCAATGTCTCCAATTAAAAAAATATATCACAATTAAAAAAGTAAATAACAAAAAAACACAATAAAAACATCCAAAATAAATATACATACAGTAGCAGCTAAGATAATTGGCCAGTAAGCAATAAAGACAGAAACAGGGGCCATGACAAATTCAGTACCTCACATTCAAGAACAGAGCCAGGTTTTTAGTGTCTTACTCACTGGTTGGATAGAAGTGTGGAGAGAAAGCTTTGACAAAAGTAAGCAAAAGGGTTTCTAAATACATTAACAGAAAATAAAAGGCAATTCAGTCCTGGGAAAGAAGGGAGTGTGAGAAAGAGAGTCAAACTAACCCTGTCTTGATTCTGCTTGGTATAAGCGGGACCAGAGGGAAACTCTAGCAGAGTTTCAATATTCTAATAGTATACCCTACAACAATAAGTAGTATTCCTATAATCCTTGTAGGGTCCATTTCCTGACCTAGTCTATCTCAAAGATTTGACCCTGGTGCACAAACAGATATAATTTTATTTTCTACTTGTTCTTCTCCCAAAGGCCATCCTGGCAACTGTTGTTCTTTTTATACCATCATTATTTTCATTTCTTAAATCCTCACGATTTATTTGAAATTCACCTATTATCAACCATTGATGAATTTAAATGTGGAGGATACCTATGAAAATATCAGTTCAATGTCCAGCTATCTATAGGATGGTACAAAAATAATTTCCCTCCAGTGCCTATACAAATATTTAGTGTCTATGATATTTAGTGTTTTTTGAACAATTTGAACAATTATGCAGGGGTGTCAAACTGGCAGCCAACAGGCCGGATGTGTCACACACAGGCCACACCCATTCCAGCTACACAAAGGGGGAAAACATTGTGATACATCACATGACGGCAACATGACACTGAGAGTTTAACACCAATGAACTAGGGGATTGTAAAACCACCAGAGACCACCCCTTCACTTAGGTTAAAACAGTTGAGAAATGTTAGGATGAAGCTTCTTATACTGAGAGAGGAAGGGAGCAGAGGAAAATACAAGAAGAGGGTGGGATTTCCTGCCACTGGAAAAAAAAGCAGAGCTCTTGAGCTTCTCTTGGAAAACAGAATTAAGTGATTGCAGCTGAGGCAGAACTCAAATCAGCGGAACTGCTGAAGAATGACAATGTTGTGTATAAGTGTTATGTACAATGTTGTACATAAGTACAATCCAGGAATAAGGCATATGTTGCATGACATTAGGAATCCTAAAAACAAAGTCACAATCCGCTTGTAATGAGGCTTGGGTGTTCACTTCCAAGTCTATCATACATAGGGGTACTTCAGGACTATATTTATACAAAGCGATATTTCCTGAAACTTCATTTTTCTTTGTTATTCAGTTGTCACTATTTTGGGACAGTTTAAAAGGGTTAAGACACAAAGATGTCTTGCTGATCATTTTCAAGGAATAGGACCTCATAACATTGCTTCCCTACCCTGCTGCAGAAACAGCTTAAAGTTGATTTTAATTGTTCCATTTTAAACTGGCATTTTTCTTTGCTTTGTGGCGAAGGTTGTTGAGAGTGTGGTGGCACACCAGTTACCCCAGTACCTGGATGAATCTGTCTATCTAGACCCATTCCAGTCTGGTTTCCGACCCGGGTACAGCACGGAGACAGCTTTAGTCGCATTGGTGGATGACCTCTGGAGGGCCCGGGATAGAGGTTATTCCTCTGCCCTGGTTCTCCTTGATCTCTCAGCGGCTTTTGATACCATCGACCATGGTATCCTGCTGCGGCGGTTGGAGGGATTGGGTGTGGGAGGCACCGTGTTTCGGTGGTTCTCATCCTATCTCTCCGACCGATCGCAGACGGTGTTGGCAGGGGGGCAGAGGTCGATCTCGAGGCGCCTCCTTTGTGGGGTGCCACAGGGGTCGGTTCTCTCGCCTCTCCTGTTCAACATCTACATGAAGCCGCTGGGCGAGGTCATCAGTGGTTTTGGGGTGAGTTATCAACTGTACGCGGATGACACCCAGCTGTACATTTCCACCCCTGACCACCCCAATGTAGCTGTTGAAGTGTTGTCTTGGTGTGTGGAGGCTGTACGGGTCTGGATGGGGAGAAACAGGCTCAAGCTCAACCCCTCCAAGACTGAGTGGCTGTGGCTGCCGGCATCCCGGTACAGTCAGCGTCAACCGCGGCTGACTGTTGGGGGCGAATCATTGGCCCCAATGGAGAGGGTGCGCAATTTGGGGGTTCTCCTGGATGGACGGTTGTCTTTTGAAGATCACTTGGCGACCGTCTCCAGGAGAGCTTTTTACCAGGTTCGTCTGGTCCGCCAGTTGCGCCCCTTTCTAGACCGGGATGCCTTATGCACGGTCACTCACGCCCTCGTCACTTCTCGCCTGGACTACTGTAACGCTCTCTACATGGGGCTCCCCTTGAGGTGCACCCGGAGACTTCAGTTAGTTCAGAATGCAGCCGCGCGGGTGATAGAGGGAGCCACTCGTGGCTCCCATATAACACCGATCCTGCGCAGGCTGCACTGGCTACCTGTTTTACGAGTGCACTTCAAGGTGTTGGTTACCACCTTTAAAGCGCTCCATGGCATAGGACCAGGATATCTTCGAGACCGCCTTCTGTTACCACATGCCTCCCACCGGCCGGTGCGCTCTCATAGAGGGCCTCCTCAGGGTGCCGTCAGCCAAACAGTGCAGGCTGGTGACCCCAGGAGAGCCTTCTCTGTGGGGCACCTACCCTCTGGAATGAGCTTCCCCAGGACTTGACAACTTCCAGACCTCCGGACCTTTCGCATGAGCTTAAAACATATTTATTCTTTCGAGCAGGACTGGCTTAATAGGGTTTTTTAAATACGGATTTTATTGGGGTTTATTTTATATTTTGTATAGTATTTTAAATTTAGGCTATTGGAATAAGTTTTTTAAATATTGTTTTTATTGAAATGTATTGTTTTTATTTTATCTGCCTGTTCACCGCCTTGAGTCCTTCGGGAGAAGGGTGGTATACAAATTAAATTATTATTATTATTATTATTATTATTATTATTATTATTATTATTATTATTATTATTATTATTATTATTATTATTATTATTATTATTTACTTGATACAAATATTTTCATATAAAAATGTTGATTATATAGTTAATGACCTGACCAGGGGCTGGTTCTTGCCCAGTTCCCATTAGCCATTTCATTCTACTGCAGACACATCCTTTCATGTCCAGTGAATGTGTACTTTCCTCTAAATTATAATAGATATCTGGGGGGTGGAGTTTCTGGGTTTTACTAACTTGATTGTTATTGTTTGTTTTACATAAGACTATTGGTATCCAGCTGACTTGCCAGTGGAAGGGAGCCATGCACTGGTTGAAGCAAGGCTAGAGCCAGCATGAGTGTGTGAGTGAGAGAGAAAGAGAGAAGGGGAAGGCACAAGATAAGTGAAGAGCTCATCTAGAATGACTAATTTCCCCTTTTTCCAATTGTTCTTTTTTCTTTACAAGAGAATATTGATCTTATGACATAGAAGTACTTTTGATTAAGGGTACAGTTTCTCTGATTTGAGCTCCCGCCCCCACCCACCCCCATTATTGGAGTAATGATCTCCTGAGAAACTGATAGCCTCTATCGCCTAAAGTTTCTCCAAGTTTATGGAAGTGTATAAAGCAGGAAAACACTTGGAGATAACCAGTCCCTTCTAAGTACATAGTCATAGTAAGGAAAGCAGTTAGTGGCTGTTTTAGCTGACAGCACACCAGGAGTTGGGGGAGGTTGAAGCCATGAAACCACCAGTTGCCAGCCCAGACTATCCCACATTAATTTTAAGGATAGCACCATTTGCCAGACTCACTGCTGAGGTAAAATAAAGCTCAGCATGTAGGGGAAGCACAGTTTCTACTTTCTGCCAGTTCAAAGAGGGAAAGAATGCTTATCTCCTCAGCCAAGAAAAAGAGTCCTAGGACAAGTCTTGAAAATGACCTTTGCTGCAGATTCTTAATAACGTTGGCAGGAAGAGATAGTAAATATTGTTGTTTTAACATAATATTTATTCCAAGTGCAGGCTTCATCCTTAGAAACTACCTTTAATGTACGTAAGAAATCTTCTTGGCTGAAACTGTATTCCTGAGCCTAATGCCACCTATTTTTTTTTATTTGTCACAACATTATATACAAGCACATACAATAAAAGGAAACAATAGGACAGGAACGGTAGGCACTTTTGTGCACTTATACACGCCCCTTTAGTCCTCTTAGGAATGGGGTGAGGTCAATGGTAGATAGTTTTTGGTTAAAGCATTTGGGAGTTTGAGAAGAGACCACAGAGTCAGGTAGGGTATTCCAAGCGTTAAGAACTCTGTTACAAAAGTCATATTTTCTGCAATCAAGACTGAAGCGGTTAACATTAAGTTTGAATCTATTGTTTGCTCTTGTATTATTGAGATTGAAGCTGAAGTAGTCTTTAACAGGAAGGACACTGCAATAGATGATTCTGTGTGTTAAACACAGGTCTTGTCGGAGTCGGCGGAGTTCTAAATTTTCTAATCCCAGGATTTCAAGTCTGGTGGTATAAGGTATTTTGTTGTTTACAGAGGAGCGCAGAACTCTTCTTGTAACATATTTCTGGACTCGTTCAATTGTATTAATGTCAGAGATGTGGTATGGGTTCCAGACAGGTGAGCTGTATTCAAGGATAGGTCTAGCAAATGTTTTATATGCTGTGGTTAGTAGTGTAGACTTTTTGGAAAAGAAGCTACGCAAAATTTGGTTTACAACTCTTAGAGCCTTTTTTGCTATGTAGTTGCAGTGGGCTTTGGCACTTAGATCATTTGATATGAAAACTCCAAGGTCTTTAACAGGGTGGGGGTCATCTGTAAGGTAATGTCCATCAAGCTTGTACTTAGCTTGTACTTTGGGTTCTTTTTTCCAATATGTAAGACTGAGCATTTGCTGGTTGAATTGATAATTCAATTATCAGAATTATCAGAATTGATAATTCTACTATCTAATTTTTATATGTTACTGCTGTTATCTCTATGCTAGGATTATCTTTGCTATTCTGGTGTATTTTAATGAAACGTATTTACTTGAACTATTCATTATGTTTGGAAAGGATAAATAAAAAGCTTTTACAATTGTATAGATATACTGTATACATATTGTATTGTGTGTGTGTGTGTGTAAATTATTTAGGTTATAGATATGTATGATTAACATGCATTTTAAAAGATGCTGGAAGAATGTGGAAGTAATTAAAATTTGCTATGAGATGTCTTACATAACATAATACATAGAACCATTGCAGTTCCTCAAAAAATTAGATACAAGTTGACTTGATTAATTATATTGTATATAAAGATGTGCCCCTTTGGTCCCCAATCTGTATCTTTCATAGTCCCATCTGGGTTTGATGTGTCTGAAAATATTCCGGCTAAATTCAATGCATTTTGCCATTATGGTAGATACAAGAATGGAAAACCAGGACCTTAAAACAGCTATTATAAATGTTACGCATGTTTGCCACTTTGAATTATGTATAAAAAGACAGATTAAAAATGTAATAATAAAAGTAACAAGAATTCAAATTCTGGGGTTTTTTTCCAATTGTGTTACCTAATTACAGAGAGTTTCTAATTACAGCAAGCAACAAAGTGAACAGTCATTGAGAGTAATATGGCATACAAATTTAGTAAATTGTTGTTATTTTGAGGCTGCAGAAGATCATGTAGGAAAAGAATTCACATATCAGCCATTTTTATCATAGCATTTTATATTCTCATGCTTTTCATTTCACATATGAAGGGTTATGCAGCACAGATCATAAAACAAGTTATTTCATTTTGTGCACTCCATTGCTAACCTAATCACATAACAGCTTTCTCTCCCCCTGCAAAAGACCATACGTGTACTATGTTATATCAGCAAGCAAGCAAATTTGAAAATCTACCATTTGTGAACTGAGCTTTCTCACTAAGAAGCTATTTCAGTTACCCAGAGGTGAAGTTTGATTTGTAGAGCTTCAAAAATCATTAGTGCACTCTTCCATATTATGGTCACATAATATTCTATTACAGTGCACTGACAAATATTCCTTCTATCGCTTTCAACATTTCTCAGAGGATTGTAATATAAGCAGTTGGAGTGAAACTAATTTATTACAGAGAGCGGAATTTTCTTGACCTCTTTAGGCTGAGTACCTTCCTTCTGATTATTTTTATTATTAAGGTATTATTGATAATTAAGGTATTGTCGTTTCATGCCATATTGACAACAAGGATCCCCAAATTCAGTATCTTTCAGTAGCAGTTTTAAAAGACTGTTTTCTAAAATATATATATATATATATATGTGTGTGTTATGTATTTGAATTATTGGAGGGAATTTTGGCCGGGAAAAAGCACGTTTCTGATTGGCTGGTGCCTCAGCCTAAATGCTATATAAGAAGGACTGTTCTGCTATTTCTTTGCTGGGTTCACACAATAAACTTAAGAGCTGTTGTCACAAATGACTGTCTCCTGCCTCCTCATTGCCCAGACATAACATATGGAATTATCTGTATAGTTTGGTATAATTTGATCACTGCACTAGTTACTAGTTAGTTTCAAAGTCTAATTCAAATGGCTGGTATTAATCCTTCAAGCATCACATAGGTGATCCTGTTGTGTGTAAGTTATGTGGGAATGAACTTGAGAGATGGGGGGATGAAAGGGCATAGCCTGCAGCTGCATAATGGGCAGAGGAAGGGACCCACCCAAAATTCTCAGACTGTAAATGAGATTTGTACTTTTAAACATGAAAGATAGATGTCAGCCTTCTCGGGAAATCTACACAGGAGACACAACCAAATGAGCTAATTCTATTTTATTAATACAAACATGCCAATATACAAACTTTCAGATCTCCTTTATAGCCTGAGTTAGAGGTAAGCTGTCATTTCAGTAAGTAATACTAGTTTGTAGAACAGTGTACTCGCTAAGATGGCTCAAATAATAAGTCCCCAGCTTATTAATTTTGGGGAAGCTATGAAAACCATAGCTTCCCCAAAGCTATGTGGTAATATTTAGTTGATATATGTGCCTTTTTTACTGTATATTCTCTATATTCTTTAAATATTTGTTTGATTATATTGTCTAAGTAATTATTAATGGATTAGGTGGGGATTCTTTTAGCACATGGCTTTCATAATTATAAACCTTCTTGAGGATTGGAACTAAGTGGTATATAAATTGCTACATAAATCAATAAATTAGTTTTATTCTTTTTAAATCAATATATATGATATTGTTAGCTTTTAACCATGATCCTTTAATATTTGAAATGCATTAAAATTGATTTTTTTAAAGTTTGATAAAGAAGAAAACTAGAGTGCTGTTTTACAATTATTTGGGAAATATGATATTTTGGCCATACTTTACAGTTTAGAGTATGAATAAAGTGAAGTCTTTGGGGGAAAATACTGTACATAAATAATATAATCATGTCATAGTCTTCCTCAAACTTGATATCATCCTTGTTGTCTAGGAATTATCAGCATGTCATTAATGCATCTGGAATGCATCATATTGGAGAAAAGAAAAAGAAAATCTGGGATTTGAAATGTGATTCATTGATCATCTTCCAAACATATAATTCGTAAAATTCAACTAGACATTGATATATTGAAACTTCAAAAATATATCTTCTGTTGTAGCACTGGTCATCTCTAATGTTTTAGACATTTCAGAATGAAATGAAATGAAAACAACATTGATATTGTTACTTTTTGTAACCTAAGCCTGAAAAATAAAAGAGATTTTGGGTTTATCCAGTATTCTGACAGCAGTGTTTCTCTTTTCAAAAAATTCTAAATCAGATTGCATAAAAATATTCCATATTTATTTTCTCAAGATTTCAAAGTAGTCTGCTAAAAAAAGAAAACCCTGGTAAAAAATATTTATCGGTATGGAAATGAAATATATATAAAATTGATATATATGAAATTAATATAATTGAAATATTTTATATAAACAGTATCAATTTATAAATCAAATAAAACATTGTAAATAGGTTTTTAGCTATTGTGAGTTTTAAGGTGCTGTAAGGACAACATTATAAGAACACAAATCGGAGATAAGACATTAGACTTGTTTATAGGTAATTCAAGTTTCTGGCTATTTAAAATAAGTACTGGAATGGATGAAATTAGAAGGTTACATGCCTTGAAATTATGAAAAAGAAAATTCCAATTCCTGCATGATATAGGAATGTTTCAGAAAGAAGGAAAAGAGCAATGGCGTTTTTCTTTTCTCTTTTTCCAAAATTATTCACACAGACAAAAACAATCATATTTGGAAGTGGCATTTGGTTACAGACCAGGATAATTTTTGGAGAACATGGAGATGAGAGAATCATCCATGAAGAGCATACACACAAACCATTTTTTTTAAACAACTGACAAGGACTACAACATTGCATTGTTGCAGGTAAAGGAAAATGTATTTCTAGGATTTTCTTCTTTTTTAAGAATTATATGAAAAGATATAATGCTTGAATGCTACATCAAGACACCATTTAGCTTCTAAGAAATAGTTAGTTAAATGGGACAGACAAGTGAGGAGAAGGAAGACAATTCTGTAATTCTCACTAGTGAAATCATACAAGCAATCTTTAATTATAATTCATGATTACTTTTCATTTTCCAGTAGTTATTGTAGTTGATTTGCTAACTGAGAGAAGATCAATAAAATAAAACTGTCTGTGATATCTCCATCTCCCTTAAGAAAAGCTTCTAAAACATCCCAAATAAAAAGGACCCACTATATACTATTTTGACAATTTGGAAAAAACCAAATACTTTGATCCTTCATAAACGAAATGAAATTTGAAAGTAGAGAATTTATTCTTACTGGCATTATGTCTCATCCTTCCTTCATGGACCTTAGAAGCCTGATCTTTTCTAATGGGATTTTAGATTTCATACTGGTCAGATGGAGAATTCAAAAAATGACCTCCACCTGGATGCCTAAATTTGATGGGTTTCCATTAGTTGAGACTGCCCAATTTTTCCATATGTTTACAGCCCAAGCTTGTGTATGTTAAACTAAAGATTTTCAAACTTAGCAACTTTTAAGTAATCAGAGATGTGCCTCAGGACAAAACCGAAACTGATACAGATCTAACCTATTATTGTGCATTAACAGTGCTACTAACACCTCCAGGGAAAATAAGATCCTCACTTTATCACACTTGCCATCTTTTACCTTTAATTTTTGATTGATATTGTATTATCTATTCTCTATTGTAATTTCTTTGATTGTTGTGAGCCGTCCAGAGTCATTAAGAGTTGAGCAGCATACAAGTTTTAACAATGATTATTGTTGTTGTTGTTATATTTTATTCATTAAACATGAAACTCAGTCAACTGAACATTTAAAAATGTATTATTATTATTATTATTATTATTCCTATCTTTTTTTAATTAAAAGCTGAGTTCCAGGCAGTGAAATGATTTCAACAACATAATGGTTTCAACAAAACGTTGCTGCATGCACAACAAGTGTTGGTAGCCATTCATAAGAATAACAGCAACCATACAGTTTGATATATAGCTTTCTTCCATAAATACTATGTGGTTTCCTTTCTGGGAAAAATATCTAAAGCTTTGTTAAACTTGGAGCATCTCTAGTTGGCCAATTTTTTTGTCCTATTAAACATTTTTCTATTGTTTTTGTTTAAACTATAATCAACCTCATACTAATAGCAACAGAACATTGAGAGAATTGTAATTAAAGCATCTGGAAAAAAACAAGAGAAAGAACGATAACTTCAGCAGTCACATTAATTCCCTACATGTTTCTGAGAACTTTGTAAATAAATCCAATCCTATCTAAAAAGCAAGCAAGCTACAAGTAGTTCATCAACAATGTCACTGATAAAGCAATCTAACAATATAACCAGCAGTTATACTTTACGATAGATGTCCAAGTAGTACCTTTGAACATCTTGGACATTTTTGTGATCCATCCCTGCGTTGGGGAATTAAAAAATGGATTTCTAAGCTTTCATTTAAACCTGCTTATTATTATCCTCTACTGAAGATTTTCCTGCATTCTAATTTTCAGTAAGCACTGAAATCTCAGAGTACAAAAACCATAACTATATTTAAATTAAAAGGAATCATTTTGCAAACATTATTTTTAACTTATAAAGCAATAGGATTACACTTACATATGTGAAATGGAAGACATTAGAAAACAGTTGTCAAGACCCCTTGAAAAGAAAATGGAGCAACAAAGCAAACTCAGCATGATTCCTTTGAAGCCAATACTATACTCTTCTTTCAAATATAAAGCCTTCCAGAAGGGATTGTGTCAAACTCCACATTAAAAGTCATCACTTTAGCAATTGCCATCTATTCTGTGCCAACACTAATGAGTTTAATACTCTTAAAATAAACAAGTTAGTCACACCACTATAAGATCTCTGCTGAGGTAGATCAATGCATACAAATATATACAAAAGAGGCATTGAAGAAAATAAAGAAGTGTTGCTGAATACCCATTTCCATCAAAGCTAATTGATGCAAATAATATAATTAAACCAATTCAAAATCAACCAAATTATAGTGTAAATTACTAGATATCCAATAATAAAGGTGGTCATACCAGGAAAGGAGATGCTTTGCTTCAAGCCCATGCAGTCTAGTCCTGTAGGTGTGCTCTGGGAATAGAGGTGCAACTTGAGAGGAAGGGTATCAGTGGCCACTGGAGAAGTAACTGGTTTTGTTTTAACCTACAGAAAAAAAGTAGTAACACGTTTACAAAAATGGCTAGCCTGAACTCCAAAAAGATTACTTTTTTTTTAAGTCTTGTCCTCAATCCAAACAATCTGGATAAAAGAGAGCAAATGAGAATGCTAAAGAGAGCAGGGAGTATTCTCTGAGGGAAAAGAGCTTTGTAGATATCAGAAATGCTAGATAAGTCATTTTGAAGAACTTTAAAAGGAAAAGAAGGCTCTTAAAATTACACATTTGTGATAACAAGGGGTGGGGGAGAATGAATTAATACTGTGTGGTCCCTGGTGTTCTCCATGCAGTTGTTTAATATTTAATACTGCTTCTAATAAATTTGCATTTATATCATTTGTAGCCTAAAATATAAATTATATTCTAAAATAGAAATGCTTTTCAATCCACTGATCATAAGTATGTACGTATGACACCATGCATCCTATATGAGACAAGAGAGGCAATAAAGAAGACCTATCTGTCAGGATAAATCTTTTCTTTTATGATTAATCTCACAAAAGTGAACACAAAATTGCCATATTGTGTTAGAAACAAAGGAAGCAGAAGAACTAGTCAACAGAATCATTGAAAGGGAGGAATGAGATGCAAACAGAGAGAACAGACAAATTATCTTTGGTTCCTTACGTTGAGTTGATCTTCTGGGAAGTTACTTGATTCGTTCTCTCTGTCTGACTGGGCCTCTCTCACAAAGGTCCTTTTTCGATTTCTCTCCATCCATGTATCATCAAAGCTGAAGCATTTGTATAGGGATTTGTGTCTCTTCTGCTGGACGTGCTTTTTTATCTTTCCCTCCTGGATAGAGAAGGGAAGGATCCAGGCCTTGTCCTCTACATTTGAATCCAAAGACCCTGGCATCTGAATAGACTTTTTTCGGTAAGGAAGACCATGCTTTTCACCTGACCTCTCTTCTGCTGAAATTTCACTTTGTTGGGAATGTTCCTATTTTATAAATAACAGGTGAAAATATCTTTAAAACATATTTCTTTGTTGACCATTTTGGGAAGCTCACTGCAAGTAGTCATTATAAATCTGGAAAATCTTATTCCATTTGTCCCTTTTTAAAGTAACATCATGCCTTATAAATAAAGTCTTTATTAATTCAGTGTGGATGCTGCAATCTAAATGAAACCTGGATTTGCACTTACCTGTATTAACTTCATGTAAAGCCAGGATACATGCTCATATAAGCACTGAGGAAAAATATTTCAGCATAGTGTAAATACCCTTGAACAGTTGCTCCAGGGCAGCACATGGCAGGGCTCACTTGCCATATTCTGTTTATGGTGCAGTCCCAGTTCAAATGCCCCTCCCACGGGCATTACTCATAGACTTACATAGCATACTCTAAACAGCCATTTTAACTGTTAATCAAGTAAGACAACCAATCTAGAACGACAGGCATCAAAAGACTTTTGACTAAGAGTTTCTTAAAACTGAAGCTGCTGCTAAGAATATACAATTAGCAAAGTTCAATTAGCTATTTTCTGAAGCATCTTTTGAATTCTCTATGTATGATAACTGTTGTTTGGCCTATAATAAGGAACACCTTGCAATATAAAACTGCGCCTCCAGAGGGCAGAATAAAGTTATATTTAGCTGTGACAGTTCACTATCTTCCCTAGTGATAACAAGATTTTTGTCCATCTATCTAAACTTGCTTGGTACACTTAGATGCCTCTCTAATTTTGGAATGCTGCCTTCCCCTAAGAATTATGTCTCTTTTTCCTTTCTATTATTTCAGCCAGAAATTAGATTTTACAGATGTAAGTTCTAAAAAAAGGAGTTCAACGAACTTCTATGTAATTATTATATAGATGTATATAACCATCTATATACACAAGTCTGCACTATATAGAAATCCACCTAGCTACTTAAAACTGCTACAGACATGATCTTTCCTTCTCTAGTCACTGGGCATTGCTTTCCAGAGGCCATTGGAACTTTTGTTGCCGAAAGACCTGATATCTGGATTCTGCAGCAGCATCTGCCTGCAAAATGCCTGTGCAGCAATTTTCAGAGCCTTATATAGGGTCCTTATAACTATGCATTTAGCACTATTTTGGATGAATACTAGACTTGTGTTTAAATACTGGATTATCATTTCTGACAGAGGCTATTCCTCTGCTACACAGAAGGTTAGTTTTAAGTGGAAAAGAGAGCCAGCTGTATGTTGCTGGTTCAGTCATCATTGTTGTCACTGCTTCTGTTAATAAAGGATTGGCCATACTTTTCCGGGTTTTATTACTTTCCAGAAGCACCATTTTGCCTACTCTGTTCTGGGCTACAATTTACAGGCTACTTCTAAGTTTGTTGACCATGAGGACTGAGGTGGACTCATTACCATTCCCTAGCAGCATTAGTTTAGGATAGAGCTGTTTTAGCAATAGCAATAGCACTTCATAGTGCTTTTACAGCCCCCTCTAAGCAGTTTACAGAGTCAAGCATATTATCCCCAACAATCCGGGTCCTCATTTTAACCACCTCGTAAGGATGGATGGCTGAATCAGTCTTGAGCCGGTGCGATATGAACTGCCAAACTGCAGCTAGCAGTCAGCAGAAGTACTGTACTCTAACCACTGCGCCACCTTGGCTCTCTTGAGCCACCTCGGTTTTCCTATCAATTCACTCCTATTTCAGCCTACAGTCTTCCTTGTGCTTGCAGCCTAATTGATACATCATAACCTGTTAGGCAGGCACCTTGACAGCTGGCTAAACATGCCAAAAACTTCCTTATCCTCAGGGAGACCTGTTGCAGCACATATCGGGAAAAATTATTGGAGGCTACTTTCCTGCTTGGTAGAAGGGGCTGTAAGTCCAAGAAAGCCACCAAATGCTTTCTTAAATTCTCCTACATTTAAATAGAAAGAATTGTACTAGACACCATTTTTATTACATTGGCAGAATAGGGCTTAGCCATCAGGACAGAACCATCTATGCCAGCATACTTTTCTGCCTCTCAAGAATTAATGGACAGTAGTTTAATGTTTGACCATCCCTTTGTCTTCTCTATAGGATGGCAGGTAATATGAATCTTCTCTGGATCCTGCAAAGCGTCTCCTGATCTGGTTGCATGATTGCCGCAAAATTGCACAGATAATGTGGCCTTGTAGAGTACATCTTTTTTTAAAAAAACACATAACCCCTCATTAAAAGACAGTAACAGAGAAAATTACTATCATTGAATTTTAACCCAGGTATTTAAAATGAAAAACCTGCATTTGTCTAGAAATGAAAAGAAGCACTCTTTCAGCACCATTTTTCAAAGGTCATTTCTGAAAGCAATACCATATCCTCACATACTTATGAAACATGAAAATGAACTAGTTACCTCTAAATATTTTTTTCTGAACAGTTTTGTAACCAGAATCTTAAATTATTGTTTCATCTTATTTCCAAATTATCTAAAGAATTTACACAAATGAATAGTTCTGATGCCATATGTCTTTGTGAGCAAGTTTCTAAAGTTATTTCAAAACATGAAATTTATAATGTTGAGCATGACATCCAGATTAACCCAAAATTACACATGAAGTACGTAACAAAAAATTTTTTTAATCCTTCTCCATACATTCTGGGCCAATACACATAATCTCCTGCAGAGCAACTCACCTCATCTCTGATTATATCACTCATTGAAGTAGTAGTATTTAAGCTGATCTGTGACTGGCTGCTTATCCCACTGTCTTCTCTCAAATAGTCATTATCTAATGAGTGCATGGACTGCAAGAAACTAGATCTGGGTTTCAATGTCTTTGGCCTCTCAGGTGCTTCCAAACCGCCATCAATAATAGAGATATTTCCCAGAGATATCAATGAAGTTGAACTTAATTTACCAGGATAATGGAAGCCCATGCGCTGATGAGCAGTTCGAGGACTCTGTGGCTTGGGACTCATAGGCCTGCATGGCATATCTTTACGTTCATACATTGACAACTGGGGGCAAGAAGGAGTGAAATGGGGAAATGATGACTGCAGATCAATTGGAATAATTGGAGATTTCAGCCAGAATTCTTCATAGGAGGTATTCCCATCATTCCCCCTCATTTTCTCTTTCCCACTACAATCTGGGCTATAGGATGACTCTCTCCTCTTCCTCCTGGTGTCTATAGGTAGAAAGTCAGCAGGCCCAAAGGAATAGGAATGACCACCTCCTGTAGATGAGTCATTAGAAACACTGTATTTAAAAAATTCTTGTCCAGTTTGATACTCCTTTTTTTCCTTCAATGTTTTTCTACTAAAGTTTCCAGAGTTCCTATTTAAACAGGGATTTTGCTTCAGACTCTCTGCCTCCTTGTTTTTTAGAAAAGCTTTCCAAGATTGGTGCACTTTCACTTTTTCATTTTTTAATGAAATTTTTGGACTCTGTTGAGCATTTTCCTTTTCCAGAGTTTTAGATTCAAAAAAACTTGAAAAGGATCTATGAGCCAAGGCCAAACGGCTCCGGAATTTTTTGCTATCTATGTTTTTGTTACATTTAAAATCATTTTCTGGAGAGGATTTCTGGACTTCAGGGAACTCAGTAAACTCATTATTGTTGTTCTCTACAAATCCTAAAGTTGTTCCTTCCCCATATTTTACCCTGGCTAACATGGGAGAAGAAGAATATGTGCCTGCACTTTCTAAGAGTGTCCGACCAGAGCTAGAAGCTTTTCTCAGACTCATTCTATTGAAAAGTCCAGCAGGCCTTTCATAGAATAAATCGTCGTCATCTGAATATTCTGCAAGGCATTGATCCTTGTTTTGCAAAGTAGAACTGGATGAACTGAGGTCTTTCCAATTATCTTCTACTTCATCTACTTCATCTGCTTTATCACTATCAAATGTTACTTCCTTAGTTTTCATATTATCTTGATTGTCAGGAGATGTTAGCTTAGATTTCCTGAAAGATGCCATCTTGGGGAAAACTAAAAATTTAGAATACTTAACAGACCTTTCTACGGCACCCACTTTGTTGATTCTCTGCACTGCCTTATAGAAACTATTGTTACTACCAAAAAAACTAATTATATTATTGTCCATCTCTTCACAATTTGCACTTCCCATGCTGATATTATCTAGGCCACTGGTGCTATTATCTTGTGTGTCGGTTTTCACTGAAGTGTCACAGATATCTGGATTCACATTCATGTCGTAGTTTTTACTAATGCACTTTGAATTTTCTGTTGAAAAAACTTTATCTGATTCTGATTTGAGAGAAAGAGCAATTTCCTCATGTATTACATCACAGATTTTGGAGTCTTCCTCCCCATTAATTTGCTTACTTCCTTGAAGATGAGTCTCATGATCATCAACAATGTCTTGGCACAATATATTTGTACTATTTATTTCCTGTGTTCTTGCAATATTTACACAAGAATCCTGTTCTGCATTTGTAGTCATAGATTCATCTGTTGCTGTATAGCCATGAGTTTGAGATTCATGGTTTGTTATTTGTACTGTCTTTAGGACAGAAGCACCATTCAACTGACATGGTTTTCTTAGCGATATGTCTCTCTTTGTTGCAGGCAAGGCCAAGGATAAAATATCTATGCACCCCTCTTCTTTCCAAGTTTGCGCAGTACTTTCTAAAAGTAAATTAGTTGTAGATGTATTGTTCACCAAACTAGTTTCCATAGATTTTGCAGAGACTGGCAAAGACAATGAGTGCAGCATGTTTGCATCTGCTTCACAATGTGTGTTTCTTGAACTTTCTTCAGGAGCCATCTTAACTAGGAATTCATCTTCATTGTATGGCAACATCTGCACAGAAAACATGTCATTTGTACAACTAGACTTTCCATTTGGAGATTCTTCTGATTTTGTGGCATCCATGATGGTGATGAGATGAGAGTTTGAATTCTCCTGCTCTGGTATCTCAGTAAATTTAGATAAAGAGTTCTCAACTTCAACATTTGTTTGCAATAGTTCTTGACCAGGGGTTTCCATCAATAAAGCTTTTAACTCAGTAATGTTATCTGATTTTTCCTTCTGGCATATATAATGTGGTATTAGTGCTACTTCAAAAGCAGCAACATCAACATCTTCACCATTACTGCAATTGCAAGCCTTATTTTCTATATCATTGAGATGATTCAAAGGATATCTTAATATATTGGATGTACTGGATTTCTGTTCTCTAGAATCTTTTCCATTTGATGTCAGAATCTCAACTGCCTTCTCTTGGCCTACATTTGACCCATATTTACTTCTCACTTCAGATGCTCTAAGAAAAGCCTCAAGGTTTTGGGTTTTGATGCATTTGCTTTCCTTGTTCACATCTGCATTAATCATGGAAGCATGAACAACACAAGTATGATTGTATTTATTTGCCACATTGCATTTATCTATGTATCTTTCTGAGACATGAACATCCCAGTTGTGAGATTCAGAACTCAACCCTTTAATTTCTATCTGATCCTTTGATTTCAGATGTTCTTTTAACACTACATTGGCATTTACATGCGTTGATATACATCCCATATTTGAAAATTTCTTCTTTTTAGAATTGTTTTCTGAGGAATTTGGCAGCTGGGACAATACCAAAGACTGACATTCAGATGTATCTGGTCCTTTTGTTGTAAGGCCACAGAGCTGGGATTTGTTGGTTCCATGGGAGTTTTCTGTTTGCTTCTGTACATTTTTATTTGAAATCAAGTGAGGAGTAAGAAATAACCCTTTGATATTTGTATCTTTTTCCACTTTTAAGGATGTTTTTGAACAGTCTATGTTTTCCTTAATATGAACATGATCTGGTTCTTTTAGGAACAATGTGGAGCATGATTGGCTTAATTTATCTGCCAGACAAAGGCAATCATTGATATGTTCTTTAATATCTTGACCATTTATATTTCCAGGAGAACTATGCCATGATTTCATTGCCAAATTTCCTGGCTTTGTTGAAGGCACCAAAAATGTAGATTTAAAATCTGTGAGTTTCTGCTTTCTGCCATACAAATTTGTTTCTACAGTTTTTTCACTGTCAAAAATATTCTTCTGACTATACTCAGTATTAAATATACAATCTTTTTTATACCTCATTTTGGAAGATTTGTTATAGCTTTTCCAACTTCCATTTGTTTCTAAATGAATATTAGGTAAACTGTTTCGGGAAACTGTTTCTGAGCAGGAACAGCAAGTTTCAGAAAAATTCAAAGAGCTTTCAGAGTTTGTTCTGAGATTAACCAATGTTACTGCTTCTGGGCTCATTCTCTCTTTGTTACTGGCACCTTTAATTTGATCCTCTGAATGGATATAGAAGTGTGCCTCTCTGTTTGCAGCTCTTGTCCCCACTTTTAACAAAGCTTCAGTCTGTAACACAAAATCATTTTTATTAGCCTTTGACCCTGTGGATGTAATACTGTAAGGTAATACCTGCTCCTTTCCTTTGATGTCTTCAATTTTGGATTCTGGTGCTAATAAGTCCAATGCATATTTGCTTGTTGCTACATGTAAGACTGAAGGGAATTCTACACTTTCCTTCTGAATAAATCCAAACTCTTTTGTGAAATACTTGAGAGGAGACCTATCTCCTTTTGTTTTGGAATACTTATGCCATGATTCTTCTATTTCTGAAGAAAGATTGGCTTCTCTAGTGCCATCACTGGCAATGGACTCAGAGTCTGACACACTTTCATAAGGCTCTGTCTTGATATCTGACAGTGATTCGCTTTGATGTGACTGGGTTTCAAAATAGTCTTCATCTGTTTCCTGGCCTGATCCACATATCTCCAGCTCTGGTGTATCTGTGATTGAAGAATTCTGGTCTTCTTCGATCTCTCCTTCACTTGTGCAGTTGTCAGCTGGCTCTGAGGCCTATAAAAAAATGAGAAATTAATCAACAATAGAGTCTTGTATTAAGAAGATTAATTTATAACAGGTACGGTTCCCATTGCTCTCCCCAGAATTGCAACAGAAGAGAGAATTTGATACCTTAGAAAACTTAGAACTCTGTCGTCTTCGACAAGACCTAAGTTTAACTCATAGAATCATCTATTATAATGTCCTTCCTGTTAAAGACTACTTCAGCTTTAATTGCAACAATACAAGAGCAACCAACAGATTTAAACTTAATGTTAACCGCTTTAATCTAGATTGCAGAAAATATGACTTCTGTAACAGAATCATCAGTGCTTGGAATACTTTACCTGACTCTGTGGTCTCTTCCCATAATCCTAAAAGCTTTATCCAAAAACTTTCTACTATTGACCTCACCCCATTCCTAAGAGGACCATAAGGGGTGTGCATAAGCGCACAAACGTGCCTACCGTTCCTGTCCTATTGTTTTTCTTTTCTTTTCTTTTCTTCTTCCTATATATATATTGGTGCTTATACCTCCTAATATTTACTCATATATATGTTTATATACTATATAATCCTTTTTATATGATGTTGTGACAAAAATAAATAAATAAAATAAAATACCTCAAATGCAGTGTTGACTGAAAAATTTTTCAGAGTTGACATTTAAATAAATTGCTAAGGTTGAGAAACAATGCTGTAATTGCCCATAAGAGCACATTGTACAATGCCATTGGTGGCATTTTGTGGACATTGTACTGTATTGTGCAAAAGCTAAACCATATCTTCCAAACAATTCTCAAAACTACTTTAATATTTGGTGTATTTTTAATGGTCATTACAATGCTTTGTAATCTATACAATTTACAAGTAGAGTGCTTTGGTTGGAGTAATTTTTCATATTTGAAGATAACGCATCCTCTTACCTTTCTTTTCAGCATTTATCTTTGTTACAGATTTTTTTTTTAATGATAGAAATTCTCTGTTATGTGGAAGGGAAATCTGCCACACCCCACTTGGTTGGTATTCAAACTGTACTGTACTGTACTGATAGTCAATGCATACTAAATCAATTGAGATTAAATGTCATCTGTTCCAACTAAATAACAGTTAATTTCTCAAAAATGTGAATGTATAAAGTTTAGTGGCTCCCTCTACTGGACAATTCTAAATATGTTTACATTTGTCAGCTTTTGCATTAAGCATTTGTCAAAAGATTTAAAACTATTTTAAATCTTTAAAACTATTTTATGTATGGTGTTTTTAACTTTGTATATGTGCTTGATGCTTCATTTAATATTAGAAATATATATATAATTTGTTTGATATTTTATTGCAGATCATTTAACTACATAATAATTTATGACAAATAAATTAATAGAAATGGCCAGAACTGCAGTAGAGATCATTAATAAGTGGTGTTGGGTTTTTTGTCCTTGAAAAATATAGTCTCTGTCTTCTGTCAAGGATATGTATTTCCCAGTACTAGAATCAAGAAAAACATATTCACACTGAATTTATATAACTTTCTTTTTCTTCCTCATTATGACCCAATTTTTAAATAACAAATTACGCTTAAAAATTATGGTTCAATTGTAGCTACATTGTAAACCACCAGCCCCTTCCTGGAAAATGAGGTTAAAAGCTAAGATCAAGATAATTCGGACAGAGGTTAATCAGCTGATAGAATTACAGAAGGTGTGAAGATTAACAATAAGACTCAGCTACTGAAAGAAATATAAGAGCCTGACTCTATCTAAAGTTTACAACAGGGGTGTCAAACTCAAGGCCCACAGGCCAGATCCAGCCTGCGGAGTGCTCCTTCGCTGTGCACCCTGTACAGAGCGAAGGAGCAGCTCGCTGTGCCTCTGCCAGCAAAAACGGAGTTCAGGGGGGGGGATGCGCTGCCCTCTCAAGCTCTGAGCCTCTGTGGCTCAGACTGGTAAGACAGTCTGTTTTAACAGCAGCTGCTTGCAATTACTGCAAGTTCAAGTCCCACCAGGCCCAAGGTTGACTCAGCCTTCCATCCTTTATAAGGTAGGTAAAATGAGGACCCAGATTGTTGGGGGCAATAAGTTGACTTTGTATATAATATACAAATGGATGAAGACTATTGCTTGATATAGTGTAAGCCGCCCTAAGTCTTTGGAGAAGGGCGGGATATAAATGCAAATAAAAAAAAAAGCTCCTCCCAAGCTCTGTTTTCACTGGCAGAGAGCTGCAGGAGGATCCCCCCAGTACCATACGGGACACCACAGGTGCCCCAACATGTTGAGGGCAGCTGTCAACACGTTGAGCTGGCCATGCCCACCCTGCCCCTCCCCACACCCCGAGGTCAAAAACAAAATTAACAGCATTGGCTACCAAGCTAATGAGATATACTAGAGAAGCAAAGGCAAAAGGATAGATGCTTGTTCTCCAAAGAGCCATCCAACTGAAAAGCAACAACAAAGTAACAGCAAAGCCCAGTAACAGAAGACAGTGAACAGTACTAGAAGAACATATGGAAGAAACAGTCCACATAACACTGTTGCAAAGTGGCTGCAGGACTGGAGAACAGACCACTGAAATCTCCTAGAACAAGAAGCAGTCACCATCACAGTAGCAGACACCCAGCAGCAGTTTAAAAACATGAAGAGCTGGACAGCACCTGGCCCAGACATGATCCACACCTACAGGCTAAAGAATGCCTAGCAGCTTAGAGGAACAAGCTGCAGGCTCCCACTCAGACTAGCTAACACAAGGAAGAATAGTGCTGATTATGAAAGAGCCCTACAAGGAAACAGTACCATTCAACCAGCCAACAACCTGCTTCCCAACAACATGGAAAGTCCTATCAAGCATCACAGCAACCAAGCTAAAGGAACATACAGCTCAGAAGGGCATTGGGAATAACACCAGAGCCACAAAACACCAGTTGCTCATAGATAGATCAAGATTCAAAGTCTAGACCAACCAATCTGAGCACAGCTGAAATGGTGACAGAAAAGCCTATGTCTCAATGCTACATACATAGATTTGTGCTTACCAGGCACTACTCAAAGTTGTTAAATCCCTCCTTCAATGGGGTATAGAAGACAACACTGGAAGTCAACTCAAGACAATTCATATAAGTAGCCATCAAGTGCAAGATATACCAAGTTGATGCACTGTTATTGCTAGTGCTCTGCATAGGCTTGAACCCCCTCACCTAGATAATTCCAAGGATGGGATATTGGTACAAGTTCAGGAGTGGAAGCTACCATTCAGCTACTTTTTCTGAATGGATGACACCAGGCTGTATGCTAAGAATAAATGAGACATCAACTTGCTGATCTACCTGAATCTACAGGGAGGACTTTAGGATATCAGACTGGAGAAGTGTAGCCAGATCACAGTCAAGTGAGAAAAGATAGTTATGATTGATGATGTAGACAATAGTAGGCAATACAGCAGACACACACAGCAGATACAAATATCTTAGTATCCTATAGTCACACAGGAACCATAATGAGAAGACAAGGAAAACAACAACATCCAAATATCACCAAAGGATAAGGCAGGTCATGAAGAGACAAATCAGTGGGACAACAAGATCCATGCCATCAAAATGTTTTTAAACTGCCAGTAATCAGATACTCTGCCCGTGAAGTGAGCTGGCCAAAGGAGGACATAGAAGCTGACAATGTGAAGATCTGAAGCTCCTCACAATGTACAGAGGTTTCTATCCAAATTCAACAGCTCAGATGTAGCTGAGGTGGTAGACATTTGAAAATCCTATCAATGGCTGGAAAGGCTGGATTAAAAGACAGCATTGAGACACTGATCATAGCAGCATAGGAACAGACACTAAGCACCAGATCCATAGAAGCAGAGGTCTATCACATAAGACAGGAAGTAAGGTGCAGACTATACAGAGGAGAAAAACCAACACACAGAAGTAAGTAAGTCCGAAGACGTCTCCGTGGTCATGTCACCAGCATGACTCAACACCAAAGGCACACGGAACGCTGTTACCTTCCCACCAAAGGTGGTCCCTATTTTTCTACTTGCATTTTTTACGTGCTTTCGAACTGCTAGGTTGGCAGAAGCTGGGACAAGTAATAGGAGCTCACCCTGTTACACGGCACTAGGGATTCGAAACACTGAACTACCGAACTTTCAATTGACAAGCTCAGTATCTTACCCACTAAGCCACCTAGTACAGTATTAGGAACAGCTAAAATATTGTGCAGAACCCTTAAACTCCCAGCAGAGGACCCAAGATTGAGGTAGATACTTACTAAGGGTGAGGAGGATTTTTTTCCTTTTTAAATATATTTCTGTATTAGATTTTTGTATTATTCATACTTCTTTGATATAATCTTTAATAAGCAACCATCATAAACTTTTTTCCCTTAAACCACTTGTGTCTTAGGTCACTGTTAGAGAATTACCCTGCGGAATTCTGACAGAATTAAGGCTGCAAGAAAATATTCATTTCAGCCCAGAGCAAAACTCATAGTGTTCTAAGCAATCTGTTTCTTGTAATAGTGTTAGCAATATGAATTTGACTTTTCCACAAAGTCATTCACACTTAATTGAAAAACAAGGAGAACCAGCACAATCTTGACACACCCTCATTGGGTGCACAAAGAGCATCTTCCCAGGTGATTGATGTAGTAAGGTTCTTCCCCAGCAGTTAACTTGCTTGCAACTTGTCTATCTTAATGCAAACAAGAAGTAGGTGTCTATGATTCAGTCATGCAGCCTCCACAAATTCTAGTCCTTGGAAACCTTCCACAGCAAGATATTTTGTCACAATCAAAAACCCAACTGTCCTTTGACAGGAAGTAATATAAAAAAACAAACAAAAAAAATGAAGAAAGATGCCAGTTCTACCGCATAACATTTATTGGATACATGGCTCCATGCCAAGTATCTTCACGTTGAAGTTTCTCCAGAAAAAAAGGATTAATTATAGTAATTTCAAACCAATGTTTAAATATCTAACACTACAAATTGTAAGAAATAATCGCTTTAGAATAGCAGCATAAGGTATAATAATTAATACACCCGAATAATACCATTGTACTAATGAAAATTTATACCATTGCAATCCTATGTCCATATGACAACCACAAGTCAGACATTGGCCAAAATACAAGCAGTTCTAGGTCATCCAGAGTCTTTGACTGAAGTGCATACCAATTTTAGTAAATAAACTAAAATACTTCAAAATGGTGGAAGTGAATTCTATAGTGAATGTATAAGTGCAATGAGCAAAAAGAAAAAACTTAAGAAACAGGAGGAAGAGTTGCTACCAAAATAATGGTAAAATAAAATTAGTACTGGCATTTGTGAGTTTGGTTTCCTAGTCTTGGAAGGCTGACAATATTATATATTTCTCTTAAAAAGTATGCTATTGCCTTATCTAGATATTTTATTTATTTATTTATTTATCTGAATATTTTTTTAAAAAAAATCATTTGGCTGAAATCCTCATCTATAATATAACAACAGAGTTGGAAGGGACCTTGGAGGCCTTCTAGTCCAACCCCCTGCCCAGGCAGGAAACCCTACACCATCTCAGTTATCCAACATTTTCTTAAAAATTTCCAGTGTTGGAGCATTCACAACTTCTGCAGGCAAGTCGTTCCACTTATTAATTGTTCTAACTGTCAGAAAATTTCTCCTTAGTTCTAAGTTGCTTCTTTCTTTGATCAGTTTCCACCCATTGCTTCTTGTTCTACCCTCAGGTGCTTTGGAGAACAGCCCGACTTCCTCTTCTTTGTGGCAACCCCTGAGATATTGGAACACTGCTATCATGTCTCCCCTAGTCCTTCTTTTTATTAAACTACATACCCAGTTCCTGCAACCGTTCTTCATATGTTTTAGCCTCCAGTCCCCTCATCATCTTTGTTGCTCTTCTCTGCACTCTAAATTGTTCATAGCAACAACGACCAATCTAAATTGTTCATAGCAAATAAACAGAAATAAATGAATACATCATTATCAATCAAAAGTTGATGGTGCTCCGGAAACCAGAAACAAATTAACAGGTTGCTTTTAAAAAGGATGGAAGAAGCAGTTAATTTGAAATTTTAAACTTAGCCTATGCTATTAAACTATCCTAGAATGATAACCAATATGTTAGCTCCTTACATATAATATTTATCATTTTTATGTTACTTGCATTATGGAATAAGTCATTTAGGCCATTGGGTCTACTTCTCAAATTAAAGCATCACACGCAGACAGCTCTTTCAATTCTCCCCCAACAGCTCTAGGAAAGGGAAGCCTCTCTGTAATGGGATCTATCATACCACTGCTCTTACTTGTAGGAAGCTTTTCTTTCATTCAGCTTAAGAAGATTATCCATATTCTTCTTTCTTGGGCAATGAAAAACAACCAGAAAGCACATTACTCAGAATGGAGCCTGACCAAGTACTCCTTGTACTCTTTCCCATGGATTGGCAAATAGCTAAACTTGCATTTCCCTTTTTACCAGCTATGTCACACTGTTCATTCATATTAATCTTTTTCACAAGTACTGTTAACAATGCAAGTATCCACCAATACAGGCACATTTATATTTTTAATAGAATACCTCTTCTTAAATAAAAACATCTATTCCTTTCTCTTACATAAATACTACATGATTTTAAACCTAACTTCTAATTTCTCGAGACGTTTTTGGATTTTGCTTCTCTATTAGCTGCCTCTACCCAGTTTTTAGTCATTTGTAAGTTTGATAAGCATTCCTTCGACTTATCAAACATATAAAAAATGAAATACCATACAACATAATTAATATTAGTGTGTCAAAAGTGCATCATCAAATGTGCTGTTAAAAACATACCAATTTGCTTGATGCCCTAAACTGCATTATGCTGTGGCAATTGTGGAAAGTTTTTTTGACCAGACAGCCTTTAGTTCCATGTGACCATTGTGACAGCACTCCTTTTCCTGTCCTTTGCTGCAACTTTCCATAATGTTGAAAGTATTTCATTCTCCAGTTTCTACAGCTGATAATCTGATGTTTCCATTGATCTACTGCTGATGATATTCTAGTTGGTGCTGCTTTGAAAGCTGTTTCCATTTGTGAGCCAAGCTCTATGGCTCTGGATAGAGTCAGTGAATTTGTTTGGGTAAAGAGAGTCTCCCTAATTCTCCAATCTCTTGCTTTCTCAATTAGCTGGTCAAGCACAAGTTCATCCTGAAAAGGTCCAAAGTCGCAGTGTAGTGCCAAGTCCCACAGAGCAGAAGCAAAACTCACAAAGGTTTCCCCAGGGAGCTGTGCCCGTTGACGAAAGCAGAGCCTCTGGATCCTCTTGAAAACATTTTGCCTGAATTCAAAACCTTTCTGAAACTCGTTGATAGGGTCAAAACAGGTAATAGATCCCAGCTTTGTAACCATCTTCTGATTTCCCCAACCGAGCTGGTGGGGACGATAATTCTCCATTTTCTCCAATCCTAAAGTTAAGTTGCTTGTATTTCTGTGAAAAAACCAATTGAAGCAGGAAGGCGTATGAATCCACCGTCCTCCAGAGCCACACTGAGGCATAAGTGGCAGTAAACACCTTACTTTCCCAATGAACAGAGCAGGTTTAGTCAGCAAATTTAAATCAAGACATTTCTCCATTGAAATACCTGACCTGTAATTTGTCACTTGAGCATCTCCACCCTTTAATGCATTTATTCCTGAACAGCATCCAGAATGTCAGAGCTATAAGGAATTAAAATTCTTTAAACAATAAGCAAAGGGGAAGGATATCAATCCCCACTGTATGAAATAATCAGGTGGGGGGGACAGAAACGTATAAATCACAATGCAATCAAACCCTTCCCCCATTTTTTTTTACATTAAAAGAAATAAAAAATTACAGTAATCTGTTTTGCATGAATCCCAAATAGTTTAAAGTGTATTCACCCTCTCCTTTGGGGAGAGGTATACTAAATCAAAACTTTAGTCAATCTCTTCAATAGAATTTAGAATTTTCCATACACAGACTTGACAGATTCAATTAATTTTGCCCAGTACTGTAGCTTGTTGTTGTTAATTGCAAAGTTGTGTCTGACCCATCGTGACCCCATGGACAATGTTCCTCCAGGCTTTCCTGTCCTCTACCATCCTCTCCATTTAAGCTCACGCCTACTGCTTCAGTGACTCCATCCAGACACCTCATTCTCTGTCGTCACCTTCTTTTTTTGCCCTCAATCTTTCTCAGCATTAGGCTCTTCTCCAGTGAGTCCTTCCTTCTCATTAGGTGGCCAAATTATTTGAGTTTCATCTTTAGGACCTGGCCTTCTAAAGAGCAGTCAGAGTTGATCTCCTCTAGGACTGACCGGTTTGATTGCCTTGCAGTCCAAGCCTTTCTTATGGTCCAAATTTCATAGCCATACATTGCAACTGGGAAAACCATAGCTTTGACTATACACACTTTTGTTGGCAGGGTGATGTCTCTGCTTTTCAGTATGCTGTCTAGATTTTCCATAGCTTTCCTCCCCAGGATCAAGCGTCTTTTAATTTCTTGGCTACAGTCCCCATCTGTGGTGATCTTGGAGCCCAGGAAAATAAAATCTGTCACTACCTCCATTTTTCCCCATCTGTTTGCCAGGAAGTACTGTAGTTACAACTACCTTATCAATCATTCCAATGTCCCTTAAAAAGAGCTTGTGATTCTTTTCTATTCAAAACCTCTTTAGATGTATATTATCATTCCCCAATCTCCCTCACTCCAATTTCCACATCTTTTCATTCAGCAGTCCTTTTAAAAAAATGTGAACAATTAAAGTTCTGGCCTGACATTCCTGATTATCACAAATACATGAAACTTATGCTTCAGAATCTGGGCCAGGTTTCAGCTACGACTGCAGTAACACCTCTCTCCATGAATGCTAATATCCTGTTCAGAATTCAGGGCAGCATGTCTTTTGCAATTGCTGTACTGCAAGAGTGGCCACATTCAAAAGGAACCTCCGCTTCCATCAACATGACAGCAGATCCTTAGTACTACTAAGATACAAAATGATCATTGTCAATGACCACTAGTGCCCAGGATTCCACATTAAAACATACATTACATGTCAGTAAAATATCCAGATAATAATATCATTATTATTTCATACCATTACAACTTTATCAAAAAAAAAAAAACAACCCCAACCCCGTTTTGGAATTATTTGTTTCTGAGAGTTCCCTAGTATTGGGGAAAAGGGATGAGTTCCCTAAAGACTCTGAAAAATAATTACACAAATAATACAGCCTGTTCAACCTTGATTACAATAGAGTTTGGATAGAACATAGGTCTTAGAAAATACATAATTTTAGGAAGGAACTATATATTCAAGTGACTCAAATGAATTTTGGAAAGTAAAAATGTCAGAAATCTTGATTATTGTGGATCACATTGTAACAGCAGACGATCAACAGCTTTGCTAATCTTTTTCTTATGTTTCTTATTTGCTTGGTATAAACTCTGGCAGTTTCAGTACTGAGCTGTGCAATTCTCAACTTATTATTTTGTACATACAGTATCGAAAAAATGAGCCACATCTAATATTTTCAAGTATTTTGCCATCAGACTATACTTTTTCACAGAAAGTTCCTATTGTATTTTATCAAAGCAAATTTGCCCATTTTGTGTGCAAGGTGTTTCAGTGTTTTAGCTAATGACTAAGGCAATAGCTATGACTGACATTTGAAGAGGCAATACTAGAGATATTATTTTAAAAAAGTATATCACACAGATTATCTGGAGAATTTCCCGGTTAATACTAAGTTTCTTTTTTTTTTCTTCCATAGTGATTCCTGCCTACAGAAAATAACAGGTATATCCAGGATTTTATGATGTAACTGGAGAACAGTAGGTATAATCCAAAACAATAGATAATAATATAGGTAGTCCTCGATTTACGATCACAACTGAGCCAACATTTCTGATGCTAAGTGAGACATTTGTTAAGTGAGTTTTGCCCCATTTACAACCTTTCTTGCCACAATTGTTAAATGAATCACTGTAGTTACTAAGTTAGTAACATGATTGCTAAGTGAATCAGGCTTCCCCATTGATTTTGCTTTTCAGAAGTTTACAAAAGGTGATCACATGATCCTAGGACATTGCAATCATTATAAATATGAGTCAGTTGCCAAGCATATGAATTTTAAATATTTGACCATGGGGATGCTGCAACAGCCATAAGCATGAAAAACGGTCATAAGTCACCATTTTCAGTGCCATTGTAACTTCAAATGGTCACTAAATGAACTATTCTAAGTTGAAAATTACCTATGCATGACTTTCTCATCCAAATTTTAGAGCAAGAAGGGCAATATAATGAAAAAGTATTTAATAATATGTTAATCAGCTAGAGTTTAGTGAGAATAAAATAATGATCAATAAAAATAAATAGCAATCCATTTGTCAGATAAAAGAATATACCAACATATACAAGTCATCCTTGTTGGTAATCACAATTCAGACCAGCAATTTGGTCATTAGAAAAAGTTGTTGCTAAGTGAAACTATAACTGAACTTATGATCTTACTTCAGCTTTCCTTTGCTTTACCAAGCTGCAAAGGTCATAAATGCAATGATGGGTCACAAAGTGACTTTCTAATCTCCATAGTAACCACAAATGGTCACTAAATGAAGCAGTTGCTAAACCAGGACTACCTGTATAAAAGATAGTTTCATCTGCTTTCCCAATTAGGAAAATAAAAAGATTTACAGTAGTTCAAAGTCTCATTGATTCCAATAATGTCAGCTCCTTTAATTTGAGAATCCTTTTTCTAAAGGGCCTTGAGAATCCTTTTTCTAAAGAAAGGCAACCCTTTCTTTATGAAGCTTCTAGCACAGTATACTTGTAAAGCTGGATCTTAATATTTTCTGGCAATATTTATCAAGGTTTCTGAAAATGCAGGGAACAGTTTCATTTTGGATCCTTCTACTCCATGTAGTAGTGCCATTCTAAATACAGAACAACATGAAAATCTTTTGATCTACTTCATTACAAACACACTTTTGTATTATACATACAGTACACCCATCATTTCCATATAATTGGGATTTGAAAGCTGCAAATTACCCTTTGTTTATTATTATGACAACCCACTTATACTGCATGCAGCTGAGCACCCTTCCAAATATGCATCTGCTGGATTTATCTGCAAGATGTACCAATTGAATTGAGCTATGGATGTTGAAGTAGAGATGAGAAAGAGGCCACTTACTAGAGGGCAGCAAAAAGTTAAGAGTTTATGTACCTCTTTGCTCCAACTTAACATTTATGCAGCCCAGATATCATAGCACTTATATAAACTACATACATTATGTTTGAATAAAATATCATTTTAAAAAAGAGTGTGAGCATGTAAAGGAATGATTCAGATGCTGCTGACTTAGAGCTCTTTCTCCTCCTACCAGCAATTTTTTATCCTGGCATAGGCACAATGCTGGCAAATAGTGAGATCCTTAATTGCAATCTAAAGCGCATATTAAAGACAGAAATGTATTATTTCCTTTGGCTTTGTTACTTTCTGCTGTGCTCAACATCTTCATCTATTAGGAAAACAATCACCGATCACTCTCCTTAAAGTAGGCTACATAGTTGTAGTAGGAGATAGGGGCGAAGACAGTTTTAAAAGATGGCTAGAACAGTGGCTTTAGATATATGTCAAAGTACATTCTTGTTTTGCATAGGTATATTCAAAGGGAATCCAATTGTCAACTAATAACAGATGGTAATCAGACTATCAAGTAGCATTCAGTATTCTTCCATAATAATACTAAACCACGTTAAAAAAGAACTTAATGTGTGTTTAGTGCTATTCCAAAATAACTTTAAACCCATGTTTAGAAGTATCAAACTATCAACTGATATCAGATGAAAGTTGGCCTCCTTTTGAAAATATAATTACCACTATTCTAATCAGCAGTAATCATGCATTCAGAAGAAGTCCAAACAACAGCTAACAGATATAGAGATACAGTATAGGTTACAACAACAGCTCTCTTCCCTGCCAGCCAGCCACCCGTACTTCAGTGCACAGAACAAGGCAGAAAATTCAAAACAATCTGACTGAAAAGAAACAGAATGAAATTTAAAAGAGATTAATGCACTTAGATGTCAAAAATCAAGGATAGTCAATTGGGAAATAGAAACCAATGACTAATTTAATTAAGTCAACTATCTGGAATGCACTGAGCAGGATTGGTCTTAATGGCCTAAGTACCCTTTTTCTATTCCATGGTGCCATGATTTTTATATCCTGTGATGACATCTGTAATACCATCCAATATCTACATCTGCCTATCCCGGGGAAGGACTTGACAGGCAGACAAAAATGCCAAATGCAGTCTGAACATTTAGGTGTCTGTGTGACGAACAAAAAGAAAGCAAAGATAGCACCAATAGTAATATTGAAGGTGCCCTGAATGCAATTCCAAAACATCTGGAGCACCACTTGAGCACTATTGGAACTGACAAAATCACCATTGGTTAATTGGAAAAGGCAGCAATTAGAACAGCTGACTTAGTTACTTACTTGGAACAGCTTACATCCTGTGATGATACTTTTACAGTGACTTATTAAACAACATCTCCCTACCCCAGGCCTTTGGGAAGGTCTCGGCATGTGGACAAAAGTGAGAAATCCAGTCTAAATATCTGGCTGACCGTGTGACAAATCATCATAATAAAAGATAATACCAGCACTAACAGGCATTTTGGGTGCAATTCCAAAACACCTAGATCACCATTTAAACACCATTTTCATCGACAACATCACCAACAGTCAATTACAAAAGGCAACTTTATTTGAAATAACTTCATCTTGAAATGGTACCTTTAACACCATGAAATGACATTAGCAGGGACTCAATAGAGGGACATAAACACCAACTCCTGTCTAATCATCTGTCTGGCTGTGCAACAAATGATAATAATAGTAATTTTAAAAATGGGAATCTGGCAATGCAAAACATCAGCTGCCATCATGGTCTAATGAGCATTGGATTATCCCAATAGGAATTGTCAGAAAACGAAGATACAGGTGAGGGGAACTGCAGGGTTTTCTTGCAAACTGTCCCCCATCAGCTGAAGGAGAAAAGAGAAAGAGAAAGTGGACTACCCGATCCATTTAGGGACTATTCTCAGAAGCTTAACTTCTCATAAAGAGGTCTTCTGTGAGGGATCCTAGATACCATGAGGACACCCACAGCATACTCTTCAAAAATGCCAAAAGGATTGCTAACCATTGATGTACTGCAGTTGTTTGCATTGTCTATATAGAATTCAGGGTCACTTGTAGCACACTAACTGACTTCCCTTAATTATTGCTCTGTTTCAGAGCTTTCTTGTTAATGCAGAGAAGTCAGGGCGGAGAAGGTAGCATTGGCACACACATCCCTGCCTTCCTCCCTTTTTAAGATTTGAAAATGCATGAAGAGGCCTCACTACATGCAGCTTCTTTCAAAAACACCTGCCACATCCCAATAATTTCTTTGTAAATTAAAGGCTGCAAGATGTCTGTTTCACTGAATAAAGAAAGAAGAGAGTCTCTCGCATTCAGCCACCATACCTGAAGAACTGGAAAAGATTTAAGGAACACAAATATCTGTCTGTAGGAGTTAAGATTTCTAATCATTTTTTTCTGCCCACATTAATTGTTCTGCATTCCTATGAATCAGTTTCCTTGTTTCTGAATAATTTTATTACTTTTAATTATTATTTTTGAAGGGAAAAAGAATCAGGATGTACATGGAATATTTTGGTCCATCTGTGCAATGCAGAATGTATTTGTTTGCTTGTTGCGTGTGTTCTTTCTTTAAGAGTTTAAATATTTTAAAACTCAGGGGCATTTGGGAGTGGGTTCATATAAATAAATAAATAAAATATCCTGTGTCAGAACCATATTTCCCTTCTAATTTTTGAAATACAAACTGTTGGATTTCAAAGTGCTATTTAAGTTAGAGATCATAGCTTGTACAGAATAATGTCAATATACCTGCAGATCATAGGAACCCTGGAGCTTCCAAGGCTTAGATTGGTCTCTAATTTAATGGATCCAAATGGTTTCAAGAAGGCACTTGGCAATTTCCCCAACAACTTGGGAGGCAATTTCTCACCTGAGCTATAGAACATAGAGCTTGGTTAAATCTTGAACAAGATCATGGCACCATAGAGGCTTCTACCTAGTTGCCAATCCCATGTGGCCTCTGAGTTTACTGAGGACTTAATAAGGGAAATGGGGAATTCCAGTTGAGGAAACTGGTGATTATATGCATCTCCAAATGAGTGCAGACAATGACACAGCAACAACCAAAGAACCAGCAGCAAATTTGGTCCAACAGAGCCTCTCTGGATAAGTGGACAAGAAATCACCCACCTGTACTCCAGATGACTGCTCCTCACAAGGAGATTGAAGAACAGGAGAAACCATCAAACTCAACCACAATGATGCCTTTAAAGACACTAAATTCATCTAACCTCATTTTCTAATCACATTTGGATGTATAAGTATTTTAAACTTAAAAGACCTTTTCCAAACAACAAATCTTCTGAAAATCTTCTTGGTAAGTAAAACTTCATCCTGAAGTAGAAAAAAGTTAATTTAGTTTAAAGAATTTAAAAACATAACTAGATGGCAAAAAGCAAAATAATAATTCAGCCTAAGAAGTTTTAAATGGATAAAGGAACCAGACAAATTTGGAATATTTCAGACTTTAAAAAATTGAGTAAATAAAATAATATTTTTGTGAGAATATGAACTGTTTAGGCAGCAAGAAAAGAGATTGTTGGAAAATTGAAAATAAAGAAATTTGAGATTTTAAGAATCAACAGAAGTGGCAGTTTAAAAGATCTTTGAAGAATTGTGAAAGATCAGCTGTGACTTCTTTAAATATTCTTTTTTTCTAACCCTTTTCTTTCTTTTCTTTTGATTATTTTCTTTTTTCTTCACATGTTGTATTTCCTTTCTTTTCTATTTTTCTCTTTATTTCTGACTTTAGTTTGTTTTATCTTCCAGTCTAGCAAAATCTTTCAATAAAAAGTATTTTTTAAAAAGAAGTTAAGGAAACTGAAGTGACTGAAAAGATACTAGGAGCGATGGTGACAAAAAATCTAGAATGGGTGTTTTTCTTTTTTTTCCTATTGTATACTTTATCTTGTTATTACATAACCAGAGTCCATTTGAATTAGAAATATTGGAAAACAAAGAAGTTTTCAACTTGGAATGTAAAACAATATATTATACAGTGTGATATGAAAAAGGAAAGAAAAACAGATACATGTGTTTATATAAATAAGAGAAAGGCAAAGGATAAAATAGATCTGAATAAAGAGAGTCTGATCTTATAGACTGACCTTGATAATGGATGATCATGAATGGGAATTAAACTGCAGTTTTAGTTACGAATATAAAATTTAGAAAATATATTAGAAAATTTGAAGTGGTATCTTATACTGTACACTGTTGTGGGTGCATAATAAAATGAAAATTTGTAAGTTGTTAAAGTTGTGTGTTACACTCCAGTAAATAGTAATAATGAAAGATTTAGAAGTGAATTTTGAGAAAAATATGAAGCAATTTGAATTAATGTGATATGTGGGGGAAGTTATCTTGTTAGGTGATGTGAATGAATAAGTAAGAATGAGATAAGAAAGTACAGAAATAGTAACTGTAATTCAGACACCCAAAAATAAATGTGTATGATGAATGTTAAGTGTATGTTCATTTCAAATACATGCTTTAAACATAATACTATTCAAAGCATATTTAAAGCACAAAGTAAAGAAATTAATCTAAAAGCATTATTGATTTTTAATGAAAGGTTTAGTGAAACATTGACAGAATTACAAAAAGAAAGAAGGGTGAGAAAAGATTCTAAATGTAGGGCAGATTATTATTTGGTAGTGCCTTTATTTGATAGGAATAAAGAATCCAGTGTACATTGATTCCATGAAACAGAATGCTGCACAAAAATAGAAGAATTAATCCTTCAGGAGAATGGATGGAAAGAAGATACAGAAGCTATTGAGACAGTGAACAGGATTTTGTTTCAAACTGCCACAGATATTTATAAAGCAATACTAATAGAAAATATGAAATAGGATGCTTGGTAGAAGGATGAAATGAAAAAAGCTATGGATGAGGGAAAATGGATATAAGAGAGTGATTCAATTATGTTACCTAAATTAGGTACAACCAGTTTCTGAGCAGGTTAGAGGCCTTATATTATATTCTCTTGACTCTTTGTCATTTAATGTATTATGGATAAATGTATAAATAGTTTGTTGTAATCTTAGGAATGTGCTTTTCACGGATATGAATGTATTATGTATTTTTGAATGCAAACAATGCATTGCACTGAGCTCATATGATCTGCAGTGAATGTTAGATACACTGCATGATGCAACAAAACACTGAATCTAAAAATCAATGCATTGATAACTATGATATTTCTGTTTTACAGTGAAAATGGAATGAATGACTGAAAATTAATTGTGGAAAAAATGAACAAATATATGTCTTTATTTAGTTTGACAAAACAATTTTTAGAATGAAAACATGGATGGAAATTTTTTAAGATAAAAATACTGGTAGAAAGGTAGTGGGCCATATATAGTTGACTTTCAAGAAATAAATGCTTATCAAAAAAATGCACAAGAGCATGTTTGTGCTGTCTTTGTAACATGAAAGTTGGGTGAATATAAAGTAAACAGAAAGCAGTGTGAATGGGTTACCAAAGAAGTGTTCTAAAGAAAGACAAGATGAATGGATGGATGGATGGATGGATGGATAGATAGATAAAGAATGAATATGGATGAAATAAAAGATAAAAAATTAAAAAATATTGGAATGGTTTTGTTAAATACAATGAAATAATTGTGTCTTGTGTTTTAATACAAATATATGAAGGAAGAATGAATTTACTGAAAGGAAGAGAAAAGTCAAGGACATTGTGATTGGATGGAGCCGACGAGAGAGATGGAAAGCTGAAAGAATAAAAAGAATCTATAAATCAGATATTTAATATTTGATTTATATCTGATCAGGTAAATCAGATATATAAGATTGAAAGTATGGAATGTACAATGAATAATGTTCATATAAATTAGATTTAGTTAAGTTTCCTTTTCTTATACTTGCTGACTCCATTTTTAAAAAAACTTGCATACAACTTCACATGATTTTTCTGAACTTTGTACAACATTTCTTAGCCAATGAAGGAATAGTATGGATCAGTGATATATTCAAAATAATGGAGTTTATAAAAATACAATGAAACAGCATGACGTAGATCAGCAACTATATAAAGGAAGGAGCAAACTTGGAACTGAAAAGGTATCAGTCTCCATATAAGATATTGATAAAATTCTCCAAATATAGATTCAGAAAAAGGCTCATCACACTTTGTTTCAAGAGAAAGGCATATTATTAAAACAATTTCCTTCTTCTGGTCTCAGTTTGAAATCTCATAAAAATTGTGATTTCCTCATTTTTGCTATCCATAAGATTGGTGGATTTGGCAACTAAAGCCAACCTTGTTTGAGCTGCAAATTGTTCCCAAAGTTCTTAAAACTGTAAACATTTTACAATGTAAGTGATCTTGTTAGTTCCCTTAAACCACATGCAGCTGATTTTAAGAATTCAAGTGTAAAATCAGGGAGTCAGAAGAAAAGTCACTATCCCTAAACATGAACTGCAAAGGGTCTACTTTCTATTTATAGACATTTGCCAGAACTTCAATGGGGACAAATGATGAAAGCTATGTTGTGATTGGTAATGCAATTATCTGATATATACATATTTGTGTCTAATGCAAGAACAAAACAGAAAAGGACAGTGTTCATATTAGAACAATTTTCCATCATTGTGATTTTCACTGAATATCTATTTCTCCATAATAATTTTATTACTGTGGGGGGGAGCCCTAAATTGAGAAAATTGATGTCAAAGGCTGCCACCCACATGGGTCTGAAAAAGTCTGTGTCTCAGCCAATGGTGGAAGAACCTTTAGAAAGAGGTTGTCACGGATCTTTAATGAATAAACAAATAAGGTAAATTATGGTAAGACTCTAGGACAGGTGCTGAAGTGCATGCTTCTATACAGAAACATTTGCAAACATTAATTGCAAAAGCCTATATAAAAATATTTCATTTTTATTTTGCTTTCAGCCTAGACTATAGATAATGCATAAAGTAAGAACACTTTCTAAATATGTTACAATGCATGGCTGACAAGCAGAACTGGGTACTATCAGATCCCATTCATTTGAAAGGTGGCAAATAATTCACCTCTATAGATTCCCACTGTTGTGACCCAGACCCAAGTAGGTAGTAAGAAACTCAGTCCGTGAAAAAACAAACTTTATTCGAACAGCTGAGAATTACTTCATTCCCAGAATCGTTCAACACAAATTAAAACAAATGCCTCCCAACACAAGTTCCTCAGTTCTATCGCAAACCTTGGTCCAATTAGGCAAACTGCCAGAGGCCTTTCTTGGCAAATGTTCACAAGTCACAAAAATAAATGCAAGACATAGACAAAGCAGAAGACAAAGCTACCAATGTTGTTTTCTGGCAAAGCTCAAACGCCAGTGCTGGTCTATTTTAAGCCTTATGTAGGGCCAATCATCTCTTAGCCCTACTCCTGAGTTGTCCTTTTTGCTTGAGCTGCTCTTGCCTTCTGGCAGCTCTTCTCATGCATGCAGTAGGAACAGGCTCCTCCTGTTCCTCTGCCTCATCACTATCAGTCTCTGGAGGCTCTGGAGTCCGCACCTCACTTCCCGATAGTCCTGTCTGACTCTGTTGCCAGCTCTGGAGGCTGCTGACGGACCACAACACCCATCGTCTTGTATATTCATATAATAATGTCCAGCAAGAGTTGGAATCATCAGCTGTGATTTTCCTTGCTCATCAAATTAGGATGTTTTTTCTATCTCAGTTAGAGTACACTATCCCAAATCCCACCTAGGCTTTAAGTGTTATTAAAGGTAAAGATAAAGGTTCCCCTCGCACATATGTGCTAGTTGTTCCTGACTCTAGGGGGCGGTGCTCATCTCTGTTTCAAAGCCAAAGAGCCAGCGCTGTCCGAAGACATCTCATGTGGCCAGCATGACTAAGTGCCAAAGACACACGGAACGCTGTTACCTTCCCACCAAAGGTGGTCCCTAATTTTCTACTTGCATTTTTTACATGCTTTCAAACTGCTAGGTTGGCAGAAGCTGGGACAAGTAACGGGAGCTCATCCCATTACGCGGCACTAGGGATTCGAACTGCTGAACTGCCAACCTTTTGATCAACAAGCTCAGCATCTTAGCCACTGAGCCACCACATCCTTGTCCTTAAGTATTATTACCACCACAGAAATTGCCTGACAGGTTGTCAGCACAAGAAAGAGGTTGAGGGGAGGTCAGGGCAGCTGTCTGCCACTTTATCCTGTGGCCCTTCTTTCAGCCTGCAGCTTGTTATGAGCTAACAGGTGTGGAGTGGGGACATAGGATGAAATAGGGCAGAGCAATCAATAGAGAGTTCGCCGTCTTGTCTCCTCATGCTACAAGTGCTGGTATTGGCAGCAGCAAGTGACCCATAAAGTAGGAAAATGGTATAGTTCCCCTACCCCAAAACTAATAAAAATAATAATATAGTCAGGCACAATCCATATCAGCAGAAGCAGCTGAAAACCAGGCAAAAGCTAGTGACCCATAACTGGCAGAACCCAGATTTCTTTCCCCATTCAGATCAAATTTTGGACATCACAAGACTCATTTTATGAAGACAATGCTTGTCCTGCTTTTTAAGCACAGGCATAGTGCAGATCCAAAACTGCATTAAATTCAGGTATAAAAGGACCACAGGTAACATCTGGCAAGTACTTGAAAAGCTTCTGTCAAACATTACACAGGGAAAGGTCTGGCATCCTATTTTAGTGCCTTTTAATATGAGAATATCTTTAACATAGAAATATGGCTAAACTGGACTGCAAATCTGGATTTAGTGGATGTTAATGTGTCAGAATTTGTATGGAATAGACCACTTTTCTGTAAAGATTAATATCATTTGTGTGATGATTTTGTTGTACATATTATATAAATTTCTGCAACTGATATGTGTATTGTTTGCATACTTATATCATTAAGCAAATTATGCAAATCAGAAGTGAGTCTCCAATTTATAAGATGTACATGAATACCTCTATCTCTCGATTAATTCATTAAAACAAGATTTCACTATACACTATACAGATTTTCTCCCGTGGCCTGGATATTAAGAATCATAGAAAGGCTATACCCCATTTTCCCAGGCAGAATACTATGGCTAGAAGACAACTAACCAGAGTCCAGAGGACTCTTAGTCGCTTTAAGAAGTAACAAACTGCAAAAATACATGCCAGTATATTAGCCAGATATTTAAACACAACTGAGTTATATGTATGTATGAAAAACAGAATGTTTTGGGGGAGGGGCAAGCCAGCTATAAAAATAATTTGCTTTAAACAATAAACAAAATTTCATTTTTCATTCTCTTTAAAATGCCAAATTAATTCAAACATTCATATTTCTGTAATATTTTTAAATAAGTTTAATATTCATGAATTCTGAACTTTTATATCTGATTCAATTTCTCATATTTGAAAATATTAATACAGGTTAGTGTGACACCAACAGGCATTTGTATGAAATGCATATTTAACTGACAGTAGCTTTGCCTTTGAGATGCAAGATCTGGGATGATTACAGATAAGCCTCTTATTATGTGGTCACCTGCTTCATTCATAAGATTTTAGGGAGGGAAAGCTCAGAGGATACCATTCAACTATGCACTGCAGATTTTATTCATGTTTCTGGGTATGGCATTTAGCTTTCAAATGCTTTGAAAAAGAGATTTTGATCAACATTCAGACTATGGCAATATGGATATATGTACTGTAGATAGATGATAGATAGATAGATAGATAGATAGATAGATAGATAGATAGATAGATAGATAGATAGATAGATAGATAGATAGATAGATAGATAGATAGATCCTGGTTGACTGGTTTTATTATGGTATTAAGTATGTTTCTGGGCTCATTCAAGTAATATAGTGATACAATTCCATTTCTTGTCCTGAATCCAGTATTTGGGCTTTTTCAAGTGAACATGTCAATAAGTAAGGATTCTATGGAGATATTCACTCCTGCAGGAAAAGTAATGCTAATTCTACATCAGTGATTTTCAAACTTGACAACTTTAAGATGTGTGGATTTCAATTCCCAGAATTTCCAAGCCAGCATAAAGTCCACATATCAAAAAATGGCCAAGTATAAAAAGCATTATTTTATATTATGCCACAACTCCGTTGTGTTAGTAACAACTTCATGGCATCATGGGCCAGGGGATCATTTTGTTCCATAAGTGGATCTGGAAAAGATGTTGGTCCAAATGGCTCAAAAAATAAAAAATAAAATCTAGGAAAATAAATGGACTTGTTTATAAATCTTCTGATTAATCAGTCTGAAGACAAAGTGTAACCTTATTTTTATGCTTTGCTTTTATGTTTTGTTCTCATTTTAAAATTTATATTTCTGCTCTCATAGTTGCGTTGCATAGTACTACAGGATATTCCAAATCCCTTGGTAAGTCTTATGACTTATTAATGAAATAATTTCTATATCTGATTGGAACTTATCCAAATAAGATTTGAAAACCACGCTTATGTTATTTTTCTCTATTTTAATCCAAAAGGAAGCATAGAACGATATATTTTGGAATGACTGTGAAATAATCGATTCGTATAGGATGTGTTATTTTGTATGAAAAGAAGAAAATCCAGAAATGAACATAAACACTTCTAAAAAAACTTGCCCATAAAAGAAATGTTTTTCTACAAGAATTTTTTTCTACAAGTAACTCTCAAACAGCTAAGTTATAGCCTGATATGCAGTTACTTGTATCAAAGCAAATCAACTGTATGTTTCTGACAAGTCAATTAGATTCATAAAATGTGCAAAACATGTTTACACACATGTCAAGGAAATGTAATTGGTATGAGATAACATTGCTAAACTAATAGAGGCTAGTCTTTAGAGAATGGCTCCAGCCATCTACCTTTCCTCTAGCATTCACTGTTAAGGATTAAATTGTAGCCAAACAGAATAAGCTTCAGATCCATTTTCCTTTATGAACTATTATTAATTTCAATATACAGTTTAAATTGCAGAATTAGGATTAAAGAGATCACCTCAGGAACTTTGCCATGAACACAGTCCATTGATTTCTAATCAGTTAACATTAGAGCCCCTGTGCATTAGCAGGATGGCAGTATCTATTCTATTTGTAGAGTTCTGTTACTAAGTTACATCATATGGACGAACTTCATTTGGAAAAGTTCCATATTCCAATTTTGCTTACTATCCCCTTTTTATACAGTCCTAGGGCACCACTGAGTTATCCATTATCCCTGAAATATGTTCTAGACTCATACAACGTATTTCTACTATACTGGTGGTCCTCGACTTACAACCATAACTGAGCCCAAAATTTCTATTCCCAAGCAAGACATTTATTGAGTTTGCCCCATTTTATGATCTTTTTTTCCCCAGTTCCTAAGTGAATCACCGCAGTTGTTAAGTTAGTAATACAGTTATTAAGTGAATCTGGCTTCATGTCTCTAGGAAACTGAAACCGTCATAAATACATGCCAGTTACCAAGTGTACAAATTTTGATCACATGACCATAAGGATGCTGCAATGGCCAAAAGTGTGAACAACAGCTATAAACCACTTTTGTCAGTGCTGTCGTAACTTTGAATGATCATTAAACAAACTGTTGTAAGTCAAGGACTATCTGTATTGCACTTTTCCACAAATCTTAGAAGCTGCATACCATTTTTATCATGCTCATTAATGAACTCTTCTTGTTATAGTTTGTTTTTCTCTTTGTTCTTGTTAATGCTTTCTGTTCTTATTGATGAAATGTTCATGTCATATAGACCAGGGGTCTCCAACCTTGATCCCTTTAAGACTTGTGGACTTCAACTCCCAGAGTCCCTCAGCCAGCTTTACCCTGATATAGACACAAACCAAGCACATTCTATTTGTGTAGCATTCAGAGCGCTGTCAATATGGGATCACTGTGCACACAATGTTCTGCTGTTTGAGTCATCTTCTACATTCACCCTCTAGGCTAGGGATGGATAATCCTTAGCCTTCTAGATGCTGTTGGATTGCAGAATCCATCAGCCCCAGCCAATACTGTAATGTTTAGAAAGTTGTAGTCCAAAAATATCTTAGAACTACAGGTTCCTCATGTATGCTAGTCCTTAACTTTTGCTGCTAATGAAATAGGCATAATTTTGATATCTGCAGTAGCAAAAGAATGATATGCAAATTATTTGAAGAAAGGCTGACAATATGATGACAAGTATGTGTTGCTGCCATTCTACCAGCTGAAGCACACAAACTTTTGGTAGAAGAAATGGTGAAGGCAATGCATATTGAAATGAACCAGGAAATATATCATACCTGCGTATTGTTTAGTGTCTTTGGTAACTGGACAACACTGGTACATGGCATTCAAATTAACGTGTGATTGATAGTGCAGTTGCCATACATGCTGAGAAAATTATAATCAATTAGTTATTTACTATGTCTTGTGCTTGCTACTTAGCTGGAAAGTGAAATGCTTCCTGATATGATAGTAGCATTAACATTAGTTTTCTGATCTCTGACACAGCTGGATAAGCCTGCATGCCATTATTTTCCCTTTGAAACAAAATTTAGACCTGTCTTTTCAATATACATTATCTAGAACCTGGGGAAAGATTTCTGATTATATTTAAAGTCTTATTGAATTAAAATTGATAGTAAATCCCATCTTATTAGGAGGATATAGAAACCAGAAATATTGAAAATCTATTGTTGTTCAACATAATATGATGATGGACACACCGTGGATAGTAATTTTGAAACCCCAAGCAGAATATATTGTGAGAAAACTATAATTTTCTATATATAATGACAGTGCACTAATAAATACTACTGGATATGTATAAAGATACTTTCAGAAAATACATAGTTTATTGCTGAACTTCTGATTTGTTTTTAAATCCATTATATTTAAATAAGTGTGCTGGGACATTGTGCATAGAAAACTGACATATTTTTGCAAGTCTCTTTCTTGCAGAGAACTAATAACCAATTAAAACTTGTTCCTTTTGATTAAGAGCAGACTATACAAATTGACAAGCAACCAGGGTCAGTTATTGGACAGATATCTACCTAGCTCTTTTCAAGAATAGATACCAACAAACTCCACGTCTACAATGGCATTTACTGCTTGGAATGGGATTTCCTCACTCTCATAGAACAAGAAATCTTGTAATGGTACCCAGCTACAGCATCATATCATCATTCTAGCCGTCACCCTTGCAATTGCACCCCCATTGAGGAAGATCCCTAAGCTTCAGAAATTTAATGATCAGCAAAAAAATTATTGTTAGATAAGCAAAGTTCTAAATAATATAGCAAACATTGTGATCTTTTTAAAAGGTAACGTTTGGATAGCTTACTAACACCTCCTCAGAAAGAAGTGCAAAGAAGTTATAAAGGAATAAATGAACATATCAAATAGCTATTGCAACAAAAATAACCAAGACCTCTGTAGCCTTTAAAGACTAATATATTTATTATGGTACAAAACCTGGGAACTAAAATTGATTTCATTAAATATACTGATGTTTGTCTTCTGTTGGCAGATATACATTTGTCTAGATTTTCCTGGACATATCTTTTTTGTCCCAGTTGTGTTCTGTTTAGCTAGGAAAAAAATTATTAACCAATAAAATCTTCCTGTTCTCAATAGCATCAATACAGTATCACAATCTCAGTGCTCACTAAGTTTGTTCAACTTCATCTGGTAAATAAGTTGTTATCTAGAAACAATCATGTCTGCAACCCAACAAGAAAAACACAGACTTCAGAGGATAATTAGAACTGCAGAAAAAATAATTGCTACCAACCTGCCTTCCATTGAGGACCTGTATACTGCACGAATCAAGAAGAGGGCCGTGAAAATATTTGCAGATCCCTCGCATCCTGGACATAAACTGTTTCAACTCCTACCCTCAAAACGACGCTATAGAGCACTGCACACCAGAACAACTAGACACAAGAACAGTTTTTTCCCGAAGGCCATCACTCTGCTAAACAAATAATTCCCTCAACACTGTCAGACTATTTACTGAATCTGCACTACTATTAATCGTTTCATAGTTCCCATCACCAATCTCTTTCCACTTATGACTGTATGACTATAACTTGTTGCTGGCAATCCTTATATTTATATTGATATATTGATCATCAATTGTGTTGTAAATGTTGTACCTTGATGAACGTATCTTTTCTTTTATGTACACTGAGAGCATATGCACCAAGACAAATTCCTTGTGTGTCCAATCACACTTGGCCAATAAAATTCTAATTCTAATTCTAATACAACTACATGGGTGGCCCAAAAGGTTTTGTTTACTCATGCCATTTGATCAAAAGACTCTTTACATATATTTGATTTACTTCTTGTACGTTCAGCGTATTATCATTTATTTCAACCTCTTTCAACCCAGGGCACTAATTTAGTAAATATGAGCCATTTCCAGTCATCTGTTAAAAGGGAAAAAAATCAAATGTATGAATGGTGGAAGTATTTGGTTTCATTTGCATTTTGATTTTTTTTTTAAAAACTACATTTCTGCAATCAATGAAATGAAGACGCTTTTATCTGGTATTTTGTATTTTTTTTCAACGTGTTATTTTGTAATAACATGTCTATTAAGGGAAAGTATGCATAAAGTACATATTTTATTTTAAAGAAATAAAACATTAAATAAAATTGCTTGAAAAATGCATAGGGAACTCTTCACGAACAGCTGAACTCCTGGTGACTCATGGACATGCTCACATGCAGTTTTCCTAGCAACATGTTTATTTATTTTTTTATTTATTAAATTTATGCACCACTGACACCCATTTCACTGTCACACACATCTGTGAGGCTTACAATCTGAGTTATCAAAGAAGTCTATCTTTATCTTCTGAAATTTGTCTAGCCTATAGCCTCAGGATTGCCTGGAGATCTCATATTCAGCTACTAATCAGGTGTAGCATCTGAGCTGACAAGATCAGACAAGCTATCTGATACTGCAAAATGCACCAATTAGGCAAATTCTGCGCCAATGTTTGCCTTAGGAAAATATGCACACAAATGCATATAAACTTTTATGCAAAGTTAAAAGTTATGGCCATTGGAATAAAATTTAAAATAAGAAAAACTGAGAAACTGAAAAAAATCCAAATCTGTTCAACTACTGTATATCAGCCTGCTCTAGACCTAAGTTTTCTATAGCTTTAGATACAACCACTCTTAAAGTTTCAAAAAGATGGCACGGATTAGTGGGAAAATTCCATCATTTGTCAGATTTCAGTTTATCAATCAATTCATAAAAATACTTGAAAAAGATTAGTAAATAATAATAGTAGTAGTAATTTTACAATAACCTCACATATAGTTGAATAGATCAGACTGTCTCTGACCATCTATATCAAAGGAAGTCCATCTCACGGGTAATAGCAGACCAGTTTTAGGGATTCTTTATTGACACATCTTGTTTTAACTCAATGATGCTGGATAACTGCATTATTTATTAATTTTGTACTATTACAGCATTTTTATATTTTATTATGTATAATAATGTAAGAGTTGCTTCTGCAAGATGGGTGGCCATATAAATTGAATAAATAAGTAAATAAAGACTAACCTAGAGTCATTTATGAGAAAAGTGTTATAGAAGCTAATCAATAAATAAAATAAATATATGTAATTGATTTATAGGCAGGGCATTAAATATGTTACTACTACTATTATTATTGCTAATAAGTATTTGAGTCTCAAGTTTTTGATGGGAGGTCATTACTCCAAGCATACTCTGTATATGCAAGAACTATGCAGAGATTAATTTTGTGAAGTAGCTGCTGTTTGTACTATAGTTGAGCCTGTCAAAAGGAACTCAGCCATATTTTAAATCTGGCCATCGAAGAGGTCTAGAGCAGGGTCAACAACCTTTCGGACCTCAGGGACCACTAAATTCATAATTTTAAATCCCGCAGACCACTAATATCTGCCTAATGACCAGCTGGGTGGGCGTGGCTAGGTGGTCATGTGACTGGGTGGGACTGGTCAACTCAATGTCACTCACGTCGAGGGTGCCTTGCCAGCCTCTACTCGCTATTCCTTGCCTGCCCGCCCAGGCTCCTTAGGGCCCCAACAGGAAGCAGTTGCTGGAGCTAAGCAGCCACCATGAGAAAGAGTTGGCAAAACAGCTCAGTTCGAATTGGATCTGACCGAGAAGGAGGCTCAGCAGAAGCACCTCACTGAGGACTACAACTATAGTCTTTCCAAGCAGAGGAAGACCTGAGGGAGTGCAAGGCCAGGTACCAGCACCTGGAAGCTCAGCGAGCTGAGGTGGTCAGCCAGTTTCAGGCCATGAGGCAATCCCACTGGAACAAGGCCCTCAAGCTCTTTACCACCCAGCAGCGCTTCCCTCCAATCTTTGCCCAAAGCCCTGCAACAGGAGGCCAAAGCAGACCCCAAGTTGGAATTTCTGCTCCCCTCCGACCCACACAAAAAGACCCCGAAGGGAGAGACTTTCTGCAGCAACACAAACATTCATTCCACATATCTGGCCCAGGGGCCATAGTTTGAGGACCCCGATTTAGTGTAATATAAAAAATGCAAATAGTTTTTCTGTGGACCACCAAAATTTTGTTGCGGACCACCATTGGTCCATGGACCACCAATTGGTGACCACTGGTCTAGAGGCAAGACAATTGTCCCTTGTCTCCAAGTTCCTCCTAGCATCACCCTTATCAGCTAGTCTGAAGAATCTCTACATATTTAACATGGAAGTCAGGAAGTTAAGAGAGAAGGAAAGGGGATTGTTAAGAAATGCTGCATTGGTACTCAGATCCAGAATGAATACTAGGAAAGTAATAAGTACTGAAAATCAGAATCGGAAACACTTGTGCTACGATATTGTTAGTGAAAAAGGCAAATTATGGGAATTTTTCTCAGAAATGCCTAATTGCAGGTAGCACTTTTTTTTGAGGGCCAGTCCAAACAAATTCTTACAAATAATTTATGTTTGATACGGTATCCTATGAGACACACCCATGTCAAACCAGTTTTCTGAAAACCTCTCCACCCTTCAGTTTCATCTTCATAATACAGGGGAAATAATGCCTCAAGACTCACAAGCCCGGAATTATCCTTGAAGCAGTTCTCTTCTCTGCACCCAATGCACAGTGTCTCCCACAAAGGAGATCTGACTCATTTACAAAAGCAACTACTGTATTCACATCAAAACCCCACACCAGCCATTTAATATTGTCAGGAGATCAAATTCTCTAAATTCTCATGGCCTGATAGGTCACATGCAACCACTGGTTACATAGCTATATAATGTCGTTCCACAAAACGGGAAGATTAATATTCATCTGGCATTTAATGAGATTAAACTGCTAAAGAGCCATTCATACATTGGCAGGTGTTAGTTTCCTCTGCACTGCACTTGACAGTTAGCACCACTCACAATTCGCACTATTTCTGGCCCAGCTTCATCCACAGGTCCACCATATCCTCTGTTTAATCACTCATCCTTCTCTTTTGTCCATGTTCAACTAGTTTATCATGAGGAGCATAAATTTTTCGTTCTTGTTTTAGGGCTAATGCTTTTCAAGATGTAGAATGCTATGATAGATAAATAACAAATCCATTCTTCTGAGATATGACTCTGGATTCATGAAGCATGCATGTTTGGCCCAGTATATTCCATCCACACCCAGTCCCATTGGGCAAGGTCAGTGTTTAAGATGTCTGGTTCTGCTGTAGGCAGAATAAGCTGATGACTGAAAGATGTTGATGTAAACAAATCAAGCCCAAATGTCAGAATCATTTTGGAAAGCTTTTCAGTCTTCAAAGTTTTGTGCATGATGAGACACAGTTTTGCTTGCACAAGTCCAAATATCAGCCTAACTACACATAACATTTTTTTAGATAAGACAGCAGCTGTTAAACAGCTAAGATAGTACACAACTGTGATTTCAATTATTTAAGAAAATGAACATCTGGTACATGCCATTACTTCAGATGTATAGTCTTGTCCAAACAATTTGAAAACTAATAAGATTCTATAGGCTCAGAAAAGGAACAAGCATGTTAAGTGAACCTCTACAGATTCTCTGAAGTAACTGGCGCATAATAATAATTCTGCTTTAAGCAGACATCATGGCTGGTTAGTGGATATTCCATTTATATTCAACTGTTTACTCCAAAATAAAGCCTTTGAAGAATGTAGCTCAAAGCATTTCCAGTAGATTGAGAATAATGCTGTTCCTCAACATCTGTTTTAGTTTGTTAAAATGATATAGCTAGAAATAATTCCTGTTAAATTGCTCTCAAAATATTATCTATCCTGTCATAGTAAATCTATGACATATTAATAGTGGGAATGCTAGACCAATTCTAGAATACAGCTCGCCTGTTTGGAACCCTCACCACATCTCTGAAATCAATACAATTGAACGTGTCCAGAAATATTTTACAAGAAGAGTTCTCCATTCCTCTGAAAACAACAAAATACCTTATCCCACCAGACTTGAAATCCTAGGCTTAGAAAACTTGGAACTCCGTCATCTTCGACAAGACCTAAGTTTAACTCATAGAATCATCTATTGTAATGTCCTTCCTGTTATATTTGCAAAACAACAGCAAGAAGTGAGGCAACGCAGGAGAACCATTAACAGTTCTTTTATTAACTACAAACAATTAACTGAGGTGAGCAAGCGAGCAAGCTCTAAACTGACAGCCCTTTTATATTGGAGCTGTCAACAGCTCAGCCAATAGGAGCTCCTTAATTCTCCCGCCAGCTATAGTATCGGCGGTTAACCAATCAACTGCTGGTTACTGGTCACGTGTTCTCCAGCCGAACACAACACCCCTCCCTTCCTGGATTGCACAAGCATAATCGGCCAAGTAGGCTGGGTGTCTTCTGGCTCGTTCCGACCTGCGCAGTACAACCGTACCAGGTGCTGTTGATGGGACCCGCACAGGAACTTCACGAACTTCTGGGGCTTGTTCAGCCACGCTGGGTGGAAACTCGTTGGACCGGTCCTGATGTGGCCTTTGAGGTAAATCGACAGCTGGTGAAGTTGTGGGTGGACTATCAGGGTTGGGCATGTTTTCTGGACGGGACTCATTGCTTTGTACAGGTGGTGGCTGATTCAATGCGGCCAGATCTGTGTTGCTCGGTACATTGGATGGGGGCATGTGGCGGCGGCGCAGTTGATCCACATGGCGCCGCCACATGCGACCATCTTCCAACTGAACCCGGTATGAACGGGGGCCGGTCACTTCTTCTATTTGACCTGGTAGCCACCGTGGGTCCCCCCCAAAATGCTGGGCATACACCCAATCCCCTACTTGGAATGCGCGGGCTCCACCAGTAGAATCAGGGGGTTTCTCTGGCGAGTACTCAGGGTGCAAACGATCTAACACAGTCCTCAATCGCCGGCCCATCAGCAGTTCTGCCGGGCAGCGGTTAGTCGTGGGGCATGGAGTGGTGTGTTGTGCCAATAGGTAGGTCGCTATTTTGTCTCGCCAATCTCCGGAAACTAATTTAGCTAGGACTTCTTTAGCTGAGCGGACTGTCCTTTCAGCCAGGCCATTCGAGGCAGGACGAAATGGAGCAATAGTGGCATGGCGAATGCCCTGCTTTGCCAGGTATGCTTGGAAGGCCGCTGAGGTTAGCTGTGGCCCATTATCTGACACTAAAACATCAGGCAAACCATGAGTGGCGAAAACTCTCTTAAGTGCATGGATCAGTGCCTCTGAGGTGGTAGAGGTCATTGAGACAACCTCGACCCACTTAGAGTAAGCGTCAACGACAATCAACAACATGTGACCTTGGATGGGGCCGGCAAAATCTATGTGGACGCGGGCCCAGGGGCTTTTTGGCATCTCCCATTCAGTGGCCACTGCCGCTGGAGGAGCTGCTCTATGGATCTGGCACCTTGGGCACCCGGGCACCCACTCAGCGATTTCCCCATCTAGCCTTGGCCACCACAGGTAACTGCGGGCTAACGCCTTCATGCGGGTGATGCCTGGGTGGCCTTCATGCAAGACATTGAGGATCCGGCCACGGAGCTCATCTGGAATTATCACTCGGGAGCCCCAGAGTAGGCAGCCTCTGGTGATAGAAATTTCATGCTGCCTGACCTTGTAAGGTGAGGCAACGCAGGAGAACCATTAACAGTTCTTTTATTAACTACAAACAATTAACTGAGGTGAGCAAGCGAGCAAGCTCTAAACTGACAGCCCTTTTATATTGGAGCTGTCAACAGCTCAGCCAATAGGAGCTCCTTAATCCTCCCGCCGGCTATAGCATCGGCGGTTAACCAATCAACTGCTGGTTACTGGTCATGTGTTCTCCAGCCGAACACAACACTTCCTGTTAAAGACTACTTCAGCTTTAATTGCAATAATACAAGAGCAACCAATAGATTTAAACTTAATGTCAACTGCTTTAATCTAGATTGCAGAAAATATGACTTCTGTAACAGAATCATCAGTGCTTGGAATACTTTACCTGACTCTGCGGTCTCTTCCCATAATCCTAAAAGCTTTAACCAAAAACTTTCTACTATTGACCTCACCCCATTCCTAAGAGAATTATAAGGGGCGTGCATAAGCGCACAAATGTGCCTACCATTCCTGTCCTATTGTTTTTCTTTTCTTCCTCATATATATATATATATATATATATATATATATATATATATATATATATATATATATATATATATATATATATATATATATATATATATGCCTATACCTCCTAATATTTACTCCTATATATGTTTATATACTATATAATCTTTTTGTATGATACTTACATATATTGTTGTGACAAAATAAATAAATAAAAATAAATAAATGAAATGGAAATCAAACATGGAAAGCCCAGCATTAGAAGCTATTTCTGCAGGGGTTCAGCCTATTAAAACACCAGGAGGTGTGTGGATGGGATTAGCAGAAAGTATATTTAGAACTAAGAAGACAAGGTCTACTACCACCTAGCCAATCAATCAATCAATCAATCAGTGGTGGAGTTGCTCAGATACCAAAGAAGGGAAATATCATTACAACAAAAGAGAAAGAAAGAAGGGAATAAAAGGTAAGATAGAGGAGGTGAAGGAAAGAGAGGGATGGAGGGAAGGAGGAGGAGAGGAAGATAAGTTAGGGTTTAAGAGTAGGAGAGAAGGTGAGAAAGGAGGGAAAAAGAAGAGGAGTGGGGAGAGGAAAGGGAAGTAGGTATGAGGAAGGCGAGGAGGAGGAAGAAGGTAGGAGAAGAAGAAGGGAGGGAAAAGGAAGAAGAAGGTTTGTTGTAAAATGGAGGGAAAGAAAGGGTAGAAGAGCAACTCCAAATGCAATTAGAATGTATTATTATTGTGCTTTCTTTAGAGAGAATATGTATGATTATTTAAGAATAAGAAAATGTACATTTACTTTATGTGTATAAGAAAATAAAAAATAAAAAAACTTTGTTTTAAAAAATCAATCAATCAGTGGCAGTGGCAGAGACCATTTAGCATGTGAAAAACATTCTTTCTGTATCCTAAAGGTGCTTTTTCAAGAGGCAACTGGACTTCCTTGTTTTTCTTTGAAGATGTTTCACTTCTCATCCAAGAAGCTTCTTCAGCTCTGCATAGCTAAATGTCTATGGAGATTCTCAGTCATGGTTGTCCCAAAAATGCGTTTTCAAGAGACAACTAGACTTTCTCGTTTTTCTTTGAAGATGTTTTTATAGAGATTTCTCTATGTTCCCATATCTGATTTGTAATAAGCCAGTCTTCTACACCAGCCTAATGTTTCAGGCTGATCCTTTCAGTTCAAATAAAGTTAATTTGATGCCCTCAGATCCGGGCAGCATGATCAATGGCAAGGTCTGCCATAGTTGCAGTTGGACATTTTTGAAAGATAAATATACCATATTTCAAGATGCTTCAAGAGCTCAACACTATATACCTTGCACTTCTCCCTTCTGGTTTTCCTACAACAACTTTGTGAGAATGTTGCTCTGGAAGAGAATGACTGGCCCAAAGTCACCTAGTGACCTTCTATGCTAAAACTAGACTAGAACACAAGTCTCCCAATCCTGGGTCAGCTCCATAACTACTGCAATTGCCTTAAAAATGCTTTTAAAGTCTGGAAGATATCTAAATACATCAGAAAAACATCCCGATTTTAGTAAGACCTCACTAGTGTGAGAAGGGTCAGAGAAATATGACATTTCTAGTGATATCCCCCCAACATAATGAAAATCATGCGTGACAGTTCAGCACTGGTAGTAATCCGCATTCAGATGACATAAAACTGTATAAATAATGTGGACTTTTGCCCGTAAAAATAATGATATCTTGGATAAGAAGATCTTATAAGAAGATTACACTACTAACCAGAGCATACAAAACATTTGCTAGACCAATTCTCGATTACAGCTCATCTGTCTGGAACCCACACTTCATATCGGACATTAATACAATTGAGCGTGTCCAGAAATATTTTACAAGAAGAGTCCTCCACTCCTCTGATCGCAACAAAATACCTTATGCCACCAGACTTGAAATTATGGATTTAGAAAATTTAGAACTACACCGCCTTCAGCATGACCTGAACATAACTCATAAAATCATCGGCTACAATGTCCTTCCTGTCGAAGATTACATCACCTTCAACCACAACAATACACGAGCATGCAATAGATTCAAACGTAATGTGAACCGCTCCAATCTTGATTGTAGAAAATATCACTTCAGTAACAGAGTTGTTAATGCCTGGAATGCACTACCTGACTCCGTGGTCTCATCCCAAAATCTCCAAAACCTTAACCTAAGACTGTCTACTGTTGACCTCACCCCATTCCTAAGTGGTCTGTAAGGGGGTGCATAAGAGCACCAGCGTGCCTACCATTCCTGTCCATTCCTGTTCCCTTTGGTTGTATTCATTTTGTGTGGTTATTTCATGCTTATACTTATATATATTGTTGTGCTTGACAAAATAAATAAATAAATAAAATCTTTATAAAGAGATGGCATATCTTTATAAAGAGATGGCATAATAGTTTATAAGTGATACAGTTAAGGAGGAATGAGACCCAAGCTAATCAGTTACTTATTCATAATCTAATGTGCATGAAGATTTATGTACTGAAAGTTTGATGGTTGATTTATAACGCTGAAGCAATAGTTTGCTTCAGATAAGTTTTACAATTCTAGTTGCTATGTTAACAAGCAATCAAAAATCCTCCTAATTGTATTTATTCAGCATTAAACCACAATTATTTTAAAGATTTCATTTCCTCTACCAGTTTCAATTTTTTTATGCAGAACCTATTCAGTGGGGATGTAAAGTTCTTCCAAATTTCAATGACACTGTAAGGAAGTGTAATAGTTTTTGAATGACTATGATGACTTTGAATAGCTTTTCTATGCATTCCTTTAATTTTTAATCTTTATCATTTTGGTGGTGGAAGTATTCCAAACTTGCAATCATACATTGATACTTTGGGTGAATTATTGAAGAAGTTGTTTTAAAGTGACACAGTTTTAAAGTTCCCATTTTATTCAGAGCACAGAGACATAAGCAAATATTGTAGCACAAATCATTTCTTTGTACACAGTGAAGGCAGAACAGAGCCTCAGCTTTTCTCTTAAACTGATTGAAAAGAAGCCAACCCAAGAATAATTACTCTGCCCCCCTCCATGGGATAAAACTACTCTATATGGGTATCCAGAGCAACATTACTATGGTAACCAGACCTAACAGATTTAACTAAGAACATTTTTCAGAAGACTAGCAGGAGCAAAAAGCATTTTCTAAAGCCTATTCATACATTTATACAACTCATCCCCCCACCACCACAGATACAATCACAACAGTTTCAAAGAGAAATATTTTTTTTACCAATGGCAGTGATTTGTTAGCCCTGCAGAAGGGGAAAAATCACTCCTATAATACAGCTGCAAGAAACCCATCATAATACTGATGTATATAATTGTGCCTTATTAAAATTGATAAGTCCTCACTAGTGTGAGAAGGGACAGAGAGATATGAAGACATTTCTAGCATCATTCCCCCAATAAAATGAAAATCATACATGACAGTTCAGCACTGGGAGTAATTTGCATTCAGATGACATGAGACCACAACTAATATGGGAGTTTTGCCTGTAAAATTAATGATAGTTCAGTCTTGGAGAAGGCTCAAGAGATAGCATTATAGTTTATTCACCATCAACTGAAGGAGCAATGAGAATTTAATTTTAATAGTAATCTAGTTCTTTTTGATTGTTTGCTTTATTTTGCTTTTTAGGATAAATTAATGAACATATTTATCTAAAAGGAAGCGGACTGATAAACTATTTTCTAAAAGTTTTTTTTTAATCTTCTAAGTAAAGTGAGGAAATAAGTGAAAAATAAGAAATCCCATGCACACCTTCAATTCAAAGTATTGTATAAGAATATAAACTGACTTTTATTGATTACTATTGAGATTGATTACTCTTTGCACTGGATATGTCATTCAATGCATACACCATTTTCTATTCAAGAATGAAGATAACAAAACTTTGGGCACTAATGCATAATCAGCATATTGCACCATAATTTACACTTCAGCACATTATATTATAATTTAGTTTAGATTAATTGAGTTCCCTTTAAAATAGGCATGTTGGGTTATATGCTTTGGGGATAATACTGTCACTCTTTAATGGGAAAGAAAAATATTCTTTTCACAATTGCATAAAGTAATTGGGAAAAATGTACAGAATACATTTCTGTTTATAATACTACTGTCAAAGACCTAGAAGAAAAAGAGTGGACTGTATTGCAAAATAATAATTTCATTTCCTTTCTGAAGATTGAAACTTCCTTAGAATAGAATTACCTTAGTTTTGCTTTTTCATTTATATCCAACCTTTTTTACTTTTACAAATAGCTCAAGGCAGTGAACCTTCCTCCTCCTATTTTCCTCACAACAACAATCCTGTGAAGTGGGTTATACTGAGAGAGAGTGACTGATCCAAAGTCATGGCTTTCATGACTAAGGCAGGTTTTGAACTCACAGCCTCTTGCTTTCTAGCCTGATGCCTTAGCCACTAGACCAAACTGGCTCTCAACTGTTCAGAGAATGTTTATCCAATTGTTCTGAACTTCTGGAACACTGAAATATAGAAGATATAATTTGCCATCAAGGACAATCTTCCCTTCTTCACTAAAATTGTTTTATTTAAGTTAGAAATCAATATAGTATAAAATTTCTATACTTTACAAATTTCCAAAAAAGACGTTTCACGCATCATATTGATGTATAAAGACCTAAGACATTTTAAATGGAAGTAATAAAAATATGTGTACTGTAGAACACATAATTCCATTTCCCATTTTTTAAAAAAAAACTAAATTTGCTGTTCAAATTTGCTACTTTGCCTAAATGACAACATACTACTTGCAATGAATTCAAACAATTTCATGAAATGAGTTGCATTAAATACGGAGTAATCAAATATTCTAATCTATATAAAGAGGTTTGGAATGTGTTCTGTCTCCTAATAGGATATATCTGCTAAAGATCAATGTTTTGTATCTATGAAATCTCAAGAGAAGCATTGAGAAAGATACACTTGCCAAAACTCTAATTTAAAAGTGGATGGATATTACAGGGATTGATTCTCTTAAATTCCCTTGAAATGTGCCAGAAAATTTGTACAGAGTCTTATGTTAGTTATAGTTCCAGTCATAACAGAAATTGCATGTTTTTATCCAGTTGTATTTTCTGCATTTTTCAACATGTTGACAGAACATTTTCTGCAGATTTCTTGGTGAGTAAACGAAGTCACACACAAATGACTGACACTGCCTTCTAAACTGTAAAATAAATGATCTTGCATCCCTTGGAATTTGTTCAATAGAATCAGGCTGAAAATTGAAAGCAAGAAGCATAGGGCAAGGCAATGGAATATGCCAACAGTTAGCATAAACCACAGGATAAACCATAAAACAGGATGTACTTGACTAACACCACTTTCAAAGCTAACATTGAAATGTTCTGTTAACCTCTAAATAATTATGATATGCAAGATAGGTCTGTGACCCAGTTCATGAAATTCAGCAATGCCCTAACACCTGAACACAAAATTCATTGCATTTCAGAGGTGTTTACAAATGTATGCATAAGTTGAAAACAAAGTTTAGTTACACTTGCTTAAAAGCCGAGAAAGATGCTTAGGATACATATAAAAGTAAAACATTGTATCAAAATGAATCATTTGCATGTTGAATTACTTGAATGAATCAAAATATTTTGACAGTTATTTTCCATTTATTTCTAGTTACTCTCTAGAACTACAAATTTTAAAATATATTTATGAAAAATATCATAAAAGATACTCCCTGAAAAAAGCATGTGATATTTATGTTAACAACTGTGAGTTTATATTTGAAGTGTCATTCATATCTATAGCCTCATAATATCAAGCTGTAGCAATTAAGATTTGAAACATTTAGGAAAAAAAAGTTGTAAAACTTCTTACCTTGAAGAAGCTCCGGAGAAAATACATTATGCTAAGCATTTTTTGAATAAGTAATAAGGAGCTGCTCAATCTTTGGAACATCCAAGGCCTGTGAGAATTCCTACAACCCCTGCTGTGTCTTTAGTTACATGCTTTCTTGTTGCTATTTTAGACAGACTTAGTACAAGAGAATCATATGAGCCATGCCAGGAGCTTATGCTAAGGAGTTGCATAACAATTAGGGCTTATCTGAGCTAGCTGCATAGTGCAAACAGGTTTGTTCACAGTTTGCTAGTCCTAGAGTACTTCTACTGGGCATGCTCAGAATACTAACCATTGTATTTGCTAAATGTAAAATAAGAAGGACCATTTGTAAACTATCCAAAGAAATCAGTGGATCGTCAATGAGACTCAAAGAAAAACTACATTGTTGGTTATTTACATCCTGTTTTCCTCTGCCCCACCCCCTCCACATTTTATTTTGCCAAGAGTTACCTCAATTAGGAAATATTTAACTCCTTGCTTCATTTCTCCTCATCTCAATCCTTAGCTCAGGGCATATAATAACTGTAAATGACATTTACAGTAGTTAAACCAACCACAAAAATAGCTTGAAGAACCCTATCCAAAAGTGTGCTTTTATGCATTTCATTGTTCTTTTACCCTTTCTGCAAATAATTACAGGTAGCTTTGCCTTAAGAAGAATCTTATTCTTTTAATCTTATTCTTTTGCCTTTAGAAGAATCTAAAGAATCTTATTCTTCTGAAGTAAGATAAACTGAAGAAGAATATGATGTAGTTATTTCGGTATTTAGATAGGAGCAGATTCAAGTCCCCATTTCAGCTATGTGACTTCTCAGCCGAAGTATTACCTCCTTGACCCAAGCATGAGCAGAAATGCTTCTAAATTCCAGCACCAAGCTTTCAAAATTTTCTTCCAGGCTGGATTTCTATTTATTTCATCTGTGCTTGAGAAGCTGGGCTTTTAGGGGAGGGGTTTGGAGAGGATGCTGAATACTGCATGTATTGTATAGAGAGAACCTTGCTTTCCTGCTATTGGTTTTAAGGTTGAGGAATCTCTATTTTGGAGGGCAGAATTAGAGCAAATGAAATTTACTTGATAGAGATAACATTACTTATGTAATGTTATGTGGGAGGCACCGTTTATCGATGGTTCTCCTCCTATCTCTCTGATCGGTCACAGACGGTGTTGACAGGAGGGCACAGGTCGATCCTGAGGCGCCTTACTTGTGGGGTGCCGCAGGGGTCGATTCTCTCACCCCTCCTGTTCAACATCTATATGAAGCCGCTGGGTGAGATCATCAGTGGTTTCGGTGTGAGGTATCAACTGTACGCTGATGATACTCAGCTGTACTTTTCCACACCGGGCCACCCCAACGAAGCTATCGAAGTGCTGTCCCGGTGTCTGGAAGCCGTACGGGTCTGGATGGGGAGAAACAGGCTCAAGCTCAATCCCTCCAAGACAGAGTGGCTGTGGATGCCGGCACCCCGGTACAGTCAGCTGCAGCCATGGCTGATTGTTGGGGGCGAGTCATTGGCCCCAATGGAGAGGGTGCGCAACTTGGGCGTTCTCCTGGATGGTCGGCTGTCTTTTGAAGACCACTTGACGGCCGTCTCCAGGAGAGCTTTTTACCAGGTTCGCCTGGTCCGCCAGTTGCGCCCCTTTCTAGACCGGGATGCCTTATGCACGGTCACTCATGCCCTTGTGACGTCTCGTCTGGATTACTGCAATACTCTCTACATGGGGCTCCCCTTGAAGAGCACCCGGAGGCTCCAGTTGGTCCAGAATGCGGCTGCGCGGGTGATAGAGGGAGCCCCTCGTGGCTTCCATGTGACACCTCTCCTGCGCAGACTGCACTGGCTACCTATGGCCTTTCGGGTGCGCTTCAAGGTTTTGGTAATTATCTTTAAAGCGCTCCATGGCATTGGGTCGGGATACTTACGGGACCGTCTACTACCACCGATTGCCTCCCACCGACCCGTACGCTCTCATAGGGAGGGACTCCTCAGGGTGCCGTCAGCCAGGCAGTGCCGGCTGGCGACACCCAGGGGAAGGGCCTTTTCTGTGGGGGCGCCCGCCCTCTGGAACGAACTTCCCCCAGGACTTCATCAACTTCCTGACCTTCGAACCTTTCGCCGCGAGCTTAAGACACATCTTTTTATTTGTGCAGGACTGGACTAGGATTTTAAATTTTTAAATTTGGTTTTAATGGGGTTTTTATTATTCTATTGGGGTTTTAATATTCGGCCGTATTTAATAAGTTTTTTAATTGGGGTTTTAACTTGTATTTATGTACATTTTACGTGGCTGTTAACCGCCCTGAGTCCCTCGGGAGATAGGGCGGTATATAAATATGATTAAATAAATAAATAAATAAATAAATAAATAAATAAAAATAAACTTTGAGGCACTCCTGGACTACTACATATTAGGACACTGAGGTTCTTCAGCTTTTCCATCAGGAAAGGTGAAATGAGAGACAAACTTTGAGGGTCATCATTTTCAGATATTGGAAATTCCTTGACATGGCCATTCCTAGAAGTACCATCCATCTTCCCTCACTTTTCCTGTGTGGTTCTTTGTGGGCCATGTAATGTTGGAAGACATGCTTTCTGGGAATGGCTTTCCCCCCGCTTACTTAAATTATGCAGCCTTTGAAGGATTTCTGAGGTATTACCCAGCCCCTGAACCAGAGGAAGTTTTCCTTCCTTCCTTCCTGCCTTCCTTCCTTCCTTCCTTCTCCAGGATAACTTGTTAATATAGGAAAATAATTGTACGAGTATCTCTCAGAGATTAATGTGGGTAAATTAAGCTATGGGACATGTCAGTTCAACCCTCCTTTCAACTCTAAGCAAATCAAGATGATTGGATTCATCCACAGTAAAATCCAACCATCTTCTACAAGATTATTCCTAAAGATGGAAAGTTGAAGACTGTGCAAAAGTTGCATAACACCATGGGCCTAAGACATGATGTTTCAAGAGAGAGCATACTACCAATCCTTCTACTAGAAGTAATTTCTCTCCCAAGAGATATTTGCTACCTCCTGATCCCATTCCTTTACCTCCACTTTATCTATCTGAAGGAGTTAGGAGAGGCATCGGTCCAGTCCTCAGGTGGCAAAATTCAAACTGTCAAGAACCTTTTTATGTTCTGAGAGTCAATGAGACTAAGATTCTCAGATAATCTCATAGTATATTACTGCCAACTCTACATTTTGTAAGGCTACATAGACAAAATCCAGCAGGTTGAAAGGTCAAAACTCCCACCTCCATTATTAGCTCCTTGATCAATTAGAACTGGTCCTTTCTAAATTAATTTATCTGAGTCTTAAGTCACTGGGGGTCTCCATATCTTGATTATCATTTCCTAGGTCTTTTTTCTTATTATTATTATTTTCAGTGTCTCTTCTCCTCGTCGCTCAAGGCATTCTCACATACTACAGTAGACCAGATTAAGAAACCATATAAATGCACTCCCTATGCATTCTATGTTTAACCCTATGACCTTATTTGGTATTGTTAATGTAATGTTTAATTCTAAACACAGATGACTAGCAGTAAAATCTTTCCAAACCTATCACAGCAATCCAAAAGAAGTTCTACTGACCTGCCCTGTCTCAATTAAGTCTCTTAAACAAGACAGTTGGATAGAATTCCATTATTCACTATGCAATAATGCCAGAGAAATATTGACTTTTCACTGCCTATTATCATCACAATTCAGGCCTGAACATGAACTAGTATTTAAACTAGGTATGCCTAGTTTAATGAAAGGAAGGACTAGGGGAGACATGATAGCAGTGTTCCAATATCTCAGGGGCTGCCACAAAAAAGAGGGAGTCAAACTATTCTCCAAAGCACCTGAGGGTAGAACAAGAAGCAATGGGTGGAAACTGATCAAGGAGAGAAGCAACTTACAACTAAGAAGAAATTTCCTGACAGTTAGAACAATTAATCAGTAGAACAACTTGCCTGCAGAAGTTGTAAATGCTCCAACACTGGAAATTTTTAAGAAAATGCTGGATAACCATTTGTCTGAAATGGTGTAGGGTTTCCTGCCTGGGCAGGGGTTGGACTAGAAGACCTCCAAGGTCCCTTCCAACTCTGTTGTTGTTGTTGTTGTTGTTGTTGTTGTTATCTGTGTTTGAAGATATTTGCTCTATGTTTTCCGGTATCTTTTTTGCTGCTTCATCTCCTGGAGCACCCCCAAAAAGCAAGAAACCCTTATCTTGGGATCTTTAGTCCAGAAGAAGCAGTAAGGGCATGCAATCTTAGCAACTTCTATATTTATAAGAAGTAAAATCCATAAGATGTTTGAGAAGGGCAACCTTAATCAATCTACTAGTCCCGCAGAGGATACATCCTCTATAAAAGCTAAATAGATTGTCTCAGAGCTGAGGCTGTGACCAAATAAAGAGATGAAAGGATAGAGAATAGAAACAGATGAAAGGCTACCCAAAACTGCATTTTAAAAAAAAAGACCATCATATGTCTGCATATATTTTCCCTGCTTAATTTACTTTAGTTGTTCAAGTTTTCCTAGCATTTTCTGAACATTGGACCTGAATTTCTACTATATGTGCAATTAGTTTCTTGTGGTCCTTATTTCTCATTTCATCCAGAACTGTCCAAGGTCAAACATCTAACTTCCTCCTTCTCTGATACTCACCTCAGCTCAATCATGTTTTGTAATTTCAAATTCTTGATCCTTGCCCTATACTCAGTTTCTCTTTCTCTTAATATTTTAGTTTTTGAAGATAATCTCCCCAATCTTCTCTTTTGAAAGCTAAACATGTCTAGCTCTTTTAACTGTCTGTCACAGAAGTTGGTTTCCAGCCCCTTTTTCTTATTGTTAGTTCTCTGAACCAGTGGTGGATTGCTACCGGTTCTCCCCATTCTTGCGAACCAGTAGTAAACATTTTGAGTAGTTCGGAGAACCGGTAAATGCCACCTCTGTCTGGCCCCACCCCCAATCTATTGCTGCCTCCCGACTACCAGCTGATCGGCTAGAAGGAAAAAATCAGGACTCACTTGACAAAGAGAAAAAAAACCCAAGACACCGTGGCTTTAAATTGAGAAGCCAAGAAGCCTGCCAACTGATCGGCTAGAATGAAAAAAATCAGGACTTGCTTCTCAGCCAGGAGATCGCTTGGCAAAGAAGAAGGAGGGGGAAAAAAGACACTGTCGCTTTAAATTGACGCAGCTGCAGGAAGGAGATTTTTACTTGCAAAAGCAGTTTGTTTCTGAGTCAGCTGAACAACAAACTGGATAAGAGGAGGAATTCTTATATGGTTCTATGTTTTTGAAGTTTTGGGGTTTAGGCAACATGGGCTTTGTGTTTCTAAAAAGCTTTGGGGGATTTCCATTGTGAAATATCCTGTCTTGAATGAGTTTTCTGCCTGCTTGTAAATGGAGTCGAACTTCCGGCTTCCACTTTATATTATCTCTAAGCACCAGTAGCTGTTCTGCTTACAAAGTTTCCTTTATGCAGCTGGCAGGAATGTGGAGGGAATAGTGATTTTGAAGTAATCTTCCCCTGGAGTGCGAAGGGAATGGGGATTTTAAACTTGCTCTCAAACATCAGCCATAATACTAAAGACTGTTTTGAACAATATGCAGGTTGTATTACATGAATGGCTATTTTATATGTGAAATTATGACTGAAACCTATATTGGTTCACACTATCAGGAAGTTTCTCCTTAGTTTTAGGTTGCTTCTCTCTTTGTTCAGTTCACAACCATTGTTTCTTGTTTTGTCTTCTGGTGCTTTGGAAAATACGTTCCCCACCCCTGCTTCTTTCTGGCAGCCCCTTAAAAGCCTGTTGCCTATCACACTCTTGGGCAAAGCATGTGAGCCATTTCCTCCTTTCAGTGGTCCATGAAAGTGCATCTATAGTATGTAGATAATAAAATTGAAAAAAGGTGAATAACATTTTTGCAGAACTATAGATACATTGAGGCTGGGCGTGACAAGGAATGGCTGGGAGGGGAGGGGCCAGGCGAGGCACTCCTTGACATGAGTAACATTGTGTTGGCCATGCCTATCCAGTCACATGACCTTCAAGCCATACCTACTGTCACATGACCATCAAGCCACGCCCACAGAACCAGTAGTAAAAAAATTAGAACCCACCCCTGCTCTGAACTCATTCCAACTTCTCCCTGTCCCTTTTAAAGTTTGGCTGTCAGAACTAGACACATACTCTCACAACAATGTAAGCAATGCAGTATATAACAGAAATATTATCTACCAGAAAGCACTTTACAGAACATGTGGTCCACACAAGTGAGCAACGTCCAGCAAATACAGCAATTAATTGGATACCACCAGATGATCGGAGAGAAAGAGGAAGACCAAAGAAAACTTTGTGCCAAACATTTCAGAAAGATCTGAAAAACATCAACTTTAAATGGAAGGATGTGGAGACTGTAGCTGCAGACCAAGAACTGTGGAATACTCTTGTAGCCCAATGTGTTTAGCACGGGGTGTGATAATAATAATTATAGACCATGTTCTGGTAGCAATTTTTATTTTAACACATAAAACATGTTGGTTTTTATTTGATTTATCTTGTAATGTCTGCCTCAAAGCCATCCAAATTTTCATGGCTAATCTGAAATTTAAATCTTATCAACGTGGAAAATCCCAAAACTTCCAAATGTCATCGTAGTGACCCAAGATCATTACTACTAAGTGCTGAATACATATTACATCGGGCAACAACTAGAGCTGTGCGTGAGGTGTGCTGTGTGGATTTTGATTGTGAGATAGATATTTTGTTATTTTATTTTTGCCTAGTAAAGCATTTAGTTGGGCTATATGGGTGGAGATTGGTATGTGAGGGGTGGGAGTAAAATTACCTTCTTAGGCAGAACTTTTTCATCTCTGAAAATAGCCTCACCCAGACACCTCAAAATCCATTTTGAGGCGGTGTATGGGTGGAGAACCCTGAAAGTGATTTGACAGGTTTTTGTGACGTTTGTGAATGACACCCCAGTTCATCCCTGATACAGTCCTCTCAACATATCAAAGGGAGCCACTAGGAAAAGTTATGCTATTCCTGGAACCAAATAGGTCTCTGAAAGTGTGTCTCTTAATAGTGGACACTTTAAAATATGCACAATTAATAGTGGAATATTTTTTTCAGGTTTTGCTATTTTCTTTATGTTTAACTGGAATGACAGATAAAATGATTTTCTTTACCATGCTCTAAAAAAGGGGCAGAGCACCTAACACTATAAGAAAATAACAGTTCACCTTTGTGCAATGTTGGAAGAACGCAAAGATGCCTTCCGAGGACTTAATAATTTTTGAAAAAATTTGACTGTGCTGAAATGGATAAACTATCATTGGAATTGAAAGGAATGACAGACTTGGAGTATTATGTATCATGGGAGAAATGGTACAAATGGATTGAAAACAGAAGAATAAAACAGATTCAGACATACTAAAAATTTGATGAAGTAAAATGTATAGACTATAAAAACTTTGATATGTATTGTAAATGGTCACAGTTCTACACAAAAAAATTCTTTTTTTGTATTTTTGTAATTTTGTATTATATTTACGTTTTTGTCTTTTTGTTTGTTTTAAAATGAATAAAATATGGTTATAAAAAAAGTAGCAGTTCAAAAAAACTCCATTTATTTTAGTAATTCTGTGTTCCACAACTAACTGTCAAACTATTTACTAAATCTACACTACTATTAATCTTCTCATCGTTTTCATCACCAATCTCTTTCCACTTATGACTGTATGACTGTAACTTTTTGTTGCTATCATTAAGGATTAAATTGCAACCTATGACCATCATTTGTGTTGTAAATGTTATACCTTTGATGAAGGGTTTTTTTTTCCTTTTTCTTTTCTTTTATGTACACTGAGAACATATGCACCAAAGCAAATTCCTTGTGTGTCCAATCACACTTGGCCAATAAAATTCTATTCTATTCTATTCTATTCTATTCTATTCTATTCTATTCTATTCTATTCTATTCTAATAAGGTAGCAATTAATAATATGAGTCTCTTTTTGAAGAGGGAGGAAAGAAATTTATACCAGCCCTGCATTGATATTGTTTTGGGGACCAGCTGGTCCCAGAAGTCGCAGGATTGATGATGCCCTCATTATCTCCCAAGTTTCAGGAATGATATTTGTTTATACATTATGGTCAATAAGTAAACCAGAACATAGTGTTATCTATATTGCACTGCAGGAGATTTGCCAGTATTAAAACAGTTTTTCACTTAAGGAGTTTAATAAAAGCTGAAACCAAAGGAAAGTAAAATTATATATATATATACCAGTGTTCTGATGAACGACATAAATTTAATAAATGAGTAAATCCATAAGCAGTAGATATTGTTTGGGAGATGTCAATTCACGCAACATCAGGCAGAACACATGTGGTTGCCCACTGGTTTTTTTCCCTCCCATTCATGTTCTTGATTCCGCAGGCTCATTACTTGATTTCTCATTGCTTGATTTATGAGTGAAGAGATGTTATGACTCACTTGTTTTAAACAGGCAACTGGCACTGTCAAAGCTGACTACTATCAAGATCCTGACACTCTAAAGTACAAATAGAAAAAAGGGGCCCTCAGCTGAGCTTTCTTCCACATTTATTAGTGGTAGGAAATACGGAACGTGATTATGATGTGGCACGTACTGCATGAGCAAACTGTGGCCTATGTTGTTGGGAACAGTAATATCTTAAGGGTATAATTTTCTTGCCACTTAAATCAAATACATGCATAAATATCTAATCTGAGAAAAAATATTCCTAACAATCATTAGAAGTGATATGTAAAGCAGCTTGAGAATTTAGAATATAAATATCTTGATCATTAGATGGATGCTGGTTTATTGTGGGAAATGGGCACTCTAGAAAAATGAGAGAGAGAGAGAGAGAGAGAGACTTGAATACATGTATGCAGACATACATAGCATTTTACTTTTTATTTATTAAATTTATATGCTGATATCTCACTGTTGAAGAGACTGCCTGCAGTTCTTAGTTGCTAAAGGTGGCCATTCTTGGACATGTGTGTGTCTGTGTACAGATCCAAACTTGTGCAGATTACTTCTGTGGAATCTCTCTCTCTCACTCACTCACTCACTCACACACACACACACACACACACACACACACACACACACAGTGTGAGTAAATGTAGCTTTATTTAATGTTTTTAACATACTAAAAGGCTACAGATGAAATACATTTATCTTTTAATAAACTGATAAGCTATTAAAGGCTGTGTGTTCAACAACTTGAGCTATTAACAAGATGACATTTAAATTCTGCTCATAAGAGTAGAGATTGGTGAATTTTTAAGCACAACTATCAGCTCACTTTGCACAATTAAATATAATGGCAATAACTTCCAGAGCTTTTCACAACATTACTCTAAAAATATAGGAACTTTGTTTTGTATAGCTCAGCTGTTTAGTCTACCAAGAACTGCCTCCTCAGATTAGCAGAAACTCTCCAACAGAGTTTTCCTCTCATTTTATCCCCCCTTTTTTAAATTGGGGATGCTAAAGACTGAAACCTGGGACTTTTTGCATCCGAAGCGGGGATGTTCTACTGAACTGTGTTCCCTTCTTCTTGTCTATAAGTAGATCCTTAAATATGAATTGGAAGATGAAAAAGTCTTTTATTTTCATTCATACCATTCCATCATTAGAGTTTAATCCTTAGAACTGCAATCCAAATAATATGCTAAAGTCAGTAACTGGCTTGTTTTAAAGATCCCAGGCTGGTCTGCTTTGTTTAGCAGAAAGGACAGCTCTGATCATTGCACATGCCTCTTTTTCACATGCATCTAAAGGAGCCTATAAGAGGACCTGAGAGAGCATTCACAAGTGTAAAGGAAAGACGGGACAGTTGCCAAGTGTGACAAAAATCACTCTCAAAAGGTTCTGAAAGGTTCAAGACCTCTTGTTTCCAAGGGGACACCATTAAGCAGAGAATAATTAAGCAACCATTATTTTATTTCACAGATAAATCAGAAGCCAGTACTTGTCTACTCTAAGCAGCAGAGTGCTTGAAAACAACAGCCCAAAAGGTTACCATAGCCTATGAAACGAGATAGTCGCTCTTGGGACATAACTTTTAAGACTGAATTAGGTTGGTTCTGTAAGAAAATAAAGTAAGAAAACTGAAGATTAGTGCTGGTCTTGTGTGAAATTCAGTGGGTAATAATGCTGAAGAAAGACTCATAGAAGGACAAAGTTCTGGGAACCTTCACTCTTGGCACCAAAAGTTATTCTGAAAGGGCACAATGAATGAAGGAGGGCGGGAGCCATTTCCATTCTCGAGAGAGATACATGAGGATGACCTTTTATTTTCCCTTTCACATGCATGCATTCCAGTTTGCACGTTCATTAATTTTCTAGTGACGTAGCCCTAGCAGTAAACAGAAAGAAACCTTCCTAGGTTTCTAATAAAACTCAGGACATTTTAATGAAAACTCCGAGACTCCAATCCTATAATTATTTGCTCAGGATGAGGGTGCACTTTTAAGTAGACTTGACAGGGCTGTGCTGTTAAAGTATTTATCCAGATGACATTTCAGTAAAAACAACTGAAATCCATTTTGAAATTTAGCTCAAATGGGAGGATGTATATTTAAAATGTACATGAGGAAAAAATGCAATATAAACATTTATATATTTAATTTTGTCCCACATTCAATCCTAAATACATATTTTATAAATTTTCAGAATTCAACAACATATTAAAATAATAAAAATACTTTTTTTGGCAACAAATTTCTGTCCTCTAAGAGAATGAAATTTTATTTCAAATGAAAATTTCTTTTGAACATACTCCAATCCAGATTTTGATAAACTTCAAAAGTAACAGAAATCTGAAGCTGTGGAACATTTACTAAATTGATTGATGTTTGGTAAGATTTTCATAGGAAATTGATTGTTTCTTAATTGTATTGAGATCATCCTAGAGGTGCTGGTGAACAAAAGTTCAATTAACATTAACTTCCCACAAAATTTTGTATTGTGGTTTCAACAGTAATCAAAACTGTTTTCAACAAAAATACCAAATATGATCCAATTTAATTTGTGGTGTTTAGGAAATATTTCCATCTGAATTTCTTTTCTTTTTTATAGTTTATCAAAAAATAAAATACAGAGAAAAATGAAAATAATGGGAAAGTAAGGGAGGAAAAAGGGAAGAGGAAAAAAGGGGGAAAAAGCATTGACTTCCGACTCTTTTTAGAACAGTAGAATAAGTTATAACAAACAACTTTTTAACTTTTACATAGTAATATATACTAGACATTTCTATAACAACACATCTATCTAATCAGGAAAAACACCTGAATTTCTTAAACGAGTTTGGGGATTCCAAATAACTACATTTTGTTTAGATTGGAAGATATGCAAAGCTAAGTGTGGGAAAGATCCCTCTAGTGACGAACATAAAATTTTGTTGTCTGAAATGAAGTTAAATGTTGACTCTGTTAGAGCTCTAAATCCAGTAGCACTGAAACTGTATGACCTACTCATGACTTACTGACCATAAAGAGCACTGGGATATAGATAGAGATTTAATTATATACTTTGTCTCTGTCTACCACTCTGCCTGCCCTTTGTCTAAAAAGATTGTTAATTGAGGTCACTTCATTTAGCTTTTCTTCCCATGCATACACACACAGAGCAGACTATCTCTGACTTTCCTCCTAATAGGATGGAACTAGCTAGATCCTAGGTATTGTTTTTCCTTTTAATGCATTCCCAGCAAATAAATCTCTTTTCTATTACATTTTTTAAAAATAGCTTCACTAATCCTTGCCCAGGTGTGATTATCCTTTTAAAGGATGTTCATAGGCACAATTCAGTTCTTAAATTTAACATTAAGACCATATTAAAACATATTGTCCCATCTTCACCTTTCCCATTCTCATCTTAAAATAAAGATATTTTAAAAGATGAATAACAAATATTAATTAATTCCTAAGCATTTGGAAGATAAATTTATTTCCATTTTTATATGATTACTCTCTTTGCTGAGCTCCAGGCTCAATAAAGCCAAACTTCACAAAATGACAAATTCTGCTTTTTTTGAATCATATTTACCTACAATATTTTACACAACTTTCATCATTTCAATCAGCTTTGTAATGAATTCTTTATCAGAAAGTTCTATCAGACTATTATTCATGAACTATTTACCAAACAGCTAGTCCCCAGTGATGAAAGGTTCCAAATAAAATTCTTTTTCTAAGATGTTAAGCACTTTCCACTGCCAAGCATTCCCAAGAAATTGCCAAATAATTATTCATAATAATAATAAATGCAAAAGCTCCTCTTGGCAGCAGACAAACTGAAGTGGACTGAATACACAGACTGGTCTTCAACATTTTAGCTTTCTGGAAGAGCGCAGAAACAGGGTCAGAAGATTATTGTCTCCTTCTATATAATCCTGTATGTGACTTTATATTGCTGGCCAGTGGAAATGTCAGTTGCTGCTCTCTCGTTGGAACTCTGCCATCTACTGTTTATTGCCAGGCAGCTGAACTCACACTTTCTGCTCATCATTCATTGCTTTCTTTCAAGTCTGCATTTAATAGACTGGGCATCAGATTCTAGAAGTTACAAAGGCCTATTCTGGCAAAACTTTTTATAAAGCCCATCTGTAAAAGCTATTCAGATCAACTCTATGTGATATATTTTAGACATATGGCTCAGAATAGTATGTTATGCATACATTCTTCTTTGCTTTCTTTTTTTCCCCCTCCCTCCCATAGCACATTTAGTGCTGTGTTCTTTTTTTAAAAATGGTATTCTATAGGTATAGCATTACCAATATAATTTGTTGCTTCTTATTTGATTGTTGATAAAAGAAGAAAGTGTCAAGGAATGAAATTTCTTTCAATTTGTTCATCACAGGATTGAAATTCAGTTAGAATCAAATCTTTGGTTGCATTATTGTAACCCAATGAACGCCACAGATTAGGAAGAAAAGGAGTGGGATAAAGAATATATTAAGTTGGAAATGTTTCAGTCCTTTTGGGAAACACTCCAAGTTCTCAATACTGTGCCTCACACACACACAAACATTACAGTGTGCTAACTAATATCCTGGTATAAACCAAAATATAGTTTGCAGACACTGGCAGTTTATCATTGGTAATTTTTCTACCTAAGATAGCAACATTTTTTCTTCTTTTGGAGAACAAATCTGTAGATTCTGAATTCCCACTTTAAGTGAGTCTGACAAGATGGAATACTGTAAAGATGTTGATTTAGACAAAATGACAGCTATCAAATCAGAAATAAAAAATAAAATAACAAAATGAAGGAATAATTGAATGAATACAAATAAAACTAAAAATTTAATAATGGAAAATTGAAAAAGTACAGGATTTAACTAGAGACTTGTAATATAAAGTTGAACTTTAAGTAAGCAATTCTTAGAAAACATCATGGAAAAAATATAAAATATTAATCAAATTATACCTAAAAAGAATATGTGCCTATAACACTAAGCATAGTAATAATATTTTAGACATACATACATTTATACATACATATATACATACATAGCAACAGACTACTATAAACAGACATAGGACACATATGAAGATTAAATACAAAGAGCCTAAAAGTAAATGAAAGAATCATTGTATAAAAATAAAACAGTTTCCAGAAAGCTGCCTATCAAAAGGCATATACTACAGTTAGTTGAATAATATTTTTAAACATGCAGGTAGTCATAGAACATAGAACATAGAACAATAGAGTTGTAAGTGACATTGGAATTCTTCTAGTCCAAGCCCCTGTTCAAGCAGGAGATTATACCATTTCAGATAAGTAGTTATCCAGTCTCTTTTGAAAGCCTCTAGTAAATGGGACACCCACAACTTTTGAAGGCAAGTTACTTCATTGGTTGATTGTTCTAACCATTAGGAATTGTCTCCTTAGATCTAGGTTGTTTCTCTCCTTGGTTAGTTTCCATCCTTGTTTCTTGTCTTGTCTTCTACTTTTTTACAAGCACAACTAAGCCCAAAATATACATTGCTAAGCAAGACAGTTGTTAAGTGAATTGTGTCCCATTCTATGACTTTTTTCCACAGCTGTTAAACAAATCACTTCAGTTGTTAGGTGAATCATGCGGTTTTTAAGGGAATCTTAATTGATTTTGCTTGTCAGAAGTCAGCCAGGATGTTACAAATAGTGATCACATAACCCCAGAACAGTGCAACTATCATAAATATACACCAGTTGCTAAGCACCAGACTTTTGATCACATGACCATCAATCAATAAGAAGAGAAAATGGGAAACAATACCAGTGTTTCTATTCAGATGGTTCAAGGGTGTAAAGTAATTTTGTTGAAAAATAAACATAGGAACCAGATTAATTAAACTCATGGTGAGAGATTAAAAGTCAAATACCATGGAAAAGCTTCATATTTTAGCATTTTAGAATAACAATCTAGGTTGATTGAATTTACATTTTTTATTTTAAAACAAGATGTGTCATGTTTATTCAGAAAGGCTAGGTAAAAATATGACTGCGTAATATACGGTACCTTCCTTGCTGTAACAATTGAAGAGAGGAGTTGACAGTTTATGCTTAATTTATCCAACTAGCTGATGCATGGAAAATGTTTGCATGAAGAAAATAATTTATTTTAGTTATAGTTTTGACTGCTAGAATTAGAAATAATTGAACATAATATTGTTTAAACTAGTTTTACTTGAAATTCCACATTTCAAATTCCACATATATTTCATTATAATTTCTCTTTTTCATCAGATAGGAAAAGCTTCCCATTCCATTCCATACTTCCAGGAACAATAATATTGTAGATATTCTCCAAATTTTGTATAATAATCATTTTATTTGAGAGGATTATTTACTTCATTACTGATTGTTTGTCCAATGAAAAGAAATTTTAATGAAGATTTGCATTCTTTTTTGTTGTTGTTGTTAATGAAAAATTTAAAAAAGTCAGCACATCATACAATACATTATTCGGTAATATTTGCATTTGAAACACTTGCATTTGCCTTTATTATAGAAGATAGAGGGCAAACCTAAATTTGTTCAGGAAGAAATTTGAAGAACTGAGTCAAATAAAAAGATTAACAGATTGTCAGGTGTTTGGCAACTACATGAGAGCATTTAAAAAAACTAAAATGTGCAATTGAAAAATTATGTAACATGTATTTAAAGCTATGTATCCATCAGTGACTTAATAGGGTTCAGTGAAAACACAGACCATATTAAAATGCTATCCTCCATCCTTCAGTCGGCAGAAAAGCATGCCAGGATAGATTACATTACCCATCCTATTAAAGAATTCTATCTTACCATAAGAATGCAGGCAGCAAGTGCTCCTAACCTTATCATTTGAATACAGGACAAATTAAGAAAAGATAGATTTCCCTGCCTTGGTTTCCCCTTTCACCAAGTGCCAATTTTAGTGAGAAACCCCGATCAGATAACTTTTAGTGCCACCTAGCTATCACAGTGATATTAGGCCAATTTTCACCATAACTGTTATATCATCACACAATGATTGGATAACTCAAGAAGAAAGTGATGAAGCACATGGGAGGTAAGAAAGGAGATCCCTCAATGCAAGAGGCACAAGAAGGCAAGAGAGCTCCCTTCGGCTTCCTGCCACAACCCTCTTCTACACCTATTATACAAACTATCGGCCAGGCTATATTTGGATATGGATTTAGCACTCTTTCAAAAGAATAATTTCTAAATTAAATATGATAGATTATAAATGGATTGTAATGCAGGATACAATCAAGCCTTGGTCCATTAACATCATAAAAAATAGCAACCCTAGAGAAACTTGGCTGATCTCAAAAAGCTATTATGGTTGGCCCTGGGAAATATTTAGATAGGAGACCACAAAGAAATCTGAGGTATATAGGCCAATATGCACAGACACCAGAAGGCAGCATGGTAAAGTGCTGCATATTGTTACCAAGAAAACCATGTGAATATGCGGGAAACAGTGTGAACATGTATGTCCATATCAAGTTAATCTTAACTAGGCTAGTCATTCCTCCCTCCCTTTTTCTGCCACAGTAGGTTTAAACTTAACTGTCTGGTACTCTGATTATCATGTTTTCTAAAACAATTCTGAGAATTGTTGTAGTTGTCTTACGTTTTACAAAAATGTCACTATCAGTTGTGGAAATTAACAAAGAATAGCCAGGATATTACCAGTCACATTTTTAAAAGTCTCAACAGTTTTGATTAGGAATATTGATTTTAACTGATTTGTCAGCCAGCAGAGGGCATTGTGGTCATATTTTTTACAAACACAATTCTGATTATTTATAATATTGGTAAATTTCAATAACTATATACTTTACCTAGTGCTTCTGTAATCTGTAGGGCTAAACTGCTATTACTAATGTCCACATTTAATTTAAGAATTGGTGAATTGTTTTGTTTGCTTGTTAAGGAGTGATAAGTATAAATAACACTGCAAGATACTGTCTTTCCTTCTTAGATTGGGGAAAACCATTCCATATGTTGAAAAAATCTCAAAGAATTGGAACAGCAGCATCTAAAAGGATCTGAGCAACAAGGTAGGACACAAAATTCTTTTTCTTTTAGCATGAGAGACATATGACATCCCTAGAGCACGGAAAACTGCTTTTATCCTACCAAGTAACTATTGACCTGAGTCCATTTTCTACAGCCCATCCTCTCATAATTATTGAAAACATCAGCACTGTTAACTGACATGTTCAGATGGGAAATACATGAAAATTGCAGTGTTACTCTAAACAGAGATATCAGAATTTAAAGAACACAGACAACTCAAAGCTCTCTCTCACACACACAAACATTAAACCTAGTCCCGTCTATATGTGTAACATCCTTGCAACCATTTTTATAGCCCTCAACTACTATCTCACAATGAGGTGACTCTTAGTCACAAAAATGTATGTCCTTCTAAAACATGTCAAGAGCTTTCTTAAATAAAGTTCCTACTTCCAACAATTAAGACTCCTATACAAATAGGAGAGGAGCTGTAAATAAACACATCTTGCTTGTACACAGTATATACTACCACAAAGAAAAAACCAGTAACTTATTACAGAAACAATCTGAAAGGAATGGGATTTTTTACAGGAAATTTGTGTTTTTTTGTTATTTTTATCAAGATGCAAAAATCTCTTGACCAAGTTATGGTTGTGAACAATGTAGGAATCTGCTCTTTGAAACTGAATAAGCACAGCACTCTAGGAAGCAAGTGGAGGCCATTTACTTTTAACTGCTTAATAAATGGCATACTATATTTATGTACCAGGCCACTGTTTAATATGCTGACCAGTCTTTAACTGAAGACTGCTGGGCTAGTGGAGAATCAAAGCAGGAGCACAGAAATAGAATACTTGTGTATCTGCAACCTGCTAAAGCTTGCCTTAACAGACATATCAGCTGCCTCTTGTTTTCCCTCTTTAGCATGCAAACTATGCCCTAGTGGTGATAAGAAAAGTAATTGTGTGATTCAGGCCAGCCACATGATTCACTCAAAATATATTAGTATGGTGACATGGAGACTGACATTTGAAAAACACTTGGAATTTATTGCAGCTTCTATTGTTCAACTGAGATCCAACTCTTTTCATTTACTTAGGGCTTGAGTTCACACTGACTTTTAGACACTGCAGTTTCAGAGATTATTTCTTTCTCAGAAAAAAAGCAGTAAATCAATTTGTGAGAATTGTCCAATGACCCACTGCATTCTTTGAAATAAAAAACATACTTGTTTCAAATCCAAATTACTTTATCAATAATAGGAACAACCCTGTCATTTTTATGATCAGAATTGACTAGATGAAATTTCACAGGACAAAAATATTGTTTCCTAGTATTGTTATGAACCCTTTCCATGTGCCACATGTAGCTATTATATTTAACCTATGGCAGTGAGGAGCACAGAAGCCTGGCTTCTAGAGAAACCATACAGAGACAGAAAGCTGCATGGAGCACAAAACAGGTTAGGGTTGAATAATTTTGGTCCTAGTAGTATCTCAAATAAGTATCTGCTAGAACAGATAAGTTGTGTGCAATGTCTAGTTCTCTTATTATTATTCTTTTTTTAAAAAAAAGTCAGAATTGTACTGGTTGTTCTTGTTAGTGTTGGATGTTTGTTTTCTATCTCATGCACGTTCTCATTCTCTCTCTTTCTGTGATATTAAAGTAGGCTATATTTTGCATTAGGAGCAGCTTTACCCCCAACTTTCCTTTGTTGCTGGAACAACATACCAATCTCTGGACTCAGTGAGCTAAAGCTGAATGGAGTTTGCTACAAGTTTTGTTTTCATGCTGAACAGAAAAGGCCTCGTGGGAGGTACATTTGTGTGCGTACATGCGCAGTAATGCATGTGATTAGAAGAGAAGAGTAAAGAATGAGAAGTGCACAGTGAGCAACTTCTAGAAGCATTCAGTGACTGCATAATGAGCAACTATCTCTGCTGAATATTGATTAGTCAGTTCTGGCAAGGTCTTGCTTTTGGGGGGTCAGAGCTCCTGCCTGTTGCTTTGTGTAAAGGCAAAGCAGAGAAAAGATGTAAACTCCAGAATGCTTGTTGACTTATTGTTTCTGTTTTTCTAATTGGAGAGGGACATTTGGGGCCCATGTTACATGAGACAGAATAGTGTGGATGCTAAGTTCCAAATATAATTGGAACACTGACTGTATTTGCCAATTTGTTATTATCATTTCCTTTTTAAAAAAATTATACTGTCACTCTCAAAACTTTTTTTGTTTGGAAATACAATCGTCTAATGGAAAATAATTGACTTTTACCATGGATTTCATAGAATATTAATTTTGTGAGTTTAAATGATAAAATGTTTAACCATGCATATCTACTCAGAAGTAATTTGAATGAATTTAATAGAGTTTACTCAAATAAGTAGTATGTAGAGGCTGGCAGTGAAGCCTCACAAATGACTTTTTCTTTCTAAATTCTATTCAATCTAGTGCTGTAGCTAGTATTGATGTAGTAGCTTTCTCCGCCCCCTGTGCCTTAAGAACTACAAAGTATATTTATGATTTCTATTTCTGGTTAAGCAGCACATGTTAAAACCATGTAACCTAAGAATGTTTTCAATAAACTATGTGTTTCGATTGTTGTTATCTGTTAGTCATACTTAAGGAATAATGTTGAAATAGGTTAATAGTTAATGAATAATTATTGGGTGTCATTTGGTAATTGATGTGAAATCCTACCTTTTGAATGGCTGGGTATCTTTTTTCCCAGGCTGTCTGTCAAGATACAAATACCAAAAGTTAGAAAGGGAGAAAGGAACCAGCACAAACAACTCATGTCTAGCCCATTCATCTCTGGTGATCTTTTCTGAGTTCAGTAGAATCACCCATAGAATAAACCTGTCCCTCTGTATATTCTCCAGATAAGAACAACGGAAAATTCCTAAAAGCATGCTGGATTTGTATTTCTTTTTTTCCAAAGAATTTCTCTATTCTAGGCTGAGGATGGAGGTTGTATACAAAGGCCCTTCATTCAGAACCATTATGTGAGAAATAATTATGCTGCATGTTCTTTGTAACCATACATATTTGATGTCACATTGCAAGAGGCTCCTTCTCACTGCCTACTTGTTTTTTTAACAGAATAGAAAAAGATGGAAGCTTTACAGATGCTTGTGACAGAAAAATAAATTTCCTACTGTTTCTCCTGAAGTTGGCTCCAAAAGCTTAAAAAGAGTATGGGATACTGATAATGGGGGAATTCAAAACATTTTGTATGTGTTATTGGTAAAGTGCACAGGCACAATTAAGACTGAATATCTACCACAGGATAGGTGTGGCTTCCTCCTCTAACTCTCTGAACCCCTGAAATTGTGTCATCACTGTGGCATATTTTAACAACTACTGTAGCCTCAACCCTGTTGCCAAGTTTTGATAGTGTATCTCCTATTTCTCTCGCTCTCTCCACTTATGCTGGATGTTAGCTTAATGGACAGAGAATATAGTCTGCTGTATTCTAGGTTCAAAAATTAATGCTACGGAAAGCTGGCCAGGCAAAAGACAGGAGGCGAGTGTATTGAGAGAGGGAATTTGGATGAACTATCTTTGGAGAGGTGTAGGAGTTGATTGAGTGAAGAAGAGAACATACAATAGGTTCTGTCATCCTTCTGCAGTTTGGATTAATCGAATAACAAGACACTAGTGCTTGCATGAACTGCCTGTGGCTGATGGGAACTGTGGTCTTCTCTGATTGGGGAAGGTTATTGAATAGCAAATACAGAATAAAAAAATAGTTTTAGTTCTTATAAATGGTGATTGGGTGCAAAGAGGCCCTAGATGGTCTAATAGATTTTCAAATATGATTTAAGAACTACCCTATTTCTTGCCATTAACAGAATATATTCATAACACCCAGACTTACTTGATTTTTACAAGCGTAACCTGTTAATGAGATTTTTTCATCTTTTTAAAGCATGTAGCATAGGTCCAATAATCAGCAGTATTTCTCCCAGTTCAAGATAGGAGAACAATGAGAATTCAATCAGCCACATTCAATGTGTTTTAAAATGAAAGAATATTTCTACACTCTCTCTTAAACACAACCTACCAGTGCAAAATCCATCACTGAAGAGAATCCATTTTGTCATAATATAAATCATATCTGAATGTTACAAGGAATATGAGTGGAATGTCTGTAATAGGTTGTATGTATGTAATATGAAACATCGGTTTCTAATTTTGTTACTCCTGAAAATGTGGTAGTGTCTACAATTTTTGCATAATTTGGGTAAAGGGGAATTAGACTAAACAATTGTTCTTGAATTGAATTTTCAGGATGAAAGATGCCAATTCTAGTAATCATTTAGTGCTGCAGCTAATATTCATGCAAAGTCAAAACTGCTTTTTTGAGCAAATACATAATTTTATATACTTTAAATTTGCTGGCCTACATATCTCATCACTTCAATTTTGAATAAAATTCATACGGACTGAGATACTTATCCTTACTTTAGAATGATAGAAGAGACCCACAGATTGTGAAAAAGTAACATTTCTGATTATCATCAGTTTTTCTACATGTCAAAGAAATTAAACTACTACTAGAATTTTACAAAGCAATGAGTTGATATGTTAACTGTTTTCTAAATTAGCTTTAGAACATAAATTATTGTAGACAATTTTTTTAAGTTTAACCCTTTCAACGAAACCTCTCACACCCATCTCAAAAATGGAAAAATAAAAGTTAAACAGATATTTGATAAAATATTCTATAAAATGTGGCTGCATTATATTATGTTGCTGTTTCAACTCAGTTTCAGTAAGTGCATTTTGATTTTTTACCAGGAATGCAAATATCAAAATGTTATTTGAAATAGATATGTCTTTTTAAAATAAATTTGTGTAACCTTAAGCACATGTATTTAAAAATCTCCCACCAAATTTCAAAGAGCCTTCCCCCAGTTGTTATAGGAAGAAAAATTAATGCCCCTATTTCATAATCATGTTGTCTTTTCATATTTTATATCCCTCTGTTCCAATTAGTTTTAGGGATTAGAGAAACATGGTTTAAACTAGAAATGTTTTGAGAAGTCAATCTCATATTATATTCCAGATCAACCAAAAATGTTGCATTATTATTAGTGTTTTGCATAATTTCCCTCACTGCTTTAAATAAACAAAAGCATATTTTTCACTCCTTACAAGTAGTTTTCTTCAGTGTCAACTGGTAAGAAAGTTGGTGGGGAGGAAGTGCAAATTCAAGTGAGAGGCAGATCTAAGGAAACAGAAGTGCTGTCTCCCAATGTTAGTATTTGAATGCTTCTCCATCTGTCACTGAAAGAAGGAGCAGGTACTTTTAGACTCTGGATTTAATGGTTTTGCGGGAGGCTGAGGAGAAGTATTTTAGATTATCAGGTGCCTTATTTCCCTGGGGAAAATCCAACTAATATTTCTTTTATCCCCATTCCTTGATTCCGTGTTTTACAACTGCTTCTACATTCCTGAAACATTAGACAAGTAAATAAAACAAATTTAAAAACATGTTTGGCTGCCCAGTCTTAAAAAAACAAAAACAAAGAAAAAATATTCTGCGTATGTGTAGCATCATATTTGAAATCATTACACTATAATGTTTCCAAGAAAGTATCCTACTTCTGGTGATCTGATGCCAAATGGAATTGTTTAGCAATAAACATTCAAGGAAAAGGGATGCTCTATTGCCAACAGCACGGCCATCCACAGTCTTTCTGTGCCTATGCCAGTCTAGAAGCTGACACAATCTCTGATGCTACCTTCCTCACCTAGCAACCTTCCCCGTGTTGCCTTTGCTATTGTGGACTTTCCCCCTAGTGAATTACTGAAATCAATCTCTTACCTTACAGAGTTTCAAGATTAGCCAACACACAAGATATGCTGTCAGGGTAAATTTTGCCTTCATATATCTCTCAGGCAAACAGCTAAGATACATCTGTACAAAATCCACATCATCATCCACCCTGGCTTCACTGCTGCCTGCACCAGCAAAAGCCTCCTCTTGCCTTCTTTGATGTCCCCCTGATGCATTCAGAAACTTGTTGAACTCCATCTTATCAACTATTCCTCAGTCTTTCACAAAGCCACCAGCAAGAGAGAGAGTCCTTTGTTTCGAGGCAGCAGTTAACTCTTCCTGGCCATCACGATTTGGCCTCTGCAATCAACACAGTGCTGATGATGCTGGAACAAAACTTCTTAGGTTAAAACTGCTTTGGCTGGTTGCCTTTCTGTTATTGAAAAACCTCTTGGAAATGTGTGTTCAGCTACAAGATAAATATAGCACTGCCCAGAGAGTGTCAGCACAAGAATATTTCTGTGGTTGCCAAGAGTGAAAAGAAAGATTCCATTTAGTCAAAGTGCAAGCCCCAGCTCCCCCCACCCCCGCCCCATATCACTGCCCCCTTGTTCTTATTAGGAAGTGGATAAAAGAAAAAGTGATGATCTATCAAAACTCTCTGGACCAGTTTTGTTTCCCCAAATGAAGTCCCAGTTCAGAAAAAAATATCATCCTTGTGGGGAAGGATGCATTTTTGTGCTGCAAGGATTTTTGTTGTCGTTCTTATTTCTCCCCAACTGCAATAATTTGCTGTTTGTTATGGGAACACTTGCTACAGATTTCAAAAGAACATAATATTGATATTCTACATTCTGAGTACCAGTAGAAAAACAATCAAGGCCAAATCTTTGAAGCTTATTCTTTCCTAACTTTTTGTGTAGTTTAACAGGCTATATTTTAACATTCTCACTTTCTTCTACAATGTCCAAGTTCTTACCTGAAATTTATATTTCCAGATTTCTACCTCCAAGCACTAAAGGATTGAAGTTAAAATTCTCCTGATCACATGTGCTGCCTTTGGTCAAACATGTATTTACCAGTCTTTGAGAAGTTCTTAGTAGCAATTCCATAAACCTAATTTATCCTGCCATTTGCTTATCCAGTTCTTGTGTATTTTCTCTCTTTAATGGCATTTTTTTCCATGAACTGGAAATATAAAGCAAAACACCCAAGCCCCCAAAGTTTTGAGCTTCTTTCCTAGATTTTCAAAGATTGTAGAGTTATGATTATAGCTATTCCTAATAATTCAATTTGCTTCACATGAATTAAGGGGAAAGAATAATTGTTATTAGATTTAATAAGAACTTTGAAGTTTATTTATTTATTTATTCATTTTTGTCACAACAATATACACAAGCATAACACAAAATGATTATATAGTATATAAACATATATATGAGGAAATATAGAGAAGTATAAGCATATATATATATATGAAAAAAACAATAGGACAGAACGGTAGGCACGTTTGTGCTCTTATGCACGCCCCTTAAGTTCTCATATCTTTGATTCCTATACCTGAAAGAGAACACATTTCATAATCCAACAAGTCTAGTTGTTTTGATTCATCATAATAGAGGATTACCAATTACACAAGTTTTTACTTTACTACATCCTTATGGACTTTAAGAGTCTAGTACCTTCTTTACTTTTACTTTTTTGTTCTCTTGAAGGCTCACAGCTATTTTTTCTGTGAGGACTTAGAAGCTGTTTAGGTTCCTTTATTTGATTCCTTTCCCTAAGGAGAATTATTTCTTTGTCAATTCCTCTTTGATGGGATAAATCATATAGCACTTGCTGATGTGATCCTTTACTTTTTTTGTAAAGAATACCAGAAGCTTGCACATATTTGGAAATATATGGCCAGTACTTCTTGGGCACAAATACAGATATGTGATAAGCATTGCGAGCTTTGATTCTCCTTCCTTCTTTCCTTTGGTTGCTTCAGATTTGATTCATTAGGTGCCTTTTTTCTGATACATTATAAAGCTTTCTGGTTAAACAAATACTCACTGTTTCATTTCAGTGGAAAATTTGTCACATTCCTGCACTGAATTACAGAGGCACACTCTTCTTTGTTCCATTTATTATCTTCTTCCGTGATGCCTCTTTTTTGATAATGAGGTTATAATGATGCAAAATAATAGATTTCATTCCTCTCTCATTCCTTTAAACTGGTTACCATTAACTGGTTGCTTGACTGTGATTTTCTTTTCAAGTGAATGCCATCTTCTACACCAATTGCATGGATTTGTGGGACAGAATTGCTGCAATCATTATTATCAAGCTAGATGAGGATATAAACAAAACACAAAAGAGGAGTTGCAGTTACAAGCTCCAAATTCTTGATATTTTAATTCCCATGATAGCATTCTCATAAGAATGTTTTACTATACTGATGGCTTCTCTAACCATTTCATGTTGCTTGTTTTTCCTATTTACTAATATATATATTATGCTTTGACCACCTAATGAGAAGGAAGGAATCACTGGAGAAGAGCCTAATTCAGGGAATGATTGCGGGCAAAAGAAGAAGTGAACGACAGAGAATGAAGTAGCTAGATGGAGTCACTGAAGCAGTCGGTGTGAGGTTAAATGGACTCCAGGGATGGTAGAGAACAGGAAGGCCTGGAGGAACATTATCCATGGGGTCATGATGGGTCGTACACAACTTCACGACTAACAACAACAACAACAATATTGAAGACATATTAAGACAATCAAATCAAAGAATAGCATAATCAAATCAAAGAATAGGCAGATATAGATATTAGAACCATAGACTAGATTCCCACTTCGTGCTAAACCATAATTTGTTGGATAGTTATCTAGATTCACACAATATGCTTAACCATAAGCTACATCATAAAGACTCTGGATTCACAAATTATACTAATTCAAAGTCAAAAAGTAACATTTAGACATTAGGTTTAGACATCTTAAAGAAAGTTATGAAATTTAAGTTCATACATCTTGATAATAATTATTTTGTGTCCTTGTTTTTGAATTATGATTGGTTGACACTTTGTAGCTTGTATTAAATTTATAAGAGCACCAACATGCCTACCTTTCGTGTCCTAATGTTCCCTTTGATTGTATCCAATTTCATATAGTTATCTCATACTTATGATTATATTTACGTTTATATATCGTATAGTTATTTCATGCTTATGCTTATATATACTGTTGTGACAAATAAATAAAATAAATAAATAAAGGGAGACTATTACAGCTATTTCAAGCTTTTTGGCTCTCATCAGCTAGCCATATCCTTCTGGGATCCAGAAGAGTATAGCTAGCTGATGAGAGCTAAAAAGCTTGAAATAGCTATACTAGTCTCCCTTTATTTCTTTGACAGTAAATTTAAATTTAACACAAAATAGTTTGCCGTGGAAGTGACTGCCTGTGAAAGCTCCTGGATTGGAGCTGAAAAGTGAAAGCGGAAGCAGTATGCTCCGTCCCATATTTGGGTAGACCAGGTTGCCCCGATAGACTGTTCTCACTAGAAAAACTCTTTTGTAGTTTGTAAAACATGATTTGTGGTTTGATAGTAATCATTCATGGATGATTTACACATAAAAACATTGGTAAAAGAAATCAATAATTAGTATGTTGTAAACCCAGCTATTGAATGTGTTATCTTATATTCCCTATTTCTCCAACATGGTGTCCTCAAAATGTTATTAACATTCCAAATAAGCATAGCCAGATGAGCATCCTGGAATAGTAGGATGGGAAGCATAATCCAACAAATCTGGAGAGGATCAAGTTATTAGAAAAGTTATTCTATTCAGTAGTGAAGAAAGGTACTACTAAGCAAATGTGACAAGAAAGCTATAGATAAACTGAGGAAATGAATCATCCATTTATTTATTTATTTATTTATGTATTAAAAACATATCATAAAAAACATATTCAAACATAGTTCAAAATTATAAAATAATACAGGCCTTCAAATTATTGCTACAAATGTACCAATGAATTTATTGTGTAGCTACTTATATACATAATACAGTACACTGTGTACATATAGAGACAAAAATTCAAGTATGGAGTCTTCAAAATATTTGTTTTGGTTTTTTTTATGTTAGAATTAATTAAGCAAATCTAATACCATAAGCAACTGTAAAGCATTTAATTTAATTAGTGAAATGGTTCAAAATACATCAAATGTCATTTAACTAAAATGTTTTGTTAAGATTGTGCTGGGTGATAATATAGAATGATGTCTAGCATGCATATAAAATCATGCTGGTTCATGCAAATAAAAACATTCAGCCCATCCTTTATTGGTCTGACCTTAAAAATAAAACAGATTCACACCATCCCTATCAACTCTCCTTTTTTGAAACACAGTTCATTCTAAAGTTAAAATACTCCTTTGTATTCCTTTTGTTGGATATTACTTATGGCCATTTTTATGCTGATATTTTAACTAAATATTTCCAAAGACTTGAGTTTTATAAATCAAAGCAATGCAAAACTGGTCATCTTTTATTTGAGCAAATGCCATCAGAGCAGAATTTGGAACAAAAGTCAAGTATTTCACTTAACAGAAAAAGCAGAAGACTCCTTAAATACTGCAGGCGTGATTTGTTACATTTTGAAGCATGTTAAGTAATACAGTTTGCCATCTAAACATATAGTATTACAACCAAAATCTAAAGGTATTGAATTGTATCATTTGATTCTTATTATTGAGTGAATAATAAGAGCTATAACAATTATTACAGGACAGTGAGTTTTGCAAGCAAAATATGTAAGATTTAAAGCTTAGCTCAATATATCAGAGTTTACTAATGAGCATCTTGGCTCTACACATTTGCTAACAATTGAAGCAAGAAGTGCTAAAATAAAGTATCCACTAATGAACAATACTTAAAATAACTGTTAATGTTTTATACAAATATCCATACATTTAAGAATATTGTTTGATGAAAGATGGACACAATTTATCACATTCTTAGTCCTTTGTCCTTTAACATGGCTAAAGTTGTGGTTAATGATGATGGGCTGAAAATCTGTGAGAGAATATTTACATAATTTATGTTGACAAATTCAAGTTCATGCAGAAAATGTGAACACATTATAGTATAATCTATATCTTCAAAAGGTAATAATAACAGTTCAACAATTCTCCTTCTTTCCCATATGTGTGTGTGTTTGTATGTGGGTGCATCATGTATTCTTGTTCTTCATATGGAAATGTTAGAGAACCCAATTCTAACCTGGGTTCTAATTCGAACCCTGCTATCTTTATGTTTGTCCTACCTATATCTCATTGTACTTTTGAAACTGCACAAATGTTGATATTATCAAAATATAGATTATACTATTACAAAAAAACAGGATTAGTTAATTATTGGGATATACATGGTATAAGGGCGACATAAGTCCAGCCCTTTTTTATGGATGGTACCAATAATTAACTTATTTCACAATGTTGCGAACCTGACAGCAAATCTAATAAATGTAAATCTTTTCAGTTCTCATGGCCTCACTAGATACTCTATGTGAGGAGGGAGAGGGAGAGGGAGTGGGAGAGGGAACGGGAGAGAGAGACAGAGGGTTGCAGTTCCAAAAATAATTGTCTAATAATTGTCTAATAATTGTCTATTGTTAAAAATTGTATTGGAATAAGGAGAATGTATCAATAATAATTTGGAAAGACCAGTCAATGACAAAATTAACAGTAGAGATTCAGAATGAAAGTTTGGCTAAATTTTTTTTTAATTATTTTTTTTTTTGTTTACATTTATATCCCGCCCTTCTCCGAAGACTCAGGGCAGCTTACAGTGTGTAAGGCAATAGTCTCATTCTATTTGTATATTTACAAAGTCAACTTATTGCCCCCCCAACAATCTGGGTCCTCATTTTACCTACCTTATAAAGGATGGAAGGCTGAGTCAACCTTGGACCTGGTGGGACTAGAACCTGCAGTAATTGCAGGCAGCTGTGTTTTAATAACAGGCTTCTTACAGCCTGAGCCACCACAGCCCTTTATTTAAGCAAGAAAGGGTACTCTATATATCATATGTCATATGAGGAAAACTTAGAATATGGTTTTTAAGAAGGAACTAACTAACAGTAACTAGGAAAATTTCAGTGTTTCTAAAGATGTTAATGCATCAGGTTCAATGAAAAAAAATTAAAACTATCTAGTTTAGGAATACTTTTTACTTATTGGTCTTTCTTTTTTATTTTTTTTATTTTTTCAACTTTTTTATTTTCCCTTTAAATGATTATGTGCATCTATTTTTAGAACAATGACAAATAGTGATGATATCAATATTAATATCATGTTTAGTTATATAGATATTTCTTTTTATTTCTCAAAATGACATAATGAACTTAACTTTACATATTTATTTATTTATTGAATGAATGAATAAAACAATGTTTTAAATTTTATGTAATTGTAAATTTTTAGGTATTTATTGATATTTTATATTTTATCCATCATGTCTCTTAATTTTTATCTACCTATTTATTCTATCCTTTTAAATGTTTTAATAAAGAATAAATATATAAATTTTAAAAAATAATGTAGATATCTTATCATGCCTTTCAGTGGTTTTCACAATAAATTATTTAATACTTTAATATAAACTAATTTCATCCTGTCATAGCCAAAGTTGTGTGGAATAATAGTTAGGAGTGGATTAGGATTAAGATGATTCAAATTCAAATCCCTACTTAGTAAAAATCCCGCAGCTTCAGATACATCATCATATGGGGTTTTTTGAAGATAAAATTGAAGAAGACAATATCACTTTGGGCTTCTGGAGAAAAGTGTTCCTTTCTTACTACATTTTTCAAGATTGGTTATATACATATAGAAATAAATATGGTACAGATAATGAAAGTTGATTCATATATGTGTATGAATGCAAGAAAGCATGCTTGCTCTCCATTCATATTGTGGACTGTTCAAACAATATTGTTTCCTTGATCAATGGAATTTGGAATATGGATATTTGTGACAACCATTTTAAAAATGTATCAGATACAGTGTTTGTAGTGCCAAAAAAAAAGACTACATACAACAACCAGCAAATATGAATATTCCCAACTGAAATTGTTCATACATGCACATATGCAGGCTGATGATGATGATGATTGATATTCAAGATATCAGTTTGAAGAACCGTGGTGGCACAGTGGTTAGAATTAGAATGCAGTATGCAGGCTAATACTGCTGACTGCCAATTGCCAGCAGTTCGGCAGTTCAAATCTCACCGGCTCAAGGTTGATTCAGTCTTCCATTCTTCCAAGGTTGGTAAAATGAGGACCCAGATTGTTGAGGGCAATATGCTGACTCTGTAAACCACTTAGAGAGGGCTGTAAAGCACTGTGAAGCAGTATAAGTGCTAGTGCTATTGCTACACATTCTCTGCCAGAAAGAAGAAACTCTGCAACTCTGTATGGGAGCTGCAGTGCTGAAACATCAATTGCCTCTTCTATGTTATTACATGAAAAAATAGTTACCACTATTGCCACTATTTATATTTATTCCCATATTTTGCTTTGCAGTCATGTTACTGCAGTTACCTAGAATTTGTTTCTTCATTTGTCATAATGGCAGAAATATATAGGCCCAATATTTATTTCAATATAAAATGGATATCTTCATGAAATAATAATAGTAAGTAGCACTGGCAGTTATTGAATAATAACAGAGACAAAGGCACATTATAAATAATATCCAAAATAAACATCAAAATCATCTTAAAATAAACATCAAGTAATGTGGATATGCAATTAAGTAACACTGTAATACAGCAAGCATAATTTTATACATCGATACAACATGAGAATAGTTCAAATGTTATATAGACATTCTGAAATAAAATTGTATTTATTTACATAGTGCTTAAGCCAATTGACAACATTTTTGTAGAGTGGAATACTAAGGAAGCATAACATACACAGTTAACTTCAAAACATCATTCTTATTCTTAATATGCTATGCAATTTTTTTTTACTGAAGAAGTTACTAATTAATAAGAGGAACGACTTGCCTTCAGAAGTTGTGAATGCTCCAACACTGGAAATTTTTAAGAAAATGTTGGATAACCATCTGACTGAGATGGTGTAGGGTTTCCTGCCTGGGCAGGGGGTTGGACTAGAAGGCCTCCAAGGTCCCTTCCAACTCTGTTGTTATGTTAAAATGTATGTTTTCTTGGGATGATGGTAGCCCAGATTCGTTATTGTATTCATATTTTTAGTTGGGTTATCCAGACTGAGAGAGACTAGTAAACATACCAACAGTAGAAAAGTCGAAGAATTCCTGGAAGCCTGGCATTGAAATAAAGGAGCCATCAACAAATTGATGGAACTGGATTCACTCCACTCCATTCAGGTAATTCAAACCATACATAACCACAAGTTGATAAGACAGACCAATTAGAATAGAACTAACACCATTCCCAATCACAAATCAGTTGATATTTTCCAAGAAGCATCCAATGACCAACTAACCCACAGAATTCAAATTCTGTACAGACTATAAGTATTGTTAAGAAATCACCATGAATTATTGTATTGAGGAAGCCGTGCTGGAATATGAGGTAGAATACCTGCAAAAACTTGATCTCTATTTTGACTCTAAGTTTTCTCTTTTTTTCTTTTTTTCTTTAGTTGGGTTTCTGGAGAAAGTACTAAGTTCCTGGTTTAGAAAGAAGCTCCTATACAATATATACTGTAAAAATTAATCAAATGAACTGAAGCAAAGGCAGAAGCAGACTAAAAAAAGGTATTTGCAAGCACTATGAGAAAAAGTTTGTGCCTCAGAAGAAATATTTATTCAAGGTATAACTTGCAACTTTTTAAACTTTAGTTTGGATATAGACTAATTTAACACAGTAGAGAAAAAGATTAGTGTCCTGAGAATGCATTCCTTCCAGTGCAAAACATATTGCAACATTAAGTGAACATTCAGATATTGGCATGAATTTTCTTTTATATCCAGAGCACATGAATTAGAACAGGGTCATCACTGTTGCCGAGCTCCAAAGCAGCATTTGTCTGTGCATATATCTTTTTATTGCTGCTGTTTCACGTGTAATTTCTTCAATCATGTTAGCATTGGCTGATATTATAGAAAGAAAAATTATATCCTGTATGACTGGAACTAATACAACAGTGTAAATCCATGCTGGAAATGAAATCTCTTGCAGAACATTCTCTTTCCATTTGAAGAAAGACTTTATGGCAACAGAGATTCTATTTACAATTCATCATATTTAACAAGTCAGATCATATCCAAAGGGGGTTATAATGAACAAAAAGAGTGCCAAATCTGAGATACAAATTAAACTCACTCACAGTTTATATCTCAGGAGACACTTTTTTCCCAGCCATTGAGGCATCTAGATAATCTTAGACTCTTACAATAAACTCCTCTAGACAGCAGTAGATGTAACTTTAGCTATAAGCTCAAACTTTCTTGGAAATAGGCACCATGTTCTGGTACCAAAGAATGATATTTTCAAAGAAAAATATTAAGAAAATCATGCTCTTGCTCAGCTGTCCAAACTTTGACTACACTGTGCTTTCAAAATAAGAACAGAGAATCATTTTATAGCTGCCTCCAATCCTCCTGATGTTCACTGCTCTGTCGTTTGCTCCCATAACATGAGATAGTGACCTGGTATTTGTTTTTGAAATCCAACTATGGTAACCCCCCTCTTCCCAACAGAGATTCTGATATGGGAAGTGAGAGATGGAAATAAAAATAGGCAGGGGATGACACCAAGAAACTTCAAGAGCATATATAGGACGGAAGTTCTCACATATATAACATTTGCTGCTTGAATCTCATTGTCCATCCCAGTTTTCCTATCAAATTCAGGTGATGGGTTTTTAAATACCTCTAATGGCTGATATTACATATATAGTAGTTTGGCTGAATAGGATGTATCAGCCATATTGTAGATGAAAACATATGAGTTCAAATGATTAAAATCAGGCACAATGGTAAATCATGGTATAGCCAATAGTCTAAAACTGTATTTCAGTGGAAGATGGTCTTTAATCTGGTATTACATACATATCGCCATGGCTCTTTAGAAGTCATTCCCTGATCTGAAAAAAAACTCATTTGTGAGCTGAAGTATAATCAAGAACTGTATCAGCCATTTGTGGTGGATGGGAAAGAAGAAAAGTGAAAGCTGGATGCAGATCCATTGCTGATTATCATCATATTAGCTCTTGTTTCTCAGCAAGGTTTCCAGTTATGTGAAAAAGTAATGAAGCACCCATTTGCATGCAGAAATCCTTAAATGTTTAGGAATACATTCATTTGCATCCTCTGTATGCAAACAACAATCGTAGCTGGGCTGGGGCATTGTTTTTAATAGGTATCATGGCATACATCCTTACATGTTCTGAAATCTCTCAAAATTGCCCACATTAAACAGAATTGTGAGGAAAGGATATAACTATATTCTAAAAATAAAAGGTGTTTACATTTGACTCAGCAGAACCAGTTCCTGAATCTAGGTTGTCTCCTTTCATTTGTCAGATACATTCAATGAATAAAAAAACAAGGTGTTAAGAATATACTATGATTATTTAAATCCAAATTCTTCTGATAGGAGATTAAAAGGAACACAACTATCCACAGTTGTATCTTCATTAGTTCTTTGTCATTGGTGGCACCAGTTTCTTACCTCACTTGATGAGAAATTCATTTTTATAGAATGGAGAAGAGCAGCTTTCTCTAGAGTTGTACCTGGAATATGAAGAACATATTTCTTTATTATATGATGTTTTAATAGACCACATTTACAGCTTGGACTTTGTCAGGAGTATTGTTATTATTATATTATGAGGGCAACTGATAGAGGAACTCTGTTCTACAATTGTATTGTTTCAGAGACGAGTATGAAATTGTTGCTCAACATCTATTTTATTGTAACATTTTCAGAATATACTGTTTACCACATAAATACTGAACTGAAAAAAAATGGTCCAATAGTATAAATGATGAAGGTCTGTGCTCTAACAAATATACCCCACTTGTATACTACAGAACATATAATATCAGCTTCTTCCTCAAGTTGACCTATAGTAGTAGCGGCTACTTATACTTGTTTATGTAGTTGTAGCCTTTCAAAAAAAAACAAAACTGGACAAGCAACTTCTGTCATTACATTGCACAATTTCTAATATTATTGAATACACAATACGGATAAAAAAATTTATACATTTAAAAACCACAATGAGAAATGAGGCTAAGCAATTCATTATGCCTCTGATTTCTCAACACCTTTTCTCTAACATTAAAAGGAAGAAAACAATCATGTTTGTATGAATTTGGTATTTCTTGTAAAACTGTAATTGCTTCAACACATACGTACCTCAAATAGTTTGAATTATAATATGACTAATTATATGCAAGCACTCATCTGCAATGCAATGCAATGCAATGCAGGAAAGATGAAGTATGGGTTATCAAAACTGGACAATGTTTCCTCAAATAAATTATAATTCCATGCAGTTGTATATAAAAATCAGCATGTTATCAGGTTTGTGATCACAAATGCTTGAAAATCAAATTCAGATGTGGGATTAACAAATTTAAATATTTATTTTAAATTTAAAAAGGTCTCCAAGAGCAGCCAGAATATTCAAAGTATTGGCAAAAAGGCTTTGCCTCCCTTCCACAAGTTAGCCTACAAAATGTAATATGCAAAACCTTAATACAAATGGATTTATTGGTCACATCAGTGGTAGACGTTATGCCATATATGCCAAATGACTGGGTTAGTGCTAAGCCAAATCAAACAAATATGATACATAAGGATCACATATGATATACAAGGATACTAGTCTTTGTAGAGCTAGTCTGAAGCAATCCCACAAAGCTCTAGTTCACATAAAGCAAATTTTATATACAAAGAAAATTCCTTTTAGGATAGTTTATCAGGTGTTGAACAGATTCTTGATCATGTCTGCAAAACAAAGGAAGTCCAAAGTAAGATCATAAACACGGTCATGATTTTCGTTACCAACAGCTTTGCATAATAACAAAGTTGTCTCTCCCAATTGTGCTCACTAAATGAGGAAAATTATTTCATATATAATTATTAAATTATTTAATGCATTTGTTCTTGATCATGGTTAGCTTTTTTAGTCCTCCCTTTCAATTTTTGCTTTTTGCTAGTAGTGCTAGTTCATGAACTTTCTTCTGCTGACTTTGTTTTTGAACATACTTTGTTCCACAATTGTTCTTAATTCATTATGTAGGAGTTGCTATTTGTTCTAATGTTTTCCTATGGTTAAATGTTTTTAAAAACTGCATCAAAAACTGGGGAAAATGTATGTAAACATTATTACAATTCTTTTTAAAAGGTAAATATTTAAAATGTATTAAATGTATTAAATTTAAATTGGTATATTTATATGTAAGTATTAGTGGTGGGTTGCTACTAGTTCACCCCGGATCGGACAAACCGCTGGCAGCGGTAGTGGGAGGCTCTGCCCACCCACCCAGACACATTTATTCATGGGCAGACACTTCTGCACATGCACAGAAGCATTGTGTGCACGTGCCCATGAGCGAACCAGTAGCAACGGGTTTTGAAACCAGCCCCTGATAAGTATGTAAATAAAGAAGAGTGTCAATAAATTTAAATAATCTAAAACACTGCTTTACACATCAAATTGAAAAACTATAAAAAAAGAAAGCAATTTGTAGGTTTGGTTGGTGTTGCTATTATTATTTAGTGCTACTTTTTCTATTATTTTCTTTGCCACTCCTTTGCTTTGATTACAACTTGATTGCCAGTAAATAAATTACGTTCAAATAATGTTTGAGATATTGTGCCCTCTGCTGATGGATAGGTTGTAACTGCTTTGTTGTCCATAAGTAATTTGCAATATAAAAATACGATACATGATAATAGGCCCTTCTGAAAGTGATGCTCATCTGTATCACAACTCAAAGTATCTATGATGGCCCACTACTGGCCATTTGGAACAGCAGAAATGGCAGGCGAGCCTCACGCATCCCCATTTGCACAAACAGTGGGTGAGCATGTGTGGGCATACTCCATTTGCACGAGCAGCAGGTGCACATGCCCACCACTTGCACAAATGGAGCTGCGCACATGCACACTTGGCTATTCACATGGAACCATCCCTTCTCCCCCCGCCCTCGCCAGTCTGCAAAACTGAAAAGGTTGGGGAACTTTGCTGTAGAGTAATATAGAATAGATCTTCTTGTTCTTCTATGTGACTTCCTGTCAGACATATAAATAATGATGTATTCTGCCTGTCTTCTAGAAAAACAGTTTTTCCAAAGATGTTTTCTCCATTAGTAATGAGAATACCAACAAAACAGAAAAAGTCCATGAGAAGCTTTCTTTTATCCCTTGGGATTTAATTCTAATATGGAAAGATTGCTTACCAGTGCAGCTTATGTGACATGGCTATCATTGTTCATGTGGACCAGCTGCAGTTTCTGGATGGTCTTCAAGAGTAGCTCCATACAGTGACTCTGAGGAGATTCTTTCACTCCAGGACAGAGCACAACTGGCACATCAAGAGCAGCAGCAATAGCACTCTCTGGCCAGTTTACAACATCAGCATATCACCCCAACAATCTGGGTCCTCATTTTACTAATGTTGGAAGGCTAGAAAGTTGAGTCAATCTTGAGCCCCCTCAGGATTTAACTCCAGTGTGGGCAGAATTTGCCTGCAGTACTGTATTCTACCTTGCTACAGATGAACCTGACATTCCCCCCCTACCCCAGCCAGATCCCAACAACCCAATCAATTGAAATTTTTACTTGTTTCTAATTGTTTTCAAGTTTATTTAACTCCTATTTCTTTTTTATCGATTTTTATTAGTTTATCACAATATAAAATACAAAAGAAAATAAAAATAATGTGAAACTAGGGGAAGCAAAAGGGAAGAGAAGAGAATTGGGGTTGAAGGGGAAAGAGGAAAAAAAAGTATTGACTTTCCTCTCTTTTTAGCGAAGTAGAAGATAATAACATTACAGCCCAAACTTTTTATTTTTACACAGTAATACTAGCCATTTCTGTAACAATGAACCTATCTAATCGGTAAAGCCAATATCAAAGTTTCAATTTTTTTTTTCATCACAAGCACAAAATCCACAAGTGGTTCCCAAATGGAATCAAAATTAGATATATTCTTTTCTTTAAATTAAGAAATCAATTTAATCTATTTAATTCTATTTCTATAAAATCTAGTTTCTTAGAAATTATCATGAAGATGTATCCATTTTTGTGTGCGTTTGTCTTAGCATTTACACTTTTGTATATAATTTGCCACTATTTATACTTTTACAATTTAACTTCCTAAAATGAATTTTGTACATAAATTATCTTCAGTTCAAATGCATATACTTTCTAGAAAAAAAATAAGAATTAATTAAAACAATACAGAAATCCTTCAATAACAAAATGTAATAATGTTTTTGTTGAATTTGGCATTACCTATTAAACTAGAGGATATGCCTCAGGCAATTTGCTTTTTCCACCATTCCCATTTTCATGAATTGTATAATCAACCACAAAAAAGTAAATCTCCTCCCTGCCCCTTATTTGTCCTTACATCGTTCTTGAATCCATGGCAGCCCATTTTGAATAATCTTTAAGTAAATGCTATGGCAGTAATTCATTAAAAATATTTAATTTGAATGAAAAGAAAGTATGTGGCTAAGATCTACTCTTTCGCTCAATTCTCAATTATGTTAATATAAAGATAACTCTGTTTCTGCTATTTTTGACCCCACTCCTTAAATAAAATTGCCACATATCCTTTTGAACGCATATTTTCCAAGAGAAAGAGAAGGAGGGTATAACATATCCGTGGCAACCATTTAGTGAAGTACTGCCAGAGTTTGCCAAGCCAGCACTCTAAACTTGTCGCCATGGAAACCTGCCTCTGCATAGAGATGTAAGGAGTTATTTTGAGAAAGAGCTGCAATAATGCATTTCTTTTTCTTTTTGTCTTTAATCACTATAAGGGTTGGGTTGCAGTTAAGAGGCTACAATAATCTCCATAATATGTAGTTGAACCAATTGTGGGGAAATCCTATTTAAACCTTAATATAAGGATAATAAACATCCTTTAGCCAGGTTAGGGAGGGAAAATACTGCAGGTATGGCAAGCAGTGAGCAGGTTAGATGCTGGCAGTACGATAAGTCAAAACCACGGCTGAAAGAATGTTTAATGAAATATAAAATTGTTTAATCTAGCATCTTTTTTTTCCTTTCTGAGCAGATGCTAGACAACACTCAAACTCCTGTCAGAGCCTTGGGCCTATCACTAATCTATTTTTATTTTTATTTTATTTGTCACAACAGTATATATAAGCATAAGCATGATATAACTATACAATGTATAAGCATATATATAAGTATAAGTATGTAATAACTATACAAAATTGGATACAATCAAAGGGAACATTAGGACAGGAACGGTAGGCACGTTGGTCTCTTATGCATGCCCCTTACAGACCTCTTAGGAATGGGGTGAGGTCAATAGTAGTTTTTTGTTAAAGCTTTGGGGATTTTGGGAAGAGACCACAGAGTCAGGTAGGGCATTCCAGGCATTAACAACTCTGTTACTGAAGTTATATTTTCTGCAATCAAGATTGGAGCGATTCACATTAAGCTTAAATCTATTGTGTGCTCATGTATTGCTTAAAGCTATTGTGTGCTCTTGATTGAAGCTGAAGTAGTCTTCAACAGGAAGGACATTGTAACAGATGATTTTATGAGTTAAACTCAGGTCATGCTGAAGGCAGCGGAGCTCTAAATTTTCTAAACCCAGGATTTCAAGTCTGGTGACATACGGTATTTTGTTGTAATCAGAGGAGTGGAGAACTCTTCTTGTAAAATATTTCTGGACACGGTCAATTGTATTAATGTCCGAAATGAGGTATGGGTTCCAGACAGGCGAGCTGTATTCAAGAATTGGTCTAGCAAATGTTTTATATGCTCTGGTTAGTAGTGTAGTGTTTCTGGAGAAGAAGCTACGCAAGATTAAGTTTACAACTCTTAAAGCCTTTTTTGCGATGTAGTTGCAGTGGGCTTTGGCACTTAGATCATTTGATATGAAAACTCCGAGATCTTTAACGGTGTGGGGGTCATCTACAAGGTAATGTCCTTCAAGCTTGTATTTAGTGTTCAGATTCTTTTTTTCCAATCAATATTGCTTCTCTAGTTAGAAGACAATAACTGAGGATTATAAGAGAGATGTGTATCCCATATCAAATCATTATCAGGGCAAAGCATTTGATGTCACATACAATGTTCAAATACGGAATCCCCACCTTCAGATTTGCTTTAAATATCAGCTGCACCCCTCTATCCATAGCTATGCATATACTTGGATATGAATAGAATTTGCTGCATCATCAGGGAGTTTGGTTTACAAGAAACTTCCTACGTTGAAGCAAATCTTATCTGAAGGAACCTATGTGAATGGACCTTATGTGTCTCTGTATATATTAACTGAACTGAACTATATTCTCCAGAAAATGCTATTAGTAAGTGCAATTACTGTACTATTTTTTAAAACTGACCCTTGCTTCTATGTTTTAGCAGCTGCCTGAAACATAGGCATTACCTCAGTGTTTCTCAAACTTAATAACTTCAAGTTGTGGGGAGTTCATCCCCCAGAATTCTCCAGCCAGCAACTTACAATCCACACATTTTAAAGCTGTGAAGGTTGAGAAATACTCTATTAACTGAAAAAATAAAAGCCTTGTCCTATTGACCAGGAAGCTGTAATTTTTCCCTCAGAAGTAATACTTTAACAAAGACCAAGTAGCATCAACAATATAGAAATAATTTTATTTTTAAAACTACATTAAAAGCTAAACTAAAAGCTGTTTAATAAATTCACTAAAGAAAGAAAAAAAATATCTGAAGAAGAACTAGGCATAGTAGACCACTACATATAACTTGGCCAATAGATCTCAATGGAAGCTGATACAATAAAGAAAATTGAACAGCGTGTTAAATGTGGTTGGCAGGCATTTGGCAAGCTAAACATAATTTTCAAGAACAACCTTGAGACTCTAGAAAGAGTACAGAGAAGAGCAACAAAAATGATTACGGGACTGAAGGCTAAAATATATGAAGAAAGGTTGCAGGAACTTTGCAGTGTTCCAATATCTCAGAGGCTGCCACAAAGAAGAGGGAGTCAAGCTATTCTCCAAAGTACCTGAGGGTAGGACAAAGAAGCAGTGGGTGGAAACTAATCAAGGAGAGAATCAACTTAGAACTAAGGAGAAATTTTCTGACAGAACAATTAATCAGTGGAATAACTTGCCTCCATAAGTTGTGAATTCTCCAAGACTGGAAGTTTTTAAGAAGATACTGGATAACCATTTGTCTGAAGTTCCTGCCTAAACAGGGGGTTGGACTAGAAGTCCTCCAAGGTCCCTTCCAACTCTGTTATTCTATTCTATTCTATTCTAACCTCCCCCTATGCCTGAAGAGAAAAGTTTTTGATCAGTGTGTGCTACCTGCCCTAACATATGCTGGTGAAACATGTACACTAACCTCACAATCGATATGAAAACTATGAGTGGTGTAAACAGCCATGGAAAGATACATGCTTGGCATTACAAGGCAAGATAGAAAGACCTGCACATGGATTTCAGAACAAATGAAAGTATATTATATCAGGAGAGTAAAAGAATTGAAATGAAAATGGGCCGGTCACATAGCAAGAACAATTGATGGCAGGTGAACCAAGGCAGTCATAGAATGGATCCCACTTGATAAAAAAGTGTCCACAAAAGAGACTAAAACAAGATGAATCGATGACATCAGCAAGTATTACAGGCCCAATTTAGCAAAGAAAGCTCAGGACTGCATAGGTTGGAAACATGCGGAAGAGGCCTTCAACCTGCAGTGGATAGATGATGATGATGATGATGATGATGATGATGATGATGGTGATGGTGATTAAAAGCTGCATTACTGCATTTCTATAGTGGCCCACAAAAAGAATAATGGTTATGTGCAACGTCATGTCTAAATATTAGTTATCTTTCAATCTGCTTTGCTTCTACACTTCATGCTATAGCACCATCCTGGTGCAGTTTAGGAAAAAAACAAGTTTTCTTGGCTAGAAACAGGGAGGGGTTTCAAAACTCGTCACTACCAGTTCGCTCATGGGCGAGCTTGTGCTTGTGCGCATGTGGAATGCTTCTGCACATGCGCAGAACCATCTGGGTGGGTGGGCAGAGCTACCCGCCACCACCCCTACCTGTTTGCCCGACCCGGGGAGAACTGATAGCAACCCACCACTGATTAGGAAGCAAATTTGGAATACTAGGAATCTATTGTACATCTTTTCGCAAAATAATTGCCATTATGGTGGACTTCCTTATTCACAAAATGGTTGCATCTGTTGGTAGTCAGTCAAAAATCTTCAAATTTACCAGAAGGAACATTGGTAAGATTGCTCCCTAGTGTTTTCTCTATTCCCACTTTACCTCTATGAATAAGTACATTTGTGGTGTTAAATGCTATTATTTTAACCTGAGATCCTTTCTGAGATACTGGCAGCAGTAGCTAATCTTCATGTTTTTCTACAAATTGAGATTATTTTAAATTATATTTTCCTATTTCCATTGTGAAGAAGCTTTGAGCCTTTCTTTTTAAAAATGGAAAATAAATAGCAAATGCAAATGCCAACTATATTAAGGAGTAAGATCTGGATTGTTGTTCACAATTGTATTTCAGCTTTGAGAAAGAAATTTTACACTTCATCTGGTAACTTTCCTGGCTAAAAACACTTTATTAACATATTAATGGCATCAAAATAATGTGTTCTTTGTAAGAATATAAAACAATTTACAAAATACAGTAAAAAAATCTTAATATATGTACTTAAGGTGTAAACATGCACAGACATTCAAAATATGGTAAATGACAAAACCATATATGAAGTGATTCTAAAAGTAAGCTCTATGTGAGTTGAAATTTGGATAGAACACAAGCATTCTTGTTGACTTGTAGGTCCTTTCTTTGAAATATTTCAAGTAATTAAGTGTTTAGCAGGTAACCAAAAGCAATTAGTCAGAGATGTGCTTAAATTACTAATAGATTAAATGCTGATGTAACCAGAGATTACATCAACATTTTAAATCAGCATTTATGATAAATCTTAATGTTCATAGAAACCTTTCTCAGTCAGCAAAATGTGGTAGGGGAGGGGAAAGGAACATTAACACTGCAGTCCTATACACAGTTACAAGCCTCACTGGCATTTAATTTTGCATAGCTAGTCATAGGATTGCACTGACTGACAGACAATTTTGTTGACAACTGGTGGCATGCTACAGCTGCTAGAAAAGAGCATATTAGAAAATGCCCCAAGTTCTATAATGTCTGTTTGCAGTTCATCTCATGAACTACTTACTTTTGCAGGCTGCAATAGAAACATAGAAACATAAAAAACTGATGGCAGAAAAAGACCTAGTGGTTCCAGTCTGCCCTTTGAGTTTTTGTTTATGTTTTCTTTTTAATTAATTATTATTCTATTTTTTTTCCTTTTTCTTTTGTTGTTGTTGCAGGATGGACATGTGTTTATCCCAATCATGTTTAAACTCTACTACTGATGATTGACTCACTACTTCTGCTGGAAGGTGATTCCAAGTTTCTACTATTCTTTCTGTAAAGAAACTTTCCAATATTACTTTTGAACTTTGCTCCAGTTAGTTTGAGGTTATACCCCTGTGTTCTTTGTTTTTGCTTAATATTGAAAATACGGCATTCTCAGTCAGGTCATAATATGCATACTTACTATATATGTCCCTTTGTACATGTTTGATTGATTAGTAATTAAAGTCACAAATACAAGCAATAACAATAGCTTTTTCCACAGTTTTTCACAAAAGATATATTCGCTGTGAAATTCTATCAATAAACATTGAATTTTACAGAATGCCTATTTCATTTTAGACATCAATAGGGATGGATGTGTAGTAAGCCAGAGAAGGGATATTGGTGTGTAGTAAGCCAGAGAAGTTGCACACTTGGGAGAAATTTTCTTATGTAAAGAAAGTTAGGATAACACTTTACCCATATGAATTTAGCCAACATTCTTTTCTTCTTTAAAAAATTTTTTAAAAGAAATTTAATTTTTATCCAGCTAAATGGGAACTGTTTAAAATGTGAGAAGGTGTGTGTATGTGTGCAATACAATCTTAGTTTCAACATTAATTATAGAAATATAATTGCATGCATCAAATTACTTCTGATTTATTTACTCCACAAATGGTCGACATAAGTCATTCACATGAGTAAGCAAAAAATAATAGAAGAATGAATTTTCTTATATGCCATAAATGTCTAATGTGGAGGTAACAAACACCTAGATAACAGATTGCTTTTTTTGCGGTTTATTTCTCTGGTTTATTTCTTGTGGTTTATTTCTCTGTCTCATTTTAACTATGTAATGTAGGGAGAAGAATGAAATTTCAGAAAGGGAGTAAAGAATAAAGGCATAATAATAAAGGAATTCCTAAAAATATTTGGCTATCCAAGATAAATAGAAAGGAAATAACCTTGTATTTTTTCCTCAATGCAACATTGATTTTACTTCAAAAACTCACCTTATTTTAGTCAGTTACTCCTGGTTTTTCTCCATTATTGTCCTTTCTTTGATATCATCCTTTGAAAGTGAAGCAACCTGTGGTAATACTTTACACTGTAATTTTGAATAGCCATCAAAAGGCAGGTCAGGTTGTACAATCCCTTGATTGTATGAATCCTTCCCCAATGAACAGAACCTTTTGCAGAAAGATTGTGAAAATTGATTGGCTGAATCTGAGCAAATGGAACTGAAGAATGGTAAAAATGTAGGTCTGCAAATTTCTGACATTGAAGAAGACTTCTGAGTGTTAAGTTCAACTCTGAAATCTTTGATATAAGACAAGGCTTGACTATTCAGTTGAGCATATTCAAACATTAGTTTATTCTTTGTAATTTGACCCACACGATCTAAGATACTTAAGTTTTTTTCATCTTCAGAACAAATGGTATTTTCTTTCTGACTCCTAAGATATGAAGACTTGGCATCAATTGTTGTTTGAACATTACATTGGCTTGCATGATGGCCAAGAACATAGTTTGGCCTTGTTCTTATGTCACTATGTTCATTTTGCAACTGAGGTTGTTTTTTAAATAGAGTTGTTGTCACTATGTCATTGCTCACTTCATTGCCAGTCCCTTTATCTTTGAAAGGCTTGTTTTTAGAATCATAACCAATCTTTAAAGAAGCAGCTTGAGTAACACAATGTTCTAAAAGCTGCATTATGTTAGTATTATTCTCCTCTAAAGTCTCACTAATGGGGCCTTGAGAATGACAGAAGCTCAATGGTTCCATAGGATCCTTACATTCAACAGACCAGGATTCATTCTTTGATTCACTGTCATCTTCGGGCTCTAGAGAATCTGGAGAAGTTGCTGCAGTCATGTAAGAAGAACATGATTCTGCATCATGATTATCCATAACAATGTGACAAACTGAATCTTCATTTGAGACTTCTAGTGGCAGAGATTCGATGCTAATATCTGTACATTCTTCTGAGAGAGACACTTTCATTTCAGATGAATTTACCAATAGTTCATCCCAACTGTCCTCAACCCTTTGTCTGTCACCTGGTATGCCATTGTCAATTATGAGCTCAGACATGACATTCACATTTTCTTCTCTTTCTAGAAAGCTACATGCATGGATATCTTTTTGATCATGTTCAATTCTTTCTACTGAATATGTCTGGATTCCACTTTTGCTACCAGCTGAAGATGCCCCTGGAATGCTTTTATTTTCCTTAAAATCTGGAATGCATTGAGACACTGATTCATCATCTTTTCTCATCTGTGTCTGAAGATTGTTAGGAAAGTCTTGGGGGGAAAACAGCCCTGGTTTTTTTCGCAGCCAATTGATAATCCCCATGGTCAGGGAAAGCTCAGTATCACATAGTTTAAGCAAGCATTCTTTGCCCTTCCATGTGCTGTGAAGAAATCCCTGACTGATTATATCAATGGTTGGCTGGGAAGCCATATTTTCTTCTGACCCTACGTGAAAGCTGTAAATTGATAAAGGTATCTCAACTGCCTTTTCTGAAATGCTTTCAGAGAAACATAAATCATCATCTAGAACTGGACTGATTTGATCTTCATTAGGATCATAGAATAATTCATATAGGGCATCTCCACTGTAACTGTCTCTTGGAAACTGAGTTGGTGTTCCAGGGGATTGAACCTCCCTTATTTCATCATCATGTCCAGGAGTAAATGAATCATAGTATCCTTCATCACTAGTGGACATAGATTCCTGGTTGTCACTCTTTGGGGTCCCTGTATCTATGGAACTTTCTTTAGAAGAATCAGGGGAAGAAAGCAAGTCAGTCACTGAGCCTTTGGCTTCCTTCTTTGCTTTTTCCAACTCACTGCTAGGTATTGTCAGCAAACTCCTATCAAACAGTGTCTTCTGGTGCAATTGTACAGATTTATTGATGTTGTCCCAAAGTTTTGAAAAATCAGCTGCTTCATTTTGAGCTGGAGAAGCAAGCTGCTCTACTCCTCCTTGAAAGGAACCCATGGCAGGATTCTCTTTTTGGTGAGATTGTCTAAACAAAATTTCTTTGTTGACCTCCAATTCCATATGAGCAGAACTTTCATCTGCAAAGATTTCTCCACATCCTGTGAGAGAATCAAAACTTTTCAAGGAAGCAACATCTTCACACAAAGTACTTGAATATTCATATGAAGACTCAGACTGAAGCTCACCATCAGATAAGTCTTGTGCCAAGCAATCAGTAGAAAAGGTTTCACCAGCTTTGAATAAATATTTACCAAACTTTCCTGCCAGTTCTGACTTGTAGCCTGGAAATGCTCTTTTTTGCTTTTCTGAAAACAAGGCAATGTTCTCAGCCTTATTTTTTTTAATATGAAAGATATCTCGGAAACCTTTTTTGGACCGTTTCAGGGAAATTCTTTTCCTAGGTATGCTTTTGGCAACAGCTGGCACAAAGGGCATTTGGGGTACAAAGTTGCGGTAATCAATCATCTGTTGAGGGCTGTTCAAAAAATGGCTTGAGTTGACCACAGATTCTTTCTTGCCATTAGAATGCTGGGTGTTTCCCAGCCCAGAAAAGCTGGCACTATTGATGAGTCTCCCTTTGCTTTTTTCAGAAGCTGAATGTTCCTCTTCAGAATTTTCATTATTGTGATTGCATGGTTCAGTTTTGTTTATTCCTCCTAGAACACAGTCATGGGTTTTGCTTTTCTTAACAGGCTTATAGAAAGATTGGGGTAGCAACAGTATATTTTCACTAGAGCCAGTTTTTGTTAATCTGTTGGAAAAACTGCCATTTTTATCTGCAGAAAAAGTTGCTTTTTGAATTTCAGCATCAGGCTGGCTCTTCTCTTTTATGTCTGCTTTGACATTATCCTTTTCTCTAGGATTTATGTGCACTAAAGGTAGCTTCTCATGAGTCAGATGCATGCTAGATTTTATGAAAGTTTTTCCTCTTTTGAACTCCATTACAGCTGGCCCTATAATTAGAAAAATAATATAAAACTTAAAGGGTATCTACCACATTACCTTTGATGGAAACATAACAACATTACTTATCTGTGATACTTTATCTATAATGGGAATTTCAGATTTATAAAAACAAACCTGTTTAAGTAAAGAAGCAAAATACTTAAATTTCTCAAGTAGAACTAAATAAAATAAAATATGCTCTTTCCTTTGTCCTCACATCTAAAATGTCAAGGGTTTAGGAAGAACAATTGTTCATACATTATTTCTAAATCCAATCCAGATATTAATAGTGACTTGCCAAAATCAAGTGGAAGTCTCTTGTCTCTGCTGATATATTTACTACATACTTTAACATTTGTGATTGTAATATTTCAGTGTTGCTTTGTAGAACACCTGAGTTTTTTGTGCAATGTATTTCTATCAGTGCAGCATGCTAGACTAAATGAAGGTTGTCAGGTCACTAAACTCTTAAATGTGCCTTTTTTAAATGTTCATGTTAGCCACCTATTGATGATCCAAAATCCCTTCTACTTCAGCATGACTTTCTCAAAAACAGATGGCTATGCTAGCTGAAATATGTTCTTGTGAATTGCACTGTTTTGAGACTAGCTTTTTTTAGAGTAGTTAGGCCCATGTATAAATGTATTTTAGCTATTGTTTATGAATATTCATTTCATTTTGAAAATTATAATTAAGTCCACAATTTTCTTCTTAATTCACAATATGTTAGACTAAAGATAAATATTGGATTCAAACTGATATGCTTATGCTTAGATAATTCTCTTTGAAATCAGTAATGATTTGAAATTCAAATTCAAATTACAATAATATTTTGAGTTTGTAATTGTGATTCCAATTATTCCCATTGATTTCAACTAAACAAATGAATTGTGATTGTTATTTATTGTAAGTTTAATATATACTACAGTTCGATATAATATTCTCTGTAGCAGCTTCCCTTCCCTGGAATAGCTTGTTTTCTGAAGCATGGATACACCCTCTCCTTGGTCTTTCCACAGGACCCTCAGAGATACTTTATATTAAGTGATGTTTATATTTCTACAATTCTTTAGCTTTGCATTCTTAGTTTTTTCAATCAAATAAAGGAGTAGTATGTTTGGGTATGTGTGCATATCTACTAAACAAACTTTGTCAATAAAACTTCCCACACATTTAAAAACAATCCTCCTTCCATGAAGCAGAAGTTCTTTTTAATTTCATTGGTCCTCTTATCATTTCCCCCTCTTTGGTAAAATACCATTTTCATTTCAATTGCTATAGGACACTGTGATTTTCTCACAGTGTCTCACAGATGGATCAAAACATCTGAATCGCTTCACTTTCATACAAACAGAATACCCATTTTTTTAAAAAACCCAATTCTTTAAACTGTGAAACTTTTGTGTTTGTACAAGTATTAATCTTTTTAGAAATGTAAAAAGATTTAAACAACTGTTTAATTAAATGAATGTGATTATGTAGTTTGAAAAAACCCTTTGTTGCAACATCTTTACTTCTCTCCTTGAAAAGTAAAAGATGTAATAGCAGCACCTACATTGCTCTTTCTCCCTTTTTTTTTCTTTACATGCATGGCACTATTTCTAGATGATCAGCACAATGGATAGTGCCTTATCTGGTACCCTGACCAGCCATCTAAAGAAGAGTTGCAGTAAATTACTCATTTGCTGCAGTTGTGATAATGGCCAATTGGAAAGGAACTGTACACTGGAATGTGGGGGAGGGATTAATTGATTTCACGTCAAGATGTCTCTTGTGTGAAAATTCTGCACCAATTATTTATAAATGTCTCTGCCTCTCCTCACCCATGTCTAAAGCTGAGAGATGTGTTGCTCTTGTTTTCCTTCACACCTTATGGAAACTTGCATGGCATGCGACATATAATATAGCATCCAATCTCTTGCTTGTTTCCAGAGGGAAAAGCTCCCCCCCCCCGTTACTTGTTTGCATTCACCTGAGAGAAAATCAGCATTTCATTACTGGTTACATATAGCAATCTGTTGTGCAAGGGCATGGATTATTTATCCTACCAGATCTCATCATCTTGCTGTTCAGTTTCTACACAAAGAATATGTGCGTGTTGAAAATAAGAAAAAGAAACAGTGGCAAGCAATTCATTCCAAATAATCCTAAACACTCTTAGCACTGACAAAGAAAAATAAATACACCACACCCCTGCACCAAAATGTAGCAACCCGCTAAGGCAACAAAAGATCACACTCACCATGTCTTATTATGCCAGCTGTAGAAATCCTTATTACTACATCCTTTTTACTGAAGCAGTTGTGTCTTTATATAGAAGCTCATGAAATATATTCAAGACTCGTAAGAGCTGATTTCTTCTCTTTACTGGGATTTGCTCCTCCCTCTCTCTTTTTCCCCCTCCCTCTCTCCTCTTCTTCCTTCTTTTAACCAATCTTTCAGTCTCTTCAGGTATTAGATGTCATTCTCTGCATGGATTTCAAATTTTTACATGTAGCCAATTTTAGAACAGTGAGGTTTTTAAAAGCCATCTGTGCAGTAGCTGATGAATACTGACTGCTCTATTAAAATATATTGTTGTTCTCTGATAATTATACACACATACATCCACACACTGTTACACATAGTTTGTAAGACTGATTTTCAAAGGCAATAACTAATAGTGGTTTTTAATATATATTATTAACTAATGTGTTTTAAGGATAATAGCTGATTATTATGTCCCTTGTTAAGATGTGCTTCAATCTGCTGATTAGGGATTTTTTTAAAAAAAAATTGCTATTGTTTATACAAAAAATGTATATAATGCAAGAAATAAAATATCAACCATGACATGGACTGCATGCAACTATCAATAACATTGGGTCTTTTCTGTCAATTCCAAAAATTTAAGAGGGGGTAGACAAACTTTTCTATATTTAAATAATTACATATTTACTAATTTAATAAGATTCAAATAAATTATCATTAACGTGAAACAAACTATTCTAAATAATCTAAAAGTATTGTGAAATGTTTGAGGGCATAGTTCAAGTATGCCCAAAACTGTTTCCTGATATATAATCTGTATAAGGCATAAATGTTGCTCAGTTCATAGGGAGTCAAGTACCGTAAATGCAAGTTTTCATAATAATTATTTCTAGTACTAATTACAATTATTTTTTCCAGCTTGAATTGCAAAAGTATTTTGACCACAGAGACCATTTATAAATCTAGCTGAAAACATATTTAAATATTGTGTCTATTGCTCAAAAACCAGGCACATAGGAAGGATTTACAGAGTTTTGAGGCCAGCACTGAGATGCTAATCTGTTGGACACATCAACCTTAATATTTCTTAATATCAGGAATTCATAAAAATACTTTACATAAATTAAATATATGAGCAGACTTGCATGAGAAGGGGGATATTAGTCTTTAAATAAAGCAGTTCCAACTTGTGTTTGCACTTGAAACTGGAAATAAAACAATAACCCTCATTTTGTTTACATTTTGCACCAATTTACTTCAGAAATTTACCTAGGTCAGCATAGTCTCTTAGCAAAATACCTTTCTAATTAAATAGCCAGACTAATGGCAGCAAAATGAAAGAAAGTATTTTTTTTAAATGTACTGAACACCTTCTTTCTCTACTAATATAATTGTTCCAAAACAGCTATAGGCCAATTTACAGGGGGACAATCATGGGATAGCGGAACAAAATCAAACTGCATCCTTGCAAATAAATTTTTCATTTGAAAACATTTCTATTCAATAGTTACTTTAGTCTGAGAGGTGTCCCATCTCTTTGTTGCAAAATCAATAGTATGTTCTCATTTTCTCTTAAGCAACATACAAAAAAAGATCCGATAAAGACTTGGGGATGGATCATACTGATGGGGTTGTCGTCATCTTAGAAAAACGATTGGAATCCTCTACTTCTATTTTATGAGTATCCTATCTCATACTGGCTAATAAGACTCACATATCACACAGCTCTTGCACTTGCCCACCATAAAACATGAGCCAGTAACCTCTTTTTCTACCACATCCAAAACTGAAGCAATTTGCAGATATTCTTCATAGTTCAGGATTAAAGTAGTCTTTTTCTCTTAAAGAGGTAACACTTTTGCTATGGATGCAATTTGATGTGCTTCCAAATTCCTGTGTGTGTCAAGTCTCTGTGCTGCTCCCCAATTTAAAGATATTGATCAGCCAGAACAGCTGCTGACCAGGAATGGTGGTATGAGGTTGCATGGAAAAGTAAGACTCAACTTCCCCTCTTCTGCTTTATAATATAATTTGCCCCATACTTGTCATGCTTGCTCGTTGGGCACCAATTTAGAGTTATTCCAGAATATAAAGATTTAATCCTCCAGTCCAGGGGTGTCAAACTGGATTTCATTGAGGGCTGCATCAGTGTTGTGTTTGACCTCAGGGGGCTGGGGTGGGAGTGGCCAGCTCAATGTCATTCATGTCAGGGAGTGCCTGTGATGGCCCGAGCGCTCTGCCAGTGAAAACAGGTTCCTGAGCTCCATTTTCAGCTGCGACAGCCTTCTGCAACCCTCAGCCAACCCTCCGTTTTCATTGGCAGAGGTGCCGTGGGCCGGTCCTTCGCTGTTCCAGGTGGCCCCAGATTTAAACACCCCATGGGCCCCAGGCCTTGAGTATGACACCCCTACTCTAGCCATACTTGCCTGCTTCCTAGCCTTAGACCCATCCCACATTAAAAATTGGTAGATATTTTCCCACAGCTTATGGTGTTTGCTTGGAGGAAAAGGAAACAAGGCCAGGGGACTCCACCAATCTGGGTCAATGTGCCCATTGAGTAGCACTGTTTGCCAGCATCACACCTGGGGAAGGGTGGGGATACTCAGTCAGGGCAGATTTTTTTTTCTGCTAGTATTGTTTTCTACCAAAGCCCAATGAATAGTGTTTTAATAGAACATCCCAAAGGTTAATAATAAAATCAGTAATGAGTTTTTTTAAATGAAAGATTCAAACATTAAATTATAATTTAATTTTTTATTAAAATTATGGAAATGAAGAATACACACAAATACTTAATAAATAGTAAAGTTCAATTCCTGTGTCTCCCCAAGAATAGTGCATTGCACATATGAAAAACGAAAACAATAATTTCACTAAAATAATCACTTTATCTCTCACACAGATACTAATGAAAATTCATCCTGTTAGTACTACATGTTGAGTTTGTCTTCAAATTATGCAAAATGAAGCTAATCTCAGTTAGAAAATGTGCATGTGATGGACCTTTCAGCGGACTGAATGAGGCATTTTGTCCCCACTCCTAGTGTTATACATTTTTTAAAAAATCATACTCTTTTCTATATAAAATATATGTTAAATATAAGCTAATAAGTTAATATCAGCCATTAATTCAAATTTTTGTAGCAAAATACTTTTTTATCTCTACAACATCAAGACTCCAGAATGGCAGTGGGAACTAGCAGTCTTCCAATACTTGAAGGGCTGTCACAGAGAAGACCGGTCAACCTATTCTCCAAAGGACTTGAGAGCAAGAGAAGAAGTAATGGATGGAAGATTATCAAATAAAGATCCAACATAGAATTAAGGAGAAATTTCCTGACAATGAGAATGTCAGGTTCCCAACAGAAGAAAAAGAAAGACACAAACTTGGTCTGTTGCTGCCTTCTTTATTTACTTCCTGGCACTTATTGACAATCAATGAAGAACTTCTTGTTAGGGCTACCAGCCCGTGCTCCCCACCACCTTTTATATCTTACACACCATCCACCCATTTGTGCTGACCCACCCAATCACACTCGCAGCCCCATCGTGATACAGACATATCACTTTAGCCTGCATCCACCACGCCTCCTCCCCAATCTATCCATTCTCCTGCCGGGCAATACCTTGCCAGGAAGGCTCGATTCCCCCCCACATCATTCCCAGAGGTTAAAGAGGCCAAGGAGGGGTTAGAGGGGCCAGAGAGAGCAGTGCCTGCGTCCCCTGCATCTTCGCCACTGCGGCTGGTGACATCATCATCATGCAACTGCCTTTCAGCTGTTTGGTGGCTGCATGGCTTCCCAGCAGCATGGCTGCATTCCACAGGCTGGCCAGAGTGGTCCCGGCATTGGAACAGGTGACGGATGGCATGGGAAGGGGGCTAGAGTCTCCTGGCACCTTGGTGAGTCCTCCAGGGTGGTGGCTGTGCAGGTATTTGTCCAATACATCCTCCTTCCTGAATGGCAGCTCCAGGCCAGCTGGCATGCCGGAGCTGATATGCGGTCCCCTCTACCACAGAGACAGCGTCTGTAACAGAAATACCACAGTAAGTCATGGGTTGTGGGACTAATGTCCCTCCACGTTTCTCTGGATACTTTTTGTGAAATCTGGCAACATGTCAGGTACCCCGAAGCCTCGGATATGGGATATCCCTTCCAGAGGAGAAGATATTGGAGCTTGCCCCTATGCCATCGTGTTCGCCATCCACCACCAGCGGTAGCAGTGGTGGGGGATAGCTTCTCTGAGAGTGGACGAGTAGGCCGGTCACAGTAGACTTCAGTGGAAGACCGGATGTGTCTTCCCAAGCAGTCGGAGTAGCTGGAGCTGCACAGAAATGGGGTTGATCACACTCACCAGTGGGAAAGGGCCAATATACTTGGGACCTTATTTCTTACTCAGGAGGTGCAGGTTTAGGTATTTCGTGGAGAGAAATATTTGTTTTTTTTTTTTTTTATTATTGTTTTTTTTTTTGCAACAAACAAACAAAAAGAAAATACATTATTACACCCTTGTGCTATACATAAAAGGAAGATTTGGGTCTTCGGATATATCCTCATGATTGCCAAAATCCACGTTCTCGAGGTACAGGTACTGAAGCGTCCAATGTTCCAAGCGCAAAGTCCACAAATGGTTTCCAAGTCTTCCAGAAAATATCTTCTTTATACACACCACTTCTAATTTTAATATCACATGTCATTTTATCATTTAAAGCTAATTTCCACATTTCAGAATTCCACTCTTCTATTCTAAAAATCACATCTAGTTTCCAATATCTAGCTATTATAATTCTACCTATTATAATCATAATTCTAATCAATTCTTTTTCATATTTTGTTAATTCTATTTCCTTAATTACCAACAATAATATAGTTTCCACTCTCAATGTTATTACTTTCCCCATCATTTCAAATATCATTTTCTCCAATTGTTGCCAAAACTTTTAACCTTATCACAATTATACCACATATGTTCATAAGTCCCCAATTCCATCTCACATCTCCAACATTTTTACTAGTTTTTATCCATTTGTGACAATCTTACTGGAGTCAAATACCATTTCCAAACAACTTTATAATTGTGCTCTTTAATCCTTATAGATAAAGTTCTCATAATTCTACTCTTCCAATTCACATTCCAATCTGATTCTGGTATTTCAATATTAAGATCTTTTTCCCAATTTGTCCTCATCACTCTTTGTAATTTTTCATCAGAATTTATAATCTTATAAACCCTACTAACGAGTCCCTTTAGCCCAATTTCATCTTTCATAATCCGAGATACTAAATATTCAAATTCAGTTTCACATCTATTTATCGAATAATTTTCCTTTAGTTTTTTGTCCATTTTCTATCTGTATTTTTCAAACCAACTTAACCCTAATTTTTCAATAATTTCTTTATTCCTCCTTTCATTTCCATAACTTTGATCCAATCTCTAATAATTTCTATATTTTCCTCTTTAATCACTTCATTACGTTTTATATTATTTTTAATCGGCCAAATTCCAGTTGTCTCCCCCAAAAAGATTATATCCGGAATTAAAATTTTAACAAATTTGTTCCACATTTTACTTAATCCCTTTAACCAATAACTTCTACTTACACATTTTAAATTTGCTTTATCTAAAAACCACCTTGATCCAAATTTCTCTATATCCCTTAACTCTAAATCTCTCCAATAATTATCTTCACCTTTAAGTATTTTTACCACTATCCGGATACCATACGCACAGTAATAATTAAATAATTTGGGGATTCCTAATCCACCTTCCTTTTGATTTTGATACCACATTTTCTTCACTAATCTGGGTCTTTTGCCACCATTGCAAAATTTATCCAGTTTTTTCTGATATCCTTCAATATCTTTCTCTGTCAGATTTAGTGGTAGCATCTCGAATAAAAAGTTGAACTTGGGCAGCAACATCATCTTACACATTGCAATTCTACCAAACCAAGACAACTTTAAAATTATATATTTATCTATCTTCTTCTCAATTTCGTTAATCACCACATCATAATTAAGTTTTTTCAATTCTTTAACCTTAAGTGAAATCACTATACCCAAATATTTCAATGTGTTTTAATCCTTATCCCAAATTGCTCTTGCATATTCTCAGACTCATTACCATTACTATCCATCAATAATTCTGACTTTGACCAATTTACTTTCAATCCTGTCATTTCTTCAAATTCTATCAAATGCTTATATATCTTTTCAAATCTTTCTCTACATTTTTCAAAATAATTAAAGTATCATCCATACAAATTTATCTTATACCCTTATATCCTTCTAATTCTTCATCTTTTCTATCATTTTGTCAATATTTCCATAGCCAATAAAAATAATGTTGGGGACAGGGACATCCTTGTCTCGTACCAGCTTCTAATTTTATCTCTTCAGTTAATATTCCATTCACCTTCACTCTTGCACTGCTCTTTTGGTACAATTTTGAAATAACATGTATAAACTTATTACCAAAGCCTAAAGCCTCCACAATTACTTTAATTGTTTCCCATTGTACAGAATCAAAAGCTTTAAAAATATCCAATGATACTATACCAATTTTATCACCATTATATTCAGCTACATCTATAATATTTAATACTCTTCTAACAATATCACTCATGTATCTACCCTTCACAAAACCTACTTGATTATAACTTATATATCTATCTATAAATCTATTTAATCTATTACTTATAATAGCAGTAAATATCTTTGCATCCTGATTAATTAAAGAAATGGGCGATAGGACTCAATCCTTTCTAAATCTTTATCTGGTTTAGGAATTAGGGATATCACGGTTCTATTCCATGACGAAGGTACTTCCCACCATGTAATATTCCATTGAATAATTTTTGCAGTCTTGGTATTATTAATTCTTTAAATTCTTTATAAAACTCAACAGGTAATCCATCCTCACCTGGAGCTTTCCCTAATTTTAATTTTTGTATTATTCCATTAATCTCATCTTGTGTTATATCTTCTTCCATCAATTCCTTATATGTTTGATCAATTTTCACCACATACTTTTCTAAATAACTTTGCAATTTTCCCCGATTAATTGGTTTCTTTGAATATAGATTCTGAAAAAAGTTTCTAACCACTTCACATTTCTCTAATTTTTTATAACATCTTATACCTCTATCATCTATCAAAACTCCAATTTCTCTCTTCTCTCTTTTATCTTTCGCCATCTTTGCCAATAATTTAGAATTTCTATTACTAAATTCAAAAAAATTCCTATTTAAAAATCTCAAATTTCTTTTACTAACTCTGTATCTTCTTCTATCATTTTATTTCTTAACATATTAAGCTCCTGAAGAATTTTTTTCTTTAGTAAGCAAAATTGATTTTCCAATTCTTTAATCTGATTTTATCTCTTTCCATTTTAATTTTATAATTTTTATATTTCCTACTTGATAATTTAATACTCTCCTCTAAACACCGCTTTCATCGCATCCCAAACAATTTCAAATTTAACCTCCCGTTATCATTTAATCTCCAACTTTCCTCCAATTTTTAAGTATCCATTTTTATCCTTTTCATTTTATACAATTTCTCGTCATATCTCCAATAGCTTCTTTTTCTCAAAATTAAAATCTAAGTCCACCATAACTTCTGCATGATCAGAATCTTTAAATTCCCACATCTACCTTATCCACATTATTCAACAAATCTTTAGAAAGAAAAATATAATCAATTCTAGAATATGTATTATATATCTTAGAAAAAAAAGTGTATACTCTCTCAATTCCTTTAACCTCTCTCCACACATCAACCACGCCGTTTCGAAGCATCCACATATTTAAAATCCCCATTTTATTTGCTCCTCCACAGCGGGTGGGATTAGTACTGTCTATTTTATCTCTGATTAATTAAAATCCCCAGCCACCATTACTTTCCCTACACTTTCATTCTCCAAAATTTTTGTTATTTTTTCAAGAAATTCTCTTTGTTTTCCATTCGGTAAATATAAATTAACAAGTGTCACTTTTTCCTCATTAAGATTTCCAACAATTATTACATATCTTCCATCTTCATCCAAAATTACCTTATGTTTTCAAAGTACACCCTATCTGATATCAGTGTTGCAACTCCTCTAGCTTTTGAAGTTCCAAATGCTTTTCATATATTTGCATACCTTTTATATACATTCTATTTGAATCTTCAGATTTCTGATGGGTTTCTTGTAAAAATAAAATGTCTGGTAAATCCTTTTAATCTTAAGCTCCAATCTTCTTCTTTTAATCTGATTCCTGTACCCTTCACATTCCATGACATTATTTTTATAACTCCCATTTAAAATATAAATTTTTAATCCTATCCCGCATCTTCCTTTCTGTGCCCCCACCACCCGACATTAAACTACCATATAAACAACAATAAGAAAACAGAAAAAAACAAAACAAACAAACAATAAAGTACAAACAATCTTCTTCCCCCACATCCTCATCGGTTTCGCCTCTATAAAGAGAATGGGGGAGAGGGGACGTGCCAATGGCCGGGGCACTTCTTTCGGGCTGTCTATTTAAATTCATCACTCAAATAAAAAGATAGCGATGACCGCATTCAGCTTCATATTTTCCAAGACTCTTATCTGCTTCTTCTCCTACTGTATCCTCACGACTCTTCTTCTGTTCAACCAACACAGGTGATATTTCTTTCCTCTTTAACCCTTTGGAGTCTTGCCCTCCAATAGCCCCTTTTTCTTCTTCTGAGATTGATGTTTCCACGTATGTTCCACCCATCTGAAGCATTTGATCTTTTATCTCCATTAAATGCTCCATCTCAATCAGTCCATGCTCCGTAAATATAATAATGCATCTATATCTGGGGAGATTGTACGCATCCTTCCTTTATAAAAAAATTTCAATTGTTGTGGTGGCCTCCAATTGAATTTAATTCCATTATCTCTCAAAACTTTTGTAATTGGTTTTAAAAAAAATCTCCATGCCCTTTCTTCTCTTGATATATCCGGGAAGACTTGAATAGTCTTCCCTTCAAACTTCAAAGCATCTCCCAACTCTCTTAACTTGGCCATAACTTCCAACTTATCACCAAGATTTGCGAACCTGACAAGCACATTCCTGTTAGAACCATTTTGCCTTCTATATCCAATTCTAAAACACTTGCCAGGTCTGCTATTGTGAACGTAAGTTGCGTATCCAAATCATTAATCCATTTCAAAACCCGCTGTTTCATTTTATCTTCCCTTTCTTCCGAGATTCCTCTGATAACAAAATTATATTTCCTCATCTCTTCTTCCAAAAGACAAATTCTCTTATCTTGCTGCTCATTTTATAAAATATTTTGCCAATTTGCCGATCTACTTTTGCCTCATGCACATGCAGCTGCTCCATTTCATCTTTAATCATTGTCATTTCCTCTTTTGTTTAGCAAAGTTATCATCCATATCTTGCTTTAAATTTTGCACTTCGGATGTCAGTTTTAAATGTCAAATTATCTATACGCTCTGATAGTGCTGCTATTTTTCCCCAATTTTATTTAAAGCTGCAGCAATTTGCTGCGTTTCTGAAAGTTGTTGAGTCATTTTGAAAAAACAAACCAAAAATTTCTCAAACTGGGATTCCAATTTTCAAAGAGTCTTAGTGAAGATCAAAGGACAGCAGTCAAACCAATTTTACAGAGGGTCTTGATGAAGATCAAGGGACGACAATCTTTAATTGAAGCGAAACGGCTTATTTGCACTCGTTAGTAGCTTATCAGTAACTTATGAGTCATATTCACTCCACAAAGAAACACAATTACCTCACAGCTTAATCAGCGCCATTTTTTCTCCACGTCGGCAGAGAGAAAAAAAAACAAACCAGCTTGAACTTCAAAAAAAAGTCCTTTTTGTTTTCTGTAATATAAACAAGCTATTAATTTCCTCTCAAAAGAAAAATAATAAAAAAATTATCCACCTAATAAAATCTTCTTCAGCCAATCAGCCAGTCAGTCAGCACAAAAGATCGATCTCTTCAATTAAAATTCTTCTCATTAACAAATTCAGTCTTTGATATTCCTTAGCCTCAGCATTTAACACAGAACACGATAATTATAATAAGGAAAGCAAAAGACAACAATTTATTCCAAACTCCTTGTGTCTGCCAGTTCGGTCATCCCACGCAGTAAAAACTCCTTAATTCAAGCAGTTTCAGATGACCTACCAGTTTTAAATTCAGTCTGCTGGGCTATTAACACTTCCACTTCATGATTTATTAACTTTCATCCATAACGGTGCATTCCAAACAGCATTAATCCTCATAAATCTTCATTATTAAGCCCTGTGAAGTGAAGGAGAGGTCCTTACCCCACCACGGTCATGGCCACGCCCCTGGAGAGAAATATTTGTTGGCCCACATAAAAGGGTGTCTGAGGTCATCATGTTCTATCAGCCTGCTGCTTATATTTTTCTGCTGCATGTTGTAAAGCTTTTGTGACTAATTTCCATATCCGTTGTGCTTGGCCCATCCATTCCTGGAAATCTCTATCCTCTGTGGGGATTGAGGGGCATTCGGGTATGGTCATGAATTCCCTGCCGGTGGCTACTCTGAAAGCGGTGAATCCAGTACTGTCGTGTACTGCGTTGTTGTACACTACCTCTGCATAAGGGAGTAGGTCAGCCCAATCAGTCTTCTGATGGTTCACGTAACAATGCAGATACCGTTCCACCATTGTATTGGCTCTTTCAGCTGCCCCATTTGTAGTGAGATGGAAGGCTGATCTTAGTCCCTGTTTGCTCCTCACCCTTTCCAGGAACTTATGCCAGAATTTGGCAGTGAACTGTACCCCTCTGTCCAATACTATTCTCTGGGGAATGCCATGTAGCCAATATACATGGACTATAAATTACCTTGCCAGTTTTCTAGCCAAAGATAGGCTTGAGCAGGCAATAAAGTGTGCCTGCTTCGAGATTAAATCAATGACTATCCATATGACAGTGTTTCCCTGACTTTCTGGCAAGTCAACTATGAAGTCCATAGCTATATGTTGCCATGGCTGGGTTGGATTGGCCACTGGTTGTAATAGCCCTGGCGGTTTCCCAGGCTGGACCTTCATATGCTACAAATCACACAACTCCACACATACTCTTCGATGTCCTTTGTGGCCACCAGAACTGCTGGTTCACTAAGTGTAACATCTTTAGGAACCTAAAATGTCCAGACATCATGGCAACGCTGTAACATGGTCAGCCATACAGTTCTCGGGACGTATATATTAGACCCCTTCCAGGCAAACAGCTCCCTCTGCGTCAGCCATGTTTGATTCTCCTGAAACCATGGGTTGGTGGCGAGGGCTTCTTGAATGGCCCAGGGTATCTTCTTTCCAAAGCTGCTAGGTGGAGCTGCTATGGTGGGTGCAGCTGTGGTTGGTTGTTCCGACCGTATAGGAAGTAAAGTCTGGACTACTGTCTCCCTGTGACTGTCATATTGTGGTTTTCTGGACAGTGCGTCCACTAGAAAATTCTCTTCCGGGAATGTATTTTAAGGTGAAGTTGAATCTGCAGAAATACAGGGCCCATCGGACCTGTTTCGGAGACAGTCTACATGGGGATTGAAGGGTTTCCAGATTCCTATGGTCTGTCCAGACCTCAAAATGGACACTACCCCCTCCAACAGGTGCCACCACATCAAGCCCACCAAACTGCAAAAGCCTCTTTCTCCCAAATGGGCCAATTGCGTTTGGTGTTGTTCAATTTCCGTGACATATATGCACACAATTGGAGGGGCCCCCCTCGTTGGCCTGTAGGAGCACCACACCTACTGCCACCTGGCTGGCATCTTCCTGAACTACAAACTGTTTTAACGGGTCCAGGTGCTCCCTGCCATCTTTTATATCTTACATACCATCCTACCCATTTGTGCTCACCCACCCATTCACGCTCGCAGCCCCACCCATGTGACCCAGAAATACAGACATATCACTGTAGCCAGCATCTGCCACACCTCCTCCCCATTTTTTCCATTCTCCTGCCAGGCAATGCCTTGCCAGGAAGTCTCGATCCCCTCCCCCTCATTCGTTCTCAGGGACTAGAGAGGCCAAGGAGGGATTAGAGGGGCCTGCCTCCCCTGCATTTTCACTGCTGAGGCCAGTGATGTCATCATCATGCAGTTATCTTTCAACTGTTCAGTGGCCGCATGGCTCCCTGGCAGCATGGCCGTGCTCCCCAGGCTGTCCAGAGCGGTCCCGGTGTCAGAACAGGTGAGGGGCAGCATGGGAAGGTGGCCGGAGTGACCTGGCATCTTGGTGGGTCCTGCAGGATGGTGGCTGTGCAGGCAATTGTCCAGTACGTCCTGCCTCCCAAATGGCAGCTCCAGGCCAGCTGGCACACCAGAGCTCACAGAGAACAGTTAAGCATTAGAATGGCTTTCCTCCAGAAACTGTGGATGCTCTGTCACTGGAAGATTTCAAGAAGAGATTCGACAACCATTTGTCTGGAATGGTTTGGGTCTCCTGCTCAAGCAGGGGATTGGACTAGAAGACTTCCAAGGTCCCTTCCAACTCTGTTATTCTGTTCTTATGAAAGAGATCTCATTGTGTTTCTTATTAGAAAACCCATTAGTTTACCAGTCTGTAAGATTAGTGACAAATCTCAGTCAAAATCACAACCCTGAAGCCTTCTCCCTTATTTGGCGTTTCCTCACCTGCTGATTAGGGTGACTGAGACAATCTGACTCATCAGCTTTGCAAATAACAACATGGAAGTCATTTCAGATGACAATATGTGATTCTGAATTAATTTGCTTTTTATGTGAGCGCTATTCTTCGAATTTTCTTTTGAGTCACTGAAAGCTCCTTGTCATAATGCTTCTCAATTATAAATCATAGAAGTCCAGCCTCCTCAGTTCAGCTCACTTCTTCATGCATTGTCATTTGATTAAGTTCTTGATATTCAGGATGCAGCTGAAATCTACTGAAAACTGGCAGCCACTGTGAAAAAGAAATCACTTTGGACATTGAACAATAGCAGCAAAAGCTTCCAAATGTAGTTTGTGAAACAGTTATAATATGTAGAACCATTAGTATGGAACAGGCATATCCTTATTCATCTGATAAAGCAGTGAAGGGACCTAGGTACAAAATTGTTAACGCAGACGCTTTTTGAAGCAGATTCTAACTGTAGGCCATAATGTTTTAGCTAACACAGGTTATCTAATCATTTTGAGATAACAAATAGCAGAAAATATATAGAGCCTTTTTCCATAGCCAGGACCGTGCCACAATATACAGCAGACATTATGGCACCGAATAATCAGACGTAGTTGTTACTCAGCAAGCAGAAGGCAATCAGGGAGCCAGAATACAGATACTGCTCTTTAAATACTATTAAATACCAAAGTAGAAAATTGAAGTAGTAACTGTGAGAGTAGAAACAAAGAAATAGATCTATTTTAGTGAACCCATATGAAGAAATTTGTTTTACATAAATTTTAGATTTCATTGCCTTCAGTTTTGAGATTATGAGCACTTTCAAAAACACATGAATATAGTTAGTTATATATTTATTACACATATAAGTTCCCATATAACATCCACTACATGGAATAGTTCAAGGATGGGAAACTTTATATACAATACATTGAGAAGGCAACACAAAGAAAGCAAGAACAAATTATGCAAACTGAATTGCTGTTTCTATACACACACTTACCCTACACTGCACACATCCTGACGGAAATACAAATGCATTCATTCATTATTTACACAAGACATAATGGAGCTCTGGAATATTATATTCATCTGAAATAAAGATAACCCTGAATTTAAGATTATTCCCATCCCCAAAAGGAGAGCAGATTGCACAGGATTGGTGTACATGTTTATACATTCTTTCTAATGTGTACAATGCCAAGCGTTACTTCTTAACAGAACTCAATTCAACAAAACAGCACAGAACAGAATAACCAAATTGTAAGGGACCTTGGAGGTCTTCTAGTCCAACCCTCTGCTTAAGCAGGAAACCCTAAACCATTTGAGACAAGTGGCTGTCCAGTCTCTTTATTAATCTAAGATTGCCAGCCCCTGCTATATCCAATCCTGGATATTTCTTCCTCACCAATAAATATGGGCATGTCATAAAATTGCATCTGTATATACATTTTCTGTATTTAAGATACTTAAATACAAAAGCTACACTTCAAAAAGGCACATAAGAGAATAAATGTATATTAATTGAATTAATAACTACTAATTAAAATTTATTACCTGTAAACTAATCTTTCTCCCTCTGAATAACTAATCTCTGCTTATTCTTCTTCCTTCTAATAGAAGCGATAACAAGGTAAAAAATAGGATGAAGATGATATAAAAGGAAAGAATAGCTGCATTCGGAAAGGAAGAAAAAAGAAAGAGAATTCAAAAGAAAATGGAAGGGAGGGAGGAGGAAAAGGGGAAGGGAACCCTGCTTTTCAGGAAAAAAGGGACAGTTCTCCTGGCAAACAACCCTCCCATCTTCAGGTTTAATCTTCAAAAGCATTCTTGTTTTGCAGGAAGGAGGACTATAATTATTTTCACCTAGACCAGATGTCAGCAACCTGTTGCTCTGGAGCCGCATGCAGCTCTTTTAGCCCTCTGCTGCAGCTCCCGATGCCACTGCTGCTGCCACCTCCAGCACGTGAAAGTTAATGTGTTTCACAATGGAGGAGATGGGGTCCCATCCTCCTCCTGGAGCCCATTATGACATGGAGACACAATGCTACCCTGCCCCACTTGCCCTGGCAACAGCAGCAGCATTGGCTGCAGGGCAGGGCAGGGCAGTGTCTCAGGGTGGAGAGCAGGTCTCATGTCCAGCACCAACCAAGTAGCCACCCGCCATTTCCTGCTGCAGTCGGGCAGCGAGAGAGAGACACAGAGAGAGAGAGAGATTTAGCTTGGTTCAGCTCTGTCTGCTCCCATCTCTCTGCCTTTGTCCAGTTTTGCAAGGATTCAGAGAATGCTTCCTTGATGATAGGGGGGTGTTGTCATGTACTTTGTCTGCCAAGCATCTTCTGGGGTGCCCAGGGACTATATTTTCTGGCCACTTTGGACTGAGTTGCAGGATTTTTTTTAATATTTTTTTATTTGTCACAACAGTATATATAAGCATAAGCATGAAAATAACTATATAATATATAAGCATATATATGAGCATAAGTATGTGATAACTATATTAATTGGATATAATGAAAGGAAACAATAGGACAGGAACAGTAGGCACGTTTGTGCTCTTATGCACACCTCTTATAGACCTCTTAGGAATGGGGTGAGGTCAATAGTAGAGAGTTTTTGGTTAAAGCTTTGGGGATTTTGAGAAGAGACCACAGAGTCAGATAATGTGTTCCAAGCACTAATAACTCTGTTACAGAAGTCATATTTTCTCCAATCAAGATTGAAACGGTTAACATTGAGTTTAAATCTATTGTTTGCTCTTGTATTGTTATGATTGAAGCTGAAGTAGTCTTCAACAGGAAGGACATTGCAATAGATGATTCTATGACTTAAACACAGGTCTTGTCGAAGGCGGCGGAGTTCTAAGTTTTCTAAATTCAAGATTTCAAGTCTGGTGGCATAAGGTATTTTGTTGTATTCAGAGGAGTAGAGAACTCTTCTTGTAAAATATTTCTGTACACGTTCAATTGTATTGATGTCTGAAATGTGGTATGGGTTCCAGACAGGCAAGCTGTATTCAAGAATTTGTCTAGCAAATGTTTGATATGCTCTGGTTAGCAGTGTAGTGTTTCTGGAGAAGAAGCTACGTAAAATTAGGATTACAACCTTAAAGGCTTTTTTGTGATGTAATTGCAGTGGGCTTTAGCACTTAGATCATTGGATATGAAAACTCCAAGGTCTTTAACAGGGTGGGGGTCATCTGTAAGGTATGTCCATCGAATTTGTATTTAGTGTTTAGATTCTTTTTTCCAATGTGTAAGACAGAGCATTTGTTGGTTGAGATTTGGAGTTGCCAAGTTTTTGACCATTCTGACCCAAAGTTTGGGATGATCCAAGCGAGGGAGAGGAGGCACATCTTGTTGAGCACATTTGGGATGAGTTTGACCCTGTGGCTCCCGAGGACGTGGACAGGCTGTTGGGGAGGCTTCACGGCACGACATGTTTACTGGACCCGTGTCCTTCCTGGCTGGTACTGGCCACTCAGGCGGTGACACGAAGCTGGCTCCAGAGGATTATCAACGCTTCTTTGTTGGATGGGGTTTTCCCTGCCGCCTTGAAAGAGGCGGTGGTGAGACCCCTCATTAAGAAGCCCTCTTTGGACCCAGCTATTTTGGGTAATTATCGTCCAGTCTCCAACCTTCGCTTTGTTGCGAAGGTTGTAGAAAGTGCCGTGGCGCGAAAGCTGCCCCAACACCTGGATGAAGATGTCTATCTAGACCCGTTCCAGTCCAGCTTCCGACCCGGATACAGCACGGAGACAGCTTTGGTCGCATTGGTGGATGATCTCTGGAGGGCCAGGGACAGGGGATATTCCTCTGCCCTGGTCCTATTAGACCTCTCAGCGGCGTTCGATACCATCGATCATGGTATCCTGCTGCGCCGGTTGGGGATTGGGAGTGGAGGCACCGATATCGGTGGTTCTCCTCCTATCTCTCTGACCGGTCGCAGACGGTGTTGACAGGGGGCAGAGGTCGACCGCGAGGGCCTCACTTGTGGGGTCCCACAGGGTCGATTCTCTCGCCTGCTGTTCAACATCTACATGAAGCCGTTGGGTGAGATCATCAGTGGTTTCGGGTGAGATACCAGCAGTACGCTGACAACACCCAGCTGTACTTTTCCACCCCAGACCACCCCAATGAAGTTGTCAAGTGCTGTCCCGGTGTTTGGAAGCTGTACGGGTCTGATGGGGAGAAACAGGCTCAAGCTTAATCCTCCAAGACGGAGTGGCTGTGGATGCCGGCACTCGATTCAGTCAGCTGCAGCCGCGGCTGGCTGTTGGAGGCGAGTTACTGGCCCCAAAGGATAGGGTGCGCAACTTGGGTGTCCTCCTGGATGATCGGCTGTCGCTTGAAGACCATTTGACGGCCGCCTCCAGGAGGGCCTTCCACCAGGTTCGCCTGGTTCGCAGTTGCGCCTTCCTTGATCGGGATGCCTTATGCACAGTCACCGCGCGCCTGCTACCTCTCGCTTGGATTACTGTAATGCTCTCTACATGGGGCTCCCTTGAAGTGCGCCGGAGGCTTCAGTTAGTCCAGAATGCAGCTGCGCGGGTTATAGAGGAGCTACGCGTAGCTCCCATGTAACACCGCCTCCCGCGCAGACTGCACTGGCTGCCTGTGGCCTTCCGGTGCACTTTAAGGTGTTGGTTATGACCTTTAAATCGCCCATGGCTTAGGACCTGGGTACTTACGGGACCGCCTGCTGTTACCACACGCCTCCCACCGACCCGCACGCTCCCATAGAGAGGACTTCTCAGGGTGCCGTCCGCCAAACAATGTCGGCTGGCGGCCCCAGGAAGGGCCTTCTCTGTGGGGCTCCACACTCTGGAACGAACTTCCCCGGTTTACGCCAAATACCAGACCTTCGGACATTTCGTCATGAACTCAAGACTCATCTTTTATCCAGGGCTGGCTTAAATTGGGATTTTAATGTTTAAATTTATTAATTTTAAACGGGGTTTTCTTAGTATGGTAAATTTTAATCATTGGGCTAATTTAAAATAAGTTTTTTAAATCGTATTTTAAACTTGTATATTGTATTGTCGGTTTTATTATGCCTGTACACCGCCCTGAGTCCTTCGGGAGAAGGGCGGTATAAAAATCAAATAAAATAAATAAATAAATAAATAAATAAAGTCAATATCTTTTTGAAGGGTAGCTATATTGTTGGTAGTGTTAAATATTTTGACATCGTCAGTGAAGAGAAAACAATTACTTTTAATATGGTCACAGAGATCATTAATGTATAATATAAAGAGTGTTGGTCCAAGAGCACTGCCTTGGGGAACGCCGCTATTAACAGGAATAGGATTTGATAGGGCACTGCCTATTTTGACTACTTGTTGTCTGTTTGACAGGAATGCTGTTATCCAATTCTGGAGGGGTCCGGAGATGCCATAGGATTTTAGTTTTAGGAGAAGTTTGTTATATACCACTGAGTCAAAAGCTTTACAGAAGTCTATGTAAATTACATCTATTGTTTTGCCTTGATCAAGATTTGTAGTCCATATGTTTTTGCAGTGAAGAAGTTGTAAGTTACATGATAGTTTTTTTCTGAAACCAAATTGTTTATTAGAAAGTAGATTGTTTGTTTCTAGGTGGAGGGTAATGGATTGGTTGATGATAGATTCCATAACTTTATAGGTGACACATCATAGAGATAGGTCTGTAATTTTCAACTAAGCTGGGGTCTCTTTTTTTGAAGACAGGGATGACCATGGCTAGTGATCAAAGTTTGGGAAGGGAACTGGTCATGAAGGCTTTTCCAAAGATTATGCTTAGGGGTTCTGCTATATTAGAGGAAAGCTTTTTTAAGAAGTATGCACATAGTCCATCAGGTCCTATAGATAGGGATGGTTTCAGTTTGTGAAGAGCTTTTTCAACATTTTCTTCAGTGAAATCTATATGTGTTAGGTTGTTGTTGGTGTGGTTTGGGAATGTCGGGTATGAGCCATTACTGTTAACAAAGACTGAGCCGAAGAATGTATTAAAGAGGTTTGTTTTAACTGTTTCATCATTATTTTCTTTGCCATTAGATTCTTTTAGTGGTGGGATGGATCTCGAGTCATTAAGTTTCACAAAATTATAAAAAGAATGATTGGAATTTGTGCGCAGAAAGTCTTCTTCTTGCTTGGTGTGGTAATTGGTGCATTCAATTTTTATTTAGTTGCATATATCACTGTAGCAGTTTTTGAAATAGCTACATGTCCCTTTTTGTTTTTTCTCCAAAGGGATTTTTTTTTGGATTGAAGCTTTTTTATTGATATAGGTAATTTGTTTTTTTCTGATTTTGGTGGTGGTTTGTGGTACATAGAGTTTAATGACTCTATTGACTTCCAGTAGGAAAACTCTGTAGTGGTCTTCAGCAGTGATACAGGTTGAGAATAGATTTTGCCAGTCAAGAAATGAGAGGTAGGTGTTTATAAAGTCATAGTTGGCTTTTTTGAAATTGTAGTTTGGAATATTATTATTATTATGATTTTTTGATGCATATGCATGCCTGTGTGAGTGTGCTGTTGCTTGGGATGATGCTTCTCTGAAATGTGTGAGGCGATCTAAGTTGGAAACTTCATGGTGCTGTGATGTAACAGCCTAACAGTCACTCCTTTTGCAATGCGTTTATTTTTGTATCTTTCCAGAGACAGAGAGAACATGGCTGAATTTTCTTACAGTTATTCCCTCAGTGTGTGGGTTAAGAAGTGGGGTGGGGAATGGGGGAGAGGGAGGGAGGGAGAGAGGGAGAGAGGGAGAGAAAGAAAGAAAGAGAGAGACAGAGAGAGAGACAGAGAGAGTGAGAGAGAAAGAAAGAGAGTGAGAGAAAGAAAGAAAAAGAAAGAGAGGAAGAGAGAGCTGAACAACACACCTGAGGCTGGGTGTGACAAGAGATAGCTGGAAGGGGAGGGTGAGGCAGGGTGGGGCCAGGCAGGGCAAATAATTTAACAACTGGTTTAATGACCATCTAGGTAGGAGTGGCTGAGAGGTCATGCGACTGGGTTGGAGTGAGTGATGTCAAGTTGGCCACGGCCACCCAGTCATACCAATTGTTAAATTGTTGGCTCTTGGTGTTTTCTTCTTTTTCTGTGGAAAAGAGGTCCAAATGGCTCTTTGAGTGTTGAAGGTTGCAGACCCCTGACCTAGACCCATTCAAACTGAATGTGTTGAATTCACAAATCTAAAATGATTCACAGGCAACTATTTCAGGAAAGCCTCTTATGTTTCCATAAGGATAAATAGTAGATATTTGCTCATTGCTGAGCTGTTCAATATGCAACTTGAATACAGGGTTATTAAGCTGAGTCTCCAGTGTATCAGATGTAGGGAAAAAATACTTGTAAGTTGCCACCTGTGCATGTGTGTACTGACAATTTTTGTAATTTAGGTGTAACTGAACTCAGTAAGTTTAAGCAAGCAGAAGAGGTTGAACAGTCAGCACATCATCTGACACATCATGAATACAACATTCCTTGTATGTTAATAAATAACAACATGTTACTTATTGAGAAGTTAATTATCATAAAATTGTTTATTAACATTTCCATGTTCTTCTTCACGCATCTTGATGCTTTTCCTCACCATTCAGTCCAATACTTCTCAAACATTTATCCATGCTTTCTCCTTCCATAATGCTTTCACAGACTGATAAACATTAGCAATGATTTCCAATAGTTTCACTAGACAACAAATTTTTAAAAGGTTTTGCTTCCTGAAAAACATTTGGTGGCTATGATAAACCCCTTCAAAATGAACACAGATATAATTTCAGAATGTATGAGGTAGGAATCTTGAGAAATATGAAATTAACTTATAGTGTATTTAATAGCATAATGTTTTCAACATGAAGCATAGGTTCAATAGGGCTAAAAGTGGTTCTGATGCACCTCACTGCAGTGTCCAATAATAGCCAGCACTGATGGATTCCAGTTGCCCTAATTCCATTTTTCTTTTGTAGGAATGTCTTGGTGAAAACTTTCACAATGTTTATTACAGTGTGCACCTAGATTTTCAGGGGGGAAAGTCCACGTGTGAATGCAGAAAATACATCTTCAATAACATGTTGCACTTTATGGCCTTCTGTGCTGTAAGAAGTTTGTCAACCAGTTGTGGTTGTTGTTATTTGGTGTTCTATAGTTGCCAAGAAAATTTTCAACAACGTTCTTGAATGCTTAGAACTTTTGAGCTCTCCACAATATTCCAGTTGTACTTGTTGTACTGGATGTTTTTGTATGTTTCTTTCCTGTGTGCAGTATAGCCAACAGGTACTGTACGTTGCCATTGTATAAAACAGAAGATTTCCATAAAATGGTACATAGGTTACATTCCTGCTTATTTTCATGATTAGCAGCGAAAAATCTATAAGATACATTCAAAAGTATTCAGGAAGCAAAATTTTTGTTGTGCAGCTGTCAAAGATGGCTGAAAGCTTACAATAATTAAATGCACCCAGCAGTCAGCAAATGATGAACAACTGAAAAAGTGATATAAGAGCAATAGGGAAAATGAGAAATAACACTATGAAGTTTAAAAATTTATGAAACTGTACAAAAGAAACTAAAGTGGAATGACACAAATTCCAATTATTCATCATGTGAGCGCTAGCTAATTATCCTATCTTGGACTTATTTGGCAGAGATAAAGACTAGAAACAATTTTTTATATATATTTCATAATAAAACTAAAAATTTCCCTCTCCTCTTTTTCTTTCTCTTCGTTTTTAAGCAAAGCATTGTACAGAATGATTTCCAAATCAGAATTGTAGAAATAAAAATATAAGAATGGCAAATTTAATCTTTTTAGTGAGGCCATGTGGTATGGACCAAGAATTGTTTAAGTAGTTACTGCTACTATTTCAACAATAAAGTTTTTCTATACATTTCTAAAATTATTTTACTTTTTTTCCTCTCAACCTTTTGAGTTTGATCACTTTTTTTTTAGCTCTCTATCCTAAATTAAAGACAGATAGCTTACCTTGGGCCAGTCACTTTCTCTCAGGCCAATTCACCTAACAGGACTGTTGTTTTGGGGAAAATAGGAGGAGGAATGTGTGGTGGATTTGTGCTGCTTTGAGATATTTGTAAAAGTAATAAAGGCGGGAAAAAGTAATTAAGGAAGGAAAGAAGGAAAGAAGGAAGGAAGGAAGGAAGGAAGGAAGGAAGGAAGGAAGGAAGGAAGGAAGGTTGCTGCCACATGTCACATTGCTGCTATAATTGTATTTGGGGTACTTACTTCAAATAGCTTATCTATTTGCATGTATAGATGTGTCTGATTTGAAGGTTGGATACTTATTACCACTGGAAACATGTAGATTCCAAAATGAAGCTGTGCAGAGCATGGTTTAGAGCAGTGTTCCCCAATTTGGCAACTTTAAAAAGAGTAGACTTCAACTCCCAGAACTCTGGCTGGGAAATTCTAGGCATTAAAAGCCACACATAAGTTCCAAGGTTGAGAAAGGATGGCTGGTTGAAAGAAACTCTAGCTCCAATGCAAATGCATTCAAATGCAACAGAAACAAATGTACATTATGTCCCTTTGATGTTGTGCAATGGGAAACAACTTTTTTTCTGCCCTCCTAATGCCTCAGCCATCTTGGCATTAGAATTATTTGAGCGCTCCATCATTGGATAGTCCACTTTGGGATACTTCTGCCCCAGGGATGGTTCTAAATTTTTTTACTACCGGTTCTGTGGGCTGACTTATTTTGTGGGTGTGGCTTGATGGTCATGTGACAGTGGGTGTGGCTTGATGGTCATGTGACTGGGTAGGTGTGGCCAACTCAATGTCACTCATGTCAAGGAGTACCTTGCCTGGCTCCTCCCCTCCCAGCCATTCCTTGTCACACCCAGCCTCAACATATCTATAGTTCTGCAAAAATGTTGTTCACCTTTTTTCAACTTTATTATTTACATACTATAGATCGGGGTCTCCAAACTTGGGCACTTTAAGACTTGTGGACTTCAACTCCCAGAATTCCTCAGCCTTTGCTGTTTTAAAGTCTTAAAGTGGCCAAGGTTAGAGACCTCTGCTATAGATGCACTTTCATGGACCACTGAAAGGAAGAAATGGCTCACATGCTTTGCCCAAGAATGTGATAGGCAATGGATTTTAAGGGGCTGCTAGAAAGAAGGGAGGGCAAAGTATTTTCCAAAGCACCAGAAGGCAAAACAAGAAGCAATGGATGGAAACTCAACAAAGAGAGAAGCAACCTAAAACTAAGGACAAACTTCCTGACAGTGTGAACCTATATAGGTTTCAGTCATAATTTCACATATAAAATAGCCATTCATGTAATACAACCTGCATATTGTTCAAAACAGTCATTAGTATTATGGCTGATGTTTGACAGCAAGCCTAAAATCCCCATTCCCTCCCCATTCCAGGGGAAGGTTACTTCAAAATCCCCATTTCCTCCCCACTCCAGGGGAAGGTTACTTCAAAATCCCCATTCCTTCTAATCTGTTCTGGGAAGGAATCAAACTCCCCCCTCTTCATTTCCCAAATAAAATATTACTAGATAATTAAGAAATAATTAAGCTGTTAACAAGGAATCTGCCTGGAATTCCACATTCCTGCCAGCTGCATAAAGGAAACTTTGTAAGCAGAAAACAGCTACCGGTGCTTAGAGGTGGAAGCCGGAAGTTCGACTCCATTTACAAGCAGGCAGAAAACTCATTCAAGACAGGATACTTCACAATGGAAATTTCCCAAACCTTTTTAGAAACACAAAGCCCATGTTGCACAAACCCCAAAACTTCAAAAACTTTGAACCATATAAGAATTCCTCCACTTATCCAATTTGTTGTTCAGCTGACCTAGAAACGAGCTTCCAGCTCTGTCAATTTAAAGCGACAGCATTTCCACCTCCCCTTCTTCTTTGCCAAGCGATCTCCTGGCTGAGAAGCGAGTCCTGATTTTTTCATTGTAGCCGATCAGTTGGGAGGCTTCTTGGCTTCTCAATTTAAAGCGACAGTGTCTTGCATTTTTTTTCTCTTCTTTGTCAAGTGAGCCCTGAGTTTTTTCCTTCCAGCCAATCAGCTGGGAGTCGGGAGGCAGCAATAGATTGTGGGCGGGGCCAGGCAGAATTTTTACTACCGGTTCTCCGAACTACTCAAAATGTTTACTACCGGTTCTTGCAAACTAGGGAGAACCGGTAGCAACCCACCACTGTTCTGCCCAACTCTTAAGAAATAAATGGAAACGTACAATTGCAGTCTTCAGAGAATCATATATCATAAGGATTATAAGGCAGTTATATTTCATGAGCTAATAGCCCAGTTCTTATTGATTACATTGATTTAATACATTTATTGCACTTAAGCATAGCAATCATGTCTTCTGCATTCATGTACAACTTGATTACACTGGCATATTTGGAATGTACCTTTTTTATCATCACATCTGTTTAATCATGCTAATGGTCCATCTGCTTTTCTTGTGTGATGATGATTCTGTGAAGACAAAAGCAAATTCTTAATGATTAGCAACCCATTTATTTCCTTCGTCAAGCGCTTGGTCCATAGTTCATACTTTTTAAGTCTTGTGAGGAAATTTCTTATATATTGTATTCTTTATTTTCAGAGAAGGATATATTCAATTTTTCAGAAGTTCGGGTTTCACTTTTGAGGTCTCGTAGAATAATATGTGCTTGTCTTCAGATATTGTTTCGGAATTGGCTACAAATAGTTTTCAAAACAAACATTTCTACAAAATGTTTGTTGCTTGCTATCACAAATGTGCAACATTAAAGAACTCATTTTGTTGTTATTGAAGAACCTATGTTTGTTGGCACTCTGAATTTCTTGGAGAAATGAGCTATTCTCTATGTGAATCAGCAAGGATTTTGCAAGAGAACATCTCCTTCTATAGACAATTGCGCTTAAATGATTCCTTCTCTGAGGATAACCCCTCTTTGAAAAGCCTGCAAGAATGGATTGTCTACCCTCCATATTTCAAACTGAAGATGTTTTTGATCCCACCAATAATTTGTCTCCTTGCAGCCGTCCTGGTCATTCCTTTCATCTTATTTGTGATTTTTTCTCATGTCAACATACGTCAGGAAACAAGGTACCTTTTGTTGGGCAATGCTTTGGTTAGTGATTTGATGTATTTGCTGCTCTACACTCTGTCTGCGGTTTTCAGTATGTCTACCTTCAGCCTCTCAAAAAATGGTTGTGTCATGCTATTGTTTTTTCTAGCAATGACTTACTGTGGAGGCTTATTAACATCTGCAGCGATGGTGCTGGACACTTATTTGGCCATATTGTGGCCTTTGCATTATATTTCCATTCTGCCTTATTCCCGAGCAAAAAAACTGATTCTGTTCCTATGGATCTGCTCTGGGATTTTCCCTGGAATTGTTTTCCTAATACTACACATCACTCAAGACTCTGGGGAATGTCCGATAGAAAACTGTTCTGTTCCAATAATACTAGCGATGACTTTACAAGGAAACAATGCCATGAAATTCTGCTACATACTCTCCGTGTCTGCCCTTTTTATCTGTCTGAGCCTCATTCTTTGTGGTTACATGGTCTTGTATTTTAAAACAAAGCGATCAGGAATATGGAGAAGCATTTTCTCCAGAGCCAGTGTGACATTCCTAATGCATCACATTATCCTATTCTTTCATTTCTCTCCTCTTCTGGCTGTTGTAGTGGAGTCACTCCTTTATGCCAATGCTGTAACTGGGCCACAGACAGGAATTTGGGTATTTATGATAGTTTGTAATGTCCTGATTACGTTGCCCAAGGCTTTGTTACCTTATCTGTGTGGGCTTCGATACAGAGAGATATCATCATCCCTCAAGTTCTGCATCAAATGGAAACGTTCTACAGTAGTAGCTCCTACTACATTTACTTGAGCAAAAACAGGGGCATTAGAGTAACTGTGACCTAAAGTTGTGTTATGCATCCCATAAACTGAAATTATTCATTATTGTTTGTATTTTTTCCTAATTTGTTCCTAATAGCAACATAATGCTATTATACTAGACAATATTAAGGCTAATAATTTTATTGCTATGGTTGAAATGTTCTGATGCATGGGTTTACTCTTCAAGTACGAAAATTGGGACCTAAATCTGCTAAAATGTCAACCATACCAACTTCATTCTCAGAGTGAATGTTTATACATTTGACTTTATAAGTTCCAGAGTATGAATCTTTCACTAAAAGAGGGCTCAGCGCTAATGTTTTGTACCAGCCAGTTTTGTACCATTCTTTTCTTCCCTGGGAAAGAAATCCCCTTCCATTGCAATGTTTTTGAGTTTCTTTATTGTTGAAGGTGGTAGAGGCTGGTAATAGCTGATCCTTTTGTTTTATGCTATTATTCTTTCTATTTTGCTGGCTGGGGAAAAAAAACTGCTTAGTAAAAGCACTTCCCTTATGACCTGTTCCTCTAGGATTTCATGGAAGTATAGGAAGCCAGACCATTGGAGAAGTGAAAAATAGGAATTAACATCTACTCCTTTAACTAAGTATGCTTAGGAACACCATGGTTGACCAATGATGATTTCTATAAAGTTCTCTTCTTTTATAGAAAATCTTGAAGTAATTCAATAAGAATTGAACAAATGCAGGATAATATTTCTAAAATATTTTCTATATTTTATATGTCCGATTTCTTTTTATATACATATATGGGAAAAGATAGAATAAGATTGAGATTTGTCTATCTCAGTCTTATTCAGGAATCCATGTTAATGATTTCCACAATGTGTTGTTCTTTCCAGTTTCTCTTTAGTCACGTTCCACTTTAGGGAACAGAGAATTTATTAATCCAGTCCGTCACATTAACTCAGCCAGCAACAGAGTCTGGACTGAGGTTGTTCCCCTTTCTCGAAATCCTAGTTCCTCCCAGCAATGTGGGTTATGACTACAGATGTTTTATGGTTGAAGATGGGGAAAGACACATTTGCTCCATACTATTCCAGTTCAGGAGATGAAGGTTAAAAACTAAGACAACTGGAAGCATCATCAGGTTGGAAAAGCCAATCATCTAATCATCTCTGCTATGAAAGAGGAAGAACTCTAGAATACAAGCCTTTCTGATGTGATTATTGATTTGAGCCACTCATCAGTAGCTCAAATCAATAATGAAACTGTATGGGAAAGAAAATAAACATTTAACAGTACATCCTGTTATCCTTTATGAGACAACTGTGTTTCCTCAGCAACATTTTGAGACATTTTCTACCCAGGAGTGCATCAATAATGTTCTGTTGCTAGAGAAAAGTAGGTTGCTAGCCAAATCTACTATGTACATATGGCTATAAACCAAATCCTGTCAGGCACATGTATTGGAAAGACCTTTCCCCCTGACAAGGTACTTGCTGTTATGCTAACAACAGATTTAAAAGACATCCTTGAAATGAAGAAAGTGGCTAAGCAATATATTTTAACACAGTCCTCAACACTTATTTGGTAATATTCATACAGTTTGAGCTTTTCAATAATCCTATCTTTCACTTACTTAATATATTATACCACATTTTTAAACCAACGAATCTCCTCCCTCAATGACACCTCTAGCGCAAAGAGAATGAAAACACAGGCAAATCTCTTGAATGGGACACAGAGTTAGAGTTTTCTGCATCTCTTTGGTGCTATCTACTTGTGATCCAGGTATTAGCAGCCAATATGTTATTCTCTCTTGCTTTGTACCTTAACTGAGCAGGAAGGAAGGGAGAAACAGAGTAGCCTGAAACAATACATCTGCCAGTACCTCTAAAGCCCTTCCTAAAGTTCCTGCTGCTGTTACTGAGCCAACCAGGAGCAGCAACCAAGGAGACGTGGCAACAATGGTATTAGCTCACCTTCCCTTCATCTCTCTGCATTACTCAGGTTTCTACTGGAGTTCTTCCCTCGAGAATATTTTTCATTTCAGAAGTTCCTGTGTCTCTGGGACTTCTGAACAGCCAGTTAGAAAAGATCTATGGAAGATTGGTTTGGACATGGCCTCTGCAGTGAGACTATTATATGCACAAAGATGGGAAAATATTGAAATACCCACAATAGAGAAATGGATTATGAAAATGATGGAAAGTGTGGAAATAACAAAACAGACTTGTTTGATTGAGAATATGACAAGTACTTTTATTAAAGACTAGAAACCTCTTATGGACTTTTTGCTGAAAATGGAAAAAAATAAACTGGTGGTTTATGGATTTGCTGATTAAAAAGAGTTGGTTTTTAAAAGGACACTATGATTAACGTCAAAAGAGGGACTAGAGATAATAAATTTGTAACTGTTCTGAAGAAAATAGGAAGTCATATGTATACTGTACTACATTTCACACTTTTCCTTTTTTAATCCTACTTTATATCATTTCATGTATACCTTTTACTTCTGTAAAAATCTTTAATAAAAATTATATATATACAAAAAAGAAGTTCCAATGTCTCCCCCTTCCTTAATTGGGGTAGCACAGAGGGGGTTTTTTTTCCTGATTTATTTCTTAAGACAATTGTGTACAGTGGAGGTATCTGGCAAGAAGCCAGACCTCAAAAAGTGATGGGGTAGGGATTCTTCCTAAAAATAGTTCTGCAGAGCACTTGTAGAATCTTTTGGAACAATTAAGTTGATTCTTAAAGAGGGGCTGAGTTGGTTGAAGCTTCTAGAGAGAAAAAAAAGGAAACATCTGAAGTGGTGAAGACTAGCAGGCATTGTTCAGTAGTCTTTAGTTGGTCAGGAACATCCATATCAGAATGGAGGTCCATGATCCAGGTTTTTACAACTGACCCCTGTCAAGCTAATTAGATTGGATTTAAGAAAATCAATTCTATAAAGCGATTTTCTCCATTTCCCCATCCAACTGTGGATGTTGGGCAAAGAATAAGTGGTTCTTAAGTAAGCTGAAATAACAAGGAATAAATAATGTCCAGAGGAAATTAATAGGTTTTAAAAGAAAAAATTATCATTAAATAACTTGCCCTGCCAATGTTGGTAGGGGTGGAGCTTTTCTCCCTGATAATTCCTTGATTAGGATATTGTTTCTTGCTTGATGGTTTGTTTTTGAAACAAAATTGTGCACAAATGGTAAACATGTAATTGCTAAAAGGTATAAACTTTAAAATTGAATTGAAAGTGAATTGAAATTTAAAATAGAACAATTTAAGGAATGTGTGATAAAGCAGATTAAAAATTATAATAAACAGATGGAACAAAATGAAAATATGTGCTTGAAAGGACTGAATTCCACTTTGCTATCATCTTAAAAATAATTTTTATAAAATTATGTATCATTGCTTTATAACACCAGAAAATATACCTTTTAGCATGTTTGGTGTTTGTGCAAAAAAATGAGAAAATGTTGGATCTAAATAATACAAGTGATTCAGAAAGTTTTAAAAATTAACATTCAACTGAAATAAAAACTTTTCCTTTTGGAACTGATGAATAAACAGAAAAATAGTCATAGAACACTGTTTTTATACCTATAATGTAGGACTACCGTGTTTCCCCGAAAATAAAACTTCCCTGGATAATAAGCCGAAACAGGATTTTGAGCGCATGTGCTAAAATAAGCCTTCCCCGAAAATAAGCCCTCCGACCCATCACAACCCATGGAAAACATTCCTCCAGGCCTTCCTGTCCTCCACCATCCTCTGGAGTCCATTTAAGCTCATGCCTACTGCTTCAATGACTCCATCCAGCCACCTCATTCTCTGTCATCACCTTCTTTTGCTCTCAATCTTTCCCAGCATTAGGCTCTTCTCCAGTGATTCCTTCCTTCTCATTAAGTGGCCAAAGTATTTGAGTTTCATCTTCAGGATCTGGCCTTCTAAAGAGCAGTCAGGGTTGATCTCCACTAGCACTGACTGGTTTGGTTGTCTTGCAATCCAAGGGACTCGCAGGAGTCTTCTCCAGCACCAGAGTTCAAAGGCCTCAATTCTTTGGCGCTCAGCCTTTCTTATGGTCCAACTTTCACAGCCATACATTGCAACTGGGAAAACCATAGCCTTGACTATATGCACTTTTGTTGGCAGGGTGATGTCTCTGCTTTTTAGTACGCTGTCTAGATTTGCCATAGCTTTCCTCCCCAGGATCAAGCGTCTTTTAATTCCTTGGCTGCAGTCCCCATCTGCGGTGATCTTGGAGCCCAGGAAAATAAAATCTGTCACTACCTCCATTTCTTCCCCATCTATATGCCAGGAATTGAGAGGGCCGGATGCCATGATCTTAGTTTTCTTAATGTTGCGTTTCAAGCCAACTTTTTCACTCTCCTCCTTCATCCGCATCAAGAGGCTTTTTAGTTCCTCTTCACTTTCTGCCATTAGAGTGTATCATCTGCATATCTGAGGTTGTTGATATTTCTCCTGGCAATCTTAATTCCAACTTTTGATTCATCTAGCCCCGCCTTTCTCATGATGTGCTCTGCATATAAGTTAAATAGGCAGGGTGACAGTATATAGCCTTGCCAGACTCCTTTCCCAATTCCACTTTATCTCTTTTTTCTTTCTTTTCTGTGTTTCTGTTACTCTTTTCTTTTTGCATGATTAGTTTTTTCTTTTTTTCTTTTTTTACTTTTAATTTGTATTGTTCTTGTGTTTAAAAATTTTAATACTTTTAAATTTTAACCGCCCTGAGTCCTTCGGGAGAAGGGCGGTATATAAATCAAAACAATAAATAAATAAATAAATAAATAAATAAATAATAAAATTGTATATTTTTAAAAAATGCCATTATCTCTGACAAAATATAAGTTGGACAAAAAAGAAAAGGGACCCTAATGTTGAGAGACAAAAAGAGAGCTCTTGCATAATGTTGAGCCATGCTATTTAGCATAATTTTGTTGAAATTGTAATATATTTCTTGGAAATGATGTTGCAATAGCATTTTTTTTGTTGTTATTATTCAAGGGATTGTTTTGTAAGTTTCTTCCTGGAAAGCAAAATTTGACCTAAAATAGTATAAAAGTGCCACCTATTGGGCTTCATGTGAACATGCAGAAAGAAAATGGTCTTGTATGTGAAGACATAAAGAGCAGCAGACATAAACAATTCATCAGTTCATTTTTTGGGGAGCATGAGAGAGAGATTGGAGAGAGAGAGAGATAAGATCCTATCCTGCTTATAATACCAATAAATAAAAATAAGGTTTCATTAATCCAGGTAAATGGAATAAAGATCACAAGCTTAGGTAAATGGAATAAAGATCACAAGCTTTCCGTAGAAATTGCAAATGAAAAGTGTTTGTGATGAATGGGAAGGAAACTTTGACAGTGCAGAATGTACTTTATGGTATTTCTGCATATATATATATATATTTAAGATTTATCGTTGTCTTTCTCTGATACTGGCTCAAGCAAACCATTGGCAAGGGGGAAATGGTACTAGATTAAAAGGATCCTTTTATATTGCAGCAACTTTTAATTTGATTTATTTTATTTCATTTCTATACTTTTCTTACTTCCAGGAAAGCCCAGATCAATTTACAAGATAAGAATAAAAAATAAAAAAATAAAATCTTAACTTAAACCATCACAATAAAAACAACTGTGTTTAAAAGCAATAAATATTAATATTAGAATAAAATACAATGCAGAGTTCTCCCGAGGCAGACATCCCATGGGATAGGACTGGCTGTTCAATTTCTAGGAAAGCTATAGTTTCGCAAAGAAACTATACTATTCCAGTGGCAACTTGGTAATCTATAACAAGAATATCCCAGGAAGCCCACTTATACTTGAGTAATGGAAAAACATGTTGTCTGGAACTGCCCTTAATATTTGGGGGGAGGAGGGGGGGTGTTATCATGGGTTGCTCCAGATGGGGTTATGATGTAAACCAGTGAGGCCATATCATGCCTATCATAAATTGGCAAGGCTTTATCACTGCCCCTTTTCATTTATTATTTCTGTTCCTCTGTCCTTTGATCTTCTAATGAAGAAGCAAGTATGTTTATTTAATTTGTTTGAATCTTTAAAAGATATTTAAATTTTAGGCTTTTACCAAATGACAGGAACATCTTAAAATGGCAAATGTTAACTTCAAATTATTTGTAATATTATTATCACATCTTTCAGCAAAAAAAAAATTGTGTTGTTGACAAAAGAACAATTAAAACAAATATCCGAAGTTGGGAATCACAACTCTTAGACTTCAGCTTTGTCCTCTAGAAGGGCATTCCAGGTAAATTTCACATGGTTTGTTTGTTTGTTTGTTTGTTTTAGTTATGTTTATTCTAATCAAAAGAGATTCCACCATTTACAATAGATTCATAAAAATATAATAAAACATTTGTAGTATAAGTACAAAAATAAACCAACTCCCAATCAGTTACATCAATTCAGGTTCTTCTCTGAAATAACTTGATTTTTAGTAAATTACAAAAAGCGAACCATGTAGAGGCCGACTGAATTTCTGGAAGGAGAGTGTTCCCATGAACAGATACAGCAACAGAAAAATAGTACCAATTTCCCCTACTTCCCTTTTCATATGGAAGTTGCCTATAAGCAGATTCTGCTGGGAAACATAAGTCAGGCTGTTGAAACTAGCTAGCCAAAGTAGTCCTGCAAACTTGCTGTGAGAAGAGCTTGGCATCAGAAGTGGGTACTTCATCACTGGAGGTTTTTTTTAAAAGATTGTCTAAAATGATATAGGGTCTTCTGCTTAAGCAGGGGGTTGGAGTAGAAGATCTCTAGAGTACATTCCAGTTCTATTCTAATTGGTTGGTTGGTTGGTTGGTTGGTTGGTTGGTAGGTTGGTTGAAATATCCCCCTACTAAGCTGCCTAGGGCTTTAAAAGTCAAAAACAGCATTTGAAGTGCACTGGTAGGAAGACAGTGCAGGGCCTGGGGTACAAGAGTAATGGTTTGTAATGGCACTTTGGTTGACACCTTGTGTCGGTTACCTATGTAAAAGGAGTACCAGGCAATTAATTTATTAGCTATTCTTTTGGGGAGATTCTAGGAGGTATAGGCCACTGATATACGCACATACCAGTGGTGGGTTGCTACCAGTTTGTCCTAGATCGGGTAAACTGGTAGCAGCAGCGGGACGCTCCACCCACCTGCCTGGATGCTTCTGCGCATGCACAGAAGTGTCACGAGTGCACACGCATGAGCAAACCGATAGCAAACTAAATTGAAATCCACTACTGGCGCATACATATAAAAGCAGGCTCTATATCAAAGTGTGAGAGAATCTGAACTGGAGTTAGCAACCCTAGGTAACAAGTAGGGAAACTGGGCATCGTATAAGACTTTTGCCTGCATTTATTTGTTTGTTGCTATCTATAGTGTATTGGTGGAGGACAGGGGGATCATCCAGGTTATCTTTCTTTGTAATAAATGTAATATGTGGCCTTCATATATGCTTTTCACTAATGTTATGTTAGTAGAAAGTTCTGAGTACAAATGTAGGCCAGGTCCTCCATAGGACACACAGGGCAAGTTACTTGGAGGAGAGGCAGAGTTTATTTCAACAGCACAATGTGCAGAACAGCACTTAGTCAGTTCAGCCCAAGTGTCAATATCGGCAGAAAAACTTAAGAGGTACTTTGTTTCATAACCTGGGGTTTACTGTGGTCAGATATAGCCATACCTAGTGGGTGGTGTGGGTGGCAAAGGTGACACAGAATATGGAAGTCAGTTTCTTCCCACAATTACATTGAGCTATTTCTCCAAATTTGTGTTTTTTGTTTTCATATTGTTACGTTTGGTCTGCTGCGATTTACTGGACTTTTAGCAGGTAGTTTCACAAATTAATTACCATCCATGTCTAGCCATCCCCCATTTTATCTTCTAAGAATTCCTGTTGGGACTAATTTGCAGCATACCAGCTTTTCTCTTTTTCCTTCATGTTCATCTATGAGTGCATCGGTGCCTAGAGGCATCAGGCTGCCCTCATATCTCTTTTTATATGCAATGTTTCCCTTTGCACATATTACTCTGTAGAGCACATTATTTTTAAGCCAGAGAAGTGCACTGCAAAATCAGAGATATGTGCTAACTGAAGGATAGTAGTACTGTGGTTCACGTATCACTTTGGGGAGTACAAATGTATTCATACCACGATGCATATGTCTTTCCCATACCTAATCATTATATTGACAAGTTAGCATGTATAAAAGGAAACAGAGAAAATACGCTACACCAGCATGATTGTTCCATCCCAATAATCTCTTTATAACTTTTGGGAAAATGAGGTATTTCACGAGCATGTATTCTTCATTTATCTTGAATCTTCCTTCAAAGTTAAACTGATATTGCACCAGGCACTACCTTACGGATGTATGTATATGATTTCCTCAGAGTGACACTTCCATGATGCGAGACCCCACGAGGGAGGATGCACTCCTCTGTCAATTTCTGGGTCTCAGCATCCCAACATAGCACTGTGGCGATGACATCATTCTTCTCATCCCGTCCTCCAGTAATGAACAGTTTGTCGTTGCAAGGAGCAATCCCACAACTAGCACATTCATGGTTTAACTGAGTCACAAGGCACCATATATCTTTGAGTGGGTTGTAAGAATAGACTGCTTTCATTGCCCCACCTGGAAAGGGAAGATGGAAAATTATTCTTTTCAAGAAGTGACTGGTTTCTTCAATGCATAAAGTGAAACCTCAATTTAACAGACTCCCGTTAATCGATTTTGAATACAAGAGGCCAAACTTGCCGAGAAGACAAAAGCCAGGAATCTTGTCTCAAATATCCTTTCTAAGGAGGTAGATGAGACAAAACAAATCATCATTAAATCAAAGAAAAAATGTTACCTGAAGCAAAGACTTGTAAATCAACAAGCAAATGTAGCTGCTGGTCTTGTGAATTAACAAAGCAAGGATCTGGTGGGATAAAAGAGGTCCTGAAGCCCTCCAACTTTCCTGAATCAAGACATGGGGCTTGAATCCCTCTAACTGCCTGGTATCTTAGGGCAGTGTGTGTGTGTGTGTGTGTGTGTGTGTAAGAGAGAGAGAGAGAGAGAGAGAGAGAGAGAGAGACAGACAGACAGACAGACAGAGACAGAGAACAAATGTACATAATAATCATTGGGCCTCTATGTATTCCTAAAATATTGATATGCTTCAATGTTCTATTGAAACTGATTTGTGTGTTTGTTCCTAAATATTTCCTGGCTATTGATGACCAGGGATGTGTGTCTTGTCTTCTCTATCCACACTGATATGGAAAATCCAGGCAGAAAACAAGAGGGACTTATAAGATCAATGTATCTCAACAGACTGTAAGTGAGTGACCATAAGCCCACAGGTAATACTACACCAGGGTTTATGATTACAGTGCACATTAGCTCCAGGATGTCTATTGCTTAACTCCCTACCTACATCCTGGTCTAAGACGAAATACAAAATTTCCTTATCATATTTTGTGCAAGATATTTAACCACTGAGAATTGTTTGGATTTGTTCTATTCAAATCAGCTAAATGGACAGCTAGTATCAAAAACATCATCAAAAAAGGACAACAAAGAACGTTCTTTCTGCGCCAACTCAGTAAGCTCAAACTGCCCAAGGAGCTGCTGATTCAGTTCTACAGAGGAATTATTGAGTCTGTCATTTACACCTCTATAACTGTCTGTTTCGGTTCTGCAACCCAACAAGACAGACACAGACTTCAGAGGATAATTAGAACTGCAGAAAAAATAATTGCTACCAACCTGCCTTCCATTGAGGACCTGTATACTGCACGAATCAAGAAGAGGGCCGTGAAAATATTTACAGATCCCTCACATCCAGGACATAAACTGTTTCAACTCCTATCCTCAAAACGACACTATAGAGCACTGCACAACAGAACAACTAGACACAAGAACAGTTTTTTCCCGAAGGCCATCACTCTACTAAACAAGTAATTCCCTCAACACTGTCAAACTATTTACTAAATCTGCACTACTATTAATCTTCTCATAGTTCCCATCACCAATCTTTTTCCACTTATGACTGTATGACTGTAACTTTGTTGCTGGCAATCCTTATGATTTATATTGATATATTGACCATCAATTGTGTTGTAAATGTTGTACCTTAATGAACATATCTTTTCTTTTATGTAGACTGAAAGCATATGCACCAAGACAAATTCCTTGTGTGTCCAATCACACTTGGCCAATAAAAAAAAATTCTATTCTATTCTATCAAAATGATATCTGGAAGTATATTAAACACACAACTTTTTTGGCATATCCTACTAGACTGTACATCAATTATGTCAATACAATACAATTTATTATTATAGTTCTAGACCAGAACAAATAAAAGCACTCAGCACTTAAGAATTCTAGTATAAAATAATAAATAATAACTAAAACCTATAATAAAATCCAGTGTCTTTTATACATGGTCCGACTATACAATAGTTGCAATCGCTAAACTGTGTGGCTCATTGTGGGTTCAACGCTAGAAGGGAAATGACTAAGCAGTGCAAAGGGTTAGTCACAATTGTTATATACATCGCTATGGTGGAGAAGACAGATATTTGCGACGAATCCCCAGTGCTGCTGCACAGAATCTGGCCACCTATGCTGTAGTTATGGCCTGTTCATCTTTAAGCAGCCACTGAAGATAGGTAGTGTTAGAACGGCCAGGATACTTAACCATCAGAATATGTTTTTTCCTAATCTCTGTATAAAAGGAACATCTAAGGAGCATGTGACCCACAGTCTCCACCTCTCCTGAGCCTCAGGAACAGAGTCTTTCTGTGAATGGTATCCTTTTATACTTGCCATACAGAACGGCTGATGGAAGTGCTTGGCACCATGCAAGTGCAAATACTTCCTGATGGTTTGCTGATTCCAACTGACTAAGATAGCTGGCAGGAGCAACAACACATCTAATGGCATCTGAAGCCAGAAACAGCAGAACTTTCCCTAAATCTGCCTGCCTCTCGATGTCCTCCACCCTTTGCTGCAAGGTTTGTCTTGCTAGATTATAGTCCAACTTGAGTATTAAAGTTGGGGAGAAACCTAATTTGGCAAGGTTGGACTCAACAGCCTTGATCCATGATGAATAGAATTTGTCTTGGAAGATTAACGGAGCAAGACCTTGCAGAAAGAAGTTAAGCTTTAGACAGAGATTTAAGGATGCTATTCAGATTCTTGCTTCGTCTTTTATCAATCCTGTCTCCAGGCGCAGAAGTACATTTGAGATACAATGTGGCATCTGGAGAATTGATCTAATGAATTTGAATTGAACTATTTCTAATGACCTAAAACATGAAGCTGACGGTCCGAGCAAGGTCCCATAAAGAAGCTGTGCTAGCGACTTAGCCACAAAAAGCTTAATAGCAGCAGGGACATAATATCCTTCCTTTGTACGGAAAAAATTGAAGAAGCCTGTGGTCAATTGAGGCATAGCTTAATCCTGGTAACTGTATCAAAGGCTGCCTTGAGATCTATAAAATCGGTGTATAATAATACAGGTCTATTTGAGATGCATTTTTCAATCAGGAGATGAAAAACTAAGCACTGATCGGTGGTGACTCTCCCCTCTCTAAACCCCATCAATTATGTCCTTGTCTGTGACTTAGTGAAAATGTGTATGAAATTATTGTCAAAGAATCTTGGTTTGTAAATATGAAATGAGAGGAGACATATATATGTCACAGACTCACTGAAAAGAAAGCAAAATATTCTATTTCCTTACATTCAAAAGTTCATCTAAAACATTGCATTTTTGTACGTATGTAAACACGCACACACACATACACATTCACTCATGCTGTACATTTACCATAATACATATATAAGCAAGCATCATACTGTTACATTACTTTTAAATGATTTCAGTAATACCAATATGTTCATTCTCCTATAAGAGAACCTACTAATAATCAATACTCTAATTAATACCATAATGTATCATTAGTACTAACTTTACTATTGTACATTAGCTAACACTAAATGTACTCTATATCTCTAGAAGTATCTGCATGATCTAATTAAAAAGAGTATCACAAGTCTGCAGTTTGCAATAAACGATAATAAATATAACTATAAAAAGAGTTCCGAGTTAAAGAAAATATGCAAAATTATTAAGCTTGTTAAAGCAGATATTAAACCTACCCACAACATAGATGTGGTCATGAAAAGTTGTAGCATTGATACATTTTGCTTCAACAGGCATAGGTGTTTTTAAGCACCAGTTGTTTGCTGTTGGATCATAACATTGTGTATTGTCAGTAGCCAACTTTCCGTTGGGTCCTCCTCCAATCACATAGAGTTTCTTTTTGTAACTGGCTGCTCCAAATGAGCTCACGCTGATCATGAGAGGAGTTGCCTTTATTAAAATCAAACAAATAAAATAATTTAGGAATGTGTTAAAAATTAATTTTGATGTTATGTGTCTTATTATATTAGGGAAATGGAATATGCAATTGAAGTCCAAAGTTAAAACATGCTAATTGATTAGGAAGAAGAATATTACAATAATAGAGAAAGAGAATGAAAAATTGGTTCAAAATCTTTGTGGGTCAGAAAAAAAAATGCAAAACTTGCTGCAGTGTTCATGGGATAAGGACTCAAAACTTGGCAACACGATTGTGTTGGGGAAAAATAAGGGAGAGTTATAGATATGAATCTGTGGAATAGAGATTCAAGTCTGTGCTTGCCAATGGAATGACAGAGTGGCTTTGGGCAAATCATCATTTCTGAAACTATTTTTTTCCACAGGAATAAAATAAAGTAATTACCAACAATGTACCAATATCATTATAATAGTTAAAATAACAAGAATTGTTATTTTTCAGCAGAGTTAGTCTAATTCCAGAAGAGTAAATTATATTGCAAAGCATAAGAAGTAAATAAATGTGCACAGGAGGAATCTAACATAGAAATCTAGAAAATATTTCTTACATACACTTGAAATACCATTTTGAAAAGAAAGAACAGAAAGTTTTTGCTCATAAATGGAAAATGAGTTTCTTAGGAAACATGTAGCTAAATGTATACGTGTTTGTTTTAATTTAGACCCATGAAAATTGGCACATGAAGTAAAATACATGCATCTATTTTTGCATTCTCGGTTTTGTGAATTCATACTAATGTAAAAGTGGGAAACAGGAATTGAGAGTAATGGTACAACATTACAACACTGTCTATGAGCAGTGCTTTGCTCAGACTTGTGCACCCTCTGTGTAGGCTGCATCTAAAAACAGTCTGGGATTTCTGATCTGCTTTGAAGATCTTCACCTGCAACAGCTGCTACATGGGGCGTGAAAAACAGATGTGCTAAGTTCTGTATGTCTCTCTTGTCTAATCTACATTCATACTCCACAGCTAATAATGGAGGACAAAATAAATGTTGCTTTAACACTCAGTGCATCTGCTGGCTAGATCTACACTATATTATAGATGCAGACTTTAAAAAAACATTTCTGGTGTCGTGTGTGAAAACACTATATGTCTGTTTACTTATATTAAATAGCATTATGTTATTTTGTTATTTTGGTCCTGTTTTCTGTTTCACTAATACTGAAAGTACATCTGTACTTTACCTCAGACCAACAGTTGTGAAAGGAATCATAAATCTCCACACTGTTAAGTCTTTGTACACCATCAAAACCACCAAGCACATATACTTTGCCACCCAAAACAGCCATTTTGTGCCTCCATCTTCCAACATTTAAATATTCAATTTGGATCCATTTGTTGATGGATGAATTATACTTCCAGACTTCATGCTGTGTTTCTTTTCCTCCTGCAGCAAATAAAAATCAAATTCCACTTTTTTCCAAGATTCAGGACATATTCTCAATAACAGTTTTTATTCACATGCTCATTGACCATTATGCTGTTGTCTGTTTTTCTTGTTTAATAAAATTTTAGTCCTCATTGCTTAAGAGATAAAAGAACTAATGTCTGACACTTTTTTTATTCATAGAATTTAAATACATCTTTATGTTTTAATTGGAATTAAACAATAACATGTTTGAAAAACAGAAGTCTTTTTATTTAGTTAGTTCGTTAGATTTATACCTTACCATTTCTTCAAGAGCCCAAGTATATATACAGTACTCAATCACTCAATATTTTTCCACCAAAAAGTATTTTTCCCTTGATTAAATGTGTGATTAAAAGATGTCCAGTAAAAAGTTTGTGGGAGAGAGTGGATTTAAACCTCAGTGCCAGTTTGTCATATTCTTTACAAGCCTGAACTTGGAAATAGACAAACTTTTCAATCCAGGATGCTGTACTGTCCTATATAAATACTTTTCCAACATCCAAAAGATGCAGATGTGACATAGAAGTGACCTCACCAGGGAGGACACAATATTGGTTCCTTCCTTTTGATCTTGGAGAGGATCTGTGAGCTTTAAGATGCTAAATAGATGCATCTATTTTGCACTCAAACTTCACAAAAAATGGGGCTATGCTACAAAATCATAAGTGGCTGATGACCCACAGCTTCTCTATCCATCGTTAGCACCTCAACAATCTACACTGCATAAAAAGCAAAAGATTTGTTTCATGCTATTTATATTTGCACTTATAACTTTATCTATTAATGCTATGTAATGTTTTGGATTTCATTTCCAAAACATTCTTAGGACTAATGAATAGAATAGAATAGAATTTATTGGCCAAGTGTGATTGGACACACAAGGAATTTGTCTTGGTGCATATGCTCTCAGTGTACATAAAAGAAAAGATACCTTCATCAAGGTACAACATTTACAACATAAAAGATGGTCATAGGGTACAATTTAACACTTAATGATACAACACTTAATGATAATCATAGGGTACAAATAAGCAATCAGGAACAATGGGAACCCAAATGTAGCTACTGTGTACTTCAAAATAAAAGTGGCCAGATTAAATACTTGCACATGCTAAAATACATTTTGGAGATCATATTCAGAGCTCTGCACAGCCATGCTATCTTCCTTCCTTCCTTCCTTCCTTCCTTCCTTCCTTCCTTCCTTCCTTCCTTCCATCCTTCCTTCCTTCGGCATAAACATAGTAAAGACAGGGAAGGCAACAGCTATGCCCCATAGACCCAGGTCATCCAATTAGACTCCTTCTTGCTATCCACTCTTCATCTCACATTTTTAATAAACCTGAATAAATGTGAGCTCTGAATAGGAACTATACCAAAGAAGGGAGGGAGGGAGGGAGGGAGGGAGGGAGGGAGGGAGGGAGGGAGGGAGGAAGGAAGGAAGGAAGGAAGGAAGGAAGGAAGGAAGGAAGGAAGGAGAGAGAGATGTCACCAAAGCTGCTGCAACATCCTCCCCAACTGCTTCAAATCATCCTTGCTTCAGCAGCAGGGCCTCTGCAAGGAGCTATATAAGTTATACATTACACAAAGTGCCAGCACACGGGGCACCAAATGATGAGAATGGTGACAGCCCAATGCCTGTTACAGAGCACCAGGTTGTGGGAAGAAACCTATCCAGTTACAACTTCATGCAATTGTGATATAGGAGAATGAAGCACCAGAAAACTGCAGTTGCCATGTGGCATGACTTGACACACTGAAAGCAAAAATATTTACATAAAGGCACCTTACAGGTCAGCAGCACTCCTGTTAAACAGCATGTTTCTTCTGGAAGTAAAGCCTTTGGAATTATGGATGGCTTCCCCAGAGATGCTACCCTAGGGAAGTGGATCAGAGAGTTCACCTTGCATCTGTTTGCTTGTTTACTTGATAGTTCACTATTTAGCTCTGTGACTCTTCTTTTCAGAAAAAAAAAGCAGGGGAGGAAGAGAGAGAACAAACTATTTCATTCCTTACCTGAAATATAGACTTCATTTCCTAATGTAATACAAGCAAATTCCACCCACTTTTTATTCTCACTTTCTAATTCTTGTTCTGTGTTTGGCAGTTTTGCCACTTCCAAACGACTGCGTCTCAAAGGATCAAGGCAAGTTACTTCTGATACAAATTTTTCATCCTTTGTGCAACCGCCTATAATCATAAAAACCTCAGACTGGAATTCATGCATTCTGGGCTTTGTTCTTCCTGAAATCATCTAAAGAAAAACAAAATTAACTATTATTGTTGTTGTTGTTTGTTGTTGTTAAAATCTAGAACCAAAAACTACTTTCCCCACCTACAAATGTGTATTTAGGTCATGGATGCACATGTTTATAGGGACTAGAAGTGACATTTGGTCCTGAGGTCAAATGTGGCAGATATTGGGTGGGTTAATTTACTTACAATTTCCCCTTTAGATTGTATAATAAGTATAATTTGGTAGCAATTTTTGAGGATGCTCAGAGCCCTCAAACCGGTACCATTATTCTAGGCTTTAAACACATCATACATCAAAGAAGTGATAAGGAATTCATTCATAAATATAATTAATAACAGATTTTTCAGGTAGAATTGTAAATAATAACAAAAAATCCTATGAAAAATTAATAACAGATTACTGTCAGCAGTTGCACAATTTTAGGGGGAAATATAAAATTGTGTGGCTACAAAAGTTTACACAAAAATATTTTGGTATTCCAGGAGCTGTGTGTGCTACTGAATATATGAATATATCTCTGATTTAGAACAAAAAAGGTTGTTGAAGGCCATGAAGCCATTATCCATGGAACTAATCAAAGTTGCATTTAGCAGTCAACTTTCTTACCACAGATAAGATCTAGATAATCTTTGTATTGTAGTTCCTTTAATATTATTACATTTTTACTCACCTCATTTCCTGATAGATGGTACATTCTGGCTTCCTGAAGCAGAGGAAAGACATCAGGACATTGTCTGATGAGTGGATCTGCTTCAACAGTGTCTACAAAATACCAAGGATCCAGAAGAGGTAAACGCACACTCTCGAGGATATGTGGGAGAAGTGGGAGCCTGTCCACTGTTTTGTGACGCACCCACTTCATAACTATCTGAAATACTTGAGCTTCTTCAGTGACACAGAGGTCATCACTTTTTAGCATGCCATTTAGAATGTCTGCAGGCAACTCATAGACCTCATCATAATTCACCACTTGTGTAAAATTCTGGACAATATAATTCTCGACTTGCTGCTTCAATGTATCAAGGGAATGAGCATCGGCCAGCCTGAGAATCCCAACACAGTTTTCTGGGTGTAAAGCTTCTTTAAGGAAACTGGAACAAGCTTCTACCATGCGCAAAAACTGAAAGCACAGGAGAAAGATATCATATAGACCTATTTTCTTGTCTTTTTTCACTGCTCTTGAAAAACTCTAAGAACATGAGGAACAACATTGGATGATGTGCAAAATGCCCAAATTCTTATCTTACAATTTCTGCCCATTGTTTCTTGTTAGGTACAGTAGTTCAAGTTTGTGCGTATTTCAGTTATGTAGTAGCAATCCATGACTGAAATCTTTTCTTCTCACTGTTGACTTTGACAATATTTTGATACAGTTCAAGGGGAACAGGATAATCAGCAGCCAGGCAAGTCTTCGCAACCATCTGGAAGCACTGAAGCAGAGTCCTATATCTAAGAATGTAATAAGAGTGTCCTTGGATCAGGCCAAAAGCTTATTCTTTGTAAAGCAATAGCCAGATATATCCTAGAACTTCATAAGTTCTAGTGAACAAGCACTAGAGGACAAGGGTCTTCTTCCACAGTTATTCCCAAATGCAACTGATACAATTATTGTAATAGTACAATAAGATTCTGGGCATACTATATATTACCTCAAAATGGTTACTTGCATATCACTCTGCTAAATAGCAAGATATATGTTGCGCATTCAATGGTAATTGTTACTTTTCATCAAACATTTAATTGTTTATATTAATATTATAATGAATGCTTATGCAAATTAATCTCAGTAAAATACGACAACAGACAAGGTTTTCCAAGAAACGACTATGCTGAAGGTAAATTAAGCTCTACTGATAGTCCTCTGAATTAAAACAAGTGGATCAGCAAATGTTTTGACTCCCAGTTGTTTAATGAGGGCAACAATTATGTTGCTATAAAAGCTACTCTATTGTACTCCTGAAATTAAGAAAGTGGGTGTAATTTATTTTAATTATTTTCCAAATAAAATTTCTGCTGATAACCCTTAGTAACATTACTGAAATGCATATTTATGGGGTTAGAATAAATAATTAATAATCCTACTTACCCAATATTAGTAGTACAATAAGATTAATAATAACATTGTTTGGGATATATGCTTTTATTAATTATCATTAAAATAAGCAATCCAAAAGTAATAATAGTACAGAGGTTAATTTGTTTACATTATACTGAGTTCATAATTTTACACGATCATTTAATACATTGTTGAAGTAATCAAATTATACAAAAAGAAAAAAAATACCGAATGAAGGCTAATATAGATGTCCCAGGATAACGTTGCAGGGTCACCAGGACCAGCATTTTGCCATCTGAGCTGTCGGACTCATGCTGGGCCACATCTCTCCAGCTCTGGAGAGAAGTTCCCAAAAGATGGGTTCCAGCACGAGTCCAAAACCTCAGATGACAAAACATCTGGTCCCTGTGACTGACCAAGATTGGATCCTGAAAAAATGTTACCATATCTGGACCGTGCTGGCAAATAGCAATAGCAATACTGGTAACACTTAGACTTATATACTGCTTCACAGTGGTTTTTACAGCCCTCTCTAAGCTTGTGATGGCGAACCTATGGCACACATGCCAGAAGTGGCACGCAGAGCTATCTCTCCGGGCATGTCAGCTGTCACTCTTACAGGTTGTGGCATGCACATGCGCACCAGCCAGCTGGTCTTCGCACATACAGGAGCACTGGAAACCAAAAGAGCAGCTCCCTGGCACGCATTCGCGCACTGGGGAGCTGCTCTTCCGGTTTCTGGTGCTTCCCCGTGCACGTGTGCATGCTCCCGTTTTGGCAGTTGGTGCCGAAAAGGTTTACCAACACTGTTCTAAGTGGTTTACAGAGTCAGCATATTGCCCCCAACAATCTGGGTCCTCATTTCAAGGCTGAGTCAGCCTTGAGCCTGGTAAGATTCGATCCGCCAAATTGCACACAGCCTGCAGTACTGCATTCTAACCACTGCACCAGCTGCTAAATATCCATTCAGTTACTCTAAAAGCTATCAGCATTGGAATCAGCCTGGTTATAAGGCTGAATTATACAACCATGTCAGGTATAAATGTTGGAAGATAGTATTGGCAGTTTGCCTGGCCATTTCTTAATACCTTCTGCCGAATGTCCTCCACTGAGGTATGTATCACACACTATTTGGTTACCCTCAGATATCAGGAATGATTCTCTTTTCATCCTAATATTATAGTAAGATTAAACTTGTATGCACAGGATGAGTCTAGTGGTGGTTCAAGTGATTTTGAAGTGTTTGATGATGCCTCTCCACATTTCATGCAAGCAAAACTGGTGAGAGGACAGTTATTTTCAGTGGCCCATTAAGGGGAGAGTGGCCCATTAAGGGGAGAGCTGTTCTATCTTCCTACTTCCCCCTCTTTCTCAAGTTGTGCTTCATGAAGCAACTGTTTAATTCTGCTTAATAATAAAAGTGTCATCTTGTTTTGTGCTTTAGGCATCAAAACATGTTAAGCAAGTCCCTGTAATACCACATCAGTTTCTCCCTAACAGCTGATGAAACCTCAAAATAGTTTTTGGTTTGTACATAAACCAGTTACATGTTTAAAACCAGCATGGTTTTAAAAAGTAATTAAAAGTAAAAGAGAGAAGTGAAAAACCAGAAACAGTTTAATAGGTTATGTAGATTTTTAAAATTATTCATAGGAGAATCTTATGTTCTGAACCATGTCCTGTTGACACATTTACGTTGCTTACAAAAACTGAAAATTAACAGACCCCATCTATAAACCACTTGTTTCCTGTTTTTTGAGATAGATGTATGGAAATATTTGACTTAGTATTTCCAATGAAGCTTATTTAATAAGTATCAATGTAATAATCAGTTGCATAATATTAGACACATTTCTCAAACAAATAGTAATGATTTTAGCTAGACTATTACTTAATGAGACAAGAATTACAGATAGTTCTGTTCAATTCTTCAAGAGAAACTACTGATGCACTTTCTTCCATTTTGAGTTGGAAATTTTAAAAAAATCTGAAATAGACCTTCTAAAGGAGACTTGACATCTGAAAACAAGTAAAATTGTAAATGTCTTTCCCAAAGTGGCTCTCCAAAACAGGAAAATTCTGTAGCCTCAGCCCATGTTGCATTATGGCCTCATTTACTATTCCCATAAAAATATTATATTGTATGTGTCCCCTGGCTATTTGAAGGGTGCCCTCATATGTACTGTAATACAAAGAGTCTATCACTGCTCCCATGCTAATTTTGCTAGTTTCGTGTGTTGAAGGTAAAAACAGGGTTTATTCACTTTTTACTCTTCAGTTTATATCTTCTTTCCCAGAGAGTATGTACATAACTTTTTCTACCAATTTTCCTCACAATAAGCCTGTGACATTGTAATTAGACAATGTGACTGACCTAAAATTAGTCATGAGTTTCCCTGATTGAGAATGGACTCCTGTTTAATGCTAGGAGTCTAATGCTTGACACCCACACCCACACACAAGGCATTGATCTATAACCTCACAAGGTTCTATCTGTCTTCTATGTTTTACAAAATGTACACCTACCACTTATAATCTATTTCCAGAGGATTGTGTTTTCAGTATGCTGATAATATTCAGCTGTACCGTTCAGTACTCTGCTGACTCTGTGAAACAATGAGCGACTTTGAACACACCTAAATTTAATAGGCTGGATGGGAGAAAAGAACTGACATTCTTTCCAGTCAAAGCAGAGGTCCTACTGGGAAAGAAAAAGCTGGATACTGGAATTTAGATACTGTTGGTTCTGGGTGTGATCATGACAACAGACTATGTTATCTGTGGTCTTGCTATCTGCTGTTATCTCATGTAGTCACAGTTAATGAATACAGTATGGGGATAATTTGTTTATACCGTATATAAACAGTTTCATTTATTTTTGAACAAAGTTCAGTTCTATCCCCCCGTTTTTCATATGCACAATTCATATCCAGATTCCATCCTAATATTTCCTAGCAATCCTAGAAATTTGTCGCATTACATGAAGCATTTCCTTTATTTTCTTCCACAGTGAAAATAAACCAGAAAATATACAGTGTAAAAGTGTTAAATCTGAGATGGGACATACTATACCCTTATTTCTGATTTCTTTTTTATTTATTTATTTTATTTTGGTGAGTTGGAGAAAGGGTTTGGGTTTATTTTCAAAAGTTCTACAAACCCACCTACCCCATTCACTGACTCACAGGCTCATTATCCACAATTTTTTTATCCATAATTATACACTGGAACATAATATGCAGATAAAGAGATCCATCCCCATCATCCAGAAGGAAGAGTTTCATAATTAAAAATACTTTTTGATCTATCACTATCACTAGATTTTTCAGGCATGGTGAGAGTGTTCTCCCAATTATGGTTAATGAGTCTATTGTGACCCTTCCTCAGTAATCCAGACTTAGCAACATTTAATTATACTTTGGTTGCAACTTGTAACATCATTTCAATGTGGTTGAAAAGCTTCCAGAAAGTGCAATGCAGTTGAACAATACACAATTCAACAGTTAAGCTGATGACCTATGCAAGGTATAGAAATCACACAATCGGTACTGATCTTTAAAGCTCCAAAGGACTTAGGACCAAAATGTCTCTCTCATTATGAACATGCTCAGTTATTCAAATCAACAGGAGGGCCCCTTTTGAAGATTTCTGCATGATCCAAGGCTACAAACTGAATTTCTCAGGGAGATTCAACAACTTGAGTTTTTCCACAAGGCTGTTTCTTTTTCCACTCCCAGGAGGTATCGTTGGTGTTTACTCTCTGATATGGTGAGAGATGTTAAGACTAGGAGTTAAAAGTTTCAGGTTTAAGTCCAGCATCAGATGCAAAAGTTTACTGGATGATTTAAGGTAAATTATTTTGTCTTAGCTTAGTTTATGGCACAATGTAATTGTTATGGGGAAAACTAGGTCTTCTATTACACTTAGATATGAGCACATGCCAAATAATAGATTAACAGATTAACAGAATTGGAAGGGACCTTATAGGTCATCTAGTTCAACCCTCGCCCAAGCAGGAGACCCTACACCCGTGATGGCAACCTATGGCACGCATGCTCGAAGTGGCATGCGGAGCCATTTGCCTGGCATGCACAGCGTTGCCCATTCCTCTTCCAGGTTTCTGGCGCGCATGTGCACACAATGATCAGCTGGCCTTTGTGTGTGCAGCAGTGCCAGAAACTGGAAGAGCTCGTCTTCTGTTTTCCGGCGTGAGCATGTATGTTGGCCAATTGATCGGCGTGTGTACTTATGCAGCAGTAACTGGAAAACTTGCTGGCCAGCACACATGCATGCGCCAGAAATCAGAAGTACCTTAGCTGGCACGCGCATGCCCCCTGCGCAGCTCCTCTTCCTGGTCACGGCCCTGAAGTGCGAAGTACTCCCTTTTCGGTACTCGGTGCTAAAAAGGTTCACTATCACTGCCCTACACCATTTCTGACAGATGGCAGTCCAGTCTCTTCTTGAAAGCTTCCAGTAATGAAGCTCCCACAACTTCTAAAGGCAAGCTGTTCCATTGGTTGATTGTTCTGTCAGAAAATTGCTCCTTATTTCCAGGTTGAATCTCTCCTTGTTCAGTTTCCATCCGTGGTGGGTTGCCCCAAGTTCGCTCCGATTCTGTAGAGCCAGTAGTAAAAATTTTCTGGCATTCGAAGAACCAATAGTAATGGCTGGCTGGCCACGCTCCCGAACCGGTTCCCCGATCATCAGAGGTTTGTGGGTTTTTTACTTTTAAAAGCCTCTTTTCTTCAGCCAAAAAAAGGCTTTTAAAAGTAAAAAAAAACAACGCTCTGATGATCATGCGGCTGAGCAGGGATCATCAGAACCCTTTAAAAGTTTTTTTGTTTTGTTTTTTAACAACCTCTTTAGCCAAAGAAAACCTTTAACAACCTCTTTAACCATCCATTATTCCTTGTCCGGCCTTCCGATGCTTTGGAAAATAGCTTGACCCCCTCCTCTCTGGGGCAGTCCCTGAAATATTGGAACACTGCTATTGTGTTTTCCCTGGTCCTTCTCTTTACTAGACTAGCAATGCCCAGTTCCTGCAATCGTTCATTGTATGTTTTAGCCTTCAGTCCCCTAATCACTTTGTTTGCTCTTCTCTGCACTCTTATACTCAAAATAAAAATAATATGCCCATTATTTGAGAAGTTGGTAAAAAATCTCTCTTCTACCAGGCTTTTGTTAATTTATTTTAATATCATATTTTTCACCAATATGTTAATTACTGCTGTTTTAGTTTAAAGTTTATATTTTTGCTTTGCAAACTGCCTTGATTGGTCAGTGGATGAAAAACCAGGATACAAATACCATAAAGAAATAATTAATACCATAAATATTATTACTTCCCTCTAAGGATCTTTTACTTTAAAGATTTTTGATACATTTACTTCTATTAATCCCAAAGGTAAAATTAATAGAATACTAGTGCTAATTAATTCTGTTTGAGAGGAGAAAACTTTAGCTAGCTTCACCATAGGTCACCTCCAGTCTGCAATCCAGATAGTAAACCATGAGAAGACACTAGAAAGCTGTATAGGACAGCTTGAAGGGACTTTTTCCAAAGAATCTTAATACCCACCCACCCTCATATCCCAAAATTGGAATTGGCTGTTAGAAACGCAAAAGAGAGTTTAGAAGTACAATCTTAAAAATAATTACTAAACAGTGAGTACTCAAGCGATCTATAAATATATTTGCCTTACTTGTGAAAGCAGCCTGAGTATCCTGTTAATTAATCATATATATTTATATTTATATTTATTTATATATATTTATATTTATATAAATATAATATTTAATTTATATTGATATTGACCATCAATTGTGTTGTAAATGTTGTACCTTGATGAATGTATCTTTTCTTTTATGTACACTGAGAGCATATGCACCAAGACAAATTCCTTGTGTGTCCAATCACATTTGGCCAATAAAAAAAAATCTACTCTATATGTTCAGGGTGTTAAGTTCCTTATAAGGAGGCGCTAAGAAGATCATTTTGCTTAGCATTTTGTTGTCTAAGTTGTTCTGATCTGACAGAGAAATGAGTCTTCCTAGGCGTAATTGGACTGTTATTTAGGATAATTTTTAGTCTATTAATCAGAGTTTAGAATGTGTTCTTGTATGATCTTGTGTGACGGAATGTAGACCGAATTCACAAAAGAAGGAAGTGCAATCCAGAGGAATAATGGACAGCAAAGTTTAGATAATTTGGTTGGATGGAAGTGGTCAATTCTCAGTGTATATCTTTATTGATGCAAGTAATTTACTTCAGGTGAACTATTTCTGTCTATAAGTGAGGAACAATAAAGGAAATAGCTTGTAAATAACTCTGTGTGGCTTTCTTGGTTTTGGAGTCTGACAGCTTGCCATTTATGGGCTTGATGCATGCTCCTCCTGGTTCAGCCATGATCAGTTTGACATCTTATCATAGTCACAGTTTCATTCAACATCTGCTTCACACATTGCTAATCCCTGTTTTATTCAATAAACAACTACCTATATAGCAATATTTTAAAGAACATATAGTAAAAAGCCATTAATTGGCTATGCTTATAAAGGCTACGAATTAAATGCAGCAGTTAAATAAAAGTAACTCATAGCTTAATCTTAATATGTGCTTTGTCCCTATATATATTTTCCATTAACTGCACATATTCACTAACCTGAAAAAGGCTGGCAGCTTCAAGGACTTTCTGCACATTTTCCTTGGTAATCAGCACTTTACTGGTATATGTATAGTCCAAAAGAATCTGCATTATTTCTGCATCAACACCCTTAATAACTATTTGTTCTTCATACTTTTCTTTTAAGTCATTGCAAAACATTGCCCTAAAGGAGAAAAATAGACTGTTCAGTAAATCTGGAAAATCCAGTCGATGTGTAAAAAGTTCTGGAAATAAGTGTGCAATGCCACTTAAATTATTTCACTTACTATACTGGAGCGGGACATCAATATTACAGTGGAACACATGGAATTTTAATTTCAGTGTATCCAAACAAATATTCCAATAATTCACCAAAGCAATGGTTCACTAATATTTTAGAGCAAAAAGATTGTGCTTTTATTTTGATTGAACAAAAAATTAATAGTTATACCAATCTAGGTGATTTTATTTTGATTTTCATAATGACTTTCCCAAAGGAGTGGGCATTACAACAGCAGAGTAAGGAGGTTTTTCATTTTGGTTTGATAAAATAATTATATTATAAACAGTATATTAATAACAGAATAACAGAATAAGCGTGGTAGAAGATATCTTGAAGATCTTCTAGTCCAAATCCCTGCTCCATCAGAAAACCCTATACCATTTTAGACAGATGGTCACCCAATCTCTTCTTAAAAGGATAGAAACAAGTGTATGAAAAACAGATTTATTTTTTAACATTGTATCTCTGTCAATAATCTGGAAACTATGTTACTTCAATGCCCATTATTAGTGAAAAGAAAATTTGTGTTTTGTTATATATAGATAATGCTGTTCTTTCACATATCACATTGGGTCTGAAATGCCTACTTGAGGCATTAGTTAAATTTTGCCAGAAAAATCAATTCAAATTAATCATGATAAATTCTCATGCCAGATAAGGTACTTCTGCTTTGGGTTTTGATTTTTAAAAAATTACAGATGGAAAATTCAAGATCATGAGATGATAGTACAGAATTTTAATTATTTGGGCATTTTATTTAATCATGCTCTATCCTGGCAGCAGCATTGAAAGGCATTACTTCAAAATAGCAAAGCAAAATTCAGAGGCGGTTTGGTCTTGTGGTAAAGACATCATGCTAAAAACAAGGAGACTGTGAGTTCTAGTCCCATTGTAGGAATGAAAGTTGGCTGGGCCAATCACTCTCTTTCAGCTCACAAGTTTAGGCTCACCTGTTGCAACTACCGGTAATAGATGATCTGAAAAAAAGGGAACTGAACCTGTAGGAAACACTAGGAAGAAAAAAAATTCTGAAAGCAAAATCTACTCTGATGGCCTTCAATGCTTTATTCAAAAAATGGAACATTTGTTCCTGCAACAATCTAAATATTACATCTCAAATTTTATGTGGAACTTCAGTTTTAGTTACATTTATCAATAATAACAAAGCCCAACTGCAAGTAAACCTTTTAAGACCTCCTTTAAATGTTCCAAGTAGAATTCCAGAGATTCTGTTGTTCTCTGGAAACTGGGTGATGTCGATTGAAACAAAGGCTTTGCTAAGCCTACAGCATTAAGTTTTGATTACAAACATATTTTTAAAAATAAGGAAGGATTGCTTCATGAAATCCCAAATGATTAGATAGTGGTTTAAACAGGTGACCTACAAGATTAGTCAGATTGGTACTGATCCTATGATTTATTTTCCAGGGGTCCATTAGCATATAATTATATTAAACAAAAATTTTTGAAATAATTCAATACATAAATTAATGACTAAACCAAAGTTCCACGTTCACCTGTAGCTTTTGGAATTAATTACAGATATAGATTCAGCTCCTTATATATCTTAATAATTTATATTTAAGTAAATACAGAATTGTCTTTTCAAAAGCTAGATTATATGTATCGCCATCGAATATGCTACACCTTAGATTTCAATAAATCCCCACCCTCAAAGATTTTGCCTCTATAGTGGGTTGACTTTGAAACAGTGAAATATATTTTATTGTACTATGAATTGAGAACCTTTATCAGGATGTTATCTGGCCTATTTATAAAATCAAGCCCAGAAAGAGATACTGTTACGATAAAATGTTACCTGCAGATAAAAATCCTAAAATTGCAGAGGCAATTATCTGATTTTTAATCAAAACTACAAAAACAAGGTTTTAAATCACACTTCAATGTTGGAATTTTAAGTGTTTCATGTAATATCAAATATTTTATTTGTTAAACAGTTTTATCTAATTCCCAAATTTTAGATTACGTTCATAACTTGCTTTTGGCCTCTGTGCCATAAATAAATAATATTAACAATAATGTTTTATGTCAATACACTCCAACGCTATACTTTGACACCAAGTTTACAATAGGTTTATTATTATAAATGTTATACCAATAATGAAAAAGAGCAAGAACTTTATAGTATCCATGTTTCAAGAAACCAAGCAAGTCAACTAAGAATGTTAGATTCTTAATGTGGAATTTGGATAAGATTTTTTTCCCCAAAGTATTTCTATCTGGAAGTCAAGAAATATTCAGGCATAAATGACAGCATATTGAGTTCCTGTTTTTGTTCATGTCCTAAAGTTTTAAAAGTTATTTTGAGAAATTATAAAACATCTGGGAGGAAGAGATACCTACTGTCTAAGCTGAATTGTGATCTATATTTTATGGCAGAGAAATTCAATTTAAAAAAGAAAAGTGAAAATATTACAGGCAGTCCTGGATAAGTCTTCCGCAAATCTGTGTTTTACAGTTTTTAGATCTTTATATGGTCTAACTCTGCATTTTATTGGCATTTTATTGAACATGATACAAGACTTTTCAGTTTTTTTCATGTTTGTTTTGTCAAAAATATTACATCTTTTATTCCCAAATGAAGTGTTTCCCTAAACAGAATAAAGAATTGGAATACATAGATGATGTCCAGGAAAACTTTAAATGTTGATGATTCAATAACACCAGAGCTATTTTCTCTAGATAAAAAACAAAGCAAAGGGGGGAAATCCAGCAAATTTTCCAAGCGGAATTTCATTGAATGTATACTTAGAAACTCCTACCTTATTAACAGAGAATAATTATTGTTAGCATCTAATACAAGGTCAGTCAATTCATTCCTGTCAGTAATTATAGATTAGGGATTTGCAGCCTCCATATTTATTAGGATAGGCTTTAAAATGATTAAAAATGAGTAACTATACCTAAAGCAAACAAATAAAAACTCACAGATAATTTCATCACCAGGAAAGGAATAATAATGACACTATATATTGGAAAAGCTTATAAGTTTTTAATTTCCTTTTCCTTTTTGAGTCTTGCTTTACCCTCTGTTTATTTGTTAGATCTAATACTGAGCCAGTAGATCAGAGTAGAAATCAGGAGACTATGTGTTCTAGTTCCATTTTAGGCACAAAGTCAGCAGGATAACTTGGGTCAGTCACTTTCTTTCAGCCCTAGGAAGGAGGCAATGGGAAACCACTTCTGAAAAATCTTGCCAAAGATTTAAACCTCAGAGACTAGTCCAGGCAGTCACCAGGAGCTTGATTCAAAGGCACTCACACACAAGGGTTGCAAAAATACAATACAACATTCGCTATAAATGTGTTCCAGCATCATCCCAAATACAAAATTTTGGGAAACATACATAATACAGATAGATTTAAATCAAGTATGTGAAAATGTAGTTTTATCATCCTATTTGCTAAATTGATAGACATTTGTTCAATCCAGTGAAGAGGTCTTATTTTAAATATCTACCTTACCTAAAATAATTGCTTGCTGCTGCAAGGACTACACGGTGGCACGAAAAATGCATGCTGCCAACACACAGGGTAACGTCTGTGAGAGAGTTTTCTAGACGGAGATTCTCCAAGCCATTCTGTAGGACCATGGATAAGCCTGTGTCATTAAATTTAACCCTTTCATTCAGAGAAACTTCCACAAATTCTCCCATATTTCTGGTACATTCATTTTCCAACGGCAATACAGTTTGATCCTCCAAGTCCTTCTTCACCATGTCCCCCATGTTTGATCACTTAGCACCATGTCATGCCATTGATACTTCAATTAGAGATAGTCTCTCAGCCTTAGACAAGTCATGCTGCAGATGTAAGACGGATTTCCTGTGAGGGCCTCCCCACTTATCTACAGCTGTCACACTCACATAACAGGAAGCCTTGCACTTTCTCATCCTGTTAACACAAACAAAGTCAGTTGTTTTCTAAATCTTATATATTTCAAGTAGTTTTCATATACCTAAACATGACTTTCGCATGCCTTTGAATATGAGAAGACTATAATTTATAGCAAATTATAATTGTTTTCACTTTTTTTGCAGTTGATTGAAATTATTTGACAAGATATACTGTATTAAACCTTTTAAACATCAAACTTGACCACGTGGATAAGGAAATGTACAGTGAAAATAAACTTTGTATTTACCAGTGTTTTAAATTCAAATAACCGGAAATGAGATAAAGTGTTTCTCATTAGTGTGTGAATGTCAACAGTATCATAATCAGGAGTTCTATATATTAACGTTTAAGAAATGGTGATAAATTACTTTAAAAAATGATGAAGGGGAAGTCGTTTCTTTTTTCTTTTTATACTATATTCTTTTCTCTTTCCTATTTTTTCTTTTCTGCATTTTCTATTTTTTCTTTTTATTCTTTTTTTTTTTTTGTATTAGTTTTTATCTTTCAATTTTATATTTCAAAAAGGGTATCTATATACTAATTACAGCTGGATTTTTCAATACATATTTATTTTATATATTGGTAACCATCTAAAGTCATTTTTCATTTAATGTAATCCTAGTATTATAATATATATCAATGCCAGCCATAATGTCAATGTACATTGAAATAATATTGGCAATATTAAAGAGAAAATTCAATCTGTGTTTATTCTATGCTAATTTGCTTTCCCCAACTGAGGAACTATTTGCATGTCTTGCTAGTTCCAGTAAAAGAAACACATTAATCTTTTTTTTCCTAAGGAATATACTCATAATGGCATCCTCAGGCTACCCATTGTCTATCTCAAAGTAACGTTCACTTTGTTATTTTTCACTGCCCTTCAAAAGTGTGTTTTTCTCACTTCTGTTATTACAAACAGTGGCAGGTGATCAGTTTGTGACAAATCATTTGGTAAGTCTGAAGAACGACACAGGCCTTAGCCACTGGTTTTAGGAACATTGCCTTTTGGCTGTAGAACAGTCAGAGCTCTGTCATTGTGCCAAAAAGCTATCCCTCCAACATCTCTTGCCAACCCATGGGTGGCAGAAAAGACAGGGAGAGTAGAAAAAGTGAGACAAATCTCCAACTTCCATGGGATTAGAAAGGGAGCCTTGCCCATAACTTTCCCTTTCTGTTTCCTAACTTCCATTGGTGGGAAGGGGAGAGGAAGGGGAAGAGAAGAATGATTCCTTTGATTTTTCCGTGGCCTTAAACTGGTATCAGAGACGGTATTCTCTGCCCTACTTCTCTCTTCACCTGTTTCTGGTATGGTTGGAAGCTCTACTGAAGCAGAGTAAGATTGGAAATTTTAAGTGTCATAGCGCTGCAAGTCCAGCACTGCATACCTGAACTTCAACATTTCTGTATGGAAAAGCAGTGAGTCATTCTTTTTATGTCTTGGGACCTGAGGCTTCTTTAAGATAATAATTACTTTCTCGCCAAGGCCGTTACATCAAATGGAGACTGCCAATCCAAACCTCAGACTGCATGGAGATTTCCTTGCCTTTGTTTTTTTATGCAATCATCCCTTGTACTGATGCACAAACTTTCCACATGATTCAAAGGCTCCAGAAAGCAAAACATACAAACTGCAACTACAAAATTTAGAAGGCTATAGCAGGTAATATCATCACATTATGGATTTATTAAAAAAAAGACATGCTTCTGACAATATTCACCTGTTTGATATCTTTCATATTGCAGCAGATAAATTGGAATCAGCTCTAATTTTGGATGCTGAAAAAGACTTCCATTTGATCCAGATTGAATTTATGAAGTAGCTTCTAAGAAGATAGGTATTTCTATCATCTTTTGTTTACTGAATTACAATTTTGTGTCTTCGCCCAGTTTTGCTTTGTGCCTTCGAGTCAATGTTTACTCTTAGTGATTGCCTGGACAAGATCTAGTCTGGTGCTTTACGCCAAACTAGTTCTCTTCACACATTGTGTAGAGTTATTAGGAACTGGTTTATTTCACCACCTGTTATCTTATATCCGTGGCACCTAACAAGGATGCCTCTTATAAATTTGTATAAATCTTCAATTTGATTCTTGAATCATCAACCTCATTTGTTGGAGAATCTCAAACTATTAAGGATGTAGTGGTGCTCAATACTAATTATAAATTGTGCTTATATGTTGATATTATGTCTATCCTTGATAATTATGCAATACATTAAAAATGCTTATTGAAGTTGTAAAGCGATATGATTAGATTAGATTAGATTTAGATTTATTAGATTTTTATACCGCCCTTCTCCCAAAGGACTCAGGGCGGTTCACAGCCAGAATAAAACAATAATTATGTACACAATAAAACAATAATTAAAAAACTTATTGAATATCAGGCCAAAATTAAAACCATTTAAAACCATAAAAACCCCATAAAATTTACATCAAAATATTAAAAGCTACTAAAAATTTCTATGCCAGTCCTGTGCGAATAAATAGGTAAGTCTTCAACTCGCGGCGAAAGGTCCGAAGGTCAGGCAGTTGACGGAGTCCTGGGGGAAGTTCATTCCAGAAGGTGGGAGCCCCCACAGAGAAGGCCCTTCCCCTGGGAGCCGCCAGCCGACATTGCTTGGCTGACGGCACCTTGAGGAGTCCCTCTCTGTGAGAGCACACGGGTCGGTGGGAGGCAATCGGTAGCAGTAGGTGGTCCCGTAAGTAACCCGGCCCTAAGCCATGGAGCGCTTTAAAGGTAGTAACCAAAACCTTGAAGTGAGCCCGAAAGACCACAGGTAGCCAGTGCAGTCTGCGCAGGAGTGGTGTTACATGGGAGCCACGGATGGCTCCTTCTATCACCTGCGCAGCTGCATTCTGAAACAACTGGAGCCTCCGGGTGCTCTTCAAGGGGAGCCCCATGTAGAGAGCATTGCAGTAATCCAAGTGAGAGGTAACAAGAGCATGAGTGACTGTGCATAGGGCATCCCGGTCAAGGAAGGGGCGCAACTGGCGAATCAGGAGGACCTGATAAAAAGCTCTCCTGGAGACGGTCGTCAAGTGATCTTCAAAAGACAATCGCCCATCCAGGAGAACGCCCAAGTTGCGCACCCTCTCCATTGGGGCCAGTGACTTGCCCCCAACAGTCAGCCGCGGCTGCAGCTGACTGTACCGGGGTGCCGGCATCTACAGCCACTCCGTCTTGGAGGGATTGAGCTTGAGCCTGTTTCTCCCCATCCAGACCCGTACAGCTTCCAGACATCGGGACAGTACTTTGACAGCTTTGTTCGGGTGGCCTGGGGTGGAAAAGTACAGCTGCGTATCATTAGCGTGCAGTTGGTACCTCACCCCAAAACCACTGATGATCTCACCCAGCGGCTTCATATAGATGTTGAACAGGAGAGGTGAGAGAATCGACCCCTGCGGCACCCCACACGTGAGGCGCCTCATGGTCGATCTCTGTGCCCCTGCCAACACCGTCTGCGACCGGTCAGAGACATACAAGGAGAACCACCGATAAACGGTGCCTCCCACTCCCAAGCTCCCCAGCTGGTGCAGCAGGATACCATGGTCGATGGTATCGAAAGCCGCTGAGAGGTCTAATAGGACCAGGGCAGAGGAATCACCCCTGTCCCTGGCCCTCCAGAGATAATCAACCAACGCGACCAAAACCGTCTCCGTACTGTATCCGGGCCGAAAGCCGGACTGGAACGGGTCTAGATAGACAGTTTCATCCAGGTATTGGGGTAATTGATGTGCCACCACACTCTCTACAACCTTCGCCACAAAGCGAAGGTTGGAGACCGGACGATAATTTCCTAAAACAGCTGGGTCTAGGGAAGGCTTCTTGAGGAGGGGTCTCACCACCGCCTCTTTCAAGACAGCAGGGAAAACCCCTTCCAACAAAGAAGCATTAATAATCCCCCGGAGCCAGCCTCGTGTCACCTCCTGCGTGGCCAGCACCAGCCAGGAGGGGCACGGGTCCAGTAAACATGTGGTGGCATTCAACCTCCCCAACAACCTGTCCATGTCCTCAGGAGTCACAGGGTCAAATCCATCCCAAACAGTCTCAACAAGACGAGTCTCCGACCTCTCACCTGGATCTACCCAATTTTGATCCAACCCATCCCGAAGCTGAACGATTTTATCGTATAGATAACTACTAAACTCCTCGGCACACACTTGTAAGGGGTCCTCCCGCACCTCCTGTTGAAGGAGAGAGCGGGTCACCCGAAACAGGGCGGCCGGGCGGTTATCTGCCGACGCAATGAGGGAGGAAACGTAAAGACGCTTCGCTTCCCTCAATGCCACTAGGTAGGTCCTACTATATGACCTAACTAGTGTCCAGTCAGCTTCCAAATGGCTGGATCTCCAGGCACTCTCTAGGCGTCTTCTCTGGCGTTTCATCTCCCTCAGCTCCTCGGAGAACCGAGGAGCTGGTTGAAACCTGCGCCGGGTTTAACCCTAACTTTCAAAGAACAGTTAAAAAAGGATGGGCATTATATTTTTTAATGCCATTGTAAGAAACTTAAAGTTTCTTATTTTTTTAAAAAAATATTTTTTATTAAACAGTTTATCTTTAAAAACAACACAAAAAACAATCACACATATATCAAAACAAAATACGTCAAGACATAACATATTGAACATTACATAACATTAATGGTAATTTTACAGCATTCCGTATCAACATACATATTTTGCTTTTGTAGTTCTCTATTCTATCATTTCTATTAACTACTCAATAGTAGGATAATCACATTACTCCAACATACATATACACTTTATAACATATACACATTATAATATTCATTGTTCTTATCTACACATTTATATTTGTTTATATTTACATCTCTTTATTTATTAAATATTTCTTGTTCTGGTTTCTGTTTTTGAGCCAACTATACATTTTATTCCATATTTCATAATATTCCGAATCCTCTCTCTCTTTCAACTCCATAGTCATTTTATCCATCTCTGTGCATTCTAGAAGTTTCCTAATTACTGTTTCATCTGAGGGTACATTTTTTTTGTCTCCAGTTTTTTGCGAATGTGATTCTGCTGTGGTAAGTATGTGCGATATAATGTATTGAAGGTTTTTGTTCATTTTTGGGTCCAGTATTCCTAATAAAAGCAATTCAGGTTTCGAATCTATTTTTTGCTTTGTAAGTTCTTCCAGCCATTTTTGAATTTTACACCAATACTTCCTTGTGATGGGGCACGTCCACCACATGTGGTAGAATGTTCCAGATTTATGGTTGCATCTCCAACAATTAGGTGATAAATTTGGATACATCTTGGCCAATCTCACTGGTGGCAAATGCCATCTATAAAACATTTTATAGAGGTTTTCTTTGTAGGCAACTACTGTTGTAAATTTGTAGTTCCTTTCCCATAGTTTGTCCCACTGTTTCAATTCTATGCTGTGGCTGAAATTCCTTCGGGAAGGGGAATTCATGAGATCTGATCTTCTCCAGCTACAGGTTTGCTTTGGTTCAAATCACTGTGTATGTCAATATAATATTGGGGAGAAATACTAAAAGATATGGAATTTGTCACCTCAAGAGCTTTGTCTCTTGAGTGTGCAGTACAAAAAAAAAGGATAATTTTATGTAAATAGAAAGAAGCTTATTCTCCTGATTTTAAAGATTGAGAATATAAGTTTATCTAATTTCTTGAAACTCTCTTTATTCTAACAATAAGAAGATGCAATGTATCTCTCAGGTGTTGATTTAATAATAAGTTAAGAAATGAATTTATTTTGTTTCCACATCTGTATTAGACTTTTTTTGTTAATTAGTTTTCTTCTTTGGACACTCTTTAGCTTATTTTAATCATTACATTATGTTAGATTTTCTTTCTTCACTATATAGTCACTACCTTTTTATTTTATAGTGCAGTTTTTTTATAGTTCAATAGAAACAAACTTTAAGAGATTAAAGCTGCCACTGTCTGCCTATACAGAAATCATCACGCAGTATCGCCTCGACAGCAATAAAGTTATGCACCTCTCTGTCTCGTAAGAGGAAATTTACTTCTTTCAACAACAACATATGAAATTGCGTCGCAAACCATTCGATTGGAGAACTACATCTCCCAAGACATCTTTTGGTGTCGGCCCTGCCGAGATTGGCTAGAAAGAACGTGACATCATCTGTTTTGACTCTGAGAGATCACATGTTTGGGGTCTTCTTTGTTTAGAGTTGAGCTCGAACTTGAAAAAGACAAAAAGAGCGAGCGGCGAGCGGGCTAAGGAGAAGGAGGCAAGAGGCTTGCTGCTGGCTACTCTTTAATTCCAGGAAAAAGCGACAGACAGGTAAACGTCTTCACCGTGAACTCAGTTGCTGAGAACTGAGCTGAATTCCCCGAGGCCAAAAATGTCATTGGGGGCCGGGTGATCATTTCTATTTCAGCAGAAACACATTCAAAACAACAATACTAATGCCGTTAATCTTGATTTTAGTGCTGACAGTCCTTGCCTGATGATAAAATAGATGACCCCCCCACCCTTGACCCATCCTTTCGCTTTTCGCGAAAAAGTGTTAAATTTTAAACGCATACGGATTCTTTGTAAAATCTGCCATTACGGAGGAGAGAAAATCCTTTCGATATTATGTGGCCAGAGAAAATGGTACTAGCGTTGATTTCTTTCTTCGGTTGGTAGCGCGAGAAAGGCACATAAGCACAAATCAGAACACCGTTAGTGCTGTTGAACGCTTTGTTTGTGTATCGAGAAAGGAAGTGGGATTCATCAGAAGGTGGAAAACAATATGCGTGGCGGCGGTGGCGGGTGAGGCGCGCAAAACGGCTTTCCTTCTCGAGCCCTTTTACACTGTTGGCGACACAGATTTCGGCGACTTGTAAAGGGCTACATTGCGTCTTCTTTTAAGGGGTCTTTCCTATTTAGAAACTTAAGTAGATCTACCATCTAGAGATTTGTCTTTTCCCTTCCTTTTTCTCGCTTCCAAGTACTTCACCCAGTGGTTTGGACGTCTATTTCTGTTTGGACCGATTAGAAAGTTTTGGCCAGCAGATTATTTATTTCTGAGAACATCGGGAAGTTCGCCCATTGTTGTTCCCCTCCCTCCCGCCGCTCCCAACTGCATTACAGTAACTAGAAGTTCCGTTTGATGACCCTTCTACTTTTAGTGGCAAATGCACAGCCTATAAGAAGCAATCTGTGTTGTCCCTTTCCCGGGCTCAACGACACATTCTCGGGAGATCACTCTCCCGGTACGTAGAATTTCTTCTCCCCTCCTCCCCCATGAGGCGGTTGGAGAAGTAGCTGTTGGCTGGTTCCTCCACTGGACTAGACCATTTTTTCTGGAGGGGAGGCTAGAAATAGCTTCAAAAACATTTAAGCCGTCGGCATTTTTTTAAAGGAGTTAGGTATAACTACTATGAGTTAAACGAAGGGAAAGAAAAGAAAAAGAAAGAAAAGGAGAGGATAAAAAGTGGATGCCCGTCCAAACGAGTTTTTTCCAAGTTGATTCTCCCTCCCCAAGATATCGCAGCTTCCTTCTCCATCTTGAGAACTGAAGGAAAGGTCGCTGCTGATTGGAGCGGACCCCAGCTGAAGACGAAGGAAGAAGTGAGCGTGGTTGAAAAAGTGCTTTCTCTAATTGGACATAAAATGCGGGGAGGCGGATCTTGTCTCCTGCTCTGTTCGGGTGAAGGTGAATTGTAGGATGTGCTTGTGTTCGTGCAAGCTCGCCTGGCGGCTGTTCGGGTTCGACTCGAGGCCAGTTGTGTAACAGCTGGTCGTGTTGATTTGGAGTTACGAGACGGTCCTGTTCAGTTTAAGGTTTCTAAGAACTCCGTCTGTTAGGTCAGCGGGGTGCTGGCGTAACCGCGAAAGTCTTTTATCTCTATAATCCTGAATGTCCTAGCTTTCTGGCAACCTGAGCCTCTTTCCAGATGGTCCGCAGGGAAACAACGTGGAATTGCAGTTATCAAGCCGCATAGAGGCTTAGAAACACGAACGCAAAAGTGTACTTAATGGCATCGAAATCATCCCACACTGTTTACCTACCGTGTGCAGAGCTGCAATTTTGTAAATACCCTGTATATGAGCTTGCCTTGTTCTTTTTAGGAAAAGAGCTGGTGACTTGGTGTCCGGTGTTTGGTTTTAGAAATCCCTTCAAATAATACATTCAATTGCAGTAGAATTGTTGCATAAGTTTTATAAACTTTATGCAGGAATGAATTTGAACTTGGAAGCTTCTTGCAAACCAACATAATATGAATCTGCTTTCCCAAAATAGTATAAAAGTAGCAAAGCTTCATATTATAAAACAAAGATTTTTTTTTTCTTCCATTCAATCATGTCAATTTCTCAGAGACTGACTAGATGAGTCACTGCAGGATTTTTTAGCAAGGGTTTTCAGAAGTTGTTTGCCTCCCTCTTTCCCAAGATTGAGGGAAAGTGACTATCCAAGGTCACCTAGCTGATAATTAGTACCCAAGGTGACAGTAGAGTTCACAATCTCACAAGTTTCTAGCCACATGCTTTGACCACTATATCAAACTCACTCTCCAGTTGAAATTAAAGAGCTGTAAAATGTACATTTTTATAGTTGGCATAATTTATCTTTATTTTTTAGATATTCTTTTTATCCTGCCTTTATTATTTTTATTAAAACTTTTATAATTTTTTTTATAAAGGCAGCAAACATGTCCAATATTTCTTTCTCTTCCCACAACCACCCTGTGAGGTGAGTCACTGACCTAAAATCATCCAGCTGGTTTTTATGCCTGAGGCAGGACTAAAGCTCATTGTTTCCTGGTTTTTAGTCAGGTGTTTAACCACTACATCAGACTACCTATCAATTATTTAATTTGATTCATGGTGAAATGTATAGCAGTAAATATTGCACTACTTATCAGTTATTTTGTTATTTTATATAACACCAGTTTTCATAATTGATCTGTTCAATGTTTGGATGAGAAATCAATGGGAAATTCTAGCACTATAGATTAGCCTGGGGCGCTGAAAAAAGCTGTAGTGAGGCAAGAACTCACTTAAGTTTTGATACCAAGAAAACAACTGCATGTCCATAAAGTTACAGGAGTTGAACACTAATGGAAAAAGACTTTACTTTTTTTTACTTTTTTAGAGCAACGAAGACAAAAATACAATTGCTTCCTCTTAAGGAGTTATACCTTAAGGAGGTAATTTGAAATTTATGTCCCAAGAAAGAAAGGATCAGAGTTCCAGGGCTAACTTGAGATGCATAAGAAGTAGACAAACTTAAAGGAAGTAAACATATTTTGTTCCTGTAATTTTACCTAATCTCGTTAATGATTATAAGAGGACTGTACTAATTCTGTGCAGTAGTTGGTAGGTAAAATCAAGCTACCTAAAGTAGTATTTTCACAAAAACTACAGTTGGGGTAAAGAGTAATGGAATTAATAAGTGAGATTTATCGTTTTAATTCTGTGGTGAAGAAATTTAGAATGCGTTAGGCCAGTGATGGCTAATCTTTTCTGGACTCAGTGCCCAAATGCACGCACGCCCTAAGCCCCAAAATGCAATGCTTGTGTGGCCCCCACATATGCATGCCCCCCCATGCATACACAGCAGAGACCGATAGACCAGCTGGCTGGCGGGAGGCGCGTGCACATGCGCAGCAGAGCTCGACTGGGGCGACAGCTCGCATGCCCATAGGGAGGGCACTGCGTGCTGTGGCACACATGCCATAGGTTCGCCATCACGGCTTTAGGCTATCCACATTCTTTCTACCATAATCATTAAACTGAAACTAATTTGCTTGTCACGAAGGGTTTTAAATATAACAATCAGCAAACTGAATTAAGCCCAGAAGTCTACTGCCAATCAATATGATGAATTCTGGAATAGTATTATTCTTACTTGAAAGGTACAGGACAGCTGGTTTGGAAAAGGAAGTTATCTTTTACCCAGATATGCTTGCATCACCACACAGCTAAAGCAACACTGACCTATTTCAACCATCACTTTAACATAATAAATATGTGCTTTGGGTGTTTTGTTAGCTCAGTTGTTTATTCAATAACTGTAGTTTTAAAAATAATTGGTAAATGTTACGTCTAAACCCTGTCTGTGCACATTTAGGATAGAAAACTTTTGAATAAAGATTACTTGTTTTCTTAACTTTATGAAATTTCTACAACTGTGGGTAATGGTTATCATGTCTTCCAGAAAGAAACACACTTATCTAGTTCAGTCTGTTGATTACTGAAATAAAACATCCATGCCTAACATATTCACATTGTTTCAGATTCATAGGATTTAGTGGGGTTCAGGTTAATGCAGAAAGTGTGTTAAACTGAGGAGGAATTTCTATTTTGATAATTTAGAAATTACAGGAATGAATTTTTGTTACAATTTGCATGGGTTGATGAGGATAGGACTAAATGAAAAGACTTTTGAACTTTCCCCTTATGCTTATCTACCTTGCCTCAATTGTTGGATGGCTGCCAGTGATCATTAATACATCAACACTCCAATTATAGGCTTCTAAAATTTTCTAGACTACTATTTCATATTTATTTTCCCTCAGATCATGGTTTTGATGACAAATAAGTAAGCACAGTTAACCTCATGTCTAAATTCACTATAGCCTACTTAAGAAAATCTTCAAATTTTACAACACAAATGTTTGTCATGTAGCTTTACTAATTCTATTGATAATATTTTTCTACAATACCAAATATAGTTAAAATGAATTATTTGTAATTGCTAAAGTCCTGTTAGCTTATGCTGACCAGGGTGGTCAGTAACAAGGCATTTTTTCCAAGAGAATTCTGTAGGTTTTCTTTGTCTTTCTCTCCCCCAGTTTTCCCACCAGAAATCTATAAAGAAAAATTACTAGTGTCATTAAATAGTGAGTCCAGTGTGAGAATGGAGATGTTTGGATACAAAACTGTTCCCATCTAGTTTCTATAGATCCTATTTTGATGGCTATTAAATGTGTATGCTAAAGTGAAAGTGATGCTTGTGAGGATGAAGTTGCAAGCAATTCTCCCTCCCCAAAACATCTCTTTGTGTCATGGTATTTAATCTCCCTTCAAAGGTCTTTCATTCATTCAATATATTCTGTAAAGTTTTCCTGTGCTAAAGAAATATCAGGATTGTTTAGTTTAGCAAAATAGCTCTAAGACAGAAGAGTTTAGTTTTGAGAAATTGTTTACTCCTTTTGACTAAGTAACGTCCTATTGCATGGATGACCCAAAGTTTTACTTAGTGTATTAATTCCTTTGTAGTCTGAAATATTTTTAAAATATCTATTTTTAGCACCAAGAAGATATTCATCACTTCTCTTCTCCATGATTGCATGAACAGTTGATGTAATCATGGTACTAATACTGGGGCGCAGATTGAACAGAGGGGATAGTCGGGTCCAAGAATCCCCAGTCACCAAGCGTAAAGTTTTTGAAATGGACCCAAAGTCTTTATCAGGCCATGAGTTCTTTGATTTTTCTTCTGGATCATCCCATGCCGAAAGCATACTTCAGATCTTCAATGAATTTCGTGACAGTCGCTTGTTCACAGATGTAATAATCTGTGTTGAAGGCAGAGAATTTCCTTGTCATCGTGCTGTTCTTTCAGCTTGCAGCAGCTACTTCAGAGCTATGTTTTGCAATGATCACCGAGAAAGTCGGGAGATGTTGGTAGAAATTAATGGAATTTTTGGTGAAGCCATGGATTGCTTTTTACAATATGTATATACAGGCAAAGTAAAAATCACCACGGATAATGTGCAGTACCTGTTTGAAACATCAAGTCTCTTTCAAATAAGTGTTTTGCGTGATGCATGTGCTAAATTCCTAGAAGAGCAGCTAGATCCTTGTAACTGTCTAGGAATTCAACGTTTTGCTGATACACACTCTCTGAAAACACTCTTTACAAAATGCAAAACTTTTGCACTGCAAAATTTTGAGGATGTGGCCCAGCATGAAGAATTTCTTGAGCTTGGAAAAGATGAACTTATTGATTACATTTGCAGTGATGAACTGGTAATAAGCAAAGAGGAGATGGTATTTGAAGCAGTTATGCACTGGGTTTACCGGGCTGTAGAATCCAGACGCTCAGTTCTACAAGAAATTCTCACACATGTGAGACTGCCTTTGTTACATCCTAACTACTTTGTTCAGACAGTGGAAGTAGATCAGTTGATCCAAAACTCACCTGAATGTTATCAGTTGTTGCATGAAGCACGAAGGTACCATGTCCTTGGAAATGAAATGATGTCTTCAAGAACTAGACCACGAAGGTAAGATGATCTGCAGAGTAGCTGTTGTTGCATTCCAGAATAATTTTGTTCAGCTAACAACGTTATAGTTTGATTTGCACACTGGAAAAAGCAAGTGTGTATGCTGCTCAGTCACTACCATTTAATTCCCTATGCTGAAGGGAGTAATTAAGTAGACCTAGAACATACTTTCATGGTTTGTCTGATGTTGTGTATGAATTGAAAAACATAAGCATTGATATATGATTCTCTATCAAATCATATATCAAGACAGCCCCTTTATTATTAGTGTAACAAGTTAATATATCCTGGTTTGCAGATCTTGCGAAATGGAGAGTGGGGCGGGGGATGCAACCTGATCATTCAGGCTACAAATCTCATGATTGCTATTTGCTACTCATGTTGTCCTATGTGAGTCGCAGTCCAAAAAATCTAAAGAGTGCAAGCTTGGATGGAGCTTACAGGTTTAGTTCACCATTATCACTGGTGGAAGGAATCAAGCTGGTGTGCTTGGTTGCACAATTCTATTCTCATTCATATACTGATTTAAATTCATTCTAATTGTTTACTTATGAACTGAGCCAGTACTATCAATCAGTAAAGATGTATATCTGGAAAGCATTAGGTTGCTTAACTCTGTTTTCAAATGTGTATGTAGATTAGGAAGAGTTTTTCTTGCCTCACTACTTGGTTAATGTGATAATCTTTTCCAAATGTTTATTTCAGTGGGCAAAACTTGAGATCTTGTTCTTAAATACAATGTTTCAATCAATTTTAAGTACTGTTGCTAAAATTTTAAAATATTTAAAGTATAAATATACTGTATTTATAGATCAACTGGCTACTCTGAAGTTATAGTTGTTGTTGGAGGTTGTGAGCGTGTTGGAGGATTTAATTTGCCATATACAGAATGTTATGACCCAATGACAGGAGAGTGGAAATCCCTGGCAAAATTACCAGAATTTACAAAATCTGAGTATGCAGTTTGTGCTTTGAGGAATGACATCCTTGTTTCAGGTAATAATTTTATATTATTTGTAGGGGGAGGTATAATAGAAAAATAACTACCATATTTTTCAGACTACAAGACTGTCTGGACTATAAGACGCACATTAGCTTTAGAGGAGGAAAAAAAGAAAAAAAATCTGTCCTTTCGCCACTGCCCGTTTGCCACCGATCAGTGAACGGGCAGTAGCAATAGGTGGTGATCCCCACCACCTAGAACAACTGATGGGCGCCACACCAAGCCTCCTCCCCCACCGCAATATTCGTTCTATAAGATGCATAGGAATTTCAACCCACTTTTGGTGGAGGGGAAGTGTGTCTTATAGTCCAAAAAATATGGTAATGTCTATTTTACTATCTCTTTGTGCTTTGGAGAGTAGCTCAATAAAGTGAACATAGAGGTGACTTATGTATCCATTTCTGAATAACTCTGAAAAGACTTCTTCATTTATATATATTGATTTCAATTGTAGGGAATGTCCAACTTCCAGTGTGGGAACCTGTATACCTGGTCTGGTTTCCACTGAAATATCATTCCAGAAAATGTTCTTTGATTAGAAGTTTTATATCCATTACTCTATAGTTAAGAAGTTTTGAAAGTATATGATTGTTCTGCATTTTATTTTTAGTAGTATAAACTAGAGATTTGCAAAACATTTCACACTGAAACATTTTGAATTTGAAGTAGTCATTTTGAATACCGTGGCAGCATTTTGTATTCAAAACAAATGTTTTAAGCTTTCTGAACCTGAAATATTTCCCAAATGGTCAAAGCAACATATCTAGCTTGAAAGAACCATTTCAGATTCATAGCAGAGCATTGCAAACTTCAAACATTTGACAATCAGAAAAAAGTTTTATACACTTCTACCTGTAACATAGTAATGTATTTTCCACAATGAGACCCAACTGTGACAATACTTACATAATAATAATCAATTCTATTTTTTGAATAAGGTGGAAGGATCAATAGCCGTGATGTGTGGATTTATAATTCTCAACTTAATATTTGGATCAGAGTCGCTTCTCTAAATAAAGGGAGGTGGCGTCATAAAATGGCTGTCCTCCTTGGTAAGGTAAGGATATTTATTAGAGATAGTTCATTTCTGAAGTATGGTTGCAATAAAACACTAATCCAAAATCACATTGAATTCTCTTTCTTAAAGGTGAGGTTTGCTATTGAAACGTGTCATTTTAACATTCAGATTTTTTGATATACTGTATACATTACATTTGATGCGCAGTTGCTATAGAAAATGGGTTTCTCAATGTCAGGCTTTTCTTATTTATAACAAACAGTCTAATTTATATCTTATTATGATACACACATACACATACAGAAACACATACATACTTTTTAATACCCAAAGGGCAGACACAGAAAATATTGCTAAAGATAATGAAATAAAGCAACATATTGAATAAAGGCAAGATAGTCAGCAAGTAAATGAAATTTTAAATAATGGAATAAATTTGTGCTTCATGTTTTCTGTTTTCTGCTGCTGCACAATATTTGATATAGTCCGAGTTGAAGAGAATCTGAAGTCATGTGAAATGTTGCATGTTCTTCCTGGGTACTGATGAAGCAGGAGTAAGATGGGCACTATGAATGTCCTTATTAATAGAACAATAACACATTCTTTTATATCCTGGGATCTACATGGGCAAACAATTTTTTTTGTTGGGCTCTTAAGATACTTTCTGATGATAATTTCAAGGGCAATATATCTAATATGGGTATAATATATATGTATATAAACTTTTATAAATGTAATGTTTATACATATATAATACTATAATATTATATATATAATTTTTTTAATTAGGGAAAAACTGACCACTTTCCCCAAACTCTTTGATTCCTTGGTCATGCTTTCTAATGTCAAGCTGTTTCTTCTGTTTAAAATTTAATATCATTAAATCTGAAGTATGTGTTTGGCCCGAATTATATGAACCCTGCTGTTAAACCATGTGTCATTAAGTTTTTTTCCTATTAGTAGTTTTCCTCTCACATTATTTCAACTTGATAGAATATCATCCGTTGTTATAAGTGGAATAAATCTAAAGGGAGAAAATGGGAGCTGTTAGAGTTACAAGTGTTTATTTAGGTGCCTTGTTGGGTACCACTGACTTGTCTGAATGATGAGCTGAGAACAGATGATGCAAAATGTGGGGTCATAATGCAAGATTTGCATCTACATAGCAACAAGTGAATTTTAATTTGATCGTGATAAAATGTTATTCCTAACATTTTGGGACAAACTGTTTAATAGTATCTTAGTCAGCAGTTTCCTCAGTCAGCAGTTTCCTCAGTTTTACTTGGAAATGTTAATATTCAAGCTTTGGATTATTTGAATTCAAAGCACGGGCGCTACCATTAAATTAAGATTTGTTGCTAGTCTTTTCCTTATTTCCAATTTTAAAAAATACATAGTTGTTATTTTGGAGGTTGTGTGTATGCATATTTATAAATAATTAAAATCTGGAGTATGTTTTTGTTGATTTCTGTTTTACTTACTAGTGGTAGGAACTATAAATAATAATAAATAAATAATAAACTTATGCAAATTATCCTTTACAATTACATGTAGTATTTGAAGCGCCTATGTGTGAGCTGGGAAGAACTTTTGTAACCAAACTAGTCAAAGGAGGTATTGTGGCTGATATCACAAAGATTACCCAGCTGCTGAACCAATTAAAATAAATGGAGGTGGGGAGGGAGAGAATAAAACCATTAAAAGTAATAATGGTAATATGCTGTCAATTGCCAGGTTTTATGCCTTTGAGTGCATTTCAAATCTTAAACGGGGATGCCCTTTTTGGGCTGCAACAATTCAGTCAACCATACGATAGTAGCATGGAAAATAAGTCCTTAAACGTTAGCAACTTTGAAATGTCGAGGCATATCTGAAGACTTTCAGGTTTTGTGTAACTTTGCATTTCTGTCCCTAAAAATATTAGAGGATAAATACATGCTGATAACATTTTTAATATTATAACAGGTGTATGTGGTTGGAGGATATGATGGGCAAAATCGGCTGAGTAGTGTGGAGTGTTATGACTCTTTTTCTAATCGATGGACAGAGGTAGCTTCACTTAAAGAAGCTGTCAGTTCTCCAGCAGTTACCAGCTGTGTGGGCAAGCTGTTTGTGATTGGTGGAGGTCCAGATGATAACACATGCTCCGATAAGGTTTGATATTTGAATTAACTTTTCTCACTTTAGTAATATTTAAAACTGTATTTTTAAACTACGTGTGTTCACCTGTGGAAATAAATAACCCAGTATAAAGTGCAGAAAAAGAATGAGAGGGTAATGAAATTAAAACTATGAAATAACAAAATAAAAATAGAGCTAACACTATATCATTCACTATTTTTCCATACATTTCTATCCTTGCAAAGCATTTTTGCTCCCTCTATGTCCATGCATCACTTCATATATTCCTTTTCTGTTTAAATTTCTCTTTGTCTTTTTCAAGAACTCACTACCGCCATCTAACTGACTTTTGATCTTTCCCTTCTTTTCAGCTCATTATTTTTTTCTTTTCTTTGTCTGATTCAATCTTCATTTATTCACTTGGATGACCAGATCATCTGTATCTACTTCTGTCTTAGTGGTTTCTCATTTGTGAATAAAATCCATAGTCAATCATCACCATTCATTCTTGACTCTTTTTTTTTACCACACATACTTTTTAATTTTATTAAAAATTGTATTAATTTTATTAAATGGTGGCGCAGTGGTTAGAATGCAGAACTGCAGGCTACTTCTACTGATTGCCGGCTGTCAGCAGTTCAGCAGTTTGAGTCTCACCAGCTCAAGATTGACTCAGCCTTCTATCCTTCCAAGGTTGGTAAAATGAGGACCCAGATTGTTAGGGGCAATATGCTGACACTGTGAACCGCTTAGAGAGGGCTGTAAAGGACTGTGAAGCAGTATATTATTATTATTATTATTATTATTATTATTATTATTATTATTATTATTATTATTATTATTATTATTATTATTATTATTATATCAGAGTTGGAAGGGACCTTGGAGGTCTTCTAGTCCAACCCCCTGCCCAGGCAGGAAACCCTACACCATTTCAGACAAATGGCTATCTAACATTTTCTTAAAAATTTCCAGTGTTGGAGCATTTACAACTTCTGCAGGCAAGTTGTTCCACTGATTAATTGTTCTAACTGTCAGGAAATTTCTCCTTAGTTCTAGGTTGCTTCTCTCCTTGTTTGGTTTCCACCCATTGCTTCTTGTTCTACCCTCAGGTGCTTTGGAGAACAGACGGACTCCCTCTTCTTTGTGGCAACCCCTTAGATATTGGAACACTGCTATCATGTCTCCCCTAGTCCTTCTTTTCAATAAACTAGACATACCCAGTTCCTGCAACCGTTCTTGTTATGTTTTAGCCTCCAGTCCCCTAATCATCTTTGTTGCTCTTCTCTGCACTCTTTCTAGAGTCTCAACATCCTTTTTACATCGTGGCGACCAAAACTGAATGCAATATTCCAAGTGTGGCCTTACCAAGGCATTATAAAGTGGTATTAACACTTCACGTGATCTTGATTCTATCCCTCTGTTTATGCAGCCTAGTACTGTGTTGGCTTTTTTGGCAGCTGCTGCACACTGCTGGCTCATATCTAAATGGTTATCCACTAGGACTCCAAGATCCCTCTCACAGTTACTACTATTGAGCAAGGTACCACATATCCGGTACCTGTGCATTTTGTTTTTTTGGCCTAAATGTAAAACCTTACTTTTTTCACTGTTGAATTTCATTTTGTTAGATAGTGCCCAATGTTCAAGTCTGTCAAGATCTTTCTGTATTTTGAGTCTATGTTCTGGAGTGTTGGCTATTCCTGCCAGCTTGGTGTCATCTGCAAATTTGATAAGTTTAAGTCCTATTGCTATTTGCTGTAATAGGAAAACTAATGCAAAGAAGTAAAAATAAAAAGAAAGTAGAAGTTGCAGAAAAAATAGAAAAATAAGGAAAAAAAGTAAGAATATAGTATAAAAAAAGAAATCAAACACATAAACAAGCTACTCCCCACCTTCTTCACAAATGAAAACAATTTTAGCAACTTATCACTTCCTCTTAAAATATAAGAAATTATTCCTTCCTATACGCCAACTCTTCTCTATAAATAAATTAATAAATTATGGTCATTTTAGGCCTGGTGTTAGTAAAAGTCCGTTAAAGGATACAAGAAATAGCAATATATCTACTTTAACCTTGGTCAAATAAACCAACTTTATTTATTTGTTAAATTTATTAACTGTCCATCTCTCAGTAAAATGGAGAAAACATGTAAACATAATAGCAAAGCAATGAAACAATAAAAATAAATATTACAATCTATAACAATATGAATTAAAAGATGGGCAGAGGGGAAGTAGGAAATGCAGCCTCCAGTGTGGTAATGCCCTGTTGGGTCTCAGGGCCAACTGGGAGAGCCAAGTGTTCAGGCCCTTGTGGAATGATCGAAGGATGGGGACAAACCTCACCCCAGCGGGGCATGATATGTGTCACAGAGCTTTATATTTTATAATTTTGCATTCCTTCCTGTTACTTCTAACAATCTTAATATTTATTCAAATAATGTTTCAAAAGTTGTTTTCATTTTTTTCTTTGACCTTTCTCACAAAAGTTTTCAAAATTTTTAACAAGCCTGTTTTATAAATCCAATATAGGAAAATTATCCATGTTGCCCTCTTGGTTTATTATTTGCATTTCCATTTTAATTATTAGACATCAGCCATTTCTTTTGTATGTGGAGTTTTCCATGTCAAGAATGACTTTTGTAAATCGACCTTCAACTCAGATTCAGTCTTGTCTTGTAAAACCTGTTCCTCTTCCGTAACATTTTTTAGTCACGGTCCCTCCATAGAGTCAGATGTCTCTGATAACACTATTAATGTTAACGCCAAAGGCCATTTTTAAAAATAATGTGAGTTAGACTATTTTGCTCCATTCTGTAATAGTAAATCAAGGTGTTCCTTTTTAATTATAATTTTTATTTACCTTTAGTGTCCAGTTTTTAAAATCTTACTTTAAAAAAAGCATTTTCCTACAAGAAGGATTCTTTATAATAAAATCCAAACTCTTATTTCAAATTTATCTGGAGCCTTGGTCTGTAACTTTCTAAAATCAAAATTTTAATCATATTTATTGGTTGTTTATTCCAAAGAATATTGTCAATCTTAATCTTAAAAATTTTGTTTTGTGAGATTTATTTTTGAATTATATAAAATAATACATTTTATACATTTTGCAGCTCTCATTAAATGTTGTTGGTTTAAAGGGAATTTTTTTAATAGAAGTACAACAACTAAGGACAACTTTTTTTTTTACTATTTTACTCTTGGGCGAAAATTAGGTAAAGGCAGCATCATGACTGTGGAGGCGGGGTAAAAAATTTGCCAGGGCAGATTTATGCTGTGGGAGAGGGAGGGAGAAAGAAAGAGACAGAGAGAGACCCTCCTCACCCCTATCCCCAGGACAAAATATTTTCCTTTTAGAATTTCACAAATTAAGGAAACTGTGTGTTATCATATGCTGAAACTGACTTGCTTTCAAGCTTATATTTTAAAACATATTTTAAACCATAAGTTTAACTATGTTGGATCCAGATAACATACTGAATAGCAAAGATTTTTTTAAAAAGCTTGCTAGAGAAGGTAAGATAGGAATATGTACAAACCAGTGGTGGGTTGCTACCGGTTCGCCCTGAATCAGATAAACCAGTAGCGGCGGCGGGAGGTTCCGCCCAGATGTCTCTGCACATGGGCAGAAGCATTGCACACGAGCGCCCACAAGCAAACCGGTAGCGACGGGATTTGAAGCCCACTACTGGTACAAACCCAGGGAAAGGCAAATCTCATTCTTCTTAGGTTAAACTGATTCATTAAGACATTCAAGTACATCTTTTATTTTTAAACAATTATACTTGCTAACTAAGCCAAAAAGAAAGTGTGCAAATTTTATAATGTCTTAGTATAAATGAAGGATAATCTTTGATTTGCTCATCATTTATTACATCACTTAGTGAATGATGTTAAAAATCAAAGAGAGCAGAATTTATATGCATTATATAATATACCGAAAATGTGCTAAAAACTAATGTATTTCCTTCTCTTAAGGTTCAATCGTATGATCCTGATACTAATTCTTGGCTCCTTCGTGCAACAATCCCCATTGCAAAAAGATGTATTACAGCTGTATCATTAAACAATCTCATTTATGTTGCTGGAGGACTCACAAAAGCGATATATTGCTATGATCCAATTGAAGATTATTGGATGCATGTGCAGAACACATTTAGCAGACAGGTAACATCTAAGGAGTAAAAATGCTCATATGTACAAGTAAAGATACGTTAACATAAAATGACTAAGTGCAAAATTAAGAAAGCTTTTTATTTCTACAATATATGTTTGCTTTTTATGAAATTGATACTGGAACATTGGGATTTTATTCTAAATGGCAAAGTGAATTTTGTCATCATGCTGTACTTACAGAAGTAAGCAGATTTTTCCAACCTAGCTCTCTCGAAATATACTGGATTTATTGCCTAGCATCAGAATTTCAATGAGAAATTATGGAAGTCCAATATATTTGGAGGGCACAAAAGGGGAAAGTATAATTCAGCATAAAGGTATAATTCAGCATAAGAATACTTGAAGTATCTGGAAAGTATTAGGATGGTGCTGTCCTGGAAGTTTGCAGAAACCATCTTTGGACTGAGCTTGATACTTGAGGGTTTTCATTAAAAAATTGATTGATTTAGAATTTGCCTATATTGCTATCTATATGAGGCAGAAATACTTCTCAGAAAGCATGGTGCAAAATTTTATTGACAGGGAATAAATACCAAGCCCAAGCTTAAGAAAATAAAATTACAAAAGAATAAATTAGTACATTTTTAGCAACATGATTATTGTAATATAATTTTACTCTTTCTCTTTTTGATCTGATAATCAGGAAAACTGTGGCATGTCTGTCTGTAATGGGAAAATCTACATCCTTGGTGGGAGAAGAGAAAATGGAGAAGCCACAGATACTATTCTTTGTTATGACCCTGCAACAAGTATCATTACTGGAGTAGCTGCCATGCCCAGACCAGTATCATACCATGGCTGTGTGACTATTCACAGATACAACGATAAGAAGAATTTTTGAGTAAGAAATCAGGCTCATATTACTGTAAGAATTTGTAGGATTCATTGTAAGAACAGGAAAGCAGCCTCTTCCAAAGTGTCATCTGGAAAGAGACACTGCTGTGTTTAAAGTCTTGATTGTTAAATATTTCCCATAGTCATGATTTCTAACTTCTGAAATTATTAACAGTTGATGTTACTAAATAGATCATGCTCATGTCCATATTGTATTTTTTTCAAGTTTATTTCAAATAGCTTTACCTGCATTTTTCATATTTTCAATGTGATAAGTACTGTTTATTGTCAATGTAAAAAATTGAGTTTATATATGATTTATGTGTAAATGGTTTAAGTAATATTTGTCCTTTATTTCATTAATTGAATTTATAGCACCACTATTAGAATAATTTTAAAAATATTTTAAAATAATATACATCAGTGTTGTCTTGCATCATCATGAAATACTTTTCATCAGAAAGCATATTAAAATATTTAGGTCCATCTGTATATAGAATCACTCAGTTTCATTTTTTTTAGTATGTGGTATATGACTTTTTCATTATACTTCAAAATGAGACCTTAAAACATCTTAGTTACTATTTAAATCTTCAGAATTTCCATCTGAAATTAAATATAGTAAAGATCACATCATAGTTGTCCATCAGAAGCCCAAAGAAGCAATATTTAGGATTAAACTCTGCCACTAACTATATTGGGTTTCAGTATTGTTCCCAAATTGGTAAATAACAATTTTAGATTTAAAAAAAATTAATAGTAAGGAGCTTTTGTTTAAGATACAGTAGAAAAAGCAGTTGATTAATCATTGTCTTCTATTAAAGAAAAAAACAATTGTCATGTACTTGATATTAATATTTTTCCAGGTAGCATCTCTCTGTGACATGGATCACTTTCTGAATTCTGTTTTTCCCTGTAGCATACCCTGTACAACTTGAATAAATTTGACATATTTTAGTGTATAAAATGCATATTAAAACATGATTTCTAGATGTGAAAATTATAAGTATACATGTTACCAGCACTTTTGTGTTGTGTATTGCTGTGATCAGTAGTTGTATGATAAACATTTACAGTACAAGAACATGTTTTACAAGGAAAATTCATTATGCCATTTTGTACATCATTGTTTGCTTCTTGAATATTTTCCACATAATTATTACACTGCTGTGAATATTATGAATTTTCCTTGGACATTCTGACATAGGTAAGTTATGTATATTCTTTTTACATCTCCATTTTTATATCTGGTCATGTTCAGCCAACATACATTTGCTTGACTAGACTATAAGCCTTTATCTCCCACATATACCAACTTTTAACCTTATCAGGAACTAAGTAAAACAACTTTCCCTGAAAAATATGCCTGATTAAATAGTTCTAATTGATTTTCAAGCAGTTATTATATACTATGTGACATTTCTGGTGCCTTGGAATCTTACATAATTGTACATTCATCAAATGTTTTAATAAGGATATGGCTCAAAATTAATTATTTACTGAGTGCTTTCTCATACTGTAGATATTCGTGTTTGCAGTAGGTGCCTTTAAATACTTTTAGCATTGGCTATACAATACTTCCATTATTGGAAGCATTTGTGCTGCTGTGCAGTAGATTGTACATGTTGTAATTTTTCAATAATATATGAATTAACAGTTCAATGATTTTGTTTTCTGTGACTAGAGAAATCCAGTTAAGTCTTTTTGTTCCAGCAGTGGGACAAGAATAGATTTTTATTGAAATCAAAGGGATTGTTCCCCCTCTTGATTTCATTGGGAAGCCATTCTGTTAGTGAAAATAAATGCACTACATTTCACCAGTAAAATAAAAATACATTAAGGGAGAGCTGGTCAACCTGTTGCCTCTGAATCTCCTTTTGCAGCCCATAAAACTGGCCACTGTTTATGAAATTTTCCCTGCCATTTCAAGGGCAACAGCAAACAAAAACTATGGAGTTTTGTATAGCAAGTCCTATCAAAGTTAAAAATCAGAAACTCCATGCATTCCTTTAAAACATCCTTTTGTCCTAATATGAGAAATGTTCCCCTGCTTTGTAACCCTTTATTCTTTTATCCTACAAAATCCATTTTAGTGTGACCCTTGGCCATCAAAATTGCTACTTTTGCATGAAACGTATCACTTGGCAGCAGATTTTTGTTAAAACAATGTCAAAGAATGCATTCATATTTTGAATGTACAAAGTTAAATGGCTGAACCAACTGGATGAAACTGAACAGTATCTTTTTTTTCTTGGCATCTATTTTGGAAAAGTTCCATTTAAAAATGAGGCATATGGTAATGGTATGTGTAACTCTCCTTGGCATGTTTGCTTGCTTATTTTCAGCTATAGTGAAGATATTTTTTTCCCTTAAAAGGTCCTTACAACTATTTGGGTCATATTTGATCATAATTAACTTCAAAAAATTCCTGTTTATACTTCTGAATGAATCAAGTTGCAAATATCTGTTTGAAAATGTCAATCAATGCATGTCACTTGTTAAAGAACTTGATAAGATTGTGCCAAATAAATCTTGCTTGCCATCTACAGGAAATTTGCCCTACTTTACATTTTGGTTATTTCTACTTTAATTTTGCATGTACACTGTTTTGCTTACATCCATTCAATGCAATTCAAAGGGGAATAGAGGCAGGGGGAAAAAATCATCTACTAGATATTTACATATTTCAGTAAGAATCACTACAAGTATATAATCTATAGTTTATTTGGTTTTATTGCAATATACTGGATTTCTTTCCTAAAACTACAGTCACTGGCTTGCATTTTGTTGCTGTTACATTGGTTAAATCAAATATATCCAATATTACCATAGATCTTCTTGAAAAAAATTCCACTGAATAAAGTCAGGATTTTTAATAAACTTTTAGGAATTACCTTAATCTAACAACTTCTCTCCTGATCTACAGTGTACAGGTAGCCCTCGACTTAAAATAGTTCATCTAGAGCAGGAGTGTCAGACTTGCGTCATCATGGCGGTGTCATGTGCCATATGACTTTTTTCCCCTTCGCTAAACTGGGCATGGCATGCATGTGATACATCTGGCCCATGGGCCGGGAGTTTGACACCTCTGATATAGAGGCTATTCGCCATGTTACGACAGCACTGAAAAAGTGGTTTATGACAGCTTTTCATGCTTAATGTCTGTTGCAGCATCCCTATGGCCATGTGATCAAAATTCAGATGCCTGGCAACTGATTTGTATTTATGATGTCTGCTGTATCCCAGGGTCATGTCATCAACTTTTGCAATGTGACAAAGTCAATGGGAAAGCCAGACTTACTTAACAACTTGGTTACTAATATAAGTGCAATGATTCACTTTATAATTGTGGCAATAAATGTAAAAGGGGCAAAATTCACTTGTCTTGCTTAGTAACAGAAATTTGGGGTTTAAGTCGAGGACTACATGTATTATAGAACTGTATAGAAAGCTAGATTCAAAGAGCAAAATATGGAACACACACAAGTGTGTTGTACATATTGCCTCTCAGAATAACTGCATCAAGCTGGTATGAGTCTTCAGAAAAAGATGTGCACTTCAAATCACGTCTAACCCTTCAAATCTGGATCTCTATGCAGCCTTGTGTATTACGTTTGAATCTTAATGTGATTACAGTTCATCTATGAATATAGAAACAGTTGCCCATTGTTTAATAACAGTTGTCTTACACCATAAACTCATATCTATAAAGGCCATATCTAGCTGTACTTTTGTAGCACAGCATTAATAAGGCCCTTCTCTAAAACTCAGTAGCTCAAGGGAAACACTTCATAACTTTAAAGAATCCTTTTGTAAGTCATTGCTTCAAAAGCCATTTCCACTTGTGTGTACATGCACAACTGCTTTGTTTTGTTAGTAAATCCCAGTTGTATCTGGATTATGCAAAATGCACACTCAGGCAGCTGGGATACAGCATGCAATCTCTCTGGAAGGTATAGCCCCTTCAAAGGGGCATTAGGCCCCTTCAAAGCATTCAGCTTTGAAGGGGCCTAATTCACTTAGGCCAATGATTTATTATGCATTTCTCCCTAATGCTTTGCAAAATCTTGTCATGTTACTTCATCAGAGTTGTGGATTCTGTATTCTTAATCAGACATCCTGCTAACGTACTTCGTTCTTCGAAAACGAAAGCAATTTTCCTTTGGCCTTTTCATTCCTATATACTATTCTACCATGTGTAAAAAGTGAACAATGTAATAAAAAAGTAAAATATTATGAAGCAATATCTCAATAAATTTATGCCCGATTCTATATTTAAAAAGTCCATTCAACTATTTTGAGGGGAAAATAAAGCAGGTGACTTTTATTCAAATATACCTAGAATTATTTTCACAAAGTTCCATTTTTTGTAAATGGGAACCATTGTTATGGTTAATATATATCTAATGTATATTGAGTTTTTGTAGATTGAATAATTGCAAATCAGCAACCAATCATGAGATTGCATTTTTTTGTGTGTTTGCTTTATACTCTAAGTAAAAATATTTTGTGTTATTATTTCCCAGACATATATTTAATATATTTAAAACTGTACTATTCTGTAATATTCTGTACTTGGCTTTTTGAAACAAGCAACCTGCTTGTGCTTTCGATTTTTACAGGCTTTTTTCTGTTTACATTAAAATTGAAACAAATGGCTGTGTCAAATGCAGAGAATGACTGTACACAATAGTAGTTCAGTAGATAAGTATGTATGTTTAATATAAATTTCAGTGATGTCCAGGCAATTTATATGCCCCACAAAACCTATGTGCTGCACAAATTATTTATTTATTCCAAAGGCAGTCCATCATATTCAGTTTTATTTATTTCCACATTTGGTATTAAGAATCTGCTGCTAATTGCAGTTTTCCCGTTGTGTGAAAAAGAATTACTCACTGTAGAGACTGACCCTTCAATTGAACCTCTATCCTTCACTGATTGCTTGATCTTTGTTAAGGACGTTCTTTCATTTGTGAAGGATTCCAAAATGGTTAAGGTTAGGGTCAACAAATATTAACTCAGAAAAATGTATTAGTCACTGAATTATGTGGCTACAGTATTTGATTCTTATGCAGTCCTGGAAATACTTTTAAATACACTTGTTACCTAGTTCTTAAAAGATTCCACCAATATTTGAGATGAGCACTTTCCTGAAAATTTAGCACAGGACTGGACAACATACATGCCTCATGTGACCCTTCATTCCATTTTCAAAAGCCCAAGAAACCTGATGATATTGATAGCATGATTTTTATTTTATTTCAAAATACCATTTTGAAATAAATACCAAGTGGAAGCAGAAAGCCTCTACGTGTTAAACTCTATTTATACCTTTAATCTGCACAAATGACCAGAAATCTATCACTTCCTGTGAGATCCTCAGGCAATCTTTCAGCTGATCAAGGAAAAGTGCAGCAAACTCCAATTCTTGGAAAGCTGCCCATCTTTACTGTAGCATATTCTATTTCACTGCATCGTCATGTATCCTTTCATGTTTAAAACTCATGGAAAATTTACAATGGGGAGTTAGCCATCTTGAGTTACATGAAGATAAACCAAGCTACCTTTCACCTTTTCTGATACAAAATATATCCTTTACAAATTTTCTATGTTATAGAAGGATTTAGCTGAACAATAAAACACTAAAAATACCCACACTTTTCTCAACTAATTGTTTTGTGAATATTTAAAGAAATACTACAGGTTAGATGGCAGCTAACCTCATGAAACTTACTGATTGAAGTAAGTTCAGTTATATCACAAAACACTGAACTAGGAACAGTAATTCTAATAGTTTGATCATTTTTATTGTATGTACCTATATGCTTAATAATCATATATTATTGAATTTGTTATTTTTTAGCTTGTATTATAATACTGGAGTGTATCAGTAGATATTTCAATGTTATGTGTATGTATTTATAAGTATGTGTGATTTTTTTGATGATTGCTTATAAATGATGCTTTTTAAAGCTACTATGTATGGGTTGTAGTGATATGTGAGGGTGAAAAGCATTTGTAGTTTATTTTGTATACTTTAATCCAAAGAACTGAATGTTGTAAATAAATCCATTTTAGTATAATCTTTGCCCCAAAGCCAAATTCAGAATAAACATTGCTAATTTGCATCATTTTGATTTTCTGTTTTATTTAAAAATTTAGACCTTTATTATGTAAACATCTATTAATTACTTGATTTAGATCCCACTTTTCTTACAACTACACAGGATCCTAAAAGTAAAAAGCAACATAAAATAAAACATAGATGATCTTTCAGATATTTAGGATTTAACCACTAAGACTCTAAAAGTACATGTACTTTGTACTGTACACACTTGTACTTTGAAGCATATTCAGAAAACCATTAGTAGCCAATGCAGGATTTTCAACATGAAAATATGTTCCCAGTAGCTGCAGTACTCAGTATTCCAGCCAACACATTTTTCACTTCTAAAAAAAATCTATGGCAGAAATTGTTTCAGAAAGGTTTCAGTAGCTACAGAAAGCTATTCCTTGGCATGGCTGCCACCTGAATATCAAAAAACAGCTAAGATTGAAAGAACTTGAGATTTCAGGAACAGTACAACTTTATCTCCAAAAGGATGTACAGTACTTCAATCCTACATCAACAGGACAGCCATTTTGTCTAGATTTAAAGTTTGTTTAAAGAGCGTGCTACCATATAAGCAACAATGGTCACAAGTTTCTCAATTCTTGTAGAGGGAAACATTTATGTTCCTAATGTTTAAAAGATCTTAATTCTACTGGGAAAATTACAATTTCCATAGCAATCAATATCACTGCCAGAATATTATATTGGTTTGGAAGATAAATGTTATTTTATTGTAGCTTTCAATTTCCAACTAGGCCAAATAACGATGTTATTCATAAGTAGAAGATTTATAATAATGAATGCTAGATTTCCATTTAAATTCTGTAATATGCCAATAAAATGATGACCTAGATTTTGGGGGCAACATGCTGACTTTGTAAATCACTTAGAGAATGCTGTAAAGCATTCAATATATGCAATATATAAATCTAAGTGCTATTGCTATCTCAAACACAGATGTCAAAAATCATCACCACCTCAAATAACCGCTAGAATTTCCTAGATATTGCCTGTCAGAAATAGCTGGCCCCAAATATTTATTGTCAGTCAATATGGAGGATACCATTAGCCCCACTGCTATAAAGCTGTCTTAGCCTGTGAGCTCACTCAGTTTTGAACAAACATGCATAATAACAACCAGCTGATAAGCAAACAAATCAACTTTCAACATCTCCACCAACTATCCTCTTCAACATTTTTCCATGTACTCAAGCCATCCAACATAAACTTTTGGCCTTGATGCCATATAAAAAAACCCTATAAATTGTTATTGGACTGTGTTAATTTATCCCCATCAAAGTACATTTCACTTAGTACAGTCTGTTTCATGTTTAAACTTAACTGAATAAGTTGTGCAGAAGAAAGTTGGGAAGGACTGTACTGTAACAATGCAATATTATCTAGTCAAATATATTCATAAATGGTATAAAAACTACTTTAATAACCACCATACGGCTATGTAGAGATTACAGCTATGAAATCAGGGGTCCTAGGTACTCTGATATTGCTTGTTTTCCTGCAGACATTTCATTACCCAAATCTATAAAATCCTAGTTTATATACATAAATAGTTTCAATGAGGTGCATTAGCTTAGTTAAATTTTAAAAATAGTGGAAAAGTTAATGGTGTGAAAAACAATTTCAGTTAGAATATTTGACAACGAAACTTTTAAAAACGTTACACATTTCTACTTTGGCTTGTATTTTTAGAACAATTGGCAAAAATGATTAGAATATAAACAGCACATTTTTTATTATTCTTGATATTAACTTACACTAATTGATGTGTTTCATTTATATATAAGTGCATAAATAATTACAATCTGCATTTCTTTGCTTACAGTTGACCTAAGTATACATGAGAACATCAGTAGAATTCTGGATGAATTTATTGATGTAGTTTATTTCTGTCAGGCACAATCAACCAGATTCACACATATAGAGTTCAAAATGACTACTTTATTGTATTCTGCCTATAATACAAGAAACTCCCCAGACTTCATTTGGGATAAAGATAAGATCCCATGGAAGGGGCAGAGTGTGTGTCAGCCCTAAGTGTTTTGGAGCTGCACAACTGAAGACTAATTCCCAACATGAGCTCTGTTCTCCTGGGTAGCAGTTCCCCAGCACTTTCATATTATTTTTGAATGCTCTTTGCCATAGAAGTTCATTATGAATTGAGAAAAATGGTCACTCGACATATCTTAGGAGGAAAACGATGGCCAACAAAGGACAAGGCAACAATACAGTTTACAAGGTGTGTAACTTGCGGGTGGCCGTCTTGATCTCATTTCTATGTATTTGCTGCTGGAAAGCTTCAGATTTGTGGTGATTTCAGATTTGTGGTGCGACTGAAACAATCTGGAACTGAACACACTCAATACTGTAGAAATGATGGTAGATTTTAGGAGAAACCCTTCCATACTTCCACCTCTCACAATACTAGACAACACAGTATCAACAGTAGAAACCTTTAAATTTCTAGGTTCTATCATATCTCAAGATCTAAAATGGACAGCTAACATCAAAAACATCATCAAAAAAGGACAAAAAAGAATGTTCTTTCTGCGCCAACTCAGTAAGTTCAAACTGCCCAAGGAGCTGCTGATTCAGTTCTACAAAGGAATTATTGAGTCTGTCATTTGCACCTCTATAACTGTCTGGTTCGGTTCTGCAACCCAACAAGAAAGACACAGACTTCAGAGGATAATTAGAACTGCAGAAAAAATAATTGCTACCAACCTGCCTTCCATTGAGGACCTGTATACTGCACGAATCAAGAAGAGGGCCATGAAAATATTTACAGATCCCTCACATCCTGGACATAAACTGTTTCAACTCCTACCCTCAAAACTATAGAGCACTGTACACCAGAACAACTAGACACAAGAATAGTTTTTTCCTGAAGGCCATCACTCTGCTAAACAAATAATTCCCTCAAACTGTCAAACTATTTACTAAATCTGCACTACTATTAATCTTCTCATCATTCCCATCACCAATCTCTTTCCACTTATGACTGTATGACTGTAACTTTGTTGCTGGTAATCCTTATGATTTATACTGATATATTGACCATCATTTGTGTTGTAAATGTTGTACCTTGATGAAAGTATCTTTTCTTTTATGCACACTGAGAGCATATGCATCAAGACAAATTCCTTGTGTGTCCAATCACACTTGGCCAATAAAAAATTCTATTCTATTCTATTCTATTCTATTTTGTGTTTCTGGCATGCTGAAAACTTGGGAGAGCAGAAAAGTCTCCCTGCTCATCATGTTACCACTTTAATAGTTCAAGAACATCCCCACGCAGCTAACAAATGCGTTAATAATAATCACAATAATAAAGAATAATAATAAGTCTTGTGACACAAACTTTTGGAGATTTTAAAAAGCTCCTTAAATAAAATACCAACGCCCGGAAGAAGGAAAACTAAAAGCGGCACACATCAGTCGTCTTGGCCGCTAGTTCAAGTCGTTTAAGTTACAGTGGATGCTGTAGGTGAAGAGCCGCTCTCGGGCTTCGCTTTGCCAAGAATACACCGGCCAGCCCAGCACCGCCACTGCCGCCGCCGCCGCCTCCTTCAGGCATCGGCTTCTCCCAATGCCCGCCCCTTCTCCGCTCTCCGCCTGCGCAGCCGCGCCCCTCCGTCGCCCTGAGAGAGGACGGAGCTGATGGCGGCTGCGCGCTGCAGGTGGTGGCCTCGCTGAGCGTTGGGTTGGTTAATGCTATAAGGGACTGCCAGCGGCGGCCTTCCGGGGTTGTTGTTGTTTTTTAAGCAAGCCGGTGAGTTGTGCAGTTGCAGCCGAAGCCCCGCTTTATCCCTCCCGAGCTGAGAAGGGGCAGGACAGTGCGTGTGTTTGGCGAGCGCCCCCTCCGGCTCGGGCTCGACTCTGGCAAAAGGCTGGGGGTTCTTGCAAGAAGCCGGAGGCAACTATCTCTGAAAGAGCCGGCTAAGTTTGCTCAGTGTCTAACTTCGCTGGGCTTCGGGACTGGAAAAGCGAAGTACCCGCTTTACGCCCATCTTGCGCTCAAATCCTAACCATATTTACTTGGAAAGAGAAACGCTGAGTTTTGGTGAACTCTTGTTTGGAACGTGCTTTAAATCTGCAACCTTGCAGACGAACTACGTTCCTTGAAAGTTTCCATTGAATTCAGTAGGACTTCCTGTTAAACACATGGATAGTCCATACCATTGTAGAGTTATGTTTACCTGTTTCCATTCATTTTAACTGGTTTAAGCATAACTTGATTGCACTGGGTTGTGCTGTTAGGAGAACAGCTCTGCATTTACTATTTGACATACTCTACCTGGATACAAGTCCTTGTTTTTAAATACAACTCATATTAAAACTATGGTTTTGGATGGGGCTTGACCCCGGACACTTATCTGGCATAGTTTTGAATATTGATAAGCATGCGAATTACAAAAATATACAAAATATAGGCAGTATTCTGTCTTGATATTCGTTTTCCTTCAGTAATATTTGTTCTGAGGATCCGTACAAAGCGGTATCTAATTATCATTAAAGAGTTCCATTCAGTGACAGTTGCAAATGAGTGCAGTTTTTGATACCCTATTGATGCTTATGTTTATTAGATGCTCTTCTGTCTTTGGTGTTCCATGATAACATACCTTAATAAAACTGTTTTGTAATAATGTAATATCGATAATGTTTTCTATATTCAGCCAAGACAACAATTGGTAGTTGAATTGTCATTGTCTAATCTCCATGATTGTAAAATTTTAAATATTTGTAAATGTGAAATTATAAACTTAAGTGTTCAAAAATAGAGTGGATAGTAGTAAGCATGCTGAAGAAGAAAGTAAAATCTGTTTTCACCAATTAAAACCATTTTTATTTGACAGGACTAAATGAAAAACAAAACTTTGGGAGGAATCTAAGAAGCCTTCAGCCAAAGTGCAGAGCATTGAAAAAATATCAGATTTTGATTTATATGTCTAAGGTAAAAATACTTTGGGAAGATTTTTATTCATTTATAATGGAATATTGGGTCTATGTGATATGTATACACACTGCATATACATTTACTTTTCAATAGAAAAGAAAGAAGAAAATAAAGGTTAGTTGTTGTAGAACTAAAACAGGTTGCGGTTTTCATAAACGTATGCAAGTATTGTTACAATCTAAAATGTCATTTAGTGGCAATCTTTTTTCCCCATTTTTTAAAAAAATGAGTCTATATCCATATAACTTTTCAGTGACCATAGCATAGAGCAGGGGTCTCCAACCTTAGCAACTTTAAGACTGTGGACCCAAATCCCAGAGTTCCTCAGCTAGTTTGCTGACTGAGAAACTCTGGGAGTTGAAGTCCACAAGTCTTAAAGTTGCCAAGGTTGGAGATCCCTGGCATAGAGCAATCTTTGGCTATAAAGTATTGCTTTATTTTAGAATTCTTTACCTCTTATTCAGACATGCTGGTCTTTTGTTCTCAATAAGAGAACTGGCTAATTCTGTAATGTAGCTTAGAACGTAGAACTTACAAATGCTATGTATTTGTTTCTTTTTTCTTTCTCTAGTGAAGAAAACAACAATGTCCGGTATCAAGAGGACTGTAGAGGAGATGGACCCAGACTATGAAGAGATCTCAGTTGCACCTACAAACAAACATCATAAAGTATCAGAACAATCTGGTAAAATTTCTTTTAAAAAACAAAGAACAGTATGTGATTAAAAACTAAGATTAAAACCAATCTTAAATCTCAATTTTTCCACTTTTTCTTTCCCAACTGTATAGACATGTTTCATTGTGTTTTTGTGTGATGTTGATCTTGGTTCAACTCATAGTCCAAGAAACATCTTTTCCAATTTCATTTTGGGGTAAAAAATAAAAGTAGCATTCAAGACAATATGGGAATTGATCTAAGTATAATGTTGAGACTTTATTGATTACTAAAACTTTGGCTAATGCATATATTACACTAAACATAATATAAGTTGGGAATCCAATAATAGTGATTTATAAGTCATTTTTATGGCTTATTACAATTCAAAATTTAGTATAATGTGAGACTCCAGCATTTTGTGTTTATGTAGATCTTAATTAAAGATTTCCTGTTATGAGTGACAGTTAAGTCCTGATGTTTCTAAATTTTCTTTCAGCAATATTTAGATTTCAAAAATTACAGTGTTACAATGTAAGTTACAAATTACAGTGATTCCTTGAAACAATCTTTACATTATTTGTGTATAATCTAATGCTGCTGTTTTCTTTCAACATAACCTGCTCAATCTGACATCACAAACATTTTTAGCTTACATATGGAACATTTTTTTGGAAACGTTGCAAACAGTCTTAAATATCGAACATAAAAATCTTAATTGTATGAATTCTTTTTACATAGCTCGAGATGCTGCAATACAGAAAATTGAAGCAATTATTAAAGAACAGTTTTCTATAGAAATGAAAAATAAAGAACATGAGATTCAAGTGATTGATCAGGTATATAGATATCATGTTTATTATAAATTGAGAAACAGAAGCAGGGATATGTGCAGCCATTTCTTAAATGGATTTTCCTTTTGACAGCGGCTGATCGAAGCAAGAAGAATGATGGATAAACTGCGAGCCTGCATTGTGGCGAACTACTATGCTTCTGCTGGACTCTTTAAAGTTGGGGAGGTAAATAGTACACATGTGAGTAACGGCAAGTTACCTTGCTTTAATCTATATCAGGATTTCCTAAAGTGGTCAGTGTTGATCCCTTTGGTTTGACGGGATAATCCATTGATGTTGTTATTTGTAGAGATATTGCTTAAAGTAGTATTCATTAAATAATATTCATATAATGCTTGGGAGTCAATTAACAACCTGAAACTTCATGAAGGGGTCAATGAACTGAAGTGTCAGGGAACTCCTGTTCCAAATGTTGACATTCTTGTATTTAAAAATAAAGGTTGCAAAGAAGTTGTTGGAAAGGAGTACTAGTCATAAACCAGGAGTGCGTTTTAGATGTCTCTCCAGATATTTTTAAACTTTATGCTGGCTAAGCACACTAGGTGTTATGGTATGGAAGGTTGTAGATCATATGTTAGTGTAACTACTTGAAAGCTTCAATTAAAGAAACAGAACTAAATTTCAGTAGGAGCAAACTTGAATTTAAAAAAACAACAGCCTGTTTTTAGTTTGAGACAGATTTTTTTAAAATAATAAAACATCAAACTATACGATTAATAACATTTGCGATCTTATTCAGGGGGAGTCCGCGGACCTTATGGGCATTACGGAGACCTGGTTGGGCCTAGAGGGGGGGGTTCCCCTTGTTGAGATGTGCCCTCCAGGTTTCCGAGCATTTCATCAGCCGAGGGCCCAAGGTAGGGGTGGGGGGTGGCGGTTGTTATTAAGGAAGATCTGGTGCCGAGGGAGGCCACTGTTCCTCAGATTGCCGTCTGTGAATCCCTCTATGTGCGGTGGGGCCATAGGAATCAGTTGGGCTTGTTAATCACGTACCTGGCTCCTTGCTGCGTGACCACAGCCCTGCCTGAGCTGTTGGAGGTAATTGCTGCTGTGGCGGTTGAGACCCCCAGACTTATAGTCATGGGGGATTTCAACCTGCCATCAGCTGGCTTGTTATCGACGGCAGCTCGGGAGTTCCAGGCTTCCATGACGGCCTTGGACTTGATTCGAGTAAATGATGGCCCTACGCACATGGGGGGAGGCACGCTGGATCTGATTTATATCTCTGGACAGTGGTTAAATGATCTGGAATTAGATGATTTAGTAACAGAACCAATGTCATGGTCCGATCATTTTCTCCTTCACCTAGACTTCCGAACCGCCACTCACCATCGCAGGGAGGCGGACCCTATATGTTGGTCCCGCCCCAGGCGCCTGATGGACCCCGAGAGGTTCCTGACGGAGCTTGGGCCATTTCCTGAGGATCTGGCCCATGGCACGACTGAGGAACTAGTCGCGGCCTGGGAACAGGCCGCGGCTGGGGCCTTGGACCGTGTCGTGCCTTTGCGGCCTCTGACCCGGCGCAGATCTCGTCCGGCCCCTTGGTTCTCCGAGGGGCTGAGGGAGATGAAACGCCGGAGAAGACGCCTAGAGAGCACCTGGAGGTCCAGTCGCTCCGAAGCTGATCGGACACTAGTTAGGTCCTATTCTAGGACCTACCTAGTGGCAATGAGGGAGGCGAGGCGTTCTTACGCCTCCACCCTCATTGCATCGGCAGATAACCGCCCGGCCGCCCTGTTTCGGGTGGCCCGCTCCCTCCTTCATCAGGAGGTGCGGGATGACCCTTTGCAGGGACGAGCCGAGGAGTTTAGTGGTTATCTATACGATAAAATCGCTCAGCTCCGGGACGGTCTGGACCGAAATTGGGATGATCCAAGCGAGGGAGAGGAGGCACGTCTTGTCGAGTCTATTTGGGATGAGTTTGACCCTGTGGCTCCCGAGGACGTGGACAGGTTGTTGGGGAGGCTTCACGCCACGACATGTTTACTGGACCCGTGTCCTTCCTGGCTGGTACTGGCCACTCAGGAGGTGACACGAGGCTGGCTCCAGAGGATTATCAACGCTTCTTTGTTGGAAGGGGTTTTCCCTGCCGCCTTGAAAGAGGCGGTGGTGAGACCCCTCCTCAAGAAGCCCTCCCTGGACCCAGCTATTTTGGGCAATTATCGTCCAGTCTCCAACCTTCGCTTTGTTGCGAAGGTTGTAGAGAGTGCCGTGGCGTGACAGCTACCCCAATACCTGGATGAAGCTGTCTATCTAGACCCGTTCCAGTCCGGCTTCCGACCCGGATACAGCACGGAGACAGCTTTGGTCGCATTGGTGGATGATCTCTGGAGGGCCAGGGATAGGGGTTATTCCTCTGCCCTGGTCCTATTAGACCTCTCAGCGGCTTTTGATACCATCGACCATGGTATCTTGCTGCGCCGGTTGGGGGGATTGGGAGTGGGAGGCACCGTGTACCGGTGGTTCTCCTCCTATCTCTCCGACCGGTCGCAGACGGTGTTGACAGGGGGGCAGAGGTCGACGCGAGGTGCCTCACTTGTGGGGTGCCGCGGGGTCGATTCTCTCGCCCTTCTGTTCAACATCTACATGAAGCCGTTGGGTGAGATCATCAGTGACTTGGGGTGAGATACCAGCAGTGCGCTGATGACACCCAGCTGTACTTTTCCACCCGGGCCACCCCAATGAAGTTGTTGAAGTGCTGTCCCGGTGTTTGGAAGCCGTCGGGTCTGGATGGAGAAACAGGCTCAAGCTTAATCCCTCCAAGACGGAGTGGCTGTGGATGCCGGCATCCCGATTCAGTCAGCTGCAGCTGCAGCTGCCTGTTGGAGGCAGTTACTGGCCCCAAAGGATAGGGTGCGCAACTTAGGTGTCCTCCTGGATGAACGGCTGTCGTTTGAAGATCATTTGACGGCCGTCTCCAGGAGGGCCTTCCACCAGGTTCGCCTGGTTCGGCAGTTGCGCCCCTTCCTTGATCGGGATGCCTTGTGCACAGTCACTCATGCGCTCGTTACCTCTCGCTTGGATTATTGTAATGCTCTCTACATGGGGCTCCCCTTGAGGTGCACTCGGAGGCTTCAGTTAGTCCAGAATGCAGCTGCGCGGGTGATTGAGGGAGCTAGGCGTAGCTCCCATGTAACACCGCTCCTGCGCAGGCTGCACTGGCTACCTGTGGCCTTTCGAGTGCACTTTAAGGTTTTGGTTACGACCTTTAAAGCGCTCCATGGCTTGGGGCCTGGGTACTTACGGGACCGCCTGCTGTTACCGCATGCCTCCCACCGACCCGTATGCTCTCACAGAGAGGGACTTCTCAGGGTGCCGTCTGCCAAGCAGTGTCGGCTGGCGGCCCCCAGGGGAAGGTCCTTCTCTGTGGGGCTCCACACTCTGGAGCAGGCTTCCCCGGGTTTCGCCAAATTCCTGACCTTCGGACCTTTCGTCGCGAACTGAAGACACATCTGTTCATTCGCGCGGGGCTGGCTTGAATTTTATCAATTTTAAATTTTTTATTAATAATTTTAAATGGGGTTTTAGTCTATTATATATTTTAACTTCTTAGGCTAACTATAAAATAAGTTTCTTAATCATATTTTAAATTGTACATTGTATTACCTGTTTTATTTTGCCTGTACACCGCCCTGAGTCCTTCGGGAGAAGGGCGGTATAAAAATCAAATTAAATAAATAAAATAAATAAATAAATAAAACATTGAGAAAAACAATTGAAAAGACCATGATGGAAGACTTTTATATCATGAACAAAGCAACTCTAAAAAAAATGACCAAAATTGAAAGTTAAAAGTTCTTTTTCTTGTCTCTCTCTTTCCAAAAAATTTCAGGTGTTGAGAAATAATGCCTGTTGGTAATCTACTGCTGCAAATCAGAAGCAGATTTATTTAGTTGCAAAGAAAGTAGAGAGTGAGCTAGATAGTTACCTTTCCTGTGAACACACTGTTAAACAAGTTTTAGTATTCTGTGTCAACCTCCAAAAATTATATGAATGAGCTACTTAAAAGAGCAGCTCTGATGGTGTTGTAGTATTGCCATCTGATGTTTTTATTTTACTATTCAGCCCCTAGCTCAGTGGTAGACCTACATGTTCCATACTCTTTATCCTGCTGTCTCCTTTTTAAGAGGATCAAGAAGCATTTACTATGAAAAGCTACAGAAATTCCGATTGCAGCTGTCTTTGAAATAGAACTGGGCTGAAAATATCTCCACATGTCTGAAGGATTTGCAATAAATCAGCAACAATTTTAACTTCCAGGTTTTTAAATAGACCTGCTTCTTCAAGTCTTGCCTGCCTTTAGGTATAATCAGTAGTGGAATTGTCCGTAAGATCCATAGACGTGTCTTATCTACCAGGTTGCAGCTGGATGAATTTAGGGGATTAGTTTTAAAAATCTGCAAGACTAACATCTGCCCTCCTCATGTATACTAAAACAAACAAACAAACAAACACTATTCTATTTCAGGGAATGAAGACTTGTGATTCTATGGTTTTTAACCATCCAACCATCAAGAAATTTTTAGAATCTCCATCCCGATCATCCTCTCCTGCTAATCAGGGCTCAGAAACCCTGTCAGTCAATCATTCAGAGAGTGAATCATCTCAGCACATGGAATACATGTTGGGAAAAGACAATGGTAGTCTGGATGTGGAAGAAAGAGTGCCAAGCAAACTTGACTTGACTCTGCGCAAGAATGCTGGACAGGTGATACGACACCAGTGTGTTAAAATAATTCTTTTGTAAAAGCATGTCAAAAGGAATCCTGTTTCCCTTATTGGAAGCGCTATAAATACCACTGTAAAGAACAAAACCATTTTCTACCTACCGGTATTTCCTGTTGGTGTAATCATATGTATGTGAACCTTCCCCTACCTGGTGCCGCCTCAATATGTAGGACTTTAATTTCCATGATTTCCAGCTAGTATGGTCAAAAGGAAATACGGGATTTCTAGCAATATAAAGGTATTAGGTTAAATGATACTTCTGAAGTGTTTATACTTTTGGTTTCCAGTTTATGGCATATGAATAACAGTGTTTATGCAGTTTTTAAATACCCAAAGAAGAAAGAGATTACGATTTTAAACTGTGAGCACGGTCCGTTTTCTTTAGAAGAGGAAGCCAGTTCTCATTTCCCAAGGTAATTGGGAATTTGGTTCATAGATAAAGCACTCCCAGAAATAGCCTGGCCTGAAATTGTCACTTCAGACTCTTAAGTAGTTTTGCATGTTGATATTCCCTTAATATGTTGTTGCTAATGTTGTTTTGGATAGGATCATATAACATACCCCAGAATTTCAAGAATTTGTCCCTGTATCTCTAATCTTTACCTATTGCCTTTTCAACTCGGCTTGCATTTAAAGAAGTAAAAGCTTTAGCCTGGATGAAAGTACATTTCTCTTTAATTTTCCACTTTGCTCGGATCACTTTCTATATATATCACTTTCTATATATCACTTTCTATATATATATCCTTGTAAGCTCCTAGCCATAGTTCCAGAGCCGGGTTTTTCAAACTTAGGGTCTCATAGAATGCCATCAAGCTCTTGTGGAACAAAGGACAAAAAAAAAAAAAAAAAACGGGGGTGGGAATCCAGTACCCAGGTGATCTGTGCTCATGAGTTCCAGGAAATTTTTTAAAGTAAAGATTTAAAAATTTTAAAACTTCTGGAGTTTTCTTTTATATTCTTTTGATAGCATGTACAGTTAACACTCACCAAGTTTGGTATAAACTCAGTGAGAGATCTTACAAATTGCATCATTGCTTTGTCATATAGTGTAAGGAACCTTCAAACAATTTTTTGTTTTATATAAGAGTAACAAGAACATGTCAACTTTATCCAGATTCATGTATTTAAATATTATCTATTTACATGGTAACATGCTCAAAACCAAATCTGATGATTTTGTAAGAGCTGGATGCCATTTTTAACATTTAGAGATTATATAAAGCTAGGTATAATTTCAGCAGTAGAAAGGTTTACCACATATTTTTTAAAATGCTTGCAACTTCCATCAAAAATCTTTCTCCCTGAGCATCCTTATATAGATTTCTAAACATTCCATCTTTAGGGCATTTCTGGTGTTTCAAGAGAGTATGAAGCAGAGCTGAGAAAGGCTGGTTTTTCAAATGAAGAACATTCACGATTATATGTAAAGAAAACAATAGTTGTCGGTAATGTTTCCAAGTAAGTATTCAAAGTGTTTTTTTTTTCTCTTTTCCTATCCACTCCAAATATGGATTGAAATGATCAAACTATGGAATTAGTAAAGTCCTTGGTGCCCTCAATTTGCTTGCAGACTTTTCATTATCCAAGTAGATAATGTCATCAGTATTAATGTGGAATCAGTAAACAAACTGATTTCTATTCTGTTCCAGTAATATTGTAACCATTATTATTAGACAAACCTGTTGTTTCAGGGAAAGACCAATCCATGTCATTCTTTCTTTATAGTAGTTTTGAAGGCAGTAGGCAACTACTGGTTTGGATAATGCTGATTGGAAGTGCTCTGAGTACTTAAAAGAGTTGCTGCTACTCTTAGCTCCACCTCCAGCCCTGTATATACTCCATTCTGACATTTCAGGAGGCATCTACTACGTCAAGTAACATACTGGAGTGCCTCATCATAGCTTCATATGACACCTGGCAAGAACACTCAATGGGACAATATAGATAAATGATTATGCTTAGAGTTGTACTAGGCATATTTTCCCCTCCAACCTGTATCAGAGAATTGACTGGGTAATGCTGCTTGAAGCCACAGTAAGTAGCTCTAACCAGCACTTCTCAGGACTCAGAAAGAAAGGATGGTGAAGGAAGTCTATTTGTTTTGCTACATGATGTATTTATACATCTGTTTGTTAGTCATCTAAAAAGGACAGTATAATCTCTCTTTCCTTCTGATGTCATTCTTTATTTTTTCTTCCACTGGAAAAGATCCAGCAGTAGCATGTTTTTATTTTTTCCTATAGGTGAAGGGAAAAGAGGGCATGTCCTAGTGTAAAAGCAAGCAACTCCTCAATATATAGCTTTTTTTTCATTACCATGATTAAAGGAATGACCATACATTTTGTCAATGAAGGGTTTTCCTGAAGAAAAATTCTTGTCTGTCACAAAGAGAACCATAACAGCCTTTCATTTCAGTATTTAGGATTGCTTAATTAGTGACGCAGTAGAATTAACTTTGGTGGATTTTTTTTTGTCTTCCAGATACATTCCTCCTGATAAGAGAGAAGAAAATGACCAATCCACTCATAAATGGATGGTATACGTAAGAGGTTCCCGACGAGAGCCAAGCATTGATCATTTTGTTAAGAAAGTCTGGTTTTTTCTTCATCCCAGCTATAAACCTAATGATCTTGTTGAAGTCAGGTAACACAGATTTCATTGAAATCACTTGAATGATTTGGTTTCAAATGCTCCATATCTTTTCTGCAACTTCCTCATCTCTTGTATCTGTTGGTAACATTCTGGATAGAATTGCTCCTTGTAGTAGAAAATGCACCACTTAATGGTATTCCTTGGATCCAACATTATCAGTGGCATAGCATCCCCAAGCAGGCCCAGTAACTCAGAATATCCTTCTGTCAGCTCTTCTGGTTTCTTAGATAAAGCATTTCCTGGATAGAAGGATTTCATTTCATGTAGTTAGTTATTTTAAATTGGCATGACATTTTCATTATCCCCATTTCAAGACTCAAATATTTCTTGGCATTTTTTTTCATTTTTTAAAAAATATTTTTTAGAAGAAATAACTAAAGCCTCGAATGTCCATATTTGTAGAGAACCCCCTTTCCATCTGACGAGGCGGGGCTGGGGAGAGTTTCCAGTGCGGGTTCAGATTCACTTTAAGGATAACCGAAACAAAAGGATTGACATTATACACCATCTCAAGGTAATACTCTAGTGTTCCATGATACAATACCTAGTTTGGTCCCAAATCTTTTTTTGTTTACTTTTTCTCAAGGAAATTGTCAGTCTGGTTTTAGGTTTTGTAAAGTAAAATGAACATAACAAATGTTTATGAAAGATATCTGAAATTTAAAATGCTTGTGGGGTTTTTTTCCGTGTTGATCTATTACACATGCAAAGTATAACAACCGTATATTCTTGAAAAAAATAAAAGGCAAACCTAAAAATGGGGAAATCTAAAAGAGGTCCATAAGGGTAAAGAAATTTTGTTTATAATTTTGTTTTACAAAGGAAAATTCAAGAGCAGAACCAAGAAAATAAATAATTCTAAAGGATTCCTTTCTGAAATAAAGAACTATAATAAAGTCCCTATGGTCATATGTGTACTATATATGTGCACATATGGAGCTTCAAATAATGTTAAATGTAAGATGTTTTTTTTTAACTAAGATGTAAGTGCAGAAGTCAGCAACACATTTCTTAATAATTAAAAAAATAACACCAGATATCATCTATGGAACATCCAAAATTATTTAAATTACATTATTTTTAATTGAATATGCTTTAAAAAAGAAAAAAATGCTTGGAATTTCAAGCAGAAATTCTGGGAAAATACAAGAATTTTAAAATATTCAAGTTTTTAAAACATCCGTACATATAATGATTCTCAGTACATAAATCAAAACATAACCAAGAATTATTTCTATCATTCAAGAATTTCCCTCCTCCCCAGATAAAAAGGAAATCATCCAGGAAGATCCTTTTGTGACTGTCACAAATGGTGGTATTTACTTTTTGGAATTTTCTCCTCCCAATGCTCAGGAGGTGGCTATTATTTTTTAGGCTTCCTTTAGCTGCCAAGATAACCCTTTCAAGAATAAATTTCCAAAGTTATAAAAGGTCAGATAAGTAGGTTTATTGTAGAAAAGCTTTGAAGCCATTACAAAAGAATTCAAGCAACTGCAGTGTATCAAACACAACCCCTACTTAGTGAAATTAGGGTTCACATTCTCGTGCCTCTTCTGCTGTCTGGGCAGAAGCTAGATGGGCTAGAATTAGCCTTCTGATACCAAATATTCTCTCTCTTAATTTCTCAATCAGTGAGTGACCTAGACTGCCTTCAGCATTTTAGTATTCCTCAAACACTGGATAGTTTTAACCCACTTTTAATTCATGTATTTGTTCTTTCCAAGTATTTGGAAGTAGATCTAGCCGCTAGATGATATATGTTTGAGCAGGAGGCCTATTCGCTATCTGCCTCCTGGTTTAGTAACAGACAGGTCTGCTATGAAGCTGCTTAT